>NC_044330.1:10996884-15796884 GCF_007399415.2 Gopherus evgoodei
ACCCTTGACTGTGTCACTTTAACACACTCATGTTATAGAAGGATAGTCATGGATATTTAAAAGATGGGTTGCATGAATCAAATAGATCACAAACAGAACAAGGATTTATCTACAACAAGTTGTGCTTTTGAGGCCCCGATCTTCACAGGTATTTCGGCTCCTAACTTCCACTGATTTCAATGGAGCTTAAATACCTGTGAAGATCTAGACCTGAGCCCCCATATGTTTTTTCACTCTGCTTTCAGTTTTCAATGTGAAAGGAAGTGGATCTCTTGGGATAAATAGACACACAAAGTTTCTACTCTCCTGCAATTTTCATTTAAACACTTGTTACATAAAAGTATCCAGTTATCTTTTTATTTAAATATACTTCTTTTTAAAAAGTAGTCATCTCCTAATAATAGATGATGTGTCAGTTTAGAAAACTGGAAACAAATGAGAAAAATACCCTAGGCTGCAAAATTAAATCAGGAAATTCCAAACATTAAGGTTGCTTCTGCAGTGTTAACTTGACAATAGTGCACATCTCACATATTTTATAGTTTACATTATGACAAGGAACAATATAAGAGAGTTTGCAATTAACAGAGTGAGGACAGAGAATATGTGCAATGTGACCAAGTTACTGGGGTGGAAGGACCCTAACTGCTGACATCTCCTGCCTTTTCAGTGTTTTGTAGTGATTTCAGAGCCTCTACATTGCATTAATGCTAGTTTTCCATGCTTTTGTCCTTTTACTTATATAAAAGAAGTATCAGCCAGAACTATCCAACTTGTACAATCTATGTAACTATGGTACTTTCTGTGGCCCCCATGATTAGAACTGGAGCACCTCTCAATCATTATCACCGCTGTCAGGTAGGGATCAAGATACCAAAGGCTGGTTCTCCTTTCCTGACCACGACCTACCCCAACTGCACTCCTCATGAACAACTGAGCCATCCACAATAAGAGCATTACTTGTGAGAGCTTCCAGGCAGAACTGTCAGCACCTGCCACAGTTGTGGAACTTCAGACCAGCCTCATTTCTTCAGGAAGATTCCTGGTCACTTTCATAGCCAAATCCAAGCTCCATCTCTATTCCCTAGCGCTTCCTCAACAACAATAACCTAATAATGAGGAAAATGTATCCCTTAGTACTATGAGAAAGGAGAAACGTGGACAATGAGCCAACTATTTATTCTGTTGTAAGGAACTCACCTAACACTGGGCACTGCTGTATAGTTGACTTTTTCACCACTTCCATCTCTGAGGGACAAACCCTTATTCTATCTCATGTGGATTCTTTATTCTTCCATGGAGACACACCAGCCTGACTGAAAGGGGCAGAACAACTCTGCAATAAGTTTCCAAAAAACTACTGGGGGATTTAGGAAGCTCATGCCATTCCATCCCAAACAAGACTTCTGCATATGCGGTCCCCATCTCCCTTGCCCCTACCGCATCCCTTGGTGTAGGTGGAACCACGAACTGAAAGTTGGAAGCGATGGCAAAATGGCTACAAGCTTTTCTGAACAGGATTAAAACCTTATCTAAAGAGAGAATATAAGCGAGTTCTGTGTCATTTAATACACACTATACTAGCCTATGAAACAGTAATGGTAGCCACACACATAACATATCTGACACAAACCCACAGAACAAAGAAATCAAAACGGTTGTCACTCCACAGTGCGTACCTGAACTCCTCCATTTTACCACTATCTATCTCAGCCAATACTAGCAGAGACAGTTTCTTGTACTGTGCCCAGGCAATAACAAGTGTAACCCTTCTGCCAGGTGTTGCTAGCAGCAAAAAGGGCCAGGTTAAGTTTTCTAGGGGTTCCTTTACAAAACGTAACCACCACCAGCTTGGACCCATCCAGAAAGGGGTGAAACTATATAAATCACCCTGTGTGCCCTTGATAAGGCAATACTTCCCCACTTGCAAGCACTCAGTCCAGGTTAAAACAAAGTGCACTTAAGAGAGGGCAAGGCAGCGATAACAGAGTAAACTTGAGAAAGCCAGAAATAAATTAATATCTATTAAATAAGAATCCCAACCCCTGAGCGTCCTAATAGTAGTCTCAACTTCAATCCTCCTCTTGCAGCAATGAGTGGCTGATGAGTTCCAGCCACTTCCCTCCTTCCCAGCTTCACCACTCACAGTTATTGCCTGGAGTTCAAGGAGTCTAAGAATTCTGGCAAGTAACTTTCCAGCCCCAAAGGGAAATGTTGCCTGGGCTACTCCTGGGACTCTACCACCTGAAGTGATTTCAGCTTTCATTGCTGTGTTGGGAAGCCCACACCGGAGTCTATCAGGTAGGGTGCTACTATCTGCAGCTTCAAGCTACCTCAGCACAGCCTCATCTCAAATTCACCCACCTGTTCAAAGCCATTCACTGTCTAGAGATTGCTTCTGTGCTGAGTCTGAGGAGGGAGATCAGTAACATACAGAACCCTTAATGTAGCCCTAATCATAAGATAGCAGGAGCCCCTTTTCCCTCTCCTTTGGCCTGGTCATGTTCCCTTACCCAACTCTGCCTGACTGTGGTCACGGTCAGGGTGACATTTTACCCCCAGCACATTTGGAGCAGTCCTCTTGTCCTTTCTTTTCCAAACAGGGCTACTACCACTTGTATTGGCTCCCAAACTGAAAACTTAACTGCATTTTAACCATAATAACCCAAACAATCACATAACTGAAATGTTAATGAGGCCTGGCCCATTCACTCATTTCCCCTTGTTCACAAGCAGATACCAGCACAGAGCTCCCTCCCCTTTGGAGTTCTCAAACATCTCTATGCCACTCTTCTCCCACTTCAGCCCAAGTTTCAGTAGTGAACTCCCTATTCCTTAGGGCTTCAGGCCACAAGGATTTACACATGGCAGGACTCAACGTTTCTAAACCTAAACTGGGCCTTTGTTAAGCAAGCTATTTACAGAGGTGCTGCAACCGCAGCCCAACATTATTGCTATGTGCCCACAGACTGACTTCCTGGTGCCTCTCCCAAATGCCTTCCTCCTGCAAAACCTGCTCCTCCTCCAAGATCCATACAGGTGGCTACATCTTTCCTTTTAACATTTGTTGTTATGTCTTTTGTGCCAGCATTTGCTGACTTGCTGGGGCCAGAGGTTACTAGTACACATGAGCAGAAGGTGAACTGCGGGCCCAGGGATGCTAGTGCCTGGCCCAGCCCATCCTGCCCCTGCTGCCTGAGGTTCCCCCCCTCCCACTGGAGCCCAGAGTCCCCCTCCCCCACAGCTGCCAGCCCCATTCCGGGGCTACGCGAGTGCCCCCAACCCCAGAGCGCCGGGCGGGTGGGTGGTGGGGCCCCCAGCTCCAGAGTGCCAGGCGGGTGATTGGCGCAAGCACCGGCTCCAGCCACCCAGGGTCCCTGGCCGCAGGCTGACCCCCACTAGCCCCAGCCACAGCCTGGGGCCCTGGCTGCAGAGTGCTGGGAAGCAGGAGGGGATCTAAGGAGGGAGCATGGGCAGGCCAACACAGGGCTGTCTAGGGGAGGCACTACCTCCCTCGGCCTTTGATACCTGTTATCCCACGAGTACACAGGCCTTCATAGAGACGTGGACTTTATCCACAGCTCCATGAGTGGTGGGTGAAGCTTCCCCTTGCAGTGGATAGGCCCTTCCCCACCTCTTTCAGATGAGGCCACGCCCCCACTCACTGCTCTCAGCCCTCTCATAGCCCCGGCCAGGGCGGTGGGGAGGCTGAGAGCTCAGTCAGAGCCACAGGGGGACAAGGGGGGGTGAGATCTTGGCCCCACCTGGGGTTGAGTGCTCAGCCTTGGCCAGGAGCAAGGTGGAACTCTCTCAGCCCTGGTCGGAGTTCAGAGTTCAGAGCCCTTCCCCGGTTCTGCCCCTTCCACCTACAGCCCCACCCCTGTTCTACCTCCACTCTACCCCTTCCCTCCAAGTCCCTACCACCTCGCTAGCTCCTTCCCACCCACCTGCTGTGGCCCCAAGACTGGAAAAGCTCTGTGCCCCTACCATGGCTGTGGGGCTGCAGTAGGGAGCAAGAGCTCTGCCAGCCCCGGGACCGTAGCAGGGGGAGATTTTTCCAAAGCAAGATTTTCCTCAAATCCTCCACTGCTCCCCCTAGCCTCCATTGCGCTGCCTATGCATATTGACTTCTTTGGCTTCAGAGTCCTTCAAGTGTGCTGGTCTTCAAACCAGCCTCCCACTTCTTATTTACGTTATTGCGGTTGGAGGAAGATTTGCTTCCACTCTGTTGCTGCCTTCATTCTCTTAGGTGGCAACCTGTTAGCCCTCTGTGTTACTCATATATCTAGTTTCTTCTGACTTTCCTACATCAGGCCAGCTGATACTCTTTCTAACTTCTCCTGGTCCTGACCTTAGCCCCATCAGTCCAATTGTGACGGCTGTCTGCCACTATTCTGCAGTTGTTTTCAGTTTCATCTCCACTGCTGTCCTGAGTTTGTAGCTACCTCATATGATCTGGGTCCCACTGCAGCTGTGACTGTCGCCTTTTGCCATTGGTTTGTGTAGTTATTTGATGGTTGGACCCAGACCTGCTCACCTATATGTAGTGACTTTAGGTCTTTAGCTCCTTTCTTGTAGCAGGCTTCCTGCTAAGCATAGTGTTTTCTTTACTTTATGTTCTGTCTATCAATCCTCCACTGGACTGCAGCAAACTATCCCTCCTGGGAAGCAGAGTTCCTGGGCTGGGCTACTGTTTAGTCCCTGGGAAGATATGTTGCAATGGTCCAATATTGCCAGGCAGGGATCCCTTCCTGTCTGTTTTACCTTTGCCATCAGTTTCTTGGATGTCTTTACTGCCAACTCTGCCTTGCCTTTGCTTTGTGAGTACCCAGGGGAAAGTGTCTTGTGCTCAAATTCCCACTAGCTGTTATATTGTTTGAATTCTGCTACAGTGTATTGTGGTCCATTTTTTGACCATAGACTGGCCCGTACACCATACCTTGCAGAATGCACCTTCAGTTTCCTGATCACAGTTCTTTTCTAAGTGTCCTCCAGATAGTCCATTTCCCATAAACTGGAAAAGTAATCTACTGTGACTATGAAATTCCTGTCACTACAAGTAAGCAGGTTTTGTTCCAACCTCTTCCCAGGGTTGGGCTGGGATTTCATTAGGCTGTGGCGTCTCCTTCTGTTGTCAGTTATTATACTTGAGGGGGGAGGGATAACTCAGTGGTTTGCACATTGACCTGCTAAACCCAGGGCTGTGAGTTCAATCTTTGAGAGGGCCACTTAGGGATCTAGGGGAAGAAAAAAAGAAGAATCAGTACTTGGTCCTGCCTAGTAAAGGCAGGGGGCTGGACTCAATGACCTTTCAGGCTCCCTTCCAGTTCTATAAGATAGGTATATCTCGATATATTATTATTATTATTACTACTCTCTGCCAACCTTGCATTGTGCCATGTCTGTTTTAAATTTAGCATTCATGCCTGGCCATTAGATACACTCCCTGGGTCATCTCCAGTATGCCTGTATCCTCAGGTATGACGCATGTATCCATTTCAAGATGTCGGTTCTGAAATTTGCTAGGATTATTGCTCGGCCCCTTTAAACAAAAGTCCATCTTGCACACACAGCTGATCCTTCACCTGATAGTGGAGGATAACATCTCGCAGCACTTGCTTCTTGTGATCTGGCCAACCTTGGCTTATGAATTGTTTTACTGACTGTGGCATCTTCCTGTGGCATCTTCCTGTTTGTTCAATTGCCTGGAGCCTCCCATTGGAGATACAAATGTACTGTAGCATGTTTACTCCATCTCCTGTTCCACAGAGCCATCTGTGTTGTACTCCGGAAGGCATGTCCCGCTCAGTGTATCTGTCGTTAATAGTGACTTTTCTGGGCAGTACTTTATTACTCTCATGGCGCTAGGATCTCAGTAGCAGGCACTGTAGTTGCTTGAATGCTCTCAGCATTGTCTTCTTCATGATGCTGCTAATCGCTTGTGATCAGACTGCACGTCCACCACATGCCCAAAGGTGAACTGATGGACAGCCAGGAGCTCCTTTCCTGTCTGAGCATAACCCCTTTCTCTCTGTCTGGGCTCTACCAGCAAATGCAAAGGGCTGCTGGGCTTTGCTTCAGTGCTGCTCCTAGGCCACCTTCTGAGGCATCACACTGTAGCCGCAGCTGCTCTACAGGGCCAAAGTACTTTAGATCTGGTGCCTTGCTTGTAATTTTCTTTATTCTTTCAAATGCTTGTTCTTAGGTCTCTCACTATTCCCATGCTGCATCATGGTATGTTAACCATCAAGTGTTCACAGGCTTTTGATAGGCATGTACAGAAGAATCCAGAACAGTACCTGACCATCCCTACAAATCACTGGACTCCTTCACATCCTTTGGTCTGGGCACTTCCTTAATGGATCTCTGTTTCTTATGGTCCAGCAAGAGTCCCTGATAAAAAAACAGATGTCTGCTGTCTGCATTCAGCTGAATATTTCACTCACGACACCTATTTAAGAGTTGTTGCAGCTTGGTTCCGCGGTCCTGGATTGCCTCTTCTTTGACTTCTCATTCTCCTATGATAAGAATGTCATCAGCTACAATCTTGGTGCCTGGGAGTCCCTCATGTGCTTGGATCAGCTTACATGGTAACACCTCTGGGTTTGAGCTCATGCTCATGTGCATTCATACCCAGCAGTATCTGCCAACAAGTATGGCAAAGGTTGACAAGTGGCTGGTGGTTCATTTAGCTCAATACGCCAGACTCATTCTTGACATCACGATCAATGAACACCTTTTCCCTGGATAAAGCAGACTGCATGTTTTCAGTTATTGGCAATAGACAGTGATTTCTTTTCAATGCTCTGTTCAGAGGTTTTGGATCAGTGAAGATCCTCAGTTCGCCTAAAGGTTTTCTCACTACTACTAGGCTGCTAATCCATTCAGTGCTAGTTTCAAAGGGTGTAATGATGCCTCTTCTTTGCAGGCTTGCCAATTTCTTCTTCAGTGACCCCATCAGGGCTGATGGAACTCAAGGTTTCAATAGGCTCCTGAGATGCACATGGGGGTCTATTTCTAACTTCAGTTGCCCTCTAGTCTAGCAGGTATGTCTACACTGCAATAAAACACCCACAACTGTCTCTTGTCAGCTGACTCAGGCTCACAGAGCTCAGGCTGTGGCGCATAAAACTGCAATGTAGACATTCAGGCTCTGGCCTGAACCTGGACATTGGGACCTCACAAGGGAGTAGAGTCCCAGAGCCCACACTCCAGCCTGAGCCCAAATGTCTACACTGCAATTTTATAGCCCCACAGGCCAGGCCCCAGGAGCCTAAGTCACTGACATGTGCCAGTCACAGGTGTTTTGTTGCAGTGTAGATGTTACCTAAGTGTCCATCTCCTTGAAGTATGTCTTTATACTCTATTATAATTCTGGAGGGGGCCTGTGTTGACTGCTTTTCTCTTACACTAAGAACATCTGATGTACTGCAATTAAATACACAGCTTGCACTGCCCTGCTGTAGCTGGTACTCCTGTGTGTTGACTACTATAAACACTAAGCAATAACATCTTTTGTTTTGTGGGTTTCTTATCAACAGTCTGCATTTGCCCATTGGGCTCAGAATTCTTTTATTGTGCATCACCAGCACTTGGTCAAATTTTTCCAGTCTAGCATTGCTGCTTAGCAGTGCTGCTAGGATTACATTGCAGCTGGCTTCATATTCCAGCTGGAGTTGAACTGGTCATTCATCTTATAGCATAGTTTTACATATGGCAGTCGAATGGCTGGAAGCCTTCTTCTGCACTGTGTATATATTGAGAGTCTTTGGATTTTGCTACAGCACAAATCACAGTTTTTTTTCTTCCTGGAGTAGCCATGGCATTGAGACATAAAGTGGTTCTGTTTCCCATACTCTTTGCACCATTGGTCATAGGTGGGTCATTTTTCTTTCTGCCTTTTGTGCTGCTTTCCACAGTACATACCATGGACTATGGTGCCTGCATTTTTGATCTGTCTTTGCACTGCCTCCTGGGTTCCTTTAGACTGTGTCTGTGTACTTATTTTGCACAAGTGGGTGTTAGTTTTTTGATCCTTTCCCTGGACAGCTTAGCTGCCCTTGCTATTTGGAGGCATTTCTCTAGGGTTAATTCTGTTCTCTCAACATAAACTGGAATCACGTATCCCATAAACAAGCCTGTTTTTAATTAGGCCATCTTTAATGTCTCCAAAGTTACATGTAGATGCCATGATTTCCAGCTGTGTAACATAAAGATCTATCCCCTCTTTTGTGTCTTGGTTTCAGGTACAAAAAAAAAAACAAATTCTTCTTCTCTGTTCAGTCTCATTCTGTCTAAAGTCACAGTATTCACTGAACACTTTATCAGCTATTCCAGTGTTTGAGACATTATTCCTGCAACAGTGTTTCACTCACTTTTTGCCCTTTTTTCCTCAATGAGATACGAAGAAAGCTTTACCTTCATTTTCTCATCTTCAGCCCCCATGATCAGCTCCATATATAGACTCAATTTTTGCTTCCATGCTTGTGAAAGTTTTGTTGGTCTGGAAATCCAGCATTTCTGGTGGTCTGAGTCCCACTGTGATACTGTTTTTTTCTGATTTTATGTGTTACAGACTCATAGATTCATTTTGTTTGCCTGTTAATCACATTCTCTTCCCACCATTGACCCACCAGGTTTCATGTACAGTGAGCAAGGTAATAACATGAGAGGACTTCATGTTTCAACAAGCTCTTCATTAAGACAACTCTTTACAGAGGTCCTGTAAATGCAGCTACCATTCTAGTCATGTGTACACAGACTGATTTCCTGGTGCTCATCCAAACTTTTCCTTTCTGCAACCTGTGCTTCTCCTTCCAAATTCCACATAGACTACAGACCACAATCTTAACTCCGCCTCTCTAGAGATTATAGCCTTCCAGAACCTCCTTTACCAAGCTATCCCCTCCACACACCAGACTACCCCCAACCTTCCCTTCTGCACACCCCCTAACACATACTACCCCCTGCCAACACTATTGTGGATGTTTGGTATGGTAGATTACTGTTTAGACATCCCTTGCCCCCTGTAGCTTTTAGGGGTTGAAACATGGGAGAAATGTGTGCAAGGAGAGAGGGAACCTTGTCTATTCTGATTTTTAAGCCTTTTAGATGAAGCCCTCCATCAGTTTGTGCATCTTCATTTCATCTCAAAATGTAGCCTTAAATTCACTAACAAAAATATGAGTCTCCCCATTTGCTGCTTGGAGGAGGACTTCACTTATCATTACCTAACCCTGAGGAGGGATAGGGAGAAGAGTTGCCTTTTCAACCTTCTCCTAACCCACAGTTACACCTGTGATGATCCTGCCTCTTTCTTTCTCCTCTCCAGTCCACCCAATTTTCTGCCCCAGTCACACTTTCCTTCCTGGCTAATAATATTGACACTCAAATTGTCATCCAAACTGTAATCTTTAGGGGGCAGATACTACAGCAAATCTGAAGCAACAGCATACACAGGACACTGTGCCTATCTGTTGGAAAATTGATTTAGGCCTCAGTCCTGCAATAATCTACATAAAGGAGGACCGTAAAGATTAAGACCTTAGTCTGAAGAACTATTGTTCACTACACTATATTGTCACTTCAAATAAAGGTCTTTTCTTTCAAATTTCTTTGCAAACACTGGCAAAAAAATGAAAAATGAAGCCATAGGAGTAATCACAATCAAGATTAAATTAAATCTGAAATTACATAATACTAATAGCCATGGAATAACAGAAGTCTATTATTTTCATTACTTTTCCTCAAAGAGAAAATACAACTGAAGATAATTTTGCTAAAGAAAGATAAGTAATAAAATGGATCCTAAAAGTTACTGAGAAACAGAAGAAATACCAACCGCTAATTCTCAATTCATTATCTCAGCTTTAGGTTACTGTCTGAACACTCTACTGACATTTGCAAACCTTGTTCCTCCACCTATCTCACTTTCTGACAATCTTATTAACATTTTTGTTCAGGTCTGAAGACCAAATAATGACATTGCAAGCAAGATAGAAATAATTCCTTTGTGATTTTCATCACCACAGACACACGTGTATTTGGTGTTAGATTACAATGCAATCCTACTTTGTTTTGTTTTTTTAAGACCTTACCCAGTGAGACTTGCTTTCAGTTTACAATTAGCACCATCCCAGCTATGCTCTTATAATCATTGTCAGCAGTTTAACACTACTAATGGTGTCATAAACAAGCTCGCATAGAAGATGCATTAACAGGTGTGTTGTAAACAAGACACAAGAAGTCATTCTTCCGCTTTACTCTGCACTGGTTAGGCCTCAACTGGAGTATTGTGTCCAGTTCTGGGCACCGCATTTCAAGAAAGATGTGGAGAAATTGGAGAGGGTCCAGAGAAGAGCAACAAGAATGATGAAAGGTCTTGAGAACATGACCTATGAAGGAAGGCTGAAGGAATTGGGTTTGTTTAGTTTGGAAAAGAGAAGACTGAGAGGGGACATGATAGCAGTTTTCAGGTATCTAAAAGGGTGTCATCAGGAGGAGGGAGAAAACTTGTTCACCTGAGCCTCCAATGATAGAACAACAAGCAATGGGCTTAAACTGCAGCAAGGGAGATTTAGGTTGGACATTAGGAAAAAGTTCCTAACTGTCAGGGTAGTTAAACACTGGAATAGATTGCCTAGGGAAGTTGTGGAATCTCCATCTCTGGAGATATTTAAGAGTAGGTTAGATAAATGTCTATTAGGGATGGTCTAGACAGTATTTGGTCCTGCCATGAGGGCAGGGGACTGGACTCGATGACCTCTCGAGGTCCCTTCCAGTCCTAGAGTCTATGAGTCTATATGAGTCTATAAAACAGGTAAAACAATACTGTGCTTATTCTGATGCAGATGGTTAGGACACAAAAAATATGAAGGAGCCTCAGAAAGAAAGATGGATGAAGAAAAGAGCCATTCAGAGAAAAGAGGAGCCGTACACCCAATAAGCACAGCAAGTTGCAGCCATAGCGGGTGGGAGATGCATACAAGAGAAGGAAGTGCACAGCAGAAAAAGATGTTAGTGAAAGAATATAGCAAAGCTTCCTATTAGTTATACATTAGTGTAAAAATACAGTAATATATGCTTGAATTGCTGGACCTGAGGGAAGGGAAAATTTTAGATGTCTATGAAATTCCTCTATTTTGGGACCTTGAATGGAAAACCCACATGCTTCTAAACTACCGTTTAACTGAATCGTTGGGAACACGGCAATCAGTAATAGTTACGGCTTCTGTCAACACAGAAGTGCACAGAATCAGATTGGTTGCATGCATGAGGACTGTAATAGCAGAATTTGTACAGGTTTATAGGCCTTATAATGCTATAATAGGTACTACCATCACAAAAGCCCTAAAAAAAAAAAAGAAATACTATTTTGGTTTGGGGTTTTTTTTAAATGAACATTTTCACAGATAATTTTTGTTTCTTTTGAAATTTGCTAGGTTTTACTGAAAACTTAAATCAGATTTTTTCAGTTAGTTTGGGATTTTCGAAAACTGAAACTCTCTTTCTGTTGAAAAGTGGAAAATTTGCAGAGAACATTAAAAAAAATCATTTACATTTTTTTATCCCAGAAAATACATACCTCTTTCTGGCCAACTCTAATTTGTGTGTGTGTTTGGGTAGGATGGTTGCCTAGCAATGCTTAGCAAACCATGCCCTCCTAGGGCTGTGGTGCACAGACCAGTCCTTTAGCTTCTCTCCTTGCCTAGTGCTCAAGACAGTACTAGGGTAAAGCCGTACCTAGCTTCTGAGTGGACATGCTGGATAGGGAAGAGATTCCCTCTACTGTCTTCCAGCTCAGCATAGGGCAGGATTTTATCCAAAGCATCTACTAAGCAGAGGGTCACACACCATTGCTTCTGTGGGCTGAACTGAAAACCCAATGGGAGAAAGCAGCATATGTGATATGTGTACACAGCAAGCTAGGGACACCTGAGAGATTCCTGGCCCTGCAGCAATTTGGTAAGGTGGCAGAGATGTGTAGAGAGTGGAAGAGGGGAAGTGTGGACCATGACGGGAACCAGAGATAATGGTAATGGTGAGTTACAGATACTCCCAGCCCCTGCACTGGAAGCTGCTTGTCCAGTACCCTCCAGTTACTTGTTAACCTGACACTCACACTCCTGCCCAATCGCCTTTTCATGACTTGGGCCAAAGATTACCTTATTTTTGCTCTTCTTTTGATTTTTGTACCATCTCCTCACCCAGTGTTTGTGCATGCCAATTTGTGTTGCCCAATCTCCCAAATTTACTATGGTGATTTATTTTGGCTCCCTGCCCTGAGCTCAGCCTATCTGTCCATCCCCTATCAATTCTGCTCCCCCAAGCCACTATCAATTCTGCGCCCACATCTGTTCTGCCCGTTGCCCCACCTTACCTCTGCTCTTCACTCCTCACTCTTCGGTCTGAGGGGGCTACAGTGGGTCCTTTCTCCTCCCTGCAAGCTGGGAGGACACCACTCTCAGGGTTCTTCACCCCTCTTTTCCCTTCCAAGCCAGGTGTTGCAGGGAGATGCAGGAGAGAACTAGCTGCCCTGTGGCACATGGGAGGGGAGAAGACAGCAGGGTTTCTCTGAGCTGCTGGGCTCTTTCTGCTCCCTCCTCTTCTCCTGTGAGAATCATGTTGACTCCTGAGGGGGAAGCTGCCTACTGACTGCAGGCTCCCTGATTGGCTTCTCTTACCCAGGAGGTGTGGCAGTGGGGAAAGCAGCCATCAGAAGGGGTTTCTGCCCAAGGAAATGGGGAGAGGAGGCTGAGTTTAGCATGTTCACACTGAATGAACTAGATAGAGAACTAGATACATTTATGGAGCTTAATTCCATTAATGGCTATTAGCCAGGATGGGTAAGGAATGGTGTCCTTAGGCTCTGTTTGTCAGAGGGTGGAGATGGATCGCAGGAAAGAGATCACTTGATCATTACCTGTTAGGTTCACTCCCTCTGGGGCACTTGGCATTGGCCACTGTTGGTAGACAGGATACTGGGCTGGATGGATGTTTGGTCTGACCCACTATGGCCGTTCTTATGTTCTTAATGAAAAAGAAATGAATGGTGGGGAGGAAGGGGAAATTGGGGGGCTGGAGGGAAAAGGGACACAAGAGGTCTTTGGCATTGGGAGAGGAGGGAATGGGGGGCTCAGAGTTCCCAGTTTAAGGAAGGGGGTATGAGGGGTTACACTAAATTCCTGAAATAGAGGAGGATGGGAAGATGGCACACAGGAAGCTTGTGGGATAGAATGGAGGGATGCGAGGAGCCTCTGGTGTGTGCAAGGAGCTTGGCTGACAGAAGCTACAAAGTGTAAAACCCTCTACTTTTAAAGGTCTTTGTTAAATTAGTGTATTTTTTGAGCCAAAATGTTAAACTTATTTTATTGGGAAAAGGTAAGTACTGAGTGTGCAGTTTGTGTGCCTTTTAGATTACTTCTGGGGCGAAATCTGCACCACTGTGCAATGCAGAATTTTGCAGAAATTAACATGCATGCAGACTTTCCTTTCTCCCACAGAAATGGGCTGCAGTGCTGCCGGCTGCCACTAGGGGCTGCTGGACCTGGCGGAGACCAGCTCACACATAGAAGACACTGCCAGGGGGAGGGGGCGGGACTAGAGCAGTGGCTCTCAAATTTGTTCTGCCACTTGTGCAGGGAAAGCCCCTGGTAGGCTGGGCCGGTTTGTTTATCCATATGTCACCCGGCCCGCGCTGCTTCCAGCAGCTCTCATTGGCCTGGAGCAGCGAATCGCAGCCACTGGAAGCCGCGATCGGCCAAACCTGCGGATGCGGCTGGCACACAAACCTGCCCTGCCCACCAGGGGCTTTCCCTGCACAAGCAGCAGAACAAGTTTGGGAACCACTGGACTAGAGGATTCCTGGCAGCTGCAGTTCCCAGCACGCCCTGCGGGAAGGAGACAGCAGCGCGCAGGAAACTGTGTGCAAGTCTGGGACTGAGCATCAGGCTGTTTCTCCCTCTCGAACCCTGGGCTCTCTCTGGGGGGAGAGAGGCGGGTGTCTGGGTATCTGGGCCAGGGGGGCCCTGCGGCTAGGCTCTAGGGAGGAGGGTGTGGATATCTGGGCCGGGGGAGGGGCGGTGGCTGTGGCTGGGCTCTGGGGTGGTTGGGTATATTGGCGGGGGAATCATGGCTGGGCTCAGGGTGGGAGGGGTTGTGGAAGTCTGGCCCCCTGGCTGGGCTTGGGGCAGGAGGGGGTAGAGAAACAGGAACTGGTTGTCATAGAGGTTTCTTTAACTCTCTACTCCTAGGGGAATATTTGTGTGTGTCTGTATTGTTACAGACATACTTGCTGACATATATTTTGAAATAAATTACCAAAATTTAAACGGGGGTGATTATGTAGTGTTATTTTGACAAATTTGCAGAATTTTAAAATATTGTGCACAGATTTTTTTTTTTTTGGTGCAGAATTTTTATTTTTATTTTTTGGGCGCAGAATGTCCCTAGAAGTATAGGTACACAGTCAGCAATTTACATGGTCTCCATATCCAGACTGTATTTGCGTGATGTACACATATAGAACTTGCCAGTGTGCATACTATTAAGTAATCTAACTTTTTTTCTACAAAATGAACTCTAATTCACACTGAAAATTAAATAACTTAAATCAGAAAATCCACAAGACTAAGGAACTACCAGAATCTATCATTCTGGAGATAAACTGTTTCATAGTGACACAAATAAATATAAAATAAGCACTGGAATATGGTTGCTGCCTCACCCTTTGGGATTGTGGTCACCAATCCTTTTAAACAAGTGGAAAGAGAAATAAAGTGACCTCTTATTAGTAAATCCAGATAATAGTATTGCGGGCTATTTTCCTGCTGGGAGGCATTACGGCCTGGTTCTAGCAAATGAATTTCTGAGGATGCTGGGTTCCGCTCATATATACAGCCAATACAAGTATCTTAAGCACTCCAAGTACTTTCTTTCACTCTGTTTAAAATGTACCAGATTTTTTAAAAAATTGGTAGGAGGAAAAACAAATAGAAAATGCCCTAAAATATTACCTTATTTACCAAGAACTAGACCACATTAAAATTGCAGCAAAATACCAAAACAATAACACAACCCCAAACTCTGAAATCATGGTGCTCATAAAAGGTATATGACAACAATGGAAACGGAATGTTTCAATTTTCCGCAGCAGCATTGCAAGCTTCTTTTCCATTAGGAGTCAGACCTCATCTTAGGTCTCTGATCCTACATCAAGGGCTGCCCAAATGGAGGAGCTTGCAGGATTGGGACCTTAAGCAGAGAAAGGGCAGTTCAGTCTTCATGTTCATTTGATCATTAGTCTCGGGAATGCCAAAAAGGGTGCTCACTGTGAGCCCTTGGGAATGCCAATGAGGCGCTCACCATTCCACTAGGAATTACACTGAGACCAACAACTCACTCATACAGGCCAAAACAGCCATCAGACAGCAGTGTTTAGACCACCTTACCTGGGATGAATTTGAAGCAGTAACTCAGAACAGAAAGCTTCTTTACCCCATTACCAATATTCTGAGCCATCCAATATCCAAAAATTTGATTTTATAATAGAACTACAGAGAGGCCCTCAACTACTGCTTTGTTGCACGACACTGTATTAATACATGACACTGTATTATTACTAATACTCAGACACAAGTACCAGACCTATAATTCTCCTTCATTTGGTGGTAATCTACAGCAATCAAATAACTGAGCTTGTCCATCTGGAACCAATACTTGATATTAAATGTACACAGATTGTACTAGTGGTCAGTCCCATTTGTTGACAGCACAGCAGGGAATGTTCCATTAAGGTGTAAATTCACAGAGTTCTGTGGTAATGCATCTGGAACAAAAAGACTGATGCAAGAAAGAAGTCAGAGAAAAATGGGATGGTCACAGGCAGAGGGAAGGAATTACCACAAATAAAAGAAATAACCAGAAAAGATTAAACATATAGGCTTGAGAGGCCAGAGAGAATAAAAAGAAGAGGAAAAAGGAAAGGGCACACGTTAACAAGAGTGGGAGGAAAACATAACTGCCTTTCATGACAAATGAATTTGGTGTTTGAAAAAAGTGGCAGTCTATTTGACTTAGATCAAGACTGAAGTAAGATCATAAGAACAGCCATATTGGGTTAGACCAGTGGTTCCCAAACTTGGTTGGCAGCTTGTTCAGAGTAAGCCCCTGGCGGGCCGTGAGATGCTTTCTTTACCTGAGCAATCACAGGTACGGCCACTAGCAGCTCCCAGTGGCCAGAGTTTGCCATTCCCGGCCAATGGGAGCTGCGGGAAGCAGCATGGGCTGAGGGATGCACTGGCCGCTGCTTCCCGCTGCTCCCATTGGTCTGGAGCAGCAAACCAAGGCCAGTGGGAGCTGCAGTCGGCCGAACCCGCAGACCCAGCAGGTAAACAAACCTGCCCGGCCTGCCAGAGTGCTTACCCTTGCAGGCCGCGTGCCAAAGGTTGCCAATCCCTCCTCTAGACAATATAGGGCCTGATTCCCATTGATGTCAATATCAAAACTCGCCATGACTTCAGTAGTCGCATGGTAGGGCCAATACATTGTATGTACTGTTAACCCTACAGAAACTACACCTATTTCCAGAGGCTTGTAATTCTGTTGTAAAAATTCCTAAAGTCTAACACAAATGGGAGCTTTTACACATATTTAGGCCCTGAATGGGACTATTCAAATGTGTGAAGTTAAGCACTTGGGTGTTTATAGAATATGTGTCTCACCTTGAAATTATATATTAGCGGGGGGGGGGGAGAGAGGAGCAGTTCAGCCTATTTTAGATGAAGGTTTAAACAAATATATTTGTCTGCCCTCACTAAATATTCTTTTAATAATCAAAAGATTCAAAACCAACATCTCTTGACATGTAAATTCAGGGCATTAATCTCTAATGCAGATTGTTTTACATATTTCTGGAAAGCCATTTTTTAAAAAATAACAAAAACATTTAAAAAAATGCATTTTTCTCAAAGAATGAGGGAGGGGACTGGAGATAGGGGAATGGAGATAGGGGAAGGAAGATAGAGAGTAACACAGAGAGCACCAAGGGAGAAAGGATGAGCCTCCTTCTCCCCAACCTCACTAGTCAGTGGCATTGCCTCATCCAGTGCTCCCCCTCCTCAGTTTGTACTGTGACTCCCCTCTGCAGATTGGCTCCCTACCTCCAGTGTGAGCCCCCCTGTGTGCCCCCCCCCATGGCTAGCCTACTTCCGCAATCTGCGCCCTCCTTCCCCATCTGGCAACCCCACTGCCAGCTTCGCACAACCCAGTCTGTGCTCCTTTTCCACTCATTTCCTGCCTAGCGCCCCTCAGTTTGCATCCCCCTTCCCCCATCTTCAGCCTGGCGCTCCCCTAGTCTGCATCCCCTTTCCCCCACCAATCTCCAGCCTGGCGCCACCCAGCCTGCGTCCCCTTCCCCCTCTCCATCCCCTTCCCCCCCATCTCCAGCCTGGCGCCCCCTACTCTGCATTGCTTCCCCTCAATCTCCAGCCTGGCACCTTCCCCCCATGCTGCATCCCCTTTCCCCTCATCTCCAGCCTGGCGCCCCCTGTCTGAATCCCCTTTCCCCATATCTCCAGCCTGGCGCCCCCCACTCTGCATTGCTTCCCCCGCATCTCCAGCCTGGCACCTCCCCTCCATGCTGCGTCCCCTTTCCCCTCATCTCCAGCCTGGCGCCCCCCCACTCTGCATTGCTTCCCCCCCATCTCCAGCCTGGCACCTCCCCTCCATGCTGCATCCCCTTTCCCCTCATCTCCAGCCTGGCGCCCCTCCACTCTGCATTGCTTCCCCCCCATCTCCAGCCTGGCACCTCCCCTCCATGCTGCATCCCCTTTCCCCTCATCTCCAGCCTGGCGCCCCCCCCCCCTCTGCATTGCTTCCCCCCCATCTCCAGCCTGGCACCTCCCCTCCATGCTGCGTCCCCTTTCCCCTCATCTCCAGCCTGGCGCCCCCCCCACTCTGCATTGCTTCCCCCCCCATCTCCAGCCTGGCACCTCCCCTCCATGCTGCATCCCCCCCCTTCAGCCTGGCGCCCCCCCCACTCTGCATTGCTTCCCCCCCATCTCCAGCCTGGCACCTCCCCTCCATGCTGCATCCCCTTTCCCCTCATCTCCAGCCTGGCGCCCCCCACTCTGCATTGCTTCCCCCCCATCTCCAGCCTGGCACCTCCCCTCCATGCTGCGTCCCCTTTCCCCTCATCTCCAGCCTGGCGCCCCCTGTCTGAATCCCCTTTCCCCATATCTCCAGCCTGGTGCCCCCCACTCTGCATTGCTTCCCCCGCATCTCCAGCCTGGCACCTCCCCTCCATGCTGCGTCCTCTTTCCCCTCATCTCCAGCCTGGCGCCCCCCACTCTGCATTGCTTCCCCCCCATCTCCAGCCTGGCACCTCCCCTCCATGCTGCATCCCCTTTCCCCTCATCTCCAGCCTGGCGCCCCTCCACTCTGCATTGCTTCCCCCCCATCTCCAGCCTGGCACCTCCCCTCCATGCTGCATCCCCTTTCCCCTCATCTCCAGCCTGGCGCCCCCCCCCCTCTGCATTGCTTCCCCCCCATCTCCAGCCTGGCACCTCCCCTCCATGCTGCGTCCCCTTTCCCCTCATCTCCAGCCTGGCGCCCCCCCACTCTGCATTGCTTCCCCCCCCATCTCCAGCCTGGCACCTCCCCTCCATGCTGCATCCCCCCCCTTCAGCCTGGCGCCCCCCCCCACTCTGCATTGCTTCCCCCCCATCTCCAGCCTGGCACCTCCCCTCCATGCTGCATCCCCTTTCCCCTCATCTCCAGCCTGGCGCCCCCCCCACTCTGCATTGCTTCCCCCCCATCTCCAGCCTGGCACCTCCCCTCCATGCTGCGTCCCCTTTCCCCTCATCTCCAGCCTGGCGCCCCCTGTCTGAATCCCCTTCCCCATATCTCCAGCCTGGCGCCCCCCCCCCTGCATTGCTTCCCCCCCATCTCCAGCCTGGCACCTCCCCTCCATGCTGCGTCCCCCTTCCCCGCAGTCTCCAGCCTGGCGACCCCCCTTTACATCCACTTTCCCCTCCTCCCCCCACCTTCAGCCTGGCGCTCCCCAGCCTGGCGCCCCCGCCCCTCCGAGATCAGCGCCCAGGAAGCTCCAGGCCCCCGCCCCCGCCCCCGCCCCCGCGCAAGGCCACGCCGCGCCCTCCTTCCCGCCCACTCTCGTGTGCTGCGCTTTACGACAGGCCCCTGGCGGGCTTTACGACAGGGCTGTGGTGCCCCGAGCCCTGTCCGGCCCGGTCACGGGGCTCCGCCGGGTCAGTCATGGTGAGGGCGGCTCCGGATCCCTCCGTCCGTCCAGGCAGGCGGGGGCGAGCAGGTCCCCGAGGGGCCGGTCGCGGGGTGCTCCGGGGGGCGGCCGTTAGTGCCGCTCTGTGGCAGCCTCACCCCCGCAGCGCGTGGGCCGGGCCGGGCCGGGGAGCCCGCCCTGCTGAGCGCGGTGTCCGGCTCGCGCCCGCCGGCCACTCGCTTGGGCCGCAGCTGGGGCGCCCTTGAGGAGCTTGGCTTTGACCTCCGCCCGCACTGCCCGGCACGCAGGCAAATCTGCCGGAGCCCAGCCCCAGCCCCAGCCCCAGCCGGTGTGGCCAGAGCCTTGTCTACACTACAAGGCGCGTTGGCACAGAGCGGCGCCGCCACAGCAGGGCAGTGACACCGCAATTCGCCAGCCGAGCTGGTGCCCGCCCGGGAAGCGGAGTAAACTCTGCAGCCGCAGGGAGGGTTGGAACAGTGTAACTAGTCTGGTGACAAATCCCACCTCCCCCCGCACAGGGACACCAGTGCAAAATCGGCCTGTAGACCAGGCGTACGGATTTGCAGACATTCTTGATCTGCGGTGATCCCATAGCCTTCAGTGGCCTTACTCATCAGTTTAAAATTAAGCAGGGGAGCAAAGCAACCCTATGCTACAAACTTCTTCCAGCGGAGCTGGGTCAGGCAAGGGTGTGATGAAGGCTTGACTTAGGACTGTAGTGTAGATGCAGTTATACCAACAAAACCATGCTTTTGCTGGAGTAAGTTGTTTGGCTCCTGGGTGGGTGTGGAATAAGCTATTCCAGGAAAAGCACAGCTAGGAGCACTTTGCCAGTGTAATATACTGGTACACCTATACCAGTTAAGTGCACCTAGTATAGACATGGCTGTGTAGGTAATACAGTTCGCCAGCTGTTGCACAAATCCAGAATAGGGCCATGTGTCCACATATCTGTTGATTTTCAATAATTGAACAATGTAATTACAATTTTGAGCATTCAGACGTATTGGATGTCCTGAATGATGTTTGGATAATTGAAACAAAAGTGTAATATTTGATATTGCTGAAGCATTTTTTATCTGTGGATCTCAAAGCATTTTATAAATACCAATTAAGCCACAATAATGCATTTGTGATTAGTGGAATATATGTTTCAGTAACTATATCCATATAGGACTACTGAAACTTTTCTGTTCCCAAGGGTAACTACTGACAGTTCCACTTGTAGTTTTGAAATACAGTAAGTAAGGCTTTAAAAGCTGCCAGCCAATGTGCGCAAGTTAACCATCTATTATATTGCAATTTACTGTTTTCTTGTCATATTTGAAGCCATTTTAATTTTAATGTATATACATAATTAACTTGACTAAAGATTATTGTGTTTTCATTTTTGTTAATTAATCAGTTACTCTTTCTTCCCCACACCCAGGCTACTACTGTGATAGCAGTTGGATTGACAATAGCTGCTGCTGGATTTGCAGGTTTGTATCTGGTGTGAGGAATCTAACAGTTGATTGTATTTTTCATTACCTGCTTTAATAATGGTGCAGTGTAAAATATACTATCAGTTCAGCACGACACAGTACATTATCTTTTAAGGGGCACATACAGAGGAGTGGACTTGTTGATCTGATTGCAGCCTAAGAAAATACCGAAATTTTTCTCTAGCAGGTCAAAACCATTTTTTTCATACATACTGATCTGAAAGTAAATTATTGTATTAAATTTCTAAGTTCATGAAATTATGCCTTTAGTTCTGTTAATGTTAGTTATTTTCTTTAAGGTCGTTATGCATTACAAGCTATGAAGCAAATGGAACCACAAGTAAAACAAGCCCTTCAGAGTCTGCCAAAATCAGTAAGTTTTGTTTTACTCATAGTACTTTTTTCTACCTATGTTAAATATAATTTTCTGTAGCTACAAAGCTTCACTCATTCCCAAGTGAGAGGTTCAAGATGCTCTAATATAAATTGAGACAGACCAAACTGTCATCACTTCATTACTGATTGATGATGATAAATTGAGACAGAAGACTCAGATTGAGCATATAAAACACTTTCCCTCATCTCAGCAATTCTGCTGTAGATCAGTTCCAAATTAAACCGCACCAAACAGTTGAGTAAATAATGAAATGCAACTTTGATAGAATTTTATGATAACCATCGATAAGCATCCTTGTACTCTTATAGATAGGAAAGCTCTGCAGCTATTCAAGAAGACATGGTGATCTCTCCTTCACCTCCAGTATTGTTTAATTCACATTATTTTGCCTGTCAGTTTTCTTACTAATGCACCTTCCATTTCAGGCCTTCAGTGGTTATTACAGAGGTGGATTTGATCCCAAAATGACAAAACGAGAAGCAGCTTTAATATTAGGAGTGAGGTAAAAAAATCATTTTAATTAAAAATGTAGGATGCAGGAGAGAGTACAGCACTACTGAGTTGAAGATCTGGGGTCTGATTTTTCAGAGGTACTGAATCCTCAAAGCTCCCATTGACTTCAGCATCTGAAATTCAGTGCCAAGTTAAATTAAAAGGAATTATCATAATGCAGAGACTTCTTTTACTCAGCTCAGTTTGCAAGACTGGCTACCAGGTCTTTCTAAGGTTGCATATATTAGATTCTTTGTACAACATACTGTAATCAACAAACATTACATTTTAAAAGCCATTTCCAGTTGGGGATTCAGTATTCAACCACATTTTTTTTGTATTACATTTTTAACTTGCTTTTAACGCCCAACCTAACTTTTCTGGCACTAAAAGAATGTCACTGTGCCTTTAATCAAAGCATGGACTATGGTCTATTTAGTATTTCAGTACAAAAATAATTTTTGTTTTCAGTCACACATACTAAAAAAGTTAATGACTGGTGGTTGCCTGCACCAAATTTAAGAAGATTGGTTTGGGCTGCAAAAGTTCCAAAAGCTTTCTAAGCTTAGCAACTATGAAGGCACAGGCTTATTCAGAAAATTGTTTCATTTGAAGTCTATCTGGATTTTAGGAACCCCTGCCCAGACTACTGCAAAGACTTACGGTGTAGCTATCCTCATTCCTATATTCGGGAAATGGCTACTGTGACGACTTCAACTGGTGGACTCTCACTGCATTATTAGCTAATGTACTTGGTGGCCCTCTCTGAAGCTGACTGCCATCTATTCTGTAACCGACTGATCATAGAGAGGCTGATAACTGCAGTAATCACATACTTTAAAACAGCAGCCCCCAAATTGTGGGATGTGCCCCCCGAGGGGGTGTTGAGGAACATTTGGGGGGAAGGGAAGGGATGATGGCGCTGGACAATCCCTGCTGGAGGCAAGGAGGGAGACCTACTCAGCCCTGCTCTGCCCCCGGCCCCACGCCTGGCCTCTGTCCCCAGCCTTGGCCCCTGGCTCCTAGCCACGGCCTGGCTCTGGGGAAGAGGGGCGGGGGTGGGCAAATTACTTTGGGGCAGGGGGATGTGTTAAAAAGTTTGGGAGCCATTGCTTTAAGAAGTGCCTCAGTGTGGTGATCAGAACTACTCGTATGAGTTAGAGTTGAGGTAAGATTTTCAAAAGAGCCTATGGGCTTGGCTACACTCGAAACTCCAAAGCGCTGCCACGGGAACGCTCCCATGGCAGCGCTTTGAAGTGCGAGTGTGGTCGCAGCACCAGCGCTGGGAGAGAGCTCTCCCAGCGCTGTAGGCACTCCACCTCCCTGTGGGGATTGGAGCGCTGGGGCACTATTTACACTGGTGCTTTGCAGCGCTGTAACTTGCTGCGCTCAGGGGTGTGTTTTTTCACATCCCTGAGCGAGAAAGTTGCAGCGCTGTAAAGCGCCAGTGTAGCCAAGGCCTAAGTCTCATTTTCAGAAGGAACTTGGGCACATAGAAGCACAAATCCCATTGACTTTGTGGGATATAGGTGCCCAAGTCAATGGGAGTTGGGCTCCTACATACCTTTGAGAATCTGGGCATAAGGTGCTTTTGAAAATTTTGCTCTTGGCCCTTATTCATTCTTTCACTGCTCCAGATTTGCCTCTCATTGATCTTCCCAATAGCATAAGTCTGTGACATTATGCCTGATAAGAATACTTATTATTTGTATTGTGGTAGTACCTAGAGGCCCCATCAGACAGTGGGGCTCCATTTTTCTAGGTACTGTACACACAATGAAAAGACCATCTCTCCCCCAAAGAGCTGAGAAACCTAAGTAAAAATACTAAGAATAAAAGTTTAGTAAAGGAAAATCACACAAGCAGACATTCATAAACAATAATTTAGGGATTCAAATCACTAGTTATGTCTTAGATGGCTTGCTCTCAAGGACTGTACACATACATCCACAAATCTTTACAGGACTTTAATCAGGTACAGTCCTAGGGAGGGTATGTGTTTTCTCTTTCAAATATGACTGAATTTCCAATAAATAAGAGAAAAGTAATGTCAAGCGCCTTTTGACAGTTCTGCAGTAGAAACTGGTCAATATGTCAGTGAAGCTGTAAAATACACACTAAGGTTGGCATGATGGACTGAAGATGTTGAACAAAGTAGCAACAGGAGGATAAACTTTGCAGGAGAAAAAATGCTTTTTCAAATTTCTTAATTTGCTGTGAACAATTGCAGTGAGACAAATTATTCTTAATTGTTATAATTTATTTTTCTAATTTTGCAGGTTTTCAGTTGCGTAATAAAATTCCTTTGTCAGGTTACCTAACTTTCTCTATTCTTTTTAAACTAGTCCTACAGCCAATAAAGGTAAAATTCGGGAAGCTCACAGACGGATCATGCTTTTGAATCATCCAGATAAAGGTACATAAAACCAGTAGGGATAAGTCCCATTTGAAATAAATCAATGATTACTGTCCACCCAGTATATTTTTGGCCCAAATTAATGGAACCAAGATAATGAGATGTATAGGGCATATAGGTAAATCATTCATACGTTAACAAAAAGAAAATAAACAACATGCCTGGGAGGAAATACATCTTAAGATGCTTGAATCCTTGTATATTTAGAAGTCCCCTGGTCAGACATTTGAACACTATTAGACTAATAGATTCAGCAAATTAATTCCTCTCACTACCCGATACCTCATCTCTGCTTTGACTTACCATATAAAGACAAAAAAAGTTCCTTTTCAGTGAAAGCCTACAGTGTGATTGTACAGCTGCTCCAATGCATGGCACTCCTATTTGGTTAGAATTGGGCCATTAAGTCTTCAGAAACAGCAAAAACCTTAATATGTACTGCTGCTGCCTGTGCGACACTAATGTTGACATTCAGTTAAGTACTTAAGCACATGCCTAACTTTAAACATATGAATACTCCCATCTCTATTCATCATATCACTTAAACCCCATTGACTTCAATCAATCTAAATCGTCATAACGGCCATACTGGGTTAGACCAAAGGTCCATCTAGCCAAGGATCCTGTCTTCCGACAGTGGCCAATGCCAGGTGCCCCAGAGGGAATGAATAGAACAGGTAATCACCAAGTGATCCACCCTCTGTTGCTTATTCCCAGCTTCTGGCAAACAGAGGCTAGGGATACCATCCCTGTCTGTCCTGGCTAATAGCCATTGAGGGACCTATCCTCTATGAACTTATCTTCTACTTCTTTGAACCCTGTTTTAGACTTAGCCTTCACAACATCCTCTGGCAAGGAGTTCCACAGGTCGTCTGTGTGTTGTGTGAATAAATACTTTTGTTTGTTTTAAACCTTTGTTCTTTGGTATTTGACAAATTGGGACGTTTAATCTTGATTTAAAAGATAAAATGGCCTCCTTGAAGTGACTGTGAAGCTTCCCATCCTCCTCTTTGCCTCTTTCCTCCTCCTCATGGGAGTCTCATAATATTGCCAGTTTTTAACAGGAACTAAAGCAAAGAATACTGACCTGAGGAAGCACTGCCCTTTGTACTCTAAAAGGGTCTGTGCATCTTTTGGTAGGTGATCAAATCTAATTTTGGAACATGTAATCTACTAATCACCTGTATTTTACATTTCACTATTAAATTATTCCACCTGTACAGAAGCTTGGGTCAGGCCCTGCTGAATTAAATTAATCAATCTGTGGACTCATTAGCTTTATATAAAATATGCAGGGAACATCCAAAATATTTGGAAAATAGTTCTGCCTACCCTTCTAAATCCTGGGTGACCCTATCAATAAATTCACCAAGTGACACAGGACTAGACTAGACATCTAATTTAATTTAGGATTTGTCTACACATGAAATTGTTGCAGAATAGCTATTCTAGAATCACTATGCCTGAATTCTGAGTGGAGACATATTCCAGAATCAATCTTTTTCCTGTCAAACTTAATCCACTTTGTTGGACTAAAAGCTGTTCCTGAACTCCATATTTAGACAAATCCTAAGTATTCTGCAACTAGTGTCAGATGTCATTTGTCTATTAATTTATGAAATAGGGGCAATCATGTATTTCTTTGAACAGATATGCTCACATTTTTCTCCCTATTGGTACCAGTAAGCCAGAATTGGGCAATAATGTAATAAAGTAGAAAAAATTGTCAGTTTTTGTGACAAGACTGTTTTTTCTTCTAGGTGGTTCTCCCTATGTGGCAGCCAAAATCAATGAAGCTAAAGATTTACTGGAAGGCCAAGCTAAGAAGTGAATGTGGATATTTAGGTGTAAATTAATGGTTTAGTTTATGTATATTAATATCAGTTTTGATAACTGACCCCAGGAAAGTTGACACCAATCTTTTTTACTTGATCAATGATTAAACTAATACAGGGAACCCTCCCCCATCCCCCCATCTTGGTTGCATCATATATATCTTGTTTTGGGGAGAGTGACAAATAGTACTTTTTCAAAAGTGATTCTAAGCCACTATCTCTAGTAGTGGTACCATTTACCTCTAATTCAAGAAGTATTTTTCCTAGGATGACATGGGAAATATTGTGATTTGGTCTGGCTGATCTATATTCAGATAAACGGCCTGACAGTCTTGAGCACTCTGAAAATGTTGAATTTCTGTTTAACCAGGTACATCTGTTTGAAATTCATGCTGCTATGGCTTAATATCCCAAAGTTAGCAAGATGATACTAATAAGAGAAAAGGCTGGGTTGAAACTACCTAAGGAAAATCATGGGGATTTATTTGCACAATAGGAATAAAGCATTTAGAAATTTAGTTACATTAATGCGACGTGTAAAATGGAAAAAGTGGAATGTACTGAATTCCCTTGTAAGATAATTTGTATTAACTTTTAAAAACAAGTTGGACATAGTGCTATTAATTTGTCTCAATGTATTTTTTACTTCAACACTGTTTTCATTATTTTTACTGATTCCACCGCATTTAAATAAAATGACAAACTTATATTTGTAGTAATAAGTACTAAAATTTCATAATATACTAAAGCCTTACAGTAGATGATGCTTATCTTAGAATAAGGTATAGTATTCTTAGGATAAGAACACTGAAGGTCGTAGTACAAGATGGAAAGTGAGAATTTTACTTGCATGAGCCTTTAAGATAGAGGCTTAGATTCAATGTTACGAGGACAAATTTATTTATTTTTTAAATGAGAAATTGTAAAGGAGTTCCCTCCAAAAAAACTATCCATTCTCCCTTGGTAGAGAAAACATTGCGTTACAGCACAGAAATTATGTTGTCTATAGATGGATGAGAGTTCAGACAACTTTTAGCTTCTCTCAATCTAATATGCTTGTTTTGTGACCAAATTCAGGTCTTTTCAACCTCTCCCTCCGTCGCTCTGATCCCAATCTGCAAAAATGTATGCCTGTGTTTCTTTGTGTTTGGGAGTATCATCACTGAAATTCTGTGCATTAAGAAATCAAAGATGGAAAACCAGAACTACTGAATTGTTTTTAAGAGTATAACAAAAAAATATAGAAAACAAGCATGAAGATTTATCTATACAGTGCTTCAATCTGTTTGTCCAGGTATTTCCCAGACTAAAACACACAGATCTGCAGGTCTAGCTGTGATATCTCAGGGTATTAAAAAAAATAAAAACTTTGTTAATGGCTTTCAAATCTACCTCTACGCTTAACTCTTCTCCCCTATGTCCAGGATCACATTTTTCTAGATGTCATACTACATTCTTAAACACACATCAGAGGAGCTCATCTTTCTCCCTTCAACAGTGCCATTGTGACCACCACCACCTTCCCAATTAATTCTAAAGTAAACAACTGGAGTATTTTGACTGCATACTTTCCTTCCTAGACAACTATACAGTCACCAAATCCTGGCACTTTTTTCTCTAGAACATACTGAAAACAATCCATCCCTTCAGCTGAAATGCATACCTATATCTTGCTTATCTCTTGCCTTGACTACTGCAGCCTCTCTAGCCTCCTTGTTGCCCATCTCAGCTCCTCTGGCTATATAAAATGTAGCAGTTAAAATAATGTCACTCACTGCTCAGAGCATGTCCTTCCTCAAATCCTTTGACTGGCCTGCATTCATGAAATCAGATTTAAGATTGTCTTCTCTTTTAAGGCTCTACACAACCACACCCACATATGCTATGGTATCTTTGCATCCCTCTGGTCCACATCACAAAATAGTGACTTCATTGTTCTACATTTTCTAGTCCATATTACTACTACTCCCATGCCTGGAATGGCCTACCCTATTCTGTGCCAGGCTTCCATCCTATAAGTCCCTCTTTAAAAGCCTGCAAGCCACTGTCAATATTCCCATCTATATAAAAATAAGTTATCACCTCCTCTAGATCTTCAAGGCCCTTCTAGTCTAGAGGATAAAAAAAGGTATTTTTAAAGCGTTCTAACGTTTTACAAACTCCTGTGTAGAGAGGTCAAGCTCAATGTGTTATCTAGGTCTTCCCTAGGAGAGAACCTAGAGTTCATCTCAACCAATTAATAAGTAAAGCAGTTAGTACTAAATTACAATGTCAATAGTCTGAACTATCTTGAGTTACTTTAACTAAGCCATCTTTCTGATTAAAGGAAACTAAGTAACCAATGGAAGATCAAAGTTTATTTTTTTCTACCAGCATACAAAAACATATTGCACATCAAACAACCAAAATAAAATACTCTACTAAGGACTAACATATGTAGTTTATACAGAATAAACTTTCTGGAAATTGATCTTTTCAGTAGTTCAGGTTATGTCTTAATGGACATGACTAATTCAGCTTAGTGTTTTAACTAAAGCTATGTTTGATTTTTAAATACTGTACAGTTTAATAAATAAACCAAACAAAGCCTCAAAAGTAGAACAGTCACTGCCAATGTCACCCAATATCCCTGCAGATTATGAGAATTTAACAAATGTATTCCAGTGGTCTGCAGTTTTTTTCCTCTACATACAGCATTTAAAAAACATGTATTAAAACAGACCAGTTTCCAGACTAAACTAATGGAGAAATTACAATTCAGTGCAAAATATTTTAGACTGCATTTCTTTCTAGTTTTCCTCAGGTGAAGAAGTGGTTGCATATTATTAAAAATGTAACAAAAGCAGCTAATGCTTTCATAAAGAATATTACATTAGGGATTCCCCCCACATCTTTGCCATATTTTGAAAACAAAATAACATTTCCTATAGCCAGCAAGTTTTTGTTTATTTAAATGTTACATATACTATCTCAAGGCACATCTGATGATATATTTATAACACAGTAGGTGTCAAAGTATGTTTAACATATGATTTCTTCAGGATCCCTCCCCTTTCTGAATTCCAAAATGGAGGAACTGAAAGTGCGGTGTCAAGACTGGCAATCCATATTCTATCTTTGGCAAGCTTATACAAGCACTATTGTAAAATGTAATGTAAAAGAACTGTAAACTAGGAACTTCAGTTTATGAAACACCATTAAGCACTGCTTCTTCCTGATTATTTTCTTCTTCTTGTATAGTACTTGACTTCTCTTCTTCAGGACTAGGCTGTGGCTTAGAAGGTTCATCCCCAGAAGCATTAGCAGGGCCATTTATTGCTTTTTCTGAAGGGCCATGTTCTTCAATCACATCTTTTGCCTTTAAAAGAAAAAAGATTTAAAAAACCTACTAGATACAACATGGAAAACCCCAATCATTTGGGGGGAACAGGGGGGCGGAGGAGCACAGTCCAGTGTGTTTTAAACATCAGAAGGGGAGCCAAGGTCACCTGAGTTCTAATCTTGGCTCGACACCAACTCCCTCATAGGAATTGCCACAGTGGATCAGACCAGTGGTCTATCCTATCATGAATAGTGGGCAACACCAGGTGCTTCAGAGGAAGGTGCAAGAAACCCTGCAGTTGGCAGTTATGAAATAATCTATCCTCCAAGAAAGTTTCCTCCAAACCCCCAATAATGAGAGTTTGGCTTAAGTTGCATTAGGTTTTATATCCCTTTCAAATCTCCTACTCCTTTTGAGTATTTACTAGTATAATAGGCTATTCTTGTTATCCATATAAATGAATAATACCTTTTCAAATCCTGCTAAGCTTGTCATCTCAATAAATGGAAATATTCTGGGTGGGTGGAAATGTATTTCCTTTCTTCAGTTTGATTTTGCCCCCTTTAATGTCACTCAGTGCCCCCTTGTTCTGGTATTATGAAATGTGTGAACAGGTTCCCAGTTTACCATCTCTACACCATTCATTCTAGCCTCTCTAGCCTTATGCTAGTCACTGAATCTCTGCCTTAGTTTCCCCATTTGTAAAATATAAAAAATAATCCTTGTGACTCCTGTGACATGGGTATTATTCATAAAGTGCTTTGAAGATTAAAAGAGCTTTACTGTTGGCAGGTGTCTAAGGAATTGGGGTAAGGACTTCTAATTTTAGAGTACTACATTAGATGCAGTAAATTCAACTTACTTATAAACTAAAAGTCTGACTTATAATTCAACAAGAGATGAAAATCAACTGCTGTGTACTCAGTCACTTTCTCTTGTGATGTTATAGTCATCTCAAACAGTTTCCTCTTTACAAAAGATAAAGTGGTTTTAAAACACCAGAATCTTCCGAAAGACCACCTGATTTCATAAATAGTCTGCAAAATTTACAATTTCATAATGTGGCTTGAAGATGGAAACAAAGTACTTTTGAAACCTATTTCAAATATACATTCACAACGTATAAATATATCAATTATATCATCAATAGGGTTTTTCATTCCCCAACTGTGAAAGACTATGAGCATTCCCATCACTAAAGAAGAGAGGCAAAACAATGCAGCATATATTTTTTAAAACTTTTGAGTTTTCTTCCTTTTTTCTTACCATTTCATTCTTGGTTTTGGCCAGTGTTTCCCTTGGGAGGTTTCTTTGTCTACTCTGAGATTCAGCTCGTGATATGTAATCAGCTACTGTGACTGTGTGAGGGAAGAAAAATTAAAGATGCTGAAGCGTTACAAAATACTTTTCAGATTATTTCATGTTTAACAGTGAGCTAATCTGCTACTGCGCCATTGTTTAGGATTTTCTGCACTTTATGCATAAAATATAGATTTTATAGCTGATAAATATGTCTTATTTGTGAATCACCTAGCAACTCTTTGGGTGATTAAAAATTATAATTAACTCAACAGTTAATTTATAATAATTTCACAGTAAAGATCAAATTATGTACTTGGATAACCATGCATGGCTTCCATTAAATCAGTGGTAGCTGAGCACAACATCTCTCTGCTTCCGTAGGCAGAATTTGGCTGGAATTAGGGTAAAAAATAATTCTAGTTTGAGGTAAGTGTAGGCTAAGCAATCTGAAAAGAAGGACTATCACTGAACTCTCTTCATGACATAAAACACTTTAGATTGTAAGCACTCTGAGGAAGGGAATTTGTTTATATTGGTATATTTTACTGACTGGAAAGTGAAATGGACACCTATGGTACCATATAAAATGTAAGGAAATTTCACTCTACGGTATCCCATAAATAGATTGAAGGGAGATTAAAAACATGGGATGAATAGGTGGAATTAGGGGAAAACAAAATTTTAAAATAAAGTATTTATTTCTTGCAGAGTTCTTCATGAACTAAGCACACCCTCCTGCTATTTCTTGTCCACTCCTGCAATTCAAAGGCAACTCTGTACTTCTAGAACACATATTTGTGATTATCACTTCAAAATGTATAAACAATGAGGTGATGAACCTAAAGAAGTTACAGAGCTTATCCAATAATCTATTGTATAACAATTAATAATTATATTTAGCATTTGACAAACTCCAGCTTTGGTAAGACTTATATCAGGGTCCAAGCAAAATGTATTAATTTGGTCTCTATTCCATTACTATTAGACACTTCACAACTGCGTGCAACTGCTCAAGAGTTACCTAGTTTTGAGAACAATTCAGTTCTCAGTACTAGAAAAGGTGCTCCTTTAAAATACTACTTTACACCCAGTGGCTTACATACATGCAATAGAACTACTCACATGAACAGTTATGCATTTACTTAAGTCTTGTATGCACAAATATTCATCCAAACTGTGCAACAATAAGAGAAACATTACAACTAAAGAGGAAGTGGGTATTCACTCGCTGCAGAAAAAAAAGTGCATTGGAAGTGGGTATTCACCCACGAAAGCTCATGCTCCAAAACGTCTGTTAGTCTATAAGGTGCCACAGGATTCTTTGCTGCTATTACAACTAACTGTCTCAAATGAAAACTAATTTTGTATATTGATTTTTAAACATTTGATTATTCAGTGAACTTTTCTCATGTTCTCATAATTACCGTAAACTAATGGAATTTAAATATCACATTACAAAAGGAAAAGACGATTCAGTACCATCTCTGGTACCATCTCCTTCCATTTATTCCTATATTTATAAAAAAATTTAGCAGGAGAGCATTATCCATGAGGACATTATAAAACTACAGATCTTTCACTATTACTCTCACAATCCAACATGCTATTGATCTGTCTTTTATTTTATTTACAAATATTTACTAATATAATAAAAGTTTATTCTGAACAACAGAAAAGCACAGTCTTCATTCAACTTCTGAAATATGGGGAGAAACTAAATTGATTGAAAGCAAAATTGAGGGGTAGTTTGGGGTTTTTTTTTGTTTTTGAGTTTTTATTAAAGCATGTTTCAGTGAAGGGAAATGCTGTAATGGCATTTCAAATGTTGACTAATATTATATTTCTCATTTACAAAACCCCTGGTAAAGCTGAAGCTGAAATTGATTTTTTTACCAATCTATTTCCTTTGTAAGTACACATCTATGTATTATAGGACTGAAGAATGCTCATAAGTACTGAACTGTTTGGATTTATTTTTTTAAAAAGAGCACTGAAGCATGTGTTTCAGGAAAAACCTACACATATAAACAATGACATGACCCTCAGCAAACAGATGCAAATAAAACGGTCACATTTTGAGCATAGCAGGATGGAAAACATCCCTGTAAATTTACCAAAATATCTTATGAATTTGCAGTCACACATTTTCTAGAACAAGTAACACTAAAATCAGAGAATTCACCTTTAAGCTTTGAAGTGTTAGTACACATAAAAGAAATGCCTCAAACCACAGTACCAAAAAACCAGAAACATGCAATTTCATTTAAAATGTCTTTTTTCAATTTGTGGATGATTTACTAAGTCCATAAAAGTGAGGGACTGATAGAATTGGCTTGATACATGCATAGGGCAGGCAGATGTCATGTAAACTCTCTCACATTCCTCTGCCAATGCACCTCAGTACTAACCCATGCCACCACTGCTGTTCCAAGCCATCTTCCTCTCACATGAAAAGAGCCAATCATGAAAAATTAAAAAATATTTGGTCATGTCACTTTCAGGGGGTTGCACAGGTGTAAGTGCAGAACATGTCCCAGTATTCTTATAGAGATTGATTCTGAACCACTGGAATCAATGGGAGTTTAGCCATTGACTTCAATGGGAGCGCAGCATCAGAAGCATAAACTGTATTTACAAGTAAAAAATTAAAATTTAAAGGACAATGAAAGTTAGTTTCATTAGACAGGTTATGAATTAAATATGTTCTGTTGTGAGAATTGTTTTTTGTCTTATACACAGTAGTCTTATTAGTTATTAAGTAATATTTATTTACAGTAGTGCAGCTATATATATATAGATAGATATATATATTTATAGATATATATATATATAAACAGCAGACACATGACATTCTTTCATGCTTTTGATCCGAGGTTACCCATAGTTCCACTCGAGTTACCTGGCTGTCTATCTTCTGCCTGACCCCTGAAGCGACGCCTGCGGCTACGATTGCGTCGCTGGGGTTTTTTGTCACTATCATCTGCAATTGCAAAGTTTACCATGAACTATTCTGACGATAAAACTGTTTTTCTTCAGCAGTTAAAGGATGGGCACAGATTGTTTTTTATTAACATGGAAAACAAAAGAAGATATACTGAAAGAAAATGGTATTTTGAACTGGAAGCATTCAAAATTGATTAGAAATTTGATCTTTCACAGTTTGGTCCAGATTCAGTAAAAAAAACTCAAGCACATGCTTCATTTTAAGCATGCACTTAAGTTTACTTGCTGAATCAACGCCTACATGCGGTTTCTGAACATATAATAAATCAAATATAAACTGCTACTAAACTATTAACAAGCTGATCTTTGGCCCCGCATCATTGGAAAGTTAAGTCTTCCTTACATTTGCAGTAAGATTTGTCTGACTTCAATGTCACCACAAAACAGATGATTCTTCAGTGGGTAATTTTATTCTTTTGATATTTGAGAGACAACAATTATATTCTGGATACTAGCCCCTTGTTCCTCAAGGCCCAGGTTCAGGAAAGCACTTATGCAAATATTGATGAAGTGAATGGGGCTTATTCAGGGAAAGCACTTAAGAATAGGCTGAATGGGGTCAGACATAAACAGGTGTTTAAGTGCTTTCCTAAACTGAGGTTCAAGTTGCCAAGGGTTAAGGAAGTAGGATTCTGGCCCAAGGAGAACCACGAGCACCTTGGTTTCTCTAATCAGCCTCAGAAGGCACTAATTAAAACAGCAGTACTGACAGGAACCAAAGCAGACCCACAAAGTCTCTTTTAGCCAGAAGTATTATGGACATTGTATAGGATAGCAGTAGAGACCAGTAAGAGAAAGAAACCTCATGGTACTTCCATGCATGTGGAAGATTTTTCACCAAAAGAAAAAAGGTTAGATAATACATTAATAATTATTTTTTTTAAACCCAAAACACTTACACAGCCAATTCACAATCTTTTGTGAGAACTCATTCTGTGGTTCTGTTTCCCAACTGATAACATACCTAAGCCATTCTCGTTAACAGAAGCAGTGTCAGATTCCGTCATTCCATCCATCAGAACAGCATCTTCATCAGTCCTTCGCCTGCGTGACCGCCTACGACGGTTAGTACTGTGATGAGATTCACTGGCATCAGTGTCCACAGTCTGGTCTGACTCTGTGTTATCAAGTAAGCTGTAAGGGTTGCTGTCCGGATCTTTAAGCACTAAATATCATATGGAAAAGGTCCATCTAAGACAAACTTCAGTTACAAATAGTGGGTCATATTGACTTCATTATACATTTTACAATACAAAAATGTATAAAATCATGCAGTACATTGCCACACGTAAAAGTTATGGTAATATGCTAGTTACTCTGGGCTTTTTCACTACTTCCGATAATCTAACAGGGTGTATTCTAGGGCACCACAGAACTGGAGAACACATGAGCATATTATCAAGAGACCCTCAATGTAATATTTAAAATAAACTTTTAAAAGATTAGTTTTTAATCCATTTATTTGCTGAACGGCCCTCTACACCTAGTTAGCAGATACATACATGTGGGGGCTTCCAATGTCACAGCCCTGCTCACTTGCTCACCAGACAAGAGTGTGGGAACCGCCATGGGCAGGAACTGTTCAGCAGTGCCCTGCAGCCAGGGGCTTGTCCTCCTCCGGGCAATCCTAGCAGAGGGTCTCTGCTCCACTGGGCCAGGACTGCAACCTCCCCTACACATTGTGCCCTGGTGTCTTGGGCCTTTTGGCCAATGCAGGGAGCCCCTTTCAGGTCTGGTGTTAGTGCTGAGAGCCCCCTGCAGCCACGCTGTCAGCACTGACCTAACCTTACCCCTATACCTACCCCCCTTAATTTCCAGGGACTGTAAAAATAAATACATATAGTTAAAAATAAAAATCATAAATAGTAAAAATTAGAAAAAAAATAAAAATCAAATTCTTCCAAGTCTAATTATCTGTGTAGGCTGGTGAAGAGTGAGGACTGGGAGTTAGGGAGAGATGGGATGAAAAGCAAAGCCCTTAAACTTTTTCAAAACATGGTGTATAAAACATGCCAATCCTGACATGACTGTACATGATTGACATGATCCAACTGTAAATATCTAAATTTTGATAGTTGGCTTGCAATATACAGCCTGCTATTTTTAAAAAAGCTGCAATATTTAAAAAAAATATATACACATACTTTAAAATAGTGATTTACTTAATTTAAGAAGAGAAAATAAAGCCAGTTGTCTAAAATAAAAATTAAACCCAAAATATATTTCAAACACACTACCAGAGCTAATGGATGACTTCCCACCACGTGGTCCACCACGTCCACGACCACCAGAAACACTACGCCCTCTTCCTCCAGAACGTCTTCTGCTGTCCCGCTGATGTCGGCTCTCCCGGTCATCTTCTCCTGCCAGTGACCAATCGCTCAGTTCATCTTTTCTCTCGGATTCCGTTTCAGAGGGATTAGACAGCTCAGAGTTTGTACCTTTAACAGTATAAAAAAAGAAAAACAAAGAGATGGACATGGAATTTGTGGCCATATTCTAGCTTCAAATGCACATAGGAATCCCACTGACCACAGGGATTCACATGTATGTGATATCAAAATATGGTTTTTAGGTTTTAACTGATATTTACCAACTCTCTAGAAGACTCTTAGTTTTGTTTTGGAATAATATGAGAAATGTGGTCAACAATTTATTATGCAATTTTAGTGATTTGCAAGTGCAATTCATGCATAATGTACATTATTTTGTCTTTCTGTACATGGACACACAAGCACTGAGGGATTAATTCCATCTATATATACACACATGTGGGCTATATGATCCAGTTTCTAGGCAAAAATTCCAAGGGACAACTTTATAGAGTTGCTAAGCAACTATTCAGTCATGCAACTACTGTAATGCTGGTTTGAACAATTTAACTACTATGTTAAGTTATAGTCATAAATCTCAATCTGATACTTCTGGCTAACAAACTCTCCATAATTTTTTACTGGATTAAAAATACAACTCCTGCCTTTTAAGCACTCAGACACTGAAGTAATCAGGAATGAAAATATTTTGGCCACTTGTGATTCTCGTATGAAGGTACAACACCTTGAAAATTAAACTCCCAGAGATAAAAGAGTTTGTTATGTACTACATCAAGATACTGCCAACTGTACAACACCCATTCCAGTTTAGTACACAATTCACCAAGAGTACAAAATGGCGACAACACTCCGCGCGCTGTCCCAACCCTGAGCACCCGCTCCACAGCTCCCATTGGATGGGAACAACAGCCAATGAGAGCTGCAGGGACGGCACCTGTGGGTGGAGGCAGCATGCAGAGATGCCTGGCTGTGCCTCCGCCTAGGAGCTGGACATACTGGCTGCTTCCGGGGAGCCCTCCCCCCCCAAGGTAAGCACCGCCCAGAGCCCTCACCCATTCCTGCATCCCAATCCCCTGCCTCAGCCTTGAGACCCCTCCGACACTCAAACTCCTGCTGCTGCTGGAGGGGAGAGGTGCGATGGCCCGAGACTGCCCCAGCAGCAGCCGGCGTGGTTGACCCGGGGGCCACCCAAGCAGATCAGGTGGCCCCTGGTCCAATCACGCCAGCCACTTTACAAGTCACAGACGTCCTGGAAAGTCATGGAATTCATGACTTCCGTGACCTCTGTGACAGACTCGCACCATTAGCTGTAAGTAACATATCTAAAAATGAAATATATATTAAAAAATAAACCACAGCATCATTTTCCTAGACAGAAGTTTCCATACCTGTTCTGTAATTTAAAAATACTCACCATAACCAGACGTATAATTGGGGCCTCTGCGACCTCTCCCTCTTCCACTGTATGACCTGGACCCTTGTACTGAGGAGAGAGTACTCTCATCAGTAGTGTACCCTTTTTCTTTTTCAGGACCTCTGGTGGAAGAAGGTCTGAAACCCATACCAATCTGACGCAGTTGTTCATCAATTTGGAGCCTCTCCATCCTTAGCTGTTCTACTTCCTATATTCAGAGAAGATAAAATCATAACCAGTTTTATAGATTATGTGTTGTTAGAAAGTGAATCCAACCCTCGGTGTCATTTAGCAGAGTATGTTTAACAGGTTTTCAGATCTTTCATTACCAATCAATATTACGTCATCTATTTGATAGTTGTCTGAAGGCCACTGAAAGCCTTATGTAGCAGTGTATTTACTTTCCTTATGCTTCATTAATGCTTAGTTCCTTTTTTATGCTTTGTGATTAGTTAAGCTGGAGTCAGTACATCACATGCAAAAACAAGTTACCTGAACCATAACTGTTGTTCTTCAAGATATGTTGTGCGTATATATATTCCACATCAGTACACTGGGCACGCACAAATCTAGAGTTAGAGACTTTTAGCTAGCATTATCTGTCAGGGTGGCACGTGTGTTGCATCTGCTGAAGCCACTGATTGGAAATATAAAGGGTGGGGCCAACTTGACCCCTACTTCAGTTCTAACAGGAATCCTGATGTCTTCAGACTCTGATGTACCAGGAAAGGAATGGGGGTTGTGGAATATATATGTGCACAACATCTTGAAGAAAAACAGTGGTACAGTTAAGTAATAGTTTCTTCTCTTTCAAGTGACTGCACAAATATATTCCATTTTAGGTGATTCCAAAGCAGTACTCTTTAGGTGGTGAGAACTGAGAGCTTATTTGAACATGAGCTGAAGAACAAACTTTCCAAAGTCTGCATCAACTCTAGAAGATGTTGTAATGGCACAGTGTCTTGTGAAAGTGTGAATCGAAGTCCATATGCAGGGCAGCCACAGGTCCATGACTGGGATGTTGTTTAAAAATGCTGCAGAGATAGCCTCACCTCTGGTGAAATGAGCCAGAATGCTCTCTGCAGGTGTGACGTTGGCCAGATTGCAACAAGCTCTGATGCAGAATGATCATTGGTGCAGAAGCCACCTAACTGATGTTATCACTACTAAGAACGCTGTCTTTGCAAACAAGTAAGGGCTCTAGAGCCCATGAGCCAGATACTATGGGGAGCTCCAATTAGTAGCCACATACACTGAGGAGCAACCGAGAAGGGATGAAGAGGTCTCTGCCCTTTTATACCCTTTATACCCTTGGTCCACAGCACAAGGAAGCATATGTGCTGCTCTGATGAGTAATGCTAGCTTGCAGTCTCCAATTTGAGTGCACTGGGCATACACACACATAATATGGAATTACATACATGTACAATCACTCAAAGGAGAACATATGTTAAACATTAAGATTGGACTGTTAAGTTAGGACATGCAAAAAATGTAGGTTAAAACACATTATCTCTGCTTCCCTGCATGTCTGCAAGGCAATAAGATGAATTTTGAGATCACACACTTTTTATCAAATATACATAACAGTGTTCTCCTGTAGCCTTATTAACTTTATTTGTATTTTAGATAACCTGTGATCACCTGCATTACGTTGGTGTTAAATTATATGTGCAAGGGAACAAAGTTGAAGCCATACATCCAACCTTAGGGCGAATCTTGAAAGGAACTGAACTTCTGCTACACCCACTGAAGTAAAGGTGTTACTCAAAAATGTAAGTATAAATTGATGATTTCCTCTAATAAGCATTTCCAAAATTCAGATAAAAACGTACCTTCAGATAGGCAATATGGTATTCTAAAAGAACTTGGACATTTCCAATGTTTTCTTTAGTGCCAACAAATACGAATGGGACCATTCCCTGTAGAAACAAAACTCTATAATCATTCTCAAAAAGAGAGAAACACATTATCAAAACCACAAAAGGAACAAATTATCTGACAACCACCACTCATAACAATGTAGCCTGGACCTTGGGCTGTATCCATCGTACACTAGATACAGTCAGGGGAAGGAGGCAACAGTGACAGACATTTCTGCACTTCTCTGAACCTTGGGCTACTGTAAGTTAGAGAAGCTTCAGGATTGGTTTAATTTATGTTTGGCTGCCTATGGCCCCAAGAAGCCATTTCAGCAGCTGCAGACTGGTGGGGCATGGGGATGGTCAGGCCATACCACTTTCCAGCCATGCTCATTGCACTAGTTGCCAGCACAGGAGTAGCTGTGGTGATTTTATGCCATTCCCAAATTCCCCCCAAAAGGGAGAATCCTTCACTAGCTAGTTAAACCAGCTTTTCAGCACACATGAACCTTAAAAGGATCAAAGTTATAAGTCAAAGTTTTCATTATATATATAATATTATCATGAATAAAGTGTGTAGCAACTACATTACAGTTGTGCAGGTGATCAGGTATTTGTGGGAGAAATGATACTGCAAATCAAAGAATGTGTTATTGAGAAATATATGATTATTTAAAATCAACTTTCCTGAGTTGCTGAAATTTAAATGTAAATTTATTGCTGGTGAAAGGTGCTGGCCTGACAGTCCTGGTGAGTGAAGTCCTCTATACATCCACAGAATAGGTACAGCACTGGCAGCTGTGCTGTTATCTTCCTCTACTCTGACCCACAAATGTGCCTCAACCAAAACCTACAAGGATCATCCTTAAGGTAATTCAACTTCCAGAGCCAGTGCTTTGGCCTTTCTCCTTGGAATGCCAAGGAGAGTCCCTCTCATCTAGTGTCAATTCTAGTAGTTTTTGTGATATGGATACCAGCTGACCAGCAACTGATTGAGATCAAAATAATGTCTCATAGGCAACCACACAGCCATTAGATACTAACAACCTGGGCTACATATGAAACGGAGATCCCAAACTAACCCACTGGCTGATCCAGAACCTCACCTTTTCCCCGACTTGTCAACTTTCTATGAATACTTTGCTAATATTAAAACAGAGAGTAAACAGTATCGCCTTTGCTCCTTCCAAAACCATTTGTTAACAAATTTCATTAATGTAGTTTTCAAAAATACAAGTTGAATAGTTGAAGGAAAGATTAAATAACTTACATCTTCTCTGGGCAGTTTGTTTTCATTGTCCCCTTCAATTCTCACCCGGACGACTCCAGACTTGTCTACAATCTCCTGAATCACTTTTCCATTTTTTCCAATAACTTTTCCTTGAGGGGAGGAAAATAGCTATCTTTGAACCAATGCTTCAAAGTTTTCTTTAACATAGTTTCCTTATCATTTCCAAGTTACAAATTCTAAAACAGTAATAGTAATCAAATAAAAGTCGTACTTCATGAGCCCAATTATCCACTACCTTGGACTTTATGTCACATTTTTCACCTACTTTACAAAGGTGCAAATGACAACACAAGGTACCAGTGGGAGTATTAATGCAGTGTACAAATCAGATATTTGTCATGGATGGTGGCTGCCGGATTCAGATTAGGTTCAACTGTGAGGTTGAATCAGGGCTAGGATTCAATGGCACTATAATTTTACAAGCTCTTCTTGCTTTATTTCAATGTATCTGGACCGGAACCAGGAAACATGAGATTCCTATATAATGGAGCCAACCCAGAATTTAAGTAAGTCCTTCTGAAACAGAGATCTTTCAGACCTACAGTCATACCACATCATGAGATTTGACAGTGATCTTGTCAAATCTCATGAGATAAACAGTGTTGGGACATACAGTAGTAAGTCTTTTATAACTGACTACCAAAATTGGGGATATTTTCAGTAGCTGGAACTGATGATTCAGTAGATTGCACTCTTCTCCTAGTACCAAACCCATGACAAAGTATGATGTTAGAATCACTCTGCTTGATGAGATGTCTTTTATCAGAGGAAATATAAAACTGAAGTACACTGGGACAAGGAGCTTTAGGGAAATGTATGTTTTATCTTGAAAAGGAAGTGGGAACCAACCTTTATTTTTTAACAGCTTACAAGACAGGAATTATCCTAATCATAGAACCACAGAAATTTAGGGCTGGAAGGGACCTTGAGGAGTCATCAAGCCCACTCCCCTGCACTGACGCAGAACCAAGTAAACTTAGATCATCCCTAATAGGTGTTTGTCCAACTTGTTTTTAAAAAGTTTCCAAAGATAGGCACTCCATGACCACCCTCGGAAACCTATTTCAAGGCTTAACTACCTTATAGTTAAAACGTTTTTCCTAATATCTAACATACATCTCCCTTGCTGCAGATTAAGACCATTACTTCTTGTCCTATCTTCATTGCACATGCAAAACAATTGTGTCTCTTTGTAACAGCCCTTAATATAGTTGAAGACTTAGGGAGGACCTGATAACATTCTTCGTTTCTCAAGACTAATCATGCCCAGTTTTTTTAACCTTTCCTGATAGGTCAGGTTTTCAAAACTTATCATCATTTTTGCTGCTCTCCTCTTGAATCTTTTCAGTTTGTCCATATCTTTCTTAAATTGTGGTGCTTAGAACTGGACACAGTGCTCCAGCTGGCACTTCACAAGTTCTGAGCAGAGCAGTACAACTACTTCCTGTGTTTTACATAGAACATCCTGTTAATACACCCAGAATATTAGCTTTTTTGCAGCTGCATCATATTGTTGACTCATTCAGTCTGTAATCCACTAGAACACCCAGATCCCTTTACCACTAGACAGTTATTCCCCATTTTGCAGTTGTGCATTTGATTTTCCCTTCCTACTTTGCACTTGTCTTTATTGAATTTCATCTTGTTGAATTCAAACCAACTCTCCAATTTCTCAAGGTCATTTTGAATTTTAAACCTGTTCTCCAAAGTGCCTTCAAGTCCTCTAGCTTGGTGTCATCTGAAATTTTTTTAAGCATACTCTCTACTCCATTATCCAAGTCATTAATGAAAATACTGAATGGTACTAGACCCAGGACTGACCCCTGAGGGACCCCGCTAGATACGCCCTCCCAATCTGACAGCAAACCATTGATCAATACTCATTGAGTATGGTCTTTCACCTGGTTATGCATCCATCTTATAGTAATTTCAATCACATTTCCCTAATTTGCCTTTAAGAATCATGTGGAACTGTGTCAAAAGCCTTACTAAAATCCAGGCTATCACATCTACTGCTTTGCCCCATCTACTAGGTGAGCAATCCTATCAAAGAAGGAAATTAAGTTGGTTGGGCAAGATCTGTTCTTGACAAATCCATGCTATTTCTTATAACTAGGGCCAGTGTTTTCCAACAATGAAAACAAGAGTAATTTCAGATTTTCAAAGCTGTATATTTTGGAAATTCAGAATATGCACTACATTAATGAAAAATATATTGTATTGTATTGTAATACTGAGGGCTAGAGCCAGCTGTGTGCTGAGGGGAGGTGAATGGGGAAGAGGTGCTGTGGACACTGCCGAGAGCAGGTGCAAGCATCGTCTGTTCTGCAGCATGGTGAAGAAGCCCAGTGCCACGCTGCCAAGTGCCTGCCTGCCCAGGGGAAGCTCCTCAGAGGTTTTGCTGAGCACAAGCCTGTGTGAGGAGGGGAGAAGCTGGCAGTGAGTCTCAACAGCAACCAGTATCCAGCTTCTGCCCTGCACCCTGGGGATGAGTCAGGTGGGCTGCCAGATTTCTACTGCATTAACAGCCCAAAGTCACTTAAAAACTAGCCCAATCTGTGTACTGAAACAAAGTGGGGGATGCTCAAGAGGTGTGCCTATACTAGGAGGAGGTATGGGGGGAGGTTACTGGCGGGAGTATTTGCAGGGGATACTGGAGGGTGGTGTGTATACTGGGAGGGGATATTGGGAGGGTGCTGAAGGGAGTACCTGCGGCCTCACATTTGAGGTTGGGAGCAGTGTTGTGACCCTTGTCATGGTGGCTGGTGCAGGCGCAGGATGCAGCGCCAACCCATCAGTCAGTGCCTCCCTGCAAGTCTCTCCCCCTCCCCAGGGCTTAGCCCTGTCACCCCTTGTGGTCAGAAATCTGGTTAGGGCTGTGACCTAAACTCCACCCACGTGTCATCTCTGCTCCAGCCTCTGCCCTGGAGATGAGTCAGGTGTCTTCAGGCAGAAATCTGTGTTTGTGTGACCCCATGTGCCTTGCCCATCCTGTGATCGGGGAGTTCCCAAAAAACTGGCAATTTCTGGCTCGGCCCTACTTATAAGTTTATTATCATCCAGGTGCTTACAAACTCATGGTTTAATAATTTGCTAATGTACCTTTGCAGGTATTGAAGTTAGGCTGACTGGTCTATAATTCCCCAGGTCCTCCTTGTTCCCCTTTTTAAAGATAGGTGGTGCTATGTTTGCCCTTCTCCAGTCTTCTGAGACCTTTCCTGTCCTCCAGGAGTTCTCAAAGATAACTGTGGAGCTCTGAGACTGTGTAAGGGTACTTAAGGAACCAGCTGTAGCACACATTTTTACAGTTTTAGGAATTTCATCCATAAAAAAAGTATTTCTGCCCCAGATTAAAAAACTAAATTAAAAAGGACACATGATACCTAAAAAATGATTAGCATACATGAAAGGATATGACTATCAGATTGTTGCTTGTGTATACTGCAGCACACCATGCGAAAGGCATAACCACTCAACTAGGACCAAGCATTAAGACAATGGTTTCTTAGTTGAATCACCATGCCATTCTTAGGGTTCAAAGGAAATTATTTTCTTTTAAACTTAATTTCAAAAAATTATTTTCAACATTCATTTTTAAAGAGGATTTTTTAGGTTCCATTCCCCCACCCCCATTTATCATTTTTAACTTTATACAAGCAGGGAATTTAAAAAGCATATGACTGCAGAAGTCTGAATCTGTTATGAATTTCAAAATGCAACCATAATATCTAAGCATGCTATTTAATATTTTTTAAATTAATTACAAGACAGAATTGACAACAAGATATCCACATTTGCAACAGATATAACAGGAATGTTGAAAATACCTATTGTTATTTAAAAGGTTTTAGCTCCTGAGTGAAGGGAGAAAACTGTCAAATACTGGCATCTAAGTTTTCTATGCATAGTCATACTGAACAGACTTTCTTTCCTCAAATTTTCAAGTGTTTTAAACTTTCAGCAGTGTTACATACCAACAAGATTTCTGGGAACCTGAATAAAATCTTCCACAAATTCCAAGTAACTTCTAGCTTTTTTTACTGCATCAGCACTCTAGAAATGAACACAACAGAAGTTTATTTTGAATACAATATGTTAAAAATAAAGCCCTGTTACAACAGCTGGAAAACCTCCAGACAACAGCAGGAATGAGATTAAATTAATCTAGTTTTGAACTAAATGTTAGAGAAATAACCAAGTTTAAAAAGTTCAGGAATAAAACAGTGGCAAGAGAGTGGCATAAATAGTAAAAAAAAAAATCCAATGTTTACACACTATTTAAAACAAAGTTTTTATATTCTGCAATTTACCATAATTAAAACCAATTGTCAAAAATACCTCCTTTATCTATCTTGCAACAGCTCACTGAATTTTAGAGAGACCATCAATTCGGAAGGATATATATTATTTTATCCCCAAAATGGCACACACAATTTCTGAACCGATATGCTTGTGTAAAAATATCTATATAACCAACATCACAAAGAAGAGACAAGTATCGGGGGTAGCCGTGTTAATCTGAATCCACCAAAAAAACAGGGAGTCCGGTGGCACATTAAAGACTAACAGAGAAGAAAGGTAAAGAAAAAATGGTTACCTACCCTTCTCTAACTGCTGTTCTTTGAGGTGTTGCATGTGTCCATTTCATCTTGTGCACAATTGTCAGATAATTTTTTTCCCCTCAGTGATACCCGCTGGGATGGTCCAAGCACCCCCTGTCACTTTGCACCACCATGTGCAGGTAGAAGAGGGCAGAGCCATTCCCAACTCCCCTCAGTTCTTTTGTACCAAACAGACTCCGATAACGAGGGAGCAGGCGGGTGGGTCATGGAATGGACATATTCAACACAACTCAAAGAACAACAGTTACTGACTGGTAGGTACTGTTTTTTGTTCTTCAGTGCTTGCAAATATCCATCTCATTGTAGATAACTCACAAGGAGACAAACATGGAGGTAACTATAAGACCTCCTTGTGACGAAGTAGGACTGTTCTTAATGTTTTCTCTGAATACTGTGTGGGTGCCTCAGTTTCTGGACGACACGCTGTCTCCTGGCAACTAATGACCAGGGCCCTTCCCCCCTGTAAGGGGATGCTAAAGGTGTGGGAGAACAAAGAGATCAGGTGACTTCCTGGCCCAGGAAAGAAACTCAGCAGAGAAGGAGAGGCCGGAGGGGGTCAGTTTGGAGCTGGCTGGGGAGGGGAAGTGAGGGCAGACAGGGTTGTCTAGCTTGCTGGGCCCCAAAATGGACCCGGCCGAGGAGTCCCGTTCTCTGTACCTACAAGCTCTGTTTTAGATCGTGTTCCTGTCATCTAATAAACCTCTGTTTTACTGGCTGGCTGAAAGTTACGTCTGACTGCGAAGTGGGGGTGCATGCAGGACCCTCTGACTTCCCCAGGACCCCACCTGGGTGGACATGCTGTGGGAAGTGCACGGAGGGGCATATGCTGAATGCTCCAAGGTCAGACCCAGGAAGGTAAAGCCATGAAAGCTTCTTGCCCTGAAGACAGTCTGCTCCAAGGGAGAGGAGACTCCCCAAAGTCCTGACTGGCTTTGTGGGGAGCAGTTCCAGAGCATCGCCCGGGGACTCCGTGACAATCCCATCTGAAACTGGGATTGTCCCTGGACTGACAGGAAATGGCATAATACAAAGCAAATGTGTAGGCAGATGACAACAAGTCACTGCTTTACAAATGTCCATTATAGGTACTTGCACCAAGAAAGCTGTTGATGTTGCCTGTGCTGTAGTAGAATGCACCAATATCATAACTGGTGGGGTTAGATTAGTCAACCAGTAGAATAAATGAATCCATGAAGAGATCCCAGATGAAATCATCTGAGTAGTCACTGGACTGCCCTTAGTTCTGTTTGTAATTACAACAAACAACTAAATAGAAGACCTGAAGGACTTAGTATGCTCCAGATAGAAAACTAGAGCCCTTCTGGCATCCAACAAATGCAGTCTCTCCTCATCTCTATGAGCGTGAAGTTTTGGAAAGAAAGTTGGCAAATAGACTCCCTGGTTAACATAAAAATCAGATTTCAGAGTAGCAGCCGTGTTAGTCTGTATCTGCAAAAACAACAGGAGTACTTGTGGCACCTTAGAGACTAACAAATTTATCTGAGCATAAGCTTTCGTGGGCTACAGCCCACTTCATCGGATGCATGCATATATACACTGGTATATATATATATATATATATATATATATACATATACATATATATACACACACATACATACACACACATACATACACACACACACACACAGAACATGAAACAATGGGTGTTACCATACCGACTCTAATGAGAGTGATCAGTAAATCAGACTACCTTAGTGAGAAGTTTTGGGTGAGGGTGAAGATGAACCTTATCCCTATGGAAAACAGTGTAGGGAGAGTCTGATGCTAGGGGTTAACTCTCTCACTCCTCTGGCCAAGAAAATGGCCACTAGAAATGTTACCTTCGTAGAGAGGTGCATCAGAGAGCAAGCTGCAGTTGCAAGGGGTTGGGAAGGTGGGCTCATCAATTCTACTAGGTCCTGGGAGATCTTAAGGAGGGATGGGATCTTGCACATGTGGATACATGACCAAACTCAGAGGATTTTTCTGAAGCAGGTTGTGTGGTATGAAGACAGTTTGGACATGTCACATTTTCTCATTCCCCAGCATTCTGCACTATAAAGTAATACTGAAAGTACAAAACTCTGATAAATTTTGAGTTTAGTGTTGGTGTTGTGCTTCAATGATTTCCAGACTGTATTTAAGCTCCTGAAGGTGTTCCTGGCTTTATGGATTTTGTTCTGAATGTCCTAGCTTGTTCCACCATCCTAGCTGATGGTGCTGCCCAAGCATGTGAATGTTTCTACATTGGTGAGAACATAATACTCTGTCTATGCTGGTGATGGTCTGTCGTATTGCGGCTGATTTTCAGTACAATTTGCTGGCTGAATGAGTTGAGTCAAGTTTTTTTTTTTTTTTGTAAATGGTGTTGGGTATGTGATAGGAGAGTGAGATCATCTGCCAAGACCAGGTCTTCAAGGGATGAGAAGGGTGTCCATGACCATGCATGGGCCAGGAAAACCTGTAATTTCATAACTTTCCAGTACTTGACTTGGCAACCTAAATAACTAACACTTTTTTTTTTAATGTAATTTCCTAGGAGTTCTTTTGTTTAAAGAGTAAAAGCCAATTCTGTTCTGTGCAACTGTAATAATCCTCCATTATGCATTTATTGGCAGAGTTTCAAACCCTGAACGTTCAGCATAAGATAGACACCACTTGAGCTACAGAATTGTTTCCATAAACTGGCAGTAAGAAAGAAGGCTTCCAAAGGAGAAAATGATTGGAAAAAGTCACTATGGGTCTGAGGAGTGGTCGGGGTAAGTCTAGACAGGCTCTCTCCCACCTGGTGCTGGAGGACGTATACCTTCCCCGGTGCCCCCACAGAATGGGGGAGTGGGCACAATGGGGCCATGTGGTAGGGATTATCATAGAAACATAGGGCTGTTAGGAACCTCAAGAGGTCATCTAGTACAACACTCTGCACTGAGGCAGGACTACATAAACCTAGACCATCCCTGACAAGTATTTTAAGACCAGGTTAGACAAAATCTCCAATGACAGGGATTTCACAAACTTCCTTGGAAGCCTATTTCAATGCTTAAGTATTCTTATCGTTAAGGAAGTTTTTCCTAATATCTAACCTAATCTCCAGTGCTGCAGATGAAGATGACTGCTTCTTGTCCTACCTTCAGTGGACATAGAGAACACCTAATCACCATCTTCTTTATAATAGCCCTTAAAATATTTGAAGACTTATCAGGTTCCCCCCTCAGTCTTACTTTCTCCAGACTAAAAATGCCCAGTGTTTTTAACCTTTCCTCACAGATCAGGTTTTCTAAACCTTTTATTGTTTTTGTTGTTCTCCTCTGGACTCTCTACAAATTTATCCACATCCTTCCTAGAGTGTGGCACTCAGAATTGGACACAGTCCTCCAGCTGAGGCCTCATTTGTGTCAAGCAAAGTGGGACAAATACTTCCTGTTTCTTATATATGTCAATTCTGTTAATATACCCAGAACATTAGCCTATCTCGCAACTGCTTCACATTGGTGATTCATATTCAATTTGTGATCCACTATAACCCCAAGATCCTTTTCAGCAGTACTACTATCTAATACAGTTAGTCCCTATTTTGTAGCTGTGCATTTGATTTTTCCTTCCTAAGTTAAGTAACTGTCTTTATTGAATTTCATCTTCCTGATTTCAGACTAACTCTCCAGTTTGGAAAGATCATTTTGAATTTTAATCCTGTCCTCCAAAGTAATTGCAATCCCTCCTAGCTTGGTGGTATCTGCAAATTTTATAAGCACACTCTCTATTCCACTATCCAAGTCATTGCTGAAAATACCAAATAGTACTGGATCCAGGACAGACCCCTTCAGGCCCTCACTAGATAAATCCTTCCAGTTTCAAAGCAAACCATTGATAACTACTCTTTGAGTATGGTCTTTCAACTAGTTATGGAGCCATCTTGCAATAATCTCATCTAGGTCACATTTCCCCAGTGTGCTTATGAGAATGTTATGCGAGACTCTATCAAGCCTTACTGAAGTCAATATATATCATGTCTACAGCTTCCCTTTCATCCATTAGACCATCAAATCTGTCAAAGACAGAGGGAGCACAGCAAGGCTCTCCTCCTTTCTCATACCACCCTTGGGCGTTTTGGGAGCTCCTGCTCTATGATGCCTCAAAAGGTGGTGTCATAAATATAAAGGGAAGGGTAACAACCTTTATGTATGCAGTAACCTAAATCCTTCCTGGCCAGAGCTACAGAATCACTTACCTGTAAGGGGTGAATCAGTTCAATTAACCTAGTTGGCACCTGACCAGAAGGACCAATGGGGAAAAAAGATACTTTCAAATCAGGGGGGAGGGGGAAGTTTTGTTTTTGATCTCATTGTTGGTTCTCTCTCGGGACAAAGAGACACAAAGCAGGTAACCCAGCTCCTAAAAAGATCTTTATCTGATACATCTAAAAATTACAGAAATTGTAAGTAATAGCAAGGAAATGCGTTAGATTATCTTTTGTTTTAGCTTGTGAATTTTCCCTATGCTAAAGAGGGAGGTTTATTCCTGTTTTTGTAACTTTGAAGTTGAGCCTAGAGGGAAATCCTCTGCGCTTTAAATCTTTTTATTTACCCTGTAAAGTTATCTTTCATTCTGATTTTGCAGGTGTGATTTTTACTTTAAAAAAAAAAATTCTTCTTTTAAGAACCTGATTGATTTTCAGTGTCCTAGAAAACAGGGATTTGGTCTGTGCTCACTTTGTTAACCTATCGGTTGGTATATTATTCTCAAACGTCTCCCCCTTCCCCCATCCAGAAAGGATGAAGAGGCTTGGGGGGATATTTTGGGGGAGATAAGGCTTCAAGTGTGCCCCCCCCAATGTTTGTTTAAATCACTTGGTGGTGGCAGAAATACCATCCAAGAACAAGGAAAGGAATTTGTGCCTTGGGAAAGTTTTTAACCTAAGCTGGTGGAATATAAGTTTAGGGGGGTCTTTCATGCAGGTCTCCACATCTGTACCCCCAAGTTCAGAGTGGGGAGGGAACTCTGACAGGAGGTATGGGATGCAGGAACTCTGAGCTGGGTTTTGGGGGAAGTTCCTCCCTCAATACAACTACCTCAGCAGTTCCCAGGTATTCTCATTACAGCATCTGCTGCTGTTACTTAGGCAGTTGCCTGAATTTAGAATTTTCATGCTCAGTTATTATTTTAGTTTGCTGCCAACATTTTCCTAAGGTACATAAGTGAGAAAAGGGAAACAATTTTTAGTAGTTTATATCTCAATAAAAGCTGAACAGAATTTTTTTAGGACAAAGAAAGGGCCTTTTGCTAGACTGAAGACATTCTACCCATCGCTAGGCCTTCAAGGCTTCCCTGAAGGCATTCAAAAGCCAACTGCAAGCAATGAAGGTGTGACAGCTTCTCAGAGAAAAAGTTGCAGAATGCTTTATAATGTAAAATGTTAGGCAGCCTAAATATAGCGGTAGCTACCACTCCTCCTATAATACAGGATATTAAATTTTTCTTTTAATGTGGAATAGGAGATCTGGATACAAGCTAAAAAAAATCATTGTGGTTTTAGATATATCAATATTGAAAATAAACTAAGTTCAGAAATAATGTGTGATTTTATTTTTATATATTTGTATACAAGTTACATGCACACAGCTGAACTGACATGGTTAAAATCCTTTTCCATATGTGCATGCTCACAAGGTTTGTACACCAGAGGTCCTGCTTTAGTGCAGGTGGAAAAAAGAGCAGGTTACAAAGATGTTACTTGGGAGAGAAATTCTCTGCACAGTGCTCTTTTGAGGGAGGATTTGGAGGCAGACTGGTGGAATTTGGCCCAGGAGTTGGGTGGTAGACACAGGGTCTATAGACTGTGAGAATCCAAAAGACAAAAGTTCTATCTAAGGGAACACAAGAGACTTCAACCACTACTACAGCCCACCCAAAAAGTGGCTCTATGCTCTGGCTCAGAGATGAATGCTGATTTAGGGGAAAGGACTAATTAAAGCAGCCCCAGGATCACAAGGGCACAAAAATAGCTTTAAAACCACATTTGTACACTCCCCTCCTGACCTGCATCAAGTGCTCCTCAACCAGAGTCAACAATCAGGGCTCTCAACCTGTTAATATTTAATCCCTTTATAGAATTATATGAGCACACCTATATTTATACACTCCAGTATATTTACTATGTACAGAGGACATGGCAGTTTGGAGAGAAACATGCTAGTCTGAAGAATGGCAGGTAATATATAGTCATTTAACAAGAATAATACCTTGCAATAAGTATTTGGTCCTGAGCAAGTATTACCTGTATACAATAAGTAGTATTGCAACCAAGAGTAATTTCTCTCCCCTCCACCTCATGCTGCTTGTTGGCCTTTTGCCTAAGAGACTTTTTATAACTCATATGTTCCCCAACAAACTGTAGTGTGTTACACCAGTGGTAGAAGACTATATAAGGGGTCTTTTCCAGCTTTTATTATTATTAAATACAGAAAATGACTAACTGAATGTTAAAGTTCCACAGTTAGAGTCACAAAAGGTCAACTTCAGGCCTCAAATGAGAAACAACATAAGACACTGCTGCTGAACCTTTTGATTAGTTAGCAACCAATGACTAGTGATCTGTAAATAACATTATGATATGTGACCTGTTCTCCTTTAATAGACTGGAGCACATACTGTGCATATTATATCCTCTTTTAAATATCAGCTTTACTTCTGGAGCTTTCAATCACATTACAAAAGCTCCATGGCCAGAATGAAGAAGTCTAAACAGAATTACAAATCTCTAACTTAGTAGTCATTCATGATGATAGGGAGCGAAAAACAGAAAGCCTGGAGTTCGAAAATGATGAAATAGGCAACACCCAAAAAGAAAAAGGAAAACAAAAGAAAAGGTGTGGGGAGCAGGGGCTTCACTGGTTAAAAACTGTGTACACTCAAAACAAAAAAGGTAACAGCTAAAGTGACAAACATTTATTACATGATACTATAGTAATTCTCATCTTCAAAATGCTTTACAAATATGAGACAGCTAAATATACCACCTACAACACTCGCCCTGTGAAGTATGTATTTTTATCCCCACTTCACATCTGCAGAAACACAGAGGGTAAGCTGACTGGCCCCACAAACTGTGTCAGAATTGGAATTAGAACTCGGCAATCTCTGACTCTTGTTCCTGTACTCAGATCTCATCTCTGTGCAGTAATAATAACCACCAAAGTAAACCAACTATTAAATATGAAGAACAAAAAAATCTTTTCCCCTTACCTCTCCATAGATCCTGAAAGTACCAGTATCTTCCTCAAGTTCAATTGCAGTTACTCCTGGAACTTTCCTCGCTTGCTGTATGTTACTACCATGTGTTCCTATTGCAAGTCCCATTAAATCTTCTCTTACAACAAATTCCTCATGAAATGCTGCTGCAAGTTGTTTTGTGCACTAGGGGAAGGTGAAAGAATTTGTCCACCATCAGAAGAAACTCAAAACTGAACACAGTTAAATGATTACTTTAAACAATTCCATTCTAAGACAGCTTACTTCTAAGTGTTTTGTGGCTTCTTCATTTCTTGACATGAGCATTAGCTTGGTACGAATACTGCGCAAATGCATGTCACTCAATATATTTACTCTCTTCACTGTTGATTCGCTGGCAGACTACAAAAAGAGAAGTGGTAAGATAAGCAATATCCCCTTTTGATAAAGAAAATCTGCATTCAGAGGGCAAATTAAAACTCTGTTTACTTTTACAGTTGAATTGAATTGTAAATATAAATCCCAATTTAGAAAGTCACTTATTGATATTAGCCTTCCTCAAGGTCTCAAAACAAGACATACCAAGAAAAATTCAGCTTCCAAAACAAAATCCCACAAATCCATTACCATTGGCTCCATATCTTTACAGCCACAGTTTTTCTACTGGACCTATACAGTGAATGTTGCAATGAGATAATCCCACTAGGGATCTATTATAAACTGCTAGATTACTTTATGTAATCTTTTTACCATATATGTGCAGGTCACACACTTCTTCACTGGAAGATCCGAGAAAGTAAGAAGGGAAAACTGAATCTGAACAGGTAAATTTATATGGAAAATTCTGTCCCAAGGAAATAGAACTGCAAAGACAAATTACTGCTGATGAAAATATTCCTTATCAGCAAATCTAATTAAGCCAGGTGTGATGTTTGTGTGATTCTCCTACACAGGTGTGAGTGAAAACTAATATGTTAGAAGGCAGATGCAGGAATCCCCAGGCCAAACCCAATTTCAGTCTCACTGCATTTGAAAAACTTCGTGAGAGTTGCCTTTAAATTTTTCCTTTGATACTTGGAGACTGAGTACTAGCTTTTCCCTGGCTTCGACTGACAATTAAAAATATGTAAAAGATAGGACTAAGGCTCCCAATTCCCTAAATGACTATGATTATGACTATGATCTCTCTGCTCCATCCAGTAAAAGGAATTTGTGCAAGAGTGCTTTTACCCTCAAAAGAGATTAAGTACATTACTTCTGCAGAAAGCTGCATCGCAGGAAACATTAATCAGAGAGACCAAAGATCACTCCCAAACTCAGGCTGTCTTTGATGCAGTACTGACACCAATCCAATGAGCCTACTCCAAAATACATTATTTTAAAATATTATGAACACATACATATAAACTGCTTGAAACGTGCATAGCCTTACAAATAAATTATTTCACACAGATATGCAGGAAGCACCCAACATTCTGTAACCAATCAAAATGTAGTAGTTAATATCTTGAATATTCACGCACTGTCTGCACAAAAAATAAACTTGATTTCCTACCAGTATTATTAACTGCATAGTTTCAGTATGGTAGAAAATTCGACAAGCTCCTACAGCTTTCTTAAAATCCTTATGTGCATTTTCATTAGCGCACCTAGAGAAATGAATGTTGTAAAGGTTACTTCAGCTGAAGACATTCGTATCAATAAGAACTGTGCAACCCTATTAATCAAAAATGAAAACACGGCAGTAGTCTATAATAAGAAATGTTTCTCAGCTTGGAAAACTCCAGACTAGTGCAAGGGGATGTGTCAGGGGGTCTACCTGATTTCACACTGCACATGTGAAAGAGGTAAAGCTGTCTGCAGCTCCTTGGAAGTCTTCCTTTTCTACTTGTTACTCTATACTGCAGCTGGCTACAGTAGCAGCTCATGTGTACAGGGTTGAATGCTCAGGAAGCAGCCTGTTTGACCAAAGACTACTTCTTCCATGGCATTCAGCTCAACCACAGAGCATATGGCCAAACCACCAGAAAAATCACCAAGCCTTCTGGTGGGGGGAAAAAGGAGGGGGCAGGTACAACTGTCCCAGAGGATGATTGGAAACCACATCACTTTCATATTTGATTGAAGTATCACAGTTAATGACATTTAACTTTGAACTACAACAGGAGTATTCTCTCCAAAAAATAACCTAAGATAAGAATTTAAGATACATATATGGAGAAAGGAATTTGCAATGTTGAAATGAATAATAGTGAAGTTACAGTATGCAGAGCTACTCACGCATCTCTCAGATCTTCAGGAACATCCACTGTGCACTTAAAGAATGTGTTCTTTTTGACAGTTTTATTTTGATTCACGGGTCGAAGTCGTTCAAATGTGACTATTTCGTTGTACGTGGCATCACAAGCAGCATACTCAATGACATAAAACTAAGCGGGGAAAGTTTTTTTTTTTTTAAAAATCATTAATTAAAAGTAACCATTTCATAAAGGTAACAGCTACTATCTCCACCATCAAGGAAATATACAGTATGGGTTTACACATTAAAACATAGTTCTATTTTGACAAAGCTGTGCTCCTCCAATGTTATAAGCCTGCGCAGACCCCCTCCCCAGTGTCCCACTGAAGCCAATGGGTCTCTATATGGGTGGAGGGGTATACATATGCACATTGCATTGTACAACTGGAAACTAAGTTTGCACAGTTTGTAAATCAAATACTGTTTTTTTCTGACTGCCAATTCTGTCGACTCAATCCAGGACATGGAAGACTAGCAGAATCAGGCTCCTATTTATTACAGGAGCACTGCTGAGAAAAACATCTGTTCAAAAAACATTCTTGTCCACATTAAAGATTGTCACCTTCAATTTTTACTTATTTTACTGAAAACTTTAGAAATCTAACTTGCTGTTCTAGCTACTTCGGTTCTTTCTAGGGCACTCACCATCATAGCCAACTTCCAGTTTTATTATTGTTTGTATTTTATTCAGTCTCTTGGTTGATGCATGATGCTGTGGTATTTGGGCATTATTTAAATACAACTCCAGTTCCAAACCCCTCTTTGAAAAAAAACCAACTGCCAAACTCTTAACTGAAATGTGTAATTAAATTAATGAAATGTCATCATGTTACATTTTATAGTTTAAGCCCAAAATTCAGTGTATTTTTTAACTATTCATGGAAATATATATTTATTTTAAAATAACATGTCCTTGCTGCATTTTAATCAAAACTTGGTTGAGTTCTCCTAGCACATAGGAAGAAAAAACAGAAGAGCACTGAAAAATGTTTTTAATAGAAACAACAGATTAGTCTCCTTTCACTAAGCTGAGTGAAATGTAAAGAAAAAAAATAATACAGTAGCAGAGTCACAAACACCTCAAGAATGGAGGTTGTTCGTAACTCAGAACAAAATATTATGGTTGTTCTTTCAAAAGTTTACAACTGAACATTGACTTAATAAAGCTTTGAAACTTTGTTACGCAGAAGAAAAATGCTGCTCTCTTTTTTTTTTAATAGTAATTTACATTTAACACAGTACTGTACTGTACTTGCTTTTTTTGAGGGGAGGAGGTCTCTGCTGCTGCCTGATTATGTACTTCTGATTCTAAATGATGTGTGGGGTTGCCTGATCAATTCATAAATCTGGTATTCATAACTCTGACATTCTATTACCCATACAAATAATGTGAAGTAACTTAATTATGAGAACTGAATCAAATTTAAAATCTTATCAGGATGTTAGAAATACAGGTAGGGACATTTTTTGCATTACATATTTTTTTAACTTCACCAATTCTGTTTGCAAAATAGATTGATTTGTTTCAAATTATGTCAGAAACTAAGCATACAGATATACAAGGTACCACACATAGTCCAGAAATGGCTCATCCAATATATGAACACATAAATCAGAGTTAGGCATGCAATGTAGTTCTTACAGAACCTGAACGACCAGACACAAAGTATATTGACCCAAGGTGTGTCAATCACACAAAATGACAAGAATCCAGGAGTCATCCCAACTTAGTGAGCAATTTACAAGAAAGAATATTTATTGTTACCCCCCAACCTGTGCATAGTCAGCCAGCTAAAAGTTACCATTGCCATGAGCGGCCTTAATGTATGACCTAACCTGCTATAGTGGTTTTGTGTTGGTAATACTTAATTTTGGGTTCCTTCTCCTTTTTTCAAGCTATGCTTTGTTTCTGTATTAGTGACAACCCACTCTCACCTGCTCTGTTTTTCATGTCCTTACGTCATTATATCACAGTGTCATTTCTCCCTCACAAGATACTGCACACAGATTTAATGAGTCTTGCAATATTTACCTTCCATACTTGCTGCACTTCAAATAGGAGCAGATAGTCATAAGTTTTAAAGTAACTTACCTCTCCTTTCATCATTCGAACTTTTGCCAGCCACCAGCCACAAGGTTCTTGGTCATTTGCTCTTGAGTAAACCTGAAAGGAAAAAATACAAGGGGAGCATATTTAAAATATAGCCGCACAATTAAAAAACCTAACAGGTTAAACTAGCAGTAAAGCAGAAATGAATCTTTTTCAACTAACTCAGCTAATCACCAAGATAAAAGTCACCAGTAGTATAAGATACTGCAATTTAAAACTATTTTTATATAAAATTCCAGTTAGCCACAGTTATATGTGCTTCTCATCATATATATTTTCATAACATTGCACTACACAGAATAGGTGTGCAGATTCTGTTGTTAATACACAAGGCAGCTTTTGAGGGGTTAAAAATTTACTCAATAGCATGTGAAGACACAGGATTCTTGCAATTCCACAATAAATTTAAACACTTTTCTGTGAGGCTAAAGTGCACAAGAACCAAGAAATTCACAGTTAAGGATGCCATTTTGTCTCTTGTTTACCCAAAGATCTGGACTCAGGTCAGCTCACAATAGTGTTACTATAGGTACTCCAGGGCCTATTTAACATTAGGCAAGTGATGAATTGGGGGATTCACAACTTTGAATTGTTCCGCATGTTCAGTATACATTAATGTAGTAAACTAAGGCCATCAGAAAGAAATTTATAAGTAGCCACAGCAAAACAGACAAAAATATATCCTGCACTGGCCACAGTGACTATGCCAAATAGGCTTTTTTCCTTGATATTACTAATGAAAAAATGCTATGGCAATTCTTAGACTTTATATCTAAGATCCATCACTGACAATGCTGCTGTCAATACTATCTTCCTTACTGGGTGCTTTAACTTTGGTGGGGGGAACGCATCTTCCCCTCCACCCCCCAAAACTTGTCCTCTACATATATGAAGAACCCTCTAATTGTAGAAATTTCATGGAGACAAACTACCCTTCTCTGAGTATCAAAATCAATAAGGCAAGTCTAGTCCAGTCACCTCAAGAACATTTATGTTCCAAAAAACTTGATGGAAAATTAAGGAGTCGGACAGTAAAAACAGAGAACTAAATCACCACTAATATTAAAGGATTAATCAAGATGAAAACAGGCAGTTTCATACTGAATGGAGTAGTACACCTATTATCCCTAAAACACAGATACAGTAACTCCTCACTTCAAGTCCTCCGGGTTAACATTGTTGTTTCATTGTTACATTGCTGATCAATTAGGGAACATGCTTGTTTAGAGTTGCGCAATGCTCTCTTATAACTTTGTTTGGCAGCCATCTGCTTTGTCCACTGCTTGCAGGAAGAGCAGCCTGTTGCAGCTAGCTGGCGGGGCTTGGAACCAGTTTGGACTGGCAGCTCCTCATCAGCTCCCCGCTCCCCTAAGTTCCCTGTGTGGCAACTGCTGCAACTCCCTGTGCTATCAACTGCGGTCAGTTCAGCTGTCCCTCCCACACTGCTGTGTGCTGCTCCTGCCCTCTGACTTGGAGCTGCTCATGGGAGCCTCCTGCTTGCTGTGTGGGACAGGGCGAGGGGGAGGAGAGAAGGGGGGCTAATGTCAGGGTGTCCCCCTCCTCCCCCCTGCTCTCCTCCTTCCCCTGGCTTACCCCTTCTCCATATACAGCAGCATGGGTGGCAAGTTTGTAGAAATTTTGGTGGTGCCCAGAACCCGCCCCCCCCCAACTCCGCCCCCACCTGCCTAAGGCTCTGGGAGGGATTTTGGGGGGGAGGAGGTCTAGGGTGCAGGTCCTGGGCTGGGGATTAGGGTGCAGGAGGGGTGCAGGGTGCAGGCTTTGGGATGGAGTTTGGGTGCTGGGTGCAGGCTCCGGGCTGGGGCAGGGGGTGGGTGTGCAGGAGGGGGTGAGGGGTTCAGGCTTTGGGACGGAGTTTGGGTGCAGGTTCTGGGCTGGAGGTGCATGCTCTGGGAGGGAGTTTGGGGATAGGAGGGAATGCAGAGGCGAGGGCTGTGGGGCTGAGGGATTCATGAAGCAAGACGGGGCTCAGGGTTGGGGCAGAGGATCAGGGTGCGGGGGGATGAGGGCTCTGGCTGAGGATGAGGGGTTCATGCTGCAGGGGGGGCTCAGGGCTGGAGCAGAGGATCAGGGTGCGGAGGGATGAGAGTTGGGGCTGTGGATGAAGGGTTCATGATGTCGGGGGGCTCAGGGCTGGGGCAGAGGATCAGGGTGCGGAGGGATGAGGGTTGGCGCTGAGGATGAGGGGCTCATGCTACGGGAGGGCTCAGAGCTGGGGCAGAGGATTAGGGTGCGGGGGATGAGGGGTGCGGGGTGTTGGAGAGGCACAGGGCTAGGGCAGAAGGGCAGGGGAAGGGCAGCCTGCCTTGCCATTAGCGGATGACGGGCATTAGGACCCTGGGGCAGCAGACAGCAGTTCTGTCAGGAGCCCAAGCAGGCAGGGGAGAGGCGTGCGCTGCTCTCTGTCAGGCAGGGAGCGGCGTGGCGGGGGGGACGCACAGGGGGAGTGGTGGCAGGCGGGGGCTGGGACCTGCTCCAGGCACGGACGCAGCGGGGGGGGAGGAGGCCCACGGGGGCCTGGGCCCGATCCAGGCAGAGTCGGGGGACAGACCCAGCTCCAAATATTGCTGGAGCAGGGCACCTGGCCCTGAATATTCCTGAAACCCAAGCACCGCAAATGTATATAACCTGCCGCCTAAGTAGAGCAGGGTTAGTACACAACAGGGCTCAGGACAAAGAGAGCCTGCTGGCCGCAGCTGCTGTCTCAGCTTGCTTGCTATACTTAAAAAGGCAGCATACTTAGAGTGGGGTCAGTGTACTTAAAGGGGCAATGTGCATCTCTCTCTCTCCTACACACAGGGTGTGTGACTCTGGTTGCCATGCTGTCTCCCCTCCCTCCATTGGTGCTGCCTTGTAGAGTGTGAGGCTACATTAACCCTTGAGAGCTCAACTGAATGCTAGTTCATCATTTAGCAGTAAGGCATTCCTTGGGAAATATCCCACCCTCTGACTTCACCACCTCAGCCAAGCTTCACAAATCATTACTGTGTAGAGTATTAAATTGTTTGTTTAAAATTTATACTGTGTGTGTATATATAGGTTTTTTGTCTAGTGAAAAAAAATTTCACTGGAACCTAACCGCCACATTTACATTAATTCTTATGAGGAAATTGGATTTGCTTAACATCATTTCGCTTAAAGCCACATTTTCCAGGAACATAACTACAACATTAAGCAAGGAGTTACTGTATACTTTTTCAAGTTTTTTTTTTCCTCAGCACCTTTTACAACCAAGCACACTCTGGAGAAAAAGACCTGCACCTTCCTGGCCCTGAGGTCAGAAGGCTGAACTTGTGACAACATATTCATTCCCATGGCAAAAACAGTGCTATAAACAGATTATGATTTTACTGCAGAATGAAAGAGATGGAAAAGCAGGGCTGTGAGAGAGAATGAAAATATTCATTAAAAAAAAAGTGCAGAGACCACAGTAAACCACTGACCAAATAACACTGGAGTTTAGCACACATCCTCTTTTTCAAGTTTAATTCCTAGCAAAAATCCCTCTCTGGAAGAAGTGAGGGCTAACCCTCCTTGGCTGAACAGAATGTAAAATGACAACAGGCCACAGGAGGAAAAGACCATGGGAAGAGAGATGGCCGAAGATTTCTACTCTGAAAAACAAAAGGAAGGCAGCAGCTTAATAGATCTTTTAATATAATGATGGATACTTGGGAGCTCAGCAGACACAAAATATCTATCCAGAAAGGTCACAGCAGAGCAATGAAAAGCAATCTCTCTTTTCTAAGGATCAGAATATTTCCAGCTCAGCCTTCTCAATGTTTGTTAGTCATTGCAGAAAGACTAGAACTCTGATCTAGCATAACTGACTGACAATAGGTCACCAGGTTGATCATGCCTTCCATTCTTGATTTACCGCATATTCCCACAGCATTATATTAGAATGTGACTAGCTATAACTGCCATAATCAGACATACCATTGTAACTAATAATTCACACTCTAATAGCACCTTTCGTGAAAGGAACTCAGTTCTGTACTCTTAACACTGCTGGGAAACAGATAAAATCATTTCCATTTTAAAGATGGATAAACAGGCACAAAGCTAATGGAATTGGTGAAGATAATAGGACGAGTCAGAAGCGGCACTGGATACAGAATTTGCTTTCTCTCAGACCAGTGTGCTATTAGACTACACTGCTTCTCTGCAAAGCTGTATCTTATAATACACAGGCATAGACCTTTCCTACCCATTAAAAGAAGTGCATTACTTATTCAGAGATACATTTGCCTTTTCTAATAGTGACATTGTTACACTAATGCTTACTTTGCCATTACCAATTTATAAAACTTAGTTTGCATTTCTGATAAAGATGCTGAGAGATTCTTGTTGTGTAACTTTGCAGAGCAAATTCCAGGTCACACTGTCTAAGCCTGTGAATGTTCTTCGAACTCTGTTCAGTTAGAATGGAATTTTCCACTGCATGTCACTGAACTGAGTCTAGATCAATTTACTGTATCAACTCTATTGAGCTGCTCACATGACACTCTCATAAGCAAATAGGGAAATGTGGACTAGATTAATTTACTATAAGGTAGGTGCATAACTGGTTGAAACACCATACTCAAAGAGCAATTATCAATGGTTCACTATCAAACTGGGAAGGTTTATCTGGTGGGCTCCTGCAGTGGTCAGTCATGGGTCCAGGACTATTCAATATTTTCATTAATGACTTGGATAATGGAGTAAAGAGTATGCTTATAAAATCTACAGAGGACACATGCTGGGAGGGTTGCAAGCACTTTGAAGGACAGGATTAAAATTAAAAAATGACCTTGACAATTTAGAGAATTGGTCTGAATTCAACAAGATGAAATTCAATAAAAACAAGTGCAAAGTAATTCACTTAGGAAGGAAAAATCAAATGCACAACAACATTGTCCCACTCTGCTCAGCACTGGTGAGGCCTTACCCAGGGGAGTGTGCCCAATTCTGGGCCCCACACTTTAGGAAAGATGGGCACAAACTGGAAAGAGTCCACAGAAGAGTAACAAAAATGATAAAAGGTTTAGAAAACCTGACCTCTGATGAAAGGTTAAAAAGACTGGGCATGGTTAGTCTAGAGAAAAGAAGTCTGAGTGGGGAGCTGATAACAGTCTTCAAATATGTTATGGGCTGTTATAAAGAGGATGGCGATCAATCATTCTTCATGTCCACTGGAGACAGGACAAGAAGTAAATGGCCTAATCTGCAGCAAAGGAGATTTAGGTTAGATAGTAGGAAAAACTTTCCAAATTACAGAGATAGTTAAGCTCTGGAATAGAATTCCAAGGGAGGTTGTAGAGTCCAAATTGTTGGAGGCTTTTAAGAACAGGTTGGACAAACATCTGTCAGAGATGGTCTAAATCAGTGGTTCTCAACCAGGGGCATGCGTACCCCTGGGAGTACACAGAGGTCTCATCTAGATATTTGGCTAGTTTTATCACAGGCTACATAGAAAGCACTAGCAAAGGCAGTGCAAACTAAAATTTCATACAGACAGAATGAGAAAGTAAGCAATTTTTCAGTAATAGTGTCCTGTGACACACTTGTATTTTTATGTCTGATTTTGTAAGCAAATAGTTTTTAAGTGGAGGTGAAACTTGGGGTATGCAAGATGCACTCTGAAAGGGGTAAAATACCCTGGAAAGGTTGAGAACCACTGGTCTAGGTTTACTTGGCCTTGCAACAGCACGGAGGGCCGGGGGGGAGGAGGGAAAGGGGGGAAGGGAGAGTTGATGGCTTCTTGACGTCCCTTCCAACTCCACATTTCTATGATTCTACTCAAGCCTATAATTCCTGAGGCACTGTTAAACCGAATAGTAAATGTAACAGAGCTTGGTTTCAATCACCAATTGAAGTCAATAAGTGTGAAGATAACATTCATAAAGAATTAACATGTTTAAGACATTATACAGTCCAAAAGAAAATTAATAATTTTGTAATAAGAGGTCGAATAAAATATTAAATAAAGCATAGCACACACTAAACATCAACAAAAGAATGGTAAATGAAAATATTTCCAATAACTATATTCCTACACCTCTTAATATTGGCTATGCATTCAACTTAATTATGATGATCACCACCAGGGTAAAAAGTAGAGCCTCTGTGTTTGTGGACTTTTTCTAAAAAACTCTTATCTAACTTTGACATAAAAAGAGAAGGCATTAATATATTGTAAAGCCATGCTAATGACACTGTACTTTAGGTATGGTTAAAAAATTCACTGGCATTATAAGTCTATTTTTCAGGAGCTTACTCCTTTTTGGAAAAAAGGTTTCAGATGAAATCTTTCGGAGCTTTTCCCTCAGCTGAACATTTAGTTGAGCAATACTTAACAACATAGTAATTAATTTATTACACAAAAGTGTTGAGAAAAAACAAACAGGTTACCCTACTCTGTATACATAATTAAAACTTAACTCCCAGTCTCCTCAGAATTGCAACTGGTGTTGGCTTGGTTGGAAAATCACAAGTGCTCATCTCATAATGAGGGAGCAGACTATATAGGTTTAGAAATGTTTTCTTTGGTAGGTTTCTATATAAGTCACACACAGAGTGTTGAAGAATTATAAATGAACGCTCAAAAATATTATGTTTTTGCATAAAATTATCTTCTCAATTTCTAAAAATCTCTACATATAAATGCATTTTTTTTTTGCATCATAGCATACACTACTACTATGTATATCCAAGCCCGACTCATATGTAATCTATAATTGTATAAAAATAGCTATGCTGAAAGAATGATAAGACCTTAATCTTGCAAAGACTTACAGACATACTCAACTTTATTCACAAGTAATTTTTCCATATTTTCTCCTTTGCTCTGGCTCTCGTTTTGTTTTGCTGTTAAGATTTCATGGGAGGTTCAAGTACTGTGTCTCTCCTTAATACACAAGTGTTTTTTACTATGGAAACAATTCAAAACCACTGAAGTCAAATGGAGTTTATCCATTAACTTCAGTGAGGGCAGGATCAGGACCTAAATTTGGGAATTCCAGATTTAAACAGCCAATACAAAAAACAAAATTTTTAAACAAACATGCGTTTTCAAAAAAATAATAATGTACTAGTAGCTTTTAGTTCAAGTTCTACATTGTTTTAACTCTGTTATTCTGACACAAAGACTAAGGCCTTGTCTATACATACAAATTGTACCATTTTAACATTACCAGTATAATTAAGGTGGAACAAAACTTCTAGCATGAAGACAATTATCTGGCATAAATATGCTTATGTCCAAACAGAAATAGTTATGCTGATACAAAATCTGTGTGTAGAGCAAGCCTAACATCAGTATTATATTACACACTGGATAGTTACCATGCAGAAGAATTAAGTATTTTTAACTGGTCAAAGCTGAAAGCAGCAAACACTTAAGGTTTTTACAGTACTAGGAACTTGATATATAAAAGTATTGCAATTTCTATCTTCATTTGGCAGATATCTAGTTTGCTACCTGAAAGGATGTTTTCAAATATTTAGAAACCTGAAAATAGCAGTTTTTCAATAATAATTCTGTTCTCTATTTAGCAAACATGTTGTTTTGCTTTATTTTTAGTAGTACTGCAGCCAATTTTTAGTTCAATTTATGAACCAGCATAATCTTTCATACTAGCTATGCAGGAGGAGCAGGAGAGATTTCAAACTCTTTTGGTGTATCTGGATAAAAACTTGGCATGTGTTTCATTTTTCTATTAATTTAATTTGCGTGTGAATATATTGCTCTGGAAAAGATGACAGATCAGCAGTCCTGGAAACTATGGAACAAGCAGAATACGCAGCAGTAGTATCATTAGTTACACTACCCTAGCAACATGCTTACGCCCTGATCTGAAGTTGCCATCACTGAGAATATGAGGGTAGGTGAGTTTTTATGGTTCAGTCAATCACTGGCCTTTGGCTGAGGCTGTTGCTGAGAGCACCAATTGGTTCTAATGGGTATTTTTTATTGATGGTTCCTCTTACCCACTATTAAATAAACTCTGAATCTTGCCAAATTCGTTTCCCAGAGGCCACTGCAGCTTTTAGTCATTCTTGTTTTAAAAGGTTTATTTGAACTGGCAAGTTAGAAATGGAAGACTCCATATCCTACTATTAAATGCCCTTTTAATCATTCCTCCCGGTTTAATTTAATACACACAGGCAGTGCTCCTTTTAAAAAAACACGTCATAATTGTCAGACTATACTGTGCTGAAAACACAGGATATATCATAACTCAAAATGGAATGCCACACCGTTATACATGACCTCTTCAGTTTTCTACCTACTATATACAAAGACAGTTTTATTTATTTGCAGCAAAACTCATTAGGGAAGCCACATAATTAGGGGGTCTGTCAACATCCCTGTTTTTCCAGCAAATTACAACCCAAATAGTATAAATTTATTATAGTTTAAGAAAATTTAAAACTGATTTCCCAGGTAATTGCAACTTAAATCCAAGTTCTTTCTTGGCACTATACAATCTATTTCAAAATATTAGCAGATAAAATATGACTTCCACTGTAGTATTTCATCTATAGTAGAATTTATATGCTGTCACGATATGTTTTTACATGTGTACAAAGAAGTATGATTATCCAGCTATTCTACAGTCATATTAAAGGTTTGCCCTACAAGAAATGCATGTTATAGGGCAATACCTGCTTTAGGCACAATCCTGCAGCAGACTATTTGCACAACAGATACATCTGCCCCAGTTTCCCCTTCAGAGTCCCCAGTAATCCCACAACAAATAATACCCTTTCTTGGGGCTACTTATAACTAGTTCAAATAATCTCCAACAAAAGTCCCAAACTAGCCAATTTCTTACACCCAGCATATATAGTGCTTAAAATCCCATTCTTCCTTTCTGCTGGGAGTCCCATACTCCAGTGTCTTCCACCTAGGCACTTCATTGCTCTTCTCATGTCCTTTTACCAAGACAACCACCCCTGCCCTTCCAGCTAGAATGCAACCATGCTCATCCCAATGGGAACCCATCCCCAGCCTCTCTGCTGGGAGTCTTTCAACCCTCTGACTCCAGCTCTGGGCTCGTGGAAAAGTCGGAGGGTAAGCCCCTCCCACTGCTTCCCTGGCCTTTGGCTTGCTCCAGCTCTTGGCTTTGTCTCTCCAGAGCCAAATGTTAAGGTCTCACAGAGGAATCAGCTCCCAGACCAGAGAAGGATGGAGATGAAGAAGCCCTTTTAAGAATCTTGCTACCGTGCCATTGGAGAAGACTGATCTTCCCTGAATGAGAGAGGATGAAATGCTGATATTAACTGCCAGATGCACTCTCAATAAGCTAAGCTAACATGACAGAAGGTGCAGCAAGTACTCCAAGACGCCCTGGAGAGAAACCTGTATAGGCTGAATTCCACAGGCCAATGGCCACATCAAAAACTGCTTCTATTTCACCAGATAAGCCATTTGGTAGAAGGCTTTCTACTGTTGAGTACTACCTTCCGTACAGCCACTGAACACCGCTCTCTCTCCTCACTCAACCATGGAACAGTTATGCCTTGAGAGGAAGGAGCAAGGGAGGCTGAATTGAGAGTGTGAGAACGTCAGAGAACCAGCACTGCCTCACATATGCTGAGGCAATGAGAACAAGCTTGGCCCAATCCGCCTTCAGCTTGAGGATGACTTGCGAGATGACTGAGATCAGAAGAAAAGCATACAGGAGAGCCGACTGCGAGCTGAGGCGAAAAGTGTCACTTAGGGAACCCAGACTAAGGCCCACTCGAAAGGAGAACAGACATTTCCTGTTGTCCCTCAGAGCAAACAGGTCAATTATCAAAATGCCCCAAGCTCTGAAGATGACCTGAAGGACACTTGGCCTCAGGGATCACTTGTGACTTAGAAAAAACACATTCCTACTGAGATGGTCTGAGAGATGATTCTGGACCCCTGGCAGATGGTCGGGTATCAGAGTGAAACTCTCCTCAATGCAGAACTGCCACAACCTGATTGTTTCTTGGCAGAGCACCCTTGAGTGTGCTCCCCCTTGACTATTCACATAATACATCACAGTGGTACTGTTGGTAAGTATGTGACTCACTAAGCCCCTGATATGGTCCAGAAAAATGTGACAGGCATTGTAGATAGCCAGAAGCTCCTGCATTTTGATATGCTGCAAGGCTTCCTGCTCTGACCACGGATGCCTAACTTTCAGTAACCTCCGATGTGCTCCCCAGCCCATCAAGGAGGCATCAGTGACAACAGACCTGGGCTGGATGAAGGGATGACAAACATTCTCCAGAAGCATCCACCACTCCAAGGAGTCCAGGACCAGTGCAGGGAGATGAACCAATTTGTACAAGGAGTGAAGAGTTGAGACAGTAAGTTGTCCTGAGCCACATATGAAGGGGCTGAACACACAATTTTGCAAACTGGACCACCTGCATGCAAGCCAACATGTGGTTCAAGAGCCCAGGCACATCTGAACTGTCCTGGAAGCTGAGACTGCAGACTGAGGCAAAGGTGGCAAATTGCCTTAAAACAGTTGGTGGGCAAAAAGGCTCTTGAACTCATTGTCTTTTAGGGCCCCAATGAACTCGATTTTCTGAGTGTGAACCAAAGTTCACATCCCAATACTTAAGCTGAGATCCAGGAAGCCAAACAAAAAATGCCAGGAGAAAGTGGACCTGCTTGAGGAATAGTATCTCATGAGAGCGGGCCCCTGAAGAGGGACTGAAAGGAACTGTATGGCATAGCCCAATCTGATGGTGCTTAGGACCCAGCTGTCAGTGGTGATCGAGCCCCAACCATTATGAAAGTGAGGCAACTTGTCCCCAAACAGAGGGGACGGGGGGAAAAGAATGCAATGACTAGATCACTGTTCTGGAGTCAAAATGGATGCTTGCGGGGCACCTGGAGAAGGCATGTCTATTGGCCAAACCCCAGACTTGAATGCCTCCTCCTCTGGAACCTATGCCCCTTTCTGGGATAGTCCAGTTATCTCAGGGGAGGGAAAGCTGCCAAAATGTGCACTACAGACAATACTGTTGTTGACCACCATAGTGGTGGTCTCTGCACTGCCAATGTGTAAACCCCCAACAGCCGTAAGATAGTCCTACGGTCCTCGAAGGAGTGAAGAGTTCATCCATCTTGTCCAAATAAAAAACAAAAAACAAAACAGGAAGCAATTAAAGTGCAAATCCTCTACAGCTTGCTGCACATCAGGAGCAATGGCCAAATTCTGCAGCCAGCACACCCTTCTCATGGTCATTATCGAGCCCATTACTTTGTCCAACTATCCCTGGCGGCCAGTGCGGACTGCAATTAATTCTTAGCCACCCATCAGCTTTTGGTGATAAATGCCCAAAATACTTCCCTGGAAGCTTCGGTCAGCTGGTCTGCAAATTTAACACACAGCCAGCCAGTTCACAAAGTCTTATTTCAACAGCAATGCCTACTGGTTAGCAATCCACATCTGCAAGGAAGAAAAGGTGTAAATCTTCCTATCCATCAGGTCTATCTGTTTAACATGTGTAACCTTAGAAGTTGACTTAAATCTGCCATGCCAGGCAGGCTCTATCATTCACTGTGTTTATGACCAGGGAATTTGTGGCAGGGTGGGTATAAAAACCCTCAAATCCCTGCACTGAGACAAAGTAGCATTTCTCCAAGCACTTTGCAGTAAGTAGTACTGAAGCCAGCATGCTCCACAGAACCCTAACAGGCTCTAGGAGTGCATCGTTAATAGGAAGAGCTACTCTCTCAGAGCAACTGCAGAGAATGGTACAAGTCTCTGACCTCCGGGTGTGGTCCTGGAGAGTGGTTAATGGGACTTACTCCATCTCAAGCACCAGCATTCACACCATGGTACTATATGCTCTTTCTGCAGGAGACAGATGAGTCCCCATGCGAACTCGAGAGGCCTCAATCAGTCTTATACAACCTTTTCGTCAGTGCACTCAACAGGGAGCGACTCCTCTGTCTCTTCAGAGAGGCGCTGGATCCAGACCATGAAATGACAACACTCTTGGAACCCGAGGGCAGCCTCTGATCTGATTTAAACCTCAGTGCCGAAGCAGGCTGCATGGCGTGTCCAAGTAGGCTGCTTTAGACAAAGAACCTTCATCACCCGAGTCCATTTTGTGAACGATTTGCAAATCAAACACCGTTCGTGTGGCTCAGCCTAAGCACAGAAAGCACTATGTGTGGGAATCAGTTGCCGGGGATCGCTCCGCCATATAATGGACAATGTTAAATCCTGGTGAGGATATCACCAGGGGAATACTTAAATGAAAGTTAATTAACGCTCAATCTAATTAACACTAAGAGTACTAATTAATTATATACAACTAGAAAAAAAGTCACTAAGGAATATAGAGACTGTGAGGTTAAGAACCACACAGAGCTCCAACTCCAGCCATGAGTGGTAAAAAGGAACTGAGGGACGGGGTCAAGGCAGTGCTGCCTCATTTAGCATGAGTGTTGCTTCCTACAGGTACTGATAGGCAAAATTCTCTGGCTCCAGTGCACTGGGCGCACACAGACACCTAAGTGGAATACAAGGCTGGATCTACTCAAAGAAGAGAACCGTAGTCAAATATGTTTAATACAAAGATAACTTTGAAAAAAGGAACCCTAACCTAGACTCCCAAAATAACATTTTTCACAGTACATTTTCTCTAGCAAAATGTTTTACATATTATTTATTAAAAGAGCAAAATAAGACATTCATTATAAAATTAACTTGAATTTGAAACATTTTCACAGCTTTCTAGGACAAACAAAGCTTGTTTACACAGTGAGTTACTGTGCAGCAACACAGTGTGTGAATCTACAGTACACAAGCTTGCTGTGCACTAGTTCACCGTGTGGACACTACTACAGTGGAGTGAAAGTCCTGGAGAGAGTGGGAGGGGGAGGGAATGTGTGTGGTGGGTTTTTTGTCATATCTCAAAACACAGAGATTCCATGAACATGGACATTAAAAAAAAAAAAATCAAAACACACACAAACAAAAGTCAACCAATTTCAAATGTTCCTAACTTTAAATTTACTGAACACAAGCTTCTTTCAAATTTGGCTTTATGCTTGAATCTACCGTAAATTAATTTAGTCATCTAAGTGCAAGATTTCAGATTCAAACTCATGGGGAAAACTTTTCTTCTTCCATATTTACATAACTCAAGCAGAGATGAGCTGTGGTTGCTCAAACTTTCAAAAAACAAAATCATCCCTTTGCTGAGATAAAACATAGAAAAATTCAGCTCCAAGAGAATTTATTTGAGGTCATAACCAACTGAAAAAGCAGAATTAGAATGGAAGCTGGAATTCAATTTTTAACTATGTGAGCTACTCAAGCACAATATAGTCATATATAACTGATATACAGTTTCAGATTTTCAACACACACACACTAACCTCAATACTACCTAAGTGAACTAGTAAACAGTGAGACATTTTACTGGTGAGGAAACAAAGCTTAAGGACCTGATTCTGCACCACTGAATTCAATTGGAATTTTGCTATCGACCTCAACAGGCACAAGTTCAAACCCTAAGGGCAAGTCAGAGGTGCAGTCAGGATCAGAAATCAAGTTCCTAACACAGCTGGTTCTTTTTGACCAAAAATGGCTTTTTAATTACATGGAAATTTTCAGTAGGAAATTTGTTTTGTTGAATTTTTATGGGAATGGTAGGGTCACCATTTTTTATCATCATCAGTTTCTGAGCAAACATGAAAAGCTCCATGAAAATTTTTAATGAAAATGAGAAAGGTTGTTTCCTATGATTTTTTTAAACTGCAAATACATTTTTCAACCAAATTCTTCTATATTGTAACTTCTAGTTCATAATAACCACATTCCATCTACTCGACCATTCTACCTTTCAAAAAGTACAACCATTACTAGTGACAGACACTACATATATTAGATGCTCACTTTTAAAGCTTAACTCTACTTTTTCTTGTGACTATAATCAGTGTTAACATTATCCGGTCTGAACAGTCACTTCCACAGGAGGGCAAGCTAGGAAGGAAACATGAGAGTCAACTCACCTCCACTTCATCTCCTTCTCCTATTTCTTTCTTGATATCAGGTGGAGGTGGTAATCTGACTTCATTAAAAGGAACTTGGCGCTCTGGTTGCCAACTGAAAGTTGAATAGATATTCCATTGATTATTTCAAGAACTAATCCTGGTCTGGCAAACCTTAAAAATATTCACTGACAATTCATTCTTAAAATATGTTCACTGTTTAAAATTCAGTTCTGATTATTAATTTATAATTTGTATTGTGGCAGTGCCTACAAGCCCTCGCTGTGAACCAGGATTCCATTGTGGTAGGCAGTGTAGAAACACAGAACAAAAAGATTGTTCCTGCTCCAAAGAGTTTATAATCAAACGAAAGTTAAATTTTTAAGAATTTTAGTAATAAAATTATTTTTTGAATTGACAAGCAACTTGGAAAAAATAGTTCTCTCAAACTTTTACATGTAACTATAGTAAATACAACACAGAGAAAAATAACTCTTCAATATTTTTTCTGTTTACTTTTGTGCATTTTATATTACTTTACCTATAATCCATCTCACTCTTCCCACATGTAGTCAAGTCAGTTTCTCCCTTGCTGAAAAAATTCTTACAAACATCAGAGGAACAGAAAAAGCCTTATGATTTTTTTAAATTCAGGATATAAATATTTAAAAGACTGTTACAGCAAAAGCTGCATTTTTTAAATTAATCAATTAAAAAACCCTGAAGTTGACATTATCCCTCTAAATTTCCTCAACAAACCTTTTAAATTTCCTCCATAAATACCAAGTGAACTAAGTAAAAACTATTTTACGATGTACTTTACCCTCACTATTCATGCTATACAGGCCTTTATACGTATTTAAATATATCCAGCTAGCTGGGCATGAGGTCCTGCACACCCCGAACTTCCACTGATTTCAATAGGTGTTTTGCTAGATCTGTCTCTTAATAGCACATTATTAGATTCCTACATACCAATTTCTCCTCTTAAAAAAAAACAGCTGGCAAGCAAAGATTCAATTCAGGATATGTCCACAGTATTTTAAGAATTATGCTGGTCAAGAAACTAATTTAGTCCCAGTTGTTGCTAGAAGGTGTCTAGAATGGTATCCCTGACCAGTACAATTAATGATCTTCCTCCGATAAAGAGTGTTACTTACCTTACAGTCACTGTGATTCTTCAAGGTGTATGTCCACATAGATCCCACTTCAAGTGGGCATGCAACCCATATGCATTGGATCAGAATCTCTGAATAAGTCTCTCTGGGGGTCTCCTATGCACTGTTATGTCCTTGTAGTTGCCTAGCCCCCCACCTATGGCCATAATGGGAGGAGGGGCCACAACCATTCCTCAGTTCCCTCGTTAAGTGAGAATACCAGCTAATAAAGACTCCAAAAAAGTAACGTTAAAGGAAAGGCTGTGCAGATCCACATGGACAAAACATCTGAAAGAACCACAGTTACTGTAAAATACCATTCTTTCTTCTTTGAGTATTTGTTCATGTCGATCTCCATTCCAGGTGACTAGCAAGCAATGCCCATCTGGAAGGTGGGTGTTACAGTAATAAATAAAACAAACTAATAAGCCTGTTCCAGTTTTGCCTCTAATCTGGAGGCCAGGTCCACAGCATAATGTTTAACAAAAAATCAGGGGATTACTTCAGGTGGCCATTTATTTCAGATAAAGAGATATTTTTGAAATACTGGGTAGTAGCCTATTTTAGGTAGTACAGAGAAGCAGATTGAGCCTTGATGTTCGGAGGAAGGAACATGTCTGCTAGCTGGTAACAGAAATACATTGTGTAATCCATCCAGATAGTCTCTGTGCCGAGATGGCTTGTCCCTACGTTGCTTAATGCAATCAAGAGGCACAGAGATAGTCTAAAAATGCTATCACCTTATCCAGATAAACCTACGGCTTCAGTAATATCCAGAATGTGATGCCTCTTCTCCCTCAGAATGGTGTGGGTTTTGGAAAGGAAAACTGATTGATTTATTTAGGTCAGTGGTTCTCAACCCGCAGCCCTCTTGTAGCCCAATCAGCACACAGCTGCGGCCCATGCAGCATCCTCAGGGTCACACAGGTAGTTTATATACTGTGTGGATGCGGCTCACATAACATATAGAGAGTTGCATATGCAGCCCACAATGGTAAATGTGTTGAGAACCACTGGTTTATGTGAAAGAGAGAAACAATATGGGTAATAAATGTAGGTTGAGGCTTCCACACTCTTATTTCTGTCGAATATGATGTAGGGAGGGTTGGTCATAATCTCACTCAACCTTCTTGCTAACATAATAGCCACCAGAAAACTGTCTTGAGAGTAAGCTGGTAAAGAGAGCAATCAGAAAGCAGCTAGGAGGTGGGGGGCTGTCCTCTGTAATGTTGTTAAGGACACTTATATTCCAGAAAGGGGCAGGCTCTCTAAGTAGTGAATAAGTATGGATCAACCTGTTACAAGCTTCAGAACAGCAGGATGAAGGAATACGGAGATTGACTGAACTGGAGAGTGATCTACTGAAAATGCTATATAGAGAACCTTGACTGAACTGACAGAATCACAAGAACTTTAAGTGCAGAATGTAGTCAAGAACCTTGGGAATGGGAACCTTCAGAACATGCAGATTGTTACAAAGTTGCCATATCGAGAATCTCTTCCATTTGAAAGAACAGATTTTCCTTGGGAAGACTTTCAGCTCTACTGAAAGATCTGTTGACCTGCACTCAACGGTATCTATCAGTGGTGCTTAGCAAGCCAACATCCAGGATTTTAGTGTAATGACTTCAGGCACAGGTAGAGAACCTGACCCTGATAAAGTGATATTATTGTCTGGCAGTGTAATTAGAGGTTGAGGTGACATTTGAAGATCGACCAGCCAAAACTGTCTGAGCTAATAAAAGGCACTGCCTTTTGTCCAATTTTACTTATTATCTTGGTTATCAGAAAAATCAGCAGAGATGTAGATAAAGAAAGCCTTGTTTTCAAGATGCGAGAAAAGCATCCTGTATGGATCCGTGACTTATACCCACTCTGGAACAGAATTTTGGACCTTCAGTGTTCTCTCTGTAGGGTATTCCCATCCTGGACTTTTTTGCCAACCAGTGAAATATCAGAGAAAGGACAGATATTCTGGAGGTAATCACTCATAACTGGTTATAGATTACTGGCTAAGAAGATTCACTAGTGTATTGCTGACACCTGGTAGGTGAAGGGTATCAGAATTATCCCATGTGTCTGACATCAGTTACAAAACCTGGTGGAATCTAGGCACAGGTGTGATAAATGAGTACCCACTACAGTGCATTGCAGACATGTTGTCCATGAGAATCTGTATGGCAGAACTTTTCAAGGCTGTTATGAACGGCCTGCAAAAGCCTGACTGCCTGGAGCTCCAACACATTTACATGCTCTGTTTGAAGGTCATCTAAGTGTGTGCCCTATCCTGCTCCTGAAGCATCCACATCAGTCTTTTTGATGAAGGGATGGAAAAGTATAGTTCTGCAAGCGTACCAACACAGTGATGCCACCATACGAGATGGAATGGTTATCAATGTCCATATAATGTCAAAATGGACAACATACCAATCTTCGCCAGCCTTGTAATGGCACAAGAGGAAGTCTGGCTACCGAGGTCACCAAAAGTTATTCAACATGCGACCCATGACTTTTATACAAGTCATGACCATGACTGATTGGTTTGCTTTGATACTAGGGAGTACTATCACAATGAAGTGAAATTTCTCCTCAGGGAGGGGTGCTCTTACCAATTTTGAGTCTATTAAAACCCTTATGATCTCTCTCAATTGAGAACAGTAGAGGCATCTCAGGTAGAACAGTAGAGGCATTTCAGGTATCTAAAAGGGTGTCATCAGGAGGAGGGAGAAAACTTGTTCACCTTAGCCTCCAATGATAGAACAAGAAGCAATGGGCTTAAACTGCAGCAAGGGAGATTTAGGTTGGACATTAGGAAAAAGTTCCTAACTGTCAGGGTAGTTAAACACTGGAATAGATTGCCTAGGGAAGTTGTGGAATCACTGGAGATATTTAAGAGTAGGTTAGATAAATGTCTATCAGGGATGGTCTAGACGGTATTTGGTCCTGCCATGAGGGCAGGGGACTGGACTCGATGACCTCTCGAGGTCCCTTCCAGTCCTAGAGTCTATGACTTCTTGTAGTTTATCATCATCAGACCTAAATCTCTGAATAGGTCAAGGATATGAGATGGGACTGCGAACACTTCTTGATGAGACTGCCTTTGATCAGCCAACCATCCACGTACGAATAGATGTGAATGCCCTGTGTCTCCCCAGATATGCAGCTGACACCGCAAGGCAATTTGTGAAAATTCTCAATCCTGTGGAGGGGCCAAAATGATAGAACTTTGTATTGCTAGTGATTAGGTCCCTCTAGAGAATCATAGATACTTCCTGTGGACTGGATGGACTGCAATATGGAAGTGTGTGTCTAGGAGATCATGGCTTTGGAAAATCATGGGAGAGAGGAGAGATTCCAGAAGACCGGAAAAGGGCAAATATAGTGCCCATCTATAAAAAGGGAAATAAAAACCCAGGAAACTACAGACCAATTAGTTTAACTTCTGTGCCAGGGAAGATAATGGAGCAAGTAATTAAGGAAATCATCTGCAAACACTTGGAAGGTGGTAAGGTGATAAGCAATAGCCAGCATGAATTTGTAAAGAACAAATCATGTCAAACCAATCTGATAGCTTTCTTTGATAGGATAACGAGTCTTGTGGATAAAGGAGAAACGGTGGATGGGGTATACCTAGACTTTCGTAAGACATTTATTCTTATCAATAAGCTAGGCAAATACAACTTGGATGGGGCTACTATAAGGTGGGTGCATAACTGGCTCGATAACTGTACTCAGAGAGTAGTTATTAATGGTTCCCAATCCTGCTGGAAAGGTATAACAAGTGGAGTTCCGCAGGGGTCTGTTCTGGGACCAGCTCTGTTCAATATCTTCATCAACGACTTAGATATTGGCATAGAAAGTACGCTTATTAAGTTTGCAGATGATACCAAACTGGGAGGGATTGCAACTGCTTTGGAGGACAGGGTCATAATTCAAAATGATCTGGAAAAATTGGAGAAATCGTCTGAGATAAACAGGATGAAGTTTAATAAAGACAAATGCAAAGTGCTCCACTTAGGAAGGAACAATCAGTTTCCCACATACAGAATGGGAAGAGACTGTCTAGGAAGGAGTAAGGCAGAAAGGGATCTAGGGGTTAGAGTGGACCACAAGCTAAATATGAGTCAACAGTGTGATGCTGTTGCAAAAAGAGCTAACATGATTCTGGGATGCATTAACAGGTGTGTTGTGAGCAAGACACAAGAAGCCATTCTTCCGCTCTACTCTGCGCTAGTTAGGCCTCAACTGGAGTATTGTGTCCAGTTCTGGGTATTGCATTTCAAGAAAGATGTGGAGAAATTGGAGAGGGTCCAGAGAAGAGCGACAAGAATGATTTAAAGGTCTAGAGAACATGACCTACGAAGGAAGGCTGCAAGAATTGGGTTTGTTTAGTTAGGAAAGGAGAAGATTGAGACGGGACATGATAGTAGTTTTCAGGTATCTAAAAGGGTGTCATAAGGAGGAGGGAGAGAACTTGCTCATCTTAGCCTCTAAGGACAGAACAGGAAGCAATGGGCTTAAACTGCAGCCAGGGAAGTTTAGGTTGGAATTTAGGAAAAAGCCAACTATAGCTTCAGCCTTGGAACCTTGAGTGACTGCATAGTACTCGGTGAATGTGTAGACAGCGAGGCCTAAGTGGCCACGCTACAAACCTCTATCAGAACATTTTTGAGCAACACTATTGAAGCATTGTGGAATGTGCTCTGATGTGCATGGGAGAAAGTGTTCTCCAAATACGATAGCACTGTTGAATGCATATGGAGATTCATCTAATCAATCTTTGAGTGAATATTGCGCAACAAAAGGCTAAGAAATTTCCAGAATGGTTTGGTCTTTTCCAGGTAAAATGCTAACAGCCTGCCAGATGTAAGTGTGCAAGACGGTCTCTGTTGGAGTCTCATGAAGCTTGAGATAGAACATCGGAAGATGGATTGGTTGGTAGAAATTTTGAATGTGGGCATAGCGTGACCTTATCTTTGAAGAACATTGTGTAGGGAGGATCGGCCATAAGCGCCCCAATCTCACTCACCTGTCTGGCAGAAGTAATGGTGATCAGAAGGCCACTTTCGTGGATAATTGCAGCAGGGAACAGGTGGCTAAGGGTTAAAATGGCAGTCTGGTGAGGCATTTCAACACCAGATTCAGGTCCCAGGCCGGGGTAGGTTGGTGAACTTCTGGGTAAATGTTCTGGAGACTTGAGAGGAAGTGTTTAGTAACAGGGCATGCGAAGATCAAGTTCCCATCAATCTCATGATGGAACGCAGTAACGGCCGCAAGATGGACTTTGATTAAGCTTGTTGCTAAACCCGAGCATTTCAGCTCCAGTAGGTATTCCAATACTAATGGGAGCAGTGCTGTGGAGGCTGTTGAGTGTTTTTCTTGACACCAGGAGGAGAATTCTCTTCCATTTTTGAAAGTAAGTATTGCGTGTGGTCATTTTCCTCCTGTTTAGTAACAACTGTTTAACTTTTTCCAAGCAGGCTAGTTCGCCATGACGGAACCATGTAGGAGCCACGCTTGTAGGTGGAGTTTCTCCGGATTTGTAGAGCATGACCTTTGTTCTGAGACGGCATGTCCAGACAACCAAGGAGAGCTCAAGAGATGCATATCGCCATGCGCATCAGGTAAGGTTGTACCATGCTTGTGTGGCCATGTTGGGACTATGAGGATAACCTTTGCCTTGTCTGTTTGTATCTTGCGTATCGCGTGATATCACTGGAATCGGGGGGGAAAACGTACACAAGGTGTGCATCCCCTGTGATGAGAAAGGCGTTCCCCAGTGACAGGGGTCCCATCCTCGCTCTCGAGCAGAACATTGCACATTTGCTGTTCGCTGGGGATGCAAACAAGTCAATGAGAGAAGTGCCCCACTGGCGGAAAATGGAGAGCAAAACTCTCCCATTCATTTCCCATTCATGGTCTTGAGAGAAGTACCTGCTTAGCATGTCCACCGTCGCGTTCTGACAGCTGGGAAGGTAGAAGGCCAAAATGTTTAATTTGCAGCGTATGCACCAGTTCCACAGTTTCATGGCTTCAGTGCACAGTGAGATCAAGTTCCCTTCCCGAATGATGTAAAATGTGCAGGCAACGTTGTCGATCAGGATTCGAATGGATTCATGCTTCATGTGCAGTAGGAAGTGTCTGCAGGCGCTGCGAACTAGGCATAGTTCTAGCAGACTGATGAGTAACTGAGTCTCCGCAGGAGATCATTTGTCTTGAACCCATGCGCAGGTGCATATGAATAAGGTGTTATGATTACTACTGAAGGGGGCTCAGGCATACATTTTCTGGTCTTGTCCACCAGTGTAGATAGTCTAGGACACTGGGTGGTATTGCAAGTCGTTTGTGCAGGCTGTGCTTGCTGCGTATGTATACCAAGCTCAGCCAGCCCTACACACAGGCATATGTAATCTTGCATGTCGTACCACAAACGTTGTGGCTGCCATGTGTCCTAGCAGTTGCAGGGCAGTACGAGTATTTGAGGGCTGAATCTTACCTCTAAAATAAGGTTTGTCAGAGTTGTGAATCTGTTCAGGGGAAGGGATGCTTTAGCTTCTATGGTTTCGAGATGTGCCCGAATGAAGTCCAGTTGTTGGACAGAGACTAGAGTGTATTTTCATTTGTTCATCTGTAGTCCAAGATCCCTGAATAGCATGATCATCGCCTGGATTGAGTCCAGTGCTTCCTGTTGAATTGGGCCTTTGAGAAGGCAATTGTCCAGACAAGGAAAAATCATTATTCTCTGTTTGCGCAGATGTGCCTCTAATACTCCCAGGGTTTTGGAGAAAACTCTTGGTTTGGTGGATAGGCCAAAAGTTAGTACTATGTTCTGGAAGTGTTTGTGTCGTACCGTGAAATGCAGGAATTTCCTGTAAGCGGGATGTATAATAATATGAAAATAAGCATCTTGGAGGTCGAGGGCTGAAAACCAGTCTCTTTCTTGCAGCACTGGAAGTATCATGCCCAGTGTCATCATTTTGAACTTTTGAGTGCATACAAATGTGTTGAGTTTCCTGAAATTCGAGAAAGGGCTCCATTCCCCATTTTCCTTCTGGCTAAAGAAGGAGAATCCTTCACCGTATATTGCAAAGATACTCATTTCACAGCATCTAGTGGTAGAAGATGATCAACTTCTTGTCCTACCAGATGCTGATGAGAAGGGTTCCTGAAGAGGGACAGGGAGAGAGGCAGGGTAGGTGGTCAGGAGGTAAAGGGAATGGTATATCCCAATCATACAAATCTCTAACTTCCATTGGTCTATTGTTATTGATGCCCAGATGTGGTAGAATGGGTGAAGACTGCACAAAGCATGAAGATAAATCAGGTGAAAGTGCTGCCTGGTGAGGGAGGTCGTCCAGACTCTCAACCAAAACTTCAAAATTGTGGCTTGGGTGGAGCCAATTGAGAAGTTGATGGTTGAGCTTGAGGTGCTCTCTGTCGCTGTGACCGTTGGCATTGTCCTTGGTTCTTGTACTGTCGCTATTGGTTGGAGAGGAATCCCTGTTCCTTTGCAGGTGGAGTGTAGTTCCCCAAAGTGCGAAGAGTGGCTCAAGAAACCTTCACTGAGCGGAACACTTCAGCTGTCTTCTTCGAAAAGAGCTTCTTTCAGTCAAAAGGTAGGTCCTCTACCTTGGTTTGGAGTTCTCTAGGTTTGCCAGAGGATTGTAACCAGGATGTCCGTCGCATGACCACGGCCATAGCCATGGTTCTGGCTGCCAAGTCCACCACATCCAAAGACACTTGGAGGGCTGTTTTAGCTATGAGTTGACCATTGTTTATAATGGCCTGGAATTGAGATTGTTTCTCCTCGGGGAGCTCTGCTGTGAACAAGCTGAATTTCCCATAATTATCACAATCATATTTAGCCAGCAAGGCCGAATAGTTTGTGACTTGGAATTGTAATGTCGCCGAGGAGTAAGTTTTTCATCCAAAGAGGTTGAGTCTTTTGTCGTTTTTATATTGTGGGGTTGATCTAAACTGTTGTTGTTTGCAGCTTTGATTAGTGGCATCTACCACCAAGAAGTTGGGGGGCGGGTGTGAGAAGAGGAAGTCCGCCCCTTTGGCGGGGACATAATACTTTCTATCTGCCCTTTTGCATGCCAGAAGAATTGAGCCCGGTGTCTGCCAGACTGTCTCTGCTGATTCTAAGATCACATCATTGATGGGCAAAGTAATTCTGGAAGTAGATGCAAGTTGTAAGATTTGTATCAGCTTGTTCTGGTTTGTCTGCACTTCCTCCAATGGGACGTCCTGGCTTTAGGCAACCCACTTAAACAGTTCTTGGAACTGTGAAGTCATCCACTGGGGATGGTGGCAGTGACATGATTGCCTCATCTGGGGAGGAGGAAGAATTGTGAGCAGGAGATGTCGCTTCCTGATCAGTGACTGATTCTGTGTTGTCCCCAACATCCTGAGCCTCCATTGGTTGCAGGGTGGGAGATGTGGGATTAGACCTCAGCTTGCCTTTATGAGCCATGGGTGGCCTGTATTGGGGGACTGGAAAGTTGCTCGGGGTTCCCAATGTGCCCATTGCTTTGGAAAGATCATCGGTGGATACCTCCACAGTGGTCCATACTATGGTTGGGTCAGCTGGTTATGAGGGTATTTAGGACCCATCTGGCTTCAGACTGGTCGTGGGTCTTTTGGTGATGAGTGGTGTGGCAAGAAAGTGCATGGTTCCTGCATATCATCATCATCAGTGGAAGAGCGTACCATGCCATGGGAAGTATGAGGATCTCCTCCACAACTTACAGGAGAGCCCTCAGTACTGAGCAGTGGAGACTGCAGTGCCAATGACACAGCCAAGTCTCATTGTTGCAGTAAATTGTGGCAGTTCTGATATCTGTGCCATTGGCATCTCCCCAAGACACTGGACACACAAAGAGTGTCTGTCTGATATGGGCACTGCTACGCAGCAACCGCTGCATCACTTAAAGCCTGGGGACCCAGGCATCTCTGATGGTTAACCGACCTCAGTGCAGGGAGGTAACTTGGGAAAGTAAACTTTTTTTTCCTTAAAACTATCATTAACACTAACTATAACTTATAAAAGACTAACTATATAAACTGCTATCTTTTAAAAGGTTTGGTGAGAGTAACAAACACTGCTCCCGAGCCCCGTCTTCACCGAGGATGGTTGAGAAGGAATTGGAGGGCTCAGGTCATGCGTGCATTAGACGTGGTACCAAAGGCACTGCAAGACACCTCCTGCACACACACCACCGGTGTGGACACTGCTGCCATAAATCTCCAATCGACGCTGCCAGGAAGCATCGACACCTGAAGTGGAGCACCCACAAAGACCGCACTCGAAGAAGAAAGGAGGATACTGTGTAACATGTCAGAAATTCATACTTTGCAAATTACACATGGCAATTCACTATATGTAACTGAAGAAAGAAAAGAGAAAACGCTTTCCTCTCAAAGAAAACAAGCCTTTTGAAATCCTTATCCTTGAGAGATGCTCTCATTGGACTCAGTTACCTAGCTTTCTCTCAGGCTGCAGAGACTACTGGTATCCCTGGTATTGGAAGACTATAAAATCGTTAGAAGCCTCTTTATGGCACTTTATATTGTTTTCACTTCTCTGTTTTCTGTAAGGGCAGTGGTAGCAGTGGCCTACCATAGACTTTTAGCTGGCTCTAGGAGGCTCTCATTTGTGGGCAATGCTATCCTGCCAAGAGAAAGGAGTACAAAATATTGAATATCTAATGGGCCTCTTCTTTGATTATTGATGCCTCAGTTTCTCACATATTAGCTGAGAGTAATTCCTGAAAGGCCTGAAGGTCATCAGGTGCTGGAATTGGCAGGGAGACCGTCTCATCAGGGGACGCAGATGACAGGTCTTTGGGAGTGGCTGCAGAACATTGGTTCAGTTGTTCCAGACCTGTTTTTTTCCTCTTGTTCTTCTTTGTCTCCATCCAGGCATGGCAGCAGGTATGGCTTGTATAAATGGCCTTGAGGTCACTGTTGCAGAAAAACAATCTGCGTTTACGTGAGCGATCTGGTCCAAAGGTTCTAGACAGGATCCCTAGTATACGCAATACAAGCAAGGCATTACATAACTGATTAGGCCACAGTGATTAGGCTTACAATGGGCAAGTCATCACTCTGAAATTAGTGTCTTTGGCTTGAGAGGAGGTGACGGTCTCCATCTGGAAGGTGCAGAAATGATATGCTTGGAAGAGGAAGAAAACATCTCAACTGGTGCTGATCTTTGGGGAGATGGTAGTACTAGGAATGCTGTTGATGAGAAAGTAGTTTTTGGAAGCAGAGGCTCTTCCCCTGCTAGTGCCAATCCCTTACTGGTACCTATCTTGGATGTCATTTCCCTAGTGAAAGGAGCACTGATAGACTGGGTCTTTGTGAACAGTCCTGTCCTGGAGCTCCAACTTTGATCTTCAGGATCTGAGGTTCTCTTCATTGATAGCTCTGGAAGATTTCACACACATGCCCCTAGATTTTCTTATCCTTTTGGAAAACAATCACCAGACTGAGCAACAACCAAGTACAAGGCGTGACAAACAGCAGCTGCGGCCATCTGTGAGGGGAATCTGATGGTCATAAGATGGGAAGAGCTTAAAACCTGATGGCTTTGGATCAGTCATTACAGGCAGCAGTGGAAAGAGGCACCAAACAGAATTCATAAAGACACAGATTTTTGGAAATAAAAGGAAAGAGGAGAAAATTTTAGTAAGGAATCAATTCCTGACTGATCTAAGCTAAACTAAGGAAATTCTATGAGCAAGCGAAAGACAGAAGAACACAAGAATGGCCACAGTGGGTCAAATCAATGGTCCATCTAGCCTAGTACCCTGTCTTCTGACATGGTCAATGCCAGGTGCCCCAGAGGGAATGAAAAGAGCCTGGTAATTATCAAGTGATCCATCCTGTTGTCCAGTCTCAGCATCTGGCAATTAGAGGCTTAGGAACACCCAGAGCACGGGGTTGCATTCCTGACTATCGTAGCTAATACCCATTGATGGATCTATCCTCCCTGAACTTATCTAATTCTTTTTTGAACACTGCTATACTTTGGGCCTTCACAACATCCCCAGCAATGAGTTCCACAGATTGACTGCGTATTGTTTGAAGAACCACTTCCTCATGTTGGTTTTAAACCTGTTGTCGATCAATAAAATGAGAAGTGACCCCTGGTCCTTGTGTCATGTGAAGGGGATAACATCATTTCCTTATTCACTTTCTTCACACCAGTCATGATTTTATAAACTTCTATCATATCTTCCCCCACCATCATCTCTTTTCCAAGCTGAACAGTCTCTGTATTTTTAATCTCTCCTCATATGGAAGTTTTTACATACCTCTAATTATTTTTATTGCTCTTCTCTGTATCTTTTCCAATTCTAATATATCTTTTTTGAGATGAGGCAACTGGAACTGCAAGCAGCATTCAAGGTATGGGCATGCTATGGCTTTATATAATGGCATTATGATATTTTCTGTTGTATCATCTAGTCCTTTCCTAATGGTTCCTAAAACTGTTAGCTTTTTTGACTGATGCTACATATTGAGCAGATGTTTTCAGAGAACTATTCGCAATGACTCCGAGATCTTTCTTGACTGGTAGCAGCTAATTCACACACCATCATTCTGAATGCGTACTTGGGATTATGTTTTCCAATATGCATTACTTTGCATTTATCAATACAATTTCATACTCCATTTTGTTGCCCACCCAATTTTGTGAGATCCCTTGGTAACTCTTTGCAGTCTCCTTTGGATTTAGCTATCTTCAGTAATTTTGTATCATCTGCAAATTTTGCCACATCACTGTTTACCACTTTTTCCAGATTACTTTAAATATGTTGACCACCAATGGTCCCAGTACAAATCCCTGGGGACCCTGCTATTCCCTCTCTTCACTGGGAAAAAGGACCATGTATTCCTACCCTTTGTTAGGAGTATTTTAACCAGATGCTGATCTATGAGATGATCTTTCCTCTTATCCCATCACTGGTTCTGTCCTGCTTTCACAGGTAATACGAGAAAACTGAGGGATGGTTGTGCCCTGAGGTGGCAGGAGGAGGGAACAAGGCTATGCATGGCACAGGCATGGTCCCAACAGACACTCCTGTAACAAGATTCCAATCCTGCGTACATGAGGCACAGATGCACATGAAGTAGGGATCCACAAAGGCAAATACGTGAAGAAGATAATATATAAAATCCTTCCAAAAATTACGATATGAGCTTACAATGTGGTTCTAATACACTCCAAAAATCTCCAATCTGTTCAATGAAACTGTAGTTGAACCTGGCTGAAAGAAGAACACATGGGTATTGGGTGACAAAAATACTGCTAAAATGACAGGGAGTAGCAGAGTCATATAGGGAAAGTGAAGACTTCCTAAAGATAACCCTGATAAGAGTCCCAAGAAAGTAAAAGTTAATGATCAGAATGAACTTGGTATACTAAATCTTCTAGTGTTGGAAAGGCAGTTAAACTAAGGGAAAAATCTGGGACTATGCTAGTAACTGTGGAAGGAGCCTTAAATATCACATGTTCTAGAAACTGATCTTTCCAGTATGAACCAATTACTCACAATCTGAATGGTGAAGAGAAGAATAAAATTAAAACAGTTTTAACCCCTGGGGTTGTTTTCCTATAGAATACTTACTTGTTTTCAAATACAACTGTGAGTGAATCCTCATGGACATCTTTGATAAATCCCTGCAAGAGAAGAAAGCAGTAGATGTGACATCTTCATTTTAGTACGGCTTTCGACACAGTTCTACACAACATTCTCATAAGCAAACTAGAGAAATGTGGTCTTGATGAAACTACTATAAGGTGGGTGCATAACTGGTTGAAATACTACACTCAAAGAGTAGTTAATGGTTCACTGTCAAACTGGGAGGGCCTATTTAGTGGGATCCCAAAGGAGTCTGTCCTGGGTCTGGTACTATTCAATATTTTCATTAATGACTTAAATAATGGAGTGGACAGCATGCTTATAAAATCTGCAGATGACACCAAGCACTTTGGAGGGGAGGATCAGAATTCAAAGAACGCCAACAAACTGGAGAATTGGTCTGAATTCAACAAGATGAAATTCAACAAAGACAAGTAAAAAGTACTTCACTTAGGAAGGAAAAATCAAATGCACAAAACAGGGGAAAACTATGTAGGTGGTAGTACAGTTGAAAAGGATCTGGGAGTTATAGTGGATCACAAACTGAATATAAGCCAACAACGTGATGCAGTGTAAAAAAGATGATCATTCCGCAGTCTATTAACAGGAGTATTGTATGTAAAACACAGGAAGCAGTTGTCCTGCTGTATTCAGCACTAGTGAGGCCTCAGCTGGAGGACTGTGTCCAATTCTGGGCACCACACTTTAGGAAAGATGTGGACAACCTGGAAAGTGTACAGAGGAGAGCAACAATTAGAAAATCTGACCTACAAGTATCAGAGGGGTAGCCGTGTTAGTCTGGATCTGTAAAAACAGCAAAGAATCCTGTGGCACCTTATAGACTAACAGAAGTTTTGGAGCATGAGCTTTCGTGGGTGAATACATGCATCTGAAGAAGTGGGTATTCACCCACGAAAGCCCATGCTCCAAAACGTCTGTTAGTCTATAAGGTGCCACAGGATTCTGACCTACAAGGACAGGTTTAAAAAAAATATATGTTGAATCTAGATAAAGGACGACTATGGGGAAAGCGGGGGGGAGAGGGGGGCCTGATAATCCTCAAATATATTAAGGACTGTTATAAAAAGGATGGTGATCAATTGTTTTCCATGTCCACTGAAGGTAGGACAAGTAGTAATGGGCTTAATCTGCAGTAACAGACTCAGGTTAGATACTAGGAAAAACTTTCTAACTACAGTTAAGTTCTGGAATTGGATTCCAAGAGAGTTTGTGGAATCCCCATAATGGGAGGTTTTTAAGAACAGGATGGACAAACTTCGTCCTGCCACAGTACAGGGGACTGGACTTGAAGACCTCTCAATGTCCCTTCCAGTCCTATATTTCTATGATTCTAGGTGTTTTAAAAGAGGTTGCTGGACCATTAATGTTGATTTTCAATAAGTCTTGGTACACGGGGACATTCCAAAAGACAGGAAGAAAGCTAAAGTAAATGCCAATATTTAAAATTGGTAAATGGTATGATCCAGGTAATTACAGGCCAGTCAGTCAGACATTGATCCTGGACACAACAGAAGGGCTGACACAACTCAACTAAAGGTGGATAATATAATTAAAGCCAATTAACATGGGTTTTTGGAAGTATTGATCCCATGAAACTAATTTAATATATTTTTTGATGAGACTACAGGCTTAGCTGATAAAGGTAATAAGTGCTGATGTAACTATAGTGGCACTTTAGGACCATCATACTGAAGGTTGCACCATGACTTATATTTAAATGTTGACCTTCCTAAGACTTCTAAAATCGACCTGCTTAGTCAGATTCCTTTGAAATTTGGTCTGCCTCAGAAGCGTTCAGAGTAAGGTTAGTAAACCAAATTTGGAATCATTTAAGCTTGGGATATGGAGATATTTCTTTTAAAAAAATTGCCATTTTTCAAAAAGTTTCAAGGGTTTGTGTGTGTGGTTTTTTTGCTCAGCACTATTAATCAAACTACTGATGTTGGTCAAAAAGGTCTCAATCGTCAAGTTTTACTCAAGTAGTGCATGGCACCCACTAAATCTTTGGAGGACCCAAACTGAGAACGGTATTTAAGAAAATATAGGTTTTTTATAGGTGCACATGCACCAATACAAAAGAACAGCTAGAGGGTTTCCATTCCAACCATTTAATATGCTTTAAAGCTCAATTCTTGTAAGCACACTTGCTTTTAAATTTGATGTGCATTATAAGTGCATGAGGTAGAGTCAGTAACCCAATATTCCCCAAATCACAGTCTCCTCAAAGAAACTGGTTTACTTCTACTGCCATGTTCTGTTAAACTGAAAGGTACCAATTTTTACCCCATTTCTATAGCAGAATAATCAGCAGCCAGCCTAACCAAAACGTTTGTTATGCTGGGTGGGGAGGTGATGTAGACAGGACTTTGTGTAGAGAGGGTGGGGGAGACAGAGAGAGGGGATGGGTTGCAGCTTTGGAGGCAGCAAAAAATGAGGACAGGTGGTAGGCAAGTCTTGGATTAGTTGAGAACATTTGTATTTTATTAGCTCCTGGGGGTGTTTGTGGGGGCAGGGGGAGTGGTACTTCCTGATCTCAGGGCAGATTAACATGGTGTTTCCAAACACATAAGACAGAGGTTTGGAACTGAAAGTGCAGGTACTTTGACCGCTGATGGGAAAGAAAACCTGAGTTGCCAATGTATGGATTCTGGATGATCTCCAGATCATGAGGTTGCAGAAGTTTGTGGGAGAGCAAGGAGTACATCATGACATGGGGATTGCTGACTACAGGCTGATCTGGGTGACTTGAAGTGGCCTGCAATTGCATCACATTTTGCATACTCTGAAACATCTAACCAGTGATTTAAGAGGTTGTGATCTAGTGTAAATACTAGTGGTGAGTCACTCAGTTAGAATGATCTATGCCTTGTTCCAGGTGTAGACCTCATCCAATCTATGAGACCAGATTTGGACAGCATCAGAGACTTGTGTTCAGGAACTGTTACAGTTTTCTCTGTTTTTGCAGAGCATCTGAATTTCTACAATGACAATATAAAAATGATTAATAACTATTGGAAAAACATCAATCAGGAAACTGGAGAGCTCACAACTGACCGAAAAAATGTGTACTCTAAGGCATAGAAACACCACAAGCTCTGACACCTCACTGTTTTTTGGAGATGAAGTTCCACCCTCCCATGCAGGTCAAAGAACTAGTATGCCATACTGGCAACAGGTGGTGAGGAGCAGACTCCAATGGCCGAGGAGCTGACACTTGCTCCCAAGGCCACCGCATCCTAGAACGCACCCAAGAAACGGTGGCATAGGATCCTAGTGATCAGGGCCATTCTGTAACCTCTTCAATCTTATACTGCCAAGGGCCAGCATGATATATGCATATTGGGGTACTGGTCAAAGAGGAGAGAGGAAAAGTGCTCTGAGCAACCTCGCCCCCCCCATGCCCTTTTTGTGCTTTAACATGTCCCAAAGCCTGTGGATGACAGTGAATGGGCTGTAAATGGAGGGAAACGGCTTGTACATTTCAGCAACTCTGGGGTTGGCAGAGTAAAGGTATGCATATTAATGGTGTGTATTGGGGGCACTGCTGCATTTCTTGATTTTCACAAGTCTGAGCTTGGCTCAATTCAACATTCTGTAAGGAAATAAACACATCACTAAGCAACCTTAGCTCTGTGTGAATGTAGTTTCCCCCCCCCCCCCCCATTGCATGTACTTTGATTTCTGTAAGGTGTTTGAATTGGTACTCATGACATTTAAAAAAAAAAAAAAGACAACAAACTTAACATGGCATACATTAATTGGATTAAAAGCTGGCTAACCAATAGGTCTCAAAATGTCAGTGTAAACAGGAAATGAACAGTGAGCAGGTCTGTTTCTTGTGGAATTCCACAAAGATCAATTCTTAGCCCTATGCTATTTAACATTTTTAGCAATACCTTAGATGAAAACATAAAATCATCACTGATAAAGGTTGCAAATGACAAAAAATAGGGGAGTGGTAGACAATGAACAGGACAGGCTGACAGAGCTATCTGGATCACCCAGTAAGCTAAGTGCAAGCACACAATATGTATTTTAATATAGCTAAAAGTAAACATCTAGGAACAAAGAATGTAGGCCGGGGTAGGCAACCTGCGGCATGCGAGCTGATTTTCAGTGGCACTCACACTGCCCAGGCCCTGGCCACCATTTTAATTCAATTTTAAATGAAGCTTCTTAAACATTTTAAAAACTTTATTTACTTTACAAACAACAATAGTTTAGTTACATATTATAGACTTATAGCAAGAGATCTTCTAAAAATGTTAAAATGTATTACTGGCATGCAAAACCTTAAATTAGAGTGAATAAATGAAGATTCGGCACATGATTTCAGAAAGGTTGCCAACCCCTGATGTAGGCCATACTTTTAGGATGGGGGACTCCTTTGTGAAGCAGTGACTCTGAAAAAGATTTGGAGGGCATGTGATCCCTAGCATAGGCACCAACTCTATGGGTGCTCAAGGGCTGGAGCACCCATAGGGAAAAATTAGTGGGTGCTCTGCACCCATCGGCAGCCAAGCTCCCGTCCCCACCCCACCTCATTTCCTCCCCTGAGCACGCCACACCCCCGCTCCTCCGCCTACCTCCCAGCACTTACCACCGCCAAACAGCTGTTTGGCAGCATAGCAAGCTCTGGGAAAGACAGGGAAGGAGCAGGAACAGGGTGTGCTCAGGGAAGGGGGTGGAGTTGGGACTTTGGATAAAGGGTTGGAATGGGGGCAGGGCAGGTGTGGAGGCAGGGCAGGGGACAGAGGGGAGTTGAGAACCCACCAGCACGAGCAGAAGTCAGTGCCTGTGATCACTAGACATAAATAGGGAAATCTTGACTAAGAGTAGACGGTATATTTTACCTCTGTATTTGGCACTGTTGTGACCACGGCTGGAATACTACATCCAGTGCTGGTGATACCAATTAAAACAGAATATTCATAAATTGGAATGGGTTCAGATAAGAACCATGAGAATGAATAAATGATTAGAAAACCTGTCATAGTGATAGACTCAAGGAGCTCAATCTACTTAGATTAACAAAGAGAAGGTTAAGGGATGATTTGATTGCAGTTTATGCGTATCTACATGGGGAACAAATATTTGATAATGGGCTCTTCAGTCTAGCAAAGAAAGGTATAACATGATCCAATGTCTGAAAGATGAAGATAAAGAAATTCAAACCACTTTGTTGGTGTTTGACCAGTTCTGAGAGTTTTCTAAGTGCTCTGATTCAAACTATCTTGAAAGCAACCAGTCTTTATATTACTGATAAAGACAGATGATTATAGGGGGCTGCAAGCAACCAGAAAAGACAGAAATCACACTGGGGACCCATTTGTCAGGTTAAATCTATTTGTTACACAGACTTGAAATCTGGATGTCTCACATGCTCACTTTGCAAAGATTGTATATCTTGTAAACTTGGCGAAAAGGCTGTGGCCTTTTCGTTAGAATATTAATACTGCCATAGTTATCCATGGATGTGTCACCTTAAATTGGAATACTGCATTGTAATCTAAAAATATCTATGCCTTAAGACCACATGGAAACTAGGGATAGTTCAGCTGCATAGTTAAACGGGATTTCTCATACACCTATGCTCCAAAATCTGATTCTAGATGAAATATAAAACTCATTTTGACCCATTAAGTCCTAATTTGTATCTTACTTATCTTTGACACCACCTATTTCCTTATGTGAATCTGGAGCAAATGCAATTGTCTGAGGCACCTAAAGTAAGGGTTCTTGAATTTAAATGAAGTTAGCAGCAAGACATTCTCACTGAGGAGGCCTCAGCTCCACGATACCCTTTTATCATTTATTATTGTGATAACATCTAGGAGCCTCAGTCATAGGCCAAGGTTCCATTGTGCTAGGCACTAGACACAAACGTAACAAAAAAGTCAGTCAATGCCCTAAAGAGCTCCTTGGTCTGCCAGAGCACAGATTAAATAACCTTCGTAGAATACTGCAAGACACATCTGTTCCTCAATAAGTAACATTTTCAGAACAGACGGGAAGTCTTTTGGCGGTATTGAGACAATATGTAATTTTTTAAATAAAATTTACACATTTGTCCAAGTGCTGAGGTATTATTATTATTATTAACACATTTCATAAATCTAACAAAGAGAACAGTAGTCTACACCATATTTGTTGTGAGATACTAATTCCTATAAAGTGTTATAACCTTCGTTTTCAAAATGCAAGGAAGTGGAGAATCAGGTCTTAAACCTTGAATTTCAGAGGAATTCTACACCAGGGTAGTAATATATGCTTTAATAAATGAGACTGATTAAAGGATTGGAAAACACACCTTAGGAGAATTTGTGAACTTGATCACAATCTATAAATACCTACATGGGAAACAAATATTTGACAATGTGCTCTTCAGTCAAGCAGATAAAGTTATAACAAGGTGCAAATATTGCACACTGAAGCCAGACTAATTCAAACTGGAGATCAGGTGTAAAATTTTAACCGTAAGTAAAAAACAACATTTGAACAACTTACTAAGGGTTGTGGTAGATTCTCCAGCATGGCAATTTTAAAATCAAAAAGGATGTTTTCTAGAAGCTATACTCTAGTTCAAAGAGAAATTATTTCAGGGAAGTTCTATGGTCTGTGCTATACAGGAGGTCAGACCACATGATCACAGTGATCCTTGTTGGCCTTGGAATATATGAATAGATTTGTTTTGTTACTATGAGCCGCCACTCTGTGTTTACACTAGCCACTTTGGATGTTTTGACAGAAAATGAGAGTTTTCCCTAAATTAATAGGTAATGGAAAAAAACGTTTTTTCTCAGCATAACTGGGAAAAGTATTCTGTTACAATTACTCTTATTTAACCATTGGTGACTGTGAAGATAATTATGCCAAAACACAACTTTGGAAATAAACAAAAGAAATCGTCAGAGAAAAAAGGGAGCAGTAGGATGGAGCAAATAAAACAATATGGTGAAAAAGACAAACAGGTAAGCTTTAAATAAGTGAATAATGATAATTCTGTAACTTCAGCAAGAGGACTATCCAATATACGGCAAACTAGGGTATCTTATGTACTCACAACATATTTTGGGAGGGGGGAGGAGATGCCTGTGCGCAAGCAAAGTTTCTTCTGTGACAGATTGGGAACCAGAGACTCAAAATAAAATGTCTCCACACACCATGGAGATCTCTGTATCAAAACTCACAAGAGAGCTACTGACATACTGGGGGAAATCAAGGGGTGCAGGCAAGGGCTCTACTATAGCTCAGGTGTGGCCACAAACTCACATGGTGAGGAGTGCAAGGAGGGTATATCTGTCGGTCTTCCCTACATCAAAGAGTAGGTTTGATGCAGGCTAGGTGTGTGGGCCCCACGGGTAATGCTTCCAAATTGAAGTTAAGTATTCCCAAAAAACAGAAGTTCCCTTACCTGAGGCTTTGCTTACAGATTTAGGATTAGGCCCAACTGAAGTGAACCATGAGTAATTTATCCCACCAGTATTCTGATACATTTTTAAATGCTGTAGAACTGCAGTTCTGTAAGTGAATTTAGTGGTGGGGACAGGTGCCAGCCTACTATGATTCCAGGGTAGGAAAGGGAGCCTTTATCCACAAGAGGCACAGCAGACAGTAGTGCAAGTTCCCTTCCCAGATGTATCTCACTCACAACTAGGAAGGACCAGCTCTAGAAAGGAGTTCAGCCTCATTCAATCAGACTTTTTGCTGATATTGCTAACAAGGGAGGGTGACAATTTCTGTGTCATGGAAACCTGGCACATTACAAACTAGATTAAGTGCACCTTATTCACTGAAAGAACCTCACATAATAAAGGCTTTGGTAACTAGTGTTTTGTCTGAAGCTCTGATGTTGAAGTCAAAAGATGTGAATACTATTACCAAACCCTTATGTCTTTTAATACCTAACCGCTGTATTTTTATAATTATCACTGATGTGAGAATTGTTTCACGTTATACCCAAATAAAAAGACCCTCCTCAGGGATAAAAATGGATGATTTTTTTTTAAAGTTTAAATATCAGATTTTTTTTAATTTAAATCAAATTTTTATTGTTATTTAAATTCTAAGTTTTTTCTCTTCAATAATAAACCTGTTTAAACTGAAATTTGAACTTAATACAAAATACGTTAAAGCCTAACCTTATAATATCTTAAAACATTTAAATAAATTATAATGCTGAATCTATGAGCCTCTGTCACAAACTCTGAATTAAAGGCTGCTTTTCTACATAAACAAAGTAACAAGAAAAATCTAACTTTTGAGGTCGAGCTTTATAAATATGGCACAATAGATCATGTACTGTTTTAAGGCCTTGTTTTGTTTAATAAAAATAAATTTTATATGCTGTAATGTGTCAAAATTAAATTCCAGCTACCATCCTAACGCAGCTTGGCACAAATCATGAGCAAAAAGCTAACCATTCACCATTTTTTTAACATACAGCTCTACCCCAATATGGGACCCGATATAATGCAGGTTCGCATATAAAACGGTAAACCTTCGACACACTACTCTGAGCAGCGTGTTAAGGGTGCCGGACCAGGCCAGGGATTTGATAAGGGGCAGAGGGTCTCGGAGGCGGTCGGGGCTTCCTCCAATCCCCAGGTCTGGGGGGCAGGAGATGTGGGAGGGCACTTTTGGGGACCCTGCAGTCCCAGAGTGGCCTGGGAGATTAGCGGGGGGCCAGAAGCAGTCCGCTCTGCTTCTCTCCCCCCGGCCCCAGCCGTGTCACTCGTGGGAGGGAGCTTGGGGGAAGGGATCCAGCCCGCACTCACCAGCAGCAGCGGAAGCGGAGCAGCCTGGCCCCAGCCCACTCCACTCCGCCAGCTCCCAGCCGCTGCACTCCGCTTTCCGCCATAGGTGAGTACGGGGGGTGTCCTTTCCCCAACCTATCAGCACTCACCGGCAGCAGGAAGTGGAGCACCATGGCTGGGAGCTGGCAAAGTGGAACGGGCTGGGGTCGCCTCGCTCCGCTTCCCGCCACTGGTGAGTGCGGGGGGCATCCTTTCCCCAACCTCCTCGCACTCACTGACAGCGGGAAGCAGAGCAGCCCAGCCCTGGCCAGCTCCACTCCGCCAGCTCCCAGCCGTGGCGCTCCACTTCCTGCCGGGCAGGTGAGTGCAGGACCTTCCACCAGCTGCCCCCCAGCAACACGGCTGGGGCCGGGGCAAGGAAAGTGGAGCAGGCTGGGGCCACGCCACTCTGCTTCCCACCGCAGGCGAGTGCAGGGGGGCATCCTTTCCCCAACCTCCCTGCACTCACCAACGGCAGGAAGCGGAGTGCTATGGCTGGGAGCTGGCAGAGTGCAGCAGACTGGGGCTGCGCTGCTCTGCTTTCCACCGCTGCCGGTGAGTTCCTGTCGGGGAGGGGGAGGTGTGGATTGGTGGTGGAGCAGTTAGGGGACGGGGGGTTGGTAGGGGGTGGGATCCTGGGGGTGATTAGGGATGGGGGTCTCTGGGGGGAGTGGTCAGGGAACAGGGAACGGAGGGGGGGAAGCCAGTTTAATATAACGCAGTCTCACCTATAACATGGTGAGATTTTTTGTTTCCCGACGACCGCGTTATATCGGGTTAGAGGTGTATTAAAAATGTACAATTAATAAGAACCTAAAAATATTAAGCTATGTAACTGCTTAAACAAATGTATATAGTTATAGCGTACCTTCCTATGTAGCAAAAACATGTACCAAGCCTAGTGTAAAGGTTCTAATTAATTGTAAATCAACATGTTTTAAGGTTATATCAATCAATAAGGATACATCTCGCTGTAGAAAATAATTGAAGCACAAATGGAAAAGCTGATTAAAACTGATTGATTTAAATATGAAGAAAAAGCCTTGATTTAAATAATCTACCCTAGCCCCACTTAGTAGTTTACTGCTACTGGTCATTTCTTAAGACAAAATTCCTGGAGAATCAGACTGACATCTGGTACATACACAACTTTCCTATGACTACCTGAAGGATTAGTCAATACTGGCTCAAATTTAGCCTGGGTATAAGTGCATATTATTTCCACTGGCAACAAACAGGGAGTTGCACCTGCTTATGCTACGGCAGGGGTAGGCAACCTATGGCACGCATGCCAACGGTGGCACACACACTGATTTTCAGTAGCACTCACATTGCCCAGGCCCTGGCCACCAGTCCGAGGGGCTCTGCATTTTAATTTAATTTTAAATGAAGCTTCTTAAACATTTTAAAAACCTTATTTACTTTACATACAACAATAGTTTAGTTATATATTATAGACTTATAGAAAGAGACCTTCTAAAAACGTTAATGTATTACTAGCACGCAAAACTTTAAATTAGAGTGATTAAATGAAGACTTGGCACACCATTTCTGAAAGGTTGCCAACCCCTGTGCTAGGGATATTTTTGGTCCATTTTGTGTTATTTTTCAGCATGCAAGTCTTTTATTACAAATGTGCGTTGGATAAAAAATTATCCTTCAAAAAATATGTCAACTTTATTTATCAACAAAATTTATTTTGATCTTACAGTTAACAAATACCTGAGAATACAAATGCACTTAAACCAGGAAATGCAAAGGTATAGTTTCTACAGTAACTACAACATGGCCCCCTCGTACATAAGTAGTATTTTGCATTGCTGTATATTCCATTAAATGCACACAAGCAATATGGCAAAATATTATTGCAACAGGTATTGTAGCATTAAGTTTCTTCATTTTTGACCACGCTATTAAAACCAGTTTTTTAAATAAATGCTCATCTGAAGGATCCTGAAAAGATTAATTTTCCTGGTGTTCAAATTATCTGTCTTGGCCTCACCATACTTTAGGCCCCAATCCTACAAGTTGTTCCATGCCCGCAGCCCACATGAAACAACTTGAGGGACCAGGGCTTTAACTTGTGAACCTTCTAAGGGGAGTAAGATGAGAAGAGTACTCTCTGTCCATTGGATAAAGTAAAAATGATTAATAGAACCTTGTCAGATAATGTTTATTTCAAAAGATATTTAAAATTGGTTTGGAGGTTAACGGTTTAAAGTTAAATCAGATTATATTACAAGAGCTAATCATCAAGAAACCCCTCTTGTAGCATACACCATAACTAGTTATCCCTTTTAATTAAATTGATTTATATTGTGGAAAATAGATTTTGATCTTTTCTATTTTTAGAAAAGTACAATAACCATTTTCCTTACTAAATTACATCATTTATAATGCACACATAATCTCTAAAATTCTAGCAAATGAAGACCAGTTAGTGAGAGACAAGAGAAGCTATTGTTGATGCCATGTTCACAGCTCTAAAGAGTACAGAACTAACCATAGTAAAACATATGGCAAATTTGATTTAATATTAAAGATTTTTGTAAGCACATGATTATAGCTCAGCTGCAGTTAAGTCATTTATATAAGAATTATTTGTTTTACACAATTATTAGCTTGGCTTTGTATCTACTGGCATGGTGGGTAACTTTCACATCTCATGACATGATTGAGATACACTGTAATAGTAAGTCTGAATCTAGGACACTGAATGCAACCCTCGGGTTTCATCCTGTCATCCTAATATGTTTTTTTTCCTTCAGAAGAAAAATGTAATGCTTTCCATACACTGACCTGGGAATACACTGATTTTACCTGAGATAGTGATCCCCTTGTAAGTCTTGCTATTCTATCGCTACCTAGGGATGCTGAAAGCATTAGACTGATTCCTCCCTCCCTTCTAAACCCTAGACAGAAAAATCAAGCAATTTAGATCCCCAGACATGCATGCAACTTTTGCTTGCTTAATATGCAACAGCCCCTTAGGCCAACCAGATCTAGCCATCAGCAGATGTTATTTCACCATATTTATCTACCGAAACAAAACAGAATCTTCTGAAAGGGTGTGTTGATATAGATCACAAGGTGACCAAAAGCCTTAATTCAATACATCTCAACCCCAGCTTTCAGAAAGAAAATGGAAGATAAACCTAGCTCTTAATAACTGGACTACATTCAGTATTAGATGTCATGCTTTCCCCAGATCTCAGTTCATAGAGCTGACCACCAAACTGGTCATTTCTAAGTAAAACCCACTTATAGGTCACCTCCCTATGGCCCATTACTTCCATTAATCACCCAACCACACTTCTTCATAGTACTAAATACACAATGGTACAGATCCAGGTCTGCCAATTCTCGATTACTTGGAGGGACATTTCATCACTCCAGATTATAAAGCAGGCTTTGTATGATGATAATTTTGAATTTACACAGATCCTTTCATCCAAAGATTCTAAAGTACCTCATAACACTTTTTTAAACCCCCGTATTCTTCCACAGATGAGAAAACTGTAGCATAGTTAAGTAAATTGTCCAAGGTCACAAAACAAGGCAATGGCAGAGCCAGGAATACTATCTAGACAAATTTCCTGACTACTCTAACCAGCAGAAAAGGCTCCCTTTTCTTTTTTAAAAGCATCTCTCTCTTATGATTAAGGATTTTAATGTGCGTTCTGATGATACTTTCAAAATCTCAATAAGACTTTTAAAATTCCTATAACTGTCAAAGGCTAACAACTTTGTTGATCTGAATAAAAAATTCAACACTACATATTAAGAGTGGAACCTTAATATTAAGAGTGGAACAATTTTCCCTAGTAAGTTCTTTCTAACAGAGTCCCTCTTACTAGTTTATCAACCATCTATTAAAAGACTGAAACTTGTAAAATCAGCTGGTTATGATCCTTAAAACACCAACTGTGTTTACATACTATATAATTACCATATAGAGTGACCTGATTTCCCAATTTAACAGGGACAGTCCCAATATTTGGGACTTTTTCTTATATAGGTGCCTATTACCCCCACCCTGTCCCAATTTTTCACCTATCTAGTCACCCTATTACCATATGATATCCAATGTAAATCCATAGACCTACCAACATAAAACTCATGAAAAGGGCAAATAAGTCACTGTCTTACATAGTGGGCTATTATGATTAGATGTAAGCGATTAAGGGAGTCCCGAAATTAAGTGCACAGGGAGCAGAGCATAAAGCGAGTGTTCACAAGGATGGCTGCAATCAGCCCTCCTGCAAAGAAGCACAGAGGGCTCGCTCTCTATAAAAAGAGCTGGGATTCTCAAACATCTCAGGCCTGGCTTAGGGAAAAAGACTGACAGGCAACAGCTGAGAGTATTTTGTATTGACCTGTAACATCCTGGCATACCAGGGGGGGTGGTGGTGGTGGTGAAGGAAGCTTTCTGATGACATAAATAAATTCCAAGTCCCTAAGCATTATATTATATGGGTTTTTATTTTCAGCAGTTTAATCCACACTCCTACAAAAAGCTTCTATCCTTCAAATAATCCAAGCCCTCACCCCCAAACAGGAAGAAATTTTTCTGCGTTTGTCATCTGATAACCTGACCCAGTGCCAATGAAGCCAGGCTTCCACCTTACGGGGTACTAACCCCATCATTTGGGAATAAACCTCATCCACACGCCCCCAAACTCCTTCTCAAACCCTACCCCACACAGATGTCTCCTCCTACCCCAACCACCTTCCCCAGGCAGCCCCCCGCCAGCACCCAACCCAACCCCACCTTCTCCCAGCGCCCCCAAGCACTCGCACTCCCTCCAGCCACCCTTCCCCCCTGCACCCAAGCAAACCTCCCCCCCTTGCCCCAAAGGCCCCGCCTCGCTCTCACCTGCCTGCCCCCCCCTCCGCGCCTCGGGCCCGAAACCCCCCTAACGGTTTCTTTGGATGAGAGGGACAGGCCGAGCCCGGGACACGGAAACCGTTACCCGCCCGCTCCCTCTGCCTGCCGCTCCCGCTCCCGCCCCCAGCCCCAGAGCGATACCTTGTAGAAGGCCCCGTTGGAGCCGCGCACTTCCACGGTCAGCTCCTCCATGTTGAGACCGCAAAGGACGCCGGGACGGGCTTCTAGAAACTGTCACCACGGGGGGGCTCGCTGGGCTCGCTTTCCGAGTCCTCACACAGCGCGGGGCGGCTCCCTCTCCCCGCGCACTGGGGGCGGGGTGTTCCGGCTCGGCTCCCCGGCCCCTCCCCACACACTGGAGCGGCCAATTCCCACTCGCGCCAGGCGGGGCGTCTGTCCCCTGCGAGCCTCCTCTTCCTGCTCGGGGCCCTTCTCGCCCGCCCCGGGGAGGAGCAGGACTGGCTGCCCCGCGGCGCGGGCTGACTGCTGACGCACCCAGGGGCTGGCTGCCGCTTGTCCCCAGCGTCCCCTCAGTGCCGCCGCCTAGAGAGCGGGGGCGCATTACCCTGCGACCGAGGCCTAACACTACCCAGCCCTGCCTAGCCCGTTTCCCTCAGGACTCCTGACCCGGGGCAGGGTTGGCTGGTCCCCAGAAGGGTCTCGCTTCCTTCCCACAGGCGGGATCTCAAGGGAACACCCTCCACGCTCCACAGCCAGGGCGGAAGCTGGCTGAGTCCCAGGGGATAAGGGCTCACCCCCCACCCCGCCTGTTTACAGCCGCCAAAAGTGGGTCTAAGTCTCGCAGGATAGAGTGCCTAGTCACTACCCCTTCCCCCGGGCAGGGGCCCTTTCTGGTTAGACCCAGGAAACCTGTTTACCTTCCCCACCCAGGAGAGGGGACCTTTCACAGGCACGGGACAGCAGGCTACGTTGTTCATCCCTTACTCACCTCCTCCCACACTAGGGTGACCAGACAGCAAGTGTGAACAATCGGGGAGGGGGGAATAATCGGACTCTATGTAAGACAAAGCACCAAATATCGGGCCTGTCACTGTAAAATCGAGACTGGTCAACTCTATCCCACACAGACTTCTTCCACCACTCCCACAATGCTATTGTTTACTCATTGTTCATGCCCTGCCAAAGAGCTGGATCAAATGTTGTGAAGGGGGAGGCATAACACTGGAAGCAGAGTTGCCTGCTGCTGAGTGGGAAAGAGCAGGGTGTTCAATGATGGAGGAAAGATGTAGGAAGCAGAATCCAGTATGTTTAAATCAAAGTTTGAGAAGCCTTATGCTGTCATCATCCTATTCATTTGGTATGTTATGTTCCCTTCTTCCTCAACGATTTGTCTGTCTTCATACTTTTGGATCACACCGTCTTTGGGGTAAGGGCTGTCTTCTGTATTTGGAAAGCACCAGCACGGTTGTGGACACTAATATAAACAAGAATCCCCTGGAGAGGGAGGATCTCTAAATACACAGGAGGGCCTGACTCCAAGAAAAAAGGCTTATGTGTATATAAACAGATGCAGGAGGGCAGGACTTTCCCAGCACATACAAATAGGGCCCTGGCCTCCCCAAATTGCAGCAGGCTTTTCCCAAATAGGCACATAAGGGGCTGAAGAGGTGGCTCTCCAAATTCACACAGAAAACCCTTAATCTGGGAAATGATGCATACAACTCTGTGCACTACAGAGGCTCAAAAGGAATATTATGTAACAAACAGTTATGCAACCATAGACCCAATGGCAAAACATTTAATTGTTTAAAGGCCTTCTCTGGGACATCTAATATTATTTCTGAAGCTATTCATTGTTTCAGTGTTAAATATTTGGAAAAAATTGTATCATGGGGTAAAAATGAAACCCTAAATATTAGGTATCATCCTCAGCAATAAAAATGACAAACAAAATTCCATTGTGTATGAATTAAGGTATGTAATAGGTATCAAATGAAGTTACTGTATTTTAGAACTGTAAGAAGCATCAGTATGACCATATTTGGAATATTATGCACAGTTCTGGTCAATAATGATAACAAGAATTGGCTTGAGCCAATGTAATCTGCATGTGAATTTGACTGATTAAAATTGTTTTGCTGAAGATATGCACTTGATGGTGTTTAAAAGGACAAGCTTGTTTACAGACTATTAGTGCAGCAGGTTGCTGCAGCTGGGGAAAAATGGGACTCAGGGCAGCTGTTTTCAGGAGGCTGGACAGCCACTTGGAAGCAATCAGACTGAGGAAGATGACTGCACCAAATTCCACTTTTATTTACATGACTGTAAATCAAGAGTGACTACTGAAGTCAATTTAGCTACTCCAGATTTGCACTGGTATAAATATGAACAGAAACTTAAGACAATTCATGAATCTTCTTTTCTATTCTCTAAGAACAAGCCAGCAGCTTGCAATAATTAGCATGAATAATACCCATCACAGACTAAATTTTTAATGTACTGTAGCATAATTTAATCCAACAATAGTACTTAAAGGCCAGATTTGTAAAGGTATTTAGGTGCCTAATGATACAATTAGGTGCATAGTGGGATTTTCAAAATTGCCTCAGTGCCTAACTCCCATTAATTTCAACAGCACTTATATGTGCCTAAATACCTTTAATAATCTGTCTCTAAGTGCTTTGCCTAATCAGGGCCAAAGTAACTTCAATCTGTGTTTTATGACAAGTTTTTACTAATAACTGGTTGAGTCTAGGTAAACATCTAAAGTTTGAATGCTTATCAGAAGCCATCTTAGTCTAGAAAACTGGGGGGAAATCTTGAGAAAAAAATTCCCATGAGCTTTTTGGAAATTGCTTTTCTGCCTAGGTTGCAAGTACCATGAAAGTATTTTAATGCATCTGGTTCCAGCTAAAACATAGAAAGTGAAGAGGCATCTGAAAATAGTAAGAGGGTTATAGGAGGGGTGTGATAGGGTACTGGGCATGAACTGATGAGTCAGCTCTCTGTCACACCAGCTCCATTTAAGGGAAGTAAACTGGAGCTGGCTAGAGAAAACCTGTGCCTGATTGGGCAGGCAGCTGTCTCCCATTCACCAATTAGCCTGGAGCTATATATAAGGCTGGAGGAGAGTGGAAGCAGAGCAGCAATAGCTCTTCCTTCCTGGGTGTAGACACTAGAACCCCAGCTGGGTATGGTGAAAAGGTGTCAGGAACACAATAATAAATGACTGCAGTCATTACTTAACCCCAGGATCTCTGAGTGACTTTGTTAGCACAGCAGGAGCTAAGAGGGCCCTGCAGTGACCCTGCTACAGGGGGGAAAAAAGTAATTTTAAAATAGTGGTCCAACTTCAGAATGTTTAAAGGTTTGGTTTAGATACATATCCAAAAGTTCAGCAGGAAAACTTAATAAGACAACTTTTATTTCTTGATATATGCACACTCAAGAGTATCAATTCCTGTTCTGTTGTTCACTGTGGGCCAAATCTTGCAACCCTATGCAAAGCCCAATAAGTTGCACACATACGAAAAGGGAAATGACTGCCTAGGAAGGAGAACTGTGGAAAGGGACCTGGGGGTCATAGTGGATTAAAAGATAAATATTAATCAACAGTTTAAAGCTGTTGCAAAAAAAACCAAACGTTTTTCTAGGATGTATTAGCAGGAGTATTGTAAGCAAGACATGAGAAGTAATTCTTCCGCTCTACTTCACGCTAATTAGGCCTCAACTGGACTATTGTGTCCAGTTTTGGGCACCACATTTCAGGAAAGATGTGGCCAAATTGGAGAAAGTCCAGAGAAGAGCAACAAAAATGATTAAAGATCTAGAAAACATGTCCTACGAGGGAAGATTAAACAAACCCAATTTTTTTCAGTCTGGAGAAGAGAAAACAGAGCGGACATGATAACAGTTTTCAAGTTCATAATAGGTTGTTACAAGGAGGAGGGAGAAAAATTATTCTTCACCTCTGAGAATAGGACAAGAAGTAATGGGCTTAAATTGCAGCAAGGGCAGTTTAGGTTGGAAATTAGGAAAAACTTCCTAATTGTCAGAGTGGTTAAGCACTGGAATAAATTGTCTGGGGAGGCTGTGGAATCTCCATCATTGGGGATTTTTAAGAGCAGGTTGGACAAACACCTGTCAGGGATGGTATAGATCAGGGATGGGCAAACTTTTTGGCCCGAAGGCCACACCTGGGTTGTGCAACTATATGGAGGGCCGGGTAGGGAAGTCTGTGCCTCCCCAAACAGCCTGGCCCCTACCCCCTATCCACCTCTGCCCACTTCCCACCCCGACTACTTCCCTCAGAACCCCCAACCCAACCAACCCCCGCTCACTCCTTGTCCTCTGACCGCCCCCTCCCAGGACCCCCGCCGCCATTCAACTCCCCTGCTCCCTGACCTCCTCAACCCCATCCACATCCCCTCCCCCTGACAGCCCCTCTGGGACTCCCGCCCCCATCCAACTGCCCTCTTCTCCTCATCCCCTGACCACCCCATCCCAGGACCCCCCTCCCCTAACTGCCTCCTGGGATCCCACCCTCTTATCCAACCCACCCTGCTCCCTGTCCCCTGACTGCCCTCCTGACCCATATCCACATCCCCACCCCCTGACAAGCCCCCTGGGACTCCTACTCCCAACTCTCCCTGTTCCCCATCCCCTGACCATCCCCCCAGAACCTCCGCCCTATCCAACCACTGCCTCCTCCCTGACTTCCCTCCAGGACTCCCCGCTCCCTTACCCAACCCCCTGCTCCCCACCCCGTTACCAGCAGCAGGAGCTTGCAGCCGTGACATCTGGCCAGAGCCAGCGGTCTCCCCACACTGCCCAGCAGGAGCGGCGAGCCAGAGCGCAGCCCACGCGGTGGCATGGCTGCGGGAGAGAGGGGACAGCAGAGGAGAGGCCAGGGACTAGGCTCTTCATTCCACAAACCTTCCGCACTGTATTAAGACATAGGAGCATTCATGGAGCACAGCTTTGGATCTCCAATTTATAACTTCTTTTTCACATTTGGGCAAGTGCTTACAGAAAAGGGGTCAGGATTCTGATTTGTGGAATTAGAAATGGCATAAAACAGATTACATGTAAGATATTAATTATTGTAGATTATTTTTCATTATGTGAGATCCCAAAGAACTTAACATGCTACATGTAATCCTGTAAATCTCACTCCTCAAAAGTAGTTCAATATAAATCAATAAGACTACTCCTGGGAATACTAGTTATTTACATAATGGTTTTTTTTAAAATATACCTCGACAAAAACTATGTTAAAATTGAGTTAAGATACAAGTTATATGGCTGAAATAATTACAGGGATATTGTAATTACCTCAAAAATCACCCTTATAAACCCAGGAAATTCAGACTTTAAGTTAACTTAAATGAAATCCAAACATTACAAGTACAGAAATACTCAGACAGGGCACCCAAATAACTTTAACTCTGGTCTAGTGACTTTATGCAATAACCATATGTGTATGATTAAGGAATTTAGTGTCTGTGGTCCCAAACAGGATTGAACTGATTTTTTAAAGACACACTAGATGTCTCCCCTCCCCCACACCACCCCATGGCTGTAGAAAAAACTTTTATATACCCTAATGGCTCAGAAATAAGAAGGTAAATTAATAGAACCTTTTATTATTGTTATATATTACAGGGTAGGGTGACCAGACAGCAAGTGTGAAAAATCAGGACAGGGGATGGAGAGTAATAGGAACCTATATAAGAAAAAGACCCAAAAATCGGGACTGCCCTATAAAATCAAGACATCTGGTCATCCTATTACAAGGTGATCAACTCTTTCTGTTACAAGAGATGTTAGTGTCTTCACTGACTTACAAGCCTTTCCAGGAAAGTGAAAGGGAGCTGTTGCATTTTACTGGGCATAGACCCAGAGCTTTGTTATTAAAAACAAGAGCAAACTGTCTAAACATATTTTTCTTTGCAGAAATATTTAGGCAAAATTGAGAGTGCAGACAAATTCAGACTTGTCTCTTCATTTACTAAACAGAAGTGTTATGATCTTGTTTTTACATTCCATTTTACACATGAAAAGGCTACTGTTACATTTATGGTACACACAAAGATACTAGATTTTAAAAATTACTTTTTGAAAGGTTGCAATTTAATACTACTTTTTTTCTTAGCATCTAGAACCCCAGCACCCAAGAACCCAAAACCAGAGAGAGACAAAGCAAGCTGCTTGATAAGGCAGAGAGGCACAACAACTCAACTAACCCTACTCTGGGTTGGCTCTTCACCAACTGATTGCTGAAAAAACAGATCTCACGCACTTCTGTGCAAAGCCCCCTAGCATGCAAGTAGGACCAGGAAACCCCTTGCAATTCAACCAGAGGTTATCGGCCCATTACAGGAGTGAGTGTGTGAAGTTCTGTGGCCTGGGATGTGCAGGAGGTCAGATTAGATGATCACAATGGTCCCTTCTGCCGTTATAGTCTATGCAACTTAAAGCAATAGCTTGTAATTTTAACACAGTTTTCAGTACATCACAGCTACCACTTAGCAACCTCTGTGATGCAATGAAAAACAATCCCCGCTAACTTCTCTTTGAAGTGGTTTAAATGTCTATGGCTTGTTTGCTTGTTCCTAGGGTTGCCAACTTTCTACTCGCACAAAACTGAACACCTTTTCCCTGCAGCACCCTCCTCAAAGGCCCTACCAATGCCCTGCCCCTGCTCTGATTCCCCCTCGTTCACTCCATCCCCCACCCCCCTGTCGCTCGCTCTCCCTGCCCTGGGCTGGCTCAGGGGACTAGGGTGTGGGAGGGGGTAAGGACTCTGGCTGGGGCTGCGGGCTCTGGGGTGGAGCCAGAGATGAGGGGTTTGGGTGCAGAAGGGGGCTCCGGGCTGGAGCTGAGGGGTCTGGCGTATGGGAGCGGGCTCCAGGCTGAGGCAGGGGGTTGCAGTGTGAGAGGAGGTATGGGGTCTGGGGTGGGGCCAGAAATGAGGGGTTCAGGGTGCAGGAGGGGGCTCTGGACTGGGGCAGGGGGTTGGTGTCCCAGGGGGTTTGAGGGATCTGGCTGGGGGGTGCATACTCTGGGGTGGGGCTGGAGTGTAGGAGGGTGCTCCAGGCTGGGACCGAGGGGTTCAGAGTGTGCGGGAGGGGACACACTTACATAAATTCACCCACTTTAAATATTTCACAGATATAGGGTTCAAATTCACTCTATTAATAAGTGGCATATTATTATATGCTGGCCACTGTTGCTGGAATCTAAAAAGAGAAAGTGATTGAGTCAATTCATCATCAACCATATAATGAAGGCCTGAAGTACCAATGTTAAAAGAAAATATTTCTTGACTGTGGTCCTCATCTACACTGAAATAGCTCAGATGTGTAAGAATGTCAAGAGTTTCAACTTTTCACCCATTTGTTCAGGAGCCACTAGGTGACATGCCTGCTCACCAAAATAAAAGACTTATTCCAGGCAACAAAGTACTCAGCGTTGTGTGAATGGTAGTTGTAATGATGAGTGAAACAAACTTCTGGCCTGCTTTTGCCACATGGGTGAGTTTCAGATTTGCCATTGTGTAGCTGGCCTTCATATGCTGTGAAAACAGAACTGGCAGCTGTCATTCAAAAAGCAAATGGGACCATCATATGAAAGCTGCTCTTGGCCATGGTGATAAGAATCCTGCTACAAGAAACTCATACTATACCAGAAAACAAAGTCAAATAACAACACTAATCTTTAAACTCTTACCCTATTTATGAAAGCTTCAAGAAGCTATTGTTATTGGGTGAAATTAACCTTGTACAGAGGGGCTGTAAAATGCTTCCATTGCAACTTAAACCCAGCTTTACTTTAAATGGTATAGATAGCCTTTTGTAGGCCCTGTGCACTGAAGTGAATTTCACCCATTCACAGACACTGCCTTGCATACAGTTGGCAAGGAACTTTGTTGTTTTGGAAATTTCCATTCCCAGGGTAATGCTGGGACCTCTGTACATCCCTAGGGATGTAATTCATCATAAATACAAGAGCTCTTCCCCCTCTGTAGCAACATATGAAGATGACCTAAGATATTGAGGAGTAGGTTGATAGCAAAGGGATGCTGAAGCATGCTCAATCCCCCAGCTTCCCATAGTTCTGCAGCATCCCCCAACACAAAGCACTGCCTAACATTTTATTCCTTTAAATTTGTTCCTTTTACATTTATCCCTTTATATTTGTTCTTTCTTGGTTTATTACTTTCTTTAACCTAAAAAAAAATACATAGGCTGAAAAAAAAAGTATGTTTTGCTCTTTGTGCATGGAAAACATGACGCCTATGGAACATAGCTGAGTTTTAAATTAAAATATCAAGTTTGCACTAGACTTTTAGGTTCCAGTCCGGCAGCCCTTCCTCACGTAGATAATCCTCATTAATGTTCCCTTACCTATGTTCCCTTGAGCAGTGTTGAGCACCTAGTTGAAATGGCAGTGGGAGGTCTGGATGCTCCTCCCCACTAAAGATAAAGTCCTTAATGAATTAGGAATAAATAAAAACACACAGGAATGTGCATACGTTGTAATTTGAATGTGGGCAACCCTCTCTTTAATCTTTATAAACTTATGGTTCTGTCCACGTGGAGCTCTAAACAGAGTTTAGGAATCATATTTAAACCCAGATTAAATACAATTCTGGCTAGACCAGTTTCTAACACATTTAGCCAGCAAATATGATGGGGCAAACCATGTTAGAACTATGCTTGAAAACACAATTTAGATTAGACGTGCCTTTTTAAATATGACTGCAAGGTGTCCCTATCCATAGTGATCCCCAAGCTGTGTTAGGTCCTAGATTAGCTAGAATCACCTTTAAACAGAGTTTAATCACAGTTCCTTAAATCACTTCCCAGCCCAGTGTGATCAGGGCCTTGATGGAGTGGCAGCAGTAATGTCTTGAGGTATAGCTTAGAGGCGGATGCTAACTAAACTGAGAAGTTCTTAGTTTTTCTGAATTTGTTTGTCACTCTTAACAAGGTTTTACCTTAATTGTGTGTATGTGTTAGGTGTGTGTGTGTGTGTGTGTGTGTGGAATTTAACCTTTTATAGTGAAAAATAAGATAGCAATAATTAGTGTAAATTATGCTAGGAATAAATGTAATTTATTCCTTTTGTGCCCCACTGGCTTTCCCCACCCTTCTGTCAAAAAGATCTTTAGAAAGCAACGTAACATAATTTAGAATCTAACATTGTGAGCATACTGATGCAAGCTCCAACTATTCTGTTAATCCTTTAGACTGCTTTCTTGAAATTTCTATCTATTATAACATGCAACGTATATTACTTTTTAACTTCTACATTATTACAATATATTGTTCTGTTTTTAGTCCTTTTGAAGCTATGTGTATCAGGAAACAGGAATAGCTCTGATTCCGTTTCCAATACTATATTATTTTATAGTAAAATAATAAAGATCATAATTATTAACTAAAGTGTACAACCATTGAAATCTAATTAGAACCAGCCTCAGGGATACTGCAACAATAATTGCTAACAAGTTTGTACCACACCATTTTTTTTTTAACTTCCTCTTTGTGCCATAATCTTCAGTTGAAAATCTTCCATGGAAGGCAGGCCCTTGGTGTATTGTGTAGTAACTAAGGCCCCAAAGTTGTGACATTTTATTATTTAAGAATTGCCCAGTGTCATGGTGCAATTCCCCACTCTGAACCTTAGCGTCCAAAAGATGGGGTACCAGCATGAATTCCTCTAAGCTCAATTACCAGCTTAGTACCCGTAGCGCTGCCACCAACCAGGAATTCCAGTGCCTGGTACACTCTGGCCCCCCCAAAACCTTGCCCGGGGACCCCCAAGACCCAGTCCGTCTGGATCTTAACACAAGGATCCCTCACCGTTGCCTCTCCCAGGCTTCCCCACCCTGGGTTACCCTGGATGATCACTGTGATTCAAACTCCTTGAATCTTAAAACAGAGAGGAAAATGCACCTTCCCCCCTCCTTCTCTCTTGCTCTCCCAGGTTCTCCCTGAGAGAGACAGTAATCCTGACACAGAGAGAAATTAACCTTTCTCTCCCCCTTCCCTTTCTCCCCACCAATTCCCTGGTGGATCCAGACCCAGGCTCCTGGGGTCTCACCAGAATAAAAAAAAAAACAATCAGGTTCTTAAACAAGAAAAGCTTTTAATTAAAGAAAGAAAACCAGTAAAAATTATCTTTGTAAATTTAAAATGGAATACGTACAGAGTCTTTCAGCTATAGACACTGGGAATACCCTCCCAGCCTAAATATACAAGTACAAATTAAAATCTTTTCAGCAAAATACACATTTGAACTCCTCCCAGCCAAATACACATTTGAACTCCTTCCAACCAAATACACATTTGCAAATAAAGAAAACAAACATAAGCCTAACTCGCTTTATCTATCTAGTACTCACTATTTGGAATCTATAAGAACCTGTATCAAGGAGATTGGAGAGAAACCTGATTGCACGTCTGGTCCCTCTGAGCCCCCAGAGTGAACAACAACAAATTCTAACAGCACACACAGAAACTTCCCTCCCTCAAGATTTGAAAGTATCCTGTCCCCTGATTGGTCCTCTGGTCAGGTGACAGCCAGGCTTACTGAACTTGTTAACCCTTTACAGTCAAAGAGATATAAAGTACTTCTGTGCTATCAACTTTTCTTATCTGTTTATGACACCCAGGCAACAAGGTCTTTTAGAAAAGACAGAACAGAGGGCTGACAGAATAAAAACCCAAGATCTAATGGCTAGATTTCTTCAACAGTCTGAAGAAATTCACAGTTGCTGCAGCCTTTTTGCAAGAAAGTACCGCTGGTGCAGCTAAAAGAGACTTCCCCTTTTTCCCTGTCTGTAAATGAATGAATTAAAAAAAAATCAAACATTAAGATATGCTATGATGTGCTAGACACAGTAGTGAAAACAGGGAACTTGATGGAATCTAATATTGCAATTAAATAAAGTTATAAGTATAAAATGGATGTCAGCTACAACTGATACAGTTTTGGGCAAAATATTGTAAACTTTAATGACATGGTTTACCTCATAGGCAATCCTGTTTGGGAAAGAAAGGGGTTGTATTCATATTGATTTATTTAAGTAATAAAGTGAAGAAGTAAGGCTAATACTTGCAATCAAGCATGCTTATTCTATTAAGTTAATGAAATGTACCTGTGATGAAAGAAGCAGTAAATAAAAAGAACTGAAACCAAATATTATTTTTATAAGGACACCTGGTCTCAGAGTGGAAGAATCAGAAATGTAACTGTTTGGTTAATAATGCACAAATTCATCTCAGCCATTCATACCAAGGTCCCATCAATGTTATTAAAACAAAGAGAACAGAAATGGAAGATTTATACAGCTTTCTGATCTGCTGGAGAACAAGAGTTCTTGAAGTGTCTTTGCCTTGTATAATGGACTATTAAACAAGTTTAAAGACCATCAAAGAATATAGACAGATTTTGTATAAATTTTATGAACTTTAAACTGGACATTTCAGCAACTAGCAGAGGGTTGATGGAGAAACTGAAACTTGAACAAGCATAATTGCAGTTAGCCAAGGGATGCATCACAAAAAGGACCATGGAAAGTGACTTCCAGAAGTAAGTTGTTGACTGGAGCAAACCAGCCAGTGTTCAAGGTATGTCCTAAGATGGCTCTAGCAACATTTATAACCTAATTTGTCTTATACAGGCTGGTGTGACAAAATGTGCTGCATAAAGAGACTGGAAAATTCCAGTCCAAGTTGCAAGAACTGAAAAGAACTGTCTTGTTCCGTGATTGGATGATGAAAGAGGCCAACTCTAGTTTTGGTTTGACATTTCAAATCTTCAGTAGAAGTATGAGTCATGTTGTATGGATATTGATTTTAAAGACGTAAAGAGTTAGGGGTGTTTATGATTTTTTAATTATTTAATATTAAATAGGTTTGAAATTTTTTTTTGCTTGTATGTGCTTATTTGGTGAATACTTAAAAGCATTTATTTAAATTAAAAGTTTACTGATTAAACATAAGAAAGAACAAGTAATTAAGATGATCCAAAGGCCAGGGTGAAGTGGAACCGGGTAGTGTTGCTGGAGAGTGTAACCATTATCTATGACTGGTCTGTATCAGCAACAACTTTGCGGGCTTCCTGGTTGTCAGTATATGTGCTGAGGCAGAACAGTTACCATTGGTCTCGGAGCTGGCATTGAGATTGCTGTAAGTGGACCAGACCTGAAGTCACTGACACTGTAGCAAATCCCAACATGGAAGCCAATGTGTGCACTATGTGTGACTGGCCTGAGAAGCTCAGCAGATTCTCTGCAGCTGCACAGGTTTCCAGGGTGGTTAGTACCAAAAGCGCCTTTGCCCCTCTATGAGCATGGGCTGTGCTGAGGAAGCAACCAGCCTCAACAGTCCCAGCACAGGAACCAGAATCAACAACTCTGGCCTGGTTGAGCCCCAGGACGTGGTACCAGGGAGCGGTGGGCCGAAAGGTGCACTCTACCTTTGTTACAAGAGTGACTAGCCTCTATGGTTGAGGAGTCCCACAAAGAGAATTCTGACAATGTGGAAGTCATCCTCTTCTTTGGTTTCAGATGCCAAGAATTCCCCAAGAGCTTGTGCCTCTTGGAGGACTGCTCCAGTGAAGGGGATCTCCTCCTGTATCTATCCATAGCTAAGAATGTAGAGGAATTCCTTTTAGCTGGCCGAGGTGGTACTGAAGTCAGGCAAAGAGTGGCTTCTACAAGGAGGTACCTCAAGTGTTCTGATTCCTACTTCTTGTCTTGAAGCATCAGCAAATCACATACCTACTCCTGACACAACACTTATCCAAGCACTTCAGACAGCAAGAGTGAGGGTTGCTCATGGGTGTTGGTTTGACACTCCCAGAGCAGGGCTTGAAGCCAGGGTACCCTGGCACAGGCTTTCCTGGTACCAGGCAGAGCCCACAGTCCACTAACTACTAACAGTGGAGAATATGTTAAATGAGAGGGTGGGGGAACAAAGAAGGTCCAAGGACTCAAAATGAGTACCACTAACTAACAACAAGAATTAACTATAATGTCTTGTTTGCAGAACGAATGAGCTAATAGCACACACTGACCACCAATGGTAAGAAGGAGCTGAAGGTCTGGTGAGGCAGCTCTGCCCTTATGCCCTTGGCTCAAAGCATGAGGGATACCAGATCACAGGTGTGGTCACCACTATGAGTACTACTCGGGAAAACTCTCTGGCACTGGTGCACAAGACACACACACATATACTCCTAATGTAATGGACATCTGCAATCACTCAAAGAATTTAAATATCAGTTATTTTGCCAATATTAGCCTTATTTAATTCCAATTAAAGTCAGAAGGACTCTTTTCATTACTTTAATGGATGTTGGATTGGCCCTATTTGATTTTAACTTTGCCTGCTGAACTTTTTCAGTGATATTTGAGGGAGAAGATTTACCATTAATATCAAAGGCTACGGATAAAACATTTATATTCAAGGTGTTTCAAAAACACTATGGGCAATCACCTTGTCACAGATATACACTGCACATCATCCAGTTCCACTGCTAGATACAAAAGTGTATAGTGTACATTGTCCTGCAGTGAAATTAGCAGTCAAGAGGTTAAAATATGGCCTCAATGGTTTTAGTATTTGCTGTCTTAGCTTAGACAATCTCGCTCTGAATAATCATTTGGCTTTGCAGAGGTATCAGATTAACTGCAATCAAGTTGAAGATGATGAGCTGGAATCTGGCCACTTTCTTGTCTTTCCTCTGTCTTCCTCACCATATTGTAAGACTAGCAGAATGGTGTTTTCCACTGCGTATCTATTTGATACGATTAAAAAGAGGATTAATGAAGCAAGCTACTTCAGTTATAAGGCAATTCTGCTGAAAACTGAAAAACTGACCCAGTTTTTTTGCTTGGCCTCTTGCTTCCCTTTACATTATTACACAAGTACTCAGAACCTTATGTCTTCAGAATACAAGCACTCCTTTCATTACTACTTTGTTGTACTGGTAGCAACTGCTCTAGGTCATCCGTCTGGTATGTTAAAAACTGTATTTTCTGATACCCCAAGCACCTCATTGCTCCAAGACTCATCATTTTAGCCCTAAAAATTGCTAGTGCTCTAAACTACAGTTTGCACTATGCTCCATAATTTTCCATACCTACTGGTTCTAGCCTATCTTAATGGAATAATACCTGCAGCACTGGGCTTTCCCCTGCTGTGCTGAATTGGTACTTCTGAAAGGAGCTCCTGTGCTCAGCATGTGAAATGTTAGTTAAGACAGTGAGGGAGAAAAGTCTAGTGTCAGAGGCAGAATACATTAAGATACTATGACAAAGTGGGACTGGAAGGGATTAGTGGGAAGAGCTGAAATGTGAGAGAAGAGAAATGGAAAGGCAGAGAGGAGATAGCAGATGAAAGGGGGCAAAGATGAGAACAAAGAGAGAAAGAAGATGGGGAACAGCAGATGAAAACAGAAGTGGAAAGGGAGGAAACAGAATAGCAGAGAAAGGAATGGAAACTTTGACGAGGAAAGACGGGAATATGGGAGTGTGTGTGAAAGGGGGAAAGACAGGAAGATAAAAAGATAGATGGCAGATGGGGAAAGAAGTGACAAATAAGTGATGTATGATAAAGGGAGGGAAAGAAAGTGATGGGAGCAGAGTAAAAAGGACAGAGAAAATGGAGGTGATAAGGAGAAGTGAGAGAGATGGTTAATGGGACAAAGAGAGATGCATCTGGGTATAGATGGGTATTTGTGTGGATGGCCGTGACCTAGTGACATTTTTGTTCTGTCATTGTCTAATATAGGGCCTGCTCCTGGAAACACTTAGGATATGTCTACACAGCATTTTGGAGCCCACAGGGGTGAGTCTCCCAGCCTGGGTCAACAGAGTTGGATAGTGGGGCTAGTTCTAGTGTTCTGAAAATATTTTGTACACAGTGCTCAGAAGTTGGGGCACATGCTGAAGCATGGGCTCTGAAGCCTAGGAAGGGGAGTGGGTACAGTAAAGAATTAAACACTAAGATAAAGTCTCTAACCTTCAAAGAACCTCAGGTCCCTTCTTTGTTGCCTTGGTAAGGGTCCTATCACCAGGCCTCAATCAGCAAGAGCTCCTGTGGTGCTCCTTCTCAGGAGCTCTGAGTGTAGGTCACTTTATCTCCACTGCCGGCCCACCCCTGAGTTATTCTTTTTAAGCTCCTCCTCCAACCTGTGCAAGCTTTGCAGGTGCAGTGGGATGGGAATGCCTGGGTCCAGAGTATCTCTTTAACACCTTCCCTTCCAGTGCATGGTTTGTACACCCCATCACAAGACGTAAGGGTGTGCCTGCATAAATCAGATTGCAGGATCTGGGCCTTTAAAAGGATGTAGTAGTATTACTGTAGTGCTTAGGAGCCCTAGTCATGGTCCAAGACTGCACTGTGTTAGGCACTGTACAAACACAGAACAAAAGATGGTCCCTGCCTCAAGGACCTTACAGTCTAAGTAAGACAAAAGACAAGAAATAAGCAGTTTCATTATTACGTGTTCTTTTATTTCCAGTTAAAATAGGGACATTGCTGAACAAAATTTATCCAGTTTCATAATGATGAAGTCTGTGATTTTAGCTACCTATAAGAGTTCCTCAGGGACAGAAAGCCCTAAAGCCCCCAAAAACCCCTATACTGGAGCAATTTAGGTCTCCACAGATATAACAATTTGAAATACAAGTGCAATAAGGGCTGCATCCTGCTGTAAATGAAACATTTCCCAAGTCCATCTCTGCTTTTCAATCTCTGTAATTTTTTCGTTAGATCAAGAGTTACTCATTTTTGTTGGCAGTAAAGAAATTCCAATTTGAACTGTCTTGTGTCTTCAATAGGCATTTTCCCAAAGTGCAGAAATAAAAATGTAAAACTTTCCTGTGTTTCATTACTTTTATTCTTTTGAACATTGCTTCTCTGAAAGCTCTGTGTGAAATTATTAGAAGACAGGTTTTGAAATGCTTGTGAAAGTAGATGCATATATGGGGCTCAAAGAGCCTTATTTAAAAAAGAAATTTGCCAGTTACCCAGATCTCTGGTTAGTTATGCCCATTCAAGGATACAGAATCCATCATTCGTATGATTATTTTTACATCTGAACTTTTTTTTATACTAGATAGACTTGAAACTTTCAGGGTCATTTGCCCAGCATGTAGTGGAATGTCCTGTGCTATAGATTCCAATTAGCAGGACCATGTTCAATGGTCTTGTACCACCAATGCTGTCTAACTGCTTTCCACTTGGCTTTATATGTTTCTTCTTTGTTGCAGCTGCAACCAGGTCTATCCACGCTTTGATGGAAAATTTTCAATTACCCCAGGGAGAAGCTTTTAGCTTTATTAAGCATTGAAGTCTATACATTTGTTCTTTAGTTGAAGAGCAGTTCAAAAGAAGAGTTTCTGAGGAAGTAATCTGATAAATTAGGATAAGTCTTGTGGACTTTCACTGCTAATGTTTTTCTGTAATCTGAGCCTAAGAATCTGCCAACTCAATATACTGTTAAGCATTTCTTGAACACTTTTAGCCCCTGAGAGATGTTTCTTACACTTCTTTACAAGTAAATGGCTCTTTAGTGGTTGTGAGACTGCTGTGCTCTTGGCACAAAATTGATGTCACAGAAAACTGGATATCTTAGGCACTATGTGACAGGATACAGAGCAGTTCATTAATTATGATCTAGTTTAGGTGGACACTGAGAGAAAATTGTCCCTATTGTTGGCCATGTGAATAAACTGGTGGTTTCAGTTCTTAGCTGATATGTGTCCATGTCACTGCAACTAATTTTGGTAATCTCAGAAGAGAAACAAAGGATTGGATACACATGGTGGCTGAACTACTTTCACATTGCGGAGGTGGCCTGCTAGGACAGTGTGGTGGCGAAGTGACATGGAGGAAAGCGTGTACTACTGCTATATACGTTATATCTCTCCTACAGATACAAAGAGAGCTTCCCTTTCTAATGCTGTCAATCTTGTACCTTCCTACATCAGTGGGCTCATTTATATAAATAAATGAGGCTGTCACTTATATTTTTTAGTGTTTGAAAATTCCACAAAAGTTGCATGTCAGTGATTTGAAATGGAATCCTTCATTATTGCCTCTATCTCGCAAATTAATTTATTACTGCATTTGAAGTGCTAAATGCCTCTTGAGAAAGCTGAACATATGCTCTAACAATCTACCCATAAAGAGCAAACATGAGAGTTAGAAATTTAAAGAAGATCATCTTTTAGTTGTACAAAAATCCTGTCATTCTTGCTTTACTTTTTTTAAGCGTCACATAATGCTGTCTCTCCCCTCCCCCCCACTTACTTCCGTAGAGGTTCAGTTCTTCCTAACTCATCCTGTTCAAAGTGATGGGCGAAAACAGACTCATTCTGATGTACTGAGTAAAGGGCACAAGAACTAACTTTATTGTTAACATCATCAAATTAGTCAGAACAACACTAATGTTCTTTAATGGAACATATACTGGGAGGGGTTCTCAAGAAAGAGTGTGGAGGAGAGACATATATAGCAGAGGATTTCTGAAGCACACATTTTTTTATATATAGGTGATAACAGCTATCAGTTTCAAGCACAGGTGATAGAATTTACACAGCCAAATGCCATTTTGCCAGAAACAATACCCTTTTTAATTGGTCTGGTAACACACAGTGCTATACCCTAGATCATTACCCAGACTGATGAAGTTCTCTGCTGGGTAGTGATCCAGCACAAGGCCTAATACCACTTAAAAGATACGTAGGTATGCACTGTCCCTCTGATAGGTATGAATTTCACCCTTTATTAGTCATTAAACCCCCTCCAAAACAATAAATGTAAAGTAGGAAAAGAAACCTAGAAGCTGTTTGATCTCTTTATCATCTACTTACAAATAAACCAGTTCATGAAACCTAAAACAGAGGAGAAATAGCTGATGCTGCCACAACAAAGCATAAATGTTTTAAGGTGCTTCAAAAATAATGTCTATTTTGGTTTGGTTTCAGTTTACAAGCAACAAATTGGTAGATATAAAAATAATTCACACTTAGAATTATTAAAAAAATCCAGTCCCCACTGGATTTATAACAATATTAAACTACCGTGAATAACAATTTGGGAAAGAACTACCTGATAATATCCCTTCTGTAACAGGGTAGCTGACCCTAAGAACATGTGTAGGAATGCTCAGTTCTTTTGCTGAGTCACACTAGGCTCAGGTACTAAAACCCATGTTATGGTACAAGGTAATTACTGCTGAGTCAGGCTGGTAGATGCAGTTTAGGGAGCTTGGACATAGGAAATATTGTGGAGAATCCTAAAAGAGACAAGCCTGGGGAGGAAGCTTATGCTAAGGTTTATGCTGTCTTGCTTTTTGAATTTTTGAGGATGGGTTAGGAATGCAGCCTGTCAACAAGTCAAAAATAAAAGTTGCCCTCAGTACAAAACATAGCAAATGTTGATTTGGTTCTTGTTCTAACTTGGGCACCTAAAGTTAGGCAGCTTAGCTGACATTCCTCAATAGAGCCTCCTAAATAAACATCCTACTTTTTTAAGAGGCCATTTACCTGCAGCACCATTTGAAATTAGCAGAAATTTTCAGAGGTGCTGAGCACCCCTGAAAATGAGATAATTTAGCCACCCAAATCTGAAACAATTAGCCGTGGTCTCTGCGATCTAAATAGACAGCACAAATCAGACATGAAAAGCATTGGATGGGTTACTCATAGAGGGGCTTTGTTTTGTGTGCTACAATGGAGATGTTGCAGCATTTTTCTCACACAGCTTAGCATCTGTATGTTTCACAGAATTTCAGGAGGAATTTGAAAGAAGAGAGGATAGGCATATTGTATGTTGGGATAGAGAGGATGGAAAGGAGAGGTGAAGGTAACTGGCAGTGTTGGAAGAGGTAGGAAATAGGACCAGTGATGCAGTGTGCAAAGCCTTGCAGAAGAGGGGCTCTCTCCTTTTTTATAAATGGACATATACCTATCTCCTAGAACTGAAAGGGACCCTGAAAAGTCATTGAGTCCAGCCCCCTGCCTTCACTAGCAGGACCAGGTACTGATTTTTGCTCAGATCCCTAAGTGGCCTCCTCAAGGATTGAACTCACAACCCTGGGTTTAGCAGGCTATTCCTCCCCCCTTCACAAAAACTAAACCCACAAGACTTATCTTGGGGGTGGCAAGTGTCACAGGTAAATTAAATACTCATCTTAAAATCCAGTTAAGTAAGGTGTGCACTAAATTCCATGAGATTGATTATAGCTGAGTCTATAAGCTGCACTGTGGGTAAAACAAGGACTCCAGAAAGATAACCTTGTTAGCTCAGTAAGATCACTGTCACAGCCATGATTCCCCATGTAAAGTTGGTAGTAGCCCTTGCCTCTGCGCCTGCTCCTGAACGTTGTAGGAGTTCTGCAGCTGGAAAAGGCATTTATCTTTGCTCCCTTGGGCAGCTGCATTACAATCAGTTTTTAAATTACATGATCACAGGCGTCATCGGATTAAGATGTCAAGCTGACAGAGACACTATCCTTCACTAGAGCAAATCTTTACTCTGACGGAGCATAGATGCTATACCAGAATTTTTTCTCTAGCATAATGTGACATTGCACTCCATATGTTTTACGGAAATATGCTTAGGACTGTGAATATGTAGTAACTGGAATATGCTTTATGCAAAAGGTCTCTTGTAAGGTGAGTTATAACCTACTGAATATATTCCTGCTATTTGTATGCATGTATCATTCTTGTATCTGAAGCTAGAAATATGAAGTATAACTCTGAGGTCTTATTGTAATTATGCAAAATGTGGGCCATTAATGGTGGTTTAGAATCTTGATGGCTCCCACTGACTAGGACAGTTGGCTGTAAATGGTTTATTTACCTGCAAGCCTTCTTGTGTACCTGTGGGCCAGCCAGGAAGAATGGAGACTAGGGGTCTTACAGTGACATGTGACCATGTCACATGATAATGAAATCCATCTTAAATCTGGTACTTTTCCATTTAGAAGGAGGGGTGAGGACCCAGAGAGATAAAAGATTCCCACCTTGTGCCAAAGCTATAAAAGGGAGTGGAGCATAACAAAAGGGGCGGTCAGATATAAGAAAACTTCCACTTACCACCTGAGATGTCTGCTGGAACTAACAAGGACAGTGCCGGGGAAGGATTGGGCCCAAACTGGGAAGGAGTCTAGTCTGTGAAAGAAGCTTATTGAAACATCTTTGAGGATGAGATATTACCTGTAATCAGTTTCTTAACATATTAGGCTTAGACTTGTGTGTTCTGTTTTATTTTGCTTGGTGACTTACTTTGTTCTGTCTGTTATTACTTGAAACCACTTAAATCCTACTTTTTATACTTAATAAAACCACTTTTGTTTATTAATAAACACAGAGTAAGTGATTAATACCTGGGGGAGCAAACAGCTGTGCATATCTCTCTATCAGTGTTATAGAGAGTGAACAATTTATGAATTTACCCTGTATAAGCTTTGTTCAGAGTAAAAAGATTTATTTGGCATTTGGATCCCATTGGGAACTGGGTGTCTGGGTGCTGGAGACAGGTAACCTGCTGAGCTGTTTTCAGTTGAGTCTGCAGCTTTGAGGGTGTGGACCAGACCCTGGGTCTGTTTTGCAGCAGGCTAGTGTGTCTGGCTCAACAAGGGTTCTGGAAGTCCCAAGCTGGCAGGGAAAACGGGCTCAGAGGTAATTTCAGCACATCAGGTGACAGTCCCAAGGGGGTCTCTGTGACCGAACCCATCACACACAGTGTTTTCACACCTCTGCCACATGCTCCTGCTGCTGTGATATTAGATCATATTTTCTGAGTAATAGTATCTGAATATGTAATTAAAGATTACATATCTATACTGTATAATCTTTACTTCTAACTGCATATGCACCAAGGGAGAGTTAAGGTTGACTGCACAAACAGCACTCTTGAACTTTTGAATTCTTAACCACACAGCCTTAACATCCAATTACCATAATGGTGGTGGTGGTTGTTTTCAAATGGAATAGGTAAGCATGAGATTTAGCATCACAAATATATAAGTCTTATTACAAACAAGTTCTTCAAGTAAATCCCATTGATTTCACTGGGCATTACTTGTGTCTGGAGAAATCAAGGCCCCAAATAATCAGACATGTTCCTTTCCCCAAAACACTTTCTGTCTAACTGAGAAACAAATAAAACATCGGGCAGTAACTCAGATGTAGGATGGCATGGGGAGAGTAGTATAGAACACTTGGGAAAGGTAGGTTTTAAAGAGGGATTTGAAGGATGGAAAAGAGAGGATGAGAATCCCATTTAGAGGTCACATACCTTGGTATTTATATGCCTTATCTGCTTTTACATGGGTAACTGCTCCTGTCAAGGTGACTTCACTTGCTCCTAGTGATGGTTTTGGGGCCAGTCAATGACCAACTTCACAAAGGATTTCAAGGTGCCGGTGAACTGCCTTCTTCAGGGGTTAGTCTGGCGACCTGGTATGGGGGATGCCCAGAAGGACATGGGGGTGCCCAATGCTTTTTTTTAATTTATTTATTCCTCCCCGCCCATACCAAGGAGAACCTGTGCATGCTCTGGACAGGCCGACTCTTCAGTGTCTACATCTGCTTTGCTACATGTGAAAATCCTTGTTGGATGCCTAGCAATAAAGCAAAAATATTGAGTACACACCCCCAACAGTCCACAAAGCAGGCTTGCATACTCATAAATCACTCTTGATTGGGACTGTGTGCAGACACTGAAATTCCCTACATGGGACTGTGCCCTTAGCTGGCAGGAATTGCGGCCTATACTCACCGGAAGGGTGTGTTCTGAGAATGCCAACCCTATGTTCTCCAATCAGTACATATCCTCTGACAATATAGGGAAACCATGTGAGTTGACATCACCTGACCTTTACCTCCACCTCTGAAATTCAGAGCACTTGTCACTGAGGTGGCAGTTGGAATGATTTTTATTCATGATTTAAAAAAAAAACTTGTAATCTAAAGCTAATATCTTCTCTTCATTGACCTGGGACCATTCAGTCCGGAAAAAAAGAGCACAAGACCCTTGTTGGATGGGAAACATGCAATAATTTTTAAATACATTATTTTCACAAATGAATACATGCCCTAATTACCCTTATTTCCGTCAATTGTATAACTTCGATTTATCTTTGATACAGGGAGCAGCATGGCCCACAATGGGTAGGGCATAAGTATGAGTGTCTGGGATACAGCTCTCCTGTTCCCAGCTGTAGGGTCTTTATATTCTCTGAGCCTTGGTTTCCCTATCAATAAAACAGGGATAATACTTACTCATCTTCGTATAGTGCTTTGAGATCTTCTGACGAAGAGCAGCCCTGTAAGCATTAAGATTTATTAGTAGTTCTGGAGTAACTTGCCTCTAATTTTACATTGGTATTTAACAATACAATCTCTTTTCCCTACTGTTTTACTGGCAGCTGAAGATTCTGAAAAGTGAGCTGATGAATAATCCTCAGGTTTACCATAAATATCCATTGTCTACATGGCGCCAGATTAGGATTGGTACTTTCATGGGTGTTTTTGAGGGTAGGAGCAAAGAGCTTCCAACCTTTTTGTTGATCTTATACAAGAACCAGTCTTAACGGCAGTCTCTTCACTCAGAAGAGCACAGGCACTGCTCCTTCTGTGCCAGCCATGTGGCATCTCAAAAGGAAAGAGGAGGAAGAGTCTCTCCCCAACCACAGCAGTCCACAAATGAGGTTGACTGCACTGGGATGGGGCTAGTGCACTATGCTGTGTGCAGGGGAAGCTTGGGATGGTGGGCATAATCCCCTCCCCAAGCTCCAGCTAGGACAAATCAGTTTTGCTCCCCTTCTTGGGATTGTGCCTTAAAAGGGCAAGCTAGCCAATTCTGTGCATCCTCAGCATGAAATATTGGAAAAATAACCTAACAGCCAAGATCACCTTTTCCTTTACATTTCCAGGAGAGCCTGACCCAATGTCAGTGTGAGTCTTGCCACTGAAAGCAAAGGGCTTTGGATCAGCTCCCAAATGAATATCTTATCCATCTGATGGATCTAGATCCTGAGCTATAAATCTTTGGGGAGGGGGAAAGCAGGAAGAGTTTACAATGGAAAAACAGTGACCAGTTCATAATGATACCAGTGCTAATGGACATTAGGATTTCCATCACTATAGCAATTAAATGTTACGATGCACCAAATTCCATTGTTCACTCAGCTTCACTCGGTATCAGAAAATATGCAAATATTGTTTGTTTAGTAACTCTGCCTTTAAATTTCTGCAATTCTTCTCTATAACTTAAACCTGCTGAAAATGTGAGCATAGCATGAACACGGATGAAGAAATAGCATCAGGAGCTGTTCTATATGTTGTTCCACTGCTGCCATCTAGAGTATAAAAGTAGTACAGTAGCAAGGAACTGTCAAATACATTTAATTAATGCCTGTTTGTATTAAACAGTGAACACATATAATAATATTCATTACTTTTTAAATATTTTGTTACACTGCTGCCACCTAGAGATATAAAAGTAGTACAGTATTCATCCAACTAACATATTTTAATTAACGGTTATTTGTATTAACTGTGGGTGATAACTTACCTTTCTAATGTTTTTCCCCATTGCCTGTGGCAATCTTTGTCCTCTATGGCAGTTTTACCTGAGTAAGGGAAGCAGAATTTGACTTTAAAAGAATGTAACAAATCAATTAAGTCAAATATTTAATTCGCCTTTTTTATTTAAAAAATAGACTAGACTTACAGAAAAACATATGACTTTGCAAAATGCTTTTATGGCCCACACAATTGTATGTATGCCTAAGGGACTGTAAAGAGATTAATGAATACAATTAGAACAAGAAAAGAAGTACATCAGTATTAAATGAGTGTGATAATTAAAGAAATCCTCAACAACTAATGTATGTGACTTACTACTGTATTTGAAAGTGTAAAGAGGTTCCCCTTTTGATGTCTTGAGGATAGCTGAATGACCATGTCATAATATAATTCCCAATTCTGGACCTTAGCGTCCAAAATATGGGTATTAGCATGAATTCCCCTAAGCTTAATTACCAGCTTAGATCTGATAGGCTGCACCAATCAGGACTTAGAGTAGAGCGCCTGATCGACTCTACTCTCCCCCAAAAACCTTCCCTGGGGGTCCCAAGACCCAAATTCCCTGAGCACAACAAAGGGGAATAAACCATTTCCTTCCCCCTCCCTCCTTCCTCCCCAGCTCCTTCCTGCCCTGGGAACACTAGGAGATCACCTGATTCAACTCCATGAATCTAACACAAAGAGGAACTTTACCATTCCCTCCCTCAGGCAATACAGACTTAAGCTTCTTTGAGCCTTAGCTAGAAGAAAACACTCAAACAGGTCTTAAAGCAAAGCTTTTAATAAAAAAGAAAGAAAAAAGTAACAGGTTTATCTCTGCACTTTAGATGGTAAAAAGTTACAGGGTCTTTCAATTTATAAACAATAGAAAGAAACTTTCTCCAGCAGAAACACAATTTAAGCTACTTCCAGCAAGTACACATATGCAAATGAAAAAGAAAACAAATTGAAAGACTATGACCGCCTTTTCTACTTACAATTCTGAACAGATAAGAGACTGTAGCAGGGAGACTGGCAGAAACCTGGTTACACCTCTAGCCCCGTCCAGGACTCAGAGAGAACAAAGCCAAACCCAAAACCCACAAACAAAGGCTTCCCTCCCACGAGATTTTAAACTATCTTGTCTCCTGATTGGTCCTCTGGTCAGGTGTTTGGGGTCCCTGTTTGTTAACCCTTTACAGGTAAGAGAGACATTAACCCTTAACTATCTGTTTATGACAGACCATCAGAAGGAATTGTAGCTATCCTTGTTCTTCTGGCATATTTAATTTTCAAAAAACTTTTAATGACTGAACTAGAAGGCCAGACTCCTCAAAAATCGAAGAGCAGCCAGTTTACTACCTGGATTGTTCCTTCCTCCTTTGGAGCCAGTATCTTTTGCTGATGTAATCACTCTAATAATCACTTTCCTTGTGGCCCCTCTGCAACTTTACTGTGAAGATTAGCACATTCCATACACTTGCTCAACAATTCTGTTGCAATGCCTCAGATCTCAGAAATTTCATGCAAGGATTTTTTTGATTCCTTCCTCTAATGGCAGGTTTGATTGAAAAAACAAACTAACCCAACCCTTTTCCTGAATTTTGACCACAGGATGTTTTCAAGAAGACTATTGCTGGCTTCTGGAAATCAACAAGAATCCACACACACGTCTCTGTTGTTTTCATCACATACTCCGATGTACATACCCATCACCTTCCTATAAAATAAGACTGACTTATCTGCAAAGAAATGTTACTTTCAAAACTCCTCTCCAGTTTCTCCATGCTCAGACATAGCTGTTATCACAATGGCCTTGGCTGAATAACATTAACTGGACAATACAATGTGTCTTCTTATTGTTTCCGAATACTTCACAATAGGAAGACAATTGTGAGCAGCATTTAGTATAAGGAAGGTAATAATGATTTGTTCTAAGAGACTATATGGGAAAAACACTCCTATTTGATTTAGAAGGCTATAGGCAACCATGGTAATAGAGGTTTGACACACAGAAATGTTAGTAACAGACTGTTGCTCAAATCCCAGCCCGTTACCCACTCACTTGAAAGGGGTTAGTATCCACTTACTCCAAGACTTACCGTAACATCTTCCCCTGTATTGTCAGTAGCATCTTGAATATCTTTGTAAGTTTTATTTAGATTAGGGCTGTTGATTAATTGTAGTTAACTCACGCAATTAACTCAAAAAATTATTTGTGATTAGAAAATTTAATCGTGATTAATTGCACAGTTAAACAATAGAATACCAATTGACATTTATTACATATTTTGGGATGTTTTTCTACATTTTCCAATATATTGATTTCTATTACAACACAGAATACAAAAGGTCCAGTGCTCACTTTATATTATTATTGTTTATGACAAATATTTGCACTGTAAAAATGATAAACAAAATAAACAGTATTTTTCAAGTATCAGAGGGGTAGCATGTTAGTCTGGATCTGTAAAAAGCAACAAAGAGTCCTGTGGCACCTTATAGACTAACAGACGTATTGGAGCATATGTTTTCATGGGTGAATACCTACTTCATCAGACGCACGTAATGGAAATTTCCAGAGGCAAGTGTAATTATGCAGGCCAGAATCAGTCTCGAGATAATGAGGTTAGTTCAATCAGGGAGGATAAGGCCCTCTTCCAGCAGTTGAGGTGTGAACACCATAGGAGGAGAAACTGCTTTTGTAGTTGGCTAGCCATTCAGACTGCAAATGTAAACAAACTTGTTTGTCTGAGTGATTGGCTGAAGTAGGACTGAGTGGACTTGTAGGCTGTAAAGTTTTACATTGTTTTATTTTTGAATGCAGTTGTTTTTTGTACATAATTGTACATTTGTTAGTGCAACTCTCATGACAAAGAGATTGTACTACAATACTTAGTATTTTTCAATTTACCTAATACATTTCTTTTGTTTTTTACAGTGCAAATATTTGTAATAAAAAATAAATATAAAGTGAGCACTGTACACTTTGTATTCTGTCAAGTATCAGAGGGATAGATGTGTTTGTCTGGATCTGTAAAAGCAGCAAAGAGTCCTGTAAAAGCAGCAAAGAGTCCTTATAAACCAGTGGTCCCCAACGTGGTGACCGCAGGCACTATGGCGCTCGCCGGGGCATTTATGTGTGCCCGCCTAGTGCCCAGCAGGGGACTTGCCGGGGACACAGAACTCAGACTGCAGGCGCGCTGTTCTCTGTTCCCAGCAGGTGTGGGGCCTGCCTAGTTCCCAGCAGGGGAGAGAAGCTGCGGCCCCATGCCTGCCAGGGACAAAGAATTCTGGGGCCGCAGACACTGGTGTTCTCGGTCCCTAGCAGGTGCGGGGCCCACCTTGTGCCCAGCAGAGAAGAGAATCTGGGGCCCCGAGCCTGCTGGGGACAGAGTACTCCAGGGCTGCGGGCACCAGTGTTCTCTGTCCTTGCGGTTTTTCTCCGGCTTCTCTCTTCTCTCTGGATTCATATATTATGTAATATTAAATGTTTTTTTGTATTATTTAATGTACACATACAAAATAAACCTTGTAAAATTGTTGGCGCTCGCCACACTCTTCTGAAAACATGAATGTGCTACTGGTCACAAAAAGGTTGGGGACCACTGTTGTAGACTAACAGACATATTCGGGCATGAGCTTTCATGGGTGAATACCCACTTCGTCAGTTGCATCCGACGAAGTGAGTATTCACCCACGAAAGCTCATGCTCCAATATGTCTGTTAGTCTATAAGGTGCCACAGGACTCTTTGCTGCTTTTGTATTCTGTGTTATAATTGAAAATGTAGAAAATATCTAAAAATATTTAAATAAACGGTATTCTATTACTGTTTAATCGTGATTAATTGCAACTAATTTTTTTAATTAGTTGCCAGCCCTAATTTAGATGTCATCTGTCCCTCCTATACAACCGTTGAATGACTTTGGTGAAGGCAAAATAGCTTCTTTTTTTTAAAAAAAACTAATCCTTTTGACTATGAGACTAAGGGCTTGTTATGCCATGCTTCAATTGATATTTCAAAGAAAATTCAAAAAATGAGGCAGCTGTGACTGGTGAGCCATTATTGGAATCTGATCTGGAATCTCTCACCATTGGCAAATTGTTTTTCGACATATTGTGTAACAGCTCAGGTTTTAAACACACAGTACTAATCAACACTGAACAAAAATTTTCTGATGAAAAAGATGTTTTTCATCAAAAGTAATGGTTATTGAAAAGAAGGATTTTGCATAAAAATCATTTTTGGTGATATTTTGTTTTCTATAATATTTTCAAAACAAAATGCAAGGGGAAAAATGCTCGATTCACATTTTTCATTTTGAAATTGTGCATGTTGTCTCCACTTACCCTGTTTTCCAACTATTAAAAGTTAGAACACCATGAGCAAAAAAACCACTTTCCCTGACCATTACTTTTGCCAGTTGGAAAACAGGAACAAAGTGTAGCATGTTATTTCTCAGAGTGAGAACAACACTGCCACTTATAAATTAAATCTCTCTCTCTCTCTCTCATATAAGAACAGGCATATTGGGTCAAACTAATGATCCATCTAGCCCAGTATCCTGTCTTCCAACAGTGGTGAATGCCACATGATTCAGAGGGAATGAACAGAACAGGCAATCACTAATCAAGTGATCTATCCCTTGTCATCCATTTCCAGCTTTTCGCAGAAAGAGGGGAGAATGAGGTTGCATCACTGACCATCTTGGCTAATATCCACTGATGAACTTATCCTTCATGAACTTATCTACCAGTAATTCTTTTTTTGAATCCCATTATAATTTTGGCTTTCACAACATCCCTTGGCAAGGAGTTCCACAGGTTGATATGTGTTGTGTGATGAAACACTTCCTTTTGTTTGTTTTAAATCTGCTGTCAATCAATTTTATTGGGCAACCTCTTGTTCATGTGTTATGTGAAGGAGTAAATAATATTTCCTTGTTCACTGTCTCCATTCCATTCATGGTTTTACAGACCTCTATCATATCCCCCCTTAGTCATCTCTTTTTCAAGCTGAAAAGTCCCAGTCTTTTTAGTCTCTCCTCATACAGAAGCTGTTCCATACCCGTAATCATTTTTGTTGCCCTTCTCTGTACCTTTCCCAATTCTAATATCACACACACACAATTTTCTTGTTTCCCAATGTTTTCCAGTTTGCAAAACAGTAACAAATGGTTAAAAGACAGGAGGAAAGCCACATTCTCATGCAATGTTTCCCAAAGGAAAAGTGGAATTTCCTAACAGGAAAATTTCTAAAGCAGATTTTTTATACGGAATTTTTGTGTTAAAAAAAAATCTTTGTTTTCCAGAAAAGTTCCATCAGTAATCCGATGACAAGAGGTAAGTAATCTGTCAGGTTATTTAAATATATTTGTATCAGTCGTGGACCTAGCTCAATCATGAATCTGAGTTGGTTTCAGTGGTGCTTTTACATTATTTTCTGATTTTAAAGATTTAACACTTAGATACCTTTTTTTTTCTAATAGCAACATAAGGGCTAGCCAGAATAGAACATTTGGGGCTCTCTTCTTACAGTTTCCATTACTTACAAGTATGCTGTGCATTATGCTTAGTATCTATGACTCAAGATATGTTCTATTCTGACAGTGTTGTTTACACAGAGTCCCATCATATGTAACAATCTTATCCTTGGAGTCAACATAAGTTTTATGACTGGAGATACCTGTTTTTTTTCCCTGCAGATTATCTGTTAAGAATTACTCTCTCAAGACATTTCGAGAGAGGTTGGGTCATTTAGTATCCAAATTTGTCAAATTTTGTCTCAGAAATGGATAGTATTTGAATCCTATTTACTTCATGTTCTCCTTTCCCCAGATCCTTCCTTTCAGAATGTATAGGTACTCTCCAAGGCATATCTGCTATAATGGGGTCGGCAACCTTTCAGAAGTGGTGTGCCGAGTCTTCATTTATTCACTCTAATTTAAGGTTTTGCGTGCCAAGTAATACATTTTAATATTTTTTGAAGGTCTCTTTCTATAAGTCTATAATTCATAACTAAACTATTGTATGTAAAGTAAATAAGGTTTTTTAAAAGTTTAAGAAGCTTCATTTAAAATTAAATTAAAATGCAGAGCTCCCCCCCCCCAGAATGGTGGTCAGGGTCTGGGCAGTGTGAGTGCCACTGAAAATCAGCTGGCATGCCGCATTTGACACGGGTGCCATAGGTTGCCTACCCCTGTGCTATAAAATATTCCTTACCAGGTCTATTTTTTCACAAGTAATGTGTACTTTTAAAGTTTCATGATTTTTTAAAAATTCAATGTAGTGCTTTGCACAATTGTTTTTGTGCCATGCCTTCCACGGATTTATCTATTCCTGTGCAGAAACATATTAATAAAACTGATCACAAACACACCAACCGCAAGCATTTCTGTTTCAATCTCAGCATAGTTCTGTCATGTTTTAGTCAGTGCTTTGGAAACATATGCTATTGGATGATCATCTAGCCAAAAACAGTATGCATCCCACATGAGCTTGCATCATCTGAGTTATTTGTTCTTCATTAATCTCAAAATATTTCAGGAGAGATGCTTCTGTGACAACTTTTTCTTCAATTTCCAAACATTATTATTTTGCCAGCCTTTCCAGTATCATTCCATACTGTCATCAAGCTGTAATCTGAGTGGAACATTTAAGTGTGACAAATTAAGGATGAATTTGCTTAAATATGTCAACAAGCCCATGTATTTCTCTAAGGCTTCCCTGTTACAGGGTCTCTTTATTTTGTACCGTTGTCTTCACCTTTTTGGGTGGAATTGAATTTCTTTGTCACTGAATACAGATCCTGTCCTGTGTAACTAGCCTCATTTGGCCTGCTCTCGTGTTTGGTTCCTGTGAAATCTGAAGTTCTGTTTATTTACATGCTACAAAACATTAATCAATCTCTTAATGCATCACCCATCATTTTCATTACAAATCAGCAACAATTACTTATACCTCTTCCAGAACCTCAAAGATTGAAACCTGATGCTCTCATGCACCTTAGTTACTGAGTCAATTCTGAAGAGAACACTTTTAAAGGGTACTTACCAACTGCAAAGGAGGTTGGTACAGAGTTTTTCACTTCCTTTATCGAGTTGGACCTACCAGAACTCCTAGCTCGCATGCAAAATGGAAATCCTTGTACATTTCCAAGTTCAGACATGATCTCTTCCACTATTTTTTGGATCTATAAATTGCAGCCTTATCTTACTTGGTTTTGTTGCAGTAACCTTGCTGTTAACTCATTACATGTCAGAACTCACTCAATAAAAATTAATTGAACCATTGAGGCAAGTCCAACTGTTATTCTCTATTGGTGCCAATGGAACTTTGTATAGTTCATGTATAGTTCACAGAGATACTGTGTCAGCACACTCGGATCTATATTAATGTAATACATTATCCTTAAAATATACTATTCTGTTAAACATTTCATTAAATTCCTGAAGAGTATCTTTTGCGTTCTGTTCAGCTGATCAGTTGATCATCTGCATTTGCAAACTGCTCTTCACCCAAACCACATGTTCCTGTTGTACTGTTTCAAACTCTACTGAGTGGTATCTCTTCTTGACAGACATGCCAGAGTGGCTCATTTTGCATCTGCTATATTAAACAAGCACAGTTTTTTCTTTTTAACATTAGATGGTCAATCATTTTTTGTATATACTTACAGTAGTTACCTTGCACTAACTGCCAATATCAATTTTGAGCTTCACTTTCTGTTTATGGCCAATATCACAAACCAGTTGTAAAATCTTGCCTTGTAAATTTATCAAGAGGTTCAGAAAGAACACTGCTTTTGTGTCATCAGAGATTTATCCTTAAGCCGTATATTGAAAATGTTTTGCATTTGTATTTCTTTGCAATTTTTCCTGAGTGTGACTCACCTTTTGCAAAATATTTGCTTTTATTGCATACATCCCTCCTCACCCCCATCCCACACAGAGTTGCAATTGTCTCCACACTTATATAAAACCAATCTGGCTTCTGCCTTTTGTTTACTTTGTATTCAGCCTTTATGCCATAGTATGGATTTTTAATTAGATGTGATTCAGGTTTTTCACTGCTTGCTAACACTTTCATTTGGGAAGAACAGTTTTTCACTAGTTCTTCAAATATCCATTGTCATTTACAAACTCAAATCCATTTTCTTTGACAACCAGGCCAAAGCAAGGTTATCAGTTGTACTACAGATAATTCTGCCTCATTATTAAAGTTAACATGATTTAGCTTTATTAAGTAGATCTGTAACATAATGGTCAGGTGTCTCATCTGGCAGCCAATTTCTTGTAAAGAAAATGGGACTTGCTAAGTGACATTCTTATGTGGTTCACAGTTTTCCTGAAATATTTTGAATGACTTGTATAGCAGCTTGCAGTCCTTTTTATGCTCCCCCTGAAATATACTGTAGATCTTCCAGTGCCTCTGGATCTGGCATGGGTAGCAAGGTATGGACGATTTCACACTCTGGTTTTTCTACAGTGTCACTTTCTGCCAAGAAAACATGGAAGTGCTGTAACCACCTTCTCTAGAAGATTTCCTTCCAGCCTGAAAGAGTCATGTCACTTCATGTACTCCATTTTTCCACAGTTTATTTTAATTCCGACATAGTTAACAGAGGTGCAGCACAGTCAGATGACATGGGTCAAGGTTTCAAGAAGCTGCACCCCTCTCACAAGACACAGGCCTACAACCACTAACTCCAGTGACTCTCACTGTTCTAACATAGCAGATGCTTTCAAGACAGAGCTATACCTCTTCCTATAGTTTGGCTTGTCTTGTAACTTAAATAACAGCAAACACAAATTTCAGCCTAAGCTTTCTCCCCAGATTTGACTGTTCCTACCAGCAGAGACTTTCCTGAGGACCCTTCTACACCACAGAGGCATTTCAATCCCCTTTATATCCTGAAGCTAATATGCTACACCTGCTAGCATGAGTCAGTGGTAAATACTCTGCATCTTTATATAAGGTTCTAGCACTTAAGCTTAGGGTGACTCTACAGAGTCTCATATATCAATGCAGGGATCTAGAAACTGTCTGCCAGCCTTGTCACAGAGCCTTATTTTCCCCAAACTGATATCCATAATTTGCTTTAATCCGTTCTTTGTCCTCCTCAATTCTTTCATACAGCACTTTTCTCTTCTTAGGCCTGGTCTACACTACGCGTTTAAACCGATTTCAGCAGCGTTAAACCGATTTAACGCCGCACCTGTCCACACTACGAGGCCCTTTATATCCATATAAAGGGCTCTTTAAATCGGTTTCTGTACTCCTCCCCAACGAGAGGAGTAGCGCTAAAATCGGTATTACTATATCAGATTAGGGTTAGTGTGGCCGCAAATCGACGGTATTGGCCTCTGGGCGGTATCCTACAGTGCACCACTGTGACTGCTCTGGACAGCAATCTGAACTCGGATGCAGTGGCCAGGTAAACAGGAAAAGCCCTGCGAGCTTTTGAAGTACATTTTCTGTTTGCCCAGCGTGGAGCTCTGATCAGCACGGGCAGCGATGCAGTCCCAAATCCAAAAAGAGCTCCAGCATGGACCGTACAGAGATACTGGATCTGATCGCTGTATGAGGAGACAAATCTGTTCTATCGGCGCTCCATTACAGAAGATGAAATGCCAAAGTGTTTGAACAAAATCTCCAGGCTACACAGTGCTGTGTGACAAGCGTAACAGAAAGCCAAAGAATCAAATGGACGCTCATGGAGGGAGGAAGGGAGGAAGGGGGTACTGAGGACTCCAGCTATCCCACAGTCCACAGCAGTCTCCGAAAACTATTTGCATTCTTGGCTGAGCTCCCAGTGCCTGTAGGTTCAAACACATTGTCCAGCGTGGTTCAGGGTCAATTTACTCCCTCCCCCCACCACGTGAAAGAAAAGGGAAAGAAATCGTTTCTTGACTTTTTTCAGTGTCACCCTATGTCTACTGAATGCTGGTGGTAGACGCGATGCTGCAGCAGTGAAGAGCAGTATCCGCTCCTCTCCCCTCCCTGGTGGCAGACGGTACAATATGACTGCTATCTGTTGTCACCATCAGCCCGTGAGTGCTCCTGGCTGGCCTCAGGTGAGGCTGCTTGTGGGCGCCTGGGTAAAAATAGGAATGATTCCTGGCCATTCCCAGTAGATGGTACAGAACGGCTGTTAACAATCCTCATTATAGCAATTGGGGGCTGAGCTCCATCAGCCCCCTCCCTTTCCTGTGTAAAGAAAAGATTCTATACTGCCTGGACTCCTCTCTTCCGCACCGCTTAATGTCCTGCCTGGACTGTCATAGCACCAGGAGGCTGCCTCCCCCTCATTTTATCTCACTAACAAGTCACTGTTTCTTATTCCTGCATTCTTTATAACTTCATGACACAAATGGGGGGGACACAGCCACAGTAGCCCAGGAAGGTTGAGGGAGGAGGGAAGCAACAGGTGGGGTTGTTGCAGGGGCACCCCCTGTGAATGGCATGTAGCTCATCATTTCTGCGGGATCTGACACGGAGCAACTGTGCTCTCTGATACACTGGTTCTCTAGTACACTTGCCTCAAATTCTAGGCAGGACCGACTCTATATTTTTAGAAACCATAAAGGAGGGATTGACTCGGGGAGTCATTCCCAGTTTTGCCTTTGCACCCCTGGCCGATCTCAGCCAGGGGCACCCATGATAGCAGCAGACAGTTCAGAACGACAGATAACCGTCATCTTACTGCCAATTTACAATGGCAGCAGACAGTACAGAACAACTGATAACTGTCTCTGCTATCATGCAAAAGCAAACGAATGCTGCTGTGTAGCACTGCAGTAATGCCTCTGTTCGCGGCATCCAGTACATATACGGTGACAGTTAAAAGAAAAGCTGAACGGGCTCCATGGTTGCCATGCTATGGCGTCTGCCAGGGCAATCCAAGTGTTGCATGCCTGGATGCTCTGCAAGGACGAGGCCCACACAAACAGGTGAATTAATTGGCTTTAATGAAGGTTAAGTGACACACCCGCAATGGGAACTCCACGCATTGCTGCCACTGGCTTGGGGAGTCCAACGTCCGAACAGCTCGGTCAGGTGCGAAGTTCAATGCACAAGCTCTAGCCCTTAGCAATTATAGCATCATGCTAATAGCATGCAAACTAGCCTTTACATATGCAATAAGGGACTTTCCATCAGCAATGGCTGCCTCCCCTGGCCTCGGGCCAGGGACTTTCTGCAGACGGTCTGCAGTTCCCCAAAACACCGAGGCTTCCCACACAGGGCAGTTTTATCCAGTTAAAAGCAGCAACTGCTAGCAAATTCTGTCCACTAATAACCTCTCCTTGAGAAAGCGCAAGCCCTAGCTTAAACCGTAACAATGTCTTCCGGGGTCCCCTACACCAAGGAAAAAGGGCGAGAAATGATTGTCTGCTGTTGTTTTCCCGGAGGAAGGAATGAGTGATGACATTTACCCAGAACCACCCGCGACAATGATTTTGGCCCCATCAGGCACTGGGATCTCAACCCAGAATTCCAAGGGGGGGGAGACTGTGGGAACTATGGGATAGCTACAGAATAGCTACCCACAGTGCAACGCTCCAGAAATCGACGCTAGCCTCTGACCATGGACGCACACCACTGAATTAATGTGCTTAGTGTGGCCGCATGCACTCGACTTTATACAATCTGTTTTACAAAACCGGTTTATGTAAAATCGGAATAATCTCATAGTGTAGACGTACCCTTAGTTGGAATGGCCTTATCTCAGGGTTCTCCCAGGTGTAGTCCATCTCTCTGTGTGTCACAGGTCACAAAATACCTCTGATAGAACTATCACATTGTCCTGGTTAGCATTCCACTTCCTTCTGCTTCTTAAATTTGTGTTTGTTTTCACAGTGCAGTCCTTGGCTCCTTGTATACAGCTATGGAGAGCCACATTCTTTCTATGATAAATTTCTCTGTCAGAGTTGCCTGTGTAACCTAAGTGCTGTTTTCAGCTACTCCCACAATGAATACCCAACCTCGTTTGTAATTTCCAGTTCAAAAAAACACTGGACCAAATTCAGTGCTGGCAAAAGCAGGTGTAGCTCTGATTGAAGTAAATTAGAATTGTCACTGTCTATATCAGAACTGAAATCTGGCCCATTGCATCTATTGCATTGCATTTGTCTATGAGTCCTCTTATACAGAACTGGCCACTTAAAAGTCCACCTGCGCTATTCACCTGAAAATATTACAGTATGTTGAATAGAGCAGAGTTCACCAATTTGTTTATGCTGTACTTTATAGCTAGCTGGAGTTTGTGTGTTGGGAGAAGCTGGAATAGAGTTGATGTGTGTGTGAGAAATTAGTGCTGGAAAACAATTCTAATTTCTCTCTAGACAATAACAGTGCTTCCTCTCTCTTTTCCTGTATCACCATGACACAAGATTTTAAATCAATGTAATTTCATCAGCCTTTGTCCAGAACAGGGGTTTTGGAAAGAGTTTGTTTGTGGGTACCACCTGCTAGGCACTCCTTAATATTTATTCATCTGGTGATAATTCATAGTTCTCAAATTTTAGCAGCTCATTCTTGAAGGGGGAATGGGCACTCGGCTCTTCAAGGTGTTTAACAGTATTTGTACTGAGGTATTGTATTCTATGGGGCAGCATATTGAAGAAGTACCCCCCATTTGGGTTTCCTCAGCACATTCTTTTCTTTTAACTTTTACTTAACCAGGAAAAATGATCCAAGGCAGTAGGGCCTTGCCTACACATAGAGGGAACTAGACTGATTTTTAAACCAATTTTAAACACAAGAACAGCCATACTGGGTCAGACCAAAGGCTCACCTAGCCCAGTATCCAGTCTTCTGACAGCAGCCAATGCCAGATGCCCCAGAGGGAATGAATAGAACAGGTAATCATCAAGTGATCCATCCCCCATCACCCATCACAGCATCTGGCAAACAGAGGCTAGGAACACCACCCCTGCCCATCTTGGCTAATAGCCATTGATGGACCTAGTTATTTTTTGAGCCCTGTTATTGTCTTGACCTTCACAACATCCTCTAGCAAGGAGTTCCAGGTTGATTGTGAGTTGTGTGAAAAAATACTTCCTTTTGTTTGTTTTAAACCTGCTGCCTATTAATTTCATTTGGTAGCCCCTAATTCTTGTGTTATGAGGAGTAAATAACACTTCCTTATTTGCTTTCTCCACACCAGTCATGATTTTATAGCCCTCTCTCATATCCCCCCTTAGTCATCTCTTTTCCAAGCTGATAAGTCCCAGTCTTATTAATCTCCTCTCATATTGAAGTCATTCCATACCTCTAATAATTTTTGTTGCCCTTTTCTGAACCTTTTTCAATTTCAATACATCTTTTTTGAGAGGGGCTGTGATGTTTCACTCCATATTCTTTACAAAAATATGCTTGTGATATGAATGACATAACTGAGCTGTACTTCACGTAAGATACGTCTTGTAAGATATCATTGGAAAGGTTATAATTTACAGAATGGATTTATCCAATTTGCATGCCTGTAACATTTCTGTATCTGAAGTTAGGAATATTGACTATGTATCTGTATTTCAACTATGCTACTTTGAGTGACACCCACTGCTAACATTTCAGGTACAACAACAGAAAAGCCAGACAGAGCTGATGACCCAACAGCAAGGACAATGAACTGTTAAAAGGGTTGGCCTTCCTGCAGATGCTCCATACTGCCACTGCCACCTAGATGCTCAGATACGACAGAGTCAGGTGGTCTTGTCGCCTAATACTAAACATCACCTGGGACTTCTTGCAACGCTCCACTGGAACGGATGGGGGGGATGTCAAATTTGGGAAACAAAGGATTCCCGCCTTATGTAAATCCTATTTAAGGGTGGGGAGGAAGGCAAACAGGACTTCTGCTGTCCATGGCCGGTCTGCCCAAGAAGAAAGACTGCTAAAGCCACCTGAAGGGAAGGCAGAGGGTGAGTCCAGACAGAGAGGGGATCCACTCCAAAAAGGAATATAACTGGAACTCTGAACCACAGAAACTTTGCAACCTGCCTAAAATAATATTTAGGGTAAGAAATTACATTTTGTAACTTGTTTCTTATGTATACTGAGCTTAGCTTGTGTATTTTACTTTATTTGGTCAGTAATCTGCTTTGTTCTGCCTGTTATCTCTTATATTCACTTAAAAATCACCATTTGTAGTTAATAAACTTATTGCTTGTTTATAATATAACCCAGTTTATGTAATTTCTAATGGGGGAGGGCAAGAAGTTGTGCCTATCTCCCTCCACATTGAGGGAGGGGGCACATCTCATAAAACCTTTGGGTTTGTACCCATTAAAGGGAATGGGCACCAGGGTGTTGGGACAAGCCCCTAAGGCTGAATCTTTCCAGAGCGGATCTCTGTCTCTCTGTGCAGCTGGGTGTGGCCCTGCCTGTGTGCTTGGTTGGAAGAGGCTTGTGAGCCTAACCCAGCAAGATCAGGTAAAGGGGACCCAGGCTGGCAGAACAGGCTGACTCAGTGGCACCCCAGCCTATCTTCTGACACCCGAAAGGGCCCAAACCCATCACAGGGGGTGACCACATCTGCACACAGTATTCACAATGTGAGCATACCATGGATTTATATAGAGGCAATATGATATTTTCAAACAACTGCAAACTCCTCTATGGCCATTCTTTGGCTATGTCTGCACTGGAGCTAGAGTCAAGTATCAGAGGGTAGCCGTGTTAGTCTGGATCAGTAAAAGCAGCAAAGAATCCTGTGGCACCTTATAGACTAACAGACGTTTTGGAGCATGAGCTTTCGTGGGTGAATACCCACTTCCTCACATGCATCTGAGGAAGTGGGTATTCACCCACGAAAGCTCATGCTCCAAAACGTCTGTTAGTCTATAAGGTGCCACAGGATTCTTTGCTGCTGGAGCTAGAGTGTAATTTCTAGCTCGAGTAGACATACCCACGCTAGCTCTGATTGAGAGAGTGCACTACAAAGAGTAAGTTTGGAGACAGGCTAGCCACTCAAGTATGTACTTAGAGTCTTGGACAGGATCATGTGAGGCTAGCCCCCCTCGTTCCACTGGCACTCTTCGCCAACACTTCTGTTTTTGATCAGAATTAGTATGGGTATGTCTGCTCAAGCTGGAAATTACTCCTTGTAGCTCCAGTGGAGGTCCCCCAAGCCTAGCAAGGGATGTGTTTTTGTGGCTCCCCTGTGAGACAAGGCAAAAGGATGGCACAGGCTAAGTCCCACAAGATTTTTAATCCCCACAAGATAGGTTTGATCTGATGGGATTTGTCATGAGATTTGGAGCCATCAGAACCACATACTAAGGGCCACTTCCTGTTTTCTGATTTCCAGCAGGCAACCACCCTCCCTCTTCTGCCTGCCCAGATGGGATTGCAGCAGGGTAGCCTTCCTCAGCTCTGCTTCTGCTGCTGCAAGTGGGCCAGCAGCTGTGCAATCCAGCAGGACCATGCCTGGATGGCTTTACTTCAGAGTAATTCACTTTTGTGGTGCCCCATGTGGAGCTGCTCAGGGGCCAGGTTTTGGCCCAAGATAAGGGCTGCCTCACCTCCCCCATGGGACATGCAGGCCTTGGGGTGCTATGGTGGTGGAGGTTAGGAATCCCTAATGAGGCCAAGACTGAGCTCCATGGTCCAGGCAGAGCCTTACTGGGGAATCCTGACTGCAGGCCATGCCCTTGAGGAACTGCTTATTGCCCTGCAGGACTTGAATTGGCAGCAATAGTAGCTATTGCATGTGCACTCAGCTGGCAGAATTTACTTGGTAAATCTGCTTTGCTGTGATAGTCTAGTTGGTCCTTACCCTGGGCCCATCACTACTCCAGCAGGGCAATGTGGTGGCTCAGTTGATCACCTTGATCTGGGACTAGGTCTGATGCTCCATGGCTTTCTTCTTACTCATGTACAGAGCCCCGTTCTATTCCCCTGTGCTTGTGGTCTCTCCTTAGTTACCTGTGGGGGACTAGTTATGCCTGCAGCCTAACCCTATGCACAACTGTCATGGAATGCTCTACTCACTCCTCGGTGGCACTACCTTCTGGCAATTCTGAGGATCAGCACCCCTTTCTTTTATTCCACTGTTGTAGCTCTCTTCCCACTCACTCAGTCTTAGTACAGCTGCTTCATAACTCAGTCCTCCAGCCAGGTCACACTGATTTCCCCTTCCAGGGAAGTCTTTCCTCACAAGCAGCACGAGGCAGTCCTCACAGCCACTGCCTTAACTATCACTCCCCCAGTGACTCAGGCAGTCTTCCCATCCACTGCCTCTAGCAATGCCACTCTGCAGTGGATGATAGGCGGAACTCAGACCCTTCCTCTGCTCTGGGTTCCAGCCAGTGGCCCTACAGTGAGCAGTTACGTTCTACAGCTACATTAACCTTACTGCTCTTGCCCGTGGGCTACCTCCTACTGCACTTCTCCAAGCTTTTCATTCACCAGTCAAACTCCCCTCTCTCAGGCCTACTAAGTAAACCCTTGCTCCTGGGTTCCTATCCCTTCTTTCAGGGGCTCCTATTAACTCTTCCTACTCTTCTACCTCAGGGAGAGAGACTACAAGCAACCTCCCTACTACCTCCCACACTACTCCCAGCCTCCTGGCTTTATTGAAGCACCATATGTTCTCTCACAGGTGAACTTCCTTCTAATTAGCATTCTCCACTCAGCCTACATCTCCCCAATTTGCAGCTTATGTGGCTGATTGGGTTAGGGTTAGGCCTAATTCAACTCTTTCAGGGCCAGTGTGGGGACTGCACCCCATCACAACACAGAAACTGGCACTTTGGGAGGTGAAAATGGAAACCTCCAATCACTGGCAATAGCTAATATGTCTGGTGCTGATGCTGCTGGTAACTTTGTCCTTCTGAGAGGTGGTCAGTAAGCTGATATAATCAGACACCTATTGAGGAGTGTCCATTTCCACTCCAAATTCAGACTCAAGATCCTTTCGTACAGCAGTTTAATGGATTAAAGCCCTACTTTAGACTAATGGGCAGGGGGAGTGAAGATTAGGTGCTGAGAGAAGCAGAACCACCCCTGGGATGAAGTCTTACTTGCTCCAAATGGTCCATGTTTTGTGAAATGTGCATATTGTGCTTGGAACAGAGGCTTGTCCCTCTCTTCTGTCCTTTCTGAAAGGAACTGGAATGGACTTAGCGCCACTCTTGCTGGAATGATTTAAGGGCAGAACACATGGGTTTATTTTATCTCATGTTTCACCCACTGCCGTGTGGAAGAGAGATTTTCCTCCCTGGCATGGGGCACAGCAGTTCCTCACAGGGAGAGGAAGGAGAGACTCCACCTGTATGGAATCTTAAATGTAACTAAGGCTCTCAGAGCACTCTCTATCTACAGATATGTACACTACCAAGCAGAAATGTGCATACAATGCTCATTTCACTGCCAAGCATGTGCCTGGGCTTAACAACGGCATAGCCAATGCTCTCTCACTTGCAGGTCAGTAGATTCAGAGCACTAGCACTGGAGACCAAGGAAGTGCCAGAAAAGATGGCAGCAGCCCTATGGAATCTTGGTTGCTAAAAGCCGTATCTGTGGCCAAGGGAGCACTTGCACCCCACACCTTTTTAGCTTACACAACCTGTTTGAAGAGTTTCAGGGAGGCTGAAGGTTTATGCAGGGCCTGGACTATACCAGAACTCCAACTTTGGCAGTTCATGGTCTTGCTATAATTAACTGGTTATACGGAGTGGCCTTTTACTGCTAGTTGCAGGTTTATCCAGACCCCTATTTGGTATTAATGATCCACGTGCATCTCCCCTAGCTGCCAGGATGTGGAGCAGTATTAGGAAGCCATTGCCCTTACAGGTCCTTAGGCAAGTAGTTGAGGTTCTTCCTGGGGGTCTACCATTTGGGTGGGTGGGGGGGCCTATATTCTTCAAGGCAGCTTTCTGTTGGATTTCTTTGGGGTCTCCCAGGTCAGTGAGTTGTTCTCGTCAGCCAAAGAAGTCTCTTTGGGGCAGGCTTTCAAACTATGGATGTGCAGTGGGAAGGTAATTCTCTCCAGCTCAAGATCCACAGCTCAAAAACCAGTCAAATTAGGGTTGGCAAGGCTGTTGCTCTGCACCTCTCTAGTGAGGGGGACGTGTGTCCTGTACTGGGCACTGATCAATGGTCACCCGGTGAGGGTCCCCTATTCCTGCATGCATCAAATTCCAGTTTGTGGGCATGTTTAAGAAGGGGCTGCCATTCTTGGGCTTGCCACCAGGAGATCGGAGCTCCCACTCATTCCACATAGGGGCTGTAACAGTGGCTACCCAGTTGGGTCTGAGGGTGTCAGTGGTCCAAGATATAGGGCATGGGTGATCAAGGGCCTCTAAGTCCTATGTGCAGCTGCCTGAGGGGAGGCCAACACAGGTGGTGAGCAGTAAGCACCACTGGTTTTAACCATGCCTGCTTCCTTCCCCATATCTATCATCTAGAATGAGCTGGAGTATGCCTATAGCTGGGAATATGGATTTACGGGCATAGCACTGTGCACTGGGCTTACAAGAGAAGGTATAATTCATCTTGAGGCTCACAGCTTGTACTTGGGCCAGATGCAGATGGAGCATGTGCTCGGATCAGCTCATGCATCTTTTGCATGAGTTGGTGACTCATAAGGAAAAACCAGACATCACTGTTGTTCACATAGAAGATAATGACCTGGGAATGTGCTCTTGGCTCCAACTACTTTGGAAGGCTAAGTGGGATACTGGACTGCTGGTAAATATGTTTCCTGGCAGGAGATAGTATGATCCTAGCCTGCAGGGTTTGGCAAATTGCAGTCCACCCATGAAAAAGGTGGAGAGGGCCCAGAGGAAAGCCACCTGGAAAGTATCGACATGACTGGAGTCCTGAGGTGACTCGGTTAACAGCGCCAGAGTGTGGCTGAGTTTTATCAAGAGGATGGAGTGCACCTCTCTGCTATTGGTGCTGACTTGTTCCTGGATGATCTTGGTATTGGGTTGGCCAAACTTCTAGGTAGCCCACGCAAGGTGTGTGGAGAGAGGGAAGGAGGCAGGCAGCCAAGCTGATGCCGGTACCTCCTTGTGGCAAGTGTCTAGTGCAGGCACTTGCTGACTTAGGTTCCATATGAAAAGATAACATGGTGAGCATCTCCTTCTGAGATGAGGGCATCATGTCTAACCCCTGGGGGGGCAAATGCAAACCAGGGACCAGAGCACTATCCCAGGGAGGCCACCCCCAATGCACTTGACAGTGGTAGTGGTTGGGGGTCCAAGTCTCCTCTTGCTTCAACCCTCGAAAGAGGGAGGGATTCTAGCAGGTGAGTGGAGGCACCCAGAGACCCTTCTGGTGTGATGACTGGCTCTCCATGTGGTGCAAGTGATTCCACTCAGCTGTTCCCCAGTGGGAACCTTGGATGTATTTTGGCTAATGAAGTTGGAGCCTGGTTAAAATCCCTACCATGTGTCCTTGCCTTTTTCCACACAGTGAGCACACCCATAGACATACCCTTACATTGATTTAAACTTGGCTTATAGCAGTTTAGCCTGCACCTATAATTTACAGATTCTTTTAAACTGAACTGGCTGGCCCATCAATGACTATAGGCTACAGCTCCAGTTAGCAAAACTCATTAGCTGCTAACATACAATCTCTTCAGCTCAAATGTTCTTTCACAATGTGGCTGCGATCACTGGAGCTAGTTTAACTCAAGAGGAGTTAACTGAAGTGTAGATAACTGTAGTTAACTGTGCAGTGAAGAAATACCCTTAGTAAAACTGATGCAACTTTGTGTGTAGAGCTGTGTAAATCTGGTTTTAATCAATTTAGATAAATCTACACATCCAGATTAAAAATGATTTTATGCTGGAATAAGTACTGCACTTCCAAACAGAGTAATTATTCGAGAATATAGTAACTTTCATTTTGGAATAGAGTGTCTGCATGGGGAATTATTCCAGAATAGCTATAGGAGAACAGTTATTCTGGAATATGTATGCTGGTTAATTTCCCTGAGTAGACAAACCATGAATCAACAGAACATGTCCAAAACCCAGGATCTCAGATTGAAGGATTGGGGCATGGCTTGCTTAAAGAGAAGTAAGTTGCTGGGTCCACCAGAGCACAGAAAAAGCACACAACATTGAAACTATTATACAGTGCCAGCAAAAGTTCCCAAAGTATGGATGTTCTAAGATATTCAAATGCCAATTGCTGCGTTTGCAATACCACAGTGAAGGAGCACATTAAGAACCTTTATTTACTTGTACTGTATTATGGTAACATCCAGAGGACTAAATCAGGCATTATGTTAGGTGCTGTTCAAACAGATATGAAGGGAAATTCTGACCCTCAAATAGTTTACAATCTAACTAACAAAACTAACAAACAATAATAGATTATAAGCATAATGACAAAGGTTTGTGTTTTGTGAGTTACTCCACTCAAGTCAGTGAAGTTACTCTAGGTTTTAGGCCTGAATCTGGCATTGAAGTTGGTACTTTGTCCTTAAACAAGTCTTCTTCCTAAAGTCCATCTCTGCTTTCTCCCTGATCTTACTCTGAAGGCATAAAGTTGAATTTGCACATCACAGTATTTTCCATGGAAACAGATTGTGATGTTATGATGACTACTACAGGAGCAAACAAAAGAAACACCTGAACTGCTGGAGGGAAAAAACCCTACTAAACACAAATATACCTATGTAAAATTATTAATTAATATATGTATTTCTAATACCTCCAGTACCACCTTCTACCTGAAGCACGACTCTGCTGTACAAAATTAAGGATTGTAAATTAAAGGGCTGAACCAGCATACATTAGAGTCAATGGAAAGACTCTCATTGGCACCAGCAAGAAATTAGATCAGGCCCTAGAGCAGCGTTTCCCAAACTTGGGACGCCACTTGTGTAGGGAAAGCCCCTGGTGGATCGGGCCGGTTTGTGTACTTGCCATGTCCGCAGGTCCAGCCGATCAAGGCTCCAAGAAAAATGGGAGCTGCTGGAAGCGACGCGGGCCGAGGGACGTGCTGGCCACTGGATGTCCAGACCTACGGACACGGCAGGTAAACAAACCGGCTCGGCCCACCAGGGGTTTTCCCTACATAAGCAGCATCTCAAGTTTGGGAAACACTGCCCTAGAGCATCACAACACCCCTGTGAGATAAGTAAGTAAGTATTATCCTCCTTATGCAGAGGGGGAAATGAGGCAGTGTGACTGACTGGTCATGCGACTCACCCAAGTTCACCTAGTAAGACTATGAAAGAGCCAGGAGTAGAAAGAATTCTAATTACTGAACCCCAGTCCTGTCCCTTAATAATAACAGGGTTCTTTCCCTGTATTGGAGGCCTAGGTGGATTATACCTTTATGTTAGTAACAATCCAGCAGACTTAAAATTCCACTTGCCCTGCAGATTTGCTCTGACCCAACAAGGTGAACTTCATTCAGCAGCACTGAGAACCTGTTGCAAAAAAAAAAATAAATAAAATAAAAGACAATCCCTTTCTTCAGGACAAGAAAGGACTGGTCATAAAAATACAAAGGGAAAATGCAAAGTGGGTAAATATTAATATTTTAAGACATTGTTTGCAAAAAGGTATAAAATACTAAACTATAGAGCCCCGTTTTGCTCCCAGTGAAACCATTAGCACTTTTGTTACAAGCATGCATCCAGCCCAACAGGTCCACTGTTAGGTTTGTGTTTTTTAAAATACTTTTTATTATAAAGAAATATATTTAAGAGCCCCTGCGATAAATGGCAGCGCCAGAATGGAATGTCTGAATAAGCCCTTCGAAGCTTTCAGCTTTATGAGCTCAGTGCCGTCTGAAGTAGTTAGAGACAAATGGAGACAGCTAAGGCTTTGCACACTTACTTCAAACATAAGTGAGTGACTGTCAGAAAATTGGAGTGGCCATTAAAACTTCAAAGGAGAAGTGTGACCTGAATTTTACTTGCCATAGTCCAGAATTTGTTACTGGAAGATCTCATCAACGTTTTCTAATTACATTGTCTCAGTCTGATTTTGAGGTCATGACTCACATAAACATTTCTGTCTCAGGTGGAATTTTATTGTTAATATTTTTAATGCTGATATCATCCAAGGCAGCAGTTCATAAACTGTGGCCACAGACTACTGCTGGTCTAAAGAGCACTTGCTGGCAAGCTGTAGGGAGCTGGCTGGTCAGATGGTGTTGGCTGCATGTTCTTGTTTCTAATAGCTAAAAATACATAAAATATTTCCTAATGGTGATTCTCCAAATAGATCATTACTGTAGTTACCACAGGGATGTGATGTGACTGCGAATCACAGGTGAGGGGGTCCACTTGGACATGGAGGAGAGAGAAGGTGGGTTATGTATTCATGAATGGGAGGGAAGGGGTACGAGACAATCTATGTAAAAAAATTTGAAAACTGCCGCTCTAAGGCTAACTCGGAATGTCATATGGTGAGAGGACAAGCTACCAGACCAGTAAATAGGCAAACATTAGGACAAAGTATCTGTTTCCATATCCAAATCATTCCTTGTCCTCATCTAAGAGGTTCTGCGCACACTTCTGCTTACACCTCCTCTCATATCTCCGCCTACCCTATTGCTCTGCTAATTCTGCTTCCCTTCATATCTCATTTTATCTTTTCCTTACAAGCACCTTTTGTGCCTTCTTCCATTATGTCCCCTCTGCCTAAAATGCTTTCATTTATCCTGCATAACACAATCTCCTTCTCCTCCAGCATAACACTCCTCAAAACCCAGTTCTTTCCAGTCTCTCTAACAATGACCAAACTCTGAAGCTAGTCTAATACAACCTAAAAGCCATATTCTGATACCCATACCTGAGCAGCATTTTGCACTATTAGTGGTCCTATTGATGTCAATGAGACTACTCCTGAAGATCTGTGCCACTTACTGTCAGAAAAGGCATCAGAATATGGCCTAAAAATAGGAGCTAATACTTGCAAAAACAAGTAACTGTACAGCCTTAATTTGTGGAAGCTTTCTTTCCTCCCCCTTGCCTGATGTCATCTGTTTTTGTGTCATATCAGGTTGTATCCAACCTAGACTGTAAGCTCCTCAGGACAGGGACCACATCCTGATTCCCTCTATTAAACACCATACACACCTATCACTCCATGTTCAAATGTTAACATATAAAAATAATATCTGTATGCTACATTCTGTTGAAATATCATCAGGGAAACCAGTGGAATTTGGGATGACCACCCTTAAGATATTAGACTAAGAATCCAGTTGTACAGGTCCATTCTGGTCTGTTTCCATTTCTGTTAGGTCTCACAAATACTGTAACCTGTCAAGGCTTGCCTACATGGTGTGTTACTCTGCACCAGAGTGATGTAAATTCTAGTCCACACCAGCATGTCAGGCACTAAAAGGTCACCAGGGCATGTTAACATAATACTGTGGGAAATGGGACTACATTAATGTGCACTGGGGAACCATTAGTGCGCCCCAGCAAGGGCCACATAGGCCAGTTAGTGTGCGACATGTGGGTGTGGACTAGAATTTACACCCCACTGGTGCAAACTAACACATCATGTACACAAGCCCTCAGTCACCTAATTGTGGACAAAATCATGACCTAGATCCTGCATTTGCAGAGCTTTGGACCACTGCCAGTGAAATCAATGGGACAACTCATACAAATAAGGACCAGCGCTGTGCAAATATATGGTTCAATGACTGAAAAAGTTTCATCTGAAAAATTTCAACCAGCTCTAATAAAGACTACTCAAGTTTAGGAAGTTGCATGATTGAGCCTAAAAGGTATAATTACTTCACTTACAGAGGGACAAGCAAATATGGCAATGCCAGATACTTCTCAGTTAAAAAGTTATTATATATCTGAGATCTCTGCCTTGACATCTCACATCTTTTTCAAAATGGTTTAGTTAGAATTAAATAGAAAAAGATGTCAATGAACCCCCTTGGTGCCCCAAACATTTGTTAGAATTGCACTCCATAGAAAAATAACTATTCAGCAGCACAACAGCCAAAAGAAATGAAATTAATGTAACCAACCAGTAATTTAAAGCAGCTGCCTTTGGGTTTCCCTTAGAGGCCCTGACAGATAGATGATGGTCTTTGCAATGTACCTTGAAAGTCAACAATTTCAGGCTACTTCAGACAAAGAATTTTGGTTCCATTATATCAGTCATATAAGTTTCAAATCATTGTACAGAAGGCCCTATATATTCCGTGATCCTGTAGCTGCAATATTTATATGGAATTTGCCCCTATCCATGGAATTATACTCCAAAACATCCTCTTTCACTTTAATACATATTTGTCAGATTATAATAGCTATAGTTGTGTGTGATTTCGTAGGGAAGGGTGGTGTGGAGTGTGCGAATGAAGGGTATTTCATGGGGCATACATTAATATTGAAACAAAATTTAAGGGGTTTTGCAGCAGAATTTAAGGAATTTGGTTCTGTTGTGCCACAGCATATATGGGGCCCTGATTATATAGCAGTCAATTAAAGAAAGTTCTGACATTGGTAGTTTTAAGTTTTAGAAAATATAAACGCTATATTAATGGTAAACTATAATTCTACTTTCCCCAAATGAATACTTGCCTTTTCTATTGGTCATAAGAGACACTTCAGATTGCCAGAGTAACTGCAGGAGCTTCAGCTTCCCAGCTGAGGACGATGTATCTCTTACGCAGTGACAAATGGATACATTTCTTCTTTTATTTATTGGCAAACAAGTCCCCCTATTACTAGGAGAACACAAAATTCTGGGAGTCAAGGGAGATTGACGCAGGTCATTGCAAATGAGAAATCCCAAAGCAAATTATTGAAGATAATGAGAATTTGGCATATAGCAGGAGCTGGCTGAAGTTTTTCAGACGACAAATTTTTTGAGAGTGAAAATGCCCCTTTTTTTCAAAATGAAAAATTTTGACAACCATATTGAGTTATTCTGTAGCATTCTCAGAAGCCCTGTGTATGGGATGGCATGCTCGGCGCAGCACATGATGTTTCAGAGGAAGTACTGTGCTATGGGCCTATGCCAGCAGCAGATTACTTCCCTCTCTGCCTCAGCTCAGGAGCACTAGGGCTGGGAGGCAGACCCCACTCCTCATGCACCTGCTTGTGGGGAGGGGAGCAGTGGGCACACCATGCCTGCTTACTCTTAAGTACCCATACTCAAGGTCCACGTATTTGGAATCCAGTAGGACTGTTCATAGTAGTAAGCTCTATCTATGCCCACTAACAGTAAGTGTTTGCAGGGTTGGACCCGTTGCTTGTAAGTTCTTCCAGGTAAAGACCTTGTCTGTCTGCAACCTTCCTGGCATATTTTTAGTGTTATGTATATGAATCAGGGTCAGATATCTTCACACAGCTTCTCTCCAACTATTCTATTGAGAATATGAGTTGGGGGGAAGGGCGTATCCCAACCTTGCAAAATGAGCTGTTGGCCCATTCCCAAACTCTAGGGATCTGTGTGGATGCTGGGGTATCAGAATAATCTGTGAGGAAGCTCTCTCTCTCTACACTGCTTCCCTCCACCTCACTTCCTGGCAGCACGGCTCCATTGGACAAGTGCTACTAGCGGCTCCCCTGGCCGTACCTGTCCCAGAGAATCTCTTTGAAGAGTTCCCATGGAACAGGCAACCAATCAGCATTATCTTGTCTGGGGAATCTCCACATAATCAGAGTGAGGGATGCCATGTGTCTTCAGGGCCATCATCGGGCTATTCACTTCATGTGTAATCCCTATCTCCTTCCCTACATGGATCCTGACTCCATGGGATCCTAAGAATGAGGGGGAGATAGTACCACAAAGGTAGTAGTGGGAGGACTGAGAGCCACAGATCTTGGGAATATGGGCATAGTTTGGGGAAGGTGGGAGGGTGTTGCCCCCAAAACTGAAGCCTGGGCAGCCATGGAATTTATCCCCCATGCACGGCTCCATTGGCCAGACTGGAGCTGCCCCCACCCCCCAAATATACAAGTCAAACTATGCCTATGCTTGGGAGCACAATCTGGCCTTATGTTAACAAATTCCTGGACACTATGGAACCATATGTCAGTTGCAAGCCTCTAGGAGCAGTTCCTGTTAAAACAATTGTGGGTAGGAACTTATTTTTTAAAAATCCAATAAATAACTTAGCCACCTCCTTTCAAGCATTCACCTCTCAGCTGCAACTATGAATTTCCTCCTACTCATGCCTGGAGAGCAACTTCCTCTAAGTTTGCTCAATGAAAGGGGTTTATTGTGGAGACCTGTCCTTTCCCCAACACACAAAGATGTGCCTTAGTTGTGCACTTTTCTCTAAAGCAATGAAAATTATTCATTTAACAAAAAAAGAAAAAGAAAGAGGAGACTGGACTTGGTGCTCACTAGGACCATGTCACAGTAGCTTGTGTTGCTGCATAATGAAGCACCACTACACAGAACAGTCACTTGTGGCAGGTAGCAAAGAAATTTCAATAAAGTAAACTCTCAGTATTATCAAAATTATACATTTGGGGCTGTTAGCGTGGCCTAGAAAAAGATGAGGACAGGCTCATCTCATTAAATGAGAAGAAATAGTGGAATTAGCTTGAATCTAATTACAAGCCACACTATCTAATGTAAAAACATGACTGTTTTTTCACTCCCATTCATTTTGGCTAGTAATTAGTTTTGGCCTCTAAAATGCCACCCTTTAATCATCCAAACACAGATGTGATTTGCTGTGCAATTTAATCTTGCTTTAATGAAGAACTAATGGACGCATTGCAAATTACTTTCCCTGTTGGAGAAAAATTCTATTTCCTGCTTTTCAAAAGATCAAGAGTATCTTGTGATAATAGCCCAAGCGGCCCTGGCAGCCTCATCGCACAGAGCAAACAAGCTCTTTTACTCAACTCCCAATTCAATGGAGAAAAAGAGGCTACAATTAGCAACAAAGCAGGGGAAACGCAGCATTACAGCCGAATCACTTTCTGCAGCTCAACCCCCAGCAACCACTGCCTTGTTAGAGCCAGGTCTAAAGTGTCAGGAGCGAACAATGTGCTGTGATAAATTACTCTCTTCAAACAGCTGCACTGCTAATTTTCAATTATACACACAAATGGCTCTCAGATTGGAAGAAAATGGAGTGTGCAGGGAGAACAGTAGTAGATTTCTATGTTTGTTTGGTGGTGAGTGTGGAGGCGGGAGAGTGACATCCTGAAAAGAAAACTGTAGCATGTGGAGTCCGTGTTTCAACACCAGATGATGAGCCCTCCCAGATCTTACAGAATCTGGTGGTTTTCTTTCCAAAGCTCAAGTCTGCTGCGGGGAGGAGGGGAGAAGCCAAATTAGTTAAATCCATTTTTAGATCTAAAAGGCTTTGACTCAGACCACTGAGGTGACCAAAGCATCAGATGCGAAATACCTGAACTCTTTGGAAATACAGTTTCAAATCCTAGCAGACCTGAGTTACCCCCTCATCCTGCCAAGGGAGATACATTGTATTCCATACAATTCATTCGGGGGAGGGGGTGTCATTTGGTTGAAGCACTTAAACCTGAGGTTCTGTGGGGACACTGAAGATCCCATTGCACTTTTTGTAAGAGCAGGGGTTTGGCCCACAGCCTTGGTTAACATTCTCCATAATCCAAGCTGCTGTTGCACAACGGTCTGCTGCCTTCCCATCCCATAGTTCATATAAAGCCAAATCCTGAAACCTTTACTTGGGAAAAACTGTCACTGAAATCAGTAGGAGTTTTGCTTCAGTCATGACCCCTAATTTATAAAGGATATTGGGATGAAAAGGGCTATGCAGAGGTAAAACTGTATATTGACTATTTTATCCTGACCGTAAAGAGGCTGTGGCTGAGCTACAATGATTTACAAAGGGTTGATCACTGGGTCAAACTCTGCTTGTCTTACTCAGCCTTATAGTCCCATTGATGTCAACTGAAGCACTCGGTTGAAAGACCAAATTGGAATTGGCCCAGTACAATAAGGTTTAAATAAACACAGCCATCGTTTGTTTTCTAAAGAATAGAAATAAAGATCAGTGTTCTGCAAAACCAATCAAGTTGCATCAATGTAGAATAATTGCTTTACCATCAGTTTTGTGAAAATGGTAACATTAGTTTTGCCTCAGTTAGTTTTCTTAGTCATCCCTTTTCAAAAGTGACAGCTGATTTTGGGTGCATAATTTTTTTGTCTGCCCAATTGAGACACCTTAAAGGGGTCAGATTTTCAAAGAGCAGGTGCTCAGCACTTTCTTAAAATCAGGTTTCTTTGACTTGTCTGAAGTTGAGCACCCAAAATCACTGGTTGCTTTTGAAAATTTAGGCCAAGATTCTGTTTTTTCATGAAAGAGAGGACAGTTCTCGCTAGTGAAAGCTGTGGAACTGCTCTTTGAAAATAGTAATGTCTTGCATGGCTGGCTTGGTAAAATTATTTGGTTGCTGCAGGACAGAAGTTCACTATTTGCCAAAAATGGCTACTCCTCCACAGCTCTCATAAAAACATGAGGAGAAAACACACAAGGCAAGATACTCAGCTGATGTAAATCAGCAAAGCTCCTTTGACTTCAATATTAAAATCCATGGAACTATGCCAGTTTATACCATATTAGGATCTGGTCCATAACCTCTTCACCATGCACACAGGCTCTCAGACTAACCCTAAAAGTTCAGAGTAAGTTTTGGAATAAATTTTAGGGTAATCACAATTACACAGTATCCTTGAAATGGTCAAATGTGACATACCTAATTAAAATGTTTATGGAAGGGACTGGCAAACTCATCAGATTTGTTTTATAAATAGCTTTCATTCTGAAAGAAATGGAAAAAATCCAGTTGATTTTAATACTTCTCAGGCTAGCTTTTTCCCCCTTTCAATAAATGCTAACATTGTATCTCCTAATTATGAAGCATATTACCATACAAAAAGGATTGCTTTTAAATTTAAAAATGACAGTCACAATTTAAAATGACTTTTCTCAAATATGGCTACTTGGACAAGTTAGAGAGAGTGGTTGCAGTACTGAATTGTAACAAGACACTTTTTTTTTCTTTTTTTTGCTGAAGTGGGATTTTACTCCCTCTAGTTTATAATCGTTACAGAAATTTAAACCTCAAACCATTTCAGTCCAAGCTTATACTAAGCTTGTTAGTGGTTTCTGATGCTGCGTATGATAGTGCTACAGCATTACCATAAATCAGCAGAATTAACTATGATCTTCAGAAGCATGCCTGAAAGTGGGTGACAGAAGTCTGCAATTTGGTGCTCTGAATATTATGATAACATTCTATATTAAATGTTTATAATCTACTTAGAGTTGAGCTTCAAGTATATTTTATATTTGTGCTTTACCCAATATCAGAAATCATGGGCTGTTATGGCCATCTGTGGCAACATTATTTGCAAATCAAAATTAAATAAAATATAAAAACACAAGATGAGCAAGTGTTCATTTTCTTATTGATACTGCATTATTAAATTAAGGAAATTAGACTTTAGTTGCTGGTTTTCAAATTTAAATATTGTCTAGAAATAAACATACTTCCTCTTTTCCATTTGTATATACAATAATCTTTAGCAAACTGACCAGATTTTAGAAACTCCAGACTAATACATTGTACACATTGTCTTGGCTTTAGAGATACAAGGTCCATTTCACCACAGATCTTTGAAAATGACTAATATAAATTATTCATCTAGTAGTAAATAAGAATTAGGAGTTACAGATAATAAAATCATGCACTGTATTCTTGATATTCAGTGCCAATTGTTACAACATTTTACAAATGAAGGCCGTGATCCTGAGGAAGTGAGATCCATAAGTTAAAAAACAGACCGCCTGCCGTATATACTGGGTCCCACACCCTACCCACTCTTGTTGCCACCTTCCCACTGTGGGAATCCCACATCAACACTTTTCTGATGATAAAAAAATGGGTGTAGCTGGTATTTTCCCACTTAGAAAGTACCAATGCTAGAGCATATTTGAATCCCTTATTCAATTACATCATTAACAATAGCCCCCACATCCTCTCAAAAGTTAATGGGTAGCTACAGATGTGGATGTTTCACCAAAATGCCGCTGGGCCAATACATCAGTCTTCATGTAAATGCCCTTCCGAGATCATTAGCCAGAGCCTCACCAACTCCTGGGGGAATTCTGCACCACTGCATATGCATAATTAATGAGCCATACATATTCTTAAATTTTTTGCACAGAAAAAAGCTTCTGCTGGAAAGTTGCTGCAGTTCTGCCTTTTTCCCCACCAGAAGGCGCTGTGGCAATAGAACAGAGCAGCAGCTCCTGGCCAGCTATGGAAAAAAAGAGCATGCCTTCTTCACAGTGCCAGTCTGGCCAGATCAGAAGACAGTGGATATGGAGAGAAAGACATTATGGGGCTGCTGGGGGGGGTCAATAGGGGCGCATAGGGCTAGTGGGGGAGGACAGACTGGGGAAGGGGCTGAATGGGAGTGAAGGCGCAGGCCATAGGGCAGAGGGAAGTGCAGGGCCACATAGGGACAGGGGGTGGCTAAGTGGGGCACAGAGACACATGGGCATAGGGGGAGAGGGTGCGGAGACACATGGGAATGGGGGGAGTGGGTATCTGAATGGGGGCGGAGGGACACATGAGGGAGCAGGGACACATGGGGATAGGGACAAATGTGCCTGACTGAATGGGAGAGGCTAGGCGTCAACCAAGGTCTGCAGGGGGGAATCTCCCTAACAATCCCTCTCCGCCCCACCAAAAAACGTGCTCTATACTTTTTCCACCCATACTCAACAACCCTCCAAGTTCACACTCAGGCTCCTTCTGAGCAATTACTTCCCTCTCCCTCAGCTCCTCCATTACCCCTGACTCCCCCAAGCCTTTGCACTGCTTCTGAGGGGTGCAGGAAATACAGTTCTGTAGTGTAGTTTAAATGAATTATTACTCAGAGTTCCGTATTAATATGCCTAGTAAGGAATCTATTTGTCAACAAACATTTCTTGAATCTTTTTTGTTGTCTGTATTGTAACAGACATACTTGTTGACAGATATTTTGAAATAAATGACCAAAATAATTGAAACTGGTTTGATTATATTGTTATCTTGACAAATAAAATATGTACAATTTTGAATAATTTGAAAATATTGTGTGCAGAATTTTTAATTTTTGTTGCAGAATTTTTAACTTTTTGGCACAGAATTCCCCCAGGAATAGCCTCACCTAATGTAAATCAGTGTAGATCCATAGACTTCAAGAGAGCTAGGCCAAATTTGCACGAGTTGAGGATCTGGCCCTATGACTTTTCAGGTAATTTGAGCCAAATGTTAGAAAATAATAACCTTTCTATTGCTAGTAAATTGTCATTACCAACAGCTGACCTTGACAAAAAGATACCGAGTCTGCAAATGAAATACCAGCCAGGTAGGTAATCCCCAGGGTTTCCCTCTTACAGGAAACTTTTAAGGAAATAGCACAAATTATAGTAGACTTGTGCTTGTGATATTGCTGAGACTAGGGTATCTTGTAGAACCTTACTGTATACCAAGCTGAAGCTACATCAGTCTCAGTTCCAGCAAAAACCACCTACTGATGGAGAAGAGAAATGAATGCTATTAAATTCATTATGAGCCTTGACCGAGCACAACTCATTTGATTTCACTGGGAGGTGTTCTTGTTCACACCAGGTCTGTTGAATTTTGCGAGGGCTCTTTTTCATCTCAGAAACAAGATCCTGTTCAACCTTAAATTACTGCTGAAATGATACAAGGAGTCCCAAACATTAACACAGAATAGAAGTATCTTTGTAAAGAGCACAATCAATATATTTGTTGAAGGAGGAAAAAAGAAGTTACTCACCTTGTGCAGTACCGATGGTTCTTTGAGATGTGTGTCCCTATGGGTGTTCCACTGTAGGTATGTCTGCATCCCTGCACTGCTCATTGGAGAACTTTGGTAGCAGTGTCCACTGGGTCCTCACATACGCTGTCACTCCTCACACTGTGCCAAGAGGCTAGCCAATGCACGCAGGTTAAGTGTCCTCAGTTCCTTCTCTACCACAGAGTCATAAGTGAGAACTCCGAAGTAGAGGGGAGGAAGACGGTAGTGGAGCACTCACAGAGACACACATCTTGAAGAACCATCGTTGCTGCACGAGGTGAGTAACTTCTTTTTCTTCTTTGAGTAGTGTCCCTATGGATGCTCCACTGTAAGTGACCCCTGAGCAGTTCCCCTTTTAGAGGGCTGGGACTTCGGAGTCAGGGCAGTCACAGATGACAGTACTGTGGAGCCAAAGATGGCATCTAAGGCAGAGTCCCCAGTGACCTGCGTTGGTGGTCTGCAAAGGTGTGGACTAATGTGCACATTGCCACTTTGTAGATCTCTGAGATAAGGACATTCTTAAAGAAGGTGACAGATGGGAAGATCGATTTTGTGGAATGTGTATGGATTGAGTCTGGAGAGGTCATGTTACAAATTTAGTAGCGCTGTCTGATGCAATTTGAGTCCCACTTAGAGAGTCTTTAGGCAGATATTGCTGAGCCCTTAGATCTTTCCACCATAGAGAAGAACAGTCTAGGAGACTTCCTAAAGGCTATTGTTCTATTGAGGTAGAATGCTAGGGCTCTCCTAACATCTAAGGTATATAGTATGATCTCCTCATTGTCTCAGTGAGGCCTGGGGTAGAAGACGGGAAGGTGCATTGACTGAGTCATATGAAAAGAGGAAGTTACTTTATGGATGTACTTTGGGTGTGGCCTTACTGTAACCTTATCCAGGAAGAATGCTTTATAGGGGGTATAGCTAGGCAGAGTGGCCTCCCTCTGACACAGACAGAGAAAAACCACTCCCTGAGTCCTGGTGGATGGAGTCAGGCCAGGCCCGCCCCTTATGCTGGAAGCAGAGGGGCGGAACAGGAAGTATTAGAGGCGGGGACTCCAGCTCAGTTGAGGGAGAGCCAGGGAAAGAGTCAGACGCTGTTGCCTTGCTGCTGGCCCCTGAACCAGAGACTGAGCTATATCAACCCCTGTCTCTGGAGGAACATGTGGAGGAGCTGCCGACTGGCAAATATACAGACTAGATGCCCCACAGCGAATACCCCGAAGAGCTGCTGGAACTTCCAGCTGCCGAGGACCCCGAAGCGACAAAGCCCTGCAACCAGCTAGAGGCAGGAACTAGCCCAGGGAAACCAGACATTAGTCTGGTTGTGTTTGCTGAAGCCATGGTCAGCGTGTTTCAGCAGGATTCCCACTGACCCAATGGCAGAATTCCCTGCCACTGTTAGGGCCTTAGGCTGGGACTTGGTGGAGTAGGGTGGGCCTGGGTCCCCTTACCCCCTGCTGCCAATCCCACCCCTGAGGTAGCGGCTTACCCACCGTAGGCCGGATGGCCTGTTTTTGTTTGCAGTCTGTCCCAGCCAGGGAGCTGGACCATAGACCTTTTTTTGCTTTGCCCCAACCAGGGAGCTGGGCCACTAACTTTTGGCTCTGCCTCGCCCAGGGAGCTGGGCCACAGATATTTTTGCTCTGCCCTGCCCAGGGAGAGTGAGCCTGGTTGCTAGTGATTGCTCTGCCCCGCCCAGAGGGCTAAGCCTGACTGTGCTAATTTCCTGTTCATTGGCTTTCAGCCGCTTAATTGCGTAGCGAGGCAGAGTAGCATCCCTCTGATGCAAACAGGGTGGGAACACTCCAACCCACTACTGGGGGGATGTGCCATCAGAGCTGCTATCTCCCCATTTCTTCTAGCTGTGATAACTGCTATCAGAAAAGCCATTTTAATCTATAGGTATGTTAGTGAACAGGTAGCCATAGGCTCAAATGGGGGGCCTGATCAGTAGAGCCCTGCATGGATACAGATGCAGATATCTGCGGATATAAATTGGTATCCACGGACTCTCCTGGAACCTGCAGTAGCAAAAGGAGCAGAACGTGGGGCTGCTGCTCGCAGCTCCCTCGCGCAGCTCTACCGTCCCCAGCCCCTCCCCCCAGACCTGCTCCCGTCCTTTCCACACAGCTGTCTGTGTCTCCTGTCTGGGGGAGTGCATGCCGCTTAAACAAAAGAGTGCGACCAGGGACAGCTGCAGGTGAGCCTGGTGCCGTCTCTTGGAGCCGATGAGAGTCCGAAGGGGAGGACTCAGTATTGGTAATGGTTATTTCCCAGAGTAAACCTGAGAAATCATCTGTGAGCTGTAGTATTGAAATATGAAAGCAGGAATCCTGTAAGTCAAGAGCCAAAAACCAGTCTCCCTGTTCCAATGATGGAATAATCGTCAATAAAATGACCATCTTGAACTTCTGAGCTTTGACAAACTTGTTGAGAGCTCTGAGGTCCAGAATGGGTCTCCAACCTTCCTTCCTTTTAGGCATTAGGAAGTAACGAGAGTAGAACCCCTTGCCTTGTAGATGTTGAGGTACTGGTTCTATAGTTCCTAACTGCAGGAGTCAATCTATCTCCTGACGTAGCAGACTCTCGTGAGAAGGGTTCTTGAAGAGAGATGGGGAAGAGTGTTGTGGAGGGAGGTGAATTGGACAGAATAACCAGATCTGACGATCTCTAGGATCCATCTGTCTGATGTTATGCATCCCAGGCACTGTGGAACACTGTCAGACGGTGGCCAAATGGGTCCATGGGCTCAGATAGTAGGGGGAGTGGCCATGTGGCATCTCGACCTGCCCATCAAAACTGGTACTTAGAGGCAGGGGGTTGGGTTGAAGATTGAGAACCAGAAGGTTTCCATTTCTTGAATTTTCCCTTTTTCCTTTGGGGTTCATAGTGACGTTGTTATAGAAATTGAGACAAATAAGTCCTGTGTTTGGACTGGGGACTAAAATGTTTCTGTTGCCCTAGTGTGTAGATTCCCAGTGATCTGTGCGTGGCCCTGAAATCCTTCAAGGAGTGGAGAGAGGCACTGGTCTTCTCAGCGAAGAGCTTCGCACCCTCGAAAGGGAGGTCCTCCATTGTGGTCTGCACCTCCTTCAGGAATCCCAAGAGGTGGAGCCATGATACCAGTCTCATCACCACAGCCATAGAGATGGATTTGGCATCATCCCTGTCTCTTTGGAGTGTCTGGGAGGCAGGTCCTTGTTCCCTGTGGAGTGCAGTGGCTGCAGTTGTGCCATGCTAATACACAGGAGTTTCTGCCCTTCCCCTGTAAGCCCTCATAGAGCAGTAGGGAAATGTCATGGTATAATTCCCCACTCTGAACCTTAGCATCCAAAAGATGGGGTACCAGCATGAATTCCTCTAAGCTCAATTACCAGCTTAGTACTTGTAGCGCTGCCACCAAGCAGGAATTCCAGTGCCTGGTACACTCTGGTCCCCCCAAAACCTTGCCCGGGGACCCCCAAGACCCAGTCCCTCTGGATGTTAACACAAGGAAAGTAAACCCTTTCCCTCACCGTTGCCTCTCCCAGGCTTCCCCTCCCTGGGTTACCCTGGAAGATCACTGTGATTCAAACTCCTTGAATCTTAACACAGAGAGGAAAATTCCCCTTCCCCCCTCCTTCTCTCTCCCCCTCCCAGACTCTCCCTGAGAGAGGAAGTAATCCTAACACAGAGAGAAAATTAACCTTTCTCTCTCCCTTCCCTCCTTTCTTCCCACCAATTCCCTGGTGGATCCAGACCCCAGCCCCTGGGATCTGACACCAGAATAAAAAAAATCAGGTTCTTAAACAAGAAAAGCTTTTAATTAAAGAAAGAAAAACAGTAAAAATTATCTTTGTAAATTTAAGATGGAATATGTTACAGGGTCTTTCAGCTATAGACACTGGGAATACTCTCCCAGCCTAAGTATACAAGTACAAATTAAAATCCTTCCAGCCAAATACACATTTGAACTCCTTCCAGCCAAATACACATTTGGAAATAAAGAAAACAAACATAAGCCTAACTCGCTTTATCTACCTAGTACTCGCTATTCTGGACATATAAGAACCTGTATCAGGGAGATTGGAGAGAAACCTGGTTGCACATCTGGTCACTCTCAGAACCCAGAGAGAACAACCACCAAACACTAACAGCACACACAAAAACTTCCCTCCCTCAAGATTTGAAAGTATCCTGTCCCCTGATTGGTCCTCTGGTCAGGTGACAGCCAGGCTCACTGATATTGTTAACCCTTTACAGGCAAAAGAGATATGAAGTACTCCTGTTCTATTAACTCTTACTTATCTGTTTATGACAGGAACAAAGTAGCAACATACTTAATACTTTCAAAGTACTTAACAGACAAACAAATTAATACACACAACCTGAACAAGGTACTATGTGCTGCTCATTTTACAGCTGGGAAAATTGAAGTACAGGGAAGTTAAAACCAAATTTTTCAAAAGTCTCTGATTTTGGGTACCTCAGTCCTGGGTACCCAACCTGAGATGCATTAAAGGGGCCTGATTTTCAGAGGTACCAAGTATCTACAGCTTTAACATGGAGTTGTGAGTGTTTGGCACCTCTGAATATCAGGCACCATAGAAGATACAGCAAGCTAAGCATCCAAAAATTGGAGGTCATTTTAAAATGTAGGGACCTAAGTACCTTGCCTGTGGTCACATGGTATGTCAGTGGCAGAGGCAGGATTAGAATTCTGGAGTTCTTGGCTCCTCATCGGGTGCTTAGTCTATGACACCACGATGCCTATCAAGAAAGCTCTTCACTACCTTATCTTATCTAGTACTGGTAAATTGAAGTTTTCACTCATGATCACACTGAAAGCTTTGGTTTGTCTTTTCATTTTGTCCTCCTGTGTCAGGTGCTGGAACTGGAAGCATCCAACAACCTCAATGGTGATTTTGCAACATGCAATATAATGTTATCAGAATAGTCCATTTTGGTGGTTTTATTCCTTTCATTTGAAGCATATGATGCTTATCATCAATGGAGAGTGGATACCAGACATAATAAACCATTGTTGTGATCCAGTATATCTATTCTTAAATTCCTGTATTCCAAATATGAGAACTGCCATTTGTGAGTCAGCTAACAAGGGTGGCCATCTTGGCAAAAAGTTATTTCACTTGTGAGATGGCAGCTTTTAAAGGAACAGAAGTGGCAACACCATGCTTTTCAGCATGACCAGACTGTCATCCAGGAAGCAAACTATCAGAGAAGCCAGAGCCATGCAATCTCCCGGCGGGTAGAATTCATCCCATATAGGGGGCCAATGCAAGTCCTATGCTCCATTCAAGTCCCATAAAAGCTGTATTTTGAAGATATAGGCCTTGCAAATTTCATCCTGTATGAATGTTGTCATCAGTGATGATCTAATGAGTGGACTTATTCCGTGGAAGGTGCTAGGAAACTTTATCCATGCATCCTGCGTTACTATGGTTACTGGTGCTTACAAATACTTAGTTCAGATTAAATAGAAAAGGGTTCTCATAGGCTGTTGGCTGATGCCATCAAAGATTGAGCAAAGGGCAAAATCTCACTTTTCAAGGTTTTCTACCCAATGCCTGAATAAAATAGAATCTAAAGAAATAGAGAAATGTTTGCACTTTATTCATCAGTACTTCACCAAGTTTCAGAAAACTCTGAAGTTAGAAAACATCTCAAATGTGTGTTTCCTAAACAGATTAAAAACCAGAACTCTAGTTAGCTTTTGTCTAGCTGTTTTGCTGAGGGTGTTCTTCTAAGAACATGCAGAAAATAAATGATCAACACTGAAAACCTTGACACTTCCTTAAAAGCCTTATTTTCATTGTTTAAAAATATGACAGCAAGAATTAATACTGGTTCTTCTGTTTCAATAATGGCTGTGATGCTGAAACGGCAACAAACATCATTACGTTTATATGCACATTTATGTAGACAAAAATTGTCATTACTTATTTTGGTGGAACATTTTATCATCTGCCCTATAAACAAATAAAATCAGCATAAGCTGTTTTTAGCCGTCAGCAGTGTGTCAACATGAGTAACTTATAGCTAGACATGCCAGCCCTTACTGGAAAATATCCTATTCAATTTTTTAAAATGCTTAAGATTTTTTTTAAGTATTTATTTTTGAGTTTTACAGAATGTAGTGAAACTACTTAACTTGATTGTTCACAGCAAATAAATAGAGCAGAAGGTAGAGTGCCCTCAGATACTGTACATTTATATGAAAATATGGGAGAAATCATGATTCCTCTTGATGTATCTATTTGCCTGTTTTGTCTTTGATATTTACAACTATGAAATAAAATATGACCAGAAAATAAAAAGCACACTTAGAAAAAAATGCCACTATTTTTTTAATTCCATTTGAAAACTTCTTGGCCTTTCTATTATCTATTTTCTCAATTCTTGCTTATCACATCTGCCCATGTGTCTTGCCACTAATTGCAGTTATGATTAATCTAGGTATACTGTAGCTCCCTCCATAGCACACTCCATGTCACGGACAATGTATATGCTTATTTGTTAATGCATCAATGTCACCACTATTTTTCAATGAGGTTGTGGATATTCTTAGGAAGCACAGGGATTCAATTCTAGCACTTCTAGTTTACTTCAATGAGAGTTATTTGGGTTTGAATGAAATCCACTGTATCAGAATAAAGCCTGAATATTCAGGATCTTTCTGGGTAGAGTGTGGAGCAATTGGCAAGGGCCAATGAATAGGCCTGCTATCCAGCTCTCCCATAACTACTGTTCCAGACTATAGCTGTGCCAACCTGAGTATCCATGAGCAACAACTGGCAAGTAACATGGAAATGGAAGGCGTGAGCTGGAGGAAGTGAGAATGAACACAGTCATTCAGCATCAGTCTTTCAGTGGATGGAGACACTGCTCATGGGAATGGCTGCATTCTTGAGGCCCTGCTGTCATTCCCAATGTGTGTGCATAGCTATGGATGTTGGACTGGTCCACTCACCAGCCATCTTGCCCTGCAGCAGTTGGGGCAGTGCCCTTATGCACAGTAGTGGAGGGTGTTTCTGTGAATGGATGCAGTGATGAACAACTTCACTGGCCCTTCCTTGCTGAAACCTGCAACTGAGGGCAGGTCTACACTACAGGGTTAAGTCAATCTAAGTTACGCAACTCCAGCTACGTGAATAACATAGCTGGAGCAGATGTACCTTAGGTCGACTTGCAGTGTCTTACAGTGACTTACAGTATCTACACTACACTGGGTTAAGGGGAGAAACTCTCCTATTGACTTGCCTTATGCTTCTCATTCCGCTGGAGTACCAGAATCGATGGGAGGGCGATCGGCGGTCAATTTAGCAGGTCTTCACTAAATCGCCCCCTGATGGATCAATTGCCACAGTGTCAATCCATGGTGAATGTAGACAAGCCCTGAGAGTTGGGTTTGCACACTGCCTGCTACTCCAGATTAGTGCTTAGAGTACATGGTAAGGGCAAGGTCACTTGATACAGAGGTAGAGAATGGGAAGTAATGAAACTGGAGCCAGAATTTGCTCCCTTTCCTTGCATAGCTGAGAGCAGATCCTTTTACAGAGAAGGTTTGGATGTACCGCTGTGCTAAATGTGAAGTATTATTACTTCACTCAACAGAAACCATGCCTGGAAGAAGCATGCACAAACACAACTTCAGCGGATGCATAGGCTAAGTGCTTGTCCATCTCTGTACTGAACTGGGCCAACATTCAGGATTTTTATACTTCTTCAGACATTTCTCTTTCCTTAGCATTAAAACACTTTATCACCCTTTTGTGTCTGGCTGCACTCAGACACTGGCACAAATCACAGATGATGACATGGGAGACTTTCCCTTGTATAAGTTATTCTCACAAGTTGCATGAATAATGATCTAGCCGCATGAGAAACCAAGTTTCTGACCACTTGTGGACATTAAAAATCCCATTGTACTTTCTGTATGAGTTGAGGTATTAGTCCCAGAGGGAGGAGGGCTAGTCATTAAGCACTGAGATAAAATGGTGATGGGTGCAGTGTATGAAGACAGATAAATCTATAATCACATTCCAGTAACTGCATTCTCCCTACCTATTACAAATTGCCTCTTCACTCTCAGTTGGCTATGCCATGCTTCTTCACTTTCTTTTATGAGCTGCCATGTAATGTTGCTGTGCAGTTTTAAAGAGTTTGCTGAGTTTCATAAAAGAGGTGGGTTTATTTTAGGGGTAGGTGAAATGATCCACTAGACAGTGAACTTGTAAAATAAAGTTTGTAAAGCTCTTTGACATCTATCTGGTTGAAAATTTATGAATATAAATCATTATCATTATCATTTAATACACTAGTTGAATCCACATCAGCATGTATATGGCCAAATTCTGCTCTCATTTCTGTTGCACTAAATCTGGAGAAAATCCATTGACTTCAGTAGAGGTTCTCTGCATTTATTCCAGGCTGAGAGCAGAATTTGGCCAACCGTGCCTTACTTACTGTTCATTGTGTTCACTTTAACCCATGCGTGTCCTGAATATCAATCACATTCAAAGCAGAATTTGGCCCAGTTACAGCATTGTAAATCTGGATTAGCGTCACTGAAGTCAATGGAGCTATTCTAGATTTAGCCCATAACTGAAAACAGGAATTTGGTTCCACATTTCTTAGGAGGATATTTGTGGTAAGGAGAGGTCTGTAAGAATACCGAATGAACTCTGCTATTGCAGCAAACCAAGAGACAGCTACCGTAATAAAAGTATGATACACATGAGAGACTGAAGAAAGAGCTGGAGAAGAACTGAACAGGACCACCTGACATGGGTCAGGGTTATAATATCCCTGTCACATGACAAACATCAATACCACTCCAATGACTATAATTACATCTGCTTTTTTTTGTATTAATTCAAATGCAGACAAAACATATTTCTAATTAGAAAGACAAGAACAAACTAATACAACCAGTTAAAGGGCCAGTAACCTCTGTCTCCTGTAGCTATTGTTACTGCTCCTGGAATAAAGAAATATTGGACGTTTCACCTTGCCACAAACTACCTTGACCAGTCCCATGATTTTATTTAAAAAAAATATTTGTATTATATTATAGAATCATAGACTATCAAGGTTGGAAGGGACCTCAGGAGGTCATCTAGTCCAACCCCCTGCTCAAAGCAGGACCAATCCCCAACTAAATCATCCCAGCCAGGGCTTTGTCAAGCCTAATCTTAAAAACCTCTAAGGAAGGAGGTTCCACCACCTCCCTATGTAACCCATTCCAGTGCTTCACCCCCCTCCTAGTGAAAATGTTTTTCCTAATATCCAACCTAAACCTCCCCCACTGCAACTTCAGACCATTTTTTTCTCTTTCTTTGCTTGCCTCAGGAATAAATGTTGTGTGACATGGTATTTTTGTTAAACAAGATGTAAGTGCAAAAGAAAGGCCTCAGGTATAGTTTTTTTTTAAAAAACTTACAAATATAATGGCATAGGGAAAGGGAGATATCAATTTGGCTAATTTTAAAAGTTGCAACATTCTTGTTGCCATGTTTAAAAATATCTTTGATGACCATGTGAATTGACCAGAAATGTGTGTGTATTTTGGGGATACTGAAAAGAAAGCAACTGGAGTTTTGTTACTCGTCCCTGGTTTATATTAGAATAACATCTGTAATACAGCTGTTTAGAGTTCAGATTTAGCACTGTATAAGCTGTTTTCTTAATGCAGATCTATCCTCTGTCTAGAAGACAGAGGTGAAATACGGCAGAGGTAAAAGGTTTAGTAAGAGCAGGTGAAATAAAGTGGGGAATAATTTGTATACAAGCTGTTTTAAATGTTCAGGAGGGCCAAGAGGAAACAAAAATAAAACAGGAAAACAAAATCATACAAAAACTTGTCATAAATGAAAACAATTTGCTCATGCTGGTATCCTTAAGTGGTACAAACTCTTCTTCTGCTGCTGCTACATTCTCTAATGATATTACTGCATATGGCACATCTCATCTAATCTGTTAGTAAAATCCTAAAGTCACTTATGTCAGTCTCTAATGCAAGCCAAATGAGTCTTCCCAGTAATAAGAAGCTTCGCAGAATTAGTTTTCGTTTTGCAGAAAATTGCCATTGGGGATGGCACTTTTATCTAAAAATTTCACTCGTGCATAAGCAAAAAACTCATATTATTTGGTTATATTCCATCAGTATGAGAAATAACATTGTGAAAATTCTATGCATGCTAATGATATATAGAAATCCACTTGCTTTCAGATAAAATGAGTTTAATTTTCTGTTGCCCACTGCCTGGTTGGCCTTTCATAAATTACTTATGCACAGCTATTATTAAAATAGAGGGAAAGCAAATTAGAAAGTCCTCATATCTCTCCACTGGATTTAACCAAGGCAGGGCTATGACAGCTAGAGTCAGCGTTTTTGAAAAAATTCTGCTCTCTGGAAAAATTTTGCATCTCTATACAATTCTATGCCACTGTTGTAAACGTTCTGACCTGCCTTCTTACCAAATTAACCTAAATCCTTTCTATTTTTCAACATTAATGGAATCCTCTAGAGTCCTGCTGATATATATTAAAATATATTTATTGGTTAATTTGAATTCCAGCATTTTGTACCTCATTTCCCAGTACTTCTGTTCTATCTGAACAGCTTGGAGCTTTAGCATTAGAAACTTACAAATTAAGATAAATACATCTGACAATTATCAGATCAAAACAACTTAACTTTCATTGGAATGTATGATTGCAGATTTCCCTTCCTGATGAAAGAAAAAAATGAGGACTATCTGCTTGAAACAGTTAATTGGATTTGAAAGTACTGTACATTTCAAGCAATTGGTGCAGCTTTTGGTTGGTCAATGACTACTTGACCTCCTGGTTTTACAACATACAATTCGTTTTCGTTTCTTGAGGGTCTTTCAAGTCCATAGTTCATGGTGACTTTAAAGTTTAATTTCTGTTAATGACATTATTTTGCTCTTTTAGGATAAAACTTTCTTGTGATGTGTTGAGAAGCAGTGACAATCCCATTACTATGAGAGGAGAAATACCTTCTCCAATTGCACTCTTTAAATATGATATGTAGCATTATTTTATTTTAAAACAACTTCTTTGGTATTTTAGGTTTATATGCACAAGAGTAATAATGCCAACAACTATTGTGAGAAATGCTTGTTAAATAAACAAATAAATAAATCCCACTAATCTTGCAGTCTCTGCCCAGGCAAATATTCCTGCTAAGCCCAGGGGCCCAATTCTGATCCCACTTACATCAGGTACTAGTATAACGCCTTTCACTTCAGCAGAATTACTTCTGATTTACACTGGTGTAAGTGATATCAGAATATGGGCCAGAGGCTGCATGGCTGGGACCTTTCTTTGTAAAAGAAGTACAATTGGGTAGCCTTCACCCATATTTGTAAGTACTTCCTCTCACAGCTAGTCATGTGAGTAAGTGCAAACCTGAGTGAGTAAGGGCCACACAGTTGGGCTCTTAGGAATATGGCTAGAAACTTTTTCATGTACAGAAACCCTTATCATTGTCACTGAAGAACAACAGAAATGTTTAATTCCCAACAATGCTTCTTAATGCTAAGTAGTCCGTTATTCAAAGCATAATAAAATAGAGCCTGATTCTACTGAATATTTCACTTTACTATGTAAGTAGCTCCTTTGAATTTAATAGGACTACTTGTGTCATAAGGTACTACTCTATGGGTCAAATCCTCAGCTCAGATCTGTGCAACACTACTGCAGTCAGAGGAACTACACTGATTCAGACCTAATGTGGATCTGGCCTAATGTGAACATGGATGGCACAATCAGGCTCTAAATTATTAAAATTAATGAACTATAACATTTGCTGTTTAAAGAGAATGATGAAGCATAAAGTTTATGTTTCCTTTAGACCTCTATAGAGAGCATTTGGCTCCAAATTCTCAGCTGGTACAAACTGTTGTAGCTCTATTAACTTAAGGGGAATGACACTGTAGTGAGGCGGCCTGGTTCCCAGGCGCCCCGGAGGACGAAGAGCCCAGCCGGAGGCCGGACTGGGCGGAGCTACAGAGCTCTGAGCCTGCCCCGCAAAGGGTCAAGCGCCGACCCGGAAGTATAAAGGCAGGCACTCTGAGCTCAGTAAGGGGCCAGCTGTCAGAAAGGCCGGACATCTGCGACCGAGCTCCCACTGGGGAGGCAGCAGAAGGCAGCGGCCAGCCTAGCCTACCCCTCGCTCACTATCCTGGGGAGGCCTAGCCGAGCCTACCCCGTGCTTGCTATCCGGAGGAGGACTGGCCGAGCCTGCCCTGCTCCAGCTACCCAGAGGAGGAACCGAACCTGCCCCGCGCTCGCTACCCCGAGGGGGACTGGCCAGGACCGCCCCCTCCGGCTACCCCGAGGAGGAGCCGAGCCTACCTTTCGCCACCTACCCCGAGGACCCGCTGAGCCCGCCCGTGGACACTCACCCTGAGGAACCGATGGTGGTTTACCCCTCTGCTGACACCACGACGACTCAAGTACTTGATGAGGGGGAGAGTGGAAGTGGCCCAGGGGTAGCCGACCCCAGTCAGTGTGTTGCGGCCAGGATCCTCACTGACACAGCAGCAGACTGCCTGCCGCTTTTAGGGCCCTGGACTGGGACGCAGTGGAGTAGGAGGGCCTGCATCCCCCCTGCCACCCAACCTCTGGGTGGCAGACTCTCCCTCTCCCTGGGCCTGAGGAGGCCAAAGCCTAGAACTGTTACTGCTCGGGCTTTACAGACTGAACTGGTTGCTCGGCCCCTGCCTGAGGGTCCGAGCTCTGCACTAGTATTTGTTGCCCCGCCCTGATCCCAGGGCCTGGGCTTTACAGACTGAACTGCTTGTTCAGCCCCTGCTTGAGGGTCTGAGCCCTGCACGACTGTTTGTTGGCCCACCCTGATCCCAGGGTCTGGGCTTTATAGACTGAACTGCTGCTCGGTGTGAGGCGGCCTGGTTCCCAGGTGCCCCGGAGGACGAAGGGGGGGCCCCCCCTCCTGACAGCGGGCCCCCTACAGTCACCAATTTACACCAAAGGAGAATCTGGCCCTCTATACCTTGTAAAAGGGAGGAATGTGGTATAATAATCAGAGCAAGGAGTTAAAAGTTACAACTCCTAGTTTCATTCCTGGTTTTGCCATTTTCTTGTCATGAGACATTGGGCAAGCATCTCTCTATGCACCTTCTTGTGCCTCAGCTTCTCCATCTCTAGAAAATGTGAATAAATAATACCCTACCTCACAGTCATCTGGTAAATCTTAATGAATTATTGTTTGTAAAGTGCTTTCAGATTCATGGACAGAAAATGCAATGGGAAATGTAAGATACAGTATTTTTCAGCACTCTTATTTTTTCCATTGCCATTTCCTGCTGGCAAAGGCATTTGTAGAACAGTTACTCTAATAGTTTTACTGTAAAACAATGTGCATATACAGTTCTAATAAGGTGGCGTGTTATTAAAGTTTTATGAGTTTTGGGAAACCCTTATAACACAGGGATGACTTTATCTCTGTGTGTAATATGGACCTCTCAGACTCATGCCAATAAAAGCTTTACAACACACCACATTATAATGTATTTACTATCTCACACGCTCAAGTTTCAGTTACCCAATCAGAGTGTAGAAACAGTACCATGTGACTTAGTTGACCAGTGACACAAAAGCTATATTGTCATCCTCAAGCACTCAAAAATCTTGTCAGGTACAATTATGAGATTGGCTTAAAATCATGAGTTTAAAAAAATTCATTTTGGGTTCTTTTTATTTGCCTTCCAACATTTGAGCCTTTAGTCAGCACTCAAGTTACGTTCTCCTGCTTCTCTCCATATCCACTTGGTCTAAAATTTATTTATTTTTTAAATGAAAGATGAGATTCTCCCATATTCATATGAATCCAAGAGCTGGAAGGGGCTTTAATAAAAACACCATATTTCACAAGACTTGAAATAAAATCAGAACAGTTGGTAACAATGGAAGAGGTTGAAATTCATCCCATGCAGAGGATCAGCACAATGTCTTTTTCTCAGTAAAGTACATCAAGTTTATATAAATAAAAAATAATTTGGTAAAAATCATAGTGAACAATGACAGGAGCTTGTTGTCCACAGTTCTCTGTTCACTTCCTGCAGTCCACAGACCCTACTGTCATGTTAGGTCTCTGCAGGCACATCCCACAGTCTTACACAAAAACAGTTACTATACACACACGTAAGCTGTATTTTGAGGACATTCGTGGGACATAAATGGCATGTAGACTTTGTGCTGGTCCTCTATACAGCAATGAATTTCCTCAGTAAAATGTAAATGTAAAATTTCCTCTGTTTCTATTAAAATAGCATGTAGGAGTCCCAATCATGGACCAGAACCCCACTGTACTAGGCACTGGCTGAAATACATTCCACAATCCACACGCTGAAATACATGCTCGTAAAACACCAGTCAAATAATTCTGAACAATTAATCAATTAATAAAAATCTAACTCTGATTGCTGATTATTTGTGAACAGAAAAAAGGGTTAAATAAATAATTCTTTTTATATAGCTCACCCAGTTGTAGCAATCAGGACTGAGATCCTAAAGTCTGGAAAGCATGACACAAATGTAAAAAGTACCTTAAATTCAAAGTGAAAACCCAAGACTTTTTCCTATACTCTCTGAAGTACAGCATGTCCTATGCACCCAGTAGAGGACATTTTATAGTATTAGACTGTTGAAATGCTATAATTAAAGATCTGTCAGAATTTCCATTAAATCCCTGATTTACACGGTTTAATTAATAACAACAGTTAAAATTACTGTGAATAGAATTAGAGCCACTGTCATATTCTTATTGCACATTTATTCCTGATTTCAAGTCTGTACAAAATTTGGGATTGATCCTGCTCTCTTTACTTACACAAAATTTCCTACTGAAGGGGAAACTCTTTGAAGATAAAACTCCACATTGAAGTCAGTGGGATATCTGTCTGAATAAGGACTATGGTATACACCCCTAAAACAGTCACAGTTTTGCAAAAAATTAGTCGTTAATTGGATGGACGTTTATTCATAGATTTCAAGGCCAGAAGGGACGACTATGACCATCTAGCTGGCCTCCTGTATAAAACAAGCCATAGAATTTCCTCAAAATAATTCCTAGAGCAGATCTTTTAGAAAAACATGCAATCTTGATTTAAAAATTGTCAATAATGGAGGCTTGATCTACCATGACCCTTGGTAAATTGTTCCAGTGGTGAATGATTTTCACTGTTAAACAGTTTTGCTTTATTTCCAATCTGAACTTGCCTAGCTTCAACTTCCAGCCATTGGATCATGTTATACCTTTCTCTACTAGACTGAGAAGCCCATTATTAAATAGTTCGTCCCCATGTAGATACTAATATGTAATCAAGTCACCCTTCAACCTTCTCTTTGTTCAGCTAATTTGAGGAAGTGGATTATTGCAGAATAAATTAAATACGGTTGTAGAATGGACATTCAAGCCACAATAATTTGCTTTATGATAATTGTGAAATATATCAAATGTGTCACCTTTCAGTAGAATTCAAGACCCTTTTCCTACAAGCTTCCACAACCACAACTTGCCAGCTAGGGCCAATTCTGCTTCATTGAAGTCAATGGGAATCTATCCATTTATTTTAATAGGAGCAGTATCAGACTCATTGTTACTGGGAATTTTATCTGAGTCAGAATACAGAATTGGTCCCCATGTTTAAATAAAAGACTCTGTAAATACTGAAGACTATATTTCCTCTGGAAGCATAAGAGAGAATGAAATGCTGTTACTGTAACAATGGCTCCTGGAGTCACTGGAGACTGACTGAACCACCCTGTCATGTGACAAGGGTATGCCCTGTTTGTAACATGGGATTATGTCATATGACTAATGCCAGGAGATAAAGACTGATCTCTTACCATATCTGACAAGTAAGCTAAATATGTGGAGGGGAATGGAGCCTGAATCCCTCAGCCTAGAAGGGAACCTGGCAGAAACTGGAGGAGATGGTGGCTGAACTGCTGTTTTCCTAGAAACAAGTAATACTGCAGAGAAATCCAAGAGAGTAAATCCTTTAACATACTGCTACTGCAGCAGGCACAGAGATATTGGGGATATGCAATATATTCCAGTAGGAGCACAAAAAGAACCGCAAACTGCATTCAAAAGTCATTCAAAAATGTCCAAGAATACTTTGATATACACAAGAATGTCACTTAGGAAAAGCACATATTTTTGATAAGAAAGAAGCTAAGAGCTGAGAGCATTAACCATTATGTTAGAGACTTAAATAGTAAAACTAAATCATGAGAATCTGAATAGTTAACAGAAGAATTAATTGACACCAAATTATTTGTTGTTAAAAATTGATACCCAGATCAAAGCAAGGTTATTGCGAGAAACTGACTTCACATTACAAAAAAGCAGTGGATATTTCTAGAACTAGTGAAAGCTATGCTGCCCCAAATGAAAGTGTTAGCAAGAACTGAAGTCCTGCTCATTAAAAATCCATACTACGGCACAGAAACACAATACAATGGCAAGCAAACAGCAGAGAACAGATTTATTTGCAATAAATATGGATGCAATTACAACGTAAGAGTATCCAGCATAAAGGATGTGATGTAATGCTGCATGCAATTAAACAACCATTTTGCAAAAGTATGCTGCTTTTATTATTACTGTGTATTACAGTACTATCGAGATTGGGTCCCCATTCTGCTAGACATTGTACAATTCATAGTAAGAGACAGTTTACAGTCTAACTACACAACACAGACAAAAGAAAGTATCTCAGTTTTACAGATGGGGAATTAAGGTGAACGGGAGTTAAGTGACTTGCCCAAGGCCACACATTAAGTCTATGGCAGAGTCTAGAACTGAACACAGTTGGACTGCTTCAAATCCTTTCAGTACAAACTGCAAAGATGTATAAAAGCAAAATGCATTCATCCACATAGACTTGGTGGAATTCCATGTGTTCCATGAGGAGAAGACCAGTTTATAAAATCAGATGGTTAAGGTGTATATCTTGTCTACTGAAGAATATGAGGAAGTATTTAATAGACTGGATGCATTAAAGATATAAAACACCACACTGATACAGATTCCAAAGTCCTGACACAAATACACATATCATTTAAATTCCCATTAGCACTGAGAAATAAACCGTTTGACCAATTGCAGAACAATAGAAAGTTGGGAAAAGACTTCTTCAAGCAACCAGCACTGGAAGGAGCTAAATTGAATTAATATCAATACTGAAAAACAAAACAAAACTAGGATTCTGAGCTTGCAAAAACTTAATGCAAAGTGTGATGCTCACTATCATTAATGCCAATGACCGCTAACAGCCATAAGGCTCCTGATGGAGGCAAAGTGCTAGGAGAAGGAGACATCAGTAGAGCTCCATGTCTTTACTGAAGAATTAAATCCCATCTCCCCTCCCATAACCCGGCCTTGCTCCTAAGATCTTTCAGGTTTAAGAAACAAAAAAAAAAAGAAAAAGATATAGGATCTTATTCTTCTCTATTCTATACCAGGATAAATCAGGAGCAACTCAACCAAGGTCAATAGGATTACACAGGGAAGCAGGTAAATAGTTATTTGTACACCTCTAGAGTTTATGTTGTGAAAAATTCTGATTAATTTAATCTTATCATCACTCAGTTCACATCTGACTTCAATAGCTCTGTCAGCTCCTGCAGTGGGAGCATTTACCTGGGGCTCATGATACGCTGTGTGCTGATTCCTGAGCAGAGTGGGCAAACTGACACAAATTCACAAACAACTTTGAAGGATGCATTGCAGCATGGGAAAGCGTTCTGCTCTCTAGTGATCAGCGCACTGCAGCTTGAATTAACAAGACTGTCACAAAACAAAAACAGAAATAAATGAGAATTTTACAAAGCAAAGTAGTTTGTACATAACATACTAAAAATATCAGTGTCCTGTTTGCATAGAAGTGCAGCTCACATTCAGCTAAGTCCAGAGAAAAAGACAACATCTTTCTCTTATGACTTCCTGAAAAGCTCACTATTCTATATTTGTTTGTTAATGGCTTTGAATCTATTGTCATATACTTCACTCTTCAACAGGCGTACTTCAGTGCAGAGAAATATGATTCAGCCACATTGGAACAAAGGTGAGAGAAGGAAAAACAACAGATGTAATACTATTTGCATCTGTGAACAATATATGCTATTTTATTATGACCTAAAGTAAACAGATGCATGTAAACTGCATCCTAGACATAGAATCAAATTTTTTTGCTGGCTTCAAAGTTCCTAACCTTCATTAATCTTCCCACTCATATATTCATTTGTTGTTGTTTTTTTAAATCATTTATTTAGACAATGTAGAGTGTGCATTTGCAGAAAGTATAACAGTGGGTGTGATACAGGACTTGGTCTCTTTTATCAGTTTGATCAGCTTCTGGCTGTATGTGCGTTCAAATTCAAAAGAAGGAAGGGAACGAGAAAAAATCCAAACGGTGCCCCCTGAATGAAGAATACTGATTCGTGTATAGAGCATAACAAAAGGGGATGGTAAAAAGAGAGGAGATAGTGGCACTCATTTACCACAAAATCAAGCTGTTGATAAAGAAATTAATCAAAAAACCTAAGGACATGAAGAGAAGAAATTCTTTAACTGCCTACATACCAATGCTAGGAGCCTGGGTAACAAACAGGAAGAACTGCAATTGCTCATTTGTAAGAATAAATTATATTTAGCTGGTATTACTGAAAACTAGTGGAATGGTTTGCATAACTGGAATGTTAAAATCAATGGTTATAATCTATTTAGAAACGATCAAGTGCACAAAAGAGGAGAGGAAGTGCTATTTTATGTCAAAAATGGCATTACCTGTTTCTGAGTCACTTGTAACTCAGAAGAAAATTATCCTGAATGCTCAAGGATCAATGTCCTAACTAACTGATAAAGCACAAGGTCGGGTATTAGTTAGTATCTGCTTCAGACAATCAAATCACATTAGGGAACAAATGACTGGCTCCTTAGGCACCTATCTTTAATATGTAGGGAAAAAAGCTGCATGATCCACGGGGCATTTCAATCTAAGTGACATAGGCGGGAGGTCTCATGCTACCAGTACAAAAACATTCCTGGAATTTCTAAATATTACAGATGACCATTTCCTAACTCAAAAATTGTTGCAACCAACACAGGGTAATTATGTATTGGACCTCATTCTAACATAAAAAGGAACTGATCGCAGAACTACAAATTGGTGGTATCTTAGCTTAAGTACAAATGATCATGACTTGATCACGTTTATAATGTAGAAACATAATAAAATCCAAACTCTCTCTCTCTCTCTCTCTCTCTCTATATATATATACTTGGTGCTTTAAAAGGTCCAATTTCACAAAAATGAAAACAGTTATGAGCTAAATCAGCTGAGAGGAAATATTTTAATCCAAAAAAGTGAATGATAATTGGGAATTGTTTAAAAACACTTTACTAGATGACCAAAAAGCCATAATTGAGGAAGAAGGCTATATTGCTTAAAAATCTGACCTGCTTTAGAGGGAAAGTGAAGGCAGCGATAGATAGATAGATAGATAGATAGATAGATAGATAGATAGATAGATAGATAGATAGATAAAACAAATGGAAGAAAGGGGCTGTTGATAGTAATGAATATAAATTAGAAGCTATGAATTGTAAAAAAACTGATAAGGGAAGCAAAGGGACAAAAGGAGAAATCTATCACCAGCACAGTTAAGGACAATAAGAAGTTGTTCAAGTACATTAAGAACAAGTATAATCCTAACATGGTATATAAATGGTAGAATTATCAATAATAATGCAGAACAGGCAGAAGTGTTTAACAAATATTTCTTTTCTGCATGGGGGGGAGAAACAGACAACACAGTCTCATCAGATGATGATGGTAACACTCCTTCCTTTCCACTGGTATCTCAGGAGGATGCTAAACAGCAGCTACTTGCATCTAAAATTTTAAAAGAGCTAGCTGAGGAGTTTGCTGAACCATACATGTTGATTTTAAATATGTCTTGGAACAGTGGGGAAGTTCCAGAAGACTGGAAAAAAGTTCATGTTATGCCAATATGGAAAAAAGGTAAGCAAGTGATCTGGGTAATTATAAGCCTGTCAGTATGACATTGAACTCAGGCAAGATAATGGAGCAGCTGATACAGGACTCAATTAATAAAGAATTAAAGGAGGGTAATATTATTAATGCCCATCAACATGGGTATATGAAAAATAGATCCTGTCAAACAAACTTTATTTTATGATGAGATTACAAATTTGGTTGATAAAGATAATAGAGTTAATGTAATAGACTTCTGTAAGGTATTTGACTTGATACCACATGGCATATTGATTAAAAAAACAGAACTATATAAAATTAACATGGTAACTGTAAATAGAAAATCTTCATCAAACAAGTATTTCCAGTGGGGTCCTGCAGAGATTGGTTCTTGGTCCTATACTGTTTAACTTTTTTTACTTGAAGAAAACATAACATCATCACTGATAAAGTTTGCAGATAACATAAACATTGGGGAGTGGTAAATAATGAAGAGGTCAGATCACTGATACAGAGAAATCTGGATTGCTTAGTGAACTGGGCACAAACAAACAATTTGCATTTTAATGTACATCTAAGAACAAAGAAGATAGGCCACACTTATATGATGTGGGACAATATCCTGGGAAGCAGTGACTCTGAAAAAGATGAGGATTGTGGTGGATAATCAGTTGAAAATGAGCTCCCAGTTTGATGCTGTGGCCAAAAGGCCTAATGCGATTCTTAGGGCTGGTCTTCACTACAGGGAGATCCACACTGCTGCCATCAATGCAGCAGAGGTCCATTTAGATGGCAGAGCACTCTCTGGTTGACCCCGCTATTCCAGCTCTCCGAAAAGAGTAAGGGAAGTCAACCGCAGAGCATCTCCCATTGACGCAGCACAGTGAAGGCACCGGGGTAATTCGACCTAAGCTATGTCGACTCCAGTGACATTATTCACATAGCTGGAGTAGCATAACTTAGGTCGAATTACCCCAGTAGTGAAGACAAGCCCTTAGATGCATAAACTGGGGAATCTGGAGTAGGAGCAGAGAAGTTATTTTATCTCTGTATTTGGCACTGGTGTGACCACTGCTGGAATAGTGCATCCAGTTCTGGTATCCACAACTGGTATCCACAGAGCTCCATATTAAGCTGCTTCCTCCATAGTAGGAAACTTAATGGAGGTGGGTGGCAATGGTAACACTGCTACTTGCCATCTAGTTAAATCCCCCTGAGGCTCAAGAGGCCTATAACTGGCACAGTGAGAAATAATGTACATTTCTCTACCTCTCTTGCACCTGCTCTAGTGAATCTGTTCCCATGTTTGTAAAACATTTTGAAAGAATACCTTCTGAGTACTATTTACTAGAATACCTACATCTGCCAGACAAATGGCTGCTTAGAAGGAAGTAGGTCACTGGCTGCAGGCTCTCAAAGTACCATAGTCCTGCATGTTGACTAAAGTTATAACCAGTCACAAAGTCATACATTAAGAGCCATTTTTTCATGGCTTCATACAAGCACTTTATCAGAAATGCATAACTTCAGTGCATTTGTGGAGCCACCCAACAGCATGGAATGTAAGTGGAAGAAATCATGGGCACAGTTCATGAACTGCAAAGTTGCCTAATCGGCCTGGTACTACTCTCACCAACATCCATTTGACACTGAAAAAACTGCACTGACTTCAGTGATGTCACTCTTGATTTACACTGGGGTCCAGAGAAAAAACAGGCCTACACAAGCTGAAGAAAACTGCCTTCCTCATCTTACCAAGCAAATTACACAAGTAGCCCATGGAAACAGTCCAGAGAACTTCCTCTGAATGAGGGTGTAACTCATTTAAGTCATTTAATGAGACAGGATAATAGCCATTATTTTTCACTTGGCCAGTTCATATTGTGACACTCAGAGGGAGTGAGTCTGTCAAGTTTTTGTCTGCTTTATTTGATTTTTCACCATACTGCCCCTGGCCTCTCTCCATTGTGCTGGGAGTGCATTAAGCACTGGAGAAGCAGTGAGGCTCAACCAGTGTAGGGAGAGGCTGGAGATGGGGAATGGAATTACAGTTAGACAGAAGATTCTTTCTCCTAACAGAACCAAGTCTATTTGAAAGGTTTTGCTGTTTTCCTCTGTCTTACATATATCTATATACCACATTACATGGAGGAGAATTGGAATAGGATTTCTGATATTTCTGCTGAGATGTTGGGACGAGATTGTTTTATGCATCTGTCCATGTTGAGACACATTTCCAAGATCTTAATTTTTAAGAGATTTTATATCTTTTAATCTGGACTACTTCTAGACTCAAAACCTCTAACAAATGACCGATACCTCTAATGAAATATATTTCAAAAGACCTGCTTCACAATAATCCTCCAGTTTATATAGTCCTTTGCCCCAACCCAAAATGGGTGTAAATCATTGCCACTGTAACTGGGTAGTATTTTATACCCACTTTGCATTGGCATCAATAACTCCACAAATGCAGAACAATATTAAGTTGGGCCCAAAGTCTCTGTAAGCACCCCACTCTGTAGCAGTTTAAGAGTTCTTTTGGGATTAAAGTTTTATTGATCTTTTAGATTTTTACAGGTATGGGACTAAATAGAAGACTCCCAGTAAAATGAAAGGAGAAAGAGGTGAGGGAAAAATTAGATTGTCTAACTTGAACTGAAAGCACTTTGGTCAGAGTCATGTTTGTGAAGGACCATAAACATGCTGCTGCTATATGAATAAATGTTAATAAACAAAGACATTATTAAAATAAAATAATAGCCCTGGGGTACTGGTGGAGGATAGGCAAGAAATAATAGTTATACAACATTGAACAATAGTATGCAATATGCTGTGTGGTACTGCTATACTAGGGTGACCAGACAGCAAGTGTGAAAAATTGGGACAGGGGATAGGGGGTAATAGGAGCCCATATTAAAAAAAGCCCCAAATATCAGGACAGTCCCTATAAAATCTGGACATCTGGTCACCCTATGCTATTCGTATAATAAAATATTAAGATGGCAAATATGGGAAGGCAGGCATTTAGAAATAGCAAAGACCTATTAGTTTATGCCAGCCAAGAAGACTGTAATGGAGGATCTTAGTAAGAGTGTAGAACTGCCAGCCAACACCTACAATCACAGTTCACGTGATCTTTTGACCTCACCATGTATAAGACTGGATGTATTAATAAACTCTAGATACTGACACTTAATTTCTAATGAGACAATTATGGTTTATCACATCACTGTGAGAACATGCATTTACTACTCCAATTATAATAAAAAGGCACAAATTTTTTCTAGTTATGGGCTGAGCAACCAGGAGAGATTCCAGAAATATTGCAAGTCTTCTCTGAAAATGTAAAACAATTCCCAGGATCTACTGCCTTTGAGTGCTGCTGCAGGCACTTTTGCAGGACTGTGTGCATATGCCATTCCTATTAGATGGCTAAACAGAGAATTTAGATTTCTAGTGGTCTTGATCTGGCAAGAGCCAGAAAAGCACTTTTTCTACACCAAACTCACCTGGTTCTTCAGCTGGTATAAATTAGCATAGCACAATTGACTTCAATGGAGCTATGTTAATTTATACCAGCTGAGAATCTGGCCCATTTAAAAAAAAAAAAGTTTGGCCAGCATGAGAAACAAATTGTGAAATTGAGGGGAAGTGAGCTGAACAACATAAAAACTGAGATTCGGATAACAAAGATCAACATGAATTCTTCTTCTGGAGCTGTGGATAATGATAAAACTGTCAGACTGAAAGAATATCTAGTGAACAGAACTATCTGAGAAAAATTATTTAAAAGCATTTGATTTATGGAGGCATTTCTTTACTGTTACCTTTGTTTACTGTTACCTTTACAGAGCATAGCAAGTGTACTGAAGCGAGGGCACAATTGTGCCACATATCTGCATATACTTTAGATGGTGTTTTGTAGCATTTATACTCCATCACACTAAACAAATCTTTGTGTGGTCTCTGCCATTTCTAACTCATAAATAGGTGCTGGTCATATTGAATGGTCTAGGTGACATGCTCATATAACGTTGGACAAGACTTGGTCCTGTGGAGGATGTTCTTGCTTCTTTTTCTCCTGCTGCTGCACGAGTAAATGCTGTTGCCTTGACAACACAGGGCAATCTCGGGCTTCTCACATGCCAGTAGGAAGAAAGCCAAGTCCTTTCCACAAGAAACAGAACTGCTGAGAAACAAACAACTAACTACTGCCCAAGGACCTTGGATCATTTAATGGGGAACCTGCCAAAACAAGCATCGGGCATTCTATTAAAGTCATGTGATTTCAAAAAAGAGAAAAGGGCATCACCAATCAGTCATATGTTGTGAAGGCCAAGATTATAACAGAATTCAAAAAAGAACTAGATAAATTCCTGGAGGATAGGTCCATCAGTGGCTATTAATGGCTATTAGCCAAGATGGGCAGGGATGATGTCCATAGCCTCTGTTTGTCAGAAGCTGGGAATGGGCGACAGGGGATGGATCACTTGATTACCTCTTCTTGATCACTTGATTCCCTCTGGGGCACCTGGTGTTGGCCACTGCTGGAAGACACTATATGGGATATATGGGCCATTGGTCTGTCCCATTATGGTAGTTCTTATGTTCTTATCCAGGGGACACAAACATAGAAGGCTCAGCCAGATCTGAGAGGTTGCAGTCACTTGAGGACTCAGTTACACTTAGGATGGCTATGTCCTTACATTGTGGGCCCAATTCTCCTCTTACATCAATTTCACACACGTATAACTCCATTGGCTTCAACTGAGGTACTCCTGTTTTACACCAGGGTGTGGCCACACAAGTTACCCTTAACCTTGCCATTTTCTTACAAGGTTTGTTGTCTCTGCAGTAAGACACCTAAACTCAATAAGTTAGTAAAAGGCAGAAAAACCTTGAAACTATTGTGCAATTGCTTCAGGAATTTGCTGACTATCCCATTTCCCACAAGACAAGTCACCAGTGTACCATATCCAGCTGATCACTGGGGAGGGCAACACCATCTCATTCCAAGCTACGATTCAGGAGGATTGAAAGCAGAAACAGTCTTTAAAACTGACTCTCCCAGCTACTCAGTGTATAAAGAGAGGAGATATGATACTGAATGGGAAATGTATCATTTTATAATTAAAACCTGCTTTGCCTTTTATCCTGAGAGATAGGATAAGAATGACCTTCTTTATATTGTGTCTTGCATCTCATTTTTATTCTTCTCTAAATATCATGGATTACAACCGTTCTGCCAATGAAGACTGAATAAAAGAGGAGAGAGAGGGAAACACTTCCCTAGACAGAATGGTGAACAGAGACACTGGTCATTTCAGGGACAGATTTAGGGGCAGGTGACCCATGTGAGTACCTGGTGTGCTGGGCTTGGGAAGCACCAGGCTTACAGTGCTGTTTTTGTTGTTAGCGACAAAAGGGAAAATAGAATGTTTGAAGTAAAATGTTTCAGGTATTCCGTATGTAGTTTCATTTTTCACAACTTCCTAGAATGTTCTAGAGCACTGCAGAATCTTGTGGAACCTTCCAGACTTTCTGAGAACTACATTTTACTTGAACCTCCTAGAATGTAGTCAGTCATGCCCTCACGGGTGTATAAGAGGTGGGGTATTGTCAATCAATCAATGAGAACTGTTTATGAATATTTTGAATGAGAATAAAATAAAGCTTCAGGACTGCTGCGGCCAAGGCTATGACAATGGTGAGAACATGGAGGGAAGAAACAGTGTCCAAGCAAGGATCCTTGCGGTGAACGCAAGAGTTTTCTTCTGGCCTTGTGGCTGCCATTCCCACAATCTGGTTGAGACAGATACAGCATCATATTCTTTAGATTCATTATCTCTCTTCGCTGCAAAGGATATACATCCTGTTTTCAGCCTCAACTATCAGGTGGAATTTCCTCATGGATGATATTACAAATCTGACTGTGAAGCCGCTAAATGACTCTTGCTGGGAGAGCCTCATTGACAGCATAAGACCAGTGAGATACCCAGAGACTGAAGTTTCTGGCGCCCCGATGGAACTGGCACAGTTGAGTAAAGCCAAGGCCAGAATCTGACATAAGGTGCAAAGCCTGGCAAACCAGATCACTGACTTCAAATTTCTGGTCTCACTTGTGGCTTTGCATGATAGCCTGTTCCAAGTAAACATTGTAAGCAAGGCATTACAAACTCAGTCAATGAACATTGCAACCACCGCTATTTTGATGAGAAATCTAATTTGTTAGTCTCTAAGGTGCCACAAGTACTCTTGTTCTTTTTGCATATGCAGACAAACATGGCTGCTACTCTGAAACCTTGATTTCATTGTGGCCTATAGAGACAACCAGTTTGAAGATGCCATCACTACTGCCAAAGAAATGGTGGAAAACTTAAGAGTTGAGCCTGTCTTCAAGGAAACTCATATTCATCAGAAGAAGACACAGTTTGGTTATGAGGGCAGAAATGAGGTGATGGTAAGCTCAGAAGAAAAATTCAAGAGGGAGTTTTTTTGCTTGCTCATTAACATTGCTCGAGTGCCCACTGAAGAAAGGTTTGGACCACAAAAAGACCTGGGGGGGGGGTTGTATGACCTTAATAATCTGCCAGAGGACAGGAAAACACTTTTGAACAATTGTATGAACCTTTACCAGAGGTGACACATGGGGAACATATGGACATAAATGATAAAGACCTCTGTGTCGAACTGAACAACATCCGAGACTTTTGCAACACAGGAAGCACTCTCTGTTCCAAATTCTCTAATTCATTCATAATGCAGAGCTGAAGAGCACTTTTCCTAATGTGTGGATAGCTTTGAGGCTTGTGCTCACGCTACCAGTCACAGTCATGAGTGGTGAATGCAGCTTTTCAAAGCTCAGGCTCACTAAAACATATCTTCAATCGACAATGACCAACAAGAGACTGACATTGCTTGCTATTTTATCGCTTGAAAAACTCTCTGACACTGTGCTTCATTTGGCAAGGGCAAAGGCGAGAAAAGCCACTTTTTGACCTAGAGGATGAGGGTTAACAGTCTAAGTCTGTCACCTACTCTAACAATATTTACTGCTGTCCAATGTTGGTGCACAGTTCCATTTCTTGATGTTAGTACATGTTATTCTTAAAATTAAAAAGTTTCTATAAGCTTGGAGGAAATAAATTTATTTATTTGCTTATATATGGTATGAATAAATACAGATTTACAGATCCTAGCGTGAAAATTTATCATCTTATATGACAGGGATAAATCATGCATGCAAATCATGCATCAAAATTGTGAAATGGGCTGCAAATGCAATAAAAATAAGATATTCAAAAGTTTAACAAATGGGGGAGGGGGGGAATGCTGAAGACGCTCCTTGTCTGGGGCAACATTTGGTCTAGAGCCAGCCTTGCATACTATACAGAGGAAGCTATGAACACATTATAAATTTACTGCCTTATAGTTGCAGAGTTTTTGCTGCATCTTATGCTTGGTTTGGGAGGTTCTTGGCCATGGAGTGGTCAGCTGTGTGGTTTTTCTAGCCCATAAATCTCACCAGATACAGGAAAAAACCTGTATTTGTTGAAAGCCAGTATTTCTCTAGGGAGATCACAGAAACTCTGTGGTAATCTTCAGACTCCTCATGGCACCATGACTCTTTCAGCCTCCCTGCCCTGGGCTGGCCCATCCTGCAGCTCCTTCAAAGGTGATTTAAAGCCTGCAGAAGGAGTTTCTGTAAATTAATTAATGTTGGTTAGAGGCCTGATTTTCAGAGTCGATGGGAGCTGTGGATGCTTAGTACCTCTGAAAAAATTAGCCCTATTTGCAAGGTGCCAAGAGTGAACGTGATACCTTGCAGAGGTAAGAAGGAACGGCACATGCCCTGAAGAGTTCACAATCTAAATAGACAATAATACAGGCAAAGAAGGAGTATTTTGTGCAAATAAAGCAGTATATGTCAGCTCAATGATCATACATATCATTTGTTTGATTCGGGGTTTAATTTAATTTTTTTTAGGGAAAGGATAGGCATAATCTAACATAAGTGTAACACACTGGCTTAGAAGATATGATCAGGGCTCCTTCTGTGGGATGCTACTATGGGCCAGCCTGATATTTGCTAACAATCAATTGCTCCTTTAACGCAAGTGATATGGGTATGTGCTTTGGGTGATGAAAGTCCCTACCAACAACCATAGTGTCTGTATGTGTGCAGCCACTGTTTGTTACACAAACATTAATTAACTAGGGAATATCTCTATGGCTTTTACTGTAGAAAATGTCTTGGTGGTTCTCCCTTAGCCCTGCCACGCCTCCTCCCGCAGCATCCAGGCCTACATCCAACTTCAGTTCATAGAGATATGTAGGAAGATAGTTGAGGGTAAGGGACTTGATAATACACTGCCTCTCTTTGTCAGATTTTAGCCTAAAGGAATGAATTTTTCACCCCTTTCATTACTATTCCCTGGAAATATGGGAGGGGATATGACCCTTTATTTGGACTAAGGTTGCACAGTATGATACAGCATTTTCATGGTTATAGAAAGCACTAGCCTCCCAGCTCAATCATGTCCAAATGAGTAAAATCATTTGAATTGGTATTGATGGTACTACAAGATTTGCCACTCCAGATCAGATTGTTTGTCCATTCAGTCTGGCATCCTGCCTCTGACAGGAGACAATCCTTGATGTTGCACAGGAAGGCAACCCCCACTTGGTTGATTGTGCCATGCTATATATGGGAGTAAAATGCATTCATGACTTAAATGCATGTATGATTGTCATTGTCTCCTAGTGTGATCTCTCAAGAAGTCTCAGCTTCTCCTGACTGCCTCTCCTTAGTTTGCTCTCAGGTCAGTTCCTGGACCCTCACTCCAATTAAATCTGTCAGCCCTTCACTCTGTCCCTTCAGCCCTTCACTCAGGCCTGTCAGCACTTCACTTTCCTGGCTGTTTTCTCAGAGGCAGCGTGGGGCAGGGCTGTCACCCCTTTTCTGTCCCAGGTCTTTCCGTCTCCCTTTTTTCTTCTCTTTACTCTCCCCTGGCCTTGTTTCCTCTGTTGGTTGAAGCTATGGGTGGCTGCCTCCATGAGCTGCAAACTGCATGGGGTTGTGATCAGGCTGCTTGCTTGTAAACAGAAGAGAGTCTCCTCCCTCCTCTATCTAGGCTCAGTATGGGGTTTGTAGAACCCATTACAATGATCTGTATTCTATATGGAATGGACATTCTATGTTATCGAATAACGGTACCAGCTACATCGTAAACACAACAGCAATTATTTTCACATATAGGGCACAATTTGTTTCCCAAAGTAAATAGCAAGTAATAATTCTTGTCTCCTAGTCTGCACATAAGGGGAGGAAGGCAGACTTGTGCTGGGAAGCAGGTGATTGGCAGTGGCTAAATAATACTCTCTGGAAATTTACCCTGGTATTAGGTGGAGTTTGTTGCAGCTCAGAGGACAAAACCCACCCACCTCTGCAGCGTCGCCTTCAATTCTTTTAACGTTAACAGCAAGAGAGCCAAGAAGGGCAAACTATATCTTCCTGGGCCACATGCAAGGCATGCACATTCACTACGTTAGCCTGGCAGAGTTCAGAATCCAGCTTCGTAATAGCACAGGCTTTATTCTCCACACAAAATTACAGTATGCACTGTTCAACTGTGACAAGCTATCATACAGCATGCTTCCTTACCGCCTTACCCTATATTTCCCCTTCATTAACTTTCGGTATATCCATTTGCAATAATTCAGTATTAAAGATGTACATCTGGTAGGTGTAGGTTTGTTGTTCAAAGGGACTAAAATATCTAGGTCTTCCCCCTCTGGTAGCTGGTTATTTTACCCCTGATTTGTGCATTTTACAAAAGCAGCCTTCGCCCTCTTAACCCATTCATTTTCTTTTGTAGGATGTTTTTGTGGTTAAGGAACTGCACTGGGACTCAGGAGACTGGGGGTAAATTCCCTGCTCTGCCACAGACTTCCAGCGTGATCTTGGGCAAGTCACTTAAGTTCTCTGTTCCCAATCTATAAAATGAGGGTAATAATACTCCCTTTTCCCTTACTTATTGTATGTCTTGTCTATTTACATAGTAAGCTCTTTGGAGTAGGGACTGTCTTGCTATTTGTATGTACCCACAATGGGGCTTAGGACTTCTAGATATTATTGTAATATAAATAAATAGGAATAGTGTGCAGCTTCTTTGGCTATTTTGAAATGCAGGAAACTGTTTGGCCAAGCAGAAAGGCTACTGTAGCTGCACGCATTTAGGTAAAGAGCAGAACGTATATAGCTAAATCCCAAAAGATCTTTGTAACACAGGTCCCAGAAAGAACTCACCAGAGCAGCCTGGGTACAGGAATGAATTTCTGTCAGACACATCCCAAATCAGAAGTCTCTCATTCTGTTGAAAAAACAGAAAAAGTAATTATTACGTTTATAATCACAACCTGAAATACTGGAACTAAAACGAGCACAAGATGCAACATAGTCAAGTGGTTAAAGCATGTGACTGAGAATCAGGAAACTTGGTTCTACTTCTGCATCCGACAATTGCTGTGTAGCCTATGGTGAGTCATTAGATTCACTTTCAGGGTAGCCTTATCAGGTATTCTACCTACAAAAATACTGTACAGCTTAACCAACTAATGATTACAAAGTGCTTTGAGATTCTTTATTGGAAGATGCCATATTAGTGCTAATGAACCTCAAAACACTCTACAAATCTGTTTAGACTATGAATAAAGGTGTTTGAATAAATGGAATTACTGAACATGAACACCAGTGCTACCCTGGATAAACATGACTGACTGTACTTGCATTGTCATTTATACCAGTGCAAAGTAGGTGTCAAATGCAACCCAATCAGAAATCACCATTGTATTACTCCAGTTTATACCTGTTTACAGAGGAGTAACTAGATTAATGCTGTAGTGATTTAGGCCCACTTTGTACAGGTGCACACAACAACACATTGTGCAAAGCAGTGGAGAATCAAGTGCTGTCTCTTCCCCAAAATTGCTAAAAATAATTCTGTGGTAAGATAGCCACCTCTGCATAAATAACTATTTTTCTATGGTTTACAATTCTTAATAGAGAAATCCCTTCCTGTCAAAAGTGATCTATCAGAAATATTGTTATGGCTAACCATTTTCATGATGCGGTCGTCAGCAAGGGTTGAGTGCTTGAGTGGGTAAATTCTAACACATGGCTTTTTTAGTGAAAGAAATAAGTTTTCCCTCACTGCTTCAGAAATGGGCTTTAATCTTGACCTTGAAGAATAATTTCTAGTGGTGAGAGAGCAGTTCAATCTATAGTCAGTCTTTGGCTTCCCTCCTAAAACTCCTGACAAGGATGCTAATCATTATCAGATGTGAGGATGGTTTTTAATAAGTTTAGTGCTTAAGAGTCTATTTGTTAACCTAAACCAGATCAGTCCTAACTCCTCTGCATTTGCCTACTGCCACTCAACTTAACCAGGTCTGTAGTTACCTTTCAATTGACTTGTGTCAATGATAATAATGATGATACATTTTTATTTTTAGAGCACTCAAACGTAGCCTCTAAGCTCTGCACACGCACACGCACACACAAACACATAACTAATAACTGAACATTTCCAAAGGGCAACAAGTCCTTTTAGAATAGTAATGAATACAAAAATCATTTTGTGCACTGCATGGGAGAGGTGCATTTCAAGGTTTTCCTGTATAGCTTCTATGAAAATTGGCCCCTAAGCAAGGGTGTGAGTCATTGATGAATACAGCGCTAAGGCTTCCTGCTGTGCAGCAAGAGCTGTAAAAGACATTAGAGGAACACAGGGGCGGAGGAGGAGAGAGCATGGGGGTTAGAAGGTTATTAAATAAAACCTAGCAATGGGTTTTATGTGAACACTTTCTGAATAATGTTTTGAAAATGTACCACCTGATCACTGGGCATAGATCTGACTGCGGTCTTGGTGCCCTCAACTGGCTGATGCTAACAGGGGCTATAAAGACAGTTCTCCGCTTTCCTAGCCATAACTAAGGTCATGTCTGAACTACAAGCCCCTCACTGCTTAAAATAAATCAATATACTATACTGGGAAAAGGCTGCTACTGTAGACACTCGTATCCTGGCAAAGCTGGAGCCTACACCAGTATAGTTATTCCACCATCCCTAAATGAAACAAGTTATACTGGTAAAAGTGCAGTTATGCTGATTTAACTGTGTCTGCATTAGGGCTTTTGGCCACATAGCCATGTTAGCAAAATATACCTCACACTCCTAACCAACCGAGCTATGCTAGAAAAACTTTTAAGCGTAGACCAGCCCTCAGAGATTCTACTGGAGATCATCATAGAGAGGGATTAGATCACAAAGTTCAAATCCAGATCCAGACTTCCACAGTGTTCAAGAGTGTTTGATTGTGGTCAAGATTCTCTTTATTATGGAAGAAATAAAAGCTGGTACCAATTTGATTTAATTAATTGACTAGCAAATACTGGACGTTCTAGAATTGATATCACAATGGTTCTGGACTTTATGGTGCAATCGGTTTCTACCTACCCAAGGAGGGAGTTACAGAGTGCAATAAAGAAATAATGTTTTTAGTTAATGCAAGCAGAGATTACCACGACTTCTTCCTGATCCCTTGTATTTACTTATATTCATCTCAAATCAGATAACAATGTAAGAACCTTTGCAGAGTCAGCCCTGCATTTATACTCTCATATCCTCCTATTCTTCTTCTCATTCCTGCTATCACCTTAATCTCTTTTTCCCATTCTTGGCTTCTTTCATTTTGCTGCCACCTCAGTTTACCCATCGGTAAAGCAGGTCTAAAAATACTTCCCTCTCTGTGTAATGTGAAGCATTTTGAGGTCACCAGATGAAAGGAGCCATATGTAAAATATATTATTGTTCGGTTTATTTTTCTTGACTTGCAATCATGGTTTTAAAATACTCTCCAGCTTTAATTTTAAATGCCCTTAAAAGTAGATAACAGCCTTTTAAATAAGATATTGTTTTTCCTGCTGACCTATACAGACTGCAGACATTTTTCAAGAAATGTCTACGCATTTGTTTTTTCTCTCTGTTTATAGGTAACAAATTTACCTCCATAGTCATTATCGGAAGCCAAACCATCATGAAAAGCTTTATTTTCATGCATATGTGCAGTTTAATGCACTGAGCATAATCAAAATCAGTAAGTCTAAAACTAGATTTTTATTAGACACAATAGAAACCAGAAATCTTTACAACGCCGAATAACTGTGGTTTTGCAGTTATATATTTTGAACAAACGAACACAGTGGTCAGTGTAACCAAAGATTCAATCATTTCAGAGGGAGAATAAGCTGGGGGAATTGTTTGTCAAGTTATAGTCTTATTTTGTTCAAAATTACTTCTTTTTTCTTCCATAAAGCTCTAATACAGCACCCATAGTTTTTACCAGCAAGGAAGCATTTTCTGTTTGTTTTTTTCCACTAGGAATCACACTCTCCATTTTAAACTGGAGCTTGACAACTGAGTTCTTGTTAAAAAAAACAAACACTGAAATATATAGACATGCAGCACCATCTACTGGATTAAAATATTGATTATTAATGCATGACAGACATGTACAGAATATATTTCCACAAGGCAAAGGTAGAAAGCAATCATATACTCCAGAGCTGATTATAGTGATGTATTTAGTCAGCATCAGGGCTCAGATAAATCCATAGATATGGAATTTCCATGGATATCATGGAATAATACTTAGCACTGATTTAGCATATTATATTTTTAAGGCACTATATAAATAGAACACACAAAAAAACTATGTTAAAAGAACATTACTAAGGTTGCAATGTCAAGCAAATTAGGAAATTCCAGAATTAAAATTTCATGCCAGCTTCCTTGTGTATATGCACTTGAATTACATGATCAGATAATATTTTTTCCATGGGGGCCCTGTCTCATTCAATGTAGAGGATGAATGGTGGTCAGTTCATGAGCAGCTATTTAATAGCTTGCTTTCTTTTCATTGTTCAGTGTGTGCCTCCCACTATTTACTCACACTATTCAAATGCTGCTCTGAAGACAGAATTATAAACTTCCTCATAATATCTGAGTGTTTCGCAAAAATGAATTAATTTCCATTTCATCCTATTTTATAGACAGTGAATTGAGGGCCAGAGAGATAAAGGTTTTAAATGTCCACTAATTTTAGAAGGACAATTTGAGATGCCTTAGCATTATAGAACACTTTTAAGTATTCAAAGCATAGCTCCCATTGACTTCAGTTGCAGCTACGAGCACCCAGCACTTCTGAAAATCAGTCCCCAGTGTATTAAGCTGCGCACTCAAACATGAGGAACACACATTTAGTGAATATCTGTGAAAAGTTTGGTTTAGGTGATTTACCTAGCATCACATAGGAACTCTGTGGCAGAGGCAGGGATAGAATGCAGTTTTCCAGGGGAGCATTCAATTGCCTTCATCTTGAGACCATCCTTTCTCTTCCTGCAGTTCCCTGCCTCATTCACTTCACAGCTTTCAACTTCTGAACAAATAGAGCAAACATCCTACAAACAACAGCCTCCTTCAATAACCAATCCTGAATGATTCCAAGAGTAGGTCTAATCTGTGCACTGAATGAGGAAGGCCTCTTGTGGAAAAAATAGAACACGATCATGTACTTAAAGACTGTATCACAATTAAAGCTGCATGAAAACTGGCATGTCAGTCCTTTAAAAAATGTTCCAGATTGGAACAAAAAGTCAGACGTGAAATTTCCTATGGAAGAATCAAAACGGATTCTTTAAAATCTCCAGTCCCATCTCCCTGGGGTTCCAGACTCCCCAGTTCTACATCTGGTGGCAGGTGAGCAAAATCTGGAGAGCCCCAACTCTGTGACAGCTTCCTCTTCCATGCTGCCTAGGGCCCGCAGGGGGATCACTGAGAACACAAGAGAGAGTCTCCCTGCTCCCAGTTTGGGGGCCTGCAGCCAGACCTGGCACAGCCTAGACTGTTAGCTGTTCCATTAGTAGGATTTATAGAAAGCCAGCCAGTTGTGTGGAAGATTCTCATACACGTGCAGATTCACATATAGCTGTGATATTACAGCTAGTAGAAGGCAGTGGTACATCCTCCAACATTCCAAAACTGAAGACCATCTCTGTGCAGGACACCGAGCTCCTGCTGGCTCCGGGAAGGCAAAGAGTTGTTGGGCTGAACCTGGATTGCTCATGTAGAGATTGAGCCTTGGACCTCTTGAGTTTAGTGCATGAGCCTCTCCTGAGATAGTTCTCTAACTTTTGTACTGGTGACCCGTCACATAGGAAGCCCCTGAATGCAACCCCCTTTATAAATTAAAAGCACTTTTTAATATATTTAATACCATTATAAATGCTGGAGGCAAAGCAGGGTTTGGGGTGGAGACTGACAGCTCACAAACCCCCATGTAATAACCTCATGATTCCCTGAGGGGTCCTAACCCCCAGTTTGAGAAGCCCTGCTCTGCTGCATGAGCTAAAAGCCAACTGGCCCCCGGATAAGACTGTAGAGCAGACTCATTAATCTCTAACTCAGGGATCAGCAACCTTTGACACGCAGCCCACCAGAGTAAGCCCCGTGACGGGCTGGTTTGACACTCCGGGCCAATGGGGGCTGTGGGAAGCAGCAGCCAGCACATCCCTTGGTCTGCGAAGCTTCCCACAGCCCCCATTGACCTGGAATGTCAAACTGTGGCCAGTGGGAGCTGCGATCAACCTGAGAACGTGGCAGGTAAACAAACCAGCCCGGCCCACCAAGGGGCTTACCCTGGCGGGCCATGGGCCAAAGGTTGCAGATTCCTGCTCTAAGCAGTCCTGGTGCCACTAGAGGGGACAGAACACCACACTCAGCAGGTGTGTGGGTTACATTCACCCCCCCCACAGGGCACTACCACCACAAGAGCCACCAAGCCAACCCTAAATGCGCTTATTTAATAGGGTTTCCCCTTTCCCGATCTTACTGGGAGACAACGCACCCCCAAATAACCAAGGCACTGGCTTGGGGGAGAGCCAAGACTGCAATGAGGGACTAACTCTGACCCTCAAAGTGGGGGGAGGCATGAACCTCCCCCGATTTTTTAGCAGGGGGGCACCAAACCCGTCTCATTATAGGAGGCATCCCCCCCCACACTTTCCAGCATGAAACCCCCACTGCGTGAGAGTGTCGAGGGAACACAACCCCTGCCATGCCTTTTGGGAAGGGCGGGGGGGGGGTGTCACGGGAACCTTCCTGGCCCCACGCGGAGGCCACGAAGCCCTACCTCCGCAGCACGGGAGTCACGGCACTGCCTGCAACAGGGGGCTAAGGCAGTGCCCGGGGGAAGGGGGTGGGGTGAATTGGGACTCGTGGCGCGGCCTTGGGGCTGGGGTGATCGGAAGGGGCGGGGTGGGCGCGTGTGAGGAGGCGCGGGGGAGGGAGGGGGAGAGTGCGTGACCGGAAATCGGTTCCCTCCCGCCGCCGGCTTCCTGTTTGGGCCGTAACCAAGGGCTTCCCGTTGCTAAGGGAGCTGGCAGCGGAGCCTGTGGCAGGGACCCGGAGCCGAGGGGGCTGCAGGGACCCCACTGCCCCAGCATGAGCAGTGGCGACACCGACGCCTCCGCCTCGGTCCTGGCCGAGCTGGACTGGGACGATGGGTTCGCCGTCCCCGTGGCCAACGCGGAGAACAAGGCGCTGGAAGAGGAAGTGAGTGGGGAGGCGGCAGCCCGACAGGGGGACACGAACCGCCCCCCGTCCCCGGCTCACCAGCAGCGGGGCATGAACCCGACCCCCCGCCGGAGGACCGAAGCCTCCCCGACTCGCCAGCGAGGGAGGGACACGGATCCCCCTCCCCTCCAGCGGGAGGGAGACATGAATGGCCCCTGCCCCTAACGGGGGCCGGGGCAGAATACCAACCCTTCCCCTCCCCCCGGGAAGTGGGGGGACGTGAATCACCCCCTTGCCTCCTCACTGGGTACGAACCCCTCCCCGGGTCCTAGGCTAGGGCCCCCATCAGAAAAATAAAGGTTTCACACCCACTTTGCACTAGTTAAAATGACTTGCACCTTGCATAGATGATGAGGCTCTTCTTTAATTTGTAAAATTAATACACACCTGTTATATACAATGACTATGGACAACAGCATCTGTAACTACATTCTGGCCCCTGGTAATTTCAGTTGGATGCGGTCTTCTTCGTTTCCTGCCTTAAACTGTTGTGTAATATTGCTAAGCACTTATTGTTAAACACTGGAAGATCCAATTGCAAGAGCAGAGCCATATTTTGTATAATCAGTTACTTGGGATGCACTTGGATAAAAGATGCTATATAAATAAATGATGATAAACATAATTGCATGTCACATTGGGTTATCTTTTAAGGCATAAGTAGCATTAATTTTTAAACAGATTTTTATTATCTAGACCAACTATATTTATTTTCCTTTCTTCATTTTCAAAGAAGTGAAGTATATTGTCTATATCTATGTGGTTTACATCATATAGTTTATATAATTTAAACAAGCAAGTATTGCTTGTTAAATGGTATAGTTTATTGAATATAGCAGATTTTGTTTGTTTACAGTTGCAAAAGTTGCAGAAAGAAAAGGCAAACTTAAAAAATCAGTTGACTGACTTTGAAGAGCGTATTGAGGCAATGACATCACATTTGAAAAACGTCAGACAGGAGTTCAACTTTACACAGGTAAATTTTGTAACTAGTAGATCCTCCTTATCCAGTTTAGAATTCTATCTAATATTTTTCTCTAGTTTGTACTCATATCTACTGATGAGAGACCTCCCAGCCTTATTATCTTCCAGTACTTGCCTAGGAAACAAATGAAGGCATGTCTCAAAAATATTATTTTATGGTAATTAAAAATGAATAAATAATGATTGTGCATGGAATGAAGCCTGAAGGGACAGATTTTGGGATAGTTTGGCAATGGGGACTTACAGAGGCAATAGATAAGTCTGACCTAGGAAAAAAATAAAACTGTCTCAATCTGGAAAAAAAAATTGTAAAAGGAAAATGTTTGTATTGATTAGAAGATGGTTAATTGCCAAATGCTAATGGGGACTTAATTCTTGGACTTGAAAAGCGAAACAAGATGATAAGGCGAGAGAGAACTCTGCTTTGCACTCTGAGAGTCATATGTCTAGGACATATGAGCCCAAATTTTCAGATAAATGCCTCATAGATCTAATCTAGGGATCTAGGGATCTCAGCTGTTGTGACTACACGTGTTAGGAAAAGAGGCTCTCTCTGAGTAGCTAGAACCCAAACCCTACAGGATTTTCTAGATCAATATTAACAGCTTCAATTGCACTCAGACCAACGTGGGATCCAGCGTAGACCTTGGTATGAGATACCATTAATGATATAAACAAGTTGTTTTTCTAAAATGGTGCATAAATAAATGCTGTAACTTTCTATTGTTTAAAGCAAGGGACTGGGACTCAGGAGACCAGAGGCCTGCCTCTGACCTCACTTAAACCACTATAAATTAGAAACAACTCCATTCAGATCAGTGGAGTTACTGCTTTCACACCAGTCTGAGGGCCACAGCTGGCCCTGTCAGCTGAGTTGGGCTTGGACTGCAGAGCTGTAAAATTGCAGTGTAGATGTTCCAGCCCGAGATCTGGGACCCTCCCCACTCACAGAATCCAAAAGCTCTTCACTCCAGCCTGAGCGTCTATGCTGCAATTTTCCAGAGCTGCAGCCTAAGCTCTGCAAGCCCAGCTCAGCTGACATGGGCCAGACAGCAATATGTAATTGTAGTGTAAACTTATCTTGACAGTTCGAAATCAGATTTCTGGACTTTGTTCCCTAATCTGGCACCAATTTGCTGTGTGATCTGGAGAAAGACATTACTCTTTAGTGCCTCCATTTCCCTATCTGTGAAAATGACTACTATTTAACCACTTCTTAAAGCATTTGAAAAGCATCTGTTGAAAGTCACCAAATGCAGACTATATTTTACTGGGACCTCCTGATAGGCTTTTAGCAGCTTCATAACTTTATTTTGACTATATCAGTTCTTTAGAGTTCCATATGATGAAAAATATGACTAACCTCATGGAGTCTCCACACAGATTTCACTTTGTCATCCACTGTGAAGGTTATTTCTCATTCAGGAGGCAAAAATTAATTTTCTATTCCCTACTGCTGGAGAATCCCCTGGAGTTGCGGAGAGCCTGATTTGTTGGGTTTAGTGTGCAGGTGCAAGGTGATGTTGATGGCTTGTGATATACTAGACTAGATGAGCTGGTGGTCCCTTCAGGCCTTAAACTCTATGACTAGTTATGTAAGAGTTAAGGCTCAAATTTTCAAATGATTAGTGGTTTTGGGTGCCTCTGTTTTTGGATACCCAATTTCACAAACTTTAAAGGGGCCCAATTTTCAAAGGCAGGTGCTCAGAACTTTCTGAAAATGAACCCCTTTAAGGAGTCTCACACTAGACGCCCCCAAATCACTAAATCACAGCCTATGATTTCAAATGGATGTCTGATTAGAAACTCAGATAATGAATCTACTGATACAACCTATGTGAAAGGGCACTGAGAGGCTGATAGATGGCTTCCCTGCAGCTGAACAACCTCTTAGTTTTAATGTGCTAGATGCAAGTTTTAATTAGCAATCGAGATGAAGAACACCATGTGCTCCTTCTTCTGTAAGAGAAGGACTTCCAGTAGGTAAAAGATTGGGTATTGTATAGGAGAAAATATATTAAAGCAATTTGCCAGACAAAAAGAGGCACCCAGCTGGCATGTGGCAATATCTATGTCAGCTAATCCATTTCAGCTCAAAACAATAGAATACTCTTGGCTGCTTTGCCTCCTGATTCAGACAGAAAGCTACATGATGATGGAGAGACTAGTTTGAATATGATTATCTGTACTGTTGTTTGGCTCTGAACTATAGAACAGTGAAATAATAGATTCTGAATCTTGCACAAAATGTTTTTGAATCACTTCACTAGATAAGGAAGGCTAATCTGAGAACATTTGATACAGGTCATTGATTTTTTTATATTAATTCCATATCTAAAAGTCCAAACACCACTATGTGGAGTTGCTCTGAATTTACACCTGTGCAAATCAGACTCTGAATTTCAAAAGCCTCCATAGGCATTTTTATTTTAGTTCTGTAAAATCCCGAGATGTAAATTTCCTCATTTTATATCAGTGTTACCTTTAGTAGAGTTCTGATTTTGGTGAAATAATTAAAATAATATTGGGTGTTATATGCCAGTTAACGATTCCATGCAAAATAATGAACTATATTATTCTATAGTCTCTTCACAGAGCCAGAGAGAATGAAATCGAAACCGAAGAGCACTTTAAAGCCCTTGCTGAGAGAGAGCTTGGACGACTCAAAAAAGAGATTCAACGGCTGGAAAATGAGATGGTTTCCTTAAGAGAAAAGAAAAATAGTCAAGAAGTAAGGTTCAGGAATATTGTAATATGTAACCTATTCTGTTTATCACTGTTCTTCTTGCAATGAGAAGTGTTTTTGCCTTAGACAAATTAAGTCATAAGACAACAATTTTAACAATAGTACTTGTTGATGGAGCACTAATGCCTGTGACATCCCACAAATATTTATGACCCAGTCCTTCAGCCCTTGCTCAGGAACATGTTAAGAGTTTTGTGTTAGTAAGAACTGGAGGACCAATCACTTACTATGTCTTTTCTTTTTTTCAAGTCATTAGACTAACTTTTATTCCTTCAGTTGGCTTTCTTCCTTTTTGTTGACTCTCTATGGTGCTCAAAATGGCCAGATCCTCCTCCTGGCTGTACCAGACCAGGTTCTGCCATTCCCTGTCATGTTGGGAAGTCCCATCTCAGTCAATTGGCACCACTCATGGAGTAAGAGTATCCAAATTTGGCTCTGGGTTGGAGGAGGGAGGGTAAACTGCGTTAAATGATTAGTTGGATCAGTTTCTCACCAAGCGTGTATTAATTCCAGATAACAGAATGGGCATCTTGTGCCAAAGGTTCACTCACCTCAGTTTAAGACAATTTTGCTTTTTTAGGTTTGTGGAAACTTAATTGCCTTGGTTCTTCTTAATGCCAGGACCATATACTGGCATTATTCAAATTGAAGACATTTGCCATAGAAAAAGACTCATCCACTCAACAGTCTTCAGACACCACTAAATTCCTAAGACGAGGATAAATGTCCATATTCACTTGCATTATCTGTTTTGATTTTGTGCTTCGAAAGACAATACATAACTTTTAAAATTTAATTTCTCTCAAACTTTTCTAGAATAATATATTCAAAGCCACTCAGAAGCTGGAAACCTTAAAATGCCAGATGAACTGGGATCAGCAAGCTCTGGAAGCCTGGTTAGAGGAATCAGCTCATAAAGACAATGATGCAGTCACAATCCAGAAGTATGCTCAACAGGATGATGGGAAATTAAGAGTATGTAGATATACCATTTTTAAAAAAAAATTCATTGTAATATGTATATTTTCAACAGGAAAATAAGGCCATTTTTAGCATCTAAAGATTTTGTCATGTCATCAAATTAGTTAGACTGAGACAGAGAGAGAGGCAAGACATTTTGTTCAACAGCACTTTTAATCTGTGATTGTTTTCCATTTAGCACACCAATAAAATTTCATTTAAATTCTTTTTTAAAGTTTATGTAGGTGACTTTTTTATAAAGGGCTAAAATGCACAATTTAATACTTATTAGAATTTGTTTGTTCTGCTGGATAAGGCTGAATGAAGTTTAGCCTGAAATACATAAATATTTAATTATGGCCAGTAGTCACTGTGGATAAAATTTTAAACAGAACTTCATGTTGAATTCAATAGGGAGTTCATCTTAAAAATCTATGACATATGACCCTCTGAAAATATGAGTGCAAGTAATTTACATGTTCCTGTTTAAACAAGAACTGAACTGCCTAATATCAGTGAGGATAAAGTAAGGCTATTTGAATAAAATTGACTAGAGAAATGAAAGACTGATATTAAATCTAAAGTAGACTCATCAAGCAACTAGTTCAAAATTCATAGATGGTTCTCAGGTAGCTTATCACTTAGGAAAAAAGTAAGTGTTCTTTGCACTGTTCAAATTAAAGCTAATTTTACTACCATTTGTATTGAATGAACAGACAACTCAGATACCATAGCTTACTCAAATAGTCCCATTGATGTTAAAGAGACTATTTCTATAAGTAGGGGCTGCTTGCATTAGCAAAGGTTTACAAGATTAGTCCCTTAGCTTTTTGTGCATTTCAAACACATGACATAGATGATGTCTCATTAACTCCCAACTTAACTGTAGCAGAGCTTTGTATTTATTTATAATTAATTAATTATGTTAGTCCTTAAATCATTTCATTTCAGGTGCTGACCCAACAGGTAGAAAAGATGACTATGGAAGCTAATCAGAAACGCAAAATTCTTGACAATGAACTTACAGAAACCATAAGTGCTCAGGTTTGTGTATGAAGCAGATGAAGATTATTTTCCATATTTTAAGTACTTCTTAAAATTAGAAACCATTGCTAATTGAGTTTCACTTCTTTACAGATAGAGCTGGATAAAGCAGCTGAAGATTTTCGCAGGGTTCACCATGAAAGGCAAGAGCTCATCAGACAGTGGGAAAGTACAATAGAGCAGATGCAGAAAAGAGATCAAGAAATAGATCGCTGTGCTTTGGTAAACCATGTATTCAGAGTTTGCTGTATATAAATAGTGGGCCTAACCTTGAACCAATAATGAGAACTGTGCTATTGTCTCAAGTAGAAGAATATTAAAAACATAATGGGCCTTATATTCCTTTCTGCATTGCTCCGCTTTCCATTTCACTCAGCTGTTTCAAACTTAAGATATATTACAGAAGATTACCTATACAGTTGCATTGCATTGCATCGCATCATTTTGATAAATATTCTTAGTTTTAAAGTGGTGTGTGTTAAGTAAAGACCCTCTCAACTTAAGTAATACTCTTCTGCACTACCATACAGGAATCTCAGGTTTAATTTTCAGTTCCAGTCTCACGTTCCCTCTTCTATCAGGAGCTGGTGTACCTTGCAACTTCTAATAATGATCCCTCTGTCTTGTCTTAACAGCACTAAGAGCAGGTAGACTTCTACCCGTTCCTCTTAGAAAAAGATAGTGGTCTGCAAACGGTGGCGGGGGTTTGCAGGTCTGGGACATGATTCAAAGGGAAAATAGGTGAATTAATTTTTAGATTTCTGACAGATAAGATTTCTGCCCTCATGTGCATAAATGGCCCCTATAAAGGTCAGTTGGAGTTAGTGCTTATCTAAGGTCAGAATTTAGCCCTAAGTACTTGCTACAAACATGAATCAACAGTAGCATTTTTTACAAAGCCTTTCAAAGTGTTCTTTTGATTACATTTTACAAGTTAATGCTCGCTTCTATTTGTCACCTTTCTCGGTGTCTTAGAGCCTCAAGGTTTATGTTTCTGTGCTAGAAAAAAAAAGTTATAATGGAAGGGGGTTAAATAATGCACATTCTGCTTTGTTTTATATGTACAGAATTTGAAATTTGTGCAGAAATAAACATGTATATCAAAGTGGAATTTTTATGAAGTTTCAGAAGCCTCATATGATAGTTTCAGATTTTGGAAAAAGTGTCATATGTCTGAAAGAAGACTCTGTACAAAATCTTCGCTTTTGCTAGTATGAAATTGCCCTGAAAAACAGGGGAATTTCAGCTTTGCGTGTTGTTCACATTTGGGTTAGGGAGCTCAGTGGGAAAAAGTGTTTTGAATTTATTCTTACTATATTAACAGTAAACAATATAATAGAGAGAAAAATCAGAAGGAATCATTTAAAATGTGAGTTAATGTAGAAACTTAGCTGGAATAACTTGAGCTCTTTAGTACTGTAGGCCACATAATTGCTAGTGGCCAGATTCTGCTACCTTTTCTCACATACTCTGTAATTAGTCCTGTTGATTTATTTTTTGTGATTAAAATAAGCAGTTATGATCCTTAATATAGGGACTGAATCAGCTAAGAGAGATGGTGCCATTTTTCACCATCACTTTTCAAAGAACAGGAAATTAATTGTTGTACACTATTGTTTCACCAATATCTAAGTTCTTGCTAAGCCTTTTTACTTGTTATTTAAGAATAACAAAATCCACCATTTCCTAAAATCCGCAGTGCTAAAACCCTCACACACACCTTGGTCGTCATTTGTCATGGCTATTAATTATTACTATTATTGTAACCTCCTCTGTGCCCTTTCCCCTTTTCCAGTCTATTCAAATGCTGTTTATGCCTGTGGCCTCTTCCTTTCCTGTCACTCTGAGCATGTCACTGTTCTGTGTAAGTTTGTATGTACAGTGCCATATTGGTGATTTTTAATACTGACAGAGATAACTGAAATAGAAGTTGGCTATCCAAAATATTTGCAGTATTTTATGTTGCTATATATGAGTTCAGTGAGTCCCATATCAAAGGTAATTATTTCATGGTGGTGTAATACTTAGGTTGCCAGATACTATTGCATTAAAGTATATTTTGATTTTGTTTCTTTTTACTATTAATCATTTTTAAGGTAAAGCAATAGCCAAAAACAAGGAGTAACAGTCTTACAGCAATGCTTGTTGCATTATTTAAAACACTTCAAATGTTTGTTTATTCTGCTAGTTATTAGCCCAGGTAAGACAGGAGATCCGAAAGAAAGAAGATGTGATTAAAGAGAAGATTCGCTTTTTGGCAAATGAGACCGGGAACAACGTGGAGTATGAAAAGAGAATTTCTGTTGCTGACCGGCAAGCTGCCAAACTCAGATTAGATTACCAAAACCAAGATGCTTATAGAGTTCAACTCCAGGATGAGGTAATAGCGACTAAATGCTTCAGGCAAAAGTAAAAAATAAAAAAACCCCTAACTTTTAATGAATGAAATGAATGTGACAACAAAAATGCAGAAATATATGGTGAACTCTTTCATTTTCTGGTACAACCTTTATGTTGTAACAAAATATCTGCAATTGCCAATGCAGTGCCTGGCATTGGCATTTGAATCCTGAGCTTGGTCTTTGGCTGGTAATGCTGCAGAGGAGGAAGCATTTAGCCACGAGAAAAGGAGTGTCTTGTATTACTTTGTTGCCTTCCAATGGCAGACTGAATTGTTTCCCTTAAACAGTATCCAGCCTCTGACAGTGACTACTAGATGCTTCAGAGGAAGGTATAATAAGAACATAAGAATGGCCAAACTGGGTCAGACCAAAGGTCCATTCAGCCCAATATCCTGTCTACTGACAGTGACCAATGCCAGGTGTCCCATAGGGAGTGAACCTAACAGGTAATGATCAAGTGATCTCTCTCCTGCCATCCATCGCCACCCTCTGACAAACAGAGGCTAGGGACACCATTCCTTACCCATCCTGGCTAACAGCCATTAATTGACTTAACCTCCATGAATTTATCTAGTTCTCTTTTAAACCCTGTTACAGTCCCAGCCTTCACAACCTTCTCAGGCAAGGAGTTCCACAGGTTGACTGTGGGCTGTGTGAAGAAGAACTTCCTTTTATTTGTTTTAAACCTGCTGCCCATTAATTTCATTTGGTGGCCCCTAGTTCTTATATTATGGGAACAAGCAAATAACTTTTCCTTATTCATTTTCTCCACACCACTCATGATTTTATATATCTCTATCATATCCCCCCTTAGTCTCCTCTTTTCCAAGCTGCAAAGTCCCAGCCTCTTTAATCTCTCCTCATATGGGAGCCATTCCAAACCCCTAATCATTTTAGTTGCCCTTCTCTGAACCTTTTCTAATGCCAGTATATCTTTTTTGAGATGGAGACCACATCTGTATGCAGTATTCAAGATGTGAGCGTACTGTGCATTTACATAATGGCAATAAGATATTCTCCATCTTATTCTCCATCTCTTTTTTAATGATTTCTAACATCGTTTGCTTTTTTGACTGCCGCTGCACACTGCGTGGACATCTTCAGAGAACTACCCACGATGATTCCAAGATCTCTTTCCTGATTAGTTGTAGCTAAATTAGCCCCCCTCATATTGTATGTATAGTTAGGGTTATTTTTCCCAATGTGCATTACTTTACATTTATCCACATTAAATTTAATTTGCCATTTTGTTGCCCAATCACTTAGTTTTTCCCCATCTTTACCACACATATTATGCATCTAATTTTGTAGAACTGTAACATGATGGGGAAAAAAAATTCTTCACTTCTCCAGATGATCACCATCTTATGCTCTGAAGAATGAGGGCTGACAGCCCTTGTAATTTTGTCCTAATTAAAATAACTGTAGAGACTATTCATTTTCATAAAGCTACCCAATAAAGAGGCAATATGGGGTACTGGGTTGGTTGGTACATCTGTACAAATGGGAATAATACCTGCATCCCTCCTTCTAAGGTGTATTTTGAGGATTAAATAGCTAACATTTGTAAAGACGCTGGAATGTATAAAATGCTAAGTATTACTCCCTTGCTGAACTATTTACTTCAGTTATATCTTGCTGAAAAAAGTACCACAGATTAATTTTGTGTGGCATAAAAAATATTTCCCTTTATACATCTTAAAACTTGTTTAATTTTTATGAAGTGTCTGTGTATCCTCGTACCTCACAGTCCTCCCTCAGCTTAACCAAAATAATGTTGTGCAATCAGCAAAGTTTGGGCCAGCACTGTCATTGGATTCACACCATTGCCAGTGCCCACATGGAGCCTCATTGAAGTCATTGGGACTCCACATAAGCACAAGGGTTTGCTCACACAGATGCAGTTTCAGGATCTGGTCCCATTCTTTCTTCTTGATAATTAATTAATTAAAAATGTATAGGGTCAGATTCTCACCTGGTGTACATCAGTCTGATTTCATGGGTTTTGCCAATTTACACAAATTGAGAATCTGGACCTTTTTTTTTCATTTAGAAAGAACACTTTAAAACTATCTAGAATAATCTTTGCATTGTAGAAATACAGGTTTGTTAGCAACACTACCAAATCTTTTCACATTTTTGATGGGGCACTGGTGGCAGATTGTTAATATTTATATACTTACAAGAGAAAGTATTATCCAGTTTCTGGTGTTGGTAATGCTTAACAGTAAGTGAGATTTCTGAAAATTAATTGTTTATAAATGTACTAAAATGTTCCACACTACAAAATAGAGTAAATGATCCCTTTTGCTTATTTATTTAATTAATAGCTGGATACTTTAAAAGCCACTGTGGACAGAACTGCTTCTGATTTAGAATCTCTGAGAACAGAAATGGCCAATCTGAAGAAAGAAATCCAGGAAAAACATGTCAGGTAAGAAAGATAAACTTTTAGAAAAAGTTTATAACATTCTTTAACAATCAGATCTTTGATCAAGTTATTCATACCTTAAATATGGAACCTTAAATAATGTTGGATACTTAAGTAGTCAGCTAGCAGGATATTTTGTGACACAGCTAGACTGTCCTAGTTACTCTTTGGACAAAATAGCCTTGAAATACTCCCTGTGAGTCTCATCTCAGTGGCAGGGGGAAAAAAAAAATCTGTATGGGCCCTGGTTGTCATCTTATTTTTTATTTAATTTATGAAATTGTGATAACAGACAGTGTCCATAACAGTTGTCTGAGATGGACCTAAGGAATCTACACAGTTACATGCCTTTAGATGAATATAATGAATTGTTTTATTAGAGTTACTTCTCAATCAACTGCTCTAAACAGTTTTAGCAGTGTTTTGTGTGTACCCTTCATTTTAACCTATTGTGCCTTGTAACTTTGTGCAGGTTAAGCCATGTTAAAGACCAGAATGTGAATCTTTCAAATAAACTAAAGTTTGTGACTGAGAAGACATTGAGTTTAGAAGAAAAAGCTTTCAGGATGGAAGAAATACTAAAAGAAGAGGAGAAAATTGTTAAAGTAAAACCTTTTTGACAATATCTGCCACTGAGGATTAATGTAGACTTTACAGGTTGTATTTGCGACAAGCATTTATGTATGGATTAAAATGGAATTTATTTATTAATTAATATGGCCTGCATCCATTCCCCCTCAAACGTTAAAGTGCACAGGATTCAGTTGGATCAGTACTTGGATAAGAGATCCCTAGGGAAAGCCTTGGTGTTGTGCGTAGTGGTATATGGATTTGGTAGGTGGCATTCTTCCCTCTGAATTGGTACTGAATCAAGGCATGGTATTGAGGGGGCACTGTCAAGTGGAACTGCCATCTTTCAGATGAGATGTAACCTAGATCTTGACCACTTGTGATTATTAAACATCCAATAAAATTTCTAGACAAAGGTCATTTAATCCCAGATTTGTGGCTAAATTTTAAGGAGCTATAACTAGAAATGGACAGAGAATATTAATTCCATTTCACAGAGGATTTTAAGATTTTGAAATCTGATTTTATTCCGAGTCAGAATGAAAACCAAAACTTCACATTTCTACACAAAATGGAATTACCATTCTCTAGCCACATCTACTGGGAGCCAGGGATTCTGGAAGCTTGGGCTGCTGAGGAACTGTGAGCCTGGATACTCTGGGAGTCTAGGATTTCAGGTCTTTGGATCCCCATCAGCCTGGCAGATGAGCTTTCCTATACTTTATTTTAAAAATAAATAAATAAAACACCAAACTCCCTGTTTTCCAATTTGTTAATAATTCTTTATAAATATATTTAGCCTCTGACAGATCTGATATGAACCTTTGACATTTTGCTTGATGATAGGGTATTGGATGCTCTAAAGTTGTAAGATGACCTCATTACACAAGTGTCAGAACAGGTGTTCTCAAACAAGTGACAACAAAAACTACAGTCATGCACACCATCACATACCGTATTTGGTTTCTGCCAGGTATTTTTCCCAAACCCTGTCTTATTTTTCAAGCAATAGCTATGTGAAATGCTGCTCTCATGGTAGGATTTGGGACTTATTTCATAAACTTCGCTGTTGTGTTATAAAGTTAATATGTACATTAAATTGCACTTTGAATATTAATACACAGTTTAGAGAAAATGAGCCTTAGCTATATCCATAGATTTTAAAAAATAGGGTTTGCTATTAAAAAAAGATATTAAATACTGCAGAAAATCTGAAAACTAGCTGGAATTATATAATATTTCTGTAAATTGAAAACTGCATTTGCTGCCTCATAAATCTGTTACTAGGGTGGCTAAGCCGTTAGCAGGGTTTCTTTACTTTCATATGTGGTGAATAACCCAAGCCGACACTGAGCTTGGCAGCTCTACAGCCTCAGGGTAATATTTTAAATAAGATGAACTGTTCTTGAACAATGTCTGTAATGTATTAGTCAGAAGCATACTTTCCATCAGCATTAGGCATGCATGTCTATTTGCCACATCTATTAATTTACTGTGAAAAGATATTTACAGAGAACAATACAGACAAAATCCCATTCATTGATTGTGCTTCAGTTTCCTGATGTCTCCTGGACTCTGCAGCAAAGCAGTGTTGTGGGGACTGATTCTTATCTAATGCCCATATCTATTTTGGGGGACCTCTTTTTTAAAAGAAAGAAAATGTTTTTTAAATACATTAAAAATACAAAAACTGCTTAAGACCTCAATGACTAAGTCCCAAATTCTGATCCTATTTGAGTTGACAGTTTTGTCATTGTTTTCATTAGTTCAAAAAATTGGCCCTAACTGGACACAGAGGTGGTAATAGAAATTAAAAATAAATACATATTAAAAACATTTTAAAAAATAATTTCCTCTCTTAGGGTCTGATCCAAAAGCCATTTCCCATTGACTTTAGTAGGCTTTGGCTCAAGTCCATACTTGCCCCCAAGTTCCTGAGTTCAGGTATCCATAATTCTCCTTCAACACTTATTCCAAAAATAAACCTTTCCCTTTCAACCCACCTGCCTTCAAGTCATCTCTCAATGTTATTAACAGTGGGAGAAAAGCAAAACGTTGAATTCCGGTCTTAGAAAGTAGAAATCCTTTGTTTTGTTTTGTTTTTTTAACAGTTAAGCGTATTATTTTGTTACTGATTGAAAATCTTAAGAATTTTTGTACATATATATTTCTAATACATTTCAGACCATATTAATGTTTTTGACCTGTCATAATTAGAGTTCAAGATTCTATCCCACTACAGTTGATGACATCTCTAACACCTGAAACAGAGCAAGGAGCTGAATTTCCTACATTGCTTCAGGTGGTAATGGTATCAACTGTAGCATAGAAACCTCATCTTAGGTCCTGGCAGGTAGGAAAAGAATGAAGTGATTTTAAAATATATGAATATATATATGAATATATTTTAAAACAAAACTATATTATATACACAGTCTGCTATAAATTTTGATTGTTAAACAAACTTGAAAAAACATATTGTAAGTCATTTGTAAGAAATCAGTACAAAAAAGCAACCCTATTTTACAGGTGTATACTGGAAGGCAATGAGGGGTAAGATTGGAAAGAGCCAAGAATTTATAGTTTGCTGAAATGGAGAAGAGACTAAAAGGGACAAAAGTCTCTCAAAAGTCCACTCCAGTGCTTTTGAAAGGACAAAACTTTAAGGACACATTTTTATCCTCCAAAGTCAAAGACTTTTTTAACCAGCAAACTGTTTCTGAAACTTCTGATACTAAAATTTCATGCTTCCAATACCTCATATGTAGAATATTTTATATGAATCATTTTTTTCTATGAATGATAAAGACAAATGTGTGTTTCTGCAGGGCATTACTCAAAACTGATTTTTTGAGTGTTTAATGAGTAATTTGTCATCAGGAAAAAGAAACACAAATGAACCAGTTGAAAGAACTCCATTTCAAGAAAACTCAGGAGTTACAGATACAGAAGGAGAAGGAGAAATCTATTATTGCAGAAATTGAGGGAACCCGAGCATCACTTAAAAACCTTAACAGTCGTTTACGCACACTTGATGCAGACACCTTAAAGCAACAGGAAATCATGTATAATCAGGTAAAAGTATTAACAAGTCCTCAATTTCCTTTGTGATCGTTCTTTGGGGCTAACATATGAATAGCTTGTTTGGGTTTTTTCTCTCTTTAACTGCTTAGAAAATGCAGTTTCTGAAATGATCAGTGCTTGTGATGAGTTCTGCAGTTCCATCTCCCCAGGTGCGTGAATGAAATTGAGTGTGTGTACATGAGTTATTTTTTTGTATCTTCCGTTCTCCACTTTAATTTCCCAAATCAATTCTTCACTTTGACTCCTCTGAACTACTGATGCTTCGGGGTAAATTTTCGAAGTGATACAAGAGAGGTACATGCCCAAATCCTGTTATTTGCTAATGGGATTTATGTGCATATCTCCTATGCACTACTTTGAAAATTTGCCCCTTTATATCAATTTCCACTGGTTAAGCAAGATTGCAACACTGCTGTAAGCCTCCCTATAGCTGACTCCCTATCTGTGCAGTGTGTGCTTTGTTATACTTTTAGGAGATTACTTATGATCCATCATCACACATCAGTCATTTGAGTATTTTGTTAATGTTTCACATTAAAATGAGAAGGCTATAGGCCATATATTATTGTAAAATAACAATAGCTTAATTAGGCAACTGTCCTAAAGCCAAAATTTAGTTCCAACGTTTATATGCAATGATTTAGCCTTATAGAAAGAGCAATAATTATTTATCTCAGTCTCTCAATTTATTTTTTAAATATAATTTTAACAGGATTTTTATATTCAGCAAGTGGAACGACGACTGTCACGGTTACAAGGGGATGTTAATACAGATGAAAGGCAAGTTCTGGAAGCAAAAGTTGCTGAACTTACAAAGACCTTAGAAGAAAAGAAAGATGCTTATAATCTTTTACATGCCCAGCACAAGAAACTTCAGGTAACTTACTTACAATATCATCTTTGCTGATATAAATTTTAGAAATCTTAACAAATTACTTTAGGGAGATTTCTTCTTTATTCATTAATCTGGTACTAGGATGTGTGAACTTCATGTAAGTTACACACATAACCTCACAGCACACTCCTCTGATGTACCTTGTGGGAAATGCATAGTTACTGGACGACTGAAGTTTCTTGCCATATTCTGGGCTAGATGGACCTTTTGGTCTGACCCAGCATGGCCGTTCTTATGGCATGAAGGAGGTTTTGGGTTGTGTTGAGCACAAACTTAACTTGCTTTAAATCTACTTTATTTTCAAGTAATCAAAGCTAAAAATTAAACTTCTCAAATTTTTCTTTACAATAAGGCATCAGTAAGAGACTATTATTCTATGATAATATTGAGTTCCACTGACACTAGCACTTATGTATTACAGTATAATTGCATTGTTTTTGTCCAATTAGGATTAAAGTTTAATTGTTTAAAAGGGAAAAATGTTCAAGTTCACAGGCCCAAAGGTTGACCCAGTTCTTGTACAAGCAACTTTTTTTCCGTTTTTTAAAATGTTCATCTAGGACAGTGGCTCCCAAACCTGTTTCGCCACTTGTGCAGGGAAAGCCCCTGGCGGGCCAGGCCGGTTTGTTTACCAGCCACGTCCCTGCCGCTTCCAGCAGCTCCCATTAGCCTGGAGCAGCGAACCGCAGCCACTGGGAGCCACGATCGGCCGAACCTGCGGATGCGGCAGGTAAACAAACCAGCCCGGCCCGTCAGGGGCTTTCCCTGCAAAAGCGGCGGAACAAGTTTGGGAACCACTGCTCTAGGAGATCTTATATATTACAAGTCACCCAATATGCATATGCAAGTTACTTTACTTGCAGGCACAGTTACAGTGAAATGTATAAATGCACCTAACTTGTTTCTACATCAGCCCATCATGAGTTTGACGCACCAATATTTGAGGGTTTTTGTGTATATATGTATAGCTTCTCCTCTCACCCCCAGGTTACCCTCCAAATTTTGGCCTTTATTTTGTTTGTTTTTAAACAATTTTCAAACTATGAAGACTTGCTCCTCTAAGTAAGAAAAGTCTAATTTTAAGTGAAGCATTGGAGCATATCATGAGTAGCTTATCAACAAGAAGCTTAAGAGATAACTTGATCGTGGTCTATAATTACCTATATACGGAGAAGATATTTGATGCTAGGGGGCTCTTTAGTCTAGTAGACAAAGACACAATAATGTCTAATGGCTGGAAGTTGAAGTCATCGAAGTTAAAACTGAAAATAAGATGCACATTTTGAACAACTAGTGTAGTTAAACATTGAAATCTTTGTCCAAGGGATGTGGTAAATTCTCCATCACTTGGGAGTCTTACCCAAAATTCAGAGGGTAGCCGTGTTAGTCTGGATCTGTAAAAGCAGCAAAGAATCCTGTGGCACCTTATAGACTAACAGAGGTTTTGGAGCATGAGCTTTCGTGGGTGAATACCCACTTCCTCAGATGCATGCATGACATGCATCTGAGGAAGTGGGTATTCACCCACGAAAGCTCATGCTCCAAAACCTCTGTTAGTCTATAAGGTGCCACAGGATTCTTTGCTGCTTTTACCCAAAATTGGATGTCTTTATAAAAGAAATGCTCACTGTAGTTCAACCATAAATTGCTGGGGTAGATACAGTGAAATTCTATGGCCTGTGTTATGTAGAAGGAAAGACTGGATGATCATAATGGTCCCGCCTGACCTTAAGATCTAGGACTGCATGAATATGAAGGTTGTGTATTGTTGTCATAAAAGGGTTGCTTGCACCCCGCCTAAAATATATTTCAGTAGCACCATGGAAAAGAACCCATTGTGCTAGGCACTGTACAGACCATACAAAAATATAACAGAGAGCATCCCTGTCCAAAAGAGTTTATAATCTGTAATTTTAAATTAATTGCTAGTATTTGATGTAATCTGTTTCCAGTGTAATGAACTGAAAGCTGTTTGTTTTCTAATAGAGTGATGTCCATTTTATCAAGAGAGCAATGGATAAGACAGGAGAAGAAATGACTGGTCTGATGATCAGAATAGATGAACTAAACCTTTTCAATGACAAATCAGATAAAGAGTTAAAAAAAGCCAAAGCTCTTAAGCAGGTATGACGATAGTTTGTGGCTTTTTACTAATGGAAAGTATGAGTTTTTAATTTTTTGTTTTGTTTTTTAAGAATAAACCACCTAAACACTCTTAATTAATAGTTCGGGTGTTCTTTTCTACTTTCTTTTGTGCAGGGTCATCTCCTCCCAGAGGGAAACCCTCTGGAGTTTCCTGGTCTTTCAGCCTCCCTGTAAGACCCAGATCTTTAAATGAAGGACAATTTCATGGATATTGTCCTATTAGCTGATAGCGTCTGGGGAGGGTGTAGAGGAACTGTAGCCTCTTTTCACTTCAAGTTGTAGAGCACCATTGAGAGTTCAGTTACCATTGATTAAGTCCCTTGCATTTATGAAGCAATATCCTTTTGGAGAATGGTTTGCTGCCAGAGGCATATTACTGATGTTTCTTAAAGAAATCATTAATCTGAAAGTGGCATTAATTACGGATAGCATATCCATGGAATTGGCAAGGGATAATGTTGTGAAGAGCAGATGAACCCCAATTGTTCCTTCTATCCAGTCTCCAAAGCCTTGTGGAGCCACAGCTCCAAGGTAACCCTAAAGAGGGACTTACATGGCGAGGGAAAAGGAAGAGCTAATACTCTTTGGCTAGCATGCCCCAAAACCACATGTTCACCCTCCAACTTTGAGACTGATGGGATGTTCTGGCTCACTAATTTAAATATCACATAACAACAAGTAGGATGCACCAAGTACACATAATAATTGGTTTCCCTTCCACTTTCATCCTTTTTGCAAAATTTTTTGTTTTGCTTATGTTCTAAAGTCTGAAACTAAGACTTTTTTTGTGTTTGCTTTTTCTACCTCTCAGCAAGGCTCATCAGCACAACCTTGGGAGTATGAGTTTGGTAATGTGGGCTCTCCACAGCTATCCATTCTGATTTCTTAATTAGAACCGATTTTTATAAAAGTCCTATTCTTCCTTTTGCTGTGAGACACAACGGAGAGGTGCAAAAGCCCCTGAAGCACTTGAAAAGGTGCAGCGGGAGATTTGCAACAAGCACTTCCTTATCCTTTTCCCTGTCCCCAAGAGAACTCTGGGTGGTGAAGGCTCTGCTGAGACTACAGCGTAAGACAATAACCTAAGGCTCAGTTCTGATTATTGTGATACAGAAATACTGATTAAAGAGTGCTTTACAGGAAACTGGAATTTCTAAAAATGTGTCAGTTTAAAAATAAATCCAGTTGAAAAGCATACCTACCTTTTAATTTTGTACTATTTCTCTTTTTTGGCATTTGATAGGATTTGATGATTGAAGATAACCTCTTAAAATTGGAATTGAAACGTCTTCAAGATACACTGTACAACAAGGCAGAGCAAGTTCTCTCACTGGAAAAACGAAAGCTACAGTTAAATACAGCTATGGAAGAAAGAACTGAAGAAATTAAGGTTCACAAGGCAATGATTGAATCACAGATAAGATTTGTGGAGCAGGAACGGCAAAGTGTAAGGTAGTTACCATGTATTTTCAAAATATTACTTTCAATGTTCTTAACAGTAAATGGAAAATACAAACACAGTACATTAAGATGTTCTCCAAAATATCTGGGTGAACGATAGTCAGTTTACAATTTTCCTCTCAAACGTTTCAAAAATCAGCTAGTAGATTCCCTGTCTTTGAGTACAGCATTAATAAATTAATTTCTCGGCCATCATTTTTTAAATCACTTTTATATAGTGTCTTTAAAGTGTTTACAAAAGGGAGGTAAATATTTTCCTTATTTCCCAAACAGAAAGATTGAGGATTGCAAGTGACTTGCCCAAAGTCACACAGGTAGTCAGTAGAAGGGTTGGGAATAGAGCCCAAGTCTCTTGATGCCAGTCTCCTGCTTTAACCACTGGGAAAATATCTCTTTACTCTCTGCTATCCCCCATCCTAAGCTGAACAAGAAATCATCATTTGTCCAATATGGAAATATGTCATCTGGTATTGTAAGGAATCTGTAATTGCATACCTACAGACATACAGAATCTCTTTAAGCTGGAGTGGCAGAGGTCTTGGCTTTTGAAGGCAAAGATCCTATGTCTGTCCCTCCACTGCTGCATTTGTTCAAGATAGCTGGTGACTACATTGTCTGTATATTTAGAGTTGGTTATAATAGCCAGTTAGAACAGTCAAGTCATTTTTATGAGGACCTACTCATCAGGAATAAAGTAGTGGAGAAAACTCTGGTCTTCATTGGTGACCCAGTAGGTGAACAATTCTTACAAGCATTCTGAGAATCGCCATTAACAGTCCCTTGTAACGGAGCTTTTAATCTCCTGTAGACCAGAAATGGTACACATATACCAGTTAGTTGATTACACTGTGGTAAACGGATATTAGAAAGTTACAAGAAAGCAGAGACTTCTTTGTTGCCTTCATAATAAGAGAATTAATTCAAAATAGGTGTTTATAATCTTTAGTTCTGACCTCCTAATATCGGTCTTGTAGTGAGTGGTTAAATCTAACTAGGAAGCTAGCAAACGCTCAACAGCTGAGTTGGCAGGGTTTTATTCACCCTTCTGCAAACCACACCCCACGCAATAGGAAATTAGAGTGATTTAGTGTGACTAAAGCTTAACTCCTCACCCAGAGCGCAGACTGTATGTTTTTCCTTTGACAATTACGCAGCTAATTAGTACTTGCCTGTAATTTGATTTGGGGTTGTTGCCTGCTGTTGCTTATTCTCATTTAGCAGTAGCAATATTAAGAAATGATCAGCAGGGGGCATCTTGTGCAGCTGTAGGACTTAAATGCCAAAGCTTTAAAATGTGGGGCTTGGGGGAGGTATATTAGAGAGCTTCCTGTGATGCGAGGGATCTGAAATTTGTCCATTTTAAGCAGTAGTGTGAGAGAAGTTGTGGGGGTGAGAAGAGGACCAGATGTCTGGGGCTGAGGAGGACTGGGAACAAATAAGCCTACCTGACAGCAATAGCAGTACTGCTTTCATGGCTGGCTCCGTGTATGTTCAAATTACTGTGATAGCAGCAAGTGCAGCTTAGAAGAAATAGTCCATAAAATGGTACAAGACAGAAACATATTTTCTTAAACATCTCAATCAATGTGTGTTCACTTTCTTCCATCAAGCAGTGCTGAATTTCAAGACCGTCTAAGTAAAATTGAAAAACTAAGATGCAGATATGAAATTCTTACCATCGTCATGATGCCTCCTGAAGGAGAAGAGGAGAAAACTCAGACGTACTATGTCATTAAGGTAGTTGAGTTACTTTACTGTTGGAATGCTTTTAATCAACTAAAAACTCTTCCATTATCATCATAAATGTTGGTTTAAACTATAGCTTCCCCTATTCTACTCCAGTTTCAACTCCCTCATCTCCAAGACAAACACCTTGACCTCCTGTCTGTTGAAGAAAGGTCTTAGTTGCATTCTTTCCTGATGTCTTGGGGACATGACTCTTTGCTCCTTACCTCTATTCCCAGATTGCAGGATCTTCTAACCAGTCTGCTCTTCTGAATGGCATGTGCCTTGCAGGACATCCTGCAGTTTACTCTCATGCTCCTTCAGCTATACTCAATTTGGAATAGGATTTAAACAAAATAATTGTGGTACAGATTTCAGCTGCCTACTCCTTCAGAGCTAGATTTCAGTAAAACTCTAGTTTAGGCCCCAGTCCTGCAAGTTGCTCTACTTGGATGAAACCTGGTGCTCACGCAGTGCACCACTGACTTAATTTTAATTTGTTTCAAAAATTTGAAATGAACTTACCTGTCTGGTCAATCTGTTTTATAGGTCACAGAAGATGTTATAGCCACTCTGTTGAAATCCCTATCCAAAAGGAAAGGAGTAATCATAGTGTTCTCATTTAGTTTTAAATTTGTATAATCCAAGAACAGCCTTATAGTTAGAGAGTGCTTTGGACAACTTATCTCAACATATGGTTTTCAAACCTAGAAGAAACAGAATTTTCTAACTACTTAGTAGCTAAGGCTTCTACTGTGAGCACACGTGAACCCGTGTGCCCACATAGAACTCCAGGGAAATCAGCTCTGCATAAGTGCTCATGACAAGATCAGGCTCTAAGATTTCTTGTAAGAGTATAGAAAAAGATTTTGTTCTTAACTACTTAACATCAAGTTTTCTTCTGTTATTGTCATGATATTATTATGTTTCAGTAAGAGCCATGCAGCCCAGAGTCAGCCATCACAATGTGTCTGTTCGATTATTTCTCTCTTAGATCTCTGTTTTATTTTTAAGGCCGCCCAGGAAAAGGAGGACCTTCAGCGTGAAGGTGATGATTTGGATGCAAAGATCCGCAAAGCTGAAAAAGAAGTCATAGCCCTGCAAAATACCATGCATGTGCTTAATAACTGCAACAGCAATTACCGGAATTCTTTTAAAACAGTGACAGAGACAAGTATGTAAAATGAACATTGTTATTACTTGTGTATTAGAGATTAAAGCATAAACCAGGGACACTGGAGTGAAGCAATGATACTAAAGGGCTGTACTTACTGAATAAATTAGCTACAGAACACACTGATAGTAGCAGCAGAAAGAATAATTTTGAATGTTGCTGTCAGTTCACCAGGGCAGAGTAGGTACAGGAAAAAGATGCTATTAAAGTTCAAGTTTTTTATTTTTATGCAAATTCTTAAGCCTAAGTAAGGGTTGTGAAAATTCTCAAGTACAGCAGAACCACAGTCGGAAGGCATAAAGTGTAGAGAGACTGCACAAAGTGCCACCACTGAATGCCCATTCATCAATCATAGGAGGAATGGCCAGTAGGGTCTGCAAGTACTTGAATCCAGAGGCACTACAGCAAGGCATAGTGGTTGTGAGACACTGGTGAAGGCAGGTCCCTTATCGACAGTATTGTTTGTTTCCTGTTTTTATTATAGGGCAGTGCTATTATCTGGTAAAAAGGTGAGTTGAGGCTTGTGCCACTGTTTGTGTACTGTGTAGACAACTTTAAACAAGTTGAATCCCCACATTACAGTTTGTGGAATCCTGCGGGACTTTGTTTGCCTTTTGTTGAGAACTCATTGCAAATTTACAGCTTTCACAAGCTGCTTTTACGTCTTCTTTGTTTAGTCTTATTTGTGCATCATTATTGTCAACGATATCAATAACTGTGTGAAGACAGGGCTTGTTTAACTTTTGCGCCCTCTGCTGGCTTTACAGCAATGGATCTTAAATCCTTATCCTTGATAAACCATCACTTTTCCCCTTGTTTTTAGGTGACTAGTTTGTGGAGTATTCCCTGTAATTTTTATAATCAATTAAAAGCAGGTACTGTGGGCACTTTAGGACACAGATTTCCTGTAAAGACGTCCTTTTTGGTTGTTCTTTTAACATTTCATATATACATTTTATAGTACATCAAATATAGTACAGTATTTATTTTTTAGTTATACAGTTGAGTAACAAAATGTAAGTCTCCTAAAATACCTGTGGTAATAATTCTACTGGAAAGTTCTGGAGGCGTCTCAGAAGCACTGTAGACAACATTACAATGTTTAAGTCTCCTCCTTGCCCTGGTGATGCTTTAATCAATGACCTAAATAATCAAACAGAGTTTGAAGTGTTTCATAGGGTGCTTCAACTTTGTATCACCACTATACTTTCTTTTTTGAATTACAAATACATCTATTGTTCAGCAATTGATCACTGCAACATCAGGCATGTGAGTTGCTAAATGTATTGCCCAGTTTAGTATAATGCACAGTTGCAGATCCTCAAGGCAGCCTGGCAGAAGACTTTCATTACCCTATATATGGCCATAAATGATGTCTCTGTGTATTGTACCTGAATACATTTTGGTGCACTTACTTTTAAATGCAGCAATAGCCTGTCTTTGGGATGAAAATCTAATATCCTAAACATGTTAGTGTGCACACCTTATACAATGTTTAAACTCTAACGCTGAGTGTTTGATATTGTAGGTGAGGAGTACAAAGAAAAGCTGCAATTAGAAGAAGAAAAAAGAGCTGCTGATGAAAAATACAGATACAAGCGAAGACAGATCAAGGAGCTTCAAGAAGACCTTCAGGTAACGGGCACACAAGATTGCCATTTGTATAGGTGAAGCCATCATTTTCCTTGATGCAGCCAATTTTTTCTCCCTCGTGGATTAAGAAGCATTCTGGGAATATTTTTTTCCTCACTCTCCTTTGTGAATTTTCTGCACCCCCTTCCCTACTGCTAATGGGCAATAGATAAAATTTTCAAAGGTGTTAAACTCATAGGAAAGCCCAAAATCCCACTTTCAAAATGACATAGGCACTTACAAACTTAGGTGTCATTGATTTTCAATACAACTTAAGCTCTCAGATCATTTAGGTACCTCTGAAAATTTGACCCAGGATTTGTCATTCTTACTACATATGAAGTCTACACATACGTAAGCTACAGATAGTGATTTATGTAGTTATTCATCCATTATCCGGCCACCCTGGTAGCAATTGGTGTGGTTTAATTAGGCTGCAACATTATTCACTTAAAATACCTGGGAGTACCTGGCAATAGACTGTATAGTGAAGGTCAACCTTTCCTTAGTCATTTCCATGTAATCCCCAACCTAGTCCCAGTCATCTCATAGCTGGGACCCCACAACCCTTCCCTTATGTGATGTAAAAAGGAGCTGTAAAAGGAGGGGGCTGGCTCCCTGCTGTATGCTATGTAGGCGCTCCAAACTCCAGTTCCTCAGCTCCCTTAACAGATGCTTTCTTTCAAATTCTCTTCAGACCCACTTTATCTGATAACCATATTCCTTCCATAATGAGTACCTGCACTGGACATCTTCCATGAGTTTTTTGTACTAAGTTATGATACTATAATCTATCTCCCCTGCCCTACCCCACCAGTTCCCAGACCTGCGGCGGGGAAGCTGGATGCCTTCTGCACTGGACATCTGCCACAAAGAGGTGCCAGCAATTTAGTTTGGCTGCTTCCCATTTCCCAATGCATTCGCACATATTTACAGAGTCCTTCATTGCACAAAAATACGTCCTCACCCCCCACCCCTTTACATCTTCCCAAATTGTTTGCTAGCATGAACAATAATTGCACATGGTGCCTACTCCCAGGCCATCAGCTGGTCCCACAGCACATTCCACCTTCAGAATCTAGGCACAGCTGTGAACCTCCAGATGACTGGAAAGCCTGCTTATTTGCCCAGTATACAATACTGTCCCCACAGATACACAGCATTAGTCACTTGGCCCATTTGCTTGGTTCTGAAATTGGAAACACAGGAAAATTAGTCCTGATTCTCTACATGGGGTCTTATGTACATCTTGTATGCATTTGAGTGCCACTGCCTAATTGCCTGAATTGCTGTGGCCTCCTAGCCCTAGTCAGGCTGCAGCTGTTGTGATTCCAATCCAGAATAAGTGGGAACACACTTCATGGTCTTGGAGCTCCCACTTTGTGAGCCTCATTCTGAAAACCACAACAAATTGATATGTTGTGAGGGGCCTGCCATCCCCATGACTGAGTCCTTAATGCCCCTGCTGGGCAAATCCTAATCGTACCACCCTCCTATAGCATTATGGACTCCCCTGGCCCCCTGTCTATTTTTGAGATCCTTAGTGTCAAGAGGACAGATCACTCCTCCACACCAAAGCTCTTCGCAAAGTATCCCTCCCTGACCCAGTCACTAGTTTACCAACCCTAAAAGCTAAAAAAAAACAAAAAAACCCCAAAAGTGACCAGGAATGCTGCCTTGAATAAGGCTGCCTCCTATTTGCTTCTACATATTTGGTTGAGAATGTGCCACAAATCCGTAAGTGTCTGAACACTAATGGAGATCCTCAGAAGGACCTGCCTTACAACTACTCAACTAAAAATTTTTGGACTAAGACCCTGCTAGAAGGATCCATGTAACCTCACAGCCTACTGGCAAACATAAGACAAGAAAAGCAACTAGTGGACATATGACACTGGCCCATGGCTTGCCATCGACACCATGTACTGAAATATCTGGGCCTCTGGAATTGATCATAGCATAGACAGGGCCAGTGTTCTATGAAATTGTTAAACCTGTGCTCTTACACCCTAAATGTTTGCAGCACTGCTGATATTTGTACCACCTCGAGAGTAGGGATGTAAAGGTTAAATGGTTAACCGGTAAGTACGAGGCTTACTATAAAGCAGACCTTAACCGTTTACCCTGGCAGCTGGCAAGCCATGTTGGGCTGGCAGGCCAGAAGAATCCTAGCGCCGGCCGCAGTAGCCCCAGGCCCTCAGGATCCCAGCCCTAGCCGCCCCACCTGAGTGACTTCAGTTAACTGATACTTTAATCGTTTAACTGGTTCACTTTAACTGATATTTACATCCCTAATTGAGAGCCCTCATATGCCAAGGTTCCAAACTAGCTGTGCTGTCCCCCACCCCTAATCACAAGTGTTCCCACGCTGTGGGGCATGAGTGTACAACCAACAGCCCCTGACTGCTGTGCAGTATGGAGAAGTCCAGGTAACCTCCCTCTCCATTCCCCCATTCCTGCAAGGGACCAACCACTCATTATGGCCTGGTATGGGAAGCAGTCAACCCTGGCCAGCCCCTACAAGGAGACATTTCTTTTTCCTCTTCTGGCTCAAGCTGTTGCTGCTGGTGGGGATTACCCCTCCTCCCACACCCATTCCCACATGTGAATGGGAGAGAGAGACTTCAGCTAGGTCCGCAACCCCGATCCCTTAAGGAGTCACCCTTAACCCCCCCCCTGACAAGGGGAAAACCTGGGTTATGGGGTGCTGCTTCTGCCCCTTCTGACTCATCCTCATAGGAACCCATTGGTCACTGAGGCTTCTGGAGACCTCCAGTGCCACATGGTGGAGCCCTGCAGTCCCATGTAAGTAGGAGGCAGAGAAGCTTGCTGCAGTTACAGCAGCTGCTGTTGGGTGATTGAGAGCCTGGTGTCTCCTCCTTATTGCTCAAGGGTGTTTCTCCTCTGCCTCCCAGACCCTGGCTTTGCACCCCCTTCACCACACTTGCTTGGGAGTATGCGATCTCTGCACTCTTCCCCTTTTGTGGTTTGGGGCATCTTTGCTTCCACGCATGTCAACTAAAGGCCCCATCTGATGCTCCAGCCTGCTTACTTTTGCTGCTGTGAGCCTCATCCATGTAAAGAAGGGCATCTCTGAGGCTACATGGGCTATAAGTACCCCACCCTTCCAGTCAGCAGGAAGGGCCATACCTCCCATACCCACACCTGATCCAGCTGCTTCCTGCTCTTCCATGTAAGCTTTCTCCCCACTTATCCCTCTGCCCCATTATAGGGAAGCCCTTAAAAAGAGACAGTAACCTCCTTTCTTCCAACCAGCTGGACAAGGACTCCATCCTTTTGAGCTTGCGTTAAGCATGTTATGTACAGCTGATTAACGGATCATGCAAGACAGACAACTGATTGTAGGGGTTGTCTGATCATAGTTCTAACACATTTTAAGGATGGAGACTCTAGTTAGAGGTTCAGATTTTTAAAATTGACAGTCAATGGAATTTTAACTCCTAAATCAGGTATCACAACAGAGAGGTGAAACCCTTAAACAGCTTTAAAAATCTGAGCCACAAGCAACAAGAGTAAAAAATTCTGAGTTGTGATCAAGAGCCTAATACAAAATGTTAAGTGCAATAAACTATTGAAAAGGCATTGATCACTGTATTTACTACTTAACATTCACATACTTTTTAAACTAATAACATTGTTCTTTGATGTTCAGGTTTGATCTGTACTTATTCTTTCAGAGTATGGAAAACACTTTAGAAATCATGATAAAAGAGGAGGCTGTCTACCAAGAAAAAACAAATCAGAAGCAAGCTCAGGTTTTGCAGCTGAACAAAGAAATAGATCAACAGAAGCCAAAGTTAGAAAGAGTCATGACACAGGTTGGTTTAATAAACAGGTGACAACTCTTATTTTATTGGTTTGAGTTATAGTTGGAGTATAGTAAAAATGCAACATAAACTTAAATTGTAAGTCTGTTACTAATAGTGTTTGGCCTTTCATAAAAAGGTATTTAAACTTTCACAATATTAAACTTCGTTAAATTATATTTACCTGTTACTTTATGCCAAAAGTGTTTCAGACTATCCAAAGAAGTCCGATCTTTAAAGAAAAGTAAAACGAAAACACAGGAGGAAGAAGATATTGACCTCCGTGAGCTGAAAGACTACAGCAGAACCATTGACAAAGTGTTGGTTGATGTATTAGAAGCAAACCCTGATTTAACTCAACCCTTTCAAACATACTTCCAACAGGTAGCATCTCTAGTTGACTTTAACTGTTATTGAAAATGCTGACACTGTTATAGATGGTAAAATTGGTAGTGTATGTGTCATATCCCACTTGCAAAGACCAATAGTAGATCTCTTTTCTCTTCTAGTCCTGTTTAGAACTTCCTACAGCTGCTTCCATGGGTAGTCATTACAGTTCTAGATCATCTTCACAAAGCTCAGTGGCCTCTATCAGGTGAGTGTTAAAAAAAAAGTTAATACTGTACATTGTTATTCCTTGTACAGTAACTCCTCACTTAAAGTCGTCCCGGTTAATGTTTCGTTGTTACATTGCTGATCAATTAGGCAACATGCTCGTTTAAAGCTGTGCAATGCTCCCTTCTAATGTCGTTTGGCAGCCCCCTGCTTTGTCTACTGCTTTCAGGAAGAGCAGTCTGTTGCAGCTAGCTGGTGGGGGCTTGGAATCAGGGTGGACCAGCAGCCCTCCATCAGCCCCCCGCTCCCCTAAGTTACCTGTGCAACAGTTGCCCAGCAGGCTAGCAACTGCAGCTGTCCCTCCCCCCATGGCCATGTGCTGTTCCTGCTCTCTGCCTTGGAGCTGCTCCCCTAGACTCCTGCTTGCTGTGCAGGGGGAGAGGAGAGGAAGGGGGGGGCTAACGTCAGGGTGTCTCCCTCCCCCCTGCTCCTGCACCCCACTTACCCCATCTTCCATAGAGCAGGGAGGACACACCAGGGCTCAGGATGGAGGGAGCTTGCAGCAGCTGCAGTCTCAGCATGCTGATCTAATTAACAAGGCAGTGTACTTAAAGGGGAAATGCATGTATCTCCATCATTCCTGCGGCCTTGTAGAGTGAGAGTTAACCCTGAGGGCTCAGCCAATTGCTAGTTCATCATTTAGCAGTAAGGGAAATAGCCCACCCTCTGACCTCCTTCACCTCAACCAAGCTTCACAATCATCATCATCATCACTGTGTACAGTATTAAATTGTTTAAAACTTATTGTCTGTGTATATTAGTCTTTTGTCTGGTGAAAAAAATCTCTCAAGAACCTAACCCCCTCATTTACATTAATTCCTATGGGGAAACTGGATTCACTTAACATCGTTTCGCTTAAAGTTGCATTTTTCAGGAACATAACTACAACGTTAAGTGAGGAGTTACTGTACTCCCACACCCTGATTTCTTGTTTTGTCCCTTCTTGTTCATCTCTGTTGGCTAAGAAAAGCTTCACTATAGATTCTCCTCAAGTCTTCTGTTAGATTCTTCTAGCAAACACAACCTATGTCACTTAAGACAGAGGTACAGGACTCGTCCACACATCTAGTCTAGTCTCGTCCATTCCACTTCAAATCAGGACAGTTTCAGACTTTCTTGGTAGCAGTGCTCTGAAATTGCTTATTCATTTTTCCCACTCCTCCCATTCCTACTTTGCTCTTTCAGTGGAGCACAGTCCACTTTTAGATTTCAAATTGATTGAGGACCCAGCTCTTCTCCTTGCAGCTGGGATTATTGCACCTGCAGTCTTCTGGACTACTAGTCTTAAACTCAGTTCCCTTTCCCATTACATATAAAGATTTTTTATTTTAAAAAAGCTTGTTCTAGGGGCTAACTTTACAAAGGAAATGTACTCTACCTGCAATGTTACAAATATTCTGGCTTGAGTCAAGTCTTCAGCTATGACCAGACCACTTTCTTCTAGGTGTCTTTGGTCAGTAGTACAAGATACTCTAGAAATCCTCATCTAGGATCAGGAAAAAGAACAGGAGTACTTGTGGCACCTTAGAGACTAACCAATTTATTTGAGCATAAGCTTTCATGGGCTACAGTCCACTTCATTGGATGCATGCAGTGGAAAATACAGTGGGAAGATATATATATACACACAGAGGACATGAAAAAATGGGTGCAAGTGAATGAGCCTCTGATATGATGATGCACTGCACATCTACCAAGGTGATGTATGCCAGCAAAGCCCCTCTGCCATGTACACTGGCCAAACTGGACAGTCTCCATTGCAGAAGAATAAATGGACACAAATCAGACATCAAGAATTTTAACATTCAAAAACCAGTCTGAGAACACGTCAGCCTCCCTGGTCACTTGATTACAGACCTCAAGGTCGCAATACTCCAACAAAAAAACTTCAAAAACAGATTCCAACGAGAAACTGCCAAATTAGAATTAATTTGCAAACTGGACACCATTAGGATGGTTCATTACACAAAGTAAAACCTATTTCCCCATGCTAATTTTTCCCCTACTGTTACTCACACCTTCTTGTCAACTGTTGGAAATGGACCATCCTGATTACCACTACAAAAGTTTTTTTCTCCTGCTGATAATAGCCCACCTTAATTGATCACTCTCATTATAGTTTGTATGGCAATATCCATTTTTTCACATCCTCTGCGTATATATCTTCCTACTGTATTTTCCACTGCATGCATCCAATGAAGTGGGTTTTAGCCCACGAAAGCTTATGCTCAAATAAACTGGTTAGTCTCTAAGCTGCCACAGTACTCCTTGTTCTTTTTGCTGATACAGACCAACTCAGCTACGACTCTGAAGCCTGTCACCATGTAGAGTATCAGGGGCAAACATTAAACATCTTGCCCACATAGTTTGAAGAAGCTAGTTCCTTCCTTGCTCAGTTTCTCCCTCCCCCGATCACTGTTACCCCAGTTTGACTGTTACTGGGAATCAGACTCCAAACTTCTAAGATCATACATGCATATGCTATTAACACATTGTAAGATGAGGTGCATTAGTCTTACAAAGTGCTCAGGTGATCACTTAACTTGTACTATCAACTACACTTTTCCCTTTCTAATCAAGAGGGTTTTGTCTACATTCTAACTTTATGATAACTTTGTTTTGCCTTTTAGATCAACCAGGAGCACCATGGGTTCAACTTCTGGCCAACCATCCCCACTTAAAATTATAGATCTGAGTTTATCGTTCGGTTCACCGGCAGCAACAGCAAGTGCTGGTTCACGGCCTTCCAGTGCAGCTAGTAGCTCCAGTAGTCTTCATAGCAGAAAGAGCCTGAAATAATATTTCGAACTCTACTACAGCTGACTCACATCACACTAGTGCTTCTGAATTGGTAAAATTGCTTTAATGCACATTTCCTTATTTAGAAAGATCTTCTGTTTGTTAGAAACATTTACTAGACTGAAGTATATATTTTAATTTAGTGGCTAAGAAAATGTATGTTGTAAACAAACTTGTCAAATGATCAAATTGGCAGAAAGACTGTTTAACAAATAAAACTTTAAATGAAATTGTGTCTAACTTGTTTAATTCCTGCTGTTATGACTAAAGAACTTTTGGGAAATCCTCAAAATGTCAGTGATTTAAATTCTTACTTGGCATGAGATCAGTATATATTTCTAGGGACACGTAACTAGTCTTCCTACTTTCCCCTCTAACACATCACTGATTACAGTAAGTTGAACACCCTCTGCAATGCTGATTTATGATCATGTCATGGTCAAAGAAAACAGTCTTCAAGTAACCATTATATCTTAATGTTAGATAATTACAAGTAGACTGGATTTCTTCTTCTTGCAAAATTTGGGAGGAAGGTGGGGGAAAATGAATTTGTGAATAAAGCCAACTTTCAAAGTTTCCACTATTTCATTAAATATAATCTGTCACACAACAAATGGTTTATATTTGAAACTTAGTTAAAATTCTGGAATAAGTTATACCATTTTTCTTCCTCCAAATGACAATATAATCATGACACACAAGGTGGGTGAGGTACAGTAACTCACTTAAAGTTGTCCTGGTTAACGTTGTTTCGTTGCTGATCAGAGATCATGCTCCTTTAAAGTTGTGAAATGCTCCCTTATAACGTTGTTTGGCAGCTGCCTGTTTTGGCCGCTGCTTGCAGAAAGAGCAGCCGGTTGGAGCTAGCTGGTGGGGGCTTGGAAGCAGGGTGGACCGGCAGCCCCCCACTCCCTTAAGTTACCTGTGCAGCAGCCACCCAGCAGGCTATCAATTGCCGGCAGTTCATCTGTCCCTCCCCTGACTGCCATGTGCTGCTCTTGCCCTCTGCCTTGGAGCTGCTCCCAGGAGCCTCCTGCTTGCTGTGCAGGGGAGAAGAGGGGCTAATGTCAGGGTGTCCCCATCCCTCCTGCTGGTCCCCCGCTTACTCTATAGAGCGGGGAGGACACGACAGGGCTCAGGACCGAGGGAGATTGCCACAGCAGCTGCTGTGGCACCGCTATGGGCACCTGCATGGCACCACAATATGCCAATATTTTTATGGCCGACCTGGAACAATGCTTCCTCAGCTCTCGTCCACTCACGCCCCTTCTCTACTTACGCTACATTGATGACATCATCATCTGGATCCATGGGAAGGAGACCCTGGAAAAATTCTACCACAATTTCAACAGCTTCCATCCCACCATCAACCTCAGCCGGGACCAATCTACACGGGAGGTCCACTTCCTAGATACCACGGTGCAAATAAGTGATGGTCACATTACCACCACCTTATACCGAAAACCAACCGACCGCTATGCCTACCTTCATGCCTCCAGCTTCCATCCTGGGCACACCACGCGATCCATTGTCTACAGCCAAGCACTGAGGTACAACCACATCTGCTCTAACCTCTCAGACAGAGACCAACACCTACAAAATCTCCACCAAGCATTCTCAAAACTACAATACCCGCAAGAGGAAATAAGGAAACAGATCAACAGAGCCAGACATGTACCCAGAAGCCTCCTACTGCAAGACAAACCCAAGAAAGAAACCAACAGGACTCCACGGCAATCACATACAGTTCCCAGCTAAAACCCTTCCAAAGCATCATCAGAGATCTACAGCCCATCCTGGACAATGATCCCACACATTCAAAGGCCTTGGGTGGCAGGCCAGCCCTCACCCACAGACAACCTGCCAACCTGAGGCATATTCTCACCAGTAACTGCACACCGCACCATAGTAACTCTAACTCAGGAACCAATCCATGCAACAAACCTCGATGCCAACTCTGCCCACATATCTACACCAGCGACACCATCACAGGACCTAACCAGACCAGCCACACCGTTACCGGTTCATTCACCTGCATGTTCTCCAATGTAATATACGCCATCATATGCCAGCAATGCCCCTCTGCTAGGTACATCGGCCACACTGGACAGTCGCTACGGAAAAGGATAAATGGACACAAATCAGATATTAGGAATGGCAATATACAAAAACCTGTAGGAGAACACTTCAACCTCCCTGGCCACACTATAGCAGATCTTAAGGTGGCCATCCTGCAGCAAAAAAACTTCAGGACCAGACTTCAAAGAGAAACTGCTGAGCTTCAGTTCATCTGCAAATTTGACAGCATCAGTTCAGGATTAAACAAAGACTGTGAATGGCTTGCCAACTACAAAACCAGTTTCGCCTCCCTTGGTTTTCACACCTCAACTGCAAGAACAGGGCCTCATCCTCCCTGATTGTACTAACCTCGTTATCTCTAGCTTGCGTGCATATATATATCTGCCCCTGGAAATTTCCACTACATGCATCCGACGAAGTGGGTATTCACCCACGAAAGCTCATGCTCCAAAACGTGTTAGTCTATAAGGTGCCACAGGATTCTTTGCTGTCTCAACTTGCTGATCTATTTAAAAGGCAGCATACTTAAAGGGGCAATGTGCATCTCTTTCACACAGTGTGTGTCTCTGTCTTCCATGCTGTCTCCCCTCCCTCCATTTGTGCTGCCTTGTAGAGTGAGGCTACATTAACAACATGTCAATCCTTGAGGGCTCAGCTGAATGCTAGTTCATCATTTAGCAGCAAGGCATTCCCTGGGAAATAATCCACCCTCTGACTTCACCACCTCAACAAGCTTCACCATCATCATTGCTGTGTACAGTATTAGTTTGTTTAAAACTTTGTGGGTGTGAGAGTGTGTGTACGTACACACACACACACAGTATAAGTTATATAAAATTAAATCTTGTCTGGTGAAAAAAATTCCTATAACGCCCCTCCCCCCCTTTTCCTTGGGGATTAGGAAATAACAGGAGTAATACCCCCTGCTCCTCAGTTCTCTTGGAACCTCTATCGCTCCGAGAGCAAGGAGCAACTGTACCTCCTGCAGAAGGAGTTGCTCGTGAGAGGGGTCCCTGAAGAGGGATGGGGTGGGAAGGAGGGAACAATACAAATTGCAGACAGTATCCACTTTCCACCGTGCATAGGACCCAGTGGTCTGAAGTTATGCGGGACCATGCAGGAAGGAAATAGGAGAGGCAGTTGGAGAAAGGTGGGAAAGGATCCTGTAAAGAGACTGGTGCTCCACCCTTGAGCACACCTTCAAAAGTTTTGCTTGGGCCCCACCAATGGTTTGAGGAGGACCCTGATTCTGGCCCGTCTGAGGGCCAGACCTCCTCCTACCACCCCAGCCACGTCTTCTGGAGAAGTCCTGTCTGCGCCAAGGGCTATGGTAGGTGCATTGCAGTTGGGGCCGGAAGGGCCTCTGCTGCGTCACCAAGGTATGCATACCCAGTGAGCGCATGATGGCCCAGTTATCCTTTAGACTCCGCAGTCTAAAGTCAGTTTTGTCCGAGAATAACCCCTGGCCATCAAAGGGCCGGTCCTGAATTGTTTGCTGCAGTTCTGGAGGAAGACCAGACACCTGCAGCCACGAGATGCGGTGCATAGCTATGCCAGAGGCTAGAGTCCTTGCCGCCGAGTCTGTTGCATCTATCGAAGCCTGCAAGGAGGTTCTGGCTACTTTCTTGCCCTCCTCTAGCAAGGCCCCAGACTCCTCCCTGGACTCTTGAGGAACCAGTTCCTTGAACTTCCCCATCGAGTTCCAGGTGTTATAATTACAACAGCTCAAGAGAGCCTGCTGGTTGGCCACCCGAAGTTGTAGACGGCCAGTCGAGCATACCTTGCGGCTGAATAAATCCAGATGCCTAGTGTCCTTGGATTTAGGGGCGGGGACTTGCTGACCATGCCTTGCCCTCTCATTGACTGACTGTACAACAAGGGAGCACGGTTGGGGGTGAATGTACAAGTATTCATAGTCTTTGGAGGGAACTAAGTATTTCCCCTCAACCCCCTTGGCTGTGGGAGAGAGAGATGCCGGTGACTGCCAGGTTATAGTGGCATTAGCCTGGATGAATGGCAAGGCTATGCATGTGGGGGCATTGGCAGACAAGATGTCCACCACCAGATCCTCAACCTCCACCACCTCCTACACCTGGAGTTTCATGTTTTGTGCCACCCTACGCAGCAAGTCTTAGTGCGCGTGGAGGTCTATAGGTGTTGGGCTAGAGGAGATCATGCCCGCAACTTCCTCGTCAGGCAACAAAGAGGATGACAGCCCCAGGACTAATGGTTCCTGGGGCAAGTCTTACTGAGGAAGGTGCAGCTGTCCCAGGTTCTCCATACTAGGAGCATGTGCCTGAGTTGGCTGCAGGGCCGCTGTCTCTGCGTCCCCCGGGGGGCGGGAGGGAGAGGGCAGCTGACGATGGTATCCCGGACTTGGGGTTCTGAATGAGCAGAACGAGAAGCCCTGGAGAGGATGCCTTGGGCCTAGTGGTATGCCCAAGGGGTCCAGAAGGACCATTGCAGTGGACCCTGAGCAGGATCCTGTCCCTCGTCCTGCCATTGACCCTCTCCATCCACATCTTGGTCATGGGTGGGGTAATCACTCTCCACCTGGGATGACCTCGAGTTAGGGCGGGAAGGCCAAGGTACGGCTGACTGGTTGTGCTGTGTTGCACTATCCCGCGTCGATGGACCATGTCATAGAGACAGAGGTCGGCGCCGAGACCTGAACTGGGACCGACAATCATACTGGTACCAAGAGGGAGATCTGGACACTGATGAAGATCCCCGGGTGGAATGGCGCCAGGACTTACTCTGCTAAGATCAGTGCCAGGAGCTTGACCAGTACCGACCGTACCGGGAAGGGGATCTTCTCGAAGTGGAGCAGCGCCACGAATACGACCAGCACCCAGATGATGATTGGTGCTGGGACTGTGAGCAGTGCCATGCACGGGACCAGCGTCTAGATCAGGACTGCGATCTGGAGCGATGCCGAGACATCCTAGTCTGCAATGGAGGGCGCATGATAGCGGGCTTCCCTATTGATAGGACAGACCGCACTGGTGGTGCCAGAGGTTGCAAGGTCCTGACTCGGTGAGTGCGATTAAGTCACAGGCCATAGAGAAGGTTTCCAGGGTAGACAGCAGACTGAGCTCGAGCATGGTGTGCACTGGGGAACTCATATGCACCAGACTCAATGGCGCTTGCAGCACTGGAATCAATGGTGCCGGAGTTGGAGCCTTCGCGAGGTGGTCCAGTATGGGACGTTGCTCCAAGGGGGCCACAGGCAGTGCCAGTGACTGGGCAGGAGCAGCAGGTTGCTTGCGCTGCTTCTTAGACCCCGGAGATAGCGAGCAGTGCTGTGCTGGCCGTGGTATCGGAGACGTCCGGTGCCGGGAGTCTTTGCTGGATGCCAGGTTGTTCCAGTGCCAGAGGTGCGCTTCGGGCCGACGGCATCGGGTCTCCACTGGGGCTCAAGGGCACCAGGTTAAGTGCCACTTCCATGAGGAGCTGCCTCAAATGAAAGTCACGCTCCTTTTTTGTCCGTGGCTTTAATGTCTTACAGATGCAGCACTTATCTGTTTGATGGGATTCCCCCAGGCACTTCAGGCAGGAGTCGTGGGGGTCTTACGTAGCATCGCCTTAAGACAGGCCGAGCAGGGCTTGAAACCCAGCAACCTAAGCATGAGCCCGGGTACTGCGAAGGAGGGAGGGGAGAAACCCCTCCTCCAACTACTATATACATTAACTAACTACAACTAGAAACTACTAACAACTATAATACGAAACTAACTAGAGAAATAACAAGACCTAGGGAAGTGGAGATCAGCTATGCCACACTCCACAGTTCCAACGACCGTCATGGGCAGTAAGAAGAAACTGAGGGGGCGCTGGGTCGGCAGGCAGTAGTAGCCCAACACCACCATTTTCCTGAAACTAGTCTCAAAAAAAACTTTTGAAGACAGTTTTAAGACAGAAGCACCACTGTAAAGCATGCACCTCTGCTTCACTTTCCTCATCTGTAAAATGGATATAACACCTTGCTTGTCAGGATGACTTCATTCATTCATGGCTTTAGGGCACCACGAGAGCTATGGATGGGATGTACTATAGTGGTGCACAAAACCAAAGAGACTAGAAATTCAACAAAGTCAGACAAAAAGTGGCATTAAACAAAATGAGCAAATTTTAATAAAATGTAATGATTAAATCATTAAACAAAAGTTATATACATTGCTGGCACATGTGCATCATTCAGTCAAATAATCCCTTTCAACTGCTAAAAATTAGGTTTAATGATACGATTGTGTTACATTTTTCTATCTTAGAAAAGATACCGGTGTGTTTAAAGTGCAAACTTGATGCCAGTTAGCTATATTTTAAGGTAGCAATGAGTAAAGTTTTCATCCAATCACCTAGTTATAAACAATGTTAATTATACATGAGTATCCTAAATTAAAAAAAAAAAAAAAACACTCAGATCCTACACTCTTAAAAGTTGTCTGATATATAACATGATACTCTTGCATATACCTGTCTGTCAAAAGATCTCTTGTAACCTGACTAATACCAATCTTTAAACATTTGCAAGACAGAAAAACAGACTCTGTTCTGTCCATTTTTCATACAGATATTAAGGACACAAGCTCAATAGCAATTCAAGATCTAAAGAATATCCTTTAACTGTATCCAGCATAACAACATTATTTTCTCAGGTACTTTATTGGTTTTTCTGCTTACTTCCTTTTTGTCTCTCAAATTCAGCAATTTGATTAAATATGTTGAGTAAGTTCTGGGGCAGGCTCTTTTTAACACCACTTTCTGATTGCCCTTTACCGTTGAGTGTAGTTTCCTCATCCAGCTCCTTTGCTTTAGTAGCTTCCCCATGACTACTGTCCCTATTTTTATATTCTCTCCTTTCATTTGTACTCTGGGTTAACTCACGTCTGCTACCATCATCACTTCCACTGTACTCACATAACCAAGTGCTGCTGTACTGTTTATTCTTTTCTACTGACTTCCCTGAGTAATCTGACCCTGCTGGAGAAGTGGAATACATGCTCTGACTGGAACCACGCTTTCTAAACTGCTCTGTTCTCCCTGCTACTTCCTTTTCTAACTTTCTAAAATCACGTGTATTGATTTTATCATCTGACTTCCAGTGATATGAATCTGAGGAACCCCTCTTATTAGAGAAGGATCTGTCTGCTTTACCCTGTTTTTCATTTTTGCTGCTGGTTGATTGAGTCTTGGAGCTACCATAAGAATCCCTTGAATCTTCAGACCTACCTCCAAAAGTGTCTTCTTCATCAGCAGAAGTCCTTGACAGAGAACACTGTCTCTCTCTCACCTCTGTCTTCTGATATACTAATCTGTCCTGCCGCTCCAGCAGTTTTTCCATTTCATATTTTTGGTTAAGAAAGGAAGCAGAGGTATCAGCTGGGGGCGAGTACCATTCATCTTGCCTACTCTGATCTCGCTGATGCGAAGAAACCCTAGATGAATGTTTTTTGGAGCTGCGAGAGGACACTGACCGGTTTCTACTCCTTTTCTTGTGCCTTTTGTGATCAGAAGAGGAGGAAGAGGATGAAACTGATACATCAGATGAGGAATCACTTGAGGAGGAGGAGGAGGAAGAAGTTGATCTTCTCCTTTTCTTCTTCAGCCTAAAAATGTAATTAACCTATGAGGCATCACGACCACCAGAATCATCTATAGATTCTGTAAGTTTCTGGCAAAGCTCTGTCCTTTTCAAGGTCCCTGGAACACAGCTCCAAGACAAAATATTTAATAAAAGCCTCACTGGGATATGGAGGGAACCTTTTAGCCACAAAGTATTTTAAGAAATATTTTCTTATGTATATTTCAGCAACTTAAAGTGTGGTGGATCAGCTGGGAAGGACACAGGATTGTATAGAGTCCTGTGTAGAACATATTCTTGAAGTAGCTTAGTTAGCAAGCTTCAAATATGCTATTGCAATTAAAAAAACACTTTGAACTTTGAAACAACCTAAAGTAATATTTAGGGGGGAGGGATAGCTCAGTGGTTTGCGCATTGGCCTGCTAAACCCAGGGTTGTGAGTTCAATCCCTGAGGGGGCTATTTGGGGATTGGCCCTGCTTTGAGCAGGGGGTTGGACTAGATGATCTCCTGAGGTCCCTTCCAACACTAATAATCTATGAACCATGACTCAAAAGAGGGAGATCTTTAGAGGAGTTTAGGGGAGATCCTGGATTGCGGTCAGATCTGAGTAATATTCACAAACCAATAGTGACAAGAAGTTATACTGGGCCCAATCTGGCAAGCTTTGCACATGTAGAGTTGTCATGATTTCAAGTGACATTCCTGTGTAGGGAGGACTTTAACAACCAGGCTCCTTGTGGCCTTGGCATTACAAGAAGGGTTCTTCTGGTTGGGTATCCCATCCTACTTCCTAAATACACATTTAGGCAGATAAGTATTATTTCCATATACTCCCCCTGCAAAAATCCAGGTGCAGTAGTAAAGAACACCTCATAGGAAAGTTTGGGGGAAAACATTAACTTGTTAGTTCTACCTAACTAAAATTTTCTTTTTTAACTAATGAAGCTATATGAAAAATGGATTCTTCAAGGGGCTTATCTGTTCATTCACTCTTTTAGGCATAATCCTGCTTCAATAACCTCACTATTTGTTGCTGTGGAAGCAATTCTAATGTCACAAACAGATGGGATTACAACTTTATATGGGGACTGAGCAACAGGAGCTAGCTAGCTATTGACATCAGAGGTTATTTTATGCCATTAACCCGGGTAAAAAGGGCAGGGGAAGAAAACAGCATATAGAAATTTATCCATGTTGTATCATTGGCTGTTTAGTAGCTTTATTTAAAAAAACAACACAGTTTATTCCTTTATTAACTGTTGCCTGATCTACCTGTTAAGAAAATGCAATCTAAGTATGAATCACTAATGTAAAAAGGAAGCTTAGCAATAACAGGAACAGAAGGATCACCCAGTTCAGCAACTGGATGCTAACTGCTGTTTACTTACTTATGTTTTATACAAGCGATGCTGATGCTCTGGCTCTAATCAGCAGCAGATTCTTTAATTAAGATGTAGTATATTGAATATAATAGGGTTACCTCTTTTCTTCTTTTAAGAGTTTACGCAGTTTTTGTGCACTTGTTTCTATTTTCTTTTCCTTCTGTCTCTCTTCTTTTGCCGCTTGCTTCTCCCTCATTTCCAAAGATTTCTTTTTTGAACCCAGACATCAAAAAAATCATATTAAAAGTAACAGTATGTTAATCCAATATTTCCCCAAATCCCCCCCCCACCACCACAAGAGGATATATATACACACGCAACAAAGAATACAATACCAGGATTTCCAGATGAAGATGTTACATTAACCAAATAGAAATTGATTGTGCAGGAGTTTGGCATTAATCATTGTGATGATCAGTATGGTATTAAGGACCATATTGCAGTAAATATCACATTTAAAAAAGAGACATGACCAGCCATTGCATTGGTACCCATGACCCAGGCCAAAAGATGCAAGAAAAATACAGCAAAATTAGTTATGTGAATTAAGATTGAAACAGGGAGAAACGTTATCAGGAAAATGGTATTATAGTTTGTATATAAAACGTGATGACAAATCCAATTTTAAAATGTTGTTGGAAGTGGCCATGTTCAGATACAAACCATTTTGTAATTGTACCACAGCCCAGTTTGATGCATGATTACATAAGATATCATGTTCCAGTGGGGGGTTGTTGATGAGCAGCACCAGATGTCAGACACAGCAGCAACGGTCCAGTTCAGAAGAAAATGCATTGAAGAAAAACATATAATCAGTATTACAGGAAAAGAGTATTTTACATTTGAACTGTAATTCATATCATTCTACTAGGGCAGCTACAGACAGACTGACATGTAAACTAAGGTTTACTTAGAAGTAACGGAACCTTCAGTTATTAAACAAAATCAATCATTAAAGGCATGCTAGCTAAGGCTCTTAGCTGGATAGGCTCCTGTACCCCACAGCTCTCTAAGGGCTTGTCTACATTGTGCAACAATATGCACCATGGGGGCGGGGCGGGAGGCAATTTCTAAAAAACACTAAGGTGCTAACTGGTCCATGTAGACCTTGCTGGTGTGCACTAAAATCTCCCTGAAGCACTTTAACATAGTACTGTTTGAAATGGTTTGAAACAGTTGGAATTCATATCCAGGGTGAGCGGCAAGTCTCTGGATACCAGTTCTCAAAGGCTTGGCAATGGTCATAGAAGAGATACTGCCTTAGGATATAAGGGAAGCCCTTCATTTATTGTGGGCAAACTTCCACAAACTGCTGAACAGAGAGCCTTATGTTCCTCAGCTGCAACAGTGACCCTCATCACCATCAGTATAACTTGCAATGAGAGTAAAACTATTTCCTTCACTTGTTTAAATCACTTATTTGTGACTTAGGTTGCAAGACCTAGGTTGTAAGTCTCCTTGTTACAGCAACAATACTTTTCTCTGGATAATACCAAATACGTTGGCAGTGCCCACATACTGTAAGTGGACATTTCTGGAGTATAATTTAGTTTTAATAAAGGTTACCATAAATCTCCTCTTTCCCCATCCTCCAATAAAACCTTTTCATGTTCTGGCTTCCCCCACCTGCTAAAGCAGTGTCAATCAAGCCCTGCATAAAGAAACCAGCCTGCACACATCTACCCCAGTCTATTTACTTCCTTCAGCACAGAAGCATTGCGTACAGTACCCCAGTTCTCTAACTTCAATTCACTCTTTTCGATCCTATTTGGAAGCAATGTAAGTAAATGAGACAAATGACAAAGCCACAGAAAGAGGAGGCAACAGACAAAGGAGCTTGGCATGGAGACCCCAGGGGCTCACTCAGGAAACATGTGGGAAAGGGAGAAAAGAAAAAAAGAACCCTGGAATTTGCTTCCATTATTTCCTCCAAAGCTTGGACTCTGGTTAATTTCTATTTATTTCTCCATTTTAAATAACTGCCTTGTTAATTTGCACCTCACAACAAGTTCGGCAGAATACTGGATCATCAACTGACAATAACTACTTGGTTCAGTGACATGGTGTCCCAGCTCTCTCCAGGCCTTTAATTAAGATCCTTCTTGTGCCACATGAAGATACACAATGTCTTCCTTTTGAGCTAGCCCTGATCAGTCCTACCCTGCTCCTCTTTGAATATTCCCAATTACAACCCTCTGGCATATGTCTAAAACTGACCTATTTGGGGATTTTACCCTACACATAGCGCTGGTCTACACTAGGGAGGCGGATCGATCTAAGTTACGCAACTTCAGCTATGTGAATTATGTAGCTGAAGTCGACGTACTTAGACTTAGTGTAGTGTCTTCACTGCAGTGAATCGACTGCTGCTGCTCCCCCCGTCAACTCTGCCTGCACCTCTCATGGCGCTGGAGTACAGAAGTCCACGGGAGAGAGCTGGGGGTCTGATTTATCGCATCTAAACTAGATGCGATAAATCAATCCCCACTGGATTGATCGCTGCCTGCCGATCCGGCGGGTAGTATAGACATACCCAAAGTCTTAATTCCGTATCAGCAGTCCCGCTCATGTGTGAACAGGTTGTTTCCTCCTCCCCTTCATCAGACACAGTTACTGAGTTCTGGTTTTTCCCTGCATCCGACTGCTGTGCTGTTGCTTCCCATGCCCATCTGAAATGATCAAGCCATCCACAGGCACCTTGCTTTTTGTAGATGCAGCCATAATACTTACTGTGACAGGTGTGTTGGAAAGAGGGGAAAGAGGAGAATAAGACACAGTAACCAGTAAATAATTTCCCCCTTCCCAATGTTTTTAATATGAGTTTTGATTGTAGTAGATAAAGTTAAGAGAAAGTAAAGAATCACCTGCATATGTTTACGGAGTTTCAGTAAGGCATCCTCCGCTTCTTTAAAGGTTTCATCCAAAATTAAAGCTCTTTTATAATAATTCTGAGCATTTAATAAGTTATCTTCCTCTTCCAACCTAACATTCATATGCAAAATATATACAACACAAACAGAATTTGTTTTTGATCATACTGATCTCAGACTGATACATATTAAAAAAGGAACTCGATAAAATGCAGATGTTTACATCCGACATGTCATTACTTCCTGAACATCGGTAGTACTGTACTTTCAAACTCTGATTCCAGTTTTTCATGAATAAAATGTTCTGTTACTTCTGAATGAGTCTCCTGTTTACTCAGACTGATTTTCTTCCTGAATATTAATTCTGGAATTCTTACAGTTCTTCTGAGTATTTATATGCAATTAATTCAGAAGTTTGTTTTATTAAACACAAATCATGGCATAGTTGTAAGAATTTATAAAAAGTTATAAAAATGCCTTGTTAAATATTCATCCAAAAATTTCATTGAATGTTATGTAGGTTTAATATTCCATCAGCTAAACTGTACTGAGAAGGGAAAAAAAAAAGTAAGGAGGAGAGATTTAAACTGGTGTGTGGTAGGGTGGGATGACATGAGAGAAGGTAAACAGATTATACACCTTGAACTGCTTTTCCTGCAGACTTCTCATTATTGGCACACAGGCAGGCAGGAGATAGAACACTCCCTTTTTAATATACTTAGCCAGCTCAATATAAAAAAAGATCATGAAAAAACTGAATTGCTCATAACCACATAAAGAATAGAATTTAACACTTACTGGCCTCCTCTTTCCACAAGTGTCTGACAGAGGTATTTCCTTGCATTTCTATGGGTTGGACAGTTTTTTAATGCAACTTCAAAATCATCTATGGCTTTGTTTAAGCTTCCTTTTGTTGCGTAACTATAAAAATGGAAAAGCAATACAGGGACTTTAAATAAATGTCACAATTTATCTTTTAAATACATTATTGAAATCCATCTTTAACAACGAAGGGGGATAAAAGACTTACAGTGCCCCACGAGCTACTAAGGCTTCAACATTTTGTGGATCTATTTCCAAGGCCTTGTTGTATTCATTCATAGCCTCCACATGGCGGCCAACCTTAAAATAATCAACCCCAATCTTCACACTAGAACAAATGGTTTCAAAAAAGTATTATACACAGAGTCATCAAGCTAAACAAATATACTTAAAATCACAGTTTGAGAAGCCTTGCAACTTGCAATACACCATCCTGCCATACGAGTAACAGGATGGAAGCATTTTAGCAAGATATAGTTTCAAGAGTTGCTGTTTAGATTAATGCCACATTTACATCACACCAAAGTGTAAATTATTTTATCTGAAAGCTTAGAGTTCAAAGTCACCTCTGTAGAAAGCACACCTACATGATACACTGTATTCTCCATTTACAGTACTTTAGTGTTTTTCTAAGACTTGTCATATTACCCCCTAATTGCAAGGGGGGGGGGGAAGAGAAGAGAGCGTTTTAGGCCATGTCTATGCTTACAAGCTTACAGAAGCACAGCTGTACTGATACAGTTGTGCTGCTGTAAGATCGCTCGTGAAGCCACATTATACAGTTGGGAGAGAGCTCTCCCATCAACATAATAAAACCAGCTCAACGAGCAGCAGCAGTAGCTCTCCCACTGACATGGTGTTGCACCCACAAGCGCTTACGCTGGCTAAGCCTATGTCGTTCGGGGTATGTTTTTTTTCACACCACTGAGCAATATCAGTTTTGCCGACGTAAATGCTAGTGTAGACATGGCTTTGTAATGTACAGGGACACATTCAACACTACAGTAAGGAGGCACAATGACATTGAAGTCAATTTGCCCCCATGTAAGATGCTTTATGACTTATATTTCATATCTTGCAAACTGAAGCTTCTCTCACACATTTGTCTAAAATAAATTTTCTTCCAATGAGTTAACAGTTGGGGCTCTGAATTTCATATCAGATTCATCATGAGACTTCACTACAGCAATCAAGATTAATGATTTAATATAGCACTATATGGCCACAGATAATGGAAAATGGTTGTACTTAATCTCCAACGAGTAAGACCTTACTTGAATTCGGGGGGGGATGATTGTCAAATAATTATGGCTGAGTTGCAGACAACACATGGAAAATTGCAGAAAAGTAATAAAGGACCTTTATTATTTGCAGTAATTTGGAAAAGCTTAGAGCAGGGGCCCTGAGAGCGGGCGGCCAAGGCTACCATTGTGGAATTTGCAGTGGAAGCCTAATATTGTGGGATTCACAATATCGCAAATTAAGTACGGTTTAACTAATGAAAAAGACGGTTACTTACCTTTGTAACTGTTGTTCTTCAAGATGTGTGCTCATATCTATTCCAAATAGGTGTGCGCGTGCTGCGTGAACATTCGCAGGAAGATTTTTACCCTAGCAACACTCAGTGGGTTGGCTGGGTCGCCCCCTGGAGTGGCGCCGCTATGGCGGTGAATATATACCCCTGACGACCCAATGGCCCTTCAGTTCCTTCTTGCCAGCTACTCTAACAGAGGGGAAGGAGGGCAGGTTTGGAATGGATATGAGCAACACATCTCGAAGAACAACAGTTACAAAGGTGAGTAACCATCTTTTCTTCTTCGAGTGCTTGCTCATATCGATTCCAATTAGGTGACTCCCAAGCCTTACCGAGGCGGTGGGGTCAGAGTGAGATGTCGCAGAATGTAGAACTGCTGAGCCAAAAGCCATGTCATCTCTGGACTGTTGTACCAATGCGTAATGTGACACAAAGGTGTGGACCGAGGACCAGGTAGCTGCAAGACATATCTCCAGATGAAGCATGAGCCCTAGAAGAACGTGCGGTGAGGTGGCTCATTGGAACATGAGCCAAGTCGTAGCAGGCGCGGATGCATGACGTCACCCAAGATCAAATCCTCTGGGAGAAGACAGGTAGGCCCTTCATTCGATCTGCTACCGCGACGAAGAGTTGGGCTGTTTTACGAAGGGGCTTTGTTCGCTCGATATAAAATGCAAGAGCCCTATGGACGTCTAGGGAGTGCAGTTGCTGCTCTCGGCGTGATGAGTGTGGCTTCGGGAAGAAGACTGGAAGGAAGATATCTTGATATGGAAGGCCGACACCACTTTAGAGAGGAAGGCAGGATGTGGTTGCAGCTGTACCTTGTCCTTATGAAACACTGTATACAGGGGGTCGACCGTGAGAGCCCGAAGTTCGGAGACTCGTCTTGCCGATGTAATGGCTACGAGGAATGCTGTCTTCCAAGATTGGCACAGCAGCGAGCAGGTTGCCAGCAGCTCAAAGGGAGCAGCCATAAGTTTGGCTAGGATTAGGCTGAGGTCCCAGATTGGAGCGGGGTGGTGGACCTGTGGGTATAAACGTTCCAAGCCCTTGAGAAACCTCGAAACCATGGGGTGAGAGAAGACCGAGCGGCCGTTCTCCCCTGGGTGGAAGGCAAAGATGGCCGCCAAGTGCACTGTTATTGATGAAACTGCTAGGCCGTGTTGTTTTAGGGACCAGAGGTAGTCCAAGATGGTAGGAACCAGTGCCTCAATAGGAACAGCGTTACGCTGCTCGCACCAGCAGGAGAAACGCCTCCACTTGGCCAGACACGTTAACCTAGTGGAAGTTTCCTACTACCCCAGGAGTACTTGTTGTACCGAGGCAGAGCAGCATAACTCGGACTGGCTTAACCATACAGCAACCATGCTGTAAGGTGAAGAGACTGCAGGTCTGGGTGATGAAGTCTGCCATGGTCCTGAGTTATGAGATCTGGCCAAAGAGGTAGGGGGATTGGGTTGGCCAGCGAGAGGTCGAGCAACATGGTGTACCAGTGTTGTCTCGGGCACGCTGGAGCGATCAAGATCAGGTGGGCTCTGTCTCTGCATAGCTTGAGCAGGACCCTGTGGACCAGCGGGAATGGTGAAAAGGCATAAAGGAGATGGCTCATCCACAGTATCAGGAATGTGTCTGATACGGAGCCCGGGGAGGGACCCTGGAAGGAGCAGAACACATGGCATTTCCTGTTCTCGAGAGAGGCAAAGAGGTCTATGCGGGGAGAACCCCATTTCCGGAAAACAGAATGGATAACGTCCGGATGAAATCAACCACTTGTGAAACAGGAAGGATCAGCTGAGGTGATCCACCAGAGTGTTCTAAACCCCTGGGAGAAAAGATGCTACCAGGTTGATCGAGTGGGCTATGCCAAAGTCTCAGAGCTGAATGGCTTCCTGACAAAGGGGGGGGAAGAACGTGCGCCGCCCTGCTTGTTTATGTAAAACATGGCCGTTGTGTTGTCTGTGAACACTGAGACACAATGGCCTTGTATATGTTCTTGAAACACCCGGCACATGAGGCAGACTGCCCTCAGCTCCCGTACATTGATGTGCAAGGTCAGTTCTTGAGCTGAACAGAGGCCTTGAGTGCGGAGATCCTCGAGGTGGGCTTCCCCACCCAGAGATGACGCGTCCGTGGTCAGGGCCACTGAAGGTTGAGGCGGGTGGAAAGGCATCCCTGCGCAGACCACGGTGGGCGACAGCCACCAGTTCAGAGAGTTTATGATGCTCAGGGGGATCGTGAGGATCATGTCTATGCTGTCTCTGCCCAGGTGGTATACCGAGTTAAGCCAAGTTTGAAGGGGACAGAGACGTAGTCTGGCGTGTTTGGTCATGAACGTGCAGGCCGCCATGTGACCTATGAGGCCGAGACAAGTGCGAGCCGAAGTTGTCAGGAAGTTTTGCAGGCCTTGGATAATTGATACCATCGCCTGAAACCGGGACTGTGGTAAGCAGGCTCTGGCTAGAGTGGAGTCCAGGATGGCCCCAATGAAGTCTATTCTCTGAGTGGGAATCAGAGTTGATTTTTCTATATTGATCATCAGGCCTAGTTGCCTGAATAGGTCCTTGATGATGCCCACATGATGGGTGACTTGTGTCTCGGAGGTCCCTCGAATGAGCCAATTGTCGAGATACGAGAAGACGGGTACTCAACGACGGAGGGAGGCGGCGACTACAGCCATGCATTTTGTGAATACTCGTGGGGCCGCAGAAAGGCCAAAAACGGAAAGACCTTAAATTGAAAATGTTGATGGTTGACCACAAAACGGAGGTACTGTCTGTGTGGTGGGTAAATAGCGATGTGAAAACACGCATCCTTCATATCGAGGGTGGCATACCAGTCTCCAGGATCCAAGGACGGGACGATGGTCCCCAGGGATACCATGCAGAACTTCAACTTTATCATGAATTTGTTGAGTCCTCGCAGATCTAGGCTAGGTCTCAGACCTCCCTTTGCTTTGGGGATTAGGAAATAGCGGGAATAAATCTCCTTGCCCCTCGAGTCTTTCGGTACCTCCTCTATAGCTCCCATGGTTAGGAGCATCCCTACCTCTTGTGAGAGGAATTGCTTGTGAGAGGGGTCCCTGAAGAGGGATGAGGATGAGGGGGGCAAAATAAATTGGAGGTGGTATCCCAATTCTACCGTGCGTAGGACCCAACGATCCGATGTGAGTTGGGCCCAAGCAGGGAGGAAATGGGATAGACGGTTGTAAAAAGGTGGAAAAGGATCCTGGGAAAGAACTGGTATGCCATCCTCGGGCGTCCCTTCAAAAGTTCGGGTCCCACGGGTGGTATGGGGGGCCTGATTTTGACCCCCTTGGGGCCCAGATTGCCTTCTGCGATTCCCCCGGCCGCATCTTCTGCCGATGTCCTGTCGCGGCCTAGGTGTGTGGTAAACGTGCTAAGGTTGAGGACGGAAGGACCTGTGCTGAGTCATCAGGGTGTGCATTCCCAGCAAGCGCATGATCAACCTGTTGTCCTTTAGGCTCTGCAGCCTAGGGTCAGTCTTTTCAGAAAATAGGCCTCGGCCCTCAAAGGGCAAGTCTTGCATAGTCTGTTGTAAGTCAGGTGGGAGGCCTGACACCTGAAGCCATGATATTCTCCTCATGGCCACTCCTGAGGCCAGAGTTCTGGCTGCTGAGTCGGCCGTGTCCAGTGAGGCTTGCAGAGAGGTTCTTGCCACCTTCTTTCCTTCCTCCAAGAGGGCTGCAAACTCCTGGGGAGAGTCTTGGGGAACTAGCTCCGTGAATTTACCACTGCCATCCAGGTGTCGTAGTTGTATCATTTAAGTAGGGCTTGCTGGCTCACCACCCTGAGTTGAAGGCCTCCAGTAGAGTATACCTTGCGGCCCAATAAGTCCATGCGCCTAGCCTCCTTGGATTTTGGAGCAGGAGCTTGCTGGCCATGGCACTCCCTCTCGTTAACCGATTGCACGATCAGGGAGGAGGGTGCATGTACAGATACTTGTACCCTTTCGAGGGTACTATGTACTTCCGCTCAACTCCCCTGGCCGTGAGCAGAACAGAGGCTAGAGATTGCCGGATGGTATCAGCGTTTGCCTAAATCGTACGAATAAAGGGCAAGGCTACTCTTGTGGGGGTGTCAGCTGATAAAATATCCACCACAGGGTCTTCTATCTCCGGGACCTCCTCCACCTGAAGATTCATATTCTGGGCCACCCAACTCAGAAGATCCTGATGGGACCTCAGGTCAATTGGGGGAGGGCCGGAGGAGGATGTCCCCGCCACCGCCTCATCTGGAGAGGAGGAAGAGGAGAGGCCAGGTACAAGAAGGTCCTGCGTGGGCTCTTGTTCTTCGGCGGTGTCAGGTTCAGGTGGGACCCTGAGAGTCTGTTGGCGGAATGGACGCTTCATCCGTGGCTGCAGGAGGGGGGCGGCTTACAGTCGCCTCTGGCACCCGGTGTTCAGATGGCACAGAGAGTGGTGCTTCTGGGTGCGCATCTTGGGCTTGGTGATACGCCCAAGGTGTCCAGAACGACCACTGATGAGGCCCTTGTTCTTGACCTTGGGTCTCCTGGAAGACTCGGCTGGGCACGTCTGAGTCACAGTCCTGTGCCTAGGAAGCACTGTCCATTTGAGATGACACTGAGGTGTGTCTAGACGGCCAAGGAGAAGCTGAGAAACCCTGAGAAGAGGCCATGTTTCTACATGATCTCTCTCGGTGCAGCACTGGGGAGCGTTACCAGGCGCCATAACGGTACCGTGAACGAGACGGGGAACTGTGACGGTAACGGTGCCGGGAGGTCGACCAGGATCTCGAGGCTCGTCGCCTGGAGCGGCTGCGAGAGCCACAGTGCTGGGAACGGTGCTGGGAGCTGGATTGGTACCGGCAGTGCCAGGCTGGCAAACGGGATGCTGAGCCGTGCCGCGAGTGCGACTGGTAACGTGATGGAAAGTGGTGCCGGGACCAGGATTGGCGACGGGACCGAGAATACCGGTGGGACCGAGATCTTGATCGGTGCCTCTCAGCGGTGCCGACGGAGGGTGGCCTCAGCCGGGCAGGCTTGCCAATAGACTGAAAGACCTGCACCGGCGGTGCCGGGGTTTGAGGCAGTGCAGACTCCGTCAGTGCAATCAAATCCCTCGCCAAGGAAAAGGTCTCAGGCGTTGACGGGAAAGTGAGCTCGACCACAGCATGCGCTGGGGAGCTTTCAGGCACCGGACTCGACGGTCTTTGCGGGACCAGAATCGACGGTGCTGAAGTTGGCGGTGCCGCGGCAGGTGTCGGTGCCAAGCGGTCCGACTTAGGCGGGTGCTCCGACTGTGGTGCAGGCAGCATTGAAGCAGCGGGAGTCTTATGATGCTTCTTGACCCGCAGTGACAGGAAACAGTGCCGAGTCGACATCGGTGCCGGCGACGGTCGGTGCCGAGGGGTCTTAGTGGTATCGGGGCGATCTGGAGCCAAAAGAGTGCTTCTCCCCGATACAGATTGTTCAGCGCTCGGTGCCAAGGGCGTTGGACTAAGAGCTGCCTGTCAAAACCTAGTCCCAGATTTGGACCTTAGCGTCCAAAATATGGGGGTTAGCATGAAAACCTCCAAGCTTAGTTACCAGCTTGGACCTGGTACTGCTGCCACCACCCAAAAAATTAGAGTGTTTTGGGGTACTCTGGTCCCCCCGAAAACCTTCCCTGGGGACCCCAAGACTCAAACCCTTGAGTCTCACAACAAAGGGAAAGAAATCTTTTCCCTTCCCCCCTCCAGGTGCTCCTGGAGAGATACACAGAAGCAACCTCCGTGAATCTAAGCAGAGGGACTCCACCCTCCCTGTTCCCAGTCCTGGAGAACAGAATTACCTCCCTCTTCACCCAGAGGGAATGCAAAATCAAACTAGTAAATCTAACACACACAGAGTTCCCTCTGACTTCTTCCTCCCACCAATTCCCTGGTGAGTACAGACTCAATTCCCTGGAATTTCCCACTAAAGAAAAACTCCAACAGGTCTTAAAAAGAAAGCTTTATATAAAAAGAAAGAAAAATACATAAAAATGGTCTCTCTGTATTAAGGTGACAAATACAGGGTCAATTGCTTAAAAGAATATTGAATAAACAGCCTTATTCAAAAAGAATACAATTCAAAGCACTCCAGCAACTATAGACATGTAAATACAAAACAAAAAACCAACTTTGTACTCACAACTTGGAAACAGAAGATTAGAAAGCAGGAAATAGAAATCACTTTTCAAAGCTGAGAGAGACTCAGGCAGACAGACAAAGAACTCAGACACACAATTCCCTCCAACCAGAGTTGAAAAAAATCCTGTTTCCTCATTGGTCCTCTGGTCAGGTGGTTCAGATTACTTCTTTCCAGGTGAAAGAGACGTTAACCCTTAGCTATCTGTTTATGATACTGCCTCCATCAGGAGCTGTTTGAGGTGAAAGTCCTGCTCTTTCTTCATCCTTGGCTTAAAGGCCTTACAGATCCAGCACTTATCTGAGAGATGGGATTCCCCAAGGCACTTAAGGCAGGAGTTGTGGGGATCTCCCGTTGGCATCAGCTTATGGTAGGCCGAGCACGGTTTGAAGCCCAGTTACCCAGGCATGACCGCCGGTACTGGGTGGGGGGAAGGGGCTAATCCCCGATCCCCTCACAACTATATACACTAAATATATTATAGAAATGACTAAAACCAACTACAACTATAGAGATTATAACTTTATACACAACTGTTAATAAGGAACTACGAGTAGCTAGGGAAGTGGAGATCAGCTAAGCCACGCTCCACTGTTCCAACAAACCAACACGAGTGGTAAGAAGGAAATGAAAGGCCGTTGGGTCGGCAGGGGTATATATTCACCGCCATATTGGCGCCACTCCAGGGGGCGACCCAGCCGACCCACTGAGTGTTGCTAGGGTAACAATCTTCCGGAGAATGTGCACACGGCGCACGCACACCTAGAAGCACTCAAAGAAGAATAAATGATGTGCTATATTAAAATTGAAGACAGTTTCTGAAACTGGCATCATCTCTACCACCACTAATTCCACTCATTCCCCTTTCAGCTGTATCATTTTTATGTCCAGGACTACTTCTCAACTAAATATTGCTTCTGTGGACCTGCCTACTCATCTCAAGAATTTCCATGGACAGGAATCAAGGCCTGAATAGCGAGGAGCAATTCCTAGTTTGACTGGGTTATGGGCAGAGGCTGCTGAGCTGAGAGAAGATAAACCTTCCCTATTCACCCTCTTCTCCATGCTGGACTGAGGGAGATTGGCAAACCACTTTGTCTATCCCTTTTCCAAATCTGTGCTTTTCCTGGTAAAACTGGAAAGGAAACTTGTTTCCCATTCTGAAAGAATTCTGATATTTCAAAAAAGCTTTCCCATCCTGAATAGTGACAAAGTCAAAGTCTTGATAGTTTCTGCACAGTTTCAATCACAAAAAAATTCAGTTTGGGTCAACCAAAACATTGTGTTTAGATTTTGACCTTTTTACATTTAAAAGCATAAACTAACTACAATGTCAAAACAAAGAGTCATTTCAAATCAAAAAATGAAGATGCTTCAGCAATGTTCAAGGATGATGTTTTGACAATTTTGAATTTTTCTAATTAAAAAAAGAAAATCAGGATATTCATCTAAACCAACTCTTTCCTGTGAACACTTTCTGTGAGTCCGCATTTTCCAATGAAAAATATTTTGTGGAAAATTCCTGACCAGCTCCATCTCCTGGGTGCATGATAAACTATGGAAGAGCAGATTACACTCTGCAGCTTCATCCCAGGCACAGCTCAAAAGAAACAGCAGCTGCCCAAAGCAGCCTCTTCAAATGCCCTCAGTCAATGTGTTCAGTGTTGATACACAGTGACAGATGCCAGCTCAGGCCACACGGGAATTGCTCACAAGTCCAGGTTCGGGCTCAGGTGTCGAGACAAGGGAACTCAAGGTCATCTGGTTGCTATTTATAAAAGGCTGAGCTGGGTACTAAGGCTAGGGTCCTATGGGAAAACTGAGGAGGCAAGACAGAGTAGTGCTCAGGTCTAATTTCAGGAGCCAGCACAAGTTATAAGTGACCTTAACCTTTGGGAACTAAACTAAAGGCTCTTCCTTAAAATTTGATTTTTTTACTTTACAAACAAAGAGAGCATTCCTTCACCCCCACAACCTATCAACTGACCACAGCCATTCAGCAAGTTGTTCCTTGGTGATATTCAGGAGGTTATTACACGGTGAACACCGGTACAAAGAAATATGAAGAACTATGACCATTGATTCTGAAGTAGATGCCACCTAAATTACTTGACAAGAAAATTAAATACTCTGTACCATTTCAAGGCCCAAGATGCAGATTGCTTTTTCCTCAATGCAAAGGCAAAGTCTTCTTCATTGAAGTTTTTGCTGTTAAAAAAAAATATATATGATATATATATCAAGGGACTAAATTATTAACTCCCCACGTTTCCTTCTAAGTCTACATTATCAAAAATTTATACTAAGGTTTAGATAACATTTCAACATGGCAGAAAAAATACTGTATTAGTCTCCCCTCAATCAGCAATAGCATTTCTGATTTCCAAAATCAGCACCTCCCTAAATGTATTCGTCTATTGCAGTCAAATATACTGTCCCATGTCAGTTGCATTAATATATATTAAATTTTGAGCTACACAGCAAACGGGAAATAATCTATATGTTAATTTTCTGTATTTGAGAAGGAAAAATTTCTGAATCTGTACTGCTCAAAAGATCAGGTCCATTAGTAAAACAAGCTATTACTAAGAAGTGTTAAGAATAAATATTATTAGGATGTAAAGTAACCTGTAATTTTAATCTAATGTTACTACCAATATACAATGAACAGTTTACCCAGTTACACAGTATCAAGCAGATTACTGGTGGATGAAGTGGCTTAGAATTCTGTCTAATTCTAAGAGTAATTTTGTTGTTCTGGAGTGTGTCTTTTTTATACTTAGTTGATGGGCTCACTATCATCAGTGGTCAAGCAACAGAGGGTCAACCCAAGGTTGAAGTAATAGTGGCCACAGGAATTTTTAAATAGAAACTACAAATCAAGAGACATTTCAGGCAGTGGCATTTTCTCTAGAAAGCAATGGAGATGGTGCAGTGTCACTGTACCTTTGCAGGCCTCTCATTAACGATGGAGGGCTGGATTCACTTAGTCCTAGTTTTCCTAATAAAAATTCAACTACTGATGGATTAGCAAATCCCAAGGAATGATGTAAGACTTTTTCATATGTCTCCGAAGTACTGGCTACTTCAACACTTCTCCTTAAAGAAAATATAAATATACACAAACATGACCACCCATTTCTTTAGTAATGCTGACATAATACTAAAGAGTCAACGTACGTTGATACTTTTACTCACACTGGTTCACAAGCAAATTACATATATCCACTTGAGGAAAGGGAAGCTCCAACACATCACCATTTGTTTAATCTGAAATAAGAACTCCTCTGCCTTTGTTGCTGTTCTTCCTCATCCATTAGCTGCAGAATTCTGTGGTCAGTTTCCTTTCCCTTCCTCCTCCTGTTTTATCTCACCCTTTGCACAACTGACTAATGAGAAGCAGTACTTGAACACCTCATTTTGGCTCTCTCGTCTTGCAGTACCAGCAGCTCCTTCTGGGCCTTGAGCCAAGCCCTACATGCACTTCAAAGAGGTAGTTACATTCCCGTACTTCTTGCTGAAGATAGGTTTTAAGAGTTTCATATCTGAGCCCTTTAAGTCAGTTTATTAATGGTCCTGTATTCTCCCAAGTAATGCTCATTTCCTGCAATATATATTTTATGTCTCTCTCTCTCTCTTTTGGCTAAGATTACCTCATTCTGCTTTCTTCATCTTTTTGCAAAAAACTGAAGCAAACTACATCCATATATGAACGGTGATGCTTTTATTTAGGAAAACAAGTCAATAGTATAAAATTGAAGAATATATGTCAATCAGCAGAGTAAAGGAAAACCATGACAAAAACCTTTGAAAAAGGACAGTTTCTGCCAACATATTTGGCAGTTTTTGCCAACAGTTTCTTGAGACAACATATATTTAACAAACCAGATCTAGTGAGTAGAAGAGAATGCAAGTTCTTACCTATAATGTAAAGGCAAGTCTTCAGAACTAATTACCCCCAGTTTAGTACTAGATAGACTGGGTGGAAGAGCAGAGCTGTGCAGTGATATTGTGAGTTTTTCATGGTAACGATCAATGTCCTTGATTGCAGCTATCAAAAAAAAAAAACCACAACAACACTGAACAACAACATCTTAAAGTGGAGAACAAAGTCAACAAAACTGGAAATAAACAGCTTTCAGAACAGTTTTAATATGCGTTTACCTTGTATAATGTCTCCAGTCTGATAATAAGATAAAGGATCACCATGGCTGCTATGAGAAGGCACATCTCTCAATGGACAAAGAGCCTGCAAATGGAAGACCAAAAATGTGACCAAGAACACTGACTGAGCTTAATAAAGCAAATGATAACAAAATGTGCTGCATTAAAAGACACCTTCCCTCAGCCCAGAAGTATCAGTTTGCACAATGAAGATTTGTCCCATGAATAAAATATTAAATAATGTTTAAAAAAAATCAAGGTTTTAATTACAATGGCAGTTATCCTGCTGAAGAGAACTCATTTGAGATACTGTGATATTGAAGACTAATGTGAGTAACCCAGTTTCCACCCAGCTTTAATCCAAAAGTCCATTTTGTGATCATTAAACTAGATGGAAACTAGTCTTATGCTATGTCTACACTACACACCTCACAGCAGCACATCTGTACCGCTGTAGCTGCACCACTGTAAGGATGCCTGTGAAGCCGCTCTATGCTGACAGGAGAGCATCTCCTGCCCACATAGCGCTGTCCACATTGGCACTTTTGTCGATAAAACTTATGTCAGTCCTCGGGTTTTTTTCCCACACCTCTGACTGACAGAAGTTTTGCCGATGAAAGTGCTAGTGTAGATAGAGCCTAAGTCTGTCCAAAATTGAGCATGAAAGCAGAGTGATATCAGTATGATTCAATTCAGATTGAGGTCCATGCATCTATATAAACACTAACTTTTCAACCTACAGCTAAAATATTTGAGCGGTAAAGAAAGAAAATGTCTCGCTGAGACAACAAGGCAGCTTCCACTTTAATCAAAGCCACAATGCATTAAGGCTTTGAACTATTAACCGTCCCAGAGCTCAGGTCCTTAGCACAAGATGCAGCCAACACATTAGAAAGCAGGGACTGCCCTGCATCAGTTTACTTGTTACTGATCATACTCAAGTCTTACAGTGATTTCTAACTGCGAGATCTCTCTGACGACGCCACTGCCCAGACAGATTAACACCATGAAAAAGCCAAATTCACGAATAGAACTAATCCTTCCGATCACAACATCACCACGCTCAATGTCTCGGAAAAACAGCTCCCTCCTGTCCTCACTTGGCACCTCCATGAACTGCTCCAGGGGTGGCATAACAGCATAACAATCTGCAATTAATGGGGAGAAAAAGTTATGTAGTAACTGCTCTACCTTCTCAAATCTCTAATTACAGTTCACTATAGTATCAGAAAATCAATGTGATTTTTAATAAAGCACTTTATATTCCTTTATTAGGCATTATGTATAGCCAACACTTCCCAACATACATAATATTGCAACAGGAACTCTTGTTCCTTCTTGACCTGAGGAAACTAAGTGCACTCTTTCCTTTTTCACCCCTGCCCTGGCCAACCAAGTCCTCCACACCTATGTCTGAGTCCCCAGAAATCTCATTTCCTCCTCCCCACAGTTATACTTTAAATTTTCTGCTCAAAAAGGATTGAGTAACATTTGCTTCTCAGAGTCTGTCAGTCATTTCTTAAGTCAGCCAGAAACAGTAATTTTTGATCAACACAAGGTCAATACTTGCTTCATATATCCACCACAAGCTCTCTGGCACCCAGCATCTGCTAGTCATCGGTTCACATCTATTGCATTTTGAGTTATTGAAAGAGCGAAGCAAGATCCTGCATTCAATTTGACTTCTCTGTTGTCTAACTGCTTCAGCCAGCTCTGTCATTGTCTACAAATCAAAGAACTGGTTTGCTATTGCATCTATTCGCAGCTATTAAAATCTTTCAGCATAGTAATATCCCTATCTCAGCTCTGCCTTAACCCAAAGAGTGAAAAGAAATGATGGAGTGATTGGGGGCAGAGACTCTAGCACGGGGTGGATGTACAGAATCCCTGAAATTGAGGGGGATGGAAAGGTGGCAAACAGGGAGCTTGCGGGAGGAAAGCAGGGGAAACAGAGAAAGCCAAGAAGGCCTGCTATAAGCAATGAGCTTGTTCTACAGAAGTTATGAAATGTGCATTTACACATCACAATTTTGCTCCCAGCGAAAAATCTCCTAGGAGCTTTCCCGTCTCTACCCAATTTATCTTCAGCCAACTGGGGGGTTGGGGAAGAGGGGCTGGACACTTTCAAAGAACATAGCTTTTCCGATGGGTAGGAAAGATAGAAAATGTGGCAAAAGGCCACCTTGGCTTAACCACGACCTACAAAATAAAAAGGAGCCATATAAAAAATGGAAACTAGGTCAGATTACAAAGGACGAATATAGGCAAACAACACAGGAATGCAGGGGCAAGATTAGAAAGGCAAAGGCACAAAATAAGCTCAAACTAGCTATGGGAATAAAGGGAAACAAGAAGACTTTTTATCAATACATTAGAAGCAAGAGGAAGACCAAGGACAGGGTAGGCCCATTGCTCAGTGAGGAGGGAGAAACAGTAACAGGAAACTTGGAAATGGCAGAGATGCTTAATTACTTCTCTGTTTCGGTCTTCACTGAGAAGTCTGAAGGAATATCTAACATAGTGAATACTTATGGGAAGGGGGTAGGTTTAGAAGATAAAAAAAAAAAGAGCAAGTTAAAAATCACTTAGAAAAGTTAGATGCCTGCAAGTCACCAGGGCCTGATGAAATGCATCCTAGAATACTCAAGGAGTTAATAGAGGAGGTATCTGAGCCTCTAGCTATTATCTTTGGAAAATCATGGGAGATGGGATAGATTTCAGAAGACTGGAAAATGGCAAATATAGTGCCCATCTATAAAAAGGGAAATAAAAACAACCCAGGAAACTACAGACCAGTTAGTTTAACTTCTGTGCCAGGGAAGATAATGGAGCAAGTAATTAAAGAAATCATCTGCAAACACTTGGAAGGTGCTAAGGTGACAGGGAATAGCCAGCATGGATTTGTAAAGAACAAATCGTGTCAAACCAATCTGATAGCTTTCTTTGATAGGATAACGAGTCTTGTGGATAAAGGAGAAGCGGTGAATGTGGTATACCTAGACTTTAGTAAGGCATTTGATACGGTCTCGCATGATATTCTTATCGATAAACTAGGCAAATACAATTTAGATGGGGCTACTATAAGGTGGGTGCATAACTGGCTGGATAACCATACTCAGAGACTAGTTATTAATGGCTCCCAATCCTGCTGGAAAGGTATAACAAGCGGGGTTCCACAGGGGTCTGTTTTGGGACCGGCTCTGTTCAATATCTTCATCAACGACTTAGATGTTGGCATAGAAAGTACGCTTATTAAGTTTGCAGACGATACCAAACTGGGAGGGATTGCAACTGCTTTGGAGGACAGGGTCAAAATTCAAAATGATCTGGACAAATTGGAGAAATGGTCTGAGGTAAACTGGATGAAGTTCAATAAAGCCAAATGCAAAGTGCTCCACTTAGGAAGGAACAATCAGTTTCACACATACAGAATGGGAAGAGACTGTCTAGGAAGGAGTATGGCAGAAAGAGATCTAGGGGTCATAGTGGACCACAAGCTTAATATGAGTCAACAGTGTGATACTGTTGCAAAAAAAGCAAACGTGATTCTGGGATGCATTAACAGGTGTGTTGTAAACAAGACATGAGAAGTCATTCTTCCGCTCTACTCTGCGCTGGTTAGGCCTCAACTGGAGTATTGTGTCCAGTTCTGGGCACCGCATTTCAAGAAAGATGTGGAGAAATTGGAGAGGGTCCAGAGAAGAGCAACAAGAATGATTAAAGGTCTTGAGAATATGATCTATGAAGAAAGGCTGAAAGAATTGGGTTTATTTAGTTTGGAAAAGAGAAAACTGGGAGGGGACATGATAGCAGTTTTCAGGCATCTAAAAGGGTGTCATCAGGAGGAGGGAGAAAACTTGTTCACCTTAGCCTCTAATGATAAAACAAGAAGCAATGGGCTTAAACTGCAGCAAGGGAGATTTAGATTGGACATTAGGAAAAAGTTCCTAACTGTCAGGGTAGTTAAACACTGGAATAAATTGCCTAGGGAGGATGTGGAATCTCCATCTCTGGAGATATTTAAGAGTAGGTTAGATAAATGTCTATCAGGGATGGTCTAGACAGTATTTGGTCCTGCCATGAGGGCAGGGGACTGGACTCGATGACCTCTCGAGGTCCCTTCCAGTCCTAGAGTCTATGAATCTATGAAAACCTATTGTTTCTGAAGAGCCTGTTTACTGAGACAAACTTCACCCACTCTGTTCCAATGGAGAATTCATACCATCAAAACTCTTCCAGCCTCAGTTTCCACAGCTACAATCTGTTACTTGGGACAGCCACATAAGATTCTACCCCTAGACACCTTTTTAGATGGTCCTTAAACCTGAAAAGCCATTTGCACTTAAAGTTGGATAGAACACAGCATTTGGCCTATTTGAACAACCAAGTGTATAACTGTCTAGTTAATATAATGGAGTGACAGCAATTTTAGTATTAGTCAATAAAAAATACTGGTAATGTGAAGTCTGTTTCTTTTAATGTTTTTTCAAAATGCTAAACACAGATATCCATTAAGTAACCACGGGTGGCATGGTGGCCTCACCTGCGCTTTGCCTCTTCTCCTCCTTGTTCCACCCCTTTCCCAAGGAGGAGAACACGAGTGGAAGGGTCCTTGCGGGGAAGGGAGGAGAGGAGGGATGCGGCAAGGGTGCTGAGCCTGGAGCAGAGTGGGGGTGGAGTTGTGGGTGGAAGAGGTGGGACAAGGAGCTAGCCTCCCCCAGGGGAAGCTTCACCTGGCACCCATGTAGGTAACCAAAATGCCCATATATTTTGCTTCTTTCACAACGTGTCACCACATTTTTCCAACAACTGTCTTTTAAACAGCAGGTGACTTTCAAACTTAACAGAGCTGCTTCCCCATCAAAGAAGTTTGCTGGGGGGGAGGAGGAGGGGAGGACAACTTGGAACATCCCCAAGTCTTTACAACAGAATGGTAGAATTTTCTTTTGTCATCAGGGATCAATGTTAGTAATAACTCCTCCCTGCATTTACCTGATGAGCATCAGAGATGCTCCAAATGTTTTACATATGAGTACACCCTAACAAACCTGTGTAGCAAGTAGTAATCTAGTTGTATGGACAGGGAAATTGAGGCAAAGAAAGACTTAAGTCAGGGTACAGGATAGAACCCATGTCTTCAGAGCCCCAGACTCATAATAGAACACTGTAATAGCTGCATTCCCCCCATATGCTTAGCAATATGTGCTTACTTTTACACTTTGTTCCTTAAGATAATGCTGGAATATTTATGGTTCCTTCGGACAGTAAATATTGAATAGAAATTCTCTGATAGAAGGCTCTTCATACAAGATACTGCATGGACAAGATATTTCTTGCAATAATTTATCCATTAACAGTTCGTGCTTGAATTTTACAGTTAATAAGATTAAATATTCTCAATTCCTGAGCTAACATTTAGGGCTTGTTCACACAAGAAAATTAATCCAGAACAGGGCTGTGTATAAATTTAAAGAAGATTAACTATTTCTGAATAACTCACTGTGTATTCCAGAATAAGTGCACACTATTCTGAATTAGTTTAATCTGCTTCCAGAATAAGAGCATCCACACATGAAGTTAATCAGGAATAACTTCCTGTGCAGACAAGCCCTTAAGGAGCATGCTGTGACCTTCTGCACAGCAATCACATTCCTCCCAAAAAACTGTTACACTTCAGTAAAGCAAGTTTGTGTCCACCTAGGTTTGTAATTAAAATTGGGGTCTTCCAGGAATACAGGTATTACATAAATCAATCTTGTAAAATTATGCTCATCCATTCACTTAATACAAATAATTTTCTCACCAGCTCAGTAAAGAGTACGGAAGTGTGAGAAATAATTTTACAAGGCTGACGTGACTTAGTGTGATCCATGACTAATGACATCAATGCTTTAGATAAAGGCATAGACAGTACACCTAAAAAGTTTGTGGACGATGCCTAGCTGGGAGGGGTTGCAAGTGCTTTGGAGGATTGGATTAAAATTCAAAATGATCTGCACAAACTGGAGAAATGGTCTGAAGTTAATAGGATGAAATTCAATAAGGACAAATGCAAAGTACTCCACTTAGGAAGGAACAATCAGTTGCATACATACAAAATGGAAAATGACTGCCCATGAAGGAATACTGTAGAAAGGGATCTGTGGGTAAGAGTGGATCACAAGCTAAATATGAGTCAACAGCGTAACACTGTTGCAAAAAAAGCAACCATCATTCTGGGATGTATTAGCAGGAGTGTTGCAACCAAGACACAAGTAGTAATTCTTCTGCTCTACTCTGTGCTGATTATACCTCAACTGGAGTATCGTGTCCAGTTCTGGCACCACATTTCAGGAAAGATGTGGACAAATTGGAAAAAGCCACGGAAGAGCAACAAAAATGATTAAAGGTCTAGAAAACATGACTTATAAGGGAAGACCGAAAAAAACTGGGTTTGTATAGTCTGCAGAAGACTGAAAGGGGGACATAACTGTTTTCAAATACATGAAAGGTTGTTTCAAGGAGGGAGAAAAATTGTTTTCATTAACCTCTGAGGACAGGATAAGAAGCAATGGGTTAAAGAGTGGTTTAGGCTGGACATTAGGAAAAACTTCCTGTCAGGGTGGTTAAGCACCGGAATAAATTGCCTAGGGAGGTTGTGGAATCTCCATCACTGTCTAACCTGCTCTTAAAAATCTCCGAACACCTGTCAGAGACAGTCTATATAATACTTAGTTCTGCCATGAGTGCAGCGGACTGGACTACATGACCTCTCAAGATCCTTTACACAAGTCATATTTGAGGTGGTTGGGGTCAAAGGTGACAATGGGCTCCAAGAACCCCAGTCCAAGCCTGATTTATGTCTCAGTTCTGCAAATATGCACTTGTGCATGGAAATAGTTCCACTAATTGATGGATAAGTGTGTGAAGAATCCAGGGTCTTTTTTGTATATCTGTTTTTTAAAAAGTGGAAGCTGTTTTGAAAACTAGAAGACCGAGGATGCCTTCTGCTTTAATGACTCCATTTTCACAACGCTACTACAGTTGAGAGTCACTCAGGGTGTTTATATTGTCATACTAGATAAACAGAAAACATACTTATTTAAACAAAAAATGCAGACATGTTACCTTTTCCCACCATATTCCACACAGTATAGGCCTTAATTATGGTTGACTAAAATGAGAATTATTTTGAAGTCTGACAGATGTGTTCACAGTATTGTGAAGATTATTTATCTACTCCATGCATTTCTAAACTTCAAAAAAAACTTGAAACAAAATAACACACTTTTTACAAATATCATTTATTTTTAAAAGTGTATTGTATACACAGACCTTTACTGGATTTCTCACAGCTAATTTGTCTCAGAGAGAATCCCTTTTCACTGGTAATTATAGGATTTACCTTCATTCTCTTCATTTGATTCTGAATCTGTTGATACATTTGGTTTCCATGAAAGAGCAAAAAGGAGATCAGCTTTTTTTGCAATGAAGTGTTGTATCTCAATGTTATCAATTCTCTTCTCTTTCCTAAGAAAAATAAAGAAAAATCTAGTACTCCCCCCCTTTTGTTCACATAGGATACAACATTTGTTACATAAAAAGTTTAGTGCTTTTTTTCCAGTGTTTTTGTTTTAAATCACTGTCCAGGGTTTTGCATAAGCATTTAATGAAATGTGTCTCAACATATACTACTGACTACATGTTTAGTACAAAATGCTTTGCCCAAGTTTTTCTACGTCTAATGTCGAGCGTGGTGTAGACAACATATGTGTACAGCACCAAGAACATGAATGATGCTGAATAGTAAAGCTTCCAGAACTATGGTGTTTGGATTTTCTCTGCCAAACTAAACCTGGCAGATTTCAAGGTATGTTACAAGGTGCCTTTGCCTCAGCTTTTGGATTGAGCGTACAGACACTACTAGAACGTAGGACAACAAAAAAGCTCCCCCTGCCATTCCGTTTCAACAGCAAGAAAGAAATCCATCCTCAGTACCCTGAAGCCTTTCAACTCTAGGGATGAAAAACACTACACAGGAAGAGGATATTCGTGTAATACGGCCCTGTTCCTGGAGTCAAGTGACTATGTGAAAAACGTCAAATTTCATTTAAAAAGAATGAGTTTCTATCCCTCAGCTCCAGAAGAAAGCTTGGAAACAGGACGCCGAAACCAAGGGGCAAAGACTCAAATATTCATTTTTAAACAACTTCTGGTTTTTAAGGTCATGATTTTTTTTTAGGGGGGAGAAGGGGAAGAGGCGCTGACATGTTTAAATGCCTGTGGCTATCACTACCACTACAAGGGAGCTGGGGTCAGCGCCCAGGCTGGGGGAGACTCTGCCCGAGGCTTAGAGGACACAGCGTCCAGGGAAGCGGATCCCCAGTTGTGGCGGGGGAGGGAGCGCGGGTCCCTCTGACCCCGGGGGTCACCGACAGAGCAAACCCTCGGCGGGGGCCGTGGAGCGGCACTAGAGCCGATAAAGCAGCTGGGGGCCTCCTCAGAGCCGACCCGAGCTGGGCTGTGAGGCGGGACCAGCAGCTCCCTCCTCCCCCTGCCCGGCTCCTTACCTGGCGGGCGGCTGGTGCTGGGCTTCCCGGGACGGCTCCAGGCTGGGGCCCCCGGGGGGCAGGAGGCCCCGGAAGTCGGGGTTATCGTGCTGCTCGGTGCGGAGCAGGGAGAGCAGCGCGGGGCCGTGGAAACCCAGCGCCTGGCGGAGCAGGTCCCGCTCCATCCCATCCGCCGCGAGCCCCACCGCGCAGCAACCGGAAGCTTCAGAGGAATAACCTGGAAGTAGAACCCGCCACAATCCCCCCCTCAACCTGCGGGGGAAAGGGGCGGGGTTACAGGGGAGGCCCCGTTCTCGCGCATGCGTACAACGGGAGAGTGCGCGCTGTGAGGGGGCGGGGCGAGAGAGGCAGTGTGCTCTTTCCCTGCCCACCGCCGCGCGGGGGCGCTGGCAAGGCGGGGCTCGGGCTCCCGGAGCTCTGGTCTCAGCTCGCCCGTCTCGGTAGCTGGGCCCCGCCCACAGCTGCGGGGTGGGGGGCGGTGTTCAAAGATACAAGTCAAGTGCGAGCGGCAGCAGCCCATAGCGGGGGGGGGGGGGGCGTGTGTGGGTGGTTTGCCTGGGGGACAGGGCGACCAGATCGGGACAGTCCCGATTTTGGGGACTTTTTATTATACCCCCCCCCCTTACACTCCCATCCCGATTTTTCACACTTGTTGCCTGGTCACCCTGCTGGTGGAGCTCAGGCTTGAGCTGAGTCCAGCTGGTCTCCGCCAGACCCGGGAGGAGAGACTGACTTGTGTGAAGAAGTGACAGGTGCAAGTCTCTCTCCTCCTCGCCACACGGCTGGGCTGGCCTTGCTGGAAAAGCAAAGGGGGCAAGAGCCGATCCCATTGTGATGCTTCAGTCCGCCTGCCTGCGCTCCAGCGCGCTGGCCAAGCCTGAAGCGGGACTCTGTCCAGAGATTATATTTCCCTGTCCAGCCGCCGTGCTCTGTTGACACCAGTATTCACTGGGATTAGTGTAGTCGAAGTCCATCACTTTATTCTGTGTTTTACATGGTGATCAGCTAGATAAATGACTGATTGTTGCTTACACTGAGATATTATGTGGCAGACCTGATCAACAGCTGGTTGCGCTAGGTGCCACGTGCGGGTAAATAAGGCCCTACCCTCCATTTTGGTTAATTTCACAGTCATAGGATTTTTAAAATAGTAAATTTCATGATTTCAGCTATTTAAACCTGAAATTTCAGGGTGTTGTAATTGTAGGGGCCCTAACCCAAAAAGGAGCGGAGAGAGTAACAAAGTTATTATGGGGGGATGTGGTACTACTACCCATAGATGCTGACTCCATGGGTCATGAAAGGAGGCTAATATTTCTCAACTCAATTTCATAACTCACAAGGAAAAATTGGTGGGTGCTCTGCACCCACTGGCAGCGCCCCGCCCCCTAGCTCGCCTCTTCTCCACCTCCTCTCCTGAGCACTCCACATGCCCACTTTTTCCCCCTAGCTCCCAGCACTTGCGCCACCAAACAGCTGTTTCGTGTGGTAAGCGCTGAGAGGGAGGGGGAAAGTGGAACGCTTGGGGAAGAGGTGGGGCTGGGGTCAGGATTTGAGGAGGGGTCCAATAAGGGCAGGGAGGGGTGGAATTGGGGTGGGGTCTTTGGGGAAGGGGTTGGAATGGGGGCAGGGAAAGGGTAGAGTCAGGGCGGGGGCCAGGGGAGTGCAAGCACCCACGGGCACCAGGGAAAGTTGGCACCTATGCTACTACCCTTATTTCTGTACTGCTGCTGCTGGCAGTGCTGCCTTCAGAGCTGGGTGGCTGGAGAGTGGTGGCTGCTGACTGGGAGCCCAGCTCTGAAGGCGGAGCCGCCATCAGGAGCGGCACAGAATTAAGGATGGCATGGTATGGTATTGCGACTGTTACTGCTGTGCTGCTGCTGATGGGGCTTTTCTTTCAGGGATATGTGCCTGGCTAGCAGCTGCCACTTTCTGGCCACCCAGCTCTGAAGGCAGCGCAGAAGTAAGGATGGTAATACCCTAACCCTCCCTGTACAATAACCTTTCAAATCCCCACCACCCCCCACCCCGCAACCACTTTTTGTGTCAGGACTATCAGTTTGAGAAATGCTAGTCTCCCCCCATGAAATTTATATAGTATAGGGTAAAAGTAAACAAAAGACCAGCTTTCACGGTCCATGACACGTTTTTCACGTCCACGAATTTGGTAGGGCCCTACACATAAAACAAAGTTGGTCACAGTCTCAGACCCAGAGAAGGCAGAAATTCACACACACATGCTTATCTTTAATTACGTGCATATTGGCAGGTTCAGGGCCTAAATATATGAGATAACAGGTATGTCCAAGTTCCAACAGATGAGGAGCAGAAGGCAACAGTTATTTATTAGCATAATAAGTAGCTGTTATAGCACATCAGTGGTCTAGCAGATCTTCTCTACAAACATACATAAGCAAAATATTTACAAATAGACACTTCTGTTTCACTTTGTGTGGAGGTTATGCTATCATAGCTTTAAACTGACCTAACTTATAATACTTACGTCAGTTTCATACTAGTTCATATTCTAGTGAACACCATGAGAATTGCTTCCAAAATATTGTCTTATCTCCTAAAATGAAAACATCTTGCCTATAATAAAAGCAAATATACATTAAGCCATTATTACTATTTTAAATATATTAAGTATTCTTAGGAGAGCAGACTTAAAAAGCTAAAATATCCTAAAATACAGTTAATATAGGTCATCTAACTGCAATGTGTAATTGTGAGATAAACAATTTTTTAAGTTATTGAAGGCAACAAACTTCCAACACCTTTGAGGCATTCTTTATCACACAGTACCACGTGCCTTGTCATTAGCACATCATACTCCCAGGTTACTTTACAAAACGATATGCTTTTATTTGTGTTATGTATTTCAAAACCACTAGCCTAACAGTCTGTGTTCTCTCTTACTCATCACTTGCTATTAGCACTTTTTATCAAGACAATTTGGTATCCCTCCTCCCTACCTTCCTTGCTTTCTAGCCCATCATATCATCTTTTCTCCTAACAGAATGGCATTCAATTTCCTTGAAAAGGAAGTTGCTGAGAATAGTTCACTAGAGGATGCTATAAGACCACAGTGGCTAGTCTTCCCCTTCTAAAGAAGTGTGTACAAAAAAAAAATTGTTTTGGAAATTTATCCTTCCAGAATTACGTGACTCACATGTAGAATCTGGGTTTTTCTAGTGAGATGATGCTTCTGCGTCCACTTTTTCCCCAAAACTAGCTGACTCAGACCCAAGGACATCAATGACCTGCTAAGGTTACAAACAGTGAATTGGTGACTTTATGAATTAGAACTAAGATGCCAATCCTACAAACTGCTCCAGGCAAGCAGATCTCTGCCCTTGGAGAGTCTTATTGACTTTAATGGGTTCTGCATGGGCAAAATATCTTGCAGGATCAGGACCCTGCATTTCCTTTCCTCTGCTCTAATTACATGAACAGGATAAAATAGTCCAAGGTAGAGCATGGCCCCTAATAATGAAAATTGGCTTCTGACGAGTGTGAGTGCAATCTAGTGTTTCAACTTTCAAAGAGGAGGCTGGGAGTCAGGAATCCTGGGATCCCTTCCTAATTCACTTGCTGAGTTACTTTAGTCAAATTATTTATCCTCTCCATCCCTTGTTTTACCCATTCATAAACTAGATCTAATTATACTTATGGCTGAGATTTAAGTCAGTGTAGAGGATATGAATGCCCAATTCTCATAAATTTTCCTTTGGAATTGGGCATCCAAACCTCAAAGGCATCGTTGAAAATCTAAACTCTTGTCTACTCACAAAAGTTGCATATGCCTCAGCAGCAATGACCTGCAAGAACCTTTCTGCCAACCAGGGATTGCTAGAGCATATTGTGTCCCACCCAGGCTCCTCCCACCCAGGCTCCTCCCCCGCAAGTTGAGGGGTTAGAACAGACCTAGCATAGGGCCAACTAAACCAACCTTATGCCATTTGGGGGTTCTCCTGTACCAGAGAGATCTCCAGTATTGCAAAAGGGCCGTATCAGGACTCTATTGAGCTGTACATGTTTTTTAAAAAGGGCAATCCATTGTTTTCTTGATAATTTATTGAGTACTGAGATTGTGTAGTACCTATACTTACAGCAAAATACCATCACTTTTTTTTCCAAATGCTGATAAGTAGGGCCCTACCAAATTCTCGGCCATAAAAAACACATCACGGACTGTGAAATCTGGTCTCCCCGTGAAACCTGGTCTTTTGTGTGCTTTTTACCCTATACTGTACAGATTTCATGGAGGAGACGAGTGTTTCTCAAGTTGGTGGTCCTGACGCAAAAGAGAATTGCACAGGGGGGGTCACAAGGTTATTTTAGGGGGATTGAAGTATTGCCACCTGTACTTCTGCACTGCCTTCAGAGCTGGGCAGCCAGAACAGCAGCAGCTGTTGGCTAGGTGCCCACTATGAAGGCAGCGCCCCGCCAGCATCAGCGCAGAAGAGAGGGTGGCAATATCAACCGCCACTCCCTGACTGCCCAGCTCTGAAGGCAGCAGTGCTACCAGCAGCAGTACAGAAATAAGGGTAGTAGTACCACAACCCCTCCCCGCCCCACAGACAATAACCTTGTGATCCCCCCCACAACTCCTTTTTGGGTCAAGACCCCTACAATTACAACACCCCAAAATTTACATTTAAATAGCTGAAATTAACAATTTTTAAAATCCTATGACTGTGAAATTGACCAAAATGGACCATGAATTTGGTAGGCCCTACTGATAATGGAAGCATATTTGCTATCAGGAGATATATAAAATGACTTATTGCACTGCAGAAGCACTCCACTTCCAGAAGTCAAAAAATATACCTTGATATGTTCTCATACAGTCAGTTACTATGCTAATAATGTTTATGAGTTGAAATGTGGTGAGGTAAATATTGACAGAATATTACAAAGTCTACAGCCTGTGCTTAGCTGGAACTACTTTTTTGGATTTTTTCCCCTTCACATTGAAACTGAATACTTGCAAGGCCTTATAATTTAAGTGTTTTATTCCCCCCTGCAGACGACACATCATAAATTTAGAAAACTGAATACAATTAAGCTAGTAGGAAAAACTAAGGTAGGATTTTCAAAACACATGTGAGTTAGGCACCCAACTTCTAACTCAGTTTACCATAGATGCCCTTTAAAATTTATAAACAAATGTTTTCATCTCTAAAGTTGTGAAAAATTATCATCACTGATCATCTGAATAAATATATTATGCAAATAAAACAGTTTTACTAAGGAAAAGTATCCAGGCAGTTTAAGAAAAGAAAATCTAGTGTTTACATTTGAAAAGTTTAGACAAGTACAGTACAGGTAGGTCTTTCTTTCTTTCTATATATATATGGAGAGAGAGAAACACATAGGGCCCAACCCTGAAATCCCCATTAATTTGTCTCTGGAGTGATATAAAAAATTACCACCATGAACACCATAATGTCACAACCAACCTGAATACAAAGAATAGAAAAAAAACCAAGAATGCTGATACTCAGAAGGTCAGTCCCAAGTACCATTCCGGAAGTGATGTCCTAATGGGTTAAGGATAGACTTACAGGTAAAGATGACCCTGGGGGGGGGGGTCAGATGGTTTCAAAAGGTCAGACCAAAGATATCCCCTTCAGGCAATGGCATCACTGCTGGGATAGGGGTAAGGGAGGGCTCAGGAAGGGAAAATTTGCATTTTAATTTGTCTCCCCTTGTTTTAGTATTATGGGAAAGGGTAAACAGAAGACAAATCAGTAAACCTTAGAATTATGTATTTTGCTATTGTGTCTCATTGCTTTGAGTCAGGAGCTTCCAATAACCAGGAACATAGGACTGAGTCTGCTGTTTGCCCATGGTGACACACTTAAACCCTGACATAATTAGGAATAATGAATTCAGAAAAGAAACGTGGACTTGAAAAAGGGGAAATTTCGAGACAGTAAGATTTGTTAGGCCCCAATCCACTTCAGCAGACTCCAGGCACCTTCACAAATCCAGATGTAGGACTGAAACTTTTGTCTGTTGAACTGTTTTCCCAAGAAAATGTTGCGAATATTTTTGCACTTTACTGGCTGATGACAGTTTTGTTTGGAGGGGAAGTACTGGAGGAAGTATGAGTGTGTGGGTTTAGCAAATAAAACAAGCCAGCAAAAAGTTGTTTGAAATACAAACTTTTTGCTTATGTAATCAATTTTCCAATCCAATACATGGCTACACATAGAAAAAAATAAAAAAGTACAGTGAGCAGCTAAAAATAAATGATCTTATGTTTCAGTTCAGAAGAGACAGGATGATTAGTATATTAATTATGTTATGGCCTCCAGATTGTTATATCAGCAGAAATACACTTGTAAAGCAAACCTGCCTACAGAATAATTATGGGCTTTTCAAGTTTTATAAAAGTAAAAAATTCTATGAACAGAAATAAAGGCCATTTCTGAGAAAAATGTTAACAAATATGTTTAGATCATATGATCAGATACGGTACATTAAAAAGGAGGTTAGTTGCCTCTGAACACCAGAGCTGAGAGTAAGGGGTGGTTTCTCTTTGGAGTGATTCCCTTGACAGAGACATCTGCTGATTTTTATGTCAGGGAGAGAAAGAGGGCTGAGACATTGAAAGCATAGGAAAAAAATTGAAGCTCTCTGGAAGAGACAAAGAAATGGCCAAATTCAAATCTCATTTTCTCCAGGTTGTACCTAGTTCCAGCAGGTTTGAATTCTGAAATTATCTTAATCAATCACCAAATGATCCAGCCTTGGGAGATCTGTTTACCCAAGCAGGTTATAATTTCATTCTTATACTAATTTTTTTTATGTCTCTGGCTATACTAGTAAACTAATCTGTTTAAGATGGCAATCCTGCAAACACTTACACATATATGCTTAAATTTAAGCACGTGACTAGTCCCGTTTTACTTCTGTGGGACTATCTCATTTTTAATAGTGTTTGCTGTAAAATTCCCTTACCAGCAACACTGATTTTAAAACATTTGAAAAAGTTCTGAATTGTTCAGTGACTTATATGAAATGCTTAAAGATTTCTAAACTACTTCAGATTCGTTGGAGTTCTCTCATCTCTGGTGAAACAACCTGTTATTCCTTTTCATTTCTGAGTCATTAATTCTAACACACCACTTGTGCAATGTGCATAATAAATAATTACTAAAGAGCAATTAGAACAAAGTAGCCATTGATCACTCAACGATGCAGAAGTGTACCCATTGCCCCAAAGTAATTAGCAACCTCTTCACTTGTTTTGTTAAGTTGTGTTGCTATTTAAAATTATCTTAAAGTAACACTTAGGAGCACAATTTAAAAACAAGACTTGTTTCAATAATATTCTCTACATAAAGATTGATTAATTAGCCAAAGAACACTTGGCAACTGTTAATGACTGATTAGTGGTCCCCATGGTATTTGTCCCGGAAAGCATTTTTTAAATGTTCCATATTATATTTATTTTTTAAGATTTTAGTGGCTCACCGTCAGCCATGGCATAAATGGGTGAAATCCCTGTTGAAGTCAATTGGCTGAATTGACTTATGTGGTGCCAAATTACTTTATAGTAACTATTAACACTAGCTGAAAAATACAGTGACACAAAACTATTTTGGTAAATAAAAGTGGCAAGCTCATGCCACTGTTACTTGTGTATAAGAGCAGCCACTGGAGTCGGTGAACCCCTGACATGTAATTGGGGTATTACCTTTGGTAACACATACCCATGTCCTGTGACTGAGGCTAGTAAATAAAAATTAGTCTTTCTTCCCAGCACTTCTGTTTGTCACACTGTTATCATAAGGGAATCATATTAATAGTAATTTGTGAACTCAGACAGCAGCTGTATATTTGTGAAAAGGTCCATGAATCCCAAAAATTGCATGAATAATAATTCATCTCAAATGCAAACCACAAATGCATTATTCATTCACTGATATTTATTATTTGTTACTCTCCTGATTGGATGACTGAATCTTTTCAGTCATGGAACAAAAACACCATGCGACATAGGAGACCAACTACACACCATGGAATAGTGAAAAATCAGAGTGATTAACCTGTATGCTGAAATTTGCTTGCATAAACTATTTTGTGAATGTTTCTGAATAAGAAATCTATTATAGGAAAGCAGGGTTGATTCACAAGTAAACTAGAGGACAGGAAAAGAGCTAAATTGGCAATGAATATTATTCAGAATGTGTAATATGTCTGTTAACTTAAAGTAGATTCAGGGCTGAAAGTAAGCAAGTATGGGCTGGTTCTATGTACCGGTAAAAAGTGTACTGGTACACTGGCGGTAAAAAGTGGCCGCCAGTACCGGCCCGTAGCAGCCGACATTAAAGTGCTGTCACCTTAAGCAGGGTCCTTTCCCGCGGCAGCACTTTAAGGCAACGCTTTGACATCATTGCCCCTTTTTCCCTCCCAGGCCACCAACAGCAGGGGGGCAAAAGGAGCAGCTGCCCCAGGGCCAGCAACTTAGAGGGGCCCGGGGCTGCAGTCACCCTTGCCACTTGCCACTGCAGCAATGGCGGCCGGAGCCCCAGGCCCATTTAAACACCCAGCTGCCCATTTAAATCTCCAGGCAGCACGGATAGGCTGGCTGAAGGACGCTAACCCCCAGCCCCGCCCCTTTCGCCCAAGGCCATGCCCCTTCTGGGGGCCGGAGCCGGCCCCCGTACCAGTAAGTGTTGAGTGTCACTTTCACTCTTGAGTAGGTTATGACTTTGCTTAGAGATTGTCAGTGTATATAATTTGACTCTTTTTTAACTCCAGGTAACCCTTGAGAGTCAGTATCTTGCCTTCTATTCTCGGCTCTGCCTCTGGCTTAATGAGTAAATCAATGAAGATTCAGATTAATATCTGTAAAGTTTTGGATGGCTCTGTTGAAATGTAAGTGTACTCATTCCCCCACCCTCCATCTTTCTTTGGGATATTAGATTCCTACCTTACCAAAACGTATGGTCTGTCGTCTGTGATCATGCATATGAGTTCACCTGTTTTGGTGAGGTGAGAATCTAGACTTCCAAGGAAAGATGTGGAGGAGAGGGGGGTACAATTACCCAGGGTATTAATGATAATAAATTAGCCAATTTAAAGCAGAAGTGAGGAAGAATAGCTGAAATATGAAAAATAATGCATTGGAGAGAAAATAATGTAAATGTGTATACATGGCAACCACTGAAATCAATTAGAATCAGGCTTTTATCTGAGCATGAGATTTGGGCAAAATCTTTAACAACCATTATTTTTGTACTCCCAATCAAATAGAGGTGCAAAACTGCAGGTGAAAATTATAGTCTGTTCATCTACTATCCATCTGACTATGGTATTTCCTATGGGACCATCACCATTTTCTAAGGGCCAGATTTTCAAAGGTATTTAGGCACCAAAATGTGCAGACAAGTGCCTAGTGATATTTTCAGAAGCACCAAAACATGTTAGGCCCCAATTACCTTTGAAAATCTGGCCCTAAGCAATGACTGTAGTTTCTGGCATCAGCAGATTCCTCCTGCTGCCTGACATCTACCATATCATGTGTATTCTACTTCAGAAATCACAAGGCATACAGCTGTCAGATTTGACAATCATTCTGTCTTTTTAGCAGCTGTGCTAGAACTCATGCTGTTACAAAGAGCTGGGAAGAGAAGTGGTTTTTTAGATGATATAATTGACAAGTGTTTTCATGGGGAAAAATATTATTTAAAATAGTGACCCCAAAGAAAAATTGTAGGATAAAATAAGAATTATTATAGGGATGTACTATAGGTCTTTTATCTAGGATGTACGATAGGTCTTTGGTGCTGGAGGAACAATGCAGACATACTTACTAGAGTAAGTACATGGAAATTTAGCTGGAAAAAGGAAAGCCTGCATAGGAACCAGTTGTGGCTTTCTTAACTGAAAAAGTATATAATATAAACTGTTTAAGTTTTCTGTGGGGAGCATCATGTTGTCATGCAATTTAGCAGCATGACACATCTTAGTGATTAAATGCCAGATTCCTAGCAAAACCCAAGAACAACATTAATGCATTTTTCAGTGGAGCAAGCCACAATTAGCACATCCTATGCAATGGCTTTCCTAGCAGAAAAGAGATAGCAGCAGGATGGTAGGAATTAAACTCTATTCGCAGGTGGATTTTTGCGTGTATACACCACTTTTTCTTTCTCACTGATGCTCAGAAAAAAGAAATCCAATATTTTAAAATTTGTTTGTTTTTACACTATGATCATAACTCACAAAAAGATTAGAGCATTTGTAAGTGCTGTACCAATATAAAGTTGCATCATGACTGAGATACCCTGGAAATTTTTCAGTCTCAAAGTTGGCACCAATGAAAACCAGCAGGCCTGTTGAGTTACCCAAGTGTCCCTTATGTGTCTAGAAGCCAGCAGGAAGTCATTGTGTTTTCTGAGCAATACGGGCCTTCTTACTCCTTAGCTCACTTGTCCTGTGAAATACATGAGAATGTGAATGTGCGACACAACTTCGATCCAAAGAGTACACAGCAAATTTTCCAATGTTCAGCTTTCATGGTTTTGGTGACTCACTACTGACTCCCCTGTCCTCTACTTTCTCTCCATTTCATAGAACTCCAAAGGAGAACAGAGGCAAAAGAGAAGGCGGGGGCAGCATTTAGCAATCCAAATGATGAAAATTACTCATCAAACCAAAAACAGCTTACAAAAGCCAAGCTAGAAGAGCTAAGGTGACCTAAGGGCTGTTTTAAGGGACAAGCTGACACACGGTGTGGGACTCTGCTGCAGTAAGTATCCTGCTGTGTGATGATAATGTGGTAACTACCCTAGAGAAACAACTCACTCCCAGACACACATGGTACTGGTAAATATCCAAGAGAAAACCAACACACATTTCCAGGGAGCAAACACCCTTTAAAATGAAAGCTGTGGACTCTTTATCTGCTCTGGATTTGGAAGATAAGTGAAAGAGCTCTATGAAGCCATGTGCTGCTTCACACAACCTATCCCAAGTACTTTAGGTTGTAGTTTTTTTGCCATTTTATTTAATGTATTCTCTGTATTTAAATTTTCCTGTGGGTTAATGTTTCCCCCATTACCTGACTGGACTGCAAGGGGTGATATGGCAGTTCAGAATTCATGACCTATCGGTTTTTGGCCTTCCGTGTTGAGACAGCCAACAAGGGGGCCAGTTAGCACCAGTTCTGGTGCTAGCGTTTTCTTGCATTATCCAGAACATTTCTGCACTGGATAATGAATTGAGGACACCAACTCCTTTTATGTGAGCCACAAAACAGCCCAGATGCTTAGAATTTTACCTGTCCAAAATATAGGTAGGAAACAGGTTCTATTTGGGATAAGTAACATTTATGTTATAAATCACTGTCCCCCAGCTAAGTCAATTGTAACACAGGATCCAATCCTGCAAGCCTTCCACATGTGCAAATCCCGTTAAAGTCAAGGAAAGTTTTGTATAAAGGTCAGTGGAATAATCATAATATAAGCAAATTATATTATTCCGTGTGGTACATTTCATAGGAAGTACGTCCAATCAAACTCTAAATGTCCCAAACAATAGGCTTATACCACTGCCCAGAGAGAATTTTACATAGCCTAATTCATCTCACTATCAGGATTTTTTTTCTGAGTATTCAGCCTATTTTTTCCCGTATTAATTTCATTCCTCGATATTCTGTCCTGTAGCACCTTAAATTCCTCTCCCTGCTGGGTGTTTACTCCATTTGTAGATTGTTGGCATATCCCTCAACTCTCAACATTTAGCTATTGTGACATAACAGGGCACAATATAGACTAATAAGTAGTTGTGTCATCCCTGCCTTCTAACTTGGGGTGCTCTTTACAATGCTTTGCTACTGTAGCCTCCAGCGTGGACTGCTTACAAACAGACTCCAGCATGCAAGTCACTCTCAGGTATATGAGTGTGTGCTGCAGTCTACCAGACACACCTTAGCTTTTACCAGTCTGGGTTATGCTGCAGGGTGATCCCAACACACTCCTACTCTTAGATTTTACCCCAGAAATATAAATCCTGGACTGCCCAGCCCTCTCCTAGACAATACAAATCCATTATTGCTTTAATAGAAATAATCATAGAATCATAGGACTGGAAGGGACCTCGAGGGGTCATCTAATCCAATCCCCTGACTCACAGCAAGACTAAGTATTATCTAGACCATCCATGACAGGTGTTTGTCTAATCTGCTCTTAAAAATCTCCAATGATGGAAATTCCAGACCCTCCCTAGGCAATTTATCCCAGTGCTTAATCGCCCTGATAGTTAGGAAGTTTTTCCTAATGTCCAACCTAAATCTCCCTTGCTGCAATGTAAGTCCATTGCTTCTTATCTTATCCTCAGAGGTTAAGAACAACAATTTTTCTCTCTGATCCTTGTATAACTGTTTATGTTCCATGGTTCCCCATTCCCAGCCAATGGGAGCTACTGGGGGCGGTGCCTGAAGCAACAGCTACACACACCCCTGCGCCTCTCCTTCCCCAAGTTCCGGCCGCTTCCCGGAGTTACACAGGGGCGGGACAGGCAGGCAGGGAGCCTGCCGTGCCCCCAGTGTGCATTGGGCCAGAGCCCACCCCCGAACCGTTCCTGCAGCCAAACCCCCTTCCCTGAGCCCCCTGTTGCACTCCTCACCCCTCCTACACCCCAACCCCCTGCCCTGAACCCCCTGCTGCACACTGCACCCCTCCCGCACCCCAACCCACTGCCCTGAACCCCCTGCTTCACCCTGCACCCCTCCTGTACCCCCTGGGGTGGAGTTGGGGTGGGGATTTCAGGGAAGGGGTTGGAATGGGGGCAGGGAATGGGGCAGGGGCGGGGCCTCCTGGAAGAGGTGGAGTGAGTGCGGGGCCGAGGGCGGTGGGTGGGAGGTGTCAGTAAATGTGGCCCTCAGCCCAATGTACTAGTCCTCATGTGGCCCTCATGGTCATTTGAGTCTGAGACCCCTGCCTTAGAGACTAACACATTTATTTGGGCATAAGCTTTCATGCATCTGATGAAGTGGGTTTTAGTCCACAAAAGCTTATGCCCAAATAAATGTGTTAGTCTCTAAGATACAGCTCTCTATAGTATCTCACAAGTCCCCTTACTGAAACTCAATATTTGGCCGCTTATTACAAAACTTTGAGCATGGATTTCATTCTTGGTCTCCATTAGCTTTCTTATGTACATTATTGGTTGATTTACATTAAGAATTATTAAGCTTATTGGATCAAATTCTGCCCTAGGATGTGCATGCAGAGCTCCTATCAAAATCAGTGGGAACCTTATCTATGCCTCTGAGGGCAGAATTTCACCCACTAGTAATAAAATTACTTTACCAGACCTATAGGTCTCTAAAGATCTACACAAGTAGGTTAGGAAGAGTAGGAGTGCGAGAGTTATTCTTAGCACAGTTGTCTGTTGACAGGAAATTCTTGGTCTCTACACCAGATAGACCAGACAAGATCAGGCAGAGTTTCAGAAGCACAAATACCTGCATCTTTCTAGTTTAATACTAAATACTCTTTTTTTGAGATGACAAATGAGATGTCCTGTAGCTCTGAGCCCAGGACTGTCGGGTTTTGCACTTGCTAACAATGTCTAGTTATTGCTACTTAAATGGAGCTCAGATTCTTTTCTTTTGTCTCTGCAGTACATTTCCTCAAAGTTAGCATAGCTCAAGGCCATAGAACATAACAGAATTCCCCCATGTGCATCCTCATTGATTTCAGTGTACTCCTTTGTGATTTGTTTCCTCGGTAGATAATAAGCCTATGCTAGCCATTTTAGTGCAAACTACTATTTGTTTGTGTGAAGCCTTAGACAAAGGGATTCTGTGCCGTGTCTCTAAGAGGAGCACAAAACTCTCAGCCCAAGAAAAGAGGGGGCCTATCGTGGCTTGAAGGCTCCTGTCTAAATTATGGCAGCTTCCCTGAGCTCCCCTATGGGCTGCAGTGCTGCCTAGAACCTATGTAGCACTACATGATATGACCTTACCTCTGACACACCCTTCCTGCCCCCAGCCTCAGCATGCGTCCTACACCAGGGCTGGCAAAGGAGTTTTTGGAAGACAGCTTTACATCTGCCTTCTTCAATGCCTGTGCTGGTGGAATTCTCCTCTGACTGGATCTGGCCCTTATGCCACTCCTGCCTTTTTAAACTGCATTTCTGCTTGCTGGCACTCTACACAGTGCTCCATTGTTGATAACATCAGTGAGAAATCTGGAAACAGCTTCCAGTCTTGTGTAATCTATTACCTTAACACTCTACTAGTAGCTATTTCTGCTCATCTCAGAATCTGGGCCAAGCAACATCTCAGTTGTGGCTTAGGGCTAGGGTTGCCAGGCGTCTGGTTTTAGACTGGAATGCCTGGTTGAAAAGGGACCCGGGCGGCTCCAGTTCGCAGTGCATCGGGGGCTTGGGGCTTAGCTCCATGCGGCTCCCAGAAGCAATGTGACCCCTAGGCGCATGGGCAGCCAGGGAAGCTCCGCATACTGCCCCAGCTCCTAGTGCCAGCTCCGCAGCTCCCATTGGCCGGGAACCGCGCCCAATGGGAGCTGCAGGGGTGTCACTTGCAGGTGTGAGGGCCGTGCGTGGATCTCCGTGGCCACCCATGCGACTAGGGGCTGCACTGCAGAGACCTGTTGGCCGTTTCCTGGAGCTGCATAAGCGCTGATGGGACCTTGTACTCCCACAACACCCTGCCCCAGCCCTGAGCCCCCTCCTGCACCCAATCTCCTCATCCCAGCCTCACCCCAAAGCCCATATCCCCAGCTGGAGCCCGCACCCCAACCCTCTGCCCCCTCCTGTAGCCCAAGCCCCTCATCCCTGACCCCAACCCACAGACTGCACCCTCAGCCAAAGTCCTCACCCCCCTCCAACCCCATGCCCCAGCTCAGGGCCCGCTCCTGCACCCTGAACCCCTCATTTCTGGTCCCACCACAGAGCCTGCATCCCCAGCCACAGCCCTCACCCCCTCCCACTTTCCAATCCCCTGCCCCAGCCCAGAGCCATCCTCTGCACCCCAAACTCCTCATCCCCAATCACATCCCCAGCCGGGCAGGGCCAGCTCTACAGTTTTCGCTGCCCCAAGCAGCGGCCGAATTGCTGCCAGACAGCGGGGGCACTCCCTGTGCCCTTAGGGCGGCAGGTGCGTTTCTGCGGCGGCAGCAACTTGGCGGCAGCTTCTATGTTTAGCTGACACCGCCGCGGACAGCTAAACATAGAAGCTGCTGGCGAATTGCCACCGCCGCGGAAACGTGTCTGCCTCCCTAAAGGGGCACGGACTGCTCCCACTGTCCGCGGTAGCAATTCAGTGCGCTGCTTTGAGGCGAAAACACAGGGACTGCCGCCCCTTGCAGAATGCTGCCCCAAGCACCAGCTTGGAATGCTGGTGCCCGGAGCTGGCCCTGCAGCCGGGGCTCTCACCACCACCTCCCGCACACCTAACTCCCTGCCCCAGCCCGGTGAAAGTGAGTGAGGATAGGGGAGAGTGAGGGAGGGTGGAGGGAGCGAGCAGGGCGGGGCCTTAGAGAAGAGGCGAGGCAGGAGCGGAGCCTCGGGGTAGGGGTGTTTGGTTTTGTGCAAGCAGAAAGTTGGCAACCCTACTGATGGCAACCCTACTTACGGCAAAAGAGGAGTATTAAAATAACCTCAGGACTAGGTATTTGATGGTTGTTGAGGGCTGAAATATATCTAATTTTAGTTCCAATTTCACCCTATTCCATCCCAGACAAACTCCTTTTCAAGAAACACAAATAATTATAGGCCCGGAACCAATAAGTTTTTAGCTAGATTTATACAATGAGAAAATACAATACAAAATTACTGACTGGTTCAGAATGGCTTCTTCGAGTATAAATAAGAAGAAACAGGTTAGAGCAGAGCAGGGAAACTTGTTAACCCAGAGATTTTTACCTGGCAGAAGATCAAACAGCTGAATTCTACAGAGACTTTGTGTCCTTTCTTTACCTGCTGTTCCAGGAACAGGAGATTTGGAAGTCATTTGTGAGTCACTGGCCAGTGTGTCTTCAGGAATGATTAATCTTAGATCTGACCTTTCAAGTGTCACAATGGAAATGGCCACCATTACAAAAAAAAAAATGCATCTCAGAACTCTTCTCTTTCTGAAAGTTTGACTCATACTGGTTTTGAAAGTTTTTTGGAGTGTGGTGTCAAAAATCTCTCTCTTGCACTCTCATTTTAGCTAGTTGATGAGTCAGGCATATGTCTGCCTAAGGTTTGGGAGAAAAAAAAAGTCTAACTACATCTATAACAGCCTTACAAATGTTTTTTACCAGTTGGGCTCTTCTGGCACTAATGAAATACACTTAAATAGCAGTAACTGCAAAGCCCTATCTATGTTTTCTCTGTTTCTGTGTGCTAAGTGAGAAGGGACGTTTAATTTAATTCCCCATTTTGAACAGAAGAACAGCCACTAGGTTAGAACAATGGTCTGTCTACCCCAGTATCCTGTCTTCTGACACTAACTGATGTCGTATATTTCAGAGGGAATGAACAGGACAGGATAATCATTGAGTGATCCATCCCCTGTCATTCAGTCCCATCATCTGGCATTTACAATTTGTTGAAGGCATTACATTAGCTTTATAAGCCCTTAAACCTCTCCTTGGACTGCCAGCCATGGTGGAAAGCCCAGTGTCTTACAAGGAGTTACAAGATGACAGGGAAGAAATGATAGCAAAGAGCTAAAGTATCAGACACAGATAAACATGATTTGTTGGGGAAGCGTCAACATGACTTTTGTAAAGGGAAGCCATATCTCACCAATCTATTAGAATTCTTTGAGAGAGTCAACAAGCATGTGGATAAGGGTGATCCAGTTGATATAGTGTAGCTGGATTTTTGGAAAGCCTTTGATTTTTGGAAAGCCACAACAAAGGCTCTTAAGGAAACCAAGTAGCTATGGGATAAGCGGGAAGGTCCTTTCATGGATCAGTAACTGGTTGAAAGATAGGAAACAAAGAGTGGGAATAAGTGTTCTGTTTTCACAATGGAGAGAGCTGAACAGCAGGGTCCCCTAAGGATCTGTTACTGGGACCTGTGCTGTTCAACATTTTCATTAATGATCTGGAAAAGATGGTGAACAGTGAAGTTGCCAAGTTGCAGACAATACAAAATTATTCAAAGGAGTTAAATCCAAAGCAGAGTGTAAGGCATTACAGAGGCATCTAACAAAACTGGTGAATGGGAAACAAAATAGCAGATAGAATTCAGCATTGATGAGTGCAAAGTTATGCAACTGGAAAAGATAATCCCAATTATACATGTACAATGTTAGATTCTACATTAGCTATTACCACTTGAGAAAGAGATCTTGGAGCCACCATGGATAATTCTCTGAAAACTTCCACTCAGTGGACAGAAGTGGTCAAAAAAGCTAATAGTATGTTAGGAACTATTAGAAAAAGGATAGAAGATAAGACAGAAAATATCATAATACCACCATATAAATCCATTGAGCACCCATACTTATAATACTGTGTCCAGTTCTGGTCACTCCATCTCAAAAGGGATATAATGGAACTGGAAAAGGTTCAAAGAAGAGCAACAAAGATGATCGGGGGATAGAATGGCTTCCATATCAAGAGAAACTAAAAGGCTTGTGTGTGTTTAGCTCAGAAAAGAGACAACTAAGGAGGGAAAGATAGTGGTCTATAAAATCACAAATAGTGTTGAAAAAGTGAATAGAGAAGGGTTATTTACTCTTTCACACAAAACGAAAACCAGAGGTCACCCTATGAAATTAATAGGCAGCAGGCTTAACACAAACAAGAGGAAGTACTTTTTCTCACAATGCACATCTAACTTGTGGAACTTATTATCATGGGATGCTACGATGGCCAAAAATATAACTAGTTTGAAAAAAAAACTAGATAAATTCATGGAGGATAGGTCCATCAATGCCTATTAGACAAGATGGTCATGGATGCAACTCTGTGCTTAGGGCAACCCAGAAGCTGTGTGTAGAAGCTGGATGGATTGCTCCATAATTGTCCTGTTCTGTACACTCATCCTGAAGCTCTGGTATGGGCCAGTATTGGAAACAGGATAGTGGGCAAGATGGACCACGGTCGTATTGCAGCTCTTGTGTTATAAGAATGGTTTTGGCTCCTCTTAAGTGTAATCAAGCTGAGCAGGTCTTTGATGAGGCCTCCAGTGTTGCTACTCCAGAAAGGAATTTTTTCACAAGAGAAAGTTGTTATATGACTTTGAGTGGGATTATGTTACTTGGCTTATTCTGCATGATAATGCTGGATCCCCAGGGAGAGCAGGATACATCACAACCCAGAAAGAAGCACGGGAACCTACAATTTTTATGGAAGAAAGATTTTTTTAAATATTTTTATTCCATTAAAGTTATGTTTGAATTAGTCCAATTTCACAGTACTCTTCCTTTAGCTGCAAGGACAAGATATCAGCCAGCTTGATAAAAATATTGTGCTATTAATATCTGCATGTTCAGAATTTCAGGTCAGTCTGCTATAAGCAACATGCCTATAAGAAAGCCCACGCTCAAAAAGGTGAAAGATAATGGGGAAAAAATAAACAGGAAGTTTGTGCTAATGATTCTCCTGGTTCCCAGCTCTACATGTTCAGCTGATCGATCAACTAAATCTAAGTGAGGGTTTGTCTACACTACCGTGTGGGGCCAAAATAAGATAAGCAACTTCAGCTACGTGAATAACGTAGCTGAAGTCAATGTACTTAGATCTACTTACCGCAATGTCTTCACTGTGGTAAGTCGACAACTGACACTCTCCCATCAACTCCGCTTGTGCTTCTCGTTCTGGTGGTGTACCGGAGTTGATGGGAGAGCATTCAGCAGTCAATTTATCGTGTCTATATTAGACAATCCGGTGGGTAGTGTAGACAAGCCCTCATAAGAAAGGAGAGCTTACACCAGTACTTTTACTGGCACTATTCATCTAAAGAACAATCTTGTTAATGCTGACTCTCAATCTGTGAAAAGCAGGCAAAGCATTCCAGAGCATAGTCTCACCTCTCCCTTCCTCCTGAGCAAACCCTTAACAAAGGTGTTCATCTCTGTAGGTCTAATTATAGCCTGCAACCCATTTGTGGTGAATTTTACTTGACTGAGAAGTCAGATCTGCAACCGATTTGTGGTGAATCTTATCTGACTCAGAATTGGAATATGACCAGATTAATGGCTGATAGCAACACGCTGTCCTGGGCCTTTTTATGTGCATTCTTCTTCAGCAGATTACACCTCTATTTTGTTAGTAATGTTTCCTGGGGTGTTTGTATTTGCATATATATATTTCTTTTTCATTTTGAACAAGGCTTTAACATCATAGAAACAGGCTTCCCACAAAAGCATGGGATGCTAGTATGGTCTAGTAGCTGGGGCACTAGACTGGAAGTCAGAGAATTTGGGGTGAAATCGTGGTCTCAGTGAAGTCAAGGGAGTTTTGCTATTGACTTCAATGGGGCTTGGATTTCACACCTGGATCCTAGTCCCAGGTTGGCCATGGACCTGCTGTGTGACCTCAGGCACTTCACCTCCCTGTGCTTGTTTCCCATCCCACACTTTGTCTATCTTGTCTATTTAGACTATTAGATCTTCATGGCAGGGACTGTCTTTTACTTGGTATATGTACAGTACCCAGTACAATGGGTCTGTATTCTCAGCTGGGACCTCTATGCATTACTGTAATACAAATGATACTAATAGGTGTACAAGCTGAGGCCAGGAGGACTTGACAAGGTTATGAGTTCTAAAATACCCTTGAAATTAATAACCTCTGTGTCCCAAGACTGTTATCAAATGGAAACAAAATAGTTGCTAAAAATGCATGTCTATACCCAGCTCTTTCCTTCATTTTCATTCAAGTCTGTTCCTATCACTCACCTAAAATGCTTGATCTGTTGTTTATATCATTGCATTTTACATGACAAATACTTATAATACCAGTAACAATTAGAGGTACATGTGGAGTTCTTGTATTGGTATTTCTTTGCATGTACATTTTTCACATATCACTGGAGAGCCAGTTATGTGCCAAAAAAATGCAAAAGGTGGCCTTCTCTCACCATTTCAGTTCTTCCACAGTAGACATCAAGAGAAGAGCAGATCTCATGTGATTTCAATTCCACTGAAGGGCTTGTAGAGCAAAAGAACTCCAGTGAAAAATACACTCAATTACTGCAATATTCAGGTTTATTCACACTCTATGCTATTCAGGTTTATTCAAATTATTGCTGAACCCAAATGCCTACCCCAAAAAACAGTGACAGAGTCACTCTACTCTGTTATTTATTATTTATATTACAGTAGCATCCTTAACTAAGATCAGGGCCCTACTGTGCTGGGCAATGTACATACACCTAATAAGAAGCAGTTGATCCTGAAGACCTTAAGTTGTAATCCTTTTTTTTCATTATCATATGTTGTCCTTAAGCTTTTGTTTAAATCTTACATATTCAGAATGTTGGCCTTTCTCTTGTTAATTACAGCTCAACTTCCTATAGTTTTTCAATAACAGCTATCTGAAGTGATCAAAGTTGATCAAAATTAAGGATGGAAGATGTATTATTTTTAATACATTTCTGTGGTTCTGATCAAAGTATACAGAGGATCAAATGAACCCATGATAGAATATAGTGGAAAGCAACTATATTCAAGTGACAAACAAAAAATAATCTTTTCTAGTCTCCTGGGTATGTAATTATGTGTTTAGCCTCTTTGTGTCTCTCATCTTCATCTTACTTACAAACTTTTCAGTTACATATCAGAACCCCACCCCTTTCAAGTGTGCTGAGAGCAGAATCTGGCCTCTAAGATTGTTATGGTTACTATTGTTTTGGATGTTCCTTCACCATTACATTCTGAGGGCCATATTCTGTCACTGACTGTGCACTTCAGTGACTATAACAGCCTGCTACTTGCTTGCAGCTAAACCTCCTTTAGCAAGTAGTAGAGGCTTAAAGTTTTGGTGGTGGTGGTCCTGGCTTCTCTCTTTGCTAATGACAGTGGTCCTTTTGTGCACGTGCCTATGACTCTGAGGACAGAATATAGTGCATAGTTACATCTGATCTTGCTCAGGAATGAATTGCCACTATTGTTAAAAATCATATGTGAAAATGAGCCCGAAATGAAAAAGGACAGACAGTCTATTTGTTAGGTCTTCATGCTCACTACGCACAATTAACCCCAGCTACCAAAAATCAACTGTTTGCAGGGGCTTACTGTCAAGTCCACCAGGTAAATTAAAAAAATCTTCCTTAAGAAAGGATTATTTTCCGGTGCAGAAGGTTTAGAACAAGACTCTGAAACACAAACAGTTATCTCCTGAGGAGTCTTTATAATTCTTTGGGGCACTAAGGGTTTGTCTATAGTTGCCTCAGTATGACTTGAATCAGCTTTTAAACCAACATAGTTAAATTAGTGCAAAAAGAGTGTGTGCAGACTCTGATTTCAGTATAGGAGCGGCTTATTTCAAGTTAGCGTAGACTTGTGCCCAATCATTTTAACCTAACTCAACGTAAGCCACTCAAAATGAAACAAGTGTCCACATAGCCTTTTGCACCAGTTTAATCATATAGGTCTAAATTCACATTTTCTCTTTTTTTTTTTAGATGAGGAAAAGGAAAATTACAATGAAATGAAACACGGAGTTAAGACAAGTAATCTAGGAACAGATTTACAAAGGAGCCTGGGAGTTGGGCACCTCATTCCTTTAGGCCTCTTTAAAAATCCCAGACCTGATTCACTTCTGATCTGACAGGGAAAACATAAAAACTGGAGAATCCATAATACTTTTGTAAGAGCTGAAGTCAGAGGATCATATTATTAGTTAGAAAAAGACTTAGGTCATCTAGTCTGAAATTTAGCTTTGCTGTCATGGCCAAATTCCAAATGGTTAATTATATTCTTCCTGCCTAAATTCCCCTATGTAGTTTCAGTTGATATGTCTTCACTTCCTGTCCTAAATTCTTGTGTATAATGCTGTTTTGTGCCAGTCCAAATGGGTGCATTTCAGTGGTGAATGAGGTGATTTCTACTTATTTATAAAGAGGCAGATTCTGCTGTCTCTTACCCCTGTGTAAATTGCGAGACACTGCATAGAAGTCACGTTGATGGTTAAACAGATGGGAAGAGAGATCAGATTCATGCTCAAGGTTGGTAAGGTGCTTCAGGATAAGAGTAGTTATGTAAATATGAGATTGTTTTATCATAAAAAGGAATGTTCCTTAATTTGCTTTTTAAGGCCCTGATCCTGCACCGTTCAAGTCAATGAGAGCTTTATAATTGACTTCAACAAGCCTAGGATCAAGCCTTAGGAACGGTGCATCTCAAAACTGTTTAACTAACTATGTGGTTAGAGTTAGATTGTTGGCAGATGGGGAGAGCTGTCATTAGTGCTAGTGAGATGTAAGAAGAAAACACTCCACCTACTGAAGAGCTCTAAAGAGACTTGTATCTCAGGGTATGTCTACATAGCAAAGAAAACCTGTGGCTAGCCTGTGACAGCCGGCTTGGGCTGCGGGGCTGTTTCCTTGGTGTATAGACTTCCAGGTTCGGGCTGGAGCCCAGGCTCTAGGGCCCTGCGAGGTGGGAGGGTCTGAGAGCCCGGGATGACGCCAACACAGCAATAAAACAGCCCGAATCCTGTGAACCCAAGTTGGCTGGCACGGGCCAGCTGCAGGTTTTTCTTTGCTTTGTAGACATACCCTTAAAGCTCAGAGGCCAGATTCTGCTTTTAGGTTCACCAATGCAAATCACAAGTAATTCCACTTAAATCACTGGTTTTACAGGATGTAAAAGCCAAGTAAATGAGAGAAGTAGGCTCCAAGTGTTCTTAAAAAAGTCAATTTGTTAAGGTAACTGGGAGTCAGTGTTCTGATGTTAGCACTCCGGGACTGTTGAATTTAATCAGGCTGCAGCTGGGCCTGGCTGCCTATCTTTTATTTCTACCACATACTTACTTTCTGCAGTTAGGAACAGACTCTGAGCTCTGATGTGCCACTGTAAATCAGGATCAGCCCCACTGAAGCCAATGGCCTAGTACAGAAACATTTAAAAAGAGGAATGGCAAAAAAGTTGGGTTAATGAAAAAGAGGAAGAAGATTTTTTTTTTAAATTGTGCCCTAGTGTTGAGGCTAATGACATATGTCCAGGCCTGGATAGGAAAAACAAAGTGTTTTGTTCAGAGTACGAATGGGCCATTGTGGTTAAACCACAAATCTTTTTTGAATAAAGAAAGATGAGCTATAGGCATGTTGTATGGTAGAAGAAACAACTGGTCACTTTTTCTGGGTATATAATGACTTTTATAAAGAAAGGGAAAAGCTTTTTGAGTAATTTAAGTGGTTTAAGGTAACAAAAGTTACATTATGTTATTTAGTAAAAATATTGGGGAAATGGAGTAGTATTGGAAAGACATTGTCACATTACCTAATAGCCACAAGGCAGAACAAGATAATATAAGTCACTAGGTATTTAGGAATTTTAATTGGTGGAAGCTGTAGACTATCTATTCAAGTCTGCTTTGCCCAAGGGTGGAAAATAAAGAAAAGAAAAAGAAGCCAATGGAATTGTTCCTGATTTACGCTAAGGTAACCGTGAGCAGAATCAGCCTTTACAAAGGAGTAGATGGAGCTGGAATTACCGAACTGTTACCTTTGAAATACCTGGAACTAAATTTTACTGTAAGAGCCAGACTACTGGGGCACTGGAAAAAGCTACTTAATCTATTGAAACAGGCACCTCCACATTAGTTAATCTGAAAAATTCTTTCTGCCTTATCATCAGTGCGAAATGAACTGGCATTGTGACCACGCAGTATCACTGTCTGCTAATTTAGTCTGAGTATCCTGGATTATGCTGTTTGTATTGTACAGGAGTAAGATTGTATTATACCCCTTCTCCACATGGGACCTTCATGAAAATGAGATGTTTATCTCATGAAGCTTTCACAGTGAGCAAAAATGTTAAATAAATGTATTAGCCGCATTTATTGTGTGCCACTTCATTCTGGAGCGAGTCATGTTTCAGACTTCCTGTTTATGTTTTAGCTCCAGAAAGGAGCCAGTTTCAGATTTTAAGTCTCATACTTGGTCAGTGTAAAGTCTGCAAAGCAGTGGCAGCCAATTTTTTCTTAGGTAGATTCTATATTCTCTTCTGATATAAGCATGACTCCCTAATTACTATATGCCGGACCCTTATAAAATATACTCCAGTATTTTACAGTAATATCCCCAAACACTACAATAGAACTATGATAACAATTTAGGCAACTTTTTGTCATTTTGTTTTTCTATAAGAATGGATACAAAATTCTTTGTCTTGACTTGCAACGTAAGAGCTGAGCTAACATTATCATTCTCCTTGCTCTCTTAAGATGCAAAACTCCCACTGACATCAGTGGGGGGCCAGGATTTCACCCTATTTAGTCTTTTTTTCCAATATCAGACTTATATGTACCTGAGCACACCAGCCTATACTTGACAGCAACATGACTGAAGAATAGAAGCCCAGCTCACGGATCCTGGCAAGAAACAGATAGAGAGGGGATGAGAGGGCAGGGAAAAGCTCAGTGAGGTTCCTCTCAGTCAGTTTTGTGTTCTGTAGGTTGGAAGGAGAAGAGTTCATAGCAGGTGAGGCTTTTGCGGAGTACATGGAGGAGACACCACATGTCTGAGGATAGCAATCAGATTCGTGAAGGAAAGAGTATAATTGTTAAAAATATTGGAAGTTTTGATGGACAAGAATGGGCCAGATTCTCTGCTGCACTCAGTTCACACTTGGTACAAGTCAAAGCAGTTGTCTGCTCTGCTCCCACGGGGGATTCCAACCCACCAAGGGAATCCTCAGTAGGGATTAAAGCCAGATTCTGTTCTTTTTGTACAACAGGAGTTTTGCAAAGGGGACAGAGCAGGCCAATGACGCTGACCTAAGTATGTTCTTGATCAAGGCCCTAAACATTTTCCAGCTGTTCTTTTGTCTTTTGCTATGGTACCTGCTGAAATAGATACTTACTCCTCAATATCCATTTTCCCTGTATGAAAAAGTAAGAGCTACATAATGCAAGCCTGCTGTTTTTCTTTATGGAAGAAGTTCTTTACAGAAAACTATTCTGGATATAAAGTATCCCAGATCACATGATAACATCTAGCTTTTTGTCAGCTGATCTTAAAGCACTTACTGTATTTAGCCCCACAATATCCCTGTGAGGTAGGTATTATGATCTCTGTTATTACAGATGGGGAAGCTAACTGAGTTGCCCAAGGTCAAACAGGAAGCCTAGAGTGGAGTAAAAAATTGAACACAGATCTCCCAAGTCCTAGACTAGTGCTCTATCCACTTAATCGTCCTCCTTCTCTACATCAAGCAACGGTCTTATTTTTATAATAAATTAGACCAAAGCCATCAAACTTCTTTAACTAAATAGAGATTTACAGTTGAATGTTTTAAACTTATTTGGGTTAAACTCTAAATCAGGAAGAAAAACGTGACTGTAACAGTTGTCAATATTAAACATGTCTCATTTTCTCTGTATTCACCCTCAATACTTTCTTTTTTAAAATGTCTCTTCCTTGAGAGGTTTCACTTGTGACAACAAAGTGGTGGAATAACTCAATTCCATACATAATTTATTGACATTTTTGAACTGTGCATTCCTGGAGAAATTTTTATGCATAATTGAGCTAACTTTTATTTGGCTTATTCTGCATTAGGAAAGCTCACATCAGATCCTTTGGCCCTATTCATAAATGCTTTAGGGGCTCAGCAAGGTTCTCATACAATCCAGAGTTCTCATACATTTTTAAATGTGCCTAATTAGTATAAAAAAGAATGGAATAATCAGGTTTTTTTTTTGTTTTCCGGGAGATTTTATCATTTATTATTTGTGTTATGGTACTGCCTTTGATCCCAAGTATGGGTACATCTAGGATGCAATCAAGGCTGGGGTGTATGACTGCGGAATCTGTAGATACCCCTCAGCTAGCTTTCATCTTTCTAGCGCATGTACCAATACCAGCAAAGCCACAGCAGCTTCAGCATGAACTAGCTGCCCTTGTAATTACCCAGGGTCCCAAGAAATAGCCCTCACTGAAGCCCACACTGCCAGAGCTTCATAGGTATCATTATGTGAGCTAGCTCAATTAAAGCAGGCATGGGTACATCTACATGTGCTGCAATCACACACGTCTATTGCAGGGTGAACATACCTTAAGATCGAAGCCACTTTGTGGAAGACACTGGACAAACAAATAGTAAAAGACAGCCCTTACCCTGAAGAGCTTATTTTGTTAGATCCCTTTATGTGGGAAACAGCTGGTAGAAGCTGTGTATTGTATTTGTGGGACAAAACCTGGCTCCATTGAAGTCAATGACAAAGCTCCCACTGATTTCAATGCAGATAAGATTTGTCCAGCTCAACATCTTGGGATTCTCTCCAGAATTCCATAAGTCTTTCTCATGTGGTTTTCTGAAGGATAAAGGACAGATGGCATCATTTAAAAGAGTGGTGGTGTATCTGTGCTCCCCATAGATTGAAGTGGCATAGATACCTTTTATTCATCATGCCCTACACCTTGTGTAACCATTTATACCTGTGCAAAATAAGATACAGAAATGCTGCTGTAACGAGATGTCCTATAGAAATGCATTTTACACTAATTTAGTACTCACTTTATACTGGTGGAGGTGACTACACACTCTGCAGAGCAAGAGGGAACTGGGCACACCTGTCCCTTCCATGGTGGTGATACAGTCGTATCACCCAAAATGGATCTTCTAGGCAAAAACAGAATCCCTTGGGTCTGATTCTACATTGGCCTGTGCTATGTACAGCCATTTAGGGGGAGGGATCTGTCAGTGGTTTGAGCATTGGCCTGCTAAATCCAAGGTTGTCAGTTTAATCCCTGAGGGGGCCATTTAGGGATCTGGGGCAAAAATCTGTCTGGGGATTAGTCCTGCTTTGGGGAGGGGATTGGACTAGATGACTTCCTGAGGCCCCTTCCAATCCTGATATTCTGTGATTTACAGTAGTGTAAATCCTACTTGATCATAACAGCAGCATTTTATATTTACTGTACTTTGTAATTGACAGCACATGGTGCTGGGCAACTAAGAACTGGGCACTCTGGGTTTAAATAAAAGTGGAGGCTTTGCTGAGCAAATCCAAGTAGGTGCTTTGTGATTCTGTAATGCACAACACTATACGTTTTGGTGGCAGCTTCCTGGCTAGCCTTGCAGAGGCTGCTGGTCCAGAATAGGTAGATCCTGCATTGTCTCATTCTGTGCAGAATGATGGAAGACAAAGAAAGAATCAAGAAGGGAAAAAAGGATGATCCGAGGAAGATGCAAATGCTATAGAGGGATTCACTTTCCCACTCTCACTTGTCACCAGCCCCCACTGTAGCCTTGTAAAATAATCAGAACTGCACACCATCCTTCCTATTTAAATTTAAAGACCAGATAAATTGGGAGAGAACATTTCAGTCGGCTTCAGTCAGAAAGTACTTCAAAACCTGAGAGGGGCTAGCAATCGAGTGTTATCACTTTAATTACTATCTGTCTAAGGTTTTCATCCTCCCGGTTCTTCTGATTCTAAATTTTTGGTCATGCCGACATTCTAAACCAGACTTTCAGTGAGCAAGCAGGAGAGGGACCCCTCAAAAGGCATGTATGCATCAGAAAAATATTTCTAAAAAAAGTATTCTAATGAGCAGTGTGATCTTGAACCTTACACCTTCACAGAGCGACTGCAAGAAAAACAAACATTAGTATGAGGATGGTGGCTGGGACCTTCATTATAGTTACAACTGCATCAGCATTTCTAGGGGACATCTCATTTTTCCCTTCTCTTTATCACTTGACCTTACACACTGCCTATGTTCTGAGACTTGGCATGTGAGGGCTGAGCCCAGGAGATGTCTGTCTTTGCACAAAGTGTGGAAGACAAATCAACTTCTGAATATAAAAACTGTAGATATCAATACATTTTGAAGTGCAGTCTTTGCTCTTATAAGTGAGTGCAAAAATGTCACCTTCTTACTCAGAGCTGCTCACTGTCATGGCTCTCTTTAATGCTGGAAAATAAGCTTTTACTGTTTTTCACTCATCTTAGCCCTTCAGGAGCCAATACAATAAACAGCAGCAAAGAGTCCTGTGGCACCTTATGGACTAACAGAGAATACCCACTTCGTCGAAAGCTCATGCTCCAAAACCTCTGTTAGTCTGTAAGGTGCCACAGGACTCTTTGCTGCTTTTACAGATCCAGATTAACACGGCTACCCCTCTGATACTTGACACAATTAACAAAGCTCAATTCTATTCCTACTCGTGCATCAACAGATATATTTACTAAATTTCAGTTGCTTATACCTATGCAGCCTCCATAAGGCACTGGGGCTGTGGGGCTGCACAGGTGTCATTGATGACTGGGGCTCCTATGCCTTACCATAATAAATAATTGAGGGTATAACTTTATTACAGTGGGGTTACACAGGGCATAATTTGACCTACAGCACCTTCATTACTGGTGATGATGCATGACAAGGAAAGAACCCAGCTTAACACTCTGAAACCACAGTGAGTTTGAAGGCCTGACAGTTAGAAAAAACAACTTGTAAATGGAGCACGTTTGATATAGAAATCAGAGACAAAATAAATCTGAAACCCCAGGATGCAATTTGTACTGTGTCCTTGCAAAACAAAACTGCACCTTAAAGATTTTCTTTTGGCATTGGAATAATTTTTTAAAAATGATTCTTTTGAACTTTATCAGGCAGTTAGTCCTTCAGTCTGATTTCACTGCTTTTTCATTTTGCAGATAAAAAATTTTAAACAAACATTCAGAAAGATGCATGTCACAATGATAACTATATCACAGCAAGAATTTTTAGAATTCAGAATGCTCAAAAAAGTGCATTTTTAAAAAATCTTTCCATAAATGTCACAATGGGAGTTGCTGGGTGTTGAGCATTTGAAATTTGGGTGCTGAACGCTTTGGGTTAGATTTACAAAGGTATTTAAACACCTAAGGTTGCAGATAGGCATCTAGTGGGATTTACAGAAATGCCTAAACAGGTTAGGCACCTAGTCCTATTGACTTTCAATGGGAGCAAGGCACCTCGCTGCATCTTTAGGCACCTAAATACCTTTGTAAATCTGCCCCTTTGTTTCTAGTTGTTCTTCCTATGATCAGATCAGGCATATCACTGTCCTGTTATAGACTGATCTGAATCCAAATCCGCATTCTGCAAATGGCTCCTAACTTTGATGAGCCAAAGTAAAACCTGCCTTTGAGTAGTCCTGAACTCTGTCCTTAAACGTATATGTCCAAGAGCACAAGTTTGACCCTTAGATTGCCCCTGCAGTGCTTACAGATGCAAAATTCCCATTCAGGTCAATGGGTGTTTTAACTGCTTAAGAACCATAGTGTCAGGTCTACAGACTAACTCAAACACTCCTGCATGTCACAGCTCAGTTATCTAGCAAAATAAATAATAAATCTAACATCGTGTTCAAGATGCTCTGGGAGTTTTCAGAAAATAATTGTTCAAAAGGTGGCTTTAGCATCACCTGGCTAGATATGCAGGGGATGTTGTTTATCCATAATGGACCAGATCCTCATCTGGCTCAGTGTACTCAGCAGAGGATCCTGGGAGAGGAGAAAGTAGTACAATGCCACATTTCTGTTTTGCTGATCCTGGGGTCAACTGGGTATCTGATTTGGTCTCTGGCATAACTTAGACCAGCCTGAAGGTTACTCTATTTACACCAGTAAGAATAGTCCTATAGGGACCATCTGGGGACAGCCAGAATGCAAGGCAATCTGGCCATGACCCTGTCCCTTATCCCATGAGGCAGGAGTGGGGGCCATAAATGTGGCTCCACTGGCTTTATACCCTACACCGGTTAGTACAGCTTGGCAACATTTTTTAGCTGATTTTTTTTGGGGGGGGGGAGCGGGGCAAAAATATACATTCAGGTCTGCTGAAACATTTTGTTAAATTGTGTTGAATTTGCCAGATTGTTTTTAGTTGAAAAATAATTAAAAAAAATCAAAACAGGTGGTTTTTACATTTTCAAAATGAAACATTTTGGAGGTTATTTTGTTTGAAATTACCCTTGTTTCAAAATTTGGTTCAATTTCATTCAGAATAAAACTTTTGAAAACCTCAAATGAAACAATGTTTTATTCAACCCAAAACATTTTTTTTTTTTTTGGTTTGGCCAATGAACTGAAAAAAATCATTATTCACAAGCTCTGTTAGCACATCTTTTTCAGGTGCTTTGCATTGTCTGAACAGCACAAAGAAGTCAATTGGGGGACCAGGAAACTGGCCTATTGTTTTTATAAAACTTCAGAAAGTAAATCTGTCTGATTTTCAATGGAGAATTTCATTGTTTCACCTTTCTCAGCCCTGACTACCAGGATACTGCTCTTTACTTAGCGCTCATTACAGGAAAGTTGCTTTTTTACTTTCACCCCTTAAGCGCACACTCCTTTTATGGAGCAGGATGACTTATCTTCAGTTTTCCACCAGCTGGACAACTCAAAAAACTCCAAAGCAACCAAACCAAAGAGCCCATATATTTCACAGGTGTGTTCAAAAATTAATGATTACCAAACTGAGCGAAGTAACTCTACTGCTTTTTTGACTGATTCCTTTTCCAGGAAAAAAAAAATCACATTTTGTTTACCCTCACTAAAAGAAAGACATATAGGAATAAGTTTCTTCTGGGGCATTGCATATAGGCTACAATAACTCTTCATGCAGCATGTATCACTAAAATGCAGCGAAGTATTGTGAGATGGTCATTCCACTGCAGCTCTGATCTCAGGCACACTGGTGTAAAACTAGGCAAAAATGACAATGGTGTGGGATTAATTTCCTTGTTGTACAGAGAGTTTATTTTTCCTTTCAGTTTAATCATGACTCCGCAGTTCTGAAACAGAACTGGTAGGAGTAAACAGAGGGAACAAAGTCTCTAAACAACAGATGTAAACTTTGCTCTGAAATGAAATACTTACTTTGTGAGTTGATATTGGTGGCATATGGGCATGACAAATTCAGATCCGATTGCCATTTAGCACAGCACGGAATCCTGATGTTCAGATCACACTGCAAGACCATACCTGATTACATTAGTGCCTGAACTCAGGCCCGCTCGTTAGGGAGGAGTTGTTCCCACACACATGACAATGTGACAAACTCACCAGATCATCTGAGAGAGTTAAAGATGCAGTCAGGGTTAAGAAACCTCTGTTCTGCTACAAATGCCCTCCTCTGTCTTATAATGCTATGATATTGCATACATCTCTATGCTTGATCATGTCTGTTATGGTAAAACATAATAAAGTGTGAGATTAGCAATCCTATACTGCACAGAACCATATCACATTAATTATAGCAAAGGACAACTCGGATGTTCTGGCATATTTTCCCCACTTCCTATTCAAAAGAGTCCACAATGTGAAACAGATAACATTTGGGACATTTAAATCCAGCAAGTGGGGGCAAGAAAGGTTAATGTAACTGCTTATTCTTTATGCACAAAAATACTGCGGTGTTGCCTATCTGTAGCCATACTTCAGAGATTTAGACCATCTTTTTAAGAGGATCCTTTCCTGTTTGTCTCTTTCTGATATTCTAAAGTAGTGGGGGCAAATTTTACTCACTGACTTTTGTCTGGGGGGAAATTAAGATGTTTTGAAGTAATGGCAGGCAAGTGTATTTTGTGCCTGAGATGACAAATTCTTATGACGATTTTGCAAGACTGTTATGGAGTATTCTCATTAAGGGCTTCATTCAGCTCCCACTAAAATCAATATAAAGTCTCCCACTGACTTTCATGAGAATTGGCCTAGGCCCTAATTGCCCGGGCAATTCCCAAATCCACTCATCAGCAGATTGTGATACACTTTATAATATCAGGAAAGCACTGACAAGGGAGCCCTTATGTATTTCTAGAGCCATATTTTGGCACTCTTCAGTAAATACTCCATCAGCCCCAGTCTACAAACACAAATGCTGCACTTTATAAATGAGGAAACTAGGTCACAGAGAGGGGCAGTGATTTGCCAGAGATCATGCTACGGCTAATGTCAGAGCTGGGAGGAGAATCTATATTGCTCCTTTCTCAGCACTCTGCTTATCTACTAAGCTACATTCTCTTTCATACAGCCTGGCTGATGTTAACCACTGCAGGGGAAATGTAGAGAAGTAAAACAGCAAGATAAGGTAACAGCAAGCCCTCACTCCACCCCTGTCAAACCTTCTGTGCTTCCACCGGGAAATGAGCAAACACAGGAAGCATGACCACCTCAAATTTCTCTGTTTTTGACATTTGCCCTCTCTAATGTGGCAAGGGTAAAGACAAAAGGAATCCGTGCAGATTTTGCGTGAGCTCTCTAGCCAATCAGTTCATTTTATCATCCATATAGCACTGTATTATGTGATGTTATGGTCAATTCATATATAATCAATGTATGCTAAATAGATTCAAGTGGTAGGATTATAGAAGCATAGGACTGATAAGTATTTAGGAGTGATTGAGTGTGTATTCGATATATAAGTAAAGAATGGCTGGAATGCAAGGCCTTCAGGCTGAGACTTGTAAGATGTTAGTTTAGCCATACTAGGCCCTAGGCTTAAGAATGCTTGACATGAGTGGGTGACCTAGGATTACCCCATGCCAGCAAGGCCACAAAATTACTGCATAAGATTTGCCAGTAAGTGAAGTTATAGAAAAATGGATTGCAATAGACTGCAATGTATTGTCCAAGACCGCAAGACACCTGACTGTAACATCTTTGAATGTCTGTCTTGACTGCAGGGTACATGTTCTGCATAGATGCTAATGAGAATAAGATAAACTAAGAACAACCTATGAAAAATGGGGCACCTCAATATTCATGGGGTGTGGAAGTTCAGAGAAGGAAAAGAGGGAAAGCTATATGCATAAGACGTTTGGTGTAGTCAGAATTACACTATTAAAGAGGGTGCCCTGATTGGGTAAAAGTGGGAAGATGCAAGGGATGATCCAACAGGAAACCCCAGCAGGAACCATCCCTCCAGCAATGATAGTCTATTGAGAGGTCCATCGGACCCTAAAATACCTTTGAGGATGTGAGTATGACTAGTTATAATTATTGCATAGGTTTTTGTAGGATTTCTGCATGCATAGGTAATTGTAACTTTGCTTATTGCTTTATTAAAAGGTATAGTATGGACAAGACTTTGTACTAGTGATTGTGTCTATGGTCACTATCCTTGCCTTTGTATGTTCCTAGCATCTCCAAATTTGAGAAAAGCACCAGAGGCAATTTTCACTTTGTGGTGCTTGAAACTGTAGCAACTAGAACCAAACTCATGGTGGTGTAATATAACATCACTAAATTCACTTTAAATAAAATAAAAGGCTACAGCTCCTTGCCTTTCCGACTGCATGCAGCATAAAGCAGCTGAGGGCCAAGCACAGAATTTCTCTTAGGCGCTGCCAGCTATTGGGCAGAAATTTAGTACAGACTAGCTTATATCCATTCTAACGGAAAGCTGGGAAATGCCAGTTAGCAGACACCTGCTGGAGATTCACTAATTTTGCATCTTTCCCTTGAGAGGCAACCAGCTGGTTGCTAGTCTCTTGGTTCATGCTCAGTTCTTTACACGTCTGTGTGTGTGCGCACGCGCAGAGAGTAGCAGTCAGTTGTTGTCTTGCTACCAAAAAGAGAGAGAGAAACCCATGGGATGGTTCTCAGAGCTTGCACAGGATGTCCATCCCTGTCCCCTCCCCCACAACAGTTGTATGTTTTCTTTGTGCATAAGGTTGGCCATATGGGGGGGGGCTGCATTCTGAACTTCCTTATTAATACAAGAGTTGTGATCAAAGGCAGGAATCCAAGGTATGTAGGAAAGAAAAATAGATTATTCTGACTCTCGAATAAATCAGTATTAGGCCCCGGGATGACTAAACTGGAACCCTATGGAGCCATTCCAGACTGTGTGTGAAGAGGGTCCACAGGTACACTTAAAACAATTTCACTGCAATCCACTCTGCTTAGAGACACTTTATATTAAGCATAAGGAAAAGTTAAGCTGGGCAGATTAGTTAGTAGCCTGAGTTTAAGAACCAGAATAAAAGTTTTGTCATTTAAAATACAACCTACCAAATCTACAAACACTACCCAAAACACAGCACTACACTGCAAGGAGCTACCAGAAGCACTCAGATATTACAGTGAGGACAGCAAAATAAGAATCCTAGAGAGAGCAAAATAGGATAGAAAGAAATTCACCTTAAATCACTGAAAGATTTCAGTTTACAAAGCAAATCCCTACCTGGATTATAGACAGGCACCCAACACGCCCGATTTGTAAGCAAATGTGAATTTTTGAGCCCAATGCAGCGGGGGGTCAAAAGGAATGTAAAATATACAGCAAGAGGCATACAAGGAGGGGAAGTTGCACCAGCTTAAACATCCTTGGACTCACTCACCTCTGAATTTGTTTCTTTGTCTCTAAATCTCAATGAAACCATAGCTACTAGGGGCATTCAGGGAACTATGTCAAGGGAGGGAGAGGGAAAGCCAAAAGGTAAGAGGAAAAACATTAGAAATCATTCTAAAATCTTGTTATAAGGCCAGGTCCCACACCCACTGAAGTCTATTGCAAAAGTCCCATTTAATAAAAAATGTTTATGTTGCTCAAGGTGGTTTCAGAGATGAATAAGGATGCAAATACTGAAGCATCAGGAACCTCTAGAAATGGCAAAAATAAAAAGCATCATCATGAAACAGAACTCACTGATTAAAAACTAAAAGCACACATAAGAACATACAAAGTCAGACAAACACTGAGGTTTCCACATTCTACAAAAGCCTGGTTAAAAAAGGAGCAAGACACCATCTGCCAAGCCATCTGTTCATCCTAGTCCTGTTCCTTGTTTATGATCACTGGGGTAGGAGTTTCCAAAGGAAAAAGGCTTAACATCATCAGAAGCCCCAAATAAATATTTAATATCCTCTAATACCACTCTTGGCTTAGCCACAGTGGTGATGCTAGGTCAGAATTTTAGCTGGGGGTCACTGATTTGACTTAGCTGCTTGTGCACTTGTGAACTAAGGGCATTTTTCATAGAACCCCTTGAGTACTGTGCTGTGGCTACTGGGCTGACCAAAGGGGTTCTGTTACTGCTGCTTTAGGGCTCCCTATTGGCATGCAGAACGACTCCTCTGCAGAGAGCCAGCACAAGGACTACACACAACTGAAGTCCCACTTAAGTATTGCAACTTTGGCTATCTGCACAGACAGTGCATTTCACCCAGAATGAGACACTACAACAGCAACTCCACATCGATTTTCTTTATCCTTGCCTTGTCGCCTATATCTAGGTGTTTATAGATAGGAACAATCTCTATGGGGGTAGGGTCAGAATGAGAAGAAACAGCTACCTACCTTTCTGTCACTGCTGTTCTTTGAGGTATGGTGCACATGTCCATTGCACTGTAGGCGTGCAAGTGCCCCATGCACAACTGTCAGAGAACATTTTCCCTCAGCAGTACCCATTGGGGCAGCTCGAGCACCCTCTGCCATCATGTGCCACTGCATACAGATATAAGAGGATGAAGCTGCCCCCAACTCCCTAAATTCCTTCTTACCAGATAGACTTTGATAGAGAGGGGACGGAGGGTGGGTCATGGACCTTCTGCTGAAGGACAATCTTATGAGAGTGGTTCCTGAAGAGAAATGGGAAAGAGGAAGATATCCCACATCCACCATGCTTAAGACCCACTGATCTGATGTTATGTGGGACCAGCACTTAGGAAGTGGACCAAGCGATTGGGGGTAGAAACAGGTGGAACAGGTAAACTGTCCTTGAACAACTCATCAAAATGCCTGTTTGGAGGAAGTGGCTGGAAAAGATGAACCTGCTGATGCAGAAGAGGAGGGTGGTCCTGTAAACTCTGCCCTTTTTTCTTGGTTGGTCCGGGGATTGCAGAACAAAGCTCTGATGTCTGTAGGACCGCTGCGGCTGAAACTGCTCTCTTTTTGTCACTGGTATATCGATTCCAACTGACTTTAGTGTCTCCCTGGGATATTTTAGGCTATGAGGCCTATCGTCTGTCTTGTCTGAAAATAGCGGGCTGGTCTGTTGAACCTCTGCAGAGAGACCAGAGGAGTGCAGCTACAGAACACTGTCTCATAATTATGGCAGATGTCAAGGTTCAATCTGCTGTCTGCTGTAACCAAGCTGTCCTGGAGAGCTGTTCTGGCCATCCGTTTGCCTTCCTCCACCATTGAATTTCTGCTTGCAATCATCTGGTAACCTGCCGTCATGTTCTTCCAGAGAGTGAAGTCATAGTGACTTAAGTGTGCTTGCTGGTTTGCAACTCTGAGCTGCAGACTTCCCATAGAATAAAGTTTACAGCCAAAGAAGTCTAGATTCTTTTATTCTCTTAGGTCTCAATGCCTGATGTCCCTTCCTCTCCTTCTCATTAGCTGCTGCCACTAGTAAGGAGCCCGGGAGGATGAGAATACAGATGATCAAGCCATTTAGAAGGGATGTATCACCTCCTCTCCACCTGTTTTGCTGTGGGAGGGAGGGAAAAGGGGGTCTGCCACAGTGCCTTAATGAGCTCTAGAATGGCTTCATTAATCAGCAGAACCACTCTGGAAGGCACCGCCAAGGCCAGAAAGTCCACCAACTTGTCAGATTTCTTGCAAAATCAGCTTATTATACAACCGGCAGGATTTAAAGCTCAGAGAGCGAGGCAGGGCTCTAGTACCAGTCCTGGTACTGAAATTTGAATTTGGTCAAAGAAGACCTTGAAACTTAATACTAACACTTATCTATAATACACTTTACCTAACTAACTTCCAAGAAAAATCAAGGTATATGCAAGGAGTGAGAGAAGAACTTGCTATAACAAGACTGAAGCACTCCAACAACCACCACTGGTAGCACGAAGGAACTGAGGAGGGATGGGGACAGCTCCACCCTCTTATACCTGCATGCAGTGGTGCGCAATGGCAGAGGGCATTAAAGCCAACCCAATGGTGTACTGAGGGAAAGAGTTCTCTGACACCTGTGCATGGATCTACAGTAGACATGTGCAATCACTCAAATAGGGTATTATCCCTGTAAATAGTCTGAGTCTCTAGTGGTGCTCACACTGTTCTATGTTTTAGATGCCTCCAGAAATCACTCAAGGCATGAACACATATGTAGCTAGGTCTTGCATCTTTTTGTGTATTTTGTAAACATGGGTATTCAGGACTCAACTGTGCCCATATGGTTTCTTCATATTATTACTGTTGGGTAAAGGACACATGTAACAGGTAGTTTCTCCAGTGCCTTGTCCTTATGACGGGAGCTATTCTGCTGTGATAGGTGCATAGCATAGTCACCAGGACCAGATGGTATTCACCAAGAGTTCTGAAGGAACTCAACCGTGAAATTGCAGAGTGCTATAGTTTGTAACCCAGTGGTCACCAACCAGTCAACTGCGATCAACTGATCAATTCTGGAGACTTTCCCAGTCAATCGCGATCTCCGGTGGTGCAGCGAGGCTGCTGCTAAGGCAGGCTCCCTGCCTGCCCCAGCCCGACGCTGCTTCCAGAAGTAGCCAGCAAGCCCCTGTGAGCCGGGGGGTGGGCAGGGGTCTCTGCATGCTGCTCCTGCCTGCAAGTGCTGCCCCGGCAGCTCCCATTGACTGGGAACAGTGAACTGTGGCCAATGGGAGCTGCAGGGGTGGTGCCTGTGGACAGAGCCAGCACGCAGACTTGGGAGCCACGTCCCCCCTCCTCGAGGCCGCAGGGGCATGTTGTCTCCTTCCAGGAGCAGCATGGGGCCGGGGCAGGCAGGGAGCCTGCCTTAGCCCCGCTGCACCGCCAACCGGGAACCACCCAAGGTAAATGCTGCCCAGCGGGAGGCCGCACCCCAGCCTCGAGCCCTGAGCCCCCTCCCAGAGCCAGCACCTCATACCCTCCCTCCTGCACCCCAACCCCCTACCACAGCCCTGACTCCCCTCCCAGAGCCAGCACTCCATATCCCCTTCTGCACCACAACCCTCTGCCCTGGACTCAGCCTGGTGCCCCATCTCACACTGTGAACCCCTTGGCCCCAGCCCAGCAGATCCTGGGTTGCCCTTAAATTCAAAAAATGGTCTTGGGTGTAAAAAGGTTGGAAACCACTGCTGTAACCTATCATTTAAATCAGCTTCTGTAAATAGAAGATAGATAATGTGATGCTAATTTTTAAAAAGGGCTTCAGAGGTGACCCTGGCAATTACAGGCTGGTAAGTCTGACTTCAATACTGGGCAAACTGGCTGAAACTATAGTAAAGAACAAAATTGTGAGACACATAGATGAACATAATTAGTTGGGGAAAAGTCAACAAGGTTTTTCTAAAGGGAAATCATGCCTCACCATTCTACTAGAATTCTTTGAGGGGGTCAACAAGCATGTGAACAAGGGGGATCCAGTGGATATAGCGTACTTAGATTTTAAGGAAACCTTTGATAAGGTCCCTCACCAAAGGCTGTAAAGCAGGATAAGAGGGAAGGTCCTCTCATGGATTGGTAACTGGTTAAAAGATAGAAACAAAGGGTAGGAATAAATGGTCAATTTTCAGAATGGAGAGGTAAATAGTGGTGTCCCCCAGGGGTGTATTTGGAAGAGTCCTATTCAACATATTTATAAATGATCTGGAAAAAAGGATATACAGTGAGGTGGCAAAATTTGCAGATGATACAAAACTACTCAAGATAGTTAAGTCCCAAGCAGACTGCAAAGAGCTTCAAAAGGATCTCTCAAAACTGGGTGACTGGATAAAAAATGGCAGATGAAATTCAATGTTGATAAATGCAAAGCAATGCACACTGGAAAACATAATCCCAACTATACATATAAAATGATGAGGTCTAAATGAGCTCTTACCACTTAAGAGAGAGATCTTGGTGTCATTGTGGATAGTTCTTTGAAAACATCCACTCAATGTGCAGTGGCTCAAAAAAGCAAACAGAATGTAGGACATCACTAAGAAAGGGATTGATAATAAGACAGAAAATATCATATTGCCTCAATATAAATCCATGGTACGCCCACATCTTGAATACTATGTGCAGATGTGGTCACCCCAAGGTACAGAAAAGGGCAACAAAAATAATTAGGGTTATGGAACAGCTTCCAAATAAGGAGAGATTAAGACTGGGACTTTTCATTTTAGAAAAGAGGCGACTAAGGGGGTATATGACTGAGGTCTATAAAATCATGACTAGTGTGGAGAAAGTAAATAAGGAAGTGTTATTTACTCCTTGTCATAACACAAGAACTAGGGGTTACCAAATGAAATTAATAGGCAGCAGGCTTAAAACAAACAAGGAAGTATTTTTTCACACAATGCACAGGCAACCTGTGGAACTCCTTGCCAGAGGATGTTGTCAAGACCAAGACTATAGCAGGGTTCAAAAAAGAACTAAATAAGTTAATGGAGAATAGGTCCATCAATGGCTATTAGTCAGGATGGGCAGGGATGGTACCCCAAGCCTTCATTTGCCAGAAGCTGGGAATGGGCAACAGTGGATGGATCACTTGATGATTACCTGTTCTGTTCATTCCTTGTGGGGCACCTGGCATTGGCCACTGTTGGAAGATAGGATACTGGGCTAGATGAACCTTTGGTCTGACTCAGTATGGCCGTTCTTATGTTCATACCTTCCAGTCCTGAAAACACTTAACCGAAAGTAGGCCTGTCTGACTCTCATCAAAATACTGTCATTCCCAGGCTGGCCACAGCCCCTAAGAGTTATTCTTGTAGCAGGAAATAACCGAAGCAGAGAGGTGCTTCAGCAATGCCCCCACTTCCAAACCAGGTCCCTTATGTCACACGCTGGGAAGAGCTGGCAATGTGATACTATTCTGGCTTTTTGCCATCCATTCCCATTACTAAAAGGAGTTCACAGGAATTCCTACACCAACTTTTCAGTAAATTTGGGCTGCCAGAGTGGCACAAAGAAGCCAGAAAAAAGGGGTCATAGTCTAGACCAATGGGGCAGATTCTCCATTGATTTTCACTTTATGTCCCCATCTACACCTGTGCAAATCAAATGTATCATGCTCAGAAGTATTGCACAATCATGTTGTACAGGAGTAAATGAAGATGTATGGTGCAAAGCACTGGAGCATCAGACCCAATAGTTCTTCAATTCAGGATGAGAATAAACCCTCCTTCATTCAGTACAAGAGCTCACTTGCATGTTTGGCTTCGATATTACTTATAAATATAATTGTTTATAAATATCAGTCCCAATGAATGAATAACCAGGATAGCACCAATGCTGAACGGCTCGCAGAATGGATGTTTACTCGAAGGAACATTAAGAGCTACAGTGAGTGAAACGTTCCACTTAGCTGGGGAGCTCAGCCCAGTGTGCTCCTTTGAAACTAATTACCTCCCATAGCCCAAACATGCTGCTCATTTTCACAGCAAGATGATTTAGTGCTTCCATTAGAATTTAGATAAAAACCTGATCAAGCTTGAAAACAAGGTTAGGAAAACTGGCATGAAGCTATGGCCAAGGCAGCAAATGTAAAGCTCTGTTTTGTGTCTGGAATCCTGCCAAGCTAATGATAAGCAATAACAGGCAGGTTTAGCACAAGATCTCACTGCCTCATTGGTACTGTTCCGGAGCATGGCTCTATCTTTATTTTTTGAGGGACAGTGTTAAGGACAATGTAGCTGGGCTTGAGAAAGATACATCTATACCTAATCTTTTTTGGAGATGCACTTTTGCAGCACCAAAATATGCTAGCTCAATATTCAGTCCTGTACCAGTGATAAGTTTCAGGTCTGCTCTGCTGTGACTCCTCAGGATCAAGGCAGGAGTTTTACTGGAAAGGGTAAATTCACAGCTTTCCAATGGGACACACAGCATGGACCTTAATATTGCAATATCAGTCCTCAGGCCCACCGGCGGGGGGTGGAAACAAAAGGGGCAATTGTCCAGGGGCCCAGCAATTTAAAAGGGCCTGGTGGCTGGGAGCCCAGGGCCCTTTCAAATTGCCTGGGCAGGCCGCAGGGTTCCTAGGCACATGCAGAATGGTACCAGTGGCAGTGAAGGCAGCCAGGCAGGCATGTGGAAGCTTTGGCTGTGCTGGAAGCAGCACCACCCAAATGTCAGGTGGACCTTTTTAGGGGGCCCATTGACTGTTCTGCCCTGGCCCGGCAGGGCCTTCCTAGGGTACAGTGAATCGGGGCGACTGCCACAGGCCCCGTGCTTCGGGGAGCCCCGCGTAGGGTGACCAGACAGCAAGTGTGAAAAATCAGAACGGGGGGTAGGAGGGTAATAGGAGCGCTTATAGAAACTTTTTAATGTTAAGAATAATAGAAATGTACTAACATTAAGAAACTGAACTGTGCACCAATGTTGGGTGGACCAGTATTAAATAGTGTTACCATAAGTGACAGGTTTAGAATGTTAACCTTAGTCCTTTAGTTCAAAACATCACTTCCCTTATCTTTGCCCTTTGCACAGAATCAGAGAGATCAAAAGACTAGCCAATGGCATCTTCAAGTGATAAAATAGCAAGCAAGGTCAGTGTCTCGGCCACTATTTAAGATATGTTTTAATGAACCTGAGCTTTGAAAAGCTGAGCTCACCACTCATGACTGTGAAAGTCATCAAACATTATGTGTTAAGAATGGTAAAAGAAGTAACAGTATTTCTTTTATATTGTTGCATAGAGAGGGGTTTGATAGATATCTCTGGTGTCTTGCTAAAAATGTCATTTATTAATTGCTGCTACAGTCTTCAAGTCTTAAAACATAAGCACACTTTGATAATTACACAATAAAACAAGGTTCACACTATAGCAGCTGGGCCCTCACTTCACTTCAGTTTTTTCTTATATCTCACTGACTGACTGGCAAAGCCCCACCCCTTATATACCTGCTTGGCATGGCTGACTACATTCTGGGAGGTTCAAGGAAAATGTAGTTCTCAGAAAGTCTGGATGGTTCCATGAGATTCTACAAAGGTCCAGAACATTCTATGAAGTTAGTGAAAAATGAATCCTCATACCGAATACCTCAAAAATGTTACTTCAAACATTCTATTTTCCCTTTTATCACTGACAACAAAAACAGCATTTTGAACCCGGCGCCCCCCCCCAGAGGCTTAGAGGGCCCCTAAATCCGGCCCTGCATTTACACATCTCACAGGGATATGGTGAAGCTTAATTGATCAGTGATTAAAGGGTGCCTTGAGAGATGAAACAAGCTAGACAGATTACGTACGCACACACGCACGCAAGTGATTTAAATATTGAGGGCTCTGTGCTGCTTTATGTTGATTTTTTTCATCATTTAAACATTAAGCATGTTACCCCTTACTTGAAATTATGCAAACCAAGTATTCTCTGTAGTGTTCCTTGCAGTAAATAAGAGACAGGATTATTATAATGAACATAAAAGGGGATTCTTTATTCAGGCCACACAGATGGACTGTGGTTATGTTTGGTTCTCCAGCTCCCAGACTAACTAAACACACAATCTGTGCTGCCTAGTGTTGTGCTGAGGGGACTCAACAAAGGTCTCACTAAGCCCTGGTCTGGCCTAAGCAGTTTTGGAAGGCACTCTACATTATTTAGGCCAGATGACTGCATGCATCTCAGTTTGCGTGTTACTTTCACAGGAATGAGGGTGGTGTGTTGAAGAGAGAAAATACAGCCACAAAGTGGAAACAATGTGGTGAGCAACTCTAATGTCATCTCTTCTAAACATTTGGCAAAATATTCTGCAGAGCATGGTCTGTGCACCTCTGCTCTATAGTAGCACTCTCTGTGAGCTAAGATCATGTGTTATATCTCATTCTTGCACATCTTTTCAATAGTCCCATAGGTCACTTACCTTTTCACCAATTCACCATTACTAGTTTGAGATGTCTCTTAACAGTTTCACATTCAAACCTCTACAAAAGTATATTTAAGTGTGGTTTTATGTAAAAGCTAATTATGTAAAAATGTCACCTTCTCACTCAACAGACCAGTTCCTGTTGGGTATTCAGAGTCACTTGCTTCAGTGACTGACTTTTACTACAGAGCCAACACAGTTAAGAGAGTGAACTGGATTCTATTCTACCTTGCCCATTACTAACTTTCAACCAGCTATACCTCATTGAAATTATGGAGGTTGCACAGGTGTCACTGAAGGCATAGTCTGGTCCACACATCCTTTATTACTGATGATGGTACATGAGATGGTGAGAACACAGATTCACTCTCATGCTACATCTACATAGGATTTTAGGAAAGTCTTCCTCCTTTGTACTAGAACTGGGCCAGCAACACTAGTTCCACCAATGGTTGGCACTCGGGTGTAAACGGTGCCACAGTTTTCACCACCATATCATCTAGACCTACTCTGAGCTCTAGTTGCACTGGTACCAGAATAGTGATATCCTTAAAATCCTCATTCTAGGCAAGAGTGCAAAGCCTGAGATGAATATACAGAGTTGGGATGAAGTTGGCACCATTTACAATCTTTGCAGAAGGGGCTCAGAGGCAAATGAATAGGAAGATGCAAATACTTTCTCGTCCACCTACAGAATAGTTTCATTCACCCCAATTGAATGCATTGTAATGTACTTAGATGAAGCTCAAATTATATTCCCCTTGCAAAGAAATAGAAGATTTAAGCTTGTATCTATAAAACTGCATGAACTCATTAGGAATATTATAAATCATTCTTTATCTTTTAACCAATCCCATTTCAGAACAGGCTCCCCTATGAGAATCCTTTATATTGATAAGTTGGATCCCTTGTGAAAATTAAAGCAAACATTTCCAACTAAATCATTAGGAAATAATTTCAATTTATTTTTCCTGCCAGCTGCCAGCATTATTGACTGTCTTAGTCACTAAGATTTTAAATCTTGATGGAATTAAGGGCTGTAGAACATACAGCCCTTCCCCATGAGTCATAGCAATCAAGCCAACAATCATCGTTTTTCCCATCACTAACCAAAAAAAGAAAAAAATCGTATGGCTTCCTAGTCAGTAAAACAATTTAACAAAATTCAAAATATCCAAAAATAGTTAACTGCAAAAGACTTTTCCACATAACTGATATTGCAAACCTGCTGAAGTCCTAAACTAGGGACTTGGTAAAGCCTTTTTTAGTTCCTTATATAACAGAGGCAGCTTCTTATGATTATCAAAGATAACCTTGCAGGGGGCTTGGATTGGATGATCCAATAAGTCCTTTCCATCCCTATGCTATGATCCTACTTAGCAGTAAGTCCTTACCATCCCAATGCTATGATCCTATTCAACAACTGCCTCATAACAGAAACATAAATTCAGCTGATACATGTAGTTTCATAGGAACAAACTCACAACCCCTCAGTGTAAAGGAAAGAAAATCATCTATTATTTAAGTGTAAGTCCCCACTTTCTTAATTTGATTTTTCAGGACTACATTTCAAGAACCAGTGAGACCCGTCAGTGCAATGTACTTCTCAAAGTGTGGTTTGGTTTACAGCTCTATGGCTATGTGAATGGCAACAAGAACCCCAATGGATGAATGACAACCCTCTGTAGCGATCATTCTAGCTCTATCCTTACTCAGTATATCCATCCCCACCCTCCAGTATTGGGACAGAAACCAAAGCTTGCGCTCCTCAATGGAGGGTCTGAATGTGGCTTCTTGATGCAGAGGTATGATTCTTGCTTTGGGTGCAACTTATCCCATGTTCAAATCCCTATGATGTGGAAACAACACCTGAGAAATATCTTCAGACATCTCATTGTATAACGCTGCAAAGAAAAAACATCTCACAAAGGGGATTCACAGTCTAAGCGTGAAGGTTGCTGAAAGCATGATATTCGACAAAAGCTGCTTTACTTTACTCAGGCTTTGGGTTGCTCACTACTCTGGGCTCAAACTCTTCTGCCTCTGTGGATGGATGGAGGGGGAGAACCTAAGTATATATGTCTGAGATTCCACAGTATGCTACGGCTACCATCTTCCCACAATCTCATGGCAATGCGTTTATGAAAGCTCCCCTATCTGCTCTATTAATCATGGTAAACACTGATACTGCACTCAAGCATAGGCAACTACAGTGACCCTTTCCCTCTGGGTACTGCGTTATTACTGCTTTTTATTACATGCATTATGGTAGCGCTTAGAGCCTCAGCTGAGATCAGGGTCTCACGGTGCTAAGTGCTCTATAAATACATAGTATCAGAGGGGTAGCCGTGTTAGTCTATAAGGTGCCACAGGACTCTTTGCTGCTTTTACAGATCCAGACTAACAGATGTTTTGGAGCATGAGCTTTCATGGGTGAATACCCACTTCGTTGGATGCAGTCTGCAGCCCTCATGCGTTACCTGAAGGTAACTGACACAGCCACCTCTGCCTGAGTCTGCTGAGAGCCTGAACCAACAGGACTCTTTGCTGCTTTTATAAATACATTGTAAGAGACACAGTTCCTGCCCTGAAGAGCTTGCAATCTATATAGACAAGACAAAAGGTGGAAGGAAAAACTGAGATGCGAGGTGACTTACCCAAGATCAGACAGTAAGTCACAGAATCATAGAAGGTTAGGGTTGGAAGAGACCTCAGGAGTCAGTGGCAGAACTACAAATAGAAACAAGAGCTCCTGAATTCCAACCCTACCTTGGGTGACCTTGTATAATAAATTTCCTGCTCTCAGAGTTTGACATGGCTCGCATTCTCTGTTTAATATAGTCATGTCTAGGAATACTTCATAGCGTCTGTCTCTAACTATCACTAGTCTCCTTTAACAGCCTGGTCACCAGCAGTGTATTATCGCCTAGGCCAACAAGGCCTAGGCCTAGGGCGGCAAATTTGAGCACCCACGAAGAAGCTCCCCTCCCCGCCCTGCCCCCCCACTCCAGCTCGCTTCTGCCTCCTCCGTGAGTGCACCCCCACGTCCTGTTTCTCTCCCCTCCCTCCCAGTGCTTGCGCCACGAAACAGCTGTTTCGCGGAGCAGGGAGGGAGGGGAGAGGAGGGGGAACACGCTCTGGGGGAAGAGGCGGGGCCAGGGTGGGGATTTGAGGAAGGGATCCAATAAGGGCAGAGAGGGGGCGGAGCTGGGGCGGGGACTTTGGGGAAGGGGTTGGAATGGGAGTGGGGAAAGGGTGGAGTCGGGGCAGGGGTAGGGGCAGGCGGGGTGGCAATTATTTCAGGGCCTAGGGGTGGGAAAATCATTAATCCACCACTGCTGGTCACTAAATCTGCAAATAAATTATTTACGTAGAAGGAGAAGAAGGAGAAAGGGAAGGAAGGGAGGAGACTGTTTTGCACTGTTCCAGTAAATTAGAATGAACATATATGAAATATTTCCATAGACATGTAATAACCCATAGAACAGGGGTCGGCAACCTTTCAGAAGTGGTGTGCCAAATCTTCATTTATTCACTCTAATTTAAGGTTTCATGTACCAGTAATACATTTTAATGCTTTCAGACGGTCTCTTTCTATAAGTCTATAATATATAACTAAACTATTGTTGTATGTAAATTAAATAAGACTTTTAAAATGTTTAAGAAGCTTCATTAAAAATGAAATTAAAATTCAGAGCTCCCCGGACTGGTGGCCAGGACCCGGGCAGTGTGAGTGCCACTGAAAATCAGCTCTCGTGCCAACTTCGGCACCCGTGCCATAGGTTGCCTACCCCTGCCATAGAATTTGCCTTCAGCTCCTTTGTGCTAAATAATTGCAATGAAGAAAATGCGTTGTCTTTTAAATAATTCATTTTCAGAGCTGCCGATCTCCTCCACCCTTTCTCCCTCCCCAATAATTCTTTCAATTAACAGCTTTTAAATGTTCTTTTCCTACTGAGATTTTTTTCTTTTCTTGCACTATTTGTGTGATGTTAGTAGATATTGCAAGGGAAAGCAGGAACCATGGGACCAAATCTCCCCTGTCCTATAGCCCCTTTATACCATCACTTTAGCAGGAGAAAGGGACCATAAAGAAGGTGCAGCCGGCCCCAGGTGTCACAGCAGAGGGAGTCTCCTCTCTTGATGTAGGGCGCCTGGCAAGATGGAGAAAAAGTATGTTGGCAAAAATAGGGGGAGAGGCAAAGCACAGGGAGCTCTGGCTATTCTTTGCTTCCTGAAGCACACAGAGAGCAATGGGACGCAGGGTTTAAATTACAGTACCTCTAAGACAGATCTAATTTACTCCAAGGGGCAGGCAGGACTCCAAAAAGTCCCATATCATTTGCCCCTCTAAGCACAGGGATGGAGGAAGAGGAACTCATAACTGGGGCCATACGACCTTACTCTTCTCTCACAACAGTTTCACAGTTGTGTAACTCTGCTGCTTGAGTGGATTTACTCCTGATTTAAGAGGAGAATCAAGCCCTAGAATCCAGATTTGACAGTTTTCTTTGAAACGTTCTCTATCTGGCCTCAATGCTTCATTCCCTGTGCTTCTCCAAACTGCCACTGGACTTGATGGGTGTTTTGGGTGTGCATGAAATGAAGCATTTGGGATCCCCACTGGTAATATTTGATACTAAACTAAAATGCGGTTACCGGTTTGAGATTACAAATCTGGAAGGGGCTGTTTATATTTGTAACCAAAATTCAATGGTTGCATGTAAAAAAAATACATTTGAAACAAAAATGCATTAAAATAACTCTCTGCAATTCACTTTGGGCTAAATGCTGACAGTGTTTTCAACAGTGGCTTTCACCCAGTTTAAACTCTGGGTGAGCTAAAGATGAGAAAAGGCCTCAGGGTTTGGTTTACTTACTTAAAGAAAAACTGAGAGTGGTAACTGGTAATTAAAAGGAAAAAATTAGTCATACATTTGCAAAGCCCATGTAATTAGAATTGATTGAAAAAGTTTCACCGAAACAGTTTTCCACTGGAAAATGCCATTTTGAGAAAAAAAAGTATTATTATTATTTTATTTTTTTTGCAAAATCATTTTCATTTGGATGAAATTTCATTTAAAAATTTTTGAAAAAAGGTTTTGACTTTTTGGAACAAAGTTTAATTTTTTAATTTCAAAATATACTTAATTCTTTTATATACAAGTTTTTTAAAAATTAAAAAGAGTCAAAGTTGAAATAAAATGTTTTAAATGTATCAAAAAAATGTCAATGACCTGCAACAGTTTTTTTAATTTCATTTTGCAAAATATTTCAGCTTTTCGTTCTGATATCGGACATTTTCCCCATCTTTTTGTGGAACAGAAAATTCATTCTCTGACCAGCTCTTTGTATAATTCTTTATAAAGTACATCCTGAAGTCCTTACTGACAGCAAAATGTTACCCCATAGAGCCACACACAGAGATGGCCTGCATCAAGCCCCAGTTGCGGCAGGGAAGCCCTCACTTGCACTACTCCATCCCTGAATGTACACATGGGGAGAGGATGGGCTTAGGGTAGGAGGGTATAAGGTGCGCACGCATTGAATCCACTGCCAACCTTCAGGAATATTAATATGACCTACGTTGGAGCCTTTTTAAAAGGAGTGCAGTAGTGGGTGCCTCAGGTAGTCTTGTCACTACAGCTTGTAAATGAACCACACTGTCCAGGCAAAACTCACAGGGTGTACCAGAGCCTGTGAAGAGAAACAGCATCTCCATGCAGATGATCCTGCACTTCCTGTGAACCTGGATCATCACTACACAAAACTGGGGTGGACTGGGATACACTCAGTGGGAGGGTCCTTTTATGGGAAGTCAGTGGAGGTTTGGCCCGCGTAAAGACTGAGCAAAGATTCAACAGAGATTTCAGGATTTGTGCTTATGTGTTTTCATTTTCAAAGCAAATGCTTCTTTGCTCTTTTTGCTATGAAAGATGAATGCCAGTATCTTATCTTTGAACTCTTTACAGATCCTACAGCAGCAAACCAGTGTGTGCCCCTCATTAGTAAAAGCTAAAAAAATGTAGTAAGGAAATAGTGTTGGTTTCAAGCTGTTGACTGATTATTCTAAACTGCGAGTAAGTTAGTTTAACAGCATGAAAAACTAAGTAGTGAGAATGAGGTGTTTTTCTTAATAAACCAACAAATGGTAATATTGTATATATCTTTTTATTTTTTAAATGTAAGCCTATTTAGGTACCTTGATATAAAATGCCAGAAGGATTTTATTGGCATGTCAATTAAAGGTATCCATGGAAGTCAATGTTACCTTATGCTGGGGTGCAGGTATTATGATTATACATTCTTTCCAAAATGTTCTCTTGGAATCTTTACTGTGACGCACTGAAGTTATCTGATGAGTTAGGTGGAATATCAGGAAGAACAGCAGCTGCTAACAGTTTTTAGACTGTTCCAGAAAATATCAAAGTGAATTTTGTAAAAAATGGTTTATTGAGCTACTTTATTGCTAATTGGGCTTTTGTGTTAGATTCTTTAAGGTCTGAAATCTGTTTATGCTTCGGGCCTGATCCTGCATTCCTTATCTATCTAGAACTTCCCCTGCACAAATCAGGTACTTGTGCACACACATTGTGTATTTGTATGTGCAATTAGATTCACCCACATTTCTGCACACAAACTGAAACAGCTTGTCCTCTGATGTGTGGAATAGACTGTGGCAATTTATCTCCTCCATTCAATTTATTTGGTTAGGAAAAGTTGATCAAGAAAATTCTCCATCATGACAGAGTATTTTATTCCAGGGCAGATTTGGGAATGAAGTGGAGGCAGCATTATAGGATCATACATTATGTAACTAACATTCAGCCAAATAAAAATCTCATTAAAAACAATTATAAACATTCCATGTATTTTTTAACTCTAATTAAACTGAAGTCACTGTATGTTATGTAAGCTCAAATAAAGTTAAAACAATTTTTTTTCTTAATTCTTGCAGTCCTCCCATAACTGGAGGCTTACTTGCATCCATCCCACTAATCTGGATTTGTCCTAAGAGTTTGTCTACACTAGATGTGTTTACTTGGTTGCCATTTAATGCAAGTAGTTAACACATTTTGAAAGGCTAGGGCAGACCGTCCGCAAATGTCTGTTCCAGATTACAAACATTTGTATATTACCGTATAAAGACTATCTGCATAAATGTTCATCTGTTGTAACTCATTGTTACGCCACTGAAATAAGTGGAGTAACAATGATTTATACCAGCTGAGTACATGGTCCTTTGGGCCTAAACCCCCCAAGTCAGAAAACACAAGCACATGCTTAACTTTAATCATATGCTTAAGTCACTCCCTATTTAACAAAGGACTTGGGCATGTCCTTAATCATTGAAGTCAGCGGGACTTAAGCATGTGTTTAAGTGCTGTGCTGAGCTGGGGCCCAAATCAAGATCAGGAACCTGATCCTGCAGGCCTTCCTCAGACAAAACTCCCACTGAAGTCATTTCTGCAGTACTGCAGCTAAAATAAATGTCTTTAGTACTCAGCTTAGACAGAACCAGTTATAATGCAAGTGGTTAAATAAGTGGTGTGGGGCTTTTTGTCTCCTTTCTTGCACAGTGGAATGAGCTTAGCCGATTTCTGCATTTTTGGTAGAGTACTCTCTGAACAATCCTATTAGAGGAACATAAATTGAATGGGCAGCCAGTCGTGAAAATAATTGTCCAACCTTTATCCTCTCCAGCTTATTTGTGAGAATTTGAAGTCAAAAGTCCCATTAATGCTAAGCATGAACTGATTCGCCAAAAATTGAATTAATTTGATTTATGAAGTTATGTTCAAAGGCAAAATGTTGCTTAATTCAAACTTAGTATTTTGACCTCTGATTGTAGGGCAAGTGTGTTAAAAGACGATTAAAATATTGAACTCCACTTTGGAGATCCTTTATGACTGCATGAATACAACAGAGACTGCACCCCCTTTATAGCACCAGCACTGATACATCAGCATACTGTTTGCTATAGAGCAGTTTGGACTAGTAGTCTGGTCATAGGAATTACTGCGTTCTAACTGCACAACTGACTCTTTCCGAGGCTTTGGGTAAGCCCTTTAACCTCTTTGTGCCTTGGCTTCTCCATGTATACAATGGGGATAAGTATATTTACTGTCCAACAACTGCCCCAGCTAATAGTCAGATGTTCATATTCAGTTTGGCTTAAACCACAGAAGTTTACATCAGCATTTTACTGGCAGAGAGAGGAAGCCATAATTAAAGATAGCTAAATATACACCCTCACCTATATAAATACCACAGAGAGCATTACTAGGCTGTCACTAACACTTAATGTTGGAAAATACTGCATGATTACCTGGATTTACAGCGTGGTAGAAACTTGTTCTCTCTTTGGGTCCTGTTAAAAGAAACAATGTAAAAGGCTGATGAGAGAAAGTCCATCCCAGACAGTGATGTGAGCTTAGCTCCAAGGACAGAGGTATAGTTAGTTAATGGTTTTGTATCCCCTAAAAGCTGACATCTTATAAGACAAGGGAGGGCAAACTATGGCTCATGGGCCGAATCTGGCCCATCAGGGCTTTCACTCCGGCCCGTGGGATTGCCATCCCTGTGGCACAGCAGAGCTAAGAGAGGCTCCCTGCCTGCCCTGGCCCTGTACTGATCCTGGAAGTGGCCAGCACTACGTCCCTCTGGCCTCTGGGGGGTAGGAGGATGGTGACAGAGGACTCTGTGAGCTGCTCTCGCCTGCAGGCGCCGCCCCCCACAGCTCCCATTGGCCAGGAATGTGGAACCGTGGCCAATGGGAGCTTTGGGGGTGGTACCCACAGGCGAGGGCAGCACATGGCAGAGCCGTCTACCCCACTCCACCCCCAAAAGCAAGGGCTCTCAAACTTTTTTACTGGTGACCCCTTTCACATAGGAAGCCTTTGAGTGTGGCCCCCCGTATAAATTAAAAACCTTTTTTTATATATTTAACACTATTATAAATGCTGGAGGCTAAGCAGGATTTGGGGTGGAAGTTGACAGCTTGTGACCCCCCATGTAATAACCTTGCGACACCCTGAGCAGTCCCAACCTCCAGTTTGAGAACGCCTGCCCAAGAGCCACTGCCAGATATGCTGGCCACTTCCAGGAGAGGCATGGGGCCAAGGCCTCAGGGATATGCTGGCTGCTGCTTCCCGCAACTCCCATTGGCCAGGAATGGTGAACCCCTTCCACTGGGAGCTGTGGGTGGCCATGCTCATGGATGGTCAATGTAAACAAACTGTCTCGCAGCCTGCAAGTGGATTACCCTGATGGGCTGCAGGTTGCCCACCACTGGCTTAGAGTGACCAGACAGCAAGTGTGAAAAAACAGGCCCTTTTTTTGTAGGGGGGTTAGTTGCATATATAAGAGCCTGTAAGATCAGGACAGTCCCAATAATATCGGGACATCTGGTCACCCTGAGGGAGCTAGACAGGACACAGGGAATTGTGAGAGCAGTGGAGGCAGATTTAGGTATTGCCGGGGAATGGGATACAGGGAGATGTTGGGTGCAGGAGGGAGATGATGGGATTGCATGGCAGCTCCTCAAGCCTGGGGGAAGCGGAGTCCTCTCGTATGAACTGACTGTAAGTCATAGGATTTTGGTACCTGCAGGAGAAGCCATTGTGATGCTATGAGAAGCTCCTCTGATCCTACGATTTTCAGGGATGGGCACACAGGCAGAGCTGTGTGCGAGAGCTGAGGAGACAGACCTGCCCTGCCACTGAGCCCTGCCTGCATGTATGGCCCTGGGACAGTGGGAAGGGGAAGCGTCGATGGTGGATCCCAAATAGAGAAGTCCCAGTAAAGCAAGAGGCAGTGAAGTGTTGCTGCTGGGTGAAGACAGTAATAGGGATGCTGCCATCCATTTCCTATCTCAGGGGTGAGAGGGTAATTGGAATCTCCATCTGAGCAGCCAAGGAGAGGCAAGCATTGCTGTGTTCATTAAAGGTTGACTTTTGAATTTGAAATTACCCCACATACACTGTCAGAGGAATAGAGGGGAATTAAAAAGTCAAAAGACAGGCTGAAACACAGGATTTGATTTTTTTTAAATCATATTTTGGGCCAATCATGATTTTGAAGGGTCTGATTCATGATTTTTTTTTCTCTTGAGGTTGGCAATAGAGCATAAATAACTACACAAGGTGTAGAGCAAAAGAGAATGTGGCCTGCAGAATCTCTCTCAAAGAGTTTATAATCTACAAAACGCCTAGAAAGGTATCATTTTATTATACAACTTGTAAGGTTATATATTTCTTCTGAAATAGATTGCAAGCTCCCCTGGGCCAGGACTGTCTTTTTCTTCTGTTTATACAGCACCTAGCACAATGGGCTCCCGGTCTACGATTGCGGCCCCTACATGCTACCACAATACAATAATTAAATCATCATAATAATATACTGTTCACTAACTTTTCCTTACAGGTTTGAAAGTGGAAGCCCTGCCTTGTGTGGGGCTGAGAATGGGAGCCGCAGGTGGCTGCTCACAGCCCCGTGTTTGTGGAAAAGTAATAATGGACTTTATTACCACAAATAATAAGATCCATTCTTAGTTTTCTGCAATTTTACATGGCTTGTCTGCAACTCAGCCACAATTTTTTGACAATCATCCCACAATTCAAGTAGGGCCTTAGAAATGAGTTATATCTAGAGAATTAATTCTTACAATTATTAACAGAAAATCCAGTAAATACTGTAATACCTCTTAAATTTAGCTACTAAAAGAATGCAAAAATAAATCAGCATTTCCTGTTTGTGAATCCCACATAAGACATAGCATCAGGAAAGCATCCCTATTTAGGAAAACACATACTTAATCTAAAGCCCATGCTTAGTTCTTACTGAAGTCAATGGGAGGTAAGCAGGGGCGGCTCTGTGTATTTTGCCACCCCAAGCATGGCAGTCAGGCTGCCTTCCACGGCGTGCCTGCAGGAGTCTGCTAGTAACGCGGATTCTGCAGCGCACCTGCGGGAGGTCTGCCGGTGCCGCGCCTTTGGCATACCCACAGCCGAATTGCTGCCGAAACCGTGGGCCCGGCGGACTTCCCGCAGGCATGCTGCCCCAGGCCCACGCTTGGTGCGCTGGTGCCTGGAGCCGCCCTTGGAGGTAAGCATATACTTAAGTGCTTTGTTGAACAGGGATGGTCTTTAGCGCAGATTTAAATGCTTTGCTGAATTGAGGCCTAGCTTCACGCTGTTCTAAACCTACTCAATAAGTTATTCAGAATCAGGTGCAGAGTAATTTATAATAAATAAAATCTACATGACACCAGCAAAGTTTTGCTCTCAATTCCGGTTGAAAAGCAAATACGTATAACATGCCTCTCTCCTAATCCTCCAGTAAAAGCTTTTCTTCTTTAAATTGAACTCTATATCTAATTGGAGTGGGCCCCTTCCCAGTTGGTGACACACGTTTTTAGCTCCTCGGCAGATCTAATTAGCTTTAAGTCAGTTTATCTGCGAATCGGGCATTTTTTTGCTCCAGCTATCTCCCAGCATTTAATGAATTAGCGCTTATTAATTGCTGGAAGCCATTAGTAAAATGTGTGCTCTAATGTGTACATTTGAATTGATGGTCCCCTGACTCTGAAAACCCATTGTCTGTGAAACCGTGGGAAAAGGGATGCAGGGCCTTGAATTAAATTAAAAATGCAGAGACAGCGAGGAAGAGAGAGAATTTAGACATATGGAGTAGCGGTTCCATCCCTGAGCTGGCACTAAGGCCACTGAAGGATCTGAGCATAGGCAGTTTCCATTTCCCCACAAGGCTCTGGCCATCCTGCCTCCTGCAATTCATCTTCAGTGTCACTGGCTGTGAGAAATCAACAAGCCTCTGTTAGCCCTGACCATGCTTCCTGCACCAGGTGCTTTTGTAGGGGTGCACTTAGCCAGTTGTTAAAGGTCCATGTAAAGAACTCCGCAGAGGAAGCCATTTGCAGTACAAAGAAGGCTTTATTGGTCATACCAAAGACAGGAACTTGCAACATATTCTAGACCATGACCTCCTGGCACCTTGTCTATTAGCTATTTACATATATGCAGACATAGCATACTCATATAATACCTAAAGAGGTTACGCTACCTGTGATGGAAAGATCCTCTATGCAGAAGATATTCACAGGGAGTGGCTTTACAACTATCTTGTGGATATTCTGTGCTAGCATAGCCAGTGCAACAATTAATCAGGCCCTGAGACCCTCACTTCGCACAGTTAAAAGCGAACACTTTAAAAAACAAACAGGGATCTCTTAAAAGCCAGTGTTAGGGCCAGGATCTCTTGTCAAAATTTGGAAAGGACGTGAAGTAAAGGATTGACAAGGTTGCTGTCTTACATAGAGAACTTCTTCTATCAAAGCATGTCTTACATAGAGAACTTCTTCTATCCCATGCATGCAGCAGACGTTCCAGCTGCCCCTACTTAGGAGGGATAACCCCAGGACACATTTGCCCAAGCATCCTTCTACAGACCTTCATTTTTACTGCTATCACTTTGTCCCTGAAGTTCTGCTCATTCCCTAGCTTTCCTCAAAGGAAGAAAAACAAGTACAACAGTAGCTTGGCAATCACAACTCTCAGCTTGAGCTGGTCAAACAATTTATGTGTAATGGCCATTATGAAAGCAGCCCTTTTCGGGGGTTGTAACCAACCTTGATTTTCTCAGACTATATTCTTTATCCATAATCATTATCTGGATACTTTAGAGGTACAAAAGTGCTGAAGTCACTTAGGAGCCTAAGTCCCATTTTCAAAAATTAACAACAAACATTTTTCAATATTTAACATTTTGCTAAACCTTGTGCTTCAGGGAATAAGCCAATCTCTGGTAGAGACCAGGATGAAATTTGTGTAAGGAGTAGCTTATCCTACATTTGCCTGCTGTAGCATTCTTTTGCTTTCCTCTGAAGCATTTTATACTGGCCACTATTGGAGACGGGATCCTGGATTAAACTGGATTGGGTCTGATTCAGACTGGCACTTCTTATGTTCCTATGAGTCTAAATCCAATTTTCAAAAACACCGAAGACACATAAGAGCCTAAGTCTTCAGTGAGACCTAGACTCCAAAGTCACTTAGGTGCTTTGGGAAGTTTTACCTTTGATGAATAAACTTTCAAACTATAAATGATTCTCAAACTGTTTGTTTCAACTATTCATTCTCCATAATGTGTGGCTGGTCACCTAAATTGCATGATGTGATTAGATGAAACATTTTAAAATAGTGAATAAGGCATTTCACTTTTTTGCAGAAAGGTCCAATCAATACCCCTTGGTTGGCCAGACAGGAATAAATAAAAAATAACACTGCTCTACAGCCAAAATGCTTCTGAAATAAATGTAGTCCACTTTACTAATTCTGGGTCACTGGGGACGAAAATGATGCTTAAAATTGTTAATTGGCTCTAGTTTTCAAGATATGCTATTGGGTCAGTATATATGACCCTTGACTTGGGAATGGCGGAGGATAAGTGAGTTATAAAGGGAAGGGATCTCAATTTAAACCAGAAATGACTAAAATACATCTTTGACTGGATCTATGAATAAATCTATGACTGGGTTTGGACAGTACTTGCTTTTTAGGCAAAACAATGAATGATGCAATCTGAAGCTGGTATTGCATCATACATGATATGAATTGCATCATATTATTCCTAGAAGTCATGGATGATGCAATCCTAACGACACTTACATCACTCTGCTGAACAAATTGTCCTATATCAGCTCTAGAAATCATACAGTGTCGTGCTCTCTTATTTGTCAGTGTTTGATTTTGCAAAGGGACACATTTCTGTTTAGCCAAAGTGAGCAGAGATGTCTCGTACTTGTGTGAACAGTGCAGATAACTTCTGCTATGTTTGTGGTGAAGTGACTTTTGCATCACAAAAGTGCAGTATAACCACTATGGTTAAGAAAGCCTATCACCTTTATTTTGGCTGCAAAATTGGAGATCAGGACAAGAGGTGGGCCCCACACATATGCTGCAACACTTGTGCAACAAATCTTTGCCAGTGGTTGAACAGGAAAAGGAAATCTATGCCTTTTGCAGTGCCAATAATTGGAGAGAGCCAACAGATCATACCAGCAATTGTTTCTTCTGCATGGTGCCTCCAGTTGGGAAAGGTGTGTCGAAGAAAAAGTGGACTGTGCATTATCCAAACATTCCATCAGCTATACGCCCAGTACCCCAGGGAGAAGGACTGCCAGTTCCTGATGCACCAGAATCATTCTCACTTGAGTCAGATGAGGAAGAGGAAGAGGATGAAACTTCTGGTCCTGAACCATCAATGTCACAGGACCCACATTTTCTCCCATCCTCCTCCTCTGAACCACACCTCATAACACAAGGTGAACTGAATGATCTTGTCAGGGATTTGGAACTATCCAAGAGTAAGGCAGAGCTGTTGGGCTCCAGACTACAGCAGTGGAATCTCCTGGCAGGCTATCAGGGCAAATGGAGCCCATCAATGCTTGCAGACTATTGCTGGACAGTGACAAGAGATGCTCCATTTAATGAATACAAGAGACAATCCAAGAAGCTCCGAGTAGACACTGAATAGGACTAAACTATGTACAGAATAGTTTTTTGCCTTTTGTTTCATAATAAATTTTATTTATATAACCCTTTTGCTGATTTTTAAAGTGTTACATAAACAGGACAGGTGAAATATTATCATGTAAAGCAACCATAAACACATGAAAAGACCTAGGTTTACAATTTATGATTAAAACTCTACTATCTACACAATATACATAGATATAAAATGTAAAAACTTAAATATCTTAGAAACAGTAGCCAATCAGTTGTCTTAATTGTCATATTTGAATTCAGCACATCAAAATACATAATAAATAGCATATTTTATCTCTGAAGCAGACGACTTCTCAAAAATTGTAGACCAGTGTAATCCAACCCTATAAATAATAACTAATAAAGCTCAGTATTTTTATTCGGAAAAAATATTCTCCAAATCATTCAACTCTATTCTCAGCTCACTGTACTGAGCAGGGTTTTTTGTTTGTGTGTTTCCATCTACAGTGCATAGAAAATATTATAATCTAAAAAAGGATATAAAGGGAAATTGAAGAAAAGAAACAAGAGAGAGAACTGATGTTTAGAGGCCATTTCTACAATGATTTATCATGTTGCTTTTAGTCATACTCCATTTCCCAGTGGATAATAAGATTGGTAAGTGCATCTGCAGTGGCTGAATGACGCCCCCTATGTAGCACCACCGATTTGACATACTAAAAGATAACATTAGTTCAAGGAGCAGAAGAGGCTTCCTTCTGAGCTCTTAGCAACAGCATCTGTCTCATCCTCTTTATAGCCTTTTGGGCTTTTATCTCCTAAAACATGTTTTGCTTTCTGCGTGTCAGCCAGTGTACCTGGGCATGGAGGCTTTGTTCACTCTGTTCCACAAAACTGGTCAGACGGCTGCTGGGTTAGGGATGCAAGGATCCTGAATAGTAGGAATGGGAATCACTTAGGACTCACATCCAGAAGAATATGTCATCTCACCGCAGCTGTGGCCATATGACCGATGGCCTGACCCCAGCACCCCCTGAGGTCAGTGGCAAGAAGTCCCATTAACTTGAATGGAAGCAGGTTTGAGCCTTGAGTCACACCAGTATGTGGTAAAAGTAGGGTGACCAGATAGAAAGTGTGAAAAATCAGGAAGGCGTGAGGGGTAATAGGGGCCTATATAAAGAAAAGCCCCTAATATCGGGACTGCCCCTATGAAATCGGGATATCTGGTCATCCTAGCTAAAAGCAAGATGGCCTTTCACATCTGTGCCACTGACCACCACAGTCCCTCAGAAGGAAGTCAGTGGGAAATTTGTCATTCACTTCACTGGGAAGAAAATCATGCCCAATGCTAGACCATTACTTGATACAGGATAAAAGCTGTCAGTTGATAGGTCGGGTGCTACTTATTTTATTATACATCAGCTTTTCAACAGCATACATCTGTCATTTTTATTCAGATCTGCTTGAAAACTGTAACACAGTTCATTCTCTGAAATGTCTTTAGGCCTCTCCCCTCCAGCATCCTGATCAAATCTTTGAAACAATTCCAGAGAATCCATCCCAGGTTTCACACTAATTCCAGTGCGTGCTGGTACAAGACTTGGGGAATTTAGTGTGGGTACCCAGGTAGTGTAAATATGATTGATAAAATGCAGATGTATACAGGTGCTGGAACTAGGGGTGCTGCAGCATCACCTGGCTTTAAGTGGTTTCCCTCATATACAGGGTTTACAGTTTGGTTCAATGGCTCCCAGCAGCCCCACTACCCACTATACAAATTGTTCCAGCACCCCTGCAGCTATATACATCACTATTGAGTCTCAGTGCCTTTGACTTAAGGAGCTCCTGGTGCCCTAGACATAACAGCTCCTTGTATTCATTTTCTCCATAAAAGTATGGCTTAAGTCAGTTAGCCAATTTAAAATTCTGTATTATTATTGTGTTTACACATGACACCAGTGTCCTGGGATCTCCAGTTGGTGACTAGAGCTTTCCAGGTAGTGGTTTTAACCAATAATGCTCAAAATGGCTTGAGACCAACCTATCGGAGAGAACGCCTTTCCCCCTGTGCCATACTTAGTGTTGCCAACTCTTGCAATTTTATTGCAAATCTCAACAAGTTTCTTAAATGTCTAGGCATATGATTAGGTGAGAATTTTAGATTTTTTTTTAAAAAAGAAAAGTTTCCAGTCTTCATGGTTGGAGAGAAAAATCTGAGTACATGAACCAATTGTACCCTAAAGGTTCAGAAAAGAGAAGGCAACACTTGGCATTGGCAATACGTGTTCTGCCACAGCTGAGATCAGTGGTGGCACTAGATCCCTCTTACTTTAGAAGAGGCTAGTGGTATAGCATTTTCCATAAAGGCCCCTCAGCTTTGGAGCTTATTTCCTCATCTCCTCTGAAATAGCCCTAGTTCACTGACCTTTAGGCCAAGCTACAAAGCCTATTTACTCTGGCTTTGAAAGGGGGATGGGCTTAATGAGAGGTAATGTTTGGAAGGAGGGGAATTTGGTCAGGAAAGAGTTTTGATTTGTTGAAGGCTGCTAGTAGGCCATCTTCTGTTTAAGTCTGATTGTTTTTTCGTTATATCCAAGGCACATCAAGTAATGGACGGGTGCCCTTTATAAATACTTGGTTAGAAAATTATAAAGTAGTAAAATAAAATCATAGTTTCAGTGGTTTCCAATATGCATTCAAAAACTTTCCTAACTAAAGTGTAAAAACCTCATTAATTCCTGAAACCAGAAATTTTTCCAATACTTAGTCCTAAGTAGAGCCTGATGTCTTTCCCTATACAGCAAAATACTTGAATTTAAAAAGCTGTATTATTTAATGTTGAAAAGCCTTGGCTGTATATTCACCATAATTACTTTGGAGAACAGCTTTGTCTGTGCTGTGAATGAGATAGCTGGTATGTTAGAATAAAATTGTAATGTTCCATTAACGCCCTATTGTGCCAGATGGGGACTCAGGGTGAAGATATTGCAGCATGTTCCTGCCTGAATTAAATGAACAAAAATATATTTCTGGAGATTTTGTAACAGTCTAAGAATCTCTAGCTTTCCCATAGCATGATTCTGAGTGGTTTCTGTGACTAGGTAGGGTAGCTTTTGCATGGGATTATCAGACAATTCACAACAGCAAAGGTTGTTTTTTTGTATTAGCCGTTGCCTGGCATCTTTTTTACATGGGGCAAAATGCATAATCAGGCTCATTATAATGTTCAAATGTGACCCCAATGCAACACTAATTGATCTTCTAAGTACAAGAGCTGCAATGGAAGCCAGCAGCAAGAGCGGAAGTTATGACCATTTTTCACAATTCCTCATTCAAATATTTTAGATCAGCACTATACACATACAAGTCAGATTACATATTAGGGCCATGTTCACCCCTGCATTAAGGAAGCTTTGTACAGCTGTGGTTGCATAACGCTGCCCTACAGCCAGGTTAGCCAGTTGCAGCACAGGGAGATCCTCAAAGGCTATGGACCCATAGCAGCACCAGAGCCACCCCAACTCCCGGCAGTTGGTCAGTGGGTATGGCCAGTAGGAAGGGGGAATGACCAGGGCTTCCCTTCACCTTGGCAATATCCAGTTGCTGTACCAGCCCCATCAGAGAACACTAAAGAGTAAAACAGTTTGCAAGAATATTCATGGAAAGTGAATGTAAAGGGGGTTGAGCATTTACAAAGGAAATGTGAATTAGAATTCAAATTATCATCAAAAAGAAGTCGTTTTGCAATGTTTGTCCAGTTCAAGATAATTTCTCCATCTGTGGTAAAGAAGATAAGTCTGCTTTTTGTAGTCAAAACATTTTTTTAATAATGGTTGTATATTATTTTCCATGCTCACCCCTAAAAATAGATCTGTATAATTTGTAAGTTACTGTATATAGTAAACTGATGTTTGGAAAGCCTATTAATTGATATGGTCAGATCAACATGAAACCAACATCTATACCACAGACTACAAAAAAGAAAGGAGATACAAGAAAGCAGACAAACCCAAGATATTATTGTACAGATATTATCTGTGTTTGAACTCATGGGAAGGATAGCTTGATTTCCCTCACACTCTCCCCCAGCCTAGACACAGATTTGTCATTTTAGTCATTTCTTCAAAAATAATTCCAGAGCACAAAAATGTTTTGCTGAGATCAGGCCACATGGCATGTGCAGTATTTCCCTAGGGCAGGAGACTGCAAGGGACTTACAGGAGTGTTGGGAGGGTGAATGATTGACAACTATTTTGAAGAAGAAAAGGTATTTCTTATCATTTAATTACCACCAGCAGCAGCTACTCAGTTCAAACACTGAGACATTCCAGGGCACATACCTATCAGGGTTTAGAGACATATAGTCTTTGGCATAAGGGCCCACTATGCAACTGCAGTGTGTGGTTACCACATGAGAAGCCTACCTCTCTTGTGTGTTAATTATTCCTGGTATATCCTCACTGTTTCAGCCTGTGGGCCATTGATGCAGGTCTTCAGAATTTCTTTGTGCTGGTTTGTAACATACATCATAAGCATGGAGGGAATAAGGGTCTGGCCCTAAAGTCCTTTCACAGGTAAACCTTTCATTGAAGTAAATGGGCCAGATCTTGAGGTTTTCACTCAGCCTTTTCTCAGGCAAATGCTCTGAATTGGCCCATCCATCTGCTGAAGGACTGTAGGGTCTGCACTTAGGCCTGAATCATTCTCTTGGAAAGATGATCTGAAAGAAGAAAGTTCCATGAGGAACCTCTCACAAAAGCCCCTGTACATTTTCCATCTCTCTCCCAGCACATTCCCCAGTTTTCTGTCCATGGCCCTCTCCTCTTTTTCTGATTAGGCAGGTTTTACCACCTCATGGTGAAAATGGGAGCAAGCCTATGATAAGGCAGCCGCTCCCTGTGTCCCGCCCCCCGGTGTCAGGCTGTAGCACAAGTGTCCCTACCATAGCTCCCCTCCCTGGTAAGCCATAAAAAGAGCAGTTTCTTGCACTGTCCAATTCTGAGCATAATTTATTCATGTACACATATCATAGTCTATAGAACCCTCATGGCAAAACTGTTCTCCCAATTCCCACAGTAAAATATAGCAAGATACCATGATTTTCCATTCCCCTCACCAGTGAGGCCACCAGCACTCAGTTATCAGTTCCTTTCTGCCCTTGATCCAGGGCCCCACTCTCCAATCATCCCCCTGTGAATGACCAGTCTCATGACTCTTCTGCACAAACACAGTCCAACAACTCAGCTCTTTTCAGCCTCTTGGCACTAGCTCCCCAACTCAGGAGGCTGAGCAAGCTAGCCCCCTTACTGGTCTCCTAAGCCTCAGCCTGTTTCAGCCTCCCAGCTCTAGCTTCCTGGCTCAGGAAGGTCAGCAAACTAGCTCCTCGGCTGCTCTCCTATCTAATTCCTCTCTGTTTCCAGGTAGAGTCTGCAGAGCTTTCTGGTCTTTACAGCATCCCAGTCTCTCCTAGGTATCTGTCTGGTATTGAGCCTCCAATTCACCCAATCTGCTTACTGTCTTCTCTCTCTATGACCCATGTGCCACTGCCTTCTCTTAAGCCAGCTGGGGAATCAGCTAACCAGCCACAGATGCAGTGGGCCTGCTCCCTCTTAAAGAGACAAGTCAGCTTGGACAAGGCCCCATCATCTTCAAAGACCCTGTTTTGTACTGGCTTTGATCACAAGTGTCCCTGCTTCCCTAGCCACAAAGCTCCATTAGAGTCATGCCACATGGGGTTCTGTGCCTGGCCCTACTCACAGACTGCCTACTCCTATCCCAGCCCACAAAGTCCTGAGCATCCCCCAGGAATAACAAGCGACAGATAAACACCCTCAGTTCCAAACTCCATCTTCTGCAACAACTGTTGGGATGTTCTAATCTTCACAAACACTCAGCCCCAAGTGCATCTCTGGATGTGGGGAAAGGGCTCTGAGGAGTTCAGAAGAGAAGTGAACACTGTAGGGAAGGGGGCTGTGTCCCTGTTCTCCATGGGATTGGGGAGATCTCACATTGCAGGTCCTCTCCACCCATAGATCTTTTAGATACCACAGTAACAGGCACTATAGATAAACCTAAAATGGCTAGGTAGGTTAGATAGAATCTGGCCCATTGACTTCAATGTCGGTTTTGCTTGAGTAAAGACTGAGTGAAAACTGAACAGAGACCTGGGTAATGATTTAGAATCATAGAAGATTAGGGTTGGAAGAGACCTCAGGAGCTCATCTAGTCCAACCCCTTGCTCAAAGCAGGACCAATACCAACTAAATCATCCCAGCGAGGGCTTTGTCAAGTCGGTCCTTAAAAACCTCTAAGGAAGGACCAATCAGCCTTCAACCAGCTGCTGAGTCAGCTATATGGCTCTCTGATTAACAGGCAAACATTTTCAAGAATCTCAAAACTAATAATAAAAGCACTTAATGGATTTCCATACAGTTGCCCTTATTCATTGTCAATGCTCCATACGTAAGCAAAGATTTTACATTTAATGCATTGATAAGTTATTTATTCAAATAAAGGTTTCAATGCAATTATTTCATAACTAAACTAATTTCTCATGGAGTTTTTTTAAAAGGCTCCATAAAAAAAAGGACATCCAATTACAAGATAACGAACATCTGAGAAGAGAAAAATAATCTACATTAGGTGCCTGAATGGAGCCAAAGTGACTCTTGAAATCCAGGACCTTAATTATGATCAATTTCAGCCAGCAAGTGGGTATGCTGTTTGTGGGGGGATGAAGGCTGTAAAAGAGACCACAGAGAGTATCAAAGCACAGAAATTCCAAAGGGCAGGGTAAGATAAGATGGGAAAGTCAGAATGGCTAGGAAGCATTAGAGAGGGCAGGGCAGAATAGTAGGAAAGGCTGACATTTGGTACCAAAGCTGAGTCAACTCTCCTTGATTTGTCTACTGCTTCCAAAACAACAGATCACCTCCTTCTCACCTCACTCTCCCTTTGTACCTCTCCCTCGATCCCCCTGTTCCTTCTGCATCACTTTTGGTTCCTTCTCTATCATTCTCTCTGGGTACTCCCCGGCTTTCCAACCTTTTCCCACTCCTCTTCTCCCTCCGTCATCTCTGAGTGAACTAATCTCCCTCCCTCAAATCCCTTCTTAAAGTACTTCTTTTCCAGGGCATTTCCACTGACTCATCACCAACAAACAGTGCCACTTGAAGTCTGAAGCTGTGTCCTTCTTTTATCGCTATAGGTAGCACAGCAGGCACTGTAAATAATAAACACTACGACCCAGAGCTGAGACCAGCTCATCTTCTCCAACCTTCAGAGCTAGTTTATGAGGCTTATGAAACTTATGGACAAGGGAGGCCACCCTGACTCAGGGGCAGGGGAGGGGATTCCTGATTTTGTGAACTGGTCATATATTTGATTTGTGAATGTGGGGGGGACCTGTTGTTGCCTCTGTGAATATATTGAACTCCATGAGGTCTCATAGGAGTAGAGAGCTAGAATCTACAAGACAGGATTCAGGAGGCATAGCAGGATCTTATTTTTTCATAGTAATATCTGTGCATAGGGACACTGAATGCAAGTGTAGCCCTCAAAAAAAGAAGAGAAAAGCAGACAGCAAAACCATCACATTAAAGTAAATGAAACTTGGCATATGACAATAACTGGAGGTCTGGGCGTGGCTTATCATTGATTAATGGCTTTCCTATGATAATTACTGAACTGCCCCTAAGATACTGTGAATAAGATACATCCAGTGATGAACAAGTGTATTGCCCCAGGCCATGCTACTGTACGCCAGGAGAGTTCATTGAGGAACATGAAATTTCTTCACAGGCAGCAGCACCTTTCAGAGATAGGACATTCCTAGAGACCCGCAGATGAATAGTCAGAACCACCAAACCCGTGCATTAAAGTGATACCAGTGGTTTATTTTGTGGAGTATTTTCCCATGACTGTTGATTTGCTATTGAAAGCAACCTCTTCACTACTGCTCTGGTCCCATACAGTATTCGCATTCCTTTAAACTGGTGATTTAGGCCATGCTTTGATGCATTAAAAGCTCCAAGCACTAAATTTATAGACCCTGCCACCTATATTGTTACTGTAAATGTGTGTGGAAAAAAACTGCTTTTGTGCACACATGCTATGGCTACATGCACCTTCAGAATGGATGCACACAAATACCTACTTCATAGGAGCCACGGGGCACTTTTATTTGCAAGTGAAGTTGAGATAGCTACAGTTAATCATTTGGAGCTTACAAATGTTCACATTCTGGTTTAATATATAGGAGATTCTTTTTAACAAAGCACATGAAAAGGTAGCTCCTGCATGACAGAGATTCACCTGCAGACCCACTGTTTTCTCAGACAAATGGTATTGGGGATATTACATAGAACATTTGGTTCCAGAAACATAGGACTATCATTTGAGCCAAAGGAAATCTGCCTTAGTTGGCAGCAGTGTTAAGAGATCTCTTAGCCTCTTTGTTGGCCCAGCCCCAGGGTGAGGGGAAATGCACTTGCACACCCACCCACTCAGTATGTTATTCACTAAACACTTCTCTAATTGTAAGTGACAATGCAAATCATTACACTCTGCTAGCCCAGCCTTTTGGTTACAAGGAGAGTATCACTGTGTGCTAATTCTGAGTTACAGCCACATAGCTTTAATTTGGAAATGATTCAAAGGAATGAGTAGCGATGATTTTGAGTCAACTTTCATCTCCAGCCCCTTCTGACATTCATTGGCAAAAGACTCTGGTACTCTCAGCAGTTTTGTAAGTGCAGTATAAAGGCTTTCATTGTTCCAATCACTAACTATTGAGATGAGTGGGATTCTTTTTTCCCAAATGACAGTAAGTGGCCAAACTCTGTCCACCGGTCTGGAGCTTTATTAACCACCAAACCCACAAGGCTTGGGCCTTGAGCACAGCCATTAGGTGATGATGGCTGGTTTATTTTTGTATTATCAACAGAAAAATATTTAGTACAATTCAGGAATGAAGATGTTATTAAATAAAAAAGAAGAGAACCCGAGCCTCAGCAAAAATATACGACAATTGTCAAATTAGCAGAAGAGTCAGAATATGCAGGGACAAGAATAGATGCATCACCCTGCCATTATATAGAAGCAGGGTGGCTGGTTATTAAGGCCTACTGGGGCTAAACCTCATCACCAATACTTTCCATTGTGTGTTACAGTTGATATATTGCCAGGGTGTAGTATTTTCTGCTGCCACTAGGGTTCTCCAGTATGCCTACATTGGCCAAACCGGACAGTCTCTTTGCAAAAGAATAAATGGACACAAATCTGACATCAGGAATCATAACATTCAAAAACCAGTGGGAGAACACTTCAACCTCTCTAACCACTCAGTGACAGACTTGAAGGTGGCAGTTTTGCAACAAAAAAACTTCAAAAACAGACTCCAAAGAGAGACTGCTGAACTCGAATTAATATGCAAATTAGACACAATTAACTCAGGCCTTAACAGAGACTGGGAATGGCTGGGTCATTATACTAATTGAATCTATTTCCCTATGTTAAGTTCTCCTCACACCTTCTATGGGTCATCTTAATTATCACTTCAAAAGTTTTTTTCCCCCTGCTGATGATATTCATCTCAATTGATTAGACTCTTCCTGTTGGTATGCATACTTCCATCTTTTCATGTTCTCTGTATGTATAAATATCTCCTGTCTGTGTGTTCCATTCTGTGCATCTGAAGAAGTGAGCTGTAGCTCACGAAAGCTCATGCTGAAATAAATTTGTTAGTCTCTAAGGTGCCACAAGTACTCTTGTTCTTTAAGCTGTCACAGGGCACTCCTGAAGTTGTAGCACATAGGCAGCACCCAGCAGAAGGAGAAGGCACAGAGTAGGGAACACAGGCTTCTGTGGTGCTCTCTCACTTCAGTCCTGCAGTGGCAAAGTAGACAGCCTCTGCTCCTGCTTGCTACCTACAGTGACACCACTTATTTTGGGTGCCAGCTGCCACTTCAAATACAGAGGAACAGGAGGACTTGAGGATGTACAGCCTAATAGCTCCCCTATGCCATTTTTGGAAGCCCAGAGAAGTGTGTATATTCCTTTCTGGTTATAGCTCCCCTCTCCAGGTATTTGGTGAGTGTATTAATCTAGCCCTGATTTTGTTGAGAAGCCAAAATTACAAAAGAATGGTACTTCCATTGGAAATTTAGAATGTGAGAAGCTGCAAAATCCTGACACTTTGAGCTGGAATTAGATCACAGATCAGCTTATGAAAAACATACATAGGTCCATGAAAAGCAAAGCAAGCTCTTAAAAACCCTACACCTGATTGGCAGTTCATTCTAGCTGTTCCAACTGATGCACAGCATACAGGTCAATCATCAGTAAATATGGAAGAAGTGTGTGTCTGGGGCAGATCAAAGAGGGGAAAACAGAAGGGTCTGGAAGAGTAGAAACAGAGAAAGAAAGGATGTTGAATATGGCACAGGAGTGCTTTATAAATGACATGTCTGTATATAGGTAAATAGTTAATGGATATGTAGCATTTTTTCTGGATTTCGTAGAATCAATTAAACTTCTTGTGTCCTGCAAATGGCTGCCTTGGAGAAGCGCTGTACATGGAGTGTTTGGATGTGTGTGGAGGAGTGGGTCTTCAAGAGAAAGCTTGGTAACCTGGCCCCTTGAAATCACTGAGGGATTTCCCCTTTAACTTGATTGGACCCTGGAGCAGACTAACAGTCCAATCTACTTCTATTGCATTAGAGTCAAATTTCCCCTGGAGTACAACAGTTCTGATTGGGCCATAATGGAGGAAGGCAGGTGAAAATGCAGTTAAAAGAAATCTGGCCTCAGAATGAGAGAGCCCTGAATAGAGTTCCAGAGAGAGATGCTTCAGGCTTGGAATCACAGGCAGAATCTAAGAAGCTGCACATGGAAGATGATTAATTTTTTGATGGCAATAGTTGCACTTTCTTCGTAAGGACACCCAGGGTCCATAGGAAGAAAGAGCCGATATCAATAACATAAGATTAATCAAGCCAATAAGCTTGATACAGTATAACTTGTTCATGCCATGAGATGTAAATGTATTAATTATTGACCCAGTACTGGTGCCCTTGGCAACAATGGAAGCAGGAGCAGGCCCTGGGTTAGAAGAAAATAGTGGTTTTAACCCTCTCCAGCATATTACCGGAATAATGTACCCATGTTACCCACAGTACAGACTCCTGGAAGAGAGCAGTGATGTTCATGAATTAAATAGCTTAACTGAGCTATAGTTTCAAAATATCTTTCTAAGTGTGTCTTGCATTGTATGAGCTGTCAGAGTCGTTATATGAAAAAATAAAGATAAAGATATAGCAGATAAATAATGGATGTACTGCACAAAAGGAGTATTCCTCCTCTTTCCAATATCCTGGCCAAATGCACAAAAACAAACCTTTAGGACCCTGGGTCATGACAGTTTTGGTTGTCTGGGAAGAATATTAAATGATGAAATCACATTTTCGCTTCCAAACAAAAATGCAGGAAGGATATTGACTTTGCATATATAAACAACTCTTTTTATTATTCTATTTTAAAATATCTTTCCTTCAAACCACTTCAAAAGATGTTTCCATAGAAACCTTAGAAGAAAAGCAAAAGGGAACATTATTTTTGCCCAGTTTAAATTCATCTGACACACCGCTCTGCTTAAACCAACAGTGTGTCTTCTGTGGCCATTTTTATCAGTCAAAACATCTGAATGATGATGAATGATCAGTTAAAATAGTTTTGCCTTTTCGAATTTAGAGAGACACGGTGGGTGTGATAATATCTTTTATTGCACCAGCTCTAAGAGATATTACCTCACCCACCTTGTCTCTCTCTAATATCCTGGGACTGACACAGCTACAGCTACAACAGCTGGGACTGACATGGCTACAACAACATTGCATACAACATTTTAGGATTTACAATAATTACCAGGAAGTATGTTAGGAATGCGATATATCAGTTACTCTAATTATGGCAGGCAAGAGCAAGAAAGAATTTACCACTATTGTTTAAAAGAATCTATCAAGAAAGACTAGGTGGTAAGCTAGGTGGTAACCATCACAGCCGTTTGTTCTTCCACCGAGTTCTTTAAACTGCTATGCAAATAAAAGCTTTAAACAGATTCCCAAATACAAATCAACCTGCTTTATCTCAGCTGTTTTTGTGTTGGTGATTGACAATAATACAGCACATAGAGGCTGATCCTGAATGTAAGAACATCCTGGGTCAGACCAATGGCCCCTCTAGCCTTGTATTCTTACAGTGGCTGGTGCCAGATGCTTCAGACAGAATGAAAAGAACAGGGCAATTTATCTAGAGAGCCATCCCCCGGTGTTTACTATTTTAGTCTCAGGAATGGGAAGTCTTCTCTTCCCTGTTTTGGTTAAAAACTGCTTTTGGGGATGGGGGAGCATTCAGAACCCTGAACTGAAAGGGTAGGGGTGACATACTTATTATATAACTTTTCTTGCATTTCTAACTCCATAAACATAGGACTGCATGTAAAAATCCATGAACAATGTAATGGATTATGATGCTGTATGCCATGGCCATTTAAACTTGCAGTCCAAGTCACAATCTAACCCTAAGTGATTTGCCTAAGGTCACACATCCCATCAGTAGTTGAGCAAGTAATAGAGCCCAGTTTTCCTTACTTAAGTTTGTTTTATCCACTGGCCCATCATTACACTAGCACTATTTTCTTAAGTCCTAAAAATAATGATTAGCCAGAGAGCATTAGATTACCTTTGCTAACAAATCTCAAGTAAGCAAAACACATTCCTCTAAAGAGAAGATACAGAAAGTAAGTCTGACTTCTGAATCTGTTCCCAACAGTAGTTTAATGATGGTGCCAGCTTCGTCTACACTTCAGTTCTGACTGTTTAAAGGAAGACATATTGGCCTATCTTTGCTCGCTCTCCAATAGCAAAATGTAAAAATAGAACAACTCCCTCGAGAGGGCTGCAAGGACTCCTTATATTAAGGTGAAAAATTCATCATTTACAGTACTACAGCAAGAATGGATTTTGAAGCTCTTTAGCCTCTAATAAGAGCACCATAACCCCAACCCGACTATGCAAATTTATCTATAGTGCATGGCAATTCATTTGTGTGTATTTGGAACAGCTTGAGTTTTCCATATATTTCCAGAATTAGAGGAAGGCTAAGAGCATCTATGGAGAATTCATAGCTTGTAATAGAATTCATATGAGTAATATATAAACATTTGGAAGGGCAAATGAATGATGGAGGTTACTTGCTCAGAGTATATTTCTCCCCAGCACTTTGAGGATGAGTTCAACTATGCCTATGATCTGTATCAAACGTCTTCTTGATAAGCGTACAAGCAGCTGAAAAAAAATTCTTTAGGTGCTAGTGTTAACATTAAGGACAGGAAGCTCTAAATCCCAGGGACTAACCTGCATTGTATGGCTTTCATCACTGAAGTTTAATATCTGCCTATTATAGTTCTAAAGGGTTCCCAGCTAGATAGCGCTTTGCCTTCTGGCCACATGCTGAGGGAGATAGAAAAACCTTTTGCTATGGCCTACTCCTGATTTGAAGAGTCCTATATATTTCTAAAGGAGACATAATGAAATCACTAAACTTTTTCCATTGGCTAGATACATATATGCAAAAAACCCTCCTGTCAGTATCCTAAGCCATTTCATAACCAAAGAACTTTCTTGCCAAGGGTTTGTGATCTCATTGCAATGCCAGTCAAGAACATCCTCTTGGGGTGTTAAGGTCTACATGATTACCTCAGCTTCTGCCAATCATTCTAAAGAATGTGGTCACCATACATCCTGAAATTGGATTTGCTGGATTTTAGCGGCATGACTCTCCTTAATATCAGATCACCCTTTTGAAGACCTAACTTTTGTGTATCACCAGAACCCCATGTATAGGTGTATACTAGGGCTGTCAAACAATTAAAAAAAATAATCATGATTAACTGCACTGTTAAACAATAACAGAATACCATTTATTTAAATATTTTTGGATGTTTTCTACATTTTGAAATATATTGAATTATAACATAGAATACACAATGTACAGTGCTCACTTTATATTTATTTTTGATTACAAGTATTTGCACTGTAAAAATGATAAACACAAAAAACAGTATTTTTCAATTCACCTAATACAAGTAGTGTAGTGCAATCTCTTTATCATGAAAGTCGAACAAATGTAGAATTACAAAAAAACTGTGTTCAGAAATAAAACAACGTAAAACTTCAAAGCCTGCAAGTTCACTCAGTCCTACTTCTTGTTCAGCCAATCAAGTTTGTTTACATCTGCAGGAGATAAAGCTGCCTGCTTCTTGTTTACAGTCTCACCTGAAAGTGGGAACAGGTGTTCACATGGCACTGATATAGCTGGTGTCACAAGATTTTTAAGTGCCAGATGTGCTAAAGATATGTCCCTTCATACTTCAATCATCATGCTGATGACGAGTTTCACTCAATAACAATCCAAAGCAGTGTGGACCAACACGTGTTCATATTAATTATCTGAGTCAGATGTCACGAGCAGAAGGTTGATTTTCTTTTTTGGTAGTTCAGGTTCTATAGTTTTCACATTGGAGTGTTGCTCTTTTAAAATTTCTGAAAGCATGCTCCACACCTTGTCCCTCTCAGAGCACTTCAGATTCTTAAACCTTAGATTGAGTGCTGTAGCTATCTTTAGAAATCTCGCACTGGTACCTTCTTTGCGTTTTGCAGATCTGCAGTGAAAATGTTCTTAAAATGAACAACATGTGCTGGGTTATCATCCAAGAGTGCTATAATATGAAATATATGGCAGAAAGTGGTAAAACAGAGCAGGGAACATACAATTCTCCCCCAAGGAGTTCAGTCACAAATTTAATTCATGCATTATTTTTTAAATGAGCGCTATCAGCATGGAAGCATGGCCTCTGGAATGGTGGCCAAAGCATGAAGCGGCATATGAATATTTAGGATATCTGGCACGTAAATACCTTGCAACGTCGGCTACAAAAGTACCATGCAAATGCCTGTTCTCACTTTCTGGTGACATTGTAAATAAGAAGGAGGCAGGAGGACATTATCTCCTGTAAATGTAAACAAATTTGTTTGTCTTAGCTATTGGCTGAACAAGAAGTAGGACTGAGTGGACTTGTAAACTCTGAAGTTTTACATTGGTTTGTTTTTGAATGCAGTTATGTAACAAAAATAAATCTACATTTGTAAATTGCACTTTCAGGACAATGAGAATACACTACAGTACTTGTATGCAGTGAATTGAAAAATACTATTTGTTTATCATTTTTACAGTGCAAATATTTGTAATAAAAATATATATTTTGATTTCAATGACACAGAATACAATATATATGAAAATGTAGAAAAACATTCAAAATGTTTAATACATTTCAATTGGTATTCTATTGTTTAACAGTGCGATTAAAACTGTCATTAATTTTTTTGAGTTAATCACATGAGTTAACTGCTATTAATTGACAGCTCTAATGTATACTACATAAAAGTTCAGGAGAAAGGAATAAGGAACCCATATCTTTTTGAAGATTAAGCCAAATCTTAGCAAACCTCAAATTGACTCCATCAGGTCAAAGGACACCATTCAAAGTGTATGTGTGTGAGGGGAGATCATAGGTGCTGGAATTAGGGGTGCTGCCGCACCCCTTGGTTTGAAGTGGTTTCCATCTGTCACGGAGTCAGCAGGCAATGCTCTGGAACTGCTCCCCACAAAGCCTGGCAGGGCTTTGGGGAGCCTCCTCTCCCTTGGAGCAGACTTGTTCAGGGCAAGAAGTTCACACGTCTTCACCTCCTGGGTCTCTCCTTGGAGCATTCAGCATCCTCTGCCCCTATGTGCGCTTCCCACAGCGAGCCTGCCCCGGCGGGGTCCTGGGGAAGCCAGAGGGTCCTGCACCCCCACTTTGCAGTCAGATGTGACTCTCAGTAAAACAGCCAGTAAAACAGAGGTTTATTCGATTACAGGAACAGGGTCTAAAACAGAGCTTGTAGATACAGCAAACCGGACCCCTCGGCCGGGTCCATTCTGGGGGGCAGTGAGCCAGACCCCCACATCTGCACTTCACTCCTCGACCCCAGCCAGCTCCAGACTAACAACCCCCTCCAGCCCCTCCTCCTCTGCTCAGCTCCTTTCCCGGGCAAGGAGGTCACCTGATGTCTCCAACACCTTCAGTTGGCACCTTTGCAGAGGAGGGGCCCAGGCCATCAGTTGCTAGGAGACAGAGCTTCAGGCATTTAAGTGCACTGGCCCTTTGCTCTGCCAGATACTTAAGAACTGCCATGGGGACACTGAGGCACCAACACAGTATTCAGAGAAAACATTAAGAAAATTCCCAGTTTGCCACACCATCATATACAGGGTTTACAGTTTGGTTCAATCATCAGGGGGTAGCCGTGTTAGTCTGTATCCACAAAAACAACGAGGAGTCTGGTGGCACCTTACAGACTAACAGATTATTTGGGCATAAGCTTTCATGGATGAAAAATCTCACTTCTGCATCTGAAGAAGTGAGGTTTTTTACCCACAAAAGCTTATGCCCAAATAAATCTGTTAGTCTTTAAGGTGCCACCAGACTCCTTGTTAGTTTGGTTCAATAGCTCTCAGCACCCCCACTACACAAATTGTTCCAGCACCCTTCTGGGGCAGAAGCACAGGGTCCCATAGAAAGACCCCCTGTCATCTCACACTAACCACAGGATCCTATCCCTAACTCTCTCTGGTCCCTTGGTGCAGTAGCTGGGCGGGGTTGCTGCAGCCCTAGCGCCTTTTAGCAGAAATATCTGTGACAAGATTTCCTCAGAGCATAATCACCAGGTGAAATTCTATATCCCAGGAGATAGTAGCAGACTGCACATCAGTGGGATCTTTTTAAATTACTGCAATGGTCTTTCATTTTGATGTGTTCAAAAAGTTTTACGAACATTAACCAATTCATCCCCAAAACAGGCCTGGGAAGTAGATAAGATTTTGATTCTCATCTTGCATATGGGGAAACAGACAGATTAAGGTTGTACAGTGAGTCAGAAACTAGAACCTAGGAGTCCTAGCTTTCACTCCCATGTTTCCTCTCTAGCCTTAGATGCTATTTACCCACCCTATACCTCTTCCCCACATCTTTCCCCCCACAAATATGTACTCAGGAAGGACAGGCTTTTATCTTCTAGAACACCAAGCAAAGAGCAGCTGTTATGATCAGGTGGGCCTATCCCACATTATCAGTTGCCCTCCCAATTTCAGAGGACTGGTTTGTTTGCAATCCCCCTCCTAGCTTTTGGCTGTTTAGACCAGTGGTGGGAAACCTGCAGGAAGTGGCACGGAGGCGGAGGCACGGGGCGCCCGCAGCTCCCATTGGCCAGGAACACCGAACCGCAGCCACTGGGAGCTGCGGGCGGCCGTGCCTGTGGACAGTCAGTGTAAACAAACTGTCTCACAACCCGCCAGCAGATTACCGTGACGGGCCGCATGCAGCCTGCAGGCTACAGGTTGCCCACCACTGGTTTAGACTAACCTCTTCAGGGCAGGGACAGTCTCTCACTGTGCTTACACGGTACCTAGTACAATGGGGCCTTGATCTCAGTTGAGGCCTCACAATACAAATAAATAATGCAGCACATGTGAAGCTGAGTCCTGATTGATTTCATCAGGGAAGGAGATGGAAGCATTTCACTGAATAAATCAAAGATCTGAAACAACAAATGAGAATCCAAAATGAAAGAACAAAGGTTCTGGACAGAGAATGTTGGATTAGCTTTCAAAGGGACATATTTGTCATTAAAAAATAAAGTGATCCTTACAGCCAAGATTAGAGCACAGAGGGGGCATAAATTCTGCTTTATTTCTGCAGGACAGCTAGAACTGCATGTATTAAGGACCTCTTGCATCTTTCAACACAAGAGGGTAAAGGAACCTGGCATTTTGTTTTAAAATAAAGGTATCTGAGTATGTATACGTTAGAGGAAATATTTCCAGGAGTTACCTTCTCATTATGGTTCTCAACTGCAATCTCTTTCAATGCCTCTCACTCTACAAACAGCACTGCAAAATACAATTGGGGCTTGTCTAAGCAGGAAGTTAAGCCAAATTAACTAAAAGGTGCAAATGTAAAGCGCATTATTTAAAGCACATTAAACTCCTGCACTTGCACTGATGCACTTTAAATTCACACTTTTAGTTAATTTGCCTGAATTTTCCTACTTTCATAGGTTAGTTTCAGATTGTGGCAACCCCTGGGCCAGTTTCAGTTGAAAGTCTGTGCGCTCTCCTGGACCCTCTGTTGCCTCAAATGTAGGCCAAGCCTCAGAGGCCTAATCTAGCCAATAATATTTAGCCACAGATTTTTCTGAGTTGTACATTCTTTTCTTCTCTCAACTGATTCATTTACATGTTTCCCACTGTATTCTGGATTCTGACACAGGCTTCTCATAAGATATTGTGACTTTCTTTCACCTTAAACAACCATCTGTGGAACAACAGCAGTATTGCCCATCTCAGTAACTCAAAAATCATGAGTCAGGCATGAAAAAAAATCATGAGATTGTTAAAAAAATTCTCATGATTTTTAAGTCATCTAATATATTTCAGGTTATTTTGTCTTCTGGTTTCTGATTCTTTAGGTTGCACTGTGGTAATGTTTTCAAATTTTTACCTGCAACCACAAGAGTTAGGAACTTACCTTTTAAAAACAAATGAAAGCTGATATTTTCACGTAATCACTTGACTCCATGAGTAAGGGCTTTATTAAAGACACAAAATATCATGATAGAAATTGCAAGTTGGCAACTCTGTTATACCAGAGATGGATCAAAACTGGAATCGCCAGTTTGACTCCCTTTGGATACGGTTTTGTTTCCATGTCAGATCTAAGCCCAGAAATAGCCGGTTTCCTGCTTGTGGTTCACATGCCATTGACATCTTGCAGACCAGTTCACAGGATATCAGTGCGTTGAATTCATTGCCCAATACTAACCCTTCTATTTTTCTGCTAAACTCTGATCATTTAGTAACCTCTTTCTACCACCAACCCTTGTCTTCTTTGTCTATTTTGACCTACGGGATGTACTGTACAGCCAATCTAGGTGCCAGACAGCACGATAGGGGTCTGATCCTTGATTGGTGCTACAGGCACTACTACAATGCAATTAAAATGATTCAACTTTGAATTCAAAGCCCATGTTAAACCTAATCTGGGTTCTAACAACATATCCTTAGCCCTTCTCTAATCTATAAAAACATTGAACATAGGCCGATAACATTCAGGGTAAGTGGGTGCCTCCTTCCTTTAATGCCCTGCAGCCAGTATTTGCAAGTTACCAATCAACAAGCCTGATGACTCCTTAAAGGGTTATGTGACAAAGTCACAGCTGTTCCTTATTCCCACCTGCTGCTTAGAGCTGTGCAAATTTCATAGGAACAAAGACTTGAGAAACCGATTAATTTGAAAAGGGAACATTTCTCATTTGTAACTTTCCTGAAAAATGTCAGACCACTACAGACATTTATGGATTGCATGGTTAAGTTAAAGTACCAGTACATGTAGCAGAGAAATCTGTATACAGGAACAATGTTTGCAGCGAGGGCTGTACGAGTCCTGTGGGGTTTGGATCGTGACGGGGCTGTGAATGGAATCCTGAAGTTTGGTTGACAGGGCCTTAGGATCCTGAAGATTAGTTTAGGATTAACTCAAACCTCCAGAAGAACCTCCTAGCTAGTCTCTCCCTTAAACAAGATCACTCAACAGGCCCCAAATACTCTGGGAAATCCTCTAAGTTAACAAAGGGGCCTCCTATCATACATGGGGAGAAAAAAGGTTTGTGTGAACCAGGTGCAAGAGTAGGCTGAAGTTAGCGATTGCATCAAACTCCAAGTCCAGTCCTCAGTGTGAAGGGTTTACATTCAAGGAGAATATTTTGCTTACAAACAAGTTGTTTCCTAACTTGTATTGTAGGTGGAGCTGAATTCATTCAGTAAATACAAGCTACATAAAAGTAATTACTGGCCTACGTGTTGAGACACTGGGATTTAGGACCCATCTATTCGTTCCCCCCAGGCATAAACACACGATAAAACAAGGAGCATCAGTGTTATATAGCAATTCCTTGGACAAATGAAAGTTATTTGAGGAGTGAGAATGAGTGCTCTGTCCAGGGCTGTGTTGCAGGGGGGCCCCAATTCTTTCCCTTCACATCATGCACATCCCTTTTCCTACAGTCTTTCTTCTAAGTTAGAGACTCTTGATATCAAAGCAATCAAACAGAAACCATCAGCTGAGACCATTTCTGTTCCTTACAGTACCATAGGTACCAAAAATGCAATGAAAAACATCTTTGATTTTGTGAGGGTTTTTTTAGGAAGTTACAACTATGGTCACAGATGTTACTTAAAATCTTGAACTAAGTCATTCAAGGTCCATTATTTTTGCTGACAATCAAATATTTGCATTAGCTGTGGCACCTTCTCTTGTTCACAGTGGACCCTACAGAGAAATGTGTTAGGCTAAATCACTTCTTGGCTGGGATGGGGTTCAGGATGAGTTCTAACACCTACAAGATGCCTCTAAAACCCCCTCAGCTAAAAACCCTCATGTGGCAGAGGTGGTTTTACTGAAAATGCAGGTATGAAAGGTGGCTATCTGGTGCCTTTAAGAATGACTAGATTGCTTACAGCAGGCAGGGGCCTTCTGCCTGGAAGGGCAGCCTATCTCAAACCCCCATCCATGGGTTAAATGAAGCCTGGTGTTCGGTAGTGGTGACACCAGTACTTCCTGGTGGTGGTCCACCAGATCTACAGCAATAAGGTGGCAAAAAAAAAAGAGTGGGCATATACTTAGTGTAACTAGGGAAAGGCCCTCTCACAGTTATGTCAGGGCAGCCAATTGAAACTATGGTTTCTATTGAAGCAAGGTGACTATCTTGATGCAAGCAGTTTTCTTTTTTATGACAAGTAACCAAAAGGTCAGTAGTAGATACCACTTATAAGGAGGGGTAAGACCAGCTTGAATGCAGAGTTGCCAACACGGAGTCCTAATGTGGCACCTGAGCCTGACATAACAGAGGAGTGGAGAGAAATACAGTCCAAGAAATCAATAGTAAGGCACCTGGACCGGATGAAGTGATGGCAGATCAGCTGAAAGTCTTGGGCAAGAGAGGGATAAAATGGATGAGCAGAGGAGTTAACACCATATGGTGAAACAATATAATTCCTCAAGACTAGTGCAAGTCTATCCTGGTCCCAATTTATAAGAAGGAAAACATCCATGAACATGGAAATTACCAACAGATAAAGCTATTATCACGTAAGATGAAAACACTAGAATGTATCCTAGATGCTAGAATTAGGAGAAGGGTAGAAACTCTCCTCTAACAAGAGCAGTTCTGCTTTAGGAAAGGATGGGAAGGCACAAATGCCATGTCTGTAATTCAGCAAGGGCTAGAGAAGCGGCTAGAGTACCAACAGAATTGCTTCTGGGCTTCTACAGCCCTAGAAAAGGCATACAATAAAGTGGAAAGAAGGATACCTGCACCAGTGCTAAGGAAATATGGAGTTTCTGAGGATTTAATAACTATGGTGAATGCACTATACAGATCACTTAAAACAGTGACTGGAACAAGTCCTTTGAAGTAAAATTTGGACTGCACAAGGGATGTCAAATCTAACTCTAAGCCTAAATTTGCTGTTGTTTATATCATATTGATGGACTATGTCATCAGGAAGATCCCAATGGGAAAAAGTAAGATGCTGCTATATGCAGATGACATAGTAATAAGGATATCCTCAAGAGACAACCTAGAGGAAATAGTAAACCAGTGGTATGACTAGCTATGCTGGCATGAAATGAAAATGAGAATGATTAAGATGGCTGTCATGTGGGTCATAATGGAATGAGATTAAACCAGACTGACCAGTTCACATACATTGGTGGCCAGGCAAGCCTGAATATGAGATCCAGTACTCCCCAACTTGGACTACAAGAGTGAGGAACATCATCTCGTGTATGAAAATTGTATGTCATTGAGACTAAAAGCCAAACTGTATAGAACAATGGTGTACCGTGCAATGCTGTGCAATGCAGAAGCATACATGGTAAAGAGACAGCAGGTGTAACACCTACAGGAATTTGAGATGAGATGATTTCATGCCATAAGAGGAGTTATGCAAAGAGATACTTGCATTTCAATAACTATTGGGATGGAAGTCAAAGGCGGCAATATGGCTGACAAAGTCCAGGAAGTATAATTTTGTTGGTTCAGACACATGCAGAAGATGAATGAAGGGGATCTGGTGAAGATAGCATAGCAGGAGAGGATGGTAGGAAAGAGACACTGATGAAAGTCAAGGAAGCGATGCATGGATTGCATCAAAGATGGTAAGAAGGTGGACCTTAGTGTCTCAGACAGACAGAGATAGCTGATGCTTGCAAAATGACCTGACCCCAGCTGATGGGACAAGGGGAGGAAGAAGAAGCAGATTCATTATTCATTATTTTGCCCTGATGATCAAATATTTATATTTGGCCTGTAGCTATACTACCTTCTCATGTGTTCCCATTAGACCCTAACCATAAAAGCTGGGTCAAGCTAAGACAGTGCTTACACTAAAGATCTCCAAGGAAGATTGCAGGCCATTGGAAATGGTGCTGGAGATTAGTAGGTGGGCACTCACTCTTGTGTCTCAGTCAGTCCTGAAGCAAGGGACCAGCATCGTGCTAGGAAACTCTGTGCAGCTGGAAGTACTACCATTTTTAAGAGACTTAAAACAATTCTACCTACCTCCTTTTGAAATTTGCCACCTGATAGCACAAGAAGAAAAAATTTAAATCTGTGTCCTTGCTAAATTGCCATCTGGGTAAATACTTGCTGCCTTCCTAATTTCCCACTACAGTTTCAAATGGATAGGATGCATTCTATCTCATTTCCTAGCTTAAGGTTGCTGTGCACTCTCAAACAGCTGTTGCTTTCCACCCCAGAAATGGAAAAGTTATTCCTGTACATATGCAAGTGCCTGATACCATTTGACATGATATAAATCATCTTTAAAAAACAGTCATGTAACAGGCATGTAGGCTGAATTATTGTGCCTACCTATGCCCTGAATTGAGAGTTTTCACTGACTATGTTGCCAGTGCTGATGAGAATCTACACAGGGGAACTCAGCGCACCCAGCTCCCCATGGAGCAGAGCTCTGTGGTGACTCCCAGCAATAGACTGTGGAAGAAGGAGAAATAGCGTGCTGAGGATAAGACCCACTGGCCCCACACATTGTGGCTCTAATGACTGTTTTGTGGGGAACTGCAAATTGGGCTGCTCATTCATTCCCCTCTTACTATAAGCTGCAGCACAGCAGCATGCTACCTACTACAGGCTGGGGCTAAGCATTCCATCCCACAGAGCAGATCCGTACAGGGCAAAGCTCTTTGACTCATGCTTTGGTTTGTGCCTTAGGCTCTGTCCCATAGTTGGTTTAGCAGTCGTCAGGAGGAGTCACCTTTAAATACAATTAAAATTAGTCTAGCGTGTAATCTAAAGTCAAATATCTGGGCATAAGTGTTTACATATGTGGGAATGGAGGATGAATTATTTGCCTGAGCAAACTGAAAAGCTACACATAGGCGAAGCCTGTTTTGATACTTTTTGCTAATGAGATGAAACATAAAATGACTTCCTCGTTGTTATGCTGAAGAGTGTCATGCATATTCACAACTACCTCTGCGGAACTGAAACCATTTAGACAAGGGGAGTTACCGAAGACATAAAAGGAATAGATTTCACAATCCAGCTAATGATTAGACAGAGTCAACTTTTAAATATAATGATGGAGACAAATATATATATATGCATGTTTGTGTAGTTATCAAAAATTACTGTTTGCAGCATAATGACAGCTTTGGCTTTTATTTTAACTATCTGCATTTCACTCATCTTAAAAACCAAGGGCCAGATAGGGTTCTTCACACCTAGGGAAACCCAGTGGGGGTTCTCCTTGAGTGCTCCTATGACAGAGGAATCTTGAACTGATACCTTGAGGAGCTTTAAGTGACAGAAGGGATTTTCCAGGGGTCAAGGATCTGATGCAAGTCATGGATTCTAAGGTTCTGTGATGAACTGTCTGATTTCAGGCCCTCTCTCTCTTTCAGTTCATGTTGTTTCTTTTACCCTTGTGTTGAACAGAAGCCACTATCTAGTTCATACACATTAGCTATACAAGCACAAGCTTTGAAACAGAGATAAAGAACTAATATCCAAACTGGGTCACGTCAACAAAGCCATCTAACAAATATAGAAAGCCATTACAGAAAGTTGTTATTTCAATAGCCCAACTAATCTGCACCATCATGTAGTGTTGCATTTGATCCAAGCTTCTACCTTAACTGTGTTCCATTAACTTTTACAGTATCACTGCAGTGAATATGATCAGGGCATAAATCAGTGTATGTTATAGGACTTGTGCTCTCCACTGAAGAAAAATGATGTAAGCGCTGTAATTCCCTAAAAATCCTCTAGCAGCATGGAAGATTTTCATTGGCATCAAAATCCAGAAATGGACATAATTCTCTAGTACTCCTTGTGAAACTCTGCTCAGCTGAAAGAGTTCACAAGAGATACAAATGGATAATGGAGGTAACTTCAATAAGTGAATGAGGCTACTCTGAAGGACAAAACATGCATCTCCCAAAAGTGAAGCATAAACCACCTGAATTCTAAAGGGTAATATCCTTCTGAGAGTGATATCAGACAAGTCCAAAGAGGTTATGAAATCACAGTATTTTAACATGGGGGCAAATTTTTCTTCTTCCCTTCCCTGCTCCTCCACCAAGGGGTACAGAAGGCCTGATAAGCAGTTGAAATAATGCTGTTCTAAGCCCCTAATCCTGTAGTTGACTCCAGGTGAGTAGACATCCCTGTGCCTATGAGAGGCTACTTCTGAGTCAGTGGGGCTCTGCATGGATAAGGGAAACAGCCACTTGGAGTCAGTTGCAGGATCAAGGCCTTCATCAGAGAGGACATAACAAGGAATGGCAGGAGCAGTGATGGTGCATGTCAAAGAAAAGGGAAAGTAGCCTTTAGGAGGGAATTATTGAAAAGTCCTTCAGAACATTTAATTTATTTCTGTGTTTTGAAAATGAGGTGGGACAACAAAGGGTGCAGATAGTGCTGGAGCTGAGATTACAGATGGAAAGTGAGCTGATGAGAAGCTTTGGGCAGGAGTTAGAGAGGAAGTGATAGAGGGCACTTGGCCCTCGGGGAGAGAGAGACAAAAAACCTTGACTAGAACTTTTTAAATCAAGTTAGACAAGATTTGCTCAGTGCCTAGTATTTCCCTGCTTCTGGAAAGGGATAAGGGTCCAGCTTTCAACAACAATGATTTGCTAATATGCTGACTACACTGGTTTAAACATAGAAGCAATAACTGCCCTATTGGCCTCAAGCTAATAGCAAGGTAGAGAAATTAATTTAGGCTCCAACTTGCAGCTGCAAGGAAAGCTTAAAAAGTGTTGAAGTTTTCAAATGAAGTTGCCAAGCAACTCCCCATCTCTCAACTAACATTCCACCTGCACAGGAGCTGCTTAGAAAGCCCCAGGGAATTACTTCACCAGGAGAACCTGTGCAGCAAAAGAGAAAGTCATTATAACAGAAATACCTCTACTGGCTCATTTGGAATGTAAAAGCTGCCATGTTAGTGAGGAACCTACAGTAACTCACCCTGACTCAGATTATCCTGCAGGTTTCTTTTGTTGCTGGTGCAGGGCATGATCTTCCTATGGCACTAAAAATGGCCTGGCAGCTATTGTGGTACAGGGAGTCAACTTCAACTCTTGGCAGCTGGTTGGTGTCAAGCTGTCCCTGGCAGGCAATCCTGGCCCATCGCTCCTTGAACCTGTTTCAGCTGTCACAGTCTACCTCAAGCTATTTGATTCAATAGGACCCCTTGGCTAATCTCTATCCATCACTTCCAGTAAAGCAGGAAACAGTTCAGCTCTACACTGCAAAAGCCAGTATAGTCTCCTTACTATAATTCAGTTTTAACTAATATTGGCTTAGTTCGTGTTACCCGATTTTGTGTATCTAACAGTTAGACCTAAAACTACATTTTAAAATGGATATGTCCAAGATTGGCAGGTTTCATCTGCCTGTGTGTTTACTCCATGATACAAACACATATCATGTGATCATGATTCAAGCAAAACTCAACAGTTTCAGTTCAGAGGGACTTATGCAAACCTTGTCTTCTGTTTCAGTTCATATGGATTCCATCCCTCCCCACCTCCTGAATCTCAGGCTCAGGCTCAGCTTAGCCCAGCCCAGCCCAGCCCAACCCAACCAATAAGGCACCTTGAAACTTCGCAAACATCACAGGTTTCCCAGAGTTTCAGAGAAAACTAGAGTAATCCCTGGTTTCCTTGTACCTAAGCCCAGGTTTGCTCAGAAGAATCACAAACCTTAGGAACAGTTCAGCAAACCTGGCCTGAGTTTATAGTTTGTCAAGAAACCCAAACCCCAGCAAGAATGCATGATTTGGGGCTTCATAAGGGAAGTTTTTGTAAAACTCTGCTGATATGGGCTGATGTCATCTACTCTGCTGATGAGTAAAAGCAGCAAACATTAAATGTGTGAGGAAAAGTTAAACATGGAGGAATCCTGTTCCATTGATGAAGACCACTCACTATGGGCTTGTCTACACTGCAGTGTTAGTACAAGTGAGAGCAGCCAAATAACTGCAAAATAACACTTGCATTGCATAGAGCGATTGGATTAACTGTACAGAATAGCTGCATCCCTTCTGCTTGCTAACCTGGGCTTCAACCTTTGCCTCCTAACTTGAGTTTAAAAACACCATTTAACTCAGGCTAGACGTTTGTTTGCAAACAGGAGTCAGGTTTGGGGCAACACTCACGTTGTACCTCAAGCAAAAAAAGTATGGTGGGTTCTATATTTATGGTACCTCAATGACTCTAGATCAAATTCAGCATGTATTCGAACCAGCCCTGCAATATCAACCAGGGTTCTCAAGGTCAAAGTGAATTCTTTCCAGTGCGTTAATGCAGGAATCAGAATAGAATCTAGCTCCTTCTCTGACAGTCAGTGCTTAATTTGTGATGAAAGAGGTGCTGGGTCTCAAGCAATTAGGTACTGGGGTCAAGCAATTTTTTTTACATTCATCACTGATGCAGCAAGCCCAGAGGTGCTGGGGCTATGAACTGCTAAGCCTAGAGGTGCCAGGCCTCAACTCTGGCACAAATTAAGCACTGTCTATAGCTGTGTGGGCTTGAGGATAATAAACAGGATGTTCTTGAGGATAATAAACAGGATGTTCATTGGATCCAGAATGTGTCTAGCATTAATATATTAGATACAAGAGACTAGAATTACTTTGGAGGTAACAGAACTGCTACACTAAATTTGTCAGAGCTAGTATGATGTCTAACAGAGTTTGGAACAAGGAATCCCGATAGCTCCATACTGTATATGGAAGAGAGGTCCCACTGGTAGGAATGTGAAAAAGGTAAGAAATGAGCCCCAAAATAAAGTAAATTTAGGCAGTCTTTCCACTGTCTTTTCAATGGAGGTGATTTAAGGACCTGACCTCTCCTTGATATAAATTCATAACTTATACTGGTGCATAATAAAATTATTAGTGCTTAAAGACTTGTTTCTAGCTAATACAGAAAACTGGAGATATTTTTCAAGAACAGTTGGTGTAAATGTAATCCCTGTGTGCTGGCAGCAGCCAGGGGCAGCTCTAGGCATTTTGCCACCCCAAGCACAGCAGGCAATGCCTTCGGCAGCGGGACCTGCGGACCCTCCACAGGCAAGCCACCGAAGGCAGCCTGCCTGCCGCCCTCGCGGCAACTGGCAGAGCGCCCCCAGTGGCTTGCCGCCCCAAGCACACACTTGGCATGCTGGTGCTTGGAGCCGTCCCTGACAGCAGCAGTATCATGTGGATTATCTGCTATGAAACCTCTGTCCACAGAGTACCTCTGATTATAATTTTACAATCCAGCCCAAACAAGACAGAGACCAAATTATGGCTCAGACATCATTCAGTCCCTGCTGTCCCATTGGTCCCTGGGGGAAAAAAGATGCATCAACCCTTTTCCTGGTTCAGTTTACTCCCTCTTTGCTGTGGCTCAGATGTGTATGCCAGCATGGAAGCATGCACACTCCCAACCCACCCCCCAAAAGACTCCACCCCTCCCTACCCCTGATCATTCACACCTCACCCATCTGCATGGGAAGGAGAGTAGCAGTCTGGCAGCAGCGTCTCTTGTAGTTGTATGGTGGTGATCTGGGTAACCCATGCAGGAGAATAAGGCGGCCAGCTATTTTCCATTACTCCCCTACATGGGTGAGCAGGAAGGCTGATGAGTATAGCTCTTGCATGATTATTCCTTGCTCACTTAGCTCATTCTTTCCTGCCCTGCTCATAACCCTACTTTCTTCTGGGCAACCACAGTGAATAAATCCATGTTGATGAATATCCAGTTCAAGTACACAGTACAGTAGAGTAATTTACAGGAGGATATGCCTTTTGCCTGGCACAAGCCATGTAAGGACACATTCTTTAATCTCACAGTTGTAAGGGGCCAGTCGGAATTGGAAAAATGAAAAAAAAATTACACGGTGGTTTAAAAAGTTTTTAGGGAGATTAAGGGATAATTTTTCATTCAAACTTAGAAATAATAATAAAAAATTAGGGCTAACCAGGGTAAAGAGAACAGAACAGGATAAGCACAGCCCAATTTCAATTTAAAGCAACAAGAGGGCTTATCAGCTTATCATTTTAAGATTTAAGAGTTCAGGAAGAGTGCATCAGATCAGGAACAGGGCCCGGGGCAATGGCTTGCAATGCAAAATAGCAATTAATGCTGATTTGTACAACAGCATCAATGGGCATGTAAGACTATATGAGTAATGGGAAGCACACCTTGGGGGCCAGGTGAATGTATATATATGGAATTGCAAAAACAAAACAGGAAAACCTGTAGGATTGTATGGCTCAACAGATGGTAATGAGCTATAAATCCTTTCACCTTTCAGTTCAAATCTAGCTCTGCATGGTAGTGATTGAAAACCCAGCCCAACTCCATGGGAAAGATTTCAGTTTCATAAAAACTGGTAATAATTGGCAATTTGTTGACATTTCTACTGTGTTGTCTTGTGTCAGGGTCCCATATTATGCTGAGTGCTGTATAAACTATGAGGTAGGTAAATATTAGCCCCATTTTATAGAAGGGGAAATTGAGATACAAAGCAGTTAAGTGACTTACTCAAATTCACATAAGAAAACAGCAATACAATTCTGATCTCCCAATTTCGAATCCATAGTTTGTGGTTGTCTATCCTGTCTCTTGAGGAAAGTATTCCCCTATGTCCTCCCCCAATTCTGAAATTAGTCCAGTCAGCACCTTGTAATTCAGCTTTGTCAAATATGTAGGTAAAAATATTGATGACATTTGTTCAGAGAAAGTTACTCTTAGATATTGAATTGAATAAACTATTCTGTTATTTACATTACAGAAATTACCTTACAATGACTGGCATAGATATTAGTAGTTGTATCATCTAACAGCAATAGTGCTAGTTATAAGGAAATAAACAGTCTGTGTATACAGCTATCTCTGAAACAGAGGTTTAATTGGCTCTGAAAGTTCAATTCAGTATTTCTCAGAAGTACTGATGTCAAAATAGATCTAATTTTATTCATATTTAATTGCCATTTGTCTTTAATAAAAAGGAGGAAAAATTAATGAGATTGCTTTGTTTTGTTTTTGAGCTATTATTGCAATAATAGGAGCAGGGTTGGAAGATAAACTCACCATTGACGGAGTTAATGCAATATAAGATTTATCTAATCTATGCTATTTGTATACCATATTTCTATATTTTACACATATCTAAACCATAATAAGATTTTAATAAGATAATTTATGGGCATTGCCCCCAAATTCCATCAGCAGCAAATCTCCATATTCAGTTTCACTAGCACGTGACTTCATAGGTTAGAGATGGATTTGAACTACAACGTCAGACCAAATCCCTTCATGTTTTGGTTTGGGAATGTAGTCTCAATTCTCCAGATGTAAATTTAAAACCAAACCAAACCAGGCTTGCAAGGGCATGTATTCCAGACTCACTTCAGATGTGGCCCAAGATGAAATCATTAATGATCTTCTGTGATTTTCTCAATTTTGGAATAAACAACCAAATAAAAAAAAATAAAAAAAATCTTACCACAATTGATGTAAAGGTTTCAGGATCAGCATACCTGAACTGTCATGTAGGTTAGTCCTTAAACTTGAACACCAAACTCTAGCCTAACCCTAATCCAGACCAAGACACTGCCTTTTCAACTCTTGACATATAGTGGATTTACATATCAGTAAGTATACTCCTTTACAAACACATAAGTAGACCCATTCTGAGTCCAGGTTACATACAAACCATTCAAATATGAAAATGACAGGTACAGGGGATGGAATTAGGAGCCTAACTATATTATCTCTTCCTATATTTTATTTACACACACCTTTATTATTCAAATGACAGAGGACATTGAACAACTTCAGATGATCAACAGAATTTTCTATCTAATTAATAAACATCAAAGTCACCACCCTCTTTCTCATTAACAGAAAGTTACAGATAACTCATGTTTGATGAATGCTGACTTGTATGTCAGATATCCCAGTTGTTGAACAAATATGGATGCAATTCAGAAAGTAATCACAGGGAAGAGAAAATTGATCATATGGTGGTAGGTTTTATATTAGTTACCTCGCCAGACTTGAAACTCTGTTTTCATAAGCTTCTTGAAAAGGGATTTTCTGGAAATCATATTCTGAACAATATTTTAAAGCAATCTGTCAGGATAACATAGCAGAAACTATTCATATTGCCTACCATGATGCATGATACAAATCTGTTTAACGTACATCAGTGTCCTCTCCACATGCAAGCAGATTGAAGCTTCTAGTTTAAAAAAAAAAAGATGAAATGAGTGAGGTATAAAAATGAAGTTTCGACCAGAATTACAAATCAGATTTTTTGCAAGATTACCAATGTAAGCAAACTGTATATTCTTCACTGCATGGCCTTTTAAAAAGGATGTGAATGAAACTTTGCTACCAGCTTTAAAATTAAAGACAATGGTTTAATTATACTTTAAAAAGAGAGTGAGCAAGGGAGGGAGAAAGCAGGTGCTTTCAAAATATCAGTGTACATTCAAAACTAATGATTTTCATCAGTTTCCAAAGTTCAAGAGGTAGGGGTAAATTCTCAGTTGATTTAAATTGCTCTAGCTGTACTGACTTCAAAGGAAATCAACTGCAGTTCATTAAGTTAATGGAGCTATGACAATTTACATCAGCTAAGAATCTGTGCTATGGTTTTAAAAGGGCAGTATGATCCATAGGCTACAAAACTGGACAGGGGCTCAGGAGACACGAATTCTACTCCCAGCTTTGCAACTGACCAGATGTAGGTCCTTAGGCAAGTTACTTCCCTTCTCTGTGCTTCTATGCCACTCCTACTTTTTGTCTATTTAGGCTGTAAACCTTTGGGGCTTCTCTCCGCACTATGCATTTGTAGAACAATAGGGCTCCAATCTCAGCTGGGGCCTCTAGGCACTATGCTAATATTAATAAAAATAATGACGGGAATAAAACAAAGGAATCAAATGCAATCAAAAAACTATGCACACCAAGCAAAATGTCTACCCTTATCAGACTAATGGTCACATCTGAGTGTGTGACTGTCCTGACTCTGAGTGTCCAGTATGTGATATTGCAAAAGCAGAGCTAGCTCTAGTTTTTTGTTTTGTTTTTTTGTGGACATATAGAAAAACAAAATAAAATGTGGTTTGGATGGGATTTGCACTTTTCACTAAAGACTGAATCTGCCTTCCTTTGAAATCACCACCCAGGCGTTTCCTGCCCCTAGGCTGTGCTCCTACTAACATCACCTATTTGTGAGACTCTGGCCATGGCTACACTTACAGTTTTGCAGCACTGGTAGTTACAGCTGTGTTCGTACAGCTGTGTAGGGCCAGCGCTGCAGTGTGGCCACACTGACAGCTACCAGCGCTGCAGTGTGGCCACATTTACAGCACTTGCAGCGCTGTTGGGAGTGGTGCATTGTGGGCAGCTATCCCACAGAGCACCTCATCCCATTTTGGCGCTGTGGCTTGTGGGAAGGGGAAGGAAGTGTGCGGGTCTTTCCGCTTCCTGTTCCAACGCCCTGAGGTGCTTTGCTACACATTCCGAGCAGTTTGGCGGCATTGTGATTCTGCAGTGCGATTTCTGAGATTTTTGTTATAAATGGAGCCTGAGCTGCTGAGGACCTTGCTGATGAATGTTGCCAGCACATCACGCATGGCAGTGGAGCTATTCCTTCAGCTGCAAAGTGACAGTGAGGAGTCAGACGATGATATTGAAACGCCTGACGCTGAAGACACTCAATTGCTTGTGGCAGTAACAGACGTGCTCAGCACCGTGGAACGGCACCTTTGGGCTCGGGAAACCAGCACTGAGTGGTGGGATCACATCGTCCTGCAAGCCTGGGATGACGAGCAGTGGCTGCAGAACTTTAGGATGAGAAAAGCCACTTTCATGTCACTGTGTGCTGAGCTCGCCCCTACCCTGCGGCGCAGGGACACGAGATTGAGAGCTGCCCTGCCAGTGGAGAAGCGGGTGGCTATTGCAATCTGGAAGCTGGCAACTCCAGACAGCTACCGATCGGTGGCAAACCAGTTTGGAGTGGGAAAGTCCACCGTTGGAATGGTGCTGATGCAAGTTTGCACAGCCATTAATTGCACCCTGCTAAGAAGAACTGTGACTCTTGGGAACGTGCAGGACATTGTGGATGGCTTTGCAGAAATGGGTTTCCCTAACTGTGGAGGGGCAATAGATGGGACGCATATTCCTATTCTGTCACCACCCCACCTGGCATCAGAGTACGTTAATCGCAAGGGGTATTTCTCCGTGGTTCTGCAAGCGCTTGTGGATCACCGTGGGCGTTTCACTGACATTTACTCAGGATGGCCTGGAAAGGTGCATGATGCACGCATCTTTCGGAACAGTTCCCTGTTCAGGAGGCTGAGGGCCGGGACTTTTTCCCAGACCGCAAGATCACAGTAGGGGACGTCGAAATGCCCACTGTGATCCTTGGAGACCCCGCTTACCCCTTAATGCCATGGCTCATGAAACCGTATACAGGGAAGCTTGACAGGAGCAAGGAAGGGTTCAACTACAGGCTGAGCCAGTGCAGAATGACTGTGGAGTGTGCGTTTGGCCGTTTGAAAGCCCGCTGGAGGTGTCTTTATGGGAAGCTAGATTTGGGGGAAAGCAGCATCTCTGCTATTATATCCGCGTGCTGTACCCTCCATAATATTTGTGAAGGGAAGGGTGAAAGATTCAGTGAGGAATGGAGCTCCGAGGTTCAACGCCTAGAGGATGAATTTGCACAGCCAGAGAGCAGGGCTACTAGGGAGGCCCAGGAAAGGGCTTCAAGGATAAGGGATGTTTTAAGGGAGCAATTTGATGCTGAGAGCCAAAAGTAATGTTTGGTGCCATTGCTGTGCTATGTTCTACCTTGGGGTACAATATTTACCACTTCCTGCAATAATAAAACGTATTGTAAAAGCCATAAAATCCTTTATTCAAAGTACAGTACATAAAAGGCAAGGGGGGTTAGGGTGGTGGACTGTACATTCAGAGGTTTGAATATGTCCTGTTTTGATTACTGTTCAATCTCTGCTGCACTTCAGGATTACAATGCTGCAGGGTAATGGGGGTGGAGTGCACAGGGTAAGAATTATAGTTTTCAGGGCTGGTAGGTGATCGTACAGGTGTTGGGGGCAGCTGGGGGTAATAAGGAACTGGCTGCTGGAGAAAGGTGTTTTGTGCAAATACTAGGGAACAAGAAAGAGAACTTTGGGAGGGGTGTGGGTTACCATGGTACAGATCTGCCTGCATGGCTACGAGAGACTCGAAAGACTCAGTTTGGCGAGCCAGGAGGCTTATCATCTGCTTTGTGGTTTTATTGATAGTCAATTCCTTTCTCCTGCTTTCTGTTTGCCTCCACTCATTCATTTTCTCTCTCGATTCATACATTTTCTCTCTCCATTCCTGCGTCTTCCTACTTTCTCTGTTGTAGTGATTCATAACTGATTTGATCAATTTTTCTTTTGATTTTCGGGTTTTTTTTCTCAAGTTCTGCAAACGACGTGAGACCGGTGATCCGGCTGCATTAATCAAGGTCACTGAAAAAAACATAGATAGAAACATGTAATACACAGAGGCTACATTGTTTATTATCACACAGTGAAGGAGTTTTTAGACTTTTTGTAGCATCCTTCCCACATACCTCACATAACACAGAGAGGCCAGGGAAGCGAAGGCATGGCGAGCAATGGGGTGAGTGTTTCTGCCCCGACTGCACCTGGGAGGGGTAATTGACCGATGGGTCACTGGGGTTTATCAGTACTGGGTACAGGAGGTAGCTGGTGTCCTGCACAGGGGACAGTAGTGAACAGGAAGGTGGCGAGCTGCTGTCGGGGGGGGGTCCACGTTAATGCCGGCCTGCTGGTGGTGGGGGGGGAAAGCACAGCTGTGCTGGCTGCCTGCTGGGAAGGGTGGGGGAACACCGGAGCGCACCGAGGGGCTGGATGCCTGCTGGGAGGGGGGTGGGGGAACACCAGAGCGCACCGCGGGGCTGGATCCCTGCTGGGAGGGGGGTGGGGGAACACCGGAGCGCACCGCGGGGCTGGATGCCTGCTGGGAGGGGAGTGGGGGAACACCGGAGCGCACCGCGGGGCTGGATGCCTGCTGGGAAGGGGGAGGGGAGACCGGAGGGCACCGCGGGGCTAGCTACGTGCTGGGAAGGGGTGGGGGGGGGAGACCGGAGCACACCGCGGGACTGGATGCCTGCTGGGAAGGGGGAGGGGAGACCGGAGGGCACCGCGGGGCTAGCTACGTCCTGGGAAGGGGTGGGGGGGAGACTGGAGCGCACCGCGGGGCTGAGGGGGGGACCGCGAATCTGGCGCCCTGCACTCAAGTATCCCTAAATTCTCAACAGGGTTTCCTACTGCCAGATATATCACTGCTGCGTGTTACCTGGGAAGAGAGGGAGGGTCTTCTACAGCAATGTGGATTCCGCCCTGGCCCCTATGCAGCTTGCCTGTGTGCAGCCATGGTCCCCTCACCCCTCGCTGCACAGTGGATCGGACGAGTTAGCCTGACCGGGACAAGGACCACGGTGGCTCTCCCTATAAACTTGCGAAAGCACATTGCCCACGCTCTGGCTGCAACTTTTCAAGAGATTACCGAGGCAGATTACAGAGACGTGATAGAGCAAATCAATGGGCTATTCCACGTTTAGGCATGCATGCAGGCAGCCATAACCCAAACCCTCCTCTCCCAAAACATAAAAATCTGCTTACCCCGAGCACGATCCTCAGCTTCTTCCTCACCAGCAACTTCCAGCTGCTGCGACTGGCTAGCCTCCTCCTGGCTTGAGAAGAGCTCCTAGCTGCATGCCTCCTGGGACTCCGGGGTGTCTCCCTCCACGCCAGTAGCCTCACTGTCGGCTTCCTCTACACCCTCCCCCACTTTTCCCTGCTCTGAACTCTCCATCGTGGTCCTCGGATTGGCAGTGGGGTCACACCCAAGTATGGCATCCAGCTCCTTGTAAAAACGGCAGGTTGTGGGGGCAGCTCCTGAGCGGCGATTTCCCTCACAGGCTTTGCAGTAAGCACTCTTCAGCTCTTTTATTTTGACCCTGCACTGCAACGCATCCCGTTCATGGCCCCTTCTCAGCAAGGACTGCGATATCTGCCCATAGGTATCATAATTTCTCCTTCTGGAGCGCAGCTGTGCTTGCACAGCCTCCTCACCCCAAACAAACACTGATGAGGTCCTGCAGCTCGGAATTGTTCCATGCTGGGGCTCGTTTGGGGCATGGAGGCATGGTCGCTGATTGATTGAATGATTGATTGCACTCCACACCTGGCTGAGCAAACAGGAAGGGGATTTTTAAAATTCCCGGGGCATTTAAAGGAGGGGTCAGCTGAGCCCAGGGCAGTGGAGTGTGCATGATTACCAGAGAGGCTTCTAAGGTATGCTGGGATACCTCCTTATACCACGGAGGTCAATAAAAGCGCTGGTGGGTGTCCACACTTGCTGACCAGCGCTGGATCACCAGCGCTGGATCCCCTACACCCGAGGCTCGACCAGGTGTACAGCCAGCGCTGCAACCAGGGAGTTGCAGCGCTGGCCGTGCTTTGCAAGTGTGGCCACATCCTAAGTTGCAGCGCTGTAACCCCCTCACCAGCGCTGCAACTCTGTAGTGTAGCCAAGCCCTCTGCTTGACTCACCAGTCAAGAAGCTAAAAATTTAAGTGCAGTTTTCCAAGTGGGGAAGGGCAGGTAAAGAATTTAACCTCTGCTATGACCCAATGGCATGAGACCAGAAATGGGCACTTGGGAATGGAGCTCTGGTTGGTGGGTCACGTGTGTTAGATTGAAGAGCACAGCCCTACAAAGTCATATGGTTCAGGCAGGCCTAAGGCCACCAGTATCAAAGGTAGGTAAGTCCAATTCCCCAACCATGCAGTGCTCTGATTCAAAGAAGGGAAGAATAATTACTTTTTGACAGCCACAGGCAATCAGCTTATACCTTGAAATGTGGCATTTGATTAACCAAGAGGAAAACCATGCTAGATTTAATCTTGCCCAGACCAGCTAACGAAAGACTGTTTTACCTTTTTAACCAGAACTGATAAAAATCCAACAAGGTGTCAAGTGACGGCAGCTTGGTTTGTGGGAACAAATTAGGGGAGAAGGAAAGACTAAAATTGCCTGCTAAATTTAAACATCTTTGTGTTAAAAGCCAACACAGTGAAATATATCTCGTAAAGGAGGCACACCATCTGAAGTGGTACTTATGTCATAAGAGAAGAGATTCTGAAAAAGATAGGCAAGGACTTCCTTTGGTGACTTGGCCTTACAGTGCATTTTATAATAGAAAGTGAATTTCAGATTACACAGTCAAACTACTCAGCATTACTGATCTGACTGATTGGTGGCAAAACTTTCTGACTGAAATTCATTATCCCTACAGGCTGGTTTAGAAGCTAAATTTGAAAAAGAAGTACATGAGTTTCTACATCAGCACTCAGCAGTGAGGAAATTGGGCCTGAACCATCCATGCTTTTAGTGGAGGGACACTACGGATGAATTTGGGTCTATGCATGCTTATTACCATAGCATGTGCAACACTACTTGTCATCAGAATGGCTGCACTTCATGTATTTTCAAAACCAAGATACCACTATTCAATGAAAATACTTCTCTCTTCAGATGGGTGGGGCAACAAACTGAAACTTTCCCTGAAACACCCATCTGGACTTCCAAAATGAAGTGTTCTGTAAACTGATTTAATGTGGAAGTTGGGATAAAACAAAACCTCTAGTTTTAGCTTTGAAAAACAAACAGTTGTTACCAGCCACACAGGATTGTTATTATATTGCCATTTAAATAAAGAAGTCCTTGATCCAACAGTGTGGCTCCAAACTCAACAGCTCTGATCCAGATTCAGATCCGTCCCCACTGAGGCCCATCCCTAATTTTTAACAGAAGTCACTGTAGTAAGACAGTTACCTATTGCAACATAAGGCACCTTTCACCTATTGCAAGCTGATCAATCCTTACAAAGGATGGGATGCTGCTAGCCACTGCCATCTCAGCCTCTCCCCTTTTCAGTTATGCTTTGAGATGTCTGAAGACTTCTAATCACACTTCACCACTTTCAGAGGTGTGATAGTCTGCAGCTTTTGGGATTCAGGATCGTCACAGCCATGCTGATGACTTGTTGCACTATATGTTCAAGCACTAATATTTTGTTTTCGCACTGTAGGATGGAAAAGTCTTTCCTGGGTTTCTCACATCTTTTAAATGTATCCAGCAATTAAGAAATTAGATGCACTAGTTCACGGAGAAAGGATTTCCTTCCCACTCCCACCTCAGATGGCAAGTTGCCTAGTAAGTAACTGATTTTAGTCAGACTCTTAAGAATATTCTTCATCTAAGGAAAGTACAGTAGCTACTGACATATATACACCTCTACCTCAATATAACGCGACCCGATATAACACAAATTTGCACAGAACACTGTAAAGCAGTGTTCCGAGGGGGTGGGGCTGCGCACTCTGGTGGATCAAAGCAAGTTCGATATAACACAGTTTCACCTATAACGCGGTAAGATTTTTTGGCTCCTGAAGACAGTGTTATATCGAGGTAGAGGTGTAGTTGAAAGAAACGACCACCTATTTTCGGACTATTACAAGCCAATTCTCAGCACAATGACCTTCCTGTTGCACAATTTATACATTATTCCCTCCTCTTCTCTATTTTACTGCTTAGTTTCAGATCTAAGTGCACTATGAGACTGAACTTTCTCTAGAGCAATTTATTCTTTCCAGTCCACTGAATGAGCTATCGCAGTTTATATATGACATATTACCCAAACCACTCAATTTAGCAGGTTACAGAATCCTAACTGTTTTGCTGTTCTGTTACTTGTAATGAGTAGCCAAGATTTCTTGACCTGTTTTTCAGATGATTTCAGTGTTCCTGCCAGAATGTGTCACCAAGGTACATATCTTTTCCAGCAGAAGTTTAAGTTCTTCTTCACAATGAACTCCTTTCTTACATTTCATTTAATCCTTCCCAATGACTAGTCTTCATTTATGTCGTTCTCTGTATCAGCAATGGCTGTATTTCTCCTCATCTTCCCATCCTGGCTTGTGGATCATTCAACATTGCTTTCAACATTCTGGGAGTGGCATCAGAGCCAACATTTTGTCCTCATTTTAACACAGCCTGTTAAAATCTAAGACCAGGTAGTACACTACAGACCTAGATCAGTATAAATACGTTGCTCCACACCTGTGAGTGATATAGTTATACTGACCTAATCTCCCTGTGTAGACAGTGCTGTGTTGACGGGAGAGCTAGGAGCATCTTCACTCAAGCACTACAGCAGCACAGCTGCAGCAATTCAACTGTGCTGATTCAGCATATTAAGAGTAGACCTGTCCGCCCTAACACTGAATTTCTCATTGTTTCTCCCATTGTATCCTCCTCTTCTCCCCACCTTTCCCGTGGTCACTCAAACCCACCAACTCAAGGCCATTTTTGATACCTCTTTCCTTATTTCCTCACTGTCAGGCTGTCTCCAGATGCTCCCTTTATCATCTCCAAAATCTGTCCCTTCCCTATTAAAACACTCATATATGCTCTGGTTGTCTTATGCTAGAACTACTCCCACCTGCTTTCCTTCTACAGTCCATACAATATGCTAAAGCTACAATTATGCACACAACTGTGCTAGAATCCCTCCACTGGCTTCTTATCTCATTCTAAAATAAGGTCCAGTCCCCTCTCATAATCAGAGTTCTGCATTGAGCCACTCTTTTCTATGGTCCCAATCAACAAAGCAGTTAAGTACATCCTTGTGTCCCACTGAAGTCAACAGGACCTGAACATTTAATCAAAGGTAGCTGAAAAATTGATTCCCTGTCCCGTGAAAAATCTTGAGATTTCTAAATTTGTTCCTGTCCTGAATCAGAAAAAAGAGCCAACAATCTCAAAAATGGTTATGAACCAATCATCTGCAAAAAAGTGTATTTCATGTCAATCAAATCATTTTGTTTTGATAAATTTGAAACAGTGTTTTAAGTCTTTCTTAATTTAAAATATATATAAAACAAATTTTGAAATGAAAAGTCATTTTGATCTGCAATTTAAACCTCTTCCCTAAAGTGTCAAAATAGGGCATATTGAAAATTTTGTTTAAAAAATAAAGGCAGCACAAAACAAAAATCAGGGCCCTTCTCTGATCTTGTCTCCTAAAATATCCCTTCCTCTCCCTCTACTCTCTGCTAGCTCCTCCTAATTTATGTTTCTGGACCTTTTTTCAATCTACTTCCTTTGCCTGAACAATGGTATCCCATCTTTTCACTTTCCACCTTCTTAAAACTCCACTCTTGACGTGATATTGTAGTTGAGGGTGGGGAAGAGAAATCAAATGTATTATAAAATAAAAGCCATCACATGGTGAAACTGATTACACTGAAAACTATCTTACTATCTTCTTTGATGGCTTCACATAAAGATTAACAGAAGACATGCCAGAAAAGAACTCTGACACTTCAATTTAGAGAATCCAATAGTGTCAAATACTATTCTCTGGGTCCAACCAGAGAAACAAAGGGCGCCTTCTCTAGGGTAAGAACATTTACATCCAGCAGGCTCCATGAGTATGTCAACAATACCTCATGGTCAATGATATCAAAGACAGCAGGTGGATTGAAAAGAATAACCTTGGACACTTAATCTTTGTCCATTGTTAGAAGGAGAGCATTGACCAACAAGACCAGGATACAGCCCTATCCAAAACTTATTGAAGTCAATGGGAAGGCCTCCAGTGATTTCAGTGGTCTTTGTATCAACTCCATAATCTCTGTACCATCACCAGTCTAAAGATAAGCTGAAAGGAGTCAAGGAACTCTGAGGATTCCAGGGACAGAGCTAGCATCCCCAGCCTTTTCACTCTACCCCCACCCCCCCCGGTGAAAAATTAGAGAGAGGGGAATAATTGGTAAGATTACCAGTTGATTACTTGAGCACAGGTCTACTAATCCTTTTTTAAGAACTGGCACCCTGCCCTCTTAGAAGGATTCATTGATAACCTCTACTAACAATGGGATGAATGTCCCTCAACATGTTTATTACCAGGCAACAGTGGCACAGATCAAAGTTCCCCTATTACCTTTGAACCTCAAGTGAGCAAAATTGGCAGGAACTCATGTTGGCCTTTTCTTGACCAGGCTGCACAACCCCAGAGGAAATCAACCCAGTCTAAATCTAAGCAATTTTATCCATAGAATTAGATGGAAAACTTCTTTAAGGGAGATACACTCAGAGGTACAAAACCAACCAGAACTTGCCAAGCATTCTACCAGCCACAAAACGGTGTATCTACGTGTAGACGCTATAGCAAGAATGTACCAAGTGCATACTTTAAATAGTTGTAATTATTCCTTGATTTTATTTAGTGATCACAAGAAAAAATATAATTGCACCATAGGCATCTCTCAAATTAAATGCAATGCACAGGCCCTTCATTTGGTTGATGGCATAATGGCATATTGTGTATAGTCACAGCTGTTCTTTACTGGGCTATGCTGCAAACAATCTAATTTGGCAAGATAAATGAGGTATCTTGATTTCAGGACTTTGCGTCCCAGCGGAGCAAAAACCATAAGAATATGTAAAACCTCTTGCTATTTAGAGTGCAGATAAATGAACTAATTTCTCTGCTGCAGCCTCTGCCTTTTAATCTTGGATTATATATGGCAACATCCATCAGCTGTATGGGAGATATATGGGAGCCAGAAAAAGATGGCACAGATTTATTAGCACTTAAATAGTAATTAAACATTTTAAATATCAGTGTGACGATATTAGATACCGCATCATTGTAAAAAAATGAAATAGGAAGAGTTAGACACAGATGATTTTTATATCTGCTTTAAACAGGAGACTGCATGGCTCAAGAAATTAGCAGTGGGATATGGCATGGAACTCCAGTCAGTAAGTTCTGGGCCAGGTTGGCAATGGCCAAAACTCATTGCTGTCTGAAGACCTGTCTGAAATGAGCAAGTGGTTTCTATTCAATTCTCAGTACATTGGTGTCCTCAAGACAAAACATATCTTTATAATTGGCTCTACCTGGCAGTGTTCACTAAGAGGCCAGGCACTAAACAGGCACATAACCCCACCCCCGCTAATTCTTATTGAGAGTTGATAAAAGATTTTCATGCAGAAGGCTTTCTTGCTGAAAAAAAAATGTTTTTGTCAAAACCTAAATTTTTTCATGGGAAAATGTCTATTCTTATGAAAAATCTCCATTTTCCCCATGGGAAGTGTCAAATTGAACAATTTTTGTTGTGAATCAGCATTTGAAAATGAAAATTTTTATTTCCACTTAAAATGTTTCCTTTCAGCTCTCTGCTTTAAATAAAATGAAGGGGGGGTTTTTCCCACACAAATTTCTCATGGGAAAAGTTTTCGTTTTCCAACCAACTCTCCTCATATAGCACTTTTTATCCATAGACCTTAGGAAGGAGGTAAATGTCATCTTCTCTGGGGGGAGGGGGTACGCTTGAGTGGCATGGGGATTAATTTGCAGTGCCACTTGCCATTGCTCACCTTGCTGCTGAAAGAAGACTTTGGTCTTCTGGGATGCCACCGTGGCACCTCTCAATAGCAATATGTTTGTTTGGGGGGCGGGGGTTAAATATAGGGTTAGATTTTGTGCTTCACCTTTAAGGGCATGCCTGCCCTGCAGCAGGGAGCATGATTTTCAGTGTGAGTAGCCATGCTAGCTCCGCTCAAGCTGGTGTGCTAAAAGTAGCAGCATAGCCAGGGGTGTCACAGACAGCAGCTCAGGCCAGCTGCTTGAGTACAAACTCATCCAGACCCTCTGGGTACATACTCTGGCAGCTCGCCTGGGCAGCCATCCACACCACTTCTGGCTACACTGCTCTTTACTCTGCTGTTTGAACACGACTAGTGCGTGTATCCACTTGCACTGGGAAGCATGCTCCCAGCTGCAGTGTAGTTGTACCCTTAGAAGTGATGGAAAGAACTCGCAGCTCAGAGGGGTGTCAGGCTACAGTGCCCTTAAGCCACTGTGTGCCTCCCTGCTTCCAAGCTGCTTCATGGCCCCGCGCATAGACAGCTCGCTATGGGGGCCTGTATAAATTATGGCAGCCTCCTCAGGCTGCTCCACGAGCCACAGCACTGCCCAAAATCCTCACAGCACAACGTGCCACAGCCCCACTGTGGCAAGTCCCCAGCCCTCACCCTGGTACACCTCCTATATTGACCTAGGATTATAAGGGGGTCCTGAGAAGTCGGCCTTACAGATGTCTTGTTCAGTTCCTATGCTGGAGGAATTCTCTTCAAGCCAAAACCCAAGGCTTTGAGGGCCCTCTTTTTAGCCTGTCATCAAGGAGATAGTATGAGGGTGAGGATCTCACATATGGAGTTTAAAAAACAAACAAAACTGATTGTTCACCTGTATGAAAGTTCTCTTCCCAAATGAGCTGCACACGAACTGGCTGGCAATGTTTGCTGTAATGGTGGTGAGATATTTAATCTGATATAAACCAATTCAAACTAATAACAAAAACTGTGACTCCAGTAACATTAAGCTTTTTGTTCCCACTTATTTATAGATTCATAGATTCTAGGACTGGAAGGGACCTCGATGAGCAGTAAAGCATTTAAACCAGAAGCTTTCACCCTGAAAGTGGAAAAATAATGCAGATGTCAAAGATATGTTTTATATAGCACTTTGGCTAATCATCCTTGCAGGCATAGTACAGAGCAGAACTTTTTCAGCCAAAGCCTGCTTGTCTTACTCCAGAAAGCCTCCCACTGCAGTTAGCAATGACACAAAATTTCCATTATTAATTGGTTGTATTACTGTAGTGCCTGGAAGCACCAACTAGTAATGGGGCCCCACTGTGCTAGGCACTGTATATTCACAGAGACATTTACTACACCAATCTAAATAGACAAGAAAAGAATGAGAGAAGGGTAGTACTATTGTTCTCAATTTATGGATGGGGAGTGGAGGTAAAATGAATTTAAGAAACTTGCTCCAAGTCACATAATAAGCATATGGCAAAGGCAAGCATTAAACCCCAATCTCCCAAGTGTCCAATGCCTTGGTCGCAAGACCATCTTTCCCCTGAAAGGTCCTCAACATGCAAAGACTTACATGTGTTTTAAGTATTTGCATAAGTCTGCAGGATTGAAACCTAAGAGATTGATCCTGCTCCCACTGAAGTCAGTGGAAAACTCCCATTGATGCAGGATCAGGAGATAAGCTGAGCAGGATCTGGCCTCTTTGGTAAGAGATGTATAAGATACATTCCTCTGTTTTAAGAGCTATGGAAGCAGGGCCCTCGAATGGGTCTGAGTTTGAGCTGAGATGTGATAAGCATCTCAAAATTCATTTATCTAAAGTTTGCTTGATCCTTTTGAGTTTGCAAAATTGGGCTTAAAATCTAATGGGAAGAGATTTTCCTAGCTCTGATTCCATCTGGAAAACAGGAGGCCAGATTCTGAGCCTGAAAAACCTTGGTTCCAACAGAGACCAAGTTTCAGGGGTTTGTTTCTCTCTTTCTCTCTCTCTGGATTTTGAGTGAATCTATTAGCACATTGTCTAGGCACCAGTTCTCCCTGAGCCAAAAAATTAAATTAAAAAAATTAAATTTATAGCAGGAACCTAGGTTAATGGGTTGCTCTATTTGTTTGCTTTGCTATCTGAAAGAGAGTGATAAGGAGGGTAATTCAAACATCCTTCTTCTCATTGTTTGTGAAATAAAAGCATCTCCTCACTGAGAAGTATTCCTTAAGTGTTCCAGTTCTTTATTTTATGTTCAAACACACATTGTAGATTATCTCATTGCATTAAAAGGCCCTTTTGACCACAGCTCAGGCAACACAACTCAGCGCTGCATCTGAGTCAGTCCTCTCATCTGGCCGGTGGTGTAGCTGACAAGAGAAAGACATGTTGCCAAGAGCAGGTTTGTATATATTAAAACTCAATTGTCTAAAGCAGCCAGGAATAAAAGCTGTTCAGATAGCACATTAAATGCACAACAACCTAGTAGGTTAGATGCTAAACACAAGTAACAGATACAGATCTTCCTTCTTCCTCATTTCTGTATGAATTCCCCCCTCACACAAGGGCTGTAAGTAGAAGCAGGGAAACTTCACCATTTTACAGAATGTAAAGGTAGGGCACCTAACCAAGGTCATAGTGAGAGTTAGTATGATAGGCAGGATTAGAACTCAGGAATGCCCCTGTGCTGAAATTATCAGGATACACCTCTTCTCCTTGGATAGGAACAGCATGTCTGCAGTCCATACTCTGATCACAAAACCATGTTTATCACGCCCATAACCAAGGCAGGGGCTCTCCTTACACATACAGTTAAATGGCATCGGATAGATAGGAACCCGGCATGTCCCTATAACCAGGGTATTATAGAGAAGGTCTAGGATACTACTAGTTGGTCAGCATTGTTTTTGAATTTCGAAATTTTGAATTTGAAAACAAAAACAAGATGGATTTCCCACCTTTTTACTGGGAGGTTGAAACCAGCTCTAAATACCTGGCTATACTGACAGTGTTGCAAACCCTGGTCAAGTTCCCCATTCTCGACTGTGCTTGAGTCCCACATGCTGGACCCTCATGTTTTTAAGCTTTCCTGACTCTGAGCACAGTCCAGCAATGCCTCTGAGTATCTAGGCACACACTCAGGATGCTAATTCCCTTTCTAGCAACAGCTTCTGAGAGCTGAGGCTTCACAGTCCAACTACCCAAACCTTTAGATTAGTGCCTGCCCCCTCACACTTCCAGTTGTTTAAGCATATTTTTCCCAGAGCTCCAGCCTTGTGGGCATGCTGGTTTACAGTTCATCTCTTCCAGGACATGACTGTTGAAGCAAAGAGACATAGGTTTGCAAAAGTTTCTAAACACAGTTACTCTTTACTGCAGCCAGCACAAGAGATATACAGATCCAGGCAAAACAAAGCTATGTGTCATTTCCTATCCCCTCAAGCGATTTCTCAGAATTGGTCTCTTTGGTACCCGGAATTTCCCTTCTGCAGATCATGGCTTCTCCTCCAAAGCATGTGGTCTCTCTCCTGTGCACCCAATTTCCTTCTTTGCTGGTTGGTTCTTGAGTCAAAAAGGTCCCCTCTTCTACAAAAGCTTACCCTTTTGTACCTCTCTCCTGCCCCATGTTTCTTTTGTCTCTGTTAGTCCCTCTAAGTTTTTATTGCTAGCACTAGCACCTGATATCTTTGTTTCTCCTTCTGTGGAAAACCTACTGCTGCAAACCTGCTTCCTATAGACCACCTGGAACAACTGGATTCTTCCAGTTCAGGTACTTTCCTTAGTGTGCCCATTGTCCTGCCAGAGCAGAGAATTAAAGTGTTAACTTTTTTGTTTGTTCTGTAGCTTCTTTCAGACAGGGTGTGTGATCCACAACAGGGTCCTTATCAGCCCATAGGTGATTTACAAGACATTGAGGGGTGGAGTTATACATAAGGTTCATAAAAACAGAATTCATAAACTGTACACGAGCAGATCCCCTAAATCATCACAGTAAGCTTCAGCCTAATTATCAGGACATGGGTCAGTCCCTGCCACACAACTTAACTGTACATAAGCTGGTCAGGGGATACAATTATAGTTGTAGTGTAGATCAGGCCTTGATGTCTATGAAGAGCTAACTAAACAGGTGGTGTGCCACCAATAATGGGTTTGATAATTTGTTTTTAGGATTATGATTGTAACCCTACTCATAAGTAGCCAAATATGTGTGAGGAATGAGGCAAAGTTGCCCCTTTCAAGGAAAGGTGCCATCCTTTTATAGCATATTGGATGTATACATCAAACGATGAACTTTTGGGTTCACTTTTCATTTGTGAAGCTGTCACTCACTGCAAGTGCTCTCTCTCTGCAGTCCTCTAACCTGTTTGTTTGGTTCCCTGCTCACTGCTTCTCTTAGCTGCCCTCCCAACTAATACTCTGGAGATTATCCAGCCACAAACTGCTTATTCCCACTTGCTTCTTTGAAGTCATTCTGCTTTGTGTCCCCCTACCATTATTCTCCCAGTTTCACCATTTTCTCATTTAATCTAATTTACTCATTACTCAAGCAAATGCAGAGGCTGTCTTGTCCCCCAAATCCTTTAAGGGTCTTGCTTGTATTATCACAATGAATATGTATCTATTAATAACTTATGATGTAGAGAAACAAAAAGGGCTTTATTCATAATTGCATCCAATTGCTGAGTGTGCAGCAGCAGTCAAAAAAGCTAGCAGAATGTTAGGAACCATTAGGGAAGTGATAGATAATGAGACAGAAAATATAACGCCTCTATCTAAATCCATGGTATGCCACATATTGAAAACCGTGTGCAGATCTGGTTGCCCCCATCTCAAAATATTAGAATTGGAAAAGGTACAGAGAAGGGCAACAAAAATGATTACGGGTATGGAACGGGTCCCATATGAGGAGAGATTAAAAAGATTGGGACTTTTCATCTTGGAAAAGAGATGACTAAGGGGGATATCATAGAGGTCAGTAGCACAGGTAGGGTGGGAGCAGGGGGGAGCGGCCGCTCTCACTGAGCAGAAAAGTGTTACCTTTTTAATTTTTACTCACCTGGCGGTGCTCCAGGTCTTCGGCGGCACTTTGGCAACGGGGCAGCCGGGGTTTTTCTTTTTTGTTTCACTTTTTTCCTTTTTTTTTCCTTTCGCGGTGGGTGGTGCCTTTTTTTAATGTGTTCACTCCCCCTGCTGCTAAAACCTGGCTTCGCTACTGGTAGAGGTATATAAAAATCTTGACTGGTGTGGAAAAAGTGAATAAGAAAGTGTTATTACTAATTCATATAACACAAGTAGGAACCACCCAATTAAATTAATGGGCAGCAGGTTTAAAAAACGAACAAAAGGAAGTATTTCTTCATATAACACATAATCAAGTGGAACTTGTTGCCAGAGGATGTTATGAAGGCCCAAAGTATAAGAGAGTTCAGAAAAGAACTAGATAAGTTCATGAAGGAGTGGTCCATCAATGGCTATTAGCCAGGATGGGCAGGGATGCAACACCATGCTCTGAGTGTCCCTAGCCTCTGTTTGCCAGAAGCTGGGAGTGGACAACAGGGGATGGATCACTTGTTGATTGCCTGTTCTGTTCATTGCCTCTGAAACACCTGGCAGTGGCCACTGCCAGAAGCCTGGATACTGGGCTAGATGGACAATTGGTCTGATGGCTGTTCTTAAAAAGGGCTTTTATTCATAACTGCATCCAAATTAACCTCTATATTCATGGTTTCAGAGTGGTAGCCATGTTAGTCTGTATCAGCGCATGAAGTGGGTTTTAGCCCACGAAAGCTTATGCTCAAATACATTTGTTAGTCTCTAAGGTGCCACAAGTACTCCTTGTTCTTTTTCCTCTATATTCATGTAATCTACATGGACACATTTAATAGGCCTTTCAAATCTTCACCTGACCAAATGCTTCAAAGCATGTGGCAGAGGGAACAACAGGAACAGGAGATGAAGGGGCATCACATGATTAGGAAGCAGAAACCACAGTGACTTGACATCAAATATAGAAGGCGGCAATTATGCTTCTACCTCACAATGGTGGCAGTAGCCACATATGTAGTAAACATTTCCAAAAGGCAGGTGCATGAGGTATATCAGCCTCAGGAGAGGTTTAATTTGCTTGGCCAGTTCTTATGCAGCTGCTGGGCAAATCCCTATATTTTCCTTTTTCAGTGTTATCTTCAGCACCATCTCCCACTGTGTTTAAACAAATGTGATTTCCTTTAATATCATCTGTAACTGTCTTTTCCCAGCCCCTGTGCTCTCTTCTGACAGCGCAGTCGTTGTGGTAAATACAAAGAAAATTCAGCTTTATTCCCATGGTTGAATTTCCTCCCTATTTTGATGTTCACTGATCAGAGAACCTCACCTTGAAAAGAAGAAACAGAATGAGGCTGTAGAATAGGCACCTCAATTTAATACACATTACCAACAGCAGCACAGTAGTGTAGTATATTAAAAAATTCCTGAAATTGTCAACTTCCCTGTCACTTCAAATTTCAGGGAAGGCTTCCTGGTCCTGCTTGCAGACCAGGGGGTCCCTATAGGGAAATCTGTGATATGGGCTTAGAAGTGGGCAGTCTGCAGACAGTCTATTGTAAGGAGGGGGTGAGTTGTGCCTTTAGTTTCAGGGAGAAGCCTGCTGTGTCTTGCTCCTTTTTTGGATTCTTGCATGTTATTCACATTGTAGCCTTTCAGTAAGAGTATTTATGTTTTTCCTCTGTCTTTTCTGTGTGTATGCTGTCAATACAATACTCAGACCAGGACAGAGGTCCATCATAACGTCATCAATATCTGGACCTCTCTTATCCCACCTAATATTGCCTGGTATGTTGGATTAAGTTCATGCCAGTTTTCTTTGTGTTTCACACCCAGACACACTTTGGGGTCAGCATCTGAGTTTTTGGTCAAGTTACAAATATTATTTTCAAGAGCCTTTCCCTCTGATTTGGGCTGAAATTGCTTTCTCACATACCAAAAGGGAGAGAGAGTCCCCCACTCAAAAGGAAAGTGGCCAATAATGCCACGAGAGCCAAGGTGGGTGAGGTAATTTCTTTTATTAGACCAACTTCTGTCAGTGAAAGATACATGCTTTCGAGCGACAAAGAGCTCCTCTTCCAGTCTTGCTAATGATGCCAAGGCACCTGGGGTTCTCTTGGGAGAGAATCATCACATAACTTTGGGTGGTTAGCAGATGCTGGCAGGAGTTCTCCATCTTTAAGTCAGTTGGAGTTCTGCCTGAGTAAGGATTCAAGAGCTGGGCCTCTGTTTAGTAGTACGCCATACTTCCCACATAGACATGTCATTATCACTTCATAGAGAGCCAGAAGAAAATATGTCCCTGCACCCATGTGTAAAACGTAGGCTTAAGTATCAAAACCCTATTGAAAATGGGGGAGGGAGTATTTCAATTTAAGATATCTGTCTCACTGGTAGTGATTATATTAAATTATACTGCTGCACTTAGAGTATTTGTGATATATTTTCAAGACTGATCAAAGGAGACTAGAACAGAGGACTAGGTGCCCTTTTAGCATTTCTAAATATTCATAATCAATTGACATTCTTAATTATACTCATCTGACTCCAGTTGTGCTTGGACACAGAGACAGAAGCTTTAACTAGGCATTTTCCTGGCAGCAATGTACCCTGTAGTAGTAAGGGGATGAGTAGTTGGCATCATCTCACACATGCAGACAGGTGGCAGTTCTACAGCAAAAAGCACAAAAAAGAAGCACTGCAAAGAAAGCTTGTCTGATTAGCTAAAAATAAACTAAAGGCCCCAGCTTCTCCTAAGGTCCCCAGATGGCAATGTCTGTTTTTCCAAGATATGTCAACATTTCAGAGATAAGAGGAATCTGACAAACCCATGCTCTGCTCCTCTCGACAATAGCAGGAGATCTTTTGGGAGGGTCCCCTTGACCTAGCCCACAGACAGCCCAAGTCTCTGGAAACATGAATTAAGCAGCTTATTGTCCTAGGACATAATGTGCACCAGCTTTAGGGAGATCAATGCCTTGTCCACAAATGCTTGATCAGTTGCTAAGAAATCTATCAGTTAAGCCTCAGCAGCTGCCAGAAAAGCAGTGAAGGGCACGGAGCCATAATGCTAGATTCAGAAATCTCCCCAACATCTAATTTTCCAGCAAAGTTACATGTCAGAACACAAAGTCCTTTGCACAGCTATTGTCACATACTATAGGCCAGGGAAGAAATATGGGCCACTGGTGGGGGGATGGGGAAGAGAATAATATTTTAACAGAGAAAACTTTTGACTCCAATATCTGTTTTTTATGTAGCACCCTCCCAGTTCTTGACCATGGAAGAGGGAGAATGAGCTACAAATTTTATCCTAAGAAACTCCCAGTAAATTTAATCTCTAAGTCGCTGGTTCAAATCAAGAAAAGTCAGTAATGACTGAAAACCATTAGGTTTGATGTGAGGAGAATGGTCTTTTGGTCAATGCACAGCCTGAGTTCTATTCCTGATCTCTGCCACAGACTTCCAGCATGATTTTGGTTAACCCATTTAACCTGTGCCTCAGTTTCCTCATCTGATGGGGATAATAATATTTGTCTACCTTGGGGCTGCACTGTGAGACTTAATTCTTAAGAACTGAAAAGGCCTTTGAGACATTTGCATAGACAGTGCTATAGGAAAAAGATATTTTTATTATTATTGGTGGGCTTTTGTTAATAAATTGAGATTAGTCCAGTTGTCTCATGCCCAAGTTCCCATACCCCCAAAACCACCACCACGAGGAGTAATTAGCACCCTAAATGGAGATTTCAAGCAGAAGAGCAGAAATCTGACTGGTGGATGTGGAGAGTAACCTGCTCTCTTAGCACTGGCATTGGTCCCTCCAAGTCAGGCGGGTGGCATTGTAGAAGGACAGTACAAGGAAGCTTGCACCAATTCTGTCCATGTACCATACTTATTTTATGGATAGGTCTTCAGGATCTATCTTTTAGGGATGTCTTTGTATGTCCTTCTGACCCCTATACGAAGCAATAACTTCACTTCAGGAAGGAAAGGCGTGAGTAAGCAGTCAGTGGTGCACTAAAGGGATCGGTGTGCACTATTATTCACATCCTCTTACTTCTTCCATGGGCATTCTATACTCCACTAGCCAGGGGAGGAGACACACGCAGCAGAAAGAGACCCCTCCCGGGGTTACCACTGAATCTATAATACCCTTATGATTGCAAAAATCATAGCACTAAAGCTGTGACAGAAGAACAACTCCATTCAAATATTCTAAGATGTCCAGACCTCGACACTGAGGACAGTCAATCATTAGCTTCATCTCTCGGGGTTTGAAAACAGCCAGTGCATTCATTTGGCTGGATCTTAGCAGCTGCATACAGTGATTACACTGACTGCAGTACTGACATCTTTTTAGTCATTGCAGATCCCAGTGCAGGATACAAGCAGGGGAATTCAAAGATGACCATCTGCAAGTTGCACCATAGATGGACTCATTAAGGAAGGATGCTATTTTGCTCTATATATTCAATCTGTTATCAGTTGAGTTAAACAGTCTGGTGCTGCTTTCTGATTTTATACACTAACAAAGATATTAGTCTCTTTTTTAATATATCAGCCTGTAAATCTACCAAGATTTCATATAGAAGCAAGAAAACTGGACTAGTGCCTTCTCAGTGAAATAGATGTTCAGGGAAGCAGGGAGATCTTTCTTGCAAAAGCTGCACTTATGCTCAAAGGAATTTTGGAGCTCACATGCTAATAAGAGTAATCATTCACAGCAATGTTTGGAGCCTAAAAGAGCTACATAAGCAACTGCATACGCTATAAAAATACACCCATCTGTATGTGGAAATAAAACATACCTCCGTGCTAAAAAATAGAAAATCAGTGGTAGAAAGGGAAGTTATTTTTAGAAAGCAGAGTACATTTTTTTAATCCTGAAATGATTAACTGTTGGTCCTCTCAATTCCATCCCTATAAAGATCAATGGAGTACATGTATGTGTGTAGATGGGCCATATATAGAATGGAATCGTGATCCCATTCAAGTCAATAGCTAAACTTCCACTGATTTCAATGGGGCCAAAATTTCATCCGCAGGTTTTATAAGTTTCTATTACACTAGGACTGGCCAGGAAATAAGAATCCCATTTCATAAAACAATTAAGGTTTTAAGTTGTTGGTTTCAGAACAGAGATTTAAACCTGCATCATCCATGAGGCCCCTATCAGAATATGGTGTCAGTCTCTCTCTGGCTCAATTAAAATGGAGCAGCTCCAACAGGAAAGTGATTGACCGATACCGTCAGTTAACAATTAGGGCAATCACTCTGCCTGATTCAGAGCAAGGGCTCAAATCTGGGTTGCTCCCATCCTAGGTGAGAGTCCTAACCATTAGACTATTAGGTATTTGGACTGAAATGGCGTTCCCCTACCCAATGACGGACCCAGAAAAATTTGTTGAAACCAATGTAATTCTGTTAAAAAAGTTTCTATTTCAACAAGTCAGCGTTTTCCAATGGAAAAAACATTTTATCAAATTATGCTCCGCCATCTCTACAATACATTTGTCTCTGTGGTATCTAGGTGTCACTAATACTTCACACCACTGTAGCACCTTCTATGCAAGGACCACAAAGTTCTGGTCTAACATTAAACCTCAGATTCAGCAAAACACTTATGCACATGTTTAAATATATGCCCGTGAGCAGTCCTATAAGTCAATGGAACTACTCATATCCTTGAAGCGAAGTATGTGCTTCAACGTTTTGCTGAATTGGAGTTTAATTGATTAAGCCTAACAACCCTCTGTTGCAGGTACAATTGTACCCATTTTAGAGAAGAAGGGGAGAGAAATCTTTCATAAAACTTTCAATTACCCACTAACTTTTGTGTGCCTCCAGGGGACTCTGCAACTCTGGAGAAAAAAAAATCAGGCAGGTTGGCCATTTAAAAACAAAAGCATCCAAACTAGGTGGAGAAATGAACGCATGGGCCTCTATTGACTTTCCCAAGGTCACATTGCAGTCCTGTGGTAGAGCTGGGAAAAGAACCCAGATGTCCTGATGCCCAGTCATGCTTGTGTTATATTGGAGGTCAGACTAAATTGTTGCAATCCCCTCTGGCTTTAAAATTTATGAGACTTCTTGACCAGGCATCATTTATGTGCATGTGACGGTGGGAAGAACGCGCTATATTAGATTTCCTTTAAACATAGATTGAGATTTTCAAAGATGTCTGAAAGCTGTGTCTAAATTCTCTACGCTGAACTGAAAATCTCAACCAAAGTTTTTTGTTACATGAACTTCTAATCAGAGTATGAAAGGAATGAATTCACCACTAGAGCAGCGCCTCATGGCTGGGCATGGCATAGCAGCTCTCCCCATCTCATGCCCTCTGCCAAAAGCCTGTGGTCCTCTGGTGGTCCACCTCTTTCCATGACTTGGCGCACCAGCCAGGTGACAATTAAGTCCACCCTTTCCAGGGTAATGACCTCTAAATTCAGAGGAATAAAAAAATTCTTCTATCCTTCCCAGAAGGAATCCTCCACAGACTTCACCCCTCTCCTGGGCTCTTTAGAGTTCCTCATCACTCTGTCACCAAGCATTGCCTCCCACTGCTTTCTCCATGGAAGTTCAGCTCCTTCCAAGATACTGGCCCTCAAAGCTTCTTCCCTGGAGTATCTTTTCCCAACCCTGCTTTAGAAATCTTATCCCAGCTGCCCTCTCCCTGTAAGGATGGCCTCAGGGTATAAGCTCCTTCCTCAATTGTTCCTTTCCCCTTTAATCTATACCTTCTTCCAAAGCCCAGCTTGCCAAGCCTCTTTCAGGACTTAAGTCTATTGTCAAAGCTCTCATCAAACTTTGTAATGACAAAACCTTGCTCTCCCTTGGAATATACTGTTCTTCCTAGAATCTTTGCCCTTCTTTTGGCATGATTAATTACTATTAATCAAACTTGGAATCATTAAAGTTTATATATTTTGAAGATTGTCTTTAATACAGACTCCTTTGGGCCTTTTTAAAGCATGGTACTTAAACACAGACCTAACTTCAAGCACATGAGTAATCCCATTGTAGTCAATGAGATTACTCATATACTTAAAGTCTGGCATGTGCTCAAGTACAATTTCTCATTGCCTTATTTGAAGTCATTATTTTTCAGCCCAAATGTACATGCTTTTTCACGTGGCCTCTTGAGCCCTTTTATTAGGTAAAGTCACATTCAGAGCCTTTTGAATTTAACTTGTTGTCTTCATAATTACCTTTCTATTCATTTTTTATGGAATCATTAGCAAAGTAATTAGTTCAAGGAACTGCTTCAGTCTGCATCAGATATATTTTTAATGTAGCAATGGCTCAAGCAGTGACATCCCTTACTTAGAAACTGCTTCTCTTGAAAATATTCCCTATCTTCTATTTTTCTGACTAGTTCTTTATTAACTCCATGCGCTAACTGTATGTTAGAGTATCTTGCTGATGATTAAAATACACCCCAATGAAAAAATCCAGCGGCTCGGTCTTTCCTGGAATCTTCCAATAGTTCCACAGTAAGAATCCTAGGCCAAGGAGAGGGGTCCAACAAAGAGAGGCAGCATGGCTTGGTGGATAAACATGCTAGCCTAGGACTCACAAGAGCTAGGTTCTGTGCCTAACTTTGCCACTTGCCTAATAGGAAAACCTATACAGGTGCAATGGCAATTCACTTTAAGGTCACCTGTGATCCTCCCTTTATTTGGGGTAGCCATCTTGGTATATTTGTAAGGGTGCTCAGTACACCCTGCCAGCTGTGCAGCTTTATAGACTCTGTTGAGGATCATACTGGATGTCCTGAGGTTTTTGTACCTCAGAGGAGGCAACTCTACCTTGAATAAATCACTTAATCTCTCTGTGCTTCCATTTTCTTCTCTGTAAAATGGGACTAATGATGCTTACCTCCTTTGTACAGCACTTTAAAATCTATTGATAAAAGCTAGGAATTAATATTTAAGCCACCTTTGCACCCTCCTGAGATGCCCTGCAGCCCCTGGCATAATTTAGACAGCTTTGAGGCAGCACTTCTCAGTATCACTGCAATGCAGTGTCCTGCAGCCATGCCATGCCCCAACATACCTCTAGGCACAGCCCCTAAGCCAGGGCTTGTGAGGGGGTCCCTCAAAAGATGGCCTGATGGTTATCATCTGCAGGTCTTGCACTAGGAGAATTGGGGGCTGGACTAGATGATCTCCTGAGGTCCCTTCCAGCCCTAATGATATATGATCAAAAATTGAATTCTCCACATGGCTAGTCTGGGTCTTTTGTAGCTACATTATCTGACGCTGGCCCTTCTACATGGTGTCAAGGGGCCAAAGTGAGGATGAGGATTTCACCTCAGATAATGATTTAGGCACAATTTTCCCCTTCTCAGCCCATATGAAGGAATGTCCTATACGAGCTGATATCCTTCACATTTGGGACTGACTGCATGACATCCGTAGATTCCTGCAAATCGGTAGATATCTGCGGACCATGTTTGCGGATTGGATGCGGATACATGTTTTGTACCTGTGCAGGGCTCTATACATGTGTTCTTGTGTAACAAGCCCCTTAGTAAATTATAGTCGGATTTAAGCAATAGAGGCCAATGTTATTCTAGTTTGTTGAGTGTCCTTTGCTTGTGCCTGTGTTTTGGGGAAGGAGAGGTGTTTTTGTTAAGGGATTTGCAACCTCAGTTGAGGACTTTTTGACTGAGCCACCTCTTCCAGGCCTTGATCCTCTCATCTTGATAACTGCAACTCTCTTCTCTGACTCTCCCAAGTCACAGTGCTCCAGATTCTAGTGTGAACCAAATGCCACAAGCTCATTTCCTGCATATACAAGGGCAATCATATCGCCTCCATTAAACAATCCCCCATTCACATCAGGATCTAGTTCAAGTTGCTTTCCTTTTAAAAAATCCCTAACCTATAGGATCCTTGTCTCCCTCTACTCCCCTCCTGACTCCTTCTCCATTACCTAGTATTGGTGTCTTCTCTTATTTCAATCACAGAATCTGGACACTGTTGCCAAGACACTTGTCTCCCCTTTATAGCACTTGGCTTTTGAAACAGCTTTCATGTATCAGACTCATTGTTCCTTTTCAAATCTTAAGTGTTCGAGGTGACACCCTGGTCTCAGTCAAGTCAATGGGAGTTTTGGCCTGGATTTCAATGGGGCCAGGATTTCACCCTGCGTCTACTGTTCCTCACTTATGCCCCTTATTTCTTCTCTCTATGCTATTGTTTAACTCTCTAATGTTCTAATTTAACTCTCTACAGCATTTGGGGATAGAGTGTGCATGGAACAAAGCTGTACCACACTTGAAGTTGTATACTTTTGGTCTCCTCTTACACTCAATGTGTAAGTTCACCTTGGTTTTAGAAACCTTACAGAGATAATTTACTGCATTAAGTAGTGATTTTTCTTTTTTTTCCTTATTTTTTTTAAAGAGATACTATTGGGATTTTGTAGCCAGCTTTTTAGAACTAGAACAGCTGACAGCGTATTTGGTTGCCCATGTTTTGAGTGTGTCATTGTAACCTCACCAAGAACTGAGGCTGTGAAATAAACATGTTTGAAAATAGAACTTTCTGGAGAAAGTTTTATCTGCTTGTTTATTATTTCCTTTGAAGTTCCCATCAAAGACCAATGACAGAGCCATTTCCCTGATACCTGCAGTATATCCTTTGAAGAGATTTATTTATGTCTTTGTTTCTGATGAAAATAAGTGATCGTATTGATATTAATAAGGCATTGCCATTCACACCCTGTCCACCCACTCCAACAGGAATTTAAATGCGTGCACCCAACAAGAAAGTGTCTTTTCCTTTCAGGGCTAGGTCTTCCAATGTATCAGATGAAGGGGGCTGATTTCAAGAGCTTTCATAGCTGTAAGGGTAATGAACCAGATAGCCATTTGGAAGTCTGTTTCTTTGTTTGTGCATGTGGGGGTGTGAATCACCATCTGTCTGGGGAAGGCTAGAGAAAGGGTTTCCCACTCTCTCCTTGCAGTCAGTTGTTTACTTGAAGCTTGGGGAGCGATAGAGGTGTGGGGAGTGCTTGGTGAGCATGCGCAGCAGTGGCTACAGCCAGGACCATCCCTAGCTATTCTGAGGCCCTATGCAGCCCCCCTGTGGCGAGAGGAGGCTGGCCCCAGGCCTCCGCGGGGGTGGGGGGCGGGGCTGGCTTGGGGATAGAGGGGAACCACTCCCCAGCTTTCACTAGCGGCGCAACTGCTGCACTTCCCACCGCTGGTTAGCGCAGGCCCAGCCCTGCTGCAGTCCTCAGGGGAGTGGGGAAGGGGCAGGGTGGAGCAGGGGCGGGAAGAGGCAGGGCTGGGGCGGAGGCATGGGGAAGAGGCAGAGCAGGGGCTGGAGCAGCACGCAGCTGCGCAGGGCACTGCGAAATGTGGTGCCCCAAGTTTCCTGGTGCCCTAAGCAGCTGCGTATTTTGCGTATGGGGAAGGACGGCCCTGGCTACAGTTACATCCTCTAACAGGGAGCATCAGGAGAGTCTCTTCTCCCTCACTTCAGCTGCTGTTTTTCCCCTGTGAAGAGCCTGGCACTGCCAGTACTCTTGCTGAATTCCCCAATCCCTTGCCTGCCAGGAGCGCAAAGGTGCCATAGAGATGCCAGTGCAGACCAGAGGGCTCCTTGCATCTTCTCTCTACTTTTGCACACCTGCATGGGGCAACTCATAGTCTGACCCTTAATAGCCAGGTCTTTAATTTCTTTTATTTAACCTATTGCTATTAAAACACTAGGATGTGAGCTAGTGTTAGCTACTTTCCCATCTGCGTGAAATCTAAGAAGACCATTAGCCTCCCCTCAGTGACAGGGCCAGTTAGTGACACACAGCACCTCTGCCTAGTGGTCAAACCGGGCTGGATTTTCAAGACAGCTCAGGGCCCATAATCAGGACCAGATTTCGAAAGAGTTCTGCACCCAGCAATTCCCATTGCAATACTTATAACCAGATCATCAGAAGAGCTTGGCACAGAGGGTAAATGGATATTGTAGCTGGCTTTGGTAACTAGAAATATGTCCCTGCTGTTAATGATTTGGTTGCCCCTGTGTTTGGTGCGTTGCTGTAATCCTTCCAGGAACTCAAGATGTGCTCCGGGGTTGTGGGGGCCCACTCACCATTCACCTGGCGCTCGGGGGCCACATGACCACTCAGCACACTGGGGTGGCGGGCTGGGGCTGGGGCTCTGGGCTCTGGTAGGGGAAGAGGAGTGGGGGCCAGCTGGGGTCTAGCCTCCCCAAACCGTTGGGTCACCTGTCATCCATGCTCACACAGGAAAATGATATGACAAAAACATATCACCTGAGGGGTGAACACATTTCACAAAGTGATCACTTTATATCTGATCTATTAGTCCTCATCTTCAAAGGAAACCTGCACAACATTTTCAAAAGACAACCCTAAGAGCTTAAATTCATAACTTTGCTAGACATTAAAAATCATGCACTGAATAGAGACAGCAGCAAAGAGTTCTGTGGCACCTTATAGACTAACAGACGTATTGGAGCATGAGCTTTCGTGGGTGAATACCCACTTCGTTGGATGCAAGTGGGTATTCACCCACAAAAGCTCATGCTCCAATAAGTCTGTTAGTCTATAAGGTGCTACAGGACTCTTTGCTGCTTTTACAGATCCAGACTAACACGGCTACCCCTCTGATACTTGAATAGAGACACTAGTTTCATGGCTTATTACAACAACATATAACCCACAAACAACCCCATCTAGCTGCCTCTCCCCTCTTCCTTTCCCTCCTAGGACTGGAGAGGTGTTAACATGCCATTTCACCCTGAATAGTCCTATGAAACACGTTAGCTATTTATCCTAAATAATCTATTCAACCTTTCATTGTGCTGTGACACTCTGAGTAAGTTTCCTAGCCCCGAAGCAGTGCTCAGTGTAAACTCAAAAGCTTCTCCCTCTCACCAACAGAAGTTAGCTCAATACAAGATTACCACATCCACCTTGTCTTTCCAATATCCTGGGACAGACATGGCTACTACACCACTGCATGCAACAAAATATCAGGATCAACCTCATTTGGAACAGCAACTTTTTGTAGATGGCCTGAGGGACAAAGGAATGGCAAGTAATCTCCATCATGATGTTCACAAGCTTACATCACCACTTGGGGGTGGCGGCATCAATGTCATGACCTGAAATTACTATGTTGTTTAGTGCACCATGACACTGGATCGCTGAACAAGTCATGACTTGTTGTTCTGCAAGAATGGGAAGAATGGGAATGGAAAATAGGGAAGATGTCAAACTTCAGGTGTCCCATTCAACATGATGCAGGAGGCTTGATGGGATTATTAACCCTGAAGTCCTTTTTCATTTTAAGTTTATAGAATGGCTTGTGGTTACAGAGCAAGAAGGAAATCACCCATTTAAAATGATTATATGTTCTTTGACTGCCCTGTTCCAGTGGTGTTGCTTGGTGACACAGTAAGGTTTGAAAGCATCGTATGCCTTGGGGGAGCTATCCACTGTGTGGTAATTACAGCTCTGCGGATGTTTTGTTTACAAGTTATTATTTGACTATGCATTTAAGTGAAATAATTAGGACTTAACTAATTATAAATAAGGCAGATTTGTACTTTCTGGCAAATTCTTTATCATGACTGATTACCCTTGGCAGAAAAGCTCCAGTTGCATGAACCTCTTAAATAAAACCTACACAATGATCTTTCCATCTGTCAAACCATCATAATTAAAGGCATTGGCTGTGCATAGAACTAGCACTTCAGGTTTTGTTCTCAGGTTTCAATGACATCTATCATTAATTTGACAGATGGGAATATTTGCCTTTATTTCATCATTTTGTTCTCACTTCTTGCTAGTACAAAGAGGCCCACAAAAGACCAAGAAACATTTGGGATGCATTCTGGTCTCAGTTATAGCAGTGAAAACTTGGAGTAATGCCATTCAACTTAAGTTGAGATACTCAGGGTGTACCAGAGAGCAGGATTCAGCCCATTTTTCTGAATGGATTGCATGCAGCCAAGTTGACCGGCTTTTATGAAATATGCCATTAAGCTATTCATGCCTGTAGAGGACTTTAAAAAGAGAAGCATCCTTTTCATGTGGAATAGAATATGGCTGAAGTTCTGAAAAGTTAAACTTCCCAAGAGTTTTCAGAACAAATTGGAGCATTAAAGGGAATTTCCTTTGCAGAAAAAATGTAATCGCAATGAAGTTTTCCGGGGAAGATCCTCAACTGATATAAGTTATCAAAGGCTCACTTTGACCTCTGCTGGGGATGTGGTGTATTATTAGGTTTCCTTCAGCTCCTTTGGGCCAGATCATACTCCCAATGACATCGGTGGCAATGCTCCCTTTTTAGTTATATGAGGCACCATTGATTTCAGTGGTGCATTGTAATTCACTCCAAAACAAAAAACAAAACAAAAAAAAAAACCCACACCTTTACACACCTCCCAGATGCTCCCTCCTTTTGCATCATCCTCGCACGTGAGCTGTGGTAGATGAAGCTGGAAAGCAGAAAGCTAGAAAACTGGCAGTGGAAATTATGCTCTGAATCTGACCTACCATGCCATAAAGAGTTTGATGTCCCAGCTTTGATGGAGGTAAAGCAATTCTTCTCTTCTACCATAGCAGCTACTGGGTCCTGATCGATGGAACAGTGTTGGGAGAGGTCTGTACAAAGGTTTTCTTTTCTCCTATTTATGGGTTCAGGAGAGGTTTATTGTTATTTGTTTCATGTCAGGTTTGCAATTTTAATTTCATTAAGGCCACTGATACAACAAAATAAGCACATATTTAACTTAAAGCATGTGAGTAGAATCATTGAAGGCAACAGAACTACTCATATGCTTAAAATTAAGCACATTTAACTTTGCTGGATTGAGACCAGATTGCTCAGAAACTGGCAGAATCCAGCCCTTAGGGCATAAGCGGTTTGCTTTCTCAGGTCTTACTACCCCTACAGAGCTGTGTTAAACACATTATAAAAATCAAAAAGAAAACTTGGGCTTGGTATACACTATCGTTTTGCCAGAGTGGCTCTGCCTGCAAAAGTTCTGTTGGCAGGACTTTTTTTGACCAGCATAAACTGTGTCTACGCTAGGAGGATTTCCTCTTATTGCTATAATGGCAAACCTTTTTAAGAGTAAACAAGGCCTTAGCTCCAGAAGGCTGAAGTCTAATCCTCAGTGATATTATAGAAGTAAACACTCAGCTAAAAATAATGTACAAAAAATAGTGTAATTTAAATACAAAAATATATCACCTTTAGAGATATGAGAGAGATTATTCCTTGGCCATATGCAGAAAAGCATGAACTTTGCTGTGCACAAATAACTCTCTCCCCATTAATGAATTTAAATGTCAAATTATTTCAGAAAGATGTCAAAAGTGTCTGGTTCTAAAAACCAGAATTTGAAAGTCAAATTCTGCAGATAATGAATCACTTGTTATCTGGGTTTTTCAGCATTTTTCCTCTTTATTAAGCCACACACACACAGAGAGAGTTGATGTTATATTTATAAGTATTTAAATTAATGGCATTCTGTCCCAATCAAACATGTTTGTTTTATGACCATAGGGACTAGAATGCTAGAGTCCTGATTCTATTTGTCAATGAAATATCTATGAAATACACATCCCTCAGGGAGAAGAGTGACTGTAGTGGCATGAGCTTGTTTTCTTTACTGGCTCTTGGTATAAGTAGGTTCGTACAGGAGGTTCCTTAGGGTAGGTACTCTGTGTTTTGAGTCAGATGCAGCATTATCTTTCCCCACTGCTATGAGCTGGCTTGGAGCATATTGTTTTGTGTCAGTTTTGCCTACCCATTTCCAAATATCACCAGCCCCCACTACAGGTTACCAATGCCAGCAGCAGCACATGTCCCACAGTAAGGAAGGTAGACAAGGGTCTCAAAGGATGATGCTTCTGATCCTCCTCAAAACCTTGATCCTATGAACTGTCAGACTGATCTTCAACCTAGAGTACCTCTCGCATCAGGAAAGCCATTTTTTCATTGGAATTGAGAGGTTAGTTCCATCAGCTTGATTTAAATAGACTTCATTGTCTAGTGCACAAAGCAGAAGGGAAATGGAATAAGTGGGTTTTTTTTTTCCATTCATAACTCAGCAGATCTACACAGATTACACACCTTTCAAAAGGTCTTACAGTTGCTGAACCATCATACCGTGTAGGGAAAAATGAACATGTACGTGTGAGAGAGATAATGAAAATGGAGTACAGGCCTAAGCTATGCAGGCAGGGTGAGTGAAATGCAGACAACCTTGACTGGTCTATGAACAGGAACAGCCAATTATGGATTTGAAGACAAGGAAGAACAAGTCCACTAATAGAGAATTCTCATTTACAATAAGTCCCCTTTATACAGCTTTGGTGGTGGACAGGGTCCCTTAGGGTATGTCTGTACTGCAGTCAAAGGTGTGATTGCAACCATGTGACCTCACCTGAGTACCAACAGCAGTGAAGCCACAGCAGCACAGGCTTCAGTGCATGGACCTTGGGTATGTACTCAGGCAGCTAGCCTGAGCTGCCACAGCTTTATGCTGTTGGTAATCACACTAATTGGATTAAAGCTAGCTCAGATGTGTCTACATATGCTGTAATCACCCCCCTTCCATGGAGTATAGATATACCCTTAAAAGTGGAGATAAATTTATTTCAGACCCCCAGTTGCAATAGTTTCATTATGTCACAGAATAGATGCTTGATTCTCACACTGCTCTCCATCCCACTATAGTTGTCTCATTGCATACCTCCCATAACCATACCTGCACCTCACACTTACACCAGGTTTTCAAAAACATGAATGAGAATTCAACATTTTTTTACCATAATTAGGCTTAGTGCCCAGGAAGAGAGGAGCTGCTGCAAACGTAGGGGTCTGCATCAAAAAAAAAAAAAAAGGCAAAATCAGGAGCAAAGAGACAACATTCGAATTTGCAAATCTCAGTTCCTAGCATGAATACAAAGAGCTAGTCTTCAGCTTCTTCAGAATAATCCCTGGATGCATGGCTTCCCCACCCCCAACATTTGCATCAAGGTGCTTCACAGCTCATTTGCAAGTGTTCCTTTCAAACAAATGAAACATGTTGAATATCTGATATTACCTTTCCCTGCAATAGGAGATGGGCCCCCACTAGAACTCCAGACCCAAATTCTTCCTACTCCTTTTGCCTGGCAAAAGTTTGGGTATGGATCAGAACCTTCCCACTGCTGCGCTCACTTCTCATTTCAGAATAGAACCCACACTGAATACCAGATGAGGCTATCCCCTATTTTTGTACTCCTGAGCAAGGTCAGCTATGTGGTGGAAAATGTAGACCTTGCTCCTTTCTAGTACCTCCACAGGCATAACCTAACTGAAGGCAGGAGGGAAGATGGAAGAAAGATGATCATGGTCCACCCCTGAACTGCACAGTAGCCAACTGCACAATGTAAAACATGCTGTACTTACTCCCAAGGTCAATGTAGCTGCTACCCATGAGTCCCTTCTCCCTCCTCTCTCTGGATGAACAGTGGCTGACTCAGCCAGAATTCCTCCTGGGGACACTAGCTGTGTCACCAGCTCTGTCACCCTCTCCAAGGCACCTGAGGACATGCTCCCTCTTTGATTATAAGGTCTTTGTGGCAGGAAGCTTGTCCTCAAACCTCTTTGTAAATGGCCTGGCATACACTGGACAAATAATGTACACAGCTTAGTTCTTCTCAGGCTAGTTCTATTCGTTCTGATTTGGAGTGCAAGGCACTCACAGTGCGTGAAGATTCATTAACTCTGGTTTCAAATGCTGAAGTCCAAATGTGTTGGGCTTGCTCATGTTTCCACTTGCAAGAGTTCATCACTTCTGCTTTGAGATAAAAATGGAAAGAAAAATCTTGCCCCAAATCTATCAGAGGCTGAGAGATATTTTGAAAGTAAGAGAATGCCATTAGGTCTGAACCTGCTGTTGAAAGTGGGGCAGGGGTCACCAGGGAAAAGAGGAAAGGGCTCAATATTTCAGATAACCTTAATAATCAATTAGTTTTATAATTGTACTCCAAATACTAGATACGTGGGTTGAGGGAAGGATTTCAGACTTGTACTCTAAGGTTCTCTTGTTCCATTCCTCTACTACAAGCTATTTTTCCTAGTGCAAAGATCTACTGGAAACTTCTCTGAAATAAGGATTTAAAGACACATAGATGTAAGATGATGATCCATACTCTAATAGCAACAAGCAGTGCCAAGTGCAGAGGTACTCCTGAAGCACTTCACAAAGCTCTGTAGATTTGCAACAGGCCTTTATCCATTAAAGCAGCAACAAAAAAGGGCACCAGTCTATTTCCACCAACCTCCTTTGGAGGCCCCCTTTAAAATCAGAGTTTACAGCCTATAGATCATAATTTTTAGGTGCTGAAGAACCCCTTTTTATATAATGCATTGTTAACAGCTATTCCTCTCCAGAAATCTCTTTTTATATCCCAGTTTTTGTACAGAAAAAAGCACCTTGCCAGCCATCAATATATAATACATTATCAGCACCACCATCACTGAGAGCAATTTGCAATAGGTCCTAATTGTATTTAATTTAGAAGGTTTTTGACATTTTTTTAAGAAGAGAGGACTGCTCAGAATCTTTTCTTCACAGTATCCACTGTACTTAAGTCTCCAGAAAGGAATGGAAAAATTCTGCAGTGTCCCTTTTCATGCCTGATCATATAGAATCAACTGATGGAATTATTACATCTGGAACACAACAATATTTCACAGCCAGGACAATGTGCTTTACAATCAGGTTTCAGCATGTCTGTCCAATTACTGCTCTGCTACTTTGCTGCACATAACAAGCATAGGAAGGATTATAGTTTTGCAGATAATTTTATATGCCATGAAGTACTGTTAGATTTCCTTAGAAAATTCAGTGTTATAATATCCCCTAACTATTATACTTCAGAGTCTTCAGTTTGCTCGGTTTAGATGCCTGCAGAGCAAAGAATATTTAGGATACAACTTTAAACTCAGAAAACAGAAAAGCCACTGCTGATGCTTACGTTTCTAAAGCAGAAATAGAAGGACAAGACTTCAATCTAAAAATGATAAATAATTCATAACTTATCCTGACACATCTGAAAAGGGACCTGAATATTCATTTGCCATCCAGTTGATAAAGTCCCTATAAACTCAGGAGTATGAAGAGACTGGAAACTTTCTGTATTTGCATTTGCATAACACTTACAGTCTTATGAGAAAAGCCTCTGTCACAGAGGGATTTGCTGATATAAGACACGCTTCCAGAACAGAAGATGCTATGGAAGAGACTGGAGTCTTTACTTGAAACAGTTTCCCCTAGAACAAGTAGGAATTCAGGCTGGGAACAGAGCCTAGAAATCAGTCACATATAGAAGATTACTGACCATTTCACAGTGGCTCCATGATCAGCGTGGAAGCTGTTTTCACAATGCTTCCATGTTCAGTAAAACCTCTGGGCATGGTTCTCTGTTGCCCTGCATCTTCTATGGTCTTTTATGCCCACGCAAGTGAAAAGTGCAACCGTTCTCATTTGGCAGCATTTTTCACTCACTGTGCACCGGCAGAAGTGACCACACAAAGTTCAAGGTAATGGAGAATGACTCCTCAACAACTGGGAAGGCCAAAAAGGGCCAATTCTCCACTTGCACCTTGTCTAGTCACTTGTTTTTTACTCATTTTGCAAGAAAACATTACAGAATCAGGCTATTGGCATTTTACACCAGAAGGATCAAAATGCTCATCTGTCTCTCTCCTCAGAAGAAGCAACAGGCTTATTTGAATCTAACCTGCCTGAAGGTTTGTTTTTCACTTGTTGAAATTCCCAGTCAAATCACACACAATTCCATAGGAATTGTTGGAGTTCATGGATCCCGAAAATTAAATTCTTAGTATTCTTGCCATACAGAGGACGCTCTGGCTAGATACTGCACTCACCTAGGGCCTTATCAAATTCGTGGCCGTGAAAAACACATCACGGACCGTGAAATCTGATCTACCCCTGTGAAATCTGGTCTTTTGTTTGCTTTTACCCTATACTGTACAGATTTCACAGGGGAGACCAGCATTTCTCAAATTGGGGGTCCTGACTCAAAAGGGAATTGTGGGGGAGTGTCACAAGGTTATTTTAGAGGGGTCACAGTATTGCCACCCTTACTTCTGCGCTGCCTTCAGAGCTGGGCATCCAGAGAGCGGTGGCTGTTGGCCCAGCACCCAGCTCTGAAGGCAGCGCTCCGCCAGCAGCAGCACAGAAGTAAGGGTGGCAATACCATACCATGAGATCCTTACTTGTGAGCTGCTGCTGGCAGCAGCACTGCCTTCAGAGCTGGGCTCCCAGCCAGCATCCACCACTCTCCAGCTGCCCAGCTCTGAAGGCAGCACCACTGCAGCAGCAGCGTAGATGTAAGAGTAGCCGTACCGCAACACCCCCTGCAATAACCTTGCGACCCCTCCCGAACACACAACTCCTTTTTGGGTCAGGACCTCTACAATTACAACACCGTGACATTTCAGGTTTAGATAGCTGAAATCATGAAATTTATTATTTTTAAATTCCTGACTGTGAATTGACCAAAATGGACCATGAATTTGGTAGGGCCCTATACATACTACATAAGCCACAATCCAATGCTGGGAATAAATCTTCTGCTGCACCGTTCAAAAGACTGGAGCCATGGAGTGGAGGGCAGGGTTTTCAGATCAAAGGTACAGTCTCTGTACTTTAGTTTAGCCACCCCTAAATCTAACAAAAGTTCATCTGCACCTTCCTCTCTGACCCATGCATATCTGTCATTTTCCTGGTACAGTCTGGAGAGGAGACTGTGTTCAACTTCAGGATCAGCACACATTCTCTTTGCTCCTGTTTTGGAGACAAAAATAGAATCTGATCCATAAAGGCAGGGTCAATTTTGGAAAAGCTTAAGAAAGTATTAGCTAAAGCATTATTTACTATTAGCAAAAGAATCCAAATAACCACGGTGTCTTAGTGGAGCCTTGCCAGTTCCACAGATTCCTTAGAAGTTCTGTTGTCCACTTAGCAGTGAGCAAGATGGGGAAGAATGATCTTATGAATGAAGCACAGGCCTGAGAATCTGGTGCCTGGATACTACTGTGATAGGAACATTAGCCCTACCATCAAGAGGAAGGATGGTCTTGTGCTTAAGGCATTAGCCTGGGACTCAGGAGATCTGCCTCTGCCACAGACTCCCCGTGTGATCTTGAATAAGTCCCTTAATTTGTGTGCCTCAGTTCCCCATCTAAAAATGGAGAAAATACTTGAGTTAGCCCACTCTTTCTCTTCTCTATTTAGATAAGTTGTTTAAGGATTAGACTGTCTTACTGTGTGCAGGAACCGTACCTAGCACAAACGGGTCCCAATCTTGGCTGGGCCCTCTAAACACTACTGCAATAGAGAAATTAAAACTATAGATAGGAAGCAGTACTATGAATAGAATCCAGATCTCCTGACTTCTATTTCCTGAATTATTTGTATTACCGTACTGCCTAGGAGCCCTTATCATGGACCAGGACCCCATTGTGCTAAATGTTATACAAACTCAACAAAAAGGTGGTCCCTGCCCCAGGGAGCTTACATTCTAAGTAAGAGACAAGAAACAGATACAGACTGACAGGGAGGCATAAGGAAACAGTGAGAAAATACTGGTCAGAATGACAGGCGGTGGTCTTTGCACACTAGCAATCTAACTGTTGTCAAGTTTTTTGTAGGCATCATGTCTAGGGAGAGTTTTAAGGAGGCATTTCAAGATGGAGAATGAGGCAGCTTTGCAGATATTTATGGGGAGGTCTTTCCAAGCACGTGGGGCAGCATGGGAGAAGGCACAAAGGGCAAAACTGTGCTTCAGTTTCCCAGAAAGGTGATAAATACCTAATTATTTTCTCATAGCATCTAATCTGACTTCTTGCACTACAAAAGGCCATATGGACTCAACCATTAGTTCGTTACATGAATTGACTGCTGAGCGAAACAAAGCAGAATATTTCAATTACATGCCTCACCAGGGTGCAATCTATCCTAGTTTTCATTAATGTCATAAGTTCATGCTTTGAATCAAACTATTTCTTCTTGTGAAGAATATTTAGGTAGATGTAGCACATCTACCTAACATAACTTGAGGGCAGACTATAGGGCTATTTGTGAACTAAGGCCATGTCTACACTACCACTTATGTTGTCAAAACTTATGTTGGGGCATCTGACATTGTATGAAAAACCCACACCCCTGACTGACATAAGTTTTGCTGGCATAAGTGCTTGTGTGCACACCACTATATTAGCAGGAAACTTCTCCTGCTGACATAGCTACTGCCACTCATTTCGATGGTTTTATTATGTCGACAGGAGAGCACAGAGCAATCTTACAGCAATGCAGCTGCATTGCTGTAAGTTTGCTAGTGTAGACATGATAAATAATTATATAATAGATGGAGATTTATCTATTTCATAGAACTGGAAGGGACCCTGAGAGGTCATAGAGTCCAGTCCCCTGCCTTCACTAGCAGGACCAAGTACTGATTTTGCCCCAGATCCCTAAAATGGCCCCCTCAAGGATCGAACTCACAACCCTGGGTTTAAGCAGGCCAAGACTCAAACCACTGAGCTATCCCTCCCCCCGTGGCCTAAGATACTACTCAACAGGCTTAACAATTTACACAAAATCTCTTTACCCTATTGTGACTGTGTAAATGGACCTCAGTGTAAACGAGAATCAGGCCCATTTTGAGTAAGGGTATCACAATCTGCCCAGAGATAAAGCTAGATATGAATATAATACCAGGGAAAGCTAAAGCTCTCTGATATTTTTTTTTAAATCGTAAAAGTAATTATCTCTGAAGCTTGCAAAAATGTGTTAAGCACGTAATTTGGAATATAAATGTTTTATATGAATTCAAATATGCTTTAAATTGTTTTATAATATTTTGTGTACAGCTAGCTCTTTACAGATTGGCTCTAGCTATTAGCAATAATCACCCATATCTCCTGATGATTGCGTGAGCATTCCAGTCCAAAACATTGGGTCTTAGAACTTATCAAATGCATTTTAATACAATGGAGGTTGTATTAAAGATGCACTTGATGCAGAGGAAACCAATTAATTCTTTGCTTGTTTCTATATAGACATGTAACTATAAAGTGGGCAAGACTGAGGAAAAAGTGATGGATTGCTGCCAGCAGGGATGATTACTAAATAAGGTTTTTTTGTCATGACTGTCATTATTAGTCTTCTTATTTCCGGTATGGCCCACTGCAGGTTAGGTGCCTTCCAAATAGGAAGGAAGAGTCCCTGCTCCGAGGACATAACTGAAGGAGACAGACAGACTTCAGGTGAAGGGGGTACATAAATTGCATCTTTAAGTCATCTTGCTTCACTATAAGCAGCATAACAGGAGTGGGCCTTGTCATGGTATAATTCCCCAATTTGGACCTTAGAGTCCAAAAGTTGGGGTACCAGCATGAATTCCTCTAAGCTTAATTACCTGCTTAGATCTGATACGCTGCCACCAACCAGGAATTCCAGTGCCTGGTACACTCTGGTCCCCCCAAAATCTTCCCTGGGGACCCCAAGACCCAAATTCCTTGAGTCTTACAACAAAGGGGAATAAACCATTCCCCCCCCCTTCTCCTTTCTTCCTCCCAGATCTTTCCCACCCTGGGTACACTAGGAGATCATCATGATTCAAACTCCTTGAATCATAACACAGAGAAATCAGGTTTCCCCCCTCCTTCTTTCCCCCTCCCAGGCGTTCCCTCCCTGGGCTATCCTGGAGAGATAGACAGATTCAAGCTCCGTGAATCTAAACAAAGGGCTTCCCCATTTCCCCCTTCCCTTCTTTCACCACTTTCCTGGTAAGTACAGACTCAATTTCCTTGAGCCTCAACATGGGGAAAAAATCAAACAGGTCTTAAAAAGCAAAACTTTTAATAAAAAGAAAGAAACAAAGTAAAAGTTGTCTCTTTAATTTAGATGGTAAAAGTTACAGCATCTTTCAGCTTAAGACACTAGAGAGAAGCCTTCCCCCAGCAAAATATAATTTAAAATACTTCAAGCAAAATACACATTTGCAAATACAGAAAACAATCAAAAGATTATAATCGCCTTTCCTACTTAATACTCACTATTCTGAATATATAAGAGACTGTAGCAGGGAGATTGGCCAGAAACCTGGTTGCACGTCTAGTCCCTTTCAGGACCCAGAAAGAACAAAGCAAAACCCAAACAAAGGCTTCCCTCCACTGAGATTTTAAAGTATCTTGTTTCCTGATTGGTCCTCTGGTCAGGTGTTTTTGGTTTACTGTTTGTTAACCCTTTACAGGTAAAAGAGACATTAACCCTTAACTATCTGTTTATGACAGGCCTTTAAAAGGAATTTTCTTTGGAGAATTTCAAAGTTTCCAACGAGAGGGAAATGTTTTTATCCATGTTCCTCAGCTATCACACAGGAAAGCCTGTGGTGAATGAGGTGCAAAGGTCTTCTTGCTGTCCTAATTCTGGACCAGTGGAATGCTGGGTTGGAAAAACTTAGAGCAGCTGTGGATGCAAAGGGCCACAAGGGGTCAGAAATGAAGCTTGAAGAAATCACCCAGACACACCACACCATGTCCCCTATGCAATCAGCAAGGTGTGGGAGTAGTAATACAGGAGCTGCAATGTCAGCTCTTCACCATCAGAGTACACCTTTTAACTCAGACAAGTTTCTTGTGGTTGGCTATGCTGAATTTAGGGCTGCTTTAAACATACTGCAGGTTCAAAGCAACATCACAAAGCAGGATCTGAGCCATCTTCTCCATTTTGTACATAGAGAAATGCAGAGAGGTTCAGCAACAAATCAAATCAGTGGCAGTTCTAGAGATAGAACCCAGGAGTCCTGAGTCTCAATGCCCAGCTCTAACCATTTAACAATACTCCCATTCAATCAGAAGTACTCTCTGCCCAGATAACCTGCCATCATGTTTATATATCCCTAAAATTAAAGAAAGATATGGTATTGTTCATTCATTTCCCCCGCTACAAATCTTCTATTTAATTTGAAAAGGACACAGACAAGAGGCATTTATCCATTATGCTTCTAATCCCAGGAGCAGCTAATGCAGCTGGACACCAAACAACTCCCACATGAGCTTTGAAATTGATGCGACTCAAAACACTCTAGCTTGGTTCTTGCTATCAGTGTTACTTAGGTTGAATCCAGTCTTTGAAATAAAGTAGAAAGAGAAAAGAAGCCGTAGCAATCAATTCTTGTCTGATGCATTCACAAGTGTAAAATTCTCTGAAAGAGCCGGACAAATAAAAAAAAATAGTTCTTCCCAGATAGACATGCTGTGCTGGTTCTCTTCATATAGAAGATTAAATGCAAGTGGTAAGAAAAACCATGCTGATGAAGGCGATGAATGGAGATTCTCTGACAAGAACAATGCCCCTCCAGGCATGATATGACGTACCCAGCTTGCTAACATGAAAATGGCTAGATTCACATTAGAAAATAATTTACCATGGTGTACAGTGTTTATCTGTAGGTCCCTCATGAGGGTTTTAGAAGGAGTATTGCATCTATTAAAGTTAAAATTACGTGACATGTCCACATACATACCAGGTATGCAATTTGTGTAATGAATGGACTTTCATGATCTCTTTGTGTCCTATATTCCTTTCTCCCCTAACTTTAACCACCTGCAGACAAAATACAGATACACATTTAGCTACTTAGGCTGCTTCAAATGCAAGGTACAGATGTTTGGGCATGTGCTTAAATAGCTTGCTGAATCTGGGTCTTTGTTCTTCCATTTTGGGAAGACATCTGTATCTTGCATTTGAAGTTGCTTATTTTCTTCAGTTGTTTCTTACTCTGTACCAGAAAAATCAATAACACTTTTTAAATAGTCAGGTCATGTGGAGGGAGATATATAAAACTTACTTATCACAGCTGTTTATATAGATATTCTTATGGAAAAGAACCACCAACAAAACCCAACATTTATGGGTATTTAAAGCTAGAAATGAATGGAGTCATTGAAGTGAAACAGAGCACACATGTTATCTATAGTACCTATATGCCTCACATTACTAGAGTATCTGAATACTTCACACTCTTTAATGAATTTATCCTCAGTATGGTGTGAGCTACTGTCCCCAGTTGTACAGATAGGGAGTTATGGCACAGAGAATCTAAGTGACTTGTCCAAAGTCACAGAGCCTCTGTGGGAAGGCTGGAATTTGAACCCAGGGATCTCAAGGCCTGGGTTTGTGCCCTCGCCATTAGATCACCCCTTCCTCTTATTTAGGCTGCTCCCTACCAATACACGGCTCACAACTATAACCACCACTATTTCTCCTTCCCTATCACTTATCTTGGTAATTGCTTTCACCAATAAAATGAAAAGAAAAAAAAAGAAAAAGAAAAGGTGCCTATTCACCTGGAATAAAATATTTTAGACAATTGGATATTGTTCGTTGGGTCCGTCACATTAACTTCTATTTTCAGATTTGAAATATGTGATCATTTACCACAATAAAATAAAATAATCTTGGGAAAATTGCTTGCTGGGTAGTTAATTAAAATTAGACCCTTTCATGCCCAGATTGCAACTAATTTCAGTCTGCTTCATTCTCATAGGTGTTTCCCAGAAGTGGGTTCACTAAATTGTATATATTATACCATGGCAGGCGATCCTCTTCCTCTCCATGGGGATTCACCCAGAACAATGGTAGGCAGAACTGAACCTACAGTCCCACATGGAGCTGCAAGGAGGATCCCACAGTGGGGTGGCCACTTAGCTTCAGCAGGTGGCTCTACTGGAGCTCCACTGCTGGAAACCAGTAGGGAGAAGTGCTTTAACCAGTACATCTGCCCTGTGCTATGCTGGCCCTCCATGGCTTTCATCCAACTGTACAGCCACAACACCTCACACACACACACCCTGCCCCAATAAACTTACTGCTGTCCAAGGCCACTGCCCAGCCTAACATAGCACTTTTCAGGATGCTTTACATATGTATATAAGCACTATTATCCCAGTTTTACAGATGAGGAAACTGAAGCACAGAGAACTGACTTTCCCAAGATTACACAGCAGAAAGGCAGTTGCAGGGCTGGGAACGGAACCAAGTCTCCGGACTTCCAGCCTGATGGACACTGGACATTGTCACTTCCACCTGCTGAAGCTGATAGAACCACAAGTGAACTTTGTCTCAGGATAGAAGGAAATTTAAGGTAAAAAGCCATATTTGTAACTCTGATCTCCCACTTATGACCTGCCTTCAACAGCACATCTCCCACTGATGAGTCCCAAGCATGCATATTACTCAGTGGACTGTATATTGCATTACTTAGAATCCAGAAGCCCACACTCCCTATGAACCTGGTGAATGCAGATTTTAAGTTACACTCCTCTTCTCAGAAGAGACAGCAAGACCCATAATTTTTCATTCGTTGCTAAGCTATGGCAAGCAAACATGTTGTACCAGAGTAAGCAGTTACTGTGCATATATGGGTCACTACCTAGACTGTAGCGTAAACTTGCCCTTGATAAGGCTCATGTGTATATACTATCTTTTCAGGGTACTTGCTGCTGTGGTTTGAGATGAGACATTCAGTAACACTTGTCCCACCTGAAAGACATCCTTGTCCTTTGTTTCTTTAAGTTGGAGGAATGCAGAGAACTTCCAGCAGGATGTGGCTGCTTTAAATTATTCTGGTGAAACAAATCAGCCCTAAATCTGGTTATTCTGGCCACTGTCCCCCAGTGTAGAGAAATTCTAGGATGGTAGAGAGCTATTGGAGCAGTTCTTAGCCACTCATCCCCACTCCCACACCCCTTTGTGATTCAGGGGATGCAACTTGGAGATGCAGCCAGGATATCTCACCCAGCGATACCCAGGTGTCAGTGGGGCTCCTTCAGGCCAATGGAAGCCAGCATAAAATGAGCAGCCTTGAGACTTTATGCCAAGAAACAGCCATCTAGGCAATATGCCCCACTCCTGCAACTGTACCAAGCACTCATTCTGTGCTCATTCACAGCTAGCCCATAGTACCCACAGCTAAAGTCACTGATGTACTGCAAAAAAATCTCATAGTCTATTCCAAATAAGTCTACATAGCTCTATTCACACTAGGAAAGTGGTAGGCAACCTGTGGCCCATCAGGATAATCCACTGGCAGGCCACGAGACAGTTTGTTTACATTTGCACAGCCACCCACAGCTCCCATGGCTGCAGTTCACCGTTCCCGGCCAATGAGAGCTGCAGGAAGCAACACAGGCCATGGGAACGTGCTGGCTGCCACTTCCCACAGCTCCCATTGGCTGGAAACGGAGAACCACAGCCACTGGGAGCTGTGAGTGGCTGTGCAAATGTAAACAAACTGTCTCGTGGCCTGCAATGGCCCATACCGGAAACAAACTGTCTGGCGGCCCGCCAGAGGATTACCCTGATGGCCTGTAGGCTGCAGGTTGCCCATCACTGCCCTAGGGGAAATACAGAGAATCTATCAAATGGAGACCCAGAAGCTACTGTACTTTTCTCCTATGTAAACTTCTCATTTGTGCAATTATTTTTAATATATAACAGACCTTTATGATATTCATGTTTTATTCAGAAAAGAGTGATTTTTAATCATTGATGCACTTTTTCCCCCTTCAGGTTTTTAAACTTATTTCTTCAATGTTTAAAAAGTTATTTATCATGAGTTAATTGCATGTTAAGTTTATTTTGAAGTTAATGTACAATATGAAGATTGACCAACACTAAGAACTGTAGCAACTCAAATAGGGAGAAAGCTATACTATGCTTCTGTGTACACAGGAGGCATTTTCTTCAATGAAGTTTGTTTTAAAATATTGACTAAAAACTTTAGTATTTCTAAAATTAATGGTAAAAAAAATGCATAATGCACATTTGGTTACAGAACAGTCATCACATCTCCTAACCAGCACATTTTCACCATTAGAGCATTCTGACACCATGGGCAGAAGTTCAAATGGCTCATTTCTCACCAAGGCCTCAACTGAGCAATGTGCTTACACAGATGCTTAATTTTAAGCATGTGAATAGTCCCACTGAAGTCCAAGTTAAGCACTTGCTTGCTAGACTGGGAACAGAGTGCCCAGAACCTTGCTAGACTGAGCACCATATATCTGCATTCAATGGGACTAATCACGCGCTTAAAAATTAGGCATGTGCTTAAGTGCTTTGTTGAATTGGGTCCCAAGAGAAGATGTGAACATTCCAAACAACTGGACATTTCTCATTAATGTCATGTAATGAATCTTGGCCACTACTAACTCATGCCAAAACTGAATCATAGATGTGAAAAGCTTTGTTTTCCATTAGCAGTCTCCTGAGGATCCACTTTTCATATACAACTTTAAAAAAAATCAGTTTATATACTTATGTAATGTATAGCATTATCAAGATCTTCACTCCAAGGGCCTGATTTTTCACTGCCTTGCACATTCATTTACACCTGGGTAGACTGGATATAAAATGCTATGATGCTGATTTGGCTGAGTTTTAGACACTTTCCTCAGGAGTGAATCATACAATCATAGGACTGGAAGGGACCTCGAGAGGTCATCTAGTCCAGTCCCCTGCACTCATGGAAGCACTAAGTATTATATAGACCATCCCTGACAGGTATGTCTAACCTGCTCTTAAAAATCTCCATTGATGGAGATTCTACAACCTCCCTAGGCAATTTATTCCAGTGCTTAACCACCCCGACAGATAGGAAGTTTTTCCTAATGTTCAGCCTAAGCCCCCCTTGCTGCAATTTAAGCCAATTGCTTCTTGTCCTATCCTCAGAGATAAAGAAAAACAATTTTTCTCCCTCCTCCTTGTAACAACCTTTTACATACTTGAAAATTGTTATTATGTCCCCTCTTGGTCTTCTCTTTTCCAAACTAAACAAACCCAATTTTTTTTCAATCTTCCCTCATAGGTTATGTTTTCTAGACCTTTAATCATTTTTGTTGCTCTTCTCTGGACTCTCTCCAATTTGTCCACATCTTTCCTGAAACGTGGCACCCAGAACTGGACACAATACTCCAGTTGAGGCCTAATCAGTGCGAAGTAGAGGGGAAGAATTATTTCTTGGGTCTTGCTTATAATACTCCTGCTAATACAGACTATTTAAAGGTGCCAGGCAGTGGAAAATCAGGCCCCTTTGCTCTTAGACCTATCAGGATGTTTGCACAGCACATGGAAGCATTGTGAACACGGATTCCAGCTGATTGGGGAAAAATCACCGAATGACTACACCAGGTGTATGCCACTGAATCAGGCCCTATGTCATGAAGGTTACACAGACTTTATTCAAGATACAGTTTCTTGGAGAGGAAGATTAGGTTTTACAGGCCTCATGGCAGAAGCATGCTTTATGCAAGGACATGAAGGAAAAGGGGTTTGGAAGCATGATAGGATCAGCAGGGGGTTCCAGCCATGGGGTCAGTATGAAAGAAGATACAGAGACGAAAGCAGAAGGAGGTGGTTGGCTATCTAGCTTGGACAAAGCAAAGAGGGTGAGATGATTGAAACAGAAGACAGCAGACGGGTAAGTGGGAGCTACACTGTGGAGGGCACTGCAGACAGAGACAAAAAGGAAGTGCCCAATGCAGATGGTAAATGCATGGGAGAACAGGCTCTTTAAAAAAATATTTCAGATAGTCAACATATCCAATGCCATAAAAGTTAGGGTTTATAATAGGAAAAAGCGAAGAGAGAACTTGAGCTGTATAGATGGAGATATTCCATAAAGGAAAAAAGTAAACTGTGGTGCAGAGTTGAAGATGTGTTAGCTCAGCAGTGGCCAATCTACAGTACATCTACCTGCTAAAAATAAGAACTAGCTGGCGCCAACAGAGAGCTTAACTGATTGCCTAACCTAGTTCCCTTGGCTACTCAAAATGCATTATCTCTTCACATTTGTATTTCTTGGAAACCATGTGTGGTTTTTATGAAGGGAGAGAGAAATGTTCCTGTATTTCTATAATTTCTCATAAATAGCAGGAGACAAAACAAGCACAGATTTTTCATTCCATAACCTATTGCAGCTCATTTGAACTTTTATTAGACACTTGAGAAGCTAATACGTTTCCAAATTAGACTGTTGAGGTTTCATCTTGTTCCTAGTGAAGTCACTAGCAAATCTCTCAGTGACTTCAGTGAGTGCAGGATTGGACCCTTAGGAAGATAACAGAGCTCAGTAATAGACATTCCAACCTTGTTAGGAGAGATTTTTGTCAATGCTCATTGATTTGCTTCAGAATTTGAGTTTATAACTCAAACAGTTGGAACATTTGGTTGTTATCATGAAAAGTTTTGCTGATGCTTCAGGCTCTTTTGTGCCTCCATTTACTTTAAGTTCTTTTTCCTATAAATGAGCCTGGAACAGGGTAGTTTTAAGGTAATTATCTTCTTTCATTTTGTTTTACTTTTTTTTTGTAAGACTGTCTTTAAAAATAACACTTGGCACATGCACAGTAATTTGCACACATTAAGGAGATCTATGTGCATATATAGTATAGAGTCACTCTTACTCCTGTAAGGTTTTGCATATAAAAATATTAAAAGTGTATTTAACATATGGTGACTTACTGGTTTAGTAACCCTTGTTTCACTCCACATCTGTGGACAATTCTTGCTCACCTCAGCAATATGGTAATACTAACCAGAAATAGCAAGAAGTGACTTGTCCAGGGTTATATAGAAACTCAAGTGACTTGGGATTGCTATAAGGGCAAGGTCACATTTCTGTCCCCAAGAATAGGAGCTGTTGAGTGCTAAACTATTTTGAAAGTCTATCTGACCCTCCCCACGCTCAAGTCTTTCAACTCATAGTCCCACCCACTTTATGGGTTAGATCCTGGAAGTTCTTAGTCTTGTGTGTATTCATTCATGTGAGAGGTCAGTGACACTATGTGTAAAGAGTTGTAGGTATATCATTAATTCAGAAGATAAAGGTAATTAACAATGACTTGCATATCTACCATGAAGTGGACAGCACCCCAGAAAAATCTGATTCAGCGTTATTTATATAACCTGTTAGGAATTAGATAGTTTAGGAAAAGACAGCAGTTCCTGTCTTGCCTGTAACATTATTGTTGACAGCAGTTCGTGGCAGGTTCAGTTAAAATAAGGAGAGACAATTGATTTAGAGTCAGTCATGTGTTTCAAATACCATGGGCTTTAAAGTTTTATTCAGTATTTTATCATTAGCAATGCTGATGAGGCCTTTGCACTACAGTGACTGAGTCTAGTGGATACCAAAGAGTCTCATCTATAAGTTACAGGTAATAAAACCGTATGAGCCAAATTTCCCAATTACCCCTAGACCTGATCCAGATCCCCATATACTGCTTCACTTTCTGTCCTGCACCTACTTTGCTTGACCTTTGTTACCAGCAACACCTGTAAGCCAAATTGGGCTGATATTAGAGCAGACGTGGGCAAACTATAGCCTGCGGCCCACATCCGGCCCGTGGGACCGTCCTGCCTGGCCTCTGAGCTCCCGGCCAGGGAGTCTAGTCCTCAGTCCCTCCCCTGCAGCCACACAGGCCATGCTCTGGCCTGCCGCCTCCGCTGGGCAGCGTGGAGAGTACAGCTGGCTCTGGCTGGGTGTCGCGGCTGTGAGCTCCTGCTGCTGGTAAGGGGGCGGGGAGCGGAGGGGTTGGGTAAGGGAGCGGGGGATCCTGGGGGACAGTCAGAGAGGAGGGGGCGGTTGGATGGGGTGGAAGTTCTGGGGAGGCAATCAGAGGATGGGGAACAAGGAGGGTTGGGAGTGGGAGTCCCAGGGGGCTTTTCAGGGGGCAGGGATGTGGATAGGGGTCAGGAGGGCAGTCAGGGGACAAGGGGCAGGGGGGAGTTGGATGGGTCGGGGGTTCTGAGGGAGGCAGTCAGGGCGGGAAGTGGGAGGGGGTGGATAGGGGGCGGGGGTCAGGCTGTTTGGAGAGGCACAGCCTTCCTTACCCGGCCCTCCATACAGTTGCGCAACCCCAATGTGGCCCTCAGGCCAAAAAGTTTGCCCATCCCTGTATTAGAGCAAGTCATGTGGAGTCTTTTGCTCCTGGACCAGGATTTACATACTGATCCCAAACCTCTGTGCACCCAGAGATAGCATGAAGCATAGAACCTAATGGTGAGCCACTATCTTGTGCACCAGTTTGTACTACAAAAATCAGTATAATTGGTGCTTTCATGGTTTAACTGCCAGCGATTTTTACTGAGATCTCTATCACTCCCATGAAACCAAACACCTTCCACTCAGCCATTAGGTGGTGGCCTCAAACTGCCCAAATCCATTATGCTATGCATCAGATTTTCCATGACCATTGTTAATAGTATTCACGATATTTGCAAGTGGGGCCTGTAGTAATTTTGTGCTATGCACAACAGTCTCACATTGTCATGGCTTAACAAATAAGATGTGTTACATGTGCTTGTGATATAGTATCTTTCATACAGATTATTTTTAGCAACAAATATAAATTAGTAGATAATAGGCTATAAAATAGGGTTTAGTGGATTTTCTCCCTTGAAACAGAGATTATCCTCTATCTCAGCAAGAAGTTATGGGCTTGAAAATACAGGAATTAATGAATGAAATTCTATGGCTTATGTTGTGCAGGAGACCAGACTTGATTATCATAACAGTGCCTTCTGGCCTCCACATCTTTGTGTCTATAAATCCTCATGCTTCAGGCATAAAACCATCCCTAATTGAGGGGATTAGGAACAAGTTGTCCTATGGGCAGATTATTCCATAGTTATCCACTGTAGGGTTTCTTGACCTCCCTGAAGCATCTGGTACTGACTTGTTAGATTCAGGAGTCGACAGAGGTCTGGTCTAATACAGGATGTCAATTCTTATGTATAAATCTGCATTCCTTTGGCCCAGTGTTGAAAATAATGATGGCTGTAGGCATTTAAGTATCTTACTCATGACATTTAATGTTTTTTTGTCTCTTGAAAATCAAGAAAAAGTTTATTGAGGTAACATTTTCAAGAATGCCCAAGTCACATTTACAAAACAGATTTGAGATTTAGGCTTCTAAATCATCTTGAAACTCTTGAAAATGTCCCACCTTGCATACTGCATGGAGCAGTGGACTTGGGGGGCTGCTAGGGCATCTACTGCTAAGATCCATGATTAGTCTCATTCCTTTCTGATTTTGTTTAGTTTTGAGCTATTTTATCAGCTATTCTTAATTGTTCTCACAAGTCAGCTGTGCTCTTCTGTGTCTGTTACACATCTTGCACTTGGCTCTGGTTCATCTTCACTTCTCTTTTCTGGCTTTCATGGTTGAACTCTTCTGTTATCTCCAATTGTTCATGATGCCATATGGCCCCTATTGTTCTTACAACTTGAAGTTAAAATAGTGACAATTATTTTTCAGTGCAGAGGTATGCTCTGACTTCTCCGATTGGATACTACTTTTAAGTAGTATTATTGGTATTCTATTTTATCCTTGTATTTAGCACATGGTAGAGGCAAGATCTTTCCATTATTGACATTCACCCTTCTAAAAGTCTCTTCTCATGATTGTACATGGCAGTTTTGTTCTCATCAACAACATTTCTCTTGACTTACATACTAAACGCCCCTCAACTTTACATGCCCAAACCCCTCTCATAAGTTTGCTTTCAGAAACCACGACCACATTTTTACACTGTTTGGGGAAGAAACACAGAATCCCTATAGGCCTCAAATTCCTAACGTAGGGTCCCTAACACCCTGTATCACAAAGAAAATCCTGAAGGAAAATGGGGAAAATAATAACGAAGGCCAATTAGTTGAAAGCACACAGACCCAAACAGACAAAACGAACTGGCTTTGATTTTAGCTAGAGCTTTAGCACCAAACTTCAGAATGGAATTGGGTGCTCATACACCAGCGATGAGGATGATACCAGAGAAATACAGGAACAGAATGGCCTCAAAGCTTCCCATGTATTCATATCTGAACCTCTGATTAGGTCCATAATAGGGTCACTTACCCAGTACAGTGCCAGTTCTTCTGTGCCTCAATTTCCCTTTTCTCTGTAGCTTAGTTTCCCATCAGAGGTCAGCAGTCCCTCGACCAATGGTGTGCATGGCAAGGCACCTTCCTTTGCCCCCTCAGCTTCAGCGTTTCTCCCTCTGGTGGTCAGTAACTCAGTCCTACTCCAAAGGGTTTTAATTCTGCACTCTGGTTTATTTTTCACTGGGCCACAGAGTAGGCCCAAGTAGTTCTCTTAAGCCACACAAAACCCAAACTCATAACACAAAAATAAATACCTCTCCCTGCCCCCTCTCCGGGGTTTTGCCTTATTACATTGGCTTCTAATTGCCAGCCCTTCCACAAACAGCAGTTAACTGGGTTGTTTCCCTTATACAGAGAGAGCAGCCTTCCACCCAGGAGAAGCCTTTTCTCCCTCCTGCAGCTTATTTCTCATCCCTCTTTTTTATCTCTGACCAGAAGAGGGGTTTATAAAGGACACCAACGGCCCTTAATTGGACTCAGGTGTCCCTAGTTAACCTGAGGTAAACTCTTTTCAGTTCATTGGGTAAAGGGCCCTTACCGTTCTAGGGCTGATACATCTGCCCTCCCCCACTCTCTCATAACTGTCAGCTCCAACTTTGTCACATCAGCCAATTTGAGACTTTAGCAAGTTGGGTGACTTGGCCCTGTAAGACAAGCAAGAATCCTCCTCTTCCTGGGCAAAATCAGAAACAAAACATAAACAAGGCAGGCCTCTCAGTTCACCCCCAGGATCAGGAGCCCTTACCCCTTTAGAGGAGGGGTCTCCATATTACTATTACAGGCACCAGCCCCATGACTCTAAGTTATGGGCAGCAATCGGTTCTAAGCCTCAGTCCACTTGCTCCCCAAGGTCACCTCTTAAAGTGCCTATTGTTCGTCAGGTCTTCTCTGGCTCCTCAGCATATAAATATCTCCCCCTCGGATTCTTCTGTAGCCCATCGCTGGGCCTCCTCTCTGGCCCTCTCTGCCCTCCTTTCCTTGTTCCTGGAAATCCTCCCACCACTCCTGCCAACTCCCCAACTCAGAACAGGCTGCTTCATATTTCCCAACAGGCTTAGTTCCCACTCACTTGCTCCCTCAGTCACACAATCAATAGAACTGAGGAGAATCAGGTAAGAACTAGGGTAATGAGGGTAAGAACTAGGATACGAATCCCTTAAAGGCCCAGCTCACTCTGTGACAAGGCCCATCTCTAAAGGTAACACAAAATTATTCAAGAACGGTGTTTAAGAAAGCAGCCTAACAACCTCGCTCTCAGACAGCTAGAGCCATGAAAACCTGTATTAAAGGGCCGCTCCTACAGGGAGCTGAGTGCTTCCTGGGAGGCTACTGCATGCCCTCAACTTCAGTGAGAGTTGAGATCCTCTCAACAAGAACTAGGACAGAGCATTTACAAACAAAATAATAAACAGCTTCTTGCTCTGGAATGCAGGAAGCTGTGTGACGAAAAGCCTGCTTTCCTCAAGGAATGTGGTATCACAGATCCTCATGCTCAATGCTCATTCACCCCAATCTATGATCCGTTCCTTCCTCCTTTCTATTTTCTTACTCCCTGCTCACTCACTCAGTTTTGCTTTCTCATGTTGCTCCTCATTGGAGGTCTCTCTTGGCTCCAGCAACTGCAGACTAGTTATTGAGACACTTTTATTAATGCCACAAATTATTTCTGGATTCTTGTGATTATCAATTGTTTAGAGTAAGGCCACACTCTGGATGTACTTTGCAAGGAACAAAGCAACTCCTTATTAGCAGAATCAAGTCTGGATGGGAGGTAGTACATGAGAAAAAGTCAAAGAGGGTACAGTAAGTTTGTGCACCATCATGAGTGTCATAACTTTAAAAGTTGCATATAGAAAATCTACAGAAAAACCCAGCAAGTCTATCTACTGTCTTACATGCTTTCAATAACTTCACATGCTATGAAGTCTCTGCACCAAAGAGCATCAAAGAGTCTTGGGAAATGCAGGTGGCTTATGAAATTTAATAAGGTACATTTGCCTATAAACAACATGCCAAAGCCTTGTCACAAAAATGTAATGACTTTCAGTGCCAATCATTCTCTTTCCTTCCCTTCTTTCCCCTTTGTCTCTACCATTTCAAGTCTATATCCTTCCGGAGATGACATTCCTCTATGCATAGAGTGGACTAAGTCACCACGCTTTGCAGATAAAGATAAGATGTGCCAGGTGGATGAGGCAGAATATAAAACATTCGCTGCTATGAGTTGCTTCTCTGTACAGTATCTGATGAATAAAAGCACACACGTGGAGATCACTAGAAATCAGTAAGCTACATTAGATGTTATCAACAGAGCAGATAATCATTCAGACTAGAACAGACAGTACAATATTTTTCTAAAAAGAAGAGCAATAAACAGCAAAGAGATTAGAGTGACACACTAAAGCCTCTCAGGAGTATCTAGAAATCCCAGTGCCTCCTACAGCTATTCCTGGGTTGGTGCTCAGAGTTATGCCTAAAGGCACAATCTAAAACTTAGTATAATGAAAAATTATCCAGATGCACTGATCTGCTCAGTACAACATTAGGGTCTGATAGTGCAAGTACTTACTACTTAATGTTTACCACCATGAGTAGAACATGAGTTTTAAGGAGGCTACTCACACATGTAATACTACCCTTCTTAAGTGTCAGCAGAATCAAGTTCATCAGCTATGAGAAATATTTACAGCAACAACTGAAAACCTCAATATGAGATGGTTTTGCATTTCATCTTAAAATCACAAAATTATACAGTTTCATGAAAAGCCTTTGTGATTTCTTTGGGTAGGGGAGAGAAGAGATAAGCAAAATGGTTCTGTTTTCAAGATAAAAATTCCAAATTTCACTTAGAAGACATACATTTGAAATTTCCCTGGTTTGATGCAAGACTGACCCACTGATAATTTCATACAAATCTCATCTCCTGGGTTATGAAATATCACGAAATGCAATTACAAATGAGAGTTGGTTAAAAAACAGGGAAAATAAAATTAATGGAAATTTCACTGAAATTTTGAAAAATCAAACAATTTCAACACAGGGCAAGAAGCAAGTAACAAACATTTCATACAAATTTCCCACCATTCCATAATTTTTGTCTTCAGTACGTAAAATTCTGATGAACACTCTCATTGAAAAGAAATGACAACTTAACATTTCTTGACCAGCTTTATATCTCTTACAAAATGTTTTCTCATTTTTCGTCACTTTTTATCCCTCTCCTATACAGAAATTTCTGCAATATCTTTGGTCAAAGATAGGGAAGTTTTCCAGCAAGGTCACATTCACTCCAGAGAAGCAACACAAGGCCGAATGCACCACTTCCATCCCCCTGAAAATCATTCATTCATTTTGCCCATAGATCATACAGGAAGATGAGGCATGCCTAATTTTACCCCAGTTTCCAGATGGCTTTTTCATTTCTTGGTGTTTACATTTTTGCTCCCTCTTTTTTTCCTAAGAGCCTCTAGGTCCTTCAGAAGCCTATGTGTTTGCACTCTATGTCTCAATTTATTTTACTAGTTTTGTAAAAATTTCATCAATTCCTTTCCTTTAGGAGTTCTAACTGTAAAGCCAAATTATGAATTATTAATCAAAGCTTTTGTTAAGTAGCTTTGCCCTCTCAGTTTATATTGCTCAGTGCATTCTCCCTCTTGCTCTCTTTTTGCATCATGGCTTCTCATCTAATATTATCATTTATTATTTATCTAGTGCCAGGGGTTTTCATGGTTCTTTACAGACCAGCAAATATGGCAGGTCCCTGCCCAGAGGAGCTTGCAATTTATCTTCAAAACTGACATGGGTTTTTCTGATCTTTATGAAACCTTCATGAATGTTACATTACAGAATAGCACCTGGGAATGTTGACAGAGCATCCAGTTCCACTACTGACCAACGAGGTCATAGACTACATTAAAACCTCATTAGCTACCGTGAGAGTTCTAAATCCACTTCTTCGCCCAATTTCCCTGTGCATCTTAGCACATTCCATTACTGGCACACAAGTGGGGTGGTGCCGAGGTTATTTTTTGCTACACAGTTATAAAGTATTTGTAAGTTTTGGTGCTGATTATAACTGCTCAGTGAAATATGAATAGATAAAGTGCATGATGAGCAAATCAGTCACAAGGCTGAGATGCTGAACACCAATGTCTTACCTTTTCTGTTCTTAGAAGGTGAAATTCACCTCGGCATAGAGGAGCTGCATTAGACCAGCGCACCACTCTGAAAAAAGGGCTTCTGTGAGATTTAAGAAGTGCATGGACCCTTTGCATGCCCATGAATTTCTCCTGTAGATTTGTATTCTTTTTTAAACCAATGTCATGACTATGCAAGGTGACAGACTGTCAGACAGCCCTCTGCTGATGGAAAAGCATGGTAGCAGCAGTGCAAGTTCCTTCCATGCTGCCAGACTTATGTGCTTCATCCCTGGTGTCACAGATAGAGCTTCCCCTCTGGGCTACTCACACTGCTGGAAGGATCCAACCACTGAATCCTTGGTGTTTTTAAGGTCCAGAGTCTGAACACTGCCTCTGACTTGGACTCTGTAGGTATGCTCTTGGGGTGCAGATCCTCCCTAACACACCTTTCCAAGAGCTGTGGTACCCAATTCCAATTGCCTAGCCCCTGGGACTGGTGCTGACCCCTCAGTCTCCTCTACAGCTTAAATACACCCAGAACACCAGCTGTGTGGGCCCCCTGGGTTCACAGGTTAACTCTTTAGGGGCCTGTGTTAGGTGTAGCACTTAACACATACTCATACTTTGCACAGGATTCTAGAACACCATTGATCTTTATTTATGAGATAATCCACAGACAGTACAGATCATTTAGAAAACAACAAATATCCTGAATGCAATTCCCCTCACTCTAGCCCACCTATCCCTTGGGAGTCCTTGGTGGGGGGACCATCTGTGTTCAGGTAGGCAGTGTTTTCCCCACTTCATAGGCTCCTGCAGCGGTTTCCTTCATCTTCAGCTAGTGAAAATGGCCAAAGATCCCCGAATATAGCTTTCCAGCCTCCTTTGTTGGATAACTCCATGATCAGCCACCTAAGGAGATCTCAGATCTCTCTCAGGTGACTTTGTTGCCAGGTGACTTCTCCCATGACAGAACTAGTTCTCCTAGGTGGTAGCCAGCCTATTGTCTAGGATGTTTGTATTGAATATGACCCAGACCCTCTGCTGTCAGCCCTGTATCACTGCCTCTTGGAATTTCAGTCCAACATGGAGGCAAAAGGACAACAGAAAAGGCAAAGTGCTTCAAAATCAAAATGGAGTTCATAGCTTGATAAAAATACACACAGAGAGGTTATACTCTTACATCAAATTCATGTTATACAGTTGGATTCCCCAAGTCATCACACCTGGCTTGGAGGAACCAAAACTTGTGGGAGTGAGAGCAGAACCTAGTCTTCACATCTATTCAATGCTTGGTGTGTCTCCTGAGACCACATGGGTACCAATCTGAGTACTGTTTATTGACACATGAATAAAGTGCCTGAAAATGAAATCAGTCACATGGCTAAGATGCAGAACACCCCTGTTGAAGTTTAACTTCTTTTCTTTTCACAAGAAAAATCATTCCTCATAGAGATGCACTACTCATTTTACACTGGCTAATAATAGCCCAGCCTCTGATAACTTTCTCCACTAGCAGTTTGGGCTGCACTCAGAGGTAAACATAGATGTGAAAGATTCTGCATCCCATTGCCAAAATCTTGATCTATCCTATCCTTTGTGGAGGCTTTTCAGACTCTTTAAACAAAGACTGAGTCATTCTTGTAGCCTACCAGATGGATAACGTGCACAAACATGTCAACAACTGCACATTGCTTTGACCCTGAGAACAGTGAAAACAACTGAATGGGTTGTTCTATAAAGCATTACACATTTGGATTATTTTCATATTTAAGCAGAATTGAGTGCAACCTGCACATTCAAATCCACATTGAGAGCTTCATGATTTGCAGGTTGTATGGATCTTGGGCATTTGGTTAGGCTCTTTATAAATAGAGGAGTGATTTGCCGAATTCTGATCTGGAGCCATATTTGAATATTAACCACCACCCCTTCTACCAACATCCAGATTAATACCATTTCTTCATTTAGGCCCTGATTCAGCAAAGCACTTAAGCACATGCTTAATTTTCAGCATGCAAGTAACTCCGTTGACTTCAGTGGGGCTAGTCACTTGCTTAACGGTAAGTACATGCTTACGTGCTCTGCTGAACTGGGGCCCATGGGTTGTTGTCATTTGAAAGACAAATATTTGAGAATCAGAATTTTGTTTGGTACAGGAGATATGATCAGTGTACAAGGACTGAAATATATCACCATGCTTCTGTAGGTTTCACAGCATCCATTTCTTACCACTCAAGGACAAGTGGCCTAATTACCGGCTCCTTCCTGCTGACGTGGTAGGAGTCTTCAAATGTTTCCTTCAGAGTTTAGATAAAAAAGAAATTATTATTTTATTGTAGTTTTGTAAAATAGTAAATCCTTGCAGTCCTCACTGAATTGGGCAAGGAAGCAATTACTGAAGATTACTGGCTCTATCTGGGTTTTTTAGGTTTCATGATCAGGCTGCGTGTGCATTCAGATTTAATTCCCTGAGAAAGTCAATCAAACTTCTATTGCACTCTAAGGTCATTGAATAAAGCAAAAAGATATACAATGACAATCCCCGTGGAACACCTTAAGCATCAACTCCTTCCCCCTTAATTTAGCAAATTCTATTACATTATTTTAGTAGGAGCAAATAAATTTTTTACAAAACGTGGCATGCATTGCTTGCAAGAAATAGCACCATTTTTAACTGTAACTTGCCACTTACCTACAGAAGTACATAGGACTAGATTTATGTCCTTTTGTGGTCTTCCACTGTAGCCACTTATCTAGGAAAATGAACATTACCGAGTCTATGAGGAATTATTGGATGCTGCATTTCTCTGATTTTCCCAGAGATCTCCATCCTTTTTTTTCTATGCTGCTTCCTACGCACTGAAAGGCCAGTAAGGATCAACTACCACCAGACAAACTCTTCAGTCAAATTCTTTCTTAAGACTCACTTCTTCCATGATGCCCATAAAAAGTGAATCAACCACAATCATTATTATAATAAACACATACCCCATTTGTAACTGAACCATGGAGATGTGCTCAAACCTAAACCTAGTAACCATGCAATCTCGTTGTAACCCTCAGTCTCTCTCAGACCATCCTCTCCCTGTTGTTTGTTACCCTCCCTTATCATGCCATGGCTAAGATCAAACTAGAATCTCTTTGGGGTAGAGACCATGTATGTCCATTTGTACTCTAAATTGCCCATCACACTAGCACATGCTATAAAAATAATAAGAATTAGAAATCTACCTACAATAGACATTTTAGTGTGGTACCAATATGGGCCACATTCTGGGTCTCTTTACTTTTTGCTTTCCCAAACAGGTGAAAGGACAGACTACGGAAATACTGGATTTTGCATCTATAGGAACATAGGGATTGCCATACTGCATCAGATCTGTGTTCCATCTAGTCTGGTATCCTGTCTCAGACAATTGCCAGCACCAGAAACTTCCAAGGAAGGTGCAAGACACTTTGTATTGGGAATGATTTACCTCCTCACATTGGTCTTCTGTGTAATGCCTTAATATTAGAGATTGGCTTAAACCCTGAAACATGACTTTTAATATCTCTTTCAAAGCTTTTCTTAGCATAAGTTATTATAACCCTGATATTCCTGTTATCCATATAAAATGTCTCATCCTATTCATTTGTGGACTCAGTTACATCCTGGGGCAATGAGTTCCACAGTTTAATTATCTGTCGTGGGAAAGTAATTCTTTTTATTGGTTTTGAATTTGCCACCTTTTAATTTCATTGCATGTCTCCTTGTTCTTGTGTTATGAGACAGGGAGAGCAGAAGCAAGAAACTCCTAATGTACATACTGCAGACCATTTGTTATTTTACAAACTTTTATCATACCCCTTATTCATCTCCTTTCTAAAGTAAACAATCCAATCTTTTCATATAGAAGTTTTTTTCCAGACCCTTAATCATTTTCCCACCCTTTTCTGAATCCCATTTAATTTTGAAGTACCCTTTTTTTGCGGTGGGCTGACCAATACCACACAGTATTCTAGGTGAGGCTACAATATTGTTTTATAGAAGAGCATTATAATATTTTCTGTATTAGTCTCTCTCCCGTTCCTTATGCAGCCCAACATCTTGTTTGTTGGACTGCAGCTGCACGTTGACGCTAGGTCAAGAGAAAGAAAAAAATGTTAGAAGCATGCTGAAGTATGATAAATGGTGCTGGCACGGATTGAGCATGGACTGACGATGCTAAGCCTGAAATATTTACAAAAAGGAAAGAGAAATTTAGCCACGAGAGCTCAGAAGGGAAAGAAATGCAGCCAGAGGGAGAAGAGAATTGCCAGAGTGATGGTGTTTTGGATAGACTTAATGGGAAGTAGGGAGACGCAAGTAGATCAGAGAGAATGAGGCTGCAGGAGCCAGGACAAGAAAGGTCCAAGTGTTTTCATCAGGAAAGGAAAAGACTAATTTTGAAATATCTTAAGGGAAGTATTGACAGGATATAGCAAGATCCTGGATGTGAGCAAGGCAAATAGAGGGTCGAATCAAAGACTGCTAACATAGCAGAAAGAGAGAGATCAATTATTCAAATTGACAGGAGAATGTGGATAAGAGGATGGTGGGATACTCAGGTAACAGTGACAGGAGTCATATGGATAGGTAGATAGATTGCTGTAAGTAATCTGAGCTTTGGGGCCAAAGTCTGCCCTCATTTACACCAATGCAAACCTCACTGACCAAACTAGAAGGAATAAGTATTACTCAAAGGATCAAGAACAAAGTATTTAATCAAATCCTAACCATCGCTTTTCTACCTTGCCATGCTGTATTAACCTGGAGTGAATTGGAGAATGTTTGAATAGTGCTCCCAGCTAACCTCCTCAATCTGTGTTGTGCTCTCAATCCTGCTGTATGTGGAGGACAACTTTGATCACCTCTTTCACACAAGCACAGATTGTTAAGCTTTTGGGGGAAGTGACCATCTTTCAGTTCTGTGTTATACAAATCTCTAATAATTCCACGTTAATTTCGAGCTACATTGTATGGTGTCCAGCTCCTTCTGGCATTTAAAGGGTCATTAGATTCCCATTCTATATAGATTTATTCTATATTGTGCTGAGTACTCTGGCCCTGAGCCAGCAAAGCATTTAAGCATGCGCTTAAAGTTAAGCACCAGTACGAGTAGCCCCACTGAATCTGTGTCCATGAATGAAACAAACCCAGTGCTTATATGGCCCTCCATCACCGTAGCATCTGAGTGCCTCACAATCTTTAATGTATTTATCCTCAACAGCCCTGTGACATAGTCAGTGCTATTATCCCCATTTTAAAGATGGGGAACTGAGGTGTAAAGAAGCTAGATGACTTGCCCAACGTCACACTGGAAGTCTGTAGCAGAGCAGAGACTTGAACACAGATCTCTCAAGTCCTTGCAGCTCCTGCCTTGGTGGGTTTGTAGATTTGTTTAGGATCATGAGGACATTTTAAAGTCTGAAACACATTTTTCACTTATATACCACAATAGAAACACATGCAAAAACATATTGAGTGTACAGTGCCCATAAAGAAAGCATTAAATAAATTAGATTGTCCTCTTCATATTTGTACCTGGAATTATATAACTATCAGCAGCAGATAATATAACAGTAGCTTCCATTTATATATGTTTTATCCCAACAGATCCTAAAGTGCTGTGCAAATGGATATACAGATTATATAAAAGGGATCATTTAGCCTACATTGAAATGGAGTCAGAAGCTCTGGGTGGAATTCAGTAGCTGTTTAACAGCACATAATAACAACATAACAATGTATGACAGGTAGTGAAAAATACTGTACCCAGATGAAGTGCTGGGAAGGAGGTGGAATTTAGATGGGTAGAATGTAATTACTTTAAGGTCTGCTCTACATCACAGAGTTAGGTCAACAAAAGGCAGCTTATGTCAACCTAACTCTGTAAGCGTCTACACTAAAATGTAGCTCCCACCAATATAACTCACCCGCTGCACCAACTTAATAACTCCACCTCGGCAAGAGGAGTAGCACTTAGGTCGATGTAGTTAAGTTGACGCAGTGTCAGCACAGACACTGTATTACTTACATCAACAGTTGCTGCCTTTCAGAAGCCCTCCCACAATGCCCCACACTGGCAGTTAAATTGGTGCAAGCACTCCTGATGAGGATGTGCACCACCAACACAAGCAGCATAGTGTAGACATGCAAAAGCAGTTTAATTACTGTGGTGGCTGTACATCGACATCATTTAGGTTGACTTAATTTTGCAGTGTAGACTTGCCCTAAGTTGGAGTTTGGCCTGAACACTAGAGCTAACATCCCCGTAATGCAAGAGGAGCCAGATACAGGTACAATAGGTATTTTGATCCCTGTCAACTTCTTATTTCACAGTTTTCTAGAGTGATAAGACAATCTGTTGCCATGAAAAGAATCACAAAGTCTTAACCGAACACAGTAAGGGTTTCACAAGCACAACCAGAGCAAAGATTTCTGTGTTGTAGAAAGCTGAAATTTTTTTTTATGGCTCCTTAACAAAAACATTGAGAATGAAGTTTTGTTTGAATGTGTTTTCAAGTGCGGGTTTGCAAGAGTTGCAAAGAACAGTGCCTGAGCAGTAATGTGCTTGCTATTATTTATGAAGAGACTCCAAGTCTAGGATAGAAGCATCCCAGCACCAGCTGTTGGGAGAATGGGCTTGCAGCAGCAAATAGGAATGCTGTACCTTCTCTGCCCCAGGAAACAGATACACATAAGGAAGGAAGGTTTCCCTTAGCAACCAGAGATGGCCCATCCTTATCTGTCATAATGCATGTGTTTTGTTTGAAATCACTCCCCACTTCAGATACAAGGATCAGGATGTTTAGAGCATCTTGGTCAAATAGAATAGTTTAACCTCTCTGCAAATTGTCTCCAGCATGATAGTAATCAGCTTAATCAAGCAAGGTTGGTGTAGCAGGTAAAAAGAGGGGAGGAAGAGAAGAGTAAAAAATTCAACCCTAACCCCCCATACCACCAGGAGGCTCCTCAAGGGTTCTTGTTGCTAACATAAGCAAAAGCAGAACTAGACAACAGAAGTCCTCCATGTGCCCACCAGGCTTCAGACATCAGCTCTTCATTTTTCATTCATCTATTTGACCCCTCCATCACTGGTTACCCCCATGTACTGCTCTAAGCAAATCTCCCACACCTATTATGCATTGAACTCTTCTCTTCTCACTTGTTACCTCTGTCCTCATCTTCACTTTTCCCCTCTCCCTGTGCCAGTCCCTGGGTGCATCTGCCACAAATGATGTCTTCATCACCGATACTTTCCATGAATTATTTTCCCCAGAGGAATTGTAGCGTTATGTCTTAATCATAGTAGCTCACGCTACATGACTGTTCTTTCACACTGTTTAGTAAAGACTTTTCCATTTCAAACTGCTTGGACCATATGTTGTTTGTCTTTACCTTAAAGTGTCCAGAATCGCAGTGGGTGAAATTCACCTCAGCCCAAGACCTACTCACCACTTTAAGCCCTCCAAATAAGGCTTAAATGGGTTTTAGTGGTGAATAGCTCTCTGCAAAGGGATTAATTTCCTATAATGAGGCAGAGCTATTTGCTAGGGATCAGATCCTGAGCTAGGGTAAACTGTCGTACATTTATTTAAATGGGGTGATAACAATTTACACCAGCTGAAGATCTGCTCAGGATATTCACAATTGTTGTTCTAGCAGTAAAATGTTATGCTATCAAAAGTACTTATTGGAAGATGACTTGTTTGCGCTTGGAACCCTTTACTCTTTTAGCCTTTCAAGTATATATGCTTCCATTTGTAAGTATTCCTCCTTTCTAATAACAATTGCTTTGCAAGCTTCTGAATCAGGAGTCCACCAGTAACAATATCCCGCTGTTGTAGGGAACCTTCCTGGTTTATACACTACCCTGGTGAAATGGGCTAGTGAAAGAATCTGAGTCCTCGCTCCCAATTCCTTTACCCAGAGGTCTGCCTGACCTTGGGGGCTTCCCTTTCACGCTCCTGTGTGGCAGAGTCCTCAGAACCCCAACAAGGCTGAGCCCAGGATTCCTGGGGGCTCAACCCCCAACCTTGTCGTGGTCACTTAGGACAGGGGCTAGGATGTCCCCACTCCAGGGTGCTCTTTCTGCAATGGATGCTTCCCTGACTCACTGATCATTACATACAGTTCAAAGCAAATACAATTTATTAAACAGCAATGAATTTAAAAAATAAGGAAAAATGGGAAAAGTTAAAGGAAAACACATCACCTTGCTCTGTGGCATGGGGACACCACAAACAGCATCTCTGTAATGTAAGTGAAGTTCAGTCTGTTCATCACACATCCCAGGCCTCCTTCTCAGGCCCTGGCTGTCCTGCAGGGACGCTGCCGGTCAGACACTTGTCCTGGCAGTGGCCACACACTCTCAGGATCTAGGTGGCAGGACCCTTCTTCCCAGTGTCGCCCCCTCCCCTTTGGGGTTACGATCCCCCTCCAAATCTGGCCTGTGGGGTGTCTTGGCTGGGGGCATCTTCCTATGCTGGGCCCACTGCCCAGGCTCTCTCTCTCCCCACAGCTGCTCACCGCACCTGGCTCTGAAATGCTCCAGCCCCAGCTCCATTCTGCCTCAGCTCAAGCTCCACCATTCTGCCTCAGCACTGCTGCTGCTGCTGCTCTGTCTCCAGCTCCCTGAGCTGCTTCTCTGGCTCCTCTGGCTCTGGTTGCTGCAGCTCTGCTCCCAGCACAGGTCTGCTCTCTGGGCTGCTTCTGTGACTCTGCTCCCAGCACTGACCTACTTCCTGAGCTGCTTTTCTGGCCCCTCTGGCTGGCACAGCTCTGCTCCCCAGCTCATCTTGGGCCCCTGCTTTCTCCTTAGCTCAGCCCCATTCTGTCTAACCCAGGCAATTCCAGCTGACATGGAGGACAGGACCCTTCTGGCCTCCTGACTCCCTGATCAGCCTGCCCGCCTTGTCAATCAGGCTGACCCAGGGCCGGCACTTCCATTTAGGTGACCTAGGCGGTCGCCTAGGGCACCAGGATTTGCGGGGGCAGCAATTCGGCAGCGGGGGGGCCTTCCGCACTCCGGGTCTTCGGCAGCAATTCTGCGGCGGGTCCTTCACTCGCACCGGGACCCGCCGCCGAAGTGCCCTGAAGACCGGGAGCGCAGAAGGACCCCTCCGCCGCAGAATTGCCGCCGACCGGGAGCATGGGAAGGACCCCTGCCTAGGCAGCGTGCAGGAAGGTGGCAGGAGGCTCTGGTGGACCTCCCGCAGGTGTGCCTGCGGAGGGTCTGCTGGTTCCGCGGCTCCGGTGGAGCATCCACAGGTGTGCCTGCGGAGGGTCTGCTGGTCCCGCGGCTCCGATGGAGCATCCGCAGGCACACCTGCAGCAGGTCCACCGGAGCCGTGGGACCAGCGAGCGGCAGAGCTTGGGGCAGCGAAATGGCTAGAGCCGGCCCTGCACCTAGGGCGCCAAAAACCCAGCGCCGCTCCTGGGCTGACCTGGAGCACTGGTCTCTCCCCATTGTTCCTGGGGACTGTCAGTCTCAGCGTCCTGATTTCCCCTTTCTTTTGGTACTGGGAGCTAGCCAACCAAAACCCTTACTGAGTTTTAGTAAGGGGACAGAAGTCCCCTTACCCATAGCCAGATGATATATCAAACAATAATGATCACTAGCAATTAACAACATCCCCTGTGACAGAAACAACTAAACCCCCATTTTACCCCATGGGGGAAACTGACAGAGAGATTGAGTCACTTGATCAAAGAAAGCCATACAGGATCAGTGTTAGATTAGAACCCAGGCGTTCCTCGCTATAACACACTTTTCTGTGAAACACTTTTTCTTTCTGAAAATGACAGAAAGGGTCATTTCACTTCAAAAAGTGCATAGAAAGTGAACAGTGAAAACTGAAACAGAGGAGTTGTTAGTAACAAGATCATCTGAAGAGTTTTCTTTTAAAGGTTTGCTCTGGTGCCTTATTTGCCCTCAACAACACAGACACCACAGAATCACTTTCAAATGGGATATTTGAAATAATGAGCAGGTTTTTTAGAGATTGTGTGGGAGACTTTCAATAGACTGTCTGGGAGCCTTTTCAGCTGAGATACTTATGATCAGATTTTAATGGTGTTCAGGCCCCTAACTCTCATTGAAATTGGTGGGTGTTAGACACCAAATATCTCTGAAAATCAGGCACTCAGAAGCACAAGTCCATAGCTTTCCACGGAACTTGGACTCCTAAATCCCTTAGGTGCCTTTGAAAATCTCCCCCTCTGAATCTCCCTCTCTCTTTGTTGGTGATGGTGGCAGAGGTCGTAAAGCTATCCCAAAGCCAGAACTTAATGCTTTCTCCAGCTCTTTTTAAGTATGAAGGTCTTTCATTTTCATATGTAAATGAAGTTAGTTCTAAAAGGAGCCTTGCAATACCTGAAACACTGAAATAAGCCAGGGGTGAGCTTTCAAATCATTAATCTATCAAAAGACAGATTTCACAGCCCTACTGTGCACTTTAATCATTTGTTTCCGAGCTTTCAAAAAACAGAGACATTTCCAACACACAGAAAGGAAAATAAGTAACACTTATGCCTATCTTAATGTGTTCAAAAAATTAAATGACTATTGATAATCCAACCCACTTGGTGAAAAATCCTTAGGAACCAGAGAAAACTTCACAGACATTGCTGTATACAAAAGCCTGCACAGCTGCTATCACTGTTGCAATTAACATATCCCAAGACTTCAAAACAGCTATTTTGTTGATGTCTTATGAATAGCCAAGCGATAGAGCATTCTTCCATATACTTTTTGTAGGATAAATGAGTGGCTTTGGAATAAATACAGTCACTTAAGGGGCACCACTGTAACCATAAAACCATGAGCTGAATGACAGAAGAGACATAAGATGAGATTCAACCATGTGTTTACTTTGGGGTAATCTATTCTGGCACGTTTAGCCTGTGCTATGATTCACTGGGGCGAAATTCATGCCTTGCAGAGGGCTAACACCAGTCTAATGCACCATTAAGTCCCACTTTAGTCCAGTTTTAGGACTTAAGTTGTGGATAGGCCTTTTTTCACATGAGCAAATTTCACCCCTAAAAGGTAACTCCTGATCTGGCTCTGGACAGGTGAGCCGTGGAAATGAAATTCATCCCCTTCAAACCTTGGTTCAGTACAGAGCTGCCATACAATCCTCCATCGGCCATACAGGCTGCAGCTCCAACCTGGAAGAGCGGCCACAGCCCTTCTGCACTACTTGTGGGGGCACAAGAGCTACTGGAAGCATATAAATGGTGATCCAGTTGTTCTTCCCTTGGTTGGCCTCCTTCTAAGTCATTCACATCAGTTTATGTGAGGATGGCATGAAGATACCCAATATTCACCATGAAAAGTATCCATGTACCCCTGTGTGGTTGGTTCACTGATGGCTCCCTGTCCAGCTTCAAAGCAGAAATAAATAGTGCAGAGGTCCTGGTGCTGGATCTCCAAACTACAGTACTGGGGTGTATTTCACACTATATAAAGGTTACCCAATAATGGGAGTTGGTCTGGATAAAAACTGAGTCACTCAGGATTTGACCCACTTGGACCTATGCCCTGACCGTACCTCTCAGGATCAGGCAACTGAGTAAAGAGATTAGGATTGGGCCCATTAACGTGATGGAAGTTGCCAATGCTCTGGATTTTTTTGGATCAGGTACCAGAACGTCTTTCATTATGCTCCTCCCTTTCAAGGATGCATATTTTCCTGATATAAATTACCATTGTCTCTGTCCCCAACTCTCCATGACAGGGAGCTTATTACATCCCCAGTTGAGATGCCTTGGGTTGCTTCAGAGCAAAAAGAAAGAATCCCTCATTAAGAATTTCTCCCATGTAGAATAGAATTGAATATGCATGATGTAGCGTGACCATATGTCCCATTTTGGCCGGGACACTTCCTTTTAAGCCCTATCCCAGTTGTCCTGACTTTTTTGGCAAAAGTGGGCATTTGTGTTGTTTGCTCTTGTCAACTTGCTCATTTGGCAAGAACAAATAGGACAAATGCGTGGGGTGCAGAGGAACATGGTGGAGGGCAAGCAGCAATGCCAGCCCTGCACGGCGGGGGTGGGGGCAGGCAGGGCTCAAGGGAGCAGCTCCAGCCTGGCATGGGGAGGCAGGCAAGACTTGGGTGAGAAGGAAAGCCAGCCCCGCGTGGGTAGGGGTGTGTGGGTGAGTGGCTGGGATACAGGAGGGGGAGAGGAGGGGCTTGGGCTAGCCCCATGCTGTGTCCCATTTTCCCTTTGGAAATATGGTCACCCTAGCATGATATAAACTCAGCAATTGAAGTACAAACCCCCAGCTCAATACTGAAGGCTCCAAGAGCCAGTGGGGACCATTGTAGACACCAGAATTGGACACAATATCCCAGTAGCAATCACACCAATGTCAAATACAGAGGTAATATAACCTCTCTGCTCCTACTTGATATTCCTATTTATTTATCCAAGGATCACATTAGCTCATTTGGTCACAGCTTCATACTGGGAACTCATGTTCTGCTGATTATGCACCATGAATCCTCAAGTCGTTTTCAGAGTCACTGCTTCGCAGGATAGAGTCCCCCATAGTATGAGTATGACATGTGCTCTTAGTTCTCAGATATATGACTTTGAAACACATTTAAGTCATATATTAAAACACATACTGTTTGCATGCACCCAATTTATCAAAAAATCCAGATTACTGTATCAGTGACCTAATCTCTTCATTACTTACCAGTCCCCTAATCTTTGTGTTTATCTGTAAACTTCACCAGTGATGATTTTGTGTTTTCTTCCAGGTCATTGATGAAAATGTTAACTTGTGTAGGGCCAAGAATCAATCTCTGCAAGACCCCATTAGAGACATACCTGTTCAGTGATGATTCCTCATTCACAATTACATTTTGAGACCTATCAGTTAGCCAGTTTTTAATCCATTTAATGTGTACTAGGAAGAATTAGTATAGGTCTAGTTCCTTAATCAAAATGTTGTATGATACTATGTGAAGTAAGTCAGCCTTCCAGAAGTCTAAGTATATTACATCAACCCTATTACCTTTATCAAACAAACTTGTAATGTCATCCAAAAAAAAGATATCAAGTTAGTTTGACAAGATCTATTTCCATAAACTCATATTGATTGCCATTAATTACCTTACCCTGTTTAATTCTTTATTGAGTCCCATATCAGCTATTTCATTATTTTGCCAAGGACTGATGTCAGACTGACCAGTGTGTAATTATTCAGTCATCCCATTTACCTTTTTAAAATATTGGCACAAACATTAACTTTCTTCCAGTCCTCTGGAACTCCTCCAGTATTCCAAGATGGATTGAAAATCAATATTAATGTTTCAGAGAGCTCCTTGGTCACCTCTTCTAAAATTCTTGGATGCAAAAGTTATATAGATCTGCTAATTTTAAAATGTCTAACATTAGTAGCTGCTGTTTAACATCTTCCTGCACTACTGTTGGAATGGAACTCAACTTTCTGTGTCTCCATTTCCCGAGCTGTAAAATGGGAATAATGATACTTATTTCCTTTGTATAGGGTTTTGAGATGTACAGATGAAAAGTGCTATATAAGAGCTAGATATTATTCTTTTTTCCTATAGTATTGGAATACTTCAGAATTTACTGGATATTCACCTTGCAAGAAAAATATTTCTAAGTTGTCAGATATAGTCTACCTCCTTCATCCTAAACTGAGTGTCATACAAACTATTTCCCATAACCTTCTTATTTGTGTTACCTAAAATTTGTATAGCATTAAACCCCTCGCTGCTACAAACCCTTCTGTATTTTTGTACAGTGGTTATATATGGATGCTTCATTGTAATCAATGGATTCTTGGGATTAGCCAAGTGTAACAAATGATGAAGCTGTTAATGTTTGTCAGAGGAATACATATCATCTGTATTATCAGACATCATCGGGGATGAGATCTCATTAAACTGCAAGAATGCAAAGCATCTCTAATTCTACAAAAATAATAATCAGAGCAAAAAAAACCCTTAAGTAATCATGTGAGGCTGTTTCTCTGCACTGTTTGGGAATCCAGTACATTTCAGCTGCTGGCGCTACATGACATATTTTTAGCAATATTTTGTAATTATAACTTATGTAAACATGATGATAACATTCCCAACAATCATTAAAACCAGATTTTCATTAGTGCTTTCTCTAAATAAGTCTTGCAATTGAAATAATTTCCCTAATGCCAAACTAAATTAAGTAGGAGGATATCACAGGAAATTATGGAACAAAAATGGAGATGGCTAGGACACACATGGAGGACAGAACTGAATAACATAACAAGACAGGCATTGGACTGAAATCCCAAGGACAAGAGGCAGCAGGATAGACCAGAGAGAACTTGTGAACACATCACAGGAGCCAAACTGAAAGCTACCAAAACGACATGGGAAGAAACTGAGACTGCAGCAAGAAACTGCCAAGATGGAAGGCAGAGGTGAAAGTCCTCTGTTTCACATGGAACTAAGAGAGGTAAATCAAGTCATGTCATAAATGCCTTGTGAAAAACATTTTGCAATGTGTATAAAAAGAGTTATGTAGAAGGAGTGCCTGATTTAGGGTCTGATCCTGCAATCCTTACTCATGTGGGTATTCCTCAATCATGCAACCAGTTGCATTGGAGTCAATAGAGAGTTGTACCATTGATTTTAATGGAAGCGGGACTGGGCCCAATATCAGGAAAAGCTTCCTGACAGTGAGCTGCTTTAGGCTGTCACCATTGGGATAATAACTTTCTTGGGGTCACAAACAGGTTTATGGGGAAGGGGGGAAGGAGGGTTTGCAATCGCACTTCCTTTCTTTATGGCTGGATGGGAACGGGGGGCGGGGGAGGAATCTCAAAACTTTTTTCTGTTATGAGGAATCCTGGTATGTATTAGGTTGTGAAAACAGCTCCCATGGGAAGAAAGCTCCATCTGGTAAGAAATTAAATACAAGGCTAGATAAACAGTAGTAAATATGGTGTTATTGTAGAGAACAGTCCTGCGTTGCTAGGAGGATGGTCTCGGTAGACATCTTAAAAGGGTTTTGTTGTCTTCAATTGCCATGCTTCAGTGTGGGCTGGAACATTTAACAGATTATATAAAAGTGATTTTTCCTTCCTCTCAATTGATTATTTTTAAAGGCTTGAACAGAGAGCACAGGCCAGGTCTTGCAGTCCTTATTTAGGCAACTCTGCCATTGAATTCAGTGGTGCTTTGCCTGAGTAGGCACTAGCCCTTGACTCAGGGCCCCACAATTAGCAAGTGAATTACAGCTTCTCACCAGTACCATGTATCATCATGAACTCTACCCCACAGTTCCTATGCAGAGAATTCCTACTGAAGTCAACGGAAGCTTTGCCTGAATCAGGACTATGGAGCTGGTAATTATACTGGTTACTAACTGAAATAATCAGGGCTAGATTCTCCAGTCTGCTGTGCCAGTTCTATGCCAATATCCGTTGATTTAAGTGGAGTTACACCAGTACACAAGTGGCGCCACAGAATGGAGAAACAATCCCTTAATATTTTATCCAAAGACTATTTCTGATGTAAATCCTGTTTCTTGTTATGATTTGCAGTTTCTGCTTCAAGCCATCTTTGTTAAAAGTGTTATCTGCATCATTAACAATATTTATATTTTAAAATTATGTGAAGACCAGGTATGACTCAGAGTTACTCATTCACTATATTCTGTAAATTTTACAAGAACAGCAGTTCTTGTACACAACATCTCACAAACACACAAAGACCATGTGAACATAAATGATCAGTGTGTGAATATATATATATGATCTAATTAGAACTTGATCCATACCAGTAACACTTATAATATAGACCAATGAATATTATAAATACCAATACCTATTATAAAACCAATTATATAATTAATGTTTTATTCCCTATGTTATTAACAACCCCTATAACTGTTAAAAATTTAAAATTTCAATTTATTAATGATTTGTGCTTTTTAATGTTTGCACTGGGCTAGACTGAAAATAGACTCATTAATTTCAAACTTGTTTTGAGTCAGTTTCATTTTCGAGTTCTCACAAACTGGGCCAATGCTGAAACCTTTGGTTTGCAAATGAGAAACTGTTTACATCCAAACAAAACATCTGATTTTCACTGAATTAAAAAAAACACGTGTTTATTTATATTAGTGTTTTTAAAGGTCTTTTCCAACAAACCTCATATGCTGGGCCTAAGTGAACCTACAGAATCTCCATTTAAGCAAATAAAATTCTTATATCCATGGTTATATTTGTTCACAGATTGATGTTTCATATAAACTATAAGTGCCAGATCTTTCATTTACGATTTAATAAATCATTAGATCAGTATCTATTGCCAAGCTAACCATGATTCACAAATCACTGTCTAGATATATGTTATCTTGGGATGTCAACAATTTAATACAATGTCCAACATGAGAAGTGTCAAAAGATTCACAGCCATCAGATTCAAAACCCAGAGGAATAATGTAGGGAATAACCTGCAGTAGGTACATGGCTTGGACCTGCATTATAAAAGGTTTTGGCCAGCCCTTGCTTCTGATATTCTTAGGGCACAGCATTGTATGATCAATGATTAATTTCTTTTTGGATAAGTATCACCATCAATTTACATAAAGGAAATTTCTGGTTGACTACTTGTTGTGGGAAATAATGTTACTGCTTTGGGTACTCACGACATTCACAGTTAAATAAAGGCCCCAATTTAGAAAAGGACACTTAAGCACATATTTAAAATTAAGCATTTGTAAGTCCTTTTCTTAATCAGAGATTATGTCTCTGTGTTTGTCATGGCTCTGACTCCCACAAGAAAAATCATAGACTCATAGACTCATAGGTCAGAAGGGACCAATCTGATCATCTAGTCTGACCTCCTGCACAAGGCAGGCCACAGAACCCCACCCATCCAATTTTATAACAACCCCTATCCCAGGATCGAGTTATATGGCGATCAGCTAAACCCTGAGCATGTGGGCAAGACTCACCAGCCAGCACCCAAGAAGGAATTCTCTGCAGTAACTCAGTTCCCATGCCATCCAACATCTCCCCGCAGATCATTGAGCAGACCTATCTGGTGGTAATCCAAGATCAATTGCCCAAATTAACAATCCTATCATAACATCCCCTCCATATACTTATCAAGCTTTGTCTTAAAGCCAGGAAAGTCTTTTGCCCCCACTACTTCCCTCGGAAGGCTGTTCCAGAACTTCACTCCCCTAATGGTTAGAAACCTTCGTCTAATTTCAAGTCTAAACTTCCTAATATCCAGTTTATACCCATTCGTCCTCGTGCCTACATTAGTACTAAACTTAAATAATTCCTCTCCATCCCTAACGTTAAGCCCCTAACTTGTCTTTTTTTTTTTTGTAGAAGCCATGGGGTTTGTCACCTGAGACAGCTCTTAACTGAGCAAAACTCCATTAATTGTTACTAATTTGGTTTTCCACTGTAGTGAAGGTTCAAATTTTAATGGTTTTAAACTACTAGTTAAATGTTAAGGCTGGGATATTTAAAGAGGCCTAAAGGAATTTGGTATCCAACTCTCAATCAAAGTCAATCAAACTTTCAGTAGAGGCCGAGGGACAAATTTTAAAGGTATTTAGACACTTAAAGATGCAGAAACATGTCTAGATGCTATTGAAAATCACACAAGGAACCTATCTGTATCTTTAGACATCTAATACCTTTAAAAATCTGGCTCTGAGTTCTTAACTTCCTTAGGTGTTTTAGAAAATCTTATTCTGAGCATTTTATTGTAAAATAAAGGATTGTTACTTGACATTTTGTATAATTTTTCATGACAATTTAGTATTAATTAAAATATGGTGAGCCATATGGTGACTTTTCCCTTTTTTAACAAGCATTATGACTTTTGCATTATTTTTACCGTGACTTTTTTTTTTGCCACAACAACCAGCCTTAGCGAGAACATCAGAGCTCACAGACATCACTGCTTCAAACAACAGTGGTGCCACATACAGAGACCAAACAGGGAAACAACAGCACTTTTCTACAAACAGAACCATTTGCAATAAAAACTTCCCAAGACAAAACAATCCCTTACATTCACACGTAGAGCAGGAGCATAGAATAGCATGTATTGCAGCACTCACCTTTTCCTTTGCTGCAAAGAGCCCTGCCTTTATTTTTACAGTTCAAAATAATTGCATAGTACAGTAACGCTATCCCTTCCTCCACCCTTCATGCATTTTTACAACCACAGTGACTGAGCAATAAATATCATGCATTGGTTTTGGGTTACGAACAGATGGAGAGAGAAATGGCCTTTCTGCTGCTGCTACTTCTGATGAAACGAGAACTTGCAAAAAGATAAAGCAGCGACAGAGTTTAAACTGGTAGAGCACTCTGTGTGTGTGTGTGTGTGTGTGTGTGTGTGTGTGTTTTTTATATTTTGCCTTCGCACTAAAAGACATTTAGAGAACAGCTCCCCAGCAACAAATTACAACTATCCATCTATCTTTGCATGCATCTTGATCTCCCTCAGTCTCTCCACTGCACACCACTGACTGCTGTTTTCTCAGCCTCCTTGCCAGCTGGTGCCAAGTGTTTAAGCTCCCAACCTGGGGAAAAAGATAAAAGCTGGAACAACCTGGATCCTGCTGATTTGCCAGATCTTGCCAACTTCTGGCACCAACACTCAAGTTGTACCATCAAAATAGGGAAAAAATCTACTCACACCTGCCGCACCAAAAACTCATACCCTTATGCATGAGTGCCACAGAAACCTAGATCTGGCACATGGCTCTCACCAGATTAGTTCAATTTTTGGACCTCATCCCCAAATGCCATGCTATGACTAGAGAACAAATACAGTCCCTCCAGCTGTAGGGGGAGGGATAGTTCAGAGGTTTGAGCATTGGCCTGCTAATTGTGAGTTCAATCCTTGAGGGGGCCATTTAGGGATCTGGGGCAAAAATCTGTCTGGGGATTGGTCCTGCTTTGAGCACAGGTTGGACTAGATGACCTCCTGAGGTCCCTTCTAACTCTGATATTCTATGAACTGCACCAAAAAGTCATGATCCTGGCACATGAGCACTATAAAAACTCAAATCTGACAAATGGATCCAACTGGATTTTAGCACAATTTAGGGTTTGGGGCCAAAACCTGTGATCTAAATAGAAAATAAGTGTAGCTGCTCCTACTCTACAGGAAAAATCTGCATCCTGATGTATTCTGGCCTTATCGCATTGGAAAAATGCATATCCGCTAGCTGGATCCTGCCAATTTTTAACCCCAATCTCCAGCATTCTTTCAAATTGGCAAAAAAGTAGCAATTTCCTATGCATCAACAAAATCCAGACCCTGAAGCAAATTAGCACAGCAACACTGCAAAAAACGTTGCTGGCACCTGGATTCCTACTCCATCCAACTAGTTTATATTCTACTCCCTAAAATTCCACCAGTTAAATAGAGGAGTGCAGCTGCTCCAATTCCACTGCAAAAAAATACATTCCCCCAATACTTATCTGCTCAATATAATTTCAAAGACATGCATCTAGCACTTGGACCTGGGTCCTGAAAGGTTTAGTCCATTTTTTTCACCTATACTGCATTGCCCAATATTTCCTTCCAGATTTAGAACCAGCGTAGCTAACTTTTTCCATCAGAGATACTCATATCCAAGGCATTGTATTTCAAGAGAAGCTATAACCACCTAAATCTTTTATCCTGATCTTTATAGATACAGCCAAATTCCATACTGTAACACTGAAATGTGGCAGTCAAATTGGGTTAGCTGGTGTTGATGATCACTTTAGAAGTGGTTTAAACTCACCAGCCCTTGACTGATATTTTCAAAGCAGCTGAAGAGATTTAAACAAACACCTTTGTTAATTTTTAAATACATTTTAATAGAAAACATGTGTCTAAATCCCTTAAATTACTTTGAAAATCTTAGCATATAGGATACAAGTTTATCTGATGTAACAGGATTCTACCTTTGCTATCTGTCTAGAAGGTAAAATTATAGCCGTCTGTGAAAAAATAGGCTAGACCTTGCTGGATCCATGTCCATATTTGGATTTTTCAAGTGCTCATGTGCTCAAGGACCACATTTGTACAGTGGGTTCGGAGCTACTTGGTCATTGTGGATAGTTCTCTGAAAATATCAGCTCAATGTGCAGCAGCAGTCAAAAAAGCAAACAGAATGTTAGGAACTATTATGAAAAGGATAAATAATAAGACAGAAAATATCATAATACCTCTATATAAATCCATGATATGTCCACATCTTGAATATTGTGTGCAAGTCTGATCACCCCATCTCAAAAAGGATATATGAGAATTGGAAAAGATACACAGAAGGGCAACAACCATGATTAGGGGTATGGAACAGCTTCCATGAGGAGAGATTAAAAAGACTGGGACTGTGCAGCTTGGAAAAGAGACGACTAAGGGGGGGATATGATAGAGGTCTATAAAATCATGACTGGTGTGGAGAAAGAAAATAGGGAAGTGTTCTTTACCCCTTCACATAACAGAAGAACCTGGGCTCACCCAATAAGATTAATAGGCAGCTGGTTTAAAACAACAAAAAGAAGTACTGTGGGATTTGTTGCCGGGGAATGTTGTGAAGGCCAAATCTATAACAGGGTTAAAAAAATAGACCTATATAATGTAAAGGAGGATATGTCCATCAATGAGTATTAGCCAAGAAGATCAGGGATTCAATCCCATTGTATGGGTGTCCTAAACCTCTAACTGCCAGAAACTGGGAGATGGATCACTTGATAATTCCCCTGATCTGTTCATTCCCATGGAAGCATCTATCATTGGCCACTGTCAGAAACCGGGATACTGGGATAGATGGATCATTGGTCTGACCCAGTATGACCATTCTTATGTTCTGTATTTTTATCATACAATGTAGAGATTAATGGCCAAAACATTGCTTGCTCTATGTGCCTGATACATGTTTGTTGTGGTTTTTCTGAGCCAGTTTGCCAGAAGGCCTGGGTTTATTTTTTTCATAGCTGTTGTTACTTTTTTTTTTGTTTCTTTAGACAGTAAAACTTGAAAGACTGGGTTTAAAAATTGGCAGGATTCAGGTGTCTGATATATATTTAGGGTCTGGATTTTTCCTGTGGAATAAGAGTGATTACACTTGTTTTCCATTTAGAGTGCACAGTTTGGAGCTTGGGCCCAAAAACTGGCAGGCTGCAGCTGCATCAATATGCTGGATGGGGCTTTTGCATTACTCCTGCACTGGGATCTTGAATTACTTTATTTATTTTTGATGAAGCAAGAGTGAGTAGCCTTGTTCCCTATTCAGGCTATGGTATTTGGGGGGTGAGGGCCAAAACTTGCGTGGCTTTGGATTCATGCGCCATACTCTGGTTTTTGTGACGCTCATGCTCCGGGATGCACTAGGATCTAGACTTCTGCATTGCAACGGGAGCAGCTTGCTCCGCTCATTCTCCTCCTAGGCTTCAGAATACTTGTAAGGGCTTTCGGGACGAAAATGTGCTTGGATCCAGCAGAAACCTGGTGCCACTTCCAGGTTTTTGCGATGCTCGTGCTCCAGGATACCCCAGGTCCCGGATATTTTCTGGTGCAGTCCAAGCTGATAGACTTACTCGCTATTTTGATGCAGAGGTTTGGGAGCTTGGGGCCAAAGAGCGTCAGGAATCGGCGGGATCCCTCGGGATCTCCCTAGATCCAGCTTTTCCCTCTCTCCGTGGGTTTGCAGACAGAACCCTGGCGCTACACTGGCCGCGCGCGCTGCTCTTGAGAACGTTCCCCGGATGCCGCGCGCTCCCTTCCCTGCAGGGGGAGGGGAGGGAGGCTGTGGCTCTCTCCAGGAGGAGGATGTACGGGAGGGGACGCTTTGGACAGGGAGAGAAATGAAGGAGCCAAGCAGGAAGCCAGAAAGAGTTCGGCTGAAAAGGAGAGGAGAGTTGTAGAGGCTCCAGCGAGAGCAAGAGTTTGCATTCCCTCCTCCTCGTGCTCTCCGAGCTCCTGGTTTGCATTGCAAGCTCCCTGCTCTCCTTGTGCCTCAGTCCTGCCTGCCTTCCCTCTCAGCACCCCAAGGAGGAACAGCTCCTTTGCAGTTTGCAGCACTGCATTAAAAAGGAAGCAGTTCGGGTCACCCGGGGCAGCTGAAAGCAACAAAGCAGCAGCTTCCAGCATAAACTGAGCCCTGTGCAAAAACAATCATTCATTCTTGGCTCCCTTTCCCTCCTTTTTCTTTCTTTCTTTTTGCAAGTCCACAACGTCTCGGCTTCGGCCCAGAGGGATCCGGACCAGGCAAAGCAGAATGTATCAAGGACACATGCAGGTAAGAGGTTGCTAGTAGGCTCCCCTATGGGAAACACGCGTAGCTGGCTCTGCAGAAACGTGATTCTGTTAAGTTTCTGTGGGATGTGTGTAAGCGGGGAGGGGGATTCTGCTTTCGCACCATGCAACAGGTGAATTGGTGCAATATGATCGTGGCATTCGGAGTTGAGGGGAAAACTCGACTGGGGTTAGCTAAAAAACAGGAGGGATGTGAAAATCTGCCAACTTTATAACTAGGTGAAGTTTGATGTTTATTTCATTTATTTCTCTCAAACATTTATGTTAATTTCTGATCATTCAAATAGGTTCAAGTGATCATTCAGGGCAAATGTTCGTGGTGTGTTTTCAACTGACCCGCGTCTCTTGCCACCCTCTTGATGCATCCCTCCATGTATGTCATGTGAAGGGCAAACAATAAGGGGCGAGGCAGAATAAATGCTTTGCAAACTCTGCATATATTTCATCCCACACTAAAGCCACGCATTGCTTTCCTCTTATTGCACAGACGCGTTGTGTTCAGAAGTGGTCGGTTTCTGTCCCCCCCCCGCCACATATTATGGGACAGGGATTCATCTCGCTAAGTACCAGGATGACTCTGTAGGGTGGAATTTCAAACACATGTCTAAGCAACTTCAACATTTTAGGACGAAATCTTGACTTCTGGTGCTATCGATGTACATCACTGAAGATGCCTCTCCTTGCTGCTAACGCACTAGTGCTTTGGACGTGATTACTGTAACCTTGCCTCTCACTATCCTTCACGTGGCTCTTTTAAAAGCCAGCTTATGCTAGAGAACAGGAGGAAATAGGAAAGCAGCATGGAAGTTGACACTGACCTCACAGAGCTGTTTCTTTGCATTGGGACCCAATCCGGCTTCTTGTTAATTGAGTTAAACCATCAAACACATGTATTAATTACAGTGGCACCAGTCTGGCATGTAGCATGTGTGAGTGTCAAGGATGTTTACACAGCAACTGCAATACTAGTAAGTCCTGCTTTGTGGGGTTCTGAATGCAGTGTTTCAAGACATGGGGAACAGTTACTTTAAACTTAAAACAATGTCAAACTTTGTATTAACATACAAGTTAAATAACTACCCAGATTCAGCAAAATTGAATGTAGACCAGTTGCTACTTTCCACTTAATTGTATTACTTAATCTCTGCAAATTATAACTGTTGTGTCATACTACTATTCGTGATTAAAGAATAAATAGGTTTTAACAGGAAAAGTAATTGGTGGAAATAAGCATACTGCTACTTATTTAGGTTAGAAGTAGGTTAAAGTGTGTATTGTTTTACAGTAACAAAAATAGTTGCATAAATAATATGACTGACTTTGGAGAGTGGGCAAAATATATTTGTATCATTATACAAAGTAGAGTTATTTTGTCGTGAAGACTAAATTGTAAACTTTGGATAAATATATTACAGATGTTAAAAGGGAAATGTGATGGTGTATTGATATCCTTGGCAGTTTCAGTATATTACATGAGTCATAAAACAGGACAGTTTAACAAATACCATTTTAAAAATTCATTTAGCACTAGAGCTATAATAGAAAAATCAGATCAAAACATGCAAACGTTTTCTATTAAAATACACAACTTTTAAAAGCATTTTGCTGATAGTTAGACTAATGTCACTAATGAAAAATGAACTAAACTCTAACCAACCTCACTTACAAAGCTTACTGAATTAAAAACTCTGTTACATTTGACAAATGTACTGAATAAACAAACAACTTGTCCCATTAAGCTCTTTAATGCAGTTTTGTTCTGCTGCTGTCCCAACAGGAACATTAAGATCCTTAAGGGCACCAGTAAAAAGACTAAAAAAAGCTTTTATAAAGCATCTTCCTGTTTGGTAACTGCTTAATTATTGAGTTTTTAAGTGAGTCAGACAAAGAAAAGTACAGAATGAATTAATCTATAATGGGCTGATGTCCTATAAAGTTTATTTAAACCACCTTGGAAGGCAAACTACCAGTTTTATGCAACTACAGTATCCACCCAGGTGCCAGCAAAAAATGCAGAAGCATCTTAGGCACTTCAAGTCCTTTTGTTTCTGCTTTGTTCTTCTACAAAGTGAAGTCAGTGAAATATGATAACAGTTCTGCTAACTTTGGGGAAAGCTACCATAATTGTAAATACTTACACCTCTCTGTCATCATCTACAAATTATATGGTATATAAAATTGCTTAAAAGTAGGCACCTAAATAAAACCAGTCAAGTTTTAAGAGTTCCGGAGCACTCATAGCACCCATTGGTTTAAAGGGAAGCATATACCTAAGGGTTTTGTTGAACTGGGGCCTAAATATGGATTTAAGTAGCTAATTTTAGGCCCTTGTATTTGAAAATATTGGCCATACTATATAACACCTGATCCTGTGCTCCTTACTCAGACAAAACTCCCACTGAAGTCACTGATGGTAGAAGAATGCAGGAGTACGTCCATACTTATACATAAACTTCAGTATGCTAATACTCATTTTCCTTTTCCGCTAGTTCTTGCCCTTCTACATAAAACTAGAATTTAAGGAAAAATTTCCCAAGTCCAATTACGTTAATATGAATGTTTACAAATGCAATGTTTTATTAAGCAGTTGTTGCGATTCAATTATTTTCTTGGAAGACTTTTGCAAGATGAAACCATTTAGACATACAACTATATAATGAATGGCATTTGTTCATTAGATAGATTGAGAATATACTCATTTTGCATATTCACTCTGAGCTCCAAACTGTAGTCCCCCTTTGAATGCAATAAACACTCCAAGACTAGCTTAAATAGGCCGTGATTCCGGAAAGCACTTAAGCACATGCTGAACTTTAAGCGTGTGCTCATGCCCCACTGAAGTCAAGCACATATGTAAGTGATTTGCTAAATCAGAGCCATAACATATTAGTGTCTACTTTCTGAATTATTACTTTGTAGTACATACAGTATTTGAAATGTTACAAGGAATTCCAGAAAATGACCCAGTTTTTTAGAAGTTCTTTTTTTCTTGTAGGTTTTAGGTTTAGATTCCTCTCTCATTCTTTTTAGAACTGATCCCTCAAATAACAAGCTGCATGTGTTCTTTCTTAGTGCTCACATGCACAACTTTGTTTGTGGGCAGAATAAGCAAGATCTAGGCACACATCAGCCTTGGTATATGCAAGTGCAGGTCCAGTGTAGCCAGTGCTTACATCAGGCCTGGATTTTCCCACTACTGTTTTTTTCTTAATTTCATACCACTTCATTTATTTTTTCAACAAAGAAATATTAGGGAAATCCTAAACAAATTAGAAAGGGAAATGTGGTTTTGAAAGAATGGCATATTATAGGTGTAATCCACTTTCCACCATTACATCACATTTTTAGAGCAGATTTCTATGTTACTTGTGCACCCCAAATCAAAGTGTGAGACGAAAGCAGAGTTGAACCTTTCAAGGCAGTCAGAAAGACACACAGGGACAATATTCAGAGAAGTGCATGACCTAGCTCCTTCAAAGCTATTTCACTATAATTTAAATAAGCAAACACATCTTAGTATTATTTAAGCAACTTTTAAGGCCCATATTATTTACCAGATCAAACGACTCCTTTTCAGCAGTGTGCTGTCCACAATGTAGAATGTATTGACATATTTTCTAAGATAGATATTAGCTACCCTTCTGAGGCCTGATCCTTTGGTGGGGACTTCTGCAGGAGGAAGAGAACTTCAGGATAGACCCATGGACCATTAACTTAGGTCCCAATCCTGCAGACATTTAGACAAGTGCATACATTTACTCACATGAGTAGAGTTAAAACCGTGCATAGGTGGTTTCAGGGTCCAGGCCTTTGTCACCTTCTAAAATCTGCATCATTTTAACAGCAGCACTTAAAATCTGTTGCAAAGCTTTTACATTTTATCGGATGCTATGTGTGCCACTGCCCTTGGAGCAGACCTCTCTCTGAGCTTCCAGAGTTCCAGGCATGGAGTGAGGGTAAATTGTAATTGTGGGGTAGGACTTTTAACAGTGTGCTGTATTGGCTTAACTCAGCTCGCATTGAAATCAGTGGTAGAAGTCTCACATTAGTAGGAGTGGGGTTAGGCCAGTGTGAATGCTTTTGAAAATCCCACTCTTACGCCTTTACTCACTCATCTTTCCATAAAATAGATTTTTGAACATAAGGAGCTATTTTGCAGAATGTTGGCATGGTATTTCATGTGTGTAGCTAAGTGGCACTGCTTGTTTGGAGGTGCCACATGTCAGGTAAAGCAGAGATCCTGACCACTTGTGGTTATTAACCTTCCACTGGCAATTTCGCAAGAACAGGGTATTAGCTCTGATGTTCTGGCCAAGTTCCAAATCAGATGATTACATTCAGTCTCCCTAGTTTTTCCCTGAACTGATAATTGCATAGGTTAGCCACTTCCTGTCCCTGTTACACAGTGTTGTTGTGCACTGCTGAAGAGTTGCTGTGTTTTACCCTAGAGGTGGCTGAATTTCAGTTATGGATTAAATGATCCATATGCATCATTTGCATTTCAGTTGAAGGATCCTGTTCTGCAAATACATACACATAGGACTTCTGTGGGTCTACTGATGTGAACAGAGTTATCTATGTGTAAAAGTGCTTTCAGGATCAGGCTCTAAATGAGTGAAGTGCTTTGGGGCCTTCTGACTGGAAAATGCTAAATATTTGTCAGACACACTAAAGAACTTGAAGGAACTAGTGAGAGATATTGTACCAATTCACATCACAATTTGCTGCATATATTAAAACAAGTTAGGACAAATATTTCTGCATATGTGCCCTGATTTTCCAACATTTAAGAAGGGATTTTCAAAAGCTCTCAGCATAGGCCTGACTTCTCCTACTGAAATCAATGGTAAAATTCTCATTGACTTCAGTGGGATCAGAGTTATGTCAATGCTGAGTGATTTTGCAAATCCCATCTTTGTTGTTTTGTTACTCCTTTTAAAATACTACAGCCTCACTAGCTGCATGGTTAGTGATTTGAAAAGCATAAGAAAACAACCCATTCCTGAGTTACGACTGCAATGGAATGTACCAAAACAGGATATTTTATATAAACACTGTCCGTCTTACAAACAAGCTGCATTAAATAAATACAGTTAAACTCAATGCTAAATTGAACCTTTGCTCAGAAAGCTAAAGACCAAGAGAAATGTATAGCTTTAGTTATGAAGCCCTGAAAATCTGAGTTTGTAATTGGAGTGTTGAGTAACCATTAATGAAAGTGATTCTCATAGACTCATAGACTCTAGGACTGGAAGGGACCTCGAGAGGTCATCGAGTCCAGTCCCCTGCCCTCATGGCAGGACCAAATACTGCCATGATGGATGGATGGTAACTCCCAGCCAGACTGAAACTCCATTATGATAAGCTGATAATTATCATTATTACAGCTCATCTTTGAAAAGTAGGCAGAATGGCTGGGTGGTATATACGATGGTGTGTTTTCCTATTATTCATAAACAGTTTTTCAAATTTTGAATAGTAGATCATGAGCTGGTTATAAACTGCACACGTTAAAAATGAGCTCATTTCTACTGAAAGAGACTCATTACTCTCTCATTCCATTCAAGGGAAGTAGGTGGTAGGATGTCATTGGCTAAGAATAGTGCTTAAACGTGCGCAAATTGTGGGTATCTGCAATACAGACTCCGCAAAGTGCTCATCAAAACAGCTAAGTAACTTTATGGAAACCTTGCAAAGAATCCTGCAAAGGCTCAGAGAATCCCATGATTTTACTACAGTGTTCCAGCACATTTTTGCTGATGGTAGTTGAAGTACTGTGCATTAAGAGGAGTTCCATGCAAGCAAGGAATAATCCGGCCTTTTAGGGATTACTGACATTCAAAATCAAAGACAGACAAACAAACAAACAAAACCATCCCCCAACCTACATTTTTAATTTATTTGATGTCAAGAAAGAGTTTTTGTGAAAGGGGTAGTGTTTACTTTAAAAAAATCATCACACTTCTGCCTAAATCTTTTTTACCTACCGTTATAACAACAAGTGAGGCAGTGTAATCTAGTGGCTAGGTAGTCAGGAGACCTGGGTTATACTTCCAGTTCTGCCACTGACCTTGGGCAAGTCAGTTCCGCTCTTTATGCTTGTGTTTCACCTCCCACACATAGGACTTGTCTACACTGAAAAAGCCTGAGCGATGTAAGTTACATTGACTTAAAGTGGTATCCAACCATGCTGTGTTGGTGGGAGATGCTCTCCTGTTGGCATAGCACAGGAGTAGACAACCGATGGCACGCATGCCAAAGGCGACACTCACACTGTCCGGGTCCTGGCCACCGGTCCGGGAAGCTCTGCATTTTAATTTAATTTTAAATGAAGCTTCTTAAACATTTTAAAAACCTTATTTACTTTACATACAACAATAGTTTAGTTATATATTATAGACTTATAGAAAGAGACCTTCTAAAAATGTTAAAATGTATTACTGGCACGCAAAACCTTAAATTAATGTGGTTGCCGACTCCTGGCATAGCATGTCCTCACCAGACGTGCTGCAGCTGCGCTGATGCTGATGCAGCATGGTAGTGTAGACTAGCCCATTGTCAGCTTTGATTACTTAGCTTGTAAACTCTTCAGGTCAGGGAATGTCTCCTGCTACATGTTTGGAGTGTCTAGCCTAATGGGGCTCCATTCCTAGTTGAGGTCTCTTTGCACAACGCTAAGACAAGCAATCATAATAGTAACAAAGAAATAACTGAGATTTTCTTTCTTTCTTTCTCTTTCAGCACTTTGTGTATAGTCTGTTTTCTCTGTTGCTTATTTTGCGCACTTGATAACACCTGTATCTAGTCAGTTTCATTACAGTCGGTTTCACTACAGTCAATTTTCCCTATTGTCGCTAGTGTCTTTTCACATAGTAACTGGAGAGAAAACATTTCAAAATAACCGCCCCCCCCCCCCCAAAAAAAATGTGCAAGACGACTCTGGTGCTGCTGTGGTATCTGAAACTGCTCTTAACTTACTTTGTGAAACTGACTAAATTTGAGGGTGGCACTGTTTCTTTTATACAATTCAGTGTTAAAATAAGATGAAGTGTTTTAGTGGTCACATGTTCAGAACAGACCTCAACCCAACCACAAAAGCTATAGGTATAATGATCCACAACAAAAGGCTCGGTCCTGCAAAGATGTAAGTAGTAATTTCAATGAGACAGTTCATGTGTGTAAAGTTACTCACATGCTTAGACTTTTGCAGAAGCAAGCCTTGCACTTTTAACATGCAAAACTCTGATACACGAGTGCAGTTTGCATTTGCATTCACAGATCTTATTTTCAGGCACTCAGCTACTTGAGTTCCTTGCAAAAATGCTACTTGTGCTAACACGTCTGAGGTTTTGCATCCCCAAAAAACTTATACACAGAATGTCATATCCACAATTTTAGAGGCACTTTAGAAGATTCAGCCCTACAAGACATTGACTAAACTAGGAATATATTGTTTCCAAATAAACTAAAATTGCTGAAAGTCCATGTTATGTGCTTATATGTAAAACAGATATGACTGAATTTAATCCAATACATTTTTGTAACAGTAAATGAAATATGAGAGAATTGTTATTTTCTAATATGAATTTCATCAGGTTGTCTAGCTTATCTACCCAGTTGAGGAGTCTCTACCAGTTGATTATATGACAGGACACAAGTCTGCCTGGTCCATTTTGGAAGCAGTTAATATAACAAAACATACTAGAGTAGATGCCTTCCATATCAGGTGACATAAAATGTACGTAAAGAGGTTGCTTTCTGTAGTCACAAATTTTCATCATTGTCCTGTAACATTACAAACCAAAATGCCCAAGGGTCATAAAGTCCATACTCAGCAAAGCCTGCTACATTGATACAAGTCCTAGTGAGAACTGTGATATGTTGCTGCTGTTCTTCTCAAGGACTTGAAATTCTGGTTCACTGTTACACCAGTTTACTTGCATCGAGACAAATTAAGTGAGATTCCAAAAAATATTAATCAATTGAAATGTGCTGCACTGGCTGGAAGACTCGTCTTTGTCACGATCCTCATCTGGAGAGTAATGTTTCTCTCTTTATACTACATATGAATTTCCTTAAATGAACAACAGAGGCATGATTAGTGGAGCATGTTAACTTTATAACAGTGATTTCCAATTCTTTCTTGTGTTGAACTGATGGACTTAAGTCCCAGTCTTATTCCCCTAAACCCTTCTTGTCCCCGTGAGCCACAACCTGGCACAGATGCCACTGCCTGTTTTCTCTCCTCTTGTCGTTCTATTTTCTCCTCCTCGTCCAATTTATTCTATGATTTTTCTCTACTTCCCCCCCTCCCCCCGTTTAATTTTTTCTGCCTCCTAACGGGGTTGCCAGCTTAACACTCTCATGGCTATGTGCCAAAGGTGGCCCTGCCATGTGGTGCCACCAATGTTCTATAATGGAGCTCAGGGCCACTGTGGAAAGACGCAAAGCCTGGACCAGTGAGCTTCCTGCTACCTGAATCTACAACCCCATAAACAGGAGCTAAATCTGCATTAGAGGCCAGAGTGGGAGAATGGAGAGAAAGTGTCTTTCAAGGAAGCACCTGCCACTTTACTCATGGCCATTGGATCATGTTTATAGTGTGGATTCAGAGCCATGCAGCTCTTCTCTCATAATCCCTCAGGGCTAGTTTTTCCCCAGGCTGGGAAGCCTTCCACTCCAGTCACTGCAATTCACCATGTTAAATCTAGGGCCTTTGTACAAACTCATGTTTACATTATCCATGGTCTTCTGAAAACTTGCCATTTCATCCAGACCCAATATGGATTAGGACTATAAATACAGCCATATGTAGAATTCTAATGGCATTGCATCATATTATTCAATTACTATACAAAATACCAGCCATGAGTTTCTAATCCATACCAATATCATAATAAAGACAGATTATGCTAGTAAAAAATCTGTGTAATTAATTCAGACGTATAGACAACTGTTCCAGTTCTCCCATGGTCTTTAAAGACATTTAATCTGGTAGGCTAATGAAAAGAAATAGTTGCTCAGGGCATTCAATTTCAGCAGCTCTGTTAAAATAGTTAGGCATGTTGCTCTTGTGGAGTGAAATACCTGTCATCATGTTGTCATTGTTTTGATCTAAGTAACAGATGTTGTGTAAAGTACAATTACCCAGAACTAAGGAAACACTAACAGTCCAAATTCTGACTGGTATTGGAAATGGGCATAGTGGACTCCCAAATAGGTGCACATAAAAGCAACATTAATATTTTGCCTGTATCTTGGCCAAGACCAACATCCTCCCATAATCAATTCCTGCTAAGAGCAGGTACAGTCTGTTCAAGCTATGTGCATATAAGCCATAGCCAATTTAAGGGTGCAAATACATCAGTGGATGGATTATGTCCCCTGATCCGTAGGTTATGTCCTGTAATGAAAATCTCCTGTCCTGTGGAAAAGCTTCCCTGCAACATTCTAGTGAGGCCAGAAAAGGGGTGATAATCTTTTGCCTTGCTCGCACAGGGTCTGATCCAAAGCCCACTGAAATCAGTGGGAGCCCGTCCATTAGCTTCACCTGACTTTGGAGCAGGCAACTGCATGCTAAAAATATACAGCACCTTTGTGCAGCACCAGCAGAATTTGGCCCATATAATCTATTTTGTTTTTCTTCATATTGATAATTCTGGTTTCCTTGAGTTAGCTTAAAAAAGCTGCAGAGGGTAACATTACTATTTGTCTTGTTAATTATGTGATCCTCTAATCAAACCAGTGTGTGGCAACAGCAAAGCTTTTGTGAATTGCTTTTTCTAATCCAACAGAGTTTTCAACTAGTACTTGTATCGAGGAAAGAGGTTAGTGAACACACATTCAGTGTGCATTATAAGTGGATTGAGAGAGAATTTTTCCCTCCTAAAACCTACCCTCAAATGCTCAGATCAATGTGTCAAGAAGATATAAATAACATACTCTCTTTGCAGATTAGAGCTATAAATATTGAGTTTACACAGCTCAATTTTACTAACATAAACATAGTAATAAGCATGGGATAAAAACAGACTGCAGCATTGCAAAGGGCATTAAATAAAATTGATAGCATCAAATTTTGCACAGTGGACCTATTTATCACTGCCTTTTAAACTCAAGGGTGATACCAGTTAAAAACCAAGAAACCCTGAAAGAAAGTTGTTTATAGGATTTTAAACAGAAGAACTGAAAAGTACTGGGTTTGTAGAGTGCCCACAATAATGGGGCCCCAATCCCAACTGGGACCTTTGGGCGTTATGGCATAGAAACGATTAATAAAATATCAACAGTAAGGTTGCTCTACATGTGTACCAGAGTGATGAATTATTTCTGTTGCAATTCACTGAAGTTTGGCTGTGAAGGTAACTTTTCCGCTTATAGGTTTCCATTGTAGAAGAAATGCTCTACCAGTTACCCGAGACCTGATTCTGACTGCATTTAAGTGAACTGAAGAACTCTTACTAACTTCAGTGGAAATAGCAGCAGACCCTGACTCCTGCTGAGACAATGATTGAGTGAAACTTACCTCATATTAAATATAAATAATAAGGACCTCGGTGAATTTAATCATGTATTTAATGGCTCATGTATATTTTACTCGCTAATATGTGATATAAAAGCAAGTACACAATCAATATAAATGTAGGCCCAGTTTAGTTTGGTCCATCAGACCTTAGAATAACCCTTTTTCATTAAGGCGTGCAAAACAAAATTTTTGGCTTTTTTAATATCCTATTATTTCCCTTCTTAGAATGTCCATACTTTGGGTATGATGTTCCAAGGATGAAGTAACAAAGAGAGGTTACGATGATCCAGCCAAATATAACCAGGGTAAACAGAGAAAATTTCCAAAGACCCAATAGTCACTGCCAAATATTAAGATTGATAGTTTTGTTATTGCTTATAAGTTATATAATTTAGGGTGTAATGCAGAATCTCATATTTGCTCATAAAACATTCTTAGTTTTTACGTAATGAATCAGAGGAGAAGGGTGTTGATAGAAGTAGGGTGTCATCCTGGGTATGAAAGAGAGTACTCAGACTTAAGTTTTTACTTTTGTTTGTGTAGAGCCTTGTCTGTGTACAGCCTTGTGTGTATATACTCAGCTAGATCAATGGCTGGTCACCTTCAACAGATCACTGGGGTGTGGCACTTTGTACCTATGCTGACATAAACCTGTTTCTTGGATCTGAACTCTAGAGTTAGCTGTGGTTTTGTCTGTAGTAACAAGCAATGGTTCTCTGGTTTGCTAGGTTTGTAAGGTAACCTCTAGGCCTGGTTAGTGGCTCTGAAAAACATCCTTATACTGTTCAATAAGGCCAAAATCCTGGTTCGGTCCTCAAGAGCCGGATGAGAAGAATCTTCCCACCCAGGCCATGAAGCAGAGGTGAAGCCCCTTCACAACTATTGTCCTCGCTACAGGGCTAGAGTAGCTTCCATAAAGCTTGCACACCCTCTGCAAAGAGGACAATAATTGATGGATCCATGCGGCAGCTGATCCACTGGCCCTACTCCAAAACCTCCTCGTGTGTCCTCCTAGAAGCTGATCTCTGCAATGCTGACTCCCCTCTGGAGAATCCCCCCATTCTCTCCTCTCTCCCACTTAACTGAACTGAGCTACTTTTAGTGGGACCTATGTTAGTGGGAAAGGGAGAAGAATTTCCCTTGAGGGCTAACCCCAATGGTTCTTACTTGAGAAGTTAAGTCAATGAGAGTTTTCCCCCATAAGGAAGTCAACATCAACCAAATGGGGCATATGGGTAATTTGGGGTTTTAAATCACCCATTGACAATTGCTAATAACATTTTTTTCTGGTCAAGAATCTGCGGTTCCAATATGTTATTGCACTGATGCTTTTAACAGATCATAATTACTTACCAAATGTTGCAGAGTCAGATTTTCAAAGGTATTTAGGCACCTAAAGCGCCTGTGCCGCATTGAGTTCTGTGGTGAAAATCCCATTAGACACGAATCTGCATCCTTAAGTGTCTGTCTACCTGTAAAGATATGGCCTGCTGTATCTTTGCCAAATAACTGCAAAGGCCCATATTTCACTGAAGTTAGGAAGAGAGACCTAGAGTGTTTCGTACTGTTTTCAGTAAATGATCATACAACACTACTGTGAGATGATCATGAAGGAAAGTGCTTATATCACATCAGTAAATTTCAAAACAGTTTAGGAAATTCTTAGTGCACCTTTAAACTTGTGTGTATGTTTGTCCATGTATACGCACACAAATTTATTTTAATAGCAGCAAAGGTGAGGGTGTACAAAGGGCCTGATCCAAAGCCCATTGATATTAGTCAGAGGCTTTCCATTGATTTCAATAACATCTGGATCAGAACCAAAAGGGAAGTGGGAGGAGAAGGCACAGTGAGCCTTTCCCCATCCGTCTTGCACTCCTGCACAGGAACAAGGCACAATCTTAATCCTTTTGCACTGGGTGCTCAAAAGCTTCAGGAACCTAGTGCCAACAGGAGAAGTAGAAAGGGGGAGAAAGAGGGGAAAGGAGAAATGGGCTGGGGAATGGGAAGTGCACAGTGGATGTTATTAAAGGCTCTAGCAGATGCTGCTGTTGTACACGCTCTTCCAGAGCGCCTGGCGACATTTTGCCCTAGTAGCTGCTGTTGGTGCACAGTCCCTTCTCATCTCTGCAACCCCTCTAATGAGGATAGTGGCTTAAAGCCATTATGTGGCCCATAATATTCCTATAATACATCTTCTGTACGTGCATAACAAGAGCTAGAATGAGACAGAAGCCAAGCCGTAATAAAAACGTAATGGGGTCAGCAGTGGTAGGGATTTATACTGGTCTGATGAGAGAAGATTTTAGCCCATAATGTGCAGAGTACATTTGTGGCTTTGTATAAATGATTTATTCATTATTTTATCAAAGAGTCACAGTAATAAAAGCAGAGTATGATAATTATTATCTAAAGCATGTTATCTTGAATAAGAGAACTCAAACTGCTATATTTTGTAACCTTTGCCCAGGAAAGTCTCCAACTGAACTCAGCTGGAATCTTTTCTTTGAATGGATCAGAGGAGCATTTCTCAAAAGTCATTTCAATTTACTTTCCAGCGGTGTCAGACAGAAGCTCCAGGCACGATTCAGATTCATAAAAACTACCTAGTGTTCAGTCTTTCAGTTTTCTGTACCATATCAGATCTTGTTGATCATATTTTGCATCCCCTCGAGTATCAGACAGAATGACATGTTCATCGTCATGCCACCACCTCTTGAGAGCAGCTTCTGCATTACATCCTTGCATATTTTAGTTGCCAGTGGTTTCTGCATTATGGTTCACTGAAGCATTGTTCTGCTGTTCATTTCTCAGAAGTTCAGGAGTTATACCATCAAAGGGGTTCCAAATGTGTGAGATCATTACCTAACGGCTGTTCAAGGTCTGGGGGAAAGCATAGTGCTAAGGAGTCTCTGGTTTGCTGTCTAACAAGCTTCATTTAGCAAATGCCCAGGATGGTTCTTGAAGGGTTAACAGTTCCTTTCTGATCAGTATGAGCAGTGTGAATGATTATGTAACAGTAATTGTTTTTAATTATGTAGGTTGCAGTTGTGGATCAGGCATTGATATACTAGACAAATTAACCTTGTACAATTTGGTGGCAGAAGAATGATTTTGAGTCACATGTGCTGAACAGTTACCAGAATTTTAGCAGAATTTCCCTGCTTGAAGATTTGCTGTCCAACTTTTTCCTCTTATCTTCATAGTTCAAGCTGGACAAATACTACAAAACAAGTTTCAGATCAACTCCCAAATAGCTGTTTGGTTTAGCCACAGTCAGTATCATGAGAACGTTGGCGCAAGCAGGGTTTTGTTCACACACTTTTGGGAAATGGTTGTACTTCATGCAAATGCAGAGATTCTCATGTGAACCCAGGTATTAACATACATACAAGTGGGAGTATTCACTCTATGCTATTCCTCTATGTTCACATCCTTTATAACACTTCAGTAATCCAGTTAGGCAACGGAAACGATATCATGTTATTTAGGCAACCAATCACACACCATAGATTATGAATACAAGGAGAAATAGTTGAGGATACAGTCAAAACAAGTAGTTTGTGAACAACTCATTGGCTGAAATGCAGGCAAAAAGGGAGCAATTATGAAAAACAGAGAATTCACAAACGGGAAAAAATGGTTTGCTCTGAATGGCTGCACAGATCCACGCAGAATGCACTGGAGGCTTTTTTAGACATGCTAACTCAAAACTATTTAAGCTCCTGTACAGTACCTTGCATCTACCACTGCTGACACACATTCTTTAGTTTCTTGACTTCCTTGCAAGATCATCAGTTCTAAAAATTTAAGATTCTAGTTATCATAACAGCAGGAGAGAAAATAGTTGCTTCAACTCTGTTAACATGTTTTTGGATAGTAGTCATCACGGAGTGCAAAGGCAATATAGTCACACTCATTTATAACTGGATAATTAGCACCAGTTGTTTCATTGTGACATTTATATACTAGGTTATGCTTTATGCTCTGTCTTGAGAACTAGACAGATGATATCTGGAATACCATTCCCATTTCAACTGACTGCCTTTTAAAAACATATCTATTAGAGAACTCCTGCCATTTCGTGGAAGTCTTTGAAAAGCTTGCTACTTAGAGGCAATTCTGCTTATATAGCATATATTGTTTGTATTTCTCTTTCCTGAATCTATATTACTAAGACTCTGTGAATGGCAACAGGATCATCGCTTCTTGAGAGCTCATCTGCTCCTGCCACTTGTTTCTTCTCCTTACGCCACTAAATCCTATTGATAAAAAACAGAAATAAATAACGGAAAATGAGCTAAATTCTGCTCTCATTTACACCAGTACAGCCCCACTGATTAGTGGGCTAAATTCTGAGCAGATGCCTTCAATTCACTTGCAGAGTTTCACTCACTTCCATTAGGAACTGGACTTTGTGAGAATGCTGTGGTGTAGCTGAAAACAAAATTTGGCCCATTTTCTGAAACATGGGTTTCAAAACAGGTTATTTATCACAGCTTTCTGCCTTGTGTCAGCTGCTTAATGCTGACTCAGCTAACAACAACCTGTGACTATGTGCTTCAAGATTCCTTTGGAAAAGATTCCATTGTGCTCTAGGGTAAAAACGTGGCCTCACTGAAATCAATGGCAAAGTTCCCATTGACATCAGTGGAGCCTGGATTTCACCCTAGAATTTTTCATAGCATGGATATAAAACACTCCAGTTTTCTTTTCTCTAGAGACTTTTTTAAGAGACAGACCATACAGAACACCTTCATTTTGTGCAGTTTGGCATTCCCCTTTCTTGACAAACTAAGAGTAAATTGCTTTTAATTAACCTCTTTTCAAAAATCCTCTAACTAGATTTTTATATGGACCCATCACAGTATCTGACATACGGCAGCATGCTTTGCTTGAAACCCATTTGGTAAAGAGGAAAATTCTCTGCATGAGTGTACATAAGTGAAAGCATCCAGGGTTATAAGGGACTTTTAATTCTCTCTCTGTCTCTCTCTCGACTACTAGATGTTCAAATTAAATTATATATATATATATATAATTATATATATATTATATAATATATAATATATATATATTTCCACAGCTATAAAGTATGAGGGTTTAAGATTACTGATGCTAAGCAGTGACGGATGGCTTCTGTTGTACAGGAATAACAGACAAATAACTAGTACATCACTGGGCCAAAATCAGCCAAGAGGATTTGTGCCTTCTCAGACCATATCTGTATTTGGTCCATTAGCTGCGTTCTACATAAACAGTATGAAGGGGCATAGGAATAAAATACTGATAACAGACAATAATTTGGTGTCTTTTAAAAATGATCTATCCAGTCAGCAATCTCTTATGTGAGAGATGCGTCCTTGGTGATGTCGAAGGTAGTTGGTCCTTATAATTTAGTTGGGAGATACACATAATCTCTATTATGCAACTGATGTGAAACTGGTGCTTATTGATCTGATTTGCCCAATACAAGGTATGGCATTCTGGCTGTGGTGTAGAGAAGAAAAGAGAGTGTCAAGACTGAACTGTAAGGCCAGATCTGTTGTGTGGCACTGGAGGGATTCTCCCTCTCTCTCCTTTTCAATGTCTGAGTAAGTGTAGTGCTTGTGAAAGGTGCTGCACAGAACAGCGTGGAGACTGATATCTGTTCATTCAAAGAGAGTGAAACTCACTCTAGTTGTGCAGGAGCAAGGCCTCCACACCCATTAAATTCTGAAAAGGAACTGCACATGGGTACTGCCTACTAAGTAGCTGCACAGCATGTTCCAAGACCATTACAGTCCTGTGGAGGTTAGCGTGGAAGGCCATGCTGGAAGCAGGTTAAGGTGGTCCAGGAGTGGGCCAAAGGAGAAGGGCCATGGATCTGCATGTACACAGATTCAGCATTCCTAGTAAAAAAATGCAACTGGTACAAAGGCATTGCAACCACTATTCCAACCCATAGGCTGAACTATGGCACTGGGTTTAGTGGGAGTGGGGGAACTCACCTCTCCAACAATCCAACACTTTACCCACATAGGATCTGAATCATCCAGCTTTCTGTGGATGGAGTGAATTTAACCCAGAAAGATTGAAAAGAACATTTAGCTGTAGGCACAGAGAGTGGTAGTGAAAGATGTCACACATGTAAACCTAACCTAAAGGGACCACCTCTAGGGGAGAGGTTTTTCCAGTCGCCGTGGCCCGTAGAACCTTTGTCCTCTCTGCTGCAAGTGCCATCAAGGGTACCAGTTATGATAGTGGTTTTGGGTGGTATGGATACATGTCTGTTAGGAATTGGACTGAGCCCACCATCTAGTTATATGTGCCAACTGTTGGAGGTTCAGTGGCCTACGGGCTGGTCTATGCACCATTTTCACACTTCTGTATCAGTTTAGAAACTGGTATAGGTAAAGTGGTACAAGCCTCTAGTGTGGACATAGTTAGACCATGTAAAGATTCTTGTACCAGTATAGCTTATTAACTTATTGTATAAGTTATAATAATATATGGACTTTGATATCAGTATAACTCTGTCCACACTAGGAGGTTGTACCGCCTCAATTATCAGTTTCTATATAGTATCGGAGGGGTAGCCATGTTAGTCTGGATCTGTAAAAGCAGCAAAAAGAGTCCTGTGGCACCTTATAGACTAACAGATGTATTGGAGCATGGAAGCATTTCTAAAGGCGGCTGCTTGAAAATCGGCATATTTAGGCAGCTAAGTAAGTGGCACAGAGCCTCTAGCAAGACCAAGTCACCAGGCTCTGCTGGAAAAGTCACTTAGTCAGGTGCCTAAATGTGGCTGAAACCTGATTTTTAGGCTTCTGTTTCTGAAAAACATGGCCCTAGAATGTAACCGCTAAGCCTGGCCCAGTGCAGGGTCGGCCTGACGCTAGGCCTGAGACCCTGAGAGCTGCAGCAGGACAGACTAGAGGCTGAGCGGGTGCTAATCTAGTTCCCTGGGTCAGCGAACAGCAGCTTTCAGTTCAGCGCTGCCGAGCGTGCTCTCTATATACTTTCCATATAGTAATACTGATACAAAAACTGTGTATAAACCAGCCCTACGAGATGGGAAAAGAGGCTCACAGAATAGTTCAGTGGGACTGGTTGCATGAATAAGTGGTATGTAGGATGAGTACATGTTACAAAACTGAATGCAAAGTCATTAATGAAAATAAAACTGCACTGGAAGGATTATTGCATAATGAGAGAAAGTGAAATTGGAAAGGAATGTTGACATAAATAGAGTAAATTTAGGGCCAAATTTTTACAGTAGTAAAAGGTAAAAGTATTTGGCCATCAATAAAATAAATCTAATGATAAACATGCATTTTTAAAAGGCCATTAGAAGCAAGAGGAGGAAGTTAGTGACAGATGAGCAGATGTTACTCAATGAACACTTTGCATCCATAATTTTAAAAGAAGCTGAAGGTCACATTTCCTAGCTTCGGATTCATTATTTTCTGGAGAAGGGGATGTGTGTGAAATGTTAAATGTCTTTATTATTGTACAAGGAAGAGAAGCCATTGACATCTGGCACCAAGCCCAGTTGGTATGTGGGTTTGTGTCTTACTTTAAATAAATGTCCCTTCTTTTTAGCTTGAGGATCTTTATCTCAGACAGATAGGAAGGATTGTCCAGTGGTTAAGGCTCTCGCCTAGTCAGACCTGGGTTCAAATTCCTTCTCTGCCACAGACTTGCTGTGTGATCTTGAGCAAGTTACTTAGGGCCTCAGTTCCCCAATGGTAACACTGGAGAAAATTGTACTTCCCTAGATCACAAGGATGTTGTGAGAATAAATACATTAAAAAGACTGTAGATGTTATGGAAGCAGGGACCATATTGATTACCAATTAATATCTAAATAAGAGATCAACATAAGAAGTGAGCCTGAGCCATGAAGTTCAGATTTTAATCTAAACTTTCCCCAGACTTCAGAGGTGCTAAAAACATTCAGTGCCTCATAGGATTGAGTCTCTTGTAAACAAATGACTTAGTGGGGCTGGCCAAGGAGACTGTATATAATGGTGTCTCAAAAATGGGAAAGCGAACATTCACAACAATAGAACCTAGCCAAGTAGATTCAACACTACTTTCAGAAATACTGCAGCTAAAAGATGTATGGAATTATGATTCATGTAGGGGCACAGAAGTAGATAACAGTATTAGGGAATAACATCATGGAAATATAGGCAGATAACAATAATCAAGGATAGAATAGAATAAAATAGAATAAAGTAACAGAGAGGGAATGGGACAAATTCACAGAAAAACAATCTGCAGAATGTTTAGCATCAGTGAAATAGATTGTGGGGTGTAGCGTGTGAGTCCAGTTCAGTTCTTAGTTATGGCTGGCAGTGGTTAACCAAGCCGAGTGCAATAAGTGAGGTTTTACGTATGTTATTGATTCACTGTCTGTTTTGAGGACTGGAGTATAAACCTGCAGAAAATTCATAAAAAAATACACCAGTGATGTGTTTGCTGGGCAAGGAGGTCAGCGTCCTCTGAAGCATCAGAGCTTGATCCCTTTTGGAGGCAGGACACTGGGTGGAGTGGACTGGTGCTTGGAGGTGGTACATAGAATCATTTCTAGATGCCTGGCTAGTGTGTCTTACTCACATGCTCACGGTCCAACTGAGTGTCAGAGCAGAGACCTTTGGGTTGTTTTTGCCTTCCTTTGTAGCACAGGGCACAGTTCACCTGTTGGGATCATCTGGGCACACATCTCACATCATCAATTCCTTACCATCGCTGGGGCCTCAGGCATTGGTGGCACCTTGGTCTCTCCTGTTCTCTACCTGTGGCATACAGTTTAATTTCCTGAAAACTGAAATGTTTGGGTCTAACTAAAGTGTTCGGGCTCAGTGTAGGGTATCTATGTGAACTTTAATGGCTTGCGATATAGAGGAGGTCATGCTTGATGATCCGATAGTTTCTTCTGGCCTTAAACTCCTATGACAAAGAAAAAGAGACCACAAATGGAATAACATGGCATACTCAGGTTTTGATTGCCTTGTTACATTCAACCATTATTCTGTCAGAGAGAGACACTAAAACAAATGAATTGGTACTGCAGAAATGAGCCAGCATGTCTCCCTGTGTTTTGAAGGTCTGGGTTATTAGGAAAGATTATCCATATGTGGCAGGTCAGTTTTAATCTGTGGTTCATATTAAATATGGAATGTTAAGAATGAAATATAATTTTTTAAAAAGATACACTGGGCTTATCCAAGTAGACTGAGCTGGTTTCAGATTAACCCGACCCCTCCACCTCCCAGCCAAGACTAATATCATACAAAAGTATGATAGAAGAGACTAAAGGGCAGACAAGCTTTTGGTGTCAGAGTAATAGGATGCAAAACAACTACTGTGTGGATACATCTTCAAAGGGACTTGTCAAATTGTGAAGCTTTGGAAGGAAAAACAAACTGAAATGGTTTAGCCAAACCAGTGAATTCAATCCTGGATGGATTTGGGACACAGGATATGGACATGGCATTAGAGACACTAGGGGGCTCTGGTTGGGGGGCAGGGGTGTCTGGTAGGATGATCAGACAAGCACATCAGAGAAACCTGAAAGTAAGACTCAGCTGAGAGTCAGGTCAGGGGAAGCGAAACACAAGAGATCTGATACCAAAGACCATCTCTGATAGGCCCTGTTGAAAAGAATCAGAGGAGAGAAAGAGGCACCCTCGATGTTCAAGATACTTTTTATCTGCCATAACTAAATCCAGGGTGAACTTCTGAATGAACTTTTACAGAGTCTCAAACTAGATTTGTTATGAACATCATGGGCCATATGATATCTACTTTCCACTGATCTGAGGGACCAAAACAGCCATAATGCGGGTTTAACAATCTATTCTCACATGGCATACCGGCCTCAGTAGCAGAAGCATGGCCAGAGGAGAGAGGATGTAGCAGGGCTGTCTCTGTACCCCAGTGATCCTGGGCTGCTGTAATGGCCTCATAGTACTCTTAACTTATACTAGGACTGGGTAAGGATCCCAGCTAGGCCCATTTGGGGGCACAAGGGGACAAAACCACTTTCTCCCTTACCTCCTGAACAGTGCCAGGGACACTTCGGATACAATCCACAACAGGACCCATGTCATTTGTTTCAAGTGGATCCTTTCTCTCTATTCTTAATTAGACCACTTGAGTCTTAGGCTGGTGCTTGGAAATTCTCTATCTGTTCTCCTGGAGAGGTGAAACCTCCATCCTCTCAGAAGAGGTAGTGAAGGGAAAGTATCTGGATTCTCTCCTCCCATGCCCCAAGATTCTTATTCCGAAGAGGGAAGGAGTTCTTTCTCCTTAAGTTGTGCTGTGTGAGGGGCTATAGTCCAACAGACATGCAGGAGCACTTAATGACCACAACCACACCCTGAATTTAAGGAGCATAAGATGATATCCACATACAGTGTATCTTAGGGGTTGGAGAATAAAGTGAGGTTGCACAGAATCATGTGAGCTCTTGAGATAAATTGAACAGACTAATGAAAGTAAGGTATTGTCACCACGTGCTCTCATTACACACCCCCTTATGTCATAACACAATGCAGAAGCCTCCAACACCTTCCCAGCAACTTAGTCCTCCAGCTAGGTCCTATAAAAATCCTACCCCTTCCAGGGTACCCAAAGTCCAAAATGAACACAAAGAAACAAACTCTTCCACCGCTCCTGGGCAGTATCCTCAGCAAACTCTTCGCTTCTCCCAGGCTCTGCAGCATACTAGGAAACAAACACTGCAGCCCTACCTGGGCTTATGCAAGCCTAAATTGGTAACTGTCAGCCAAACAAGGCAATCCTCCCAGGCCAGCCCTGCCTTCCCTCAGGAAGGATCTGGTAGACAACTGTCTTTCTCAGTTCCTGGCCCCAACCAGCTTTCTCTCCCACATTCAGAACGAAAGGTCTACTTTTCCTCCCAGCCAGGCGCCAACTCAGTTGGGCTCTCCTCTTTTAGCTCCTCCCTCAAGCCTGACATCTGCTTCTGGTGTTGCAGGGTAGGGTTGACTAGACCCGGAGCAGTCCACTAACCTTTTCATGACATGTGTGAAGTTTGTATACCCTGACACAGGTGCCTAAGTCTGCCCTCAGCTATGCCCCCAACAACCTCCGTGAATTCAGTGGGGTTACACAGATGTAGTTAGGAGACAATCTGGCACAAAATATTGGAGAGAGTAGCTACATACAAAATGTTGAGAAGCTGTCAGGCTATAAAGGCAGAATTCCTTTTCACTGAATGCTGAAATATAGAACATGCTGCTAGCATTAAGGAGCCATTAAACCCAATCATTTTAAGAGAAAGCTACATAGTTTTGGAAAAAGGAACAAAGGGAACTGCTGCTGGCTAGATATTTGTTAATTTTTTATGTGAATGTATTGCTCATTAAAGTGATTGAATTAGCAGCACTGACAGGAACCCAGACACAGTAAAAGCTTCCTGACATGGACACAGGACTGCCCATGCAGCGCAGTCCTGACCGTTAGCAGCACCATTATTGAAGCCCTGAGCCTTTCTCTCAAGCACAGACTGCAGGGCACACTGAACTAAACCGAACTAAGCAGTGCTTCTGTGGACAAACGTCCATTAGAAGAGGTTAGATGAGACCCCTACACTCATTTGCATTGGTGACCTCATTTAGGATTTGATCCCAGGCTCTGGAGGGAAAAGGCCAGTACAGCCTAGTTCTCTACCATGCTTCCAAAATACTGCAAGGTAAGTTCTGAAACTAAAGGATGCTAGAAGCAACTTGTATTTTGCGACAGAGAGACAGAGTGAAAGCAAACCAGAAGCAACCTTGATTCTTAACTGCCAAATCCTGCATCCTGTGGAAGGGTGTCATAGCAGTGGAATCAGCATGAGTCCATTGCTGTGGGAGAAGAGGGGCATTCCCAGGTACTGAGAGGCTGAACAGGGGTATCGGGCTCTTATTCTTCATAACAGAACAGCAGCTCTCTCCAGAGCAACCAGGCTCTAGGGGCACGCAGGGGACCAGTGTGAGCATGCAGACCCACTGTCAGACCCCACCATGGAAGGGGGGTGTAAGCTCCATGGCTGCTACTCATGCCCTGGGGAGAATCTGAACCTTTTTGGAAAGCCCCTACTCAGGCTTTTTGCCTGAATCAGAATTTGGCCCTATGAAAAGAAATGTTACATATAGACAGTACTATCACAAAGGGTATCACTGGAGAGAAATGGGAAAAAAGAATCAGGAGCAAGATGTTCTGTATAAAAATCTCATTCCCATGAATATATTAGTATAAATAAATATATTTCTGATGCATTCTGAACATACCAAAGAGCAACCATTGAGCAATATTTTAGCATAGGTTCATAAACTTCATACATTTAGGTTAAAATTCTATAGTCTGGCTAATATGAAATATTTCCTTACTCTAAAAATATCACTACTCTAAAAATAGCAATAAAATGAATTTAATGGGACTACACAGGGTCTAAGGTACTATTCAGCATGAGAGTCTCAGAAACTAGTCTCAATCACAGCTTCCTATTTACTCCCTGTTGGCATCTCTCAGTAGAGGACTCACATCTCTTTCACTTAAAACTTTTGTTTGTTATAGAGATTACTTAAGTATTTTAACCTGTGAGCAATGTAATTTCCTTTTCACACCATTCACCTGACTGAGGGCATTTCTCTCTGAGTGAGTGGTTTGACACATAGTACAGTGAAAGAACTATTGGTCTCTAATTATTAAATGGGTAGAGCTTTTCACAATGCATTTTTTTAGCCGTTGTCTCATTTAGCTAGCATTTGTAATTAATTTAACAATTCCAAGCACTTAAAGCTATTTCCATATTTTGCCTTTTATGTAAAGTTATTGCATTGCCCTGAGAAAGGCATTTTGTTTGATGAACGTCTAAGTATAAAAAGACCCCAAAATTACATTCCAATCAAATTTAACAATAGCATTAAAGTAAATGGGGGAAGAATACAGTTGCCATGGCACATCAGACCTGAGGAGCCATGGAAAATGAAATGAACCATCCAGAAATTTTAACTAGTTCAACTCTTCAAGTGTATATGATTGACTACAGACAAAACAGACAGGAATCCAATCCTGCTCCCATTCGAGCAATGGCAAAATTCCTATTAATATGAATGAGTGCACGATTGGGGCCTGAAAAATATGAATCCTACAAGTGTATTTAAACTTGAAGCATGTGATTCATGATAAAATTCATGATTAATTTTGATATTTGGGTAACATGTTAATTGATTATAACAATAACTTCTCATAGAGTCACACATTCATTGATTTTAAGGCTAGAAGGGACCATTTATGATCATTTAGACTGATCTCCAGTTTAACAAAGGCCACAGAATTTTCCCAACTAATTCTGGCATCAAGGCCAAAACTTGGCTGAGCCAGAGCACATCACTTAAAAAGGCATCCAGCCTTGATTTAACCATTTCAAAGGCTGGAGAATCTCCCACATGCCTTGCTAAATTGTTCCAATGGTTAATTCCTAGCACTGTTAGAAATATTCCTAGACTGAATTTGTTTAGCTTCAGCTTCCAGCCATTTAAAAAATAGTAATGAAGCCTAATTTATTATATAATGAATTAGGGACTATTTACCTACATAGAGCTACCCATATGTCAAAGCATTTGCAGGATTGGCTCTGTAATAATAAATATGTGCATTTAAGATGCCCCATGCCCATAAACCTCTGTGCTCCTAACATAATACAATAAAATCATTTATTAAGAATTTACAAGAGAATAGTAGAAACCGCTTTTTAAATTTTTTTAGAAATGTAATTGTCTTAATTTTGTCTACTACTATTTTATTATAAAATCTATTTGATGCATCTTTTCTGTGCATTATAACATATCCTACTATAAAACATTAAAAAGAATAATTTCATTTAATCATCCATTAAGTGTTGTTATGGAAGTATTTTTAAATGACAATATATAGGCCCTAAATGCCTACCTAATTCAGAGCCACACAGTGATAGGGCAGCACTGGCAGGGACACAACCTCTCCTCTCCTTGCCCCAGCCACAACTTCTTTTCATTTTACTTATACTGAAGGAGATGGGATGACTGATTTAGAAGGTGATAGAAACACCTCCACCAGCTATGTGCCAGCAGAGTTCTTCCAATCATAGTACAAAGTAGCTTTAATGGACTGGAGAATTTGTCCATAATTTCAGTGTCTTTATATGAAATCCTAGCCCACTGAAGTCAAGGGCAAAACTCCCATTGACTTCAATGGGGCCAAGATTTTATTCCTAATTTTCTGTGGGGAAATTTGCACCTTAACCATGACCACTATCCCAGAAGACCCATTTATGTTACCCAGAACAACTGTATCATCACTTTCACTTCTACAAGCATGCAAGAAAGTAAATACCAACATTTTTTTCAAATAATTTCCAGTTAGATTCATTGGACCAATTTCTGTCCCAAACTATACAGGGGCCAACACCTATTCACTTAAATGTTAATATTAAATTTTTAGTGTTGTTGTAACCATGTTGGTCTCAGGATATGAGAGAGACAAGGTGGGTGAGATATGTCTTTTATTGGACCAAATTTTGTTGGTGAAAGAGACAACCTATCAAGCTACATAGAAAGTAACCTGAAGAAGAGTTCTGCATAGCTCAAAAGCTTGTCTTTTAGACAAGTATTTAGACAAGTATAGTATTAAATTTTACTATATAAATATCCCTCTCCCCTCTGTATAATGACTACATGAGAATCATTCTTGTATAAGACCAGAACTAGTTTCATTGTGTGGTTTTAAGGTATATGGTAGAACACTGTAAACTTATACAGTGCATAGGTAGGGACAATATCATAAGAGTGACCTTATATATGAAGTATGTGATAATGAGTGAAAAAACATTTTCCAGACCTTGGGACAGTTAGATAACCTGAAGTTACAGAAGTTAATAGGTCTTGGACATTTTGTTTTATATTAAGTCTGTGATATGTGCCCTCTCGGACACAGATTGTAGGATATTACTAAGTCAAGCAAAGGTACATGTACCCGGTATACATGTATTGTTTTAATAATGGAATCAAATTGGAGAGATGTTCCATTGTGTCCCCTGATGATAAAACAAAGGCAGCAAAGCTCTCAGTAGGGACTTAGGTAGCTGAATCAACTTGTTTATGAAGCAAAGCCTATTTCTTTTATTTAGAGCAGTCTCAGTAGATTTGAGCTAGTGCAGTGAACCTTTACCAGTCTGCTGCCAGCTTCACTTTATGTTAAAATAGATATGTAACGTGAATTCATACCATGGTTTTCCCTGTTATTTTCTCTCTGCTTGAGAAGAGAAGCACTTTCACCCTATTTATCCTAATCCTGCAGCAGAAGTTGATCCATAACAGTACACCAACATTATTACGTTTCTGTGCCTCGCCTGTGCTCTGCTTCAGGTTGTACTTATACCAAAAAAAAAAAAAGCTATTCAAATAAACCTTTATCAAGATATGTCATTCTACTGTATAATGTTTCAGTAAATGCATCTGACTGTCTTCAACAGGGAACATAAATGCTGGGATCGAAGAGCATCTAAGTGATTGGCATGGCAAATTTGGTCAATTGTAATGGGCTGCTAGGTTGTCACAATTAGCTGATTTTCTTCTAATAGTGGGACTGTGACAAGGCAGGAATCTCAGGGTCTCGCTATAGAAACTCTTATTTCATATCTTTATGATGTTTCTCAACTAGAATAAACCAACACATGCAGCTCCCCGCACTTGGAAACAACTTAGGTTCTTCATATCTCATTCATTCCCCATGGCCCAATCTGATCTGCTACGGTGCCAAGGTCAGTGGAACATAGGACCCACTTCCCCCTTTGTGTGAGCAATATTAAAGCCAAGACCAGGGACAGGTTTAAGGACTGACACCATGTGATCCTGCAATGGAGTTTTGTACCACTGGAAAGGTGGTACACCCAGCTTCTCAGTGAGACACAGTACTTGTTTTTAGCATTGGAAGGGTCCAAGATAGTGGACTTCAAATTCATAACACTTTTATGCACACAAAAAACTAATTTGTGCCACTTTTAGAGGTGTTTTACATTTATTAGTTTAATTTTCACTCCCTCTGAGCTCCACCCAGTTGGACTTGGCTTAATTATGGCATCTGGCTTTACAGGTCACAGGATACAAGAAATAATCTTCAATAATTATTTTTAAAACTCACTAAAAGATTCATAAAACAGGTTTTCTGTAACATACATGCCACATACAGAATACATGATTGTGAAATTTAAAAGTTTCATATGCACTTGCTTAGAATGACATGAATAACTTACTTGTTGCTTCTCTGTTCATGCATAATGGGACCATTCCAAATTTAGGGTGGTATAAAGGTTTTATCAGCATATCATGTATATATAAACACACACAGACAGATCATACTAATTGGACTATAGGTCATTGTGTTTTAGCATGGTTCAGTCCACATAACATATGAATCTTTGAAAATAAGTCAACAAATGCTTCAGTTAATCAAACTGTAACTTAATCAAAATGCAATTTCATGGACTTATTAACACCCATATAATTAACCTTAGCTTTACCAGCTGCTGCTTAGTTAATTAAACTCACAAAGACAGGATTCAAATTACCCTTTAAAAAGAGCAAGTTTCTTAATATTTCTAAACTCCAGTTGTTCGCTGACCCATTCATTTTCATCATAAATAAAACATTTCTGGTGTATCTGTGATCAAATGTTGTTGATGGGGGAGCTGTTCCTAGTGTAACATTCTATTAAAACGGGCTGAGGGACGTACTGACCACTGCTTCCAGCAGCTCCCATTGGTCTGGAGCAGTGAACCACAGCCGGACCTGAGGACACAGCAGGTACACAAACTGGCCCGGCCCGCCAGGGGCTTTCCCTGCACAAGTGGCAGAACAAGTTTGGGAACCACTGACTTAGAGCCTAAATCTACAATGGTTACTCACAGTGAGTATTACTTACACATGAGTTGTCCTACTGACTTCATATTATTATTAAAGCTAATTGGAGTATACCATTGGTTGCTACTTAGAAGTTCCTGGAATAAAGTACATCAGTCCCTGTTCTGGGATGTGCTGAGCACTTTGAGCTGCCATTGTCATCTGCACTTATTATGGTGGTTTGGTGCAGTATGACTATATAACATATTTGTATGTAAGAATCACAACATTTATGGTGGGGAAGAGCCTGTATTGCTCCCATAGCACATGAATTTTGTTTTTTATCAATTCCCTAAACCTTGAATTGTTTTTAGATAACTGTCCGTTTCTCAGCTACGTTTTCTAAAAAGAGGTGAATAAACACACATACATTGTGCTGTGGAGAGGAGCAGAGCACATCTGTATATTGTGGGCCACACTCATTCTCCACTTGCTTTCCTCCACACCCACTGCAGTGCTCACAGCTCCTGAAGCAAAGACTTGTTGGTAGTTGAACCAAATCTGGTCTTCTGAGTGACACAGCTGGTACACAGAGTCCTGTACCCCAGGACTCAGTCTGCTGGTGGGAGAATCACAGGAGAGATGAAGATGATGGGCCTACTAGCTGAGTGGGTGCAACTCAGAGACAAAGGTCAGAAATCAAATGTACAACTAGTCCTCAGTCGTGACAGACATTTCTACAACATGCTTCATCTGTACATACAAGTGCACCTTAAGGTCTCCTCCGACCTCAGCGTTCAAGAGCTCTGGGTTAGAAGGGTTACAGCTGATTACAAAATGCCCCCACCCCTGAAAATCTTCTCAAAACCATAGAACTTTCAGCAGAAAACTGAATTTTTTTATTTGGAAATGCTGGTGCAGTGCCTCACCGAGTTGAAGTTTGGGTGCTTTATGCATCCATTCTCCTCTCTTGTCAGATTGCATCTACCATTATGCCCCATGGTCTCCCCTATTGCTGAGCTGCTGCAGTTCATCATGGGAATATCTAGCCATGGTGCATCATGGGAGACGTGGTCTGTCTGGGAAACCTGGCCCATAGAGGAGAATGGGGACACAAAGGGCCCAAACCACAGATCCCATGAGACACTATGGCAGCATCTCCAAATCAAAATCTTTCATATTTTGGATGTTGGGGTTTCTTTTATGAAAAGTTCAAATTTTCCACAGGAAGCAGACACTCTTCATGGAAGAATGAACTTTGTCAAAAAGCTACTTTTCCACTGAAAGATGAGTTTGATGGAAATTTTCAACCAGCCCCAAGCAGGGTTCTTTTTAATTTACTGAGTTCATACTGGGGAGGGGTTACATAATGAATTGCATAAATTTTACAGGTTGAAAACTGTTCTCAAATCAATACAAAAAAGATGCAGTTTTCTTTTTCTGGTAGATAAGCTAGCATGCTTCAGAAAATATAAAGATGGGCTACAAAATCTGGCTCTAGGTTGTGACCATTCTAAAATGTAGCCTGATTATGAAGATCCACGTTCCGAAACTTCCAATATTTTGGTGTGTTTGGATGTGGGATTTTGGTTTGGGGCCCACCTCTAACTGAAAGCAGAATAACAGTCATTACTTTAATAAGCACTCTTAGTGTAAGCGAGACAGAGAGGCAGCTAAGCACTTTTCAGGCTAAAATTGTTAAAATAGTAAAGCTCTAGTAAACAGATTTGCATCCACACTGTTTCTAGTATAGCATCTGCAACACACAAATGATTTTTCTGTGTGTCTCAACTTTAATGTTTTCCTATTAAGATCTTTGCCCTGGACATAAACCCAAGCATTATGACTAAAATGTATGCCACAAAACTGGGGAATTAACAACAAATAGTTCAAATTGATCTTCACTGGTTTGTCAGCCTGGCAAAGACAGTAATTCTGTCTTTAATTGGCATTTCAGGGTTTTTACTATACTAGGAAGTGGCCACCAAACAGATAGTATTGGAAATACGTCTGTCTGTTCAATGCCTTATAAAAAGCTGACCTTCTAAAGAGAGACCTTTTTTTTTTGTAGTGCTCATGAATGATTCACAGCACTGGGAACGAAAGTCTGCTATATATCCACCTAATAGGAAAACACTGTCAGTGATAATGTAAACTGTCTCTCTAAACTCTGTCCACTTAGATGTGAAGCTCTGTATGCCTCAGTTTCATTATCTGTAAATTAGGGACTAATGATACTGTGTGGATAATACAGACCTACTTCACAGGGTTCTGTTGTGAGGCTAAATTCATTAATGTTTGTGAAATGCTTTGAGATTGTTGGATTAAAAAATTGATGCACCAAAAAAGTACAGTCATTACTTGCAAGAGAGATGTGGTAAACTGTAAGGCAGAAATGTGGTAAATGCCCCAAAATGTATGTGTATGGGAGAAATGGCATTATCCACTGGCTGTTGATACAGAGCTGATATTTGTCTTACTGAGTCATATGCTAAATTGCTGATTAAAGTTATAGCAAAACTTAACATAGCTAAAACTGAGCTCTCTATTTTTCTTCTCCACTCCCCTCTTCTGCCACTGTTGTCCATACCAGTTTTCTCCATCACTCAAGCCTATCGTCTGAGGGTTACCTTTGTCTCCTCCGATTCCCTTTCCCCTCACATTCAGATTCTGTCCAACTCCTGCCACAGCTTTCTCCAGAACACCTCTACGTTCCAGCCCTTTCTGTACAGACTGTTAAAACTACTGGGCATGCCCTCAGCATGTCCTACCTTGACTGTTGCAACTTCCAGCAATCTGGCTTCCCGGGAGGCTACATCATGCTGCTGCCCCAGTCCATACTAACTTCAGCTTCTGGGATCACCTTTCTTTTTCATTGTTGTAACCCCATCACACTTCTTTTCAAATCCCTCCATCATATCAAGTGCAAGTTCCTTGAGGTCCTTCATGACTCTGCCCCTCCCTGCTTATCAGCTCTTTTAGCTACATGAGTTTGGGATGAGTATAAAGCCACCAATGAGTTCTGCTGATCACCCCATGATCAAACTGATAAAACCTTTAAACCACACCATACCACCATGTTTTCTGTAAATGCCACACGTGTTACAGGAACATTATTTTAGGAATTTTTTAAAGATTTTTTTAAAATTTTAGTGGGGCTGATTTGTAAGCTCTTGGGGCAGGGAAAGGTCTTTTTGTTCTGTGTTTGTACAGTACCTAGCACACTGAGGTCTTGGTCCATAACTAGAGTTCCTAAGCACTATGATAGTACAAATAAATAAATAAAAACAAACAACTTCACAAAGTCTGGTGTCTTAGATATCATGAGTCCAAGGATGTGGGGCCCATAAAAACTTAAAAATTAACGTAACAGAACCTTCCTTTATCTTTCATGTCCGACATCTTGGGCGCTTTCTAGGGCTAGACACAAATACTGGGAATCTCCCCCTTACTAATGGAAGAAAGCTCCCATTTCTAACCTCTCTAGGTTCGATTTTTATGCAAAGTATAGGACTGATTATTGCACATCCCAGGCTTTGGGAGATGGAATCTGGGTGATGGAAGAAAATTGTATTCCTCCAAATGTGCAATTTTGTCTTCAAGTAACATGTTCCTGAGACCCAGGACAGGCAGTATTCAGACCCGCACCAGTAAAAATGGCTCTATACATACAAACAGAACTCTAGATTGACACAAGCCGAATGTCTGTATTGATAAGATCTATTATTTCAACACTTCCAAAGGGAAGTGTGGAAAAACAGCTCATGATTGATACATAATGTGTTGGAATAAGCGGTTCATTTCAGCACTTTCTGCATCATGACCTAGTTATTTCATCTCATTGAACTTTACTACATTCAGTTGGCTGGCAGTTGGCTGGTTAATAGACAGAGACTGAAGCAAGGAGGGGATAAGAGACACTGGTCTGAGAAAATTGGAAAAGGGAATCTCTCCATCATCTCATTGGTTTGTCCCAGGGAGGCAATCACCTATCATTGCAGGCCCAAATCCTGCTCATCTTTATCATGCAAAGCTCCCACTAAGTTAAGGTGAGCAAGGTTTAGTGACCATTGAAAAATGAGCTGGGGGGGTCTGTAATTGTTCCACTCATTGCCATTGGGCCCCCCCTTATGTCCGGGTGTGGTGTTGCAGAGGCTTTCCGCCTCAGTTTACAAGATGTGGCAGCCAATCTGGAGCAGGGAAGCCCATGCCATAACCTTAGCATACAGCCTTTAAACAGTTAAATAATAACCAGCTCAGAATCTGTCTTTTAAAAAAACCTAAAAGGCAGGTGCAGAACTTTAAGTCCAGGGCCTGGCCTGGCCTGGTTCTGGGGTTTGGGATTAGCACTGAGGAGCTCCTCCAGTGTCCCAGTTTCACCCAGCAATACCCTTGAGAGCAGGGCTGCCTGGGGCGGGGGAGGGGGGGCAAGTGGGGCAATCTGCCCCGGGCCCCGCAGGGGCCCCCACGAGAATATAGTATTCTATAATATTGCAACTTTTTTTTTATGGAAGGAGCCCCTGAAATTGCTTTGCTCCAGGCCCCCTGAATCCTCTGGGTGACCCTGTCTGAGAGGAAGCAGGCAAGCCTTCTTAATTGGCCTAATGGCTCCCTATTCATCCATGTCACCTCACTCTTCTAGATCTCCAAAGGACTAAATCTCACTGGCAACCCAGGCCAAGTGGGTTCTCCTATAGCAGGGTGTGTCCAGGCACCAGTGCCTCCAGACTGCCGCACGGTCCCAGTCCAGTTCCCGGTGAATAACTGACTGTTTCACAAAACTCCACCACAAGTGGTGCTTTTATAGACAGTCTCAGAAGAAGGAGGCCAGAGGCATAGGCGCTGAACTGTATTAGTTATTGTGAGTCTCACTTTTAGATGTGGTCCTTCCAAGTTCAGGTTGAGTTTCAAATCATAGGACAATGGGAGAGAAGCTCTCACTACTTCTGTTTCACCTGTTTTGTGAATAAACAAAGGATATCAATTTCCGGTGCTTTCAAATGGTAATCTTGTACCAGCACTGTAATAACATTAATTCACTTTAAAAAAAGAAAAACAGGTCAGGTCAAGACAGGAAGCCATATATAGCTGAGGAAGTGGAGAGGCTCAGCCAGGAGAAGCTCAGAGCTCTAAAAACAGATGGGTCATTAAGACACAGTCGGCAGTCAATCAAGGGGGTGCTCTAGGAATCACAGCTACTGCATCCACTATCTATCTGGGGTACTTATATGGCCTTCATTGCTACAGTATCTGAGCACTTCAGAATTATGAATGTATTTATCCCCACAACACCCCTGTGAGGTAGGGCAGTGCTATTATCTCCATGCTAGGGATGGCGAACTGAGATGCAGAGAGATAAGTGACTTGCCCAAAGTCATACTGCATGTGGAGTGGAAATAGAACCAAAGTCTCTAGAATCTTGGTCTACAGTGCAACCCTTCCTTTCACTCACCTTCTTCCCTCTTGGAAAGGCAAATGACCACATAGAACACATGATTTGCAATTCTGGCCTGACCACTTTGCTGCTCAGATGGGCTAGGCAAATGGGTAAAGACTCCTCCTGGGGCAGTATTTCATTCTGTCCCTGTGTGATCAGCTGTAAAAACACAAATTCTTGCATCCTGAGTTTACAAGTATTTCCTCTATGTCACAGATTTATAGCTTTTAAGGTCAGAAGGGACCGCTGTGATTATCTGATCTCCTGCATAACAGAGGCCATAGAATTTTACCCTGCATAAAGCCCAATCACATGTAGCTGAGCTGCAGCAGATCTTTCAGAAAGTTATCCAAGCCTGACTGAAAGATTGCCAGTGATGGAGAATCTACCACATCCCTTTGAAAGGTTTCAGAGTAGCAGCCGTGTTAGTCTGTAATGCAAAAAGAACAGGAGTACTTGTGGCACCTTAGAGACTAACAAATTTATTTGAGCATAAGCTTTCGTGGGCTACAGCCCACTTCTTCGGATGCCTACAATGGAACATATATTGAGGAGATATATATACACATACAGAGAGCATGAAAAGGTGAGGGTTGTCTTACCAACTCTGAGAGGCCAATTAAATAAGAGAAAAGTAAGTTATTCCAGTGGTGAATTACCCCCACGGTAAATAATTTGCAGTAGTTCTACGTGACCACTAGATTTTCTCAGTACTATTATACTACTAGGCTAATTACTGTTTATCCTAATTGTATGTCCCAGCTCTAAATGTAATAATCACTTAGGAGGAAGCATTTCATAGCCAAGAGAGAAACAGACACTTTGCATTAAAGTCTTCAAGTTACGAGTGTACTAATAGAAATTAGGACATGCACAGTATGCAAAGATAGGCAGAATTATCTGAAAGTGAGCAGTCAGCAAGGGCAGGTTCAGCACTCTGGAATCTGTGGGTAATATTGTATGTGCCGTCTTTGCCACCCTCAGCAATTTCTTTCTTCAGGAAAATAAATGATGCTGCTTGCAAAGTCTCACAAGCAATTGAATGCTTGTTGCTTATTTGCAGGCAACATCATATAACTTTACTGACTTAATCTTACAAAGCCCAGGGTTCAGTGAGAGTTTATTCTTCCCACTAGTTAGAGGGTAATTGGGTCTTATACTGTAGAAAACACAGATATTAATAGTAGTGACCTGAGATGTGGTCATTTTTATCCTGGCATATCTGTAATACACCATGCTGTATACACAGAGAACTGCTGCTCGAGGAAACAATCATTCTGAAATTTTGCATAAACTATATTGGTTGACTGAGTCAAAAGCATCTCTCTAATCCAGGGGTAGGCAACCTATAGCACGGATGCCGAAGGCGGCACGGGAGCTGATTTTCAGTGGCACTCACACTGCCTGGGTCCTGGCCACCTGTCCAGGGGGCTCTGCATTTTAATTTAATTTTAAATGAAGTTTCTTAAACATTTTAAAAACCTTATTTACTTTACATACAACAATAGTTTAGTTATATATTATAGACTTACAGAAAGAGACCTTCTAAGAACATTAAAATGTATTACTGGCACACAAAACCTTAAATTAGAGTGAATAAATTAAGACTTGGCACAACACTTCAGAAAATTGATAAAGCTACTAGGGGGGAAGCTGTTCTAGACTTGATTTTAACCAACAGGGAGGAACTTGTTGAGAATTTAAAAGTAGAAGGAAGCTTGGGTGAAAGTGATCATGAAATCATAGAATTTGCAATTCTAAGGAAGGGTAGAAAGGAGTACAGCAGAATAGAGACAATGGATTTCAGGAAGGTGGATTTTGGTAAGCTCAGAGAGCTGATAGGCAAGGTCCCATGGGAATTAAAACTGAGGGGAAAAACAGCTGAGGAAAGTTGGCAGTTTTTCAAAGGGACGCTATTAAGGGCCCAGAAGCAAGTTATTCCGATGGTTAGGAAAGATAGAAAATGTGGCAAAAGACCACCTTGGCTTACCCTTGAGATCTTGTGTGACCTACAAAATAAAAAGGCGGCATATAAAAAATGGAAACTAGGTCAGATCACGAAGGATGAATATAGGCAAATAACACAGGAATGCAGAGGCAAGATTAGAAAAGCAAAGGCACAAAATGAACTCAAACTAGCTATGGGAATAAAGGGAAACAAGAAGACTTTTTATCAATACATTAGAAGCAAGAGGAAGACTAAGGACAGGGTAGGCCCACTGCTCAATGAGGAGGGGGTAACAGTAACGGGAGACTCGGAAATGGCAGAGATGCTTAATGACTTCTTTGTTTCGGTCTTCACTGAGAAGTCTGAAGGAATGTCTAGTATAGTGAATGCTTACGGGAAGAGGGTAGGTTTAGAAGAGAAAATAAGGAAAGAGCAAGTAAAAAAGCACTTAGAAAAGTTAGATGCCTGCAAGTCACCAGGGCCTGATGAAATGCATCCTAGAATACTCAAGGAGTTAATAGAGGAGGTATCTGAGCCTCTAGCTATTATCTTTGGGAAATCATGGGAGACGGGGGAGATTCCAGAAGACTGGAAGGGGGCAAATATAGTGCCCATCTATAAAAAGGGAAATAAAAACAACCCAGGAAACTACAGACCAGTTAGTTTAACTTCTGTGCCAGGGAAGATAATGGAGCAGGTAATCAAAGAAATCATCTGCAAACACTTGGAAGGTGGTAAGGTGATAGGGAATAGCCAGCATGGATTTGTAAAGAACAAATCATGTCAAACTAATCTGATAACGTTCTTTGATAGGATAACGAGCCTTGTGGATAAGGGAGAAGCGGTGGATGTGATATATCTAGACTTTAGTAAGGCATTTGATACAGTTTCGCATGATATTCTTATAGATAAGCTAGGAAAGTACAATTTAGATGGGGCTACTATAAGGTGGGTGCATAACTGGCTGGATAACCGTACTCAGAGAGTAGTTGTTAATGGCTCCCAATCCTGCTGGAAAGGTATAACAAGTGGGGTTCCGCAGGGGTCTGTTTTGGGACCAGTTCTGTTCAATATCTTCATCAACGATTTAGATGTTGGCATAGAAAGTACGCTTATTAAGTTTGCGGACGATACCAAACTGGGAGGGATTGCAACTGCTCTGGAGGACAGGGTCAAAATTCAAAATGATCTGGACAAATTGGAGAAATGGTCTGAGGTAAACAGGATGAAGTTCAATAAAGATAAATGCAAAGTGCTCCACTTAGGAAGGAACAATCAGTTTCACACATACAGAATGGGAAGAGACTATCTAGGAAGGAGTATGGCAGAAAGAGATCTAGGGGTCATAGTGGACCACAAGCTTAATATGAGTGAACAGTGTGATACTGTTGCAAAAAAAGCAAACATGATTCTGGGATGCATTAACAGGTGTGTTGTAAACAAGACACGAGAAGTCATTCTTCCGCTTTACTCTGCGCTGGTTAGGCCTCAACTGGAGTATTGTGTCCAGTTCTGGGCACCGCATTTCAAGAAAGATGTGGAGAAATTGGAGAGGGTCCAGAGAAGAGCAACAAGAATGATTAAAGGTCTTGAGAACATGACCTATGAAGGAAGGCTGAAGGAATTGGGTTTATTTAGTTTGGAAAAGAGAAGACTGAGAGGGGACATGATAGCAGTTTTCAGGTATCTAAAAGGGTGTCATCAGGAGGAGGGAGAAAACTTGTTCACCTTAGCCTCCAATGATAGAACAAGAAGCAATGGGCTTAAACTGCAGCAAGGGAGATTTAGGTTGGACATTAGGAAAAAGTTCCTAACTGTCAGGGTAGTTAAACACTGGAATAGATTGCCTAGGGAAGTTGTGGAATCTCCATCGCTGGAGATATTTAAGAGTAGGTTAGATAAATGTCTATTAGGGATGGTTTAGACAGTATTTGGTCCTGCCATGAGGGCAGGGGACTGGACTCGATGACCTCTCGAGGTCCCTTCCAGTCCTAGAGTCTATGAGTCTATGAGTCTATAAAGGTTGCCGACCCCTGCTCTAATCTATTAAGATGAAATTCTTCCTTTTTTCCTCTTAAACCCTTAAAGATTACATGGGGAAAATGCCTGGTGATGCCCCAACATAAAGGTGAATTTCCCCTTTATTGAATAACGATAACAGGACTAGTTTACACTAATCCTAAACCTCTGTCTTCCCCACTTCTCCCTCCCAAAAATTCAGCTGCCGGTGGTGTCATTTTACATTGTATGGACCATTGTGGCCCAAATGTTTAGCATCTACTCTGGGAAGTAGTCCCATGAATGTCCATACTCTACCTATCTGATAAAGGGCTGAAGGGTTAGGCTTGTTTTCTCTAGATGTAATCAGTGTGAGAGCATAACAACCTCATTCTACTCCAGTGCAGGGCATGTCACCAAATTTGACACTGCATGCCACAGAATCCATCAAGCTGAGCTATTTGTCACTTGAACCTGCATTTACTGCAGGATCAGAGGGCTGATGATTTGTTGCCTAGGCAGATCAGTCATGAAATGCAGGGGAACCCATACAAGAGATCATCTTTATTAGTCAGTCTCTTGTCTTAAGAGACCAACCCAAAGAATACCCAAATATACAAAGTAGAGTTCTGTTACACCTCAGTCCTAACTTCATTAATTGACCATTTTTGTCAGTCCCTTAAGTGGTCATTTAAGAAAGATTTCAATGTATACTGCATATTCTCATGATTAAAGATAAAATTGTGTCACAGAGGTCACGGATTCCGTGACTTTCTGGAACCTCTGTGACAACTTCTGGGCCGAGGATGGAGCAGCGGTCCCAGGGCTGAAGCAGCGTCTGGGGTTGGGTCAGCCCCAGGGCCACTGAAGCAGCTGGCCAGTGGTCAAACCCGGAGCCACCAGAGCAGTGGTCCCCAGCCTGTCAGAGCAGAAGCCAGAGTTGGGTCAGCCCCTCTGGGATTGGAGTAGCAGTGGTCAGCACTGGCCACAGGAGCAGCAGTGGGTTTCTCTCCCATCCCCCACCACAGGGTATTTTTAGTAAAAATCAGGAGCAAGTCATGGGCTTCTGTGAATTTTTGTTTTATTACCTATGACCAGTCCCTGACTTTTACAAAAAATACCCATGACAGAATCTTAACCTTACTCATGATGCTTCCAGTGCTTGCAGCGTCTGAATTAATACTGCCATAAGGTTCCGATCCTAGGAACCAGAGTAAAGCCCGAGTGGTGGGCCCTGCATTGATGAACTGCTTGGGACACTGGGAGGTGAAAGGAATCCTACACCAGAACACTACTGAGGCTGCAGTAGTCTCTGCCTGCCTGCACTCCAATGGCGGGTGGATCTACCCACAGCCATCAAGTCATAGCCACACACTTTTCTACTCACATCTAGCAGTCGGGAGACTTGAGGGCCCAAACATCAGCTATTCTAGCTCTGTAGAAGGGGATGGCAGTGAAGAGATCTGCTGCTGGACAGGAGGAATTAATTTCAATAAGCCACCACAGGGAGCACTTATGCTAGCACAGGCAGAGGGAGCTGCAAGCATGCACAAGAAGATAATAGATGAGCCCTTTATCCTATACAAGGAACTGGCCTTGTGCTCCTGTGGCCCAGTTCAGGTCTGTCTGTCTGGGATGTTTTAGTGAGAACAATACCAATCAATGAGCAAGCACAGGAGTATTCCTGTGCCTTGCTGACCTCTTGTCCCCTAAAGGGAAATTATTTTGATAGAGCAGCATATATATCCACAGTGAGACTCCAACTCTAGTTTCTCAGTTATAGTTTTCTCTGCAGCACAACTTATTGACACTTCTAATGGGAGGGATGGTACAAATCCAATTGCCTTCCAAATAAGCCTACTCTGCACAGCACTCAAAATCTCAGATATCATACTGCTAATCAACCTTCAAGCCTTTTACATCCCTTATTCTTCCACTTCCATTGTGGGCTTCACTTTTTTTAGCGTCCCTTATATATAACAGTATAATGAAGTCATTTGCCTTGCTCGGGAATCCAAGTATGTTGAAAATACATTGATCAAAGGATGTGAGGTTCCACATGCAATGCCTAGTATCAGCTCTAACTGTTTATGATGCCATGGAATTGGCTCACAGATCAGTGTTGTTCTTTTTTTTTTTTTTTTTACCAGAACTCACTTTTTTACAGAAAAAGAAAAATTCACTTTGCTCAGAACTCACTTTGCATAATATTGATTACATGACTTCATCAGCATTTGCAGGCCCCAGCAGCTGGTGTGTAGCTCATATCCCACCGTCCTAAATGATGCATTAACTAAAAAGGTGAGTATAAAGGTGCACACCCTATTGAATCCTAAACTTTGAGTAATGTATTTACAATATGGAGGATGCTTTAACAATCATTTCTCATGAAAGAGGAATTGCCTTGTTCTGTCCGTTTAATGGGACGGTAACGAGTAGTATTGTTTCTTTATAAATATATACAGCCACCCATCTATGAACTGTTTGTTTATGCAAAGGACTTTCCATGCCTAGCCCAGCTGAATTGGGAGCTGTGCACCATGCAAACAATGGCAAGATCAAAACCTTTGGAGAAACGTCTTGCTTCTTGTTACGAGGAGGGAGAAGAATTGTTTTTCTTAACTTCTGAGGATAGGACAAGAAGCAATGGGCTTAAATTGAAGCATGGGTGGTTTACATTGGACATTGGAAAAACTTCCTAACTGTCAGGGTGGTTAAGCACTGGAATAAATTGCCTAGGGAGGTTGTGGAATCTCCATAATTGGAGATTTTTAAGAGCAGATTAGACAAATACCTGTCAGGGATGGTCTTGATAATACTTAGTCCTGCCATGAATGCAGGGGGCTGGACTAGATGACCTCTCAAGGTCCCTTCCAGTTCTATGATTCCTAACGTGGTGAAATTCACATACATTGTGCAGGTCAAGTGCAACAGATAACGGACTTCAGAAACAGGCCATGATGCTCAAAATGGGCCATATTCATAGCTCACTTACATCAATTTTACACCTATTAATCACCATTGACTTGAGTTGTTCTTAACTTACTCCATAGTGAGTTTAGAATCAGGCCTTATACAAGCACCACCCAATGGAGGATCCTTAGAACGTTATTATCAGAGGTGTTGCCATGTTAGTCTGGATCTGTAAAAGCAGCAAAGAGTCCTGTGGCACCTTATAGACTAACAGACATATTGGAGCATGAGCTTTTGTGGGTGAATACCCACTTTGCCAGATGCATGTCAGAACATTATTGGCATCAGTCTCTGAAGAGATTGGTCACCCAGAATCTGCACCCTGTTTACAGTCATTTGGAAGGAAGAGAGAGAAGCTGAGGGTCAGTTTCCCAGCCAGTATAAGTCAACATTACTCCAGTTTACACCAGTTGAGAATCTGATCCTTAGCATCTTTCTCAAAGCTTCCGGCTAACTGATCCTCTGGGAAAAGGGGGAAAATTTTAATTTCAGAGTCTATTCAAACATTGTATTTTTCTGTTTGTTTCCTTTTCATTATTATATATTTTCTGGATTGGGTTTCTCTCCACTGATTTGAACGTTGTGTATCTGTGTTAACAAGACATGGCAAAATGGACAACGTTACTAGTTAGCTCTCTTCTTCCCACTTCCCCCCACCAAATGTGCTCATTCTACTTTGACAAAGTCTGAATTCTTTAGGGAGAGCAAAAACCTGGTAGAAGATCACAGCCCTAGCTATCTCCGGTGTAAGTGATTGGTTCTGACACTGGTAAAGGCATGTCATTTTTCCCTCTAGGATACCTGGTTTTCACACAAGTAGGTGAGATTAAATACCTGAAATTAGTCAGTTCATGGGGAGAGGTGATGTCCTGCCATCTGAGAGAAGTTTGATTATCTCTGAATGTGTGCAAAAGAAATAATGCACAAGCAATTTCCTGTAAGGAATTGTTTTATAAGGGATTCTTCTCCCGTACTGTGAACATGGTTCCAGGCTGTGACAGCTCAGCATCTCTTTAAGCCAAGAAGAAAAGTCTTTTTTTAAACTTTTACCAGTGGACTGTCTCAGCGACCAGCATACATGAAAATCGGGATGACATTTCCTCATAAATACTGAATTAAATTCTGCACTCCGACTCAAGCAAAACTCCCATTGACTAATTATTTGACTGAATAAATGCTGAGTAAGGATTGCAGGATTTGAACCGCCATGAACAAGCAGCTTTTGCTTTGCTTGCATCCCATGTCAGCACATAATCCTTACTGTAACTGGGCTACTTGTATAAGAATCAGTTAAGGAGGTTCATAGCTCTTCCAGTAGCTGGAACTTGCTACATATGTAACAGAACTAATTAGCTAGATGTCCCTTCTTCCAGATAAAGAGTCTCTTCTCCCAGACATATTTTGGAGCTCAGTCCTTAAACTGCTGACCAATTCTGGACATGCTGAGCACCCTCAACACCCACTGAAGATAATGGGAGCTGAAAGTGTCTAGGCGCAATTCAGGAAAGCACTTATGTTTAAGTGGTTTGCTCACCTTGGGCCTTAACTGCTCCAGGAGTTCTCAACCCCTTGAGGGACTGGACCTTTAGAAACACTGGGCCCCAATGAAGTCAACAGAAAAACTTCCATTGACTTCCATGGGGACAGGATTTCACCCAGTATTTGTCATTTCGTATTACCAGCTGCACATTTAATTTAGATTTAATTAAAATATTCATTCTATGTCAACAAAATAAATGATTAAGTCCACACTGACACTTGGGAAAATATTTCCCATTAATATGAAGAGTTTTGCTGGGGTAAAGCAGAGTAAAGGCTGTATAATTTAGCCTTAAATCAATTATTTAAGCCTGCTGAAATTTAACATTCTGTAGATGGGTATCATTTAGCTATAAAATAGCTACTGCAGTCAACAAATTTACCTTCCCCAGATGCAGCTCTTTCAATGCCTGAAGTGTGCTGAGGATTCCCACTGTTTTCTATCCCCTCATTTACCCACAACCCAGACTGATACTTCAACCAAGGAGAATTGATTTGTCACTTCGGAGGCTCTCAGTGCAGCTCCTGAAATCCACCAAGCAAACCCCTTTAGGGACAACCGCCAATCCAGGAAGCTAGAGATCAAATTCTGAAATCCAACCAGCTCTCTGTCAAGGCATGACCAAGGGAGAACACCCATAATACGTATGTTTTTAAATGATGCTCTCCTATGGAAGGGACTGTGTAAGAATGGCAGCTTCTAACTTGTGAGGTCTGCTGACTTTTGCAAATGAATTTACTGCTGTTGACTTCAGTTAGCCTTGTCGAGCCAACACAGTTAGGGGAGAGAGTGCACACATGGGATTGTATTCCTTTTTGCACATCTTCTAGAGAATTGCTTACTAAGGGGTTGGTTTTGTGAAGTGGTGAGAGTGCGCATCTCCAACTGAAATGAAAGCTGGGGATGCTCAGCACCTCTGAAAATCAAGCCCTAAATTGCAGTGCAGTGCAGTGGGAATAGCACGGGTGTGAATGCAGGCAAAAACGAGACAATTGGATTGAACAGGTGGAACTTCAAGCACAATCTAAGAATCTTTACTACTTTTGGGTAAGGCTTCTGTTTTTCAGGGTCTATTAATTTAATATGTTAGTAATTTTTGAGTTTTATGTAGATGTCCAAAAATCAGGGTTTTTCTGGGTTTTCTCTTTGTTTATACGTAGTATATGCTTGTCATAAACAGATAGCTAAGGGTTAATGTTCTTTTACCTGTAAAGGGTTAACAAAGGGAATCAAACACCTGACCAGAGGACCAATCAGAAAACAAGACTTTTTCAAATCTGGGTGGAGGGAAGTTTTGGGTGTGAGTTCTTTGTTCTTTGTCTTGGTTCGGTGACCCTCTCAGCTCTGGGAGTGATCTCTCTATCTCCAAGTTTTCTAATCTTCTGTTTCCAAGTTGTAAGTACAAGGATAGTAAGACAATAGATTTATATTTTTTTTGTATTTACATGTGTGTAGTTGCTGGAATGTTTTAAATTGTATTCTTTTTTGGATCAGGCTGTTTATTCATTTTTTCTTTTAAGCAATTGACCCTGTATATTGCCACCTTGATACAGAGACCAATTTTATGTCTTTTTCTTCCTTCTTATATAAAGCTTTCTTTGGATTTTTTTTTAGTGGGGGCTCAAGGGGATTGAGTCTGCAGCTCACCAGGGAATTGGTGGGAGGAAGAAGACAGGGGGGAAGAGAAAATCTCTTGGTGTTAGATTTACTAAGCCTGACTTTGCATACCCTCTGGGTGAGGGGGGAGAGAGATTAGATCTCTCGGTACTTGTGTTTCAAGGACTTGAAGCAGGGAATCTCCCAGAGTACCCAGGGCGGGGAAATCTGGGAGGAGGTAAAGAGGGTGCAATCCCTTTGTTTAGATTCACGGAGCTTGAATCTGTATATCTCTCCAGGAACCCAGGGAGGGAACACCTGGGGGGGAAGAGGGAGAAGGGAAGTGGGTTATTTCCCTTTGTGGTGAGACTCAGGGCATCTGAGTCTTGGGGGTTCCCCAGGGAAGGTTTTGGGGAGACCAGAGTGAACCAGACACTGGAATTTTTCTGGCTGGTGGCAGCGATATCAGATCCAAGCTGGTAATTAAGTTTGGAGGTTTCATGCTAGCTTCTCATGTTCTGAACTCTAAGGTTCAGATCTGAGTAGAACAGTTATGACAATGCTGTAATGTGTAATCTCTTTGTAATGTTCCCTAGTGCGCTTTAACATAGTATCGTTTCAAACAACATTTCAGAACCTTTAGTGCGCATTGTCAGGGTCTACATGCACACCCCTGTAATCTGCATTACTCCTCCATGCAGTTACAGATACATGTAACCATTTCTGGTGTTTTTCCAGTGTTATTAGATAAACACAATTTTTTATTGTATTGGGGCTGTTGTATCCGTATTTATTGTTTAAAAATGAAAAACAGAAGCCCCGCTTATGAAGAAGCACACATGGGGAGGAGCCCAGCTTGACTCATATCCTGGTTGAATGTGCAACTCTGGCAATTGGAAAAACATCGTTATACTCGTAAACTCTGCACATCTGATATGGAGTTTTGGAAAGACAAGAAATGTGGAGCCCCATATTTACAGATTCATAATCACCTGTTAAAGATAATTGTATTAATTTAACATTGTATAATGTCTTGCATTAAGTCTAATACATATGCTGTGTTAAGTGAATACAATTAAAATATGTTTATCCAAGATCAGTATGATTTCAGTTATCAGATATGATTTATGAAACTCTAAATAACTGGGTAAACAGAAGATTTCAGTATCACATTGTGAAGAAAGAAAAATCCAGAATATTTAATTGTGTTTACATTTTACTTAATTTGTTCTGATACAGTAAGCATAGCAGGCACAATCCTAGGAGGTGCTGAGTATTGTCTATGAAATATTGATTGCTCCCTACTCATATGGGCCCTTGTAGTTGCTCAGCAACTCTCAGGAGGCACTCAGCACCTCACAAGGTCAGTACTGGAAAGACTAGCTTGTTTCAGCAAGACCAATACTGCAGACTACCTAACAGTTTCTTTGTTAATGTAGTAGCATATACTGGACAAATAAAGTGAAAAGTCCTTTCCCTTCTGTCCTTCTTAGAAGCAGCCCCTCTATAAACAAAGGGTTGGCTCTTCAAACCCTGCTGTTAATTACAGTATATTGATTAACAGTGAGGTTTTTATCCAGATTCACTATCTACCATATGTATTAGGCCCTGTAGTTTGCTCTGGCACCATCACAGTCCTTTTACCCCCAGGTACTTTTCATTACCTTTTAAGTCAGTATGAAGACACAAAGCATTTCAAAGATAGAGATCATTTCTGACATTTCTGTAGATAGTTTCACTTAAGTTAAGAAACTGATTAAGTAGAAAAACCAGTGTCTAAACTCATGATTTCTTCTGCATGTGAACAATTAGAATCAATCAAAATACACTGCATTGCTCCAAGGGAATTTTAGATTTTGCAAGTTTATAACTAAGACTCTGGAAAGCTCTTTCTTTCTGGGGGCTAATCTGTACAATCTAAGTGTTCCCATTACGTTTGCTTCAGTAAATTCAGAGGTTTGCATTATTAACTGGAGAAGTACTCCGAAAGTATAGCAGAAACTTAATTACAGAATACTTGCATAAAATGCGCTGCGAAGTTCATACTCCTCTCCAGCCCATACCCAAGAAAATGTGCCTATGCTTTCTTTACTTGCCAAAGAGAGATGTTTGACTCATGTATAACGCTGCCAAAGTGTCTGATAGGATCTTTTTGATTTAGATCAGACCAGGTGAAAACCGATGCTTCAGAGACAGCAGTTCTTGACTGGCCGTGCAGTGACTCACACAGTTGTGCTCTAAAGCAGCAGTTTTCAAACTTTTTGAGCTGAGCCCCACTTTGAGTTACAATTTTTGGTTGCACCCTCACCCCCAATCATATACCAAATTAAGAATAGTATAATTTATGGCCGAAAAGAGACTCTAATTTTATGCTCTTTTTCCAACTGGCAGCATTCTTAGCAGTTGTCTTCCAAGAGAAATATTGCCAGACCATTCTGCAGCCAACATCTAACGGGGTGTTGTCCCCTAAAAGTGGTAAGACATGGGCTCAGCCTTACCTCTAGCCAGAAGATACTCTGGAACAGAGGGCCTTTTATCAAGAATGCCCTGTCCCTACTCCCCAAGAGTGTCACCCAGGAGACCATCAGACACAGCATCTCCATGTAATACATCTGTTGCTATGGGGGCATGGACAGAGATGAAGTAGAATATGGAAGGTAGAACACAAAATATATTTCTTTCCATCCTTGCGGTGGAACACCCTTAGCCTCCTAGTTATCAGATGGCTACTTCTATATCAAGGTAAAGGCTTTACATTAATTACACAAATGTGACTGGAATGGAAGTCCGTTTTGACTGTCCTGTATTGCATGATCATTTTGTGTACATGGCTTAAAAGAAAAGGCTGATATTAGAAGGCTGTTACGTTTATAAATCAAATTTAGTGTTACTAGATGATTTTCTGGACTCAGTTTTGGTTATTTATTTACTGCCAATATAAAGTGCACAATATAAAACAGTGGTGATCAACATGGGCATATGGCTAGTTTAAAGCCACAAGATTGGGATTTCCAAACCAAAGACCCATGGAAGAAGCTAAATCAAGCCGAGTTTTCTGTTTACAGCACCCTTTAACTTTATTTATTGAATTATGAGAATCCCAGGAGTAACTCAAATAACGGTGGGGCTGGGGAGAAATACAGGTCTATTCATTTATCATGAAATTTCAATGCTGCATATAATGACCAAATAAAGGGCTATGGGCAGGAGAATTACAGAGGAGAGAGGGACACAGAATCTTCCTTCCTATCTAGGAGCCTGGTTGTGGTTGCTACCACAGCCCTTCAGCCCTTGAAGCTAGAGCAGGGGTCAGCAACCTTTCAGAAGTAGTGTGCCGAGTCTTCATTTATTCACTCTAATTTAAGGTTTCACATGCCAGTAGTACACTTTAATGTTTTTAGAAGCTCTCTTTCTACGTCTATAATATATAACTAAACTATTGTTGTATGTAAAGTAAATAAGGTTTTTAAAAATGTTTAAGAAGCTTCATTTAAAATTAAATTAAAATGCAGAGGCCCTGGACGCGTGGCCATGACAAGGGCAGTGAGATTGCCACTGAAAATCAGCTCGTGTGCCCCTTTGGCATGTGTGCCATAGGTTGCCTACCCCGAGCTACAGTATAGAATACATTCTAAGGATTCCAGTTGCCAGCACAACATAAAAGACACTCTTGCTAGCGATATTCTTGCTAACGATACCTCACAGGTAAATAATCTGCCTTGCATTTCTAATGCACCTATTCGTGCAATATTAACACATCATATACAAAATTAAGAGTAGCATCAGTTAGTACCCAAAAAAAAAAAAAAACCAGAAAAGAAAAATTACTGAGGCTATGTCTGCACTGCAGCTGGGATCGACCTGAGATCGATCCACCGGGTCTATTGAAGACCCACCAAATCAACAGCAGATCACTCTCCAGTCGACCCCGTACTCTACCGCTGACGAGAAGAGTAAAGTAAGTTGAAGGGAGAATTTCTCCTTTTGACCCCCGCAGTGTAGACCCCGCGGTAACTCAGTCTAAGGTATGTCGACTCCAGCTACATTATTCACGTAGCTGGAGTTGCATAGCATAGGTTGACTTACCGCGGTAGCGTAGATATAGCCATAGTTTTGGCACTGAATCTTTCTCCTCTCCTAACTCCTGGGAGGTAAAATATATGAAAACAGAACATAAAAGATGCCTAAGTGTGAGTAGTTAGTGTGACTGCAGAATGAAGACAGACTGAGGAAGGAAGTGCAGGGAATGAGAGGCAGCCAATGTAGCTTTACCAAGAACTATTTTAAGATCTGAGGATAAGAATGAACCTGCACTGAAAATAAAGAAAGGGGGAGGGACCAAACAAGAACAAAGAGAGAGTCAGTTAAGGCTGGAAGAGAAATGATAAGGAGAGAAGGAAGGCAGAAAGACTGAACACTAGGATGAAGATGGTTTTTACAAATTAATGAGAAGAAAGGAAATACTAAAAAGAAAGGCTATTAATAAGTAAGAGAGACTTGCTTCCATGTTGAATCCATGACAGTGTTACTGAGCTGCTTGAAATCAGTTTCACAAGAAAATGGTTCTGAGTAACTCGGTACCACAGGAGACCTTATTCATACCATTTATAAAACCGCAGGAAAGTGAAAATGAATAACCTACAAATGAACACTGCCAGTAGAAACGGGGAGTTAACTAATGAATTTGTACACAATTAAATATGAAAGTCCTGGAGAAACAGGGAGACACCAGAAGACTGCAGCAAAGAAAACTGAATGTGGTGCTGGCCTTATGCCACTCCTGCCCAACATTCAGCCCCTTCCCTCAGTGCAAATGACCGCTTCACTCACAACCCACCAATTTCTTTGCAAGAGTTGGAAGATGTGGGTGTTAACAAGGAGAGGCTCAGGGCTTTGGGAACTTGCTTAGAAAGTTCATCCAACGTGTAGGGAGCTGCAGGGGGAGAAAACACAGATATAGTGTTGGAGAAGGGGACAAATGAGGGCATTAGAGCTGGCACCACTGGCTCAGAAGGGAATGGGCGGGTGATGCTGTGTGCTGCTTCTTTCCCTCTCTGTAGATTACAGCTTCCCCAGAATCAGAAATGTAGGGCTGGAAAGGACTTCAAGAGGACATGTAGTCCATCTCCCCACACTGGGGCAGGATTAAGTATATCATCACACTTGTATACCATCACACTTCCTTCACAATGAGGAAGCATGGCCTAGGACAGTCAGAAGATCTGGGTTCTGTTGCTATCTCTGCTACTGACTTGCTACAGGAATCTGTGGGAAGTCACAGGCAAGTCAGACACCACACTGTGACACATATGTCACTCCCCACAGCAGAGAGGTAGAGAAGCGCAAGATTCCAGGGACAGTGACTGTGAGTGATCCCTGCTACATCCTTTGACTAGACAGTGAACAGGCCATTCCCATTCACAATAATCCTCACCACTGCCATCTACTCCCTGCTCCTTTTGGATATCTGCACTCTCCATAGCAGTTTGAATCTCAGATACACCTCTAACCCAATATAACGTGACCCGATATAACATGAATTCGGATATAACGTGGTAAAGCAGCGCTCTGGAGGGGCGAGGCTGCGCACTCTGGCAGATCAAAGCAAGTTTGATATAACACAGTTTCACCTATAACGCAGAAAGATTTTTTGACTCCTGAGGACAGCATTATATCGGGGTAGAGGTGTAGCAGGCAGACTGGAATTGTGACTAGCCCCTGCAGGGTGAGTGACAGGGGAGGGAGGCTGCTTATGTTAGTCCCCACATGACCTTTCATCTCTTTTTGCTTCAAGTTTCCCAATCTGTAAAACTGAGTCAAAACAGTTCCCTGCTGTATAGTTTAAGATTATTGTGGTTTTGCAATCTTTGAATGGAAAGCACTAGAGAAATTCAAAATAAAGTGCTACTGTGAATTAGATTTTACCAGGAAGACAGAAGTCAGCTCTTTATCCTATTCACTGCCTTTCCTCCTACAGCACTCTGCTTTGCTAAGCTAGCTGGCAGAATCCTCCTCACTGAGCTGATTCATTTGTGTTTTGACATATGTTTTTCAAATCACATAATTATAAACGCAGTTTGCCTTTTACACATAGTGTTGGCAGTCGGATTAGTCATTTGAGCGACCATAATATTTTAATAGTGTTGATACTAAAGCTAAGGCAATCTGCAACCATGAGAAAAGAGGAAAAATATTTGCAAGAATTTCTACCTGGATACTTGTCTTTGTAGGAAAAGATGACACTTCATGTAATGGAAGTCAACACAATGAGAGAAAGAATATGAGACAGAAGAAAGAGGGAAGAGGTACCCCCTATTCTTGCACATTATCGTAGTGATTTGTCTTCATTTACCATCGTTTAACCTATAAAATATGGAATAAAATCACCTGTTAAATTATAGTTCAGGTAATTAGCTGCCTCTCCTTCCTTTCTGTTTCAGTAACCATCTGTCCTCTCATTTTAACCTTAGTCCAATAAAAGATATTAGCTCACGCACCTTGTCTTTCTAATACATGTTCACTAGTAGTTGGAAAAAGATGTTAATCATTTTTTAAGTTCCCTTACAAGTTCAATAGATATTAGCTCTGCATTATACACCACCTGGGCTCTCTATAAGATTATATGTGTGTGATGGTAGAAAAACTGGTTACCTACCTTTTCGTAACTGTTGTTCTTTGAGATGTGTTGTTCTCATCCATTACACATTAGGTGTGCGTGCGCCACATGCACGGACATCGGAAACTTTTTCTCTTAGCGGCCCCTGTTGGACTGGCAAAGGGGTCCCACCAGAGTGGCACCCCGCGCTGGCGCATATTTACCCCTCCCAACCCGACCCTCCCTCAGTTCCTTCTTACTGTCCGTGGCAGCATTGGAACAGCTCTTATCTCTTGCCTGAGAGTGTCTCTCAGCATTGTTGTTAGCGTTTAGCAATTATCAGGTCGAAGGGCCAGCCTAAGACCCGAGGGCGCTCCCCGCATAAGAAGGCAGCGCTGACGAAGGAATCGGGGCGCAAAAGAGCAGTGCTGCTGCAGGACAGGCCCCAGCAACGGTGGCTCCAGCACTGACGGGTCCGTCGAGCCCCGGGCTAAGCACCTCGAGTGAGGAGGAAGGGCAGGAGGAGCTTATAATAAAAGATATTAGTTTAATAAAAGATACTAGCTCACACACCTTGTCTTTCTAATACATGTTCACTAGTAGTTGGAAAAAGATGTTAATCATTTTGTAAGTTCCCTTACAAGTTCAGTAGATGATATTAGTGCTGTAGTATACACCACCTGGGCTCGCTATAAGATTATATATGTGTGATGGAAGAATTTAATCTTATTAAATAATCACACTGCGTCTCAATCGGGCCTTTTCTATCAGCATTCAGTAAAATTCAAATCCAGTGCGACACACACAAGAATGTCACTACAGCAGTCATACAATTTGCATAGCCTGCTTTTTCCCTGTACACAAGCATTCTGCTTAATAAATTAAATATATAACATATCCTGAGCCTTAGTGGATTTCATTCCCAACAACTGTATATATGTGACAAAAAAAGTTCATCCATTCCATACTTGTTTTATTGCAGCATTTCCATTCTTGTGATTTTTATATTGAGTTTCACTGTATTTGCTGCTTTTCCTAGAGCCCCAGCTCGAATCACATGATTATGTCAGCAACTTAGCTTTCATTCATGGTCGCAGAGAAAAGCTTGAAAACATAAAGGCTCAAAACCCAGAAAACACATAAAAAAAGCCCAAAATAATTTTTATATTTCTCATGATTTGTGGTGGTCTGATATTATTTTTGAATGCTTGGGATTAGTGATACTCCTACTATTTATAAGTAATAGTATCCCTTTATCTTTTATTTATATTACAGGAGCACTTGAGGCTTCAACTAAGTCAGGTCACCATTGTTTTAGGCACTGTACAAGCACATAGGAAGAGAGGGAGCCTGTCCTAAAAAATGTATAACCTTAAAGCCAAGATGCAACAGCTGAGTGAATCATACAAAGGAGGGAGGCGAAAAGAGAACGTGAAACAGTACATGCTGTTTCAGGGAAAAAGACAATTCTGAAGGCAGCGTTACTTGTAGAGCTCGTCATGAATTTTCCATCAAAATGTTTTGCCTTTGTTTTTTTTTAATGGAAAATATATTTTTTTGACAAATTTGAAATTTTCTGTGAAAAAATGTTGATTTTGCTGAATTTTCCAGTTTTTCATTGGGAAAATCAAAACTATGTATTTCATTTTGGGCCAGATTATCCTGAATTTAAATATTTCAGTTTATCATACTGAATAGAAGCATTTTGTTTTGGGTCAATTTGATCTTAATCTGTGTACTCCTGAGCTGCCTGCCATCGTGCCATGTGGGAACTGTAGTACAGATGCCTTATGCTTCTATTCTCCCCTATAGGCCAGGATTTCTGGGCAGACATCAACCACAATGCATCTTTGGCTGAGCCACTATAGTGCATTATAAGAGATATCCAGCAGGGAGCCCAGCCCAAAGAAAAGAATAGATGCATGAACTACAACTCCCATGAGCCACTGCTGCAGATCAGGCAGATGCAACTTAAAATTCAACCAACTTGAAACAAAAATGTTCTCACTTGGTTCAACAAAGCAAAATAAAATGTTTCAAATTGGGAATGTCAAAATGCTTCATTTCAATTGAAAACGTTTGAACATTTCCTAAGAGAAGTTTTTTGGAATTTTTTGTTCCTCAAAAATATGTCAATGTTTCAACTTTCTGTCCCAATTTGAGATGAAAACAATGTTGAAATATTGGAATTTCACACAGAATAAGAATTTTGATTTTTATTAGCTCTAATTATTTGTTTTAATCAAAATAGAATTACATTTTTGGTCTTTCAGTGACAATGGGCAGACAGCAGCTTGCTCTATGGAATGTCTCAGCTGTGATTTGAAAAGTTGTAATACCTAAAACTTACATAGCACTTTTCATCTGCAGATCTCAAAGCACTTAATAAATTAAAAGTATCATCATCCTGCATTAAATGCCAGAGCCAAGAATAGAATTCAGCTCTTCTCTCCCTGTGTTATGCTCTATCCATTGGATCATATTGAATCTAAGGGCATATCTATACAGCAGCTAGGAGCATGCTTCCTAGTGTGGGCAGACAGACAGACACATGCTGGCTCTGCTTGAACTAACATGCTAAAATTAGCAGTGTGGCCACGGTAGCATGGGCAGCAGCTCAGGCAAGTCACCTGAGTAGAAACTCATCCAACCCCTGGTTACGGACTCGGTGACTAGCCTAAGCAGCTGCTTGTGCCACCACAGCCATACTACCATTTTCAGCACACTAGCTCAAAGAGAGCTACCACATGTCTGAGTATCCACACTGGGAAGCATACCCTAACAGATGGCATATTTTGACTTAGTAGACCAAATTTTCAAAGGACCTCAAATAATGTATGTTCAAGAGTTTCAAGTATTGGAGGATAGCTGTGTTAGTCTGCATCCACAAAAACAACAAGGAGTCCGGTAGCACCTTAAAGACTAACGGATTTATTTGGGCATAAACTTTCGTTGACAGGGCCAATTCAATCAGGGTGGATGTAGTCCACTCCCAATAATAGATGAGGAGGTGTCAATTCCAGGAGAAGCAAAGCTGCTTCTGTTTGCACACCAGTTCTCCACTTGTGAGGTAATCCCTTCTCTTCATGTGTCATTAGATAATGCCTGTAGCTATAACTTTCACTCCATGCATCTGAAGAAGTGAGGTTTTTTACCCACGAACGTTTATGCCCAAATAAATCTGTTAGTCTTTAAGGTGCCACCAGACCCTTCGTTGTTTTCAAGAGTTTGTGTGCACAAAACCACTCATGTGCATGCAAATGGGTATTTGCCTGGGCAAAGTGGGCCATAGGCATCCTCACAGAACATTGAGGTGTATTTAAAAGGGGCTTTTAAATCTTGGCCCAGTATAAGCTGATTTGATTAGGTCTAGTTGCATTGTAAATTGTGGATATTTGTCAGAGAAGAAATCTTAGCTTTCATAACCTTTAAAAAAAAGAAATATGCAAGTCTCTTGACATTTGGAGACTGAAGTGATGTTTACAGCTGCCATATGGCAACTTTGTCAGTGAAGCAATGGACAAACTGAACAGTATTTGAATCCAGGTGATATTCATATTCAGCTGCTAGTCAGACACCTTCTAAATCCGAATAGCATTCTAATCCAAAAAACAGCTCTGAACTGTTTCAATGTGGGTTGACCCTTCCATATCCAGTCATCCTCACACAAATTCTCATGAGGCCATGGCTACACTGGCACTTTACAGCGCTGCAACTTTTGCACTCAGGGGTGTGAAAAAACACACCCCTGAGCGCTGCAAGATACAGCGCTGTAAAGCCTCAGTGTAATCAGTGCTGCAGAGCTGGGAGCTCCCAGCGCTGCAAGCTACACCCATAGAGGATGTGGTTTACGTGCAGCACTGGGAGAGCTCTCTCCCAGCGCTGGCGCTCCGACCACACTCACATTTCAAAGCGCTGCCGCGGCTGCGCTTTGAAATTTCAAGTGTAGCCATACCCTCAGCTTTCCTTCAACTAGCTTCAGTAGAGATCGCAGCCTAGCACTCTTTTTCCTAAAGGCATCATAAGAAAGGAAGGTTAATCTATTCAGACTCATCCTTTCTCCCAATTCATTCCTTTAAGGGGACTCCCAGACCCACCAATGAAAGTCCTCTTGGGACATGCAACCTGCCTGCCCCTTATTATGAAGCAGTCAGACATGGATCAGTCTTCTAGATCCTGTTGTTATTTTTCTTGGCTCCTTAAAGAGTGTGTGATTTGAAAGATGCCCCAAATTGCACTGGCTAGAGAAATCTCTGAGGAATTATTATTATGAATCCCCTCCAGAGGTTTCTTCATATAAATTCTGTTTAATTCATCTTCAAAACTTAAGAAGTTATGCATGAAACTAGATACATACGCCAATTATCTGTTATTATACGGAGATATACCTCTCTCATAGAACTGGAAGGGACCTTGAAAAGTCATTGAGTCCAGTCCCATTTCACTAGCAGGACTAAGTACCATCCCCAACCGTCCCTGTTACTGAACTAAGTATCGACGGGGGATCTGCTCTGCATTGGAGGCTGCAGGGACAGGTGATTTCTGGTCTCCCGAAGTGTGATAATTTTGTAGATTTTTAACCTAGAATATGCTTGTGGGTTTCATCATTTTTTCATGACTGGTGTATAACAGGAGATACATCTTCTTGTCCAGCAGGACAAGAAATGCCAATAAACACAGGCAAATTTACCATGAAATGAAAAGTCACATAAGATTTATTATAATACATTTTAAAATCATACACGTTTTCACACTTAAGTTTAATAGACAAAACCAGATTGTACCCCCAGATAAGCAAACCCAGCTCCCGTTGGTTACTCAGTTCAGGGCAGAATTTAGCCCTTGTATATTTCTTTTAAAATGGTGTTTCCAGCATTTAGGGACAAATGCTCCTTTCAGATTCACCCAGTGAATCTCCACTTCAGTATTCTGCTTATAAAGGCCTCAATTCTGTATCAGGATCCACAAATACAGACCCCTGCACTCCTGGAGTCCCATTGGCTTCAAGCAGTAGGGGATCTCAATGCAGGACTGGGCCATAGTCAGACATTTTGCTCCAATATTCTGTTGAGATCTTCAAATGCCTGGAGAGCAGAATATTGGAGTCAGGGTCTGCTATGGCAATCTGAGAACAGATGTTTATCCTTAAGTCAGCAGTTGGCTTTAATTATAGTTGAAAATATTCATTTTTCCTTAGTGTGGGATAGAATGATGCTCTCAGTTACACGGCTGCAAGTCTGGAGCAATTTCATTCCCTTTAACAGAATTAGTCCAAGTTTATAATAGTGTGAGGGCAGAATTTTACACTCCATGAGCAAATTAATACCCACATTCCATGTAACAGCTATTTAGCTGAAAACTGAAGATCAGTTAGAATCGTGGGTTTAATATTTTGAACAGCAAGTTTATATTTAGGTGTGTGGAGATTCTTAACAATATGATAGATTATAGCTGGTTTAGGACAATCAGATTTGCAGTTGTGGAAAGTAAAAATATAAATAATTCTGTTATGCCTTCTTCAACAGAATAATGTACAGACTCAGCAAGTTCTTGCAGTGCCTCTGAAAAAAAGATCTGCAAAGGAGGTTGACTGTGTTGCAGCCAGCTGTGAATTCAGCATCTGCTTGTGATACTCTCAACATGCAGCTCAAGGAGCAATTAGTTTCTTTATATCCTCTGCAGCTGCAATTATACAGCAGGGCCAGCGAAACATTCAGGGAGCAACAGAAACCCAACAATCTAGAAAAGTGAAATACTTTTGGAAAAAAATGCAGTTCTGATCCTCATCTCTTGGGAGCCCTGTGGCCTAAGCATAAGTATAATATAATGATGACACTTTGTACCTCTGTTTCACTTTCCATCTGAGACACTCAAACATTTACTAAGCCTTACAAGAGTGGGTGAGAGAGAGGGTATTTTTCTTAAAGGGCCTCTGCATAGCTTTCATTTATTCACACATACACATGTAAAGATTGCACATCTGCTTTAAAACTTCAAATGCCTGAATGCAAACTTTCAAAACAAATGAAGTGTTAGCATTCACTCCTGCAAAACACATTAAGATCAAGTATCAGAGGGGGTAGCCATGTTAGTCTGGATTTGTAAAAGCAGCAAAGAGTCCTGTGGCACTTTTAACAGACGTATTGGAGCATGAGCTTTCGTGGGTGAATACCCACTTCATCGGATGCATGAAGTGGGTACTCACCCACGAAAGCTCATGCTCCAATACGTCTGTTAGTCTATGAGGTGACACAGGATTGCTGCTTTTACATTCAGATCAGTGGGTTTTGTGAATCCAAGTTCTGACGTGTGCACAACCAAGATCAGATCCCCACTGTGGAAACACATACAGTAAGTAAGAAGCAGTTCTTGAAAGAAGATGGATCACTTGATGATTACCTGTTCTGTTCATTTCCTCTGAAGTACCTGGCATTGGCCACTGTCGGAAGACAGGATACTGGGCTAGATGGACCTTTGGTCGAGCCAGTATGGCCATTCTTATGTTCTTAAAAAGCTTAAGGTAAAATGGACATGTAGGAGAGTAAGTCCCATTTTTAAAAGTGACTTTGGCAATTAGAAAGTGAATGGGATTTATGGTCCTGAATACCTACGTCTCTTTTGAAAATGAGACTTAAGTTCCTAACTCATTTAGGTGCTTTTGAACATTTTTTGCCCTTACATCTGAAATAGACAAGATAGAAAGGAAGTATTATCATCCTCATTTCATAGGCAGGGAATTGAGGCAAACAGAGATTAGGTGACTTGCCAAAGGTCACATAAAAAAAATCTGTGATAGGGCCAGGAATTGAACCCAGATCCACCTACAGTGCCTTAACTAGAAAACCAACCTTCCTCCTTTTTGAAAACGACTTGAGGTAGAGCCACTGGGAATATGGTAAATCTCCTTAGAAGGCACAGGATCGTATCACTTCACCTAGAGGACAAATGGGATCTTTTTTATTATTCAAATAATGTCTGCACTTTGCCCTAGAACTCCCCCTTGCTGCTGTTTCCCTTTTCCCGATCTTTGCCAATTCTCTCCCACTCCACTCGTATAGCTTATGCTTCTCACTCCAACATTTGTCTGGTTCAGAGTAAAGTGCAAACTGCTGTAGGAGGCTGCAACAGCAACAAGAATCAGAGAAGACAAAGGCTAGCAAGAAAGAAGACATTGGTTGCTCAGACTAGGACGTCTAGCCAAGAGAGAACACACTGAGTTCAGGGATCTCATACTGAGACAAAAGCAGTGGAAAGATGGTCAACCAAAAGGCAGCCAAAATGGGCTGTTGAATTAGACTAGAAGCCCTGCATAGTGGCAGACTATTAATCCTCTGCCTAATGGCTTAATTAGCCTGCTAATTCTCCTCCTCCCACCGATTAGACACAGTTCTTGTTAACAAGGTCTCTTCTTCAGTGTTTAATTGGAGCTGCAGTGACCAGAGTGCTGCCTCGGCTGTTGTTGCTCAGCACTCTGTCACAATACTAAAGAACTGGGGTTTAAATGGGGACCATTTACAGATGCTCTTGATAGGTAAATGCACCACTATTTACAGTGTATGTAGTTTTTTTTTATTAGATCCTCCTCCCAAAGAGATGAAGGAAAGATTGAAGTAACAAATGAACAGAATATTAACTGGCAATAACAAACTAAGGCAAAACAAACACTGGAAATAATGTTCAAATTTGGACTTAATTTCTGTGTGCCTCATTTCCCTATCTTTGAAAATCCTCCCTACTTCACAGGTATAGTATGAAGTCAAATTCACTGATGTTTCACTCAGATACTACAGTGATGAGAACAATTATAAAAATCTTGAGGAAAATATTTCATTATTCACTCCAAAAAGTGCCCTGGAAGTCACAGAAAGCTTGTTAAACATTACCATGACTTACTGTAATGGTGATTTTTAAATGATCTATTTCCTTGAAACTGATTCTTAACACAATCAAAAATTCAATTTTGTGCTGGTAAAATAAAATATAACAGTATCTCACAAGCACATAGCACCTTCCATCTAGAAATAGCTCAGAGCTCTTTGCAGCTAACTTATATGCTCTGTGGGCTCATAGTATCAGTGAGATATATGGGGACTACTTCACTTAATGTTTCCCAATCCTTTCCATTTAAAAAGGCCTTTTCCAATTGCTGACAGATTTCCCAAACACTTTGCCATGTCTTGAGCAGCATTGTCAACTCTTGCAATTTTATCACACATCTTGGGATATTTGGTGTTTTTATTAAAGCTGCAGCTCCCAGATTCATGGCACATGAGAATCTCTGCTTTTATTTTTTTTTAATATAAGAAAGTTTCTAATCTTCATGGTTGCTGAGGAAAGCTGGCAAACACAAAAAGTAAAGCCTACAAAACCAGAAGGCAATTAAAATGAACCCCAAAGTAACATTTATAAAATCTTATGATTTTGGAGGGGTGGCAAGGGAGATGAGTGGGGCAAAATGATTTGGGAACATTTGGGATTGGCCACACTGCTTGTGTCTGCCCAAGCATGATTGTATTGAAAGGTATATGTGTATGTGAATGAAAAGTGAATATTTAAGGGTTTCATATAAGGTAAATCAAGATTCATTTTCTAATTCACTGAACTTTCTCTCACTATTCACTCAGCCCTAATGCTTATGTACTCCAAAGAGCCTCTCATAACTAACAATCAATGTAATGTAAGATGTAAATAAACATTTGCTACCAAATGATTGCAAATTGCTTTCATTCTTACAAAATCATTACTTTAATCTCTTACACCATCCTAAAAACCTAAATTCTACCCATGATGTGTTTATAGATCTATATTTGATGTATTATGTATATCTCCAGTAGTTTGTAATAGGTTATACAAACTTTATTCTAGCACAGAAAAATAATTGTCATTGATTTCATATATTCTGTATACACTATACAACTCTTTCTCTAAAACATTTTATTTGGATAATTATTACATACTTCCTCCTTTTGTACTGATAGCATATTTAATTGAAATTTAGGAGGGGCTTGCTGTCATTTATTTCCTGTCCAACAATGCTACACAACAGTTCAGAGCACTGTAAAACAGCTGCCACATTCTACTTCAGTGGTGGCTGCATTTCAGTGATGAGTGATTCTTGTATAATATAATTATAGGTGGAGTGTGGAGTGACTCCTTTAAATAAAGTTGCACAAATAGTTCAATTCTAATAGGCCTTTAGCAGTTGCTTATAAGTTTCTCAAAAAATTGTCCATGATTTTTTTTTTCCAGAAGGAGGCTGCATAGCCAGGCGGTGGGCGCAGCAGCAGTAGCAGAGGTCAAGGGAAATGGCTGATCTTACGCAGAAGATACAGAATTCTTCCCTCCAAAAAGTCTCTCTGAGGCAGACTAGACATAGAAAATTGTTTTAGAAAGTTATGAGCAAGTGAAAAAGGCCTTCCTGAATGGAAAAAAGTGTAGGCAACCTTAACTAAGGGCAGGACCGGCTCCAGACACCAGCGTAGGAATAAAGGGGTGGCACGTCCGGGTCTTCGGCAGGAATTCGGCAGCGCGTCCCTCATTCCCACTCTTCCTCTTTGAGCTGCCGCAGAAGTGCCGCCGAAGAGGAAGAGAGGGAGTGAAGGACCCGCCATCGAATTGCCACCGAAGTAGCGGTGCGATTGAGCTGCTGCCGAAGTGCCGCCACTTGTCTTTTTTTTTTTTTTTTGCTGCCTGGGGCAGCAGAAAAACTGGAGCCAGCCCTGACTACAGGAGACCATGTGCTGGAATGCAGCCATCTCTAGAGTGGAATCTAGCGACTGTTTTACACAGTGCACAGCATTGCTATACAACAGTTTAGATACGAAAATACATAAGCAATCCCTAGTCTGAAATTGGGTTGCATGAACCATTTGTCTAATAATTCTAAAAACAGATTAGTAGAAGTGACGGTCAGCTCATAAGCAATTCCTGAACTGAAAAAAGGATGAATAGTTCACCGAGCTTTGGTAAGCATAATTTTGGATGTAATAAAATATTCATTGGCCACCTCAAATACACACTAGGAATAAAGGCCTCCACTCAGACTTTCAAAACATTTTATGCACATCTTCTTGGTCTTCCAGACTTTTTTGTTCAGCTTGATGGCTATGTAAGCATTACAGTGTTCAGCAAAAAGATCATCCAAAATTTGCAGCCAAACACTGGCAGCTGGTTAGGTTTTAGACTGTGCTTAATCACTGATTTCAAGATAGCAAAGCAAAGCAAGGAACCGCGCATGTGCTAACCTTGACTGTGCACTTTTGCATGATATTCAGCAGAACAGAGGCAGGTTCATAAGAAAACTGATAGAGCTCTTAAAAGACAAAATATCAATAATGGGCAATGCCCTGAGGAGTTTACAACCTAAAATAGACAACTCAGTAGGGGATGACAATGAATGAAAACGAAATAGGAAGACAAGGGCAGTGAAAGTGAGGTCATGAGATAAAATTATTCTTTCATACGCATCTTGGTAGGTCTTTTTTTAATGGATGGCAGGAATAAGGACTGGTACAGAGGCCAGTACTGGGAGGAAAGCAGTGACTCAGGAGGTGGTTTTGCTCTGGTGATTGTAATGGAAATTGTAATGGAAATTGTCCTGTGAGGTGCTAAGCATCTTCTGGGAGGGCTCCAATGGGAACCAAGGGTGCCTGGCATCTCCTAGAAGATGCTAGAACGCCACTGGGACTCTTCCCTGGAGAAGCTCAACAACTCTGCTTGTTCAGGCTGTTATAACATTAATAGTTATAACAGGCTTAAAAATGTTTCTGAAGCAGGGATTTGGATGTGAACTTTTCAATTACTTTTAATAGTAAGACAAGAGTAAGACAGACTTAAGCGGGGTGAGGAGGAACAACCACTCCCATTCGTTCTTTGTCTACTGGCACACTGCATTATCTATGTAAGGACACATATCTCTTCGGTCATCTCCTGCCACCCTGTAATTCCCATATCTAGATTGCATTTCTTAGCATGCTCTCCATGTTTCTTCACATACTGATCTCTCTCTTTACTGCAAATATTCATGTATTAATTCAAACAAGAATCTAAAGGTAGCACAACTACTCACATTTTCACACGTCACTACATTGCCAGCAGAAGAGTCCCTTGTATTTGTTTGGCAGGTTCCCCAAATGGTGGTTTTGTTTTGTTTTTTTACCCTTTATGGTGATGAATCCTCTTTTTTTGGCCAAACTATTATTAACCAATTAATTTTCTTACTTACTTACGTAACAGCGAAATGATCTTTCATGTTTATAGTTTATATATAATTGGCATGTGTATTAAAACCCAGGCCACAGAGCATTTCCTTCCATTAAAGAGTCATGCCATTGTACCAACATCCTCTTTTGTCATCAGTCTCCGAATGTGTCAAAGATCTTTGTTTTGTAACCCAGACTGATCTTAGATCATTAGCCTTGATTCTGGAGAACTTCCTCTGAAATATTAATCAAAGTGACAGACTAGTACAGAGCAAAGCTTCAGACAGCAGAGCAACTGTCAGCAATTAAGGGAACATTTTCAGAGGCTGGTGCACAAGCAAACCCTGCCCTCCATGGAGACAAAGGCCTCTGACCACAATAGGACTGTTACAGTTTTGCTACATAGAGAGAGGGGCTGAGCAGAAGGACAGGTAAGCATAATAAAAGCTCTTCTTGCAGTTCACAGTGTATGGCTGTGCTCAGGGTGTGCATATGAGCTCAGTCAGAGGGAGCAGGTTCTTACACCATTCCCCTTTCAGATACATAATTACTCAGCCTCTCAAGGTGAGTGCATTTATGTTCCTACACAGCTGTTTTTTCTCTGAGTCCAGACCTAATATGCAGCAGCTCACTTCTTCAGGGCAGTCAGGCTGTATGGGCTTTATATTCCATGCTGCCAGTGCCATGTTCCCAATTTGTTAAAATGTTTTGGCCCATTGCTGTTAGCACTGGCTATTTTAAAAGAAGGCAATTTACCAGAATGCACCTTCAAGGTAAGGACTCAGCGAAACTGCATAAATACTCTACCTCTCTCACCCACATTAAAAACTATTCACAAGATTTTCCTAGGGCTCTGTCTGGGTGGCAGTTCAGGAATTCAGAAGGCAATCCTAGGTCTGCCAGGATAAAAGGAAGAAAGAGCAAGGATTTCATCCAATGCCATTATTAAATTTGAGATATAATTAGGGGCAAGGCACATTGTATAGGTCTGCAGAAGGTAGAGGAGTCTACCTTATAGAGTCTACCATGCTATAATGTCCATCATAGTAAAGAAGAGATAGGACAGTCTTACTCAGAGTGAGGCTTGCCATCCACAAGTCTCTAATATGTCTCAGAGTAGCAGCCGTGTTAGTCTGTATCCACAAAAAGAACAGAAGTACTTCTAAGGTGCCACATTTACTCCTGTTCTAATGTGTCTGGCTCTTTGCAGTACATGACATTAAAATGCTGCATGATTTAATTATTAACCAATCTAAATTGTTAACCAATCAGGATGCTTTTGTTGTTATTAACCAATTGCAACTGATACATAATAATGCTTGGTCAGTCATTTTGCTGTGAGGATAATAAATATTTTCCATCATACTGTTTAAATATGACTATATAGTACTGTAGTAAATGAAACAATGAATTCACTCTAGTGTGGCTTTTTTGGGTAATGTTGATAGCTAATTTGGCTCCTGAACCACTGAGGTCTGAGTATCACTGAGACAGCACTTAGCTATTATGAATATAAACAGGATTTTTTACTTGGGTTATTGTATCTTGACAAACCCTGCGATTCTCCTGGGCTCTATAGCTGACTTATTAACAGAGACCCCAAGTCAGGAAAGCCCTTAAGCACATGCATAACTAAGACAATCCCCAGACATATTTTTGCCCTAGATCCCTAAATGGTCCCCCTTTGAGCAGTGGGTTGGACTAGATAATCTCCTGAGGTCCCTTCCAACCCTGTCAGTGTGACTTAAGCATGTGCTTTAAATTAATCACGTTTATGTGCTTTCCTGAATAAGGATGTTTCTGTGCCATCAGAAAGGGGGTCATCCTGTGTGCTGGCCTATCCCTGTCATGGAGAGGACTCCTGACTATGCTACAAGTACACTGCTGGTAGATTTTCTCTTTTGGCTTTCTTCTTGAAAATGCAAATAGGCATTCAGTAACATCCTGATACAGCAAGAGCGATCAAGAGGCATCTTATCCAGCAGTTTTGCAAATGGAAGCAGGGAACCAAATGCAAAAGTCACTAATTAAAACGCTGACTGAAGTCAGTTCTTCTAAACTTTGAACATTTCCACTGAAATAAATTCTCCCACATAAAAAGGAAATGATAATTACTTTGCATTGTGGAGCTTACTGACAAGAGGATCAATGAGCTGTTTCTGATGTTTCTTGGAAATAAGAAACTTTTTACAGATCCATACTAACACGGCTACCCCTCTGATATAAGAAACTTTTGCAGTACCCTGTAATAATTATCATTTTTTAAAATAAAATTGTTTTTAGTGACACTGATACAGAAAAGCTTAGACAGAGAAGGACAAATTGATAGCAAAAAAAAAAGTTCATCGTTTGAACAGTATGTGAACTTTCAGGAATTTACTTCTATGTAGTAGTCTATAGACAATTGGCAAAATCCTGATGAAAATCCCACAAAACCCATCAAATGCAATGCAGAGACCAAGACCCAGAACCTGCACTCACTGACTGGTGTAAATCGGGAGTGAAATCAAAGGAGTTTAAAACCCGTGTAAGAGAGATCAGAATCAGGGCACTTTAGCTAATGGCAAACAGCTTCGGTCTCTGTGTCTGCAAATCACTCACATTACATCAGAAGTTTGGACACTAAAATGCAACACATCATGTTTAAAATGCATCGTGTTTGACTGCAGTAATTTCAAAGGGAACACTATGAGAAATTAAGCCCATAGAGAGGTGGCCTGGGCCATCCTCCTCCCATGAAATACGTGCCACTTGTAAAGGCAGCAAAGAATCCTGTGGCACCTTATAGACTAACAGACGTTTTGGAGCATGAGCTTTCGTGGGTGAATACCCACTTCGTCAGATGCATGTAGTGGAAATTTCCAGGGGCAGGTATATATATATGCAGGCAAGCTAGAGATAATGAGGTAGTTCAATCAGGGAGGATGAGGCCCTGTTCTAGCAGCTGAGGTGTGAAAACCAAGGGAGGAGAAACTGGTTTTGTAATTGGCAAGCCATTCACAGTCTTTGTTTAATCCTGAGCTGATGGTGTCAAATTTGCAGATGAACTGAAGCTCAGCAGTTTCTCTTTGAAGTCTGGTCCTGAAGTTTTTTTGCTGCAGGATGGCCACCTTAAGGTCTGCTATAGTGTGGCCAGGGAGGTTGAAGTGTTCTCCTACAGGTTTTTGTATATTGCCATTCCTAAAATCTGATTTGTGTCCATTTATCCTTTTCCGTAGCGACTGTCCAGTTTGGCTGATGTACATAGCAGAGGGGCATTGCTGGCATATGATAGTGTATATTACATTGGTGGAGGTGCAGGTGAATGAAGCGGTGATGGTGTGGCTGATCTGGTTAGGTCCTGTGATGGTGTCGCTGGTGTAGATATGTGGGCAGAGTTAGCATTGAGGTTTGTTGCATGGATTGGTTCCTGAGCTAGTGTACCTCCACTTGGTACACTCTGTAGCAAAGAGAAAAGCTGTTCTCTTCAGATGCATCTTTCTGAGCCAGGGACAAAAGCCCTCTTTGTCAGGGAAGGTTTAGGAGCATCCGGAGAGGGAGATGAACTCCAACAGTGTTAGAGTAGCTACCAGCTTATAGCCCCCCATGAAGAGAGAGAGACACACCTCGTAGTGGCCCACCTTTACAGGACAGTATGCCCAATGGCCAGAGTTCACAGAATCCACCTCCAGGGGGATTGTGTGGCCTATAGGCAGGAGTCCATAAAGTCTGGTTGGCTTAGAATATTCACTGTTTTTATTTTGGCACCAGTCTAGTACTTCCCTCTCACTTCTCCCTGTTACCAAATAGAAAACCTGCACCACAGTATTACAGGCCAGATTGTGGCTGGGCATGGGGCAGATGCTCAAAAGGTAGGTGGTACAGGGAACCAGCAATTTTTGTGTTCCCTGTAATCTCCTTTACTAGCCATCCCTTGAGGGGTGAAGATGACACAGGGCTATGACCATATCCATGTCTGCAGCAGCCAGCTATTGCAATGGCAGAATGACTCTGGTGAACAACGTGCAGCTGATATGGCTCCACTGTCACACCCAAGCATGGTTCTAGAAGACCAGAGCTGTATTTTAGCTTTCAGCTTCTTGGAAATCTGCCTAAGCCTTGCTGTGAAGTTTTAGGCCCTAATCCTCCACTGACTTCAGTGGGAGACTCTCTATGGCTGGATCAGGGCCTTATATATTAAAACTCATTTAAAGTATAATGTAGGAAAAGTACAATTTAATTCTCCTTGCAAAGAAACTTCCTTTGATCAAACAGCAGATACATGAGACTCACCAGCTCAACCAAATACAGTTTGTTTGAAATTACACAGACAGAATTAGGAGGAACAAGGCACCTGGCCTTCCAAAGGAAGCAGCAGATTCCCAGGTGAGTTCTCTTAACACCTAAGTCTTCTAAAAAGGGTCAGCTGAATTTATAATGAGCTTGAGGCTGCAGAGCCACACAATGTGATGTGCCAAGAGACCCAATTAGTTTCAAAAGGTGCCAAAGAACTGGATAAAACGAGGCATAGGTTGTGGGGGAGGAAAAAGGAACCCTTGATATTTTAAACTATATCTATCTAGCTCCAAAGTGAACTTTAATCTCTGTCAGTACACAGACCTCTGCAAAGAGTTTTAAAAATACGGTGTCAGCACTCACTGGCAGGATGTCAGAGAAGGATGCATAGAAACCAGCAGCCGTAAAGATCCAGTGCCAGGCCATAGCAGTGATCTATATATAGTCAAGTAGTTGCACCTCATTACACAAAGGAGGAAAAATTCCTAATTGCTAAAGGGGGGGGAATTTTCCTTTTTTGTTTGCACAAGAATTGATCACATGGAGAACAGATAAAATGTTTGCTTCTTGGAGGAGATGGCCTAATGTAAGCATCAAGTTTCAGACTGTGAGCCTGATTCTCTACACCCTTGCATTTCATGAGGTCATTTCCATCTGTGCAATGTGCGTGTAAAGCATTACCAAATCAGAACTCCCCACTCACGCCAATGGTACTGTTTTATACCCAAGACCAGATCAGGGAGTATTAGCCCATCGTTCTGGCAGTGTGACTCTGAGGTCATTTTTGTTCTGATCCAAGTCTCTGAAGTAGATTAAAGCAACCTAGGAACTGTTGCCAATGGTCCCCAAGGGACCATTCCAACAACCAGGGATCACGAGGGTGCAGACCATTCCCCAGTCCCCCCAGCTATACACCGTACTCCGATAGCTAGAGTGGCAACATAGGAGGATTCCTTTATGTCAGGGGAACCTAGAGGTAAATATACTGAATTCCATATTTGACTCTGTGGGGCCCTTGGGCCCTAAAAAGCAAGGTCCTGTTTGCTCTGTAAAAGTTTTACCCACAATTTAGTGATTTACTTATGTGATAGGGTGAAATAACCCTGCAGCATAAATCCCACACACTATGAGAGTGTCACTTTGCAACTGAAGTCTTCCAATGGATTCACAGTATATTTAGGAAAGCAAAATGGGTAAGATAATTAAAGGAAACTGAGTGTGTATTGCTGAAGTGTGGCAGTACAATAGAAAGAGGCTTTTAAGTTTCCAGATACATATTTTCTTCAGTTTCTGCATCTCACTCATAACTGGCTTTTTAAAATTAAAAAAAAACTGCTCTGGAGAAATAAAATGTCACACTTCCTGAGCCTTTTCACTAACCTGAGTGGCAAAAAAGCTTCATTATCTAAGCTGAATCACTCATTTTTAAAACTTTAATCCTCAGGATTATGCTGTTAAGCTTTACACACAGAGGATACGAAGATGCTCCAGCTAATGTATCCCACAGAAAAATTCTGCTGCTGGAAATTTGAAAATGTTTTCTACGGGCAGCAGCTAGATAAATTAATTCTTAGTCAGATGCAGTTCACACTCTTATTTGGGAGATGGGCTGCTTTCAGTTTGCAGTGGATTCTGTTTGTGCAAACCATTTCTGGGCCTTGAGTCCACGAAGTTTAACTCTTAGATGCTATCGGAGCTTTACAACTCAACATGAAATAAGTCCCTAATCAGGAGAAGGACTCCACTGTGCTAGGTGCTGTAAAAAAAAGAAGACTCACTCCCCGTCCCTTAAGTATTTACAATAGAATTTAAGAATATATGCTAAAAGTGACTGTACCAAACAATCGGAGGGATAGGGGAGGATAAGATAAACAGTAACACACTGGCTGGCTATAGGCACAACTTGGTGATTAGCATTATTACTCTATTATAATATTACTTTAAATATACTGAATATTAAGATTGCAAAGTGAAGCACTCAGAAGTTAGGAAATAACAGAATTAAGGTGGCCTATGCATATATGTTATAATACAAATCCCTTGTGCAAATTTATTACATCACATACTGTTTTTTCTACAGGACCCCTACCTCAGTACACAGGATGGACAGTGCTTAATTCATAAGCAACTATTCAATATTTTGCCTTATCCTTATTGTTCGTGTGGCCCCATGCCTTATTTACTGCACACTAGTCAAACTCTGCTATGAATACAGAATTATTGATTCCCCCCTGGACTTTTCTATGGTGCTCATCACTATAGAATTTGAGTTGTTTCACAAAAACATTAAATAATCTTCACAACTCCCATGTGACCAGGGGGATATTATCCCCATTTTAAGACGGGGAGTTGAGGCACAGAAAGATTAAGGTCAAAAGTGTCCACTAATTTTGTGTGCCCCATCTGAGAGGCCTACGGCCTGATTTTCCAGGGAATTTAACATTATATAGCACTTTGCATATTCAAAGCACAGTTCCCATTGACTTCAGCTGTAGCTGAGAGACCTGAGCACTTTCATAAATCAGACCCCAAGGTCTCAGTTTTGGTACTCAGAAAATAAGGAACACACAGCCAGTGAACACTTATGAAAAGTCTGGCTTAAGCGACTTGCCCAGCATCACATGGGAACTCTGTGGCAGAGGCAGGAATAGAATCCAGTTCTCCAGAATAGCATTCAACTGCCTTAACCATGAGACTGTCCTTTCTCTTCCTGTACTCCCCTGCCTTATTCACTACACACCTTCCAACTTCTGCAATGCATAAAGCAGATATCCTACAAACACCGGACTCCTTCAGTAAACAATCCTGATTCATCCCCAGAGTAGGTCCAATCTATGCACAGGGCTCCTGTGGAAAAATGTGTATGTGACCATGTAATTAAAGACTGTATCATAATACCAAACTCTGAATTAATTCTGGCATTTCCTTTTTGAGTGCTTGACTCTGCAACCTTAACAATGTTCTTTTAACATAGTTGGAGTATAATTTCTAAGGTTTGAAAAAAGACAAACTGAAAAAACAGGAATTCCATCACATGGTATCATACCGACACCCATGTGGTTCATCAGCAGGATTGGAACCTTTAGATCCAAACACAGACCTTTGTCACTTGAGCGAACGGTGCAATTAATTGCAATAGTCAGTTATCATCCTCCACTTGGCCAGTGGGTTTCACAGCTTTTTGCTGACAGCAGAGGAATGGAGAGAGTCAGGAATCTTAGGCAGGGCCACCCAGAAGATTCAGGGGGCCTGGAGTCCTCGGCAGTGGGGGGCCCCTGGCTTTGGCGGTAATTCGGAGGTGGGGGGTCCTTCCGCTCCAGGACCTGCCACCAAAGTGCCCCAAAGACCCGCGGCAGGGATTCCCGCCGCTGAATTACCGCCGAAGATCCAGGGGGGTCCTGGGGCGGAAGGACCCCCCGCCGCGGGTCTTCGGGGCACTTCGGCGGCAGGTCCCGGTGCGGAAGGACCCCCTGCCACCGAATTACTGCCAAAGACCCTGAGCGGAAGAAGCTCCAGGGGCCCGGGCCCCACGGGAGTTTTCCGGGGCCCCCGGAGCGAGTGAAGGATCCCACTTCAGGGGCCCCAAAAAAACTCGCATGGGGGCTCCTGCAGGGCCCAGGACCTGGGGCAAATTGCCCCACTTGTCCCCCCCCAGGCAGCCCTGATCTTAGGGTCCATTCCAGCTGCTGGAGGGGAGTCTGCTATAGTGAGCACAGACCCTTCTGTTCATTTCCCCCAAAGAGTGACCCCCTCTGCTCTGTTCCATCCAACCTGTCCCTGTCCTAGCCCTGTCTCTTCCTCATCCCCGGCTGCTATTCCTAGTCCCTTACTCTTTGTCTACCCACTCCCAGGCTTCAGGCTTCCCGTCCCGCCCTTGCCCTGTATGTCCCATTTCCACCCACCATTCTAATTCTTTGTCCCCAGTCTCCTTCTCCAGCCAGTCCCTGCACCCCCTTCTCCTCATCCAGTCTTTCTCTCCCTCCTGCACCCAGTGACTCCCAGTCTGAATCCCAGTCTCCCTGCCTAGGCTCCTCATCCAATCCCAGTTTCTCCCCTCTCTCTCTCCAATCTCCATGTTCAACTGTCCTAATTTCCTCCCTGGCCCCCAGAGCCTGATCCTAGCTCAGAGTTCCCCACAACAACTGTCATAATCTCCTCCCTGGCTCCCAGCCCCCTATATACATTTCCCTCACTAGTTCCCACTGCCAGTCTCTTTACCCAGCCTGTCTCATCCTTCTTGCCCAAGCAGTCCTACTCTTCCCCACATCCAGCTCCCATTCCTCCCACAGCTCCCAGTCAGAGCATCTCTCCCCCTCACCTTCCTTCCCTCCCTCCAGTCCCTGACCCTAACTATTCCTTTCTGTCCCCACAGTCCAGCTCTTGCCTCTCCTGCATTTGAGTTAGGCAGCCTCCGTGATGCCTGGGTGCCAGCATGGTGTTCACTGAGAGCTCAGCAGAGACAAGCTCCCTGCTCTCCATTCCAGTGCCCGACCCAACTCCAGACCACAGCAGAAATTACAGGAGTCACAACCACAGGGAAAGCCTTTCTGAGTCTCCATAACACTCTGGTGGAACATGCACAGTCACTTTGTGGGGTTGGTGCATGCAGTCTGGTCACATGTGGGAGTTGTTAGGGATGGAGCATGCTCAGGGATGATGGATTCTTTGGAGATTTTAGTTGCTGAACTCAAAGATTTTTTAGGGGCTTGTACATTGGCTAAATTTTGGTGGCTTTGCATTGCAGCAGCATACCTCCCAATAGTCCCAGGTTTTGCGGGATTGTCCTGCTTTGCCCTCCAAATCCTCATGGCCCAGCTGAAGCATTAACTTCACTACCTTAAACTTTGTGCTGAGTCTCACAGACGTTCAGGGCTAAGGGCAGAACAAGGGTAACAGCTTTTCTGGGGTTTCACTTTTCTTCCAGGTATGTGCAGCCCCTCTGCACATGCTCCTTTGGGCCACAGCAGGAGTTGGAACCGTGATCCCAGCGCAGCAGTAGCAAGGGTACGAGCAGGGGTGGCTGCTTCACTGCCCACTCTGAGTTGTACTATGATACAAATTCCCTGTAATAAATGATAGTAGAGACTTTCACTGTTAGGTTCCTGCTATGGCAATTAATGATTGTTCCTGAACTCTCACAGCAAAGCCACTGATATGATTTACAGCTGCTTGTATTATAGAATAATTTTCCAACAATGTGGGAAAAAACAGCATCAATCTGGGGCTGTCATTGCTCTGCATTCATAACTCAGTGGGACTTTTGCACGTGGACAAAGTAAAGGAATATGCAATTTTCCGGTGTACTAAATTGAAATTGAAGTAAATAACCAGCCTTAGATTTTGCATTAGCACCTAACACCATAGAATCACATAAGTGTAGGACTGGAAGGGACCTCAATAGATCACCTAGTCCCCTGCACTAAAGGCAGGACTATGTAATAACTTCCAGTGGTTCTCAAACTTTTTTACTGGTGACCCCTTTCACATAGCAAGCCTCTAGTGCAACCTCCCCCCTTAAATATATTAAAAAGTGTTTTAATTTATAAACACCATTATAAACGCTGGAGGCAAAGTGGGGTTTGGGGTGGAGGCTGACAGCTCGCAACCCCCCATGTAATAATCTCGTGACCCTCAGAGGGGTCCCAACTCCCAGTTTGAGAAACCCTGAACTAGACCATTCCTGACAGGTGCTTGTCAAACCTGTTCTAGGGCTTAACTAGCCTCACAGGAAGTTTTTCCTAATGTCCAATCTAAACCTCCCTTGCTGCAATTTAAGCCCATTGCTTCTTGTCCTGGTCTCAGAGGTTAACAAGAACAATTTTTCACCCTCCTCCTGGTAACAACCTTCTACATACTTGAAAACTGATCATGTTCCCCCTCAGTCTTCTCTTGAAATCCAATTTTTTTTCAATCTTTCCTCATGGGTCATGTTTAAGGCTTCGTTTTAGTAAAAGGTATTTTACTATTTAGGTATTTTTAGTAAAAGTCACGGACAGGTCATGGGCAGTAAACAAAAATTTATGGCCCGTGATCTGTCCATGACTTATACTATATAACCCTGACTAAATCTTGAGTGTTCTGGGCACGGCCAAGGGGTGCCACAGGTGCTCTAGGGGGGTGTCCCAGGGTGCCACCTGTGCTTGGGGGGCAGCCCAGTACCCTGCTGGTGCTGGGTGGCGATGCATGGCCTGGGACCCCCACTGGTGCAGGGGGGGAGGGTAGTTTGGTAGGGCTGGCATGCTCCCTACCTGGCTGTGCATGGTTCCCCGGAAGTTGCAACATGTCCCAGGTGACAGTGCAGCCAGGGGGGCTTTGTGTGCTGCCCCTGATCCAAGAGTTGGCTCCACAGCTCCCATTGGCTGGGAATCACAGCCAGTGGGAGCTGCAGGAGTAGCACCTTTGGGCGGAGGCAGCACGCAGTGCCGCCTCACCACGCCACGCCTCCACCTAGGAGCCAAGGGACATATAGCCACTTCCAGGGTGCCCCCCAAGGTAAGCGCCACCCAGAGCCCTCACCGCCTCCTGCACCCCAACCCCCTGCCCCAGCTCTGAGCCCCCTCCCACACCCAAACTCCTGTTGCTGCTGGCTGTGGGGAGGGGGCGTGATGGCCCAAGACTGTCCCAGCAGCAGCCAGTGTGGCTGGCCCAGGAGCTTCCCGAGGTGCTCAGGTGGCCCCAGGGCCAACTACACCAGCTGCTGCAGAAGTTACAGAGGTCCCGAAAAATCACTGAATCTGTGACTTCCATCTTCTCCTTGACAAACTCAGCCTTAGTCATGTTTTCTAGACCTTTAATCATTTTTTATTAATCTCCTTTGGACTTTCTCCAATTTGTCCCCATCTTTTCCAAATGTGGCACCCAGACCTGGACACAATACTCCAGCCAAGGCCTTGTCTGAGCAGAGTAGAATGGACAGATTACTTGTGTCTTGCATACAAAACTCCTGCTAGTATGGCTAATAGCCAGGATGGGTAGGAATGGTATCCCTAGCCTCTGTTTTCCAGAAGCTGGGATCACTTGATGATTACGTGCTCTGTTTGTTCCCTCTGTGGCACCTGGCACTGGCCACTGTCGGAAGACAGGATACTGGGCTAGATGGACCTTTGGTCTGACCCAGTAGGGCCATTCTTATGTAATATATCCCAGAATGATGTTCACTTTTTTTGCAACAGTGTTACGCTGTTGACTTATTTAGTTTGTAATCCATTATAACTCCCGGATCCCTTTCCACGTAGTAACAGAGCTATAATATCTCTGACCATCAGTTAGAAAATTATGTTACAGTGTATTCTGTCTCCCTTAAAAGTATTTTCTCCTCCGAGTGCTCAGAAGCAAGTAGTGCTTCATCCATTTTGTATTTCCCCTTGGCCTACTTTTCCTCATCTCTTTCATTTGTCTTTTACTCTGGTGTCCCCTTAGCTAGTACACTCCTATGTGGCCTCTAGCCTTGGCTCAAGAGTCTGAACAATGAAAGAAGAGAAGATCCCATACAGAAGTGTTTCCTCATAACCCTCTACCCACCAAATCCCCCATGGAAAAGCTGTCATACTCTTAGAAATTGTTCTGTTCTCCTGCAGAGTTGACACAATTGCTTAGTGAAGATTTCCTCTGAAGTGCTTTGCCTACCTGTAAAATACAAAGATTCTTTTACATCTCCATGGCCCTGCTGTTCTATTGCACTCGCTGTCTACATTTGGTACTCTGTACCAGACCAAATGAGCCATGAGAAAGGAGAGAAGCTTTGAAGACTTCTTTTCTCAGAATTCATCCCCCTGGTAACCGTGGGACCAAGATAAACACATCTGTGATGCAGAAAGCTTTGAGACAGGGTATCAGGAAAGAAAAACAATACCATCAAAATCTATGAATTAAAGAATTCATACAGGAATTATTTATTTTAATTGTCTACATTCTTTTAATTGCACGGGTAGCTTTGTGTGTGCCGTGAAGTCCATATGAACAATATAAAGCATTCCAAAAAACTTTAAACTAAAAATAAATAAATAAAGAGATAAGTCAAAGATAGACTTTCCTGCTGCTGTCTGTGCTCACATCAGACTCGTGTGCAATTTAGATGCTGAAGTCTGTCTCTTCGTTTCATCCTGGAAGACAGCTATTGACTGTACTATGAATTAAGTTGTTTTCTCAGCATAAAATACTGCAAGTTATGGTGCATGTCACTGAATTGTGGACAGAGGACTGATGTATCATGGTTTTTGATGTGTCATATTCACTGACTGAAATAAAAGCACATCCCTTTGAAGCGGCTAATGTAGTTGAATAGCTGAATCTTGAGCTGGGAAAGCAGTTCTCTTTATACAGAGGTATGGCAGCATTTGACACATTAGCCTTGCTTTCAAAACTTAGATGCCTCTTGGGGTGATATTATTCTGGTTCTGGTGAGTCTCATGGAGATACTTAATAACTGTAGTGCCTTTGATATTCATTGTGTCCTGCCTGTTACATGCTTTATGTCTGTACACCTGGACTATATCGTGCCATCAATTTTGAGGACTTCCCACTGAAAACATTTAGGAGTTTTGCTGAAAAATCTACTTCACAATATGTGCAGAGCTCCCATTTACCATCGTCTGGGAGCACAGGCACTCGGTATATCTCAGAAGGAAGTCAATACCTCACAGTATCGAGCCACTGTGATTTTCCTCCCAAATAATGATATTTAATCATTACATGAACAAGCCAGGAAGAAGGGATGGGGATAGGGTGACCAGATGTTCCGATATATTGGGGGCTTTGTCTTACATAGGAAACTATACCCCTGCCTGCAAAAAAAGGTTCCTGATTTTTTACATTTGCTATCAGGTCTCATTAGGTGGGGAAAGCCAACACCACTGTGCTAGAAGGATTGTTACCACCCTTCCATGTAGACACATAAGTTGTAGTTATGGTTTATCTATCCAAGGGGTTTATCCCTGTGTTTCTTCTATCAGATAAAATTATAACTTCACATATGCATTACATGATCTCTAGTGCCCTGCATTACTCAGACCTCCTATTCTAATCTCAGAATGATTTTCTGCATGACAAACATAACATAGAACGTGCAGTACAGGCTGCAGTGAACACTACCCCAAAACTCCTACTGATTAACTAAAATGGAAATTCCTGATTTGAGCATTGTAGCCAGGGGCTTGTGACTAACAGACCATAGATTTTTCACCTCAGAGGAAAATGCTTTTCAGACATTGTTGCATATTAAAATATAAACTAGTTCTCAACTTATTACCATTGTTCAGCTTACTAAAAGCCTTTATCTAAGAAACATAACCAGAAACTAAAAGCGATTCGTAATGTAGAGAAAGCCCCTGGCGGGCCGGACCGGTATGTTTACCTGCCCCGTCCGCAGGTCTGGCCAATCATGGTTCCCACTGGCCGCGGTTCGCTGCTCCGAGCCAAAGGGGGCTGCTGGAAGCAGCGCAGGCCAAGGGACATACTGGCCTCCGCTTCCAGCATCTGTGACAGCTCCCTTTTTGGTTCACTTTTCCTCATGATAGGATTGAAAAATCTTCCAAGCAATGTCGAGGCGGTCCAAGCATACACCTCAAGAGTCGTTCGTATAGCTTCTCTGTGTCAGAGCTGACAATGTCGTCTTTCACGTCCACTCTTGGAGTTTCACTTCTGAGAAAAATCCAAACACCACGAACAGAGAAAGGCTTTATGCTGGATTTATGCTTCCTGTAGTCCCACAATATGCGAACAGTAGCCCCAGGAGGCAGCGTGACTGACGCACATCTCCGAGGCCCTAAACCATCGTCCTTACATGGGGGGGCAATGGGGGGCAGAGGTAAATTACTACTCCCCCTCCTGTGCTCACTCAGCTACTCTCCCCAGCGAGCAGGCAGAAACCAAGATTTCACCCATTCCATACCCACCTACAGGTGAGCAGCCCTGCTTGTTCCTGTACACCCAGAGCCAAGGTTTAGGTAGCCCAGCAAAGGGTGATGGGTGTAAGCAGTGTTCTTACCTCACACATGGACTTACAATCTAGCCCTTAGGATGAGTAATAAACAAGTTTTCTCCTCAGATAATTAGCTACTAGATTTTCTCATAACAAGCAAATAACAAGGGGGTATCTGCAGGCTATTTGGAAAGTGGTTACTTCATCTCTGGCTTGTCTTCCATTTGATAAAGATTTATTTTGATGTACAAGATCAATTCATTCTAAACAAACCTGCTCTTGCAGAAGGCCTCACAAGCAGAGTATGTAATGCATGACTACTAAGATATATCAATGGGATTTTTTTTTTTTTATGTTTTATGAGCCCCTGAAGAGAAACAGTTCTGACAATAGCTGTCACACAGCTTAACCTCCAGAGCTCTAGGTGACTATGCCTTGAGCTACAAAGATTTTAGTTTGGTCTTAACTACACAGAGCAGGAAAGTGCCAGATTTGCATTCTAGCTGAAGACAGCAAATTCCGCTAATTGGAGCTACAGTACATCCAAGGGATTTTCCATGTACCATAGGCCAATTTTGAAATATGAGCAATATCATTTACATCCCAAGAAAATAAGCTCTAAAGAAGCTTCTCAGCGTATGTAATTGCTGATTTAACAAGCTTGTGCATATGAGATGATCCTATACAAGAAGCCTTGAGACTCCAGAACAAATCTATGGAGAAATCTTTACTAAGTTCATACCATTTTGTATTTGAGGCACTTAATTATTTTCCGAGTCATCCTCATTTTTCATTACCAGGTCAAAAATCTCATGCTGCAGATACTGATTCATTAATGCATTCTTATTGAACAAAAACACAACTTTTACCAGCCAAACTAGAATGGTTTATTTAAGGCTGGTTTAGTAGTGTGGATTTATCATTCTGATTTAATCACACAAGAGGACTCTCTTAGGATTTCAACCTAAAGTCTAATTTTAAAGAGCTTTTGTTTTATAGACTAAAATATGTCTAGGAGAGATATTGATCACCAGATTATCAGCTAACTTTTGAAATTTAGTGATTTTGCTGGTTATGAAAAAAGAATGTAAATTCTCTCTCTTTGACAGGGAACTGCATGCATTTCAGTCCTGCAAAGACAACAGTAAAAATTAGAAAAAATTATCCTTGTTCCTGCCTCAGAGCTCCTAGGTGCTCTAATTGTAAAAATCTCAACAATTATTTACACATAAGACTAAATTTCAGCAGTATGGACCAAAATGGAGTGAGCAATTGCATATTTTTGTGCCCATTTTTAAAAGCCTAGCCTCACCCGGACATTTTTATTGATAACCTGATGACTTTTTAAGAACGCAAAAAATAAGTGTACTTGGGAAAAAGTCAAACTGATTTGCCAAAAAAGGTTTTCTTTGTGCTTATTGCATTACATCACCTTACTTAAACTGATTTTAACAAAATCCATGCTGGTGTTTAGTGCTGTGCTGGCTGAAAGGAATTTGGATCATGATTTCAGTTTCAGAAACTATGGGCCAGGTTGTAATCTCACTTAGTGTAAATCTGGAAACCTGGCCCTTTGTATTTAATTATTAACTTAATTTATTAAACTATAAAAACAGTTTTTTGTGTTACCTGGGATAGAAGTAAACCTCTCTCTAGATCTGGAAGGTATCATCTAGAAGTGAATGTTTGTTTTTTGCACTTTTATAATCAAATTTTCAGTGTCATATTAGAATAGAAAAATAAATGCTGTACCCTGGTCGGTAGCTATGAGGCAGTAGTTTTTTAAAATGTGTTTATGATGTTTTTAAACCATAGAGTCATTATAATAACTCACTTTTAAGTACTTTCTGAATGGTTCCAAAAATGTGTAACAAACCAGGGGCCAGATGCTGGCCAGTACAGGGAAAATAGCATAGCCATCTACCAGCTTGGCGCACACATATGCTGTAAAAAACAGCATGTGTATACACCAGTGTTTCACATAAGATCATTCCAAATTCAAGAAGCTGAGCATAGAGGCCATTTCTGGATCAGGAACCAAACTTGCATTAACATGCAGACAGTATTCCCTTGCCCCTTATTCCCAAATACCCGCTCTGTGATAGCTGTTGTCTGTAGAATGGCAGGCTGCTGTTTTTCAGGGAAACGTAATATTGGAGTAGATATCTGCCATTGTGTGGTGTTGAAACTGAGTGTTGTGTTCCAGAATACACATAACACACACTAAGACTCAAACAACTTTACAGACAAGCAAACACTGCAGAAGAGAGATAAGAGGAGATTTTACGTCAAGGGCACTGAAGCAAATCCCTACACTTTCTTTAGTGTCCATGCAAAGTAGAAAGAACTTTACATTTTAAGGTTTTGGCTGACAATTACATTGCATGGAACCAGATTTATCCACCACGCAAAGTTGAATGGCTAATTCTACCCTGGTGGGATTCAAACGTGATTCCAGCTGTTCATCTAGACAAGCCTTTAAATTTCTCCTATGAAGGCAATGTTGTTTCCCTGCCTTGAGAAAATGACAGAACTTTAAAGCAAACTCAGGACCACGCCTTCCACTCAGTCTGCAAACCTGTTCTTTTCTTCCATCCATCCTCCAGTTGTCCATCTTTCTGTCCCACTATGCAATTTACTGGTTTTACACTCTTATTTTGTGATTAAGCTGTTTTATGTTTTGATACCAGGGATATTTTCCATTATTTGTGCGTAGTATTTGAATGAACCTTTTAATAAAAAAGTGGGAGCAATTATTAAATCATCATGATGGCAAATATAAAAAAATAAACTAAACTAGATTAAACCATTCTCGGCGATTCTTGTCCTGAAATTACCACTAAATGTAATGGGCCAAGATTCTGATCAGTTATTCTGGATTCACATAACTGAGATCAGAGTCTGGACCTATTTCTCTTCAATAAGTGTTAATAAATACCAATGACAATATATTACTTAACTCTCCTGTCTTCCAGTGTAACAATAATGAACAGCAATTGAAAGAGATCACAATTACTTTAGAAGTTGTGGCTCTCTTAACTGGTTTTGAAATTAGGTGTCTAGCAAAAGGCATATATAATTCTATTTGTGTCAAGGCTTGAAAACTTGTCTCTCTCACCAACAGAAGTTGATCCAATAAAATATATTACCTCCCCCACCTTGTGTCTCAAGGCATATACAGATATTCTAGCCAATGCTGCAAAGTTTTAGGGCCAATATTTAAGTGGCTTTTGAAGCACTGTACTCTAGTGTGAAACGTGCTTCTTAGTCAGTGTTAAGTTTCTCTCTCCCATAGTTTAATCAGCAATCCCTTCCATGACTGTTTAGTATAAAACAAGATTTAGGGAGACCTAGGTAGCACATGCTGTGTTAGTTAATCTATACATAAGAGAACCAGAGAAAGAGCTATAGGATCTGTCTATGTCCAGAAGCTTCAGTAAAGAATTCCTTTTATATTCGCTACACTTGAGGTCTGTTCCTTCTCTACAATGAGGGATGCTACATATTCAGGACTGATTTTTTTTTAAAAGACACTTATTGTAGGGCCTAACTACAAACAAAACTGTGCATACGCTATCCGATTAGATTAGGAGGCATCTCCCGCTTTGTTTAATATTTTGGGCCCTTTGATCTTACTCTGTTTTACTTATGGTCCTTTGGGGTACAAATCACTAAGGGGCAGCCTAGCTGAAGCTCCAGCTCTGGTTTAAATGGAGATTGGAGTGAGAATATTCACCTCTGCATTGTACACACATTTCACAGGATATGTCTATGGTAGTAGGAATTTTAGCAGCCTCAGCACAGGTGGGAAAAATGCAGTTGGAGATGGAACAATTAAACTGGATGCAGGAGCCAGGTTAATCCTAGCTCATTGTACTTTCACACCCATTTCCAGGAAGAGCCAGGGAGAGCAGCCAAAGATGAGCAAGAAAGGTACTAAAATGGTACTTTAAAAAACCAGTAATGATTTCTCACTGTGCCAAGCCCCTTTACTTCTCCTTTCCCCTTGTTCTAAACGTTTCATGACTCAGATGGCCAAAACTGAGTACACTTTGCCTGCTCTGCTTAATTTGAGCAGCCACCACAAAAGAAATCAGAAATAAGAGGACCTGATTCTCCTCTCCCCTACCCAAGTGTACGACCATGAAGTGAATGGAGTTACACTCATGTTAAGTTGGAGTCAGAGCAAAGAGTTTAAATTTGTAAAAGTAGATAATAAGGTAAATATCTCTCCTACACATCGTAGGGAGCTAGGGCTTGTGATTTTAACAGCCTAGGCGTGTACATCACTTTATTCTTTTTAAAAGTATATTTCCATTTACAACATACTCTACTTGAAAGAGTATATCCCAGACTCTAGGCATCTTTGACATAGATTTAAAAGTAGGTCAAAGAACAATAAACCCAGCAGAGTCCTCTTGCTTCATAATTAGGAAATAACAACAAAACCAAACAGCAAGCCACCCTTCCCATAAATACTAGCTCTTTTCCTTCCTAAAGGGCCAGGAGCTTGAGATTGAAGCCAATGCCCCTCAGTTATTTCAAGATAGGCCCTCTGTGCATAGACAGTCACTGGAACATTTCTGTATTGCCACGCCAATGTGCATATTTTTGCCAATAGCTCACAGCGCTACTCACATACTATCCATTTTCTGTAGCAGCTGGCTTTATCTTTTCTAGGGTAACCTATGTGGTACTTAAGTTGTTCATTGACTTCCTCTCCACATCACTGTAGACTGGGCACGTGTTTTGTGGTATTGCCAGATCTTCTGCTCAGAACTGGTCTGTGTGTGTTATCGCTTGTTATGGCAGCCATCGCAAGCAACAGATAGTCCATAGAAGTTAGAGGCTGGTTTTATAACAAGTTGCTTCACTTGTCAGAACTCCCAAACCTTGGTGCATGAGATGCCCACAGTGCAGAAAGCTGAGTAAGAAAGTTATATTGATATAAAATAAAGAAGGATCCAGACCAAAACCCAGATACAGCATTCCCCTCCCCACCCACCTCTCCCTGAACTTTGAAGTTTGACCCCCATAATAGTACTGACCTTTGCAACTCAGGCCATTCTCTAATGTAAAATAAGCGGCAAAATGTATTCACTGCAGTTGAAAGTGGCTATCCTGACATGCCAATGAATTTCTAATTTACAGACATGTCATACAAGACAGACTTGATGACTATAAGGCTAACTATACTTTTCAAGTCAATCAGAATGATGTGGGTGCTCTATACACCCTTAACAAGCCTATTTTATATTCTGACGCTTTGATGAACCTGTCTGATCTTAACAAAGAAATTAAAAAATGCCATCTTTTTCAGCTTATTTTCATTCATAGCAAATACATGCCTGAAAATAAAATATATTCATGTTCTCTGTTTTCACTGTCATAGTTACTCACTATACCATCAATTCAGTGCTTAATCTAGCTATGGCATTACATCTTGAACAGCATTAGCGTTTAATACAAGGTTCCAAATCTCCACAGATTACATATAATCCAAACGATCTTAGCAGTATTAAATGATTTACTCATCGTTCTGGTTAATGGCCTGCATGTGTACAAGCACTACAGTTTAATTCTGATTTGTGGCTAAAAAAGAACAAACTGCATTTAATGTCTTTTAATTAAGGGAACAAAAATGTTTCATGCTTCTAAATAACACTGGTCTACAATTTTTGAGAAGTCGTCTGCTTCAGAGATAGAATGTGATATTTATTATGTATTTTGATGTGCTGAATTCAAATATGACAATTAAAACAACTGATTGGCTACTGTTTCTAAGATATTTAAGTTTTTACATTTTATGTCTATGTATATTGTGTAGATAGTAGAGTTTTAATCATAAATTGTAAACCTAGGTCTTTTCATGTGTTTATGTTTGCTTTACATGATAACATTTCACCTGTCCTGTTTATGTAACACTTTAAAAATCAGCAAAAGGGTTATATAAATAAAATTTATTATGAAACAAAAGGCAAAAAACTATTCTGTACATAGTTTAGTCCTATTCAGTGTCTACTCGGCGCTTCTTGGCTTGTCTCTTGTATTCATTAAATGGAGCATCTCTTGTCACTGTCCAGCAATAGTCTGCAAGCATTGATGGGCTCCATTTGCCCTGATAGCGTTTCTCCATTGTTGCAATGTCCTGGTTAAATCGCTCACCGTGCTCGTCGCTCACTGCTCCGCAGTTCGGTGGAAAAAAAATCTAGATGAGAGTGCAAAAAATGTATCTTTAGTGACATGTTGCAACCAAGGCATTTGTATGCCTTGAGGAGGTTTTCCACCAACAACCTGTAGTTGTCTGCCTTGTTGTTTCCGAGAAAATTTATTGCCACTAACTGGTAGGCTTTCCATGCTGTCTTTTCCTTGCCACACAGTGTATGGTCAAATGCATCATCTCGAAGAAGTTCACGAATCTGAGGGCCAACAAAGACACCTTCCTTTATCTTAGCTTCACTTAACCTTGGAAATTTTCCATGAAGGTACTTGAAAGCTGCTTGTGTTGTGTCAATGGCCTTGACAAAGTTCTTCATCAGACCCAGCTTGATGTGTAAGGGTGGTAACAAAATCTTCCTTGATTCAACAAGTGATGGATGCTGAACACTTTTCCTCCCAGGCTCCAATGACTGTTGGAGTGGCCAATCTTTCTTGATGTAGTGGGAATCTCTTGCACGACTATCCCATTCACAGAGAAAACAGCACTTTGTGTATCCAGTCTGCAGACCAAGCAAGAGAGCAACAACCTTCAAATCGCCACAAAGCTGCCACTGATGTTGGTCATAGTTTATGCACCTCAAAAGTTGTTTCATGTTGTCAGAGGTTTCCTTCATATGGACTGCATGACTAACTGGAATTGATGGCAAAACATTGCCATTATGCAGCAAAACAGCTTTAAGACTCGTCTTTGATGAATCAACGAACAGTCTCCACTCATCTGGATCGTGAATGATGTTGAGGGCTGCCATCACACCATCAATGTTGTTGTAGGCTACAAGATCACCTTCCATGAAGAAGAATGGGACAAGATCCTTTTGACCATCACGGAACATGGAAACCCTAACATCACCTGCCAGGAGATTCCACGGCTGTAGTCTGGAGCCCAACAGCTCTGCCTTACTCTTGGGTAGTTCCAAATCCCTGACAAGGTCATTCAGTTCACCTTGTGTTATGAGGTGTGGTTCAGAGGAAGAGGATGGGAGAAAATGTGGGTCCTGTGACACTGATGGTTCAGGACCAGAAGTTTCATCCTCTTCCTCTTCGTCTGACTCTAGTGAGAATGATTCTGGTGCATCAGGAACCAGCAGTCCTTCTCCATGGGGTACTGGGCGTATAGCTGATGGAATGTTTGGATAATGCACAGTCCACTTTTTCTTCTTTGACACACCTTTCCCAACTGGAGGCACCATGCAGAAGTAACAATTGCTGGTATGATCTGTTGGCTCTCTCCAAATCATTGGCACTGCAAAGGCATAGATTTCCTTTTCCTGTTCAACCACTGGCGAAGATTTGTTGCACAACTGTTGCAGCATATGTGTGGGGCCCACCTCTTATCCTGATCTCCAATTTTTCAGCCAAAATAAAGGTGATAGGCTTTCTTAACCATAGTGGTTATACTGCGCTTTTGTGATGCTGTCATAATATAATTTCCAATTCTGGACCTTAGCGTCCAAAATATGGGTATTAGCATGAATTCCCCTAAGCTTAATTACCAGCTTAGATCTGATAGGCTGCCACCAATCAGGACTTAGAGTAGAGTGCCTGATCGACTCTAGGCTCCCCCAAAAACCTTCCCTGGGGGTCCCAAAACCCAAATTCCCTGAGTCTCACAACAAAGGGGGATAAACCATTTCCTTCCCCCTCCCTCCTTCCTCCCCAGCTCCTTCCCGCCCTGGGAACACTAGGAGATCACCCGATTCAACTCTGTGAATCTAACACAAAGAGGAACTTTACCATTCCCTCCCTCAGGCAATACAGACTCAAGCTTCCTTGAGCCTTAACTACGAGAAAACACTCAAACAGGTCTTAAAGCAAAGCTTTTAATAAAAAAAGAAAGAAAAAAGTAACAGGTTTATCTCTGCACTTTAGATGGTAAAAAGTTACAGGGTCTTTCAACTTATAAACAATAGAAAGAGATTTTCTTCAGCAGAAACACAATTTAAGCTACTTCCAGCAAGTACACATATGCAAATGAAAAAGAAAACAAATTAAAAGACTATGACCACCTTTTCTACTTACAATTCTGAACAGATAAGAGACTGTAGTAGGGAGATTGGCAGAAACCTGGTTACACCTCTAGCCCCGTCCAGGACTCAGAGAGAACAAAGCCAAACCCAAAACCCACAAGCAAAAGCTTCCATCCCACGGGATTTTAAACTATCTTGTCTCCTGACTGGTCCTCTGGTCAGGTGTTTGGGGTCCCTGTTTGTTAACCCTTTACAGGTAAGAGAGACATTAACCCTTAACTATCTGTTTATGACAGACACAAAAGTCATTTCACCACAAACATAGCAGAAGTTATCTGCACTGTTCACACAAGTACGAGGCATCTCTGCTCACTTTGGCTAAACAGAAATGTGTCCCTTTGCAAAATCAAACACTGACAAATAAGAGAGCACGACACTGTATGATTTCTAGAGCTGATATAGGGCAATTTGTTCAGCAGAGTGATGTAGGCTTCATTATGACTGTATCATCCATGACTTCTAGGAATAACATGATGCAATCCATATCATGTATGACGCAATACCAGCTTCAGATTGCAGCATTCATTGTTTTGCCTCAGAAGCAAGTACTGTCCAAACCCAGTCATAGATTTATTCATAGATCCAGTCAAAGATGTATTTTAGTCATTTCTGGTTTAAATTGAGATCCCTTCCCTTTATAATTCACTTATCCTTCGCCATTCCCAAGTCAAGGGTCGTATATACTGACCCAATAGCATATCTTGAAAACTAGAGCCAATCAACAATTTTAAGCATCATTTTCGTTCTCAGTGACCCAAAATTAGTAAAGTTGGACTACATTTATTTCAGAAGCATTTTGGCTGTAGAGCAGTGTAATTTCAAGATACGCGTAAGGCCAAATCCTGAAATAATGAGTGTTTACCCAAGCAAAATTGCCATTGACTGTTACTGAGAGCCAAATTTTGATCCTCAGTGTATCTAGGAAATATACCCAATTTACTTACTAAAGTGGCAAACATGCCCTTCCCTCCCCCGTGTTCCTTCATCTAAATCCCAGGGAACATGAAGAACAGCAAGCAACCAGCTCTGACTGGCTTCCATTGTTCTAGACACACACAGAAGAATGGTCAGGAAGAAAGAGTTCATATTTTTCCACATACACATTCTTGTGCATGCTGATCCTCCAACCTGCGTACTCAGCACATCAAAGCCTGCGGAGTTTCTCATACCAGACCTGAGCTAGAAAAATTCCCATGTGCAGCATTTAAAGTCCACTGACTGGTCTTCCAGCAGAGACACACATCAGGGCTGACAGAGTGGGAGAACTGAGAGGGAACCCGTTGGGGAAAGCAGGACTTCCTAGAATGCAGTGCTGATGAGGGGAACTGTTCTGCTGGTGAAAGTTCCCTCTTCTGAGATTCCAGTTCCCATTCAAAGAAGGCATGTGGAGCAATGACAGCAGTGATCACAAATATTCCTGCCCAGAGCTATCCATGCCGGGAATCTGCTACTTATTAAGTAGAGTGTAGGTGTGTTAGTGTGCAGGATTCTATTGGTATCTCACTAATGTGGACTTTTAACAGAGTATCACAGTCCCATTCATCTATGCAAACCCTAGAGGATTTTTATTTTATTTATTTTTTGTTCCAGAGACACTGTTTAAAACTACATACATGCACCTTTCCCTGAGATTGACTTTGGAATCTAACTGGCAGTCCTTACATAGAAATAACTTCTTACTGGAATCAGTGGGACATATTCATCCTTCAGACCCATGCATGCAGCAAAACACTGATGTCAGTGAATGTTGTATTCATATATCCAAGGGCAGAACTAGCTCCAAGATATTTGGTCCAGGAGTTTTGTATAACTGCAGGACTGAGCAATCCAAGGGGCCAAATTTTGTCCTAATTTACATCCCATGCAATTCCACTGAAGCAAATTTACACACTGTAAATGCAAAACACTGGAACTAACTCCTTTAAGAGTCTTCGTCCTCAGTTATATTGTACATACCAAAATAATAAAACATTCTTAATGTAAAGTAACTTTTCTATTGTGTTTTCTGTATAGGATTCATTTTCTCTCTATAAATACTTTATGAACTAATAGCATAGATTTTAGTATAGCAGTTTTCATATGCAAGATATCCTACAGCAATAGAGGACACTGAATTACCCTCTAGAAGAGCAGCAGATACAGGCAAACGCATTGTTATGCATTCAGAAATAGCACATGCACCATTTTAATCATTTAACCAAGAGAAGGAATGATAGCCAGGAATATTAAACTGATTGAAAAGTGGTATGAGTTCTTAACTTCTACCTGGCAGGCATCATAGACCTCAATTTGATGTTTTATCTGAAGGATATTAGTTCCAACGAATGCAACATCCAAGTACTATACTGTAATAGCACTGGCATGAGTTCAAATCATGGTTGGGACTAGAACCTATGATTTTCTAGCCTAGGCACATGAAACTCTTCTAGTCAGTGACTTTATCAAAGAAGCAAAATATTATTATCATCAATTCTTTGTTCTGATAAACATCTAATAAATGTTAAGTGGTCATCTGCTAAACCATACTGGCCAGGCAGTGTTCCTTTGAAACAAACTACACAGAGCTGTAAAGAGAGCAGTTCTATGGCTATTCCTTGAAACTATTTATAATCCATCAGTCAGAGACTGGGCTAGCAAAAGATACTTTGCTCTTTGAGTATCCAGCTTAAAATGATCAAGAAATGAAAGCAGCAAATAAGACTGCTGGAGAGAAACTTGACTAGTTTCTCCATGCTTCCTAACAGTTTTATAAAATGGCGATTTAAAGTGCGGTTCTACTCCAAGCCCTAATTACATAAAAAACGGCATCATTGTACTCAATACATTTCTTCCATGTGTGTATTCAGACTCAAATCTGCTGACTTGAGAAACAAAAATAAGTTTTTACTGCATTCTGCTGTTAGCCCTGCAGCAGCCAGCACACCTTAGGGAATGAGCTAGATTCTATATGTGCATCAACAGAATTGTTTACTAAATATCAGTCCGTTAAATATATTTGCACAGGTGTAAAACAATGCGACTGTACAGGGATCAATGAAGTCAGAATTCGGCCTACAGAGTTTTTATTACTGGTGATGTGAAAAGAACCTAGCTTGACTCTCCGAGTTCAGGATGATTCTGCTTTGATAGCAGTTAGGAAACCTGTAAAGGCAGCCCATTTGAGACAGCAACCACTGAGCTAATAAATATAGAATTTCACAGTGCCACTTTGACAAAGTCACCTTTCAGAGTAGAACTGCACTTTTTCTGTGCTATTGGATAGTTACATAACCGTACACACAAAACACATACTTCAATGGAAAAGCTTGTGCTATTTCATTACTATCCTCATCGCCAATTTTCTTTGCTGAAGTTCCATACGCAAGGAGCTAAAAATGTGTCCTTGCAGTCCGGATGACATGGATTTATTTAGGCAAATATTAGAAAGAGAGAAGGATGGTTAGGGAACTAGCCTGGGATGTGGGGAGATCTGTGTTCAATTCATGGCACTGTCAAAGACTTCTTCTGTGACCTCAGACAAGGCCCCAATAATGGGGCCATATAAGTATCATGGAGAAACAGACCAAACAAAGTCTGGACGTTTCAAAGGAGAGGACCAGGTGCCATTGAAATTGGATTTAGGTATCTAAATCCCTTAGGCTTTTCTAAAAATCCTAGCTCGAGTCTTCCAGAGAAAGAGAATCCACAGGATGATACTTGCTTTGAAGCAACTATCTTGAATTGGCTCAGAGCTCTGCCTGCCAGCTGGGATTCCCCTTATTTTTTTAAGAGATGCAGGACCAGAAAACAGAAACAAGCTTAAACAAGAAGAAAGTAACTGGGGAATAGGTAGATGATGGGAAGAAAAAGGGAAGGGGGCAAAACAGAACAGAAAGGACTGAGAAGGGCTGCAGGGGAGAAAGTACATTTAGACTCTATAAGAGAACAAGATTTTTCTAATGTTCCATAGCCACAGGAATTCTGTTGGCGTCACTGTCCAGTTGTGCACTCATTTTGAGGAGGGAAAATGTTAGCACTGCATAATTTAAACAATAGAGCCATGCATGTCTCATTTCTTATTTTTAAATTCTGCAAAACACAATGATTTGTGGCACATAAATCCATTTTGAATAGGCTATTTAATTGGTACTGTAAGTCTAATACATCAGCTGCCTGGGGATCTGGACAGCAGCCAAGCAACCAGAGTGCAACATGTACAGTAGCTTGGTCTGTTCTCTTTCTTAGCACAAATGACCTTAGTTGCTATAACTTAAAGGTACAATTATGTTAAGCTTTCCATCAATTAAATATATTTTCCATAAAATTTGCCTTTTAAAAAAAGCAATAAAATGCTCTCAGTTCTGTGTTGCCATTTAAAACTGATTTTCTTTTCAGAAAATGGTGTCTACAGACCTAAACAATGTTTAGATATTTTAGTTTGAAAAATGGAATATGCACCACAGTCAGTCACCTTTCAAAGCAAAGAGCATAAGTTGAATACCTAATGAAAGACCTATTTTAAGCTCTGGAGTAAGTCTGGCTGGACTTTCTGCTCATGCATAGCAAAGATGTCACGAAAAGTTTCCTGGGCCTGACTTTTCCTATCAAAAATTTGCAAGCGCTCAGGAGAGTTTTTTATCTTGACTGAAGTAAACATGTCATACTGGCAGATGAGATGAAAGGAGGATCTGTGCAAAACCATCCTTAAAAAAACCAAACTAGGTGAAACTTTCCTAGTTGTTAGAGTTTGTTTAAAACTTGAAACTTGGGCAAGTTTGTAGATGCTCACCAACCTTTGGGCAAATCTTTGCCACATTTTGCAGGAGATCCAGGCTGAGTTATGGTTTCAGGCATTGACCATGTAAAGCCACTCTTGAGTTTTGGAGTTGGTTCAAATGCAAACCTTAGTAGGTATGGAGCCACATGGACTTAAGTAGGAAAAGCATTTGCTTAGAGTCCTGGGAGCCCAAAAGCACCGAATTTCATACAGCTCTAATTAAAGTATATAAAGGTAAAATATAATCTATGGAACGGGTAGAAATATGTGCCACAGATTAACCCAAACCAGAACACCTGATGCAAAGTCACTAAAATGTTTGGAACTTCATACTCGTATCTATACGGGAAGTTCTACAATATTCAAGAGCTTTGGATCCAGTATATCCAGTTTGTGCTTCATGATTGACATTGTTCCCTGCTGAGAACAGACTTCTCTAATAGACATCACATATTATATGAGTAACCTCTCTGCTTTGCTAAACTGTGCTCTCAGGGCCAGGTTCTGCCCTCAGTTACATCCATATATCCCCACCAGTTTCAGTGAGGCAGCACAGATATAGGTGAGGGCAGAATTTGGCCCTTGATAAATCCTCCTCTCATTAATTGAAAATGTGTATCTGCTGTGCTTTTTTAGAATGAGGTTCAGCATGCCTGATTGTAAGTAATTACACATTTCACATACATTTTTGGAAAGCTAAGTTGTATTTGCTCTTCCTCATTAATTTTACGTCAATAAGTAATTTTTTGAAGAATGTGTTTGTAGATTATGCATCAGATTCTCTATTGCTCCCTGTTTCTAAGGCCAGCTGTATTCCTGCCCTGGTCCCAATGTGCTTTGCACATCGTGCCAGGGCTTTTGCTTCTTTTGCATTTTTATGTAATGTTCTTCTGTAGACAGTGCATCCCTTCTCTATCTTGACCTGCTTATACAGTGCCAAATTCTAAGTATGCATGACTCCCGCTGACATATCATCTGATCTTAATTAAGTCAATTGGGGTTGTACATACATATCTGAGGACAGAATTTGATCCATCCCTCTTTGCAGCTGGGAGGGCACAGCTACTTTTACATCATCTTGGCTGGGCATTTTGGGGAAATGCAGTGAGGGAGGAGGCAGGGTTTCAGGAACCCTCCGCTCAAGGCCTAATGGCTAGAATAGGCTTTGCCCCCCAAGTGTGCACCCTCCACAGAGGACCATGATGAGAATATCTCTCTAGTAGCAGAACTCTGACAACCCAGCTCACCCCTACATATCACCAGCATGCTGCCATGCAAAGAGCCATAGCTGAGCTGGGTTCTGTGTCATGCAGGAGTACTTGGTCATGTTGGTTACAATGCCAGGGAGCTTATTATGGTTGGGAAGAGATATGGCTCACATTGCAGAATTCAGATGAGGTGGAGTTGAAACTATATTTCAAAATAAGCCCAAAGTATATGATTTCCCACTGCAAAGGACACAGGTTCTGTATATAGAGATCACAGACAACGAACTTGGTAAAGGTTTTAATTTAAAAAGATACAGAAGCATTGATCTGTTGGCTACTGGGTTCCTATACCTGATAATAGTCATTCTTTTCCCATTCCCTATACCAATCTAGAATCAATGTCAATCTAACAGACTATCAGAATCATGCTGTTGCCTTTATCTGAGCAACTAAAAGGACACAATTCATCATTTAGCGGCTTTAAATGAGTTCATTAACATTTAAAAGAAATTCAGCCTGAAATCTACTCAAATGCATTTCTGAAGGTTATAAAAATGGAAGCATGAGGGTTAATACTGAGTCAGCTTCTTTACACGGCTATTTGGTGAACTTTCACAATGAACTGGAAAAAAATATTTTCTATATCAATTATTCTGCCTGTTTAGAACTTTGAGACAGACCTCCAATAGGAACATATTTTCCATGTGAAATATGTAGGTAATTATGTCCACCCTTTTGGTGATGGACTTAATTACATGCTGTTAAAGCTTTCTGAAATAAGTGGTTTGTCAGCTAACTGTGGAGCCAGCGGGCGGAGGAATTGGTAGGAACAGGATCTATAATTATAATTTAGCAGACTCCCCTGCTTACTAATTGAAAAAAGCCTTGGGAAACCATTGGAAATATCTTGGAGGAAATTTACAGCCCTTTCTGCATTAAAACATACCTTTGTATTACTGTGTAACACTTGATGTGTGTAATAGCATCATTGTGCTTTATATCATTACTCCACCAAGGAAAGACATTGGCCGAATACAATTGTATCTGTTTGAGTCTTTCTTCTGGCTTACATACCTGTCAAGGCTGTATGTCTGAAAATCTGGAGATACTATACAAATGAGCAAATGTCCTAATATGCATAACTGATGCATATGCATGACTTTATTAGCATCCCCCATCTATCAAATTCATCAATTTCCCTCCCTCCACCAACAAACCTAGCAATTCCACCCTCATTTTTTCCCTCTTCTCACCCTCTCTCTGGCTCCTCTTTCCTCCTCGAATTTCACCTTCTTCTCCTTCTCTCTGCTTCATTATCGCTGAATCACCCCCCTAACCCTTGTCCCCTACCCTCTGAGTTTCTGTTCATTCCCACTCTCAAGTTTCTGGTCACCCCTGGTGCAGCAGTACTCATCCTCCTAAGCTCCGAGTCTCTTCCTCCCTCTTCCTTAAGGTTATGTGCTGAGAAGTGGGTGCCAGAATCCCGCTTGCTTTCCTAGCCTCCTGTGGAAGGTTTCTTGTCTCCCTTCTGTTCCGGGCCACAATCTGCAGATCCCCTCACTGGCTGCTGCCTTCAGCACTGGCTCTTTCTTCTAAATATCCACAGCTTCTGAACATCTCTTCAGTGGTAAGGGAAGCAACGATCAGGCCACTCCATGAGTGCATAACTTTAGCTGATTTCAGGTGCCCCTGCCTGGGTTCCTAAAAGGCCGCCCAGGAGATTCAGGCAGTCGCTCAAGCACCCAAAAGAGGGTGCCTGAAATTTAGAGACTCCCAGAAGATTTAACAGGTATAAGCTCACAACTGATTCTAAGTCAGAATTTTTTTGTTTAAATGTAATTTAATTGAAATATACTGTTTCAAAGCCGGAATGTTTCACAGAGACAATTGTTTCCATGACGTTTTTGTCCAGATGTTTTCTGAGATCCAGGGGTCTCTTCTGATTAGAGAGAGAGAGAGAGACCCTAAGTAAAATATTTGGGTTTTCAGTTTGAATACAGCAATTTCAACACAAGTCCATGTTGTGAAAAGAAATATATAGGTGGTCAGAAGGGACCATTGTTATTATCTAGTCTGAACTTCTGTATAACCCAGACCACAGAACTTCCCCAAAAATAATTCCTAGGGCATCTTTTTTTTTAAATAATCCAGTCTTGATTTTAAAATTGTCAGTGATGGAAAAATCCACTACACCCCTCAGTAAATTGGTCCAATAGTTACTCTCCAAGCATCCAAAAATATTCAAAAGGCTTTGTTTTCATTCCAGTGCTGAACAAAACAAAATTTTAAAAGTTGTTGCAAAAGGTACTGTCATCCTCTGGCCTCTCTACTTACAACCCACCACTACCAAAATAAACAACTCATTAGAGAAGTCAAGCATTGAGTGGACACGGAGACTGAAGTAACCTAAATATTCATACATCCTTCTCCAGTGGCTGAGCCACACAGCAGTTAAGAGTCTGCACCTGCTGCTAGCAGTGGAGTTGTTACTTTATCTCAAATAGTAGAGGTAAGTACTTTGGGTTCTGGAAGCCTCCAGCTCTGTCCCTGTGGTGATTCACGGATGTCTTCAAGTGTCAGACAGCAACTCTAAGCCTCACTATAGGCCAATGAATTTATAAAATACAGAACATTGATTTTTCAATACAAAAAGTCTGACAGTGAATGCAGCATTCAACAACAGACATTTTGGATTCAGTCTTTGTGAAGAATGAGTACCTGTAGCCTCTTCTAGTGCCTTTAAAACTTCATTTTGGAATGAGAAAGTATGTTTCTAGTATTGCCGATACACAAACATGCTTTTTCAGTTTAAGACAAAAATATTTTTGGTGTTTAAATGCAGCTAAGGGGACTACATCCTCAGAGAAGTGAATCCAAAATGCCAGTTAATTTTTTTTAGCTCCCTTGGGACCCGTAAAACATTGGCACTTTGTCCTATGGGGCCATTATATTTTAATGCAGTGGCACTGTTTGAAAAGTACTGTATGGTTGATCACTCCTTTCACATTTATCTTCACAAGTAAGGGAAGAAAGTTATTCCTTTTCTCCTCAATAGGTGAGGAAAAATGCTGTCACAAATTGCTAGGCAGGTATTATATGTGCTTGTATTGGCTATGTCCGTACTTTACCTTAGTGAAACTGCTTTAGATTATAGCTGTTGCAAAAGAAATGAGTTTAGGATGTATGGACACAGGCAGGTTGTGAATATTCCTAATATATCAACGAAACAGCATACAGTTACACTAGAAAAATCTAAGAGTACCTCTCTACACCATTCACTCTGCACCAAATACATCTCTCAAATAGACTGGTAGAGCCTCCCTGACTTCAAATGGAATTGCACAGATCTAACACAATGCTGGCTATGTGTGTGTATGTATTAGAACATAGACAATAGTGTGGAAAATGTCTGTGAACACTAGTTGACTTTGAAAATAAATGTCAATTTGACCGTGTTAACAACTCTCTCGTGCTCATTTTCATGAAAATTCTCACACTCCAACTTTAATAGCATGAATAGTCATGAAAAAAGTGAATTTTAAGCTCAAATGCTTCAATATTTGCCATAAGTGAATTTCAAAGCCCATATTAGATTAAAGTTCTGTGTTACATTCAACATCCATCGAGGGAGTAGGCAAAAATATTACATGACTTATGTAACTCCAAAGTTCAGGCTTTGTTGAAGTTAGACTATCAGATATTTGCAATGAACTGATCATAAGCTCTTCAGACAATTTTTTTTTCAAATTTCAAACAAATCTGTTTATGAATTTCACTGTCTTCTCACAAACTGTAAGGCCTTTACGAGATGGCCACGTATCTGTAAGAATCATACAGCTGTCCCAGGCACTCAGGCCTCAAATGATCTGTAGCAGAAAATGATCATGTGCTCAAATATTAAATGCTGGAAAGATGTTTTATACAACAGGAACAAAGTTGCTAAATTATATGTTTTCACTCACTAAAAAATGCTCATGCTATCCTGAACCTTAAATTAATATTCTTTTACAGTAGCTTAATTAAATCCTCATTAACAAGTACCACATTCTTTGTAAGTAGTGTGACTTGTACTGAATTTAATTTGGTGCTATTCAGAAACACCAGCTGCTAAACCAGTGTATTTCCCTACAGAGAGGGTTTGCAAAATCTGCACACTCCTGTGGAAATGACTATTACCATCCATTCTCTCAGCCTGGGAGAACCTGCAGAAAGCGTTAGCAAGTTTTTAACTGACCCTATTACAATATTCAAAGTGCTGTGGAAATACTCTAACTATTGTATTGTTTATCTTGCTTTGGAGATATTTCCTAAAAAGGAGTGGTTTAGTCTTAATTGTGCCAGACAACAAAACACTGATATACTCAGTTTTACTGCTGCAGTATATTGTATGAAAGCAAGTCATATCTTTTCCCTGCACCAATTCACTCAAGACAGTATCCTTGCTTTATATGCAGGTTTGCATGCTGTGCATCATAATTGTTTAAATCTGCACATTGCTGACAAAAGAAGTATTTGTGAAACTCATTCACTGAGTGATCAAAATTCTGCATATATGAGAAAATAATTTGCCTCAGGTCTCTGAGTTATGATGAACTGTTCATTATGAGGAGCTTGCAAGTGTAAAATTAGCTGTTCCAGAAGAACTATAGTGCTCAATACCAAGCTACTGTGACAGACAATATGTACAGCAATCCAGTATTCCTAAGAAATAACACAACAATGGAGAACAGATTAACAATGGAGGCAGCCAAACAAATACACATTTTAAAGCAATTCTTCCATGTTCATGTATATAGTAATCTCTATGTTTAAAACATTGTAATTAGAACCCAACAGATTATCATTTCAATTATAGCTAACCAACGGCAGTGTATTAACCATTTCTGTGCCCTAAATACAAAGACTAGATTTGTTTTCCCCCTCCTTTCTACAGGAGAGGGGGAAATAATTGATTGTGTCCCACAGGACATAATGAAACTCACTCATGATCCTGCAAGCTGCCAGAGGTACTAATGCCAAAACTTTACAGACAGGCAAAATTTAAAATATATACAAGAGTATCCTGAATACAGTGGCCAAAACGTAAACTTTGACACCTAACATTAGGCACTGAAATCCATATTTGAGCACCTAAATATGTGGCCAGATTTTCAGAGGCATTGAGCACCTGCATCTCCCTCCATTGAAATCACTGGGAACTACAGCTGCTGTATTCTGCTCTGCCTCCCCTATCATCAAATATGTTGCAAAGCTAAGTTCTGATTCCAGAATCGCTATTGTATGTCATGAGTCTACCAGTCAGAAATAAATCAACATGGTTCACCCATTCTCTTGTGGGGTTGCAGTTCAATTGAATAAATCATGTTTTGACTTCCAAACATAGCAAATGTGAGATAAAAGTCACTGAGGAAAAGCAATACAGTATCCTACAATGTCATTATTACTGATTTTCTATTCTGACTATAGCCACGCTTTTAAAGTGATGAGATATGTGGTGTAAGATAGCAGCCATTCACAGGGGGCTATTTTTTAAAAAAAGTTGATAGCAGGCACTAATGTGAGTATCATGACTTTTTTCAGGCAGTAGGTGAAACCCTGAAGAAAAAGTGGCTCTGTCTTCAAAAAAGTGACCTGACCTTTGCTTTGGTGGGTTTCTACTGTGCAAGAAATAAAAAGCACTGCATGCTTTCTGATGCATCCTTTTTTAGCTAATAAGCTATTTCTCTATAGCATTCAACTCAAAAGGATTAGGTTTCTGAAAGTCAAATAGCATGTTACTAATGCTAGCTAAATAGTAGCTCCACATATTAAAGAGAATATTTTCATGGATTTGTAACATATCAAATGAATCGTGAATAAATAAATGTTTGGACAAGAACTTTTGATATGCTTAGCACTTAGAACTCTCTTCTCACCAAATAAGAGAGAATATCCTAATCTGAAGTAAACTTTACAATGCCTTTTGCAATTCTTTGGATATCAAAGGAATTACAAATTGAGCAAGCCTATGTTTTTTGACACTTATGGTATGAGAACGTCTTGCAGCATGCAAAGAACTCTATCTAGGTTGACTGCAATGCGTTGCACAAATAAGTTAAATTTGACCTTGTTTTTTCATAAACATTGTTTTAAAATTGCAATATTATGCACGTTTTTGAGCTGTGAACGATTATACGGTATTTGTGATATAAAAATTACATCACATTGTTTGGTATCAATAAACAGTATCCTTCTTAGGACACAGTACACAATGCTATTTTAAATCATTCTTATTATACTGTACTGTAGTTAAAAAATACATTCAATAGACTCTTAGTTAATGAAATGTATGTAAGCCTAGGGCAAAATTCTGAAGTCATGGAGCCAGATCCTTCAGTCTTTGTACATCCCAAACTCCCATGGACTTCAATGGAGATTTGTGAGTGTAAGAAAAGTCTAATCAAGCTCCACTACTCTTCTCTCCCTACACCCTCAGACATTCACTGATACTTACAGAAGTTCTGTACATACAGGGAGAGCAGAGTATCAGAGACTCACAATCTACAACATAGATCCAAGAGGAGAATTTTGCCCTTTAATTTAGAATATTTAAAGGAGAATTTAACTGTCATTTTACGTAAGCTCTAAATCTTCATAACTGTCTGATTTCTTTTTATCTAATCTGATTTGAGTAGAAAGCATGTATATTTCAGCTATAAAGTTGCAGGTAACTACAATTAACTAGTAGTGAAGAAATTAAGGGCCTGATCCTCCAGATATTACTCATATGAGGGCCAAACTTTGTGAGATTCTCAACTTCCTTCACTCCTGCTGATGTACTCCTATGAGGCCTCACAAAAACAAGGCAGTTTGTAGTCCTATTGATGTCAATGGAGTGATTCATATGAGTAAAAGCTGCAGGATGGAGCCTCAACTCTGTTATCAATTAAGTTGTTGGGGTTTTTTGTTTGCTTGTTTGGTTTTGGCATTTTGTTTTTAACAGTATGTGTGTATTTTATTTTCAACAAACTTTTACTTCCAGCATAACACCGTCATTTAATTACTGGATTGTTCTGGGGTATATTTTTTTGTAACCAGTAACAAAGATTCCTCCTGACACAAGCCATTGTTGATTTCACTGTTGTAGGGGAAAGGCTCTAGGGCGGCAGATAAGGCTGTTGCCATGGTGATGAAGGAGCTACCGAGGGAGGAGTCTGCAGAGGAAAAGCCCCTCCTTACTATGACATCACAGGTGGGCAGAATGTTAGGATTCCAGTAGGCAGCTGACATATGTTAATCTAATGAAGAATGTAATTTAACTAGCAGATAAGCATTAACATTCCTGACTCAAAACTTAACAGGCAGTTATAGTTTTCCCAAAAGAAAAAGCTATTATAAAATGCCACACATAAAAAAAAAGGGAGAATGAGAAATTCATTCATTGTCTAGGTTTTCAATTGGTGTATATTAGTTTTAGTGATTCTGCTTGAGCTTGACCCTTCAGAAAATATTTTATACAAAATTAAATTTTGTGTCATCATAACTTAATATAGAAAATTATAGCTTACGGTAAATAAATTAACTGCTTGTGCTTTGGAGCTTTTAAACAAAAAAATGCAAATTTTCTGAACAAATGATTTGTAATAAGCACAATATACATATGTCAGTTACCAGTAGAGTACTTAAAATTGATTTTAAAAGGTCAAATATTATTCATGCTGTCAGTATTTATCTATAATACATATATACACATTCATGTGTACAATATGTATATATAAAATCATATATAACAACCATTTGATAGTGGTATCATTTGTAAAAACATAAAATCCCTTAAATTTTCACTAGCATTTAACTCATATTTCAAATTAGATTATTTTACATACTTCATTGTTTTCATCTTTGTAAAGCCAGTAAATGCAAGAATACAGGGCCATTATCTGAAATTTGATAGGTGGTAGACTATAAGTAATGAAAATGACACAAATGTATAATACATCTGAATTGGATAATTAAAAAAAATCCTGTGGATAACCAGCAACTTTGGCTTAAATTTAGCAATATTTTCCCCAGCAACATACATAGTAATAGAATTTAATACAATTACTTGATTTGATGCTTAATATTTAACATACAAGTACACAAGGTTATTAATATTCAACAATAAGTTTGATGTCGTACATTACATGGCTTTTCTTACATAAAAATAATCTTCAACAAAATCCAAAAACCTTTTTTCTACTGTAGGGTAATAGATATTTATGTTTAAAAATAATATGTGACTTGTAAAATGCCAACACAAGCTTACCTTATAGCCTGTATACAATGTATTACACTAAGTCAATTAATTAATAGAATTTTTGATCATTGACATTTTCCTATACATTGGAAAACATTTCTGTCAATTTCCTCCTAAACCTCTGTCAAATGCTGTATTATACCTGTGATATACTGTATTAGATAAAACATGATTGCGTGAGGAAATAGGATGCTTTGTTTAATGCATCACATTCCAATTTTACACTAATCAGTTTATGACTCACAAATATTGAAACAAGGGGTGAAATCCTGGGCCCCTTGAAGTGAATGGCAAAACTCCCATTGACTTCAGTGGGCCAGGATTTCATCCTAGGTTCATAACATGTTTGATGCACTATTTCTATTGGTTGTTTGTCACATTCATGCAGCAATAGTTTGTGACAGTTTTTTAAGTAAAATGATTATGTTTATTAGTCAGTGTAATTTTTTCCACTACACACATGTACCTACTTCCCTGCTATGCACCAATGGGGTGCACAAGCCAAAAGGAAGCAGAATCAAGTGAAAAAGTGAGTATTTTCCATAGCCACCTCTGCATCATGTATGTGTTATGTACAGTATATGACCATATCATATTTATCATTTGTATCCTAACTTTCTGGATGTGTTGCTGTTTTAAGATTCTTGTGTCTTTAATGTCTCTGTGCAAACCTCTTGTTCAGGTCATTCATTCAGAATACTGCGTTGCTATATAGCAATTATACATTCAGCCTTTATTAACGGTATATTTGTCCTGATTCTTCACATGATGAGAGAGATGGATGTGGCTGCAGTTCACGGGATATAATATGTATATCAAATGGAAATAATTACTAATTACCAATGGCCAAACTTTCCAAGTTGACTTTCCAGGTCAAATTTAGGTCAAAAGTGTCTTTCAGAGGTCATCTACTAGTCATACAGAATCAGCACTGAAGAATACTGTGTAGCTGTGTATTTTTTGTAACTGTAATGGTTATCTCAAGATGTCATTAAGAGCCTGGTCTTGCAGCCCCTTGCCTGTGCAACTCCCATTGAACTCAGTGGGAATTTTGCATGTGAAATGGCTTCCAGAATACATGCAATTCCTACTTAAATAGACCTGTTTGTTTTCATAATGGACAAAACATCACACACACACACACACACACACACACACACACACACACAGAGCTCAGTGAAACTAGGACTTACCATGCTTGATTGGGGAAGAAATCTCAGCTGAGATCAGTTATAACATGTGAAGGTGCTTTAAGTAAAGCTTCAAGGAAGCTCCCTCTCTCCTCTTCTCCCTGGAAAATACCATATACATTCACTGGAGCACAACTGGACACATATTCACATTAAATTATTTTTATGCTCCTATCCAACCTCTCCTGGGAAGAGGTGACACTTATTTGTTGAGAGAAATTATCACTGTATATTTGAAATTCATGAATACAGCAAATATTAGTTTACCATAAGTTACATAAGTCACAGATCCTCAGCTGCTATGAATTAGCATAGCTTTGCTGATTCACACTACCTGCAAATCTGGCCCATTGTCTCAACATTAAGGAACATAATACACAAGCTGCAGGATACACTATGATTTAACAGGTCTTTTCAGTCTTTATTTTCGGTGAGTCTATCTTAATTTTTTCAGTGACAGTCCCTTTATTGGCATAAGAAGGCTTTCAGATGTATCCAAATTTAATACTGCATATCAACTTTCAGTGCAGAGAGCAGGGTTTTAGTGTTAATGGGATTTGGTACAATGTGTCTCCATTTTATATTACTGTCTCCCTGTCTCTTGATAAGAAGGTTCAAAACAGAGAGAAGACAAATTTTTTAAAAGTGCATTTGTTATTCATGGAAGCTAGGAAAGGGGAGAGAGAGAGAGAGAGATGTAATCTATTTACAGACAATCATATATTACTGACTGCAGCTGAGTGACTAATGGAGAAAATTATTTATGAATATTCATGTGAAGTCAAAAGTTTTGTGTGTTCACTTTTTAGAAACATTTGAGCACTTGAGAGTTATTTACTAGCAGGAATAACCAAGAAAAGTTCATTTTACACTCAAATATTCATTGAAGACACATTTTGAACTGTACAATCAACAGTCAGACTCACAATTCACTCCATTGTGTTCATAACTAATACACATGAGGTATGCATATGTAGTTCATGCAAGTTTTGCAGAGACACCGCTCTGTATCATTTTAATGTCAGAGGGCAACATACAGCTGGAACACATACACAGATTTTTGCACAAATAAACCAATGAAAGTTCAGCATAAAGCCAGAGATAACATAATATCTATTGCCAAAAGGCCCAGAACTGACCTGTATAACCAAGGAAAGCCTTAGTGGTTCCCGCACTGTCCCCTGTCAGCTGTTCATATAAGGTATGATCCTGTTCCTGGGAACTCACAGGCAACACTTCCATGGACTTCAAATGGGTGAGAGATTGAACCCATACAGAGCCTTGAACAGACTCTTGCCAATACGTGCTCTGCGGAGCTGAACCTTTCCATTGTTATCACGATGCACAAGAAGGGCAGGAAATTTTGCCGTCCAGGGGACAGGTTGATCCTGGAACAACAAAATCACAGATTTCTAAATTTTTGCTGAATAGCACCCATAAGGCCACATTCAAATGAGGAAAGTGAAACATCCTTCCCCATTTCTTAAAAGGGCACGCACTACATATTATGCATACTCTGTAAGCAGCATTAGTATGTGATTTCCTTATTTCCCCTGAGAATAGCCCTGTGCACCATCCTTCCATGGGGCATTCTATTACCACTAAGAGTAGGAATATGTTTTTGGACGAAACCACACAGATATCATTGCAGGTCTAGTCATCTTTGTATATGTTCTTGGATTTATATGTAGACCACACCACTTTCTCTGTGGCTGTCCCATTATACCTTTCCATGCAGTCACTCACAGGTGACTTGCCATATGGTTTCCATGTGTCTTTATGGAGGAAATAGAATTAGGGTTGCCAGTTTCAGCTATAGGCTCAAACTGCTACTGATAGATTTTCTGGTGTGTGTACATGGCTCACCAGGAAAAATCTGGCCCATAATCATAGTCTCCTATTTAAACTCTGAGCAATCCCCACTGTTCTGGATGACTCAAAACCTCTTATGAGCGTCTTAGCTTTTAAATTTGCAGAATGATTTGTAGCCTCCCTTGTACGAAGGAAACCATACCACTATGGAAGTATTTAATTAATATACATTATTAACAGGCACTATGTAGAATGGCAAAAATTAGTCAATAGAACTAGTTATATTGGGGTGCAGTCTCTTCTCTTACATTGGTGTAAATCAGGAATAACTCCATTGAAATTAATAGCATTACAGTACTGGGATTGTTTTCATACTACAATCGGGCCCATTTTACATAAACATACAGAACAAAAGTTGTCTTGAAATGGCCAAATCTGTTCTCTTTAGAGTCAGTGGTTATTTTGCCACTATTTCAGTGGGAGTAGCATTGGACTCATACAACAGACCTTTGCAGTATGCTGAGGTACTTTTTTGTACACTATGTTTTAATAGACTAATGACATATAGAAGATGCTATTAATGAATTTAATACTTCAAAGCTATGTAGTCTCATCTGTTTTAAAGTTATTTACCAATAGCAACACATTAAAAATGAATTAAATTAATTTCCCCCTTTATATTGTTTCTTCTAATATTAGCCACACAGCATAAGCTATATAACTTTAAAATGTTGTGAAAACAAAATATGCAAGTGTATGTTAGCCAACTTAGAGATACAAAGTTAAATACTATTAAACTTATTTTAGTATTATTGTTTTTAAACAAGTATGTATGATTTCAGCACGAACATTCCCATGAGATAATAAAAAAGTTGCCTTGACAACATAGTTTAAAACTCATAAATTGGCTGCCTGCCTAAAGTTAAGACTTTTCAATCACAAATTAAACAGACTTTTCTGTCACAACTTAATTTTACATTACCAAGGGAAATAATGAGAGTTTAAGATCATTTATAATATATCTTTGTATAGGACTCCATTTAACAAAAAGGAAGAGATAAAAATAGAATGATATGAAACAATATAATTATGTTTTAAAAAGTCCTGGCTATTATTCCATGGTCACAAAAAGATCTGAGAAAGCTATATGCAGCAAATAAAAATTACATTAATTTAGCCCCTTTTTCTGTTCATGAATTATCTGTGAATAGAAATTAATTTTTACAGATTTAGTTGTTGATTTATTTTAAATAACAAATACTATTGCTTTGACTATTTCTTATTTCTAACTTGCTATTTGCATTGTGTTACTGGTCACCTGAGTTGCATGGTGCATGTAGAAAGACCCACAGAGAACTTTCAAGTTAGCCATATGACCATTTCCAGTGCCAATACCTGTGCAAAGCCATACCCCCTATAGAGAAGGTCTGTACAGTTTAATAGAAAATGACAAACCTTCCATCAGTTTCTATGACAACCCTACAAAATTTAACAGAAAAGTATATTCCTGCTATAGAATTCTATAGGATGGTTAAAAGAAAACCCATAAAAAGGATAGTCTTTATTCATTCTATGGTCAACATTTGAATAAATGCTATACTTTACACTCATTTTGCTCAGGTGTAGATGACAACACAAGGCGCAAGACGATTGAAAATCAAGCCCTATTGGTTTTTACAGTAATTTCTATAGATGCTATTACATGGTTATAGAAACCAATTTTAAAAAGACCTGTCTTTTTTTTTTGGACCACACTGTTCCAGCCGCCTTGCCCCACAATTTTTATAGTGGGGATGCTGAAAGCCATTGAACCAAACTGTAAATGCTGTATGTAATGGAAACCACTTCAGGCTAAGGGGTATGTCAGTACCCCCAGCATCCTTCGTTTCAGCCTGTGGGGGCTACTCCAGCCTTGCAGGTGGGGGAAAGAACCATCTATTCCACCAATGGTGAAATTACAGTAATAAGTACATGATTATAAATACTGCATATGGGCTAGAATGAGTACAGGATAAAAGAACCTATGTTTAAGGAATGCACTTGCAGTATTAGCAACATTGTGAAAGATCAGGAAGAAAAAATCTGCAGCCCTTTGGAGCATTACAACAGCTGGAAATCTATGTTTGTTGACTCCATAACACAAAAATTTCAGATTAATGTGCAGTCTGCTACACAGACCAGCCTCCTTACTTCCCCAAAATAAACCCCACAGTTGCAAATAAACCTGAATTTATATCCATACATTTGCAAAGCCAAAATACTGCAAGGGTATGGTTTAAAGAGATTTTTGTTATTTGGGACCTTGACTTTCAAGGGTTTTCAGCACAGCTGAAGATTGGCCAGTATTGTCTGATCTTTACCAAAAGGTACATTCTACAATAGGACAAGGTATTTTTGCCACAGTTTAGTCCTCTCTTCTCCATCTTCACATTCTTCATACTGGTTCGGTGGTTAGACATAACATGGATCTTTAGGCTGAAGAGTAGGAGGATTAGGTCCAAGAACAGTTCTCCAGTGCCAGTGTATCATTCCTCCAAATTGAGACTCTATTATATCTCCTGTCCATTTGAGATAGTCTGTAGAGATATACAAGCCTCTAGCACAAAGGTGAGCCACTGAGCATTTGCTGGTGGTTTGTAGAAAGCTGGCTGGCCCTATGGTGCTGGATCTCACATTTTCAGCTGCTGAGTCACATCAAAAGAGTCTAAATAAATTAAATACATCTCTAATATTTTGTAAGGAATTTTGTAAGGAATTGCTGTAGTTGCCTCTGGGCTGCTCTAGGATTACTAAAGGGAACGGGTAAATCTGTGCAGTTGTGAATGGGAGGGGAACTGATCTCTATTTAGATGTGGTTCAGGCTGTGAAAACTTATGAGAACCCCTGCGCTAATCCACAAAGCTACTCATCTCCTTTAATGAGGGTAGTCTCCAAACAGAATAGTTGTAATGTAAAGTTTACAAACATAGGTTCTAAACAGGATTGCTGGCATAAGGAATCAGCTCCAGTAGTTTAGGAAATTAAAGGAACTATGAAAGGAAGCTGGCTTCATTTTTGCTGAGTTTAGATAAGTGAGTACCGGAAGGTTGGAAGAAAGGTACATGGTGCAAACAAAGAAAGCATTGGTCTTTGTCAACAGCATAGATAAGAGTTCCCAAAGAAATGTACCAGATAGTTCAGTAAGTGTTCTCAGGGCTGTATAAACTCATTATAAAGAAAAAAAACACCACCTCCAGAGTTTTGATTTCTTCTACAGAAAATGCAAAGCTCTACAATTAAGAAACAGCACTGAATAAAAAGAGAAGAAATGAAAGAATGTGTAATTCATATTGATATAAAACAGTTTTAAAGGAAGCAGAAAGCATCCATTCATCTGGAAGAAAAAAAACTCCACTGTAGAAAGAATCTAAAGCAAGTGGTCAACATAACAAGAAAGGGGACATAACATTTAAAGATTATAACATAACCGACAACTCACTGTCACTGCACATTGACTTTGAATATAAAAGGAGTTTCAAGGTCTGTAGAGCGAAAACAAAATACCTTTGCACAGTAGATACGTTACACACTACATTAGACATGTGAATTTAAATGCCCATTATTGTATCTTTTGGAATCCTACACACACACACACACACACACACACACACACACACACACACACACACACACACCCCTACCTATCTGCTGTCAGCACTAAATTATTGGTGGCCACTATTTCACTTGTGATGTAACTCTGGTTGTTTTGGGAACAAGGTAAATAAGATAGTAGTAGCTGTTGATTGAAAGGCAGATTGTGCAGGCTAAATATCATTTCTACCTGCAAACGTCCGACTATTGATAAGAAGCTAGTCTTTACACTGGTAATTTACCCCTGTGGATATGGGAAGTTCTCAGGGTTCATCTACCTACAGGCCTTCTGGCACTCTCAGATTTGAGCATTTCCTCAACAAACAGGGCCTTATTACAGTTATATTTTTGTTTGGTTGCTGCCTGGATGTTTAAAAACTCTTTTTATTGCAGTTTCAGTAAACTGTATGTTGTCAGCAAGGCACAGCCAATTTTTGTTTTGATATACAAGATCCTGCCACCTTTACATTCTCGTCAGGCACTGTAAAATGTAAGTCTGATGCCACTAGACTCACAAGAGGATCCAATATCAAAAGCAAGAACCAAAGGCTACAGAAAGAACTGGGAATATTTTTAGAGGGCGGCATAGCTTCCAGTTTTATATAGCTCAGTATGTGACATTTCCAGTCAGTGATGATGCTTCACTGGTTCCCCTCATGAGGTCCCCAGGAGTGGTGACAGCCGGTATTCCCTGGGTTTGGGGAGGAGCCAGGAGTAACTGGAGGAGCCTGCAGGGAGCTTGCTGGGAGGGGTGGAGCATGGCGGGGGATAGCGGAATGCATCTAAGGAGGTGTCAGTACAGGACGGGATGGACCTGTGGATGAGGCTTTGTTGGGAGTGGGAGAACTGGAGCAGTCCAGGCGGGAGTACTGGAGTGAATCTGGGCTGGGCACCACTACAGGGTGAGAGAGATGTGGTTGAGTGCGGGTGGAAAAGCCTGGGATTGGTGGTGGGGGTAGAGCCTGGAGCAGCCTGGGGGGTCTCTAGGTGAGTGAGGGAGCCTGGTGGTGGCTGGCGTTAGGTGGGAGAGTCACGGCAAAGTCCCTCATCCTGCCCCTCCTCCACATTAACCCCCCACCATTCAGCTAGCCATGTTCAGGTCCTATCCCACCCTGTTTGGCCTCTGACCCCATCCTATCCATCCTTCCAACCCCTCCCCATTGTCACTAGACCCTGTTCCCCCTCAGCCCCATCCCAGCCCTCAACCCCACCTTGTCTCCCTCCACTGGCCTCACACCTACCCTGGTGGCAAGGCACTGAGGCAGCCAGTGCATCCTCTTGCTCCTCAGCCCGCCCTCACCACAGCTCAGAGTGCCATGCAGACTGCCAGCAAGCAGCAGGAGTCTGGGCCACAGCAGCCCGGAGGGAGGCAAAGGGGCCGCCTGGCTGCCCTTGTAACCACAGCCCAAAGCAGCTCCCGTTGGCAAGGAGGAGTAATTGCAGGGAAATATGGTACAAGGAGAGTGTGTCACTTCCTAGGGTTGAGAGGCACCTCACTGCTGCCTGCCCTTAGCATGAGGAAGCCTTGTCTGTGCCTGCCATCAGTCAGTTCCTCAGCTTCATCCGCTACTGGCAACACAAACACTCTCCAGTAAGAATCTTAGACCCCGCTGTTACTCTGCAGTTTGGCACACCCCAACCCTCGAGCCCTCCAAGCATCAACCTGGTCCACAGGACACTTACAGTATTCGCAGATTCATTGCTTCCAGATTCACTGCTTCCAAAGAAACAGTATACCACAGCTTACCAGTTCCACCTCAGTCACCGCTCCACTTAACACACAGCACTTATATTTAGTTTCACTCTAAACATATTTGTTTATTTAACAAAACAGAGATTCAAGTGGTAGCAAGTAGAAGCGTTGGAAACAAATGGTAACATATACAAAAATTATAACATGCATTCTAGTGCCTAGACTTAATTAAGCAGATACTCTAGCAGACATCAGAATATTGCTTACCCAAAATTCTTGCTATGCTTCACAGACAGGTTGGCTGTGACACTCTTTTAATGAGACAAGCAAGTGTCAGTTGCCTCCTACGTGAAGGATCCTGTGTGTTTTCTTGTACCCCAAGATATACCAGATATATGTCTTTATTCATAAACAGATCAATCACCTCCTACTGTTGTAGATTCCCTTTCTTGTAGACTTCACAGTCTCTTATTTAGCCTTGGCTAACTTTGCAAATAGGCATACATTATGAGACATGCAATACACAAACAGCCAGACAGGGAGATAGGTAAAAGGAATTTTTCTGAAGCACAGCACATCCTGGTGACCTGTCAATTCCATGACCTTAAGAACCTATATCAGTATAGAGACACAACTCTTAAATATTACCTGCATATACATTTTGCAATGATTATGACAAGTGGGCTACTGGCTCTCGGTAGAGACTTGACATACCACCCTTTGGTGAACTATTATGCATATCTGACCCAAGGGATCCCTGTACAACCCAATGCACCCCATGCCCTCTGCCAGGTGGCACCAAGTTGTCCCTAGGTCAAAGAGAGTAAAGTTGAAGTTAAGGGTGAAAAAAGTGATCAGAGGGGAAAATATAGGAAGTCAGGAAGCAAGAGAGTCTAGACTCAAGGAGCACTATCGCTTCTTGACAAGTGACAGAAAACCAGTAAATTCAATCAAAGCACTTGGTAGCTATATAAAATATTACTGTACACTTGCAGATGGGAATGATGGCACAAACCATGGCAGTTCTCCAAGCCCCACAAGCCAGAGTCCTGCTGGACATTATGGCAGTTAGTATAGCAAGATTGGCAAGAGTATCTGAATGTGGCAAATGATAGCGAGTTGTAAAATGGAAACCAGTGGATTCCACCTGTGCACTATGAAACGGCATATGTTGTATGCTGAATGGGGGCATATACAATCACCAGTATATAATGGAACAGAGAAAGGCAAAAATGCCACATCAGGACCCTAGACTCTCTTTACAAAGGACTAATTTCTCAGATCAGATCTAAAGATAAGTTGTACAGTACATTAGAGGGACTGATGTCTGCCTCCAGACAGATATTTGTGCCACTTACTACCTTCCCAAAAATATGAATACCCACACCCACAGTCATTATTATGACAGCAGAACAACAAAAACAAGCATGTTTTTGGAGAAAAGAATTCCTTGTGGAGGAAAAACACATGTTTTTCTAGTCTAGTGTCTGATAGCATAAGTCAGATAAATGTGCATGAAATTCATTTCAATTTAGAAGGAATATCTTATGTTATCATGGAGCCTCCTCGGATGTGAAGTCAATAAGGAAGTAGCATACTAGACAAGTTTGGAGACATCTTTCAGTTGAGACTATGTTTCAATTAAATGAGATTTTGGAAAGCAAAATGTAGCTGTCAGGACACTGTGAATTTGTGGCACCCACTAGCTGAGTTAGGGTTCGTAAATCAATTAAAGAGCAGTGTGTAATCAATAATTGTAGTTTTTGCATTACTGGCAAATACATAATACTGGAGTGTATTATACTGTCCCCTATTAGCCTATAATATTACAGTATAATAGTGTGTCGTCTAGTTATTGAAGCATAGGAATGGAATTCAGAAGATCTGGGTTATACTTCCTGTTCTGCCACATAAATTATTGCATGACCTTGGTCAACTCACTTAATTTATCTTTTCCTCACTTTTCTCAGCTATATATTGTGGGGGCAATACTTCTCTAGCTCTGCCTCAGTGGTGTTATGAGGCTTAGTTCATTAAAGTATTCTGAGAGCCTCAGATGGAGGGTGCCTGTGAACCATAAATCATCATTAATACTAAACTATTGATATGAACGTTTCAGAACACTGATGTAACTCTGAAGTCAGTGGAATTAGATCAGGCATGAATTTGGCCAAACACAAGTGGCAGTAATGGAATGCAAATTATATAAACAAAATGTGAGAGAGGGGGCCTTACCAAATTGCATGGCATATATCTCAGGGTACTCAGAAGTCTACTCTTGTACCAGCTTATCAAGGGCAAAAGAGTCAGCATGTGGGATTCCATATAGTTGAAGAGTCTGATGTGTCATGAAATACCTTCCCCGCTGCTTAATAATTGCTGTGTTGCTGATATGTTGTATTACTGGGCCATATGTAGTCTGTGTTTATTAAGCTGCAAGAATTAGAAGACACTTATCATGGTTGTATTACCTAGACTGTTCTGAGCCCAGATCTTTCAGTTGAGGGTTGATCCAGTGAGCAATCTTTATTATAAGGAGCTCCCACAAGATTTTAACCCTTAAGGAAATCAGTGTATGTGTCACAGAGGGAAAGAACAAGTAGATGAGGGACCTATTTGTTTTTCCAACTAAATGCCCAAAACTCAGGAGAGAGGCAACATGACTTGGCAAACAGATCAAGTGCATTTGCTGGAAATATACTAATTGCAGAGAACAGTGATAGGAGAGCTAATCCTCAGTCTTCCTTCATTTTGGTAGTAGAATTTTAACCAGAAGCTTCTGAGCTGCCTGCCCCTCTATCACATCACTAATATCATCCTAGTGAATGACAGTTGCCTTGTTGTAAGAACAACAAAGAAATGACTTGAAATGTGGGAACCAGCCACTTGGAGGGTTGGGGGGGGGAAGAGAGGGAACAATATGTCTCAACTCTTAATCATCCCCAAACCACACCTGAACCTTTTGAGAGTCTCAGATCCATTCAGATTAGAATCCTCTCTTTTCTCCCCATTCTGATTCTCAACATTGCCATAACTGCTTCCTCAAATTTCCACTGCCATCCTTCCTTCCCAGCTCCTCAGCATTAAGCTCCTCTCCTATCAACCCCTTCCAACTGGCAATTTTGACTCTCTCCATTCCCATGACTATCAATAGCCCCTTCCTTCCCCCACCCGCAACTTCCATGTTTCCCTTAAAGGTAAAGTTCCAGAGAATGTAATATTTTTAAACCATCCTATATAACTTAATGGTGTATTATAATCCTATTCTATAGCATAGTTTAAAAAATTACAGAAATATTAGCATTTACTATTAAATCCTATAGATTTTTTAGAAACCTATGGTTTCATTCCTATCAAATTCTGTAGGACTTTTCTGAGAAACCTTGCATATCACAAATACACCTTGGAAGATCCCATTGACTTGGGAGCTCTGACAATCTTCTGGTTTGGGCTTTTTGTTCACCAGGGCACGTATCTTCAGCATTGCCAAATCTCTGCAGAAAAGCTCTTGGTCATGCTGGCTCCTACAATGGAATCCATAAATTCAAGAGGGAAGAAAGGATAGAAACCTTATTGATGATCATGACAGATGATTTCTGGGGGCTGTTAAATCATTAAAAAGAAGAAGGAGAGCCTTAAAATATTCACAGCATCCAGCTGGTTTCTCCCCCACTAGAAATGACTAGGAGTGTATTATACCTGGTAAACTTAAAATCATATAAGTAGAACATGCAGTTATGTAGAGATATGTCTGACACACCACCAATATTTGCTAGAAATGTAGCTCTAGAAAATATGTGTACAAACAGATCCACCAGTAATGAAGATCAAAGATCAGCATCTGGAATAAATGCAGTTTCCAGATCAAGTGCAGACATTCCCCTAAATTAGGAAATTACTTGTATGTGTGTTCAAAAAAGAAGAATGTGTCATTAGACTTTGATCCCTAAATTCCATTGAGTGAATAGTGAAAACCATATGATTAATTCTCTTGTAAGGTGCACTTGTAATTTGGCTATACAAATATCAGGATTCTAGTGCATGGGAATCTGTGATTGCCAGATCTTCAAACCAGCATCTAAATTTCATCATGCACCCATTGACACACACAAATTGGGCACTCATCTCACTAACCTCTTTCATTGTGTATGTCTACTTTGAGTGCACAAATGTAGGATCCTGATTATATGAGTGGGTACACATGCCAAACATACATGCTCACACGTGGGGGTCAGTTTGAAAATTCTACTCTTCACAGAAATGGACATGCTCCCCCATATCTCATCATCTCCAACCTATCACTTTGTGAAGTACTGTGTCTTGCAAATTGCTGAGCACTTTAGGGGTGTAGAATCAAGCCTTATACGAACAGTGAAGCTGCATGGTTCTGCTACTCTTAATAATTTGAGATTCTGTTGTCCGGGTAAGTGCTGACGCACATCAGAGGGTTTTTTATACATTAATTAATAGTCATTAATGTTCAGTGTGGCTGTTGACAGAGGTCGTACACTACAAGAATGAGAAAATGCCTTTTAGCCAATTCTGAACCATTCAAACATCCTGGGCTTGAAAGTTCATCTCATGTTAAAAATATTGTGGGGTAATGTGCCACTTAATACAAACTTTTGAAAAAGGGAGAATAGAAGAGGGAGAGAGGAAGGGGTTGTGTGTGTGTGAGAAAGGAAGGGTGAAAATGGGGAAGAAAGAGACTGAGATAAAAGGAACAGAGGAAAAAACAAACATTCTTAAAGATAAAATAAAGTCAAACCATACAATCAAAGGGCACCCAGTTGTGTCTGCAGAGGCCCTGATGCTGCAAAGAGAACAGCAGAGAGTCAACTGCAGCACAGGGACAACAACTGGATTCTTTTATCCCTAATTTGTGCAGTAGCACAGGTTTGCCTTTAGCTGACAGAAAATCTGAATTGAAATCTTCCTTAAAAAAAACACCAGACTCATGCAATGAAAATTACAGGAGTAAACAGTTCAAAATGCAGAGTAGATTTATAATCCCTACACAGCCAAAAACCAATTCAAAAGGTTCATAAACTCCACAGAGTTCACTCTAGGTCATTCATATGTTCTTGCATTCCACAGAAGTGTCTCACGTAACAGGCTACATTGAAGGGGCTAATGCAGATTTTCTAATATAAATCATAATAAGTTCTGCATGTGTGAGTTATTAGTGGGAAAATGGTGCCTCCCATGCACGACAACGAATAAACATTGACTGGTCATTCCCACACTGACGATATAAAAGGTGAAATTCATGCATTTATGCCACCAAGCATTCATTAATTAGGCCTATAATCAATAGCATGTAACAATTGCTATAGAAGAACCATCTTGGTACTTTACCAAGATATATGGCTTATGAAATTTGAGCATAATTTTAAGACGTTCAGAAAGAGCCGTTAAAAGTCTATGTTTAACCCCAAAGCTGCCTGTACCTTAGAAAAAGGTGACAATCACTGGAGTCTCTCTTCTCCCACAAGCAGAAACTATCCACATGCTGTTGTAAGGATGAATTTAATTTCTTTAGATTTTGCATCTCAACAAAGTTCTTTACCCTTGTGTTTTTCTGTTGCCAGCTGGTGAATGAGCAACAAGAAAGCAGACCCCTCTTGAGCCCCTCCATTGATGACTTTCTCTGTGAAACCAAACCAGAAGCCATTGCCAGGCCAGTAACATCAAATACAGCTGGTAACTAATTTTCTTTATCATCCCTCATTAAAGGAAGATAATTTATTTTTATTTTAGCTTAATTATTGTACTTTTTGCCAGATAACATATTAGTTTCTTATTTTTAAATCAAACAAGATTCATTATTAATTATTTTCACAAAACTGTATTGGTAGTAAATTACAAATGGATTAATCCGGGAGTATCAAAACCTTGTTGGTCACGCTTTGGTTTTGTAAAATCAAAAAACTTAAACCTGGGGTTGTTAGGATCCAGGTCTCAAATTATACCAAAACTTCAGAGTTAGGGGTTGAGATGTGCAGCTCTGATTTTAGTCCATTGGGAAAGTGATTTTGGTTTGGTAACTCCTCAGCCTGGCTGTTCTTTTGCAAAAACTTAACCATGGGTGGGTTGCATCTAGTTCTTGTTTTATCAAAACTTCCTAAGTTTGGATAATGGTTTTTGATAAAGGCTTAAGTAATGGTTTATGGCCTTGTCTTATTTCTATAATGTTCATTTAGTCTACAGTGCAGTCTTCACCACTGGGCTTTGTAATGAACATGGCCATTCCAGTTGTGAAGTAAGATTCTTCCCAAGTACAGAGTGCCTTTGTTATCCCATTGGTGAGTGTATGTTACAGATCCCCCTTTGTCTGATCATAGAATATCAGGGCTGGAAGGAACCTCAGGAGGTCATCTAGTCCAACCCCCCTGCTCAAAGCAAGACCAATCCCCAGATTTTTATCCCAGTTCCCTAAATGGCCCCTCAAGGACTGAACTCACAGTCTTGGGTTTAGCAGGCCAGTGCTCAAACCACTGCAAGGAAAATATGAGTTTGTTACTGTCCTAGTTCAAGCTGTAGCAGTTCATGCCTAGATAGTGGCCATCACACTCCCACAAAATTATGCTAGGCTGGAGTGAATTTCAGTTAATGACAAAAATATATATATGTTCATCTAAATAGTGGCAAAACGCCTGATGAACAGTATTCTATCTAATACCAGTGCAACTGCTGCCAAGTTTGTTTCAAAGGCTCATTATCATTGAAACCTCTTCTTGTATATTTTTTTCTTATCCTAGCATTTACACTGATCTAAATTATAGAACAGGGTTTTACTTCCCTACTTTATGGGACACAATGGACCATTAGGCGTTTCTGTAAATGAAAAAAGTTCCTTTATGAAAAACATGAGCCAAATATTACTCCATTTCTGCTTGTCATAACCACACTGGTCTTCCTGCCACTAATTCTTTATTACTTACAGACTTGCTTTATTGAAAACTTGGGAAGAAAAAAAAAGAGATACTAAAATACTATCCCCTTCCAACTGGGAAAAGAAGAGAAAACCTGCAGCTGTGCTCAGGAGCTTTGCTATTGAAATAATGTAATAAATTTCTTATTTGCCTTGTGTTTCAATAAGATAGAGCAAGTAATAAAAATGACATGGTAATCCTGAAAGCACTCAAAATTAAAAAAAGTATACTGTCTTCCAAGATTAGCTTTTAAGATTTTAGTGTTGCTGTTCAGTGGTATGTTCAGAGGTAATATGCCACTTGCAAGGTACAAAGCTAATCAAAGTAAATTAATTGATCAGTTGAGGGACAATGTAGTTAACACAACTACCATATTTTATAAATATTTCATAAAACAGCTTGCCTTATTACAAGCCATTGGAATGACCAAGTGGCGAATTCTAATTTGTGTTCATACCTCTTGCTTTGGATACCACTTATAAATGAATTTTTCACATTGAGAAAGAGTTTCAGACAGATGGCACTTGCCAGTTGCCAAGTAAATCATGCACATAATTTGTGTGCACAATACTCCATCTGTATGCCCAAATCAGGTACCTGATATATTTGTGTTTGCAGTTACCTAATTTTCAAAGGCAACGAGGGCAATTGTGCCTACAGATTAGGCATACAACTGTACATGTATTATATGCTAACTAGGCTAACAATTTGCTTCAGTATGTTTTCACAGCTTCAGAGCTGTGAGGGGAAAAAATACTCACTATAAACAGGACTGGGAGCAATATTACATTAATGCACCATAAGAGTAGGCAGCTGCAGGACTACACCTCCTCTTTCATCATGTCAGATTCCCTCAACCAGTCACCAGCAATGAATGTTTGGCTTCTTCCAAGATATTTCTTGTTTTCATTACCCCACCCCTTCCTTATTTGGTACTTCCCTACTCAGTTATGATATCAAACACACCATACCCCAAATACTTTTAGAATTCCAAAATCAAAACCAAATTCACTGAATCAAGACTTAGAAGATGAAAAAGCAACAACTTAAGACTTCATCCTGGGCTTTGGAAAACTGAATTGTACAGGTTGCTAAAATAATGCTGAGTCTGAAACTAAGTCATCAAAAGCAAGGACATTCAGAATTAAGGTCGGATTATTATTTAAAAATTCTAGCACTAAAAGGACACCACCAGGTTGGGCCCTACTATGCTAGGTAACGTACAAACATAATAAATTACAAAGAATCTCTCTTAATTCACTGGTTAAGACTATATATCATGTGTATTCCCCCAAAAAGCTATGCTGCAACATATGTTGTTGGACTATATGAACCCTTCCAAGCCCAGTAAGCTGTGCAGGAGATTCTGCATATTAGGAAGGGGGTTCAGCTGAGGTATCTCTGAAGTCTTTGTAATGCCTCTGAAAATATTGACGACGATCATTCATAATTCATGCTGACTTCTCAGCCTACCCACACTTCTGTTTCTTACACATTAGCCAAATCTAAGTTCATTCTTGTACAAATGTCACTACTAAAAAAAAAAATGCAGTTAACAAGAAGGCAGTAACCCCACCCCAGGTTTCAACATAATAATGGTTGCAGCGAGTTGTATGCATAGGAGGTGCTGTGTTGCCCTGTATGAGGCAGTAAAAACCATGGTAGTGAATGCTACAGTAGTGACTATAAATTAATGAATATTTTGAGACAAATAGGAAACTGATCTAATATGAGCTGCCTTCCATGAATGCGTCAAAGCCAACAGACAAGGAATGCCTGAAAATTTACAGACAACTAACAGGTGTAACAAAAGAACCTTGGTCAACAGCAGTAAAGTATACACCAGAAGCAACTCTGACCTGTAGGAACTGTAAAGTGTCTTCAATTATCAACCCATGCTTTCATGCACCTGGTGAACTTCTGGGAAGCTGTTTGTTTATTCCTTTCCTCCTTTAACCTTGGAATTGGTTATGTGCAATTAGAGGATTAAAACTGATACCTTGAATGTAGTCAGTTTAGCATATGGACTTTTGGAAATCTGAAATATATCTGCTTATATCATCCTTCTACATCTAAGAAAAGTAAAGGGTGCTTAATATGTAATAAGTAGTCAACAATTTAAATTATAATTGCAGATAACATCTTTTGAGACTTTTTTTGAAAATATTGGACTTTCACATATGTTGGTTTTTTAGTGATTTATGATGTGTTTCTTCCCATTATTCTACTGCAAACAGAGGATTTATTGTTGTATTTCTTTTTGCACTGATGTCAGTTGTTAGGTGTATTTTATCTGCATGGAACTGTTAAATTGATGAAAACAGTTTTTTTAAAAAAAAAGTTAAATTGCAGGAAAATACATAAAAATTAGCAGCTTCAAGATTTCAGTGAAATGAAAGATTAAAATTCACATAAACTCAAACTGTTAGAATTCCTTTATTAGAGCTGAGGATAATTATTTTTAGTTCTAATTAATGTGTAACCCAAGCAATATGCATCTTTCAATAGAAAATGAAACACTGAATTAAATGAAACTGAATAATAGTTTTTCTTTTAGCACAGACAAATAGGTTAGAGGAATGACTGTAGGTACTTCAGGTAGTTAAAGGGGCAGCATACATTTTAAAAAAAAAGTAATTATAGGTGCTATGCCTGCCTAAAAATACCCCTGCCAGTTTTTGTTGCTTTACAATCACATTTACCTATTTTTGAAAAAAAAAAATCTCTCACCTCTTATGTGGAAGATTCACATAAACAAAAGGGGAAATTGATTGACCCCACAGACAAAACAGTGCAACTGAATATAAATAGAGTGCTGTCAAATACACCAACTAAAAAAAAACTGAAAAAGAGAGAAAAATATTTTTTAATGTCTGTTAAAATAATCTTATGTGTTACTTGTATCAATGAGTAGGTAAAAAAATTTCAGACAACTGTGATTTTTATATAAGAATATTAGCAGTTTAGCTTGGTGTGTGTTTCTTGCAGCGTCCAAAAAACTAATTATGGTATTTAACACATTTTAGACTGATATTTTCAGAAGTGCCTAAAGGATTTCTATGCCAATCTCTTGTTAAAGTTTAGTAGGAACTGAGCATCCAAATCTCAGATAGTTTTGAAATATCCTCCCTAAAACACTGTAAATCTGGATGGCCAAATCCTCCTTGCCTTACCCATATGAACAGTCCCAGATACCTCATTAGGATGAACTGCATGAGTAAGGCAAGCATGGATTGTCTCAGAGTGTTATTTTTCACCGGGAGAATTGTGAAGGGAATGTCTTCAAAGCGATTGGCTAGAGTCAGTGTGAATCATTCTGCTCACTCCTTACATGCATCTTTGAAACCCTACCTCTGAACACAAAATGATTGCAAGCTGATTTAGTCTATAATCTTCTCCCTAATAGAGCACAACACAATAGTAATCTCATAACTGGCTGGTACTCAGATGGGCTTTAATTGCTTTCAGTACTTTAAACTGGTGAGACTGGTCCTAATCCTCTCTCAGAGCCAAATTGCATAATACTGGGACAACTAGATCATGTGGGAAACTCTGGGCTAAGACTTTCAAAAATTACTAGTGATTTCTGCTGCCAACTTGAAACAACTTAAAAGGGCCTTTCTGAAAATCAGGTGACTCAAGACCAGCATTCAAAAAAACAAGGCACCCAAAAATCACTAGTCACTTTTCAAAATCTTGCACATATTCCTTACCCAGTAACCATGTAACATCTACTATGTCAAATACAAATGTGTTTAATTTAACTCAATTTTGCTTTAGTCAATTAAAACAAATTTAAAAGAAAAATCTAATCAAATAAATTAAAACTGAACTCAATACTGAGTTCTAACATTTTGCATCTCTGATAGTATTATCAACTGGTCTGGATCTCTTGGATCTGAGTGAACCTGTCTTACAAACCCAAAGCAAGACAAAGAAGTCAGAGAATGCATCAAGAGGTGAAAACTTAAAGGCTTCAACCCACAGAAAGAAGACAGACAACTCAGACCTTATAAATGTGGATGCTGAGCAGAAGGTCCAGAGTGGGAGAGCACCAGAGAAATCATCATTAGATTTAGGTAAGAGCTGGTTAGTTCATCAGTGCCACTCAGCCATGCTTAACTTTACCAATTGCTCCTTACTGCTATCAGAAAAAAGCATCTTGGGCCATCTTCTCATTGCCATGCACCTTCTGTAGACATTTACACCACTGCACAGTGCATGTAAATTGTGATTTAGTAGCATTTTATACCCACTTTACTCTCAGTGTGCACTGGTGTAAATGACTACATGGGATGCAGGGCAATGGAGAAGCTGGCCCATACAATGGAATGTCTTGGTAAGAGGGTAAAGTGATTTTATAGTGGAGGGAAGCTGTTAAATGCAAATCAAACCAATCATTCTTTTTCCAAGGTGCCACTCAGGGTATGTCTACACTGCAGTTGGACACCCGCAGCTGACCCATGCCAGATAACTCAGGCTCGCAGGGCTCGGGATAAGGGGATGTTTAACTGAGGTATAGACATTCAAGCTAAGGCTACAGCCTCCCAATTCACAGGTCCTAGAGCCCAGTCCCCAGCCCAAGCCCAAATGTCTACACCACAATTAAACAGCCCCCAAGCCTGAGCCCCAGTCAGCTGGCACAAGCCAGACGCAGGTTTTTAAACTGCAGTTTAGATATACCCCCGGTGTCAACTGTGAGGTCACTTTTATGATCGGGACACTTATCTATTAGGAGCTGGGCTTGGGATAGCTCAGTGGTTTGAGCATTAGCCTGCTTAACCCAGGATTGTGAGTTCAATCTTTGAGGGGACCACTTAGGGATCTGGGGCAAAAATCTGTCTGGAGGTTGGACTAGATGACCTCCTGAGGTCCCTTCCAACCCTGATATTCTATGATTCATTTTGCAATGCTGATCAGATGGCATTAGGATAAAACATTTCCAAGCTGGGTTGGTTTGAAAGTAATTTATCATCTCTGGCACACTCTCTCTCACTAAACATTTCATATTAGCTTTTAATCAACAAGAGAGTAGCTGCCAGAGAGAGGCTTACAAATGCCAAAGTTTTAATTAAATATAAACCAATACCTTATAAATGGTGAGCAATGCTTGTTGTGAGGTAAGCTCTCAGAACTTAAATAAAATCACTGGGGGGCAACTTTCTCAAAACTCTTTCCAGATTGTCTCTGGGTGAGATCTTCAAAAGCACCTGAATGAGTTAGGTGCCTAACTCCTATTGATAGGTGCCTAGTTAACACTAACTCACTTAGATAGTTTTGAAAATCCCACCCTCTTGTTTTCTGGTAATGAATTGCCCTAGACTGAATACAGTATTCTAGGTGTTGTTTCCCAGGATTATATACAGTGAGACTAGTGTGTGCGGTGGAAAAGACGTTACACTGAAGAGGAAAGGGATCCAGGTGAAGGACTGGAGCTATACATGTTAAATACTGGTAAAGGATAGAAGAGGGCAGCGTCTTTAAAAATATCATCTTAAATACTTCAGTGCTGGGTAATGTAAGCCACTCCTAAGAATGGGTCAATGTATGTGCAAAAGAGTAACCATACATGTGCATCCTGGATCACTGAATTCTCTCGAAGAGGTTTTAGAAGTTAGAAAAAAAAATCCTCATTAAAAACAACCAGGTCATCACCTGGAGGTATTATTAGAAGTTAGAGTAAGAAACAGGTCTCAAACCAGCCAGGCCCATTTTAGACCTTCCTTTAAAATCAGCAGATATTACAAATGCCAACTGTACTTGTAACACACTGCTTTGCCTTAGGGTGACCAGATGTCCCGCTTTTATAGAGACACTCCAGATTTTGGGGTCTTTTTCTTATATAGGCCCCTATTACCCTCCACCCCCATCCAGATTTTTTGCATTTGCTGTCAGGTCACCCTACTTTGCCTAAACACATCAGTCCCAGAAAAGCTGCGGAAAATGAGAGTTCCATTCTTGGCCCAAGCACAGTATTCATAGATCAAAAAATCTCGTCACTGGATAACATTTGGCAGGATAATGATTTTTTTTTAAGTTAAATTCAGGTCATTTCCTTCCAAACTGTCCCAAACCTGAATCATTTCCAACCACAAGAGAAAAATTGACAAGGGGAATGTTCTCTGTCTGAAGATAACAGCGTTTCTTTCCATCAGGGCAGATCTTTAAAAGACCCTGATGTTCAAGAGGCTTTCAGCCTCCAATCTTACATTTTATTGTTTTTTTATTTGTACCCCTGTAATTTGTCTAGGTTAGTTCAAGTTGTTATCTGGATGTCTGAAGACCTTAATAAACTTGAGAATCAGTTCAGAAATGTGACTAAATGATTCAATTGCCTCCATAACCATTTGTACCCATAAATTGCAGGTGCTAAAAGGGAGGCTGGATTTTCAAAATCTGGCCCACAATTTGCAGGTTAAAAATAACCAAAACAACCAAGAAGCTGCCACAATCTCTGCAATGTATATAATTTACATTGAAATAACTAAGGCTAAGATTGAATCATGGGTATTTTTAGTAAAAGTCATGGACAGGTCTCAGACAAATAAAAATTCACCATCCGTGACCTGTCTGTGACTCTTACCAAAAATATCCATGACTAAATCTCTACTTCTGGGGCTCCACTGCTCTGGGGGGGGTCTGCTCAGTGCTGGGGGTTTACTGATCCCCAGCTGCTGCTCTCAGGGACCGCTCTATAGATGGCATCCAGCCGCCCCAGGACTACCGCTGCTTGGGAGGTCCCCAGGGCACCCCCAGAACCATTGCTTGGGCGCTCCCCGGAGTCAGCCATGCCAACCACTGTTCCTGCGGTCCCTGGAGCCAGCTGCCTGGGGCCACCTGAGCAGCAGCTGGTGCAGCTGGCCCCGGGGCAGCCCCTGGGACCACTGCTCAGACATTCCCCGGGGCTGCCCCCAAGACCGCTACTCGAGCGGTCCCCGGGACCAGCTGCTGCTTGCGCGGTCCCCAAAGTCAGCTGCCTAGGGTCTCCTGAGCAGCAGCAGGTGGGGCAGCTGGCCCTGGAGACTGCAAGAGCAGCTGGCCCTGAGTTACTCCAGCAGTAGTTGGTGCGGCTAGCTGAGGGCCACCCGAGTGGCTTGAGCGGCCCTAAACTCAGCCACACCAGCTGCTGCGGAAGTTGCCGAGGTCGTTGAAAGTCATGGAATCCACAACCTCCATGAAAGAATCGCAGCCTTAGAAATAATTCAGTTCACGCACAGTCCCACTTATTTCCTGAAGGATCTTAAAATGTTAGTGACTATGAAAATCAAGATTTAGGTGTTGCTGGTTCTCAAATATGTCAATTTTTCCCAGGAATTTCAACTGCCCTAAAGGGTTGGGCCCCATCTAAAACATATGCTTTCCAATCATCATAGAAACATAGGATTTTAGTGATTTAGAGGTGCAGTTTCCTCACCACCATTACTTGGAGCTGTAGACATAACGTTTTCTGAATTAAGTTCCCTAAAAGATTCATTTTTTTCCAGTAAATATTCAGACACAGCTCGAGAAATGGGATGAAGTGAAGTTTCATGGAGAGAGGAACTCCAAGGGTCATTCAGCTACAGAACGAAAATCTTCATCATCTAGAGCTCCATCAAAAGAGCTTTTATGGTAAATCATGCACCCACACCAATTTTAACCCACTGTATACATCATTGCCAACTTTGCTCAGAGATTTCCACTTGAGGTTCACTCACTCACACAAGGGCTGAATTTGGCCCAGTGTGTTTCATTTCTGCATTACCACTTGTAGAACTTAGAGAGGAAGGAAACTAGGCTACGGGGCAAGGGGAAAGAGGCATGGTCCGAGTAAGGGACTGGGACCCTGGTGCTCTGGAGTCCTGATCCTTACTCACACTTTGACTCCCTCAGTGGCTTTCTGTGCCTCTGGCCTGGTCTCCACTATGGGTTTAAACCGAATTTAGCAGCATTAAACTGATTTAACCCTGCACCCGTCCACACAACGAAGCTCTTTATATCAATATAAAGGGCTCTTTAAACCGATTTCTGTAATCCTCCCTGACGAGGGGAGTAGCACTGAAATCAGTATTGCCATGTCGGATTAGGGTTAGTGTGGCCACAAATCGATGGTATTGGCCTCTGGGCGCCACTTGCACCATTGTGACAGCTCTGGAAAGCAATCTGAACTCGGATGCACTGGCCAGATAGACAGGAAAAGCCCCGCAAACTTTTGAATTTCATTTCCTATTTGCCCAGCGTGGAGTTCTGCGCAAACACGGGTGGCGATGCAGTTCCAAATCCAAAAAGAGCTCCAGCATGGACCATATGGGAGATACTGGATCTGATCGCTGTATGGGGAGACAAATCTGTTCTATCAGAGCTCCGTTACAGAAGACAAAATGCCAAAGCATTCGAAAAATTCTCCAGGCTATGATACAGAGTCTGCAGCACAGTGCTGTGTGACAAGCGTAACGGAAAGCCAAAGAATCAAATGGACACTCATGAAGGGAGGGAGAGGGTACTGAAGACTCCAACTATCCCAGTCCCCGCAGTCTCTGAAAAGTATTTGCATTCTTGGCTGAGCTCCCAATGCCTGAAGGGTCAAAAACATTTTCCCTGGTGTTTCAGGATATATGTCATCAATTTACACCCTTCCCCCCCCCGAAAGAAAAGGGAAAAAACCCACTTCTCGCCTTTTTTCAGTGTCACCCTATGTCTACTGCATGCTGCTGGTAAATGGGGTGCTGCAGCGCTGAACACCAGCATCCCCTTCCCGGTGGCAGATGGTGCAATATGACTGATATCCGTTTTCATCATCAGCCTGTGAGTGCTCCTGGCTGGCCTCGGTGAGATTGGCCGGGGGCACCTGGGTAAAAATGGGCATGACTCCTGGTCATTCCTGGCAGATGGTACAAAACGGCTGGTAACCGTCCTCATCATAGCAACTGGAGGCTGAGCTCCATCAGCCCCACCCTTTCGTGTCTAAAGAAAAGATTCTGTACAGCCTGGACTATCACAGCAGCGGAAGGCTATGCTCCTCTCCACCGCGACCCTTTAATGTCCTGCCTGGACTATCATAGCAGCTGGAGGCTTTCTCCCCCTCATTTTATCTCACTAACAAGTCAGTGTTTATTTCTTCATTCTTTATTACTTCATCACACAATTGAGGGGACACTGCCACGATAGCCCAGGAGGGTTGGGGGAGGAGGGAAGCAATGAGTGGGGTTGTTGCAGGAGCTCTCCCTAGAATGGCATGCAGCTCATCATTTCTGTGGGATCTCTGGGGCTCTGACATGGAGCGGCTGTGCTCTCTGGTTCTCTAGTACACTTGCCCCATATTCTAGGCAGGACTAACTCTATTTTTAGACAAAACATAAAGAAGGGAATGACCCGGGGAGTCATTCCCATTTTTGTCCCTGCGCCCCCGGCCAACCTCAGTGAAGCCAGCCAGGAGCACCCATGACAGCAGCAGACGGTACAAAACGACTGATAACCGTCATCTCATCACCAATTTACAATGGCAGACGGTGCAATAGGGATGGTAACCGTCTCTGCTACCTTGCAAAGGCAAATGAATGCTGCTGTGTAGCATTGCAATACTGCATCTGTCAGCAGCATCCAGTACACATACTGTGACAGTGACAAGGCAAAAATGGGCTCCATGGTTGCCATGCTATTGCCTCTGCCAGGGCAATCCAGGAAAAGGGGCACGAAATGATTGTCTGCCATTGCTTTCATCGAGGAAGGATTGAGTGACGACATTTACCCAGAATCACCAGCGACACTGTTTTTGCATTGGGATCTCAACCCAGAATTCCAATGGGTGGGGGAGACTGCGGGAACTATGGGATAGCTATGGCATAGCTACCCACAGTGCAATGCTCCGGAAATCAATGCTAGCCTCACTACATGGATGCACACTGCTGAATTAATGTGCTTAGTGTGGCCGCGTGCACTTGACTTTATACAATCTGTTTTACAAAACCAGTTTTTGTAAAATCGGAATAATCCCATAGTGTAGACATACCCTCTGTTTACCTAGCTATAAAATAGAGAGAAGTGCTGTGGGCCTGATTCTCCACTTCATTATACTAGGTCCATGATAATGTAACTCCATTGGCTTAACCTGTATAATGGCAAATCAGACCCCAGATTTCTTTTATGAGTACAGGTTGTGTTGATTATTGTTTGCGTGGGGCTGAAATGTGTAACAGACAGAACCAAGAAGGAAGAAGAGTCAGTGCACTATCAGTATCCACCAGTTAAAAAACTATTCAGCTAACAGAATTAACCCAATTAGTCACAAGGTATTTATTAAACTGTCAAATATAGTTTCTTGGTTTACAATAATGAATATGTAAACACATTATTTATAGGTCTACAGAGAACAGGTTGCAGTCTGAGCTGACTAGTGTCAAAAGTGCCTTGGAGTCCAATTCAGCATCAGATTTAGAATTAGTACCTGCAACACAGGTAAGCAATTTTATTAGGTCCAGTTACACAAATAAGGCAAGCAGGTGTTGTTTCATTGTGTTACTCTTCACTAATGAGAGAACTATAAATGGGATGTTTTCAATGTCATCTGTTAACGAGAATTATGCAGCTAAATCTTCACATACTGCATTACATTACAAAAGCAGATTATATGTATTTGAAATACATTAGCATCTCAGTGTTCATTTCTTTAGTGAATGGGCATTGTAGCTTGGGGCTAATGCTTCTTAACTTATAAATCTCCTCAGAAGTATATTCCAGTAGAAGGGGAGTATTTATTCATGACTATCATCCAAGCTACGACTCTCACCTTCTGAATAATGATAATGGTGCTGATAAATAAAATAAGAAAAATAATTAGATAAACAATTATATTGAAACTCCAATAAAAATGCACCGTTCCCTATGGATTGGGGAATTTCATAGTTGCAAAATCATCATCATCATCATCATCTTATAACATTCTGTTCAGGAGCATCAAATAGAGTGCAATAATTAAAAGTGATTTGGGGAGAATCAACAGATTTCAAGAATCAATCATTTACGTTAAAAGCATAACACAAAATAAGTAACAAGTGTTGGGGTAGGTTTCTAACTTAACTTTTCCTGGTTTCTGATCATGCTCTTATGAAACATAGCATCAAATTTGGAGTTCTCTCTCTTTTGGATTGAAACAGCCCCAGTTTTTTGCTTTTAACTGTTGCAAAGGCCTATCTATCTGAACAGAGGACTTAGGGATGAACGTGTTTTTGGAAAGTTTTGGAGAAGGTATTTTGTTAGAGCTGCTTTTCAAAGAGTTGACTTTTTGTTCTTGTTCTGTGGGATCTTCTGCTGTTTCTATTTTTTTTCTTCTTTTTTTTAAACATTCATTGTACTTCAAGTAAGCTCCTTGAACATTATTAGGAAAATTGTTGGCATATCAAGAAAAGGGACCTTTGGAAAAACGCTAGTTATTTCAACATAGTGACTTTCCATTAATATTCCGCAAAAATCCAGACATTGCTGAGTATTTGTTGGCACGCTAAAAAAAAAAAAATCAATCGCATAGTAGAGTTATGTGTTACAAATCAAACCACATATTGCCAACACATTTCTTAAATTGTATGATTTTAGGTTCTTTTACTTAAATCATTTTTGTCGCGGATGATAGCCTGTGGATAAAATTCAGCCATTTTATCTTTTGTGAGCACTTTAAACCTCTCACACTTAATATAATCCAATAAGTGAATCATTTTTCCTTTACAAACATAAAAAATCAAAATAAAAGAATTACACTGGATTTGCTAACGTAGTGAGGAACATTCAGAATCAGCCATAAGCTCAAGAACACGAATAAGTGACAAAGGCCTATTTAAAAAACAAAACAAAACAATTTCCAACAAGGCCTCAAGTGAGAGAGAGAGAGGCAATTTTAGACATTAGGGTTAAACGTGAACACTGCATACAGCTGGGTACATCAACGGCTGGTGTAAATTGTCAGTTCAGTGGAAATCAGTGGAGCTGTGGCAATTTACACCAGCTGAGGATCTTCCCCCGCATTTCTATTCTGAAGGGTTATTATAACATGTTGCCTAATAAGGCCAATTACCACCTGGATCACTTTGGTTATATATTATGCCCTGTTCCCCTGTGCTTCATCTGGCTGTTTGCCTTTCATCTTGTAAGGTCTTTGGAGATGGACTGGGCCTTCTTCTGTGTTGCGTAGCATATTGTGGGTGCTAGTGAAAACAGACAATAACAATAATCACCAGTAATTCATATCATTCAGTTTGTGACCACCCATCCTCCAGGTAGGAAAGCTTAATCTGGATCTGCTCTGACTTTTCCAAAGAAGTGGGGAGCCGCACAAAGGGCCTAATGGCCCTGAGAATAAGACCGCAGGATTTGAAAAGTAAGTGACTGGAAGAGTAGTCAAAAAGCAGGATGAACGTGACTGGGAGAATGGGAAGAGACAGAATGAGGGAAACTCACTGACATGGGGGAAGAAAAGAATTGAGTCATACATAAAGAAGAAAGCTCCTGTCCTGTTCCACAGAACAAACGGATTTAAAATAACTAACATCATTCACAAGAGTCCATTTACCTCCTTCATGTGGCTGCCCCAAGAATCTCCTCCCCCAATGAATTGCTCAAAGACATCAGTGCAAATTATATTCTTTACATCCCCCGCTAAATTACTGCTAAAGAAACGCTAAATGTTGCTGTGCTGCAAGGATCCATTCATTTATATTGTACCTCTCTTACTGCTTATGGAGTTAATGAAATGGATCCTCATTTTAGGATCCTTATACTATCTTTGTTGTCAATCTGGGATCCTAGTATAGTATTTCCAGCCCCTTAAAGGCAGTACGCCCATTCCAGATGGAGCTGTTTTTTTAAAGCAGAAATGAATGTACAGAAGCAGGATGGAGAGAGATAATGAAAGCAAGGGAGAAGGGGGAAGAGCAAGATGGAAAATTCCAATGTGCAGAGAAATGATGTCAGAACACTTCAGACCTCTAGCCTAAATCATTCTTCTAAAAACAGTGCTGGGCGTCTCAAAAGTCATGCAGCTAAGCCATTTCCTAACCCAGCTAATGCCTAGCCCAGCAAACATGAAAAGGAGCCAAACTCAGATACTCCGTTCTGAGCTTTTCAGCATTCTGGAATCCTATACAGTTCACTCCGTACCTAATAATAATGAAAAAACAGTGAGAAATTTGTTGTCCGAGCAGGTGAACAGATTTTTTTACTTTAAAAATGAATTGGATGCTTAGAATCAAATTCTGTCCTCATATCCACCTACTCAATAGCTTGGAAAGCAACGGGGTTGCATGAGTATAGATGAGGGCAGAATTTGGGTAGCTGTAATCCCTTGATTTAAAGGAGATTGCGCTGTCGTGACACCTTGTAGTGCAGAGAGAGAGAGAGAGAGTCTGCTGCTGTACATTGTAGCTGTAGTGTCCCTTGCCCTAATTTCCTTTAGTCCCTGGTCCCTCTAAATCCCCTTCCCCTAATCCTATTAGCTTCCTATTATTATTGATAATGAGGAGGTGCTATGAGGATCCTAAAAAGCTTCCTTTTCCCAAACTCTCCTGCCAAACTGTCCATAGCTGAAGAACTTCTAAGGAATATGAGAGGGAGTCCGTACTTCAGTGCTTATTAACATATCCACAGATGTGTATAGCAGCCTGTCCAGTATAATAATAAATTGTACCGGAGAAAGAGCTCAGCAATGGTGGAATTAGTTCTAAGTTTAGGCTCTGCACCTCCTCTTCGGAGGACGACACGTTGTAAGATGTGTTGGACAGGGCTTTCTGGGAATGCTTAATTAAATGTTATATACTATAATGCATACATGCAACGGGACAGAGGAGAGGTTGAGCACACAACCTTCATTTGGCATCTGCTGTTTTTTGAGCTCTCAATTGCACTATTTCACTTTTCTGTCCAGGTCAGAGCATGGGTGGGGGTTCAAGGACACAGATTATACAGTTAATAGCAATAATTTCCCCTTATATAACATCTTCTATCCCAGGATCTCAAAATACTTTGCAACGCCCGTGTCAGGTGAGTATTAATATCTGCATTTCACAGATGAGGCATAGAGCCACTGAGTGACTTGTGCCAGGTCACACAAGACACATGTGGCAGAGCAGAAAATAGAACCATGTTCTCCTGTCACCCATTCTGTGCTTTACTCTTCAGATGAGCCTTCTTTTCCTTACCAATTTTCACCTAACTGCAAAATCTGAAACTATTCTCCTGTTTACCTTAGCACTAATTCTAATAGAATGACACCTTCCTCTTCTTTATATTTTATACACTAGATTGACACGTTAGTTATGGAGAAGACCTGCTAGGTTGTGTAGTTCATTTCCCTGCATAGTACCATATGTTGTCTCATGCTTTGGGCCAGTCTAGCTTTAAGTGCTTCCATGCCCTCTTTTAGGAGAATATTCTTCAATTTAGCAGGTTTCACTGGCAGGAAGCTTATGTGTACCCTGGGTGTCTATAAATCAAGCAGACAGTCACAGAATTTGTAATGTGTGGCATTCTGTAAGAACAGTTGCAAATTTAGTTTACCGACTCTGTAGTTTTGCATCTGTTTCCTATTAATCTTCAAGCAGAGTACCTGCAGAAGCAAAAAAATCTCCATTTTTTATGCTGCACATGTGTTCAATTAGACTAGTTTCCATAAAAGTAAAATGGCTGTAATATCAAAATAAGAAAAGGTTGAATTGACTTTGCCAAGTTAAAAGAGAGATAAAGCTAGAGTTGTTGACCCAATGCCCTGTGTTTATTATTCCCGATAAGTGGAAATTTTTTCATCTCAAGTCATATTCTAGTATGGTCAAAAAACATTACTGAACTGCTGGCCAGTGACAGCCATGGAACTTTGTTACAAAGCATGTTTCCATAAGTGTTGCAGAAAGCCTCATCATATTCACATGCGGAAAATTATCCCCAATAAAAGATGATATTGTGGAAAGGAATTTTAGCCCTTTCTGTGGCTGCTCTTTTTCTGAAACAATTACGAGCTCCAATACTTTATACTAGCACCAAAGTGACTGTGGAGGGACCACTCAGAGTAGTTTAATCTCCCTGGCCCATTCTGTTTCATGTCCCATGTGCTGGGTAATAACATGAAAGGACTCCGTGCTTGTAAAACTAGATTGGCTCTTTATTAAGAGAACTATTTATAATGCTGCAGCTGGAGGTAATAGTAAAGCCATATGCTCACAGACAGGGGTCCTGCTGCCTCCTCCAAATTTCCTTCCTGCAACCTGTGCTCATCTCTCCAAGCTCCATGCAGGACACTACACATTCAGTCCTGAGTTTCTCAGTTGACACTGACAAGAAGTGCACTGTGTCAGTTTCCGTGTGTGTGATGCAAACTGTGTTCCACAAAGAACTGGACTGAGTCCACCAAACATTAATTAGTTTCAGTCAATGCCAACAAGAGTCAGGTTGCCACCAGTAGGTGAAAAGTTCTCTACCTCCTTGCAAATCCCCTAACACAGGTCTGAATAACCTTGTGGTATAATAAACCTTATTGTGGCTTTTACTAGATGATACAGTTGCCAATCTTTATCCACCACAGATCTTGACCTTTGTATTAAAGGTCACCCCATGCATATGCAACATGATCCAGCCATGCACTGGAGGTTTTAACTTGTCAAATTTGCTACTGTTCACCATCTGCAACTCCTGAGAGAATCACCTTAGTGCACTTCACTGTCCATCTCTGACAGTTCCAGGCATGCTAGCTTCCGTCCCCAGTGTGGAGCAGGGGCTCTCTAAAAGAGCAGCTCGTGTTTTCTGTGCTTGAAGTTATTGTAGAGCTATTCCATTTTCTTTACAAACAGAAAGTTCTGCATATACCAGAATTTCAATTAACAGAACAATGTTAATGTTAGTTACAATGGCACCTTTTGGGAGGTTCATTGTTTTGTATTTTTACATGTAACTGAAGGTCAGAATACACAACAACATTGGGGCAGTCATGGTTTGTGGACTTCTTCCTTCTCAGTATTCTACTGTCATATGCTACCCAATTTTAGCTTTTGAAGCTCTGTAGCGCCAAGTTTTTTTTAGTACCAGCTACCTTAGCAGATTCCCACTTGTGAATTTATCTGCCTGGAAATGTTCTACAGAATTTGGTCTTTTGACAATTTAGTTTTCTCTTCAATGATGAGAATTGCAAACAGAATATTTTTAATATATTTAATTTCAAATGGTACATGGTCTGCTTATTCAATAACCCAATAAACTCAATTTTCAACCTTTGGCCTCTCCTGCCCTAAACATTGGCTAATAGAGCTCTCTGTGTGCTGATATACTCATCCAAAGACTGACTAGCAAAACCCTGACATAAGCAGGGCCAGCTCTGGGCACCAGCGAAGGAAGCAAGTACTTGGGGCAGCCAATGCCAAGGGGCAGCACTCTGTCCGGTATCGGTGCAGCACCCCATCCGCTATGGGGGCGGCACCTCCGGGTCTTCAGCGGTAATTCGGCGGCGGGTCCCTCAGTCCCTCCCTTCCTCTTTGAGCTGCTGCCAAAGTGCTGCCAAAGAGGAAGAGAGGGAGTGAAGGACCCACCGCCAAATTGCTGCAGAAGAATGAAGCAGCACGATTGAGCTGCCGACAAAGTGCTGCCGATCGGCTTTTTTTTTCTTTTTTTTGCTGCTTGGGGCGCCACCCACTCTTGGAAATTGGACCTGATTCTGACATCATAACTAGGATGACTGGACAGCAAATGTGAAAAATCAGGACAGGGGTCGGAGGGTAATAGAAGCCTACATAAGAAAAAGACTCAAAAATTGGGACCGTCCCTATAAAATCAGGACATCTGGTCACGCTAATCACACCACTTTTACTGTTGGAATTCTGTGGGCCTCATTGGAATTACTACTGATTTACACTGACATAAGGGAGATCAGAATTAAGCCTAAAACATTTTTAGCAGAGACTGCATAAGGTGGTCTGGTGTCTACCAGTAAGAAAAATGGAGCAAGTGGATCCATATTTAGTGTGCTAGTAACTCTAATGAGATCAAGAAAGTTGTAGCAGGAATGCAACAGGCCCATTACTTTGAAGAGAGACCACAAAACTGGTCTATTATTTATTCCTCTCACCAACAGCACATACCCCATGTAAACAGAGAGCAAGTGCAGATATATGTGCACAAAATGATTGGTATGGGGGAATAAAACGTTCTACCCTGAAGGCAGTAGATAGTGGGCAGCTATTGCACCTACCTCCCAACATAGAGTACTGACTTTATGGACCACATTGTGTGCAGACGCACTGGCCACTTCTCCAGTATGCCCATTCCCCTGTTAGAGAAAGCCAAAGCAGAACTCTACTTCTTGGTATGTCTGCCAGCTCTCCATTCCTGGTCCCTTTCCCCCTCATCATTAATGAAATGCAGATTTGGAAATTTCTGGAAAAAACAATAAGCTTTTCCAACTAGCTCAATGTGGGAGGTTGGTGCTAAAAGTGGAAGCAGAAGCCAGATGTCCTGGATCCTAATCCTTTGCCTTAATACTGCAGCAGCCATTGAGATCCCAGCCCAGCCATGAGTCACCATAGAGGATAATGGGGAGAGGACTACAACTCCCAGCAGGTATCTGGTCACTGACAGCTAAATCCTAAACTCAGTCCAGATGCCAAAGGCATTCAGCGCAGAGCATGAAACAGCAGTTAGGCAGAATCCCTACTGCCCACTTCTAACAGCAATAATGCCCATCTTGTTCTACACTACCAGCAGGTGTTGGTTCAATATTCAGTAGCCCAATACAGATTTTATTGCAGTAAATTAACCTCACTGGCACAAAGACATATGAAGAATATACACACAATTGGACCAGACTGGAATCTCAAATGCATGTCATGATTCCAGTTTTTTTTTTTAAATCATTCTGAACATGTAGTCGCAAGCACAGGAAAAGATGTAAGGGAGGTAAAGAAACATTCCACACATAAGATTAGAATCTGACCCTTTGTCAGTATCCTTCCCCAAAAAGAAAAAATATTTAGGTACTGAGACTGTGCATTAAGAATATGGCAAAGTGCTGCATCTCCTGGAGATTAATTCTGTAACTTTGCTTATAGGTATCCTTCTGATTAGATTGTTTCATCATAACAATGCCCATTACAGAACTTGCTAATACAACACATTTTGTCAGGTTCAAATCTGAATTTCAAAGGAGTGAAGTTACACCAGGGATGAATCTGGTTCATTGTAATTGAATATCACCAAATATAACCATCAGAAATATAATAATGTAAATTAATGCAGATGGGACCATGGGCAGACAAATAGCTAATGAGTTTTAACCTTAGACAAGTGGTGGAGTAAGGGGTTAGCGAAGTTAGAGAGCAATTTCTATTTGGCATGGCTAGAGGTCACCATGAGGTTTTCCTTGCAGTGACTTAACACAGTTCTTTACAAAAGCATAATTAGAGTTATTTTAATAAAAGAATAAGTGTAGAGGACATTACTGATGTGCTTCCAGTGGGATAGATTGGAGAGAAGCGTGTGCTAGGGATGTCAAAAAGAACAATCATCCCTTCATCTCAGTCTATGCAGTCAAGGTAACAATGGTAAACCAAGCTCTGGAATGTGCAAGTAGAGACAAAGAGGGAGATATGTTTTCTAATGTGTTGTTAAGACACACAAAGAATAATCTATTTAAAATTAGGGTGGCATATGCTGTAGGCAGGCTAGCGGAAAGGGTCTTTGGGAGAAGAACAATGAAGGGAGGAGGAGAATTAAAGTATGCAGGATGGTCAGGCAATAGAGATTGTACCTGTTGAATATAAAACATGGGACAGGATGATATTAAAGATACCCCAAACCTAATCCTACAATCCAAATTCTCCCCCCCCCCCACCCTCAACTTTGGGAAAGTTCACATCTGGATCCAAAAATCCATTCCCCATTGCAGTCCTCCAGTTTCACACATTATTGCCTCAGGTCCATTATCTGTAGAGCTGGAAGAACACCCCAGAGCTCATTCCCCAGCCTTTGGGAAAGCCTAGACCTGGATTTAGGTCTGGGCCCTGCATTTCAGAGTCACTTCTTATTATAACTGAAGTCTTCAAGGTACTCAAGGCTTAGAGAAAATCAATACAAAGGAGGTATTTGTACTAGTGATCCTAAGCCTCAGGACACAGCCTGACAGACAGATACAGCAAGTGCAGAGAAAACAGGTGCAACTTTCTTCTGCAAAGGATAGTGAATTAAATGCACCTCCATTGTGAAAGAACAATAGTAGAGGCAAAGAAAATAGAAGCCAAATACTCCTTCTGTAGCCTAACTTTCACACTTTTTCTCTTCAAGATGTCTCCCTGCTCTCTTTGCAGTCCCCACCCAAAATCCAGGAACTGTCTAAAAATCCTCTTTTGCCCATTCTGAATCACTTAGATAAGAGTGAGAAAACTGTGCCGATTGTGAGGTTTGTATATCTGTCCCATGCATTTCCTGTGTGCCAACCAATCCTACATCCTTTTATCATCATAAGGAAAGCCCTGTCCACATATATTTACAACTCAGACCTCTCAAGCACTGATTTTTCATTGTAAAAGACTTGCAGACAGAGGCAGGGGTGTATTTGTATTTTGTGTCTCAAAATACACCAAAAAAAGTATGCAGTGGTGTTGTGGCCATGTCGGTCCCAGGATATTAGAGAGACAAGATGGGCAGGTAATATTGTTTATTGGACCATATAAAAGATAATCAGCCACCTTGTCTCTTTTAAATTAATGTCTATTTGAAAAAAAATACAAATTCAGTTAAATGTCTCTTCAAGTAGATTGTAATTTACAGAAATGGCTATAGTGAGATTACATGATAATTTTAGGGAACACAGCAATCAAGAGGATTATCAGTGTAACTAACAGGCACCAGAGAATGTGACTTTGTTTTAGATAACAGGGAGTTTAAGGTGATAACACAAGGGGTTCAGGTAATAGAGGCTGAACTGTACGGGATCCAGTTCTCAAACATAAACTTTCAACTACTTAAACGAAGTATGCATCATGTTGAATACAGTCCATTCAAAAATGAAATAGTATGTGTGTGACAGCTCTTCTTATTAGGAATTCCAGCAGCTATATTTCTGTCTTGCAGAATGAAGCAAAATGAACGGGGGGTGCGGGGAGGGAGGGAGAAGGGAAGGGGAGGTGTGAAGACAGCTTATTCAAGGCATAAGATTTTAATGTGACAATCTTTTTAACCATTCTGAAGTTCATTTCCTCTGAAGCTTCAAGGGACTGTTCTGGATCTACTTTCACAGCCAAAGCTGGGATTGTTTATCATGTCTAAATCCTGAGTGAAAAGGAAACTCTAGGGAATGACAAGTTACTTTGCTCCACTGAAGCAGTTGACACTGCTAAAGCTGTGTCCAGCATTGGGTGGGGATTCACATAGGGAAACACAGCATTGCACCAGATGAAGGTCACTTTCAATACTAGTGAAGAAAGAAAAAGAAGGAACTTGAAAGTTTGTGACAAAGCATGTCATCCTTTCTTATTTATTCTTTATTTCTTTAAGGCACGATCAACCAAAGAGCAGCGTTGGGGAGGTTCATTCCTCTCCAGAAATCATTCCTTGGAGGAGGAATTTGAAAGAGCAAAGGCAGCTGTTGAGGTATCATTTTATTTTCTGCTGTGTCTTGGCATAAGGTTGACATTCACCTATGAAACAAACCTGTTCCTGTAATGGGCCAATGCATTCCAAATTCAATCCATAGCACAATTAAAGGAACACCTTAGAATTCGATTACGCAAGGCAGGGGAGACATACATTTCATGAAATTTAAAGTACCATTATCTGCCCTGGGAACATAAAAGCTTAGCGATACATGGAGATGGGCCGGAATCAAAACTCACAATCCAGATTGTTTCTCCCCATAATGGGCCAAGAAAAGCTCCCATGGATTTAAACACTTCTAAAACTTGTGAGTATGAAAATGAAATGCAAATTTTTCCCAGGGATCGGGTATTTGCAGCTTGCATGCATGTTCAGTCCATTATCGGCAGGTCTGTGCTATGAATTCACTTCCAAACCTAGACCAGATCCAGGATTAGAATCTGGTGGAGTTTGTTCAGAGCCATCTCTGTACAGAAGGATAACTTGCTGCTAGACACTGAATGGGTAATTATATGTACTTACAACAGTAACCCTGTACTGAAGCAAGTCAATAAAAATCAGTGATTGCACTTTAACATATAGAAGATTCTCTGTTTTCTCCAGGGTGGTCTTACTAATGGCTTCAGTCCAGAAAACTGCAGGCAAGTGATGTGCAAGTTTCCTCAATGCACCTCAGTCTTGTCCTGTAACATCTTTGCCTTTCCAGTGCTGACCAGGAACACTTGACTAATGCAGTCCTGAGCCTTGTTGGACAAAGACAGCTCTTTACCAAATGACTTGTGTTTTGTAATATGAACCAAAAAGGATTTGGATGGCATCATTGATTCCTAAGCTTTAAACCTCTCAACAGGGTCCCTCAACAGCCTTTCAAACCCCTACAGCCATGATCCATCATTCCTCTGGAACAAAGCCCAGGATGAAATGTGTGAGAGCCACAGATAAAGTGATCTTGGTTGAGGAAGTTTGGCTGTGAAACAAGCTTCCAGAGACTGAAATCACCTCTGCCAACACAGCTGAATTTTGGGGATGTTTGGATCCAGATCTAAGTGTTACCATATAGGTCCCAATTCTGCTCTCACACCTGTCTTATGCCTGTGTAATTCCAGTGACTTCAGTGGAGTTAATCTGGGTTTACATGAGAACAGAATTAGGCCTTATGGCTGAGCCTGGTCTCTAACTAGAAATGGAGTTCCTTATACACAGATACATTTCATTGGTGCTGTTCATTGTTTATAAAAGGATATGGCAATTTGTTTCACAGTGTTTTAATGCATATAGGAAAAATTCTTGCCTCAGCTTACAAGACTAGATAAACAGAAAGAATTAACTAGAGTTCAGTTCTACAAACCATCCGCTGAATGCATTTCTCCTTTACCCCCTAAAACCATTGATTCTTTATTCCTGATCAAAGATTGTTTATCAAGAACTGTTGGTCATGCATGAAAGTTTCCGTGCATTCCACATCATGCGAGAGGTGCTTTCAAACCTCACCTGCTCAAAATCCTCTCTATATTTTCAGTCACTTCATGAGCACAAGGTGGGACACTTATGCTATAGTCGGTGAGTCAGCAGCATGGAATCAGATGATAGAGTTCCCAGTGATGCCATCAGTGTTAAAGTCAAAGTCAGTGTTCTGGCTAACAGTGGCACTGCTCTTGCAACTGGTAGAAGCTAAGCATGGTGACATTCAGCATAAAGACCAAGAGCAATGGGCTGAGGCAAATAAATTGCAAGACACTCCTTGCAACACTACTGAAATAGGTTACAAGATATGGAGAGGAATATATTGTAAAATGCGCCTGCATATTAACAAGGTCATTCTGTGGCAACAAGGACAGATTATTAAAATGCCTTAATGTATTCTGGAAAACAGGTATTAAAAGGGAATCGAATTAAAAGACTAACTGTGTAACTGGCAAAGTATTTTTCTGTTTAATATACCAAGTTGGACCTGGTGTTTAAAATGTAAAGAAAAATATGCTTCAGGACCTTACAAGGCACATCTTCATCTGAAGAATTTTTTTAAAAGATTGAATTGCCATTCTGGCCAGAACAAAGCAATAAGGAAGCTAGAGTGGTTGAGAATCATTTTCCAGCCCAGCTCAGAAAGATTAGCACATTTAGAGAGTGAAGTTAGACACTGTCCAGAAATTCATTTTTTATGCTCTTGGTGTTTCTATAATACTTTTCAAGTGAGCAAGAGACAGCTTGAAATGGTGAGATTAGTTACAGAACTGATCATGGAGGGAAAGCAAATTTCAGGATCTTTGTTACCTTTGTGAAAGGGATTTAATTAATAATCCAGAGAGTGAAGTTGCCAAACCATCTCCTACCCAAGGTTCACCTTGGGAATCATCTCAGGTTGTCCAACCTTGCGATTAAATTAGGTCTGTGAGGTAATTTCTTCTTAAAGAGGCTTAAAGAGAATCATATGGAGTGAATTATCTTTATAGAGATGTTAGGGATACTCTTGCAGTAACTTGGGTGCTTGCAGGCTTGGCTACTTTTCCTGTCTCTTTGGAAATTAGTTTTGAATCTAATCTGAAACTGAAGCCTTCCATTAAGGTAACCAGGTATCCTGTTTTCGACCAGAACACCTGGTTGAAAAGGGACCCTGGCACTTCCGGTCAACACTGCTGACCAGGCCATTAAAAGTTCAGTCAGTGGTACTCCAGCAGTAAGGTAGGCTAGTCCCTACCTGTCCTGGTTGGCACCACGCTGTGCCCTGGAAGTGGCCAGGTGGTCTAGCTTCTAGGCAGGGGGTCCCCCTGCGCTTCTCCCGCCCAGAGCATTGGCTCTGCACTTCCGGCCAATGGAGCAGCACCTGTGGGCAACAGTGGCGTGTGGAGCCTCCTAGCCCCCCTGCCTAGTACCTGGACCTGTTGGCTGCTTCTAAGGCATGTGCAGTGCGGTGCCAGGACAGGCAGACAGCCTGCCTTAGCCCCCGTGCTGCGCCACTGACCAGGAACCACTTGAGGTAAGCCCACACCCCAAGCTCCTGCCCCGTTTCTGAGTCCCACCCCAGCCCCACCCCAGAGCCTGCACCCCCCGGCTCAGAGCCCTCCCCCCCTGCACCCCAACCTCCTGCCCCAGCCCAGAGCTCCATCGCACACCCTGAACCCCTCATCCCCGGCCCCATCCCAGAGCCCTCACCCTCTCCTGCACCCCAACCCCCTGCTTCAACCTGCAGCCCCCTCCTGCACTCCACATCCCTTGACTCCACCCCCCAGCCTGGAGCCCTATCCTGCACCCCAAACCTCTCATCCCTGGTGCCACCCCAGAGCCAGCAACCCCAACCCAGAGCCTCACCACTTCCCACACCTCAACTCCCTGCCTCAGACCAGGGCCCTCTCCCGCACCCTGAACCCCTCATTTCTGGCCTCACTCTGGAGCCCACACCCCCAGGTAGAGCCCTCCCACACCCCACCTGCCTGCCCAAGCCCAGTGCAAGTGAGTGAGGGTGGGGGAGAGTGAGCCATTCAGGAAGGGGGAATGTAGTGAGCGGGGGCAGGGCCTCGGGGAAGGGGCAGGGCTAGGGTGTTCATTTTTGTGCGACTAGAAAGTTGGCAACCCTACTTTCCATCCTTCCAAAAAAATTACCATCAGATTAAAGAGTTTAAGAAGGGGGTGGGGAGGTTAGAGAGGGCCGAGGTCTGTGGGGTTGCTGTCCTCTCTGAAGGAATGGGGACCAGGGAAGAGATGGGGGTTAGAGAGGGCCCAGGTCTGTGGGATCTCTGGCCTCCGTTTTGCGGAGGCTTTGCCCCTTGTGCAGCCAGGGGGCTGCTCCTATTCCTGCCTCTCCCAGAGCTCGGACCACGCTACTACACATACAGGTTCTCAGCCTGGTAGGTCACTTCAGGCCCAGCGCAATGATGTCAGTGGGGGCAATGGTGGGATCTGGGTCAGGCAAGTTGCTTCTCACACTGTTGTTGGCAATTTCCAAATCTGAGTGGCATTGCAACTCCACAGCCAGGTTGCAACACCACTCACTCAAATTTGGCCTGGCCACCCCTCTATCATTTTGGGGGCCCTCTCAAAACAGTGGGCCTGAGGCAAATTCCCACCATCAGGCGGCTTTATGCAATTTGTTACAATCGCAGTTTTATTGTCCAGTATGATTTATCCCAACTGGCTAACAAAGTGAATCCAGGAAAGTGCAAACATTTACAGCTTGTGAGAAACTTCTCAGAACTGAAAAGCAACACTATGAAGCTATGGCATAGCATATTCACTAGTTTACACTAGGGTAGACATTAGGTCACTTGTCATATTGCTTCACAAGCTTAAAGCACCTTGGTATCATTCTGTTTGCATCAGTGTTATGTTAACATATTCCAGTGCAACATGGTAGTGATGAGGCATCAAAAATTAGTAAGTAGTAGCAAAACAATATGACAGTGGAATACCACTATGACATCATAACATGTGATACTCACAAGATGTGGGATCACTGAGAAAATAAGGCTGAGTCTGGAAATATTAAGTCAAGTGGTAACTTTATGCCCTATCCCACAATTCATAGCCACAAAGGGACTATAATAAAGATTGATGAGAACAACAGAACTGGCAGCTCTAGATCATTTCCATAAACTTTAATTCCTTGGTCCCTCCTTTCCCATACTTCACACTATGGATTCCCAGTTGAAAATGAGTGGGGTATCCTTGGGGGAAATACCCTCATTTAAACAGAATGGGTACAATTTTCAAAGGCATCTAACTAACTCAGGCTCCTAAGTCCAATTTTCAAAAGTTACTTTGGCACTTAGGAACCTAACAGCTTGTCTACACTTAAAATGCTACAGCAGTGCAGCTGCAACACTGCTGTAATGCTTTAGTGTAGCCTATTTGCAATGGTGGGAGGGGTTCTCACATCAGCATAGATAATCCACCTCCCTGAGAGGCAATACATAGATTGGCAGAACAATTCCTCCGTTGACTTAGCGCTGTCTACATGGGGACTTAGATTGCCTTAACTATGTTGTTCAGGGATAGGGAGGCAGATTTTTCATGTCTGAGCAATGTATCTGGGTTGATGTTATTTTCTAGGTTAGATCAGTTCTAAGTCTCAGTGAAAGATAACAGGACTTAGGCTCCTAAGGGCCAGTTTTCAAAGATATTTAGTCACCTAAAGCTGCAGACAGGTACCTACTGGGATTTTCAAAAGCACCTGAACAGGTTAGACACCTAACTGCAATTGATTTCAATAGCACTTAGGCACCTCACCTGCTTAGGCACTTTTGAAAATCCCATTAGATGCCTATTTATAGCTATAGGTGCCTAAACAACTTTTGTAAATCTGGCCTTATGTGCCTAAATCACTTTTGAAATTGAGATTTAAGAGCCTAAAATACTTAGGAACTTTTGAAATTTTTACCTAATATTCCCTGTAAATGTCTGGTGGGAATCCTATATTTGCCTTTATCTAAATTAATTGCTGTAGGTTTTACTGAAAAGACAGACACCTCCCTTTTTCTTTCAGCAAACTATCACGCTAAGATTACCTTGTGATAGTTATTTTTGTGCCTTTAAAGAAAAAAATCTCATAGTATTTTGAAGCAGTAATTTTGACAAAAAGAGTAAACCCACTTCATTTTTTTTAAGCCGAGGTCAAGAAGAATCTTCACAAATCGATTTCATTCTGATTAGCTATTTCTTCAGGCAGAGCAGTACAGTCAAAATTCTTATCTCAGAAAGCATGAAAGGTTAACAGAGGCAAGTTTAGACATCTATCAATAAGCAGGCTGCTTTCAGGGTTTGGGGTGGGTTTTTTTTTGGTAATTATACATCAGGAAATAGAGAACCTGAGGAATATTTTTGCTGTCAGTTAATTTAACTGTATCAGTGTTTGTGCAGTAATTTTTTTAGAATTAACAGCAATAATAATAGCCTCTTAGATAGAATACCATGTACATGTAAAGAGCCCAGTGATAAAATACACACTTCATGATTTTTTGTAACTCCACATAAATTCTCCAAATGGTTTGAGAATGTTAATGTAGTAACACATCACCCATGATATTACTATGAAAGCTTCTGTTCACCTTTCATACAAAGATCTTCCCCAGCATTAACTAACTCTGGCAATGCCCCTGTGAGATAAGTGTTGTTTCCTCCATTTCATAAGGTAACAGACAGAAAGGTTAAGTGATGTGCATGAGATCACACAGCAAGTCAGTAGCAGGAAGTGGAACTAAGCCCAGGAGCCCTGATGTTAGGGGTGAGATTTGCAAAAGCAGTTAGCATTAGCCTTGCGGTATGTCTACACTGCAAAAAGCTAGTGCGTTCTTAGTTCAAGTTAGCTACCCCCCATTAGCAAACTTGGGATAAAATATCAGTGAAGATGTGGCAACTCAGCTTGAGTTCAACTCCATGCTTGAACTGCAGCTGCTAATCCAGGTTAAAAGCCAAGTTAGCATGTCTTCACTGCAATTTGAATGTGAGTTAGCCAACCTGAATTAAGAACACAATTATTTTGGCAGTGTAGACATACCCTAACTGTGCTCCCGTTGACATCAATAGGAGCAGAGTTAATTCAATGCTGAGTGCTTTTGAAACCGCTATCCCTAGAACACCTATTAAATATTGATCCACATCATTAGAGTCAAGTCACTGCCAGTGAACGGTGTTTCTCAGGGTTCAGCATGTCACCCAGCAGTGCCCTAAACAGTAATGCGTGGCATAACAACAGTGTGTTGGCTATGTAGCTGTAAACTGGCTAGGGCGCTTTTAGTATATAACAGAGACTGTTTAAAACAATACATTTAAGTAGATTAGAGTGGTTTTGAACAGCTATAGCTAAGAAAAAAATCTACATTTAGAAAGTATCCACACTATTTGATTCCTGTTAAGCAGCAGATCTTTACATGTCCTCAGCAATGAGTGATTTTGCAACATGGTGTGATTAGGAGCACGGATTTAACATTTCCAGAATGCTGCAGAACTGTTCCAAATACAATTTTCCTCTTCAGAATTAATACAATGCCAGTGGACCTCTCTCATGCTGTAGATCAGTAGTTCTCAGCCAGGGATACGCAAACCTGTGTGGGTATACAGAGGTCTTCCAGGGGGTACATCAACTCATCTAGATATTTATCTAGTTTTACAACAGGCTACATAGAAAAGCACTAGGACAGTCAGTACAAACTAAAATTTCATACTGACAAAGACTTGTTTATACTGCTCTATATACTATACACTGAAATGGAAGTATTTTATTTATATTCCAATTTATTTTATAATTGTAATGGTAAAAATGAGTACATCAGCAATTTTTCAGTACTACTTTGCTGTAACACTTTTGTAGTTTTAGATCCAATTTTAAAGGAAGTAGTTTTTAAGTGAGGTTGGTACACAAGACAAATCAGACTCCTGAAAGGGGTACAGTAGTCTGGAAAGGTTGAGAGCCACTGCTGTAGATATCCAAAGGAGTGCAAGCATCTTTATGTAATCCCCTTGACATTTTAATGACTTCAGGCAAGCACCTGTGATGTCATTGTAATGCAGATGAAAGAGTGCATGGTACATTTCTTCACCATCATTTCTTCCTGTTGATATTATTAACAGTTAGATCTATTGCAGTGTCATGGACAGCTTCCCATGTACGCAGTACCTGATAAAATGAGCCTGGGCCATATATTTGGTATTGCCATGCCCCGCTTGCCCTGAAACATTGTGTCTTTGTAAAGGATCAAGCAAGGGGAAGCCAAAACAAAATATGTCTCCTTTAAGAAGGTCTCTGGGAAAGAATAGTCTTCAAGTTCCTAAGGGCCTTAGTTCAGGGCGCCAGTTCAGAGCTCCCAGAATTTAGGGTTAGCAAATAAAGTCTCTGGATCCAATCAGGCTAATCCCCTGGAGCCTGAGAGAGACCACAGTTTGCCTGGCTTCTGGGGCCCTCTGTCTGGCACAGCTCCTTCTTCCTGTTGAAACAGCCCCACCCCAGGGCAGGCTGGAGGATCCTTGAATACACAGTAGCTTACTTCATCTGCCAACTGTAGACTGCTCCTTTAAGGGGTAGTATACCCCGCCACACACTTCTTCTCATGCACTCATTTACTGGCACCATTGCAGGCCTGGGGACTTATTTGTCTAGTAATTTTCACCATAGAACCCTCCACACACTGGGACACCCATTCCCCTTAACATCAGCAGAGATCCCAAAGTTCTCTCACAGGCAAGAGTGGATTCTGTGCGAGTCACAGTGCTAATATTGCCAACATCAAATAACATGTCTATTCCCCCAGTACTCCAGCCTGGCTCCCCGTGAAACTCATGGGGTATCCATGGAGGTTTTCAGGGCAAAGTGGGTAGCATGGTGCACTTCTGCACTATTTCATCTTAGATACGTCCAATCTGACTTCCCTCTGTGAGCAGCAGCTGAGAATCCCAAAAGCCCCATTATTTTTCAGATCCCCTAGAAACACAGCAGCAGCAAGAAAAAGAAAGGGAGAAATATTCGCAAATATCTGCAGTGGCCACAGATGGGACACTAGATGGGGATGTCACTGGTTTATTACACAGAATTCTTTCCCAGGGGTCTGGCTGGTGGGTCTTGCCAACATGCTCATCGACTACCATATTTGGAGTTGGGAAGGAGTTTTCTGCCAGGTCAGATTGACAGAGAGCCTGGAGGTTTTTTTGCCTTCCTCTGCAGTATGGGTCACTTGCTGGTTTGAACTAGAGTAAGTGGTGGATTCTTTGTAACTTGACATCTTTAAATCAAGATTTGAGAGCTCCAGTAATTTACCCAGACCAGAGGTTAGGGACTTACTAGAGGAGTGGGTCAGTGAGGTCCTAAGGCCTGTGATGTGCAGGTCAGGCTAGATTATCATGATGGCCCATTAAAGTCTATGAAACACACAGTATGTGTGATACAGAATCTGTTAATATCTGAAATACATTAGCTGGTGTTATGTAATCTTTAAAAATATTCTGCACTTTCTATTCATCCAAAGATTTCAAAGTACATTACAAAAACCAATTAATCATCAAAACTCTTGGGAGGTAATGCAGGGATACATAGGGATCACTTTACCTACCTCAAAATTGCAGCTAGCTCTGGAGTGGAGCATTAATATCCCACAGCAATACTACAAAGGATAAATAAATTATACCATATTTCATATCAATATGTGAACTTCATTGGAATTACAAACATGTAAAAAAAAGCAGAATTTGGCCCATTGACTTAGATTTTAAAAATACAGTATCTTTGCTAATTATATGCAGAGAGAAGACAGAAGTGGATTTTTAATAATTTTTCCCCCCAGTCATTGGGTCATACGAATGATTTTGCAAGAAATACGAAAAGCAGAATTTCACAGCTATAAATACTGAAGATCAGCATTTGTCACTGGTATTCTGAATTACCTGTGGTTCAGATGACAGCTTGTATAATGGGTGTATTAAAATTTACCTATATAAAGGAAATTTTTACACAACCCCTGAATTAAACTCAGAATTCTTACTAAATGAGGTGTGTCTTCTCTCTCCTTGAGTGGATGACACACATGGGAATCCTGATTCACAAAGAAATATGGCATGTACCATCAATGACCAATAATTGCACAGTTCAGACAGGTCTGAAGCTGTTGCTTACAATTATAGAGAAAAATACCAGATATTGGCATCCAGATATTGCAGTGATGGGCACATGAGAAATGCCTTGTTAGTGCATTTCTAGATAGTGCATCTTCCTATATAAACAGTCCTGTAAATTGTAACAATCACTTGTCTATGAGCAAAAGCCTTCCTATCCAGTGTCAAATTCTTGCACTGCTGACTCAACCTGGATTTAATCTGCACGTTCCTCTGTCACTAAACTCCTTTGAGAAGAAGTGTTGTTGCAAGTCACATTAGTACAGATGAGCTTTGGCCAGACTCAATACTTTGCTCACGATACCTCTGTGCATATCAGGAGCACATGTAGGATGATCCTTACAATCCTTACAAGACCTTCAGTACCTCTCTCCTCAAATAGTCCTATCAAAATCATTGAGATTAGTCATACTAACACCTTACTGCCAAAGCAAACTCAGGTACCGAGCACTTTGTAATTCTAGTGCAATGAAGATCTGGCCATCCAGTGAATTTTCCCAGCAAAAGGAACTGGAGCATATCTCCAAAAGCTTAGAGATGCACTCTTCTTTGGGATTACTTGTCCCCATTTTCTCCTAGCACATGGATGGTGAGAATGTGGCACCTTAACTTGGAATCTCTCTTTTTCTGCTGACGTGCTTGTATTTCTCAGTATGATTTGTGGCAATCACAGTCATTGATTCACTCTGTTTATTACATCCACTAAGTCTCAGTCTCATTTCAGACTCAATGTGCTTGTTCTGTAGTTGCCTCTTTTCCTTTCCTTTGAACTTCTCACTGCTATAATATTTAACCAGCTACTACAGGTCTCTCTCTGACACAGCATATGATGCAATGTTAGGATTTCTCTTCCTGTATCACACAGCCTCATTTACATTATTCCACTTGAGTAAACATCCTGACTCTAAGGGTATGTCTACACTGCAAAACAAAACAATCCCCCCTCCCAAAAAAACAGCCCCACAGCAGTATATCTCAGAGCCTGCATCAACTGACTTGGGCTTGTGGGGCTCTAGCTACAGGGCTAAAAATAGACATTCCTGCTCATGCTAGAACCTAGGCTCAGAGACACTCTCTCTTTCCCCTTTGCTGGGTTTCAGAGCCTCGGCTCCAGCTCATCTACACTATTTTTAGCCCTGTACAGCAAGCTTGAGTCAGTTAACTCAGGCTCTGAGACTCACTGCCATGGGTTTTTATTTGCAGTGTGGACATACCTCCTCCTCTATGAATTTGAGAATTAATGCTCAATACACCAAAAAGCATGGATCTTCTTCTGAGCTATTTTGTCTGCATTCTTTAGCGTCATATGCGTTCAGCTGGTTTTTTGGAAGGGACAAACTTTACTGCATTTGTTTTATGTAACAATTTGCTTCTATTGCCAACAAGATGCACCCTAAGCTACAGCAAATCCTGCGTCACAGAGAACATATGCTACCTATGTGATAAGGGTTTCATGTTAAAGGAACACACCCATGAGAGATGAAATTTAATTACATCACGGTCCAAACCTGCCATACTCATTCACTCCAAGTAGTGAAAATATTCATGGAGAGAAGTTCTGCTCAGTGTGAGAGAGAAGCAGAATCAGACCTGTGACGGAAAGGAACTGAATGTTTATTATATATTTGAAGTTACATCAACAGCCACAGAGATTGGGGTGGGTGCTGTGGGAATTTTATAAATCTAAATTAAATAAACTCTCTTTATCCTAAGAGTTAAGGTCAAAATTGTGTCTGAATAGAATCCAGCTACCACAAGGGAAAATATATGATGCCTTCTCACCAGATTTCACCTCTTTACAAAGAGCAAAGCAATGGTTCAGATCCTCTGCTACAACCATAAAGTGCACTCCATAGCTCAGGATGGGAGCTTCAAATGTAGCTTTTGTGCTTTCCGAATCCTGCCCTACTGCACACCAAGATGATCCCTTGGCATAATTTAGAGCAGGCTGAGGGCTGCTGCAAATTATATCCACTGCCAATAGCCACAAGAGGCCAATACTACAACCAGAGATAAACGGGGCATCATCCAGTCCATGCCCCTTATTCCCAGACATTCCTCCTCAGGGAGGATGGGCTGCAGAGGAGCTCCAGTGCTGGCTCTACACCATGATCCTCCCATGGTGAGTTATGATGTCTCCATGTCCAAATTCTTCTGGGAATATGGTACAAAACCTCTGCCTTGCTCTTGTGGAGCTGGGCCTAAATGTTAGAAAGTCTGCAAATGAACAGCTGACACATTCAGCCACTTCTTCATATCCATATAATCACTAATCAGTCATAATCACTCCAATTGGCTTGCACTGCCCGCACATTAACTCCCAAGCTCCCCATGGCAATGGGAGCTAGGGTCAGGCATCTTCTTGATATGCAGTGGAGTGAAAGGAAACCCATTTATGGCTAAGCCACTAAAAATGTAATGAATAAATGTTTCAAGTGCTTAACATTTGTAACACATGAGCGCTTGAGTAGCTCAACTATCAATTACAGAGCCTCGTAACTTCCCAGACCTTCAGGGCTAAACACACTCATTGCCTCCACTGAGCTACTAAGTTCTCCCGGGTAGTGGGAATGAAGAGGCAGACAATGACTATACAGCTCCTTAATGTTTTGGGGATGTCCTGAAACACTGGGTCTTAGCCATACCAGTTAAGTGTTTATGCCTTAAAAATTGTACGTGCTGATTGTGAAAGTCATTTCCAAATTTCAATTAGTAAGTAGCTAAGAATTTTAAGCATTCTAAATGCTGATGGATTATCACCAGAGCTGCAGTTGATGATTTACTGCTATAAACACCTGTTTCTGACTCACTTATTTTTATTTTCATCAAGAAGCAATATGGCAAGCAGAGCCACAGACAGGAAACATGTTCTGAATATAATAATCTTGAGTTTATATAGCATCTTTTATCACCTCTCCAAAGATTCCACCACTTCCACTGCATTGAGCTTGATTGTATGGGCTTTATTAGGGATGAAGTGATAAGACCCCGATTTTTTTTTCCTACAGAAACATAGCATAATTCACCAGTCTATCATGTGCACTATTATGACTTTAGATTTAAAGAGATAATGTCAAATAATTCAGAGCCAAAACTCTGACCTCCCTTAAAATTCTTATCTGCTGGTAATCTCTGGTTTGGTTTTACACTTGACACTGATTTAGCAGTGTCCTTTAGATATTGTGAACTAGTTTCTAAAACTAGATGCATGTAAATCAACCTCAGACAAGAACCTTAACAGAAGGATTTTCTTAACAACATTTTATTCTTTCAGCTGATAACTTCACTGCACTTAGACAAACATTAAGATTCACAACCCTGCTCTGATTATATAGGATTAGATAGCTCAGAATATCAGGATTTAGACTAGCAGGGCTGGCTCCAGGCACTAGCAAACAAAGCAGGTGCTTGGGGGAGCTAGTGGAAAAGGGCAGCACCATCTGGGTCTTCAGTGGCAGGTCCCTCTCTCCCTCTCAGAGGGAGGGACCCGCCACCAAATTGCTGCCGAAGAATGAAGTGGCGCAGCAGAGCTGCCGCCAAAGTGCTGCTGATCACGGCTTTTTTTTTTTGGCTTAGTTGCTTGGGGCGGCAAAAAAGCTGGAACTGGTCCTGTAGACTAGACAGACAAGGGAGAGGTAGTAACTTTTATTAGACCAGCATCTGTTGGTGAAAGAAACAAGCTTTCAAGCTCCACTGAACTCTTCTTTAGAGATGAAAATTTGCCTAAAATCATACAGTAAACTAGGGGAAGAGCTCTAGTCTTGGGTGCTAACACCTGGATCTTACAGTACTTCTAAAATGTCACTGAAACTTGTAACTAAGGAGGACACAGGAGCCTTGCCTAATCTAAAAAGGGTTTTACAGCAAATGGGCCCCAAGATGTTCAGAAAACATGAGTTACTCCTCAAATCTGTCATTGTTGCCTTTCACTTTTTGTCACTTAAGCTTACAACCTTGAAAATTTAACACCAATTGAAGACATTTGAAGATGACCCTGTATACACATTTTCATTTTTGGAGGATCAAAAGCAGGTTGCATTTTCTTAGAAAGTTTCTTTAATTTCTCTCTTTCTTCTCCTTGCCCCTTTCCTTGTTTTCCTAGTCAGACACAGAGTTTTGGGATAAGATGCAAGCTGAATGGGAAGAAATGGCTCAGAGAAACTGGATTTCAGAGAACCAAGAAGCACGTGGCCAAGTAACTGTCTCAACCAGTGAGAAGGTAACATCAGTAACCCGCTAACACAGCACATCATTTCTGTGCAGGTTTTAGAGTCACTCTCCTCAGTGTCTCTAAGAAGAAAACAAGGAAATTCCTCCCCACAACTACACACTACCTGCCAATAAGGCGAGAATTTCTCAAAAGAGCTCAGCTCCCATGTAGGCACTTGAGTAAGGGTCACGTTTTCACAAGAGCTCAGCACTCTGAGAGCATATTGGGATCTGAACTCTTTGGAAAATCTGGCTATAAGTGTCACAATAGGAGCTGCTAGGTGCTGAGCACTTCTGAAATCAGGCCCTAAATTAAGAGTGTTGGGCATTTGAAAATCTGGCCCTATGTGTTCAACAACTTCCCATCCTAGGAATGAATCTCTCTCTCCCCACTCCTTCATGTATTTTTTCTTTAATTTATATTCTCATTTTTTACATATATTAAAACACTCTTTACCTTGCATTGGCAGGAAGGTGGATTGGACAACCCTAAAATTCTGATCTCTATGATTTATGACCCAGTTTCTATCATCCTTATTCAGGCATTCATTTATCTCCCTTGAAAGCACATGGCCCGAGAGCACATCCACTCCAGGCAGAGATGACCAGGCTTCATTGGCTGACACAAGCTGGGTCACAGTCGCAGAGTGAGGCAAACCCTGTTTCAAACCTAAAACAAGCTCAAGTGCTTGCAATGCTGAGTTGCACCTTGGGTGTTCATTGACGGTTTCAGGCTATGTCATAAGTGCAAGCACTGAACCAACATGGAGTTGAAAGCACTGGGGGAGGCAGTCCATGTGAGATATGCTCTTTATGCCAAAGTTTGATATATTTGGTGCACACTGGGACCAATCCTGCTCCCACTGAAATGGATGGGGTCTACTGTGTAGGAAGTGACTATCTCTAAGTATAATACTTTTGTGTTGAGTTCCCCGTGGGGTGCCACCCGGAACTGGGGTACCACAAGCCCTTTCACACACCAGTCTCGGCTCTCTCTCACACTGTGCTAATGTGACAAGCTGCAAAACCCTCCAAGCCAGCACTTTCATCAGCATTCACACACCCAGTTGCAGTTACATGCAGGCTCTCTAACCACCAGCTTTCCAGCCTAAGACCCCAGGGCAGTACCATCCTCCCCTGGTCAAATCTGGCCAATATATGGGTTTAATACTTGGTTTGCCTCTTCCTCAATGTGAAGAGACCAATGCACACTTGTGATAATCAGGCCAAGATTTTCCCCACGCACTCCAGTCAAAGCTCACTGGTTTGGATTAAAACATAAAATAAATGTATTAACTACAAAAGATAGATTTTAAGTGATTATAAGTGATAGTAAACAGATCAAAACAGATTAAATAAATAGTAAATAAATAAAATGCAAATTAAGTCTAAGATACTAGAAAGATAGGATATGAACTAACAAATTCTCATCCTGAGTGATAAACAGGCTGGCAGATTCTTAAGGCACAAGCTGCATTTGCTTTGCAGCTTGGGTTTCCCAGGTTTTCATACACAGGCTAGAAATCTCTTTAGCCTGGGACCATCCCTTCCCCCAGTTCAGTCTTTGTTCCTCAGGTGTTTCCAGGTATGTTGTAGGGAGAGAGATGTCATTTCCCCCTTTTATATCTTCTTCCCACTTCCTGGAAAGCTTTTTTGCTGTGACCTGGGTCGAACAAGTCCCATTGTGTAGCGCTCTCTCCGAGAGGTTTCTGTTGTATGCAATACCTGGGGAAATCCTCGTGCATGTGTATATTTCCTCAAAAAGCCATTAACATTGTTTGGACTTTTTACTGTTGTACCTGAAAGGATGCTTGTGGGTGTTTTCAACCTCACAACATGTTTCAGTAACACATACATAGGCAAACTTCATATACGATAGCACATACAATCCAACAAGATATTAATTTCTAGCAGATCAAGACTTTTAGAACGATACCTCACAAGGCATACTTTGTGCAAAACATATCCTAATTATATGGCAGTGGTGAATAAGGGGTTGCCAGGGTGTCACAACTTTCTTGGAAACTCGGGTAAATATAAAGGGCCAGTAACAAGTGCCCTAGTCAGTTGGATGTGAACCACACAGTTTTACACTTTTTTTATTGAAACTTTACAAGGGAACTCATACCATTTTCATGCAGCAAAGAAGTTTTACACCTCGCTGGGAAATAATAATAAGCTAATTAACTGTATGTACTTAACATTCCTTGCTAGTGTATTTCATCACTGGACCATTAACTATCTGCTCCAGGGCTATTATTTTCATACCGAAAACCCTTTCAGAGACTGGCCTGGTGCGTTTGAGGAAGGATTGAAAAAACTGAAAGAAGGAGACCTGCCCCTCACTATCTTATACATGGAGGCTGCCATTCTACAAGACCCCGGTGATGCAGAGGTATTCACTCCCCTGCCTTTATCTTGGGAGGGGGAGCAGCTACAAGTGTCTCACTTCACATAGCATAGCAAGGATGGGGAGGATTCATGGTCAAAACTTTTGGCAGGGGTTATTATGTGAAATAAAGTGGAAGGTAACAATGTATAAGGAGCATCACATACTTTGAAATGATGTAAGCAGAGCTGATCAAACAATGAAAACTTATTTTTGCAGTTTCAAAACTTTAAAGCTTTTATTTGAAGATGTTAAATCAGGTTATTAGAAATTATTTGACATGACCATCAAAATTTTTCAGTTACCAAAAATTCTGGCAAATAAAAAAAATGTTTATAACCATTTTCAATCAAATGTACATATTCAATCAACATGTATATTTTTAAAGTATTTCTTTTGTTTTGTTTGTATTTTGAGGGCGGGAGGGAACATTTCAACAGTTTTTCACAAAAAAAAATTCCATTGTAGAAAAAGACCATTTTTCAATTTAAAAAAAATTCCCCTCGCTCTAGAATTAAGATATTCTTCAAATCTATATTGCAGGGTCCTAGCAAACATTACAGCATTGTTATTTGTAAACAGTAATCTCAGAAACACGTAGGAATACTGGCTAACGAGTAAGGAAATGGAAGGTTCTGAGATATAGCAGAGAAAGTTAATTGTAGTTGATAACCAGCATATGGCAAAAGCTAGGACTGTGATATATTTCAAGGCTGCATGGCTGAAAGTGCTCCATCTGCTGTGTGTTTTGGGTATCTAATGTTAAAAGGCAATGTCAATTATTTGAATTTTAGAGTTGAAATTGATGTGTGGGATGTGGCAGCAACAAAAAATAGCCTAGGAGTGAGGTGTGAAGAAAGGAGGAGCCAAAGACAGAGTCCTATAGGGCAGCAAGAGAAAGGATTTCACAATGTACCTGACTGACATGATGCAATTTATATTAAATTGTCTTAGGAGCAACATGAAGCAGAAATAAGCCACTTACCATGGGTGCCGTTAAAATACTGATGTTTACTGTACTGCAGTAGTTGTCACACTTAGAAATCATAAAGATAATGGCATGTCAAGAATTTAATAGGCCCACTGAATGTTTATTATTTGCATTAAGGGCTGTGTTACAAGCACAATTTCAGCCTGTATGTGTGTCACAGGGTGGTCTACTCACTGCTGTGTGGTGTGTCCTGGCGATTAGCTCCGCCCAGTTCAGTGTCCCCTTTCTTCTCACAGTATGGCTGCCTCATGACTCAGCCCTCCGGCCAAGTCACTCTCTGTTTTCCCTTTCTGGGCAAGTTTTTTCAGAGTCCTTCTGCACTGGCATGCGCACACCCACTGCATTGACTGCATCACTCCCACAGTGACTCAGGCAGTCTTCCCCTTCACTGCCACTAGCAATCCCATTCTGCAGTGGATGATAGGGGAACCCAGACTCATTCTCTGCACTGGGTTCCAGTCCAGGGCCCTAGAGCAAGCAGTTAAGGTTTGCAGCTACACTAACCTTACTGCTTTCACCCCTACACTATTTCTACTGTGCTTCTCCAAGCTTTTCATTCTTCAGCCTTCCTAGTCAGACTCCCCTCTCTCAGGCCTACTAAGGCTCTTCCTGGGTTCCTATGTCCCATCTTCTCCCTTACCTCAGGGGGAGAGATTGCAGATGTACTCTCATGCTGCTGACAGCCTCCTGGCTTTATAGAAGTCCCACCTGTTCCCTCAGAGGTGAGCTTCTTTCTAATTAGCTCCCTCCCCACAGCCTAAATCTTATGCATTTTCAGCTTAATTGACTGATTGGGACCACCCCACTTAATTCAGTTCATCCAGAGCAGGCACAGGGAGTACACCTCATCACAGAACTTAAAAGCTATGACTATTTTGGGAGAAGGGTATTCCTTTCATTGTGCAAGGGTGTATGGGGCAAAATATTAGGGGACCAGCTCCTCAGTTGGCATAACTTACTATAGCTTCACTGAAAACAGTGGAAAAGAAAGAGTGGGATTCAACATAGTACTCTAAAGTCTGTCTTCAGATATGCACAGGCCACTGCACCTCATATCAACAGGAGTGGTTGTGTATGTGCACCCGAGTCCCACTGTGTCTATTGCTGTATGTACATGATGCAACAAAATGATGCTGTAGAATCCCCCTCACACTGTAGGGGTGAGATTATTTTCTTCTGAATTTTCAGATAAAAGCTTGAAACATCAGAATCCATTTAGAATGTGCAATAACTTGCCTGTGAGAAAACAGTATGGGATCTGACAATGTAGAATCACCATTGATTTAAATGGGAACTTCCCATGGATAAACGTGGCCTAAAGATATCCAAAATCACTTTGGTTTGTACTGTTGGTGTATTGGCAATAGAAGTACTGTAGTTAGGCCAGTGTTGGATACATGCTGCTGTCTATATGTATCCATTTATTTAAGTAAGCATAGGGATCTTGTTCTGTGATTCCAATTGCACTTGGGGACATATCATAAAATAACAGTTATTATTTTGCAGGCCTGGCAGTTTCTTGGTATAACACAGGCAGAGAATGAAAATGAGCAAGGAGCTATTGTCGCCCTCCAAAGGTAGATGACGATATTTGCAAAATAATGGATCCCATCAATATTAGTTAATGGATGCCTGTGTGTATTTCATCTCACACTTGTGTTCTGACCTTTTACATTTAATTGGGGGGTAGTGGGTGGAAATGACTGGCATACAGAAGAGATGTGCTACCTCTAGTTTCCATAGTAACTCTGGAGGCATGATTTTGCATTCCTATGGAGTTAATGGCAATATTAAATCTAATATTTAATTAAATAAATAGAAACACAAAAGAAAACCTACATGTCACAACAAACCTGAATTAGGCACAATGCAAATAAAATGTCTTTTCAATATTCTAGACACTTGATATATTTTGTAAATGTTTCTGTCTTAATGAAAATGTTTCCTTAATTGGATGGAGCTTCTCAGCCACTGAATACTAATTGATGGAGAACATTGCTAGGTTGATGGGAATATAATGATCACACTATACCTGTTAAGTAAATGCCTATTCCTAAATATCAGAGTTATTATTCTGCCTTTATCTGTAGCGAGTGTTTCTGCGCTATATTCCATTTCCACTTGCAGCCAAGTATACACTCTAAACTTAATTGCATTAGCTATGTTAACATTCAAGCCAATTTACCTAAGGATACTTCAATTACTGTAACTCAGTTATATGTAATGTAATCTTTTCCTTACCTGCACAGAAGTCCAAAGTGTTCCCTGACAAATTTGTTTGTCCCTGATAGGTTGAAACGTGCAGCAATGCCACTCAAAGATACAGCAGACCAGATTCCCCTGTGCATTATGCTGGTGTAAAGCTGGAGAAAGTCTATGGAAGTCCGTGGGCTGACTCTGGCTTTACAAAGGTGTAGCTGAGAGCAGAATCTGGCCCAACAATTCTATTGAAAAGGATGGGCTTTAGTTTCAATCTTCAAAATATCTTTTTACCTAACCAAATGCCTTCTACAACTGCCCACTTCTAGATTACTCCAAAGTCTTCTATTTGTTTAGTAGTCAGGTGCGATTAAAAAAAGGCTTCCTCACACATTTGCTATGCCATGCTGATAACAGAAAGTGTGGGGAGTATTAGCTTTTTATTTATATAACACCATAGTCGCAGATGGCACGTAACACACAAAAACAAGGCAAGTTCCCTGCTCCAAGATCCTGCTATCCTTATTAACGTGAGTGGTTCTTTACACACACAAGCAATCCCACAGAAGCCACTACCACTACTTTTGTGAGTAAAGGTTGCAGGATCAGGCCCTATGTTGGAAGAATTGATGCGTTGCATTTTGCTAAAAGAAACTAAGATATTTTTCTTCTCTATTTAGGTGCTTGCAGCTACAGCCAAACAATTTAAAAGCTCTGATGGCCTTGGCTGTGAGCTACACTAATACTGGCCATCAACAGGAAGCCTGTGAAGCTTTAAGAAACTGGATAAAGCAAAACCCAAAATACAAGTATATAGTGAAGAGCAAAAGAGGGTCTCCAGCACCTACCAGGAGAAAGTCTGAGCCATCAAAAGAAAGGTAAACCTGGATTAGTATCCTGAAGAAGTTAGGCCCAGATTCCCTAAGGGATTTTGGCTTTTAACTTCCATTGATTTCAATGGAGTTTCTCAAATGTACAGTGCGCTGCTCAAATATTTTTAAGTTACATAGGAACATAAGAATTTTGATCCCTAATAAGACCCAACAAAATGATGCTGTAGAATCCCCCTCACACTGTAGGAGTGAGATTATTTTCTTCCACATTTTCAGATAAAAGCTTGAAACATCAGAATCCATTTAGAATGTGCAATAACTCACCTGTGAGAAAACAGTATGGGATCTGACAGTCCATTAGCCTGTCTCGGACAGTGGCTGCTTCAGAAGAAAGTGTAAGAGTCCTCCAGTAAGCATACGTGGGATAATCTTCCCCTTATTGGGTCTCATTCTGGTCTCTAATAGTTGGAGATTAGTTTAAGCCCTGAAGCAAGAGATTTACTTTCCCTTCAACAAAATTTATCATTAATTATAACTCTTGGTGTTCTTGATATCCACATAAATGTCCAATTCCTCTTGAGGAATCTTCCTAAATTCTTGACCACAATGACTCCCTGGTGTCTTCCTAAACAATCCCAATCTTTTAAATCTCTCTTCATATGAGAGTTTTTCCAGACCCTTGGTCATAGCCCTTCTCTGAACCTCTCTAATCTTACAATATCTTTTTTTGAGACGGGGTAACCAGTACCGCACACAGTATTCCAGATTAGGCTGTACCACTGATTTATAGACATTATGATATTTTCCACCTTACTGTCCAGAAAGAGTAAGAAAAACAATTCCAACTGAAGTGATTAAATCATTGGATCACGAAAATCTTTTTAAAATATGGTATAGTATCCGTGTGAACACACACAAGCACATAGTCCATTCAGAACATTTAGAAATTGTTCTGCAGTAGACGGTAAACTTCCCTTTTACCACCAGTTCCTATTGTTATTTTGGCAGTTGGTCTAAATGTTAGATTTCCACTTACATTGGTGGTGAAAGGTATCTATTTCTGAACTTTTTAAATACTTTCAGCAACTTCTTCATAGACCCAAAATGCTGAGATTCCATTTGTGCCATTTAGAAATGGGGCGTTATGTTTATTCTTCGAAGGGTATCCATGTTAGTCTGGATCTGTAAAAGCAGCAAAGAGTCCTGTGGCACCTTATAGACTAACATGGAGCATGAGCTTTTGTGGGTGAATACCCACTTCGTCGGATGCATGACCACCCACGAAAGCTCATGCTCCAATACGTCTGTTAGTCTATAAGGCGCCACAGGACTCTTTGATGTTTATTATTGTGATCTACAAGCCTTGTGCTAGCAGGATCATTTTGACTGAGCAACAATGAAATAGGGAACTCCTACTGAATGATGAAGTGCATTATATTGGGCTTAATCCAAAGTCTGTGAATTTAGGAATCTAAATTTTGGCATGTCTTTGAAATCTTGGCTGCAGATTTCAAAATCTTTATCTAAGACTCTTGAGGACTGATCACCATTTTTGTCAAACTGGTTTCCTTGCTTTAACCTTCAGAGCAGCCCCTACTCCATTTTTTAGAGTGCCTGAGAGAATTGATGCAGCTTCAACAGATCTTATAGCCCATATTTTAGATATGCCTGAGTTTTCTGCAGCACTTTGGCTTAGTGCTTGTAAACCTTTGAACTCTAATGTCCGGTTCTCAACCAGAGTCGGAATAAGCCATTACAACAATTGAGCTGAAGATGTCTATTTTGCACATGTTTGGGAAGAGTATAAAGACTTGCATTGCTGGCTGTGCAGTAGATGGTGCAGCATTTACAGAGAACTGTAAGATGCAACTTGGTGTTATTTTTCACCCTTTTCTAGTTCATTACTCGAAGAAGTAAAGGAAGTGTACCTAGATGCAGCTCACCAGAATGGTGAGATGATAGACCCTGACTTGCAAACAGGACTTGGAGTGCTTTTCCATCTGAACAGAGAATTTAACAAAGCAATAGACGCATTTAATGCTGCCTTAACTGTTCGGCCAGAGGTACCTATTATGATTTTGTATTTTAAAAAAAGTTTCATTTTACAAACCACTCTCTCTTCCTTTCTCACTTGAAACTGACCAGTATGAATGAGACGTCTCTTCAGCCATTAAAGTTTTAATACCTGAAATAGAAATGTTAATTGTAAGAGAGCCCTAATGAGAAACAGATTTATGCGTGTCCAATTTTTGGCTGCACACTGATTAATTGGAGTAATTTTATTAAGTTGTCTAGAATCATGAGTCAGAACCTCATATTCCACACCAGTTAACAGAGGGTACAACTATTTTCTGTACTGTTCATTACTTTTGTGGGAGGAGGGGAAGGTCTCATATGCTTTTGTCTTAAACCAATAGTAGAAAACTCTCATTTTGTTATCAGGACTATTCATTATGGAACCGCCTTGGAGCAACCTTGGCAAATGGGGATCGAAGTGAGGAAGCTGTGGAGGCATATACTAGAGCTTTAGAAATTCAGCCAGGCTTCATTAGGTCCAGATACAATTTGGGAATAAGCTGCATCAACCTAGGAGCTTACAGGTGAGTTATGAAAAGAATATCAACATTTAAAGCCAAAAGTAAGGTGGCCATCTAAAAACTGAAAATTTATTTTTGAGCTAAAAGTCTATAACATGTATTCTGATCTTTGTTTAATGTAAGATATTGTTATGCTCTTTGGATGCATGTAAAGCACTTTGGAATATGGGATAATATTCATTGTACAATATAATAAAACAATTGAAGAGTATGTTATAAAAAGTTAAGGCCTCAGTTCAGCAAGCTAGTTAAGCAGTAGACTCAGTGAGACTAATCATGTGATTAAGTGTTTTGCTGAATCAGGGCCTACGATCGAAATATCTTATTTTGTCACAACAAATTTTATAAGGCAACAGGAGGCAACAAAGACAGAGCGCTGGGTGGAGAGCCAGGAGACCTTGGTTTCAGAGCTGATTTGGGGAAAAAGTTCCCCATGAATAATTTCAACAAAAATGAAAAAAATTGTTTTTCATCTAAACTTTTCTATGACTTTTTTGGAGTTTTTGTAAAAAAAAAAAAAGTAAGTAAGTTTGGCGGGAAAATGTTCTTCAGTTGCAGAAAGTTGAAAATATTAATAAAAAACTGACATTCTAACAAGTAGCCATTTCCATTGGCAAAACTTTAATGGAAAAATTTTGACCAGCTCTCCTGAGATCATTTCTGTCTTTTCCACTGACCTTCTGTGTTTTCTTGGGCAAATCCCTTGATCTCTCAGACTCATTTTTACCATTTAAAATGAGAACAACATTACTTACCTTCCTTTGCAGAGTGTTTTGCAATTTATGGATGAAAAGCACCAAGTATCAATTGAGATTTTCAAAGCAGTTGATTTTAAAACATTAAATGTTTCTTTGCAATATGTGAAACACTAATAATGCAGCATCATGAATTTGAAAGTGAAAATGAAAACGACATTGACTTGCATTGCCCAAACTGAACAAAATGTGAAGTAACAATTATTATAATTACTACATTTTTCATCACTAATGAGGTATAACATGCTGTATCAAGAAGGCAAACTGGGTGACTGAGTCGACCGCTGCTGCTCCCCCATCAACTCCACTTCTGTCTCTCGCGTGCGGTGGAGTTCTGGAATGACAGCAGAACGATCGGGGATCGATTTTATCGTGTCTACACTAGATGCGATAAATCAATCCCCAATAGATCGATCACTACCAACCAATCCGGTGGGTAGTGTAGACATGGCCCTAGATGAGTCCTTACTAGGGAAGGGATGTCTTAACAGAACAGAACAATACCTAATTTTCTATAACACTTACACACTCAGTACAGACAGCTTTCAAAACAGTGATTTCGGGCCAGATCCTGGAATATGTTCAAAGGCAAAACTCATAGACCTTCAGTATATTGCTAAACCAAACCCAACCATTCAAAAATCATGCCTCAGATGCCAAAAAATCAGGAGATTTAAAAAAAAAAGATGTTGGGTTCTATTTGTTTGTCTTCTGATTTTTGAGCCTTTAGGACTACTATGTTCCTTTTTGTAATTATTTCAGGAGGAAGCCAAACAATTTGGTTTATTTCCTGGAAATAAAATCCCACATACCCATTTACCATTAAATGCATATTCCAGGCACTTGGTTTATTTGAAATTGGGGGTTTTCCCCTTTAGTGGCTCATTTTCCATGCTTGCCATCAGAACACCTAGCCAGTGGACTGGTGTGCCAGCCAGCCTTTTTCACTTCTATCTTAGGTTTTTATATGGCCCCATCAGCACAGTCTCCAAGCATCTCACAGTCATTAAGTATTTATCCTCACAACACCCTTGTGAAGTGGGGAAATGCTATTATTCCATTTTACAGAAGGGCAACTGAGGTCCAGAGAGACTAAGTGACTCATCTAGAAAATCTGTGATGGAGCAGGGAATTGAACCGGGGTCTCCCAAGTCAGTACTCAAACGACTGGACCATCCATACATGCCTATCAGATCATAAGACAAGACAGTCTCTCTCCATAAACCCCTTTTGTGTAAGTCTATGGCTCAATATACATTTCATACACAGACCAGGTTCTCTGTGTGAATCAAGGGTAAAATCTAGGTCTGTGTAAAAAGAGTCCCAAGTGTCAACAATACAATTAAGATAAAGCACATGTATAATGGAATTCATAACCACACTAAGGAGAATTTCCCCAGGCACTTGAGTAGGTTCATCTCTGCATCACTACACAAGTGCAGCCTTTTTGATACATAACAATGAAGTCTTGCAGCAACACTTTTGTCCGGAATTGTTAAAGGCAGATCAAGCAAGAATACTACAAAAAGATTGTGGTCTCCCATGTTGTCAGATAACGTGTTTGATTTTACTGTAATGCCTTAGAAGGAAGACAAAATATACTTTATTTTTTTAAACAAAAGAGATTATGTTGTAATTGAGGATGTTGCCTTTCTTTCCTCCCCTCACAGAGAGGCTGTCAGCAATTTTCTCACTGCTCTCAGCTTGCAAAGAAAAAGCAGGAATCAACAGCAGGTTACCCAGCCGGAAATTTCAGGCAATATCTGGGCAGCTCTCAGAATCGCTCTGTCTATGATGGACCAGCCAGAACTATTTCAAGCCGCTAATTTGGGTGATCTGGATGTTCTGTTAAGAGCTTTTAACCTAGAACCATAAAAAAAAAAAAGCAGCCAAGTCACTAAGATGTATTAGGAAATGCAAAACTCTTTCATTACCAGTTTCAAAATGACCAAGGACACTTTCCAAAAGATCATGAGCCGTAGAACACTAGGGGAAGTTCTACCAGACATCACTCAATTCCTGGAACTCTTCAAAAGCACAAAACTTTGTAAATATTATTGAACTCGAAGGATTAAAATGAACAGCAGCTAATCTGACAAAGACCTGACCTAGATGAAGCAGTCATACCCGAAGAACCCATCCCGTGCAAGATATGCACATATATACACTCACACCTATACAGAAAAAATATATTTAAAAGAAAACCTAATAATCATTAGAGTGGGAAGCAGCACATCAAAGGAACCTTATTGCTCACTGCACTGAATTGACACCACATGCCCCTACAATGTGGAGTCCCTATACTTTGTTTGTTGGCCACTCTCTTCAAGGTCCTACTTCCACATAGCTCTGCCAGGAGGTACATGTATGGTAGATAAATTTTGTGGTGAATATATCAGCTGGCAATCAATAAGGGCTTTGTTTGTAAAGATACCTTGATTCAATGTTACTTTTGGACCTAATTCACAGGCCCTTGGAGATGGAATTCAAGAGGAATTCTGCACATGGAGGATTTACAGGGTTAGGCTCTTTAGGGATGAGCTTTGTAAGCAGAAGCAGTAATTTGCACTAGAATTTTTGTTGTTTGTACCAATTACGGCCCCAATCCTGCAAAGAGCAGGACTCTGCCTATGTGGAGGTCCTGGTAGGTGTCAGGCCTGTGTATGTGCATAAGCACTTTAATCTTTTTGTAAATGTATGCTGTGCTTTTATTTATTTTTAAAGTAGGAACAAAAGATTTAAGGACAGATATATATATATATATAGCCATGTTGGCATAAAGGACCAAATATAATTTCTTGACACTAGATAGAGAGCTTTCCAAATCCTAGTGTTAAAAATGCAAATAGGGTATCAGTTATAATCTCAAGTGAATAGAATATTTATTATGCATGTACCAGTAGTTTCACATACACACAAAAATACAGATTAACTGGAAGTAAATGTCATCTTAGAAAAAAAATGAATCTCTTCCTTCAGCTTTCCGCAGGAACTAAAGAAGAATCTGTTTAGGAGCAGATGTCTACAGACCATACTCTGGGAGAAAACTTCCACTGAAGTGAAAAGATTTGCTTGAATAAGGAATTCAGGACAGGAGCTATAGAGGTTGATCCTGCTCTCATTGAAATCAATGGCAAAACTCTGACTGACCTCAATGGTTGCAGAATCAAGACCTTAGTTTTCATCAGTGTTTAAAGCTCCTAAGATACAGCCAGAATCTACAAGGTTCCAAATGCTTCCTATAAAGTGCTGAGCACTTTCAAGTCCGACTTCAGAATGAGTTTTTCAGCACATATTAGGGGTTGGGTACAATGCACATGTATAGCACAAAGGGATTCCATCCATCAAAGACAGATTTATAGAGTTGTACAGTTAATTTTCAAGCATTGTGGGTTAGGTTGTTTTTTTTAGTACTTTCTCTAAATAATGAAAAACATTTTTACATTAAAAATATACTGCGTTGGTTTGTGTTCAGGAATGGACAGGACAGGGTAGCTATTGCAGGTGAAAGCGGGGAAAGTAACACATTCCCTATAAATGACATTTTAACCTCCCCTCCCCCTGCCACCCCCAAAGAGCTGTATCAAAAAAGCAACTGCACAGATTGTAGGGCAAGGGGTCTATTTCACTAGTACAAATAAAAAGTTTCTTGCAGTTGTCTCTTATTTTGAGCAACCATTTAAAGGAAAACTCCTTGTTTAGCTATGCCAGAAGGAGGACATTGGATGTGGTTTAATCAGGGCACAATTTTATTCTTAAATGTCTGGGAATACCCCGCAGCTAAAAGTGTACAGTGCATGTGATTCCATAATCATTTCAATATATACCCCAGGGGGTTTCCATCAGCCCTGCCCCTTCCTAGTCCCCATCCAAGCTGCTGCTGAGACCTCACCATTCCCCCCACACACCTCGAATGAGGGTGGGGGAAGGCTACGAAAGAGGAGAGGTTGGCTCCTTGCCATTTCAGTCATAGGAGGAAACCCCCATCCTGTTTCTGCTCCTTTAAGGAATACCTCCTTTAAATCCCTGACTAATCCTTTTTATCTAATCACTGTATCCCTTCCCTATGGAGTACTTGCACTGGACTTTTGCCCAGTGTTTACATAATGAGTTGCAACACCATTCTCCTTTCATGTTTGCCCAGTTAAGCCCTCCTGAACCTGCAATGGCAGTGGTCCACAAACTGTGGGGCATGCTGCCTACAGGGGCACACAGGAACATCCGGGATGTGTGGAGGGGCCCTGGCCTTGGGGGAAACACTACCCAGCCCTGCTCTGCCCCCAGCTCTGCTTTGGCCCCGCCCGTTCCTGGGCCAGGGGAGCATGGCACATTCCATTATTGGTAAGTAAGGGGTCCAGTGGAAAAGTTCAAGTACCACCTGCTATGGGAAAGGTGAAAAAAAACACTTCACCTTGGCCAATCTGGCAGTGAGGGGCAAGTTCCTTGCAGACACCCCCTACCCCCGAGAAAGGAGTAACTAGCACAATGCCTGCAGTGGATCCTAAACCCCCCCCAGTATTTCACTACTGCCTGGGTGGGAGGATAAGTGCTGCTCTGCTTGGTTCAGATAAAAGAGGGCTATTCTTGCACGGGCATGGACCTATATAGTCCTCCACCTCTTTCAATCACTGGGGGGGAGGAACGGGAATAAGTTAGCTGACCTGATCTGTGGCAGCAGCTGAAAATAACTCGCTGGCTTTCTAGTGCTTAAAGGGGCACAGACCTTTTCCAACAAGCCAAACAACAGCCCCCACCCCTTCATATGCAGTGAGATCATTATCTGATATTGTAATCACAAAGAGTAAGTCAGTAACTAAAAATCATCAGTTAAGAACGTATTGTTAAAATAACAGCCACACACCGAGGTGCACCACAGAATGGAGAAATGCTGAAACACTGGAAGGAATTTGTAAATAAATAAGGGTATAATAACTGACAACTGCAGTTTTCCTTTAAGCAGTGAATACCAAATACTGGCTGGGAAAATTTTTTTCATTTTAGCTGAAGCGGGCTTGCTATATTCATATCAGCTGACAACAGTTTCTCTTTTGCTTTGACAGTGATGTGTGATGACAATTCTCAGCTATCAATGAGGCAGAGCAGAGGGTGTCCTGCAATTGAAATCTGGAAAGTGTGTTTTTTTGGGGGGTAATAAAGGAAGGAGTCAGCTCTGGATAGAGGTATTAGAGCAAAAGCATAAAAGCTCAGATCTAGCTTTTTGCTCTCTCTGCGGATAATTATATTACTACAGATCTGGCAAAACTAGCTCTGCTAAAGTTTCATTTTTATGCCATCCAAAACAACAATTAAACTGCCTGAATTTTCACAGATAAAATGACAGGGTTCGTTTTCAAGACTGACAGTAGTTCACAATACCTCTGGTTTTGGACCATCTATTAGCAGAGTGGCTATTTATTAGCTTGTTTTTAAATGTAGGGTCCTGGTTACACCCCATGATCACTACCACTGAAAAAGGAGGGGGAAAAGCAGATGTCTACTGATTTAACAGGAGAGACCTAGCTCAAATCTGTATTCCCCTGGTCATATACACACACAATTGATATTGAAGAGACTTGCATGCACAAATCTAGAGAAACCAAACCTGCCTCCCATAGGCATGTAAGGACCCCAAATTAGCAGAAGCACTGCAGTTCTGCAGTACATGGGGGTTACAGGCTACTGAGTGACCAGCTAAGGGAACTGAATGGCCACTGAGTTGCTCCTAAGAGGCTCAACCCCATGCATGCTTTCCAGTTGTGTATGGCCAGAGGATGCCCAACTGCATAGATTCACTGTCCAAAACTGTATACGTGTTAGGGGGTAAGCTGAAGCAGGAATAAATGCTATCACAGCACATGGATTGCAGTAGTAGCCACAGAGCAGAACTGGTGCTCCATGCCCTGCCAATAGAACAGGGGTTGGCAACCTTTCAGAAGTGGGGTGCCGAGTCTTCATTTATTCACTCTAATATAAGGTTTTGTGTGCCAGTAAAACATCTTAACGTTTTTAGGTCTCTCTCTATAAGTCTGTAACTAAACTATTGTATGTAAAGTAAATAAGGTTTTCAAAAAGTTTAAGAAGCTTCATGTAAAATTAAATTAAAATGCAGAGCCTCCCAGACCGGTGGCCAGGACCCGGGCAGTGTGAGTGCCACTGAAAATCAGCTTGCGTGTCGCCTTCGGCACCCGTGCCATAGGTTGCCTACCCCTGCAATAGACTGTTTGGGGGAAGGGACACAAAGAATATTCAGGCTTGTGGAAGAATGAGCCTTCACTCTCAGGTTGAAAGCAACAAAATCAGAGGCAGCTTTATTCGAGCAATTGCAAGGGAAGAATACAGCTGAGAAAGAGCATCTCTGCCTCAGTTTCTCTGAAATACAAGCAATATCACATAAGCATTTATACTCTTTTGTGGCATGCATTAATTGAAAACATCTACATTTAATTTATATTATATCCTGTCTAATCCAGCATTTTCTCACTTTCACTTCTCAAAACATCATTATCTTAAGGCTAGGTCACACTGACTCGGCGCTGCTGTTTTCCCACTTGCCCCTGACGTGAGCCCTGCTTTTACAGGTCTCGCGATATTAGGCTAAGACTTAGCATAAAAAAGTTGCTCTGTTTCCAACAAATTAAAATGGCTACACTTAAACCCTCTCTTTCTGTCCTGCTTCCACAGGCTGTTTACTCAGATTTTGCATTTGGGCCTTAATACCACAGAACATGACGAGTAGGGAAATATAGGAGGAAACTGGAACTATCAGAAAACAAAGGGAAGCTCCACAGAAAACATATGAGAGATCAAATAAAGGCGTAAGAAAGGGAATGGGGAAAAAAGATACACAGAAATATACACAGAGTTTAGGCAAATCACAGTCTCCTTGGGTCCCTCATTTACCCCCAGCTGTGAAAAGGGGGAAATAACTCTCCTCCAGGTTTGTGATATCACTAGATGAAAAGCACTAGGAGTACAAAGTATTCTGTTATCATGCTGCCTATTTGGTCTGTCGTGGGGCAAGTCAACGGTTGGGTCAATTGTGAGAAAGCTAAAAATAATTGTTGAGAGTGCAGTGAGCTCAGGCTGCAACACAAAATAGCAATTACACACTGTGACAGTTGTCTCTCTCAACAAGATGGAGAAGACAACCTAAGACACCTTAGGGACAGGGTCAAGAAACTGGTGTCTGACCCAAAATGGCAGTGCTGCTTTGTTTTTTCTTAATCCCGCTTTCCTGCTTTCCATTCTCATTACTCTCCTGTTTCTCCAGAAGAGATTTGTTACCTATTGTGACAGACCCAGACCAGTGTGGTACAGGAGTCTGGCAGAGGGCAAATATACTGGTCACTGGATGAGTAGTTTTCTGTTCCCTGAGTGACCAGAGCAGGGGCTGCATTGGAGTAATCAGGAACCTGCTAGAACCAATTAAGGCAGCCAATCAAGGCAGGCTAATCAGGGCACCTGGGTTTAAAAAGGAGCTCACTCCAGTCAGGTGAGGAGGAGCTAGAAGAGAGGAAGTGTGTGTGAGAGGCTGTGCTGCTGGAGGACTAAGGAGTACAAGTGTTATCAGACACCAGGAGGAAGGTCCTGTGGTGAGGATAAAGAGGTGTTTGGAGAAGGCCATGGGGAAGTAGCCCAGGGAGCTGTAGCTGTCATGCAGCTGTTACAGACAGCTGCAATCCACAGGGCCCTGGGCTGGAACCTGGAGTAGAGGGTGGGCCTGGGTTCCCCCCAAACCTCCCAACTCCTGATCAGACACAGGAGGAGTTGATTCAGACTGTGGGGAAGATCACTGAGGTGAGCAAATCTGCCAGTAAGTGCAGGACCCACCAAGGTAGAGGAGGAACTTTGTCACACTATCTATGTAATTAATTTATTCTAAGGTTTGGAGTTTTTCCTATATAATGTGTATTTCATGCCATTTAAATCACATTCCTGGTTGTAGAGCCTTTAGGGCAGTGGTTCTCAACCAGAGTCTGAGGCCCACCGGGGGGTCGTGAGCAGGTTTCAGGGGCTCTGCTAAGCAGGGCTGATATTAGACCTGCTGAGGTCTGGGCAGAAATCCGAAGCCCGCACTACCTGGGGCTGAAGCCCAAAGTTCCAAGTCCTGCCACCTGGGGCTGAAGCCGAAGCCTGAGCAACTTAGCTTTGTAGGGCTCCCTGTGGCATGGGGCACCAGGCAATTGCCCTGCTTCCTACCCTTTAATGCCTGTCCTGGCTTTTATATGCAGAAAAACAGTTGTCCTGGCACAGGTGGCCAGGGAGCTTTTATAGCATGTTGGGAGTCCTTGGAAAGAAAAACATTGAGAACCCCTGCTTTAGAGTATTGGTGACCTTACCACAGATCTGATCTGACAAGATGCTGAACACCCTCAAATCCTGTTGTCTTCAATGGGAATCAAGGGTGCTCAGTATTTTGCAGGATCAGATCTAGTGCATGTATTAAGGTACTGATCCAAGTCTGGATTGTGATACCATTGATCATCCTATGTTATGGCGTGAGTAGCCCCACTGGAGTCAATGGGAATATTGTGGAGCACAATTAACTCAGAGTAAGGGGCTCCTTTCTCATTATGTCTATACATTGCAATGACTCCAACACACTTTGAACAGGGTCTCTTGTGTACTTAAGTTGATGTGCAGTTATCTTCAGTGAATGCCCCTTCTCAGGAGAAAAGCAAACATAGTATTTTGTGATGTAAAAAGTTATTAACACTTGTTTTTGAACCAACCCCATTTTTTCCTGTTTCTTTTATCCTTTCTCCCAGTCAAGAAACTGTTTATGTCCAGTTAAAATTAAATTGAGGTTTCAAACAAATCTCTCTCTCTATTAATTGTGTTTTCCTAAGATGGGCTCCAATAGAAGGTTTGTAAAAATGTTAATTTATTTTCTTTTAAAGAAATACATAGCCTCAGGTACAAAAATATTGCATGGAACAGTATTCACATATGAACATACCAAAATATTAACCCAAAGCATGCAAGATACATAATTTGAATGTAAATTTACAGACTGCATGTCTACAGCTCAAACATAGGTGGTTTTTAACTATTCATTTCTGTAATGGGATCTTTTGAATGGGATTTTTAAAAGTATTGGTCCAGCTCTAAAATGGGAGATTTACTGTTGACATCAGTGAGGGCGGAGTTAGACCAATGCTGACCATTTTTTTTAAAACCCCATCCTTATAGCTTGCTTTGTGCTGTCGATTTCACATTTGCTTTTAATGTTTAATTATATTAATTGCAGAAATACTTGATATGAGGTTTTTGCAGCCGCGTCTTTACAAGCATTAAGGAGCCATGAGACTGGGGGATGGCCTACCCCTCTCAAACTGGCAGTATGGATTCTCAGATTCAGATTTTAAGCTTTTCTTGACAGACTTAGGACAGATGCCACCAAACCAGAGCGTCCGATTCCCAGAACCATCTCAAAGCAGACAGTAACCATCATGGTTTACTGCTAGTGTGGCCATAATTTTCAAATATGTCCACTTAAATGCATGGAAGTTAATTTTCAGGTACACAGTTTGAGAGACATAGGCCCTGAATTTCAGAGGTGCAGAGTTTCTGCAGCTGCCATTGACTTCAACTAGAGTTGTGGGCACTCAGCATTATGGAAATCTCAAACCTCAAGGCTTGGCACTCAGAAATAATGGCCCCTTTAGAAAAACTGGGCCTATGTGTCCCACAGAAAGAGTGATTAACACTGGCTGATTAGATTGGTGATTCACTACCTTTCATAGTACACAGATATCCATACCACAACACAACTGGCACTAACTGACTGCTTGATTGGCAGCCACAATAGAGGTGTAAATAATTAAGGGACCAGTCCAATCTCCGTTGGAGCCAATGAGAACTGGATTGGACTATAAAGTGGCCCTGGAGCAATCTCACTCAAAGTCCATTTAAGAAATGTTTATAAAAGACAAATGAGTCACATAGGAACAAAGATTCTTGTGGATACACTATACAGTATTAACTACTCTTTAGATAACATCTAGGCTGGAAATAAAATACCTTATTATAGCCCTCTTCTACTCTCTCCTTCATTGGAAAGGCATATATTGGGGACAGAGAGCTCTCCGGGAAAACATTCTAGAAGAGATGCAAGTTAGTTACCTTCTTAGTTAGTTGATCAATATGGACAATATGAAAAAAGAACACGTGACAACATTAAAAAGGAGGAAGATTACAGGGTCTGAACACAGAACAGCAATAACTGCTGGGGGAGAGGGGATGGAGGAAGAATCAGAAGGAATCTAAAGTTTACTAAGGTAGGCCCTGATCCTGCAAAAGCTCTCACATGTAAGCAGTCCCATTGAGCAAGATTGCCAGGTGAGGACCTTCATATGCTTTGATCTCCCCCACCCTCGCTCCCCACCCCTTTTGCAGAATTGTTGTTTACATTGGCAGAAAAATATCCTTAAGTTAGCAGCCTTTTTAATATCATCAGTACTCTATTGTAAATTTAGAAAAATCAAAGAGTGTGTGTGTGTGTATATATATATATATATATATATAATCTGAGTACAACATATCTAGACTAAACTAAAAATACATTGTTTTGAAAGACATTCTGTGCTGTTTCTGCCATGTGCTGCATACTGTTTTAAAAAAGTCCTTACATCTTGCACCAGGTTTTGGCTTTATTTTTAAGCCAATTTACGGCAGACAGGAAAGAAGAGATTATAAGATCTGTGCATAGTTACACCTGGACAACCACAATGACTTCACAAATGCCATGATCCAGCAAAGGCTTAGATGCATACTTAACTTTATACACTGGTGACCCATGGTTAAAGTACACATGTAAGCCTTAGAAGGATCAGGGGCCTAAGGATGCAAAGGTGTGAACTAAAGCCGAATTTAACCCTGTATTTGAATATTTACATTGTTTCAAATCGACCCAGACTGAGCAATCTGAATCTATATATAACTATGGGGTGAGAGGTTAGTCTCTCACAATAGGTAACTTTGCCTCTGTATACTCAGTACATTACTAGCCGCGAATAAATATTAAAACACAGAGCTGCAGTTTACTGATGCTTCAGTTTGATGTTCTCTTGCACTGCTCTTTAAAATAAACCACTTCCTTACAAAGGAATTGTATGTATATTGATGTGTTAAGTGTATAGATTTCAATTTGCAGAGCACCAGTTAATGTAGTATTTTTGTACTGTATTGGAAGCATGCCTTCCTGTGATTCTTTTTCACATATTAAATTATTTATAACTGTGCAATTTTTAAATGTTTTAAAATAAACTTTGTCTGTGGCTTCAAATACTTGACAGATTTCTTGTGCAGCTGAAGATGGGGTTTGATTGTTACTGCTTAAAATTAAATGGGGAACTTACTTCTCAGAGCATATTCATAAATGACTTTTTTTCTTTTAAATCTGAGGTTTTCATTCCTAGCTATTTGGAAGCAGAGAGATGTTTCTGTGCTTAAAGTTCAGACAAGACAAGGTGATTTTGTTCATCACAGATCTGATCCAAAGTCCAACTGATTCAGCAGTCTTTCGACCAGCTCCCATATGGTTAGAAAAACAAGACAAAACACAAATGAACAATGCTTTAAAACGTGGAACCCTTAATACTTACAACTGTAAAATATCATTAAAATAAAGGGCCTGATTCTCCTCTCATTTTCCTTGCTGTATACCAGGAGTAACTCCATTAAAGTCCATGGAATTAAATAGTGCAGGGCCATTTTAAGTGACAGGAGAATCAGGCCACAGCTATTTAGTAATTAGGGGGCAGATCCTCAACTGATGTAAATTGTTATAACTTCACTGAAGTTAATAGAACAATGACATTTACACCAGCCAAGCATCTGCTCTGAGGCACTTTCTGTCCCCTCAGAATTGCAGGTGTATTGAAATAGTCTGAATTTTTTCCATTGGAATCGTGGAAGTTGTGTCTTCAGGAAACTCTAAAGAATTAAGAATATTATGTCACAGGGTCTTTGGAAAAGAAATCTGTTGAGGTTTTAGTAATTAAAAGTCTTTCACAAGGAACAAACTGTAGAATACTGGTGCGGGAAATTCAGAATTCTGTTCTTCAAAATGTCCCTGTTTGAGTAATTAACAACTGATTGTCATCATAATAATATGCAGAGAAGGCTTTGGGAAGGCTTTTCCTTTTTCTTTGTACACTGTAAATTGCTCAGTGCATGGTAGCATTGAGAAGCCTGTGATCTCAAGGGAAAAGCCAAAAAGAACATTAACCTCATTGTGGAGATGCTCAGTTTTTCCTATGTTTTCACTCAAGCAAACTGCCATAGACTTCAACGGGCGTTTGCCAGAGCAGTGACTTCAGGATTTAGCCTTGATGTGAACAAAGCAAACAGTTGCTGAAGAATAGATTTGACATTGAATAAAGAGCACAACAATGCATCCTCATAGCACTACCACTACATGGCACTGTGAACACTAAATTTAGATAAGGGATGGACTATACATTTGTAACAATGTAAACAGGAACAGAACATGATCTGCAAGGGGGTGAAAATTAGAATTGACATTAATACAGCCACCCACCTATTTCAGCCAAAGTTTGGATGAGTCACATGTTAAAGACACTTGTCATGAAGGAACTAAGGGCTGGATCCTACAATCCTTACTCAGGCAGAAATCCCAGTCGACTTATAGGTTTGGCCCTAAAATGTAAAAATTGAAGCCACACTGTGTTTATGGTTACAGAGCCCTCTAACAAAGTGCATTGACAGGAAGCAAGTGAACCAAGTTACAACCTGTAGCTCCAGCTGGGGGTGTGGGCTCCATGGTGGGGCCAGAAATGAACGGTTCAGGAGCTCTGAGCTGGGGCAGGGGGTTGGGGTGCAGGAGAGGGTGAGAGCTCCAGGTGGGGCACTTACCTGAGGCAGCTCCCGGAGGTTGCTGGCATGTCCAGCTTCTAGGCCAGGGATTCTCAAATAGGGGGTCAGGACCCCTTGGGTGTCATGAGGTTATTACATGGGGGGTCACAAGCTGTCAGCCTCCACCCCAAATCCTGCTTCACCTCCACCATTTATAATAGTATTAAATATAAAAAGTTTTTAATTTATAAGTGGGGGATCACACGTAGAGGCTTGCCGTGTGAAAGGGGTCACCAGTACTGTACAAAAGTTTGAGAACCACTGTCCTAGGTGGAGGGGCCAGGGGCTCTGCATGCTGCCCATGCCTCTAGGCTCCATCCCTGCAGCTCCCATTGGCCGCGGTTCCCAGCCAATGGGAGCTGCAGAACCGGCACTCGAGGGGGAGCAGCACGCAGAGCCTCCCTGACTGCCCCTGCACATAAGAGCTATAGGCAAATGTCAGCCACTTCCAGGAGCTGCACAGAGCCAGGGCAGGCAGGGACCCTGCCTTAACCCCCCTGACTGGACTTTTAATGGCTTGGTCACTGGTGCTGACTGGAGCCGCCAGGGTCCCTTTTTGACCAGGCGTTCCGGTTGAAACTGGGTATCTGGCACCACTAGGTTCAATAGGCCTGGCCCCTTTACTCCCAGGGCCTCCACCCCCACTCCAGTAGGGGAACCCCAGCCTGACCACTCCTCTGGGTTCCAGCCCAGGGCCCCTCTGACAAACTGTTAGGGCTTGTTTCTTATGATCCCTCGCTGATTCCCTGGGCTGCTTTCTACCGTTGCCTCCTTGGAGGAGTCAGTCAGTCATGGAGCTGTGCTCTCCAGTCCTCTCTCCCTGAAGTTTCGTCTCTCTCTGCGATTTTTCCCAGTCTGTTGCTGAGGAGCTCTCTCAGGGTGGTTCCTACCCTGTCTGGCAGCTGTCTGGAACCTTTCCCTCTTGCCGATTCTCCCTTCAGGGGCAGACCCAGGGATAAGCTCCCTGGTGCTCTTTTTTCAGCCCCCTATTGGTCTTGCAGTCCTTTCTTTATATGAACTACCAGATCTGGTTCTAATTCTTCTCCCTTCTAGGTGCCACATAATTGGCTAATAGGGTTCTCTGGCTCCCCTTAACCCTGTCACTGCCAGGCTGGAGTTTACACACACCCTCACAGGCCCAAATTCCAATGCTATGTCAGGTACGCTCAGTAAGGGTCTGCGTGGACCATAGTTACGTATGTCAAACCTTTTGCTCTTTGTTAGCCAGGCTGTCAAAAAACAAGACCTCGGTTTGTGTTCCAATTGTCTCCTCCTGACACCAAAACCCGAACATAACAAAGAACTCAGTGGTTTATTTCTAGAGGTTAAAGTACCTTGTGCCATCACCACAGCAACCGCTATACCACTTTTATGAAACGCTCAGGACGTGTCCTTACCCCCTCGACTACTTTAAAAGCACGGATCAAGGTCTTGTTACATCCTTTCTCAGCTACTCAGATTTCGGATTCTAATAGCTGCAGGAAGTATTAACATATTTATCCTCATGACATCCTTGTGAAAGGCAAAATGCTATGATCCCATTTTACAGATGGGGAACTGAGGCAGAGAGAGACTCTGGTCTGGGTCTACATTTAAAAAATTAGATCAAACAGCTATGTTGCTCAAGGCTGTGAAAAATTTTGCACCCTGAGGTCTGTAATTAGATCAACCTAACCACTAGCATATAGACAGCTGGATGGACAGAATTATTATTCTGTCCATCTAGCTACCATTTCAGAGAGTTGGATTAACTACATTGACAGAAAAAAAAAATCACTCCGTGCGCATAGGAAGTAGCATAGACATTGCCAGTGGGATTTATCCATGGTCACACAAGAAATCTCTGATAGAGCAAGAAACTGAACGCAGGTCTTCCAATTCCCAGACTAGAACCCTAAACCCTGAACCATCCTTCTTTTTATGGTAATGGCAGCCATCCTGCACTCCCCACATGCTTAAGGGGCTATAGCCAGTCTGTCCACAAAATTATAGACCCACTGACCATGGCCGTGCCCTAACTTGCCCTCAACCCCTGTGCTTCTGTAGAGAAAGCCGCGTCAGAGTCATGTTTGGAATGCTGTCTTTTTATGGCCTAGCCCCACACTGAGCAGCAGAATCCCCCCAAAAACATTTGTAATTTGATGAAAAGCAGGTCTAATATCTAAAGATGGATTTGAGAGGTTACAGACAAACATTTAGAAAGGCCTAACCTAGAAGAACACAGTAGAAACCTACACATGAATGGAAGGAGCTTGCACAGATCAGTATTGCCATCCCCAAGCATTCAAAAATCAGGTCAGACCTCTAAAATTCATGAGTGGCTTAAAAATCATGAGATTTTTTAAAAATAATACCTTTTAGGTTCTGCTTGTTTGCTTTTTGAATCTTTAGGGAGCCCTAGGGTCAGGTTTTCAATCTTTTCTCTGCAACTATCAAGGCTAGAAATTACCTTTTTCTTTCTTTTCTTTTTTTAGTTCAGAGTGGAGATGCTCATGTACCTCCTCTGCTCCAGTTGTTGGGGCTTTAAGGAAAACACCAGATTTCACAAGGTTCACAACTGTCAGAACTGGCACCACCAAAAGCTGCTCAGTTAATCTGAGGTTTCAAAGAAAAGAAAGAGGCAAAAAAAACAACACAATCCCCAAGATGTGAGAATATTTTTAATTTGAAACAATTGCAACAATATATCATTCATATCCCTTCCCATCTCAAACACTCTCCAAAATGTTACCAATGCTTCAAGCAAACAATGCCAAATGGTGCAAAATAAACTATTACAAACACTTCCAGAACACAACAGAAAACTTCAAAAGATGTGGCAGGAATCAGAAATTGATCTGATCCGTTAATGGGGGGCGGCGGGAATAGGAGTGGAATAAAAAGGCATTTCCAGTTACAACATGTTTTGCATAGTCGTTCAATGCATCTGAAGTCAGATAGCAGAGAAAACAGAGATGACTGCCATTGGGATGGAAAACAAAGATATTAGCTGGAGGTCTGTTTCTAAAAGCTACAACGAAGACCTAATGCATCCATGTCACAAGTTTTACTGCACCTCCATGAGGTTGAAAGTTCCTAAGAAACAGGGCCTGCTTCAGATTTCATTTACACCAGTATAAACCAGGAATAACTCAGCAGAGGTACTCCAGTGTGGAACTGGTAAAAGGGAAAGGAGAATCAGGTCCAAAGACTCCCAGACTGGCTGAAGGCTTTATTATTTTTTAATTAAGATTATATCCAAATTACATTTTAACCAACAAGATAAAAAGATTTTAAGAACCACATTCTACTTCTGCTTTGAAGAGAGGACACTGTGAATCATAATGGGTTCTAGACTCCTTTAGAAATAAAGCAGGATTTTAAACGGGGGCAGGGTGTGTGTCAAACATTTCCCCTTCCTCCCAAAAGTTGCATAATTCGGACATTTATAACCAGCTCTAACAATAAAACAGCTGTTTGCTTTGTGCCTCTTGATTCTTGGTATTCAGCTGATGGCATAACTTGCCTTTTTAGGTTCAAAGGCCCAGATCATCAAAGGCATTTAGTGACCTTAGTCCCATTGATATCAATGGGAGTTAGGAACTCAAACACGTTTGAGGATCTGGGCCAAAGTGACTCTTTTCTCAACTTTTACTCCCCAAGAAGCTCACAAGACAAATTAAAAAAAAACAAAAAAACCAACAACTTGAAACAGTTACTGGAATCCAGCTGAACCACAAGTCCTCCCATCACCCATTGCTCAAGTCACTCCCTATTGTCCTGATCCAGCAAGGTACTTAAGCAGAGGGAGTAGTCGTATTGACATCAAAAGGACTACCCACCTTCTTGAAACTGAGCATGTGCTTAAGTGCTTTGCTAGATGAAGACTTAAATGGATCAAACAGGTGTACCTCTCCCTCTAGGTTCCAGAGTCAGATGATTGCATCCTAATGTACCAATGTCACTGTTCACCTTTAGTCATATCGTTGAAGAAAAAGGAAAGAGAAGAAAAAGAATTTACAGTAAATTGAATATTTGAAAGTGAAAACAGTGATGAGGGGACAAAATGCACAAACAGCTGGAGAACTTCAAGGTATTTTCAAATGCAATATTTTCATGAAAGATCATTCAGCCTTTCCCCTTTATTGCACCCTGCACTTTTGCCCACTTATAGCTTACGCAGCACAAAGGGCTGAACAATACTTGCACTAAAAGGATTTCAGAAATGCAGACACTAAAAATGCACCTATTACAACCAGCGAATTTTTTTCTTTTAACTATCACTTTCCAGCTTCTCACCTGCTAGATTTTTAAGTGTGCCTGATGTTAAATATATAATATTAATATCACACACACATGGTCTTTCCAGTTTTAGATCTCTCTACATACAAGTAAACGGTTTGTGAGAGTTCACGCTCCATCCTTAGTCTTAGGGAGCTTTGCCATGTTTCCAGTTTAACAATGAGCACGGTAAAGACCCCGTGATCTGTAACTTAGCCAAGGTCTCTAAATAAGAAGGTTATGCATACCAGACCTTTCCAGTTTATAAATAGCCCTTTAAATTCATGAGGCAGAGGAGAAAGCTGTTGCTGCACTTCTTTGAAATATAAACTGGGCATGAAAATGATCTTTTCCTTTTTTACTGCCAAAAGCAAAAATAAAAAAATAAAAACTATCTGAAAGTTCAGCTCCTCGTTCACTTTACATACAGGATGTGCCACTGCATACTTCCCTGATTCATTTTTCAGGATAGGCAACCGCTAGTGAAAGACATAAATAGCCAAAATACTGTAGGAACAAGTAGATCTGCTGGCAATTTTTATTTTGTCCTCAGTAAACTACTTAAGAATGACAAGGGAGATGAATCTTATGGGAGCCACTTTCTAATGTGAAACACCACCATTCTAGTGTCCCTGGAAGGGTGTTAAATAGAGGAAGCTTTCCCAGTGATTAGGCATCACATACACTACTACAGAATTATTGCACTAGAATTTCTCTCTACATCTAGTACCACTTTTCAGATCAAATACTGATCAGGAAAACTAGGCCTATATTACCATGCTTAGTGATCTATACCAGACTTTGTTACACTATGGGAACAGTTTTTAGTCAGACATTAAAAAAAAAGCTCTAGTTGTAACCAGAATCTTTAAATTCAGGTTCCCTTTGATTGTACAATAGCCTGCATTTTGCTATTAAACTTGCAGACATTAAATGTAGAGAAGACATAATTATAACTGCCTCTCCTGCACTCTACATGGATTCTTTTGACTGTTCCAACTTATTTTAAGAGATCAGTAATATTATAAGAGGCAATTTTTCCAATGGTCTCTCAGCAGAAGCCAACATACTGTGAACTTTTTTTGGGAAACGAAAAAGATTATACATTCACCACTGTAATTTTTTTTTTAACAGAATTATTCAACAACTACAATTTAATAACCCCTCCCCCTCACACACACAGACCCCTTCTTGTTTATGACTCAAATTGAAATAAGGAAACAATATGGGGAAAAAATGGGACAAACAGTGGCCAAAAAACCCCAGAAGTCCATGTATAAAGGGTGCATTATGCAGATCAGATTATCAGTGTGTTTGCAAGTTTCTAGAAAGTTGATATGTTATGAATTAAAAAAAAAATCAATACATCAGCAATTTTACCAAGCAATTTTCTCCATCCATGGAAGAAACTTAAATAATTAAACAACCTTTGGCAAAAAGCAGAATTGTACTGAAAGCACTTTGTCATGGAGCCGGTTTCAGCTGGTCTGGGCACAAAATTCTTTGCAACAATTAAAGGGACATTGCTCCTCTTTTTTAACACCTTTGGAGGAAAATGGTGGTTGTTATTCCTGAGTGGTAGAGTTACTTATCAAATCAGCATATCTGTTTCCTTCAGCCACTTGCAATCCTGAATCTCTTGGGATAATTTAAAAAACATAACAGGATTTCAAGAAGAGTTTAAAAAAACCCACATTAAATACATAAAATAAAACCCACCATTTCTATGTGGCATAATGCATAGGGCACTGACAAGGGATTAACAGCTTCCAAATTTTGCATTGGATTTCAAGCATCAAGGAGGCAAAACAAGACATTCTGTATCACTACATTTTAATATACATATCTATATAAGTCATTCCTTATTGTACTGAAAATAATATCGTGACTGAGGCATATTCTGTGATGGAAAACAATTTCTCCCCCTTCAATTATACATGAAGCAAAGGCAAATTTGTGACATCCAGAACCAGTGTGGACTCTCCAGCTGGAAGCAGTGGGCAGCTACTATTGTAGAAATGTACATTCCCCAAAGGTCTTCCGAGAACATAGCTGTAATTGGGTTGTAGTGTAGTTTTGAAACAAACGCATATTCTCCATGAGCTATTTGCAAACTCCATTAGTAATCTGCATGGTCTTAAGGTATCTTTTAATGTATATCAATTTAAAATATCCACCTAATAAAAATTTCCCTGCTAACACTTAAGAAGGCATCAAATGACTGTGTTTTTAAATAAACTATAAATATCCCATGTTTTCCTTTGCTTTTTTGGCAGTCCAAGTTTTTTTTGTTTTTTGTTTTTTTTAATTTTTTATACTTTTTTTTTTTGGCAGATTAAAAGGGTTTATGGCTTCTTAAGGCCAAATAACATATTTGTGGCCTAACTTGGTATCCTACGGTAGAAGTAAATATAGCCCAGGTCTCTGGGAGGTCGTTCTGAGGCACAGACTTTAAGGTCGTTGTAGATCACCCATCTGAAATAAAAATAGGAAGGTGAGTCTCCAGAGGATTAAAGTGCTGTAATTAATTCCTTTAATAGGGCACCAACAAGACACTAAGGACTTCCCAGATCTCTACCCTTAAAAGCTTAAAATCTAATCAGACAACGTACAAACAAGAGGCACAATGAAAATCAAAGTGATTGGTGAAACAGGCTTCTTGTTAATTAAGTAATTAAGAAAGGAGAAGGGCATGAAGGCAAACCAGAGATGGTTTCCAGTTGTCAGAAATTAGAATGCTCGGTGCACAACTAGGGAGGAGGGGGTCGGTGGCAAGCACAACAGAATCCAAGTTCTGCATCAGCCCAGTCCCTAGTATACATTACAGCAGCCTCAGCATGAGCACGCGCGTGCACACACACGGAAAATCAAGTACAGTTCTATATAACATTTGCAGCCTTCATTCCACTTACTGAGTGAGATAACAGAAATGTATTGCATGATAACACTCGTATATTTTTGTATGGAGACATGCTATGCAGAAGCTGCGTGCCATCCAGAAATCAAATCTTTCCTTCCTTTCCCAAAGCCACTCACCTTCCTTCCTTTTTGAGATGGGAAACATAGTGGCCACTCATTGTGGATGTTCCCATGTGGCTGATGAATCCAAAGAGCTCATACCCTGCGTAAGAAATATCAGAGATGATGAATGTCACTCTTCCATTGCTGACACCACAGCACAGAGCCAAGGGACAATTTTGTTTTGAACAGAAAAGAATTTTCAGATATATAAGCACCTTTGATTCAGACCTCGCATCCCAAAAAACACTTTCTATTAACCCAGCAGTAGGTGTTTCCTTTCATGTGCAACACTTACCTTCACCAAACTTGAATGCAGCACAAACCAACACAAGTCTGTGCACAAACAACACTGTCTGAATCTGCTTATACCTATGAATATATGACCAAATCTATGAAAGACAAAACGGACAGCGCAAGGGTATGGATTTCAACCTTGATGCACACAAGACAACACTGAAACGTATGATACACTATTTAGATACAGCCCGATCGAAGGGTGGTGAAAATTGGCTCTGCACACAAATTAGTTGAATTCATGCATATGAATGTTTGAACTCCTCTAAATCAAATGAAAAAGACAGGGACTATACCCTACAGTAGCCTTTGGTTTGAGGGCACACTGAGTCCTCCGTATGGCTTCTAACACCATCACCCGCACAAACATACACAATTCTTAAAATTTTGGGAAAGCCCTTGGATAATAATTTCAACAGCTTCAGCATATTATGCAGGCATGGCGTCTCAACAGGAAGAAAACCATGAAGAGTTCATGGTTAAGACAATTGACGAGAAGGATTTTGTGCACAGCAGGGATGGAGACTTTACTCTGTATTTGTTTATGCCACACAGTATAACTAGACTTGAAATTATTAGATTTTTCTTGGTAAATATTGATTTCACCATATGCACACAAATTGATGAACATATATTTACATTGATAATCAACTAAATTTACAAATAGTCAAAAGGAAGAAAAATGCTGTTTGAGAACTTACTAGGGTCAAAAATCCATGGATTTAGACGTTTGAATTAGGCTTCTGATGAGTGGACTAGCAAATCAATAGTAAAAACAGGTATGATCTGTCAGTGTAAATATATTTATTTCACATATTTTAACATGTGATGTTGACAATTTGTATTTTAACTATTTGATTTAACTTTTTGAATCTCATAATCTACCATCATTAAATAATGACACACACTCCTTCCCCCAAAATTTCCAACAACTGTGAAAATTTAAATTGACAAGAATCAGGGAGTGGGGAGCTTAACAATAGCCATCAGTATTAATTATCCAGTGAAATTATTTAAAAAATTGAATTCTGCCAAGCCTAAATACAGCCATGACCAAAATTAAACAGATTACACTCCTTCAAACAACTGGATAATGGGAATGACTTGGGTTTTGACCCAGAAAGGGAATTCTGAGGCCATTTTACTGCACCAAAGTATATTATCGGAATCTCAGACAATCAAAACAGGGTCACATCCTCCAAAGTCTGATTACACATATCTAATTCCCATGCTCTTCATTGTAAACCTCCATTTTAAATATATTCGCTGTCCCCAAGACATTGGGATAATCAAGCTTGGCCTTTACTACGCAACACTTGTAATAGTTACAGTGAAGTATTATTTAAAAGTTATTAAAAACTTATTAAAAAGCTACAAGAGAAAAAATCAAATGATTATTTGATGTGGTCTTTAGACTATTGTTGTAAGAACATTACAGTGACAATAACCTGGGGGACAGAAACAAACAGATGGAGAGAGCATGCACACTGCTGTTACTAATGTGGGGGTATTAAAGTCCTTTAGAAAGGCAATGTTAAATGCTACTCACTATCCTAAGATGACCATTGTGCTGCAGTAACCCAGTGCATGCAGATTTATAATCATTCTTTGCCTTTTTTACATTCCTGGGCTGTTGTACAATAGCCCCATCTTGTGGTTTACTTAGCTCTATTACTTCTGACAATGAGATCCTCAGAGGAAAACCGGTAGAGAAATCAGTGAAGTCATGCATGGATATGTAGGATAATGATTCCTATTAAATGGATTATCAGATTACAGATCAACTAAAAGGCCTAGAGTTCAAGTGGTTTGTAATAAACAGCAGACTCCTTAGGTTTAGGGACCTCCTCCCTCCAGGCATGGAATTTTCCTATTTTCCCCCTCATAATGAAAGAAATTATATTTTATGTAGAGTAGGCGAGTAAAGCATACCCAGTGACCCTGGGGACAGCAAGATTTCCAGGCAGCGATACACCATGAAAGCAGATATATCAATGCCAACACAAGAGCATGAGGTTTATTGTACTATGACATAGAATCACAGGGTTAGAAGGAACCACAAGGGTCATCTAGTCTAACCCCCTGCCAAGATGCAGACATGAGGGCAACAGGATTCTGGGAGGTTTTGCCTGAATTTGCCTACCCTTTTGCAGGCAAAAATCAACCTTTTCCAAGGCTCTGCCTACATTAAGGAAATATGAACCAAGTATCAATCGAGTTACATCACTGCAATCCCTAATGTAGGCTGGCTGCACCAGCCCAGTTTAATCTGGTAATTTACCAAAGTATTTTATACCAATGTAAATCATGCTGTGTACTGGTTTCATGTGCCCATGTTAGGGACACGCACTAGAGTGACTAGATAGCCAAGGTAAATCCATTACATTTCTTTAGTGAAGACAAGAGCTAAGAGAGATTTTCTGCTATTGTAAGTGGGGCACAGATTCTCCTCTCACAGAAGCAGCAGTGAAGAGACTCATCAAATGGTCTGAAAATAAGAATGGGAATCCTAATACTGTGCAATTCTATAGCACATTTCATCCAAGAACGCCAAAACACTTTGCAAACCTTAAGCCTCTCAATAGCCTTGAGAAGCTGGAATCATCCTCATTTTACATATGGGGAAGCTGAGGCCCAAATAAGTCACATGACTTGCACAAGGTCTCTCTCTCTCACAAACACAGTGGCACAGACAGGATTAAAAATAAATTGTTTGGATTTCACTCCAAACACTCAGTGAAGCTCATTTTTTGCAAGAGAGAGAGAAGAGCTCTAGATACAATATATAAGATGGACATGAGGGTGCAACATTGTAGCATGATCGTTAAAGCCACTACTCCAAGAGAACTTACTTCCAGACCCATCTTTGATCCTGGGCCCCTCTGAACCTGCCTCTGCAAGGATGTTGGCATTAGCATTATTTTCCATATCCATCACATCTGAAGCAGACTCGCTTTCCTCTTCGGGCTCAGGGTGGCTGAAGATCCAGTCCAGTGCATGCTCCAAATTATTATTCTGGCAGTCAAATGAGCAAAACACTAGCCATCAGTGCGTTCACTAACATTGTAGCTGCCATACAATCACTGATCTTCAAATAAGCAGAACAAGGACTGAGATCAACAGCATTCAGTACATTTGAGCTAGACACTGCGCCTCTATGGAAATGAGTATTCAGCAGGCACTATGCAAATCTCCTGACCTAGGACTATAATTGGATTTGTTTAGTACTAAATGATTCCCTGCAGCATTTTCAGCACCACACGGACTGAATGGTTCTTTGCTCAGTGTCCTATATGCTGTTGCCAATAATGATAGGGTGCTAGATTACACAGGATAACAGTATTAATTTAAGCACATAGGCTTTTAAAGTTATATTTGATGCGAAAAGTGGCTGTATCAGTCTTATAAATAATCATAGTGATTTAGCTGGAGGCATTCAGAATTTGGTTTCCAAAGTTGTAATTTCCAATGCACCTTCCCTTCCTCACCATGCTGGATAAAAAATGGCTGGGATTGGGATTTTGGTTCTAACAAATGGTTTAAAGGGAAGACAGTTTAGATCTTTTAATCCCTATTAAATCAAAATAGTTGTTTACAATACACAAAAAATGCAGGAACAGTGACATTTGTAATTGCCCTCTACCTAATTTGATAGGCATATTCCCTTGTTGGAACAGAAGGTTTGCTTACCAATACTTAGGTTGTAAGCTCTCTGGGACAGGGGCAGTCCTTTTGTGCTGTTTTTGTACAGCACCTAGCACAGTGGGGTCCTAGTCTATGACTGGGACTCCTAGGTACCACGGCAATGCAACCAATAGGTCCTGGGAAGTCATACAGAAAAGAGTAAGTGATCTGGCTAGGAAAGGCCTGAATTGCAGTGTTCTTCAACAGACACTGCCAGCCACCCATGCTAGCATTCCAACCAGCACACAGCCTGCTCAGCTGCTCAGGAATAAAAGTGAAAGCCAGTGACCTAGTCCTATGGTTTCTGCATTCAGATCACAAATATTGTGCAAGCCACATAACTACACATGAAAGGGAAACTGCTGTCTGCGAGTGACTATGCTGCTTGGAGCACTCCGGCACATCACACTGGATGGGAGCCCAGCATAGCTGGGAAGAGGCAGTGCAGCCCAGGAGTTGGTGTCTGAGGAAGTATTAGTATTAATGGAAAATTACAGCATAGAAAAGAAGGCAGAAGAGCCCAGTGTTAACTCCCACTCCTCCCTGGTTATCATCCCACATGGAGGTGGGCTTTGGAGAGGCATAGAACAGATATAAAGAGAAACAAAGGTAAAGCCTCCCTTCTCTCCAGCACCGAGAAAGAGACCTTTCCTCTCTCACTGTGGGTGTCTCTTAAGGGCCAAAAGATCGCTGTACCTGGATAACTGTGAGCGGTGAGTCAGAAAACAGTCATGTGAGATGGGATTGCAACTCTTCAACAAACACCCCAAAGAAAGGAATTGGGGAGCACCCCATCCTCAGGACACACTGCTCTCATTCACTCAGAATGCTTCAGAACAGATAGGAAGGGGAGTCAAGTTCTTCCTATCTTCCCCTTCTTTGTCACACCCAACTGAATACTCACCTGAAATCCATATACCCTAGCTCCTCACCCCTGTCACAATCTATCTTAAGGGCCAACCTTGCCTCAGGACCCCATTCTCCTTGCTTCCCCACATCCACCAGCAAATTATGAATTCCTTCATGGGCACATCTCATGAGTTTCCTTGCACATGTGTCTTTTCATCCTCAAAAAAAATAAATTCCAAAATTTCTCTTGGGACTCACTGTTGCTTTGAGTGCTTGAATAGCTACATTCCTCTGGAATCCCATGGAGGTGATGAGAGCTACCATCTCTTCTGGAGGCTGGTTATCTAACCCAATAGCCCCTAGACCAGCTGCTCCGGCAGAAACAACTCCCCCATAGCCAGGTATAGCTAATGGCTCTGCAAAATCTGGAAAAGACAAACAGTTCACTTTTTTACCCCATCAGTACATACCCTAACAATGAATGGAAGCTCGAGAATAGCAACAATACCTGTATAAAGTTCATTTCTATGGGCCAAATCTGGACAGCAGGGGCACAGAAGGCCCAAAAAAGCAGGAAAAGGAGTATGCACATGAGAAAGGCATGTATGTGGATTCTTCCACACTGTGCATGTGCTACAAGGGTGAAACCAATGCAGCAAAGTGACATGGTGGCATATCCAGGGAATAAAGAAGCCAGGTTTATCACAGCAGAGCCCAACATGAAACCCAAGTATCAGACAACCCATACTTGGTAGGCATACAGCTGCATACCCAACACTGACCCAAGACCAGCAACAAGGGGCTGTAGACCCACCACCGCTTTTCAGCACCAGTTACTTCGTCACTGGGGACAGGATACCTCTTTTGGTGCAACATTAGTGTGCTGTGCCTTCTCTGGGCAATGGGTGCCAGGTGTGTGTTCAGAGGACTGGATTCTGTATCAGGTTTATAGTAATGAGTACTAGTCCTACCAACATTCAGGAGAATGACAAGTCTGTGTTCTCCAGTTTTCAAAGGGATATGATACGATTTGTTTGCCATGCACGGTGTTACAATTTATATAGACCCAAGTAAGAAGCACAGCAGAGTGAGGTCTCATTCAAACCCTTGAGACTACTGACCTGGTTCTTCCATGTGTGCAATGATCCAGTTGAAAGCCACTTCAGCACCCATATTTCCTGTATAGTATACAGCTTTCCGACATGCTTCCAAGGGGAAACCCATCTCTGCTAGCTGCATCACTGAAGATTCATCAATATCTGGAGCTACAGCAGAGGATACTCTAATAAGTAAAGTCAAATCAGCCCATTCCTGTAGTATTTGTTATTATATAGGAAGTAGCATCCTATACATCGTATCACTGGGTTTGTTTTAATGCTGCAGGAAACAAACATCCATTAAAAAAAAGCAGCTTTATGCAAATCACTATAATGGCAATTAGTGATTTATTTATAGCTTTTTATCTAAATGATTTACACAGAGCGTCTTTCACCCTGAGTAATTCCCTAAGTGTTTTACAAAAAGCATTTATAGGAAACAAGTCACCCTCCACTTAAGTGCAGGCCCGTCAGGGATTCTAAGAGTACTAGATCTGCTACTATTGGTAGATGGACAGCCAATTCAGTAATGACACCATGGCTGATATAGTGGAGCACAAGCAGCTTATCTGCAGCAGTGACACTTGGTGAAGATACCTCAAAACTCTGAATACTGTAGCTCTCTCTCTCTCTGACTATAACGGCTTTTACAAGCAGCACCTGTGACATTCTGTTTAGAAATCATTCTAATTTTTTTGTCAAGTTGTCTGCATAGTGAGTCATTAGCTAAAATCCTCCAGACCAGCAAATTATAAAAGACACATGATAGGACCAATCTTGTCCCTTTGAGGACTGTGGCAAAACTCCCATCGATGTCAATAGGGAAGAGGACTGCTCCTCACTTTGTTCAGAGTTTCGTTAAGGCCTCTCATATCACTTAAGACCTGGGGCATAAATCACAGGGACAGCTTTATGTAAACCCTCTGTACTGGTGTGAATTTCACCCTATATGAAAAGCAGCTACTGATTCTGCTCTGTAGCTACTTTTCAAATATAAATATAATGTATTTCTTTTTGGTCACGGTGTTGCATTTTAACAGGGGAGCACAGAACAATATTGTGATATGGAGACAAAAAAAAAATCTCCCCCAAAATGTTCCAACTCTAAGCATCACTATTGTTCAGTATTTCACATGAAGCTAGCACCTGGATACATACTCTGGCAGCAAGCCCATGTTGCCACTCAAGTTACACTGCTGCTGTTAGCTTGAGCAGAGCTAGCATGGATATATGTCTACATGAGCTGGGATTCAGATCTCCCACACAAATATAGGTGTATCCTCAGTGTTATAGCAAAGACCCAAGGTGTTGGGTCAGATCATGGCATACAAATTACAACTGTAATCAGGGACAACAATTTTATAACCAGCCCCCTCAACTTCCTTCCCCATTTGCAGTTTAGATGAGCCCTGCATGGGCAACATCAATGTTTAAAGAATACAAAGCGGCATTTCTGAAAAGCACACCTACAACCTCCTAAACTGAGGCCTCATCCAAAGCCCACTGACATTGGCATTCATTTCAATGCACTTTGGATCATGCGCCACATACACTTTAAAAATTGAGATTTTTAATCTAAAACTACCGTAAACTGCTACTAATAAAACTCCAAAAACATCACATGTGTAATTTCAGAGCACCTCTTCCAATCCAATTAACTGTGTTTTAAGTTTTAAAAAATGACAACAAAGTACATCTGGCTCAAATCTTTTACACCAAGATTTAGTCCACAGTGAATTGACCCCAAGTTACAAAAATCAGACTTCACACCAGAAACTGTGGCTGCTCATGTGTTGGGCACCACGCTGCTATGATGGGTCCTTCAGATACCAAAATGTGTGCAAGTCAACGCTGGAACAAGTACAACACTGAAGTGTTACGTAAATGCACACAGAGAAAAGTGCCATGCATATCTGTGTAGACAAAACTACCATTAATTGACTATCGCACGTGGATGCATGTTTGAACAGCCAAAACATCAGCACAATGTGCTGGGGAGAAAAATGAGATACATACGCTCCATGAAATGGTTCATCATGCGATCTGGAAATTGAGAAAGAAAAATTAGGAGAAGTGAGTTTGCATGACAGTCAGCTACGCTCTATATTGAAAAGAAAGAGGGCCAGTTTTGTGGGTAATAAAAAAGTCTGGTGCCGTAAGAGCAGCGTGCACTGTGCTGACGGAAGCTCACAAAGATAATCTCATGCTTATTAAAGTAGAGCATCACTGGTGTTGTAATCCAATAATAAATGGGATAATTACTGGCCTAACCCCATTTAAACCAGGAAGGCCATGATGCTATGAATATCGTACCACCAAACTGAACTTTCTTTCCCCAAAATATAATCTGCACACCCAGACATTACAGGATGGGCATGGTTAGCTGATGCTTTATGTAAAGCAAGAGGCTGGGATTGAGAGGGCATAAGACTAACAAAATGAGGTAGCGGACACATTGAGAAGTTTTACTTGCACCTGAGGACGTTAAAACCAGGACTGGCTAACAGTTCCTAATTTAGCACTTACTCCTTCCTTGAACTTAGCCATAACACTAGTAGCCCTCATCCCTCTCCTAGCCCTCCTCAAAGCCCATTTGTTCTTTGATGCTTATGTGACAGCCAGCATCTAGGCTGACACATTGGTGATAGAGCTACACTGACCCGTGGGTTATTCCTACAAGAAATTGACCAAATAGTGAGGGCTGGGTAGAGGAGTCAGTCAGTATACTTGAGATACATGTTACACATAGAAAGGCATATACGAACTGTCTGTGTTAAGATTTGAGTGAACCCCTCTCCCAGCACCTTTTGCAAGTTGCGTGTTTCGTTAGAATGCAATGTCTCTGGTAGCTGAATCAGTAAGTAAACCTCATAGCAAGCGGCCATGATGCAGGAAGACCAAAGTGGATGAAGTGAGGCAGCAAAAGCTGTCAGAAGTTTTATTTCATTTATAAAAGGTAAAGCTCCAATTTTTTTAGCCTTTACAAGTGAAAATGCAAGTTTCAAGGAGGCCGAGATGCCCAGAAAGCCATGGTAAACCATAGGGAGTAGTCTGGAGAGGGGAAACAAAATTGAAATCACTATACGTCTGCATATTCCTCTACTCTAACACCAAAATACATTTTAGAGATTGACATTCTTCCATGTTTGGAAAGCTCACTGCGGTAACAGCACTATTAGTACCCAAGTAAATAAATGAGCCAATCCTGCAATGTGAGTAGCGTCATCCCTTCTAGTATCATATTAAATATTTAAAAACCAAAACCTGAGTCATCATAAAGCAAATTTCAATAATCTGTGTCTAAGGTCATAGGATAATAAAGAGAATTTACTAGCTACAAAATATTTCACTGTCAGGGCAAAGTGGGGAGGAAGCAAGCTTTTACTGGATAGGCTTGATCTAGAAATGGATTATTTCAAGATGTCACATTGTGTTAAACATCTGTAGTAGCCTCTAGCACAAAGGGGACCTGGCTCATGACTGGGGCTCCTCGGTGTACTGCAATACAAATAATAAATAATGATTCTTGCTCTTTATAATGAAGAAGTGGCAGACTTTCACACTTAACCTATGGAAGGACATTTAGTGTTTTACAAAGTTTTATTTTGGAGAAGTTCTATGGCCTGTGTTATAAAGGAAGCCAGACTAGATGATCACAATGGTCCCTTCTGGTCTTCGAATCTATTCATCTACATAACCCCTTGTGTATTAAACATTGTTGTGCTGCAGATTAAGGAATCTGGTTTTAAGAAGTGTACTGTTCCCCTTTAAGTACACCGCCAACAAGCCATGTTTGGTCTGATACATCCTAATAGATAGTGCTGGGACTGGATAAGATGAAGTCGAGATCCTAAGGCAAAAACCTTATTGCTCAATTTAAGGCTCCTGAGAGCAAGGACCATGCCTTGCACACCAGTGAGCACACATCAGATAATGATTATTATTCAGCCACAGTCATGCCAAGGTTAGTTTATCATTGGTTTTTAGACAGCAGTTAGCATAAATATCATGGTAAGTAGGTTCCGATACACATGCCCCCAAGAACAAGAAATGACTGGGTTGAATTTCCACTCCACTTTTGGCACCCACCACTGATTCCACAGTAGGTATCCAAGCTGAAATTACATTCCCTATGGGCTGGAATAAGTAAGCATGACGATTCCATGAGACTAAATGGGAACCATGAGCCTGTACTCAAAGGCTGAATCTGGCCCCTCTATATTTACTACACACCAATGAGTGCGAGCTCTTCAGAACAGGGATTTTTTTCCCATTATGCATGTGTACAATGGGGCCTAAGCCTTGATTGCTTCTAAGGTGCTATTACGACATAAATAACACCAATACGAATAATGAGGGGTACTAGGAAGTAAGTGCTCTCTGAGTGATGCCATTGAAAGTCCTAGAGTCAACCCCTACAGACTCTCCTAGATGTACTTAGGTTCTAGACACCTGTAAAGATTCTAGAGGGAATGAGAACACAAGCTGGAGACAGGGTGGAGAGGGTGAAAAAGGGAATTAAAATATTCAGTTACCCTCTTGCATAGAACAGTGTGAATTCCTTATCCTATCAACAGGTTTAAGTTAATTCAAGGCTTCTTAAGAGGTATGACAGCAGCAACCACTGCCTGATTTTCAAACAATAGCAGCTGCGGGTGCTCAGCACCTCTAAAAAAAAGTGCATTATTATTAGTCTGTCCCGATCCTATCTACACTCTATTCTCATTCACAGAGTCATGCTTCGTGCCTGCACAGGTGGAGTACAGCAGCCAAAAAGAGGCTTCACATGAACCAGCAGAGAGATGAAGAAAAATAGACTAACTATCCAAGCAGAGGAAGGCGGGATGGAAGGAGAGATCCCGGAGGTAGAGAACAGTACCTTTGGGGTCATCAGGAATGATAATGGGCGGAGCAATGTCAGGAAGTTCCTCTTCTCCTGGTTGTAGTCCGGTGGCACGGAGGTGATTGATGTCTAGTAGGTCTGGCATGTCTACGGAAACATCTGCAAACCCAGAGAGGAAAAGGTTATTGATGCATTCCAGCACATGTACATTGTATTGCAATTTACATGCTATAGCGAGGGGAGCTCAGTACACACGCTACATACATGGCCATGATTCTCTTCTCTTAAACTGTTGGTTGGAGTTACCAGTGAGAAGTTCAGGACACCTTTTAAAGAACACTTTTACAATGAAAAGTGACTATGTAAAATTGACTTCTTATTCCCCAGATCTGGGGTTCTGGTCTGGCCCTTTATGAAAAGAGGAGCCCACTGGATTTTGTTACAAACTCAAGACTCGCCAATGTACATAGCCCTTCCAAGAGAATCTGGACCAAATGAGGGAGATACATACCAAGCTTTTGGGGTATCCAGTCAAGGCCAAAGGTGAACTTCTTTATCTGCACTACCAGGTACTCAGGAAATGAAGCAAAGCGAGATGTTCTGGGAAACACAAGAACGTTACGTCAATAAAACAGGGCAACAAGATTACGGAACACAGATTGCAATGTCTCAGACCACAGTCTAAGCGACATTAACATGAAAAGTTTTACACCTATGGGTATGTCTACACTGCAATTAAACACCTGTGGCTGGCCCATATCAGCTGACTCAAGCTCATGGGGCTCAGGCTAAGGGACCGTTTTATTGTGGCGTAGACGTTCAAGCTCAGGCTACAGCCTGAGCTCTTGGACCAGAGCCCAAGCTCTGGGAACCTCCCCGTTGTGGGGATAAATTTTCAGTGCTTTGTGTTCACCCAAGTAGCTCCAAGCGGCTAGAATTTTAGGGCATTAGGTTGAAAATACAGGTTACATAGGCTCTAAAGATGACACTGTGATTTTTATATCTATGACATTATCTTTTTTACAAATAGGAACATTGGCTATTAGGTAATCTACCTACAAGCACCCAAAGACTCCAATGCTGTTTCTAAGTGAGATCTACAGATGAAAAGGACTATATGAATGCTCACTATTTTTGCAACAATTTAATGTTTAACATTAAATTGTTAAATTAAGGAAAACAAGTGTTTTTCTTTATTTTTGTACAAATACACTTGAAGATCTGTTTTGTCTTGCTTTTAAATGCAGCCTAATCATGCCTCTATTTAGAACAGCAGAATATTTTTTACTACCATGGGACATGCTCACAGTTAACGTATGAAACACTTTGGTTTTTCCTACATTCTTTTCCTCCAAGTGTGTTTGACTGCCTGTTTTCTATATGGTGCAGAAACTGTACACTAAAGAGTACAACCAATTGCTGGCATTGCTAACAATAGAAGGCAGTTTACCAAAACAGACCAGTTCCTGGGCCCAGTTCTCACCCACTCCTCACTACTATTGAAGACGCACTGGAGCATATTGGAGCATGCTCCAATACATCTGTTAGTCTATAAGGTGCCACAGGACTTTTTGTTGCTTTTTACAGATCCAGACTAACACGGCTACCCCTCTGATACTACTGAAGACACCCTGAAGCTTCTGTAATACCCCAATTGTTTAACACTTCTTCTTGGCATAAAGCTACGCCCCCTGTGGCTGTGTCCCTCCTTCTATTCTCCGTTGACCTCCCAATATTTTCTGTGTCCGAGCCCTTTTCATTACATTTTTCATCTGACTTTAGATTGTAAACCGCATGGAGGCAGGTTCCTCCTCTTTATATTTGCCTATAAAACACCATGCAAAGTGGCACCATATAAGTAACAATAATTAAGTATTACAAATGTATCCTAACTCTACAACACTGATAGTCATGCTGGAGTATTTTGGCTGAAATTCAGACATATATCAGAAACCAAATTTTTAATACTGCCCTTTCTGTGATTTGAAATCTTCATCCCTACAGCCTGATCAAGGAAGAACTTCTATCTCCATTTTCTCCACCCTATTCTGCCTAGGGGCTGCATGTGGTGCTTTAGGGCATCTTCAGACAAAGCTGGACAACAAGAGACTAGGGATGGAGATCCATACTTTGTCTCTTGTATGGAAACATAGATTTCTACCACTAGCTACTGCATGGGACCCAGGCTAAATGTGTAGGGTTACCATATTTGAACATTCAAAAAAGAGGACACTCCACGGGGGGTGTTGGCCCACCCACAGTCTACCCCTGCTCCTTCCCCACTCTTCCCCAGGCCCTGCCCCCTCCCAGCTCGGCCCCGCCACCACACCTCCTCTCCTCACCCCTGGGCCTGCCGCTGGCTTGCTGCGTCCCTCTTCAGTCCACCACCTACCACTCGCCTCCTCCCACCTGCCACTCACCTCCCCACTCCCCTGCCAGAAACCCCCATGCCCAGCCCAGGAACCCCCACCTGCAGCTGGCTCGACGCTTCTTGCCTCCTCACCCCCACTCACTCATCAGCCGCTTGCCCCCTCACCGCTCGCCTCTTCAACCCCCGCTGCCTGTATCTGGCCTTTTCACCCAGCCCTGCTCACCTACTCACCCCTCACCTCCTGCTTCTCACCACTCGCCTCTTCACCTCGCCCCACTCGCTTACTCACCTCTCCTGCTGCAGGTCCCTCTGGCTCCTAGGATTAGAGGCAGCCAAGGGGGCTCCACGTGCTGCGCCCACCACAAGCATGAGCTCCGTGGCTCCCACTGGCTGGGAAAAGCGCCAATGGGAGCTACCGGAGCTGCAGAGTGGGGCTTGCAGGTGCCATCAGCAAGCAGAGAGCTCTCCGTCCCCCCGACCCTAAAAGACAGTGGGACCTGCCGGGGGGGCGAGGTGGGGAGTCCCGGCGGTGTTTACCTGGGCGGCTCCTGGGAAGCATCTGGCAGGTCCCTCTGGCTCCTAGAGACAGGTTGGGTCAGGTCGGAGGTGGTGGCGGCTGCAAGCCCCAACCCCGCAGCTCTGATTGGGCAGGAGGGAGCCAGGGCAGCACAAAGAGATCCCCTCCGCCTCTGTGCCTAGGGGCCGCCCACACTGCAGGCTCCTGCGGGTGGGCGCCGGGAGCTGCCCCAGGAAGTGCTGCCAGCCCTGGGACTTTGGACTTAGGGTTACCATACATCCATATTTTCCCGGATGTTTTAGATATTTAAAAATTCCTCCTGGATGGCGATTTAAGAACTAAAAAGCCGGACACGTCTGGGAAAATACAGACGTATGGTAATCCTATAAAGGAGAGCAGAAACTTATCAAGCCACTAAGTTTTACACTCCTTATAAGCATCCACAAGCTACCTCATCATCAAACTTCAAATCCCTCCTTAAAACTCTCCCTTCTCATGATACCTACAGAAACTTGACAACAGTTAGACTGCTGGCAGGCTGAGACCCCAGCCTAACAGCAATATTATCTCATTATTTCCTTGTACTCCCCCATCAGCCTGTCCGTATCCATCTGTTGTCCATACTTAGATTGTAAGCAAGTCGGGACAAGGAGAGGCTTTTGTTGTTTGCACAGCACCAAGCTCAACGGTGTCCTGCTCCATGACCAGGGCTCTTCAGTGCTATTGTAATACAAATAAATAACGAACAACAAGAAGAAGCTTTGCTACAAACATCCAAATGAAGATAACTCCTGAAGTTCCACAAAGATGATTTATTTGTTGCTCAGAGGGTCATTACAAGCCTTTGAAATGTGAACTACACTTCTTACTGGGGCAGAGCTGTACTAATCTGCACCTTTTACATGGACGAGCCTCATCACTAATCCTGATCCATAACTGACTCTGCATCACCGTCTATTTCTTGCTGTAGCATACCCAAGTGGTAAAATAAACTATATTACGAACACATTGTGCTTTTAATATGGAAACACACACTCACTTAACTCCTGCAGATTTTGCTTGAAGGGCACTGCTCCAGAAGTCTTCTACGTTTTCTGGTTCAGAAAAGGCCTGCAGACACGCACTGAAAGGGATCTTGGCACGGACAAGCTCTGGTGGAGGTCTCCTAGCAGCTTCTGCTTCTCTCCTCTTCAGTTCGTAGGCAATTAGTTCATCTGATCAAAAGCAGACATGACACTGAAGGCTACATGAACAATGCATCTGCCACAGAATCTTTCACTGCAGTCTTACTTCTCACCACCTTTTTTTGTTTGTTTGTTTTTAGAGTGGGGGTGAAGGGAGAGACACGGGCTTTTATATGGTCTAAATATGTGCAGAAGACATCAAGATCCTGTCTGCATCAGGATCACAGCCATGTTTCAAACACATTTCTGGTTAACAGGGTTCTGATCACATGGAGGACAGGGCAGTGTGAACACTTGGAAACAAGTGATTAAATCTTCATGGCAGAGTTTTTATTTCTGTGCAAATGGCTATGCCTCTCTGCCAACTCCATCAGCTCAATTAGACTCTGAAAACCATTGCTGGTCTACCCCTCCATTGTGCTTTCTTGACTGGTCAGGGCTATATATTGGGCAGGACTATAGTGCTTCCCTTGCCAGTGATGGCCAGATGTACCAGTAATTGTCAAAACTAAAAGCTCCTGAGCTATAAACTTCTGGAAATAGATGCAATTTTTTAACAGAACACATTTACTGTTGGAACAGATTACCAAGGAATGTGGTAAATCCTCCCTTGGAGTCTTCAAATCAGGACTGGATGTCTTTCTAAAATACATGTTCTAATTCAACCACAAGTTATGGACTCCATGCAGGAACCACTGACTGAAATTTTACGGCCTGTTATGCAGGAGGATAGACTAGATTTTCAAATAGCCTCTTATGACTTTAAAATCTATTAAATCTTGATGTGAAAGAAACAGTGAACAGCAAAACAAGGACAATTTACTGACCACAACAGGGCCCGTCTTTGAGTCCCTCCACTGGCTCCCCTCTTCACCTCTACATCAAACACACACTTCTTGCCTTTCCCTTTAGGGCCCCTCACAACTTCACCACACCCTATCATTGTATTAATCCCCATCCTCAACCTACCAATGCTCCCAGCCATTCCTAACCACTCTTTCTAAAGCAAACAACCTAATATTTTTAGTCTCTCCTCATATGGAAGCCATTCCATACCTCGTGATCATTTTCGTTGCCTGTTTCTGTACCTTTTCCAATTCTAGCAGATCTTTTTTGAGATGGGGTGACCAGAACTGCATGCAGTATTAAAGTTTTGGGCATACCATGGATCTATATTAGTGGCATTATGCTATATCCTGTCTTATTTTCTATCCCTTTCATAATAGCTCCCAACATATTGTTAGGTTTTTTGACTGCCGCTGCACATTGAGTGGCTGTTTTCAGAGAACTATCCATGACGACTCCAAGAACTCTTTCTTTAGTGGTAACAGCTAATTTAAACCCCACCATTTTGTATGTAGAGTTGGGATTATGTTTTCCAATGTGCATTACTTTGCATTTATAAACAGTGAATTTCATCTGCCATTTTGTTACCCAGTCACCCAGTTTTATGAGATCCCTTTGTAATTCTTTGCAGTCACCTTTGGGCTTCACTATCTTGAGTAATTTTGTACTGTCTGAAAATTTTGCCTCTTCCCTGTTTACTCCTTTTCCAGATCATTTATGAATATGTTAAACGGCACTGGTCCTAGTACAGATCCTTGGGCAACCATGCTATTTACCCATCTTCATTGTGGAAACTGACCATTTACCTCTATCCATTGTCTCCTATTTTCTAACCAGTTACTGATCTATGAGAGCACTTTCCCTCTTATCTCACAGCTGCTTACTTTGTTTCAAAGCCTTTGCTGTGGGACTTTCTCAAAGGCTTTCTGAAAGAGGAGTCCTCTTCATTTGCAGCACTTTCCCCATGCTCTGGAAATACTCAGGCAGACCTAGGGCCCTGAGTCTACACATATGCACACTCTGGAGGCATGCAAGACAATTTGGAATGTTGTGTTCTTGCTTAACTTCTATGTAGCCCACCACCAACTCTATGTGGATAGGCCACTTATGAAGGTGAATGAGCCTGCTACCGCCCTGGCTAACAAAACTGGGGGTATGGCTACACTTGCACGGCAGCGCTTTGAAGTTTCAAGTGTGGTCACAGCGCCAGCGCTGGGAGAGAGCTCTCCCAGTACTGCATGTACTCCACATCCTCTACGGGTGTAGCTTGCAGCGCTGTTTGCACTGAGGCTTTACAGCGCTGCTCAGGGGGGTATTTTTTTCACATCCCTGAGCACGAAAGTTGAAGTGCTATAAAGCGACAGTGTAGCCATGGCCTGTGTCTTTTAGCTCAAGTAGTAGATGCTCATGTTCCAAGATTCAGAGATCCCAGGATCGATCCAGGTTGCTGCCAACCAACCCAGTGACACAGTATTACATTAACCCTAACCCATCCCCTATCAGCCTTCCTTTATTGATTTTAGACAGACAGCACCAACAAGCCAGCCCACCAGCACTCTTTTGACTTTACCTTTGTTCGTTGCTGCCTCCATGGCCACAGGTAACTGCATGAGATAGTCTACCCTTTCTGTGTATCGGACTTTCCTAGACTGGCAGCACTGTGTGCGTTCTTCCACCAGGAACCGGAAAACATCGCTGGGGTTTTCTGAGCCAATGCGGTTTCTCTGAAGGGAAGATCAGATCTGATCACTTGAGTAGCATCACAGAGCCCAGAGTGTGCAAACTGCTTTACAGACATCAGAAGATACCACCCTTGCCCCAAGGAGCTCACGCCCTACGGGCCACATGTTAGTCCATGCCGGGAGAGCCCTGCATAAGCCTGGAAGTTGCCACTGACATCCATGAGGAGAGACAAATGTCTGCCCACACAGTGTAACTGCAAAATGGGGGCCTTAATAGAGATATGCTGCATGGAGTGAAAGAAACAGTAGGGAGCAGGAAGAAGGCAGGTTACAGTAAATATGTTGGTTAGAATGTGCCTTACAGAATCCTTTCAGCAACCAGATTATTACTCTTATGCTCTGAGAACTGCATTGAAACAGAACAAGCAAATTTTAGTTAATTATCCAGCTGGAATGCCACTCAAATAGTATACCTTCTCTTTGTTATGCAAGTTAATGTCTGTTATCGGGCACTTGCAGAAAAAGATCTATTCACCACCCCTATAATCAGTGCACACGGTTTGGGACATGGAACATTATGCACACAGATCTGAATAACTTCACACAGAGCGTACCACATGCACAAACACTCTTAATCTCGGAGGGCGGGGAGGAGGTATGCTTTAAATTGTAATTGGTTGTCTCCTTTGTAAATTTCCTTTTCAATGCCTTAAAGAAAGCATTAGCATTCACAGTGTTGACTCTTTTGCATTGTAGCACTGAGCTGCAGCTTAATGGAAGTAACATTTCATACCACAGACATTTTGCTTTCAGTATGGGAATCCATCTTCCCTATAATGATTCAATAACATACAGCTGAGATTTGTAAGGGAGCTAGACAGGGTGATTTATCTGCGTCAGAAGAGGATATAAATATGTGGAATAATAATACCTGCTCCATTTAACATTCACAGTCTTCATAATTATAAGTATATTGACAACTTGTAATTGTATACCGGTATACTTGTAATTGTATACTGGGTAGCTGTTGAAAGGAACTACACTGGTTTAGAAACTGATTTAATTAGATCAGTGCAATTCTCATGTAGCTTAAAGGGTTTGTAAAAAAATGATGAGATCACATACTGTCCTGTTTCTCATCCCCTAACATGTCAAACAGAGATAAAGAGAAAAACTAGTGAACACTTTCTCACCTCTACGAGGTTTATAAGGTGCAGGAAAAACTCCTGTGCATCTTGCTGTCTATTGGAGGAGAATTCTGGGTGCCCTTTGCTTACAAGGGCCTTAAACATTAGAGGAGAAATTCCATTGTGTTGAGGCTAAAAACAAATGAAGAGAGAAATATTATTGAAAAGCACTTCTGTGCACAATGGTTTGAAATACACACTGGCTTGAACCCTAAAAGTTAGGTTTCATGATCAAAGTGCCACAGGAAATGAAGCCATACCACTGAATGCTATTCATAACCCACTGCCTAAAAGCTTTGTAAATGCAGCATTCGAATTTACCAGCAGTGATTCGTATCCTTCCAGAACAGCAAATGCACCTATACTTAAATCTCTGAAAACCAGGAAACAAAGAACTACAGTATACATCAACTGTGCCCCATCTCCGTGTCCCCTAAAGCTGGCAACAGCTCCTGTGGAGCCACTGTAATTATGCTTCAGCCAGGGCTGCCTTATAAGACGACCTGAAAAATAACTAAGTTATGTGTTGTGACCAACAGAACTCTTTCATTTATCTGCACGCTCCAACTGCCCTTCACTACGCTCAGCACAGCTGCATAGATTGCTGCGGGGAGTGCTTACAACAGTACTTACATGAGATAGCACGCTACATGACAGAAGCAAGTGCAGGTGTTGTTCCAGAGGGAATCCTTAGGACAAGGGTCCAGAGGTGGTAACAACTGGCAACTCAGAGGTGGTTTGTGCAGAGTAGGTCAAATCTAGGCCAGATGCAGCTAGCAGGTGTTCATTAAACCTGCCCAAAATGTGACTTCACCTTAGTGAGAATATGGTCTGACAGTTTCTTCTGCAGCCCGTGGGCTCTGTCCACGCAGTGCCCCATATCCTCTGGAAGAGAAGCATGCTAGGATGTCTGACAAGGGCAAGTTGGGCCCTCACTCAAAGTGGGCAGATTCAGGCTGGGGATGGTGTGAACCTTAATTCTGTAATTCCTGGTTTACAGAGGTTTAAGCACAGGCGCATCCTGCATTCTGGAAGGGTATGAGGCACTGCCAGTCAATCCTAATTCTGTATTAAGGTTTCTGGACAGTGAATTTCCCTTGTTTTTTAAGGAAGTGGTGGTATTTTGAGGAAATTATGGTAAAGAATAGTGCATGAATGGGGGCTATGGGGGGAGGGGTCCCTCAAGGTGGCTTCCTCTCTACCACTTGACCACTAATCCTAGATTGGGCCCCCATGAGGCATAATAATTTTAAGACAATCCAAGCTAGTGTGTGCATTTTAGAGCACTTGGAAAAACAGGCTAATAAACAAGTAAGTAGAGTGGTGCTACTACTCCATTACAATATAGGAGAAGCAGCATGAAATATGACACAGGTAAACCACATTTTTAAAGGAAACTTTCACTCAGAAGGCCCAATTCTGATCTCAGTGTCACCAGTATAAACAAGGACTAACTCCTTTTAGATCAATGGAGATCAGAGCCAGGCCCTTAGTTTACAATGCTTGCTCAGCTGCTGGCAGTACATCAGTAATATCATTACACTAAGATGCACTTTAAGGGCTTCTGCAAACATCGAGAGACAGTAGCGCTGGGAATTTCTGAGTACTGGGCTGTGTATCGTACTGGTGTCCTCAACTGCCCTGCATCAAAGGAGAAACTATATATCCTGCTTCCTTCTAAGACTTAGAAGCAAGCAAATTGCCTGGCCTCAGCGAGGCTTTCCCAGATTTCTGATGCACTGAATTTTGAATTAAGCCCCATTGCTATTTAAATGCAACTTTTATTCGACCATCTGAGTAGCGAGAAGAAAAATGTGCAAATGTGCCATATTCTCGAGACTAGGATCTCACACACACAGCAAGCCCTTTCCACCAGAGGAAAACCTGATCAATTTAAGCCAAAAAATAAAATCCGTGGCAAAGTCCTGAATGAAAAATCAGTTCCTGGTGACTCTATAGACTTTGGGCCTCTTTTTTATGTTGAAATGTCTCCAAGTCGCCCACTGCTCTTCCTAAACTGCTTTACAGAAGCGGAAAGAAGGTTCTACCGCCACAGAACCAGGAATATTTATAGACCACCGGGCATACTTTCCTCATCAACAGCTGCAAAACAGTTTAGCTATATATAGAGCGGACTGAACCGCTCAAAAACTCACACAAATGCTTTGACAAGTGGCACCCACTGACAGTTTATGGCTGGATTCCAAAGACCCAGGATGTTAAAGCCCTGTTTGCACTCGGTGAAAAATGCTAATGAGTAAGATGTGAAATTCATGTTACACACACACAAAAACAGGAGTCAAGGAAACAGTCTTACAGGTTTGGCCAAAAATCCCTACACAATTATACTCATTCATTGAAAATGCCAGAGCAAACATCTTGGAGGGCAAAATGTGCACTAGGTCTACAGTTGCATTTATCTGCAAAATTCCCACCATTGCAAGGCCACCAGTGCAGCTCCACCAGAGGGAGCGAGAGTAGGAAATGTCGACGCCAGCAACTTTCTAAACAAGGCCCTAGTACAACAAAGAATTAAAACAGTAAAACCTGTTTCACTCCTGACACCATGTTAAAAACTGCTTAAACAGGAAGACATTTGAATTTACTAAATTATGAACAATGCATATTCTTTTGTGCCCGTGGATGGCGCTCTCTCTGTTGAATTAAATGGCAGAGATTAGCCCCAAATGTTACTCTGCCAAAAGCTCTGGATAGTTTATTACAACATTCACAGTAGCAAATGCTGTAGCTAGGGTGGAGATGCAGTTTTCATTCTAATCCCCGTTGGCCCATTAAATGTGAAAGTTAAAACACTGCCCTTTGTTTTGTTAAACATCGGTAGGATATTCAACAAGTTAGTTGCTGTAGACACTTTAACACCGAGGTGTTGAACGTCTTGAAAACTGTATCCTCCATTTCTCAGTGTTAACGATGCATTAATGTTAGTTCTTAACTTTTAATAAATGAAACGCAAGCAGATTCACCAAAGCTTCTGTAAGTAGGGGTGGTGAGGGATATAATACAGGTAACTACGGCAACCGTCACACTGTTTCTGTGACAAAAGTATGTCCAGCTTCTGTTATATCTAAAAATACATCTTGGATTTTATCATGGATGCTTCTTCCAAGAAAGAAAGTTCCCCTCCAGACACAGTATCTTCAGTATCTATTACAAGTTGACCTTTTGTTTCCAAACATCCCACCTTGGTGGGAGGGAGGGTTGGTCTCTGCTTAAATTTCATGTTCTGTATTGGGCTCAGGGTAACAAAGGTTGGCAGGGACACGAATACAAACTAGATCCAAAATTTGACTGCCAAAACAGCATCAAGATAAATTGAGGTTATACAGTTGCACAGATATAAACCTCTATGGCATGCACCTGGCAAGACAGCACTTTATTTTCATGGTAACTAAGGGCTTGCTTCCAGGATACTACAAAGTCACCCCACCACCAACAGGGACTGCCGGATGAAAATAAGGGAAGCCTAGAAGCACTAGCATTTGAACTGAAGGGGGGGGTGGGGAGAGCGAGAGAAACATGAGTTAATAAAACCCCCTGCAGATGAGGAAAGATGAACTGTGGTCCATGGTTTCATAAAGTTTAAGGCCAGAAGAAACCACTAGATCAGTGGCTCTCAAGCGGGTCGGGACCACAAAGTTTTAGCGGGGTCGCCAGGGCTGGTGTTTGGCCCCAGGATTTAGCCAGTCTAAGCCCAAGCCCCACCACCCAGGGCTCAGGCTTTGGTTTTGGCTTCAGCCCTGGGCAGCGGGGTTCAAGTTACAGCCTCCCCATCCCCCGGGGATGAAGCCCTTGGGGCCTCCCCACCCAGGGTGGTGGGGCTTGGGCTTGGGCTTGGGCTCCACCTCTTGGGGTTATGTAATAATTTTTGTTGTCAGAAGGGGATCACAGTGCAATGAAGTTTGAGAATCTCTGCACTAGATCTTCTAAGCCTGACCTGCTGTATAACACAGGCCATTAAAGTTCACCAGGTCCCCCAATATTGAGCCCAATGCATAAGCACCAACTTCCCTTCTTTTCCGTGGGTGTTCAACCACCTCTGCCCCCGGGCCCACCCTCAGCCCCTCTTCCATGAGGCCCCGTCCTGCCCTGCCTCTTCCCAACCCTGCCCCGCCCCCATTTCAACCCCTTCCCCAAAGTCCCCACCCCAACTCCACCCCCTCTCTGTCCCTAGTCCAACCCCTTCCCCAAATCCCCACCTTGGCCCCACCTCTTCTCTGCCTCCTCCTGAGCACACCATGTTCCTGCTCCTCCTCGTCCCTCCCGGACCATGCTGATTCTGCCAAACAGCTGTTTGGCAGCAGCCGGGCAGAAAGTGCTGAGAGGTAGGCAGGGATGTGGTGTGCTCGGGGGGGAGGAGGTGGGGCAGGGGGAGGGTAGCTTGGCTGCCGGTGGGTACAGAGCACCCACTAATTTTTCCCCATGAGTTCTCCAGCCCTGGAGCACCCACAGAGTCAGCATCTATGGCCCAATGACTAGTTCAGGGGTCGGCTACCTTTCAGAAGTGGTGTGCCAAGTCTTCATTTATTCACTCTAATTTAAGGTTTCGCGTGCCGGTCATACATTTTAATGTTTTTCAGAAGGTCTCTCTCTACAAGTCTATATATTATATAACTAAACTAGTGTTGTATTGTAAAATAAACAAGATTTTCAAAATGTTTAAGAAGCTTCATTTAAAATTAAATTAAAATGTTGATCTTACGCCACCGACCCACTCAGCCCGCTGCTGGTCTGGGGTTCTGTTCACCTAGGCCGGCAGTGGGCTGAGTGGGTCTGCGGCCGGGACCCCACCTGGGAAGGGTCTGGCAGCCCTGTGTGGCTGGTAGCCGGGACCCTCAGCCCACTGCCGCTCAGGGGTTCCATCCTCCGGCTCCTACGAGCCGGGATCCCGGCTGCCGGACCCGCTCAGCCCAGTGCCGGTCTGGGGTCCCGGCCCTGCCCACATACAGTGGGTACCTACCTTCTCCCTGGTTCTGGCCCATTCTCTTCCTCTGTCTGCACTGAGCTGAGAGTTGGAGTGGACCGAGCACAGGGCTGGGGGTGAAGGGTCTGGCCAGGAGCTAGAATGAAGGAGGGGGCTCAGGGTTGGGGCAGGAGGTTTGGGTGTGGGGGCACTTACCTGGGCAGCTCCCATGTGGTGTCAGGGGTGCAGGTAGGAATGTGAGTGAGGGTGCAGGGGCTCCCGTTTGGTGCTCAGGGTGGGAGTGGGAATGTGGGGGGTGCATGGGATGTGGGGGGAGCAAGAGTCAGGGCAGAGGGCTGGGGGCATGTGAGGGGGGTGCAGGTGTCAGGGTAGGGAGGCTGGGTATATGTGGGGGTGCCAGTCAGGGCTGGGGTCATGGGGGGGTGAAGGAGTCAACAGAGGGCTGGGTGGTACAGGGCTCAGGGCAGGGGCCCGCTCCTTATCCCGACTACCCTCTCCTGGGACCCCACCCCCTATCTAAGCCTCCCTGCCCCTTATCCCCTGACTGCCCCCCTAGGACCCTATCCCCACCTGTCCCCTGACCGCCCCAACCCTTATCCACACCCAGACAGATCCCCTGGACTCCCATGCCTATATAACCGCTCCCCACCCCCTGACAGGACCCATACAACCCCCCGCCCCTGCTCCCTGCCTGCCCCAATCCCTCTCCACACCCCTACCTCCTGACAGTCCCCCCAGAACCCCCGACTCATCCAACCCCCCCCAGCTCCTTGTCTTCTGAACACCCCCTCCAGAGACCCACCCACACCCTAACTGCCCCCCAGGACCCTCTTTGCTCCCTGTCCCCTCACTGCCCTGACCCCTAGCCACGCTCCAAACAGACCCCGGGACTCCCATGCCCCATTCAACCCCCCCTGCTCCCTGACTGCCCCCTCCAGAGACCCCCGTCCCTAACCACCCCCCAGTATACCACTCCCCCAATCCAACCCACCCTGCTCCCTGTCCCCTGACTGCCCCCACCCCTTACCCAACCCCCCCCCGCCGGCCCCCTTACCATGACGCTCCTCGCTTATCCAGTGCCCTGCCGCCACCACCTGCCCTGCTCCGCCCCGCCCCTCAGAGCGCTGTGCGCGTGGCTGCAGGGCTCTGGATGAGCGGGGAGCGTCTTTCCCTCCTCATGGAGCCAAACGCTGCCCCGCGGGAGCGCCTAGCCCCAGTCCCCAGATCGCTGCGTACGCGGCAGCAGAGCTCTAGGGGAAGACGGGGGAGGGGGCAGCTGCTTGCTGTGCTCAGGCCGGCACTCCGGCCTGGGACCACGGACTCCACAGCTTGTCACGCTGGCAGGATTTTGAATGGCACGTGGAGTCCTAGCAGGCAGCCGTGTGCCATTAAAAATTGGCTAGTGTGCCATTTTTGGCACGCATGTCATAGGTTGCCGACCCCTGGACTAGTTAGATTAAACTGCTGTGAGCCGCAGGCTGAGTACAGGAGAGACCAAGGTGCCACCAATGCCTGAAGCCCCTGCAGTGGCAAGGAACAGACTAGGTGAGATATGCCCCGATGGTCCTAGCCCCAATTTATTGTGGAGAAGCTCCTAGAGAGGAGAGGAACATCTCTGCCCAGTGGCCAATGAGGGGCCGCAAAAACAACGCTGCCGCATAATGCAAGAGAACATGGCGCTTAACATGGGATGGAGCTGGAGCCCCAAACGTGCCTAGCACCCTCCTTCCCCAGACTTGGATCCACGTTTCAGAGCTCACACCGTACGTTGTAATGGGTCCAACCAAGAGCCTCACAACTTCACGCCCAAACTGAGCCCTGGGAAAGCTGAGATTTAAATCCAAACGTCCCCTCTTGGGCTCCCTCCTTAGAACACAGCATGCAATGCCGCATTTTGCAAGTCCACACCACTCACAAAGGGCTTCCTCACTCCTGCTGAGAGCACTACCCTTGGGGGGAAAAGGGGAGAAGGGTGGCAAGCTACCAGAGGCTGCCCTGGGAATAACTGCTGATGGAACCCCATCCTGGATTCCTCCTTGGCTGCTAATAAAGTGTAAACTGGTGGAATGATTCAGGAGAAAATAACCACGACAGCCAGCCAGAGCCTACCCTGGATAAAAATCTATGGCCTGTGTTATGCAGGAGGTCGGCTTCTGGTCTTAAAATCCATGATTCTATGAATCCCTGTGGGTTAGTGTTTGTAACAAGAAAGTAAAATAATGTAACCATCAGAAAGTAAACGCAATTCCCACAGTTTGGGGGTTCAACCTACCCCCTCACAGCTTGGGCCAAGGAACCTGATTTTCCCAAACATGGGTATCATTTCAGAAAAATTCAAAGGAGGGGGAGATTTGCTTTCATAAAGACCCTGTCCAAAGTCGAGGGGGGAGGGGTTGTAACAAGATCTGGGGGAGTGGAAGGTGGCAACTGCACTCCTTGTCCTATAGCAAATGATGTCCCCAAAGTCATTCTCCCTCCTCCACCTCACCAGCTGCCTCACCAGCTCCCGTAAACCTTCCCTTGAGCACCTGTGCAAGAGGAGGTAGGAGATTAGCTGGCACCCCTTATTTACTAGGGACCAGACAGCATCCATGACCCTTGCTCACACACGAATTGAGTCTAGTAAGTCTTGTTCAAAAATGACTGATGTGATAAGGATCAAGGGATAGTAGGATATACAGGAAGCTTGATAGGCTGCTTGACTGTTGTGTGAATAAAAGCATAAGGCACTCACTGTTTAAAGAGAAGAGTGTGTAGATAAGTTAATATGGAAGTAGGTGGATGCAGCAATACCAGCCTTAGCTGGCTCTGATAAACAAACTGAAAAAGGAGCAATGGTTTATGCAGCATTAGAAAAAGATCTAACGTTCATGCCACAAAGGAAAGATGCAACAGCAAACCAGAGATTAGAGACAAGGACAATATTAGACTTTCAGGAACTACAAAATGTCTCTGCTACTGCAAAAATTACTGCCCATATATGGCTCTACTGTTTGCAATAAAAGGTCAGTTCCACACTACGAGTGCTCATTATTATGGATGGATGAGATCCTATATGAGACAGGCTAGGGAAAAAAATCTCTCTCTCCCCTTTCCTTATGTATATATTACAGATGTTTGACTGTAATACACTGTGCCTCTCTATGACTGCCTTTATTTTAGACCCAAACTGATCTCTACTCCACACAAAGCAGCTGTCAGCGCTTCTTACCGTAAATGAGTTATGTCATAAAATAGACATGGGCCACAATTGTACCTCCTTGAAACTACAGTGGCAGCAGGATGGAGGGTATCAAAACCCCCTTTTACTCTTGTGTTTCCAGGGTAAAGACAGCTGACATTTTGTGATCTGACAAGTTTTCCACACCATCAGATATGAATTACACCCTTAACTCCACATTAGACAGGGATCTCAACGCCACCTTCTAGGCTGGCCCATCGCTAATCAGAAGTGGTGAATTATGAAACAGAAACCATAAAATTGTATTATTTACAATAAAGAAGTCAGTCCTACAGAGATAAAAGTCTCCTGCACCATTAAATAGTCTTCTGTTCTCCATACTGGAACCTATCCCGATGCCTCTGACATCAACAGGAGTTTTGCCCTGGATTTCACCGGTGACAGGATCAGGCCCTTTGGGTCATTATCCTTCATTTTGAGCTTTAGCCAGGTTGAGGAGTTCAATCCCAAATATTTAGGGCTCTCTAAAATAGCCTTCTGTTGTCTCTTTACATATGTGCATAAGAGTTCATGGCACAGCTGGAGCAGCAGAATTCCCTATTCGCAAAAAAACTGGTCCCTTTAAAAAACTTTGCCCAAATAGCTCCTGACTAATAGATTCCTAAGGGGAATCTTGCACATTACACCTTGCTAAATATGCTGCATGGGATCAACTGCACCACCACGCTCTCCAGTAGCCAGCACCTGTTCCCTTTTCTCAGGGTGTCACTTTTACCTAGTTATCAGGCTGCGAACGCTCAGGCAAATACCTTGTGTTCTTCCTTCATCACTTGTTCAATAAGCTCAGATTTCATTGGTGGTTTAGAGTACTGGCCCGAAAGGAGCCCGTGTCCTAATTTAGCCCTGTAGGGAGAAGGGGAAGAAAAAGAAACAGAAAGACAAAGGTTTGGAACAAAGAAACTGACAGTAACTTTAACTCCTTGAAATCTCTTTATGGTCTACAATTAGCTAGGCTGGAACATATACCTACAATTCTTCCTCCCCTGTCCTTCTCCCCAACCCATGTCAAGATGCTCTCCTACTATTTACAGCTAGTTTGCCGTAGCATCCTTGGCTCAATATGCTTAATAATAGGAACCTGGCACTTACATCTGCGTGTTGAAATCTTGTGTTGGATCTAGAGGCGAGTAGTCGAATATTCTCGGAAGGTTTCCCACATACCTAGGCAGTGAGAATAAAAGAGAAATGGTCAAAAATTATAGGTGAGTTTATCTGGATCCTTTGCTAAGACGCCTAGATACCCTAGAGCAGGTTGTTCTGCAGTGATACTTAAGTAAGCTTCATGTCCTGGGAGAGTTCTGTAGTGACAAGCTTAAGCCACTACCACGATGCAAACAAACAAACAAACAAACAAACAAACAAACAAACAAACAAACAAACAAACAAACAAACAAACAATCTCCCACTGCTCTAGAAGCTCCTAACTGGAGGGAAAAGATAGATCAATGGTTAGAGTGTTAGACTGGGACTTGGGATTCTATTTCCTTCTCTGCCACAGACCTCCTGTGTGACTTTGAGAGAGTCACTTAGTCTCTCTGTATCTCAGGTCTCCATCTGTAAAATGGTAGCATTGTACAACATCACAAGATGTTGTGAGGATGAATACATTAAAGATTGTGAGGCACTCAAATACAGAGATGGGAGTTATATAAACACCATGGACAGGTAGACAGAAAACTTACAAACAGTAGCACTTGCTCTCATCAGAGTACCGTACTGCATGGACGTTCACAACTTAAGTCTCACAACATCTCTATGAAATAAGTAACCCCTATGAGACAGTAAGTGATTTGCCCATGTGCACAGTCAGGATTAGAACTAATGAGTTCCTGGCTCCTAATCAATGGCTCTTTAAGTGAATTCTGGATATACGTCATACAAATGGTAAGGTCTGCAGTCTGAAAACAAGTTTCTGATGCCCAGTTTCAAAGAGAGAGACAGACTAATTTGTGCCTTTTCAACAGGCATTGAAGAGTATGTTAGTCCATTCAGTGCTGCCCCAGTGTGCAGTGCTTGGCAAGCAGTTTTTATCAGAACACAACAAAGATCTTCCAGGGAGGTAGGGTTACATTGAAAGAGTATGTCCAAGTTAAGCCTGGTACATCTTCCGTCATTAAAAATCTTCACTATATCAGTGATGCCAAACACTCTAGACAGGTCCAACAATCATGCTGCTGAAAGTAGCTGCACTTGGCAAAGTCAGTCCGGATATTACATTGAAAACTGAGTCAGGGAAGTTGGCACAAGGGTGCTGCAGTGAAGGAGTTAATGAATCTGCAGACACCACTCCATACGGATAAGTAAATAAACAAAAACAAATTCCACACTCCTCCCGCCTTCTTTTCCAGAAGGCAAGTGCTACATGAAAATCTAGGAAGATGTCCAAGATCTGAGAGTGTCATTTTCAAGACATACACTACTTCTGTTGGGATATAAAGGAACATGCTGAGTTTTATTTTCAGCTATGTGCAATTCTCCAAAAACAACTATAAACAGCTGTTCACCTGGGAGTGCTGAGTGTTCAACTTTGACTGTCAAGAAAAATTCTGAGATATAAAATAAGGAAGAGAAATATCCTAAATGAACTGAAAACAACAACATTTGTTTCTCACTCAGCAGAGGAAAGTAACTAAACAAACAACTCACTTGCAAAGCTGAGATTTTTATCAAGAGCAAGCTTTGGCTGGCAATATGCATCTCTCTTTTAAGCCTTGTCTACACACAAAATTTGTACAGGTTTAAATATTGATGTAGTTATACTGGTATAATGTTCCTAGTGTGGACACAGTTATACCGGTATAAATGTGCTTACACTAGTATAGCTTAGGCTATGTCTACACTGAGCACCATACAGCGGCACAGGTGTGCCACTACAGCAGTACCACTGTAAGGTACATAGTGTAGCCGCTCTGTGTCTTCAGGAGAAAGCTCTCCCAGCGACAAAATAAAACCGCCTCCAATGAGGGGCATTAGCTTTGTCGGCGGGTGAGCATCTCTCACTGTCAAAGCGCTGTCCACACGGGCACTTTTCGTTGGTAAAACTTTTGTTGGTCAGGGGTGTGTATTTTTCACACCCCTGAGCAACAAAAATTTTACTGACAAAAGTGAAGTGTAGACATAGCCTTACTCTCGTGCAGGAAAGGAAATAAGTTATATCCGTATAATGCACTTTTATACTGGCTTAACTGCTTCCACACTAGGGGTTGTATTGATCTAATTATATTGGGGGACAAAAACACATGCCTGACAGTTATACCACTGTACCTCTAAAAGGAAGATGGTCCAGTGGTTAAGGCACTAGCATAGGACTTGGGAAACCTATGTTCAATTCCCTGTTTTGCCACAGGCTTCCTCTGTGATCCTGAGCAAGTCACTTAGCCTCAGGAAGCCCCTGTGCCTAAGTTCCCTAGCTGCAAAATGGGGAGAACAGCGCTTCTTTGTGAGCGAAGGGTGTTGAGAGAATGAATAAATTAAAGATGGTAAAGCACTTTGATACTAGGAGGATGGGAGCCATTCAAGTACCACAGATAAATAGATGCCAGTACAGAAACTATGTGCAGACCAGGCTGAAGTTTATGAGCCTGGAATCAATCCTACATCAATGAAGTCAAAAGGGATTTTGATTTCAAAAGCTGTAGGAGTTCTGGACCTCCTCCTCCCTAGTCTGTAAACACTCTCTGTCAAGCCATTGAATTGGCTGGAAGACAGCCATTTACAATAAGAGTTACACCCTGAAATACTATATGGATTACATAAATGATAGATTTGTGACATCAGAGCCTGCGCAAAGCACTGCTGAGAATTACTTACGCTCGCTGAAACTCTGGGATGCTGAAAATGGTCTGCACGACAGCACTGAGGTAGCAGCTATTTCCCAGGTTCTTCATGCCAGTGTATCCTGGGCCATACATGGGCTTTAGCTTCACACCAGATTCTTGAATCACTTCCCACTCAGAGACTCTTGGCTTTATGTTGTTATCTCTTAGGCCGTTCTCTGTCTGAATGCAAATGGGTTTGATTTTTTTTAAATATGTCTGCAATTATGATGCATTAATTATAAACCAATATAGCTGACCATGTTATAAAATGGAAGAACCCAACTCAAAATGAAAGTAAAAAAGTTCCAACCCAAGGGAAGAAAGTTCAAAATCAAACATCAACAGCTTCTTGCTATTGCAATCAACTGGCTAAGTATGTGTTATCATCTCTTCCTCTAGAGGCTGGTCCCAGTGAATACAACTGCCTGCTCCTTGGTCACAGCTAAAAGAGTGCTCCTTTAGCCAGGGGTGAAAGTAACTTATCTGACACAAGACTGCAATGCTCAGGTTGCCCTTTAAATCGCTGGCCTGGGAAAGCCGGTCCAGTAGGCCGTACCGTACCGGCTCACTTTCACTTCTGCCTTTAGCTCAAATGAGAGAGATCTCGGTTGGTGGTGGTGAAGGTTCTCCTGCTCACAGCTATGGTGTCTCTACATTTGCAGCCACCATTCACAACACCATAATATATTAATAGCAGTAGATCACCAGTGTGTTAGGCATTCTACTGGCAGGTCTGAAGGCAAGGGGTAAAATTCTGGACCCACTAAAGTCAATGGGAGTTTTGTCACTGGGTGAAATCCAGGTCTCACTGAAATCAAAATTTTCATGCTTCTTCAGTAAAATAGGCATTTTCCATTACTAAAAGTGATTATTAAAATAAACTAGTTTCCACATCAATATTAACAGCATATTTTGATAATTAGAACTGAGAGAATTTTTCAAAAGTGAAATTTAACTTTTTACTGTTATTTTTGCAGTTTATTGTTTGCTTTCTGTCAGCTCAGACAATAAAACAGACTATGAACAAAAGTGAAACTGACTAGTCAGCTTCAGACCCATTTAATTTTCAGGTTCTCATTCACTGACACAAGACTGCAATGCTCAGGTTGCAAATAAATAATAAGTAATAAATAAATAATAATAATAATAATAATAATAATACCACCTATCTCTTATATAGCACTTTTCATTCATGGAGCTCTAAATGCTTTACAAAGAGGTAGGTATCATTATCCCCATTTTACATATGGGGAAAGTGAGGCACAGAGATGGGAAGTGACTTGCCCAAGTCACCCAGCAGGTCAGTAGAAAGCCAAGAATAGAATGTAATTCTCCCAAGTCCCAATCTAGTGCTCTATCCTTTAGGCTATACAGTACTGCCTCCAAGGCTGAAGGTAAATATATATTTGTACATACACACACAAAAAACCTAAATTTGGGGCCAAATTTGACCAAACTGTCCCTTTAATTATTTTTTGATTTGAGCCTTAGCTACTTGCTCCACTTATCTTTGGCGGATTTTGACTTTTTATCTTGTGCAACTTTTTTAAATGTGCAACAGGTTTTATTATTTGTGAAATTAAAAACATTACTCATCATAATTAAAAACTCAATATTCTTCTCTCTTTTATTTAGAGGATTTTCTTATCTTTGTGGGTAGTGACACACTAACCTCTGAAAGTTAAGCATATAAACTCCAGATAAGGAAGGAATTCTATTGGAAGGCAATTTTCAGCTCCTGAAACCATAGGGGATATGTCTACACAGCACACTAAGCCTCGGCTGTGACCCAGGTTTGAATTCAACCCCCCATTTCTGTCCACACACAAATCAATCCGACTAGAGTCCTAAAACCCTGCTACGGGATTGGTTCCAAGACTGAGTCCTGCTGTGATTTGGGTCCAAGCCCTGTAATTTTGCAGTGCGGACACAGCTCAAGCTGCAGATCCAAGTCAGGTCTGTTTAAATGCATCATGAACACATTAGCATGTCTGACAGACCCAGTTCCAGCAACTGTAAACACATACGTAATGGGAAAAGAGTGCCTAGGAAGGAGTGATGCAGAATGGGATCTGGGGGTCAGAGTCGATCTTTGTTGCAAAAAAAGCAAACATCATTCTGGGATGTATTAGCAGGAATGTTGTAACCAAGACACAAGAAGCAATTCTTCCACTGTACTCCATGCTGATTACACCCTAACTGGAGTACTGTGTCCAGTTCTGGGAGCCACATTTCAAGGAAAGATGTGGACAAATTGGAGGAAGTCCAGAGAAGAGCAAAAAAATGATTAAAAGTCTCAAAAACATGACCAATGAGGGAAGACTGAAAAAATTGTGATTGTTTAGTCTGTAGAAGGGAAAACAGAGGGGACATGATAAAGTTTTTAAGTATACAAAAGGTTGTTACAACGCGGAGGGGAAAAAATGTTCCTAACCTCTGAGGAAAGGACGAGAAGCAATGGGCTTAAATTGCAGCAAGGGTGGTTTAGGTTGGACATTAGGAAAAACTTCCTGTCAGGGTAGTTAAGCACTGGAACAAATTGCCTAGGGAAGTTGTGGAATCTTCATCATTGGAGATTTTTAAGAAAAGGTTAGACAAACACTTGTCAGGGATGGTCTAGATAATACTTAGTCCTGCTGTGAGTGCAGGAGATTGGACTAGATGACCGCCTGAGGTGCTCTCTGGTCCTATGATTCTATAGCTGAGAGACCCAGGCCCACTAATTGTAAACCGAGGTTTAAAATGCAGTGTGAGTGTTCAAGTGCAGACTTGGGAACACTGAGTCCACAAACCGGGATCCCAAAGATCTGAGTTAACCATGCAGTGTTGACATACCCATACTGGTTTAGAGCCTAGAGAATCAACATGCAGTAACTGACAGTATTCTTCACCAAGCGAAATACAATCATTACAATCTCAGGCAGTTAGCTTTAGGAATCATATTTTATTTTCCACTGATAATTTATTTTTTTCTATTTAGAAGAATGTGAGAGACTCTAAATAAAAGATGAGTTTCCTACCACATGCATCTGGAGCATATCAATCCCAAAGTGTGCCAAGTGTTTTGCTATATGTGGATCTAAAACTGCCTCCTCTTCATCAAAAGAATAGACATCTACAAAACAGAGAGAAGCAAAGGTGATGATGCAAAGAATATTAACTAATGGCTTTATTTAGGAATGGCAACAAAACATTCTGAGAGCGGTACTACCTTTACAGACTGGGCTATTGATAGTACCAACATTTATGTATTACCTGCAAAAGTATATACAGAGTTATACAGGTTAGAAGGTATCTTACCCTCCACAATACAATCGCATTATTAAATGCTCTTAAAACAAAGTTTATATTTTCACCGAATTTAAAGTTTCCTAAAAAAATAAAAAAGTTTACTGTCATTTCCAAAGAAAAGCAACACAAACATGTGAGGTGTACTAAATGCAAGAAGCAAAACCACACACAAACATCAGTTATGCAGCAAATCTACATTTTCAGCATAGAGATTCTTTTCAAATTATGTGATCATTTGAAACTTTGTGAAACTGTATATATGCATGTGCAGACATTAGATACAGACAGAGGCACTAGAACTATGGACATCAACAGTTGATTGACTACTAATGATATTACATTGGTCATCAATTGCTGTTAAAGGCACAAGGAGAACATCTTTGCCCTTACTCCTGTTGTGGTGCAGGAATGATCGAGGAGAACAGAGAAATCCATCCAATGACAAACAAAGGTAAACGTTTTAGTAATAATAACCCAGGAGGGCCTCAGAAAATCAGCATTATATTTAAGAAAAGAATGACTGTCCAGGGGTTAGGGCACTAGCCTAGCATACAGAAAACCCAGGTTCAAGTCCCAGCTCCGCTACAGACTCCCTGTGCGGACTTGTGCAAGTCACTTAATCACTCCATTCTCTGTGTGTAAAATGTGGATAATAGCAGTGCCCTACCTCACATGAGTGTCAATGAGGATACATATAAGAACAACTTACTATGGGTCATGGTGGCTCCATCACTGACAATTTTTAACTCAAGACTGGATGTTTTCTACAGGAGGTCAGACACTAGATGATCATAGCGGTCCCCTTTTGGCTTTGAATCTATAAATCTGTAAGACTGTGAAATAATGGGGGGCCATAGAAATATCTTAGATACTTCCAGGTTTAGTGAGACCTACGTTACTTGAATGTCTGCCAACAAAATTCCTATCCTTAACTGCATAAATCATATCTGGTTCATAGAACTTCTTATAAATAGATCTATAAAATATCTCCCATAATAGGAATAAAACCTTCCAACCTGCATTTCAGGGTTGTTATTTTAGTTTCCTGGTGGATGAGGACTGCTGGATATCAGCCTTGGGACTGATATGACACGCCTAAGGTATGCTACGCTACTATGGAATGCCAGATTTATATAAACCCATACATCATACTGGTAAAAGTTGCATTAGTTCTCAAAGTAATTGATTGCAGGATACTAGTGTGAGAATGTGTGACAGAGAGAATTTACACTTAAAATGCCGAAATGTGCTTTTCACACACATGGCAAGCAATCTTAATTTTACTTAGAGAATACCCGTAGTAAAAATATTAGTTTTAATGTATAAAGCTCCAATCAAACCCTCTAAAGAACTGCTCAGCAATGACTAAAGCTAGACTGAATAGGATAACTACTAAAAAACTAGTAAGAACATTGGACCAATATTCCTTGATCAGACAAAACTTGGGAGGTGGGAGACCTAGGTTCAAATTCCTGCTCTGCCACAGACTGACATGTGGCCTTGTGCAAGAGTCACTTAACTTCTCTATGCCTTGGGCCTGTCTACATGGGAAAGTTTTACCAGTTAACTCAATGTACTTACTCACCCCGTGGACACTTATGTTAGAATAAGAGCTACTCTGGTGTAACTATATTAGTTTAAATTCATACCTTTGCTCACACCAATATAACTTTCCCATGTAGATGATCCTAATTTCCACTAACAATCAGGTACTTTACGGACCCCATCTCTCCAGTATCTAAGCTAGACAGAGAGTCCCTAATACTTTGTCTTGCTGTAACCGTTTGGGCTTCCTGGGCTCTGAACAGGATTTCACAGGAATCTCCTTTGCCAACCCTCTGGCCCCCATACAAAAACAGGTGCAGCAGGGAAATCCATGGCCCAGGCATGCTAGTGTGGGTCATGTGGGCTTGAGTCTGCCCTGGCCGGGAGCGAACCCTGTGCTCGTTTGTTATCTCAGGGCAGAGCTCGAGCTGACGGGGGAAGCACTGTTTCTCCAGTGACAATATTTTCCCAAGGAAATGGAGTTTAATAAATCTGAGGAGAGGACAGAAAGGAAGGGAAGGTCCCACTGTTCAGTATTTACCAGGCGAGCCCCGTCACAGAGTTCCGTCCGGTGCCGATTTTGTCTTTCTGATCAAGTAAATGATGTTTGCAGCCCTTCTACTGTGAAGGACACACTGATAAGACACTGCAGTCAGCAGCCCCCTCACCATCTCTCTCTCCTGCCTCAAGCAAGAGGCCTATTTACCCTCTTCCAAGCCCTCCCCAGAACCTGACAGGACCCAGCACAATTCCCTGGCCCATCTTTACACCTAAGCACCAGAATACCCCCTGCTCTCCACTGACAGCCTCATGCTATCTACCCACTTCCCCGCACTTCTCCATGCCAGACCTCCCTCGGTGACTACTCCCCCCTTGCCTGAGGGAGGGACAGGAACAAGCTGCAGGGAGAGAGAGGTCCTGTTAGGTGCACAAGTTAGGGGAGATGCAAGCACAGGGGAAGGCAGTTCAGGACAGGGGTACCCCTTCCCAAGAGTCCTCAGCATGCCCCATCTCCTAGCAGCTAGAGAGCTTTTCCCCTCATCAGCAAAAAAGTCACCTGGCAACTTGAATGAAATCTTAGCATCTGGTCTGCCCCCAAGAGCTTAGATACCTGGGTCCTGGTCCTGTGCTGACCTCATTGCAACTTTTTCCTTCATGCTGGGGATTAGCCAGTATCCTAAAAGTTAATTCAGCTTTTAAAAAGGTTAGTCAAGTTACTCGCCTGTAAAAGTTAAGCCTCCTGAGCCAGGGAGTGGCCCTTAAGTTACGCTGATTAGTCCAGCATTCCCTCCATTAACATTAGTCATGGGTGACCCTGCTGGTATTTGTGTGGCTACAGCATGTCCCTCTGCCGGAATTCCATTGTGAGAGTGTTAGCGTCCCAGAAGACATTATGTTTTCATCCATATACAGGAGCTCACGGCATTCCTGTATTCTTACAGTTAAGTCATGAGCAGCCAAACCGACTGTAAAGTTCAGAATGCTTCTCAGAGTGAAATTACACACACACACACACACACACACCCCCCTAGGGTGATTACCTTTATCAACATGGAAACTGGGAGTTTATTTTCCCTAGTTCAGACAATTTTTTTGTGATCGAGAGAGAGAGTTGTTATCTGAAACCACAGCTCAACGGAATAGTAGAAATGGAACCTGGACAAGTGAGCCACTAATCTTTGCTCAAGCCCAGCTCTCGTTTCATGGGTTCAACACCTTCAACTGTGTAGCTAAATATACTACAAAATATCATAGTGACTTTTAGAGAAGAGAGGAAGAAGAGGAGAGAAGGAATTCATTTATTTAAAATCAAGTGCAGCAAATCCCAGAGCGGGGAGAAGAGGGCCCCAGTGGCTGAGTCTGAAGCACACTGGTATAGCACAGGGGTAGGCAACCTATAGCATGTGTGCCAAAGGCAGCAAGCGAGCTGATTTTCAGTGGCACTCACACAGCTGGGTCCTGGCCACCAGTCCAGGAGGTTCTGCATTTTAATTTAATTTTAAATGAAGCTTCTTAAATATTTTAAAAACCTTATTTACTTTACATACAACAATAGGTTAGTTATATATTATAGACATAGAAAGAAAACTTCTAAAAATGTTAAAACATATTACTGGCACGCGAAACCTTAAATCGGAGTGAATAAATGAAGACTCGGCACACCGCTTCTGAAAGGTTGCCGAACCCTGGTATAGCAGATCACAGTAGATTCAGAACAGAGGTGGGTCAGAAAAGAAATAATTATGGTGGCAAGGAAAGGTGAGGTTCACAGTGATGGGAAACGGTGGAGGGGAGTGGAAGAAAAGACACCCTGATGATCCCAACAGAAACACTGGAAACAAGAGAAGATGAGAAAAATTTGGGGTGGAAATGAAAGGAAAGCAAAAACAGAGGGCTTGCAGGAAGAAATGGAAAGATGAACCCTGTGTGGCATGGAATGCTATCCGAATATCCTTTTCTGTTGGAGTCTTAAGTTCTGCAGCTAAATAAAGCATCAGATGCAGCACTCAATTCCATAGTACAGTGTCAGAGGCGCAGGGGGCAGGACTCTGTTTCACCCTAGAGAACTGGCTGCATAAGGAGGCCCTAGAGAACTATATGACAGAGACAGACAATGTAAAAGATCCATGAAGCAGCTCATTCAACATCTGTGTCTGTGCTAAACAGGGCATGCTGCTTCCAGCCATTACCACCTCTAGCCCTGCAGCCAGTTTAAAAGATGTGGCACCAGAGTGGAGAAAAATGGGACACAACTATGTTGTTATGAGAGCTGAAGGAGGTGGCAGAATCTGTCCTGCAGTGGAGGAGTTTGAAAGGCCCAGACAAACAGGGATCTGGGAATGTGCTGCAATTGAGGCCCTGGGCTGGGAATCAGAAGACTTGGGTTCAATTCCTGGCTCAGCCACAGACTGGCCATCTGACTTTGGGCTGTAAAGTGGGGTGATACTACCCGCTTTGTGGGTGTCTCATGCAATTCGCTGCTATTTGTACAGTACTTTGAAATCTCCAGAAGACACTATGGGTTCAGTTATGAGACCTCCGGTTCATCCATGCAGTGGAAAATAACAGGGGGCAAGGAGCTCCCATACTTCCCAGCATGTGGTACCTGTAGAACTGGAGCCTGTGGGGAAGAAGGAGGGGAAATGGACCATCTGTGGGCTACTACTCTCATCCTGGGGAAGTGGGCAGGGAGTGAACGGAGCCTTGACACTCCTGAGTTGGTGCAGAGGGGAACAAGGTGGAGCAATGCAACTACATGCTGCCACTTACTCAGGCTGGATTGTCGGGTTACAGTCCAGCCCTACAGAAAGTATTACATTTACCACTGTCACTGTATATAAAGAGAAATGTTTTATTAATAAGTGAGCAAGTGGGGAGGGAGAGAATCTTTTCTGAAGGGAAGCAAAGAGACTTCAGACAGAACAGGAACAAAGACCCATGCAGAACAGCTGCTGCTCCTCATTCACAGAAGAAGGATGACAGTCTGCCCTTTGTTACCGGTGAGACCAGAGAGAGGAGGCGGATGATAGGGTGAGGGCAGAAGGACAACAACGACAGGAAGCTAGTATTGTTGCTTAAAGAGCACCCGACAACCAGTGAAAAACATTTTCTTTAGAGACTTTTTTGCAGACACAGTAGAATCCTGCTATAGGTTAAGACCGACCTCTACATTCATGTTGTTAAAACACTGAACTTCCAAGATCAGACATGCACAAGGAATCATCTGGGAATGGGGGAGTGAATTTTGCTAGCCGTTCTAATACAACAGCAGACCACAGTAGTGTCCTTTCCCTGCAGCTGAGTGGTATTCAAGCATGGGAAATTCTTTCCCTGCTTTGATGAAATCAAGGAAAAGCTGATCATTCAAATGTAAGGTAAATGTCTTACAAGCAAATCCTCACTGATGTGGATTACAAATACAAGGGGCAAATACACCAGCTTTAACAGGAAAAGGTTTTTAGAAAGTCATTTTTCATCTGTGCAACCATGAGCACTAAAAACCAAATTCTAGTGCATAATGATATTCTTTGTTCACACTTCCTCCTGACAGTTGTATGAAAACAGAATCTCTTGGCTTAGGAATTGCGGCTCCTCATACCTCTATCCTGTCTAATCCTCTCAGTTCATAATCCTCTCCACAGCAACACAGTGGAATGTCAGAGGATACTTGAACACCACCAATTATACAGCTCCTTTTCTGTGAGGATCTTAAAGCACTTTACAAAAATTAACAAACATCACATCAGGTCTGCGGGCTAGATGAGTATTCATTAGTATGAATAAAAAGTTATGGGATCAATGCAGAAATCACTGGATGAAATTCTATGTCCTGTGCTAGACAGAGGTCAGACCAGATGATCATTATGGTTCCTTCTGACCTTATAATCTAGTAAATTTCTAAACAAAGATACTGCTTTCATCATGTTTCCCCAGCAGTAAAAACACAGCTAGGAAATGCAAGAAGAAATGGTGCAAAACTAAAGTTTTCTTAGGTTTTCTTTTTGATTTCAAGCGAACCAAGTTTCCAGTATACTTAAATCATATGTATTATAAATCAATCCTGCACCTTACTAGGGAACATTTACAAAAAAGTTATACAATTTTTAAGAAACTGTAACAAATCTGTTTCTTAAACCTACTGCTATCCAATATGGAAAAATTATGTTAGTCACCACATAGAGTGATACAAATGGCAATACATTGTGTACCTTTCATTCTTCAAGAGCCTGGTTCCTTCTCTCCCAATACACATATATTTGTGTCTCAATTTACTATGGATAATACATTTACAGGATATATCCTACCCACATTTAGACTATATACAGACACTAAAAGAGCATGAAGATGTAAAGCCACAAACCAACATACAATACGTGTTCCCACATATATATCTCACTCATTCTAGTTCTGGTCCAGTTCACACGAGCTAACAGCTGGGCTAATGCTTTCTGTCAAGAAACAGGCACAGAAAAGCTGTCAGACATGGAAATCAGCTCTACATAACACAAGATTTGGCTATTCCAGTTCATGTAAACTGGTGATGCACCAATAAAGCTATGTGAATTTACACCAGTTGAGGATCTGCCCCATGAAATCTGCATCTCTCACCGCTGCTCCAAAATGTGTGATGTGTACAGAGGTTTATTAACAAATACAGCTATTCTGGGCTATAAAACAGGCTATGATGTATGTTGTATATTTTGGTTTCTTTGCAGCTGACCACAAATCACCTGGCAACTAACCTGCACCATCAGGAGTGATGGTTCCCAGCTTCACTGCTAAGGGATAGCCCATCTCTTTGTAGTGTTCCAGTGCATGTCCATTTCCCCCACTGCCATCAAAGAACCATTTCCCGCACAGCACCGAGCCATCCGTCAGGTTCAGCCAGAGGTTCTCCCGCAGGTCACACTTCGAGCACTTCCAGCCACTGCCACGGGGAACATTGAAAGTAAAGAAAACGAAAGTCATCAGTGCTACAACCCAAAATGCTGACGTTTGAGTCCATAAACAAAAGCCTACCATTTACCAAGGTGGAGTACAAGGGAGTCTCACAGCTGGTCATTTGGCTTAGGACCATAGACCTCCAAAGTCATAAAACATGGGCAGCTCCGTCAGTGAGCCTTTTTCTGAAGCGCGCTGGTCGCCATACAAACAAACAAACCCGGGCGCCCTACCTGGGGGGAATCCTAACACCGTTGTCTATCTGTACAAGTGTTTTGGCGTGTTTGGATACTTGTAGCTCTTCTTCCCATGAGTCCGGGTCCTGCTTTCGATAGGGAGATTTTGAACTGAGGACTGCGTCACAAGCTATTGTTACCTGTAAAATGAAGCCAAATAAAGCAGGGAGGTCAAACTCAAAAACTAACCCATCCCACAGTTCTTAGAAGGCGAAGTTGAAAAACCTCTGTCAAAGGGACGCTAGGTACAATTGAAAGCCATAGGGAGTAGGGCACCTAGCTGCCTTTTGTGCCTTTGAAAGTCTCCCCCTTTGTAAATAAACTCTCCTCATGTTCCCAAGCCACTAAATGAACCCAGGCACATTCTACCCTCAGCTGCATCTGTGCAGCCCCAGTAAAGTCCATCACCTGGGTATCACTGAAGGCAGAATCAGGACCTCTATGTTCTGGCTCAAAAAATAATGAACATATTTCCAACTGAAAAGGGTATTTGGAAAAACAAGCAAAAGTTTCCTTTATTTCCCAAGGGAAAAAATCTTGATGGTTCTTTGTTTCCCCTGAAAGAACTGAGTGGGCCATTGTCCGGATGGGGCTAATGCTACCTGGGTGTAAGAGTTGGTAGCAACAATGTTTATGCCTAGTTCAAGGATCTGGCTAGAATTAAGAACCCAACTCAGCAAAATATTTAAGCAAATGCATAGCATGATGTCAACATGCACACAAGTTCTTTGCTGAATGACAGCCATTACCATCATTACTATAGCAGAGCAGGGACCATAATAAAATATGCTGCTTTAAAAATAAACTGTGTTTTCCCCGCAACAGCAGATATCGCATATTCTTAAAACTGGACATTTTCTTACACTCTCTAAACTAGCTTAGGTGTTTGCAAGCTGTCAACTCTTACCCCTACACACACAGCATACCTGTGTAGTGAGTTTTTTAAATGAGTCTACACAATGCTTTCCTTTAACCCGTAACTCCACGTTTCTCCATAGAGACACACTGTGAAATAGCTTAGAGCCCAAATGTAGATTGCATATCCTTTTCTTTTTAAACACAAACCTGAATATCAAGAGAAATGCTTTTAAATTTTGCATTTTTATTTTAATGAAACTAGTTTGCTTGGATTTTAAACATTTCCATGCAGAGTCTGTAACCCAACCATTGCAGCAGCATTGTGATAACTTGTAGGAACCAGAAAGTGAAACTCACAAGTCTAATTTCATTGTCCCAGCACAGAGGCATACAAAAGACAAACCAACAGCATTAACTTGGAAGTGTAAATTAAATTATTATAACTGAAAGAATACCTAATACATTACCTAAGGAATTACTAATAACGTGTGTAAGAACATGTGAGTTTTTGTAAATAAATATTTGATTTTTTGCCTGTGGCAACCTTTGAGCCAAGCTAATGAAAACAGATTATCTTCCAACATGCGTGTTACATTCTTAGGCCCCAATCCAATAGAACTACTCATGTGATTAAAGTTCAGTAGGTGGGTAAGTGTCTGCAGGTTTGGGGCTTTTTTTTGGCCCAAACTTTCCAAAATGGCCTCTGATTTTGGGTACCCAACTTAAGAGATCTTGTTCCTGATTTTCAGAAGTGCTGAGCGCCCACAATATCAACTCAAGTCAATGGGAACTGGGGTTTCTCAGTCTCTGAACATCAAGCCCTTTGGTGCCTCAAATAGTGTAACCAAAACCAAGGGTTTCCTTTGGAAAACATGGGCCTTCTTTTGATAGTGCAGATAACAGAACAACAAAAAAGCAGAAACAGAAGCAGGAGTCAATTCTCGACATGACTCAGTACTTCTGTACAAAGCACTGCCAAGCCTCATCTGCTGAAGGGGAATTCCCGAGCCTTCAATCCCCATCACCTGTTTGCAGCTTCCTTAAACTCTCTTCTCTCTCCACTTGGGATGGTCATGATCTCCCTCCTCTCAATCTAAACACCCTCCACCTTCTCCCCATCATAGGTGCCAAGTTCTGTAGCATGTTCTAATCCCTGAATCTGTCTCAGCAACCCCACCACCACCTGCCTTCACTCATCCACACACTCATCTCTCACTTCCTCTCTCAATACCAGCAGGCCTCCTTTCCCCCCGCTGCAGCAATCAGGCCCCTGACCTCTCCAACTACCACCCCAGTCCCCATCTCCTCCAATCTCATTGAATGCTTATTTACACATGCAGACTCTGTTGCTCCTCCAGCTTCACCCTGCTGCATCCACTTTCCATACCACTCAACCTGTACTCTCTGAGGTCTCTAGTCACCACATCCTGGCCAGATCTCAGGGTCTCATCACCAGCTTCATCCTTTCTGCTGTTTTGGACTGTCCCATACACTCCTTTTCAACATTTTTGCCTCCCCAGGTTTTTGCCTCTCTCCAGTCCAGCAAGACAGCTGTTAAGATCCTTTTTCTTGCCATCACCATCTAACCTTGGCCCTCTGAATCTCTCCACCGGCTCTGACTTCTCCATCTCAAAGTTCAAGCTTCTCACTCTTGCCTGCAAAACCCTGCATAACTTTGCCATCTCTTCTTAACTGCCCTGGTCTCATTTGCTTCACCCCTCTCCAACCTCCTCAACATTGTCAAAGAGCTAGTCTCCACACACCATGGGTCCAGTTCTCCCAGCATGGTCTTTACCCTTTCTTCCACCATCCAGAGGTGATCTGTAAGGCCACTATCCTCTCCCTGTTGAAATCCCTCCAGTACAACAGCTTTAGGGGGGAGAAGAAAGGAGAGACAGAACATACAGGGGAAGAGGTAGAGAATACAGTAGAAAGAAAGGGTGGGGGAAGCAAATGGAGAAGGATGGTCTAGAGATTAAGTCACAGGCCGGAGTTCAATTCCTTGCTCTGCCATAACTTCCTGTATAACCGTGAGCAGGTTACCATGTTAGTCTCTCTATGCCTCAGCTCCCGATCTGTAAAATGGGGCACTTCCCTACCATATAGGGGTGATGGGAGGATAAATATATTAATTGTGAGGTTCTGAGATACTACAGTGATGAGGGCCATATAAGTGCCCCAGGAAAGAAGAGAAGGGTCAAAAACAAATAATCAAGACAAAGCAAGAAGAAATTATAACAGTCTTCAAGTATGTAAAAGGTTGTTATAAAGAGGAGGGTGATAAATTGTTCTCCTTAACCACTCAGGACAAACATAATGGGCTTAGACTGCAGCAAGGGAAAATTAGGTTAGACGTTAGGAAAAACTTTCTAACTGTCAGGGTGGTTAAGCACTGGAACAAATTACCTAGGGAGGTTGTGGAATCCACATCGCTGGAGCCTTTTAAGAACAGGTTAGACAAACACCTGTCATGGATGGTCTAAATAATACTTAGTCCTGCCTCAGTCCTACATTTCTATGATTCTAAGAGATAAACCATGGGCCACCGAACAGGACAGAATAAGTGGAGTGAACAAGGAAGAAGGTAAAAGAAAAGCAAGAGACAGATGCAGTAAGTCACATTTTTTCAAATATCTCTGCTTTGCCTAATTTCCCCGTGCAGGGTATGAGGGAGACCCAAATAGTAAAAAATAACCAACATACACATGAGCAAACAACCCCCTGTATCCATAAAAATGAACTTGGAATCAATTCCTACTCTGCCACCAGTAGCACACACTCACTGACCAGTGCTGGCAACTCCTCTATATTTGGTAATGGAATTTCATAGTGATCTGGAAATATAACGAGTTTGGCTTCATCTTCATACTCAAAATCATCATTGTTTAAATCGCCATTTGTTTCTAGATCTGCAAAAGAGAGAGAGAGAAGGTAAGGAGATGATAAACTGTTAAGGAAACTAAAAAAATCTTTAGACTGAAATCTGACAACTTCTCTGGGGTGAAAAGCTGAGGACCAAAGTATCCGTCTTGAGTTAATACTCATTCACAATCACAGCTGCGCTAGCCACCGAGTACAGCAGACATGGTTGTATTGTTACGGACACTGCACTTTGGGAAGTAGATACGAGCCTGGTATTTTTTTGGGTTACTCATCAAGAACAAGAACCTAATGCATTCTGGCAGCACCTTTCATCTACGTCTCGAAGCACTTTACAAACACTGAGGCTTTGTCTGTATTGGAAAGTTCTACCCATTATATCAATATAGTCATACCAATGTGACCCTCCATGGGAACAGACTTTTTCCAGTATAGAGTGGCTTTCTTTGGTTTAGCTTAAACCCCTTCCCATGCAACATGAACTAAACCAAAAAAGGCACGCGTACAGTAATAAAAGCATGTACACTGGGGTTTATACCTGTATAGCTATATAATTTACTTTCACACCTTAGATTTTAGCAAAAACACTTTTCCCTGTAGACAAGAATAATCAACGTCTCACATCATTCCCCATGAAGTATAACAAACAAATCAGGAAGGTGAAGTACAGAGAAGCTGAGGCCAACACTTTCAAAAGTGGTTTTTAACTTTGATGCCTCATTTTTCGGGGTTCCAACCTGAGCCACCCAGCTTTTCAGAGGTGTTGAGAACATGAACCTCCTATTCACTCCCGCACCTCTGCCCTGGAGTTGTGGTTGCTCAGCGGCTCTGAAAATCAAGACCCACATGTCTCACATTATGCTGCATGCCCCAAAATGGAAATGCACAAAAGCAGAGGGTCTCTTGGGGAAATGTTGGCTGTGATTTGCCCACCAGTGGGTGGCCAACTTAATGATACCGAGCAATTTGGGTATGGTGAAGTAACTTCCCTTCCTAACCAATAACGGATGAACGTAGAATAAAAGCAGTTGATGGGTGTTGCAGTGACCATTTGCCTGCTCTCCTGGTGACTTCTGGGACACATATGAATACAGAAGATGATACACTGAGATCCACAGCAGAAAAGTCCCAAGTATTATTATTATAGAAAACCAAATGCCCAAGATTAACTGGGTTAACATGTAGTAATATTTACAAGAGATCTGGGTGCTTTTTGTATCATCTTTCATTTCCCTTCCTTTATGCTATGCAGATTTTATAAGATGAAGCCACAGAAAGGAGCAGCGTAAGGAGAGTGACAAGTAAAAGCATGGCTGTATTGTAGTTTTCATGGCAATCAATTGACATTTTCCCAGCAACATGATGGAAGCAGGATCCATCTAGACATCAGGTTTCTACAGATCAGATACTGTCACAGGAGAAGAGAACATCTGGCCTGAGGAGGTGAATAGCTGACCCAAGTTGGCCCTTATTTGTTCTCCAGGCACATACATAACTTTTACTGATCTATTTAAATGTTAAACAACCACTGGCTGCAACCACTGCACATGTGGAATGTATGAAACCTAGGGTAAGGTGAAGATGGAAGGTGCCCAGGTTAAATTATACCCTCTACTTATCCACAGAACAGTCACAGAATAAACAGCATCATTAGGAGCTTCTCCCAAACTCTCTCACTAATACACCTTAATCAGACCTGGAGAGATCACCCCTAGGGACAACAATAATCCAGGCTCCATTAAGTCCTTGGCTCTCTGCTGAGGCTGCCAAGCAAGGATCAGCTAATGCCAATTGGGTTTTAATAATCTAAACACTTGTCTAATAACAACTGGCCCAACCCCACCAACCATTGCACATAGGCTGAAAAGACAGCCAACAGAAAGTAGCAACCTTTAGTCACTAGCAACCTGGGCAAGATTAAAACAGATGATCTAGAGCAGTGGTCTCCAAAGTGCGGTGCGCAAGAGGATCCTTCGGGCTGTGCGGTAGGAGGAGCGCTGCCGGAGCACCGCTGCTTTTTTTTTTTTTTTGGAGCTTCGACAGTTCAGCCGGGAGCAGGGGGTGCGTGCTCAAAATTTTTTTACTGATGCGGTGTGCGATCAAAAAAGTTTGGAGACCACTGATCTAGAGAGGAGAGACTAAGCCATTACCAACTAGCTAGCCAATTCTCTCAATAATTCTTTTCCTTACAAATCACTTTCACAGCAGTCTAATATGGATCAGCCAATAACTCCACTACACCCAATACTTCAACATTTCCCATTTCAATTCTTGATTTTGAAGGAATTCTATGGATCCAACCACAATCCTAATTTTTTCCAGAATGCACCTAAAAATAACTTATCTGTCCTTAAAGAGAAATCAAACCAAACAACCTCAAGCCACTGAGGTGTGTGGCACCAAACCATGCTGAAATTTAGTAATGCCCAAGATACTGACAGTGGCCAACATCCATAAGGCTAAACAGTTTAAATACAACGTGTTTCTAGGTAATTCCAGAAGTGTTAGGCTCCAATTCCCCAAAGCAGCTAAAATATCCAGCATATATCAACACAGGTGTGGAGAAGGCAAGTTATCCCATTTGGAGCCTGTAACGATACATTTCAATCAGCCACCAGGGGGCACTGGAGGATGGCTTACTCCAGTGATTCTCAACCAGCAGTATATGTACCTGTGGGGGGCAGAGTTCTTCCGGAGGTACATCAACTCATCTAGATATTTGCCTAGTTTTACAACAGGCTACATTAAAAGCACTAGCAAAATCAGTACAAACTAAAATTTCATACAGTGACTTCTTTATTCTGCTTTATATAGTATACAGCGTAATATAAGTACAATATTTATATTCCAATTGATTTATTTTATAATTATATGGTAAAAATGAGAAAGTAAGCAATTTTTCAGTAATAGTGTACTGTGACATTTTTGTCTGATTTTGTAAGGAAGTAGTTTTTAAGTGAGGTGAAACTTAGGATACCCAAGACAAATCAGACTCCTGAAAGAGATACAGCAGTCTGGAAAGGTTGAGAGCCACTGGCTTACTCTGATCATTGCCAATATCTTTAGACATCTGTAAAGAGCTCTAGCATTAATGATCTGCTATATACAAATAGCAACGGCTGGCTCTTCTGGGTACGGTGACCAGACAGCAAGTGTGAAAAATCAGGACAGGGGAGTGGGGGTAATAGGAGTCTATATAAGAAAACCCCCCAAATATCGGGACTGTCTGTATAAAACTGAGACATCTGGTCAACCTACTTCTGGATGTAAGAATCAGACTGACACCACCCTCCTAGCAGCTTATTTTGACCAAGCCCAATAACATTGACCTGACCTGGAGCTGAACCGGTGACCTAGAGGTGAAAGGCTCCCTATCCCATTAGCAATCAATCCCTTGACAATGAGAATAATGATACACATAAGAGTATCCCACCATTTTAGCTACAGTGAAGAAGGGGAAAAGGGGAAGTTTAATTTATCCTTTAAGGCTTCATGCCATTCAGATTGCTACAAGACCAGGGAATTACATTCTCTCCATACAATCATCTCAGAAGCCTGACATACTGACTTCAAGGCAGCATGACAAAAAAGACTTACACTGTTCCATCAGTGTTAGGGAAAGAATGAAGATTTAATTTGTGGTTCTTTGAAACAGGAGTATGCAAAACCAGCACCACCTCACTAAACACTTCTGCTCCACGTGGCCAAGATTTGCAAAAGTGACTAGACATTCTGGGTGCCTAACTTTGGGTGACTAACACCTTAAAGGGACCTGATTTTCAGAGGGTGAGTTCTCAGCACTTTAAGATGGGCCCCTTTAAAAGGTGTAAAGTTGAGCACCTCAAAATCACTAGCCACTTTGGAAAACCTGTGCACGTTCAGAGGTGTTTAGTTCAATGACAAAAATAAATTCTCTTTCCTTTTTATTTCCAGTAACCCTGCAGAGCCAACAAAGCTGAGAAACGGTGAATTCGTATATGATCAACAGAACTATTAACTACGTTCTATTATGAGAGAACAGGGCTGCCTTGGAGTAACTGCAAGTAGAATTTGCCTTCCACAATTGTTACTGTGGATTATGTGTGAGCAGGAAAGAACTTACCTGAATTTCAGAACTCAGGTTAGGTTTGGCAAGCCAGCAATTAGTGGGGGGAAATCTATTTTTACTTGTAAATTGAGCAAATTTGATTTAGAATCAATGTGACGTGAGTGGCAAGGGATGCTGGGAAGCCCCTTTCCCACACAATCCCTTCCCAGGTGAAGGCAGCATTTCAGGATGCCTGAATACCATGAACCCAGCAACTCTTGTGTAGTAATGAGTTTACTTTAGCTCTGAGGTCTTACACAGCCACCAGACAACTGGTTTACAGCAATTCTGAAAGGCTGACACATTGATGCTGAACCCACACAGGGCAATGTATTTCCCTTCTAAGGGACCAGTAGCTTTATGAGGCTGTCATAGGCACAATTAAACATTGTCATCATCAAAACAGAGCACCCACCGGTCATGAAGAGCATGCTGAGGGAGAGGACGAAAAGGAAGGCAAAAAAAGCAATGCTCTGAGTGGAGGCCAGGCTGGGGTTGTTATTTTGGACAAGCAGTCAGCAGGGTAAATTTACCTCAGCTATCATCTGGCCCAGCTCATAAGTATCACTCTAGTGATAACGAGAAGTGCACTGCCGCTGGCTGACTGAAAACAGCAGCTGAGTGGGCAGTTGGTGGCAGAGAGTGCTGTAAACTAAGCTACTAGAGGGAAAAGAAGGGAGAAACACTTGACTGGACATGCCCAGATTAGATTTAGATGAGTTACCAACTGAACACACTAATAATAGTGGCATAATTAGATCCCAGGCAGAACCCCCAAATAGGATATCCATCATGTGCGTAGTGATGCCTGTGTGTGAGACAGACAGCTCCCTCATAACACAGATCAATGAGTCTGCAACCAATATGAGGCCCTACAAAGGGGTCTTGAAAATCAAGTCTAATTTGGGGCTCAGTCCCATTGCCTTGAATGGCAGAGGCTCAAACCCTTGAACCTCAAATCATTCCTTCCAGCTGCCCCCAAATTATCATGAATGCAGCATCTGCCTATTCAGATAGCAAGCCACTTGGAACAAGGATTCTGTTCTCAGACATGTATGTAAAGAACCAAGCTCACTACCAAAGCTATAGGAGAAATAGATAAATAATAAATATACTCCACAGCCATTTCATCCTGTCTGGTGAAAGGAAACCAAACTGCAGCCCAGCTGAGACTTTATAATGCTTCTCACTAGGAGCCACTAAATCATTAACTATAAATTGGATAATATCTGCACAGTACTTTGAAGATGTAAAGCATTACAACTATTTTTACTATGAGGTATTTACCTCAGTTTAACACCATAATGGTTAATATTATCCTTACTTCCACTCCCGCTGTACTGTGGATTTTCTTCAACATTACAAGTTAAGTAGGCAAAGGAAACTAAGCTAACAAAATTAAAATCTCTAGTTGTATTCCTAATAATGTTAGGGTTAGTTATACTGATTTAATGTAAGTATGGTTGTTAACATGTTTTGTAGTCAGGGCTCCCTTCCTATGGCTCTACCTAAAACAACAAATTATTAAAACTGCAATATTTGTAAACTCTTATTTTCTTTTCATTATATACACTGTCTGTCCACCTTTCTGAATTTCACTCAAGCTTGGGTAATGAAACTAGAAAGTGACAATTTCACTCACTTCTTACCCCATTTCTCTTTTGGTTCTCATGTGCTGCCACAACTCTATTGTACTTAGGTTCACAGTGCTACAGAGAATGTTTAAATCCTCAAATCACCGTTTCTATTCATAGAGTGGTGTCTGTATTTTGTACAATCACACTTACAGGAACACAAAATCTAAATATTGAGCCACAAGCTAGCTGACTGAACCCTTTTAAGAAGGTGCTAACATTGCAAAATAAATAGACAAGTTAAATATATCCTTTTTGAAAATATGGCACAAGCACATTTTGCCTGCAAGGTCCTTATGGTCTGGAAGACTAGCCACGTTGGCTTCAAACAAGTTCACCGAAGCAATTAACCAGATGTCATCAGGCAAAGCTTGAGACGTTCACACACAAAGTTCACACAAGGACATTTTTGCAAACTCAAAGTAAAGATTCTCTCTTCACTTCCTAGGCTAAATTTTGTTTCTAACTTAGACAACTGGCAGCACACCCTCTATCATGGCTCTCTTCAGTGTTTCGGGAAGGAGAATCTCATAATGGTTTGATCCTACTAATTTTTCAGATTTCTTCATTTCCATTCTATTCTCATGAGAGCAGCAGTTCTGGAAACCATTCTATGGGAGTTTTAAAGATGTGTTTCTAATAAAGGAGACTGGAAGGGGTTTAATAGCCTTAATAGCTGTATATCAAAGAGGATTCTAACTAGCAGTGCAACAGGTGCCCAAACTAGCCTGACTGTACAGAAAGCCAGCTTCCCTGCGGCTGCTTGGAATCACTCAGATCAAGACACCCAAAACCTATCTCAGAAGGTCACCTGATCATCTATTGCAGCACTACTACCTGTGTGAGCCAGGACTGGCTAGGTATATGCATTGGCTGACCAATCACTGCCAGTTTGGTGTCAGCCTCTATCATGGAATTTTGGGTTCAGATGAGCAAGCAAAAGCAGCACATAAAGCTCTGTAAAGATGGAAAGTCCGGCAACTCAACACAGCTATGAGAGAACATCTAGCGGCAGCATGGCCTAGTGGATAGGGGACCAGACTTGGAGTCAGGAGATCTGGGTTCTCTTACCATCTCTGCTACTGACTCATTGTGCCACCTCACACAATTCACTTAAGCTCTTATTGCTTCAGTTCCCCCATTTGTGAATGGGGATAATCATACTTATTTACTCAACTTTGCATCCACAGATCTCAAAGTACTTTACAGAGGGCTATACAGGTGTTAACCACTGCTGTAAAAACACCACTTAAATGATTAAAATGAGACAGTATCAAGAGAGTTTCAGTTCATCCCCAAGCAGCAACAGCTGTGCAGAGGACTATGAAGGAGCACACAGCCCAGAGGAGAGCAGAATCTCCACAGATGCCTCAGATCCATAAGGTCCTGGGGTAAACAGTGACAATTCAATGAGCCAAATTCATCACTGGCATAACTCCCCTGCCTTCAAGGATTAATTGGAACCAAGACTGTTGGAACCTCTGGAACAGCTCTAACAGCATGGGAGCAGAATAGTCAAATGCAAGGGCACAATTTAAAGAAAGGGCACAAATCCTAGATCATTCAAGCCCCTCTTCTAGCAACAAACTGCAGAGGAGCAATGGTGCATCACTCCTGCCCCTCCTTAAGCCATATAAAATCCACATGCAGTAAGTTAGCAATAACAAAATTTGGTCCTGTGTTTCTATGAGCCTTTTTTTGTGTGCATCTCATTCACACGTGCATTACTAACACTGCAAGGCAGCCCTGCTTGGCAGTCTGCTTTCTTTTGGAAGCTTATGCAGCCACTCTGTAAATTGTTCAGTGTTAATTGAAAATTATTCTGAATATGAACTGCGAGCAACTAGCATTTAAATCAGTGCCTGCCAACTCCACATTAACAGCCCCTTCCTCTTATCTGCGAGGGAAAGGAGGACTTCACTTGTTTATTCTCCTCTCACTAACTTTCCCTTTCTTTTCTCCAGGCGCCTTTTTCAGAACTGACTCTTGACATAAAAATTACTGAATCCATCACGATCCTCTCAGCAACACATTCCACAGACCAAAGCAGCTCCAGTGGGATGCCAAGCTATTGTTCCCCCTTCCACTATGAGAGAGCTGGCTTTTGCTACGAAAACATTTAACCCCTTCACCTCAGGAAGAATTACTGAGCTACTTTCAGTAATGATTATGGCTTCTATTCTTTCCCCACTCCATGAAAGGCATGAAAAGGAAAAAAATACACAGAAAATGCACCAGAAAAGCCCCAGAAATGGGTAGATTGGAGCTGGTACTGTAGGGTCCCAATGCATGAGTTTATGGGGTCCTAAGGATTCTTGGTTGATGCATAAATCAATTGATATCTAGGAAAATTAAGATTTGATGGAAAGATGATTAGAGGCAGATGAAGGAAACTCATTGGGGATTTCCCGTTCTTTCCCTCACTTCCTAGCTTTCATAAAGCAAGGTGTGATGTTAGACAGATAGAATTGTGTAAGTGACCAGAACAGGGACCCCTTACTCACACTGATAAGCAGTTATCAATAGTTCCACAGAAGTTAATGGGACTACTCCTGAGAGCAACAAGCAGGAATCAGGGATCCCCAGACTGGCCCTATATAAGCAGTTAATCCAAATTAGCATTTTATAAAAGCAATATACTATGGTGATGGCGCACATGTAAATAGACAGACAGGTGTCTAACAAACCTTAAGCAGTTTGAGAATACCTGCGAGACTGTTTTGGGATGATCATTAATAATAATTTTTTAAAAAGGAAAACACAAATTTGTAGTCTTTCTACTTTGAACAGTTTTAAAAACAAAACAAAATAAGGCAGACATGCTGGAGCGGCAGGTGTACCCAAATGCACATGCACTGGGGTTAGACACAAGGACTGTGTGAAAGCAACTATTTGCAATACCTAAAAATTGCATTGCGTTCCTCATTTTTGGTAAAGCTCCACCAGATGCTCCTGGTACCTTCTGGAAAGAAAAAAAAGAAAATATACAGTTAAAAATTTAATCTGTGAAACTGCAATACGCAAACAACAGCCTCATGTTGGAGCTTCCCCTGACAGGTAGAGAGGCCAGTGTGCGTTCGGTGTAGGGATGCACAGATACAAATTTAGTGCTGGTAAAAGGTGTCAGACTCACATCCCTGAACAGCAAACCATAGAACACATATAGCAGGGGCAGCAGAAGCGTACGCTTCCTTCATATCCCTCGCCAATGGGACTCGACCTTGATCCAGTGGGACCACCTTCGGAAGTGAGAGTAGTTTATTCTCTATGTCCACTTACTCCCCTCTGTCAAGTGAGTGACCAATTGTGATAGCACTGGTAATGACACACACACACTTCCTAAGAACTGGATGGGACCATCATGTAATTTCACACATACTCCCACACCACCAGATGTCAATAGTGCTTAATGACTGGATGTAGACTGGACATGATGACCCAGAGGTGAAAGACTCTGCCTCCCATTATCAATCCAGGTGGGCCAGCAGGGCCCTCCTGGCTGTTATAACAGACTGTTATCTAAAAGTAAATAATCTAAAATAAATGCTTCCTCAATTAGGGCCTTAGCCTGCTCCCACTGAAGTGACTGAAAGTGATCACAGTGGTCTGTAAGCGTTAGGGGCTCTGCAAAAACCAATGCTAGGCAGATTGGTTTAGTTTTAAGATGGCAAAAACCTGCGAGCAGAGCACAGCTGAGTGCCAGGTCTTCCAGCAATAGAGCTAATTTCAATTTCAGGTAGTGTTTTTGCCAATTCAAAGTGCTTTACAAAGCAATGGGAAGAATACCAGCAGCACCATAAGTGTAAAAGCAAATGCAACCACAACTCTTTCTAAGCTATTCGGAACCATGTACTGTTAAAGTTTCTTCAGTGATTCATTTTTTGTGGCTCTTGTGCCACCAGCGTATCTTTTACAGCATGTAACAATGTCATGCTACTTTAAGTGGGATTTGTTTGTTGCTTTTTCATTATTTTTTTTAAATAGTAAAATTAGGATACAACAGGTGGAAAGAAACAGGCCCAGAATCTGTCAACCTAGGAAGAATTCATGTGTTTGTCTCTGCTGACAGGGAGGTGAAGAGTTCACATATTTTGGGTGATTCTTTCTCCCATGTAAATAAAGCTTCGGCCAAAGAGACTGGCTAGAATCACCAACAAGCTTTCACACCCCACAGAAAAGTTTTCCATGATCAGAAAGAACACACACCAACTAATGTTTGTCGGCTACACTTATCAAAACAACAGAACCTACTGTTCAGATTTATCATACTGATTTTTTATTTATTCACCCTGTAGGCAGGGGGAATAGCCACTAGTATTAAAAACTAGCTCATTCTCTCAATGAAATGTAAATGACAAACAGAATTATGTAGCATCTTTTCTCACTCTTAAAAAAAATCCCTGATCTACTACAAAAAGCAGCAACAGCAGCAATATACAAAACAGATGGTTGCTCCCCACCCCACACCTCCCACACTATCTCAGTGGTTCAGCTAACACTGGAAAGATGGGACTGAATTCCCATCACTCCATGTGTGACCTGAAGCAAGACATTAAGATCAAAATTTTCAAGAGTGACCTCTCACTTTGGGTGCCTCCATTTTTGGCTGCCTACCTTTAAATATCTCAGCCTGATTTTCAGACGTGCCAAACACCTGCCACTTCTACCGGCTTCATCTGAAGTGGTGGACAATCAGCACTTCTGAAAAAGCAGGCCCAGGCAGTGTGCCTTGCTTTCCCTATCTGTAAGCCGGAGGTGATAACTTTCCTTCCTCACAGGCTATTACAAGCATTAATTAATATTTGTAAAGCATTTTAAGATCCTGCAGTAAAAGTCAGAGTCAATGCGAAGTAAAAAAAAATGAGGAGTCCTTGTGGCACCTTAGAGACTAACAAATTTGTTTGGGCATAAGTTTTCATGGGCTAGAACCCACTTCACAGATATATGAAGTACAAAATACAGGAGCAGGTATCACTATTAATAGGAGTGCTATGTCGGTCTCTCCATGTTACTTGAACTAAGTGTCAGGAACCTTATTTGGCAGCTCTATAAATTGCAGATCTGTGTAATGAACCACCATGTTATCTATGTTCTCACAAGAGGACCCATTGCTATCTGAGCACCTGCCATGTAGCAAATCTTACCCTTCCCAATGCAGCGCAATGGTTTCAAAAGTCAAGGGGTCTAAGGCAGAGAGAGCACCCAACTGAACACTGCCTGTGTTATATCCCTGCTGTGCACAGTACTGGAATCACAACCATTGAGGCTGCAGAAGAGTACCTGATTTTTAAATCTCAGAAAAAAAATGACTACATAAAAATTCAATTTGATGAGTCAACTGACATTGCTACCGTGGGGGTGCTGCTCAGCATGCAGTGCCAGTGACATATGTTTCCCATTGATTCTATGGAAGATGACTTGGGAACAGATCCTTCACTAGTATAAGCTGCCATAGCTCCACCGAAATCAATGGAGCTACGACAATTTACACAAGCGGAGAACCTGCCCCTTGCTCTTTTGTAAAGCTGTGCCAGGACACACAGCTGATACTTATCCCAGACACTTCAGGAAGCAACAAATACTTCCACATTCTGCAGAGATGATCCCAAGGCAATGAGAGACAAGAATAGCAACCTGGTCACATCCATTCGAAGTCACTGCACCCAGTGCCGCATGGCTTCTCTGTCTCATACAGCCCTAGTTCTTAGTAAGCATCCAAGAACCTTCGCTGGGTCCTTCATTAAGCTGTTAAGCAGGTGAACCTCATTAGAAGCAGTCTAACAGATTCGCAACATTTGGCATTGTTTTGCTATGACATAGGGCTCCATCACTAGCAACTCCACAGGAGGGAGGTGGCTTCCACAAGGTAGCAACATCTCAACAAGCTGCTTTCAGAGCAGAAGTACAGGTCCTCACAAAGGATCACAAGTTTCTCCTTACTGATACCTTCAATCATTCAGTATGGGTGGCAGGCTTAGCCAACCTTGCTGATATCGCTGAGTACCCGAATGAGCTGAACTATTCTTTCCAGGGGCAACACACAAATGCCTGCCCATCTGCACTAAGGTACAAGCATTCATCAGAAAACATGGACACTGGTCTTCCTGAGAATAGACAAAATGTGGGGTCATTTGAGACTTCAAGACAACACATCTGCAAAAATTGTGTGGATCACTAGAGCCTATTAAATTATATTTTTATAGTTCCAATTAACTCATTTAATTAATGTTAATGTCTTAAGGCCGACCATCTAGTATGGTAACATGAAGACATGTATGAATTTATGATGTTGTCCAGAAAAAGTGAAGCAGAGAAGTAGTTTTTATTTTCGCCCCACTGTAAACCTTTGGAGACATATCCAAACACATGTACATACCCATACGCAATTAACATAGGGGCATTGTGCTAGACATCCCTTGTTTCTCAGAGAAATAGTAATACTATCGTATTCTGAGTTTACATATCCCCTCTCATCCAGAAGGATCCCAATGTGGGTTACATATTCTAGAAGTTATGGACATTCAGCCACCTCTGTGGTGGAATGCTGCAGCCATTATTATTACTCAACAGGCTCCAGGTGGACAGAAGAGTACTGCCTTATCAATTACCACTGTGTCATCCACTAGCCACGTACTACCCCAATCTTGCTGAACTTGGCAGCTGAGTTCTCCCAATGTCCTAAGCAAGATGGTACAGCTGCAACTCACACAGAAGACTTGAGATTCCTTAGTAGGGGAAGAGTGTCTTTGCAGTGATCTAGCCGCTTATGTTTACTTTGACACTGAGGTGAATATCAGTGTACTTGCTTTTCATCTCCAGAGATCTTGGTTCAAATCCTTGTCAACACAACAAGCAAAGGGATTTTAGAGATCCCATTTTAACCTTAATTTGGATTTATACAGAAACCTCCCATATACTTTGGCAAGACTAGGGCCGGGTCTACACTAGGTGGAGGGGGGATCGATCTAAGATATGCAACTTCAGCTATGAGAATAGTGTAGCTGAAGTCGATGTATCTTAGATCGACTTAGAATCATTTACTTTGCGTCCTCGTGGAGTGGGATCGACGGCAGCCGCTCCTCCGTCGACTTTGCTTCTGCCTCTCGCCTAGCTGAAGTTCAGCAGTCAATGGGAGAGTGATCGGGGATCGATTTATCTTGTCTACATTACATGAAATAAATCGATCCCTGATAAATCGATCGCTACCCACCGATCCAGCGTGTAGTGTAGACGTACCCTAGCAGACTCTCTCATGACTAGAACAACAAGGACATTGGAGGCTAGGGGTGATACTCCTATGTAAGCCTGCATAGGACTTCTGCCCACCTGGCTCTAGTCAGTGCAATTACCTTTCATAAGCACCAAATCCACTCACCAAAAGAACATTTGCTAGAATCTGCCCAGTCTACCACAAGTTTACAGTAACAGTGTGATGGAAATGCAGTTATTTCTCAACTGCCCAGGGACAGAGGATTCCCCTAATTTGTAGCATACACCCACTCACCCCAACTTGCAGCCACCACTCTTCTGATAAAGTAAGAATGGACAGGACATTTTTCCAAGTTCAAGGGAGATCCCTGATCAGCCAAAAAGATCACTGCTGTGGAGCAACAGGAAGCACTCTTTGTCCCACCCTAGGTAACTATCTCAGTCCCAGTAATTGGCCCAAAGATTCAAAGCTACATTGGAAAGTAAACTGAGTGGCACCTCAAACTAAACCACACCAAGTCCCTTCCGCTCTGTTTGGGTCAGAGTTCATTAACTTCCATTGTATTAGAATACAAAAACACCAAACAAATACATGCACATGTGCAAACACACAGTTGACCCTAACATTTGATATCAATAGTAATCCAGTAACAGTAGGGAAGTATAACTAATAGGAAGCTTGTCTGTATTATAAGAGATTGATCTAGGAAGCAGTGTTTGGATCTAGGGTCCATTTCAGGCTACAGTTTGGATTACAGCCCAGTGAGGACTAAGGTTCACTCTTCTGAGTCAATTTCTGCCAGCTTGAGCCAAACTCTCATGAAAACCCTTGTTCTCAGAAGATTCCAAATATATCTGAACCAGAACCAATGTACAGGCCTCCTGGTCCAGATTTTTAAAGCTACTTAGGCACCTAAAGATGAGCATAGGTGCCCAGTAAAAGCAATGGGAATTAAACACCTAGGTGCTTGTGGCGGGAAGAATCATCATACATACCAATGTGCATCTTTAGGTAACTAAGTACCTTTAAAAATCTGGCCCCTGGCGGTTTGAATAAAAACTGCACAGTTGAGTTTGAACCCAAGGATCTGAATCTGACCTCTACTCAGCCCAAAATTCAAAGGGGGTCAGCTTTGACATTTCAGGTTTGGCCCATCTCCCAGAAACTTTATCTGAACTTGCATAGGAGGTATAAGAACTATCCGAATAGCAGGTCTGGAAGCTAGAAATCTCACCTCTATCACATGTCGTTTCAGATGCATATATACACACTGTCCTGTTTTTCGATAGTGCCTTTCAACGTGTTCCCTTCCAAATCCCAGAAACGTGTTCATGCACACATAGAGACCTCCTTCTGAACCCTGAAAGGAATCACAGAAAACAGTTACAGTACAGAAGGAACTGAATGGGACAGAGAGACACCAGCAAGCAGAGATAGTTAGGAACCACAACCTTTTGCACCCTCCCCTTATCACATTAGCACATCACACGCTTACATATCAGGTTATAGAGCACAGACAGTTATCTTCCTTTTAAGAATCTTCCACACCATGTGACAATGTATACCAGCAGCTGATTGGACTACAGTGACTGTAACACTGAAGGTTAACAAGGTTATGGCACCACTAAAGAGTTTACAGCAACGCAACTGCACTGGTGCAGCTATAAGCTCTCTAATGGAGCCACTCTAGGCCGACGGGCGAGAGCTCTCCCATTGACTTAATTAATTCGCCCCCAACAAGCAGTGGCAGACATGTCAGCAGGAGAAGATCTCCCGCCGATATAGCACTGTCTACACTGACAGTTAGGTTGGTGTAACTACTGTCGCCCGGGGGGATGGCTTATTCACACCCCTAAGTGACTTACGCTATACTGACATAAGTGGTAGTGTAGACATAGCCTAAGTGTGTCAGGACCTGATGTCTAGTAGCAGGCCTTGAAAAATCCATTTGACTATTCATCCTTTGCAAAAGGAAGGTATCCCTTGGCGAGTGTGAGCAGTTTGGGGGAAAGGGTAGGCTGCTAAGCCATCAATACCAGCAGAATCTAAGCTTTCATTTTAAATAATACAACATCTCTAGCCCTATGGTTACAAAGATAACCTTCTGAATGGGAACTGGTGCAGAGCTGTCCTCCTAAGGGTGAAAACTGGCTGACTACTTCAGTGCCTCTTCTCTTGATCATTGCTTTCCCAAGCTGTACAGAGTTACTCCCGAGATTTTGGCCTGTTTCACAGCTCCTGTCTAGAACCCACTGGGCAAAATGAAATTGTTAAGAATCATCTGGGTTTTGCTCTGCTTCTGTTTGAGACATCTATGAACAGAGGCAGGCATTGGCCCTAATCATAGAGTAAAGGAAACTTAAAACAAGTATAGCAGAGGAGAATCATGAGTTACACCCCCTTTCGATTGATTAGAAAGACTGAAATCCCCAGGAAGGTCCAGGTAAAGCAACTCAGTAAATTTCTCTTTCCCAGTAGCTGGGTGTTGAGGCTGCCTCACTGATCAGGGAATTGCCCCAGAATCCCGCTGCCACCAGCTCCCTCCCAAATCATTCAAAACTGGCTGCTAATAGGTCTGGTCACCTGGTTAGTAGGCATCAGACTACTAGAAAGGGCTTGAAAAATGTATCTATTGTTCCATGGAGGTGGTGCAGAACAAAGGGAGGTCCTTTTAAAAGCACTTTGACCTTCCTTGCATTCTGAACTGCAGGATGACAAAACATCTCATTTCTGATTCTCTGGAAACACCACTAGCGGAAGTCACCCATAGCTAGCTTAGATATTGCTAGTGTACTGAGCAACAAGAGTCACCAATGGCTTCAAAATGTTACACATAAGGAACATACACATCATTCTTGATCATTAATTGTTACAGGGATAGGTGTGTTCTTGTATCTCTTGCATGTGAAAAACCCAGAAATCAAAACTATGGACAGGAAACAGAACTAAATGTACTCTCCCAAGTTCGGAGTCATTGTTTTATCCAAAGTCACCGGAGGTGCTGAAAGAACACTCTGAATGGCTGATAGTGCTAAAACTGCCTGGGTTATTTAGTGCCTGACTAAATTCCTCCCTAAGCATTGGGCCTATTAATCCAGTTCACCTCAAACGTGCAAACTTCTAGGCTAAAAATACAAAATTCAAACCATGTTTACTAGCCAAGCTCTCCGAAGTTGGAGAACAATAATCAAATGGAGACACTATCAACAATATCTCAACCATTTTCCTCAGTACAGGAACCCCTTAAGGAAGAAAAAAAACATTTTGATGTCTGGTCTATAACACAATTTAAGCAACTAGTGTTTGCCAACCAAGCTCAATTTTGCATTAATACTGTTTTCTGCGCATGGCCCCCTCCTCCCAGACACTGTCAGTGTGAAGTCAATGGCAGAACTTTCATTTGTTTCCATGGAGCCAGGATTGCACCCTGTTTTTGCCTTCCTGTGCGGATCCCTTCATTCTTATGGTAAATCGTGACATCCTTCCCCCACTTTTTTGGGACTGCCCCCAATTCCTGATTTTCTAAAAGGAAATCCATCAGCCTAACGCTCATAAAAAGCTTGGTTAAAAGACTAACCTGGACATGACAAACACTATCCACAGTTTAGACTTCAGAAGCAGCAGTATCCCAACAGTGTCTAGAAGCTTCAACCACGATCCCTTTTGCTAGGCACTTAAACACATAAGAGACAGTACCTGCTCCAAAGAACATGCTGTCTAAATAGATAAATTGGACAGATGGTGGGAGCAAGAAGGTATTTGTATTTTTATGTTACACATGGGGAACTTATGCAGATTTAGCTTAAGTAACTTGCCCAAAGTCACCTAATGAATCTGTAGCAGAGTCAGGAATTGGACCAAGTCTCACAAGTCCCAGTCCAGTGAAGCCCAGGTTCACTCTTCTCTCCAGGGAGCATCCCCTCAGGTAACCAAATATCATTTATACATTTGCTGTTGCTGGTATTGCACCATGCAGATCACCATACATGCTCACTAATACAGGCCATATATCCACTGAGCCAGTGTTTCTGTTGGGGGGTGGCATGTGTCTTCTACATGGGAGTTTGTATGTATGAAAAGAAAATACAGAGTCATGCCCAAACAGCAGGGCCCCCTTGCTAAATCAGAGAGAGGTGGGAACAGACAGCCAGGGTAGTTTATAATTTCATATTGTCATCTCAGTGGCTTTGTTGTAGACGCTGATCTGTGATGAACATCCCACGGTTACTGCTGTGAACTTTACGTATGCAAGATGAAGTTGGACTAAAACAGATTTTAATATTACAGATGCATACACAGAGCACAATCCTAGCTGTCTGCTGAAAGTCAGCTACTTCATATCCTCCCCTCAAAGGTAGCTATACATTGCTCCACCACTTATCCCAAATCTCTCTTTACAAGGTCCCAAAGCATGTCACGGCTTGATCATGCAACTCTCTTTCATACAGGTAGTCCTTATTTACACATATGTTCCCATTCTTGTCAATATGGCTACTTATGCAGGAATTGCAGGCATTGGAAAGGGCTGCAGGATTGGCTCTTATACACATAAAGCACCAGTGAAATGCTGCTGTTTCTGTGATGGAGAGCAGGAGTCAGAAAACTGCTGAACAGAAGACTACACAACAGCATGGGGCGGAGAGAAGAGAGAATGACATTTTATCCCAAGACTCTTGGGCAAACACTTTCCTCTTATGGAAAGTAATGTGGTTTCTTTAACATGAACCAAAACAGATGCACCTTTGGTTTTTCAGGTTCACCTGAAAGATCCGCAATAGCAAACTGGATGGTTTGCATTTCTCCTGCAGAGTTCTGTCTCACAAGGCTGAACTGATCCTGCTGGGATCCGTCAGAAGCGTGTGGAGTTAGAAGAAGGGTTGTCTAGGTCTTTCAAACCTAAGATCAGCCCACCCAACCATTCAGAACTCCAGTGACTAGAAACTACAATGATGGGTGTGCTACGGCCAGAAGTCATGTCTTTAAACTATTCAGCTAACTGATCTCTATTTTATTCATGAACCACTTGGGGAAAAAAATTATTTATGCATTCTATTCATGGCCCTCCTTAGGATTTATGGGGCCCTATGCAGTATTATTAATTTGGTGCCCCTATGCTGGCGCATTCGGCTCTGTGAATATGGCCCCTGCCTTCTGCCTGGTAAGGCGACTGCAGAGTGCCCTGGGTGTGCGGAAGCTGGCCCACTCTTACCTACTGTCCTGGTTATAGGAGCAGACTCCGTGGATGGGTGCGCCGGGGAAAATTTAGTGGGTGTGGAGCTCCCACCGGCACCAATCTCCCCCCGGTGCCCTCCTCACCTCTCGCACACTGGCAGCCCTGTGCTTACCAGCTCCTCTCCCTCCATTCCAGCACTTTCAGAGCACTGCAAACAGCTGATTTGTGGCGTTCAAGCTCTGGGAGGGAGGGGAAGGAGTGGGGACGGGGCGCGCTCAGGGAATAGGGGGGCGGGGGTGAAGCAGGAGTGGGAAGAGGCAGGGCAGAGGCAGGGAGTTGGGGATGGGGTGGAGCCTGGAGCAGAAGCGGGGGGGTCAAGCACCCCCCGGCAAGACGAGAAGTCAACTCCTGTGGTTCCAGTGGTGCCCCAAATTTTCGGGTGCCTCACGTATGCCTAAGGACGGCCCTGATTCTATTTAACATCAACCCCCTGAACTTCAAACTATCAAGACCTTTGAAGCAAGGGCTGCATCTACCATTATGAACCACCCAGGACATCACTGACATGAAGTTGTAATAATAATTTATTTTAAAATCATCCCCAATATATGTTTTCATAGATTCACACAGTTTAAGGTCAGAAGGGACCATTATGATAGTGTTGTTTGACCTCTAGCATAGAGTTTTGCAGATAAATACACATGTAGATCTTTAGTATATGAAACATGGATGCCACCTGACATATGCAGTCATTCCTTGTCCCTTTTCTTTTACATCCTTTATTATCTCCACAGCTAAAGCATTCTCACAAAAAGTCAAGGCGGCATCCCAGTTAAAGGAAGCCTGTGGATGCTCGGCCTAAATAAAAATATATCCCATTGTCAATGGATAGGTGTTTCGGGAACTTTGTTTACAATTCTGTTTTCTCGGAGACACTTCGTTCTCTTTTTTCCCAGAGCGACTCCATGAGAGCACTCAGCTCTTTTGGTAAGAAGGCTACTGCAACTATTTGACATTTTCAGGACATATGCTAAATGTGGAAGCTGCGTAAGTTAGCTGGTGGTTACTAACAGGAAAGTTATTTCTCTCTGTTCTCTCACACAACCTGGACAGAAGAAAACATTGTGTTCAAAAGTCTAACACAGTCATGGTAAAACAGCATTAATGGTAAGGACTAGATCTCTCTGATATATGAAATTCATCCCTATGCAGAGAGACAGGCCCTTGCTCGACTTAATACCCTTTCAAGCCCTATTCCGAGGGCCTAACTGGGGCCCTTCACCTTGTGCTGGTGAATTTCACCTATAGAGAATACCATATGGCCTGGAAGGAGGCAACATTCATCCTAGACTTCTAAGTGGCTATGGTGGAAAAACGTTTTTACTGATTTTTTTTTTTAAATGTGAGTGCATTTTTGTTTTGGTGAAAGGTGCCAGAGACTCAAGCACACTATTTATTTGCAAACAAGAACAATATACTGTTTCCAGGGACTGGGAACTCTCTACAATCAAAATCCCGAAGGTTCAGTAGTGAGGTGCATAAAGAGGAGTTTTATTGATCATGCCCATTCTACTGTAGTATCCACTCAGCCTGAACTAAACAACCGAAGTCCTGTCCCAACATGCACTGGGATCAGTGTAAACTCTGGGATGGAGCATCTGGAGAGTGTTTTCTTTTACTTTTTCAAAGTTCTAAGACAGTGTTAAGGTGGAAGCTTCTACCCACTGCTCTGACAGTGGGCCTTGATCCTGACCTAGAAGGACCTTCTAGTAAGAGATTAGTGCAGCCTTCTCACCCATTCAATCCCCTAAAGATTCAGGGAAGTCTTTGTAACAACATGCACCCACAAAGTGGGAGTAAATGCAAGTTTTCCTTGCAACACTGCTTACTATTCTTCATCATTTACATTGCAGGAGTGACCACAGTGTGCTAAGTGCTTTCCAAACACAGAGGAAGGCACAGTCCCTGCGCCAAAAAGCAGATAGTCTAGAAAGATTATCTTATATCATCATTTAGACAGTACTTTGTATTAAAATAAAGGCTTTCCTGGAAGGGAATCCATGGAGGTATAAAGTTAAAGCATGATAGGGTCCACCTCCCTTCAAACTGTGGGGAGAGAGGAGGGAGATGGGAAGGCTGGGGAACACAAACACCATTCCACAAGAAACCAGCATGAGATCACCATCTCATTTCAAGCACACAGGACATCAACAGCTATCAGATGCTAATGGCATTCAGTCCCTACCAACCTGATCTGAATTTGAACCGGTGACCTGTATCCTATTGCCAATCCCCAAGCCATCCAGTCCCCTAGGGAAATCTACGGTTTAACATTTTCATTTCCTGACATGACTAGGCTAATAATGTATAAGGACATGTGGCTGTTACAGAGCCGTTAACATGGTGAACAGTCACATAGTAAAACATACCAGTATGTACCACAGGAAAGATGAAAAAGGATACATTAAATCTCACGATCCTCAATAATTATCTCAGATGTTACGAGATGATAGTAGTTACCAGGGGATTATCCACCAACAACTAATCTCTAATTGAGATTTCTTACATTAAGGGACAAATCCTAAAGCCAATGGAATCGATGGGAGTTTTGCCATAGTCTTCAATGAAACTTAAGATTTATCCCTACAGAAATGATGAGCCAGTGAAACATTTTAGGATCCTCCTGAGAGAGAGAGAGATCATCTGTGATCACCATTACAAGTCTGGTTGTGGCCAACCAAAAACCTCCTGCTGTAAAAGAGTACAGCTATAATACAATCTTTACTGTATTTGGAAGGGTTAAAAGAGAATTTCTATAATATCCAGAACGTAGGAACCTGACAGTAGCTTAATGAAGTGACAGCCTTCCTATTTCATAAATGTTTAAAAGGTCAAAAGATAGCAGAAGCTTCAGCATTTAATAATCATCTAAACAACATGTAATTGCTTACAATGGGGAATGAAAAGAAAGCAGGTGTCTCACATTCTCCATTGCTACTGACAGTGGAACAATAAAAGCAAATCATGTCAAAGTGAATGAATACAAAGCACATCAAGATTGCCCCGGCACAATTCAAAAAAAACACACATCCCAGCCACCAAGTAAACCAGATACAATATCCTGCATTAATTTACCAGTATTTAAACTGTGCATTGGGTGCTGGAATCTAGTCAAAGTGCTATTCGGCAAGAACAGACACAAGCCTGCCACTTGATTAATCAAGATGCAGACACAAACAAATGAAGCAGTAAAGAACACCACACACAAATGAGAGATGAAAGGCAAAACATATGGAAATGCAGAGTGGGGAGAAGATAAGCAAACTACAGGAGTGGGGGGGGCAGGAAAAAAGAGATAAAAATAAAAGGCAGGACAAGAGGGACCCAAGAAAAAATGAGTGGGGAAGGGGAAGATGGAAGACAGGAGGAGAATAAGAGCAAGGCTGCTAGCAACTGGACTAGTCCAAACTATAACTTCACACCTCCTTTTTTTTTTTTTTTTTTTTTTTTTTTAAACAGAGTCACTATTTTATTTTATTATGTCTTGTCATCAGTGTATACAAAATAACATGTCGGAGAGAAGGGAGGTCAGGAATTTCTATTCATTGGGTACACAGGAACAAGAAGACATTCAACTCTGTTGAAAGGTGGCAAATTTTAAGCAGTTAAAAGGAAATACATTCCCACTCACAATACAGTTAGCCTGGGGAACTCATTGCCACAAAAGATCTTTGACACGAAGGGCTTGGCTACACTCGAAACTCCAAAGCGCTGCCTTTGAAGTGCGAGTGTGGTTGTAGCGCCAGCGCTGGGAGAGAGTTCTCCCAGTGCTGCAGGTACTCCACCTCCCCGTGGGGATTAGCTCGCAGCGCTGGGCCACTGTTTACACTGGTGCTCTGCAGCGCTGTAACTTGTGCTCAGGGATGTGTTTTTTCACACCCCTGAGCGAGAAAGTTGCAGCGCTGTAAAGCCCCAGTGTACCCAAGGCCTAAGATCTTAGCAGGATTCAACAAAGGATCTGACATTTCTATTGATAGAATATCCAGTTACAATGCTACATATTACTAATATAAACAAGAGGTTTGGACAGGGTATAAACCTTCATGTTTCCAGCTTAAATCAACTTTTAGCTATTTTGAGTTAGGAAGAAACTCTCCCTTGGGACAGATTATCCCTTAACTGCCTGTTGACGATTCCTTACACCACCTCTGATGTACCTGGTACTTGCCACCATTGGAGACACGATACTGAGACAGATGGACTGTTGGTCAGATCCAGCATGGAAATTCTTGTGTTCCGTTTGATAGTATCTACACAGAGACACTAAAATGAAACCCAACCACCATTCTAAAGATTGCTCGCTTCTGTAAGTCAAAGCAGTTCCTCTCATGGAACCAGCGAGCTCCCCATTCTGAAGCAATCTGTTTAGGCATGTTCACAAGCAGGAGCATGGCCTCTATATTACTGAGTAGTTCTGATGGCAAGACAAGAGAGGCTCATGGAGCACTCCTGACTTGTGACACAGGAACAGAAATTATATTCTGCCATGAGATCCAGCAGATATTAGTCCTCCTAGGGCAATGGTGCCTAAACTTTTCCTCTTGCGCCCCAACCACCCCAATAACGGAATGTGTCCGTGCTCCCCTAGGCCCAGAACCAGGGCTGGGGGCTGGGAGTAGAGCCAGGGGCTGGAGCCAAAGTCAGCAGTTAGGAGCGAGGCCATAGCCAGCGGCCTGGAGCCACAGCTGCAGCCAGGGGCTGGGGCAGGGCCGGAGTGGAGTTGGGGGCAGAGTAGAGCTGGGTGGTGCGCCCTCCCTGCCCCCCGTCTGGGGTTGGCCCAGACCCTGCTGGGCCCTGTTAGGAGGGCACACACCACAATTTGGGGACCACTGTCCAAAGGACATTTGAAGGCCTTTGAATAACCACATGGTATATGAAGCTCACCTGCAGTTCAATCAATAATAATGATTGTGTTGATGGCTGGTAATACCCAGATTTACACTGCTGCCTGTGTTTATAACGTCCTTGTGTAGCTATATAAGGAAAACCCCAACCTGGTGGATAGCCAAAGCAGCATGGCTGTTTCTCTTATGGGAGCTGCTGCGTGCGTCACCCCTGCAAATTCTGCTCATACTTGGCTATTTTAGAGACTTGGTGTAGCAGTAACCATCTGGTTAGTTTTAGTATCAAAGGGCACTGCCAGACAGCAAAGAACTCATCCATCAGAGAGATGTAAGCTACAATATCTTCCTGGAGCGCAAAGAAAATTAAAATGTTGTCCCTGATGTGCCCCACCACCTAACTAAAGACCTTCAGCCATATCTAAACAAGGATCGCTGCTCATACTTTGCAATCTGACACATGCAACCAAGCAATGCACCACATCAGTAATTCCAGCACAGGAAAAACAAGCCACTTTGCAGCTCAGCCAAAATCATCTGTCTGGAGCAATGTCCAGATTTATTAAATTCTTGTCACCTTTTGCTCTGCTTTACTCCCCCCTCCCCACATCATTAAAAAGAGACAATGGTTTTCATATCTGTGTTGAGATACTTTGACCTAAGGGAGAGCCAGTGACTAGAACACTGTTATTACTAGAAAGTTACATGCAACAAGATCACTGATGCCAATTACACACTCACTAAAAGACTTCAGTCTGCATTGTACTGTCCGATAAACAGCAAAGCATATGGCAGTTGAACCCTTTGGGAATTCTCCTAATATAACCATTACCGAGCTCCCCACTCACAAAACCAAGTCAGCAAGATCTACATTAGAAGCTGTCATCAGCAGGAAGATTTTCCAGCTGCAATGAGGCTGAGCTTTGTGCTGCTAAAACAAATCCCTTTCTGCAACCGGTGGAGGTGAGCTATAGGACCAAACTAACAATCTATGTCGGACCGGTAGCATGCACTGCAGTTGCAATATTTCACATGCAAGATCTAATGTTCAGAGCAGATATGTCTAAGATATGCAAAATCTGAACATAACACATTGACACTTCAATTTCCACCCCTTTTTTAGATGTCATCTCTCCCTGCGTCATCTTTTGCCTAAGCAAGTTTGCACGTTCTTCAGGGCAGGGATCCTGTCTTTTATGTAGGGCACAAGACATACTTATAGTCTATATCAGTGGTTTTCACACTTTTTGTACTGGTGACCCCTTTCACACAGCAGCATCTTAGTTTGACCCCCCCTTACAAGTTAAAAATGGGGTTAATTTAATTTAATGGGAGCTCGGGGCTATCAGCCCCACAGAGCCAACAGCTCACGACCCCCATGTAACCACCTTGCAACCCTCTGAGGGGGCATGACCCCCAGTTTGAGAACCACTGCTCTATATAAATAACACTGCAAAAAGAACAGGAGTACTTGTGGCGCCTTAGAGACTAACAATTTTATCTGAGCATAAGCTTTCATGGGCTACAGCCCACTTCATTGGATGCACGCAGTGGAAAATACAGTAGGAAGATATATATATACACCCAGAGAACATGAAACAATGGGTGTTACCATACACTCTCTAACAGAGAGATCAGTTAAGGTGAGCTACTACCTATCCTTGCAACAAAGCCCGCTGCCAACTCTGTCCACATATCTATTCAGGGGACACCATCATAAGACCTAATCACATCAGCCACACTATCAGAGGCTCGTTCACCTGCACATCTACCAATGTGATATATGCCCTCATGTGCCAGCAATGTCCCTCTGCTATGTACATTGGCCAAACCGGACAGTCTCTATGTAAAAGAATAAATGGACACAAATCTGACGTCAAGAATTATAACATTCAAAAACTAGTCAGAGAACACTTCAATCTCCCTGGTCACTCAATTACAGACCTAAAAGTCACAATATTACAACAAAAATACTTCAGATTCCAACGAGAGACTCTGCTGAATTGGAATTAATTTGCAAAATGGACACCATTAAATTAGGCTTGAATAAAGACTGGGAGGGGATGGGTCATTATACAAAGTAAAACTATTTCCCCCTCTACTGTTCCTTCTTGTCAACTGCTGCAAATGGACCATTTTGATTACCACTACAAAAAGTTTTTTTCTCTCTTGCTGGTAATAGCTCACCTTACCTGATCACTCTCGTTAGAGTATGTATGGTAACACCGATTGTTTCATGTTCTCTGTGTATATATCTTCCTACTGTATTTTCCACTGCATGCATCCGATGAAGTGGGCTGTAGCCCACAAAAGCTTACGCTCAAATAAATTTGTTAGTCTCTAAGGTGCCACAAGCACTCTTGTTCTTTTTGCGGATACAGACTAACATGGCTGCTACTCTGAAACAAATAACACTGTTGCCCTTTTTGACCCAAATGTGTAATCAAAATTCAGGGCTCTGTGGGTGATTCAGTTGGGAACAGAAACTGGTGTCAGCCAAATACTTCTTTGATGCAATCTCGTTTGTTTACAAAGAATGCACAAAATCCTGCGCTTCTGAATGCAGAAGGAACCAAGAACAAAAAGAGGTTTCTTGCTTCCAGGCCCCCAAACTCTTTTAGCCAACACCAGAACCAAAGGCTCTCCCTAGCTTTTTCCAGGGTAACAATTGTGCTCACAGGTGGAGGCTACTGCTTGGCTTTCTTGCTTTTTCCCTACTCCCAGACACTTATCTCTTCCCAGTTTCTTTCTGTGTTCTCTCACACATCTACACCCAGTCCCACCTGGTCACAATAGCCAGTCGAACCCTCCACCCCTTCAGGGCGTAGCGCTAGTTTCTGGGCAGACTCTGTTAGGCTTGGTATACCCTAGCTACTTATGTCAATATAACTACGTCGCTCAGGGGTGTGGAAAATCCAATCCCCTGAGCAACACAGTTATACCAACCTAACTCCTGCTGTAGACAGCACCATATCAATGGAAGGGCTTTTCCCATCAACATAGGTACCGCCTCTCAGGAAGGTGGAGTACCTACCCTGATGCGAGAAGCCTTCCCCTCGGTTTACGTATCATCTTCACCCAAGCACAACGGTGGCGTCTCTGCAGCCTTTAAAGTGTAGACAAGCCCTTGGGTTTTGTTTTAGGTGTGGCCCCATAACTGTCTCTTACAGCTATCTTAAATGGAGGACTCACTCACACATCAGCTTGAAGCAGGTTTTAACATAACCCATTGCAAGGCTTCTCCCAGCTCATAACAATATGTATGCAGAGAAAAAAAGTGGGTGACGTAATATCTTTATTGGATCAACTTTTGTTGGTAAAAGAACCTAGCTTCCAAGCCTATACAGAGCTCTTTTTCAGGCCTGGGAAAGGTACTCCGAGTACAGTAACTCCTCACTTAAAGTTGTCCCGGTTAACGTTGTTATGTTGCTGATCAACTAGGGAACATGCTCATTTAAAGTTGTGCAATGCTTCCTTCTAACGGTGCTTGGCAGCTGCGTGTTTTGTCTACTGCTTGCAGGAAGAGCAGCCATAGCAGCTAGCAGCCCCCCATCAACCCCCCGCTCCTCTAAGTTACCTGTGCAACAGTTGCCCAGCAGGCTAGCAACTGCAGCTGTCCCTCCCCCCATGGCCATGTGCTGCTCCTGCTCTCTGCCTTGGAGCTGCTCCCCTAGACTCCTGCTTGCTGTGCGGGGGGAAGAGGAGAGGAAGGGGGGGCTAATGTTAGGGTGTCTCCCTCCCCCCCTGCTCCTGCACCCCGCTTACCCCATCTTCCTTAAAGCAGGGAGGACACACCAGGGCTCAGGATGGAGGGAGCTTGCAGCAGCTGCGGTCTCAGCATGCTGATCTAATTAACAAGGCAGTGTACTTAAAGGGGAAATGCATGTATCTCCATCATTCCTGCTGCCTTGTATTGTTTTTGTGTGTGTGTGTGTGTGTGTGAGAGAGAGAGAAATTCCCTGGAACCTAATCCCCCCTCATTTACATTAATTCTTATGGGGAAATTGGATTTGCTTAACATCGTTTAGCTTAAAGTCACATTTTTCAGGAACATAACTACAACGTTAAGTGAGGAGTTACTGTATTACAACTAAACACAAGGTAAAACAGATTATTAAGCATACAGAGTTAACACATGTTGCAAGAGACCATCCAAGTTTAAGTAGGCAGTACTTCAGCAGCCATAGGGCAAAGAAGGCTTGTTGCCATGAGCCATAAATCCAGTGTCTTTACTGAGTCCATGCCTTTTAGTGTCTAGCAAAATTATGAATTTAAGCTCTCAGGCATGCTTTTTGAAGGGGTTGTACAGGTTTCCTTTCAGGGTGAGCACTGAGAGATCAGATACAGAGTGACCGACAACGTGTGTCTCCTGATATGGGGGGAGGGCACAATGTAAAGGAGAGGAATGTGACCACCCCACGTCTCCTATGGGAAGAACTTCCAGCCCCACTTCCCTGGGCCAGGGTAGAAAAATCCCACCAGCTCCTGGGGGGGGCTGGGAGCCAGGATCGGGGACCACATGCCTCTGGGCCCAGCCCTAGCTGAGCAGAGGCCAGGGAACCTGCTCCCAGGACCTTCCCCAGCAACCCCCCACCCTGCACCCAGCACAAGGACCACCATGCTCTCCCCACCCCATCAGTTACCTGTGGGAAGGGGGGACTCTGTCGTTCTCCTGCTCCACTCCCTCCCCCAGGGTATGTTCAGCCACTGTCCCCGGGCAGCCGACTCCAGATGGGGAGAGAGAAAGAGCCACTTCTCATGCAACTGAAGGTGGCTGCCCGAGAGAGCTCGGCTGGGACATGGCCTGGCTCGGCTCAGGGGCTGAGCGAGCCTGAAATGTGTTGTGGGGAGAGGGGGCTCCAGCTCACTCGGCCCTTGTCCCTGGCAGCCTGGCCCAGGCGGGGAGTGGAAGCCCCTGCCTCCTCACTTGGAATCTTGCAGGCAGCCACCACACTGCACAAAACAGGGACCCAGAGCGGCCAGCATGAGAGGTGACCAGTCCCACCACATCCACTCCCTGTCCGGCTGCCAGGGACAGGGGCTGAACATGCTGGCGGGTGGGGGGAGTATAGCAGAAGAAGAGCCTTCTCCCTCTCCCCCAGCATGCCAAGCAGAAATGTCCCCCTTATGTGTGAAAAGTGTTCACTCATGGGTGATGTGGTGTTTTTGTCTTATTTTTATGAGTGTTCATTTGAACATGTAGTGATTGTCTCATCTCACCCACATAGTTATTACTGGAGCAATTACTGCATGGAATGAGGTACACTACATGTTGTGATAAGCATGTGAAGGACCTATATATCTTGAAAGGTGTATTGTGGGGAATATTCATCATCATAGCAGTGGAGATATGGCTGCAGGTTTTGCATCTGTTGTTATGGCAGGGTCTGGTGCCCCACTGAATACATGTGCTACAGAGAATTAAAATTATTTAAATATAGCTTTTCCTACTCCCCTAAATAATGGAATATCAAGTTCAGCTCCAATAAAAGGAAGAGAAGTCACAACTGACAAATTGATGAAAGTAGAAAACCTAGCACAACACACCACAGCTGCACGCATACCACAGTCATTACAGTGGACTCAACATCAGACCTTGAGAGTAAAAACTACAGGCTGCTACTGTTTGGGCTATGAAAAAGCAGTAGGCTATTATACTATCCAGGGTCAGCCACTAGAGGGAGACATGATCATACATACTCACATTAGGCAACTAGCATTTTGTAGACAGTCTGCCTTTCCTTAAGAATTCCAGTGAAAAGAATGAAAGGCAAAGCATCAGAGGTGGATTTGCCAAGGCAAAGCAGAAGCTTGTTAGCAGATGAAAATTAGTTAAAAAATAAGACATTACAAGGGTCATTTTCTATTCAGTTATCTTTAGAGCAGCCAGTAATTTCTTTTGCAGCTAACATGCCTACAGAATGTCACCATGGCTATCAAAAACATGGAAATGTTTCTTCAGTTCTAACGTAGCAGGTTTAAGGAAGAAGACTGTAGATTTCAGACCCCAGAGCTGTTTAATAGAACCACTGAAGCCTATCTGATCACTCCCTCTGAAAACGCCACCCGTACGACAAATTGTTTGATTAGAGTTAATATTGCATGGGAAGATACAGGTATCTTAAATGTCTCTTTTCATATACTCACACCTCTGAAATCACTAAAGAAACGGCACTCTTTGTAAAATAATAAAAAAATAACTTTGCTCAGATTTTCACCACAGAAAATCAGACTAAAAACTGGAGAAGATCATAAGGCTCCATATTTCTTGAGATAGTTAGCAAAACCTACTACTGTTTCCAATAATTAACCAGTTTCCTGTGTCCACTAGAACGATAACACTTTCTACCTCCTAGAGTTAATGGTACTTTGCAGACTTCAACAGGTTAATCCTCAGATTACCCCCGATGAAGTTGGGCAATATTATTTCAATTTTACAGATGGGGAAACGGAGTCAGAGAGTTACGTAACTTTCCCAATATCACATAGCAAGTCTGTGGCAGAGCTGGTACTTCCTGGCTCCCAGTCCTGAGCTTCAACCATTAGACCATTCTCATTCCCAGTGACAGAAATCATGAATAAATTGACAGCAAGACATGCTCTCAAAATACCCAGGAAATTTACTTTCTTGGGAGAGAAAAAATCGAGGCTGCGGTTTATGAGTGATGGGTTTATGGTGTTAATGACACAAACCCTGGGAATAAAATCTTGTATTGAAGAAAAGTGCCAGAACAAGGAATCTTACAAGAGCTGATTCCATATAGAACATGTGTGAATTGTTGAATAGTTACAAATGAAGCAAATGGAGTTAGAAAAAATTGCAAGGACATATGGGAATATTAACTGGGATTGAATATTATAGGGGGAAACAATTGTCTCCTGGGTTGAAAATATAACCAGTAACAAAAATGACAGCACGTAACACAACTGATAGGGATATTTTGTTAATATTTATCTTTTTTTTTAATACTACAGAAGCAACCCTACATTCTTCTTTCTAAGCTAGATATACACATCAACAGAAAGCTGGATGTCTGGAGTTTATATATTTCCATACACAAAAACAAGTTAGCAAACTAACCCAACACAAAGCACACCATGGCAAATGTCTTCCACTAACCAAGACAATCACCTGTTTGTACACTGAGCTACAATTACCACCCACATTCCTATTTCAAAAAGGAAACAGGGAGAATGAAGTTTTGCCATTTTCAAAATGTGTAAGTGACTATTTGGGTTGCTTTATCTCTCATAGTATCTTGCGTTAGTTGTCTTAGAAATTAAACCCAGTTAGTATCATGCTACTCATTTTACAGGTAAGGCATAGGATTCTGAAATAAATCTTCTACCCAAAGAAGTATGAGGACTGGTATGATTTGAAAAGGTTTCTAAAACTTTTGGAACATTGGACAACAGATATTGGGCTTGATTATGCAATCACTGGGGTTGCCCAGGTGCAGACAATTTGGCCCACTGGATACCTACAAACTTGTTTAAACAAGGAGTCTTGTAATGGTATCAGGTGAAATTTTCAACAGCCTGGGCCTAACTCTGTTCCCACTGAAGACAATGGGAGTGCAGCACCTTTGAAAATCCTCCTTGGAGGTGATAATTAAATACTTCTGCTGTACAACATGAGGTTGTATTTGAATTTTCCATTTAATTTATAATGATATTTGCCAGGTTTTCCCATTTACCAGAAACTTCTTACAAGCAATAATGTCCCAGAGGTACTAGCTAGTTAGGTACTAGCTCAAGCAGTAAATTTTAAGACACATTGGTTTTGTGCCTCTCTCCCCCTCACTCCATCCCAATGACCATATAATATTTGATATCTTTGTTGTAGAGTCTGATTTGGCCCTTTTAATCAGTACACATCCCAGCACAGAGAAGGCTGCTGGGTGACACTTGAGAACTGAAGTATGTGAGCAAAAATAACCTGCCTTCCACTAGACATGATGAACACCAGACAGCTGAGTCACCTTTCAAGCCCCTTTTAATTTTCCGAATTAAAAAGAAATATCAAAGAGAGAAGGATTAAACATCCAAAAATCAGAGCAGCACAAACTGAAAACCCTGCAGTTCAGAATCCATATGTCCTTTAGATTTGTCTCTCTCTCTCTCATCGCAGGCTGCAACTTTATTTCAGTATCTAGTACTCACTCCATCTATGGGCAATTTAAAAGGACACAGCCGACTTTAATTTATCTTTTACATCAGGCAATTTCAAAAAAGTTTCGTTTCCAATACAGCATGTACTGAGGATTAAGGGATTTTCTGCTCCAGTGTTAATGTTTATAAGGGTATTTTTCAGCAAGGAAGAAAGGTCCAGATCCTTAAAAGGTATTTAGGCATCTATTTCCCATTGAAATCATATTTAGGGGTCTACCTAAATATCTTTGGGGATCTGGGCCAAAATGATTAAGGATCCCATCCTGCAATTGAACAACTGCACCCTTGAGAGTCTGGTGCTCTGCAAGAGCTCAAGTCATCACCTGCATGGATCCAACTGCAGGATCATGGCCTGACTAACACATGGTAAAGAGTGAAAGTGACCATACATCCAGTGTTCATTTGACATCAAACAAAAGCAGCTAGGGGCGAGAGGGACACTTTACTAACTTCTTTCAGTGTTAGTGATTCTAGGCTAATTGCAACTATTGGAGATAAACGAGTTTCAGGCCAAATTGTGATTTTCAAGTTGACTGAGACCCTTTACATTGAAGGCTTCTTAAGGATGCCCTAAAACAATAGAATAAGTAGAGATCCAGCAGGAAAACAGAGTCATCCATGTGCATTTGCCAACTAACATATGTGAATGAGAACATTCATTGCCCCTTTCATTATCTGTGTGAAAGCTAAAACAACTCAGCAAAGAGCACACAGACTCTAGGAAACAAGGCCTGCGCAACCCATTACGCGACCGTGCTAACATTTGGGGGGTGCCGACTGCGGCGGCCGGATCTTCGGCCACCCCGGTCATCGGTGGTATTTCAGGGGCAGGACCTTCCACCACCTCTGTCAGGGGCGGCATTTCGGGGGCGGGACCTTCCGCCACCTAGGGCGGCAAAAAAGCTGGCGGTGCTCCTGCTAGGAAATTGCTGAGGGCCTCAAAGTTTACAACCAGAAGGAACCACTAGATCATCTCTGACTTCCTTTATATCACAGACCACCAATACCCCCCAGCACTGACACACTAAGCCCAACAACAAAAATTAGACCAAAGTATTACAGCCCAGAGGAGACTAAATGATTATATGCTACAGGCTATGAATAGGAAGGACCAAGGTACAATAAAGCTTGCAGCCCCTGCAATAGCAGGGAATTGATTAAGTGAGATGTACCCAGATAACCCCTGCAAGTGACCTGCACAGACTGGATGGTTCAGAAAATAGCAAAATCACACAGGAAAAAAAAAATCTGGGTCTAATCAATTATGTCAAATTCCCTTTGGGGGGAAGGGAAGGAAATTCTAGCACCTCACACAATCTGCCACTGATTTGTGCTGAAGGATCTATTCAGCTGCAACAGACCAGTTATAAATCAGGACAGGCCTGTGACTGGAAAATAAAACAAACCCCAGCTTGGGAAGCACAAGGACTGAGGGAAGCCGGATTGCAAAGAAGGAAGCCCACATTCAGCAGCCAGAAACCCTGCTCTGGAAATAGAGATGGTTAAAACTAATTTTCTACTTAAAATAATACATGCATCTCAAAGTCCCTTGCACGTTGCAATGCCTCTAAAATCATGCAGCAGGGAGACTCTAGCTGGCACCTTCCCATCTATTCCCCACCCATCCACACAATTCAAATGTTGCTGAGCAAAGCTGCTCCCAAGACAGACAACTTCATCCCTTCTCCCACCCTTCCAGGCAGTTGGGAAGCAGATTTGCACTTGGGGATGAGGAGGAAGTTAATAGCCCAAGGGGATGGTTGAGAGCCTGGGTTACAGCACTGGGGAGCCTGGGGGGCTACCCAAGGGGGATCCTGAGGGGCTTGCAGTCAATGAGAGGGAAATGCAGCAGGTGGAGTGGGAGAAAGGGGAGACCATGCAACAGTGGGAGGTTTGCTGCTTGGGTTTGGAAAAGAGTGAGAAAACTGGGGGGGCGGTGGTTTGCAACTGGGAAGGGGGTAGGTTTCCAGCCTAGGGAAGAGGCAGTAGGGGCTGCCACAGATTTGCAATGAGGGCAGGGGGCAGAAGAAGCAGGGGAAAAAGGGGAGGTTTGTGGGTGGGGTAAAGGCAGTAGGGAGGCTGCAGCAGAAGGGAAATGAAGCATGGTGTATAAGTGTGAAGGGGGAAGGGTTGAAGAAGGGAAATGGGGGAGGCTTGCTGCCTGGGAGGAAGGGAATGGGGAGGTTTGCTGCCTGCTGGGGGAGGGGAGGTTTGCTGCCTAGGAGGGAAGGTGGGGGATTGCTGCCTGCCGAGGGAGGGGTAAGGCAGGAGTGGGAGATTTGCTGTCTGTGGGGTGGGGGCAGGGGGAAGGTTTGCTGCCTGCCCAGGGGTGAAGGTAGGAGGTGGAGAGGTTTGATACCTGCCTGCGGGGTGAAAGGGGGGGAAGAGGTTTGTTGCCTGTCCAGGAGGTTTCTTGCTGGCCCGAGGGGGGAAGCTGGGAGGGGGGAGGTTTGTTGCCTTGGAGGGGAAGGTGGGGGAGGCGGAGGTTTGCTGCCTGCCCAGGGGCAGAAGGCGGGGAGGTTTGTTGCCTGCCTGGAGGGTGGGGAAGGCAAGAGGAGGGAGGTCTGTTGCACATCTGGGGGGAAAGAGGAGAGCGGGGAGGTTTGCTGCCTGGGGAGGAAGGAGAGGTTTGCTGCCTGCCTTGGGGGGAAGGTGCGGGGGAGGTTTGCTGCCTGCCCCAGGGGTGGGGGAAGGTGGGAGGGAGAGGTTTGTTGCCTGCCTGGGGAGAAGAAGGGGGGGTGAGGTTCGTTGCTTGAGGGGAAGGCGAGAAGGAAAGAGGTTTGTTGCCCGAGGGGGAAGGTTTGCTACCTGCCGGGGGGGGGGGCGGGGGGAAGGTGGGGGGGAAAGAAGTTTGTTGCCTGTGCGGGGGGAGATGGGAAGAGAGGTTTGCTGCCTGGGGGGAAGGCGGACGGGAAGAGGTTTGTTGCCTACGGGGGGGGGGGGGGAGATGTTTGTTGTCTGCCTGGGGGGAGAGGTTTGTTACCTGGGGGGAAGGCGGGGGGGAGGTTTGCTGCCTGCCAGGGGGAGAAGTTTGCTGCCTGGGGGGGAAGGTGGGGTGGGGGAAGAGATTTGTTGACTGCCGAGGCGGGAAGGGGGGGAAGAGAATTGCTGCCTGGGGGGAAAGGTTTGCTGCCTGCCTGGGGAGGGAGGTGGGAGAGGTCTGCTGCCTGGGGGGGGCGGGAAATAGGTTTGTTGCCTGCCGGGAGTGGGAGGTTCGTGGACTGCCCGGGGGGAGGGGGAGAGGTTTGCTGCCTGGGGCGGGAAAGACGGGGGGGGGGAGGTTTGCTGCCTAGAGGGAAGGCGAGGGGGAGGTTTGCTGCCTGCCGGGGGTGGGGTGTGCAGTGGGGCGGGTTTGCAGCCGGCGGGGCTGCTGCACTCACCGGGGACTCGTAGGAGAAGGCACATTCCGTCTTGTAGACCCGATCCCCTGACTTGGGCACGCGGATCGTGGGCATGTAGGGGACCAGCAGCTCCCCCAAGTCCCCCGCAGCCATCTGCGCATCCCTGCCGCTCCCGAACAGCGCGGCCCGCTGCATGCTGCCCCGCCGGCCGGGCCGGCCGCACCGCGAGCGAGGGGAAGGCAGAGCGAGCGCAGCCGGGCGCGGGGCACAGAGAGGCGGCCTGAGCCGGGCCCGGGGGCGGAGCGGGGAAGATGCTATTTTTAATCCAAGGGCAGCAGGAGCGGCCCCAGCTGCAAAGCCCCGGGGTCCTGGCAAGGGGGGAGCCCGGGGGCGGGTGGAGGAGGAGCCCCGGGGAGATTGGATGGAGGGCAGCGCCAGCAGAGGCAGGGAAGGGAGGGGAGGGTGGACAGCAAGGAGGGGAGGGGCATGGGAAGCAGGCTGGGGTAGGGGATTGGGAATCCCTCAGCTCTCTTCCCCTGAGCTGTTGAGAGGAAGTTGAGCCCATTGACATTAGATAGATTCTATCTAATTCTTTCCAAGGGGCTTATAAAAACTGTCCCGCATCACTCCCCGACAGCCATCCAGTTGGGCTGGTAAATCCTTACATGTCTCCTTGACCCGGGACCAGCCAAGCGCTGGGTGGGAATCACAGGACTCTCAGGCCACGTTCTGCAGGAGGTCAAACTATATGTTCCTTCTAGTGGTCCCCTCTGGCTTTAAATTCCGGGAAAGGCAAGGCTCTTCCACGCTGTTAGCCCTGCTGTAAAACGTCAGCCGCAGAGGAAGGGCTGATTCTGGCAACCAAATATTATAGGTTAAAGAACTTAGAGCTGACCATTTTTTTCAGTTTACTCCCACCTGGAGGTTGGGCCAGGCATCCTGCCTCCTCTACATCTGACTGCAAGCCCAGGAACCGTCTTCATTTTGTGTCTTGTACAGAGCTGAGCGCCCTGTTCTGTGCATAAGGCAGTGCTGATGGAGGCAGTTGGTGGATTTGGCATCAAATATCCTGATTTTTGTTGTTGTCTTGCCACTTAATAAGAAGCAGCTGGCAACAACGGTGAGAATTGAAAACATCAATCCTGTGTTCTTCAGTCTTCCTCGGTGCCCACATTTCACGTCTGTACAATAGAGTTGGGATAACTGGGGTTCTATAGATCTGCAGCTTCGTAGCAAGCTTGAAATCACAACATCCCCACATAGGCTGCTAAAGGAGCCGAAACACGTCAGCAACTGTTGATAGACAGGCGGCCACGTTTTTTAGAGCACCCTCCAGCACCGTCTATTACGATGCCTTACCCAGACAGTTTAATACTGAGATTGTAACCTGGAGCTGGAGGCTGCTTGATGGTCATGGCCAGGTACTTGGTTTTATCTGGATTAATAACCAGACCTACGTGCGCTGCTTCGTGCCTCACCAGACTGGCCAGCAGCCACAATGGTTCACTAGACTGAGCCAGCCAATGTCATTGGCATATTAGAGATCTCAAAGCAGAATGACATTCCACTTTACCCCTCCAACTGCTGCCTCTTCAAGTTTATCCATCATCCAGTCAGTGCTGATACTGAATGATGATGGTGACAGAGCACAACCTTGCCGAACTCCTATGGAGACAGGAAACCATGATGTATTTTTGCCATTGACTCGAATGCATCTTTCCATTCCATAGCCCTCCTATCAATGATGCTGTTGTCCCAGGGATGCCAAGTCACCTCATTGGATCCCACAAACTTGCTTGATTTACTGAATCAAGGGCATTATAGAAGTCTATAGAAAGTGCTGTGCGTGGCTTATTAAATTCAGCCATCTTCTCAAAAAGCTGTCTCAAGGTAAAGAGTTGGTTAACAGTGGACTGACCAGATCTAAAGCTGCACAGAGTATCTTGGGCTCTGCCACAAAGTGCATTGTTGAGCTGAGACATTAACATGGAAGCAAAGACTTTCCCTGGAACAGACAACAGCATCATACTGCTACAGTTGCTAAATTCACCTTATCACCCTTTCCGAACAGAGTAATCCCCTTCTTCCAGTCATTGGGGATGATATTAATATGCCAAATGGCCTAGAAAAGCTTATGGTCCAGCAATGCTGTCACCTGTCTTCAGCGACTCAAAAGTGATGTAACAAACCCGATGCCTTCTCAGCTTATGGACTGTGATACGGAATCTCTTCTTGCTTGAAGGAAGCAGGCTGTAGTGGAAATTCCTGACCCTCTTCAGATGGATGAAGGACTTCAACGGATGGACAATTGAGGAGCATCTTAAAATCTCTCTCACACTAATACAGCTGATTCTGAATGATGCTGCCCTCCTGACTCTTTACTGAAGAAGCTGGTACCACCTACCCTGCAAACACTGCAAAGTTGAATAAAGGGTGCAGAAATCAGGGCTGGACTGTACCTATATATAAGATCTTACCATCTGAATAGACAAGACAGACAAAGGATGGGGACGAGGAAGTAGCATGATCTCCATTTGACATAGGGGCAGGTGAGGCACCAAGAATTTATTTGCCTGAGGTCATGCAGGAAGACCTCCTTGAATCCCAGTCCAGATTCTTAACCACAGAACTATCCTTCTTCTCTGTCACTTCATTTCTGCTTTTTCTAATTTTGAAAGGGATATTGATAAGGTAGAGAGAGGCAGCAATGACGCCATAAAGATTGGAGAACAGAGCATTTAGATCAAAAGATAAAGAAATAAAGCTGTGACATGGTTAGTGCGGGCTAACTGCTATAGTTTGTATGTGGTCCTTTTTTCAACAAACTATCCATTGGTGATGTTGGGAACTGTGTGTGAAATACTTATGGCGGAATGTGTGCGCAGAATTACTCTAGATTTACAGTGAGGTACCTGAAAGCTTGTCTACACTTAAGACACTACAGTGGCACAGTTGTGCTGCTGCAGCTGCACTGCTGTAGCCCTTCAGCGTAGACACTACCTACTCCAATGAAAGGGATGCTCCCGTTGGTGTAGGTAATCCACTTCCTTGAAAGGCAGTAGCTAGACCAATGGAAGAATTCTTCCATCAACCTAGCACTGTCTACACACGGACTTAGGCTGACTTAACTACGCCGCTCAAGGGTGTGGATTTTTCACAACCCAACCTACCTAACTTTCTAGCGTAGACCAGGCCTGAAATCAGAATCTCTCTCAAACAATCTTGGACTTAGAGGAACTGTTGGCCTGGTCTGCACTAGAAAACTAGGTTGGCATAACTGCGTTGCTCAGGGGTGTGAAAAATCCACCTCTCTGAGTGGTACAGTTAAGCTGACCTAAGTCCCCTTGTAGACAGTGTAAGGCTGATGGTAGAATTATTCCATCAACCTAGTTACTGGCATAGGTAGTGTCTACACTGAAGCACTACAGTGGCCCAGGTGTGCCACTGTAGTATTCTGTGTGTAGACAAGGCCATTGGATGTTAGATATGAAACTGAGGGCCAGTCTACACTACAAAAATAAGTTGACATAAGTTATGTCGACATACAGCTGCCACAATAATTAAATCACTTTTGCATGTAGACACTACGCTGTGTATGTTGGTGGTACACAATCTCACTACCGGTGCTTGCAGCGATGCAGAGAGCAGTGTCCCATGGGCAGCTATCCCACTGTGCAATTCACCACCATCTACTGGCAGGGTGTTTTGGAAAGGGTTTGCAATGCCTTACAGGGGCAATCAAGTCATGCGGGGTGACTGGGAACATGGTTTCAATGTCCCATGATGCAGTTTTCTCCAGCGCATAATTTTATCTGCATCCCATAATGTTTCATGCCTCTTTTCAAAAGCCCTGCTAACCCGTGCATCTGCCATCTCTGTGAGAAGCATGGGTCCTGCACAGCTCTGCACTATTGTGATTAACTTTGCAAGCACAGCAAACCTGATGCTGCAAAGTGCCTGTTGAAGCAATTGCTCAGTGGCATGGGGGAAGTGTCCTACTGCAATGGAAGAAATAAGGCAGCCCTCCCCAGAAATCTTCAGCAGAGGATTGCAGACTACCTTCAAGAAACTTTCCTCTAGGTCTTTAAGGATACATAGGACACCTCAGTGGACATAAAGTGTTCTACAGGGTCCCTCTCTGCCTAACTGTACAGGGAATGAGAAGCAGATAGTGATTCTACCTCTCTTGTTTGTTTCACTACCCCTTCATGATTAAAAAGATTAAATGATTAAAAAATAGCAAATGAACAGATATGTTCCTCAAATATCAAAGCAAATTGCATACTTACCAGAGGTTCCTTTCCCTGGCTCGATTGCTCTGGAGTCAAGAACAGGTCCTGGGTCACTGTGCCATTGGATGCCTCAGTCTCCTGGCCCCCATATTCCTCCTCCTCTTCCTTGTTCAACACCTACTCCTCACTGTTCACTTCAGTGGCCTATGACTCCAGCTCCCGCAAAGAATCCACAGGATTCTTGGGACCGGTCATGGGGTCTACGCCAAGGATGGCATGCAGCTCTTTATAAAAGTGGCATGTCTGTGGCTCTGCACCAGAGTGACTGTTAGTCTCCCTGGCCTTCTGGTATGCTTGCCGCAGCTCCTTAACTTTCACACGGCACCGCTGCATGTCCCTTTTGTAGCCCTTCTCTGCCATGCCACAAGTGATCTGCTCATAAATATCAATGTTTCAATGGCTTTATCAGAGCTGTATCTGCACAGCCTTTTCTTCTCACAGACTCAGGAGATCCACCACCTCCTGTGTACTCCAGGCAGGAGCTTGTCCACAATCTGGAGCCAGACTGGTCAGCTGGGTGGTTGCTAGGCATGCCTGAGAGTTGCTGGGTGAGCTCTCCACACTGAGCAAACAGGAAATAGAAATTAAAAAATTCAAGAGACTTTTAAAGGGGAGGGGTATGTTCCTGCATACCTGGTCACTGGGCAATGGAATTCAAAACGCTGACCAGAGCGGACACGGTGGGGCATTGTGGGACACCTTGAGACCACTAAATTCAACATTAAATAATGCAGTGTCTACACTAACACTGTGATGCCCTATGTTGCCCTAAGTGCTACGCCTCTCAAGGAGGTGGAGTTATTAAGTCGGTGCAGCGGGCGAGTTACATCCGTGGGAGCTACATTTTGGTGTAGATGCTTAGAGTTAGGTCAATGTAAAGCTGCCTTATGTTGACATAACTTCTGTAGTATAGACCAGGCCTTGCTCAAAAGCAAGAACAGAGAGTCACCATAGACGGATGTGTTTCAAACTAGAAAAGGCTTATTAGCACAGTGCCTCAGGAGTCACTCTTCGGACCTCTATTACTCATAATACAATAAATATAGGTGATATGAATGAGGCTAAGCCTTCTAACCTTTATAAAGCACTTTGAGATCTACTGATGACAAGCACTACATCAGAGCTCTATATTTGAATTATTACTTATTAACCCTAAGGTGATAAAACTTGCAGAGCAAAAAGTGCCTGATCCAAAGGTCACTAAAACCAATGGGAACCTTTCCAATACTCTGCAATGATATGAAATTGTAATTGCAAACAAGGTTGTACTTACCTGAAATATTCTATGCAGTGTTGGTCAGCTGTACAAATTCAGGTGGTTATTGTCTCAGGAAGGCTGCAGCCAAAGATGATCAGTAGTATGAAAATATAAGACAGGGCTAAGGGAGCTGGGCTTATTTTGTTTAGAAAAGTGGAGACTTCAGAGTGGCTAATGGCTGATGGCTTCAAGATGCCAAAATATGAGAGAGAGAGTTAGTTTTTAAAAAATCCACTGCTGGTAAGGGGTTTAAAAACTAGGGGAATACATGTACAGTAGACTAAAATGTGTGGCATCAGACTTTGAGGTAATACCTCCCCCTAGTGGCAAGAATAATAGTGGGTTTACACCACACCCAGTCAACCTGTGGAATTCATTACTTTGGGATGTTGTGAAGGCCAAAAGTATAACTGATTCTCAAAACAGAATTAGGTAAGTTCATGGAGGATAGGTCCATCAATGGCTATTAACCAAGAGAGTCTAGGACACAGCCCCATGCTCTGGTTCTCCCTAAATCTCTGACTGCTAGAAGCTGGGACTGGAGGACAGGGGATGGGTAACTTGATAAATTGTCCTGTTCTGTTTACTTCCTCTGAAGTATGTGGCACCAGCCATTGTCAGAAGACAAGATACTAGTCTAGATGGACCATTTGTCTGATGCAATATGGTCGTTCTTACATTATGTCCTTAAAGAAAAGAAAACTACTGTTCTTTTTCAGCCATTCCCATTTAATGTTTAAATTTATACCCTCAAATAGCTGCATAATCAGACAGTTGAAGACAATCAATTCTTTTGACATTGATTCAATGTGTACTATTAACTGATGTTTATCAGTACAGTTCCTTTTACCTTGTTTCTTCAGACATCTATTTAAAAAGCTATCATTAACCAATTGTCTACTTTTTTCTTTCACCTACCAAGTTTTTGATAGAATCAGAAAGCTTCTCCCTTTTGAGAACAGAATGTTAATACTTAACTTTTTTTCCATTAATAAATGCTGAATTATGTCAGTTGTAGAGTAAATTAAGTTTTTAATATTTGTCCATTCAAGTCCCTCCCATGCATGAAAAAATATATATAGTTTCATTACAGAGCATAAGCCTGCCATCTAGAAACTTTGGGGGAGATTTTCAAAAGCACACATGGGATAGGAGCACGAGCCCCAGGATTTATGTTCCTAAATTCTTTAGATGCTTTTGAAAGCCTTCCCCTTAGAGTTCTGAACTCTCTTCCCTCCCCTCAAAAAAGTTAGGATTGTGGAAAGAGGAGACAGGAATGACGGTGTGTATGTGATCAGTAATCTATAATACAACATAGTTAACCTGTTTGTCATTCTTGGAAATACAATTAGCGTCCATGGCCAACTCCATAAGTTGGAAGCAAGAACTGGGAAGGTAGGCGGAGCCTGAGACTGATGAATATCTGGAAAATATGAGATTCATGCACAAATCAAGATAAACGTAGACAATGCCATTGTGATATATGCCTCTGAAACTTTGTGAATACTAGAAAACCACAACGGGAAACTTAAGACATTCCATCAGAAATGCTTGCAGAGAGTAATTGGTGTCTGCTGGTGTGATAAAGTAAACAACACTGATCTGTTACAAAGGACTGACCAGCATACGGTACAGACGATGATTCAAGAAAGAAGGCTGAAGTGGTTCGGACATGTTGTATGGATGTCAAAAAACTGTGCTCCCAGTCAAATTCTTGACTAGATATTACCTGGTGGAAGACGGAAAAGAGGATAACAGATGACATATAACAAAACCAATGAGGAAAAATACTGCTGTCATGGAAAAAGACTAAAATGTAGCAAGAAATGTGGCACTAGACAGATGGAGGTGGAAAGACTGAGTGAGTTGCCTCATATGTCACAAGGCAAAAGAGCATCTAATATAATGTAAATAATATGTAGCCTGTTAATACTGTAAATTCTGTGGATTTGGGCAAGTCATCCAACTTCTACCTTAATTACACCATCTGTAAAACATGGATAATATGAAACTTCCCAGGATTAGTGAGAGGATTAGCTGGGTTTAAAAATCATTTTGAAGACAAAAAGTATTAGTTGTGTGTTATGCTCAGTTACCTGAAACTATAACCCATATCTACCCCTGATATTTTTCATTTTAAAAAGGTATCATTCTGTAGTAGGAGTTTCTTAAATATGAATGCATTTATTGAGCACCGACTGTGTCTTCAGCCCTGTATGGATGAAGACACTTCCTGCCCCAACAGAGCGTACAGTCTAGTTCAGATACATTATAGTAAAGAACATAACAGAGGTTGCAGTTTTTTTAAAACCTTGTTTAAAGAAAAGAAAAAAAAAAAGGCCACACAGCAGTGTTGAAAAGCGTTGTGGAAGGAGTATCTTTCAGAGGAATTGGCTTTACAGGGAGGGAGTGTCTAACCTCAGAGGTTAGACACAAGTTGAAGAAAGAGGTAAAAGGGGCATTTAGGAAGACCATAGGCGATACGGAAATGGTTGGAGATAGGAGGAAATGAGAGCAGACTGTCACTGAGTTATGCAGAGCCTTAAAGATGATGGTGGGAGGTTTGAAACTGAGGAGGAAGGCAAGAAGCTAATGAAGAGATTCATAGAGGAGAGTAGCATGGCCTGAGTGGTGAGGAAGGAAGGTTATTTGTAGGGATGTAGAGGAAGCAGTAAAAGGCTATGGCCAGAGTTTGGATATGAAACAATGAGAGTGAAGACTGTTATAACAAGGTTGTGAGCCTGACTGGCAGGGAAGATAGTGGAGTTGTCTATAGTGATAGAGATGGAGCTTTTGAATCTGAAATGTTCCAAAGAACTGAAGATTTAATTTTTACAAAAATCACTTAATTTACATTCTATGAAATATTTCACAATTAAAAAGTGCTTTGACTTATATTTAATGTATTACTATCCAAAAAATATAAAGTTATGATTTATTTTCTCATACATTTCATTTAAAATTAGGTATGGGACTATATAAGAGACAAATCAAATGGTTTGGTAATGGAATAGAGTCTTTTACCTTTCAGATACTTGTTCCAATCTAGCTCAGGTCAGTCTGGCTGTTTGATGGCCTGGTGAAATGAGCTGGTGACCACCGTCCTCTGGGGGGGAAAATGTGTTACAAACCCAGAATCAACTACTGACACCTTTGGGAAACAGACTATTAGCAACTGACATGAGAGCCATTCTCTCCATCTGTACACATTTCACAGCTGTACATGATTAGCAACAAGTTTTGTCTATTTAAAAACTTACTAGAATCAACACTGAAAAATAAATTTTATTTAAGTCAGCAAGTAACAAGAGGATACACATTACATTATTCAGTCACTATTTGTGGGTGCTCTTTTGGAACAGTGGACTAACTGCTTAATTGTCAGGAGTTGCTTTAGCAGAATGATCAATAAGATTTTTATCAGGGGTCTCATAGTAATACCAGGGCCCATCTCCCCTCTCTCTCATTAGTCGACGTGCCTCCAATTCCTTCAGTCTATAAGAAATGGAAAATGAAAGTCAAATTCAGCATGTAATTTATCATCTTCCATGGGCCACATTTAACATTGATATTAAAGGAGTCATACTCTCTTACATCAGCATTGCATTTGGTCCTATATATTCTATGATGTCCGTGGGAACAATACTACAAATATGAAGAATTATCCATGGTGTTAAATATTCTGTCACTGTGTTTCATTATACACCTCTACCCTGATATAATGCAGTCCTCTGGAGCCAAAAAATCTTACCGCGCTATAGGTGAGACCGCATTATATCGAACTTGCTTTGGCCCCCTTCTCCTTGTCCCCTGACCGCTCCCTCCAGAGACCCCATCCCTAATCACCCCCGGGATCCCACCCCTACCGAATGCCCCTGCTCCCTGTCCCCTGACTGCCCCGACCGCTATCCACATCCCCTGCCACGACAGGCACTCAATGGCTGTGGCAGGAAGTGGAGCAGCCCAGCCCCAGCCCGCTCCACTCCACCAGCTCCCAGCCATGGTGCTCCGCTTCCGCTACTGCCAGTGAGTGCAGAGAGGTTGGGGAAAGGAAGCGCCCTGTATTCACCTGCGGCGGGAAGTAGAGCGACACAGCCCCAGCCCGCTCCACTTTCCTTGCCCAGCCCCAGCTGTGTCAGGGTGTGTGGGTGTGTGCATAGGGGTGTGGGGTGTTGGGGAAAGGTCCCGCACTCACCAGCAGGGGGAAGCAGAGCAGCCTGGCCCCAGCTCGCTCCACTCCGCCAGCTCCCAGCTGCAGTGCTTCACTTCCCGCCTCAGGTAAGTACGGGGGTGTCCCTTCCCCAACCTCCCTACACTCACCGGCGGCGGGAAGCGGAGCACCCCAGCTGGGAGCTGACATGCTGATCCGCGGGAGCGCTTCTTTACCACGTTGTATGCGAACCCGTGTTATATCGGGTTGCGTTATATCGGGATAGAGGTGTATTTACTTGGTTTTTCAGTAAACTAGCTGAAGAAATAATAAAATAACAATTAAAAAAACCTGATGAGATTTCTAAACATAGACAGTAGTCTCCTTCATAATCATGAACTGAAAACTTTACCAGATACCTTCCAGTCAGAAATAACCAGGAAAGATGAAGGAGGGAGGGGCTCCACCAAGAAAGTCTAGGGGCAACATTCCAAGAAGCTTAGCACCTCCTCTGTTAGTGCTCAGTTTACCCAAGCAACAGCAGCATGACACTAACATAATACTGGACAATGTCACTGGTGCCCATGGTTTTCTGGACAGCAGCAACGAACCAGAACGAATCTATAAGCATTAGCAGAGACACAGAAGTTGTCTGTCCCTGACTCAGGAAGATAAAACTGCATTGGTTTACACTTGTTTTGTGTTTGAAGAGTTATTGGTACAATTATTTTTTTTTAAACTAAAGTTACATTCTGTAGCAACTGATGGTCTAGAACCAATATTTGCCACGAAAAGCTTCTCACTCAGCAAGGGCCAGGTGATTTTTTCAAGCCCTGTTCCGATGTCCAATTTAAGAGAAAAATTCTACTATTGTATCATCACTGAAATGGTTTAGTACAGTATATAATGGCTTTTAAAAGCTTCAGCAAACCCATCCTATCTTTACCTTAGGTCAGTTTTTTTAGCTTCAGTATCAACTATGGCCAACATTTTTTCATATTCCTTTTCAGGAGAATCAAGGAGATAACGAGCAATCCACCTCGTTATAGGATGCTAGAAGAGATGAAAATAAGAATATTAGATTATTCATATAATTTCCACACAAGAACCCTCCACAAATAATAATGATCGGGAAATTTGATCACATTAAATATTCTTTCTAGTACCATTTACCATGATAACGTGCAATTAAAAATTATGTTAGGCTGCATACCCCTAATTCTGCAAACACTTATGTGCTTAACTGTACTATCATGAGTACCACTAATTTAAGAAGGATTACTCACAGTTACACAGTTTAGCACATGAGTAAATGTTTGGAGGATCGGGGCCTATGAAAAAAAAGTTACCCATTTGCCATTTTTGACATTATCCAAGATAACACACAATAGAATAGAATGTTGTGGAATAAAAAAAAAAGAAAGAAAGAAAGAAAGAAAAAGAGAACAGTTATAATGGGGGAAAATCTGTATTTCATATTTTAAGAAGTAAGACAATTTCTGAAATAGAGTTAATCAAAAAGTGCTACCATAATCTCCATAAAATGGACTCCAAACCTATTACTGTGAAGATTCAGTAATCTTTATACTAAGTGCTGCTTGCACATGGAAGCTTCTATTTAATCTTTCAATTCCAGTGTAAATTGAACTAGTCACATAGAGGTCTGTGTATTGCTATGTACAATCATTAGCCACTTAAAAACAAAAATATAGTTACATCAAAAAATCAGTGACAGTTGTAAAGTAACATCTCATGAACCACCCGGGCTGTGATTCTCAGCAAAATCTTTGTTTTTAGCTCTGAAAAGTTGAGAGATATTGGACTTTGATTCACTGCTGACAAGTACTATAAAATAGAGCTGTTAAGCGATTCAAAAAATTAATCATGATTAATTGTAAGAATAAAAAAATTAATAGCAAATAACTGCAGTTTTAATCACTGTTAAACAATAATAGAATATCATTATTTAAATATTTTTGGGTGTTTTCTACATTTTCAAACAGAATACAGAGTGTACAGTGCTCACTTTTTTATTACAAACATTTGAACAATAGTACTAAGTGCTTCAGTGCGATCTCTATCATCAAAGTTTAACTTACAAATGCAGAATTACAGTTATTATTATTTTACATAACTGCACTCAAAAATAAAACAGTGTAAAACTTTAGAGCCTACAAGTCCACTCAGTCCTTGCTGTGGATAGGGAATAATTTCACCTCAGGATTTTAGCATTCAGTAGGGAAGTGAATTGTGCAGGAGGCTTTATTTTCCTGCTGCTGCTGGGTTAGCCCTTATTATGTATACTATTTGGTGTGTGTCTCCTTTAGAGGAGTCTTGGCTTACTGAAGGGGTAAGATTTTTTTAATCTCAGAAAGTCAGTATTGTGGAGATGGGAGGGGTGTGAGTTGTGCAGGAGAAGGGTGAATTCTTGCTGCTGCTCCTGTTGGGTTTCTGAACTTGCTAGGCTCACTCCCTGTCCACAGAGAAAGAGAATTTCATCTTAGAAATCTGCTGTTAGTGTTGGAGGAGGATGGGTGAAGGGGGGGAGAAGCAATGACTTGTGCAAGAGGAGGTTCTGGGAGGACAGAGGGTGACAATGTAGGGGGGGCAAGCAATGACTTGTTCAGGAGGAGGGTGAGGGAGGTGTCTTGCTGCTGCTTCTGGAAGGGTGGTTTCTGGCACTGGGCTTACCAACAGGCTCTCCTCCTTTTACCGAGCTAGGTGGGCTCCCTTCAGCTGAGCGAGCCGTTATTTGCAAGGGAGTATTTTACCTCAGGGACTCAGCATACAGCATGGGAGGACAGACTAGTACAGGGAAGCTGAGCTCAGCAGGCCCCTGTTCTCTATGGGGTACCCCCAGAGTGAGGCGCCAGCTTGGAGCAATGGGGCATGGCATGGGTGGAGGAGAGTGTCGGTCCCTGGAGCAAAGAGCTGGCATGGGGCAATATGGCATAGGGGGAAAACGGGGGGAGAGGGGATCAGTCCCCGAAGCGAGGGGCCAGCTAGAGACAATGGAGCACAGTGTGTGGGGGGGCTGATCCCTGGAGTGAAGGGCTGGCTAGGTGCATTAGGGCACAGTGCAGGGAGGGGCGGGCCCATCTCCAGAGCAAGGGGTCAGCTGAGAGTAGTGGGGCACGGCAGGGTCAGCATCCCTACCTCTCCACTGGAGCCGGGATGGGAGCCACTTCCTCTCCTCTCCTCTCCCTGCCCTCCGGAGGCAGATTAGCATTACTGTGCCTGACCAGACACTGTCAGGTCCCTCCACAGCTGATGCCTGCCTCCCCACCCAGAGGTAAAAAATTAATGCCATTTAAAAAACGAACGCATTAATTTTGTTTTCAGTTAATCACAGCCCTACTACAAAAGTATGAACTTCCTGGTATTCATTGGTTTCAGTGTAGCAGCTGTGTTAACTCTGTATCCGCAAAAAGAACAGGAGTACTTGTGGCACCTTAGAGACTAACAAATTTATTTAAAAAAATGCTTATGCTCAAATAAATTAGTTAGTCTTTAAGGTGCCACAAGTACTCGTGTTCTTTTTGGTGGTATTCACTGAAAGTCATTCAGATGAGATAAACAATGTAATTTTAAAGTCTAGTATCTCAAGACCTGGAGCTCAGAGGAGCGTTCAAAAAACAAAACAAAAAAACCCTTGATGGACTGGTGAGAGTGCTTTTGTTCTTTACGAATTTTATGTTCACAACTTCATGTACAGTGCTCTTACTGTTTACACAGCTATGTACAAGTCAGCTGCATCTGCTACTACTGTTAGTATACCACAAACAGATGTAATAAAATAACATGTACTTAATTTGAAAATTGTATATTTGCATGAAGACCCAATCCCATAAAGTAGCCGATATCCTCATTAATATATCCAACACATTTTAAATATTTTCCTCCCAAGATCGATGTATGATGAGGAGGAGTGTGCTGGAAATGCCATATTCCTTTCATAATTTTGTACTTGCTTTGTGATATTCCCAGTGCTCTGGAACATAACCTTCTGGAATTTCTGCAAGTTCAGCTTCACCTGCCAAGAGAAAATGGAGGGACGTTCAATACTATTGACATTTTAGAAACACACTTTACTTTCCTCATACAAATAAAGACCAATTAAAGAGCATTTCACATGCAAAATATTTAAAGAGACACCATCAATTTGATTCAAAAAAGTGAGTTGGAACAGCCTGGAAGTAGTTTCAGGTACTATACCTGCTTCTGAGTCCTCCTACCAATTCTGTTCTAGTTACACACTCCTATATTTTAACCTACACAACAAAAAGGGGAAATGACTGACTATACAGAGGAAAGAGTGAAACTAACTGTACCCAAAGTGCCATCACAAAGTAAACAAGCTAGAAAATAAACATTAAATACATTTTTCTCTGATCATTCAATTCATGCAATCTAAGGTTAATTACATTGTAGGTTAAAAAAAAAAGTCAGGAGGAATTTTGATTTTAAATTGGCAGTGCCCTGTTAAATGCATATTCTGTACACCTATCTCGGAATATGCACAAGGTATATGTTTAAATCCAGACAGAAAACATTAACTTCATTATGTGGGCAGCTCTGCTGTGCACATACATAAACATCACTGATGCAAATATGATTTGCACGGGAATATCAAATGGAGAATAGACACATGTGTAACTACTGATCAATTCTCTGAAGCTTCCCCGCATTTTATAAAACAGATAGAGAAGGAAGAGATCTTAGGTCAGCTACGGGATTCTCCCCGTCAGTATATTTTTACACAACATGACTCAGGCTACGTTTTAGTCACCAGTATTTTTGGTAAAATTCATGGGCAGGTTACAGGCAGTAAACAAAAATTCACGGCCTGTGATCTGTCCATGGACTTGTACTACATACCTCTAACTAAAACTTGGGCCGGGTGCCATGGGTGCTGCCTAGGGGGCATGGCCCAGGGAGCTTTGCGGGTGCTAGGGGGTGCCGCAGGTCCTGGGGGGGAGCAGCCCGGGACCTCCGCTGGTGCGGGGCAGCAGCACACAGCCTGGGACCCCCACTGGTGCTGGAGGCGTGCAGGGGGAGTTGGAAGGGCTGGCAGGCTCCCTACCAGGCTCTGCGCGGCTCCCTGGAAGAGGCCGGCATCTCCCTGCAGTTCCTAGGTGGAAGGGTCAGGGGGCTCTGCGCGCTGTCCCTGCCTGCAGGCACCACCCACTGCAGCCCCCATTGACTGCAGTTCTTGGCCAATGGGAGCTGCAGAGCCAGCGCTCTTGGTGGGGGCAGCGCATGGAGCCCCTCTGGCCTCTCCCTCAAGCCTCTCCCCGAGGTAAGTGCCGCCTCACACCCAACACCCTGCCCCAGCCCTGAGACCTCTCCAACACCTAAACTACTGCTGCCTGGGGGTGGGGCAGGGGGCAGAGGCTGGTGCGACTGGCCCAGGGGCTGCCAGAGCCAACCACACTGGCTGCTGCAGAAGTCACCGAGGTCATGGAAAGTCACAGAATCCATGACTTCCATGACAGACATGCAGCCTTAAACATGACCCATAATTACCAAGCCAGCTTTAGAGATAAGGGTCTGAAATACTATCAGACCTATTTCATTTTCTTTATCCAACTTTTACAATGTTCAACAATGTAACTTAAACATCACAGAAGTGCTTACCAATGAAGATGTTGACATACGTTATAAGTACTGCTAATGGTATCCCAGGTAATAATATATAGAATCTCTGTTTAGCAGGGGGAGGGAAAAAGACACCAGATTAGTCTGTGAGAACAATATACCACTTCTCCTGCAAATCTCAGTTACTCTTACAATTATCTCTCCTGTATTAGAACATCAGAATCTGAACTTCCACAATATTTCTGCTGTATACCATCAAATATGGTTTATTATTGCAACTGGAATACCTAGTGTTTCCAGCTAAGGATCTCAAAACATTTCAGAAAACAGTAAACATGCCTCAAAACCCAGGTGATACACGTATTAATCCCATTTGTACAACATAGCAAATTGAGGCTCAGAGAAAATAAGTGACTTAAAGTTATAAAGTTGAATCAGTTTCAGAGCTGGGAATGCAACATATAAGTTCTCCATCCCAGTCTCTTGTTCTAACTACTAGGAAATACTGTTGCTATGTAAAATAATATTACTCAAAGCTTGGAGTTGATTAACTATAATGAAGCACTAAAACTACCTTTGACTGACCTTGAGTCAAAATGCAATTTTTAAAAAACCCAATGCAAGCTGAGAATTAATATTTTATACAAAATCTGTTAAAAAGATACAACAATGATCAGTTATTGCAGGGCCCTCACTCCAAGGAGTCCAGCCTGGCTGACTATCTTCCCCACATAATGGATCTGATCAGAAGCCCATCTTTTCATTGACTTGAACTGGCTTTGGATCAAGCCTACTGAGCCTAAATCTCTGGTGTGGGTGGGCTGGATGGAAGGAAGATGCACTTATTATGCGGTAGTAATGGAGGGCTCCTGGACTTGGAGCCAAGTTTTACACGACTTAACAGCCAACAGCTAAAATATTACTAAACCTGCAAAACAGATGACAGTTAACATTTAAAAACACAACAGGCAAGGATTTAAAACAGCAACAATAAAAAAGTAGCAGTTAACTAAAAATAGCATATAAAGGAGAAACTGAAGATACTTCATTTATATATATTACACACACCCACAATTTAAAAAAAAGGTCACTAACATAATAGATATCAATCATCACTCTGAGCACTTGGCTGGTATGACATATCCCTTTGTCCCATCTGTCTTTGTCTTTATAAATGGTAAATTCTTCAGGATAGGGACTAGGAAATCTTGTTTATGTAGCTAGTGCCTAACACATTTTGGATGCTATTGCATTGTAAACAATAGGAATGAGTGTATTAACGCCTTAAACACAGTCCATCATTTACAAATTATTTAAGTTATACTAAGAGTTGCAACAACAAAAAATTAACTTACCAGCAACCTCAGAAATCGTTTATCATAGAAATCTGTTGGCGTGATGACAAACATTCTTTTCCCATGGCTTGCATGTCGTACTGCAGCTGCAAAATTAAACCAGGATATTATTATGTCCTTTTCCCATCTGCAGTGATTACGTACAGGAGAAACTCTGCGATGCAGCCAAAAAAAAGTAGCAAAACATTGAATAACAGGTGGGTTACTGCAGACTGGTAAAGGTATTTGTTGTTTTGCCTAGGACAGCAGGACTCCTAGAGCTAAGCCCAACTGTATGCTACAGAAGTGGTGGTATTCCAAGATAAAACTCTCTCTATGGAGCAAATCATAGAGGAAAAATAGATGAGTTGAAGAAAATGTAATTTGCACAAGAATCCTCCATATAAAATTTCTACAGTTAGGTAACACACTATCATGCTACTAGGTTTTGACTAGGGTGGCCAAAATTTTGACCCCAGGTCTATCGTGGAACAGGAGTGAAGATGACATATTGGCTCCTAAGTGGACACTTGTGCATATGACTATAAGCTCTCACTTTTTCACTGTATAGGCTTGGCAGAAATCCGTTTTAATTTTTTGTATGATTTGATGGATAATATCAATGTTCATTTTAAATTGATACAAATAAGTTTAAAATATTCACAGTTGCAGGAAATTATAGGATTTGAACAGAAATGAAATCAACAGCTAGAAGCAATGACTGAGATACTGAAAAGGAAGTTTATATCTGGCTGTACTACACTTTAAGTGTGGGGGCCTGCTTGACATTTAGGTTCCAATCTTGCAACTGGCTCAGTGTGGGCAGATCTCTTCACCAGCAAAGAATCCCAGCGGGTTCAATGTAGCTCAGTGCAAGGACCTTCTCATACGGTGCACATTAGAAGATCAAGGTAACGAGAAAATTCTCCATGCAAGGGGGAAAAGTAGCAGCAGCATACAACACAACCAACTTGAATTCAAGGTGTTCCAGAAGGCTACTGGAAGGCTACTAGCTAGCTGTTTCAAGAAAATAAACTTAACCGCTTTCAGCTCCCATCTACAGAGCTCAAAGACCACCCCTTAACATAGGATCATATTATCTCCTTTTCCAAAAAGGGAAACCAAAAATGAGTATTTTGCCCAAGGTCATTGTGACCCTTTCTCAGGGTGCCCAGGATTGTGTCACTCTCTTTCCCCCTCACAGAGGCAGAGAGTATCTCTGACACTGCCAGTCCGTCAGACACCCAACATCACTTCTCTGGGCTTATGCTAGCTCCTACTTTGCACTGCAGTCCTCTTTGAATCATCTCCTTGTAGTGTCCAACCCTTAAGCACTGGACACTCACAGAAATACCAGGTTCACTATCTCCAAGAAGAAAGTGTATATACAAGTTTGATTCAACTGAAAGTCAGCTCCTATATAACATCTTAGTACGGAGATATATTTACAGTGAAAACAATAATAAGATTATTATCAAAGGCTAAGATTTAAGACATAGAAAGTAAGGACAATGGAAACAGAAAAGTTACATATAAAACAAAATTGTAACATGTTTTAGAAATTACTCTTAAGCTAATAGGCTACCCTCCTGTCTAAAACAGTCTATTCTCAACTAAAGCCTTCTTTCAGCATCTCAGGATTTATGTGATCTCTCTTTCATAAATGCCCAAAGCACTGCCTTTTTGCTTCCTCGGTGAAGAATCAAGAGATGTCTTTTTGCCTTCTACTAATAGTCCCAAAGTTCACTGTCTTTGCACATGGCCAGGCTAAGCCTTATGGCTTGTTTTCTTTTCCTGTATACACCTTTCCTATTGATTCCATATGTAAATAGAGCTTTCACTATATTGCTTTACAGTGCTTAATCTACAAGGCCAACAGAGCAACCCTATGAATCCCAAATATCCTTTGTCTGACCCAAAACCTGTTTGTCACAACTGCCTTGGACACAGACTTTAAAACATTTTCATTACACATACATAGCGTTTTATATAGCGTTCGTACCATACATTTTACAACAATATTAATGATCAGCATGATCCTGGCTTTCATGTGAAGCCTCACATGAAAGTCTTCACAGACAAATACTATGAAAGCAGTGCACGGGGTGCAATGAGTTTCTCAGGCCGGACAGGAGTTACTGTTACAGAACAGGGAACCCTTTGCCAGCTGGTACCAATTGGCCTCGGTCTGACAATCAATCACACGAGAGTAGCAGAATCAGGAATAAAACCGAAATCCTCCAGACATGCGCTAATCACTAGAAAGAGGAACCCCGCCACCACCACCGCCGAAGGGCCCCTTGTCCCGTCCCTTCCCCAAAGGAGACCCCCCACCACCATAGGGATCCCCTCTTCCTGCAGCACCCCCTTCCCCAGAGGAAACCCAACCCCCACCCGCTCCGCAGAGACACCGAGCCCCCACCTCGCTCCCCAAGGTCACCCCGCTACAGAGGACACCGAGCTCCCCGCCCCAGCCCGGCAGCTCCATACCGATGATGCCGGAGGACACGACATTCCTGCCCAGCAAGGAGACGCGTCCCCCACCTGCCGCCCTGAACAGGACCGTGCGAGTTCCCAAAGCGGCCGCTGCCCGCCGCAGTAGGCTCATGGCGGCCATGTGTGAAACTGGCACGGGGCGGGGCCGCTGGCCATTTACCCCCAACGAGAGCGAAGCCGTGGCGCCACCATCTTGGAATCGGGCACGCTGTCCGTTACAGTAATTCCACCCGTAGTCCTCTCCTTCCGGTCTCCCAGCCGGAAGCGGCCGGTGGCGCAAGGCATTGTGCGTATCATGGCGGCTGCCCTTTGCCGGCGCTTCTTCAGCGCCGTGAGGGTCTCGGGAGTCTTACAGGCCCCGCCAGGCGCCTGCCTTTCCGGGTAGGGGCCCGTCGAGCGGGGTAACTGGTTCCCGTGGGGCGGGGCAGAGGAGGTGACCTGGGAAGGGGATGTGGAGCATGTGGTGACCCCCCCCCTCGGCCGCGGGGCTGCGTTGGGCGGGTGTCTTGGGCTGTTGAGTTGGCCCGGCCCGGCCCCTGCATTGTATGGGTGGGGCGGCTGAGGGAAGGGGATGTGGAGCATGTGGTGACCCCCCCCCCGGCCGCGGGGCTGCGTTGGGCGGGTGTCTTGGGCTGTTGAGTTGAGTTGGCCCGGCCCGTGCATTGTATGGGTGGGGCGGCTGAGGGAAGAGGCCGTTGGCCTTTGACAGGCTGAAGAGCCCGTTGGGCCATAGTGTGTTCGTTCGAAATAGCCCCGCTTTGTGGCAGACCCGGGGCCATTCCGATGGAGCCTCCCAGCGGAGCCTGCAGGGCCTGGGATTAGTGCCCCGACAGTGGGGTGAGCCTAGCCGCCCTGGGGCGGTTCATCCCAACTAGAACCCAGCTCCTAATGCCACTGTCTCTACAACCCACTGTCAAAATAACAGCAAAATCTGGTCTGTGTTTGTTTACAAAGAGCTTTAACATTTTTATTAAAGCTAATGTTAAAAAAGTTATATAATACATAGATTGAGAAGAGAGTGTACATCTGGATATAGTGCTTAGATTATTCACAGATACTAAGTTTGTTTTTAAAGTCATAATTTTACATATGGTGTATAATCAGCAATAACCTGAATTTAGGTGAGTGAATTTAAGAATACAGTTTAGATATTTAGCATCCATGCATTTGAGTACATTACTCAAGAAAAACATTATATAGAGAGTTGGTGGCAGAAAGCAAAATATATTAATGAGTGAAGATTGTCCCTCAGTAATCCTGTTCAGGTCCTTAAAGTGCCTATCCCCATAATATTTCAACATCTGGTTTATTAGCTATGTAATGAAGGAATAGTTTCACCCAGTGCTAATGAAATTCATTCTCCTCCTGGGGACAATCAAGTGTGAAACTGCCATTGGGCAAAGTTCTTCTCTTGAATAATAAATTATACAGTCTTTAATATCCATATAGAAAGCAAAACTACGTATGCATTCATTCTTTCAGGTAATTTGTCCCTCTCTTTAGAAGGATGAAGTTCTGACTAAACCCAGATTGGTACTTAGTGAGATTTCACAGAGATTAATATCTGAGTAACGTTCATCCATATCTCAAAACAATGTATTTAAATTACACATTTAGATTTTAGTACAGCTTGTTGTAATGGAATCAGAGTTACGCTACAGAAAACTGTGGAATATGTCTCAGCTGTACCTTGCCAAAAGGGATTACATTAATTTTTTGACCTGCGTTTACTTCCATCCCACACAAAACAGGTGTTCTCCTTATTGTTGTAAACTGAGGCCACGTCCAGACTAGGGTATTAAAATCGATTTTAGATACGCAACTTCAGCTACGGGAATAACGTAGCTGAAGTCGAATTTCTAAAATCGAGGTACTCACCCGTCTGGACGGCGCGGCATCGATGTCCGCGGCTCTCCGTGTCGATTCCGGAACTCCGTTCGGGTTGATGGAGTTCCGGAATCGATGTAAGCGCGCTCGGGGATCGATACATCGCGTCCAGACTAGATGCGATATATCGATCCCCAAGCAATCGATTTTAACCCGCCAATGCCGCGGGTTAGTCTGGACGTGGGCTGACATCAGAAATAACAAAACTTGAAAAAACTACAGGCTAAAGAAATTAATCCATCAATATATGGGACTCCCTGACTTGCTATTGATGTCTCCCAGTTTGGAGTTTTGCAGGCCAGTGCACATTTTGGCATGTAAATTAAAAGCTTGCATTTCAGGATAATGAAGTTTGTAACAAACATTTTCTCCATGCTAGTAGCCAGAGGCATTGCTTTATTGTTCAGCCAATAAAATCAGAAAGGTCTGGTTTCTTTACCACAGTTGCTGCTGAGAATGCCAACAAGAGTGCCAGCTGTGATGGAACTTGCTCAGTAGAACTACACATATAACCAACTCATTTCACACAGGCCTTTCTATCAGTTTAGGGCATAATGAAATTTAGTCACTATGAGAAGGATAACTTGATGGTCTAAACCAGTGGTTCTCAAAGTTTTTTTTCCCGCGGACTGCTTGAAAATTGCTGAGGGTTTCGGCAGACCACTTAATGATCTTTAAATTTTGTTTGTACCATTAGCTAACTATTGTAAAGCACTTTGGATTGAAGCGCTATACAAAAAAAATTATTATTAAGGGTGTTTTGTTCTAGAAATGAAAGCAAACAACTCATATTTTAGTATCAGTAGTCTTATCTTTCTAATGTGATGGATGTGCCCTCTCCCCCTCGCCACGGCAGCCCCTGGGCTGGAAAGGAGGGGGGTCTCTCCCTCTCTCCCCCACTGCAGCAGCCCCCAGGCTGGGGCTGGGAAGGAGGGGGGGTGTCTCTCCCCTGCCACAGAGCTGAGGTTGGGAGGGAGAGCCGTCTTCCGCTGACAGCCACAGCTCTGGAGCTGGGAAGAGTTGCCTCTTTCTCTGGCCACTGCAGCCCTGCACGTCGCAAATTCTCCCCACCCCCTCTTCTCACCCAACTGTCCCCTTCCATCTACCCCTTATTCCCCCCAAGGCCACCACCTTACCTTTATGTGCCCCTTCTCCAGGGTCCAGGCACCTAATTAGCAGAGCCATGCCTGCGCAACTCCACTAATTAGGTGGGTGGCCCTTCATTCTCTTGTGTATGGTCACCCAGGTGCGCATCTTAGAGGGAACTATCCACGGACCACCTGAATGGAGCTCGTGGACTACAGTTTGAGAACCTCTGGTCTAAACATTAGGTTTGCAGTAGCTATAGTCCGTTGAAAAATAGGTTCTTGACAGAGTTTGAAGTAGTTAGTTATTTCCAAATTAATATTAGAGTTTTCCACAGGTGATACCTTAAAGACAGAAGCTCCATGTGGATATTAAGGGTCCTTAGGCATTTTTTGTAATAATGGTGTCTTCCTGCACATAGTATTAGTGTTATGAAATGCAGTACTTGTTTCTGCATGTCATTCTTTTTTTTCATAAATGCTGTTTTTACCAGTTACTACTTATTTTTTTCATAGTAGTGCCTAGAAGTCTCAACCATGATCAGGGCCTCTTTGTGCTCAGCATTTCTCAAACACGTAATAAGAGACAATCCCTTGCTCAGGAAGCTTATAAGCAAATGAGAGCAAGACACACAAAGATTGAGAGGGAAATGAAAATAGAGATGATGTGTCTGACATTGACAGAACCAGGAATTGAACCCATGTCTTTTGACTCTCTCTCCAGTGGACTCTGCAGCCTGTAGTGTTGGAGAATCGGCAAACAGAAAACTTGTTACAATCAGAATAGGAAGGTGTCCATGAAAATGGAAAGGAGGGTAAAGTTCATATTTAGCAGATTCCTTTTTTCCCCCAATCAAATATATATTTTTCTTACCTTTGTTGCAGATTAACCTTGAACCTGCTCCATAAGAACAGTACTAAAGTAGAGCCCCTCTATCAGTGTAAGTTTCTCCATACTACTTTGTCACGGAAAGGACTCGAGGAGTTTTTTGATGACCCAAAAAACTGGGGAGAAACTGTAGTTAAATCTGGTGAGTTATTTTTAACCTTTTGGATTTGGTGTCTTTGATATACTTCTGCTGTTAAAAATATGCAAATTAACATGCAGGATTTTAGAGGGTATTTAGTGGCAATATGTCATGTCACATCTTGTCTATTCATTTGCTTTTATATTTTAATCCTGTGTTAATACAAGTGGAACATTTATCATGCAGAGCAGAGGCAAAATGTCTAAACCCTATAGCCCAGCATATAGTCTTTAGCCTTATTGTCATGTGACGAGATCACAGAAAGGGTTGCACTTCTAACACTGAACAAGGAACTTCAGGGATAATACTGTTTTCCTTATTCAAATAAAGCTACTTTTCTTTTCTCCCCCTCCCTTCCCCCCCTTTCCCTGCCTGCCTGCCTGCTTCTGCCTACAACTGTCCCTGGCTCTGGACTCCCCCTACAAATATTAGGGAACAGTACACAGTTTCTTTCACACTTGAACATGGTCTTGTTTTCTAAGCAGGGTTGGGTCTGGTCAGTATTTCAATGTCATCTACAAGGAAAAACCTTCAAAAATTGGTGATTGTAATTTGACATTTTTTCCAAGGAATCAACATGGTGTGCAGGTGGAAATATTTTTTTCAGAAAATGGATCGTGTTTAGATGAAATCACTGTTTTTTGTTGCTGTTGTTTTTACAGGGGATGAGTGGCATGCAAAACACCTAAGAAACAAGAGTAATGAAGATTTGCACAAACTTTGGTAAGTGTTTTAGTGCAGTGTTTCCTATCCTTTTGGGGCACTTGTGCCAGTTTTCATATGAAAGACATGGCTGGCTGTATTAGCCAATCTCCCACTCAGTTGTGCACACTCTAACCTGTACTGGGACTTTAATTCTGGTAGAGTATGTATAGTGTATTGCAGGAAGAAGTGGTGAATTGGGCTCCAGTGCAGAACAGTCCAACTTGGCCCATCAGTTAAGGATGTTCTTTAAAAGGTTTATATAAAAATGTGTGGTCTCATGGACAGAGGATGGGACTAGGGGTTAAGACACATGGGGTTCTAATTCCCACCTTTGCCATTGACTATGTGAGCTTGGGATAAATGACTTTAGTCCTGTGTCCCTCAGTTACTCCAACTGTAAAACAGGAAATAATGGTGTTTACCCATCCTTTGTAAAGTGCTGTGAAATCACAGAGGAAAAAGCCCTGTTAAAAGTAAATCAAATTGTTAGAATTGCAAGATCTTTAAAACTACAACTTAAGTAGCATAGGCAAGGAATTAAACAAAAAAACAGTTTTTTTAACTTGACATTGGAAGCCCAGAGTACCAGACACAAAATTGTGTAATCCCAGCAATTGAGAATCACTATTTAAGTGAATTTACAAGCATGTTACTACTAAAACTTATATCTAATTTCTGACCTTATTGTACTATTACGTTCTTTGATTCAGGTATGTCCTACTGAAAGAGAAAAACATGCTTTTAACTCTAGAGCAAGAAGCAAAGCGACAAAGTTTACCTATGCCAAGTCCGGAACGATTAGAAAAGGTAACTTTTTCATATAAGCTAAAAACATCACTGCAGGTAAACTGTGTGTGAAAGATGCAATGTTTGCAAACCTGTAAAAGACGGTTCCCAGACTAATGTTCCTGGATTCATTTTGCGTAGGGTAGCAATGTAAAAGTTAACTTGTTCCAAAGCCTTTCTCACCTCCTATACTTCCTAATTGTCAAGGTGGTTAAGCACTGGAATAAATTGCCTAGGGAGGATGTGGAATCTCCATCATTGGAGGTTTTTAAGATCAGGTTAGACAAACACCTGTCAGGAATAGTCTAGGTAATACTTAGTCCTGCCATGAGTGCAGGGGACTGGACTAGATGACCTCTCGAGGTCCCTTCCACTCCTATGATTCTATGTTAAATCAAATTCATATTAAATCACCTCTTTCATTCCACTGAAATTGATTTCACAGTCATTTCTGGTATCTTTTCCTGGCCCAAGTTGCAACCCGCCCATATTCTTATCCTTGAACTTTTTGCTGCCTTCAACTCCTTCGTTCTCTATCTTCCCCGGTCTTCTACGAACCTGTGACCTCTTGGTTTTTTCACATTTCTCTGACCCTCTTTCAGTGTCTCCTTCTCTAACATTTGCTGTCAGTTTTCTGACCTTGTTTGCCTACTCATTTCTCTCCCTATCTTAACTTTGCAGACTTCATCTACTCACACATGAATCATGGTAACAAGGTTTTTAGCTGGAAAAATGTTGAGAAGCTTCTGGTCAAAAGTTATAGTTTGGCCATTGCTGATCTCTGATCATCTAATGGCAACTGAGACCCCAAGTTGCCAACCAGCATGACAAACCACTCCTATGAAGTCTGTCAGAAATGCAGATAAAATCTGCATATTTCCAGTTGTTTTCCACAACCTACCAGCATCAACTCATTGTCTGGATTGAGCCTTAGCCAGCTGCCGCCTTAACTAAAAGATCCTTATTTTATGCACAGATCAATAGCCAGCATTGTGGCTTCATGCATCCGATGAAGTGGGTATTCACCCACGAAAGCTCATGCTCCAATACATCTGTTAGTCTATAAGGTGCCACAAGACTCTTTGCTGCTTTTACAGATCCAGAGTAATATGGCTACCCCTCTGATGTTGAAATGGTTATTCTGTTTTCAGGTGGAAAAGTCTATGGGAAGAATAGACTTAGTTATTAAAGAAAGAGAAGTTGCTCTGCGGCTGTTACAAACAGGCCATGAAAACCCACAACCTGGCGAGTGGAGAAATGACTTTTTAGGACGCACTTACTGGTATGGGAAAGAGGATTACTGTTCTATATGTGCAGAGCTGTAGGCAGTATTAGTACTATCAAAAACAGAAACACCTTACAGAAAAAGAGTCAGATAACATGTCTATTGTGGAAAAAGCATCTTTTTAACTTTATCAAGAGCAAGATATATCTACCATCTAGAAGAGAAAAGCAGAATTTATTAAACAATATTAATAACTTTGGGGATGTGTTTCATCACTGGCAACTTTGTTAAGCAGTTAGCTGGGCCGAGGTGATAGTAACCACTCTCTTGCAATTCCATGGATAAATCACCAGATAAACAGCGAATAGAACGTGTTCCCATTTAGATTCAAAGTTTTACAGTATTGGGGGACCTGGTTACAACATGGTAGTCCCTTGATGTGGTTGAAATATGGTTCAGTCTTTCTGTGTCGATGAGTTCAAAATGTTTCCACGTTGTGCTATAGACTTGGACTTTTCTCAGCTGCATTGCAAGACCACTGTATTGAGTAGGTTTGCCAATTTTGTATTCTTTAAAAACCGGACACTCCAGCAGGAGCGTGGGAACGTCCCCTGCCCCTGAGGCTCTGCCCCTCATTCACTCCTCTTCCCATCATGCTCCCCTGCTCCGCCTCCCCACTCCTCCCTTAGTAACCAGGAAGTTTAAGGTCCCCTTTTTGACCAGACTTTCCAGTTGAAAACTGGCACCTGGCCAGTGGCCACCCTAGTGTTCAGGGGCAACTACGTAACCTGGTCTTCCAAAAACTATAGGACTTACAGCAGGGTTCGGCAACCTTTGGCACGTGACCTGTCAGGAAAAGCCTCGGCCCCTGCAGCTTCCCGCAGCCCCCATTGGCCTGTGGGAGCTGCAATCCGCCAAACCCACCACGGACATGGCAGGTAAACAAACCGTCCTGGCAAAGGTTGCCGATCCCTGACTTACAGTGTAAATAAGACTACATGTAGATGGATTTAGGATCTCCTATCGTCGTTGACAGGTATTCTAAATTGTTGTTTGTAATCTCTGTAAATTAAAGTTGACTATATCCAGTAAACTCCAGTAAACTTAGATTCAGGGTGAAATCCTGGCCCTACTGAAGTCAATGGCAAAACTGCCACTAATTTTAATAGGGCCAAAATTTTACCTTCACTGTAATAGCATTTTGAGGAACAGTTTCTGTATTCTACACTGGAGTGAGAGAAGTATGGAGGAGATGGAGAAAGAAAGGGAAACTCCCGTGGAGAGAATACAGCAGTGAATATTGGACTCATTTATCATTTCTATGGCTGTTTGGTAGAGTACTGAGTACATTAATCATTGTGCTTAAACTTGTACTGTACTAGGTATATGGAGCAAAATTCTCTTCCACTCCTGCAAGCTGTATTGTATCTGATGCATCCCTGTGCAACATTGGTATTTTAAAAAAACAGTTTAGTTGTTATTTAACCCTTTTGCTCCTGCTGCAGCTTTCTTGTAAAGTGCTTGGACACCATACTCCAATTGATTTATCTAAAATTGCAAACAGACTTGCTATGGAATTTGGGGGGGGGGGGGGTTGGTTTTGTTTGTTTTTGAAAGGTAACATTTTGAAACCTGAACACTGATTCTTTGCATTTATACAGTGCCTTCCATTCCATGGGCTCAAGGCATGCATAGAAATGGATAAATGTTATCCACGTTTTACAGAGGTGAAAACTGAGTTAAGGAGGCTTAAGTGACTTGTCCAAGGTCAACCAACAAGCTGGGAAGAGAACCTCAATTACCAGTCCTGTGGTCTACTGACTAGACCAGCAGTTCTCAGCTGAGGGGGTGCGGACCCCTGCAGGGCGACAAGCTGGTGTCAGGGGTCTGTGAGCCCCAGCATCCCATGGGGTAGAAAGGCTGGGTGGAGTTGGAGGAGGGCACGGAGGGGTGTTGTCTCCCCCACTCCTCAAACTGCAGTGCCTTAACCAGCGTGGGGCAGCCCCACGGACATCTCCACCCACCCACCCCCTCCACACACACCCCCAAGGCCTGCTCCCTGCCAGCAGTGGCGTAGCCAGGTGGAGGCAACAGGGGGAGCAATTTAAAAAAAAAAAAAAAGGCGCCACCCGCTGCGGCGCTTTTACTCACCCAGCAGTGCTCCGGGTCTTTGGTGGCAGGGCCTTCACCCGCTCCGGGTGTCTTCGGTGGCACTGAAGGTCCCACCACCGAAGACCCAGAGCGAGTGAAGGTTCCACCACCGAAGACCTGGGGCGCCGCTGGGTGAGTAAAATAAAAGCACCGCAGCGGGTGGCGCCTTTTTTTAATCACTCCCCCCTAGCTATGCTACTGCCTGCCAAGTTGGGAGCCACAGCCAGTGCAGTGTGCAAGGCAGCTGGTCCTCAGCTCCCAGCCCCTTTTGACTACTCGCACAGTCTGTAAGAACTGCCCAGGCAGGGAGACCCAGCTACAGGACCGGCAGAGGCCTCAGGGAGCAGCAACTGCAGTAGGGGAACCTTACCCGGCACATAGCTTTTTGCTACTCCTTTCCCTGCACCCTGAGCTATTCCTCCCTCCTGCCTGCACACAGCCCCTAGCTACCCCCTGAGCAGTATTCAGAGCTGATTTCCCCACCCCTTTTTTTAGTTATAATTTTTGGTTGCACACCCCTCTCCTGCAACCCAGATAGCTGGGTGGCATGCTCAGGTGAGTCAGTGAGTGGAGGTGATGTTCCCTCCCTGGACCCTGCCGTGCAGAGCTGACTCCCTAAAATGGAAGTCAAACTACGCTTATGGAGCACCACCCGGCACCCCATGGGGCAGGGGCCTGGTGCCCCGAGCTCCCCCATACCCAGCGGCTGAAGTCTAGAGCCTTAAGACACCCCCCCGCTGCTGTGGAGTTTTTCTAGCATGTTGAGGGGGGCCTCAAAGGAAAAGGTTGAGAACCCCTGGACTAGACCACAGTACCTGCCCCCTGGAACAAAAAAGAGCAGCTTAGTTACAATGCATTAACTGAGAAGCAGCAATCTAAATTCTGGATAATACTGTAACCAATTTGTATGTCACTGACAGGTACAAGTCCAAAGAGTGGCCGATACCTTGGTACCTGAACAAAAAATACAACAGGAGGAAATTCTTCTACTTGCCACACGTGAAACATTTCATCAGGTAATTTGAAATGGAAAAGAAAATGATCTGACCCTGTTTGTTGTGTACCAGTCTAGCTCTTCCCACCTTGTAAAGGACAGTCTTACTGCTTTTTCTAGCTTGTGGATTATTTTTTTCCTTTACAGGATGGAGAAGAGGTGACACCGAACAAAAACTGTTTGACCCTGATCCTGCATGCTTAAGTTTAGGCATGTGCATAGTCTCCTTGAAACCAGTGGGATTACTTACCTGTTTAAAGCTAAGCACATCTGTAAGAGGTCCCAGTTCTATAAACAAAGCTATTAAGTCACATTCCTAGTATATAATTGGTTCTGGGTACAGCTGAGTAACTGTTGACATGGTGTCATGTGCTGTATCCCAGCTTCTTGAAGTTGTCACCATTTATCTTCTGGGTCTGACTTTGCTTAAAGAAACTCTGGCTGGTAATATTTTACAGAGCGCTTTTAATCCCAAAGGACTTTACCAATAATATGAATGAATCCCTTCCAGGGTTGGTGTGTAGCACACTAACTGTGTGATGGTAAAATTTGAGCCATGTATACCAGGGCAAATCTTTATTCTTTTGAAAGTGCCCTGGCTCTTTAATATACACAGAGCAATGATAAGACCAATTTCAAAGACCGCCCACAAAGCATACTGCATGGAACGCGAGCTTGCTTCTTTTGGAAAGATGAAGGAATGAGTCAACCCTGCCTGCATTCTAATTTATAGTTTCACGCAGTGTTAGAATTCCAAAGACGATGATTTGCACAAAGCACCTGCCCTACATTTGATGCTATGCATATTAATTATGATAAAATTATTAAGAGCATTCCTCTAGTCTCCTAATAAACTTCAGTCTGTCCATAGTTTGTATAACCATAACCCATAATCTGATCATTTTGAAATTTTGTGCAGCTTCTTTCATACAAACTAAGTTGTATGGTATTTTGGTTGATTTCAGTGGCACCTTCTCATCTCAGCATACCCTGCTGACCCAGAATTGCATATAATATTCTGAATGTTACCTTATTTATTATGATCTGCCTAACAGTTCCACAACACCAGCTGCTTAATTATGCTCAACATCTCTGGTAAAATCCCGAGATCATTTGCTTTTTTACTGCTGCCAGATATTATGCAGATGGTTCTGATGCATAATCACTCCTATGTCTCACACTCATCTGTAATTAGTATTGTTTGCATGTAGATTACAAAATGTTTTTCCTTGTTATACTTCTGCAGATTGAGCTGCATGGGCTATTTAGCCATTTATAAGCCTCATCTATCAGTCATTCTGAATTGCAGCTTGCTCTACTCTTTTCTGGTCCCATTTTCAGTCAAATTTATCCACCTGCAAAACTTTTCTGTACTCCTAAGTTATTTAATGTGCAAAGCAACCAAGATATTTTCTCCTATTAACACCCCCCCACACACACACACACACACACACCACACACTTGTTTACCTGTAGGATTCAAAGTGAAGGAAAAAACTGTGCTACTGTATCTACAATTGCTGAATATTTCTGCTAAAAGCAGTGAAAGTTAATACTGTTATTGCTCTCATTAACGTAACCAGTGGCCTCTTTCTGACCATGTATTATAAGAGCTTGAATCCATCCTATTTTTCTGCTCCTTTTGCCACTGTCACCTACCCCCTCATCCTCACTTCTCTCCTCTATGCTTTCATGACTCCTTGCTTGGCTAGTTCTTCAGTATCTCCCTTGGTGGCTTCATCTCCTCTCCTTTTCACTCTTACATTACTCCAGAGTTCCATTCTTGGTCCCTTCTCTTCTCACTCAGCCTTATGATAATCTCCATCCCAGTCGCTGCCCCTCTAGTCAAGCTTGCAACTGTCTGACAAACTCGAGATGGCAAAGACTGAACTTCCTCTACACCTGAGCTATGGCCTCATTTCTTTCTCATGGTCAATTCTGTGGTCCTTCCCATGCACCAGCCTCTCAACCTCAGTGTCCCTGGACTTCTCTTTTGCATTCAGGCTATTGCTAAAACCTTTCACTTCCTATACAAAATTCTGTCTTGACTACCCTATCCATTGTACATGCCTTGATAATCCTTCTGTCTGGACTACTTTAGGTGCCTCTTCTCTGGCTTTGCTAGTATCCATCTAAACATCCTCCTGTCTAGTCACTAGAAAAGATCTCCCATTGCATCCTACCACAAAGCAGCTTAATCCAGTTCCTGCTTACTACTTTGACCTGGGACTATATTTCTACTGGCAACAACTTTTAACTCCTTTCACGGTTGCTACTTCATTTTGAACTGTTAATTTGTTGTATTTACAGTATCAAGTGCTTGTTTGAAATAAACCAGTTATGTCCATTGTTTCATTATTAAACACTGTGTAGGGAATGTACTCCAGTTGACTAAATTTACTAACTTTCTCCCACAAATCCATGCTGGCACTTCCCCTTAATTTTGCATTGAAAAGCATGTTTGGAGAGATCCCAGTGCATGACAGCAAAGACCTGGTGGTTTGGATGTCTCTCTAATTTTCTGCTAGAGGACAAGAGTCAAAGGAGCCGTAAAGAATTATTGGTACAATTCTAAAATTCACTTGTAGGAATCCATCATGCATCTTGTTGCCCCTCTAGAGTCTTCCACTCAAGACCTGTTTACACTGGAAAAGTCAGCGTTGTCAGCACTGGCCCCCAGTACTCCTGTTAAACTGCTCATCTGCTAGTGAAGATGGGACAAAACTGTCTTGAGCAGTTACAGAAATCATGATTAAGAGATGAGTTCTGCACTAGTGTTAAACTGTTCTATTTCCACTAGCAGTTCAGGGGCACCAGTTACTGAAAACCATTGTCAGCAACTGGTATAGACTCAGACTTTAAGGTCAGAAGGGACCATTATGATCATCTAGTCTGACCTCCTGCACAGTGCAGGCCACAGACTCTGACCCGTCCACTTCAACAACCCCTAACCTATGTCTGAGTTATTGAAGTCCTCAAATTGTGGTTTGAAGACCTCAAGATGCAGAGAATCCTCCAGCAAGTGCCCCATGATTTCTTAATCATGATTTCTGTTTCCTGGTTCAGAGGGGTGATTAACTGGAGAAACATCTTCTCTGCAGCTTCTCTAAACTAAAAACGACATCAGGTATTTCCCCCTAGGAGCCTATTTTCTCCTTTTATTTTTCATTGCTGCCCTCTTAATTTGTTCACTTCAGACATTTATACTTCATACATATGCCAGGCATCTTGTAACTTGTATTACTGTCAAGCATTTAAGGATACAATTTGCATGAAATATACTTCTCATGTTGGAGCTATGGCACAACTTACTTTTCCCTGTGAATAAAAGGTGTGTGTTCATAAAACTTGGAGCAGTGGGGAACTGGCCTAGTGCATTATTGCTAATATAAAGTAGGGCTCCTTTCTGCTCATTAGTTCCAGCTTCTGCCCATCATAGCAACTGTTACCAGTATTACCTGAGCCCAGGTCCTGAAGCCAGCATAAGCCTCTGATACAAATTCATGATGTTGATTGCTGCACTTGAGTCTCCCAGGTTAAGTGAACTCTTGTTAACAGAAGTCAGCTTGCCAAATTAAACTAATTGCCCAGTTTGAAAGTCTTAGGAAATTCAATAAAGTGATACAAAAAAATCTTCAAACTTTAGGCATAAGTGATATGACTGGGAGAAATGTGTTGGGCTATAATGAAATTTAACAAGTAATGCTTATTTTTCTTCATTACAGACTCAGAATAGAACAACACTTGAAAAAACAAGCAAGAATGAAAAGCTTAGAAAAAAAGAAACAGCTCCTTTTACAAAAGAAATTCCCTCACCTTGCTGCACAATCACAGAATTAATATCAAGCTGGAAGCATGATGCAAGTAACAGTTTTATTGCAGTAGTCTTAAGATCCTACAGGTGACTGGCATGTAGTGTGAACATATTTTCAGTGGGCAGCAGATAAAGAACACGGCTGCCTGTGAGGGTTTTTTGTTTTTTTTCCCCTTTTATCTTTCTTTTTCCCTGCCCAAATAAAGCTCCTCAACCCTAAAAATAAAATTCATATCTGGGTTGAGAGACCTTCAGAGCAAAACAATATAAATTTGTACTGAGTCATTTAACTGATTTCTGGAAAAGTAATATTTTATCAACCAGGTGCTGAAAATTTTATTACGTGTCATTTACTATAAAGCTGAACTGTATATGCTTAACAGTAAAAAAACATCTGCAAGACAGACTGCAATCAAGGCAGTTGTAGACGTGTCTGCTTTAGCTTTTAAGAAAGAGGTCTTCTCTCCCTTTTTTTGCACTTAACACTTGGCGTAGCATATTATACAAGCTATAGCAGCTGTCCAATGTACTGGACTGTTCTGTTTAAGTACAACAAAATAACACCTGCATTAGGCAGCAAATTATAGAGGTAAACTGACCACCTAGTTGTAAAATCAAGTAGGTAAGGGAGAGGAATAGAAAGGTCAAGAGCAACATCTCTACTGAAAGCAATGGTAAATTAGATAGGGAACTTCTCAGTCAAATTAATTTTAAATCTGGCTTGATAGCTGTGTCCAAGTTTTCTTAGTAAGGAGGGAGTAGCTTGAAGATAACCAGGAATTTAGCCTGTGCTGTCTTTGGTAGATTCAGTGGAAATGTTCACATTTTCTAACATAGCCCTATACTTATTTTTGTAAGTGACTGGCTCTTTGCTTTATCACATTAGAGCCTGCAGCCCTCCTGACAGGGGAAAGCTTTCAAATATTCTTCAGAATATTTGCATTATTAGAAGCACAACACTTGACACCTAAGTAACAACTTATGGACAACTTTGCTATTTCCTATTTGTAATTAAAGTTTAGGTAGTTTCATGTATGATGTATACTAAGATGTACATAGCAGTACCCAGCTCTTCCCTATTAATAAAGATATTTAGAAAAGTGAAATATTTTCATATGGTTGTAGTAGAAGCATTTGTTAGCTGTCAATTGAGAATTAATTTAATGCAACTGATGCCAGGATCTACTATGGAGACTTAATCAACAGACAATTGAATTCTATAATTCTGCAGCATTGAAAATGTGTATAACTTGAGATGCCTACAAGCTATATCTGTACAGAAGGCAATTATTCCATTACAAAACCATTCAATGCACCTGACTTGCACTTGTGGAACACTTTTGGTCTTCCAGAATGTTTAGTTAAGAAATAAATTAAAAATTAAGAGTGCAGTTAGCAGTATCTGTTTGAAAGAAGTAGCTTTGAAGGAAAGGACAGATGTGGCTAGATTCAACCATGTTATATGCAGTGGATTCAAATAATTGTCCCAATCAATGCCAAAGAGAACTTTTTTCTGTCTCTAAGTGAAACTCTACTTTTACATAGATAGAGTAGGTAAGACATAAGATCTTACTTATCTTTAGTACTCGGTTTCACAGTGAACAGGAGTTGAATTGCATACCAATAACCACTCATTGAATCTTTTACAAAATTAAAGCAGAATCGCTGTTTACAAACATAATCTTCCACAAAACTAGCTACATTTAACACTACCACCTACAAAAGCAATCAAATACCTGAGAAAATATTAGCCTTCCTAAATATTCCCCTGCAGCATAAAGGATAAACAGCAAAAAATGTGGAGAGGGGTTTGTATTTAAGTAGCTGAAATTGTTTTTGCTCTGGGAAAGGCAGGAGTTAACTCTTTGCAGACGAGTGATTTTTTTAGTCACACTAAAATTTTTTTTTTCCTTAGAGGAAAGTTTACAATGGGCTTTCCCTCACTCTATAATTGATAAAGGAATATAAATTATTCCATTATTTATACACATAAACAGGCTCTGGCATTCTGCATCAGTGTTTTCCTTCTTAAGTTTAGGGAGTAATTATAAGTCAACTTAATTTTCTCCTTGCCCTGTTGCCAACATATATCCGATACATCCTGACATTTCACTGATGGCACTTGAATGTGGTTGTACAGTTATAAGAGTCTTGTTTACTTTCACCATTTAAGTTTCTCCTAATCAGTTTATTTCTCCTACCATGACTGCCAGAACAATCACCCCTCTCTCTATGCCATACTGCAGTTGCAGTCAGAGGTACCTGAGTTGGATCCAGCCTTGTTTTGAGAGAGGCCAGTGCTAGCAGCCAACAGCCCTGAGAACCTGAAACTTGTTCTCTCCTTTGATCCAAAATAGCCCAAACCGATGACGAGGTTAAGGGGTCTGTTCCTGGAGATGGAGCATTTTGATTTTAAGTTATTGGCTAGCTGTGTTCATTTATTTTCTGCATGACTATTTTATGGTATTGGTTTATCATTATTAAAGTGTCAAGAGCTTTCATATGGCCATTTTTAATTGTTTAAAGAACAAATGGGCACAGTGCTTTTCTAACAGGAATTTTAAAATTCAGAACCAAAACTTCATTATGGTAGGGGTGGAATCTAAATACAGAACAGAGCCACATGTTTTGGGTTGTAAACCAAGCTTGGACACAAATTTCCTTCGTGGCTTTAGGCAGTCACTGTTCTCTGCCTCGGGTTCCCAGTCTCTAAAACGAGGACACTACTAACCTAGATCACAGACGTTGTCCAAGCTAACTGCATTCTCATACCTCTGAAGGTGGAAAGCACGGTCTATGCCAAATATTCACTGAAATGAAATCACTTCTATTCATAATAGTTTTAGAACCAAATTTACACATAGCCTATATTCTGGGCCTTAACTACTTCATAGTACAGCATGAAAGAGGAGAATATCAAGAGAACACTTTCCACTACAAGGCTCGTGCTATTGCAGCAGCTTCACAATTTATGTTGAAATGGGCTGCCTAAGATAGATATAAGTATAAAAATTAGTTTTCCATCTGGATTGTTTAATAATTACAGAAGAGTACGAATGCTTGCTGAAGAACAGTGTTGCTCAAAATGTGAAAACAGGACTATTTTTTTAAAAGACAAATTAGAGTAATTTGTTAAGGACAGCATATCAACAAGGAAGACTAATCTGTAAAAGTAGACAAGATTTTTTTAATAAGTTTGATGCAAGAGCATTTCAAAGTATTGTATCTACCAGCTAACCTGTAAAGCTACCCACAGGAAAAGATTTTTTAGAGAAAATAGATATTTATACAAAATTATAAAATACTTATAAGAGTTATTGCATTTCAAGGGATGAAACATCCATTTTCTTTGACAGGACCAGTTAGGCTTTTTAAACAGTGTCTAAGGTTTGTAAAAATGGATCTTGAAGTATGCAAAAACCAGAACAATATAAACTTTCTACAAAAGATTCCATCCCATTCCTGAGTACACTAAAGCTATGAAACATAAGGAGCATTGGGAAGGCAGCAGTTTCTCACAGTGTGAGGTCTATGGGCATTTCCTTTCTACACACTGCTTCCCTCCTTCTTCATACTCCTGTTTAGAGATCCACATCTGTTGAAAGGTACCCTGCAAAACAGGAAATAAACAACTCAGTGCTGTACCTAGGGTATCATTAACTCTGACAGCATAAAAAGCAAAACAGCCTTTATATTTTTCAGTCTGCAGCACAGGACCATGGCTCCAGCTATCTAAATGCATCTTTAAACTGGGTTTTCCATGTTAAGCAACTAGGGAAGATTGTCATACCAACTGTTGCTTCCATCCCTTCGCTGGATATTACTAAACTAGTCCCTGCTATCCTTGTCTGGGGTACTCAGCAACTTGCTTTTGAGATGTATTTTGGGGCCTGCAAGTTTAGTATTTTTAGTATGCTCTAGATGGCATGTAGTTTTCTAAAGATCCAGCAAGAGAATACCTCAGGAGCCCCACCTCCTTCCCCTTTGGAGGCAAGGAAAGGAGCTTAATTAAGATTCTTTAGGTTTATGCACAGAGTATTCATTATTTTATCGTCAGGTTTCTCCCCTCCCACACCATGCTCAGCAGAGCTACTATAGGAGCAGCAGCTGCTATGAAACTCAATCACTGTAAGACTCCTATGGAATTAGGTTTTCAGCTATCGATGCTGCTCAGCATCCCTTCCCAAAGCTATGTATGTTAACTGACCAGAGAAGCCAAAATTGAACCACCAATCCATGAACTGAACCTCCGCTCCACTGTTGTGTTGTTTGCTATCAACTTCAGCCGCATACTCTGAACAGAGAAAAAAAATACATATTAGCAAGGTCAAACTGATAAGTAGCTCAACTGAAAGTTCAAAACTTTTTCCCCTGGGTTGGGGGTGGGAGGGAGGAAGAGATCTTAGGACTGCGTTACAGACAAATATTGAAAGTGTTTCATTCATCTGTTGACACACAAGTCAAAGACACTAACTCTATTACATTTTCTGTAATGTGGAGCTTGTCTGATTTGCACTTTGGAGTCCAGTGCTCCAAAAATTACAGGTTAAATGAAGTAGCAGGTTGCCGTTTACTGGTAGCCTGTCTGACTTGTGTGTGCAATCCACAGAGAACAAATCTACTATATTAACATGAGCTCAAACTGAATCAGTGAAATAGCCTTGGAAATGGGTTAGCAGCAACACAACAGGAGAGAGAGATGATATGGGAAAATTATCACTATGGCTCTGGAATAGTTACAGAGCCCAGAATAGCCAGAATCGTTATCTGAAAGTAGAGCTAGACGTGCAATATTTTAAAACTAGCTAATGAAGTCTGTTTTATCCCGTTACTTGTTTCCAAAACGCCCTGATTTTCTTTGAAACAGGATAAGTTTTTTCAGCAGTCTGCAACTTGTGGCCCCGCTTTAGTCATTAAAGCTAAAAAGGGGCTGGGTCAAGCAGTCTGAGCACAAGACTGAATTGCCTGCAAACCCCAATGTTCCAGTCCTGACAATGACATCCATTATCTTTATAGCCTTCATAATTGTGACATCTTTCCTTCAGTTGTCCCAATACATAATTGGATAATACTACCTACTTTATCAGATTAGTTACATTTGCAAAAAAAATTTGAGTACTAGCAACACGATGGAGGTGCTAACACTTCAGAGAATCTCTCACTTCTGCCTTTTACAAAAAAAAAAAGAAAGAAAAAGAAAAGGAAAAAAGCATTCCGTGGCCACTGAATAATCCTAATGAAATCAAAGCTGTAATACAGCAGTCAGTGCCTGTATAGGCATGTGTGACAGCCCACACTGGAGAAGAGAAGGCTAACCCCACATTAAGGGCGGCAGAAGTCCCGCCTCTCAGACCGTGTTGGACACACTCGAACTGCTGCCTCAGTATAAAAGGAAGCAGCCCAGCTCGTTTCAGATGAGGGGTAGGCAACCTATGGCACAAGTGCTGAAGGCGGCATGTGGGCTGATTTTCAGTGGCACTCACGCTAGCCGGGTCCTGGCCACCAGTCTGGGGGGCTCTGCATTTTAATTTAATTTTAAATGAAGCTTCTTAAAATTTTAGAAACCTTATCTACTTTACATACAACAATAGTTTAATTATATATTATAGACTTATAGAAAGAGACCTTCTAAAAACATTAAAATGTATTACTGGCACGCGAAACCTGAAATTAGAGTGAATAAATGAAGACTTGGCACACCACTTCTGAAAGGTTGCCAACCCCTGTTCTAGACTGACTACTGAGGGGAGATGATGCGTGATGGAGGCACAAGGCTAGGAGCTGCTACAGCTAGAGACTCTGGGAACTGGAGAACCCGAGGACCAAACTGGTGAAATGCTATCTCCAGCAGAACCCTGGGAGTTGGACTTCCAGGGAGTTACCCCCCACCAGGGAACCTGAAGACCCAGGTCCTGTACGGATTGCTACTGTTGCAGTTATAGCCGGGGCACCAATTAAGAAGCAGTTAGGACCGCCACTACCCAAGGGAGATGCAGTAGGAAATGGCCCAGGAAGGTGGAGGGAGTGGTACCTAACACCCGAGCAAGGTCAGTGTGTTGCGATAGGATTCCCTGCTGACTGGGTGAGGGCCAGTCCCGTCACCAACAGGGCCCTGGGCTGGGACCCATTGGAAAGGGAGGGCTTGGGTCCCCCTATTCGGCTGCACCCACCATTAGGTGGCGGCCCACTTCCCTGACTCTGGCGACTAGGCCACACAGTCCTGTATTCGAGGGCTGGCTGCCATGACAACTCAGGCCTCTGGGCCATGCTGCTCTCAGCCTAAGGACTGTCTGATAGACTGTAACTGTGGTGGTATCACTACCCTGACCTACCCTCAGGCGGACAGGGCATGCATACCACGCAACAGCATGTACAAGGCAAAACACAGACCAAAAAATGACCCAAAGCAGCAATTTAATAAGATGTCTTACTGGTGGAGTTTTCTGAGAGAGCTCCCTGTTCAGTCTGTCTGTAAAACTCTGTATTAAAGTGTTTCCTCCTGCTACGATCACACTGCCGTAGAGGCCCTGGAAAGAGAAAAATGTGACACACGAGTTCATTCTGAATGTATTTTGGAAACATTTGTTTGTTTTCGTAATACAGAGAAAAGAAAATGCCATGAGTACATATGATCAGCAGTAAAAATACACTTGACATCTAGACAAAGTTACACCATTATTAGTACAATCATTTCTACCATGTGAAAAATATTTTTTCTTAAAAGATACACTGGGGGAAAGGCAGTTTGGTGACTGATTCTACATGGCTTTTATTTACTGTTTTAACCTTTAGTACTTCTAGATCAGCTTGTTTTCATACTCCCTCTGTTCCTCTGCCCCTCCCCCCCCACACTGAGTTATAAGAATGCACAACTAGATGTACCATCCACATGAGGATGGATTTTTTTCCCCATTAGAAAAGAAGTATGTGTGTCAATATTATATTTACATTCACTCATATGACAGTTGCCAAAGACAGAACACAGTCTACCCGGCCAGCTTGACTTTGCAATTAAGGAAGTGCAATGGATGGACCAACCCATGTGCAGCCAACATGAGAACCGCACACAGCTGAATGTCGCGTGCTCTTTAACGGATGGTGTGGGTGGAAGCAAAAAAGGAGAATTTTAAATTTATGCTTTCTTTTTGCACCTGCACAATACAGTGAGTTAATATTAAACTATTTAATCTTCAGATATTAGGGGATGAATAGTCACAAAAAGCCATGCACTTAAAATGAGTTTGAAGCTACCCACTGCACATTGTAGAATCATCAAACTCTGGATATTTAACATGCCATTTTATTTATCTGTTTCATTACACCAGTGTGAAACAAGAGTAACTCAGGGTTTCAATGGAGTCTCTGCATTTCCATCACTGCAACAGAGGTCAGAATCTGACTTAACTGTTCCCATGGTTTGAGAAACACTATCTTCAGATATGTTTTATCTGCATATTCCTCTAATAGCTACACAACATGTAGATGATAATGTATAGGCACCTCAAGAGGTCAAGATCTGCATTTTAACTGATGGCAAGTGTCCATGCCGCTTCAGTAAATTTCATAGCTAAAATATATTGTAACCATGCAGAAAAATATCTATGCTTTTGATAATTCATGTCTGACTAGTACTTACTGGTCTGATGTCTATATCACACATTCCAACGCTTGTGGTGACAACATGGCTAACACCCAGCATTGTGTTGCCAGATAAGCCCTGGAACAAAATTAGTAAATCACAAATCAGTGCTTCAAAACAGCAAGGCACATTAAAGCAGTGAATGAACAAGGGTCTAAAAGCGCTGCAGACAAAAATCTTTTAATTTATTTAAATTTTTATTTCATGCTCATCACCATGATCTCAGCACCACATGAGTTTTATTTAAAGAAAGAACCACATATCTTGAATTGCATTTCTACTACCCCACTCCCAACATAGGTAGCCCCAGAGAGCATACAGTGTAAATAAAAACAGAGCTTCATAATTTCAATCTTTGTGCCATCATAACATACTGTACCCACAAATAAAGGGAAAAGCTGCATAGAAGGGCTTCATAATAAACTATATTTCTCCAAATTTTAACATATTACTTTCATTATTTTACCTTTACATTAGAAGGGTCAAATAGTCCTTCAGGAATTTTTAGACGTTCTGCACCAAAGTCACAATTATAACCATTAGGGAATTCATAATGAACGGTCGGCATCTGTGCAGCTACCCTGGAGGTTGATATTGATCAGAACATTGGTCAGAAAGTAAAGATGCTAAATCACAATGCACATAATGCAGTGAACAGTCTAAACAGCATCATAAACAAAGAATTGTAAAGAACAAATTTTAATATGACCTGTGCTTTTGGCAATCTTTCTGATTGTCACTAGAATTTATGTACATTGGCATGGCAAGTGTAATCTCTAATCCAGCTATTCAAGGTATTCCCAACACCAAAAGTAAATGATTTTATTTATCATCATACTTTTGCAATAATCTTAACAATAGAAACCATGGACTCCTACTCTGATAAATACATTTGACATACACATACTGCTAGTTTTACAAAGATACAATGACATACTGTTCATCATAGGTTGAATCTGATACTTGGAGGACAGAGGCTTGGAAATCCTGAATTACACACTATGGAGAGAAGAATAAAAGAAAAAAGGTGTGTTATAAGGACTCCAGTTCAGAATTCAGTATTATGTTATAATTACATAAATGTGGAACTGGACAAAAGCCTTAAACCATAAGCAAGTAAATTTGGAATCACAAAACTGAGTGCACAAAATATGTGCAAAGCTTCTTTAAAAAGCTATGAATGCATTTCAGTACATAAATAATTTGCTGTGCTAAATCCTAGAAACTAAGGATTGTGAACTATAAGAGGTATTGTTTCAAGCACAATAGGTTTTAAAGAAGTCAGAAGCTAGGGCACATCCCATAATGACAGCGGAGTATTTCCCCTCAGGAATTTTTAATCAAAGCTGGACTTGATCACAGCTATCATGGATTTTCAATTTAATAATATATCCATTTGGCGGTGTCTGTCTGGGAATATGATCGGATGATAAAAGCCTAATTGAGAGCTGAAGATTTAACTAATGGAGAACCAAGAGCTCAGCAATATCACTGCAACAACACAAAAGACCAGACCTGCAGACTCTCAAAACAGAGCTTCAGTTTCCCACAAAGGAATTGTGAAAGGTGAACCCCAGTATGGTAACTCCTTTGTTAGAAACTTATCCCATCACATGCAATGATCTTCTGTATTGTATTAAAAAATGGAACATTAAAGGTGATGGCAAGTATGAGATTGCCCAAGACTTGATACACACACACAATTTCCATGCTTTTACCCTTGTAACTATTTTATTGTGAGACACACAAATTTAAAAATCAGATTTAACTATAAACACCAGCACAAACTAAAACCACTCGTACAAGCCTATCCAGGAAGTAAAGCCATAACCCCCTAGAATTTTCAGTGCTTGTAAGTTTCAAACAGGAGACAAAAATAAGATTATCTTATGGAATTATATTCTAAAGATGAAAGAGCAGCTAAACCGATTTGAAAAATTTCTCCTATCTCCACTCCAAAAAGAAGAAAAATGTCCTTTCCTATTTTTTTTTTTTAAGACAGAAAGTGTTCTAATTTTCCTCACACAAAAAGCTTCCTGTAATATACACAAGCAAATGGGATTTCTTTGTGGGCCAAGGGAGAAGAAAGGATTTACTTACATTACACATATAGTTGTGCCAAGATCTTGTGACCTGAGGTAACTTCTCTTTTCTCTTCCAATTTGCTGGTGATCCTTCGCGAACTGCTTCCTGCAATTGTAGAAGAGTATACAGTCAGTCAACAACCTACACTCTGAAAAATGAACATCTTTTTAAATCCAGTTAACTTTCCCACCTTTGATGCAATCATATATGGTGGGATTAGCTCTATGTTCATTTCCTGAAACAGTTCTCTGCACTGCATAGTAATAAAGTCTCCAGCAAGGGGTGATTTTACAATGCCTACAAAATATAAATAGCATTTTGGACTACGTTCAGATCCTTACAGAACAAGATGTCTGCAATAAATTGTTCATTTGAAACAAAAAAAGCCCATCTCCCACCCTCCACAAAAAACACAGGCCTCGCCCTAACTCAAAGATACCACATTTTCTTTTAATATTAGTAATAAACCTCATTTCTTAATGTAATGAACAGTATACAAATTATACATCTGTGAAACTTTTTACCTTGTTGAAGTACATATCCATCATGCACTGGAATAGCAGTGGTGTGAGTTGCCCCACTATCCAAAATCAGGCCTGTGGATCGACCATTAGCAAAGCTAATCAGAACGATTAGGGAAAATGACAGAATTTACACTTGGGAGAGAATTTTGTCAAATACTTAGAGAACAACTAGCAACAAGGACCCTAAGGGTTTTATTCCTCACCTCACAAGTGACTTGCTATGTTCATCCATTTACCCTTCTACATAAGGGTAATAAGTACCAACCTTGCATACATGTTAGGCTTTAATTTATTTCTGTTTAATTTATTTATTTCTATTTAATTGAGCTCCTTGGATGAGAAATTATATAAAAATCAAAGGACTGTTCTGCAGCAATCTCTAAATAAAATATTTCCCATTTATTTAGATTCTGGACTGCCTATTAAAACATACATGTTAGTTTAAGAAATTTACGTAATGCAGTGCAAGGCTTAATCAGTGATCTCAGAAGATTTCTGTTGCAGAAGACCGAAATTACTGCATTTTAGTAATCTGAGGAAAGCAATTTTAGGCACGCTGAGCTCTAACAAACAGCATAGGATGTAAATATACACTAGAAAAAGTTGTCTCCCAGGATTGGAATCACACCAAGGCGGTTTCAAAGTTGAGCATTAAGGAGAAAGCACAGAAGTGGAAGCTATCCTGTTCCCATCAGCCATATGAATGGTTATGGAAATATTCACTTTGGTTAGAAAGAAAAGAGTAAGTTATCTTATTCTAATAATACCACTTTGAAGAAGCTTGCTTTATTTCTTGGAAAAATACATGGATCAACATTTCAAGGATACGCTGTAAGAACTGCAGTTTTACACAAGAAAAAAGCAGGGATATTGTAATGTTCAAACATCAGTTCTGTCAATTTCTCACGCTTTGCTCTGGTATTCCACTACAAAAGAGAAAAAAATAGGTAAACAGGCAAAACAGAAATATTATGTTTACCTCAAGATCCACTATATTTATTACTGTATGCTCACAGGATGCCAGCAGGATATAAAAAGAAAGTTAGGATTATTAAAGTTGTAGTTTAAGAACAGTTGCAAAGTTACATAAAGCAAAACTATATATCTTGGAATTTTATTTCCTTAGATGAGAATTCACTTTTTGTGCAACAAGCACTTCATTCCAGACTCAGACACAAACACAGGAGGCCCTTCTGAAATTTTAAAGGACGTTTACATGCATTTCCAGGGGGTTCAACTTTAAACTATTAAAATAATACATTATTTTTGTTGGTACTACTTTACACTTCTAGAACCCCTTCCATATCAGAATCTCAAAACTCTTTATGAAAGAGCCCAAAACACCCCTGTGAAATAAGTGTTACTCCTGTTTTACATGAGGAAATGTATATGTACACAGATGTAAAGTAGCTTGCCCAAGGGAGAAAACTGAAATTAGATTTCCCAGCTCTCAAAGCATCTTACCACAGCTTTACTGAAGCAAAGGCAAAGACAATGTGCTAGAGCACACTTGTGGATTGCAAGTCTCATTTTATTGTGAACTTCTTCTAAGTCAATTGTTAAATGAGTTTAGCCCTCATGTTAGGAGTCAGACTGAAGACCTTCATTCAGCTATGGAACAGGCAACCCCCAATGCAGATTGCTCCATACTCCATCACTGTACTTCAATCCTTCTGAAGGGATCATATTTAGGAGTGGGAGGGTAGCACAACCTCCCTGTGCATTTAGTAGCTGCCTTCTTGACAGTTTCAGGTAGATCAGCTGTGATAGTATGTTCTGTTATGTGGACATCTATTCACAGAGAACTAGAGCGAAACCAAGAACTCATTTCACAGCCTTCAAACACCACCAACTTGAATTTAATACCAGCCTTGGGTGAATTTATTTTTGTTTATAAATATTTCTACAGCATGCTCGCTCTGTAATATCTAAGTGCCTCTGAAATGCTAGCTGAAAAGTGAAAGACATCCATTCTCAATTCAATCCCTCATACCCTTCCCTACCTGAGCCTATCCAGACCCTTTCAAGTCACTACTATCAATAAACTAATATGGAAAAAAAATTACAATAATTGTATGTAAAGGAGGCCTCATCTTCATTGTATACATCCCCTGTGGTTTATATTCAGACTCCTGTATTTTGCCTTCTAATCTAGAGCACAGTAAGGTGGGGAACTGCAGCCTACATGTCTACTTAAATTCTTACTTGTACATTTTTATTTGATCTATCAGGCCACTGAGTAATCTAGAGAACCAAGTTAAAGCTCTGCCATTCAACGTATTACTCTCCCTGGTTCTGTTTTGAAGGGCTTGATGTAATGAATGATTTTCAAAAACATCTCTATTTTTAGTTAGTGTAATAAAAGATCACCTACAATTTTACATTTCCCCCACCCTCCCCAAGAAACAAGAGAAAGCTATTACAAAACAAAAGCTCTAACATGAAATCCAGTTTGAAATATATGATCTCCATTTGAATAGAGAGTGGGCAGTATGTGGTAAAGAGTGGTTATTTCAAGTTATGACAAAAAATAAACAAAAAATAAAATGCAGAGAGTAATCCGGCAGAGTATTTTTGAATTGTTACCCCTAGAGTCCCGCAAATCTGTAGATACCCACTTTATATCCATGTTTGCAGATCGCAGATTGGATGTGGATACAAATTTTGTATCCGCACAGGGCTCTAGTTACCTCCTCTTAATTTTCTAAAAATTTCAAAATTCCTAATTGACAATTCTGTATAAGATCTGTACAAACAAGATTAAAACATTCCTAAATTCCAATGACAATTTCTTTATTACAACATTTCAAAACAGGAAATATGCTTTTACTTACTGGTGCTTCAGACATTAGGACAGGGTGCAAACTTGCTTCAGATTTAATATGCATCTTGTATGTGTGATCCAAAATTGCCTGGAAACTATCCCAGTCCTCAACTGTAAAAATGTTCAAGCAGTTGCAGAAGTTTTAGACAATGTTATTGCATTTTCAGAAAGACACAGTTTAGTGAGTCATCTTAAAAACATAACTTTAAAACACACAGATCAACCAACCAACTTTCTCCTGAGAAACAGTCATAAAAATTCACACATTTCTATACTGCTTACAGTACCAATAACATTCATTCCCTTCTTTTTCCCCCACCACCATCATCAGATGGGACCCATCCCAACCCATTACATGGGAGAAAACCTCTAAAGTTTTTCCTCAGATCAAGCAAATGTTCACAGCCTCATAATTAAAATAACTGTAGAATAAAATGTTTTTCACTCTTAGACCAAGAATATTAATACAAATGAAATGTTAATTTTTTTTGCATACAACAGATGTAACTTTGAAGCTGAATATAAAATTAGTGATCAGATTTTAAGAACAAGAGGAAAAAGACAGAGCACCATACTCATTCCATTTTTTAAGGGTGAAATAGCCTCCATGTTTTCCCTTGGAACTCGCAGTGCATTGGTGTCTATGTAGTAAGTAGGGCCCCCTTGTTTGCCTTTGTCACCATCTATTTCCATTAGGGTGCTGCCATCATCCCTTTCCAGTACTACACCAATAGCAGTGGGAAAATCAACCTGCAATGTAAAATGCGGACAGGGTATGGCAATTACACAGTGTGTATTTGTTTACTCACTCAACGTACTGTTTTCATTTCAACTATACATTTTATTTTTTTTAAAAAACAATTTTCTACAAACTCAGAACCTGTTTGCTGGCTCGTATAATACTGGGTTTACATTTTAATCTTATACAGTCACAATGACTCTTACCTTTGGACAGTCTTCACCAGCATAGCCAGCTCTCACTGTATAGGAACCAATATCAAAAACAAGAGCCCCAACTTCATCTGTAAGAATTATTAGTAAACAGGCAGTCAGTAATTAGTATAACGAAAACTAAAATCACTGTGCTTACCAGCAAAAACATACAACCCAAGATACTTTTTGTAAAACACAAGTGCAAACCACCACCACAACTTTTAACCAGAATTTAAAGTTGGCAAAGAATAATAGAAAATTTTCTATCAGGAATTTAAGTTGCACAAGAGTAATCCAAAAAAGCCATTGTATTTTAACTAAATAACAGTACTTTCGTTCAGAATAAGCAAAAAAGGCAATTTTTGCAGAGAGGAAAAAAAATCTGAACCATCTTCTGGAGGAGATTTTTCAGAATGTGTTATGATTTACACAAACAGCAAGTTACGTGGGCCCCTACTTCCTTGGATTATTAGAAATTAAACAGAAAAAAAAGTTAAAACTAGATGTAACAGTCTATAGACACTGATGTTTAAATTAAGAAATACATTCATTCTTTTAAGCACTGATCCCCAAAGAGACTCTGTATAGGCTCCAAATTGGGCCCTGTTTGGCAAAATTAAATCTTTAATCTGTAGCTCTGGTGCAAGACTGTAATATCTTGGTTTACAAATAAATCTTTATTCTTGTAGTGCTAACCTGAATTTCCCACTACCAACATAACAGCACCAAGTGTTGCCTGACACCACTAATCTGGCTGTCTGAGGCTTGGTCTACACTACGCGTTTAAACCGATTTTAGCAGCGTTAAACCGATTTAACGCTGTACCCGTCCACAATACGAGGCCCTTTATATCCATATAAAGGGCTCTTTAAATCGGTTTCTGTACTCCTCCCCGACGAGAGGAGTAGCACTAAAATCAGTATTACTATATCGGACTAGGGTTAGTGTGGCCACAAATCGACAGTATTAGCCTCTGGGCGGTATCCCACAGTGCACCACTGTGACCGCTCTGGACAGCTATCTGAACTCGGATGCAGTGGCCAGGTAAACAGGAAAAGCCCCGCGAAATTTTGATTTTCATTTCCTGTTTGCCCAGCATGGAGCTCTGATCAGCACGGGTGGCAATGCAGTCCAAAATCCAAAAAGAGCTCCAGCATGGACCGTACGGGAGATACTGGATCTGATCGCTGTGTGCGGAGACAAGTCTGTTCTATCAGAGCTCCGTTACAGAAGACGAAATGCCAAAGCGTTTGAAAAAAATCTCCAGGCTACACAGTGCTGCGTGACAAGCGTAACGGGAAGCCAGAGACTCAAATGGACGCTCATGGAGGGAGGGAGGGGGTACTGAGGACTCCAGCTATCCCACAGTCCACAGCAGTCTCAGAAAAGTATTTGCATTCTTGGCTAAGCTCCCAATGCCTGTAGGTTCAAACACATTGTCCAGCGTGGTTCAGGGAATAGCTCGTCAATTTACTCCCCCCGTGAAAGAAAAGGGAAAGAAATGGTTTCTTGACTTCTTTCAATGTCACCCTATGTCTACTGAATGCTGCTGGTAGACACGATGCTGCAGCAGTGAAGAGCAGTATCCGCTGCTCTCCCCTCCCTGATAGCAGACGGTACAATATGACTGCTATCCGTCATCACCATCAGCCCACGAGTGCTCTTGGCTGGCCTCACGTGAGGTCGGCCGGCCAGGGGCGCCTGGGTAAAAATAGGAATGATTCCTGGTCATTCCCAGTAGATGGGACAGAACGGCTGGTAACTGTCCTCATCATAGCAACTGGGGGCTGAGCTCCATCAGCCCCCTCCCTTTCCTGTGTAAAGAAAAGATTCTGTACTGCCTGGACTATCATAGCAGCGGGATGCTGGGCTCCTCTCCTCCGCACCGCTTAATGTCCTGCCTGGACTGTCATAGCACCAGGAGGCTGCCTCTCTCTCATTTTATCTCACTAACAAGTCACTGTTTCTTATTCCTGCATTCTTTATAACTTCATGACACAAATAGGGGGGACACTGCCACGGTACCCGAGGAAGGTTGGGGGAGGAGAGAAGCAACGGGTGGGGTTGTTGCAGGGGCACCCCCCGTGAATGGCATGTAGCTCATCATTTCTGCGGGATCTGACACAGAGCAGCTGTGCTCTCTGATACACTGGTTCTCTAGTACACTTGTCCCATATTCTAGGCAGGACTGACTCTATTTTTAGAAACTATAAAGGAGGGATTGACTCAGGGAGTCATTCCCAGTTTTGCCTTTGCGCCACCGACCGATCTCAGCCAGGGGCACCCATGATAGCAGCAGACAGCACAGAAGGACAGACAGTCATCTCATTGCCAATTTACACCGGCAGCAGATGGTACAGAACGACTGGTAACCGTCTCTGCTATCATGCAAAAGCAAATGAATGCTGCTGTGTAGCGCTGGAGTATCGCCTCTGTTCGCAGCATCCAGTACACATACGGTGATGTAAAAAAAAAAAAAAGCTGAACGGGCTCCATGGTTGCCGTGCTGTGGTGTCTACCAGGGCAATCCAGGGAAAAAGGGTGCGAAATGATTGTCTGCCATTGCTTTCCAGGAGGAAGGAAGGAATGACGACATTAACCCAGAACCACCCGCGACAATGATTTTTGCCCCATCAGGCACTGGGATCTCAACCCAGAATTCCAAGGGGTGGGGGAGACTATGGGAACTATGGGATAGCTACGGAAAAGCTACCCACAGTGCAACGCTCCGGAAATCGATACTAGCCTTGGACCATGGACGCACACCGCCGAATTAATGTGCTTAGTGTGGCCGCGTGCAATCGACTTTAAACAATCTATTTTATAAAACCAGTTTATGTAAAATCAGAATAATCCCGTAGTGTCGACATACCCTGATAGTTCTAACAAGTGGGAAGGGCTTCAATGAAATTTACCAAAGATAGAAACCTAGAAGGCCTTCAAATTAGTCAGACTTTCCATTTTAATGAAAACTTGCAACATATATTGAAGCATTGTGCATTTCCACAGCAGAGAAAGCAGAATGGAAAGTGGAGTTATAGCTCTGCTTGGAAGAACTCTGTGGGGAAAATGAAGTTTTAATAAAGGAGAGCTGTGCAGAGCAAGAGGTGTTCATAGGTGGAGCAATACAGCTGTACTTCAGCTGAGAGAACTACTTAGAGCAAAGCTGTCACTTCATAGACCAGAGCAGCCACAAATAACTGGGAATGAAAAGAGCTGCAGGAAGTGGGGAGATGCAGCAGAACTACTGCAAGAAGGCTCATGGCTTGGGAAACTACAGCAGCATTAAGTGGGGAAGAGCTGCATGGGAAGAATGGAACAGAAAGGTTAATGGATGGGGGGAAAGCTGCAGACTGCCCAGACCTTTGTGGAAAGTGACAGCGAATGTAACAGACAAACTAGATCAGAGGCTCGTGGGGGCTTGGGGATGCAGCAGGCAGGGGCTCGTGGGGGGCCCGGTGGAGGCTCCTAGGGAACAGCTGTAGGGTGCAGCAGACAGAGGCTCTCGGGGGATCTGGGGGTGCAACAGGCAGGGGCTCAGAAGGGGGCCTGTGGGAGGCTCATAGGATATAACTCTGGGGTGCAAGAGACAAGGGCTCAGAGGGGTCTGGGGGAAGCAGCAGGAGGCAGGGGTTCAGAGGGGGTCGGGAAGAGGCTCGTACGGAACAGCTCTGAGGGTGAAGTAGCAGGCAAAGGCTTGGAAGGGGTCTCGGGATGCAGCCAGCAGAGAGGCTCGGAGGGAGGCCTGGGGGTGCAGTAGCAAGCAGGGGCTCAGAAGGGGAGCTCGGGATGCAACAGGAAGCAGGGGCTTGGAGGGAGATCTGGGGGTGCAGCAGCAGGCAGGGGGTCTCGGGGAGCAGCAGCGGGCGGGGGCTCAGAAGGGGGAGCTCGGGGTGCAGCGGCGGGCGGGGGCTCGGAGCGGGGGAGCTCGGGGTGCAGCGGCGGCCGGGGGCTCGGGGTGCGGCGGCGGGCGGGGGCTCGGAGCGGGGGAGCTCGGGGTGCGGCGGCGGGCGGGAGCTCGGAAGGGGGAGCTCGGGGTGCAGCGGCGGGCGGGGGCTCGGAGCGGGGGAGCTCGGGGTGCAGCGGCGGGCGGGGGCTCGGAGCGGGGGAGCTCGGGGTGCAGCGGCGGGCGGGGGCTCGGGGTGCAGCGGCGGGCTCGGAGCGGGGGAGCTCGGGGTGCAGCGGCGGGCGGGGGCTCGGAAGGGGGAGCTCGGGGTGCAGCGGCGGGCGGGGGCTCGGAGCGGGGGAGCTCGGGGTGCAGCGGCGGGCGGGCGGGGGCTCGGAGCGGGGGAGCTCGGGGTGCAGCGGCGGGCGGGGGCTCGGAGGAGGCCCTGGGGGAGCAGCAGGAGATAAGGGCTCGGAGGGGGAGCTCCATGCGGGAGGGGGCCGGCACTCACCTCCCCCGTACACCCCGCCGCTCATGGCTGCCGCTGGGCCTGTCTCTCGCCGCAGTCCCGGCAGCCCCCCCGGGAACTAGCTGGTCTAGCAACAAAAGCCGAGTGCGAGTCCGGCCCGCGCTCACTCACACCGCTGGCTGTACCTAACTTGCTACTTTCTCCACTTCAGCCAACGGAGAGCGCCTCATAGCCCAAAGCACCCACCGCAGCGCCCGCTTGTCGAGCCAGCCCGAGAGTGACCGACCAATCATGACTAGCAAGAGGCGGGCCGAACAAGCGGGAGGCCTATCCCAGTCAGGAAAAAGCGGGAAGGAAGCAAGTATGGTTGCAGTGTGCGGAACGGGTCAGCGGAGAGACTGGGCGGGGCTTGGGGCTAAAGGGAGAACAAGAGCGAGGCCATATTGGGTCAGATCAAAGGGCAACCGAGCCCAGTGTCTGGTCCTCTGACAGAGGCCAATGGCAGGTGCCCCAGAGGGAATGAGCAGACAGGTTGTCATCCAGTGATCCTCACCCCACCCCAGCTTCTGGCAGACAGAGGCTGGGGACACCATCCTGGCTAATAGCCATTGATGGACCCATCCTCCATGAATCTATCTAGCTCCCTTTTAAACCTCGTTATAGTATTAGCCTTCATAGCACCTGCTGGCGAGGAGTTCCAGAGGGTAACAGTGCGGTTGCGTGAAAAAATACTTTCTTGTGTGTGTTGTAAACCTGCTACCTATTAATTTAATTTGGTGGCCCCTTGTTCTTGTATTATCAGAAGGAGTAAATAACACTTTCTTATTTTCTTTCTCCACACCACGTATGATTTTATAGACCTCTATCATATCCCCCCTTAGTCACCTCTTTTCCAAGCTGAAAAGTTCCAGTCTTATTAATCTCTCCTCATACGGAAGCCGTGCTATACCCCTAATAATTTTTGTTGCCCTTTTCTGAACTTTTTCCAATTCCAATGTATTTTTTTTTAGATGGGGCAATCACATCTGTACGCAGTATTCAAGGTGTGAGTGTACCATGGATTTATATAGAGGCAATATGATAGTTTCTGTGTTATCATCTATCCCTTTCTTGATGATTCCCAACATTCTGTTTGCTTTTTTGACTGCCGCTGCACATTGAGTGGATAATTTCAGAGAACCATCCACAATGACTCCAAGATCTCTTTCTTGAGTGGTAACAGTTAATTTAGACCCCAACATTGTATATGTACAGTTAGGATTATGTTTTCCAATCAACATTAAATTTCATCTGCCATTTTGTTGTCCAGTCACACAGTTTTGTGAGATCCTTTTGTACATCTTTGCAGTCTGCCTGAGACTTAACTATCTTGAATAGTTTTGTATTATCTGCAAATTTTGCCACGTGACTGTTTATCTCTTTTTCCAGATCATTTATTAATATGTTAAATAGGACTAGAACCAGAGAATGGGGGGGATGGAGAGGCCTTGATAGACAGGGAGGTTAGGGGGAGGCTGAGGAAGTGGAGACTGGGGCTAGGGAGGGGTATCTTGAGGCTGGCTCGGGGTGGGATTGGCAGGATAGGGAGGGGTGCTTTGGAGCTGTTTGGGGGCTAGGAAAAGGTTTGCTGGAGCTGGGATTTGTGGGCTAGGGAGGGGTATATTCGGGATGTAGTTGGGGATTAGGGAGAGGCATTTTGTGACAGGATGGAATTGGGAGAGTAGGAGGGGTATTTGGTGGCAGGATGGGATTATGGGGCTAGGGAGGGGTGTTTTGGGGCAGAAAGGGGTTGAGCTAGGAAGGGGTGTTTTGGGGGTGTAGTTGGGAGTTAGGGAGAAGCATTTTGGGGTGGGATGGGGCTGAGAGGCTAGGAGGGGTATCTTGGGGGGTTTTGGGGGGCTAGAGAAGGGTATTTGGGGGCTGGCTTGAGTAAGGGGTTGATAATTGGTCAAACCTGTCTACGTCAGGGAAGCAAAAGGCCTGAGGCAAAAATTGCAAAAAAAAAAAAAAAAAAAAGTGCTTTTGTAGTGTTGTGACGGTCTCTTGGGGTGCCCTGACAGTAAGCTACTGTGTTACCCCTCTGCCAAAGAGAGCTTTGCTGGAGCTTAAACGGCATGAGTCAACTCCTTGCCAGTTGCCACACCAGTCTGTCTGCGTCATCAGCAAACTCCTTGAGACTCTGCTTACCTTTCTTTTATCTTGCAGGTAACATTCACTGAAACCCAGTTCTCAAGTTCCCCATAGATGTTTTTCTGCAGTGTTCTCCATTCAAAAAAATTAACAAGTTTGCTGTCTTCAAAGTGATAGAATGCACTCACCACCAGCCAGTTGGTGCAGCTGAGGATGCATGCCTTACTTTAATATAACAGTATTGAGATGAATAGATAATAAAATAAGTTTATTAAGAAGAGATTTAAGTGATAGTAAACAGGACAAAAAAAGACTAGTATGGTATAGTTACAAACAAAACAAAATAGCATGCTTTCTACTTTATCAAGCTACAATCTTTGCCTAAGTAGCTTTCTCACTTACATCAAGCTATCATCTCCAGTTCCTCCAAATACCTTTCCCAGGTCTGGAGACTAGCTCTGTGTAAGCTTGAAATAATGTATTTTTCACCAACTGAAGTTGGTTTAACAGAAGATATTACCTCACCCGCCTTGTCTTGCTAATAAAACGTGCATGACATTTTAAGGAGGTCACTGCCCTCCACCCCACCATTAGTATCCATATTTCTCAACTACCTGTCTCAATCCAGTTTACCTCCCTTACTGAATTTATTTTCTTCTATTGCTTGCTTTCTATCAAAATACATAAGAAGTTATCCATTTTTTTTTCAAGTGGCTGCCTGCCCAAACTTTCTTTTAAACCCCTTTATCTGGAATTCTTATTGTATTAAAGATGTTCTAATTCAATAAAATGTTATTTTAATTCAGTGAAGCAAGAAAAAGAACAAAAAGAATCTAATCGTAATGGGCCAGATTCTCCTTTAATTTAGTTTTCAAACTTGTAGTTCTATTGACTTCAGCAGAGTTACTCCCAATTTATACTAGTGTAAGTCAGAAAAGAAGTACGCGTTTTAGACTACAACTCCCAGCCTGCTGCATACTGAGTGGGCCGGTGATTGATGGCCTCAATTAAAGTCTCCTCCTACGCCAGCGACACTGAAATACAGAGGAAATATTAAAACGGAGCAATAGGAGACAACTAGGACGAAAAACACAATCCACAGTTGCAAGAAAACCAGGAGATGGTTGGATGTATTAGCTTTTAAGAGTAAGTGATTCCTTTAATTTCATCTAATGTATTCTGGTTCTCTTTCTCTGTTTCTTTAATAGGGAAAATTCTTTCAGAATTTCAGCGTATCCTGTTGTTGTCATTGAGAAGAAATGCATAGTTTATATGGATCACTGTAAAGTTTAACAAAAGTGCAAACTGTGCAAGATACTAGGATGAGGGAGATAAATGTAAATCCTATTTTTGTATTAGATGTAGGATGAAAAGTTGGTTTACTGGGCACCTCTTATATGTCTTATGAAACCTTTTGTTGATGATGTATTATCATGATTTCCAGCATGGGGCACTAGTACACAAGAGAGGAGGAAGAGATTATTGCAATAAAGAGAATAATTAGAAAATGTGGAATTGTAATGGCAAAGGATTTATCCTTAGATGTTATGTCTTTCAGGTGATTAACGAAATAATGCTTCGTGGAAAGCATAGAATATTTTGGGCCAGATCCTGTTCTGCACAGGAGCTGCTTGTGCTGTTCTGGCAGTGCCAAGCAACAATAACGCCAGTTTAGTGACACCCAGATTATTGCTCCATCATAGGGGAATCCTTAGATGGTGAAGAGCCACCAAAATGGCTCCTATGTCACTCACTTGCCTCCCCCTCCCCCTGCAAGCTGAAAAGGAGTGGCAGAAGAAAAGGCATGTGGCTGGGGTGTGTCTGTGTCCAGCTGATCCCTGGCTGTCGAAATGGCCACTGAGAACTGCTAGCAGTACGGGCATGATAGAACAGATTTAACACTGCTTTTATTTGCCCTGGAGAGGAGGCTGGTCCTTGGCAGCCCTAGGATTGAGGGAACACAGATAAAAAGCCTGCAGTTTTGGACCCGAATCGAATGCTCTGCAGCCTGCTTGGAAAAACCAGCCCTGTATGTGTCTATTTAGATTGTAAATTCTTTAGGTCGGAGTCCTAGGGTATGTCTACACTACAGGTTTATTCCGATTTTACATAAACTGGTTTTGTAAAACAGATTGTATAAAGTTGAGTGCATGCAGCCACACAAAGCACAATAATTTGGCGGTATGCATCCATGTACCAAGGCTAGCGTCGATTTCTGGAGCGTTGTACTGTGGGTAGCTATCCCGTAGCTATCCCATAGTTCCCGCAGTCTCTTCCCCCCCCCATTGGAATTCTGGGTGCATGATGGTGCAAATGTATGATGGTGCAAAAACAGTGTCGCGGGTGATTCTGGGTAGATGTCGTTACTCATTCCTTCCTCAGTGAAAGCAACGGCAGACAACGATTTTGCCCCCTTTTTCCCTGGATTGCCCTGGCAGACGCCATAGCATGGCAACCATGGAGCCCGTTTTGCCTTTTGTCACTGTCACCGTATGTGTACTGGATGCTGCTGACAGAGGCGGTACTGCAGTGCTACACAGCAGCATTCATTTGCCTTTGCAAGGTAGCAGAGACAGTTATCATCCCTATTGTACAGTCTACCATGCCATTGTAAATTGGTGATGAGATGATGGTTATCAGTCGTTCTGTACCGTCTGCTGCTGTCATGGGTGCTCGTGGCTGGCCTTCACTGAGGTCGGCTGGGGGCGCAAAGACAAAAATGGGAATGACTCCCTGGGTCATTTCCTCCTTTATGTTTTATCTAAAAATAGAGTCAGTCCTGCCTAGAATATGGGGCAAGTGTACCAGAGAACCAGAGAGCACAGCTTCTCTTTGTCAGATCCCACAGAAATAATGAGCTGCATGCCATTCTAGGGGGTGCCCCTGCAACAATCCCACCTGTTGCTTCCCTCCTCCCTCACCCCTCCTGGGCTACCGTTGCAGTGTCCCCCCATTTGTGTGATGAAGTAATAAAGAATGCAGGAATAAGAAACAGTGACTTTTCAGTGAGATAAAATGAGAAGGAGGCAGCCTCCAGCTGCCATGATAGTCCAGGCAGGACATTAAATGGTGAGGGGGGAGAGGAGCCCAGCCTCCTGCTGCTATGATAGTCCAGGCAGTACAGAATCTTTTCTTTAGACATGAAAGGGGGGGAGGCTGATGGAGCTCAGCCCCCAGTTGCTATGATGAAGACGGTTACTAGCCATTCTGTACTATCTGCCAGGAATGACCCGGAGTCATTCCTATTTTTACCCAGGTGCCCCCAGCCAACCTCACCGAGGCCAGCCAGGAGCACTCACAGGATGATGAGGATGGCTATCAGTCATTTTGTACTGTACCGTCTGCCACCGGGGAGGGGAGAGGATGCTGCTGTTCAGTCCCGCAACACCGTGTCTACCAGCAGCATGCAGTGGACATACGGTGACATTGAAAAAAGTCAAGAAACAATTATTTTCCTTTTTCTTTCACAGGAGAAAGGGGGGTAAATTGATGAGATATACCAATGTGTTTGACCCTACAGGCATTGGGAGCTCAGCCAAGAATGCAAATGCTTTTCGGAGACTGCGGGGACTGTGGGATAGCTGGAGTCCTCAGTACCCCCTCCCTCCCTCCATGAGCGTCCATTTGATTCTTTGGCTTTCTGTTACGCTTGTCACACAGCACTGTGCTGTGGCCTCTGCCTATCATAGCCTGGAGATTTTTTCAAATGCTTTGTCATTTTGTCTTCTTTAATGCAGCTCTGATAGAACAGATTTGTCTCCCCATACAGTGATCAGATCCAGTATCTTCCATACGGTCCACGCTGGAGCTCTTTTTGGATTTGGAACTGCATCGCCACCTGTGCTGATCAGAGCTCCACGCTGGGCAAACAGGAAATGCAATTCAAAAGTTCACAGGGCTTTTCCTGTCTACCTGGCCAGTGCATCCGAGTTCAGATTGCTGTCCAGAGCGGTCACAATGGTGCACTGTGGGATACCACCCGGAGGCCAATACCATTGCTTTTGCGCCATACTAACCCTAATCTGACATGGCAATACTGATTTCAGCGCTACTCCTCTCGTCGGGGAGGAGTACAGAAATCGGTTTAAAGAGCCCTTTATATCGATATAAAAGGCCTCGTTGTGTGGACGGGTGCAGGATTAAATCGGTTTAACGCTGCTCAATTCGGTTTAAACGCGTAATGTAGACCAGGCCATAGAGTCTGGTTCTACATTGCCTTGCATTTTGTGTAGTCATTTACACTGTGGAAGGAGTGTGCAGAAAACTGCCTTTCTGATTTGGTAGCATTTTACCCAGATTTGCACTCACTTTACATAAATGGCTACACAAAGTACAAGGCAGCTGAGAATCAGGACAACTGGACAACTTCTGATCTTACTTATGCTGGAGTAAATCTGGAGTAACTCCAGTAAATTCACTGGAGTTACTCTGGGTTTACAGCAGGATAATTAAGAAAAGACTCTTTCCCACTAAGGTCTGTAAGTCTCAGAGACTTTGATCATTATCTTGAGTTTTTATTTACCAGTTTCTTAAAACCGCCAACAAGATGCTTTTTTGGTAAATAAGTGCATTCAGCGCTCTACTAAAACAAAATCATGTAGCAAATACTACACTTTATATCTGAACAGCATGATTAGTTCTTTGTTTTTGCTGTTCAGCAAACTGCTTTGCCTCACTGGGTCAGTGGTCTTCTGTTCTCCTTGCAACACTACACTAGTGCCAGTAACGTCACTCCACTTCCTCCCCCAGCTAGCAGTGCCGGCTTTAAAATCATGGCAGCAGACCAACAGTGACAATGGGTCATTGACAGTGTCTCTTCTCTTCCTCCATCCCAGCCTGTTTCACCGTTTTGTGACATTCAGAGAAGGATTTAGATGTTTACATGAATCAAAACAGTGTCTGTGGTTACACTAACCAATCTAAATCCTTAGTACGTATATAATGCTATCTCTCTACGTAAGGCACACACTCTTAATATAGTGTATATATACTCACAACAGCCCTTTGTGGCAAGGAAATACTCTGATCTACATTTTGCAAATGGGGAACTGCAGCAGAGTGGCTAAGTGACTTGTCTAAGATCATGTAGGAAGTCTGTGGCAGAGGAGGAAATTGGACACAGGTATCTCAAATCATAGGCTATTGTCCCAACCACTGGAATATCCTGCCATTCAGCTGTATATCTTCACTGCACCATACAAACATTAATCTTCACAAATGCACTTTGAAGGTTTGTTATCCCCATTTTACAGAGAGGGGAAACAGATACTGAAACTGAGTTATGTACCCAAGGTCACACAGCAAGATATTGACAAACCGGGATTACAGCTCAGGAGTTTCTGGTTCTTGGTTTTATGCTCTCTTCTATGGACTGCTTTATATCTCATCTAGAGTAGGGGTTCCCAAACTGTGGGCCACGATACACAGTCCCGGGTGGGCCACTGGTGCGGCCATGGGTGGAGTTTGGGGAGGGTATGCGGGAGAGCATTGTGAAGTGAACAGTGACAGAGTGGCAGCTGGTTATGACTCTTGCCCAGGACCGGAGGAGCCCAGCGACCCTATGGTTGGTGGCAGAGGGCAAAACAGAGGTAGTGAGCAAGAAGGGGCTGACTCCGAGAGGCTGTGGACCCCAGAGTGACTGGAGGGTTCGCAGCCATTCCTGCTCCAAACTGCCACACCCTGTGATCCGTGGCTATCAGGCTCCCTTGAGTATTGGCCACACAGCTGTCCCCAGGGACTGAGGCTTGGTAATGCTGCTGTGTTTCCACCTGGACAATACCCTGATCAGGACTGTCATAGATAACAGCCAGGCCCAGCCCGAACACCTGCCTTTGCCTGGCACTGGCAGTCCCCAGGCCCTTTCCTCATTCCGGGCAGGGGTTGCCTGTGAGGCACACCAGGTGCTGTCTGGGTGACTGTCAGGTGGGGTTGGACTGTCAGGTGACAAGCTCAAGGCACTCAGGCTGCTGAGGCAGAGAGCGTCATGGGGACTGGCTGTGGCACCTGCCTGGCCCCTTTGTCCTTTTGCTGGCCCTGATCGCATCTGAGGTGAGGCACCCTGTGGTGCCCCCTCCCTGACGAATGTATGGCAGCCCGGGAAGGCCAGGCCACATGCTCAGCAGTCCCTTGCCTGATTTCCCACTTGATCAGCCTGATGGAACGACAGCTCACCTGCCTGGTGGGCGAGGTGGGAGGGGGCACTATCAAACTGTATACATTGATAGTGTGGGGGTCACAATGTAAAGGTTTGGCCGCCTCTCAGACAGCTTGAGTTGCTGCCTGCCCTGGGCAGGCACCCACCTTACCCTCAGTCTCCCCTTCCAGAAAGCAGCGGGAAGTGTTAATAGTGGACCGCAGGGCCTATTGCAGTTGCACAGGTTGGCCTCAGGGATAAAAAGTTTGGGAACCCCGATCTAGAAGTTCAACACTTTATTTATTTATTTATTTTGAGACAATTAAGGGCAGATCTTTGGTCCCCTTTAGGGCACTTTGCCTTAATGGATCTGCTAACTTTTTGAGCCAGCTATGCTTGTTCTAAGCTAACCTGGCAAAGACATCAGTGAGTGAATAAGCATGGGCCACTCTGGTGATCAGCATCAATGTAAGAGTTCTGTGGGATGCAAAACAGAGCAGCACCTTTTCTACTATGTTTCAAAATAAAAAGTCTTGAACATTGGCTTCAGTATCCAGTAACCTAAGTCTTCTTGTGTCCATGTGGGAAAAGCTCTCCACCAGAAAAGAACCTGCTCAAACTGCCATCATTTCTCTATAATCTCTATTTATAGAAGAAAAAGAAAGAGAGAACCAGATCTTCACCTCCATTCCCACTTGTTTTATGCCATAATAATAATGACAAAAAATAGCTATACATTTGCCAGATCTGCCCAGATGAGAATTCCCTTGGCATGGGAGAAATCCTGGAGTGGCAAAGAGTTGATGTAGCTGTCTCTCTGCCGCACCCCACATCCTGGCCCCTAGTGTAGAAGACGTTTCTGGGGAGGCAGGAGTGTAGCTGGAGTGTCCCAGCAATCTCCCATTGCTGGAAAAGCCCTTGAGGCTATGGACAGCCATCATACTATTGGCTGTTTTAAATTATGCCAGGGAATGGGTTGACCCCAGCATATGGGAGTTACAGAAGTGGCTTAAAGCCACCCTTTCCCCCCTCACCTTAGATGCACCAAGCATATCGCAGCCACACCTGAGGATGTGTAGTACACATTATGCAGATCAATCACTGAACATAAAAAAGGTGTTTATAATCACATAACAATGGAAAGATTGTTATGAACTTCATAATAAAACTGGGTTAGTAAGGTACAAAAAAGAGTAAATTTGGCCACCTGTGTCTCTATATCAGCATGGTTGAGAAAAGTCAGACAAACTGTAAAATCTTGGTTAGTCTTCAGGGCCGGGCCGGGGGACAAGTGGGACAATTTGCCTCAGGCCCTGCAGGGGCCCCCACGAGAATATAGTATTCTATAGTATTGCAACTTTTTTTGTGGAAGGGGCCCCTGAAATTGCTTTGCCCCAGGCCCCCTGAAACCTCTGGGTGGCTCTGTTGGTCTTATCACGTTTCAATTAAGGGCACTTTCCAATGGCCACCATATCCTCCTCTTTAGAGTACCAGTTTTCCATCATGAGTATGCAGGACTACTTCATTGGGCTGCAACAAGAACAGGACAAACTTGTCTTGCTGAATAGATATTATCCACACCAAGTAAAGCAGGAGACCTTCATGTAAACAGGGAAGCACAAAATCAAGCTTCTCTCTCTGAATACTTGTACTCAGAAAATCTATATTCTAGAGCAGTTCCCACTACTAGCATTCAAAAGTGCCAGCTGCTAAATTACAGTGGCAGCATAGATCTGTATCAGTATGCACCATATTAAAAGTCTTTGGGGTGTTAGATAAGATCTGTACAATATTTGATACTGCTTATTAAGATAGTTGGTACGAATAGTTTTTTAATGGCTATGGTGAGAATCTTGATTTGCTTGATTATGTAAATTCTTAGACAGGTGTTCAGTCTGAGTCTATGGTCAGAATCTTAATTATGTAAATTCTTAGTTTTTCCATTGCATAGTTGTGTGCAGAGAGGATCTGATTCTCCTCTCAAATCAGTTACACAGTGTTGACTTCAACAGAGCTATTCTTGATTTTCACCAGAGTAAATGAGAAGAGCATCAGGCCCACTGAGTTCTGACAATTTCCCCGGAAAGTGAAATTGACAGAAGTCTGTGCTTCCAAATACTGTCAGGGGACTATGTGGTATAATGGAGAAGCTGACAAGATTTGTGGATGGTGAGCTCCTTTTGAGCCACTAACATGTCAACCTGTGCCTGTGGGGAAACTTCAGTATGTTCTGCTTGCACTAAGATATAAATTATGATGAAAATTAGCTATGTGGCACAGGCCTGGTGGCTAAAAACAGGAGGGTGGTGGTGAGGTGTTATTTTTATCAGAATATAAAAAATATATAAAAAAGGCACCAGGCCACAATAATCCACAATAAATATGTAATGTTTGTTTATTTTTAGACACTAGCTATTTATTTTTGACTATAGATGAGCAAAGAGAAACAGTTCATTGCCACCACTAATCATTCTTTTCCTCAAACAGCCAAGAAACTACTTAGAATTGGCAGCTGTGTCTAGCACTGGTACCCAGCACTGGTGGAAGCACTAGTGTAGACAGAGGATCAGGCCTCTGTGCCATCATGTCATCTAGATCTGCTTTGAGCAGGGTGGTAAAAACATCTGCTTGGGTCTATATAGGGGCTCCCGTGGTTGCTTGCTGCGCTGGTGTGAGACCAAAGGTGAGGGAAAAATTACCAGTGCAGAAAAGGCCTCGTCGTTTTTGGATGCATATGTGTCTGAAAGCAGAATCTATCCCTAAACATTCAATTAAAAATGGAAAGTTAAGACATACTGAATAGAAATGTTGGAATTGTACAAATGATAGAACTGCCTGTTCTTTCCTTGCTAGATCTGGCTCGTTGACTTTCACTGCAGCATCTTTCCCACTTGAAAAGCTAAAACCTGGGAAAGCAGGAGAATGCTAAAAAGCCAATAATTTCTGATACTGAGAAATGTTATTGTTCCTCATCGCCAGTGTGTCCTTGGCATCAGCCAGTCCAGCTGTAATATTGCTAATGGAGAAGTGAAAGGACACTAATTATGGGTTTGGATTCATTTGACCAGCTGAATATCTGTCCCCTAGAAGGACACAGAAGGAGAAAGGATTTTTTTTCACTTACTCAACAACATATCTCCCAGAATCACATTTATAGCTGATGAAAGGAAAATTGGCATTTGCCCCCTTCTGTGTTTAAACGAGTCGACATTCTAACAGCCTATATAAAAAGAGTAATATGTTCTGATAGGTTTCTGAAGTTTGCTTCCTGCCACCCTCTGGCACAAAGTGCACCAGGGCTGCAAAACCCCTTGATACAAGCCCTGTCTCCTCCAAATAGAAATCGGGTCAGGATAGAAAGGCAGAAGATGAAAGACTGAACTTCAAAAGCGTGGCAACCCTACATGACTGTCTTTTACACCAGTCAGCACCAGAAAGACGTGAAGCCTGTTTGGATTTTGCAACATGTAATACTTTTCAGATTTTTAAGAGCCTGATCCTGGAAGGTGCTGAATACTTTTAACTGCCAGTAACTTCCATGGGAGCTGATCAAGCTCATCATCTCTTGGTATTAGGCCCTTGGTTCATTTCTCCAGAGTGGCTAATTTTGAATTTGTTTTTCATCCCCAATGACCCATGAAACATCACTTACCTGTAAGAAAGAACTTATTCCTTTTCAGCTGTAGTTGTCTAAGGCAGTGGTCCCCAATGTGGTGCCCACAGGTGCCATTGCGCCTGCCAGGGCATCTATGTGTGCCTGCGTACTGGCTGGCGGACAAGCATCTGCCGAAATGCCACTGACAAGCGGCAATGTCAAGAGGCATTGCTGCCGAAATGCTGCTGAAAATCAGCGGCATTTTGGCAGCGACGCCTCTTGACGTTGCCTCTTCTCGGCGGCATTTCGGCAGATGCTTTTCTGCCGGCCAGGGTCCTCGGTGGCACCCGCCAAATGGAAAAGGTTGGGGACCACTGGTCTAAAGCCTGGTCTACCTACATGAAGGATATTCTTCGAAAATGACAATGAGGAGGCATAGAGAGTGATTCTCAACCAGGGCAGAGGTCTTCCTGGGGATACATCAACTTATCTAGATACTTGCCTAGTTTTAAAACAAGCTACATAAAAAGCACTAGCAAAGTCAGTACAAACTAAAGTTTCATACAGACAAAATAAGCAATTTTTCAGTAATAGTGTGCTGTGACACTTTTTTGTATTTTTCTGTCTGATTTTTGTAAGCAAATAGTTTTTAAGTGAGGTGAAACTTGGGGTATGCAAGACAAAACAGTCCTTGTCAGTACAGTACAGGGATTCAGTAATCTGGAAAAGCTGAGAATCACTGGCATAGAGAAGAAATGGTTGGAGTCATCCATGAGGATGCAGTTCATATAACAGAGATCAGCCTTTGCAGAATTCTGCCATCCCAAACAGGAGGCTTTCTGTACACTGAATAATACTTTCATTATTTATATATATGCAATATACATGAAATGGCCATACTAAGTCTGACCAATGGTCCCTCTAGCCCAGTATCCAGTCTTCCAATGTTGGCAAATGCCAGGTGCTTCAGAGGTAGTGAACAGAACAGGGCAGTTTATCAAATGATTCATCCCCTTTCATCCAGTCCCAGCTTCTAGCGGTCAGAGGTTTAGGGACACCTAGATCATGGTGTTGTGTCCCTGACTATCTTGGCAAATAGCCATTTGTGGACCTATCCTCCAGGAACTTATCTAATTCTTTTTGTAACCCAGTTATACTTTTGGCCTTTACAACATCCCTTGGCAATGAGGTCCACAGGTTGACTGTGTGTTGTGTGAAGAAGTACTTCCTTTTGTTTGTTTTAAACCTGCCTCCTATTAATTTCATTGAATGGCATTGGTTTGTGTATTATGTGAAAGAGAAATAAGATTTCCTTATTCACTTTCTCCACACCATTCATGATTTTATAAACCTCTCTCTTATCCCCCCAATTGTCTCTTTTTTCCAAGCTGAACAGTCCCAGTCTTTTTAATCTCTCCTCATATGGAAGCTGTTCCATCATTGTGTTGCCCTTCTCTGTATCGTTTTCCAATTCCAATATACCTTTTTTGAGATGGGGTGACCAGAACTGCATGCAGTATTCAAGGCGTGGACATACTATGGATTCATTTAGTGGCATGATATTTTCTGTTTTATTATCCAGTCCTTTCCTAATGGTTCCTAGCATTGTTAACTCTGTTGACTGCAGCTGCACATTGAGCAGATGTTTTCAGAGAACTATCCATGATAATGCCAAGATCTCTTTCTTGAGTGGTAACAGCTGATTTAGAACCTATCATTTTGTATCTGTAGTTGAAATTATGTTTTCCAGTGTGCTCTACTTTGCATTTGTCAACATTGAATTTCGTCTGCCATTTTGTTGCCCAGTCACCGAGTTTTGTGAGATCCCTTTGTAACTCGTTGCAGTCAGCTTTGGACTTAACTATTTTGAGTACTTTAGTATCATCTGCAGACTTTGCCACTTCACTGTGTACCCTTTTTTCCAGATCATTTATGAATATGTTGAACATCAGTGGTCCCAGTACAGATCCTCTTTCCACTGAAAACGGACTGTTTATTCCTACCGTTTTCCCCTATCTTTTAGCCAGTTAGTGATCCATCAGAGGACATTCCCTCTCATCTCTTGATTGCTTACTTTGCTTAAGAGCCTTTGGTGAGGGACCTTGTCAAAAGCTTTCTGAAAGACCAAGTACACCATATCTGCCTTTGTCCATGTTTGTTGACAGCCTTAAAGAATTCTAATAGATTGGTGAGTTATGATTTCACTTTACAAAAGCTGTGCTGATCTTCCCCAACACATCATGTTCATCTATATATCTCATAATTCTGTTCTTTACTAAGGGCAACCTCCCTAAATTGCCTAAGGAGGTTGTGGAATCTCTGTCATTGGAGGGTTTTAAGAGCAGGTTAGACAAACACCTGTAAGAGGTCGTCTAAATAATACTTAGACCTGCCTTGAGTGCAGGGGACTGGACCAGATGACCTCTCGATGCCCCTTCCAGTCCTGTGATTCTATAATTTCAACCAATTTGCCTGTTAGGCAGTTAGGCTTACCAGCCTGTAATTGCCAGGATTGTGTCTGGATCCTTTTTTTTAAAAAACAGTGTCACATTAGCTATCCAAACAGTCATCTGGTAGAGAAGCTGATTTAAGTGATAAGTTACATACCACAGTTAGTAGTTCTGCAATTTCATATTTGATTTATTTCAGAACTCTTGGGTGAATACAATCTGGTCCTAGTGACTTATTACTGTTTAATTCAGGGGTAGGCAACCTATGGCACGTTTGCCAAAGGCAGTACGCGAGCTGATTTTCAGTGGCACTCACACTGCCCGGTCCTGGCCACCATGGGGGGGGCTCTGCATTTTAATTTAATTTTAAATGAAGCTTCTTAAACATTTAAAAAACCTTATTTACTTTACATACAACAATTGTTTAGTTATATATTATAGACTTATAGAAAGAGACCTTCTAAAAACGTTAAAATGTATGACTGGCATGCGGAACCTTAATTTAGAGTAAATAAATGAAGACTTGGTACACCACTTCTGAAAGGTTGTCGACCCCTGGTTTAATTTATCATTTTGTTCCAAAACTTCTTCTATTGACACCTCAATCTGTGTTGTTGCCTAAAAAGAATGACTCAGGTGTGGGAATCTCGCTCACATACTCTGCAGCAAAGACTGATTCAGAGTCTGGGGAGGTGTAGAGCCAGGTTTTGTGTTTGCCCTGTGATAGCGAATGGAGGCCAGTACCAAAGTTTGCGTGTAGATCTAGTCTTCTGTAAAGTAGAGTGGCGTTTGAATCTGGAGGTTTGGTTTGGGACCTCAAAATAGGACCTAAGGAGTGCATAGGCCTTGCGTTGGCTGTCTGAACAGGAGTGAATTTTGTCCTTTATGATTTACACATGCAAAATAATAATCTCCTACTTGTAAAAAAAAAAAAAGATTTAGTAGCAAATATAATTCTGTAAGAATGCCTCATTTTGCTAAGATCAAATTACTGCTACAACATTACACCAGGACATTTGCTATTATGGTGTTGTCTGAGTATAGTGTTATAAATAATTAAAAGTGAGCTATGTTGCCAGTAAACAAAGTACATCTAATGGTGCATTATCCTTTCTTGTATATTATGTTTGTCCGTTACTTGCTAAATTGCAAAATTCAGTCGTCTGCAAGGGCTCAGAGAGACTTATGTGAAAATTAGTCTCATTCAAGTGTATTATTTTATTGTGTTATTGATAATAGTAGATCCTAAAGGCAATGGATGTAGTAATAACATGTAGCCCTTTTCATCCGGAGATCTCAAAGCACTTTCCAAAGGAGATAAGTATCACTATATCCATTTTACAGATTGGGAAATGGAGGCACTGAGAGGAAAAGTGGCTTTCCCAAGGTAACGCAGAAAACTAGTGGCAGAAGTAGGGATTGAATGAGGTCTCCTGAATCCGAGCCCAGTGCCCCATTCATGAGGCCATGCTGCTTTGTTGCTTTAGTCACGCTGTCTGTCTTTAGGATGCATGCTATAGGCTTTGTATGCTGCTAACACTGGTTTTTGGATGAGAATGATTGATTGAATAAAGGAGGAGTAAAGGTGTTTGTATTCCATCTATGCATCCATGTCCCCCCCAGTTATGGAGCTGCCCAGGGACAGTCTAGTCTGCAGCTTAACATGGAGCAGCCAAAGGGTTGCCCTAATTTATGTTCAGCAGCAATGGACTGTTTTTGCAGCCAAGAATAGTTAAAGTTGCAGCCGTGCTCCTGTCATGCCCCTGCCATATCCTGACAGTGGTGCCTACAAGAAGGGTTCTGTGTCACTCAGGGAAACCCCTGTGTTAGAGGCAGTCATTCTAAATTGGCTGGTTAAGCAGGCTTGCCACTTCCTTTATATCTGCTTCACAATTTGGGGAAGTCATGTGTGATGGTATAGGTAAAGGTAGCAGGTCAAATTCAGCCTTCAGATACCTCATTTGATAATAATTTAATAATAGAATTGGACGGGTGAACATGAGGGTGGGACTTAGCTCAATAGGTCTAACATGCTGTTTCTTTAAGAACCAAAGCTAGACACACAGGGCGTGACACTCTGCTGCCTCTTACCTATTTTCTCCTTTACAAAGTGGGTGTAAAATTGGAATTCTTTGCTCTGTACACCGGGTGTAAAATTGGAATTCTTTGCTCTGTAATATTTAATGCTCACTTTCCACTTGCTTTGCACAGGATTAAATCACTGTTCAAAGTGTTGTGTGTCCAATGGAGCTATGGATCTTGAGGACTCGGCCTATTAAAACTGACCGACCAAGTTATCTGACCTTATGAATAAATGCAACACTTTCAAGTTAGATTTTTTTTAAAACAATGAATAAGATAATGAACTAATAGCAAATTGGGATACTTTCTGCTTTATAGATCTGGACTGACACAAAGAAAGGATGTTTTCAGAGAAACATTGGTACTGGTGCTCAGAAACAATTTTTCTATTCCAGATTGTTTCCCCTATTTATTTACCCTCACCTAGTTCTATGTGAACTATTCATGCCTGAATTTCACTAACTCGGAATGATGTGAAATGTAGTCGGAAGTAAGTTTACTGTGATCATTCGTCCTGTGTCTCTGTGTGTAAATAAATAAAACCCCTAAGTTAGTGGAGCTTCTTTTTGTCTTTTGTTTGCACAGTTCTCTCAGCTAGGTCAGACCTGGACTTTTTCTAGGCAGATAATATCATTCACAGCACATATGACTGCTGGTGTTTTTGTTTGCAAGGACATGAATACACCATCCTTTGTCCACCTTGCCCCAGATGTATTAGTAATGAAAAAAGAATTTGGAGTGAGAGAGTTGATATGAATAGTCATATAACAATAAATAATATTAAAAAAAAGGAACTTTGCAAATGCCCACTCTTTTGCCTGAGTTACAGTTTGAACTATTATATTGGGATTCTTTGACAGAACTGAGAGAAGAGAGCACAAAAGACATAGTTGCCTGAATTATTAATTGAAATCCAGAGAGCCCAAATTGCTACAATTAAAACCTCAAGGATCCTCCCCACCATCCATTTGAAAAAAAAGTTTTATTCACCTCTGCAGGCATCTTTGTAAAATGGAAGCTCTCTTGTGCTCTTTTGAAATCAGTTAGTGCATATAGGAGTGTGGATTCTCAGAATTATCTATAATGCATGGTGCTTTCTGCATTCAGTGGCATTTTTCCGACTTTCTTTACGTCATTTGCCATTTGTGAAGGTTGCCTGGGTAATGACCAATCATCTTGGGAGAAGTGCCTGCTAGTGGAGACAACATAGGCTTTCTTCTTTTCAGTATTCTGCAGTATGTATTTAAGAGTTGTTATAGGATCAGGATTGCAGATTTCTGTTTAGTTAGCGGAGGGTGAAAGTTTACAGAGTATGAAATACCAGCTTATAAGCATGGAGAGTAAGTTTTAATTTGTTCGGTTTTATTGAGACATGTCGGGCCAAACTCAGCCATGCAGTAAGTGGATCCAGTCCCAGTGAGCTTCCCCTTTCTTTAATATTTACAACCTGATATTTACTTTTTATTATACATGCATAACTGATCATGAACTAAATAACCAACAGTAAGGAGGTTGAAACTACCCTGAACAAAGAAATACTAGCAATTCTGTGTAAACATCAACATGTCAGGATGCCATTCTGTTTGTAGGTATGAATCTAGATACCATTTCCCACCAACACACGTGCACCAAGTATGGCCACTCATCCCAAACATATTTTCAGAGCAATAGATTAAAAACAATACCCTACAATGTGTTGAAATGCAGATCATTCAGTACTGCATCATGGTTGCTTCTGAGGTAACTGGGAATTGTTGAATAGTCTTCACTGTACTGTATGTACACAATGGGCCACATCCGATGGAAATCCATAGGATGTCCAAAGCTGAGCCCTATTCTGTGAGATGTTGAGTTCACTCCACTTCAGCAGGGCAGAATTTGGCCTGTAGGATAGACTTTTGCAGGATGGAAACCTATGGGTTCCAAGGACATTGGAGTTTTCTGTGCTGTATCCTGTGGATACTGAGTGCCCTCAACTCTCTTGAAAGTCAATGGAAGTTGAGGGTGCTCAGAACCTCAGAGGGTGGGACCCAGCTTTAGATCTCCAATGGCTTTTAACATGGGAAGGCATTTTCTGGACAGTGTATGCAAAAATATAATGAAGACTATTCAGAAGTTCCCAGTTATCTCAGAGGCAGCCATAAAGTATCTCTGCATAAGCAGCATTATGACACGTTTAATTATTTGTGTAACCCCTTTGGGGTTTAGAGAGCATGGCCCCTTTAAATCTTTTTCCCAGTGGGGAGGGAGAGAGTAAGGAAAAAAGAGGGAAACTCCACGGGGAGGCATGGAGCTCCAGGGAGGGAGAGGAGAGCCGGCAGGCCCTGGAGAAGGAAGCAGGGAGAACCTGCCTGAGGAGAACAGGCCCGATCGGGGACACCCCAGGACAGGAGCCAGGAGGAGCACTGTGCCAGGGAGGAATCGCCGAGAAGGACAGGCCGGAGCTGGACCCAGTATCACGACTGCCCAGAGCTGTGTGGGGCTGTGAGTACCGGGGCTTGTGACTCTGCCTTGGGAACAAGGAGGGAGGCTGCTAGCCAGTTAAGTGGGGAGGTGGTCGCTCTGTGTAGCGTTGCAGAGAGCGGCAGAAGAGGGCACCAGAGGGGTTTGCTGGGGAAAGTTCATTGGCACCGAAGACAACCAGGAGCCCCCAAGACTCACCACTGGACTGGAACTTTGCTCAGGACTCCTGAACTATGTGTGCAGACACATTGCTCAGTGTCTGCCCTTCCAGACTGTGCTACCACTGGGCCTGTGGGGCCTTGGTTTGGATGCAGCCCTGTTTTACTGCTCCCCCTATATTTCCCCTTGTTGTTTTTCTCCTCTCATCCCTCTGTAAATAAATATCTCCCTTTGTTATATCCATTGTACTTTTCCTGTGCATGTGTGTGTTCACTCTGGGGGGTTTGGAACAGGTGCCCCTGGGGTGGAAGGGATTTCTCCTGCTGCATTCCTGCGTGCGCCTTCTCTTGGCCAGAGCTGCCTGTAGAGCAGACTCCATCTTGGCCACGAGGGCGCTAAAGTTACATTTGTTTTAATTAACTCATTAGAAAATGTTTTTGGGATGAGTGTGTGTGTTGGTAGAAAGATTTGTGTGTGCTTAGTGGGAAGGGGTAAATGGACTCATAACTATACATAGAATGGAATGCTGATATAGTGCAGTTGCTCTGTAAAATTACTACGGTTTCATAGTTCAAATTAGTAACTGACTCATCAACGTTGGTTATTTATTGCTTAATGTTTTTTTGTGCCCACACACAAGTGCACTGGATCACAACCACCTTGCACAACATACAGGCTTCCAGGGTAAAGTTTTCAAGCACATAGATCTGTTGCACTTCTAGTTTCAGCTGATCGTAAATATACCGAGAACAAGTCAGAAATATAAATGGGTTTTCTTCACTTTTTTCCCAAACAGATGTCTGCAGTCAGGACATTTTATTTAGCATAACAGGTTTCACTTCATACAATTTTTGGATGCTACTTTATTTTAAGGTATATTTAAGGTTGCTTTGCATTGCCAGAGTCATACAAAGCAATTGGAGCACACTGGCGAGTCTGGAGTGGGAAGGGGGAGAGAATGAATCACCACTTTAGTCTGAGGTTTTGCTCTTTTTATCATGCTTTAAGGAAAATGTGTTTTACAATAAGCAGATGTGTTTCCCTGCCTTTAACAGTTGATAGTGCCATTTTACTTCTCTTTTCTTGATGTCACATGAATGGTTTTGTGTATGCTTAATGGCTCAGTTGCATTTTGGAAAGAAAAGCAATGATTACAAAGAACAGTTAGGGTGTGCTCAGTTTCTTTATAGTCTTTGATTTCCCCTTTTGTTGGTGCTTCAGGAAACAGAGTGGGTCATTTTGTGTTACTTTAGGTGGAATCCTCAAGACAGAAAAAAAAAATCATCTGATGATAACTGGATAAGGTATGTCAGCTAGAACAGGGACACTTGAAAACATCCAGAAGTCCAAATAATTGTCCCTGAGATTCTTCTAGTCCCTCAAGTGAGAGAAGTCAGCAGAAAATACTGGAGGTGAGCCTAGGCTACATGATAGGTATGAAGCAGAAGGCTTTGTGGTTTTTTTGGAACACTGGGCCACACTCTAGTGCAGGGGACCCCAACCAGGTGCCGCGGGGGCATCTAAATGCACCTATGTCCTGGCCGGCAATCAAGCATCCGCTGAAATGCCGCCAAAACTCGGCGGCATTTTGGCTGCGACGCCTCTGGATGATGCTGCTAGCTGCCAACAAGCGACGTCATCCAGAGGCATCGCTGCTGAAATGCCGCCGAATTTCGGTAGCATTTTGGCGGATGCTCGACCGCCGCCACGGTCCTTCGTTTGGCATCCGCCAGATGAAAAGGTTCGGGACCACTGCTCTAGTGGGAGATCGGGGTGTACAAACAGGAATGAGTAATGAGCAACTGAGAGGTGATTTTACCTCTGTAGGGCATAGGTGAGACTAGTATTAGAAAACTGCATCCAGTTCTGGTGTCCACATTTTAAAAAAAGGATGTTGAAAATTTGAGGAGAGTGCAGAAAAGAGCCACAAAAGTGATTCAAAGGTTGTAGAAAATGCCTTACTGTGAGAGACTTAAAGGACTCTGACTATTTAGATTACCAAACAGAAGACTGAGAGGTGACTTAATTACAGTGCATCTTCACAAGGAGGAAATGCCAGGCACTAAAGGGCTCTTTAATGTAGTGAAGAAAAGCAAAACAAGAACCTAAAATGGCTGGAATCTGAAGCCAGACAAATTCAAATTAGAAGTAAGGCATACATTTTTAACAGTGAGGATGATGATTAACTATTGGAACATACTGCCAAGGAAAGTGATAGATTTTCCATTTCTTGATGCCTCCAAACTAAGACTTGGTTGGCTTTCTACAAGGCATGCTTCAGTCAAACACAAGTTATTAAGCTCAATGCAGAGGTAACTGTGTGAAATTTAGTGGCCTTTGATATATCTGAGGCCATATTAGATGATCTGCCTTAATATCTATGAATCTAAGATATACATACAGAATGATGGGTTTTAAATTAGCTGTTACCACTCAAGAAAGAGATTTTGGAGTTCATAGACTTTAAGATCAGAAGGGACCATTATGATCATCTAGTCTGACCTCCTGCACAATGCAGGCCACAGAATCTCACCCATCCACTTCTATAACAAACCCCTAACCTATATCTGAGTTACTGAAGTCCTCTAATTGTGGTTTGAAGACCTCAAGCTGCAGAGAATCCTCCAGCAAGTGACCCGTGCCCCATGCTGCAGAGGAAGGCGAAAAAACTCCAGGGCCTCTGCCAATCTGCCCTGGAGGAAAATTCCTTCCCGACCCCAAATATGGCGATCAGTTAAACCCTGAGCATGTGGGCAAGACTCACCAGCCCACACCCAGGAAAGAATTCTCTGTAGTAACTCAGATCCCAACCCATCTAACATCCCATCACAGACCACTGGGCATACTTACCTGCTGATAATCAAAGATCAATTGCTAAATTAATTGCCAGAATTAGGCTATCCCATCATACCATCCCCTCCATAAACTTATCAAGCTTAGTCTTAAAGCCAGGTATGTCTTTTGCCCCCAACTACTCCCCTTGGAAGGCTGTTCCAGAACTTTACTCCCCTCTAATGATTAGAAACCTTCGTCTAATTTCAAATCTAAACTTCCTAGTGTCCAGTTTATATCCATTTGTTCTTGTGTCCACATTGGTACTAAGCTTAAATAATTCCTCTCCCTCCCTGATATTAATCCCTCTGATATATTTATAAAGAGCAATCATATCCCCCCTCAATCTTCTTTTGTTTAGGCTAAACAAGCCAAGCTCTTTGAGTCTCCTTTCATAAGACAGGTTTTCCATTCCTCGGATCATCCTAGTAGCCCATCTCTGAACCTGTTCCAGTTTGAATTAATCCTTCTTAAACATGGGAGACCAGAACTGCACACAGTATTCCAGGTGAGGTCTCACCAGTGCCTTATATAACGGTACTAACACCACCTTATCTTTGCTGGAAATACCTCGCCTGATGCATCCTAAAACCGCATTAGCTTTTTTAACGGCCATATCACCTTGGCGGCTCATAGTCATCCTGTGATCAACCAATACTCCAAGGTCCTTCTCCTCCTCTGTTGCTTCCAACTGATGTGTCCCCAATGTATATCTAAAATTCTTCTTATTAATCCCTAAGTGCATGACCTTGCACTTTTCACTATTAAATTTCATCCTATTACTATTACTCTAGTTTACAAAGTCATCCAGATCTTCCTGTATGATATCCCGTTCCTTCTCTGTGTTAGCAATACATCCCAGCTTTGTGTCATCTGCAAACTTTATTAGCACATTCTCGCTTTTTGTGCCAAGGTCAGTAATAAAAAGATTAGTCCCAAAACTGATCCCTGAGGAACTCCACTAGTAACCTCCTTCCAGCCTGACAGTTCACCTTTCAGTACAACCTGTTGTAGTCTCCCCTTTAACCAGTTCCTTATCCACCTTTCAATTTTCATACTGATCCCCATCTTTTCTAATTTTAACTAATAATTCCCCATGTGGAACCATGTCAAATGCCTTACTGAAATCGAGAAAAATTAGATCCACTGTGTTTCCTTTGTCTAAAAAATCTGTTACCTTCTCAAAGAAGGAGATCAGGTTGGTTAGGCACAATCTACCTTTTGTAAAACTATGTTGTATTTTGTCCCAATTACCATTGACCTCAATGTCGTTAACAACTTTCTCCTTCAAAAATTTTTTCAAGACCTTACATACTACAGATGTCAAACTAACAGGCCTATAGTTATTCGGATCACTTTTTTTCCCTTTCTTAAAAATAGTAACCATGTTAGCAATTCTCCAGTCGTACTGTACAACCCCTGAGTTTACTGATTCATTAAAAATTCTTGCTAATGGGCTTGCAATTTCATGTGCTAGTTCCTTTAATATTCTTGGATGAAGATTATCTGGGCCCACCGATTTTGTCCCATTAAGCTGTTTGAGTTTGGCTTCTACCTCGGATGTGGTAATATCTACCTCCATATCCTCATTGCCATTTGTCATCCTACCATTATCCCTAAGCTCCTCATTAGCCTAATTAAAGACTGAGGCGAAGTATTTGTTCAGATATTGGGCCATGCCTAGATTATCCTTAACCTCCATTCCATCCTCAGTGTTTAGCGGTCCCACTTCTTCTTTCTTTGTTTTCTTCTTATTTATATGGCTATAGAACCTTGTACTATTGGTTTTAATTCCCTTTGCAAGGTCCAACTCTACATGACTTTTGGCCTTTCTCACTTTATCCCTACATGATCTGACCTCAATAAGGTAGTTTTCCTTGCTAATCCTTCCCATCTTCCACTCCTTGTAGGCTTTCTGCTTTTTCCTAATCACCTCTCTCAGATGCTTGCTCATCCAGCTTGGCCTACAACTCCTGCCTATGATTTTTCCCCCTTTCTTGGGATGCAGGCTTTTGATAGTTTCTGCAACTTTGACTTGAAGTAATTCCAGGCCTCCTCCGCCTTTAGATCCACAAGTTCTTCAGTCCAATCCACTTCTCTAACTAATTTCCTTAATTCTTTAAAGTTAGCTCTTGAGAAGTCAAAAACCCTAGTCCCAGATCTATTTTTGTTTATCCTTCCATCTAGTTTGAACTGAATTAGCTCATGATCACTCGAACCAACGTTGTCCCCTACAACCATTTCTTCCATGAGGTCCTCACTACTCACCAAAACCAAATCTAAAATGGCATCCCCTCTTGTTGGTTCTTCAACTACTTGGTGAAGAAATCCATCAGCTATCTCATCCAGAAAAATCTGAGCTCTATTATTGTTACTAGCACTTGTCCTTCAGTCTATATCTGGGAAGTTAGTCTCCCATGATCACACAGGTCCCATTAGTGTTTACTTCATTAAAAACATTAAGGAGGTCTCTATCCATATCCAAATCAGATCCCAGCGGTCTGTAGCACACCCCAAGCACTGTCTCGGGGGAGGCTCTAGTAGCTTTCTTTCCCAATGTGATTTTTGCCCAGACAGACTCTTGTCTTATCCATTCCATCCCTTCTTATTTCTTTACAATCTACCTCATCATTGATATACAATGCTACTCCACCACCTTTGCCTTTATTTCTGTCTTTCCTAAACAGCACATAGCCTTCAATACCTGTACTCCAGTCATGACTACTATTCCACCATGTTTTCTGTTATCCCAGTTTCACTTCCTGCACCAGTAGCTCTAGTTCCTCCATTTTGTTACCTAGGCTCCTCGCATTAGTGTGCAGACATCTTAATTTTTGCCGTTTGGCTTCACTGTCATTCTTTACCCGATTAGGCACAGACATTCTACCACCAGTATCACCTGTTAGACTGGTATCTACACTAGCCTTCCTCGTTATATCCATTCTTCTGCCCAAGGCTGTATCCTCTCTTACTTTGTTTTCTTCCATCTCAATGTTAAATTCCGGCGTGGAGATTACCTGGACATCTCCCAACCATCTCCCCCAAATTCCTAGTTTAAAGCTCTTTTAATCAGTTGGGTGAGCCTCCATCCTAGAAGTCTATTTCCCTTCTTACTCAGGTGAAGTCCATCCCGAGAGAACAGTCCTCTGTCCATGAATGCTTCCCAGTGGCCATACATCCCAGAGCCCTCCTTATAGCACCACTGCCTGAGCCATCTGTTGATAGCCATAATCTTGTCACACCTTTGTTGCCCTTCTCTAGGAACAGGCAGAATCCCACTGAAGATCACCTGAGCCTCAATTTCCTTAAGCGTCTTCCCCAGTCTGGCATAGTGTCCCTTGATACATTCCAGCGAGAATCTAGCCGTATCATTCGTTCCCACATGAAGAACAATCAACGGATTCTTTCCCGCTCCCATTAGGATCTTTTTCAGCCTCAAGTCCACATCCCATATCTTAGCACCTGGCAGACAGCACACCCTTCTGTTCTCCGGATCAGCTCTAGTTACAGGCCTGTGTATTCTTCTCAGTAAGGAGTCCCCAATCACGTAGACCTGCCTTTTCCTGGTGACAGTGTGATTCTCTGGTCTATCCCTTGCTCCCACTGGCTGCAAGTCCTCTCAATTCCTATTCACCCTTGCAGTCCTCCGCAACCCATCCCGTTTCCTCCTGGGGCTCATAGTGAATAGTTCTCTGAAATCACAGCAGCAGTCAGAAAGGTTAACAGTACACTAGGAACTATTAGGAAAGGGAAAAAATAAGAGACAATGTCATAATGCCACTGTATAAATCCATGGTATGTCCACACCTTGAAGGGCATAGTGGAACTGGAAAAAGTTCATAAAAGGGCAGCAAAGATGATGAAGGGGTATGGAACAGCTTCCATATGAGGAGAAACTAAAAAGATTAGAGTTGTGCTATTTATGCTTTCACACAATATACAAAATCAGAGGTCTCCGTCACAGGAGGTGGTGGATCTCATCACTGTGGGGAGAAGAGTCTGTGCAGGCAGAGCTCCAATCCAGCAGCAGAAATGTTGACATCTATGCAAAGATCACTTGTGGAAAGGGGGAGAAGGGCTGCACGAGGCACACACAGCAATGCCGTGTGAAAATCAAAGAACTTTGCCAAGCGTACCAGAAGGCAAGGGAGGCAAACAGTTGTTCTGGTGCTGAACCCCTCACATGCTGGTTCTACAATGAGCTGCATGCAATTTTCAGGGATGACCCTACTAGCACCCCCACAAGCAACGTGAACACCTCACAGGTGTGTGATTCTAGGGACAACAAGGAGGATGATATGGTGGATGAGGAAGAGGAGGAGAATGGGAGACAGACGAGCGGTGGATCCATTCTCCTTAAGAGCCAGGAAAAATTTTGAAACCTGGAGTCCTGTGGGTTGTAGGACATCACGGTGACTGGTTGCGATACTGGAAAAGGCACCTCTGGTGAGTATACAGTTACAATCAAAGTCCAGTTAAACTTTAGCGGGTACACACATTCAGTGGTATTGCATGTTTACTGTGAAGAAAAAGCGAGGTGTGCTGTGGCTCTCTGCTTACAAGAGGCCACTCCAGTTATGCAGAGGGTGGGCCACAGAAAAAAAACTGTTTATGTTGGCTGGGATAGCCTGGGAATCCTCCATTGATATCTCTGGCAAACTTTCATGGAGGTACTCTGCAATCCTTTGCAGAAGGTTTCTCGGCAGGGCAGTCTTCTTTCTTCCACCATGGTAGGACACTTTCGCACGCAACTTCTGACTTAATTCTGCTGACATCGTTGCAGTACACAAGATAGCAGCATAACGACTGGGTCTATACCCAGATGCTTGCAGCGTCTCCTTCCTTTCCACCTCTGTTACCCTCAGGAGACTGATATCACATAGAGTTGCCTAGGGGAAACGGGAAGTTCTCATTAAAAGTGCTCTTACAAGAAAAAAAGGGCATGTAGACCCCCCACACACACACATTCCGGATCGCCAAACCATGCAGCCGCTAATGTGCCTTTACTGTGCTTAGCATGGGTTGGCAAGCAGTTTAAATTGGCTGACGAGACTGGGGCCCCACATGAGAGATTCTACAATTTGGGAGTGAAAACGTTCCTCCCAGCCCTGTTCATAAACAGCTTCCCATGGTGCTATGGGGAAGGGCCATTGTTTCACTAGTCACCTCTGCTCCCGACATGAGCATGCCATAAACTTAATTAAAAGTGTGGTCACTCATGACCCGGGCGGGCCTCCTCACCATGGCTGGAGCAGAAAATCAGCACAGTGAACGGTTATAGATTCTGGTTATGTTATAGCTTGCACCTAGTGTAATAAGAGTGGTTTTTTTATGAAAATGGCCTTGATATAGAAATATTTTATTCATGTACAATGGCTCTTTTATTTTTTTCCCATGACTGATAGCTAGAAATGTGTCCTTTGGCGTGTCATCAACACCTGAAAGCAAACTTTCACCGATTAGAAGGAAGAGAACGAGAATGCAGGAGAACATGTTCACTGAGATAATGAATGCCTCTGGGACAGCTGAGAGCATGGAGGATTTCACTGTCTGAGAAGTTAGACATAGACATGGAGAGAAGGAAAGCTTCCAATGAGCAAGAGCGTGTGGTGCAGGATGAGATGCTTCGGATTATCAGAGACCAAACAGACATGTTGAGGCGTCTGGTTGAACTGCAGGAACAGAAGCAGGAGAGTAGAGTCCCTCTGCAGACCCTGGTGGACAGCCAGCCAGCATTGCCTGGCGCAGAAGCACACCCTCCTCCAAGCGTTCCCTGAGGCATGGGCAAAAAGTCCATTATCCCTTTCACTTACCTCAGGGGGAGGGCACAAGGAACAGAAGGCATCCATTCACAGACCTTTGATGGTCTGGAATGCGGTATTATGTTACACAGCTGAAAATGTTTCTCCCGTTCCAGTTTTACAATCCCTTTTCCCCAAGGTTACCTTTTTTTTCCTGTTTTCCCTCTTTACTTATGTTTGTTAAATAAAGTAAATGGATTTGAGAAATAAATGTTCTTTATTGAGTAGAAGCAGTGGGCTTGGGTGTGGGGTTGGCTTTACAGGGAAAGTGATACAACCCAGGTAACGTTTTGGGAAAGCACAATGCAGACAAGCAACTCACATTACTGTGACTCATTATTGAAACAGCTTTTCAAAGCCTCGCGGATACACAGCGCCCCTTGCTGTGCTCGTCTTATTGTCCTGGTGTCTGGCTGCTCAAAAATGGCTGCCATGCGTTCTGTCTCAACTGCCCACCCCTGCAGAAAATTTCCCCCCTTTTTTTCCATAGATATTATGGAGCATGCAGCAGGCAGCTATAACCATGGGGAGGTTCTCTTCACTAAGGTCCAACTTTGTTAGTAAACTTCTCCAGCACCCTTTCAAATGACCAAAGGCACAATCAACCACCATTCTGCACTTGCCGAGCCTGTAGCTGAGCCTGCTGTCCAGCCAGCTGGTGTATGGCTTCAAGAGCATGGGGAGGAAGAGATAGACTGGGTCCCCCAGGATAACTACAGGCATCTCAGTGTCGTCAATGATTATTTTCTGGTCTGGAAAGTCCTGGATTGCAGCCTTTGAACAGGCCCGAGTTCCTAAAGATGTGCGCGTCATGAACCTTTTCTGACCATCCTGCGTTGATGTTGGTGAAACGCCTCCTGTGATCCATCAGCACTTGCAGTACCATTGAAAAGTATCCCTTTCAGTTTATGTATTCTTTGGCAAGGTGGTCTGGTGCCAAGATGGGGAGGGATAGCTCAGTGGTTTGAGCATTGACCTGCTAAACCAAGGGCTGTGAGTTTAATCCTTGCAGGGGCCACTTAAGGATCTGAGGCAAAAACAGTACTTGGTCCTGCTAGTGAAGGCAGGGGGCTAGACTTGATGACCTTTCAAGGTTCCTTCCAGTTCTAGGAGATAGATGTCTCCATTAATGTAATTTAAAAAAAATTAATTTAATATGCGTGCCATCTATCGCCCCACCACAATCGGGGAACCCCATTGTGGCAAAACCATCCACTATGTCCTGCACATTTCCCAGATTCACTACCCTTTGTAGCAGAAGTCGATTAATGGCCCTGCACACTTGGAGCACAGCAGCTTCCACTGTTGATTTTACTTACTCCAAATTGATTCCCCACTGACCAATAACTGTCTGGCATTGCAAGCTTCCAAAAAGCAATTGCCACTCACTTCTCTACTGTCAGAGCAGGAGGGGAAAGCTCTGCACAAAGGTCCTGGAAGGTGGCCTTCCACATTCGAAAGTTCTGCAGCCACTGCTAGACATCCCATACCTGCAAAACGATGCAGTCTCACCAGTCAGTGCTTGTTTCATGGGACCAGAAATGGCACTCAACAGAGTGCAGCTGCTCTGTGACTGCCAGCAGCAACTGTGAATTGTTTTTTTTTTCCCAATGGTTTGCAGCAGGGCTGCTTGCAGGACATTGCTATGTTCCATGTGGCAGACCCTACTTTGGCTCTGCTAATACTGCAGGAGAAGGCACAAAGTGTTTGAGATAATCACAAAAGGAGTGCACATCTGAGAAGGCTCCATGCTTCTGGGGTTATGGTGTATGCATGGCAGTTTTAAGGCATGAAAACCACTGAGCTGTTTGACGTTGAGCACAGTGCATCATGGGATACTGATGCAATGTTCCCATTCTCCCCTGCAACAATGTTTTGGTCCCATGAGGCATTGCACAAACTTCCCAAAACACACTGCGTAAGTTGCACTTTAGGATCTCTACCCACCATGCACTGCTTTGTGCATCAATGCAGGCGCTGCTAGTGAGGACGCACTCCATCGAGACAATGAGCATGGTGTGGCCACGCACAGTCGACTTAATTCGGAGCTTGAGGTCAAATTAGATAAAGTCTACATAATTTTGTAGTGTTGACAAGCTCTAAGTGACTTAGTAGCCTTAGTCCCATTTTCAAAAGTGACTTATAAACCTAATGGGACTTAGGGTCCTGAGACACTTGGGTGCTTTGAAACCATTATACACTGTTCCAAGATTTGCATCGTAGCTTTGGACAAGTAAGTTAACCTCTTTGTGTCGCAGTTGTCTCCATGTGTGAAGTGGGAATTAGTAATACTTATCTCACAAAGGTGTTGGTGGGCTTTATTTAGTCCTTTTTGTGTGTGTGTTTGAGAATGTACAATGTCAGCTGAATTCTGACTGCTAGAGATGTAAATGTTGTTTCGAATAACCCACAGAGATGCCCCAGTTCATCTTGTTTTCCATTATGGTAACAAGGTCATGTTGAAATCTTGCATATGATTATGAAGGCTCATATAAGGAAGTTTCCTGGAGAGCAACATCTGTTATCTGGTGATAATAGTGATTCAAACAAAGGGGTGACTTCCTGGAAAGAAACCACAGTCAATCTCATGGAATGAATCACATGACCCAGCAAGCTCATTTGGAACTAGAAACAATATTCTGTAGGTGCCACAAATAGTGCTGGAGACTCACAACATACATTATTTTGTATTGTGAAGGAATGTACCATTTCAAGCAGCCAGGCAATGGAGAAGTTTGGCTCTCATTTCCTCTCCCATTCCCCAAAGTCAACTTGTACTGCGATCTATATCAAAAGCTTTTCTGCTTGGTGGTGAAACTGAGGCAGAGGTGGGTGTCACAGCTGTAATGGTCCCAGAGAACCGGTACACCCTGTCACAGATACATTTTAATTAAATACTCCTAGAGCATGCGATGTGTCCCACACGTGAACTCAATTGTCCACTAACCTCTAACAGCTAGAACTGCAATTCAGACAGACCTCTCCAAAGGGATATTATTTAGTATTAATTAGCTTGACAGTTTATGAGTCATATTCATGAACCATGTCAGCAGACTTTCACCAGAGCTTAATTTTGTTTCACTGATTTTTATTACACACAGACACTTTGGGGCACATTCAATATTGATGTAATATCTTTCACTTTAATGTGTCAAACTCGGAAACCATCTTGGTCTTACTGCTTCACCTGTAGATTCCAAGTGGCTTCTGTTGTTCTTTACTGAAGATGGAAATCTACCTTACAATTGTTGTATTTGGAGTAACAGTTATTAGGGGGATGCCAGCATGTTTATTAAGAATAGGAGATAAATTCAATTGAGTTTACCTGAAACTGCACAATCAAGCTGAAGATGGAGAATTCCAGTTCTGTCAAGTTCCACAGACACTTGATATATAAGTTACAAGTATTGCCATATATACATAAATCCCTTCTTGGATGTTTTGGACACAACAATAATATTGAGCCGAATTCTTCAGTGCTTAATTGAACAGAAGTGGGAGTTTTGTTGAATTAGGGACTACAGAATTTAGCTCATTGTCTTTGGCTTACATGGCTGCAAATGTTATTGATCGTTATAAAGCTTTCAGTGAACTTTCATGCTTTATTCCACAAATTGACTGCCCCAGGAAAGGCTTGCTTTGAAAAAAAAGAACTTTATTTTTTTGTGAACATTGCTGTGGTACTCCTCTGAGGGTATTTATATAAAATACAGAGTACACTGCAAAAGAGGAAAAGATACTTGGTATCAGCAGAGAGAAACTTCAGGTTGAATTTCTGCAGATTAAAATAATTTCTTCCTGCTTTTCTTTTCTAAATGAGGAAGTGAATTTGATTAATTAAAGGGCTCACAAGTCTGATTAGGATGAAATAAGAAAAGGTGAATTTAGAATGAATATCTTGGGGGAGGGGAGTAGTTTCCCTTCCCAAGGGTAGGAGTGAAAGCCCTATTGCTTCAGACATTTAAAGCTAGACTGCATAAAGCACTGCAAAATTTACCATGGAGAATTATCCTGCATTGGCAGGAAGAGGATGGACTAGGTGACCTAACAGAGTTTTTGTCTGTAACTTGCATAATATTTATCATTGAGAGCACCAGCTCAAGCAAGGGTAACAGGAGCAGTTCTAAGTAAACCTCTGCATACAACCGGCCAGTCTTTTGTTTCCCCTAGTCCCGCCCCTACACAGGCAGTAGGGATGAGGGTGGGATGCGGGCTCTGCATCACTAGAGAATCCCCTGACAATAGCCCAGAGGAAAATCTAGGTCATTGTCTGTAGTTTCCATTGTCTTTTCCAAAAGTACTGAATAAAATCATCCCAGAATGTTTGTGCATGGATAGGTGGAATTTCTCATTTGAATTTAAAAAATTAACCAACCAACCATATATGCTCTGAAATATAAGGAGAGAATCTTCATAGAATGAAAGAGTAGGGAAGACACTCGCACCTAGGAGATTTACTACAGAAAAGCCAGTTGCATTTCAGTTAATATATTCTTAGATAATATAGATTATTTGCCACCGACAATATCTACAGACAGAATAAGGAAATCTCTCTCTCTCTCTTTAGATCTGTCTATCAAAATACAAGAAATGTGTTCCTGCATTGGACAATCGATGCATGTAGTGGCTAGAACACTTATATCTATTTAATTCTGTCTTCTTTTACTACAAAGAAATTGAACTGAGAAAAATTTAGCCTGCTTTCACAAAGCAATTTTTTTTTTTTTTGCTGCAGAGTGCACAGTATATGTTATCTGCCAGAGAAAGAAACAGGCCATTTAAATTCAGGCAGTGTAGCATCTCCAGGCTGAAAAGCTATTTTTATCTTCACTTGTAGCTTAATTTAGAAACTGAGCAGTTGAGGTCTTTTTTTTCCCCCACAGACTGGATTTTTCTTTTATAATGACTTTAGATATCCAGGTGTGAGGCTACTGAATAGAATAAAAGTGGTGTGTCCTGAGCTTCAAGGTCATGAATATACAGCTAAATAAAGCAGATTTATAGAAATATGTATATACATGACATACACACACAAATTAAATTACATTGATGTACAATATTTCAAGCATCAAGCGCTAATTGCCAGCTTGCAGACTGCACCTAATTTTGTATACATTTATGCAATATCTTACACATCATTTTTTTTTTATGTACAGAGTGCTGTAATTGTATACAACCCTGTACAGCACCCAGAGAAAGAAAAAAATATGCTCTAAGGGCTTCCAGGAGGAGGAGGAGTATTTATGAGAAGTGTACTGATTGTGTGCACCGATTTTTTTCCAAATCAGCTTCTTGATATTTGGCTTTGTTTATGAGGTGGCCACAGGCAGTCAGAGGCTCAGTTCTTCAGAGATGAAGCTCAACACCAAGAAATGCAGATTTGAATCTGTTAGGTGATTGCAATGTTTGAATGCATTACAATTCTTAATATAAAAAGTCTGCTCATCATTCCAAGTAATTCCAAGAAGGCTTGTGTAAACGGCGGTGATCTTCAAATTGCATGCTCAGTGTCACTCAGAACTCATCTATAGAAATTCAATATTATTCTATTGTAAAACTTGGATCTAGCTAAATTTTAGGCTCCACTTGTTCAAATTTAGCAAAAAATGGGCCTGCAGAGTGCTGTTGTGGTGCAATAGCAAGGAACACAGAGGAACATGAATGGTTGCAACAGAAATAATATTATTAATAACTTTAATATGGAAGAGTTAGCATTGTTCTTAGTAAAGCTGTGTGAACTACTAATTTTTCAGTTTGCTGGCTGTTTAAAAAAAATTAAAAACATCCCAAAAAACCCAAAACTTTTGGGTGAAACTGAAACTCTTTTTTTTTTTTTATTACTTTTTGTAAACTTTTCAGTTTTTATTTTTCAGTTAAAAAAATTATTTTGGGTCAAATAAAATGTTTTGTTTCAATTTTGAGCATTTAGAAATGTTTTTTAAATAAAATTGAAGGATATTTCAAAATAAAAACTCATTTCAAATTGAAATGTTTCATTTTGAAATGTCAAAATGTAATGTTTGGACTTAATTTTTTTTCCCCTGACATGACCAATGTAGTAAAATTGACACACATTTTTGAAATGTTTCAGTGTCACTGAATCTGCTTTGTTTTTTTTTGTTTTTTTTTGGGTCACAAAAAGTTTTGGATGAAAAATATTGCCCAGCCCTTCTTCTGAGTGTACTGAGTGAAACTTTCAACATTAATTCTTCACATGCCCTGAAGCACACAAACAACATATCTTTTTTTAAGTCTCTGAAGTTTTTCTTGAATCTTTTGATCCATTCAGCAGAATGCTGACTTTCACAAATGTACATTTTGAGACTGCTTGAGCATTTGTTGGAAAGTGGGAAAGGTAATTTTGCTGAAGCTGTCTATGAAAAATCTTACAGTTGCAAGCGGAGGTTTCTGCTTCTCTTTGCTACTTCACTATTATGACAGCTGAATGTAAAGGTTTCCACTCCGCTGCTTTTAAACTTGGGGTGAGGAAAGGTTTAAAAAAAAACAAACACACAATCTGGGTATGTTTAGTCTTGAGAAAAAATTGAAGGCAAACCTAATAAGTCTTCAAATATGTTAAAGGCTTTTATGAGGAGGATGGTGATCAGTTGTTCTCCGTGTTCACTAAAGGTAGGACAAAAAGTAATTAGCCTAATCTATAGCAAGAGAGATTTAGGTTAGATATTAGGGAAAAGTTTCTAACTATAAGAATAGTTAAGTACTGAAGTAGGTTACTGAGGGAGGCTGTAGAGTCCCCACCACTGGAGGTTTTAAAGGACAGGTTAGACAAACATCTGTCGGGGATGGTCTATGTATACGTGGTCCTGCCTCAGCCCAGAGATGAGAACATCATAAAAATAATGGTATTAGATACAGACGTGTCAAGGCTCACTCATTAGGTGTGAGATTCACTCATTAGCATGCTATCTCACTCTCGCACACATTCCTAAGCTTATCTCACTCATTTGGAGTAAATATATAAAGATTTAAAATATTTTTATTCAGACACTGCAAGAGACAATAATATATTCGGGTCCTGCGGTATGAGGCTTAGAGCTTGAAAAGCCGATTTCCAAGCTAGTGTACTGTGGTAATCATGGAGACTACAGGCCTGCATTCTCTGCACACACGAGAGGAGAAAGGCTATACAAGGCAGGGGGAGGAAGTTGTGTTTGTGAATAATTGATGGTCAAAAACAAATATGAGCAGAATTTGATCAAAAGTTTGCGGGTTCTGCAAAATGCAGTTCAAAATTTAAACCACAAATTCATGTCCTCAAGGATCTCCAACCATCAAGGTTTTTGTTCCAACCAGCAAATAATTGTTTTTACAGATATTTAAATCCACTGGTTTGCATTGCATATAGAATTCTCAGGTGCCCTGGACTTTAGTGTGAATTAGGACATTTAAGTGTTTCATATGCAATATTAAGTGTACATTTTAAAACAAGCCATTAAGTGCTGGTTGGATTAAGAACCTGGACTATTGGATATCGCCAAGGACCAAAGATGAGAATCCCTGTCTTAAGCAATGACTTAACACACGACCTGGAAGGTCTCACTCTTTGGGGCCTTAAATCTCACTCTTAAGGACAGACAACCCTTGGTATCTCTATAGATAGGTTAAAAAAAGTGCTATAAACCTTTTTTATTTTTCTTTCAGAGTGCAAGTCAACCACTACCTGACAGAGGTTAGAAAGAAACTTCCCCTGCAGTCAAGTTATGCAAAAGTTGTCCACTGTGGGTGGGTGGAAATTCTTGCATTTGGCACTCTGGCTATGTTCCTCTTTGGCCACTCACCCTATGCTGAAAGGACAGAGGACAGGGTTAGCATAGGAGCTGTTATAATAGTCTTACACTACCAAAGGATTTCTTTAGGTATGGGAAATACTCCATTGATGATTTACTGGTCAATGAAGAATGTTCCCTGCCTAAGGAAATCAGATTTAAGACTGCTTTTTATCCCTTACTGAAACAGAGAATCCAACTGTTAGGCCTGAATAAAGATATAGCAAACAAAACCAGGTATGCCACCCTGACACAACCTAGGAAGTTCAGATTGTGGCCTGAGAGTTGGATTTGGAATTTTTAGTTGAGATCCTTTTCTTAAAAGGAATTTTCCTTATTTTAAACCAATGTTTTGTTGAGCAGTTTCAGAGATGACATTTCCAGGGATTTCCCTACATCCCCTTCCCCCACGGGGGTCTACACTCATCCATCCTGAATTTTTCCAACATCCCCAGCCCATTTTGTGAACTAGTTACATGCAGTGTTGCCAATTTAGTGATTGTTTGGAAATTTGAATTGAAATTGAAACATTAATACACACTTTAAAAGCATATAAAGTGTATGATAAAACACATGTATCTGAAAAAATAGAATAGATTTGAAAAGTATGAACATAGACTAGCTTCCTTATAGAGCTGTTGTTTTTTATGACAATGTCAATGCATTCATTTAGGTGATGTTGGCCAACCTAATAATTTCAAATTATGATTTGTAAGCAAAGTCTAAATGAGCTCTCCTTGACAGCTAGCAATGAGCTGGGAGCTGGAGGGAAAGGCTTCAGGACCAGATTATATTTACATTCACACGGAATCAACCTAGTATCCAGAAAACATAGCTGTATTCCCCAAGGGATAGATTTTGGCTGGGGTTGGGTTACAAATCACTTGAGTGTGGGGGGAGGATAATGAAATGTTGTTATTCTTATTGTACGAGTAAAGGGCAGTAGAACTGTATTTAGCCTGTGCTGGTTGAGGGCATTGAGAGAGGTTGGGGACAGGTGTTTTGCTTGATGGTCCGCCTGAGTCACAAGTACTATTTGACCTGCCCCTCTCCACTGTTTAAAGACAGAGCTGATTAGGCCTCATACACAGATAGTCTTTTTTGTTAAGTGACCGTTGGAGCTGAAATCGCTTATAATCAGGTTTAAGTGCTTAGACCTGTGGGACAGTGTTTCTGTGGAAGAGACAACCCAGTTTGCACTAGCAGCGAGGTTCCCCCACTGAGAGCTCAGCTGAAATCACTGAGAGCTGGGTGGAACCTCAAGAGACCAACTCGCAGAGGTCACAGTGGCAGGTGGTAGCAGAAGGTGATGGCACAGGGTCATTGCCAACAGAGCGATGTAGTAAACAGTGGCACAATGAACAACAGTGGCCAGAGCAAACAGTGAGCAGCTGGAGGAATGAGCAAGGTGTCTTCTTGCCCCCCATCTGGGAGGTGAACTCATGTGACTAGCTAGAAGCATGTGGTGCAACAGTTGAAAAAGTGAACTCTCACAAAACATTCAAAAAAATTTGCATACAAGGCTGATGAATGCACCAATGCAAATGGGCATTAAGTCGTTGTGTACATTATCTTGATGACAGTTGTAGGCCAGTAGATGCATTTCCAGATGTTCAAGTTATAGAAGACACATTGGCTGCATCTGTGACAACCCACATCTTAGAAGACTTAAATGCTTGTCAATTGGACCCCAAACATTGAAAAAGTAGTGGAAGAAGCAAAGACTTCAGTCAAGAAGTTGACTAATGAAGGCATTTATATTGAATTCTTAAGTGAAGAGGACAAGAAATGTTTAAAACAAGTGAAAAAGTACAGAGACTTGATTCTTAAAAATCTACAACAGCAACTTCTAAATTCTACTCAACCTCTGTGTAGCTTTTACAGATCCCTGTCCTATAAAACACTGATAGTTGAGTGGAGTGAGGCACTACCAGCAATGGGGTTGCCATGTGCTCAGGACAGAATAGAGAATTTGAAAACAGAGTGGAATATTGTACGAAAAATGAATGAAGATTTTACTTCAACTTCTTTTTTATCATCACTAGTGGCTTGACCTGATCTTTATGCTATGTTTCCTGGGATGAACGAAGTAGGGATTCATCTCTTGCTACTCCCAGTAACAACAGCTACAGTTGAGCATTCTTTTGTGTTCTGAAAGAAGTTGCCTTCTGCCTGATCATGCAAATGAACTAATGAGCATAACAGTTGAAGGAATGGAAGTACCGGACACACGAGAAGCCACCAAAGATGAACGCATTGCATTCAAGAAGTTAATTAACAGAACTGTGCAAAATTATAACAAGAAACCAATAAGGATGTAGATGATGTGCTTCATAGAAGGCTTGAGTAGCCAACTTTAATTTGTGTGATGATTTTAAAACATGAGTTCAATCTAATAAAATGATCATAAAATATTTTTCAGTTTTTAGTATGGTGCCATACAGCCCACCTTCATCCTCTCGGTCTCACCCCTCATTGGCCCTGACACACACACCCTGTAAATTTGAACACCCCCCCAATTTCACTTCCTGAGGGAAAACACTGAACATTTCTCTCATCAAAGGCTTTATCTGAAACTGATAGTAGGAGAAATCTTCAGTGCTTATGTCTTCTTATTTTAGGCACAAAGGTATGCTGTTGGGAGGCAGGATTCTATTTATTTGTCTTTTTAAAAGACAGGTTAAAAAAAAAAAAGATTAAAAGTCATCCCAGAGGTACCGTGGAAGTGTCAAGAGAGAAGTGAAATCTTATGGAACTGACGATGATATTTCTATTCTTAGAGAAACACAGGAGATATTTGAAACAATTGGCTGAATAACTGTAGAGCTTTTCAGCTTAAAATGGTAATTGATCCATTTGGAACTTTATTTCAGTCTTAATAACAGAAGGAGGGTGAGGAGGTGATGATGACATCCAGATAGAGATTAAGTTAAGGCTAGACTTTGAGATTTGGGTTTGAGGTTGAACCAGGGCAAAGGTTCTGATTCAACAGCACCAAAATATTTTGAATTATTCTTTTGCCATTTGGGGCCAAACTCTTCCCATAAGGTTGGGATTACAGCCAGGTCTGAACCTGAACTCAATATAGAGTAACCAGACAGCATGTCTGAAAAATCAGGACAGGGGGTGGGGGGGTAATAGGAGCCTATACAAGGAAAAGACCCCAAAATCGGGACTGTCCCTGTAAAATCGGGACATCTGGCCACTGTAACTCAATAATAGGCTCCTTCTGGTTTTGGATCCAACCTAGAACAGAACTATAAGGGTGAGTTTGGTCTGGGGAATTGAAACCAAATCTCCTTAAAATTTGAAAGTGATAAAGATTTGAATTTCTGGTATTGGCTCACATGGTGCTGTTTGTAATACAAATGAAGATATTTTAAAAAACACATTGGGCCCAAATCTGTCTCATTTCACTGTTTCACAGTGTTAATCTGTCCTTATTCTGTTTGAGAATTTCTAAAAAACCGCTGCACGGCCACCCACACAGAATACTTGTCCCAGAAGCATGAGTAATCAGAGTAGGCACTCAGGTACCACACTGATAGCCATGGTATAATGCCTAAATAAGAAGATGGATAGATAGCTAGATAGATATTCCAGGGATTTCAAGAGCAGCCAGTCAGGACCTGGTTAGCACACGCAAGACTTCTCTACTCCCCTTCCTGCCTTGAACGGGCCTGGGCTTGGTTATGTCTGATTGTGTGTGTATCTACTATGTTGGATGTTGTGAGTGACCTGCCCTGTGTATTTTTGCCTTAGATGTTTTTGTCTTCAGGCTGAAACATTTGTACATGCTCAGCTTGGCAGACTCCCTGTCTCTCCTCTGTAAGCGGTCTGCTGTGGAGCTGGGAATTGTTTCTGCAGCTGTTTGCATCTTTTTGACCTCCCTGTCAGATACCACCATCTGCTCCATAGCGGTGGAAGCCTGGTTACCCAGTGTTTGTGTCTTTTCCCCACTGGGTTGCTACCAGCTGTCATGTATAGGGTCACTCATGTGACCTTTCTCTCCCTTTTTTCTACCCATGTATGGTTATTGTAGTGGACTGTGACTTTAAGACAGATTTCTCAAACTGGTCACTGCTTGTGTAGGGAAAGCCCCTGGCGGGCCGGGCCGGTGTATTTAGCTGCCCTGTCCGCAGGTCCGGCTGATCGCGGCTCCCACTGTCCGTGAATCACTGCTCCAGGCCAGTGGGAGCTGCTGGAAGCAGCGTGGGCAGAGGGACTTACTGGCCTCCACTTCCAGCAGCTCTCATTAGCCCAGAGCAGCAAACCGCGGCCAGTGGGAGCCATGATCACCCGGACCTGCAGACGGGGCAGGTAAACACAGTGTTTGAGAAACCCTGCTTTAAGAGACTTGGTAACAGTCCACACTGGGAAGTGTAGGTTGGATCTGGATAAGGTTCATCCAGTGTGATCTCTGAGTAAACTGCAGTAAAGGTCTATTTGTTGGGACCTCCTGGGTTGTGTATGTTTGTCTGATTCCAAACGGGGCATTACACCTATGGTGCTCTCTACTCACCTCTGTTGCCTGTGCCCTTCACCAGTGTTACCATTTCAAGAGGGGAGGGATCACATACATAGTGCACTCAGCCTTCCACATGCATTTTTAGCACCGTTTTTGCACATAAAGGTTTCAAGATGATCAAGCCTATATCTTTTTCAGGGTGCACAACAAATAAACCTATTCAAAATCCTTTTTAGAAAGATTTTTAGGTGTTGTTTCAGAACCTGTATCTCAGAAAGGGAAATCCATCAATACCTTCCCCATCGAGGAATGGTAGGAGGACTCACAATAACGGCAGGCAGAGTGTTCTTAGAAATAGGAGATGAATATGTTCAAACTTTGGAAGATGCACTTAACAAAGAGCAACAAATTGCAGGAAGGGATTGAACTGATAGTCCCCCATACACAAACTAGCTAATATCTGTATTGTGGCTGTGACTAATAACAAAGGAATAATACTCAACATTTCTTTAGGGATTTTCACGCATAGAGTTCAAGCATTTTACAGAAGTGTGTAGGAATCTTTATACCCAAATTACAGATGGAGAAATTGGGGTACAGATAGGTTCATTGATGTACTCAAGGTCATGCAGTGAGTTGATGGAAGTCCCTGTATAGTCCTGGGTCCTTTGCAGTGAGACATACTGCCTCAAGTTCATGTATTCCTCTTAACCCAGTGTGGTTCTGTGTTCCCCTCTAGTGATTGAAAAACATAGGAAGTTTGAGCCTACTACTCAGTTAATGGTTCTATGGGTCTCAAGTATTGTAATAGGAATGGATATATGACGTCTGCCAGCCCCTTATCTCAATTTTCCTCTCTTATCTTTGCATCATTCTTACCAGTAGGTTTTCATTTGTGGAAGTGCTAGAGGCACTTGAAAAACTTTAGGTTCAGATGGGGCCTTCACCGATGAAGCGCTAAAAGAGCTGTCAGATTTAATATAACGTATTCTGTGGAAGGGATGAAGCTCTAAACAGACTGAGATGCTGTTTAAAAAAAAAAAAGAAAGAAAAGAAAAACTACAGAAAAAATAAAACAAAAACACTTTGGGGGGAAAAGGAGAGAAGGGGAAGCAATGTGCAGAATGTGTGGTGATAAAAGTGTGATACTTCTGGCTTAAGCAAAACTGTGGTAAACCATAGTAATAGGGTGCAGAAACACAAGGAAAGAGACACTGCATGTATGGTATATATGCAAAGGCAGCTCCATGCAGGGCGGGTGCAAGGATGTTTCGTGCCCTAGGCAAAACTTCCACCTTGCGCCCCCCCCCCCCCCCGCTCTAAGGCACCCGCCCTGCGGCAGCTCCCCTCCCCCCGGCCCGGGAAGCTGTGTGGCAGTTCCCCTCCCCAGCTCACCTCTGCTCCGCCTTCTCCCCGAGCACACCATCACCGCTCCACTTCTGCCTCCCAGGCTTGCAGCGCCAATCAGCTGTTTGGCTCCGCAAGCCTGGGAGGGAGAGAAGCAGAGTGGAGCGATGTGCTTAGGGGAGGAGGTGGAGCAGAGGTGAGCTGGGGCAGGGAGCTGTTCCCCTGTGTGCCGCCCCCCCCCTTACTTGCTGCAGGCGGCCCTCCCCATGCCCCCCTGCTCCAGCTCCATCCGCCTAAATGCCAACGACGACCGAGGCGGCTGAAGATCCGGTCGCCGCCAAAGGACCCGAAATGCCGCCCCCCAAATTCTAGCGCCCTAGGCGACCGCCTAATGGGTTGCACTGGCCCTGACTTTGAATTGGTCTGTATGAGAAACCCAGTACCCAGACAACAGTATAAAATCAGCTGTGTTGTAGTTCAACAAAGTGTATTAAGAAAAAGAGGTCAAAATAGAAAAATAATGTGCGCATGTGAAATAGGGACAGTCCTGATTTTTGGGTCTTTTTCTTACGTAGGCTCCTATTACCCTCCCACCCCCCTCCTGATTTTTCATATTTGTTTTCTGGTTACCCTACTTTGAAAGCTTGTCAGATGTTTTAGTTAAAAAGCAATTTCAATTAAAAAATGCTTTTTCATCAACATGGATGAAATTTTGATTTTTTTCCCCAAACAAAAAACAAAACATTTTAGTTTAATTTTTTTTAATTTACTGATAATAGATTTCAAAACTTCAATTGTTCACCTCTGTTTCTTCATTGCCATCCTCCACAAAAAAATAATTGCAGAAAATTTTAAACAAAAACAATTCCGTATCTCTCTCACGAAAAATGGCATTTTTCATTCAGTTCTAATAGCTAACCTCCAGATGGGTTTGTTAGAATGCAAAAACACCGCAACTTGCGTTTCCAGAAAGCTTCTCTCTGGTTCAGCCTTTTGACCAGCATGTCTGAGATCCAGCCTGATTTCCAGGCACTTATCACTTCCCTGTTGGATCAGGTGTCTTAGGTCATCCATCCTCCTCTTTTTAATCACAGCACTGTTACACTTTTCATGTTTCTTTGCTATGCCTAACTGTTATAGCACCAGGCATCCCACCCTCACCTAACACAGAGCACACCTCAGTATCTCTGAAGAGAGACATGTTAGTTTGACTCTCACATCCCTTGTATGTTTTCCAAACTCATTCACTGTTGCAACTGGGGCTTTGGATAAAAAAAATTAGGTTCTTGTTTCGTCTATAACCCTTTTATATCTTGTGTCCAAATGAGCATCTCCGTACCACTTCCTCAAGGCTGGCTGTACTCTTTCCATACAGTGCTATGCTTTTGCATGGTAATTGTTCTGGAGGGAAGTGTCAACCTGAACCAAACTCCTTGTGTGCCTTGCTTCTGAGATTAAAGAGTGGTTTATATATTCTTATATTTCTCTCAATATTCTACCCTCTGGCAACTGTGAATTATTGACACATGAATCTTGATCTTTCTCAGGTATCCTTCCAGATGAGATTTTGTTGCTGTGGAAAATTTGAAGGTAATCAGACAAGGCATTTTTTAAATATGAGATGCATACATACACATTCAGAACTTGATTATATGAACAAAACACACCACTCCTCCTCTCTCACACACAGTTTTTTTTAAGTGCAGTCTATTCCTGCAAAGACAAATATCCCAAGCAAAGTTTTCCTCATACTTGTCTAACTCACTGTATGCACAGATGTCGTTGCCTCCTACATAAAAGTTATAACTAAACTCATTACTATTTATCATATTTTAGTGAATTTAAAATTTCAGCACAAATCTGTTCACTGGAATTTTACCTTTATGTATGTTTCACTTTCCTAGCTTTGAATCAACTTCTGTCTATTAAATCAACCCATGCAAAATGTGCCCTCATTTGGTGTAACTTGGTATCAGTGGGAAACCTGTTGGGTGGGTGAAATGGGAGAGAGAGAAGCGCCTTAGTTCATTTCACAATGAAAGGGACAGCACTACTTCCTTTGAGAGCCTTTCTGGTAACTTTCAGCTCCAATCTTCCTAAATGTATCCATATTTGCAGTAAAGTAAAGATATTAAGAAGAATGGTCCTTCTAGTGAGTGATTCAGCATTTATATGACCAAATTCAGCCTGTAGTGTCAGTAGGCAAATAAATGTGAGCTGGTTCTACTACGGGCAAAATTTAAAATAAGGGTGATAGTCTAACTACTGTGGCAGAAGAAAAAAAAAAAAAGAGACCGCCTGATCTGCAGCAGACACAGTGCAACTCAGGTTGGCCTCATGCTAGAATTTACACCAGGCCTATGGCCCAGTCACAGGAGTCTTATTTTATCATCCAAAAATATTAGGAGCAATGGGATGAAATTTAAATAAGGAAAAAGGAGGCTGAATATCAGAAAAAAATCTTCCCGATGCAGAGAACTGTTAGACTGATTTAATCTCTCAAGAAATAATGGAAGCCCAATTGCTTGGAACAATTAAAAGTAGGTAGGACAAAGTGCATAATATACTGTAAGGAACAATCAATCGTGCACTGGCAGGAGGATGGGCTAGATGGCATATTAAGTTTCATTTACTTCTTTGCTTCAAATTAAGTTCTGTTGTTTCACTGACAAACCTTGAAGGTAGGCTCAGTGGAAGGACCAAGGAGTATATGAACTTGTAAGCAGGACTGTCTTCTCACTCCCATGTGTTGAGTAGAGCAGACCAAATAATTTCAAATTATTTTTTTTAAATGAAGGAGCTACTAAAAAGTGACCCTAAAATTAAAAAAAAAAAAAAGAAAAAAAAAGAGGAATTTTAAATCCTTAGACTCAGCAACTTAAGCATGGCAGAACTGAATTACGTAATGTACGTATGTATACCCTTGAACAGGAGAAGAAGCAGGATGGCAAGACAAAAATCAGTATGGTTAAATGGAAAGCCTCAAGAGGTCATTCAAGCCAAATAGCCATCCTTTCAGAATGAAATTCAATCCTAGTGAAGCCAAAAGAAAGGAACTGAAATGATGTTAAACAGAAAAAATACATTATGAGAATCAGGAAGGCTATGATAAAGAATTGCTCTTCAAATTCTAAGGAGATAGAAACAAATAATGAAAAAAATTCTTTAAATACATAAAGAAAGGAATTATTGGGTCCACTAGCCCACTCAAACATTTGCAGAGAGTGATCATGAAATGGTAAATGAATTAAAATGCATTTTTAAATACAGATAAATATTCACAGATTTCCCATACATACACATGCTGCACACTCAGCTGTACTCTTGAGGCACACTGGCGGGTCAGTTGAAGGAAGGATGGATGGCCTGAGCTGGCCCACATGTGCCTGTTCTGTGGATCAAGGACTTCAGTCTCCCATGAACACTGAATTAATCCTCTTAAAAAAAAAAAAAGCAACCTATTTTTAAAATCAGCTAAATTCTCCTTTTATGCCAAAAAATTAATACAAATTCTAATAAATAAATAGATTGTTGAGTGTATACTTTGTCATGCCCTTTCAGCCCTGTTTTGATGCCCTTGTTGACTGTGAAGAGAGCATAGATTATAATAATTCCAAACACGTTCCCTAAGTAGAAGCCTTGGTAAGCAGAATGCTTCCACACCCCTAGGCCTACTACTGTGTTCTTCTCTTTATTTTTGCCAACTAGTCTTCTGTACTTGTCTGATGTGGGTGCTCCTACATCATGGCTTGTGGCAAGCCTTTCAGCTATGCTAGACAAACCCTTTAAAATTTGCTCTTTGATGTCAATACAGCTTTGGGGAGTATGTGTTTTTTTCATGTGACTGATAGGAGGTTTCCTGATATAGCTTCTCAAAGGAGTGGGCAAGAGAAGCACAGCATGACTCTCTAAGGGACATCACCTTTGATAGTTGAAAGAAACCTTTTCATCTTGAAATTGGGTTTAGAGGGATTGTGCACCATTTTAAGCCCTGAGATCCTAAGAAGATACGTAACATCCCTCTGTAGGCTGTTGCCTGGGGAGTTTACTTTCTGAATGTTTAGAATAAACAAATTGCAATGTTTCATGTGAATTAAAAATATAGATTTCACGTGAACTGAACTCTTGCTTCATGAATAGTTCAGCTATTCAGGGTATTTGTGTATATTTCAGGTAATCAAGGCAATAACTTTATTTAAAACAAAAAATAGAGAGAGAGAGTAGGTTGTCAATATATGGATATTTTGTGCCTTTTTATAATTGGAGATATACCTATCTCCTAGAACTGGAATGGGACTATTGAGTCCAGGCCCCTGCCTTCACTAGCAGGACCAAGTACTGATTTTTGCCCAGATCCCTAACTAGCCTCCTTGAGGACTGTACTCACAATCCTCAATTTAGCAGGCCAATGCTCAAACCACTGAGCTATCCCTCCTCACAGTGTTAATTGGAAGAGGTTGTTTATTAAACATTCAGCAATTCCTATAATGGAGAATACAGATGAAAAAGGATCTTTGGCAGGCACAAAGGGCAGATTGCTGTAAGTGCTGTTGAAGCTTATGACCATTATAACAGAATGGCTTGCCTAGGTCAGTAGCTCTCAACCTTTCCAGGCTACTGTACCCCTTTCAAGAGTCTTATTTGTCTTGCAAAGTCCCAAGTTTCATCTCACTTAAAAACTACTTGCTTACAAAATCAGACATAAAAATATAGAAGTGTCACAGCAAACTATTACTGAACAATTGCTTCTCATTTTTACCACATAATTATAAAGTAAATCAATTGGAATATAAATATTGTACTTACATTTCAGTGTATAGTATATACAACAGTATAAACAAGTCATTGTATGAAAGTTTTCCAGCTTCACTAGTGCATTTTATGTAGCCTGTTGTAAAACTAGGCAAATATATATATGAGTTGATGTATCCTCTAGAAGATTTCTGCATAACCCAGGGGTACATGTACCCTGATTGAGAACCACTGGTCTGAAGAGCCAGGGGCAAAGCTAACCCTGATTACAGGCTGGGCCCCATATGAGAAGAATCAGGTGATTCCTAACTAAAAGGAGGCAGGTTTAAATACTGACAGAGGTCAGCTGGGGAAAAAGTTGAAAGGAGAGTCAGAATATGAAAGGAAGTTCAGAGAAAAGTGCTCCAGGCAGGGAGGTCTAGGGGAGACTTGACTAAAAAGGGAAGAGATTGGAGGACCTAGAGGGGAAGCATGAAGCCTTGAGGTAGGAAGTGGCCTAGGAAAAACTGCAGCACAGGTAAAGGGTGGAGATCTAGCTGTTCTGTTTGGGCCCTGGAGTAGATCCTAGAGTTATAGGTGGGACTGGGTTTCTCTACTGGCTCCAGTGTGAAGGGTTACAGGCTGAGGAACAGCCCTAGAGAGGGCAGAAAGATTTTTTTTTTTTGTATTAAGATACTTTGGGGGCTTTTAAGTTTAGACAATTATGACTGTGAAGGAGGTGGACTTCAGAAAGTGACCTAGCTGGTGGTTTGAGTTACTAGCAGAGAAACCACCACAGTGCTGGAGTGATAGTGGGCAGGGTATGCTAGCCCTACAAAAGAGATGAGATGCTGCCCCTTGCTAGGAGGGGGCACCTAGTGGTGAGTGGACTCTATAATAGCTGAACCCTCAAGGTGGCAGAGGAGAAATTAATAAGATACTTTAAAATGTGGAATTGACTGCCACATATGGAAGATATGATGAACAACAATGTAATTACGTGAGCAGTGCAGAGAAGCAGCTGCTGTTGGAGAAAAGCAACAAATGGAGGAAAATGGATTATCAATGGGGAGGAGGGAGGCATTCTAGAGAAGGCTACACCAAAGAGAAGCAGGGAAGACAAGAAGTGATAGGCTAAGCAAATGGTGGCTAGACCCTTTAAAGTGTTGGCTACAGAGTTTCCTCAAAGGTTTTCTGAAAGTGGGGGCAAGTCCCCAAAACCTACATGTGTTTTGTGAGATATGATGTTAGGAAATACATGGCCAACTAGGACTCCACAGTTGTCACTGTGATCACTGGGAACTTCACAGAAGTGGTGGAGATAGATCTCGGGTCTTGCTGCTCCAAATGTACAAAGGCCTACAATTTGAGCTAGAAGCAAATATCCATTAGTTGTTAGCAATTCAGAGGTGATGATAAACAGTTGAACAGTTCTGATTCTATCTATTAAAGGGAAATGATACACAAGCCCAATCATCACAGTCACTACTATGCGTTTGGAAGCTTTAACTTTTTAAGTTAAAAGTGAGAAGAGGTTTTCAAGGCTAGGAATGCCTGGGTGTGAAGAATATTAAAGCTTGGCACAGCTACAACCTTTAACGGTTTTGAGGAGATTGTAATGGTCAATGGAACTGAAAAGTTGCAATGCAAGCAGTAAGTGATGCTACATGCAGACAAACTACTTTCTCAAAATGACCTTAACGAGGGATGACCCATACATTAATCAGGTTGTCCTGTTAGGAGGAATCAGTGTTGTACTCCAGGTTTTTTCCTACCTATCTTTCCAAATGCATGTGTCCAAATTTTTTGAGGAATCAACAACTCAGTAATGCTAATTGGTTTAATTTCAATTTAAATTTAGTGTTCCAGACTGACAGCCCAGGAGATTGCAGTCTTCTATTCATACAACAGGTGCTGCAAGCCTGCATAGGTTACAACAGAGCAACTTTACACACACACTGCTTCTTGGTCCCCACCCAAATGCCTGGACCAGGCCCTGCAGAAACCCTGTGAGTGCACGGACAGGTCAGATTCAGTTCTTGGAGACACTGCTGAGAACACCAACAAAGATATCAGTTTGGGCTAGTTGTGGTGTATGTTTATTTTGTGATGTGGTTACTTGTCCAAGGGGAATTCAACAGGTGACCACACCCATTTCACTCAACAGCCAAAAGGATTATTAGCATTGTTATTAATTCTATAAGCAGAATTCAGGAGCCTGAATGGCCAGTTATAATTTTTCAGAACTTGGCTGCAGATAAATCACAAGAATTTTTTTTTAATTTATTTAGTATCTTATATCCTCTAATTCAGTCTTTTGAACTCGGCTGTAGCACTGTTGCTCCCTAACACTGAGATAATGAGCAACCCCACTACGGTGACAGCTGCTTCTGTCTGGTTCTGTCTTTCTAGAGCTACATAAGCACGAAGTGCAGTGACATCATGCTCCCTATGGTGTTAATTATTAGCTGTTTAAAAATAGCAGCAAACAGAATAGAAAAATCAAATGTCTGTTTAAATCACTGATAGAATGGGAAAGTAAAGAGACAGAGGTGAGTAGAAGGGCTTTTGATTTAAATCCAAGCCCAACAACATCAGGATGCAATCGTGATAAATAGAGTTTTAGGATGCATGAAATTAAAAAAAATGTTAGGGCTAAGTCCAGAATTTTAATGATGTGTGAATGTGTTTTGTATGTTTATGCATTGCCAATTGCCTAGGCTGTGTGATCAGAATAGTCTGCTTTATGAGGTTTATTTATGAAGTTATAACTAGGGGATTTATAGAATTATGACAATTTCATTGTTAATGCCAATATAATAGGGATTCCATGCAAACAGAACTAAAAATAATGCAATATCAATGTTGTGAAATCATGTATTCAGATGTTAGGAAATTAGAACTTGAATTATCAAATACAGTACAAATTGATGCTTTTTAGCCAGCTTTAAATGAGAGGTACAGTACATACAGTCTAAGGCCATGATTCAGGAAAATGCTGAAGCCTGTTCCTAAGTGCTTTGCTGAATCAGGGCCTTAGATGTGTTACGATTTAAGTCTCTGAGAGAGACAAGTTTGAAGAAAATTAAATGAGTAATCTTAACTTTAAATACCTGAGGATTTGAGACAGTCCCAGGTATTAGGTTCTCAAGTTTTAAGACTATCCTAATGTTGTAATGGCCCAAACTAAAGCAACATCAGGTTTGATATGGCCTTGGGGTGGTAAAAAATTTCAGATGGCACAATGCTCTAGACTGCTGCAACATCAATTGATCTGATAAAACAGTGTTTCAACTTGCATACTCTAAGGGCATGTCTATGCTTACATCATTTGTGGTGAAGACTATGTTGGAGGGCGAAGCTCTCCCACCAACAGCACTGTGCACACTAGCACTTATGTCGGCATAACTTACGTTGCTCAAGGGGTGGAATATTCACACCCCTAAGCGACATAAGATTTGAATGGTCCAGCCTTTACCTTTATGAACTAATGCTCTACAAACTTTGCTGATCCTGCCTTGCTGTGTGGCACTGTACTTCTCTGACTCTTAGAGTACATCTGTACAGCAAAAATCAAAAAATCATGGCAGTGAGTCTCTGAGCCCGGGTCAACTGACTTAGGCTTTTGGGCTAAAAATAACAGTGTAGAAGTTTGGACTTGGGCTGGAGCCTGGGCTACGAAATGCCTCCCCTGGGGTTGCTGGGATTCTCCAGCTGAAACAGAAACATCTACAGTGTTATTTTTAGCCCCACAGTGCAAGCCCAAGTCAGTTGACCTGAGCTCTGAGACCTACTGCCGTGGGTTGTCTGTCTTTTTTTTTTTTGGCAGTGGAGACATGCCCTTAGTCTTGATCAGAAAAATGAAGTAGCATTGTAACTACTGCAAATTGTGGCTGTGAGTGTTGTGGGATACCAGTTCCTAGATGTTTGATAGCATGCTGGGTGTACCACACATGCTGAGCCAATTGTTGCAGATGCTCTGATGACTAGGCCCTTCAAGGCTCTAGCCCTTGGGGGGCGGGGGGGGTGTGCCCACAAGCACTCAGTCGCAATAACAAAGGATTGCTTTATTGGGGTGGCCCAAAATACAACAGTTCAATTGCTCTGGTTACAATAACTTAATGTTACAAACAAAAGACAAACTAGCAGCTCCTAACCCAGCCCATAAGGACAAGGCAGAAATTGGAGCTAGTGCTGAGGATACGCTAGGCCCTGCCTCTTCCAGAGGCAGTCACGCTGATGGGCAGATCCTGGATCCTCAGCCCTTCTGTCTGTCTTGTTCAAATCTATCCATGCAGCCCCTTGTTTGCTGACCGTTTCCAAGTATCTACCTGTCACACAGCTACTGCTGGCTCCCTTGTTCCCAGGCTGCTACCTCAGGGCTGCTGATTCTACTTGTCAGGAGGGAGCCAGAGGCTCTCATCCCTTCAATTTTTTTTAATGTAATGTTCTAGCCCTTATAGCTGCAAATGTGAATCAATGCAGGGCTCTCTTACTAAGTCTGAAAACAGACCAAGAAAAATGATGGATCAAATCTGTACCCATTGGGGATGGTTAGGGTGCAAAGCACATGTTTAGTGTGGGATTTCCTCTCCCTCCCTTTCATGTTTGGGGGTGGGCATTTAGTTTAGGTGAGGGGCTCTGGAAAATAGCTTTTTCCAACCCACTGGCAGGGCGGGGGGAACTATGATAGTATGAAAGGGAGGTGGTGCAGAAACGTTTACAAAATAAAATATACTTGGAGCATGTAGCTAGTCTTTTTTTTTAGAAAGAGCCCATCATATGATGGGTTTTTCCAGCTGCATCACCCTGAAGGCTTCGCACTGCCATCTTCTAGCACACAGCACTGCAGACAATGCAGCAACGCCCTTATTCTCTACTAGGCAAAGATTTTTTTTCATTACATTGACTACATCATTCACAAGCTGCAACAATTTCACAGCATCTCATATCTTTATCCTCCTTTCAACAAAAAATACTTTCTCACAGTTTAGGGGATGTTATCAGGGATTAGAACATGTGTACTTACACAAACAGGTGAGCGTTTTTTGGGTGATTTCTCTCTGGCTGCTTAACCCTTCCATTGATGGCCAGATACTGGTGGTAATGGCGCATTAGAAGCATTCCTATTCCATTGGAACTCTGGCATAGCAATGGTAATGTAGTGTATATTTATGGCATCACTGGAGCCAGATTCTGTCCCTGGTGCCTGGAAAGTTAAGAGCTATGCAAAATACTCTCAACAGGAGGTAGAACTATCTGGAACTAGGGCTTTAGTTTTTCTGAACACTTGACACTTTTCCAGTTTTTTGTGTGGAAAATTGACTAGTTTATCAGTGAAAGTGAACTCAATTCTAAGCAGAAATTATGTAGAAATTTTGAAGTTTGAAATCTGAATTAGTGACTGTGAACGTAGCGATTTTCCTGAATTTTGTAGAAAAGCTAAACCTGAGAGGCACAAGTCACCTAAAACCACATGATAAAAAAACTTGAGTTAAAGGTTTGTGGAAGAACATTCACTGATTTCACACAGCACTAGTGAAACCACAGTGAAGTTATTAACAAGTCAACTGACCATCTTTTCTGTAGCATAACAAGATCTAATGGCTGGAAGTTAAAGCAAGACAAACTCAAACTGGGAATAAAGCACAAATATTTAACAATAAGGATAATGAATCATTGGAACATCTTGCCAAGGAATGTGGTAGATTCTCCATTCAACACAATCTCTAAATCAAAATTGTAAATTTTTCTAAAAGATATTGTCTGGTTCAGCAACAAGTTATTTGGCTTGATTCTGGAACCCCCCCAGTGAAAATCTTTTGTCTGCTATTTTTTCATATGATTTTTCAATGTGCTGTAGAAATTAGTCAAGTCTTGGCTTCTTCACTGATACAGGCTGAAACAAAGATTTAACAGGATGAAAAATGTCATTTAAAAAAGCTGATTCTTGGGCTCATAGCCAGGATTTGTGGATCAGGATCCTGAAAACCTTAGTTACTGAAATAGTTCTGTTGTGGTCAGTGAGTCTATGTATTAGAGTAAAGACCCCCAGGATTGGATCTACTGCCCTGTATTGCATCTGGCTTTTATATAAGATGTAAATTGAATACATTAAATTCCCTAGAATGTAAGGCTAATATTTTCAGACTATGGGAGCAGCTGGCACTCAGCAACTCTTGATATTGGGCCCCTAGGAATGTTAGGTGCCCTAAATATAGACCTAAGTGCCTAACTCTAGAGCAGAGGTGGGCATTTTACAGGACACGGGACTGTCCTGCCTGGCCCTTGAGCTCCCGGCTGGGGAGGCTAGCCCTGGCCCCTCCCCCAATGTCCCACCTGCCTACTGTTGCGCAGGGGCTGTGTGCTCCTGCCAGGTGGCGCGGCACCCAGACATGCTGCTCTGAGCAGCATGGTAATGGGGCTGAGGGGTTGGATAAGGGGTGGGGGGAAGATGGGGCGGTTGAATGGGGCTGAGGTTCTGGGGGGGTTGTCAGGGGACACAGAACGTGTGTGTGTGTGGGGGGGTTGGATAAGCATGAGTGTCTCGGGGCAAGGGTGTGGATAGGGGTCAGGGATGGGGAATGGGGGAGTTGGATAGGCGTGGGGTCCCGGGGGGCCTGTCAGGGGGCCGGGGTGTGGATAGGGGTTGGGGCAGTCAGGGGACTGGAAGCAGGGGGCTGGGATGGGGTGGGAGGGTCCTGGGAGGGGGTGGTTAGGGGACTAGGAGTGAGAGGGGGGGTTGGATGGGTCAGGGGTTCTGAAGGGGACAGTTGGGGCATGAAGTGGGAGGGGGTGGATAGGGGGCGGGGGCCAGGCTGTTTTGGGGGTCACAGCCTTCCCTACCTGGCCCTCTGTACAGTTTTGCAACCCCAATGTGGCCCTCGGGCCAAAAACTTTGCCCACCCCTGCTTTAGAGACTTACATTTGAAATGTTGGCCCAAATGTATCCATGCAAATATATATCATTCTGGTGTTAGTTTGCCAGAGTTAGCAATTATTTCAACAGTATGCCAACACAGCAAAGAAATGAACAATTCTCATATATTTTTCAAGAGACACTTTTATTCAGTGTCCTCTGTAAAAGTGTCTACAGCCACAACTACCAGCCTGGCAGGAAAGGGTGTTGCTTTTCTTTTAGTTAACCTAACTTCCTTCCTCTCTAAACTTCCTTTTTGTAAAGATGAAACCTAGCAATGGAGTGTTTGTCTGTAGTCTTCCTCTTTCCTGTAAGCCCAGAGAACCCTGTTAAACAAACTAACTTGTAAGATGCTGATCCTGCAGCTTCATGGCTTCAGTGGGAGTTTTGCTTCACGTGTAAGGACCAGAGGATCCGGCTCTGAGAGAATATATTGTGATGCACATTGAGACAAGAAGCACGTGGGATTTGGACTATTAAAACAAAGCATGTTTTGCTTTCCAAGCTGCACTATTTAAGAACACTGGGAAATGTGCATGAGTCTGACAGACTATAGAAGCAATGACTCTGGGTCAAGCCCTGAGTCTGACAAAGAGGAGGCTTGATCCAAGTGAAGGCTTCCTGGAAGCTGCCAATTCTCTTGCCTGCCTAGGAGAGGAGAATATTTCCTGGGGCACAGGTGAATCCAGTCCTTCATCTTTCAATCGGTTTATAAACATTAACTCACAGAGATGTTGTTAAGGAAGTTAATGAATTTTCCCCTGATTTCAGAGGGGAAACTGAGAAACAGACATTAAAAAATTGATCATTGGTCACAGACAGTTGTCAGTTCCTGGCTGCCAGCCTAGAGAAAGATTCAGAGATGAGTTTGTGCCCAGAATGAACTAAAAGCACAAGGGTATGGGGAACCTCTGTGCAGAGACGCTCTCTATACCTTATGAATTTACAATATTGGGCAGTGGAAAAAGCTAATAGTAAGAGTGCCGTGTTAAATGACAGCTCAGGACTGCTGGCTGAGGCTCTGTTTTTTTTGTTTTGACTGGGGTCAAGGTCATCAGTCACACAATTTACTACTTATATGATAAAGGACTTAACTGAAATTCTCAAGCACTAGGGAAAATCTTCTCCTTATAATGAGACTACTTCATTCAGTTCATCCAACCATCTATGCTACTCTAAGATTGTATGTAGGACTGGTTTCTTCAGAAGTGTTGCAGAGTAGCAGTTTTCAATGCCCATTGATATTTTACCAGTCACGTGCAATGAGGGAACATCCTCCCATTGATTTGAACTATTTGACCATGAAAGAAGACAAACAATAACTGCACTGTGTCCTGCAGGAGACAGATACAAACTAGTAGGGATATTTTCCTTGCACAGTGCTGCAGGGCCTTAGCCACCGGTTACGGCACTGCTAGATTGTCACATAGGCCTTGCAAGTGGAATTTAATCAGGACCGTAAAACAGTGGAACTCTACAGAAAACTTAATAGATGTTCGTCATAACTTGGCGATGTCGGACATGTAGCAGGATCTTAAGTGAAATCATCCTATAAAAAAGTGAATACCCAATATCAGTTCAACAATCAGTGTTGCAGATAACTTGCTTCTGTCTCAAATGCCTACAAGTGATTTATCTTTGTAGTGATTTGGCAATTATGGGTTATTTGGGAGTAATTAATTATGTTAAGGTAGAGTTAATTATAAAACACAAAATCAAAAATCCATGTATTTGTGGATGCGTTTAGGATGCTCCATGACAGAAGATGACCTCACCACCGTTAAAATGCAGGGTTTGAGACCCAACTGGTATCACTTGTGTGCAGAGTGCACAGGGAGAGAGGTAGTCTCCTGCACAGATGGGTCCCACTCCATGTAACTCTTTATTGAGCTACCCTGAATGACATCAGGAGGCAGATGGGAAGCTACTATGACATACAGCTCACATAAATTAAAACAATCAGCATATGTTTAAAACCACAAAAAGCCAGGAAATGCGGAGCGAAGAAACACGTTCTCCTTTCTAAAGAAAGGGGGGGGGGGAGAAGATTTTGCTTCCTGTCGCTTCGCTGAGGAAAGGGTGAAGAGAATCCTACTCTTTGTAGAATCCGGGCTGCTCATTAAGGAGATGGAAGAGACCATCAGTGCATTTGTCCTGGCCTGGGCTCAAGGGGTGGGACTATGCCTGGTGACCTCATGTAATGGAAATGTGCAGAGAGCAACCAGTAGGAGGTGCTGTCTGAGGACACTAGGAGACCAAACTGTAGAACCAGCTCTTGGCAAAGAAAACTGAAAACCCTCAGTTAACTTGAGACTTCTAGATCTGCTAAGAAAATGGATGGAAAGCAAAAATGAGGCACAAGGGTAGAGAAAAGGGGACTGGAACTAATGGGAGAAAGCAGGGAAGGGAGGAGTGGGAAAAAAATTAAGGAAGGGGCTTCTGGGAAATTGAAATCTCCATAGCGGGGTGGAGAGGCTTTCTGGGACTGGGCCCCAGAGCTGACAGCTGGTGGCTTGATTCTATATGTTGTCTTGGGGCCTGATTCTGCTCACTCGTCTTACCTGGGGAGGTAAATGCCACTGACTTAAATGAAGTTACTCCAGATTAACGTTGGTGTGAGGGGAGAATCAAGTCCATAGGGCCTACCTGTACAGGCAAAATGATTGTGCTGGGTGACTGTTCTAATACAACAGTGCCCTGACTGTGTTACAATGCCACATTACCACCCTTTGTCTAATGAGATTTGTATAGATTTCTGATCTATTATAGGTCACTAACCAGAATGGACTAGGAAGAAAGGGCCATTAGCTTACCCCTCTCTCTCAGGCATCAAGGGAATGACTAAGAGTGGGGAGGTGTGCACATAAGCCAAGGCTCTATGATGTCTTTGACTTTAGTTGCACTCTTTATTGTTAATTCTTGTAGCTGGAATAATGGAGAGATCGATGAGGGTATTGTGCTCAAGTTCCTAGCTTCCTGCTTGGATGAGAACAAGCAACAATTCTGGGCAGTAGCCAAATACTTCTTTCACTATCAAAGGCCCACGCTGCAGTCGTAACTGGGTAAGGTGAGCAAGTTTAAATATACATTTTTCTCTAACATCATCTCTGCTCCCACTGAAATCAATGGCAAAGGTCCTTGATGAGGTAGGATCAAACCTAATGCACTTCACTTCAGTGAGGCAAACAGCTAACCAAATCCTGCTCTTAGTGGAGTTGTTCTGGATTTAAACCAGTGTAACTGAGTTGAATTTGATCTGACATCTTAAAATTGAAATTTTGTTTGACTAAAAACACTACATTAATCATTTTAACAGTTCTAAGGAGAAAATATGCTGTTGTATTGACCTTGGAAATGTCATGAAATATGGTAAATATTAAGTTTCCTTGCTAAATGGGAAGATTAGAAGTGCTGTCCTTTAGTGCTTCATATGGTAATCAAGTTGTCAGGAAAAAAGCATTTTTTTAACATAGCTGTCAAGCTGATGGGATTTAAAAGGAAAAGATTTTCAGCTACTCAGAATTTAAAAGAGATTAAGAAGCTCCAGTTTCAACAGCCCACCATAGATGAAGACTCCATATTTTCAGTTTACTTCTCCTCTGACTTTCTTCAACCATGGCCATATAGTCCCAGTCACTGCTGGCTCTGCTATCTAATAGTTAATTTAGAGGGCAGTTACCTGTCCCAGGATGGCACTGAACATCTAATGGATGCCAATTACTAGGTGGCTGTCTGCAACAAAGAGGGAATTGATGCTTCTGTGAATGTTTGGGTATATTAAAAATACTTCCGCTTAAAACATTCTTATGTTTATAGTACCCACGAAGTGAAGAGAGCAACTGACTCTGGCAATTTATCAATTGGAATTTTTTCAGTGGGCATCAGTGAATGCTTCTGTAAATAGATTATGGATGTGCTGGCAGAACCATTAAGCTTTGCCGTAAAATATATACACAGTATGTACCACACTTTAGACAACATTATATAACGTCATTGGTTTCTGATCGCTCATCTTTGTCTGTTACTCACTCTCCATCATTAAGAAGCTTTAATTTTCAATCGAGCTTTTATCCTGCTTGGAAATCTTTATTTTTTTTCTTATTACATCTGCCAAGATTATTTGGACTGCTAGGCAAAGGCACCATGGCTGTGTTTAGCGAGTTGGATGTGGTCAGGTTGAGGTGGGCCAATGCAGGAAGCAACAAGCCAAAAAGTCACAAAAATCAAACTACTTTGTGTTTGTGGTTTTAAATGTCCCTGAATCAGAACCTGGATCCCTCTCCGTGACCAAGGAAATGCACATTCAGCACAAGTAGGGTGAAGGGTGGGCAGGTGCTCCCATGGCAACTGAGAGAAACCTGGGTGAAAAATTCCTCTACTTTGCCAACATTATGGAGATTTGAATGTCTCAGAGGCACTGGTAATAGTTTATAGAACACTGCCCCTCTCTGGAATGATGCCTGTCCAGCCTGGGTCATATAAAGTGACTTGTAAGCCCTTACCATGTTAAGGCTGTTTGGTGGATTATGTGAAGTATGCTTGATGGCCTCACTCCATTTCCTAGTGCATGCATATTCACAATACAAAAACTCCACTACAGTTGGCTCTAATTGACTTTCTTTTTTGCAGTTTTAGCCCAGAGCCAAGGTGACTGACTGGTTCAAAGAGGTTCCTTCAGGTCAAGGTTGAGAAACAATGTTGAGCAGGGCCGGCTCTAGGTTTTTTGCTGCCTCAACAAAAAAATTTGCCACCTCAAGCTCAGGTGGGGCTGGGGCTCACAGGCAATGCTGGAAGCAGAGGGAGTGATGTCACCTTCTCCTAGCGCCTCTAGGGGCTTTAACCCCTCCCCTGCCTGACGATGCAGAGCAGCCCCAATATAAGGGGGGGAGGGATAGCTCAGTGGTTTGAGCATTGGCCTGCTAAACCCAGGGTTGTGAGTTCAATCCTTGAGGGGGCCACTTGGGGATCTGGGGCAAAAATCAGTACTTGGTCCTGCTAGTGAAGGCAGGCAGCTGGACTCAATGACCTTGCAAGGTCCCTTCCACTTCTAGGAGATAAGTATATCTCCAATTATTATTATAAGGGGTGGCACAAGGCACCGCAGCAGCCAGTGGGCAGAGGAGGTGGCACAGCCCCAGCTCCCTAGCAGGACTCAACCTCTCCTCCCGAGGTAGCAGCTGGGTCCTGGTAGCTCAGCATCCCAGGGCTGGGGCTTCCCCTTCCCACTGCAGCTGGGGGCACAGCGCCCTTGCCCCATCTAAGTGGCGCAGCTCTGAGAGCACAACTGCCTCGGAAAAAAAAAAAAGATGGCCAGAATGCTGCCCCTGGAAATGTGCTGCCCCAAGTGCATGCTTGCTTTGCTGATACCTAGAGCCAGTCCTGATGTTGAGGGTGTTTGTGGGAAGCTTAAGCCGCTGCTGCCGCTGCGCGTGCTCTGTTTGTTCTGGACTAAAAGCTGTGGTGAGGGCCTGCGGCCAGGTGCTACTTCTCTTCTGGCTTTGCCCCCAATCTCAGCCCTGTGCCAGGAATGGAGCCACGGCTGGGGGCCTGGTGCGGGGTCAGGAGCGAAGCCAGGTGTGGGGCCAGGAGCTGGGAATGCAACAGGGGGCTGGAATGAAGCAGAGGGGGCCTGGGTGATGCTCCCTCTCTGCCCCGTAGGGGCTGGCCCAGGCCCCTGCCACACACCCCTGGATAGTCCTCTATGCCCCTGGGGGGGGATGCCCTGCACTTTGGGGACCTCTGGATTAAAAGCTAGAAAGTGCTGTTCAGAAGAAAATCAAATACTAATAAAACTCTTTTTCAGTGTTGGTAGTATAGCTTATTAAAACTGAAAGATTAATTTTTTTAATCTCTGTGTAATATTTTTGCTGTTTTACTTTTTGCATTTCATTCTTTCAGAGACTGAACAGGATTGGTCACTTTCACGTTTCTTATACTCAGTTTCAAATGTTTTGTTTCTCATGCACTCTATCATGACTAGTGCAATGTTATGTTGTGTAGTATATTTAGTTTCAAGAGCAGGGGAGGCAGGTGACCTGGATTTGATTTCAGGCAGCTCTGCCATAGATTCACTGGGTCACCCTTGGCAAGTCACTTACAGAACTTTGTTCCTCACTTTCCTGTATGTAAAATGTGGATTATGAAAGGTATTCACCAGTGTAAACAGTTTGAGATCTGAATAAACAGCACTGTGTATGTGCAAGTATTATTTAAGTTCAAACCTGTTTTACAATTACATTCTACAAACTATTTCATTTGTCCTTTAAATCCTATATCATTTGACTAGAATGTGAGACCCCACCTCTTTATACCTCTCTTAAAATAATCCCTAAATGTTGGGTCCTAACTGTTGAACAAGTCCAGGCTTCTTTTAGGTGCTCTGAACCTCTAGTTTATCAGAGTTTCAAAAAGACCTAGATGACATCCAGCCCATTTAATGGACAGCATATGCATTTACTTTGGCTAAAAGCTAAAGGGAAACCATTAAGAGGTAAACGTAGACCAGCACTGCAAAATGGGTCCCCCTGACCTGCTTTTCCCAGATGACTCTTTGTAAAGGACTTGATCACCTAATTGAGGGCACAGTAGTGAATTCATTTTCATTGCGCACAGCCTGCTTTTAAATCTGTCTCAGATCATATTTGAAACGATGTATTAGTGCAATCTAGGCCACAATGTCATTTCCAACATCCCTAATTCATTGTGACTGGCAGCCTTACCCTCAGGAAGGATCAGGGCCATAGGAACAAGGTTGATATTTGTCAAAGCTGAGTGTCAGTGGCAGAGCATGTTGAAAAGTTTGCTAAGAGCAGCCTTTGTTTCTTTCTAACCCTGGAGGAATTAGCCTCTGGTATTAGACTTTCTCATTCATGAATCCTAAAATTCAACCCTTGTGCCAAAAATCCTTTCAATTAAGAGAAATAAAATCTCTTAAGTGGTAAAACCTGAATTGCTATACTAGGTTGAATAATGAACCCTGTAGTTCAGTAGTGTCTTTTACACTTACTAATAACAGGATACCTCAGAGAAATTAAAACACTTTTATAATGCATCTATTATGCAGTAGTGTACCATAGGGAAAATGTCTTCCCAAGCCCAGCTGGAGATTAGTTTCTATCTCAAAGCATGAGGATTCATAGCTTTTGTCATTGTTATCCTAGTTAGTGCAACCGCTCCTGCTGTTCGCATTCATTTAAATGTCTAACTTCTTTTTTAATCTCACTAAATCATATTTGTCTCTCTAACATCTTGTAGCTTGGAGTTCCACAGGCTAAACATAAACCACATTCAGTTTGTGCAAGAAATAGGGTTTTGGATGTGTAAATTTGTTAATTTGTGTTCTGTGACGATAGTTTACAAATTTATATGCTCATAAAGAATTCACATTTTCTAAAGTATTGGCCAGTAGCTGAATTAAGCAATCTTCTATTTAAAAAAATGTAGAATATATCTTGATATATTTTTACTGTGCTTGGACAACAGTTGTTGGTAGTACCGTAATTTCTAAACATTACAAGCATGCTGCTCTACATGCTTCTACCATTTCAAGTGGAAGAAGATGGGAAGCCAATTGAAATGTACACAGCCAAAGCCTATTGCTTGCGCAAACTAAACGTGATATATAAACACGGTGTCAACATTTTAAGTAATAAATTTCTCCTCTTCACCTTCATGGTACTTCATAATTCTACGCCCTCTGATAACTCTGTCCATGTCAATTCCTGCACTACCCCTTCTATGGAAGTTTTTCCTAGTGGATAAAGCACTGGACTGGGACTCGGGAGGCCTTGATTTTATTCCCAGATCTGCCACTAGTCTGCTAGGTGACTTTGGGTAAGTCATTTCACCTCCAAATGCTTCCATTTCGCTATGTGTATAATGAGGATCCTTTTGTTAAATGCTTTGAGATCTATTGATAAAAAGTGCCATATAAGAACTAGGTGATATTATTATTACTGTTTATTACCTCTGCTTTAACTCTTTCATGATGGTCTGCATTGTCTTCTTCATTCATTTCACCCCATATGCCTTGAACAGAATTTTCCATTAACATATATTATGCCCCCTCTTCTTTGAGAAGCACCCAAGAACTCGCCTGAAATGATCACCCACTGCTCTATGTTGATGGATGTGGTCCTTGTTTGCACAAAATTGTACTCACTCATGTCTACAGTCTGCAAAATCCTTGGAATAGGGATCCTGTTGGGCGTATGATAACATGCCATGCATGCCCCAAATACAAGTAATACATAGAAATTGCTGCTATTAATTGGGAATAGATTTGCAAGCCTGAAAAAGTGGGGCCCCTGTGTCGTACCCCAAGATCCCTGAGGGCATCTTCAGGATTTGTAGGCCAGACTCTCATAATCTTCCATGTGTGTATTAAACCCAAATTCCTATCTGGAGACAAGAATCCAAAGGAAAATCCACAAAGAGAACTTCAGAATCAATTTTGTGAACTAGCAAGTTTATATTCAAAATGGGAGGCCAAGTAATAATCACTCTGTACTGCCGCTCATCTCCGCTCCCTGAAGAGAGCAAAGTTAGTCAAATGGCTTTTTTGTTTTTGTTTTTGGTAGCGGCTCTTTGAGCATTTTCCATATTTGCATCAGTCCTATACCTTTGTCACACAACTACCCGCAGAACAAAGAATTTATAATATTCTCACAGCTTCCTTCCTTCCTTCCACTCAAGTGGCACTGCAATAGTTGCTCAGTTGTTCTTCTCTCACAGTGAGTCATCTGGCTCCCGGAGAGTTTGGAGTCAAGACTCCAAGACCTAACTGCAGAGTGAACTGACTTGATTGCATAATCAGTGATTACGCTGGACCTCAAAAGCCAATCCGTTTGTCTCTCACCTTCCATTCCAGCCACTGATTCTCCAGATTTCAAGTGACAGTTTCCTTGTTTTAGTCTTTTACTTTTATTACATTTTCTCTGCCTTCATTTTTCTGTTTTAAATCATTTGGATTTAAAGGTGCCTGAAAGATGCTGTATTGGCAGCCCTGGAAACCAAAGCCTGGTGTTTCTTAACCGAACAGGTTCAGCTCATAAAGCACAGAAAGTGCTCTCTTCCCCCACCAGCCTGACTAAACCCTGACCTAGAGTCTTCCTTTGAGGGGCGGGGTGTGTGGAAATGTGGTCCCCATGGCCATTCCATCTTTAATTTCTGCTGAGGGTGACAACAAGGATGCCATTTAACAGTTGCTGGTAGTGTCTCTTGTGATGCTGGTTGGACCCTTGTCTGTTAAGAATTAGACTGAGACTACAGATACATTTCATGTAAGACACCGCCTTGTCTGGGTACTGTGAAAGGTCACCTATAGACAAGCAGAGCTGCTGACAGAATAGTAAAAGCTCCGTCTTGCTTCTGAACCACTGAAGTGTTCTGAAAATAAATCCATGTGAGACAGAAGCAAGAATAAAAACCAGAGCTCAAGGATAAAGAGAGAGTATGTTTAGGAGGAAACAGACAAACATGGAAGCAATGCCTGAAGGGATAGCATGTGCTTTCTTGTATGGTAGCAAAGGTGGTATATGTAACCCCATTTAGTAGATTGAGTACGTTTAACAGTAAACAAGCAAGCTTTTAACAATCCTAGTTTCTTCATTGGTCTCTGGGAAAACAGAGCATGGGCTGTATTGCTTACTAGGAAGCAGTACTCTGAATTTATTGGGGAAAAAATGTAAATATAAAGGCTAGCATAGGTGTGGATCAAAGTTTCTCATCCGACTAACTGTCTAGATTGTAGTAATAGTGTCAATCAGAGTCAAAACAATGAATGAGGACAAAACAAAATGACTGCCTAGGAAAGAGTACTGCGGAAAGGGATCTGGAGGTCATAATGGACCATAAGCTAAATATGAATCAATAGTGTAACACTGCTGCATAAAAAAAACCATCAATCACCTATTAGCAGGAGTGTTGTAAGTAAGACACAAGAAGTAATTTTTCCGCTCTACTTCATGCTAATTAGGCCTCAGCTGGAGTATTGTGTCCAGTTCTGGATGCCACATTTCAGGAAAGATGTGGACAAATTGGAGAAAGTCCAGAGAAGAGAAACAAAAATGATTAAAGGTCTAGAAAACATGACCTATGAGGAAGATTGGGGAAAAAATGGGTTTATTTAGTCTGGAAAGGAGTAGACTGAGAGAGGACATAACAGTTTTCAAATTCATAAAAGGTTGTTACAAGGACGAGGGAGAAAAATTGTTCTTAACTTCTGAAGATAGGACTAGAAGCAATGGGTTTAAATTGCAGAAAGGAAGGTTTAAGCTGGATATTAGGAAAAACTTCCTAACTGTCAGAGTGGTTAAGCACTGGAATAAATTGCCTAGGGAGGTTGTGGAATTGCCATCATTGGCGGTTTTTGAGAGCAGGTTAGACAAATACCTGTCAGGAATGTTCTAGATAATATAGTCCTGCCGTGAGTGCAGGGGACTAGATTAGATGACCTCTCGAGGTCCCGTCCAGTCCTACGATTCTATAAACGGGAAGGAGTATATGTATTGCAAAGAGAACCTGATTAAACTAACTAATCAACGGGACAGTTCCTTTATGAATTAGTGCTGCTGAGAAACCAATGTCGCTATCAGACAGGTTTTTTCCTTCAGAGTAACCAAAATGGATTGCTAAATGGACAATCTAATTCTGAAGTCTAAACAGCAGCCTACTCTTTCCTCTGATTTCCTAAGGTTTGTTGAAGAGATTGTGATTCTCTGCCCTGGTTTGTCTTTTGGTAAAGTCAATAGATGGGATCCTTTATAGATTTATGGGGGTGGGGTGGGGGAGTGTTTCTTTGCTTTAAAATCTTTGTCTCCTGGAGAAACACAGCTAACCATCTGTATTGTGAGATGGTTTGGAAATAAGTTTAATAATAATGGGCTGTTAACAATGGAGCTGGTGAAATAGTGGGCACTCTGGAAGCGTGGAAAGTACCATGCTAATGATGAACTATGCGTTTCTTAGGAAGTGAGGTAAGAATTTGCAGAGACTTAACTGATATTTTTAGATTTTCTGAAGCTGGTTAGATGAGCTGTCTCATGCACTGTCCAGACTAGGGAAATTTTCAAAAAATCTCCTATCACCGCTAACACCAGTTCAACTCAGAGTAGATCTAACTGACATGGCCTTCCACAGAGTTTCCTTCCGGGGGGATGAAGGCAGCTTTAAAAACTGGCAGAATTGTGCTGGCAGGAGTTCTCAGCGACTGTTGAATCAGCAGCTTCTCAACCTTTACAAGTATTATTTATTTGTATTAGACCAGGCTCCCATTGTGCTAGGCTCTGCATAAACACAGAACCAAAAGATGGTCCCTGCCACAAGGGGTTTACAATCTCAGGAAATGACCAGACAGATGGGTGAGTATAAGGAAACTATGAGAATATTGGTCAGCATAAGACACTCCTAAACAGAAATAACGTCCACACAAGCAGGTTGCACTGATTTTACAAAATTGTTTCTAAATCAGTTTCTTTAGACCACTAGCAGCCAAAATGTAGTCAAACTTTTTATAGGCAAGTTACCTAAGAAAAGCTTAAAGGAGGGATTTGAAGGTGAATAATGAGGTAACTTTGCAGATCACAGAAGGACTGCCTTCCAAGTGTTGGGACAGCATGGGAGAAAGCATGAAGGTGTTTGAAAATTTAACAAGTGGGCAGTGGCGGATTAGCCAGTAGACCAATGGGGCCTGTGCCCAGGTGCCCCAGCCAATTGGGGGCCCCCAGAAAAATGGGCACCACTGTGCCCTGACCTGCCCGCCTGGCACTCCTGCCGGGGAGTGGGGTTGGAGGATGGGGGCTTGCCCCGCTCCCCCCGCCCACCCGGTGCTCTTACTGGGGAGTGGGGGAAGCCCCTGGCACCCCTACCCTGCTCCCCGACAGGAGTGGCAAGCGGGGCAAACCTCCAGACCCCGACTCCACTTCCCCTGCAGGAGCACCACAGGAGAGCGAGGAGTGGACTGCAGGCGGAAGGGGCCACCTCTTCCTCATGCCCAGAGACCCAAAAACTCCTAATCTGCATCTGAGTGGAGGTTGGAGACAAGCATAGACAGCTAGATAGTGACTGAGAGGTGATTGGTAAGGTGAAGACTGACTGAGAAGGGCCTTGAAAATGAACACAAACAGCTTGTGTTTCTGATAGAGACAGTGGAGGGATGCAATGTGATGGATGACATGGGAAAAGTGACAGGCTAGGAAAATGACCTTTGTGGCAGCATTGTGAATGGATGTGAGCAAAGCAAGATTGTTTGTTTGTCAAGGCCGGAGAGAAGGATGTTGCAGTAATCGAGGCATGAGATGATGAAAGCCTGGATGATCGTTTTAGTTGTGGTAAATGGATAGGAAAGGCTGCATCTTAGAGATGTTATGCAGAAAGAATCAGCAGAGTTTAGATAAAGCCTGGATGTGGGGACTTAGAGCAGTGGAGGGCAACCTGCAGCCCATGAGCCACATGCAGCCCGTCAGGGTAATCCACTGGCAGGCCGCGAGACAGTTTGTTGACATTGACTGTCCGTAGGCACAACCGCCTGCTGCTCCCAGTGGCCATGGTTCGCTGTTCCTGACCAATGGGAACTGTGGGAAATAGTAGCAATTTAAATAAATAGTTTGCTAAATAATTTTGTAAAATCAGTGCCACCTCCTTGTGTGAACATTATTTCCATTTAGGAGTAGCTCATCAATTTAACACATTTATTTCTTCTTCGAGTACTTGCTCATTTCGATTTCATTCTAGGTGTGCCCATGTGTACTGTTGTTGGAAATTTTGCCTTAGCAGTATCTGTAGGGCTGACTCTGGTGCCCTCTCAGTTCCCTCTTACTGCCCCTGATGGTTGCTTGGAATGCCTTCCTCTTGCTTTGCAGATGTAATAGCGGGTTTTTGTTTTGTTTTCTTCGTAAGATGTTTTGAGATTTTTAGGTGGAAGGACAAAGAATAATTAGGCGCTCAAATACCTTTGAGGGTCTGAGACATATTATATAATCAGTTAAAATGAAAATGGAACTTTCCAGGGCTCTATTCATGTTAAACTTTCATACACTTTTTCCCCCTTTTTATTTACTAATATGCTTGTTTAGTGTTCTGCAAAGCTCCATTTTGAAAGAGGATAAAAAGGGCTGTGTTCATTTGAGGCCCATATCCTGTTAGTGATCCCCACCCACAACTGAAGTTTACCATCAAGAGGTGGAGTTGAGAGAAACTTTAAGGGAACCAGCTTGGATAGGCAGAGTTGCCTTATCTGCAGCAATTTTTACATCCTTGTGACAATTTCCCCCTTTATGAAAGGTGGTTAAGCAACTTCTTCTGCCGCCGTCTAGTGACTCTCTGAACGAGGTTTATTTCTTTTCTGGTGAAGAAAAACAAAGTTGAATCCAGTCTTGATCTGTTACCTTTGAAGTTTGCAATGGGATCACTCATTAAATGCAAGGTAAACATGTTCCTGAATGACACCTGTCCATTGAATAAATGAAGGACAGATGGCTTCAACTGAGAAGCACAAGTGTATTCTTTACAACCGGGACAAAGTTATTAAAATATCAGGCTTGTTAGCTGAGTCAGCTGGTGAAGTAAGGGATGTGCATAAACATTTCCATTGTTATGACTCAATGCAATGTAAGCAATGAACTTTTTTTTTTACAGTGTATATTATTATATCAAGTCATTTTATCAATACTACAGTAGTATCATGTCAGGATAATATGAGGGTTGCCTAACCCCAAAGCCTGGCCCGGATACTATGACTCTGTGAAATCCTCTTACTAAATACCTAAGACTCAGTTATGCCTATTACTGTGCTGGAAAGGGGAAAGAGGCAGGTGCACCACCCAAGCATTATGGTCCTACTCAGGATTGCCCTGTAATCACTTATAATAGCTAAGTAGGTTCTGTGTACTCCACTGAAGAACTCCTGGCTCAGTCAGCATGTTGGCACAACACAGAGTGGGAGGAGATATGACCTAATAAGCAGCCTTTCATCCCGCTGTTCACCACTGCCATACACTCAGTACAGGCATAGTAATGGAGGGTATGAGTTAGAGCAGCTCTCACAGGTGCCCTTTGAAACTGACATGGTACCTGGCAGCCACTGAATAGGGGAGGTGCAACCTATTTTCCCCTCTGTCCTTGCACCAGGGATGAATCTACCCCTCAGTACTGGGGTCACTAAAGCTTTGAGAGGTGTATAATAAGCTTGATTCTCCTCTCTCATATACCAGTTTTAAACTGGTGCAAATCCACTAACTTCAGTGAAATTACTAGTGATTCTTACCAATGTGAGAGAAAAATCAGCCCCAGTGCCTTTAGGTGCTAATGGGGAGGAGGTGCCCCAAGCTACATATGTGCAATGGGAGCAGCTAGTGTTCCTGCCAATGTAATACCCTGGCATTCAGAACACGGGGTCCACCACAGACCCCTCGCCGTGGGCATACATGCCACTTCCCTGGTTGTGGGCCACCCCATGCACTACACTGCTGAGCACCAGCAAAAAACTGATGGCTGCCCCCTGCTCAGGAGCACTCTTGAGGGGGCTTTCTTGCAAGCTCTCCACTCCAGTGAAGCAACTGTAAGCAACATCTCATTCAGGAACAGGAAAGAGGGAACTCAGGAGCGGGCCATAATTTGGCTGCAGGCATTCAGGAATGCAAAGGCTTTGTAGTCTATATTGGTTCCACTTGACTGGGTGTGAGTGAGAAATGTTGGCTTCTCTCCTGAGAGTTTCAAAGAGGGTGCCAATTAGGAGCAGTGGTTGTGGCAATTGTCCTGAGATCATATGCTATACTGAGATCATACATAACATATCACAGTGTCTTTACTCTTCCTTTTTCTCCCGTTTTTGTTTCCCTCTTGCTCTGTGACTCACCTAATATCCAGAGTCTCTGTCAAGGTCTGTTCTAGGGACACAAAATAATCCTCAATATACAAGAAAATAATTTAAATGCAGTGTCATGTGTTTAGCAAATCTTTGTCTCAAAATTCTGTAAATAAACTCCATTTTTAGTTTCACATTGCTGGATTATTGCCCAACCGGTATTATTTGCTAATGGGAGGGCATCAGATGTAGCATAAAAATCAGCTGTGATGCATAGATAATTTTTTCTTTGAAACAGAACAGTTCTGGTGATAAGCTTCTCCTTTTGGTACCTGTGATGGAGTTCATTCAGTTTTACTGTTTATATCCACCTCATGTATGCTTTATGCAAACATAATTCATGTTAGAAACCAATTCAATAGACTGCTCACTGCTGAGCATTATTTCCCCACTAATACAGTATTACTGGCAACAAAACACTGCTCTCCCTTCTGTAAAGGAGATGGGGCTGCCTCTAAACCTAAGTAACTTTTAAGAGGAGAATATAAATTAGAGTGAGTTGGCTGTAACACTTGGTTTGACTTGGGCTTGTCTGTGAACCAACACTGGTTCATGTGAACAGTTGACAGGCACAAAAACTGTTCAGCAATGTTGTTTTTTTTTTAAAGGCATTTTTGCTCTCTCTGGACAGCTATTAAATCTCTGAATCTGTTATTTGTGTTGTACTTCAAATTCTCAAGTTCATTGAGACAAGTCACATACACCTCTACCCCAGTATAACACTGTCCTCGGGAGCCAAAAAATCGTACCGCGTTATAGGTGAAACTGCATTATATCGAACTTGCTTTGATCCGCTGGAGTGCGCAGTTCCCCCTTCCCCTGGAGTGGGAGTGCTACTTTACCACGTTATATCCGAATTAATGTTATTTTGGGCTGCATTATATCGGGGTAGAGGTGTAGTACTGTCTCATATGGCCACGTCTGGTTGCTCAGAACTTGTGTGAACTTCGTGCAAACGTGATCCCATCAAACCCATCCTTGCCTATGCGTTCATGCAAAATTCAACCATGCCAAAGTGCATTACAATTGAATGTGAAGCTTTACAAACTTCAGGGCCTGCAAACCTATAACAACCAGTTTTGATGCAAAACAATACCAAATCTTTGTAGAACTCAGCTGTAAGTGTATAAATGGGATAACGACATGGTATGAAAAAGGATGAGAAACCCATTTTAGTCACATCTTTTTCTCAAATCCCATCCTTAATTATACTCCTTTCTGGAGTTATCCCAAGAGCTCTCTCTTTAAATCTTCTGACGTCAGAGATGTGAATCCATAGCAACTGTCTGTCACGTTGGATCAGTCCATGAAGGAAGTGGGAAAGAAATTGCTCCTGTGCAGTCAAGGCTTCAGTGTGAGTAAATACAAAGGATGTGTTTCTTTTGTGACATTCTGGATGGATTTTTAAAGTAATATCGGCAGCAGCAAAAAGAAACTGCAAGTATTGAATCTCCTGTAATGTGCATAATATTTTATTTGGTGAATGCATTTAATAAGCTAGGTCAGTGGTTGCTGCATCTGCTGTTCAGGGGGAATATTTTAAAGGCAAGAGGGAAGCTCAGATTATATACTGCCATGATGCATCAGAAACCCAGATTGAAGACAAAGTCTCAGTGCCTGCCAGTTTTCTTGATAATGTTAAATGGTGCAGTCAGTATTAACAAACTATCTACAAAGCCAGCCAATATGTAAATACTTATTTTGTATAGAATGTCCTTAACTGTTTATGTAGAGATTTAGAGGGGCTGTCACCAGTTTGATGATGGCTCTTAAAAATTGTCATACCCACTGAAATAAAAGCATGCAACTGTTAATAAGATATGCACCACACTTAACATGTATCTAGGTGCATCTCTCACGCTAAGGGGTTAAGCTGGAGATGCTTATGTGCCAATGCAATGGCCAAAACAGCTTTAGATGGAGTTATTATAGGCAAAAGTGGTGTAAAATTTGCATATGGGTACTCCACAGCTTCCTGGGTGCCATGGAAGTCTCGGTGATCGGTCTCCACAGATCAGTGCAGAGAGGAGGAATGTGGGAGTGACAGTGGCATACTTTGCTGTGCCTTGCATTACCCAGAAATAGATATGGCTGGGCTATGAGGATGCATAGCCCAGCCCCAGGCCTTACTTTCTGTTTGAAGTGAGGATTCTGCTCCTACCAACTCCACCCTGTTTTCTGAGTCCCCCTAGAATAAACTGTTTACGTGGGTTTTTCATGAGATAGTAGAATGGTGTCCATAGTTACAAATGCATAAAGCTATGGTATACTTCAGTAGACATGCCAGGTAGCAAATTTAAAATTTATATGGGGTGCTGGGCAAGAAAATAATTTATTCGTTCACTCTCATCTGTTTACATGTTTACAGCTCAGTGTTAGACACTCAATTTAACTTGCATGTAGATGTTATGCATTAGATGCACAGGTGAAATTGTAGGGGCTGGTGTAGACCAGCCCTATGAAAGAAGACAGATATGGTCAGGGCCGGCGCTTCCATTTAGGCAACCTAGGTGGTCACCTAGGGCACCAGGATTTGGGAGGGTGGCATTTTGCAGCCCGCGGGGGGTCCTTCCGCACTCCATGTCTTCAGTGGCAATTTGGCGGTGGGGGGTCCTTCGGCGGCAATTTGGAAGCGGGGGTTCCTTCCGTGCTCTGGGTCTTTGGCGGCAATTTGGTGGCGGGAGGTCCTTCACTTGCTCCGGGTCCTGCCGCTGAAGTGCTCCGAAGACCGAGAGTGCGGAAGGACCGCCCGCCGCCGACCGGGAGCGCGGAAGGACCCTGCCTAGGGCGCCAAAAAGCCTGGCGCTGCTCCTGGATATGGTGTACTAAAGAAAGTCTTTAGAGAGGTTCGCTCCTATATACTGAATGTGTATGCATGCATATGGTACCTTCTCCCTAACCTGAAGGAGTGCTCTGTGGCTCAAAAGACTTCTCCCAGAAACTGGTCCACTAAATATTTACCTCACCTTGTCTTGCTAAGAGCCTAGAAGTGACATGTCTACACCCCCTGCCCCCCACATGTAGTTGCTACAGCTCTCCTAAACTAATTAAAGAGCTGTATGAATGTCATTAGGCTCAACCTGCCCGATCTATGCATGAAATTAAGAGTGTAGCTTCACACCACACTTACTGCCCTCACTGGTAGAATGCCTTCAACAAGGCCCTAGTTGCCCTGCATGGCCCTAGTTGCCTCATACCAAATTAAATGCTCCCGGAGCTGCTAGGCCCCTTATTCTCCGTGGGGCTGAACGCTGAACCGTTTGTGCTATGTGGCACGTTAAACACGCGTGTGGATACTCTGCATTAAAGCAGTCCCGGACAGGTCCCATGCAGGTAAGGTCGCACCCCACTGTAAACGGGGGAGAGAGGCGCTCCGGATTAAACATGTAACAGGGCCCAGTGTCACGCCCGCGGGGTCTGCATTACACACGCCTGCAGCAGTGCGCCCCCAGCCACGTGACGCAGCTTCGCGCGTGCACGGCCGGGCCACGCGGCGGAGGCTGCCCACGGCCAGGAGCAAGCCCGCTCTCCGTGCCCCCAATGCCCCGCCCCTTGGACTGTACTATTCCATCTTGGGCCGTACCATCCTGCGGCAGCGGTGGGGGGCGGAGCTGCTGCTGCAGCCCAGTCGGAGTTAGCGGAGGCAGGCGCAGCAGGCACTGCTGGTTTGTCGGCGTCCAGCTCGGAAGGCGCGGCTCCCCCGTCTCTCTTCCTCCCCCCCACCCCCTGGGCCATGCGCGATCCCGCCCGGCGTTAGGAGCGGCCCGGAGCGCGGTCGGCAGGCAGCTCCCTCAGGTAAGCGGGCCCCGCGGCCTCCGCTGCCCGCCGCCGGGCCTGGGCAGCGACTCTCCCCGCGCAAGGACCCAAGGGGGGGCCGCCAACTGGGGCGGGGCGGTGGTGGCTGCCCCCCCCCCCCGCCGCCCCTGTGGTGACTGGGCCTGGCCTGGCGCGGTGCGCGCGCAGAGGCCCCGAGCTGGGGGGGCCTGATGTGGAGAGAGTGGGGGGGGAGAGGTTCTTGGGTGTGGCCCGTAGGCGCGGGGGGGGGTGTTTGGAGGTAGGTGGCGGAGTGATGCGGACTCTGGGGGCTGCTCTGAATAATACGTGGAGGAGGTTGGTGGTCGGGGGGCGACTGGCGAGCCGCCTCCCTCCAGGGGTGGGCAGGGAGCGGGGAGTCTCCTTGTCTCGAGGGGCCGGCGCGGCGCCCTCCTGTCTTGTGACCCGGAGGGCAGCGGGCTCCCCCCCGCGCCCCGGGGAGCTGAGGGCTGAAGCGCTGACTGAGTCCGGTGTTAATGGAGGCTGCGGTTGTGGCTGTATTGAATTACTCATTTTCCTGGAGGAGCGAAGTGGATCCGGGGCACTGGGGAAGCCCAGCCCCGGTGAGAGTGGCCCTTAGGTCTTTCAAGCCAAATGCCACTAAAGCAATTGACATGTTTCAAGGCAGGTGAGCGGGGTTACTCAAACCCCATCAATGTGAGAGACCTTAGGAGTAGGAAGTGGGGCTGAACTGTACAAGGCCTTCCTTCTCTCTAGAACAGGCAGCCTGAAGCATAAGCAGAGCATTTCATGCTCCCTGCAGTAACTGGTTTGTTGTTGACATTCCTGGATAGGAAAGGTTTCAGAACTGCAGACTGAAGTGTTATGGTGTGTTATATTTAACCAACGATAATGTTAATCAGAGAAACACCTAGATTGGAGGAACAAAATATCCTCTGGCTAGGGGACCCACTCTGTACTAGTGGTTATCAATAATGGGTTCCACATTGAAAATGATGTGACTGGTCATGCAGATGGGGTTATAGCACCCTTTAAGTAATGATACTGAAAGTGGCTTTGTCACATCATCTCTAGCAACTAAGCCTGCCCACTTCATAGTCAGTAACAGATCAATTTCCTATTAACCAATTTCTATTTTTAGGTGTTTGGAACAGATAGGGGTATCTCTCTCCTTCCTGAAATGTAAGACAGTGACTTATATTTGTTTTTTGGCATTTGGCAAAAGTATAATCTGCTAATGGAACCCCATACTTTTTTTTTCCATGGGGGGATTATAACATAGTGCTAAATCTTGAAGTATCGCTTCATGTCTCCAGAAAAAGTACTTGTTGTTCCTTTCTGTTAATTAAATGGCATATGTGTATTGTGCTTATCAGTGCTATTGAGCTGTGTCAAATTCCTTTCTTCCACAGAAACTTGGTGTTATCCTAGGGATAAAAGTAAATCTAGACACCCAAGATTTTGAATCTTGTAAAAAAGTCATAGGAAATTTTGGTTTGGTCTAAATTGGAAAAAAAATTGTCAAAAACCTGCCATGTGGTTGAGCATCGGCAAATTGAAAGTTATGCTGCTTTAGTGCTACTTGTGTTCATCCAAAAGAGGTTTCTTGCCTGCCCTGCTGTGCTAGGGCGAGCTCCTGAAGAGTTACTTGGGCTCACAGTGGGAGAGTGGAAAAAGGAAAGTTTGCTCACAGAATTCCATTATATATGTTGAGAGTGATGCAAAAAGATATATAGCATTATCTGAGTAGAGAGAGCTATTAGTTAATGCTAGTGTCCCCTGTTGGCTCACTAGGAATTGCATTTGCAGTCCTGGCCTGCAGTAACAAGAAAGCTTGATAAAACATGCACTTTTAGTTGGGTAAATCCTTTTAATGAGATGTACATTTTTAGTGTTTGTTGCAATCAGTTCATGTGGGAGGCGTATACACAACAACCCTACAATGGCTATTTTCCAATCAGTTTATATTTCTACAAGGTTATCTTTTTTTTATTTGGGGGAAAAGTAAGTGAACAGACAAAAAACGAAGAAAAATCTATGTAGAAATGTTTTAGTATTTTTGTAATATGAGACTAGTAGTATGATACGATTAAATTTAAATTGAAAAAAGCCCTAAGGTGTATAATATAATGTTTTTAAACCAGTGAAAATATTGCCCCAGTTCTCATAAATACATATCTGAAGTACACACATTTTGTATGATTACATATGCAAATTATGAAAGCCTTGATTTGAGATTCAAAATTAGCTGTATATTGAAAATTCTGTCCTTATGTCAGAGGTCCAAAGCACATTACCAAATTTCCTGTTTAGCCCAATTTTCAGGACTTGGCATGTTTTCTTGAATAATGATCAGGTCGTTAAATACTAGATTGTTGGCCACAGTGTATAAATAAATTTAATTCTGTATACTTAGTTTTATCCTTTTCATTATCCAAACTTTCTTCATGGTCCTTAGATAGCTTTATCTGCTGTTTAATTTGTCTGATTGTCTGTCAAATTCTCCTGAATTCTGAAAAACTGGGATTGTTGTTGTTATTCTTAGAAGTCTCCCTGGAAAAACTTAAAAAATATTTTTGGTCTGTAGAACTGTGTACATTGGGTAGCACTCTTGTAAGAAGGATTGCTACATCTTTAAGGAATGCTGCAAAGCTGTATGACTGTAAAAATTGTAAAGGTGATATTGGAAATAAATGTAAAACCTGTGCACCATATTGTAAATCTGACTCAGTTGTTACTGTCTTCTCTGCCAAAACGGTAAATCAGGCCTTTGAATAAGTCCTAACGCATGGTCAGTTGATTTGCTGCTACTAATTTTAGAAGTCAGTTCAAAAAGCCTTGTCAAATTGGTAAGAAATCCAGTGTCTGTGGTGAAGTGACATTTGATGCTTTCATTATTGTACAGCATAAACATTTACCTAGAGAAGTACAATGCTAATACAAAGCATTTTTTGTGTGTGCTTCAGAACGCTTAATCTTGTTAATATCAGTGGACAGGTTAATGAAAACCCTGAATGAATTAATTTTTATAAAGCATGGATAACACTACAGTGATCTTGGACAATTTAGAAATTCTCTCTAGAACCCATCAAAAAATGAACCCCCTCCCCTTCATGCTGCAGGTTAGGTTTGAGTCCCTTATATCATGTTTCTCAAATATATAGTTTGGTATACTTATCTGTCTATGTGTGTGTTCATGTGTGTGAAACTTGTGTTTTGCAACCTAGTGTTTTGTAATAGGATTTGTGTGAAAGATGCTAAACAGAACTAATTGACTAATCATGAACACACAAATGTATACTGTTTAAGGGAAAATGAAATTTTGTGGCATCTGATATTGAGTATAATAGAGAGTATAATAAAACTTTCCAGATTACTGAACAGCACTGCTGTATGTAAAATCTGTTTTCATAAAAAAAAAAAAAAAAAATCTCTCCTGATGCTCACCTTCTACTTATATATTTTCAATGGGCAAATAGGCCCATCATGGTAAAATGCAGGAGCCGCTGTACTCTTTCTCAACCTACAAAGAGGAGGAAGATTTGGGATCCTCAAAGGATAGAAAGAATAGTTTTTATCAAGTAGCTGGTAGCGTGCATATCTTTTTCCTCTTGCCCAGGTGTCCTTAGTAGGGTATAAAATTACAGGACTCCTAATTTGCAGACAAAGAGTAACATTTACTTCAACAGTTTGCCCCTTAAATACCAACCAAGACATGAATTATAAGGGATGTAACTTGTGTATATAGAAGTTTGGGGACTAAAAGGTGCAATCTAAATACAAGATACTTCATATTAGAAAAGCAAAAATTGGCTACCATGTTGTTTAAAAACCTCCTGGACTAAAAACTCTCAATCATGTTACGACAGATTCATATCTGTGCGGCTAGATGTGTTTCCCCAAGTCTTTAAGCTACTGCTGAAGAGAGTGCATTGGAGAACCTTAAATAGTTCACAATTGCATATATCTCTTAAAATGTTTACCACTGCTTTCTGTTTACCAGTACCTCATGGCATTCTGACCCAAAGCAATTAAAATCCTGTTCTATTTTTCAGACATTAAGGGCCATATTGTACCCGTTGATCTATATGTGGACAGGACCCTCTGCTGTTCATGTTCCTCCTACACAGAAAGGAGACGTCAGCTGCCTCTGCAGCAGCATTTTCCCACCACTCCATCCACCATCTTTGGACCCAGTGGGTAATTCTCTTGTGATTCTCACAAGAACAGTGAGAGGAGGGCCAGGGGGATATGCATTATCCTTCCCCCTCCATCTATACCAGTTCTGTAGAGTTCCCAGTGTAAAGTCACAAAACTGGAGGCTGTATTACTTTTCCATGGACAGCATCCATGGTGGGGAATGGTCCTGTCAGTGCAGTTCAGATTGAGCTCTGCTCTCAAGGAGCAGGCTTCGGGGCTCCAGAACATACTAGAAACAGAATCTTTTCATGGGTGATTCTGACCTACTATAGAACCTTTGATTCACAGGGTTTACAGATGCCCCTGTGGCCTGTTCTGTCTTCTTCCACAGTGCAGGAGGTCACAAACAATTTGGGATCAAATTTTGCATAGAATCTCATGGAAATTTCTTTTGTTAAGTTCCACTTTGGTATTTCCTCCTATGGGTGGAGGCAAAACCAGGGCCTTAGAATGTAAGCTCTTTTATGTAGAGACCTGTCTTCTGTATTTGTTCATTGAAATGTAGGATTTATTCAGCTGAAAACTATCCTTTACAAAATAGAAATTCAGCCCAAGTGATGCTATATTAGAATGTAGCACGTTTGTCCTTTAGGATGTAGGCCTTAGCATGTGTCACCTGTTCTACCTTCCTTAAGTCTTGGCTACTGTAATATGCTCTGTGAATATGTCTGCACTTCAATTAAAAATCCATGGCTAGCCTGTGCCAGCTGACTCAGGCTCACAGGGCTTGGGTTAAGGGGCTGTTTAATTGTGGTGTAGACATTGAGGCTACAGCCTGAGGTTTAAAACTTTCCCAGCTTGCAGGGCCCCTAGATCCTGGGCTCCAGGCTGAGCCTAAACATCTACACTGTAATTAAACAGCCCCTTAGCCCAAGTCCTAGTTAGCTGGTATGAGCTGGCCACAAATTTTTAATTGCACTGTAGACAGACACATGATGTGAGTAAGGCTCTAACAAATTCAGGTCCATTTTGGTTAATTTCACAGTCATAGGATTTAAAAATAGTTAGTTTCATGGTTTCAGATGTTTACATGTAGGGATCCTGCCTCAAAAGGGAGTTGTGGGGAATCACAGAGTTATTTTAAGGGGGTCATAGGATTGCCACCCTCACTTCTAAAACTGCTGCTGGCGGATATGTTGCCTTCAGAGCTGGGCAAAGCCAGTGTCACCACCAGCAGAAGTGAGGGTAGCCTGACTTGGAGTTGTCACTTTGGGGGGGGGGGGGGGGGGGCTGGCCTTATGAGTGGATGACTACCCAGGGTCCCATGGTCGAGGGGCACCATGGTACCCTTTCCAGCCAGCCCCAGACCCCTTTTGTCCCAATCCTGAAGCTGGGGAGGGGCAGGCCAGGGGGCATCCCAGGTAGGGGCTCTTACTGTGTGCTGGCTCCAGCTGCTAGTCCCATAAGGTTTGGGAGGGATGGGACTTCCTCTTCTCCTGCATAGGCTGGGACTGGGTCAGACGCACCTCTGGGACAGGGCCGAATTAACCTTTTGTGGGCCTGGTGCCAAACATATATCTGGGCCCCCCTGGGGGCAATGGATCATGGCATTGGGAGGTCGGTACTTGGAGCGAGGGGCTGGCCAGGGGCAATGGCGTTCAGTGCAGCTCTGTGTGAGGGCACTGTTTACAAACGGTCAGCTGCCAGATGCACACCAGCCCGCCTGGCCCTGTGCCGCCAGTGTGCCCTTACGGGGTGGGCCCATGCTGTGCCACACAGACCCCACTGCCCAACACTCCCTGTGCCCAGCGCCCAATGCTCAGAGACCTCATAAGAGACCCCTGTGCCCAGCACCCCCTCAAGACCCCACCACCACAAATGCCCAGCACCACCCCACAGCAACTGCTCCGCACTCTGCACAGAGCCCCCATTCACTAGCACCCCTAAACACGCAGCTCTCTTCCACCGCCCAGTGTCCTTCCCCACAGCCTCACCACCACAACTACACAGTGCTCCACATAAACCCCCCACTGTCCAGCACATCAACACACAGACCTTCTCCACTGCCCAATGACGCACCAATAGACCCCCACTGCCTAGTACCCCAAAACAAACATCCCTCACTGACCAGTGTCCCCCCCGTCACCTCAGAGACCCAGTCCCCCATGCCTTGCCCCCTTCCCCAGCCGCACTGATCGGCCCTGCTGGGAGGTGACTGTCTGCTGGGCTGAGCTGGCAATATGACCTGGGCTGGTCCTGGGGCAAGAACTCACTCCGGTCCAGCCCCTCGGGAGCAGCGCAATCAGCCAGGCAGAGGAGGAGCAGGGCCTGCCTGAGCCAGGTTCCCTCAGACCTGCTTGCCTGGAGGGGCCCAGCCATGCCGCTCACACTGCATCCCCTCCCTCCTGGCTGAGACTGAGTCGGTTTCTACCCTAGTCCCAGACAGCTTGGCTCTGGGGAGGCAGGCAGAGTCTTACAGGTGGCGAGCAGCAGAAACTGCTGGGATCCTTTCTGGAGCTGCACTGGGGTCCAGCCAGGAGGCAGAGAGGAGCCCTTGGTTGGCGGGCTGAGAGGAGCAAGTGATGGGAGGGACCGGGGGGCAGAGAGGAGCGTGCGGTGGGTGCGATGAGGGGTGGAGAGGAGCCAGTGGGCAGGCAGGGCCTTGGGGTGCAAGCTGGCCAGGGCCCCTTCTGAGCATGGGCATGGCGCCACTGGCATCATTGTAAACTCAACACTGCTCCGGGAACCTCCCCTGGCTGCAGGAAGCTCTGCGGCTGCGCTGCCTCCACCATCATTGAAGATGGCGTATCTGTGGAGCTTCTTACTCTGTGATGATGGTCGCTTTTATTTATAAAAGGGCATTTTTATTGCAAAATGTAATTTAAGGATTATTTGTAACTTTAAGTACATCAGAAAGTCAGAGTGATTCTGGTTACTGTTTACATCATAATTTAGCAAAGAGATTGAGGAAATTGTAGAGGGTCTAAATGATTTTTGCCCTTATCACAGAAGTTTGTGGGAAAATGTATATCGTGAGGATAGTGACAGTGAGTTGCTGTCAGAGGTATAACATTTGTGGAAATCTTCAACAGCAGTAAGTCACTAAGATTGGTGGGATTAATCCAATAATTTTGAAACAATTGAACAACAACAATAGCTGAGCCCTGATTTAAAAATAAAATATTTGGCATTTTAAACCTGTAGCTCTCAGATACCACTGTGACAGTGATATGAATGCCAAGGTAACTGTCAGGATTCAAGAAGGGTCAGAGTCATGGATGGAAAAACTTTTTTGTCCAGAGGAAGTAAATATTTTGCCTCATGGTGTACTGGAATAGGGGCTCCTGACTCCTTTGCTCTGTGTGTTTGGGGTGGGGAACGAGCAGTGGAGCAGTCCAAGTATTGCTGCTCCTTTAATATGATGGTAGGAAGCTGAGCAGTCTCTGAACTGCTTTCCTTTTTTTTTTCAAGAGAGGTGGGAGAGAGTGGAGCATCAAGAGCTACTGTCCTTTGCAGAACGAGAGAAGAGGAGTGGTGCTGATGCAGCATCTCCTTTGGAGAGGAGATAAGAGAAAACCAGAGAAGAGGAGACCTTAATGCCTTTCTTGAAGGAGAGGGAGAGCAACTGTATGTGGGAGAAGTGTTGCTGGAGGCTGAAGGCATCCTGCATATCCCAGAGCCCTGTAAAGACGCAGCAGGTCCCAATATTCATGTAATGGGTAGATTTCTTTTATTGGGGGGAGGGGGAGGATCTCAAATTCATTAATGGGCATGTGAGTAAAATACCAGAAGTAATTAATTTAGGGATTAGGAGGAGAGCCCAGAATTCATTTACTGTGGTGTTTGAGAGAGAGAACTAGATGGGTGTTATGATTGACTTTGTAATATTGTATAGCAAGTGGTTTATGAGAGTCCTACATCTTCTGAAGCATTATGTACAAACCACTGCTGCAGGCAGGATGCAAGGACACTTTTATTCTAATACAGTTCCTGTATGAACAATAATAACATTTCTTTTAATAAATAATGTGCTGAGACTGATTTTTCTGAGGTGCTGAGCATCAACAGTCCCCACTGATTTCACTTGGAGTTTTGAGTGTTCAAGACTTCCTAAAATCAAGGCCCACAAAATACAAGAGAAGCTTATGTAAATCAAAACTGGTGTGAGCAAAGATAATATGGTTATAATGCATGTTTTCCCCAAAAACTGTGATGTGTCCTAAATGCAGAAGTTCAAAAAACAGTTTACTACAACTTCATGATTCTTCTTATTTTATAAGTTAGGAGCATGACATTTCAACTTAGCTTCTTCAAGGTGGAAGTAATCTTCTTTGAAATCGATTGAAGTACATAGTAGCTAGCTTTATTTATCTTTACAGAATAATACTTTATTATATTATTTAAGCACTGAATGGGTGGAATAGCAGATACTCTGCTCCTTCCCTCAGAACCTCCTGGCTGCTGCAAAGATATAGGTAAGAAAGATATGTCTGCTATTCCACCCATTCCCAGCGTCTGTTTTCGGGGTCATTCTTCTCTGTAAATAAGTTCATGCTATTGCAGTTGAAAGTGTTTAGATACAAGGTTAGAATATACTAAGTTTATATAATTTCTCTTTTTACCAGATACCTACTGTCCAAAGGTAGAGTTCAAGATGGGGTGAGGGGTACTCTCAAATTCTAAGGGGAGTTCCAGGAGAGAAATCCCTAACCAGCTGCTTTGGAAGGCTCTGGGAATTCCTAGAGCCTGCTTGGGGTCTTTGTCTTCCATAACACTATCTGTGTAGTAAGTGTCTGACAGATCTGAAACTTCCTTCAGGAAGCTTCCGGATCTGAGTTTTATTTAGCTGGTGGAAAGTAAAAGAAACTTTTTGTCTCCTTTCCTCCTGCTACACAGCTTCCTGAGTAACAGAGCTCTTGCTTCTCCCAGCAATACTCTGCTCGTTCCCTCAGAACCTCCTGGCTGCTGCAAAGATATAGAGAAGAAAGATATGTCTGCTATTCCACCCATTCCCAGCGTCTGTTTTTGGGGTCGTTCTCCTCTGTAAATAAGTTTGTGCTCGTTCTCCCATGTGAATAAGTTTGCTGTTGCTCATAGTTTTCCCAAACAGCAGCTGCATGAAATTGAACATCTGCAGAAATTGTTGTCATTGGTTCCTATGCTCACTAGAGAGTTTCCCGCTTGAGTGTGGGTGAATGGATGTTTGGATTCCTGCATATTGACATAACTAGAATAAGAAGTGTGAATAACCTATTTAAATCTAAAAATTTCACAGTGAAACCTCTTTAGCATTCCCTAGCCTATAAATCTTGACCAGTAAAAAAAAAAGTATACAAAACATACATGAGAAGAGAAACAGTAGTAATAATCTTATAAAGTAAGCCTGTGTCTACACTAACTTCTTCCTAAAATTTCCTTTTGTTGCTACAGTTGGTTAAGGTCTACTATTGTGGCAATAAAGGCAGATGCTAGTGTAAACTGGCTGCTTAACACTTCAACTGCTAGATAGTCTAGAGCTGCTCTGGATATGTTTAACTGAGACAAAGCTTAAAATCGGTTGGTTTCTGCTAGTGCTGCCACCTATGGTAGTAGTGTTAGGCAAACGTAGGCAGAGAAAAGGCTAGTGTAGACACAGTCTAAAAGTCTGGAGAGGTGGTTCTGAAATAAATCCTCAGTTAAGTTATCTTGTTCATCGGCAGTGGTAAATCTAGCTTTCTGTGGTCTAAGTAGATCTGGTCTAATTAGGAGTATAAACTTCTTGCAAAACTTCTTTTCTCGTAGCAGGAATGCTTTGTGTGTCAAGTCCCAATTTCGAAAACTTTGTTTAGAGAAATCAGACCTTTACTCAAGGTATAAGAACTTTCCTCACAGGCAAAACTTCTAGAGGTGTATCAGATAAGATTGTTTAACAGAAACATGGAAGAATTGACTAATTTAAAGGGTAGGCTCATATTTGTGTCACAATGGTCTTACATAGTTTATAATATCTCCCTCTACACCTCTTTAGAAGCCAAATACCTGTGTGTTTGAGTTCTTATTTATTTTTGAATTTTTTTTTTGTTTAATGCACACTAGAATATTCTTGTACCAAAACCTCAAACCGTGTTTTTTAACTATTTAGTTCAGATAAAGATTTTGCAGGTTTTTTTCTTTGGAGGCTTTAAGTTCAACTTTCATTATCTGTTTTTGCCTCTAGCTTTGTATAAGTCATTTTTAATTTCCAGTGTATGAAGAACCTGTAGGATGGATTCCAAATAAATTTAATTTTTCCTCATGACCCCTGCAGAAGATAGAGCAGAACTAATTTGTCAACCCTACTTTTGAGTATCAGAGTTTGAGGGTTGATGTGTAAAGCTGTTGATGCTGAGTACCTCTTTCATACCTTCATCCCAGCTGACATGTAGGAATCTGTGGGAAGAAATTGTCTGCCTCTTCTGAACTCTTTGGTTTTTAAAACAATATCGATCCACAGAGTACTGAGTAAAATGACCAGGAAAAAAAACCTACTGCTCTGAACCTCCAAAAATAAAATCTAGGTCACAGAGATATTACTAGCAAGACATAGGCAGGACTGTAGGAGAAACTCCTGCCTATGATATAGCAGGTAAGTTCAAAGTGGGGTGGAGGAATATTGCATGCATTGTGTCTTCTCCTGCTTTTTGTAAGCAAGAGAAGTCAAAATGAGACCTGTGTGGATGAGGATACTGTTACATTCTCTAAATAGTGCTTTTCCCCAGACTTCAGTAAAAGTTAAGGTGGTTGAAAACAAGGAAGGGAAGTCATTAAAGAGATCGTCTAGATCAGGGGTCGGCAACCTTTGGTATGCGGCTTGCCTGTTTACCTTCCACGCCCGCAGGTTCGGCCGATCGCAGCTCCCACTGGCCGCGGTTCGCAGTTCCAGACCAATGGGGGCTGTGGGAAGTGGCATGGGCCGAGGGATGTGCTGGCCCCTGCTTCCCACAGTCCCCATTGGCCTGGGACTGCGAACCACAAGAGTGCTTACTCTGGCGAGCCGCGTGCCAAAGGTTGTTGCCCCTGGTCTAGATAATACTTAGTTCTACCATGAGTGCAGGGGACTGGACTAAATGACATCTCAAGGTCCCTTCCAGTGCTACAATTCTATGATTCCTGACCAGGGATAGTCAGCTATATGGATGTATGGTTGGTAGCAGCAGACCAAAACTGTACATAAAATGTCTTTAAAAGTTCAAAAAACATAAATTGCAACTTTTTTGATAATGCTGTTCATCTAAGAGTTTGAACAAATTTCCATTCCTGAAAACTGTAGGGAAAAACTTCATACCAGCTTGTGAGTTAAGGTAATAAAACTCTTTAAAAGATTGAAGTGGAAAGTCCAGAGATCCAAGCAAATAGCTAAATTAATCAAGGAATTTCCAGTGTTGGCAATTCTCACTATTTTATCAAGAGTTCTTCAATAGTTTGGTGTGCATTAAAGCCCCAGCTGCTGGAATTGTGACATTGCGAGTCTCACCCTAATGGTTGCGGAGAAAAGCTGAAAAATGCAAAGCAAATGTACCCTGAAAGCTCAAACCAGAAGACAGATAATAAATTTTAATGATTTTTGAACACTTGAGGTTGGCAGTACTGCATTAGCTTCCATCCATGATTCAGTCTTTATAGTTTCTCAATTTATTTTGATTTTAATTTAGAAATTAACTTTGCACAAAACATTATTCCTCAGAAACAGTACCCATGATATATTTTGAAGCTTAATGCAAGAAGAAATACCTCTTATGCTCACTAATAGAAAAAAGCCAGCTGATAAAAGCTGCAGTAGCACAGAAATACTTATTTGCATCATAAAGTTATGGGCCAAAGGGACTTGGACATATTTTGTAGCTCTGAATGTTGATGTATAACTGTCTGTGTTGCATATTAGTATTAATATATTTGTAATGTGTAAATATATTTTATCTTTCACAGTTCGAATTTAGCTAAAATTGATTAGTGTGTTTCCAAGTACACAGTAAATTGCTCTATTGTAGATGTATGAAATGTGGCTGAAAGATGGAAAATATTCTTTGTAAGAAGTTCATATTTTGTTTTCCTTGTTTTGTGATTAATACTTGATTTGAGGAATAATGGATTGGGAAGTTCAGATGTATAACTGTAGGGGAGAGGTGGTTTTAGTGGGCTGCACAGCCGCAAGGAAATGCCTGCTTTCATAAGGAGAGACTAAATAGCTTTGAGCTACTATTTAGGTTTTCAACTCTGAAATTAGCTTTTAAAATGGCATCAGGTTCTCCCTCTCAAACTTGAACTTTTGCTTGTCAGAGTCTAGAGCTCCTTGATTATCCTGAATGCCTGGCTCTCAAAATCATCCCAAACAACTGGATAGCTCATCCTGTCTTCTCTGAAGGGGCTAAGATGAGCCCAGGGTGAGCTGTGCCTGCCTCTTAAAGATGCTAAGTATCAGAGGGGTAGCCATGTTGGTCTGTATCCACAAAAACAACAGGGAGTCTGGTGGCACCTCAAAAACTATCAGATTTATTTGGGCATAAGCTTTCATGGGTAAAAAACCTGAAGTTTTAAAAAAGAGATTAGGATGTGACACCTTTAAAAGCACCCCAGGGTACATGCACTAGTTTAACTTCTATCCCCCTTCCCTTTTTTTCATTTATCTACACTTGTCAAAACCAAAAACAGGCGATTAAAAAAAAAAAAAAGTCTATTGTGCCACAGTGGATCCTTCACTTGGGATAGAAACTACAGAGGATAGCCACAGATGTGGTAACTGCTTCATCTTTCCCCCTCATATGATAGGACATGATTCACAGTTTAGTAAAGAGAAGAGATCCGGCATACGTGGCTCTTTCAAAATGCAAGTTTCAAACTTATGGTTAAGTTACTTGTCTCATGCTGCAACTGAAGAACTGAGTCATGTTATGTTTTTTATAATAAGCATTTTCCCAACCTTTTTATGTATAAATGATTCAGTTTGGTGTGACTTAAGATATTTGGAACAAGAATCTAGATCCTCTCTTTTTGCATTTAATTGTGACACCTGAAGTAGGCTGGAACACCCTTACTGTCTGGTCACAGGATTTAACTCTTAGACCAGGGGTCGGCAACCTTTGGCAGTGGCCAGCACATCCCTCGGCCTATGCCGCTTCCCGCAGCCCCCATTGGCCTGGGACTGCAAACCGTGGCCAGTGAGAGCCGCGATCGGCCGAACCTGTGGACGCGGTAGGTAAACAAACAGGCCCACCCGCCAGGGTGCTTTCCCTGGGGAGCCGTGTGCCAGAGGTTGCCAACCCCTGTCTTAGACCTTGTCTACATGGGAAAGTTTTCACCTGTATAACCTAATATGAATTTAAATTGATTTAACTAAATCAGTGCCTACTTGTGTGGATGATGCTCTTACTTGAGTTTAAAAATGGCTTTTTCTTATTTTTAGCTTAAACCTGTTCCCAATCAACTCAAGTTATATCAGAAAAAAGCCAAAATTGATCAGGAATAGGTTTAAGCTTCAAAAAAAAGAGAAGCAAAGCCATTTTAAAACCTAAATAAAAGCATTAGCCATACAGGAGTTTGCATACATTAGGTAAAGATTAAACTGGTGTAACTTTCTGATATAATCAAGGCCTTAGATGAAAGTGAATGCATTACTTAATTTTAGTTGAGATATTGAAGGAATGAAAGATGCATAGAAAATATTTGGAACTTTCTCTTCTCTTCCTCTCCCTCCCCCACCCCCACCTTGAAATTGTAAATGGACTCTCTTCTCTCCCATAACCAGGCAAGTAATGCTAAAATAGAATTTTAATAACTATTTCAGAAGTTAATGAAACAGGAATACATTTAAAATCATAATTTTTCTTTCTAGAGTTTCATCAATACATGTAAAATAAATGAGTACTGTAAGGAAGCTTCAATTAAAACTTCCTTTTAGCATAATACCAGCTTTATCCAGGGAATTTCTATTAGGAAACAGACTCCTTATTTTTCAGCAAGAAGGTTGCCTGCACTTAACAATTGACAGTATTGTACAGATTCTTCTTATATAAACACAACCTTTATTTTCCAGAACACTCTGCCAGTGCCATTCTAGTTCTGGAATGTAGTGTAACATCTTGCTTCAAGGGATTTTGCTGTTTTATTTTAGTAGAGATGATACTGAAGTATTTTTTGCAAACCACTGAAGAGTCTTTTTATCCTTAAGAAAAGCTTCTGTTTATTTTTCTGCTAAGTGACTTTTTGAAAAGGATGTGATGCTGCTTGAGCAAACATTTTTTTATAATTAATTCTAGAAGACAGATGAGAAGTCATCAGAATACTTTATAATCATAAATGATAGCTGTAATAGTTACAGCATCCTTGTCTTCTTAGTAATGTAACTGCATAAACAAAAGGGGAGATGACAAGTAGGAAAAAAATTACTTGTTCAAAACAAAAAGCCTAATGTCTAATTTAGGACAATCTTTTGATTGATTCAAACTTGGAAATAATTGACCAAAAAGGTATTTTTTATGTTGTAACCATAACAAAATCAGTGTTGGTGCTTAGGGCAATATATTTGGATAATCAGTAACTTGTAAAAAGACAAATGTTTATATCCCCTTGTTTCAGTATCAGATGGTGCAGCTGTATACTAAAATTCCCAGCTGCATAATTATGCAGATGGCATTATGCCTCACTTTAACAGCAGTACCATAGAAATGGGGGTGCGGGGATGATGATGTAGAAGGCTACTTGTATTACACATCTAATTCTTTTTTTTTTTTTAATAAATAACTGTTATATAGTAGTACATTGCTTTCAGTGAAATGCATGTAGCTGGTACTGCTGGGCTATGTTATAGTTGCCCTTTGAGTAAACAAGAATGTCACTGTTCTTTAAAATTAAATGTCATATCAGAAATTGCATATATTCAAGTGAGCAGTCACTTTGACATGAAACACGTCTGTTTGTTCTGAGATTGTGTACAATATGCTAAAATGTAGAAACTGACTTCCAGTTTTAAATTGCATACCTGTTTGCACATTTGCTTAGTCCTCATATATTGTAGTGTATGCTCATGCTTACATGGTTAAAGAGCTGCTTGGTTAGCTGTGTGTGCATGCCAACCCCAAACTTGCTTCAAAATAGTTCTCCATTCAAAATATTTTCTCAGTACTATAAAATAAAAGGTCAATAAACCAGTTTAGTAAATATCACAGAATTGGTTACATTTATGTGTATGTGTGTGGTTTTTTTTAAAACCCCCAAACCTAATTTGTTACTGTTGAAAATCAGTTCAAACCAAAATGGCTTCTGTCATAATTTAAGTGTCACTTCAGAAGCAGAGCTCTATTCTGTTAAATAGCATACATTTGTTGGAGTCACTTCCAGCTCTATCTGAATGTTCTAGTGTACAAGTAGTTAAATATTATGTGGCTTGTAATTGTGGTTTTGCTCAGAAAAGTGACTGAATAGCACCACCTTTATCAACATCTGCTCTGTTTTCAGAGTTGCTTCTGTTTGCTTACATTCTTTGCTACCTTTCTACTAAACTGCAGAATCACTTGCTCTGTGAGTGAGCTGGGTTGTCTTGCTGTAACCAACATGACTGTTAAATTCCACTGGAGAAACTTTATTACATGTGGTGATGAGCAAACAAAAAAGAAGAATTGAATTTTAGATCACAAGTTGAGTTTGCAGGGATGGCAGTTAGGAAAAAAACCTTTTTTTGCTTAAAAACTGAAATGAAGATGATAGACATAATGCTAAAATGTCAGTTTTTAAAGGCACCTTTCAGAGTACACTTTTATACAGGACTTTATGTAAGACTCTGATATTGAAATTGTTTACTATTTTCTAGTATTCTTTCCCGAATCAAATATAAATAGGCAAATAGATTAGAAATAAAGCCTTCTTTAGACATTAATTTCTAGGATTTCTCTTACATATGTACTTGGTTTAGGATAGCAAAATTCATTTTAAAAGTAAACTCAAATATCCCTCCTCTTGTGCATAAAATATTAGTTCAGCTACTAATTTTTCTATTAAATATATTTCCACTACACACATGACAAAGATTAGTTCAGATTTTGTTTTATCACTTTTCCATAGTTTGTATATATAAAAGTAGTATAATTCTGTCTGCATAATGTTTCAGGCTTCTGTTAGTCACTTTTAATGACATATTTAATCTGTCTTCCACGGAAAATCCTTTCCCAGACCAAAGTCCAGACTTGGAAAGTAGTGCAATATTCCTCTAAAACTGGATCAAACCAGAAGGTTACCTGTGCATATACTGTCTTATACTTTGCAAGTTGCACATATATATCAGGAATCTTGCAAAATCATATTCTGCTTATATCTGTGTTCAGTTCTGAGTCTGATATAACTGTCTAGCTGAAAGGCCTCTATTAGCTACAGTTTCTTAGTCACCAGAGTATCTGTCTGGTGTGCTGATGAAAAGCATATTGAAGATTTAGAGATACACTGAAAACCTAAATCCTAAAGAGAACTAGGTACTTTTAATCTCTTGGTGGGGATCTGGTTCAAATTTCTATCTTAGTACCTCTGCAGCTATTGCAACACAATACAAAATTTCCAGTGTCTAGCTGTTTCACTGTTATGTTGGAAACAAGTTACATAACCAAAGCTTTTTCAGCATAATTATAATTTTTTAAAATATAATTCGAGATTTTGTACCCTTAAACAGAATGAAGCAGGTTTTTTGGAAAAAATCATTATTTAGTGACTTACCAGAGTCTCTGTGAATCTGTTCCAAACTCTAGTGGGGTTGTGTGGTAGTAAAAATGTACCAATACGGTACATGCTGGAGTTGTGTTAGTGGGATGCAACGCAGTGAAGGGCTGGATGTTGTGAGACCTGTAAAATAAGTAAAGCTAGTCTTGTCTTGTGTTTTCCTCTTCTGAGTAATATTAAATTGTAATAAAAAAACATTTTGTGCAGAATACTTTCTTCCTACTCTTCCTTAAAATATTTTATACATAAATCTGCATAAGAAATTAATATTTATTTTAAATATGTTCTGCTAATATCCTTCCTCTTAAGAGGCGTTGGTTAATTGTTTCCTGTTTTTGTACCAGAGCTATAATGGAGGCACATTATTTTAAAACACTTCCAAAATGTACAGAAGCGCAACAATAGCTGTGACCTTAGAGAGCAAGGTCACACCCAGGCCCATTTCCTGTTTTGTTCTTGGGGAAACTAAAGGTTTCACTAAATACTGGATAAAACTAAGGAACCATCTATTCTGCACATGTTGGGGGGGGTGGAGGGGTTGGAGTGGGAGGGTGGAAGAAGTTATGTAAAGTAATTACTATTTAAAAGTTTAGATCTATAGTGTTAACAAATCACACAATTTAGGATTTGAAGTTTTCCTTCTAAACTTGTTTTTATATCTGTTAATTCTTTTCAGAGTATATATAGTGCTTGAATAGGTTCTCGGTTTTCTTTATTTGTGGATAAATATGACAGGAATTTCCAATAATGTAGAACTTCACCCCTCAAAACTATGTAATGTTGAATTAAGTTTTGGAGGATGAAAAGGGTAGGGGTGTGCTTGTGTGTGGTTTGTACAGAGACAGAAGTGTCTGAAGCCCTTAGGGTTGGGACTATGTCCTCTGTTTGCTTGTACAGTGTAAGCTTTATGTTTGCAGATCTTTATTTTAAAAAGAGAGAGAGAAAAGAGAATCAAAAGTGCAATACAAGTAAAATTAGAAATGCAAAAAGTACTCCCACGCTAGCCTTCTTCAATGCCTTGGGAGGGCAGTCTTCTTTTCCAAAAATCTCTGGGCAGTGGAAGTATATCAATGCACTGTAACTCTGAGTTGGCATGACTTTATTTTAGCAGAGAGCTGTTGGACACCTGGAGAAGACTGTTTTTAAAACTCAAAATAATGATTACTTTGTAGTACAAATTTGTATAGCTACTCTAGATCATCAGGATATATACTTTAAACAAGTCCTAACTACTGTTCCCTCTAAGCTGTGCGTGCGCACACAGATCCTAAACCTTGCACACATGGTGAAACACTGTGTGCACAAAAATTTGCACAGAAGCACAACAATTTGCACAGAAGACATTTTTTGCGCACACGGCCTGTAAAAAATTAGAGGGAACATTAGTCCTAGCCCAGCGAGAGATTTTGATTTCTGTAGGCTTTGGTCATTCAGTTATCATACATAATTTGCTTCCCAAATAAAATCAGGAAAGCTCAATAAGAATTTTTTAAACGATTTGTTCAACTTGCTACCCTTTTTGATCTATTTTTAGAATGTTAAATCCATTCAGACTGAAAGAGGATCAAAATATAAACATGGATTCCTGAGTGGCAAGTAAATGATCTTTCAATATTTGTGATTTTAAAGTGTCAAAAACGACTATGCTAACTGTGCTTAGGTCATGCATAGTTTCACTAAGCTAGGAAGTATTTCACCATTGTGCTGCAGCACATCCTGAATATGTAAACAACTCAACTATTCATTCTGAGTTGCCGCTTTGCAGTAGTAACTTTCCTTTCCTTCTAATCCCTTCTCAGAGAATAGAAACCTATTTGCCTTGTCCAATTTAAATAAAAGTTTATTGAAGATGAGTATGTAAACTATCACTTCACTATAACATTAATCTTATCAAAATCAGATTGTTACAAAATGTATAATATGGTGGTGTTTCAGAATGGTATTTTAATGTACAGTGAGCATATTTGCACACACAAGGCATGGCTCAGTCCTCCATATGTTTGGACACAATATTACTCATGTGAGTATCCTCAAGAGCTTAAATGGAACTACTTATGTGAGTAAAATTATACATGCAGATATGTCTGCAGGGATTGGAGCCTGAATTTGTATAAGTGAATCATCAGTCCTGTTAAGTTTGAAAAGTATTAATCATAGTATCTATTAGGGCTGTCAAATAATTAAAAAATAATGAAGATTAATTGCAGTTTTAATCGTACTGTACAACAATAATAGAATACCATTTATTTAAATATTTTTTGATGTTCTTTACATTTTCAAATATATTGATTTCAATTATAACACAGAATTCAAAGTGTAAAGTGCTCACTTTCTGTTATTTTATTACGAATATTTGCACTGTAAAAAAAGATAAAAGAAATAGTATTTTCAGTTCACCTCATACAAGTTCTGTAGTGCAATCTCTTTATCGTGAAAAGCAACTTACAAATGTATAATTTTTTTACGTAACTGCACTCAAAAACAAAACAGTGTAAATCTTTAAAGTCTAGAGGTTCACTCAGTCCTACTTCTCCAATCACTAAGACCAACAATAACTAGTAACTAGAAGCAGTACTGGATGCAGTGTCCTGGGAATTTGGGGTGAGGGATGTGGGATGATAGCTAGATTTGCTGCTTTATCAGACTTCCTCATATTTATGGCTGATTATTTTAGGTTTCAGTGTAATAAACTGGGTGAATATTGCTCAATCTTCCATTTTTAATGAAGTGCTTATAGTAATCATGTGTAGCTATAGTAATCATGTGTAGCTAATTATAGTCTGGAAAAGATGTTGGACATTTCTTTCCAGTAAGAATTTAGAGGTTCCATATCTAGGTGTTATCTTTAATATTTGTAACCATCTAAATGTACCCTTCTGTGGTAACAATACTCTTGCTTAGTGCTTCACAAACCCAATCGCATTCTAAAAAGCATTCAGATGTCACCAGATCTGTGCTCATTGCACAGATCTGCGCATCTGTGTTTACGGAGGGGGGGTTGTTTTTCTGTGGGCAGGTTGGATTGAGAGCTCTGAGTCAGCAATCGTGGTGTCACTGACTGGGGTTGGGATAGAGAAATGATTTGGGGAAACTAGTAAACAAAAATAATACAAGCAAAATGTTTTAAGTTGCTAAACCTGATAGTTACTTGTTCACATCTCCTACTGTTTGTATGCATTGTCTGTTTAGATTGCAATCTCTCCAAGGCAGGACCACTTTATACGCTCTGGTTGCACAGTGCTTAGCACGTAGGGATGCTGATCCTGATTAAGGCCTTTAGGTGCTAGCACAATACAAATAACTTCGGTGGTGGAAAGAGAGACAGATTAAGTGACTTCACCAGGAACATCCTGCTCCAGTGGAAAATCTGATATCTAAACTTGAGTTACTGACTCCAAATTCTGTGCACTATTAGACAACTCTCACCTCTAATCAAAAATGTCTTCCTATGAATTTGTCTTGTACAGGCTTCTGCATTATAGAAGTGTTTAGTGTAAAAATAGGGTCTAGAGCAGTGTCACTGCTTATTGTTGCCAAATTGGCTTGAAGAGGCTGAAACGTCTACATTGAGAGAGGTCTGCGAGTGAAAAACAAAGCTAAAAATCTGCATGTATTCATTAATCGGTCTTTCTAAATTGCAGCTGGTGTTTCTGTTCACAATTGCTTTGTAAACTGTTCATGATATAGCACGGGGTGTCCAAACTTACTGGCCCTCTGAGTCACATCTAACAATCTTCAGAAATTTGAGAACTGGGGCACACTTAACGGGGGCCAGGGCTCGGGGCTTTAGCCCCACAGGAGGCATCTGATGGGGCTAGGGACTTCAGCCCTGCTCCTGCTGTAGCTCTGAACCCCTCCTGTCCCCTCCTTGGAAATGCTTGGAAATGGAGGAAATGGGGTCTAGACAATGGAAATTAACTTTCCCCCTCTTTTTTTAAATTGGCAGATTTTCTTTGCACTGTAATAGTGAGAGAGAAACAACTTCAAGAGGATGAGTGAACTGGAACAGTTACGGCAAGAAGCGGAGCAACTGCGGAATCAAATCAGAGTAAGAATTACTGTTTCCCCAGCCCTTAGGTTATATTGGAGGAAAAACTTGGTGGGAGAAAATGAAGAAGTACATATGTCACTGATGTTTAAATCATGCAACCCTTAACATCTTTTCACATTGGATTAAGTCAGTAAAAGGTTCAAAAAGCTTGGAACTCCACCCCTAATTTTCATTCATTTATGTTTAGTATTGCAATTTAGTATGATATGGCGTATCACCCAATATTTTGGAGTCCTGTGGTAAGGAGTTACATAACTTCCAAAACCCAGGAACAACGAGAACTAGTTAATGACACTGATAATGAAAATTTAACTTTTTTGGACTGCTACTAGCCTTTCTACTATTATTGTTCCTGATTGTTAGGTAAAATGCTTGAGTACTGACTGAGACACAGTATCCAGGGTCATGAATCATGCCTGTGCTCTTTTTCCTTCTCTTCCCATTGAAATTATTTTTCAGATGCACATCTTCCCTTTCTTCTACTCCTGTTTTAATTCAAATTATTCACCACCAATAAACTGATTTATTGTATGGCATCTAGTGGTCTGTCAAGAAGCTATTGCAGAATACATCAAAAATTCAGTGACTGTTCTCAGTGAAAAATATGTAGGATATCAGTCTTATCTATGTTTTCTTTCCAAGCATGCAGCATCTACAGACTAGATCTGCGGTTCTCAAACTGTGGGTTGGGACCCCATTTTAATGGGGTCACCAGGGCTGGTGTTGCCTGGGACGGAAGCCCAAACCCAATTGCCTTGGGCTGAAGGTAAAGCCTGAGGACTTCAGACCTGAGTAGCGGGCTCAGATTATAGGCCCCCATTCCCGGGGCTGAAGCCCTTTGGCGTTGCTTCTAACACCCCTAATACTCGGGCAAGGAGGTTGAGTGGGCTCAGGTTTTGCCCCCCCCCCCCCTCCTGGGGTTGTGCAGTAATTTTTGTTGTCAGAAGGGGGTCACGGTGCAATGAAGTTTGAGAGTCTCTGGACTAGACCTATGTAGGAATGCTTTACCTGGAGACACAAAGGAGGTCTTAGTCCTAGTCAATTTCATTATGTGGTGATTCTACATGTAATTACCGTATATACTCGATCATAAGTCAATTCGTTTATAAGCTGACCCTGCTCCCCCCCCCCGATGGATAAGTAAAAATGGAAAATTTTTATAACCCATTCATAAACCAACCCTATAATTCAGGGGTCAGCAAACTTTGGCTCCCGGGCCATCAGGATAAACCACTGAGGAGCCAAGATGGTTTGTTTACCTCAAGCGTCCGCAGGCACGGAGGTAAACCTAAGTAAACAAAGTGTCCTGGTGCGCCAGCTGCTTACCCTGATGGGCCAGGACAGCAACTGGTGGGGACATTTTTTTTGGGGGGGGAGAAGCTGGGAGTCAGAGGAGTAACCCCACATGACCCCACCCCTACGCCAGGACCCCCACACACTCTCCATCCCATCCCTTCCCTCCTTATCTGAGGAGGGCCAGAGGAGGATGTTTCTGACCTGGCTGGAGCTGCTCTGGCAGGCTGGGCAGCGCGGCTGGAGCTGCTCTGGCAGGCTTGGCTGGGTGACACGGTCGCAATGTGCTCAGGTGGCATGGCCACAGCCTGCTTTGGGGGGTGGGGCCGACCAGCATGCCTGCAGCCTGCCTGCCCCGAAGCAGCTGGAGGCTGAGGAAAGAGCAGCCTGGCCAGCAGTGGAGAGACTGGCCCGCCTCTTCCCTTCTGGCTGTGCTGCCTCTCCTTGCTCCCTCTGTCAGGGGGACGGGGCGGTGTCCCACCTCTCCCTTTCTATACCCGTTCATAAGCTGACCCCCTTCTCTGGTGCTTCCCTTTTTTTTAAAAAAAAAAAAAAAAAAAAAAAAAAAAAAAATTGACTTATGAATGAGTATATAAGCACTTTCAGCCTGATGTCAGTTGTCTTGTGATAATCTGCTGCCTACTCAGTGTTTTGAGCATTGAACTACTGATGAAGATATTGTCCATGTGCTGTGCGTTTGCCATGCATTAATTGTTTTTTTGTGGGGGTGGGGAGGGAAAGGCTTGTAGTAGCACATTTAGGACTCTTTTGAGACTGATTGTTCAAGGTTATCTGGGGGAGAGTTCTGTGTCACATGTCCTTTAACTTTCCCAATATGTATTCAAACGTAAGGTCAAGGCCAGTTAATGTCAGAAGAGTTACAGCACTAAGGACTCTCCCTAGCTGACCTCAGCAATTTGGTTAAATTTAGCCATTATTTTAATTTAATCTTACATTAGCACTCCAGTGTACTGAGTGCTGCACAAATATTGATGTAAATATCGTGTTTCAATTTCTTCCCCAGTTGACATGCCTTAGAAGTATCTGCCCCATTACAGTTGGGCCTGATGTAGTCAGTCTCATCTTATAGGAAATGGCATTGGGTGAGGAGTGAGACTGGTGTGGTGCAGAATACCCACTGAGCAGTTACTTGGCCAGTGGAACAGGTAGACCTCTCAGGAATGTCCTCACAAGAATGCCTGTGGAGCTGGGAAGCCAGCAGGATTTTTTATATGGAGACTTAACTTGACTGAATAGGGTAAAATGGATTTAGTAAGACCTATGTCTCTGAGCCCCACATCTGCAGTTGGAGCCTGGCAGTTGTACCTCTGCGTCCATGACAAGCACCACTGAAGTCAGTAGGGCTCTATATTGGCATTGGTGTTGGCTTGCATGGCTCAAATTGCAGGATTGGGGGCCTTATAAAATTAGTCACAATATATTAAAGAAATAAAAAAACGTAATTTTGTATTGCTATACACCTGCTGTTGTCTGTCCTTCGAGTTCGAAGATATCACTGATTGGTTTGGTTTCTGTGAACATGTAAGTGGCTGATTAGACCAGTTTGAGCTTTGAACTGTCTGTGGCACAGTGAACACAAAATACTGCTATGAGTTACTAGATTAACAGCGGACATGCTGCTGTTGCCATGTTTATGCTGCTGGCGCTTCTGCTTCAGCAGTTCTCCTCTGCTCATAGACTGTAGCTCTAGTATGGAATGAGGCTTCACCGGGTAGAAGGATCATGAGTGAGATCTTCCCAAAACTCTGGGTCAGTGTTGAAACACCTCAAAGATAACTTGAGAGAGTCCTTGAAACATTTCTTCTGGCCTAGTTAACAGCTTGTAATGTTTCCAGTTCAGGTCACATTGCACAATCTGGTCAGTTTTTAAGAAAATAATTAGACTAATATTTCAGTTAGGTGAGGGGTCAATCTTGCTTACTTGTTAAATCAGTTCAAATTTTTCTTTCTAAGTTCTTGCTCTGAATTTTGGCTTGGGAGGGTAGGACACGGTAGTTCTTATTTTGATGTACTGCTGATGGTAAACATGATATAATGTCTTAATTCTAAATGACCATTTTCTGTTTGCTCACATAGTTTGTGTTTCTAGTAAGAGAATAGCAAATACACATTTTCATTAGTTATTTTTCAGCGTTCTCCAAATAAACCAAAATGTAGGTGTAGATTTAGATAAGGGGCATTGCAGAGTGTTTCAGAGATGGGGCTCTGACATCTTCACAAGTTCTTTTTTTATTATAAATGCTAAACCACCACTCTCAAAAAACTGGTCCATAGGATGTACCTGACTGTTGAAATAAATGAATTTACTATGTGTATCTGTAATTTGGGCTTCTTCAGCATCACATTTATTTTACATATAAACATCCTAGATATGTAAATATTGGTGGTACTTCCCCCCAAATCGTTTTACAGTTCCCATTGTTTTAATGGATGCCAGTTGCTAGAGCTAGAAGAAGAGGGCTAGGCAGCCTATTTTAGTTGAATGTTGTTCTCTCTCCAAATTCTTCCTTTAAAAAACAAACGCAATCTAGCCAAAACATTAGTCCTCACCAATGGATTAATAGAGGTGGAGGAGATATGATGAATCAAATAATAAAATGTACAAGAAGCAAGAATGCTTTGTGTTTGAATGCTCATATTCCCCAAATGTCTTGTTTGAATTGCCTCAGACTTTCAAATATTTTAGCCTAGCATAACTTTGTCTATGGAATTGCAGGTAGGTTAATGTACTTCTGGCAAAACTGAGTCGTAGAACAGGGTTGTGATGAGATTTGTTTAATCCTCTCTAGAGAATGATTAGCGTATTGGAAAATCTCTAGTATATTCTAGCTATTCCAAATCTTCCTCTTTTTCTTGGTAGCTTCCGACTGTCTTAGTTACTTGCAAACCTTTTTGTGTTTTGGGATATCAGAGATTCTTTAAAAATGTTATACCAGTCTTGTATCCTAAATCAGTGGATTAAAGATATTTAAATTGGCAGCATCCTAAATTAGAATCAGTTGCAGCACGTAAGGTTCAATCTTGACGTTAAATCTATAATGGGGTCTTGGTTCTAATTTGGACACTACCAAAATGTATATATTTGCACACACAAAACAGTGTTAGGGTTTCAAAGTCTAGCAATCAAACCCTGTGAAATATCAGAATTAAGGTTGCCTGTCCCTGTGTGTATGCATCATGATGATAGGGGATCATATAATTAGGCTAGCTTTTTCACAAGATCCTTGCCTTATTTAGTGCATAGGACTGTGTGTGCTTTGGAGATGAATTATGTTTTTGGTATTGAAAGCAGCTGTTGTCTGCAGGATGCCTGCCTCATTTGTCATAGAAATTTGGAAGGTGTGTAGTGAATGAGGCAGGAGGTTGAAGGAACAGAACGGAGAGTCTTATGGTTATGGCAGTTAAATAGTACCCTGGAGAATTGGATTCTATACCAGCACACTGCACCACAGAGTTACTATCTGATACTGGCCTAGTCACTTAAACCAAATTTTTCAGTGGTGGTCACTAATTGTGTTACTTATTTTCTACAAACCCAAAGTGAGACCCTGGGGTCTGATTTGCAGATGTGCTGAGCAGTCACAGCAACAACTGAACTAAACAAGAGCTGTGCCGTGAACATGTAAGGTGCTATATCAGGGGTTCTCAAACTTGGGGGTTGAGACCCCTCAGGAGGTCGCAAGGTTATTACATGGGGGAGTCACGAGCTATCAGCCTCCACCCCAAAACCCACTTTGCATCCAGCATTTATAATGGGGTTAAATGTATTAAAAAATGTTTTTAATGTATAAGGGGGTCACACTCAGAGGCTTGCTATGTGGAAGGGGTCACCAGTACAAAGGTTTGAGAACCACTGTGCTATATAATGCTAATTACTCTGAGAAAACAGGCCCTAGGCATTGCAAATTGGGCACCCAAAATTAATGGACACTTCTGAGTTTAATCTCTCTGTGCCTCAGTTCCCCATCTGTGAAATGGACATTATACCTTCACCTCACTTTATGGGTGTTGTGAAAATAAATTTATATATGTGAAGCGTTCGGGTACTATAGTGATAAGCACCATAGAAAAGTCCATGAGAAAATTAACAATTCTGTATTCAAACTCTTTTCTGAATTGTGTGCAGTAAATAAGGCACAGGACAACACATTGAACACTGAAGAGAACAACATATGGAATAGCTTCTCATTCGGTAATCGCTATGCACTGAACGAGACAGGGGTCTAGTGGGGGAAAAAATAGTATGTGATCACGTCATTAAAGACGGTGTCGTCATATGTACGCATAAGGACAGGCAACCTTAATTCTGACACTTCCCAACTTTTGAGTTCCTGACTTTAACTTTTAATAGCTTTTATATACAATTGCTTAAGTTTTTAAAAGTGGAATTTTTTTTTTCTGTTTGATATGTGAAATCATATTGACGTCCCCATGGGTCACTAGCAGGATTTGAGCCTTTAGATGCATAGCACAGATCTCTGCTTCTTGAGTAACAACATAGCAGTGTAACTTGCTGACAGCAGGGGCTGTTGACTTGAGAATCATGGGTTTCATTGCAGGTTCTACAGGGAGTGTTCTCCACGAGCCTGCCCTCTTCTGTCCCTGTCTTGACCTGCCCCCATTTCTGACCCAGGCTCTTCTTCCCAGTCTCTTCACATAGCCAACCCCAGTCTCTATTTCAGTGCTTCCCATCTGATTCCCAGTTCATACTCCTCACCCCAATCTCCCCTGGTGGCCTTGCCCAGCCAGCTCTAATCTGTCTGTCAGTTCCCTCCTACTATCAGCTCCCTCCACTGCCCCCAAGATCCTAGTCCTTGGCTTTGTCTACCCTAGTGGCTTTGTCGACAAGGGGTGTGGAGGAAAAAAACCCACCACCATCACATTTCAAACCGTTGCTTCAAAGTATGGAGGTTTTAGAATTTCTCAATGAAATGGTTTGTAAGAATTCATTTAACATGGTCAAAACTTAAATTTAATTTTTTCCTTAACCTTGTTCTCAAACAGCTGGACCTTTTAGCTGGTAGATAAATAGATAGATAAAATTCAGCCTGAGGCAGTCTGGAAATCTACAGCCTGAACTGTTAAAATTCAGCAAAGTTATAAGCAAGGAAGAACAAACTTGTGTAACACATCCCATTATAGCTATAGGTGGTGCTGCCAAATTTTGCTATTATATTAATAATAAAAAAACACAGTTCTGGCCTAGTTAAAAGATAACATCCAAAATAAATTTAGTGTTGGGCCTCTTCAGCTTTTGCAACTAAACAATGAATTTAATTGCTCAGCTTTAATATCCAGTGTATTTCTTCTTGTGAGTGAAAGGATGCCTGAACACTAAGGGATTCGTTTGGTATTTTAAATGTTCTCATTCAAGATGTCAACATTTTATAAATATTTCTGCAGTTCAGACACTGTAAGAAGTGGATTGAGGTGACCTAATCAGCTCTTGAGCTTGTTTTTGGAAAGAAAACTATTAGGAGCAGCTAGTGTCAGTTACCTTACTTTGTTTTGTTTTTGAAGTAGGAAGTCAAAATATACCAACTAAATTTTAAAAGAACATTATTAAGGTTGCAAAGTAAACAACTGAGAAGCTAGAAAATGCCAGAACTAAGGTAGGCACTGACACAGTCTCCGATTACATGACCACATACTTTTTTTCCCCTCATTCAGTCCATCCTGTCCGGGAGATGAATCAAGGTTGTGCAGTGAAAGCGACTGTCTGTGTGTATTATACCTGCTTTATTTATTGTGGAAGTTGGAAGGTGTCTAGTGAAGAATGTAGGGGGAGGCGTACAGGAAAAGAGAGGGTCCTTAATGCAGTTGCATGTTGCTCTGAAGAATTGGATTCTATCCCTGCCTTTGCCACTGAGTTCCTATCTGATACTGGACTAGTCATTTAAACTAGACTTTTCACACATGGTCACTAATTAAATGTGTTCATCATTTTCTGGGTTCCTAAAGTGAGACCCTGGGATCTGAATTGCAGAAGTGCTGAGTGCTCACAGCTGCAGCCGAAGTCAGTGGGAGCTGTGCTTTGAACATATGAAGTGCTGTATAATGCTAAGTTCTCTGAAAAATCTGATGCTATGTCTCTCAAATTGGCACCCAAAAAACAGTGGACACGTTGACCTTAATCTCTCTGCCTCAGCTCCCTATGTGTAAAATCGAGTAATACCCTCTCACCTCATGTGGATTTTGTAAAAATAAATTAATTATAATGATGAGCACCATAGGAGAAACCTACAAGGAAATTGATCATTATGTTTTCAGATCAAAGGTTGAATAATGTGCAGTCAATAAGACTTGGGGCCACATGTAGAACAATGAGGAGAAAGCAAAATATTGAATAGCTTCCTCATTCACTGTGCAGTGAATGAAGCAGGGATACTGTGGAAAAAGTAATTTGTGCTCATGTAATTAAAGATATGATGCATACACACATGGTGATTTTGCTCATTGAAGGGTGAGTGGGGGGTGGGGTTACTGTACTGGTACAAAGCACTACCTTTACCGGAGCAAGCTGCATCCATACTAGGAGTGCTTTGCCAGCTATTCTAGTGTGTTGTACTGGCAAAACACTCGTAGTTTGGATGCAGCTTATAACTGGAAAAGCATAGCTATACTATATATCTTATTCCAGGCTCCCAATTCCCTTACCTACCCACCCCAAATGAAATAAGTCTATACCAGCAAAAGCACAGTTCTGCTAGAATAATTATCTGCACCAAAGCCTTCTACCAGCACAGCTATGTCAGTCAGGGTGCAATGAGGTGTGGTCCTTGACTGACACAGTTGTGCTGGCCCTAATCACTTTTCACCTTTGCCAGCGTTTTGTCTTCTCCTCTGTTCTTACTGTATCTTCAGCCCACATCTTGGATTCTTACCCAAATACTACATAATGAAGGGACTACTCTAAAGTGTGTTTGGATTCACCACTTAGCCCTTGACATATAGGCAGAGTAGTACAGCATGAAAACAAGAGGCTGTCCAACAAGATTGCAAAGAGGTTGACTTGGAAGTTGTCTAGGTATAAATTACATGTAAGCAAGTATGGCAGCTATTTTCTCTTGCAGTACTTCAGTTTTCTTGGACACCATAACTTGTTCACATGAATGGGATGGGAATACTGAACATAAGGATTCTTGCATACTTTTTTTAAACAGGGAATCTTTGTTTTCCAACAGATTTTGAAAAAGTCTTGGTGTAAAATAACTTTTCTATAGGTAACATTTTCAGTTGATGTACACTGTTGTTTTATTCAAGAGTCATATTAATTGTTCCTTTCTCTGTTTCAGGATGCCAGAAAAGCATGTAGTGATACAACTCTTGCTCAGGTATATCATTATTTTTATGCTGGGAACTAACCCCTACAAGGCAATAGGTTTCTTGAGTAATTATAGCATGCCTGGTATGGTGACTGAAAAAGATGAAGTGCAACAACTCTTGAAGTACATTGCTTAGTGCACTATTTACAATTATGAAATTGATGCAATAATTATAGAGGATGGGAAAAAAAGCTAAGGCCTTTACAGGTGGTATTTGCAGCCAGTCAAAAAGCTCTAAAGCCATGAGACATCTACATACATCAGAAATGCCTTGGATAGATTTCTTTATCATATATTATACTAAATATACATATTTTCCATAATTCCCCTTTTTAAATATTTAATGAAACTGTATGGCATAACGGTTTGGCTTTGAGAGTTGCTCGCAATTAGCTATGTATAAGCTGTCCATTTTATTGGGAAATTGAAGTTCTTCATTTAAAATCCAGGTCTGGGCTTTTAGGTGGCAGTTGTCAGACTACTGAAAAATGACACTGGAATAAATACTAAATGCTCATTTTCTTCTGTGGCTGTTATTTTGAGGGTGTGAATTGTCAGCTTCCATAAAGCTTTAATGTAAAAATAAAGTTCACACCTAAAACATACAGAAGCTCCATCTACATAGTGCCTGAAACAGTCTGAAACATCTAGAGTAGCGACCATCATTAAGTTCACTGTCACTGATATCCTGATTTTCTTGCAAAACCTTTTGTCTGGCTACACTATCACATCATTGTGCACTGTTTCTGTGGAAACAGCAGTCCCTGTTGTATGTCCAAATTCTAGTAGTGCAAAATATTTATGTTCCTGGCAGTTTGAGTGTTGTACACATTTATGACCATCTCGGAGATACTGAATAATTGTTTGATTTGTGTTTTTTCCTGTTCAGATCACCACAAGTCTGGACTCAGTGGGTCGAATCCAAATGAGAACAAGACGTACACTGAGAGGTCACTTAGCTAAAATTTATGCTATGCACTGGGGATCTGATTCAAGGTTTGTACAAGTGATTCTTGAACTTGGAGGCCAAGGGATCCCTTTTCTAGCTCTTGAAAGAATTGTAGGGTTACTAGAGAGAGACAAGGTGGGTGAGGTAATATCTTTTGTTGGACCAACTTCTGTTGGTGAAAGAGACAAGGTTTCAAGCTTTTTCAGAGCTCTTCAGGTCTGGGAGAGGTACTTAAAAGGCTTGTCTTCACATACAAAGCTACAATGGCACAGCTTCATTGCTGTAGCACTTCTGTGAAGATGCTGCTATGGCATTGGGAGAGCTTTTCCCGTCGGTGTAGTTAACCTACCTCTGTGAGAGTTGGTAGCTATGTCGATAGGAGAAGCTCGCCCATTGACAGCGCTATCTAGCGGGGATTAGGTCAATATAGTTTTACCAATATAAATCTGCAGTGTAGATCTGGCTAGATTGTCACAGCAAAATACAAGTTGGAACAGATTGTTAAGCATAAATAGTTACCACATTGTAAGAGACCACAATGAAGTTGGCAGTTAACACGTCTGCAGTTATAGGAAAAGAAGGGTTATTTGGTCAAAGATTGTTGTAGTGAGCCATAAATCCGTTGTCTTTATTGAGTTTGTCTATTACAAGAAAATCCAGACATCTTGTGGGACCACTCTGGGTATGTCTACACTCCAGTTATAAACCCACAGCTAGTCGGTGCCAGCTGGCTCGGGCTAAAGGGCTGTTTAATTGTGCTGTATATGTGCCCAAGCCTGAAAGTCTACGCCACAATTAAACAGCCCCTTAGCCTGAGTCAGTTGGCCCAGGCCAGCTGCGGGTGTCTAACTGCAGTGTAGACATACTTTCAGTCTTCAGCCACTTTTGAGGGCCATAGATCATAGCAAATTTTGAGAAATGTTTATACTATAGCTTTCCTTTTTAAAGCCAGTTATAATCATACAGAAATAAGGAAAAGGGAAATCATTCCATTATAAGGATATGTGCTTCACTTTTATTTTCCACAAGCATTTTGTCTAGTCTTTCAGATGGTCTATTTACAGATTCTTCAAATCTGAGAGCCTGGTGTAGGCTGACACTTAACTTCAGAATTCTTTGTATTACATTTTCCCTTACACTATGAAAGGTCATGTAGCTTGAAATGGTTGATTTAGTGCAAATGTATTTTAAGTTAATAGAAAACTGTAAGGATATGGAATAACAAAATGTTTTTCAGTGAATTAAAATGTGTGTTTTGTAAATCACAACAATAAATGTAGACTGCCATGTGTTGCAGCTAATTCAGTATAGTTCTGATTATTAGTATAAGAAATTCATTCAAAAGAATTGACAAATAATCCAAATAAGATTTAAATACATGCATAATGTGTTAGATTGATTCATTGGAAGTTTTTATCAAAAACTCTTCAAAATATCTACAGTGGCCTCCCCCCTGCCAAAAGGTATATGTAAATGAAGAAAACAGATACGACTTGTTCGTTAGTTCTTATGGAACAAAAGGGTGATGCTGGAAGGCTTCTTAAATATAAAATAACTCCTTCCAAAAAGTTTTTTGAACAACCAATAGCCATCTCAACATACGGTGGCATTCCAGAGGCTAATTGTACCTGGTGATATTGTGTTCTGGCTTGTCTAGACTTGGAGTATCTGTACTACATTTATGATACTAAAACGGAATCTGAAGGATACAAGCAACCAGTAGGAAGAGGTTATAAAATTTGTAAATAGCTTGAGCCTTTTTAAATGTCCGTTATTCTAGCTTGTTCTAATAGTGGAAGTTTATCCATGGATTCAGGTAAGATTTTTCTAGCAAGCAACACGTTCTTTGCAGCTGTCCAGCAACATTTGGCCTTAGAAAGTTTAAAAATAGACAAAAGGAGAAAATGAAAAAGCTTTTCTGAATTATTTGACATTCATGCATCTTGTCTATTTTGAAATTAAGTATGAGACAAGAAGTTAACATGTTTATATTTCTGTTTTGTGGTTATCTTTAGGCTACTAGTCAGCGCTTCCCAAGATGGAAAATTAATTATTTGGGATAGTTATACAACAAATAAGGTAGAGTTGTTTATAATCCATATTGGTAATCTGTACACAAGTGACACTTTTGTTTTAGTTCCTTCTTTCTGTAACACTTTTTTCTTTTAGTTGGACTGGCTCCATCCCTTTTTCCTATTGAAGTTTTAACTAGCTTGCTTTCATTTTTTTTTATACCCAGCTTTTTATTCAAAGTGCATTTTAGCTTGGGTAATGCCTGTTTCTATATGTTGAGCCTTTGCTTCTATTCACTGTAGCTTGCTTGCTGGAAGAAAAGAATATTTAGGTTTTTTTATAACCCTCTGATAACTAGCTCTGAGATCACTGGTAGGGTGTGCTGCAGAAGTAATGTGGTTAGCATGGGATCCCTTGGAAGCTTAGCAGTGCTCCGGATATTAATTGGCCAAGCATTTGCATGTGTGTTGTGGGGCCGGGTGGGGTATCTTTCTAAAGAGTTTTAATAACTAACTCCTTGTTACTCTTGTTTTTGCAACTGTACCACCCTACTTGTGCTGTTGTTTCTGTCGCACATGCTCTGCCATTCTGTTGCAGAAGCACACAAGCCCAGGGTTTACAGAGAATTAATATAAATCCATTATAGTAGATGTTTAGCTCCTTGAGACAAAGAAAGTGAGAAATCTTGATCAAACGAGGAAGGACTGGGGTGCAGTTCCTCTGCTGATGGCAACTGGCATAGCTTCATTGGTGGAGGCATGCCAGTCTACCCCAGTTGAGGTTCTGGCTCAGGAAGACAAACTGGAGGGAGGAATTTGAATAGAATGAAACCTACTGCATGTTTTAGTAATCCTTAATTTCAGAATAGCTCTGATACTATAAAAACAATTGCACTGAACTTGCACCCATCTAACCAGGCGACCATTTTTTCCATCCCTTAAGTAAATATTCAGCAGAATTGAAGTGTGTTTAAAATTAGATTCTTTTGTTAGTTGGATATCCCACTATCTTATTTAGTAGCATCTGCTGCAATGCTAAACCAGTATAGCAGATAACTAGATGCAGAAGGTTGGACAAGAATGGCTGTGGTTGAGTGTGACTGCCTAAAATCTGGTGTAGTTCTAATATGCCTCATCTCTCTGTAGATGCATGCCATTCCTTTGAGATCTTCCTGGGTGATGACCTGTGCATATGCTCCTTCTGGCAACTATGTCGCTTGTGGTGGATTGGACAACATCTGTTCCATATATAATTTGAAAACCAGAGAGGGCAATGTGAGAGTGAGCAGAGAGTTACCAGGGCATACAGGTCAGCTGCATTTTGCTACATTTATTTTTCTTTACTGTTAGTCAAAGTATAACAGTCCCAAGCCTGCACTATTCACAGCATGCCCTAAAGTGAAAACAAGTGTTAACAATTTGAAAAATGGAGTATAGTCTAATTTTGGTTTTGATCAGATTTAGGAATCACTTTTTATATGTCACTCATTTTGCCTTTATCAGTCTTAATGCTAAATTCTGTGTTCATTTAGTTCTGCCAATGAGATACTACCACTATCTGAGCAAATGGAGCAGTACGCACTCCGGTGAATTTGGCTTCTGTACTGCTATTTTTAAAATACAAGTAGCATCAAGTGGTGGTTATTGTGTGACGTACTGAGAAGGTTTTTTGGATAACTTTTACTAGGACAGTGGGGTATGAAATTGACATCTGCCATTATTCTGTTCCTAGGATATTTGTCCTGCTGTCGTTTTCTAGATGACAACCAAATTGTTACAAGTTCAGGGGACACCACCTGGTGAGTTTTGGGGGTAGTTGGTGGTTTTTTTGTTTTTTTCAGTGCTTTGATTGTTTTTAAGCTAAGCTTGTAGAGAGACCCCATTCTATTGCTGAAATACATCTGTTTTATCTGCAGTGCTCTTTGGGACATTGAAACTGGTCAACAGACCACCACCTTCACTGGGCATACCGGAGATGTGATGAGTTTATCCCTAAGTCCAGACATGAGAACTTTTGTTTCTGGTGCCTGTGATGCCTCCTCCAAGCTTTGGGATATTCGCGATGGAATGTGCAGGCAGTCTTTCACAGGGCATGTGTCTGATATTAATGCAGTTTGTGTAAGTGAGCATTTCTGTTTACAAATGGAGAGCTAGGAGACAATAAGTGTAGATGTAAGATATCAATTTATAATCTAGTTTTCAAAACAGGGTGGAGAGTCGTCAAGTCTCTGATTTGGCCACTTACAATGAATATAGTTTCTTAGAATCTGAGATCTTGATAAGACCAACCACCTGCAAAGTTCATGACTATTAATCATACATATCCTCTAGATATGGTTAAGTGATCTTGGAACAATGCAGACTGTCCTCATTTAGTCTAAGTTGTCATAATGGTTTGCTGCTCTGTCCATCTTTACCTGCTTGACCTCCTTTTGCTTCATAATACTTTATCATTGCGTGATTGGATACGTCTATTTACAGTAGGTGTGTACGTTTTGTGCACCAGTGCTGGAGAATTTTCCCTAGCAGCACCAGTAGAGGTGGCTGCTCCTGTGCTATGATGTTCCTCATGTTCTGAGCAGAGTATAAAGTGGCAGAGCTGCCCCACCCTTCATTCAGTTCCTTATTGCAGTTGGTCAGAGCATGCTGTCAGCTTGTTACTTCTCCAAATGATCTTGTTCCTTATGATCTCCTTCTTTGAGATGGTAACACATTTTTTAGATAAAAGAAACGCAATGGATTTAATTTACCTCTATTTCAGTAAGGCATTTGATATGGTTCCACATGGGGAATTTTTAATTAAATTGGAAAAGATGGGGATCAGTATGAAAATTGAAAAGTGGATAAGGAACTGGTTAAAGGGGAGACTACAGTGGGTTATACTGAAAGGTGAACTGTCAGGCTGGAGGGAGGTTACTAGTGGAGTTCCTCAGGGATCGGTTTTGGGACTAATCTTATTTAATCTTTTTATTACTGATTTTGGCACAAAAAGTAGGAGTGTGCTAATAAAGTTTGCAGATGACACACAGCTGGGATGTATTGCAATACAGAAAAGGACCGGGATACTATACAGGAAGATCTGGATGACCTTTAAACTGGAGTAATAGTAATAGGATGAAATTTAATAGTGAAAAGTGCAAGGTCATGCATTTAGGGATTAATAACAAGAATTTTTGTTATAAGCTGGGGACTCATCAGTTGGAAGTAACAGAGGAGGAGAAGGACCTCGGAGTATTGGTTGATCACAGGATGACTATGAGCTGCCAATGTGATATGGCCATGAAAAAAGTTAATGCGGTCTTGGGAGACATTAGGCAAGGTATTTCCAGTAGAGATAAGGAAGTGTCAGTATGGTTATACAAGGCACTTGTAAGACCTCATCTGGAGTGTACTGTATGCAGTTCTGGTCTACCATGTTTACGAAGGATGAATTCAAACTGGAACAGATGCAGAGAAGGGCTACTAGGATGATCCAAGGAATGGAAAACTTGCCTTATGAAAGGAAACTCAAAGAGCTTGGCTTGTTTAGCCTAAGCAGAAGAAGGCTGAGGGGAGATAGATTGTTCTCTATGAATATATCAGAAGGATAAATACCAAGGGGAGAGAGGAATTATTTAAGCTCAGTACTAGTGTGGACACAAGAACAAATGGGTATAAACTGGACACTAGGAAGTTTAGACTTGAAATTAGACAAAGGTTTCTAACCATCAGAGGAGTGAAGTTCTGGAACAGCCTTTCAAGGGGAGCAGTGGGGACAAAAGACATATCTGGCTTCAAGACTGAGCTTGATAAGTTTATGGAGAGAATGGTATGATGGGATAGCCTAATTCTGGCAATTTAATTGATCTTTGACTATTAGCGGTAAATATGTCCAGTGGCCTGTGATGGGATGTTAGATGGGATGGGATCTGAGTTACTACAGAGAATTCTTTCCTAGGTGTCTGGCTGGTGAGTCTTGCTCACATGCTCAGGGTCTAGCTGATCGCCATATTTGGAGTTGGAAAGGAATTTTCCTCCAGGGCAGATTGGCAGAGGCCCTGGGGGTTTTTCGCCTTCCTCTGCAGCATGGGGTATGGGTCACTTGCTGGAGGATTCTCTGCACCGTGAAGACTTTAAACCATGATTTGAGGACTTCAGTGGCTCAAACATAGGTTAGGGATTTATTACGGGAGTGAGTGGGTGAGATTCTGTGGCCTGTGTTGTGCAGGAGTTCAGACTGAATGATCATAATGGTCCCTTCCAACGTTAAAGTCTATGACTCTAAATGAGTTCTTAGTGGTTCCCATGTTTGGATCTCTTGGACCCCTTTTACTTTTTTTATTATTTATCTATTGTTCAGACTCTCAGTGGACTTCGGGCTCAGCCTGATACTGGTGGAGGGCGGGGGGGAGAGTCAGTGTCCCCCAATGTCAAGCCCTGCTCCAGGTGTAAAAGCCAGTGCCCGTGAGTGATCCTCACTCTCACTGTTCGAAGCGTTTGGATGAGGTCACATCAGGAACATGTGTCTGATTTGCCTGGGCTTCAAGATAAGAACTAAGAAGCAAAGAGAAGAGCATCTCAGGTGCATCCTCATGGAGGCTGCCCTTTGCCCAGCATCAGAACTACCTCTGTGGATAGAGGGAGTTCCTCAATCACTCCATCCATGAGTGTTCCCCAGTCTTACCTGTGGACAGACAGGAGGAGATCCCCCTCCCCAAGCAGTCCTCAAAGAGGTAACAGTGCTTGGAGTGCCCCCCTCCTCTGAAGCTGAAGAGGAGGACAACTTCATGTCAAAGTACTCAGTATGGGATTCCTCAACCTCAGAGGCTAGCCACTTTGGTATTGAAGGTAGAGTACGTCCTTTGGCCCCTTGCTTCCCGCTATCTCATTTTTAGTGGTTCTCTCAGAGCAGAACTGTTGACTTCAGTTCGTGTGCCAGGACTGGTATGAGTGCCTGCTTCCTTGGCACAAACAGTGGAGCTACCAACCTTGCTCACAGTAGGTCAAAGGCCCATATCAGTACTAGCCACCCCGGAGGTGTACACAGCTTCATAGGATCTCTTAAGCCTCTCTGTATCACCCTCACTGATCATTTAGACTGACAGCACTTTGCTGGGGCTGTTGCACATGGTGGCTTCCACACTGGGGGACTGTTATGGCGCCAGCAACTTCAGGTTCAGTGCGGCTTCCATTAATCCCTATGCCAGCTCCAAGACCAATGGTAACTGCTCTGCCTCAGCGCATCGTCCTCCTATCCAGGAAGCCCTAGGATGGCTGCTGGTACTGAAGGCTTGTTGTAGATCACTTTCCCCATCTCTGACTGGTACTGCTCCACCCTGGCCTTTGGAGTACTCCTGCTTCTCCTCAGTCTGAAGTGGGTTCTGATGTCTCCCACTTCAGGGAAACCAGGGATTGTTCCCACTCTCATAGGAGTCATCCTGCCAAGAGTAGATCAAAGGAATGGGAGAGCCTGGTCTAGGCATAAGGGGCTTCCAGTACCATACCAGCTCCATCATTGGCCCTACTGGGTACAGTGGGGGATGCCTACGGCATCTAGATCTTTGTCTCCACCGCAGTACAAAAATTAATCTTAGAGAAGGGAAGTGTCCCGGCCCATTACTGACAAACTATCAGAAAGCTTATGCTTAAATAAATTTGTTAGTCTCTAAGGTGCCACAAATACTCCTGTTCTTTTTGCGGATACAGACTACCATGGCTGCTACTCTGAAACCATCAGAAGTCAGGCAACCACTATTCTGTGGAAGCATATCCCAGAGGGGAGAAGTATGTCCATGAGATACTCACAGGCTGCTTGATACTGGTCTTTAGCTGCTTTGGACAGTCCTGCGTTGGAAGCTTAAGACCAGCAGCAGGAAGTTCTAGCCTGCCTCTTCTGAACACCTCGTCATCTTCTCCGAAAGAGGCCATGAGAAGAGAAGACAGTGTTCCACGTCAACAATCAAGAGCTGACAAATCAAACAGCATGTGCCAGGAGGCAATCAGGCTGTGGAACATCTGCATATGGAATTCCCTGACTCTCGGCGCATCACACCTACCAGGGATTCAGAATGCCTTAGCAAACTGACCAAGCAGGTCATTCAGCTTGGATTGTGAATGGCCTCTCAACCTGGCTATTCTGAGATCAGTATTTCAAATAGGGAGAGTGCCATCAGTGGACTTATTCTCGAGCTGTCAGAACAGGAAGTACTCTTCCTGTTTTGAAGGTGGACTAAAGCCCCAGGTCCATCACAGGCTTGGTCTACACTGGTGGGGGGTCGATGTAAGATATGCAACTTCAGCTACGGGAATACCTCCCTTCCTTACGGCGCAGGATCTATGTCCACGGCTCCCCCCCCGTCGACTCCACTACCGCCACTTGCTCCGGTGGAGTTCCGGAGTCGACAGGGAGTCGGTTTGGGGATCGATATATTGCGTCTAGATGAGACACGATAAATCGATCGCTACCCGCCGATATGGCGTATCTCCCGATAAGGCGGGTAGTCTGGACGTACCCTCAGATATGCTTCTCTTCCCCTGGGTCAAGGGTCTGCTTTATGCCTGCCCTTCCATGCTTCTAATTCCCAAGGTTATTTTTCAAGCTGAAGCAAGAGTGAGGGGAAATGATACTGCACCAGTCTGGGCAAGGCAGCCATGATTCTTGTACGTTCGCAAGTTGTCTGTCAGGGAACCTCTATCTCTGCCTTTAGGGTCTATTTTCAGCTATTCATCTCCTATGCAGAACGAATGAGAGTGTCCTGTAACAGTGTAGTGACTATCCAAGTGGATCATGAGCTGTGTTTTCATGTGCTACAAGAACAACAGCATAATGCCTTCTCTATGTTTCTCAAACTGGGATCGCCGCTTGTGTAGGGAAAGCCCCTAGTGGATCAGGCCGGTTTGTTTATCTGCCCCGTCCGCAGGTCTGGCCGATCGCGGCTCCCACTGGCTGTGGTTCGCCGCCGCTGGAAGCGGCAGCCGGTAAGTCCCTTGGCCCACACCGCTTCCAGAAGCGGTGAACTGCGGCCAGTGGGAGCCACGATCGGCCGGACCTGCGGACAGGGCAGGTAAAGAAACCGGCCCCGCCCACCAGGGGCTTTCCCTACACAAGCAGTGAACCCAGTTTGAGAAACACTGCCATAACGCCTTCTGAAAAGTGCTCCCTGAATTCAGCCAGAGCAGATGCAGCTTCTGAAGTATTTCTGGGAAGCATTGATATTGTGAACATCTGCAGAGAGGCAGTGTGGTCTTCAGTCCACATCTTCGCTAGATATTATGTGATTACTACCATGTCAAGAGAAGACACAAATGTGGGGAAAGCAGTTTGGCAGCCCCTCTTCTGATGAGAATCCTAGTCCCAGCTGTGTTAGAAACTACATGGGAGTCTCCTAGTGTAATGGGCATTGCAATCGCTTGAAAAGGTTACTCCTTGCAGCTGCTCTTTTGAGATGTCTTGTGGATGGTCTTTGTTGACCCACCCTCCTTCCTCAGTGCATTGGAGCGTCTCATCTGAGGGCTTGTCTGCACTTGAAATGCTACAGTGGCAGAGCTGCAGAGGCACTTAAGTATAGATACTACTTATGCCAGTGGGAGGGATTCTCCCATCAGCATAGGTAATCCCCTTCCATGAGAGGCAATAGCTAGGCTTCCCTCAACCTAGCATTGTCTACACTGGGGGTTAGGTTGGCTTAATTGCATTGCTCAGGGGTTTGGATTTTTCACATCACTGAGCGACATAGCTAGGTTGACCTCACTCTTTGGTGTACGTGACGGAAGATGATGCAGTGTGAAGGTACTGAAGGTAGGCTGGGCTGGCTCCACCCTGGTCAACCCTCCACTCAGGGCACACGGGATGCGAGGGTACAGGTGTGACCACTCCTGTGGGTATCTCTAGGGAAAACTCTGGCACTGATGCATGAGACATGTACACACCTAGTGTAATGGACATATGCAACATATATCAAAACAACAGTTACAAGAAGGTAAGTAAGTGTTTTTTTTAAGTAATAAAGAATAAAACTTCAAGATGGAGTCAGTTCTCAAACTTCTATGTTAACCAGTGTGTATTTGGATTTCCTGTAGAAAAGGGCATCTTTAAACTCTGGAAACCAGCAGTGAAACTAGTGCTTAAAAATGCTACTCTTGGAAAAGCTTTGTAATGTTTCTAAACTGGAGTGTATTTCGTCTGTTTGTCTCAACCACATTTTATGTTCTGATCAACAGGACACAAATTCTGTTTAATGGGTAAAGAAATCTAAATCTACATTGCATCTTTTTTATAAACACTGCAAATTCTTACGTCTCTGGAATACCAGCAGCATGGTCTGTGGAGAAATGCAGCCCATACGCTAATAATCAGGGTCTAATCCTGAGATGTGCTTGGTACCTTTCACTGACATATAAATCAATGAGGTGCTTAACCCGGATTATTTAGTAGGTGTGAATTTTGAAGGCTGAAGTGCTAGCTTGCAGTCCTCTGTTTTGATCCAAACAGCCTGATAGACCAACTCAGGGTGGAACATTGTGTACAGGGACGGTCTCCATGACTTATTCCAAAGGAAAAAATGGCAGTGTTCCACTCCATGAGATGTGTGGAAATTATGGAAATTAGCTGCATCCCTGTCTCTTGAAATTTGCCAATTGGCTGGACAAAGTTTGAATGCATCTGCCTTTGGTCAGTACTGTGCTACAAGTGTTAAACACAATTGTGTGCACAATAGTTGCATTTTATTGAAAGTCCATTTTGATGGGGTTTTTTTTGCTGTGCTCATGAATTTGTGCTGTATCTGATTATCTCAGTAAAGACAATCTCTACATGTTGTTTTTGAAACAGTGCATGAGCAACACTTCTCTGTTGTCAAACTCCTTTCTCATTTTCATTTCCAGTTCTTCCCCAATGGACATGCTTTTGCGACTGGTTCTGATGACGCCACTTGTCGACTCTTTGACCTGCGTGCAGATCAGGAGTTAATGATGTACTCCCATGACAATATCATCTGTGGAATCACTTCTGTAGCCTTCTCAAAAAGTGGTCGTCTCTTGCTAGCCGGCTATGATGACTTCAACTGCAATGTGTGGGATACTCTGAAGGGAGAGAGAGCAGGTTGGTAAATAGTATCTGCAGTAAGTTGCAGTTCTTCTTTAGCAGGATCTCAACATGGAACAGATTCCAATTTCTGTAACTTTTAAACGTAAAACTAGTTCACTGGTAGTCAGTGATGATACCTGCGGGTGCTGCTGAATTGTGAAATCTCTGCTTCCTTTACTCAATGTAAAGGTTTGCTTTTGGATTTGTATCCCTATTTTCTTGCATTTTATTTTTTCATATTTTCTGATCTGGTAATAGTGATATTTAGAAAAGGCATGTGAGGTTTTCTGTTGTGTACAGTAAGTGGTTTCGTGTCTGGTTTTGGTTATAGACATTGTGATTTCCTTTATTTATGTATTTCCTTTATTATAGAATATACTGGGAAAATCCAAATGCAAAATAGTTAAAATATTTGGTTCAAGGGTTCAGGACTTCCCAAGATAGGAGCTAACTCATAATGTTGGGGAGCTAATATTGCTTTTAAGATAAAACATAGAGGAGGATACTTCTGTCATTTAATTACTCTTAAAAACAACCAACCAACCTCTTCCAGGATGTCTTGAGGTGAATTTAACCTGAAAAGTAATGTACAAAACTTGAAAAGCTTCAGCTGTTAACTTCCTCCATCTTCTCTTTCAGGTGTCCTTGCTGGCCATGACAACCGTGTCAGCTGTTTAGGTGTTACTGATGATGGCATGGCTGTAGCTACAGGGTCTTGGGACAGTTTTCTCAGAATCTGGAATTAACTGGGAGACAAACATGTACATTCTCCATTGAGATCTGGAGAGATCAATGCTGCAGCCTATAGCTGTGAAATAACATTTCTACCTTGTATTTGCAGGTGAAGTTTTTCTATTCACTGATTATTACACAAAAAGGCTTTCTGTAAACTAGAAAAAAATCAAGTGAAAAAATAGGGGTGGGGGTGGAGAAATCACTGACTTTTAAAAAGGGGCCAGGCCAGCACACATAATCATGGTGACTGAGAAACTAAGAGCCAGTCTTTTTTGTTTTTGGTGGTTTGGTTAGATTGTCCTCGAGGGATTTCTGCTTGTGCTCAGTCTGCTAATTCTGTACTTTTTTTGTACATAACAGAATATACACATTATAGCAGCCAATCATGTAACATTTGTCTGTATGTAAAGAAATATGTTTGCATTTTTTAAGGAACTACATTTATAGCTTTGCATTTAACCTGAGATGTCACTTCTGAGTTTTGTAGTGGATGAACTAGATTGCTGTTTTAAACGCTTTTGTGAATTTACTGTAGATAAAGTGAAGCCAATGGTATGTATGTGTTTTTATAATGGAAGGCATTTGAATTACTACCTTTTTTTTTTTTTTTTTTGAAAAGGCCCTGATGACCATGGTAATACCTAGCGCCTTACTTATTCACTTCTAGACCTATTTGTCTATTTAAGCATGGGGATTACTCCTTCCAGCCAGTGGTTCCTGGTTCATCCATCAGCAGCCATGGCCTCCAAGCACCAAGAGAATGTTAATGCCATTAGGGGTGTGTGTATATAGATATAATATATATAAAAAAATAAGATTTTAACACGCTGGCGTCAGAAGAACAGAGTACATAAGTAACACATTACTGTCACTAAGTGGGTGAGTGCTTTTTCCTTTTGACAGTGGATTTGTAAATGAGAGGATTCTGATCCACTGCAAAGGTGATACTCTAACATGGAGTTGACTGAATAGATTGTGTGCGCTTTTACAGTTTCTTCAGAGTTGCTCTTCTACTACTACAGCAAATGAAGAGATTTAAGAGGGTTTCTCTATGAAGGCTTCCTACGGATGGCTTAGGAAGTACAGAGAATCCCTTACTAGAACTGCAAAGTTAGAGGTTCACCCTAATATTTCACAACAGAACATGCTTGTCTTGTGTAATGGTGGAAGTGACCATGTTATCTACAATGAACAATAACCATTTTGATAATCTCTATGATTCCTCTAAAAACGTTGTGCTCTAGATTTAAAATCCGGCTAGTTCATTTACAACTGCAGTGGTCTGTGCTTAGGCATCTTATTAGATGCCAGTCTGCAAACTGACAGTAAATAGTCATTTCCTTTTATATGCCTGATCTTGCTATGATTCACTTATAAAATGGAAGGCACTGAGAGCACTTGAGCCAGTAAGCATTTTCTTATTGTGTAGGTATATGACAAATCATGTGACTCAGACCCATTTCAAACTACCCATGAAGATCACTTAATTCTGGTGCTGGCAGCATGTCCATGTTTGTGATGGATGTCCCTGGGGGAATCTGAGTTGGGCATGAAAATACCTGATACTTTCAGGAAAGGGCCATTCTCTGTTGGCTTCTCATGATTTATTTTAAATGTGTGTATTTAAACAAATTACCATAAAGCTGAAAGTTAATGTTAATCTGCTGCCCCCACCTGAAGGTGCGAGGTGTCCAAATGTCCCTGGGTCAGTTTGTGAACATAAGTGCCCGGCATTTTGTAATATGAAAAGAGATTATTGCTGAGACCACTGTTTGTGACGTTTCTACCACTTGTAATTCTAATTTCAGTACTTCCAGACTGTGCCTGTAAATATGCCATGTTTACAATGGTGGAGGTGCCAATAAATGTGCCAACTGTAGTAAATTCAGTATCCGTTAAAAAGCACATCCCGTGCTGGAGCAGTATACGCTTACTAAAGGCAGATTATGGTGTAGGACCAAAATCATGTTATGTTGTAGATCACAGAAACTCATTTGCATTTTTTTTAGCAAGATTATTTTGTTTTCTGATCTGTTTGCAGTAACAGAATTATTTATGGAATATTTGTATCTTTTCCCAAGAGGGCAGCTCTTTGAGGTCAGGCAGAACACTTGATATTTTTTAATGGTGCCTTTGATTTTAAACTTGCAGCTGCTTCTGGTTTGAGTGAATCATTCTGAAAATTTGCTAGTAAACTCTTAGAGGAAAAATTTAAATTACTAAATAGTTTCTCATTTAAGGTGCATCTTGAAGTGACTTCCTAGTTGCCAGTGTTGTAAAGAGACTTCCCATACTTGCAATTAAATATCATAAACTATTTCCCTTTATACTGCAGGATAGATGTTTGCTGTCTAACTCCTAAGTAAATCAGCATCTGAGCATTCCTCATGCATCTGAGGAAGTGGGTATTCACCCACGAAAGCTCATGCTCCAAAACGTCTGTTAGTCTATAAGGTGCCACAGGATTCTTTGCTGCTTTTAAGTAAATCAGGTTTCTAAAAGAGTAACAGGGGCTGTCAACACCTAAGGAAATATTTAACTCCTGGGGTGAATGTACCCCAAAATCGTGGCTACTGTTGGGAGTCCTGGTATAAGTCTGTTTTGGATTGTTTGCTTTTTTTAAAGCATTTATAATAGTGGGACATTACATTATTACATCTTAAACTGAGACCATATAATGGGCCTTATCTGAGCAATTTCAGTTTTTTTAAGCATTGCTTATGGGTGAATTTTCAAGATGTTATACTCATTAAGATAGATCTTAATTGCAGCTTAATTTTAACCCAAGCACCAAATCCCATCTTCTGCTATAAGCCACCATTTGCAGGTTTTACTTGAAAGCTTTCATCCAGACTCCTGCATCTCAAACAAAATGTCTCCATGGGTATTTTTAAACTAAAGGGTGATGTATACCTATAGCTTAAAATAAGCTCAGATATGCAGGTTAGTGTCGTTTCTAACCGTTCACGTGATGGTGAACCAGTTTAATACAGGTAGTGTATTTTACAGCACAATAGGGTACACATTAAACTGTTGTGAAAAGTTTACCACTGCCAAACTGTAGAGCTCTCTTAATTCCAAATACGTTATGTGGTTACAAAAATATTTACTAGATTTTGGAATTAGTAATACTTAGTACTAAAAACAGTTAGACCATTGTGCCAAAAATTTGTAATTGATAGGAAAGTAACCATTTTTCCAGGCTTCATTGTAATATTAAATCCATGTTTAAATGTACTTAAAAGAAGTGGTATAGCAAAAAGGTAGCTGGTTGAAGCTGTAACTTGCAAACTGGAACGATGTGCCTCATATGAAATTACAGATTAATTCAGGTACAGCTGCTGTCCACTTTAAAGGCTGATTAGCTTTATGGTGAAGGATACTGATCAAGCAAATTTCCAGTTTGAACTTGCTTCCATGTGTACTCAGCCTTATTAGTAAAAATACTGGGTCTAGAAACCACAAAAAGCTTTGGCATGGCATTGTGCTAATGTACATTCACTTAGTATGGGTAATGTGTGTACCTTCTTTCAACCATCTGTAGACTTTTTTCTCCTAAACTGTCATTACCATCTGCCTTGCTGAATGTCACATACTATTAAGTATCTGAAGAACTGCTGGTTCAATAGTCCATTTGGAGTAGAAAAACTCTTTCAAACTGCTTTCTTCTGAGGAGAGAGGTTGACTCTGATTTGGCAGTGCTGAATTGCCATACCAGCTTGTCCTTGTGTGCATACTATAATTCAGTTAATGTAACCACTTGTCCTGTCATGAAGTTCACATCACTTTAGGGGGGGAATGATATTGTGAAAAACATTCCAAGAGTGCTTAGTCTTTCCTCGTTGAGGACACTGTCACCTCCACTAGATTTAGTGCTGTGCTTTAAAATGTTGGTGAGAATAGGGATTGGCTAATCCAAATAGTTGGTATGAAGTGGTTGTGTAGCAGAATGACAGATTTTGAGATAGCATTTCCTGTAAAAGTAAGTAAGCATGGGTTGATGGTGCACTTTGTATACAGTAATCTGGCATGCATGCTGGTAAAACTACTTCCTACACTTCAGAGGCACCACAAGCCTTTTTATCCAATTGCTGGTTGTGTAAAATACATGCAGAATGTTAATGCAGTGTTGTTATGGTAAATGTGTGAACAGTGTTAATAATTGATTATAACAGATAACAGATTAAATGTGCCTGACATTCTTATACCACACAGTATGTTTAGGTTTTGACTAATATGGACTTCAGTGGAATAGTCTTAGATATTTCAAGCCTTTGTTTTACTTATACAATGGTGCTCTATTTGTTTCTCCTTTTTTAAAAAAAGCATTTGAACACTTGTACTACATATTACATCCAAAGGAGTCCAAAACTAATTTCCTTTAAACATGCTTGACTCTTAGTTTGGCACTTAGCGCTGATTGCCCAGCATTTCTCATCTAATGGTTTTAATTTTACTTTCACTTGTTGCTGACTACTTTTTGATGGAAAACTTCAGTAACTTTACCAATTATGAAGTGATTCTGCACTGCCTTTGGATTGTGTATGTTTTCAGAAACAGTCTTAAAGCTTTTCTTTAAGCTAATTCAAAACAAGGACTTGTGCCACTTGTTCTATGACAGGGGTGATGTATAGACTTCCCTGTTTAAAAAAAAAAAATCACTTGCTATGAACTTTGTTTATAGTGTCTCTCCCCCCCCCTTCCCCCTGGATCTTTTCTTTGTATTTGTACAGTGGCTCAGTGAAAGATGTTGCCATGAGTTGATATTGTAACCAATAAACAAGTGCTTTTAACCAGACTTGCTGGGCTCTGTGTATTTATTTATTTAGCAACCTACCATGGCAATCGTCCAAAAATGAATGCAAGAGAGCCTGTAGGGCAGGCCTACACAACATGCGGCCTGTGTGGACTCACTGCGCAGCCTGCAGGGGGTGAGGGGAGGTGGGCAGTGGCAAGGGTGTGAGTAGGCGGGGGGGGCAGGTGAGCTGGTGGACTGTGGCTAGGTGAACAGGCAGGAGTGGTGAGGCAGTGGTTGACCAGTTCTATTGATCTGATCTGGCTTCCATCCCCTCTCCAAGGGTTGCAGCTGTCTGGAGGTGTCTGCCTTCCTCAGTCACACCTCGTTCATTCAACAGGGCAATTGATTACAAAGTTGGGGGAAGATCTTACTCTACTTCTAGCAAAAAGACAGTTTTCTTTTACCTTAATTATACTACCTTAGGGGCCTGCTATAACATTACCAAGATTCAATACTGCTGTTTTGGTGGGGCAGTGCGGCAGGTTCAGCCCTCAGCTGTTTTCTTTGAAGTAATATGGCGCTTGCTGCTTTGAGTTGTGCAGGCCTGCTGCAGGGGCGGGTGCAGAGTAGGAAAATCCCCTCAAATACAACTACCATTTCCAGCATACATTTAAAAGTTCCTTAAGGTATAGCATAAATACGTTACAAGACAAATTTTGACACAAATAGCACTGCCTTCTCTCTAAAGTGAATATACTACTAAGGGCATCTCCAAAGTGCTACAGAGCAGACCTTAACTGCTGAAGTGCATCTTTTTGAAACAAAGATCCCCTGCACTACAGTAGTAATTACAGCACCTGGTGCTTCACAAGCAAAGTCTGTTTCAAGTGACCATATTATCCCCAGTTTGAGAGGGGCAGTCTGGATTTAGGCAAGTGGAGTCTGTTTCCCTCTTAAACAGCACTACCTTCTGCTGCAATACCAGAAAGGGGAACTGAAGGGGCTTTGCAATCCATGCTATTAGAAGATGAGAGCAGAATACCTTTACTAATAAAAAGGACAAGCTTTTAAATATCTTGTGTAAACCCTTAGCCTGACTTCCTTTTATATGTAAAGGAATGCAGTTGCTCTCTACAAATTGAGACAAAATGGCATGTACATTGATAGTAAGACAGGGTACAAGGGCAGCTGCTGTTCCCAGAAAGGAGGAATTAAACTCAAATGTTTGTTTTTCTCCCTGTTGAGTCTTATTTTAAAATAATGCATGTAGTGGCAGACAAGTGAACTTACTCTTTGGGAGCAGGATGGAGGTGTTAGCAGGAAATCCTCAGCCATCCATTCCACCCTTAAGGGGGGGGGGGGCTAGGTAATCTGTAGGAAGCAGCTGTCGCATCAAGGAGCAGTCGTCTTCCTTTTATAGGACATACTCTTCTGAAGAACCACATTAACACTTTACTTCCAATAGAAAGAATTCTGAATTTTATTTCCACCACAACCATCTTGGTCATTCACTTGACATCTTCCAACAGAACAAAACTATCAGAGTTTCCACAAAAGTGGAAACTAAAGCAACATTGAATTACACAGGTCTCATGCTTTAGAACAGTTTCTGTAATAAAAAATCTGGCTGTGGCCCATATACTACTGAAGGAGCCTTTTACCCACTTCCACAGTGTACAAGAATGCAAATAAAACAGCACCTTCTGCTACCCGCTGCTTGTGAAGTTTAAAATGAGGAGTAGTGCATCATCTAAGTTACCAACTCATCTGCCAAGCTCAATTCAATGAGTTAAAGGGGCAGCATTTCCCCACACAAATTAAACCAGTGTAGAAATGCTCTCAAATAATAAACTTCTTGTAAATACATTTGCAACTCTTCCCCTCACATAATTTCTGTACATCTAACCAGCTGGGCTGCAGCCTATCTTCACATCTCCTAACATCTTTAGCCTTTTAACAGTTACCTGGTAGCATACTCAAACATCCACAAGAAGAAAGAAAATCATGACCCTGAAACACTTCAAATGGAAGGAGTTAGTGTGCAATATACCCAGCTTCTGAGTGATCACTTCCTGCTTTTAAAATAAAGTATTGAGTAGGTCTTGAAAAAGAGTGCATTTCATTAGCCCTTTTCTGTAAATTAGTGAAAAATCCCAGCAAGTACTCATGCAACAATAAAAATGTGGTGCCTTAAGCCACCCTAGTCACTCACGTTTGGTTTTAAACCTGATTTTGCAGCATTAAGCCCTTTCCTAAAGGATATAGAAATACTCTGAAAGGTTTCACCATATAAAATACATTTTAAAAGCCTGTTTACAAAATACAGGTGAAATTGCACATGGTCTGCATCAGGAAGCACTTAGGTATCATTGCTAACAGTCCCTGGACTAACACCACCTTTAAAAGCTGACTGAGATGGAAACATCCACACACTGTAACTGCTCACAAAGTTACAACAGAGGGACCTAGTGGCCAAGATTAAAAAAACAAAAATACATGCCTGCAGTTGGCAGCTAAATAATTCAGGAACTTAAGATAGTGCCTAAACAATTGGTCTGGGAAGGAAGCAAGCAATATGGAAAAGTATCCACAGGGAAATGCAATACTGTTTCCCAAATGTATGCAGTCTGAAGAGAAATTCAATTTATAATGCTCACAGCAGAACATGGCAGGTATTCATGATGTAGTGAGAAATATTTGAAGGCTTGGCTAAATCACTTGCCCAGGTGACTAGAAAACAGCAAGCACCCAATAAAAAAACATTGATACCTTATCTTAAACTGCAAAAATTCAGCTGAGTGTAGACCAACTGTATAGCAGAGGTCCCCTGTTCGTTGGAGGTAGAGGCTTGCATGCTGCACATGACAGATTCACCTGAATTTTATACACATTAACTTACTTTTGGTTTTCAATATTCCTGTTTGATGAACACTGCCATTCCATCATTGCAGCATGCTTGAATTGTTAAAGCTTTCCAAAATACCTACAGGGAATCAAGTTTACTTGAAAGCATCATGTATACAAGTAAAAATGGCAGGTCTATAACGAGTCGGCAACCTTTCAGAAGTGGGGGGCCGAGTCCTCATTTATTCACTTTAATTTAAGGTTTCGCAGGCCGGTCATACATTTGAACCTTTTTTAGAAGGTCTCTCTAAGTCTATATATCATATAACTAAACTACTGTTATATGTAAAGTAAACAAGGTTTTCAAAATGTTTAAGAAGCTTTATTTAAAACGCTGACTTATGCTGCTGACCTGAGGTTCCATTCACCTAGGCTGGCAGCGGGCTGAGCGGGGCCTGCAGCTGGGACCCCTGCTAGCAAGGGGCAGCCAGGATCCCAGACCAGCAGCAGGCTGAGTGGCGCTGCCGGTCTGCAGTTCCATCTGCTGGCTCCTGCCAGCCGGGGTTCTGGCTGCTGGCCCCACTCAGTCTGCTGCCGGTGTGGGGTCCCAGCCCAGCGCACATAGAGGGGGTACCTACCCTCTCCTTGGTTCTGGCCCATGCTCTTCCTCTCTGCACTGAGCACAGGTGAAGGGGGTGAAGGAGCAGGCTGGGGGTTGGAGAGAGACGCCCTGATTCCACCCCTCTTCCCCAAGGCCCTGCTCCTGCCTCTTCTCCACCTCCTTCCTGGTCTGAGCAGCGAGGGCACTGGGGCTCCTCTTCTCCCCTCCCTCACAAGGGCCATCAGCAGCAGGGAGGGAGAGGAGGCGTGGCATGGCGCAGCACACGGGGGGGAGAGGCAGGGCAGGTGGAAGCTTGGCTGCTGGCAAAGATTGCCATACAGCAGCATCCGGCAGGACCAAGCTTCTGCCCCCACCAGAGAGAGAGCAGTAGGCAGGCAGCAGAGAAGAGTGGGCTGGGCTGGGCTGGGCAGGATTTTTAATGGCACACTGCTGCCTGCCAGGGTCCTGGCCATCGGCCCCACTCAGCCTGCTGCTGGGGTTTGGCAGCAGGCTGAGCAGGTCCAGCAGTGGCTGCAGCGTGCCATAGGTTGCAGACCCCTGCTCTCTAAACCAATAGAAGTAGGGTAACAGCCCAGCCCAGTTGATTTTACCTGATTTCAAATAATCTAAAGCAGCACTTTTAGGCTGCTAGAGCTGCTCACCTAATGTTTTCATTCATAAAACACATGAAAAAGCAGCATCTAGCACCACCAGCTATTTCTAGAGAACTGGGAGACATTGATACTGATGTGAGGGAGAGAAGAAATAATGGATTCTCTCCCTACATAACTCCCAGATCCCAGGAAGGTGGGATTTGCCACTGGTTAATACTAAAACAAAATACAGGGTTTATTTTTTTTATTTTAAGTCACCAGAAGAATAAATTCAATATTTGTCAGTAAATATAAATTATCATTTTGCTCTTGCAAAATTTCTCCTTACCACAGCTTTTAGATACAATTCATTGCAAAACTGAACTGGATGTTACAGTATCTGACAAGTATAATAAAGGTAATTTAAAAAATATAAATCATTTCATATGACTCCACAGGGGAGCAATGTCTCATTCTATAATTTTGTCCTACAGGCAGTTACCCAAGGAAGCCAGCAATGAAGAGATTGGTCTATTTATTTCTGCTGAAGAAAATGCTTTGTAAAAACATCCAGCTCATTTTCAAGGTGAAGGGCTTTGTTTCTGTAAAACAAACAAGAGAAAAGTGATTGATCCACACGTAGCACCGAAACACCCAATACCTCAGGCTTATTTGCATGCATCCAAAACTCTCACAAGAGTCTTCAGCCTCTTTACATTTCAGCAATGAAATGCAGGACACGAGAAATCTTACTTAGACCACCTGACACAGAAGAGCATTGTAACAAGTGCTCCTGTGCTCTGCCCAGTCAGGGTCTGAGATTCAGAGTGCATCTACAATGCAAGCAAAAAACAAAACAAAACCAACCACAGGCAAACACAAATCTCAAAAGCCCAGACCAACTGACTTTGGCTCACACTAGGGAGTAGCAGTGTAGTTTCCAGGCTGGAGTCCAGTGAGGAGGGAGAAGTCTCAGAGCTCAAACTCTAGCATGAGCCCCATGACCCTGCATCAGCTGACTCGGGCTCTGAGACTTGCTGCAGTGTTGTGGTTTTTTATTTTTTTTGCAGTGCAGGCATATCTTTAAACCTCAGGATGCGGGCTAATCTGAGTATGTAACACCTTAGCGAGGGGCTAGTTCCGAAGCGTTTCACAACGGCCTGAGGAATCACGGTGCTAGAAAGGACTGTGGATTTCTTGTTGCTGGGAACAAGAAAAAACCCACCATTCCTTGTAGCTCTGCCTCTCCCAGTTCCTGTCTACATTAGAAAACCTTATCTAAGAACGTTTCACCATTGCTACCACCCTTCAGCATCTCTGCTGGCACCACTAGGAGCCCTGGGATAGATGGACTGCTTCCAATGCCATTCAATTAGAGAAGCCCATATAGGGTTACACATTGTTTACACTAGGGTACGTCTACACTACGGGATTATTCCGATTTTACATAAACTGGTTTTGTAAAACAGATTGTATAAAGTCAAGTGCACGCGGCCACACTAAGCACATTAATTCGGCAGTGTGTGTCCATGGTCCAAGGCTAGCGTCGATTTCCGGAGCGTTACACTGTGGGTAGCTATTCTGTAGCTATCCCATAGTTCCTGCAGTCTCCCCCCCCTTGGAATTCTGGGTTGAGATCCCAGTGCCTGATGGGGCAAAAATCATTGTCGCGGGTGGTTCTGGGTAAATGTCGTCACTCATTCCTTCCTCCGGGAAAACAACAGCAGACTATCATTTCGCGCCCTCTTCCCCTGGATTGCCCTGGCAGACGCCATAGCACAGCAACTATGGAGCCCATTCAGGCTTTTTTTTTTTTTTTTTTTTTTTTTTTTTTACTGTCACCGTATGTGTACTGGATGCTGCTAACAGAGGCATTCCTTTGCTTTTGCATGATAGAGATGGTTATCTGTCGTTCTGTACTGTCTGCTGCTATCATGGATGCCCCTGGCTGAGGTTGGCCAGGGGCGCAAAGGCAAAACTGGGAATGACTCCCCGAGTCAATCCCTCCTTTATGGTTTCTAAAAATAGAATCTGCCTAGAATATGGGACAAGTGTACTAGAGAACCAGTGTTATCAGAGAGCACAGCTTATCCGTGTCAGATCCCGCAGAAATGATGAGCTACATGCCATTCACGGGGGGTGCCCCTGCAACAACCCCACCCGTTGCTTCCCTCCTCCCCCAACCTTCCTGGGCTACCGTGGCAGTGTCCCCCCCATTTGTGTCATGAAGTTATAAAGAATGCAGGAATAAGAAACAGTGACTTGTTAGTGAGATAAAATGAGGGGGAGGCAGCCTCCTGCCGCTATGACAGTCCAGGCAGTACAGAATCTTTTCTTTACACAGGAAAGGGAGAGGGCTGATGGAGCTCAGCTCCCAGTTGCTATGATGAGGACAGTTACCAGCCATTCTGTCCCATCTACTGGGAATGACCAGGAATCATTCCTATTTTTACCCAGGCGCCCCCGGCCGACCTCACCTGAGGCCAGCCAAGAGCACTCATAGGCTGATGGTGATGACGGATAGCAGTCATATTGTACCGTCTGCTACCAGGGAGGGGAGAGCAGCGGATACTGCTCTTCACTGCTGCAGCATCGTGTCTACTAGCAGCATTCAGTAGACATAGGGTGACATTGAAAGAAGTCAAGAAACGATTTCTTTCCCTTTTCTTTCACGTGGTGGGGGGAGGGAGTAAATTGACAAGCTATACCCTGGACAATGTGTTTGAACCTACAGGCACTGGGAGCTCAGCCAACAATGCAAATAGTTTTTGGAGACTGCTGTAGATTGTGGGATAGCTGGAGTCCTCAGTACCCCCTCCCTGCCTCCCTCCATGAGCATCCATTTGATTCTTTGGCTTTCCGTTACGCTTGTCACGCAGCACTGTGTAGCCTGGAGATTTTTTTCAAACGCTTTGGCATTTCGTCTTCTGTAACAGAGCTCTGATAGAACAGACTTGTCTCCGCACACAGCGATCAGATCCAGTATCTCCCGTACGGTCTTTTTGGATTTGGAACTGCATCGCCACCCGTGCTGATCAGAGCTCCATGCTGGCCAAACAGGAAATGAAATTCAAAAGTTTGCAGGGCTTTTCCTGTTTATCTGGCCACTGCATCCGAGTTCAGACTGCTGTCCAAAGCGGTCACAGTGGTGCACTGTGGGATACCGTCCGGAGGCCAATACCGTCGATTTGCAGCCACACTAACCCTAATCCGATATGGTAATACCGATTTTAGCGCTACTCCTCTCGTTGGGGAGGACTACAGAAACCAATTTAAAGAGCCCTTTATATCGATATAAAGGGCCTTGTAGTGTGGACGGGTGCGGCGTTACATCGGTTTAACGCTGCTAAAATCGGTTTAAATGCGTAGTGTAGACCAGGCCTGGGGCTCCTGTAGCTAATGCTGGTTGAGATAAACCCCTTTTAAATGACATTTTTAGAAAATGGCCCTAGCACAGCAAGGGACTCAGCCTGAGGGCAATGTGCAGCACACAATGGCAAGCCAAGGGTGGAGAGAAAACACACAAAGCCGAGTGTTGCCCCATTGGCCGCTAGGTGAGGAGACGACAGGTGCACTGTCAGCCTGCTGGAAGGGGTTGGGGTCCAAAAGAGAAAGGGGTCCTGCTTGGATGAGCGAGAAGAGGTGGGATGAAATACAGGAGCTGAATTTACCCTACTCCCAGCTAAAAGTATTCCTATGGAGAGAGCTTTGTACTGAAGACTTGCTTAGGAACTCATGCCCCCTTCTCCAAGGGAAAAAAGCTGCTTAGGCAGGGAACTGACATGTATTGTTGGAGCTTGATAAAGTATTCTTGAGAAATCCATTTTACTGGGCAGAGAAAAGGAATCAGGCACAGAGGGAGGAGATCAACATGAGGAAGGGTGATATTTTTTAGACATTCCCCACATCCCCCAGAGAAAACACTGGCTAATATAACTTTAAAAGAACACAACCCCTGCTACTGGTGTACAAGCATAGGTGCAGGAACTAGGGATACAGAGGGATCCGCGCCCCCACCCCAGCTCCCAGCTGTGGCCCCAGCTTTGGCCCCCTTCCCCCTGTCTGGGCTGCCCCAGAGACACAGCCCTGCTTCTGGCTCCAGCTTGGGGGCAGACAGGTGTAAGGGGGGGCTGGCTTTCAGTGCCACTGTGTATGAGACAAGATATATATATTACCATGCTTCACCCTGCACCACAGTTTCAAGGCACATGTCAGAATGATCATTAACAGCTGAAAGCAGCAGCAAACACACACATTTATGATACAGTACCGCCATGACTACAGACATGGGGGTGAAATCTTGGTCCCACTGAAGTCAATGGCAAAACTCCCATTGACTTCAGTGGAGCCAGGATTTCAGTTTCTCTTCAGCTGGCTAGTTCAAGATTTCTCTCTCAAGCAACTGGCTGAGTCAATACAAAAGGATCATTACCTTAGATGCTTTGAGTTGCTCTGTATTTTCTCTAACTGATCTATTTCTTTGGACAGCCTAGCAATTTCTTCTTCCAGGTTTTTCTGAGTAACGTCGACTTGCTGACACAGTCTAGCAAATGTAGTGGCCATTTCTCTAAAGGAAAACAAGTTTGTAATCACAGTTTACCATACTTTGTGTTACACTACACTTCAGAGTTCATAAGTAGAACAATGCAATAAGAATGGCCACCAACTGCTATGGACAATTGCATAAAGACAGACAGCACAAGGAAGAATGAGCAAAGGGACTATCTCTTGAAAAATCAATAGAACAGGGACACTGTGGTGGTGGCATTTTTAGGGTCATAAAAAATAATACAAAGTAGACCTTGTTTTAAATACATGCTGATGTTGCTACTGCCGGCTTCTGACTCCAAAGCTGGAGACTGTTCTCAGAGTAGTGGATTTTTGCTATTAACTTGGGGGTAGATTCACAAAGGGATGTAGGTGTTGCAATGCCTGACTCCTAGGTGTCCTGCTGCTTAGTGGAATTCAAGGCTCCAAGTTAGGTGCCCAGGCTTCCCAAACAATGCATGAGAAGAGTTAGATGCCTAAGAAAGGGATTCTCAGAATCAAGTTGCTGAGTAGGGAGCCACCTATATGCGGTAAGAATGAAATGCAGTAGACTGGGTTTGGGCTTAGGCCTAGATTCACAAGGGAATTTGGATGCCTGACAGGCTGAAGGGACGTGCGTATCTATGCTTGGGATTCTCAGCTGTGAAGCCTCTCCTGGAGTTGGGCACCTAGGTCAAATCAGCACTGGAGGTGGGGGCAGGAGGGCAGAAAGAGGGGGGCTCTGTATCAGATATCCCAGTGGTTAGAGCACTTACCTGGGATATGGAAACCCAGATTAAAATCCCTGGTATTTAGGTCTCTTACCCGCCAGATGAGTGCCCTGACCACTTGGCTTTTAGAACCTTAACCAGTTTAACTATAGGCAGTGTTCTGATGAGGAGTGATGGAAGCAGTCCTAAGTGTCTCTGTTCTCAGGTTATTGATTATTCTGGAATGGAGGTCTCTTGATCTCTCCTGCTGGAGATGTTCCATTTTGTATAAATAATTAAACAGCCATTGGACAAGAGATAAAGGGAGTGACTTGATAGCTTGGTGGTTAGGGTTTTCACTTGAACCTGACTCTCCCACCTCCAAATCAGGTAAAGGAGGGATTCAAACTTGCATCTCCCACATCCCAAGTGAGTGCCTTGGCTGCCAGACTACGGGGTATTCTGGGGACATCCACCAGCTGTCTGTTATGTGAGAGGCATGATCTGATAGGCGTACTCTGAGCACACTTCCTGGATCAGGACAACAGGCGGGAGAATACCTTCTCTGAGAAAACAACAGGGACTTTGCTATGAGTGAGGGCTGTGAGCAACTAGTTAGCAGCATCAAGCCTTTAGGCATGGTTCCCACCACTACGCACGTGCAAAGCTGTTGGACTTAAGCATTTAGGCCTAAGTAGCTTTCTCAATCTAGCCCTTAGCATCTGAATGAATTTATCGTGTCACCAACATTCAAATTGAGCAAAACAACAGCTTTGATAGGGTCTTGTCATAAATAGATAGCTAAGGGTTAATGTCTCTTTCACCTGAAGCACCTGACCAGAGGACCAATCAGGAAACAGGATTTTTTTTCAACTCTGGGTGGAGGGAAGTTTGTGTCTGAGTCTTTATCTGCCTGCCTGCTTTTCTCTCAGCTTTGAGAAGTGATTTCTGTTTTCTAATCTTCTGTTTCCAAGTTGTAAGGACAAAGAGATCAAATAGTGAGTTATATGATTTCTTTTCTTTGGTATTTACATGTCTATAGTTGCTGGAGTGCTTTGATTTGTATTCTTTTTGAATAAGGCTGTTTATTCAATATTCTTTTAAGCAATTGACCCTGTATTTGTCACCTTAATACAGAGAGACCATTTTTATGTATTTTTCTTTCTTTTTATATAAAGCTTTCTTTTTGAGACCTGTTGGAGTTTTTCTTTACTGGGAAACTTCAGGGAAATTGAGTCTGTACTCACCAGGGAATTGGTGGGAGGAAGAAGTCAGAGGGAGATCTGTGTGTGTTAGATTTATTCGCCTGACTTTGCATACCCTCTGGGTGAGGGGGAAAAAAGAGATTAACTCTCGGTAATTCTGTTCTCCAGGACTGGAAAACGGGGAGGGGGGAGTCCCTCTGTTTAGATTCACAGAGCTTGTGTCTGTGTATCTCTCCAGGAGCACCTGGAGGGGGGAAGGGAAAAAGGATTATTTCCCTTTGTTGTGAGACTCAAGGGATTTGGGTCTTGGGGTCCCCAGAGAAGGTTTTTGTGGGGACCAGAGTGCCCCAAAACACTCTAATTTTTTGGGTGGTGGCAGCCGTACCAGGTCCAAGCTGGTAACTAAGCTTGGAGGTTTTCATGCTAACCCCCATATTTTGGACGCTAAGGTCCAAATCTGGGACTAGGTTATGACAGGTCTACATTTATTTCACTTTTCTCATTGCTTCAAACCGTGTTCACCACATTGAACGCTACTTCTGCTAACTGAGGCCTGGTCTACACGGGGGTGGGGTGTCGATGTAAGATACGCAACTTCAGCTACGGGAATAGCGTAGCTGAAGTTGACGTATCTTATTTCGACTTACCTCACGGCACGGGATTGACAGCCGCAGCTCCCCCGTCGACTCCGCTACCGCCGCTCACCCTGGTGGAGTTCCGAAGTCGATGAAAGTGTGTTCGGGGATCGATATATCATGTCTAGATGAGACGCAATATATCAATCCCCAATAGATCGATCGCTACCCACCAATCCGGCGAGTAGTCTGGACGTACCCTGACAGTCCCTAGTAAATGCACAGCCAGTTCTGCTTGGAACAACAATACCGAACAAACATTTTGATAGATTAAATGAAAAACCAGGACAATTCAAACTGGCTTAGATGTTCCTGGGACAACGGGATATCTTACAAAACCTCCAGGACTGTCCCAATAGAACGGAGATGTATGGTCACTTGAGGAGTGAGGGAAGCAGTCCTTTCAGAACACTGAATATAGTAAAACTGGTTAAGGTTCTAAAAGCCAAGCCATCATCATGAGTCTTAAGTGATTCAGTGTTAGTGAAAAGGATGTGACTATGGCTGCCCATTAGAACAGAGCCTTACTTTCATATTTATATAGTAAGTTGCTTGGAAAAGAAACTGCCTATCGAGACTGAAAATCATTCTAGATCCTCAGATGGATGCAAGTTAGGGGTAAGAATTTCACATTCTGCTGTTTTGCCAGGGTAAGCAAAGTTATCATCAGGCATAAACTAGCTGTATGATTTCAAACAATTATGCTGTAATACCTATACAAGTTGTCTCTTTTGTTATTGTGTAAATCCCCCATTTATCCAAAAGAAAACAGACCATTTAAAAGGGCATTTAAAAATACAAGACAAAAGACTTAAATGTTACAGGCCAAGTTCATCCCTGGCATAACTTAATCAACTTCAGCCCGATTTAAATGGAATTACGCTAGGCGTGCATCTGTCCCACATCCTTTTTCCATAAGTGCTTTTTATAGCACAAGTCGAAAAGTCCCTGAATCATGGGAAAAGAAGGGCATTATTTTCATCTCTCGGCAACAGCACGAATATTTTTTGCTGCTAAGTGCTAATGAAAATTGCATAATGTAAGTGCTTAGGCACTAAGGAAGCTTGCTGGCGACTGCTCTTAAACGTGAACTGGACTAGTTTAAAGTCGAGTAAAGAGAGTGAGAATGCGCAAACCAAGGTTAACAAAACTACAGCTCCAGAAAAGTGATGCTTTTTCTGTGAAACTATACCCATAAAATGCCTTCATTAAAAATAAGCATTTTGTTAAAGGGGCTCAATCAACTTAAAAGCCACACTACTTAAAAGTTCCCCTCCTCCCTTGTTCAATCACCATCTAAGGCTACTATAACTGAAAGAATATTTTCCCCCTCCACTTTGTGTATAGTCATTTTCTCTCCCCCGTTCAGTAAGAAAGATAACCGTGGCTGTGTGAGGTCTTTACACTAACACTGAAGTGCAAAATAGGACGGTAAAACCATAAAAAATATGAAAGGGGGATTCTTTGCTACAATAGTAATCGACCCAACTTTAGCTCATTTTTTGAAATTGAATAGATTTCAAGTTTGACCTTTAAACCTTCTTACTTAGCCATCTTTTCAATTCTCTATTGTAACTTTCGTTGATAAATACACACACATAGATTATCCACTGAAATGTATTTCCTGCATTAGTGACTACAATGGTAAGTATAATACTTACTGTTGCACTTGATGGCTGCAATTTGCACTAGTAAAACTGACAATCATCTGCAATTTTTCAGTAGCATAGTTTACAAACTGCTGTTTAAAGGCTCTCTCTTTTGCTTTAGTTGTCCAGGTTAGTCTCTCATAGAGATACAATACTCCATACATGCTTAGGGAAAGACAGATGAGTTTCCAGCCTACAGTTCTCCAAACCTGAAAAAGAAGCATCTTTTCATGACCTGAGCTGAGTTACGTGACAGTGGCTCTATGTAATGTACTTTATCAGAGTATGGTCATAATTAGAAGATGACAGAAAAGTGTCAACTTCCAGTTTTAGGTTTTTGCTCTCTTTGTACCCTTCTGTATGACTGCATTAACAAAATATGTTTTTCATCTAGGTAGCACTGCAGAGCAACATAGCTACATAGGAGGGAGAAAACTTGTTCACCTTAGCCTCCAATGATAGAACAAGAAGCAATGGGCTTAAATTGTAGCAAGGGAGATTTAGGTTGGACATTAGGAAAAAGTTCCTAACTGTCAGGGTAGTTAAACACTGGAATAGATTGCCTAGGGAAGTTGTGGAATCTCCATCTCTGGAGATATTTAAGAGTAGGTTAGATAAATGTCTATTAGGGATGGTCTAGACAGTATTTGGTCCTGCCATGAGGGCAGGGGACTGGACTCGATGACCTCTCGAGGTCCCTTCCAGTCCTAGAGTCTATGAGTCTATAAGGAACTAGAGCCTCTTCTGCCTTGTGCATCAGCTGCAGAACTGTTAGCTAGATTCAGATTACAGAATCTTTATTGCTAATGATAAAGTAAGAGGCAGAAAGCAAAACTCTCACCAATTCCGAATTCAGCCTGACAAAAAAATCAAATCATTTTATAATTTAGAAACTGAGCACATTTGTACAGAATAAACATAGGCTCCAACATGACCCTACTCAGTTTTCTTATTACATACTTACTACGAGCATTTTATGCATCTTATACCCCTTTACTGCAGTGCTATTTAGCCATGAAGATGTAAAGATTTTGCTGCATTAGACAAAACGTATATATCCTAGATATCTCAACTAGTTTGCAAAGTGGTTCTAATGCCACAGATCTTGCATCCCTTACTCACATAAGTAAGGGTTGCAGGACTGGAACCATGGTCCACAGTCATATAGGTTAGAGTAAGCATGACTGATTCCTGGAGCCTTTGCCTATGATGAGTAAATTTAAAAAACCCCACAATGGAGACCAAAGAAATTTAATAAACCGATCACTCAGTTTAAGTATTTTAAATTAACTATTCTGCAGCCATTTACAAAGAAACCCTGGCTAAAGTGATTAGCAAACAATTCTTTACTATGCTAAATACTAATTTTTAGATTTCACCTGTAATTGCAAGGGGCTTATCAAGCGCATGAAAGAAAAGTGCACCTATTGTTTAGTATCTGTTTAGTAAGACTAACTTCATGAGACATAGTTCTATTTAAGTCATGAGTTGAATGGAGCTATGTTGATTCATGCCATCTGAGGACTAGGCCCATTGCTAATTAGACTGATTCTAACAAGCAAGCATCAATTCTATGCAGCAGTGATGGCATCCCAAACAGTAAAAAGAGTACATTTGGAATAGTCTCTGCCATGCTTTCCATTTATAGAGGTGGTTGCTAGTGCTACTTGCCACTCCTCCAACGATGATGATGCTCATAGATGTCCGCGATGTTAGTGAAGCTAAACTCGTTACCAAAGAAACCATGAGTTCCTCCTGTGATATGTTCTCTGGAGTTATGGCAGGAAGACAGGTGGCAGAGGGGGTGGAAGCTAAAGGACGAGGGATCTAGAAGAGCAGAATAAGGCAAACGGAGTGATAAGCATTATGGAACTCTAGAACAAACTGGTTTTATTATTTATTTTGCTTTCCCATAAACAGGATTAAAAATTGAACTTTTTTTTTTTTTTAAGTGGATAAGATCGTCGGAGATTCAAAAATGCTCTTCATTTGTTTAACCCTGAACAGCAGTAATGGAGTATTAGTTGTTCAGCAAACTGATTAGTATCTTAACAAGAGATGGGCCTTTCTTGAAGATCTCCTCATCAACCCAGACAGGGGTGGGTCAAGAAGCGAAGAGCTGCCCCAAATTCCTGAAATATAACTAAAGCTTCTAGAATGGACTGTAGTTAGTTCGGTTCGATTCCCACTATGCCTCATCAACTCCTATCCACTCTCCACTATTCTAGCAGCCCTGTGCTCACCTGGCAGTTCTTTCAACCCTTCACTCCCCTACAAATGGACCCATCCACCCATGAATTTTTTTTTTTTTTTTACTTTGATGCTACGGCAAAGTCCTAAGTGGACCCTAGATCCAAATTTCATGATGGGCTGAACCAAAATCCCAGATCTGAACAGCCCCTCAAGCTTTATAAGGGGAGCAGGGAGGGATAACATCTGGAGCCTTAGTGGCTATCATTACATTTATCACAACAGCAGGAAACCATAGTTTCTTTCCACTTGTTAGTGTTGACATTTAAAAACTCCATTGCCCCAACTAGCCAGACAGTCCATAAGGTTGAAGGAAGTACCTCCACTTTAATTATACAAAAACTGTAAATGAAGAGGTGACCACAAGGTTAGATACAGAGGTAAAACAAAAATCAGAGTCCTCAAGAACACACAGTAGCTGCAGGAAGTACTAGAAAGATGTTCTGGCTCCATTTCATCCATGAATATAACCCAGTAATAACAACCTTCACCAAAACAAGTTTCAGACAAAGGGAACATGGTGAGCAGACAACACACCAAGTTATTAACACACATGTAAAATAATGTATAGAAAACATCAGATATCAACCCAATCCATTCTGATAGACCTGGGAAGCACTCACCTGTGAGGGTGGATTTGCCAGCCCGAGTAGCACTCTATGAGCATTCTTTGGGCCTAGGAAGCGGTTTACAAGAGTGGTCCACCCCAAGGAAAAGCGGAACGTGATATCCTCTTGAAAATCTGAACACAGACTGTGACAGTTCAAATCGTAACTGAGGTCAAACTTCCTGCATGGAATTAGCAACTGAAGCTGATTCTGAACACCAGAAGGTAATAATGGCGTCAGATTTTCTAAAAACAAAGCAGATTAGCAAAATGTAAATTATTATGCAAAACTGTACTCCATCTTGGGATGGTCATATGATGCACTAACTCTGAAATTAAAAAAGCCAGATACAAACACCTAAGCAACAGTATTAACTGAGGCCTAGCCACCAGTTTGTCTACTTAGCAACTTCCATTATAATTAAGAGAGTGCTCAACCCTTGCACTGCACAGTTTAAACACTGTTTGTCCCATTAGGGTCAACTACTGATCATTCCAGAGAAACAAAATGGAAAAAGAAAACGACATCCATAAAGGCAGTGGTGACAAAAAGGGAAAAAATGGTCAGAGATTAACTGAACCAATCAGAAAGATCTCTAGCTAGAGTCCTGAAGCCCAGGATGGGCAAAGGACAACTTGGCCAATCCCAATAGCCTTGGGTAGAAATAAGGAAGAGGTGACTTCTCAAGATCTCAGGAATAGGTCACTAAAGCCTCCATATATTTCCTCAAGACCTGACTGTTTCATTAGCAGGAATCAGTTCAGACTGGGTGGTTGGACAGGCATTTAACAAAAGGGAGTACAGAAACAGGCGACCGCACCAAAACATGAGCTTCAGGATAGACTCCTAGTTTGCACTGAGTGAACTAGGGTAAGGCTTACACTGAAGAAATACTGGACAATCAGGTATTGCCTACATTTTAACATTGCCACTGTTAATTCAAGTTATTTTACTCAGTTCCCTTCCCTAAGCTAGCCATACCGAGGTTAAAAAGACACAGAAAGGGAAGAAAGTAGCAGGTCTAGAGTCAGTGGGGAAGTCCTGTGTTCTAATCTCAGTTCTACCACTAACTCAGTGTATCACTTTGATTAAACATTGTTAGGACAGGAACTGTTTCTCCGTTATTCATGTGTACAGTGCTTAGCCTATGATCTATGATTGGGACTTCTTGATGCTTCCCCAATACAAACAACAACTCTAAGCAGACTAAGTCCTTTTGGGGTTGAGCTGGAGACTGCCCATGGTCACACTCATATTTGTGTGAAGGTAACATTACTCTGTAGAAATATTACCAATCATTTCCTGCTGTGACTGATGCATTGACTGATTGACTTCAGCGGAGCAACGGTCAGCCAGGTTCTTTCCCAAACCATCTTCTATGTGCTTGTTGAGCTCCTAATGTTTCATGAAGAAAGCATGTAATAAGTTAATATCAACAAGCCAGCTATGTTAGAACAATTTTGAAATATGCTGAACACAAGAAATCCCTATAATCTTTGAACATATTGTTATCCATGGTGGGGAGGAGGAAAACTTGGAGAATCCCATGAGAATTTATATTTTGAGTGCATGATCAAACTACCGTATACACTTGTTCATAAGCTAAATTTTTTTAGTAAAAAAGGGAAGCACCAGAGAAGGGGGTCTGTTTATGAACGGGTGTAGAGAGAGGGAGAAATGGGACACAGCCCCTCCCCCCCCCCAACAGAGGGAGCAAGGAGAGGCAGCACAGCCAGCGGATCCAGAAGGGAAGAGGCAGGGCCAGTCTCTCTGCTTCTGGCCACACGGCTCTCCCCTCAGCCTCTGAAGCAGCTGCAGCTCTGGGGCTGCCAGACTGCAGCCGCTCCACCTGGCCTGGCCCGCCGGAGCAGGCTGCGGCCGCGCCACCTGGCCTTCCAGAGACATCCTCACCTGGCCCGCCCCAGCTAAGGTGGGAAGGGATGGGATGGGGAGAGTGTGGGGGTCCTGGGCTAGGGGTGGGTTATGTGGGAGTGGTCACAGGGGTTACTCCTCTGACCCCCAGCTTCTCCTCCCCGCCCCCCCCCCCCCAATTTCCCCACCGGTTGCTGTCCTGGCCCATCAGGGTACGCTGCTGGCAGGCTAGGACACTTTGTTTACTTAGGTTTACCTCTGTGCCTGCGGACGCTCGAGGTAATCAAACTGTCTCGGCTCACCAGCAGCTTATCCTGATGGCCCAGGAGCCAAAGTTTGCTGACACCTGAATTATAGGATCGGCTTATGAATGGTCATAAAAAATTTCCATTTTTACTTATCCATCTTGGGGGGGTGGCTTATAAATGAACCGGTTTATGAATGAGTATATACGATAACTAGAATTTTTAAAAAAGGCTGATATCTGTAACATTGCAATCATTAAAAAAGTAGCTGAAAAATGTATCTCAGTTTTCAGTACAACTCTTTCAGAGGGAATAATGTAGGAGTGGGCAAACTACGGCCCACGGGCCTCATCTTGCCCATCAAACCTTTTAATCTAGCTCTCGAGCTTCATTGCCCCACTCCTGCCAGGGAGCGGGGTCGCAGGGTTGCCCTGCACTGCCCAGCGCTCCTGCATGTTCAGGACCTGCGTGATGGGCGTGAGGGCAGGCATGTTACTCCAGCTGCACAACCCAAATGCGCATCACGTGCCATCAGAGCCTGGAACATGCAAGTCAACATGCCTGCTACTTGTTGTCTTAGGTGACTCTGATGTTTTAGTAGTGTTAATTTTCCATTGTTAAGGGTGACCAGCTGCACTGTTCACATTAATCAAAGAGGGTGTGGAAAGGGGGTAAGTTTGGTTTAATTATTGTAATACGTTGTAATGACGGTATATTTATAACAGTAAATAAGGTTTTATGTTTATTTCCACTAAAATGTATCTTTATTTAAATCTCTCTGAATTGTTAAATTCCATGAGCATTCATGACCCGCCATACAATTTCCTTACCCAGATGTGGCCATTGAGCCAAAAAGTTTACCCACCCCTGGCATAATGCCACTATATTACTTTGGAAAGTCAGAACTGTCTTGGTCTGATGGCAACCACCTCACTGGCCTGAACAAAGAGAAACCAATCTCCATAATATTGGTGGAAGTCAAAGTATAAATGCTTTGGGAGCAGTGATGATAGGTAGAATACTCATTCAATCCTAGAACTGTAGATTACTTGCTCAAGAGGAGACCGATTCTGCACCATTAAAGTCAACGGAAATTTTTACATGCACTTTAATGGGAGCATGATCAAGGCCTATGAGTACCAGGCTCACGAGACTATCTTGGAATGTATGCTCCTTTTAAAAGTTGATTTAATTTCTACCAACTTTAACAGCAACAAAAAATGGCTTTTTTTGAAAGTGAAAATTTCCATGAATCATTGACTCTGAAATATTTTGTCAAGTGAATTTGACTTTTTTAAATTGAAATTTATATCAAAAGTATTCTCGAAGTGTTTAGCAAAATGTTTCATCTACAAAAACCCAGTAAATATAAATCAAACTAAAAATTTTAGTGAACATTCCGATATAATTTTCAATTAAAAAACCTGAATTCCCTCTCCCCCTCAACAAACTCTAAAACGAAAACAATTCCAAAATCTTTTGCAATTTTCTCCCCATCATGTTTAGTTATTGCAATCTAATTTATCAACAGAAATACACAGATACATTGGATAATAAATCTGTTAAGAAAGAACACTACCTACACAATGCAATATAGTTACTCTTGGGGGAATTCTGCACCAAAAAATTAAAAATTCTGTAAAATTCTATATCTTATTTTTCAAAACAATAATATAATCACACCAGTTTCAATTATTTTGGTAATTTATTGCAAAATACCTATCAGCAAGTATGTCTGTAACAATACAGACAACAAAAAAAGTCCCCCACGCAGCAGAGAATTAAAGAAAACTTTGTGACAACCCACTTCCTGTTTCTCTGTTATGCTTTTGTTGGGCACCTCAGTCTGGGTGTGTCACATGTGCCAACTGGGCACATATTGGGGAAAAACTGCCGTTCCCATCTCAGACACACACCCCCTCCCAGAGCCCAGCTATGGGGCACCCTGGCCCAGATACCTGCACCCCCTAGTCCCCAGAGCCCAGCCAGGACACACACACTCCTAGCACAGACATACACACCCTTACACACCCCTCCCCCCCCAGGAGCGGTGCCAGGGTTTCTGACGCCCTAGGCGGACGGCCATTTCGCTGCCCCCCGCGGCCCCGGTGGACCTACCGCAGTCGTGCCGGCAGGCGGTCCGCTGCTGGAAAGGCTCCGGTGGAGCTGCCGCAGTGATGCCGGCGGGCGGTCCGCTGGTCTAAAGGCTGCGGCAGGTCCACCGGAGCCTTTAGACCAGCACACTGTCCGCCGAAATGACTGTGGCAGCTCCACCGGAGCCTTTCCAGCAGCGGACCATCCGCCGGCATGATTGTGGTAAGTTCACCGGACTTGCATGCCGCCCTCCCCCCCGCAAAATAGCGCCCCCCCAAGAATTCTGGCGCCCTAGGCCATTGCCTAGGTCACCTAAATGGTAGCGCTGGCCCTGACCCCCCCCCCCCCCCGCCCCAGACAGCAATGCCCCCTATCCTCCCAGAGCCCAGCCACAGGGCACCACCCCAGCCTAGACACCTGTACTCCCTACCTCCCCATGGCTGGGCTCTGGGGGGTGCCCCCCCTCCCCAGCCCAGACACCTGCTCCTAGTTCATAGCTTTTACTATGGTACTTGTAATAAGTCGTGTACTATATACTCCTCAGGGAATTCTGCACTACTGCACAATGCAAAATTTGTAAGCTGAAGAGCTGGGCTCTGCTGGGTCCAGCAGCCCCTAATGGCAGCCAGCAGGACCGTCTCCCCCTCAGAGCCCAGGGAGGGAGAGAGAAAAACAGCCTGATGCTGGGTCCTGGGCTTTATGGAGTTTTCTGTATACTGCATCCTTCCTTCAGGATGAGCTGGGAACTGCAGCTGCCCAGAACTCTTCAGCTTCCCCTCCTCCCCATCCCTGGCAGTGTCCTGTATTTGTGAACTGAGCTCTGCCGGGTCCAGCAGCCCCTAATGGCAGCCAGTAGCTCTGCAGCACCAATTCTTGGGGCGGGGGTGGGGGGGTATGGATGAAATTCTCCACAGAAGATTAATTCTGCGCAAATTCTACATTGTGCAGCGGCACAGAATTCCCCCAAGAGTATACAGTGCATGAATTATTAAAACGAACATACTAAAAGATAGAACTAGGAGCCAAGGTGAATGACAAATTATTTTCATCAAAACACTCAGGTACTACTTACACTTTTATACAGCTTCAATACTTGTGAAGAAGGGTGAAAATCAGAATAAAATTCATCAACCAAAACAGAGAGTCGACAAATCTCATCAGTCATCGCAGAAGAAACCTGAAAATGTTAAAATGTAGACATGGCAATAGACATTTTCAATTAAAACAAAACAAAAAACAGAGTGCAAAGGAGGAAATTTATTAAAATGCTAAGTGCAGTACTAGATATTTCGGCTAAAAACAATTTTGCTCATTCTGATGATTAATCAAAAAATGTGAACAGTTAGTCTGTTAAAATCCTCCTCCATGTAAAGAGCACCTCATAAATTAGCCAGTTCTGACACATAAAGGGGGCCACCATCCGCCACCTCCAACTTATTTTTCCAGACATCTCCATTAAAGAACATTCCAGGAGTAATTTAAGAATGGCTACTTATCCTCCTGCAGTAACTGCGGTCTTTTGAGGTGCATTATCCACATGTATTCCACTTCTGGTGCACATTCACCCCATTCATGGGAGATCAGAATCTATTTAAATAGTAGTCACCAGTTGGGACATTGCCTTCTGGCACCTGACAGCTGAAGACAAAGGGTGAATCAAGTGAAACCTACCTTCAATTCCTTCACTGAAGCAGAATCCGGTTGATGTAGGATTCCACAGTAGCAGAGAAGGATGGTGGGTTGTGGAATACATGTGGACAACACATCTCAAAGAATTACAGTTATGTCTATGCTAAAAGCTATGTATGTAGGCAGGGGGAAATCACAGCCATGTACTCATGCTAGCACTCTTCCAGCTAATGTGTATAAATGTAGCAGTGTAGCCACACCAGCACAAGAAGCACAGCAGCAGAGGCAGGGCTTAGACTTGCTGAGGCTACATAGGGCTGCATGGGTGAACCACTCTCAGTTCCTTCTCTACCGCAAAGTCCCACAGAGGAAACTCCAAAGCAGAGGAGAAAGAGATACACTTTGAAGAATGCAGTTACTTCGCAGGATGAGTAACGTTTCCTCCTTCTTCTTCAAGTAGTGTCCCTATTGGTGCTCCATTTCAGGGGACTTTGGAGCAGTATCCTGAGGAGGAGGGCGCTTCGGAACAGAGGCCTGAACTAAAGACAGAACTGCACTGATAACTGCTGCATCAGATCTAGAGGGCTAGACCAAGACAGTGTTTGGAGAAAGTATGTATTGAAGACAATGTGGTAGCTGTGTAGATCTCAATTACTGAAACATCCTTAATTAGGACCAGCAACACTGATTATGACCTTGTACAGTGGGCCAATATCCTAGCAGGAAACTGGGCACTGGCAGCATCATAGCAAGTGAGAAGACACCCTGAAATCCACCTCAATAGGCTCTGGATAGGAACAGTGGATCTCTTAGATCTGTTCACAATAGAGATAAATAGTCTAAGAGGCTTCCAAAATGGTTTGGTCATATCTAGATAGAAGGCCAATGTTCCTCTGATGTCTAAGGTTATGTGTCCTGAGTAATGTGGTTGAAGGGTGGGATAAGGGGAAAAGTTAAATGGATAGGACTGGTTCAGATCAAACTCAAATGATACCTCATGTAGGAGGGAGGGATAGCTCAGTGGTTTGAGCATTGGCCTGCTAAACCCAGGGTTGTGAGTTCAGTCCGTAAGGGGGCCACTTAGAGATCTGGGGCAAAATAAGTACTTGGTCCTGCTAGTGAAGGCAGGGGGCTTGACTCAATGACCTTTCAAGGTCCCTTCCAGCTCTAGGAGATAAGTACAAAAAAAGGAAATATACCTATTATTTGGTTTACAGTGTGGACAGAGGGGAAACCTTGGTTTTTGAAGAATACTGTAAAAGGAGGCTCCACCATCAAGGACCCAATTTCTTCACCTTTTCAAGCCAATATAGTGGCTATTAAAAAAGGCCATCTTCATAAACTGGTTCAGAAAGGAACAGGTCATCATTAGTTCAAAGGGGGTCCTGTGAGACCTCTGAGAACTAGATTAAGATCTTGAACTGAAGTGGGGGCCTTTACTTTAGGGAAAAGTTTCCACACTCCTTTAATGAACCTTACTGTTCTAATGTGAGAAAATGCTGAGAATCCTTCCACTAGAGAAAGAAAGAGACTGTAATCGCAGCCAAATGAACCTAGATCGAGCAACCTGATACAACAGATTGAACACGTAATCCAGGATAAGCAAAAATGAGGAAGATTCAGGTGCACATCGTTGGTTCTCTCATCAATAGCTAAATCTTTTGCACTTTTGAAGGTAAGTACTACAGGCAGATTCTTTCCTGCTGTTTAGTAACGCCTGCTATATCTCTACAGAAAGATAAGACTATCCCTGTGAACTATCAAGGACCCATGCCCTGAGGCAGAGAACTTTCAGGTTAGGATGAAACACTTGGCCAGCATCTTGCAAGAGAAGATGAGGGGTGTACAGAACACTGATCACTGGACAAGATGATCAAAATAGGTAAGGGTACGATGCCTGTCCCAGCCATATTCGGACTATTAGGATAATCCTGGCTCTGTCTCACTGGTCTGAGGCATTAAAGTAAACACGTAATACAGACCCTTGATCCAAGACAAGAGGAATGCATCCCCCAAGGATGGAGGCCTAAATTCCTTTCTGCACAAAACAGAAAATAGGTTGTGTTTGCGGTGGTGGCAAACAGGTCCACTTCTGGATGTCCCCACATTTGAAATACGTCATCTAGCATTCGTGGGTCCAATTCCCATTCATAATTCTGAGAACAGTGCCTGTTCAAGACCTTGCCCACGGTGTTTTGCACGCCATGAAGGTACACTACTGAAATGGGAATGCGATGGACTCTGCACCAATTCCGTAACTTTACGGGTACACACACACACCTTGCTCTGCCTTGTCAGTTGGTATGAAACATGCAGGCTACATTGTGCATCATGATCTTGATAGACTTCCTTCCAAAGAGAGGCAGAAAATGAAGATAATCATTCCTGAATCCCTTCATTCTAATAAACTGATGTGGAGACTAGTCTCTTGAAGTGATCATCTGCCCTGGATTGTATGAACATCAAGATGTGCCCTGCATCTCAGTGATCCATCTGCCGTTACTGTAATCATTGGTGTCATCTGAAGAAATGGAATGCCGGTGCCAAAGCTGTAGTGCTCTTTCCACCAGCCGAAGGAATCTTTCACCTGGCGGGGAACAGAAATTTGTCTCTCTAAGCTGTGTCTGCTTGGTCAGTAGACTGTCCTGAGCCTACACCCCTCAAAGCAGCAAAGGTGTAAACTTGCATGATCTGTGATGAAGTGCAAGCCACCACATGACTCAGGAGCTGAAGACAGTTCTCTTCATTGAGGTTTGAGGACTCATTTGAATTGTTCTGATGAGGTTTGATAGAGTTACAAATCTGTCCACGGGAACATAGGCCCTGGCAGTCAGCAAATCCAAGGATTCCCAGATGAAATGTATTCTGTGTGGGGATCAGAGAGGACTTCAACAGGGGAGCTGGAGTTCTAACTGTAGAAAGAAAGACAGGACCTTCTGGACAGCTGACAGCACTTCCTCTAAAATCAACCCTTGAATAGCTAATCATTGAGGTTTGGGAATACTACAATGGCCTCCTGATGAAGGTAAGCAGCCAACACCACTAGAACTTTTGAGAATACACTTGATAGTCCAAAAGGAAGCATCCGATATTGGAAGTAATATTGGTCTATCAGGAAATGTAAGTATATTCCGTGAGATGCATGTATTGCAATATGGAAATGTCCATCTTGGAGGCTAAGGGCTGAAAACCAATCCCGAGTTTAATGAAGGAATTATCATTGCCAGAGTCATCATTCTGAATTTGAGACTTAATAAATTTGCTTAGGAGCCTTAGATCTAAAAAAAAAAAAATATCAGTCTCATATCTCCATTTTTCTTTGGTACAAGGAAATACCTTGAGTAGAAATCCTTCCCCCTTTGTGCTGAGCAGGGACAGGCTGTATAAGCCCTAGACGAAGAAGGAAGTCTATTTCTTGTCTCGGTAGGAGCTCATAAGAAGAGACCCCCAAAGAGGAGGTGGGAAGGGGGAGGTATGTAAAGTAGATGGCATAGCTTGATGTAAATCTCCAAAACCCATCTGTCTGTAGTAATTTGCTTCCATGAATGTCAAAAATGGTAGAGAGCATTTCCAAACACAGGGAGATGAAAAACTTTTGCACCTGGTAGTTAACCGAATGGCCAGGAGTTGAAGCCTCAACCACCTCATCAAAACTGGTGTTTTGATAATGAAGTTGCTTGTGTATTTTAATCAGATGAATTTATGGTTCTCTTCTTTGGGAACCTGTGGTTCTTTCTAGGGAGCTCTGTGGGTCTCTGGAACCTAGGAAAATTGTATTGAACAGGATCTCTGAGCAGTGAGCAATCTACTAAACTTTCTTTTTCTCTCAGGGGTGTAAATCTCCAGAGATCCCAGAGCGGCTCTGGGGTCTTGGAGAGTACAGATGGACTCTCATCCATGTTCTCGGAAACCAATTTTAGACTAGGGCTGTCAAACTATTTAAAAAGTTATATCATGATTAATTGCAGTTTTAATTGTGCTGTTAAGCAACAATATTTTTGGATGTTTTCTACATTTTCAAAGAGATCAATTTTCAATTATAACACAGAATACAAAGTGTACAGTGCTCACTTTATATTATACACATCTACCATGATAGAATCCAACCCAATATAACATGAATTTGGATATAATGAATAAAGCAGCACTAGTAGTGTTGGGAGGGTGGGGGGGCTGCGTGCTCCGGCAGATCAAATCCAGTTCGATATAACACGGTTTCACCTATAACATAGTAAGATTTTTTGGCTCCCAAGGACAGCGTTGTATCGAGATAGAGGTGTATTACAAATATTTGCACTGTAAAAAAGATAGTATTTTTCAATTCACCTCAGACAAGTACTGCAGTGCAATCTCCAAAATGAAACTGCAACTTACAAATGTAGAATTTTTTTTCCCCCACAGAACTGCACTCAAAAACAAAACAATGTAAAACTTTAGCGCCAAGTCCATTCAGTCCTACTTCTTGTTCAGCGAATCGCTAAAACAAACAAGTTTGTTTATATTTAGGGGAAATAATGCTGCTTGCATCTTATTTACAATGTCACCTGAAAGTGAGGAAAGGCATTCGCATGGCACTGTTGCAACTGGTGTTGCAAGGTATTTACGTGCCAGATATGCCAAACATTTGTATATCCCTTCACGCTTCAATCACCATTCCAGACACAGAAGAGTCTCATTGATCAGGAGGGTGACCCTGGTTGGTCCTGCTGACTGGAGAAAGGCCAATAACTTGTGTTGTGATTCCTTGACCTCTTCAAGTGGTATCTGAATGAAGTCTGAAGGAATCGCCACATGTTTTAATAAGGTCGTGCAACTGCTTAAAATCGACTACAGACCGTGGAGGAGACATTACCACTTTGTCTAGTGATGATGAGGAGATGGTAGTTTGAGGAGTAGCCTCCTCATCTGCCCTAGTTTCCTGTTCCTCAAATGTCTCCTCCTGCTGGGGAGTGATTTGAGGTGGTAGAAACTGTCTCTCCCTATTGTCCCTGCAAGGTAGGCTTCAAGCCTTAGAAAACTGCTGTCAGTCAACCGTCCAGGGATCTCAGTATGATCACTGGGGGTACCCATACCAGAGGGGTAGTGGCAATTAAGGTTTTCCCACCATTTGTGATGTCTTCCCTGGGGTTCCTCCTTGTCTCTGCAACTAACATAGAAAAGGTTCCTATAAGGATGGGTTAGGAGAGCCCTATGCTGAACAGCTGAAAATGCTGGTGAGTTAGTTTGTACCAGTGATAGATGAGAATCCAGTGACTGAGTGAGTTTTGGTACCAAGAGACACTTGATGCCCATGATCAGCAGAGATTCTGGTTCTTCAGCCACAGATAAGTATTTCAAGTACCTAAACTCCTGAAGTAGTGAATGGAGTGTCAGAACCAACATGATGGTCTCTAGAAATAGATAGTACCAAAGATTTCAATTGCTCTGATGACAAGGGTGACGGAGGTGGATGTTTTGATTTATACGGTACTGGGGGACCTGTCTAGGGGGGGTACTAGTGGTGAAGTTGTTTCTGATGGTACCGGTCTGGAGAAACACCTCTCCTTGCCATCTCTGTCATGCCTGCATGGTAAAGAAGCTTGCTCAAAGCAGCATGTGCTCATAGGAGAGCTTTGAGTCTTCACAGCCCCATTAGTGCCAAAGGAAACTGTAGCCTTTACAGTACCAGGCACAGAGATCCATGATTCTGAGACTGTTGACCTAATGGGACACCACAAACTTCCTGGGACCTCTGGAACCATTCACCTTTCTGTGGGGTACTGAACTGAGGTCGAAGGGACACTAGAACTGCCCAGAGACTGAGATACAAGGGATTCTCCCAATCTGGCTCTGAAGCAGGGCAAAGAGAGCTTGATCTCCTAATTCTTCCTTGCCCTGGATCTAAGCGCTGAACAGAAGTTACATTTCTGTGGGATGTGTGAATCTCCTAGCCAGCAAAAACACTTGAAATGGCCACTGCTAACTGGGATGGCCTCCCAGCAGGTAAGGCAATGTTGAAACCCAGAGAACTTGGCATACCCTCTCAAGGAAGGCAAGTCTCCTCAAAGAGAGAAGAGAGGAAAAAAGGAACTCCTCTCACTAGTAAAACTAAACTAACAACTATATTAAGCTAAACTAGTACTTAAGAAAACAATTCTAATTGAATGAGGCACACTCGAGGTGAACATGCTAAGCTGCTCCCGCAGGCCAAGGCAATTCACAGAATCACAGATTATCAGGGTTGGAAGGGACCTCAGGAGGTCAACTAGTCCAACCCCCTGCTCAAAGCAGGACCAATCCCCAGACAGATTTTTACCCCAGTTCCCTAAATGGCCCCCTCAAGAATTGAACTCACAACTCTGGGTTTAGCAAGCCAATGCTCAAATCACTGAGCTTTCCCCTCTCCCCAAAACTGAAGTCAAGGAGAGTCCTCAAGAGATGCCTTCTGAAGTTCTTGGGGGATATCACAGGGGGAGCTGTCCTTCTGCCTGACCAGTGACTTGAACCCTGGACCCTCAGATTAAAAGTCTGATGCTCTACCAACTGAGATACCCCAAAACACTGCTATGAGGTAGACAAGGATTACTGTCCTCATTTTACAGATGGGGAAACTGAGGCACAGAGCGCTTAAGGAAATTGTCCAAGATCATGAGAAGGAACGGAAGGCAGTTCACCTGTTCAGCCCTATATAGCCTTGGGGAAAGGGGGGGTACATGGGCCACATGGGCACTGCTAGAAAAAGTCTCCAATTGAAGGCGCATGGGATACATGCACATCTGAACTGGAGCACCCATAGGGACACTACTCAAAGAAAACCAGTGTGAGCCACCAAACTGAATTTAAAGATGGAAAATATTCCCTTCCTTGTTTGGATCTAAGACATTTGCTCTTTGTATGAAACCTACCTTGTTCTCTACTTCCTCAGTAACCTGTTTGATTTTTTTCTTAATATCCTCTGTTAAAATGTTCAGTTGGTTTCGAACAAATTCCAACCTATCTTTCTGGTCCTCTCGCTCTTCCATTGAATGAACTCTAAAGTAGCAGAAAAGAAATCACCATAACTAGCTGTTCTCCCAGAAACATAAGAGTACAAAGAAATGTAATAAATCCAGCATGGATGAATAATTAATACAGAAGGGTTTATGAAGCAGTCAAGAAAATTGGAAGTCATACTGGGCTGACAAAGCTATCAACTGACACAAGCAAATGTCCTACTTGTCAGGATGCAAGTATAATACACATTAAGTTTACAGCTATTTCTTAATGTAACTGATTACAGTTAGCTTTTCATACACGATCTCTGTTACAAAGAGAACATTTGGAATTCGGGTACCAATTGTGGTATGTATAAGAAAGAGAAAGGGCGGTAGGGAAAGAATCTTGTTTGTGACACTGGCTCTCTAAGTCTTAACTTATCTCTACAAATTAGTGGAGACAATTCCTCTGACCAGACTGCCCTATTACTGCTCACTGGCACCATTTGATTGCTGCTTAACAATGAAACTGTATTTCTCATCTTGAAGACCAGGAAAAATAAAAACGCCCAAACCGCGCCACATATTACTCTCTCAAGAAGTGCTGGATCCATAGCTCAAATGAGGATGGTTTAAAGGCTGAAGTTATACAAGTTGAACAGCCAGTGGCCATGCCACATACTGATTCAAATGATCCAGGGAGGGGAGGAGCAGAGTTAGAGAACAAAGCAACAGATTCAAGAGAAGGACTTCAAGAGTGCCATTCTTAGCATTAATCTAAGATCTGACAAAATGCATCAGATTAGGGATGTAAATGCACAACTCACAGAAGCTGGTGCATTCAGGAAGGGTATGAGATTGGGGGGGGGGAATTGTGTACTTCACTGGAGGGTACATTATTGAGGAGCACAGGTAGAAAGGAGGTAAAATGAAGAGGTTAATATACAACAGCACATTAACTGTAGGTAAGAAAAGACCAGGCATCGAGGGCAGTTAGGAGAAATTGCTTTACTCAAAGTGTGAAGGGTATGTGACGGTCTCAGAAACAAAAAATCAATACAATTGTAAAAGTATTAGACAAGCAAAAAGAGGAAGGAAATATTACTAGGGGCAGAGGTGACACAGACCAGATTGCTCACATGAACTCCCTCCATCCAAAGTGATATTTTAACCACCTGGCTGTCACTTTCCCTCACTCTCCCTTGCTCATTCACCCTCTTCCCTTTACAGTATGTTATAGATGAAACGGGCTTCACTATTGCTTCTAAAATGGTGGTTACAACAAGAAAGACTCCTTGCGGTTCTAAAATGAAGTCTCAGAAAACAAGCTCATAGGATCAAACTAGTCACCTTCGTAATCTGTTAACAATGAAGAAAGCAACATGAAAGCAGTGATCCTTGGACACACCTCAAAGCTCTTTTGCTTCTCCTCACCCAGAACAAGTAAATATGAGGAAATGGTGCGAGTGAGCAGTATTAAAACTGAACAGTGAGAGAAATTCCCTACCCAATTCTTGCCAGTAGGGATAAGTGAACTTTAAAGTCTAGACTAGTACAGGGAAATTAATGCAATGTAAATGGTTCTCTCTCTATGATCTGGATATACCAAAAACAGAAGACTCCTACCTTTTTTCTGCTGCTGCCACATTTATGGCGTCCATAATGTTTTTCACAGTATCTATTATCTGTTTAGCTCTGATAGTGTGCTGTTCAAACTTGGTTTTCACGGCTGACTGCGAGATACACTCCTGCGAGGGGCCCAAGCCACAACACATTACTGCAATTCCATTACAACGCTCTCAGGAATTTCAATGTCAGAAAGCACTTGCTGCTATTATCAAACTTAAACCCAAAGAAAAATAAAGAAAGGAGGAAATGTACAGAAATCAAAGACACAGAACTGAAAATTCAAATAGCTCCATAGCAGCAAGACTGTATCTTCAGTCCACAGTGTGCACAGTAATGTGAATTATTCTTGTAAATTAATAGCATAAAAGAAACATCATAAAAGGAAAATCTGATGTACAAGTATGAAGATAAACCTGTTCCTTCCTCAATGGTATTAAGCATCTCAAAAATTTTCCACACTAACAGGTAGTGCTCAATGTTCAGCGCTGATTCTTACAGCATTAACTACTTTGTGGTGGTTTTACTTGTTTCGGGGTTTAACTGTATTTACCTCAACAAGATTTTGCACAATTGCAAACTTAGGTTGATACTGGTAAGCCTACCAGCCAAATATGCTATTTGGCCAACCACACAGGGCATTCCAAAACAAGTATTAACTTGGAAGGCACAACACCTGGCAAGCATTCTTTAAAATATTTTCCCCTCTTGATGAATATTCATGTGTTAAATCTAGTGGTACTGAATGGTTAGAAATAACAGAGTATAAGGCCAGAAGGACCACTGTGATTATGTAATCTAATCTCCTGCTCTGCTCCTGGTCACTGAATTTCCTGGAATTAAATTCTTGTTTGAACTAGACTGCATCTTTTAGAAAACAAACTGAATCTTGTTTTAAAAATGATGGAGAATCTACCACAACCCTGGGTAAGTGTTCCAATGATTAACGACCATCACAGTTAAAAAAATATGCCTTGGTTTCCAGTCTGAATTCATCTAGCTTCAACTTCCAGCCATTTCATCTAGTTCTACCTTTGTCAGTTAGACTGAGGACTTTATAATCAAAATATTTGTTCCTCATGCAGTTTCTTTTAAACTGTGGACAAGTCACTCCATAGCCATCTCTTTGTTAAACTAAAGAGGTTGATAGACTGAAGGTCCTCACGAGAAGGCATGTTTTCCAATCTTTTATCACTCTTGTGGTCTCTTCTCTGAACCCTCTCCAATTTAGCGACATTCTCCTTGAATTGTGGACACCAGAACTGGAAACAGTATTCCAGTAGTGGTCACACCAGTGCCAAACACAGACTTAACATAATTTCCCTGCTTTTACTCATTATTTTACCCTGTTTATATATCCAAGGATCACACCAATGCTTTTGGCCACAGCATCATATTAGAATCATAGAAGATTAGGGTTGGAAGAGACCTCAGGTGGTCATCTAGTCCAACCCCCTGCTCATAGCAGGACCAACACCAACTAAATTATCGCAGCCAGGGTTTTGTCAAGCGAGGCCTTAAAAACCAATAAGGATGGAGATTCCACCACCTCCCTAGGTAACCCATTCCAGTACTTCACCACTCTCCTAGTTGAATAGTTTTTCCTAATATCTAACCTAGACCTCCCCCACTGCAACTTGAGACCATTGCTTCTTGTTCTGTCATCTGCCACCACTGAACTTAGCTTGCTCCTCTTTCAAACCTCCTTTTCAGATAGTTGAAGGCTGCTATCAAATGCTCCCTCATCCTTCTCGTCTCAAGATTAAACAAGACCTGTTCCCTTAGCCCCTCCTCATAAGTCATGTGCCCCAACCCCCTAATCATTTTCAGGGCCCACCGCCAGACTCTCTCCAATTTGTCGGGGGCCCAAAACTGGATGCAATACTTCAGATGAGACCTCACATCTTGGAGCTCATGTTCAACTCATTATCCATCATGACCTCCCAGTTCTTTTCAGATTCACTGCTTCCCAGGATATAGTCCCCCATTCTGTACACAAGGCCTACGAGCTCCTTCCTAGAGGTTTGACTTTACATTTGGCTGTATTAAATAGACACTACTGAAACTCAGACTGAAAGAAGATACAGATGACCAGTTCTGGCAAACTGAATTTATGGCCACATGTAAGACTTTGAAATTAAGCCATTTCATACAGTGCAGACCATCTACTTAACTAACTGGTTTCACGCTGTGCTAATGTTTAATTTACAGACTGAGCAAACACTATCAGTATCATACATGTGTTTTAGAAATACAACTAAGAGTTAAAGCATCTAGTTTCCTCTTATCGGATATAGCTAATTATAAAGGAGATTTTTAAAAGATACAGCTGGCAGTTAAGTGCCTAACTCCCATTGACTTTCAATAGTAGTTGGGCACCTAATTGCCATTTGTGCCTTTGAAAATTTTGCTCTCACCTACCCCTCAATAATAGGTTGTGACAAGATGTAAACAAAACACTAAACAAAAAGAAATAGAATGGGTAAAAGGTTTTCTTTGTTCCTCAATGAAGCAGATCTAGAAATCAGCAACGAAAAGCCAGAAGTTCATAGTTATCAGCACATTGTTAGAGCTAGACTAGACATGTAGGAAAGATGATGATCTTTCAAATATTAGTAGGTAGTAGATAAAGAGCTTATAGTCGTTCACTACACAATCAGAAAATCCAGTTAAAGCACTAGGAAAAACACAAACATTAGTTATATGTCTGGAAAGACGAGAGAGAGAGAGAAGAATAAGTAAGTTTACAAACAATGCATTTATCAAAAGGAAGATAAAAGCTGCTGTGCTTCCGTAATGTAACTCGGAACAGTTACCTCAAACTGTACTTCAAGTACAGCTAGTTAATTTGCCTGTAAGTGCACAGCTCAATACATTTACTGTGCATAACATCAGAGGGGCATTTTGCAATGGAATATTAATTAAGTATGTGACAGTGTTTGAGTTATAAACTCCCCCCTCCTCACCTACTTCATGAAGCAGCGTGGCAAACAGTGACCCAAGAATGAGGGTATCTTTTTGACATAGCACACTAAGTGCTGATGCTCTATCATATCAAAAATATAATTTCAAAGTAATCTATTATTAAAATCTCAGAGGATACAATTAAACTCTCTTCCACATTCCATGAGACTGAACCCCCCCCCCCAACCCCCACAGTTAGCCCACTGAAGGCTCAATGGCTTAAAGACCACATCAACTAGCTTTTCTCTTGTCATGGTATGTGTATATATTTTAGGGGTGCACATATTACAAGTGAGGTGGGTAGTGTATAACCTCTAGGTTAAATTAGAGTATACGGCAGTTTTGAAGTATAAGGATAAAATGTAGGTATAAGACAGCAGTTCAAGAATCCTACAGGCCCAAGCTTGTAAGACATTAGCTTAAGTATTTAGCATAAGATAGGCTTATTTACCATTGGGAAGATGATCAGTGTCCCTAAATCATAAGATGGTATAAGATATAATTTTTGCAATAAACAATTCTGCTGAAATTCTGCATAAAATGCTGACAAATAACTGCAAGACATCAGTGGATGCCCCTTTGGGGTATTTTAGGACAGGAACACTGATGCTCAACCACAGGATTGCTCCGGTAACTGATTGACATATATAAGGCCCTTCATTTTTGGTTTTTATTTTATTTAATTTTTCCCAGCAATTTATCAGCATTTACTACTATAACCACCAAAACAGGTGAAAAATTGGTGAAAAACGATTAATTTTTCTGGGTAAATATTGAAGTTTATTTTGGTGGACAGAAGGACGGGGAAGAAGTATTCAGTAAATTAATGCTTTGATGAATGAAATTCAATGTGGTTTGCTGCAGAACTAAAACAGAACTCAAAACATGACATCTCTGAATTTAAGAAAATAACGTATCTCTAATCCCCAAATAAAATGTTTCATTTGAATCAACAGTTTGATTCTAATAGATTTAAAACTATTAGCCTATAAATATTTACATTTAATAATTGGCCACACCATTTGAAGTTGCAGTGCATACCCTCAACTTCATCCTTTTCTCCTGTTTTTGGTTTTTTTTCCAACTTTCAAATACTTCCTTGTGTTCTGAAATGTATTCTGATACAGATTTTTGTTTTCTTCCCATTTTAGCGTATCAGATCTTTAAACCATTATTTGTTAACAACTTGAAATGTGTACGTGGTGGGCATGAAATTCATCAGCACGTTCAAATGTGCACGAACTTCAGAGCTTGCGTGCGTGCCTGTTTGTTTATTGTGTGCATCTTTTAGACTAATACACAGTCTTACTTCAAGAGGCAGCTTTGCATATACACAGACTAATGTATTATCGTAATACATATATCTCATGCAGTGTATTATGATTTTCCTAATAAAACAAGCTATTTTTATATATTTGTATGATACAAAAGTAGGGTAAAAAAAGAATACTTTTTGTAAAATCCAGGATTTTTTCAGTAAAAATCAGTTTAAATTGAAAACATAGGGGCTTACGCATATATGCTAATACATGCGAAACAAATAATTAGTACAGTAACCTATAGAATAAGGACACACCAATATTATTAGGGTGAGGAAGTTAGTTACAGGCAAAGGAGGCCAAACATTTATGAATATTCATGGCAGCCACAACAGAGCTAACCATAGCCTAGACCATCGAGACCTTGACCACTGGAATCATTTGGCATGCCCGAGATAGAATGGGATCCTCATCAATCACCACCTGTCTCCCTTATCTTAGGTCTTTCCAAGGATTGTGTGAGTATGCATATGAAATGACACGAGATGTAAAGTTAATATTGCATTACTGTTACATTCTTGTTTGGATCACAATATTTGTGTTTGCTAACCTGTTAATAAAACTACTGAAAGTTCAGAACTTTTTTTCTTAATTGTGACTGTTGCAAACATGCACATTGGTGTTTCCAGTTTAACCATAATTCTAACAACTGTAAGCCTTGTCTTGGAACTGGAACCTGGTCAAACTTCAGAGTGTTAATTTGCTAAACTGGGAATTCTTAAACAATCAATACACAGTGAACAGATCAGGCAACAAATGCCACCTATTATTAAAATTGTCTTATAATGAGAATGTTGGGCTATGTTTTCAACTACGTATAACTATATAAAACTAATTGTTCAGGTTGAATTTTCTCATGCTCGATGTCTGCCTCAGGCTGAATTTTCTGGGAAAAATTCAGACAAAACAGTTCACTTGTTTCCAAGAATAAGGTCTGAGGAAAATATATTGTTCTGCCCATGCTAAAAAAATACTACTAACCTTTTTTTAGATGTTCTAGCATCCCCATGCTTTGGAGTAGGTACTAGAAATTTGTCAGTGGGGTGAACTTTGTGTCTGAGACGTGCCTTTCAGCATCCTTGTGAAAATCCAGCAAGTGATAACCCTTTGAAAAAACACCTGCAGTTCGCACATGCTCATTAAACACTAGCTAGAGCTTCACAACTGAATTCCCCACAGATTTTGACTGCATGGAACCGCTTTCCCTGCAATTGCTTCTCTGGGTTCTTGTGTGCTGGGGCTAGGCATCAGCCCTGAAAGCAGGGTAACTGTCTTGCATGTGCTCTCAGTGCCTCCCCTGCTGAGCCAAGGCAGTGTGGAGAAGAAAGCTGCCTGATCTGAATGCAGAACAGATAAGAGCTGGATCTAGGAGGCAGGAAGTAGAGTGAGACAAAGAGCCTGGGAGATGGGAGAACTGAACTGTCTGGGTAAAGAAACTAGGATAAAGAACCTGGTAGTCAGTCGGGACAGGGTATGTGAGTGAGTGACTGGAGACCAGGGGAAGAGATGCAAGTCAGATGACGAGCCACGGGAATGGGGGAGAAAGGGAGAAGGAATGCCTGGGAGTTAATGGGGGAGACTGGGATTGAGAGTCCAGAAGAGGAGACTCGGACTGACTGGACAAGGAGATTGGATGAAAAGACTGAGGTGTGGAGACTGGGAGTGACTAGGTGAGGAGAATAGGACTGAAACAAGGAATCAGGGATGGGGAAGAGAGAGAACAGGGACAGGGTAGAAGGGATCAAGTTTAAGGGGAACACAGAGAAGAGTCTGTGCCCACTAGAGTATACAACCCTCCAAAGCCTGGAATGGAATATAAGATTCTCAAGTTTCATTATTCTTCAACAAATATCTATGAAACACACAGGGAAACTGTCACATTCCCATCTAGATGCTGGTCCACAGAGAGGATGACAACCTACTATTGTTATGAGTTACTCACTCCCTTAGCTCACGTAGCACAGGTTTTGCAGTGGGTGTAAAGGTTCCACCCCTGTTTCAGTATGGGGGCATCAGTATGATTCCACACAATGGAATTTATTTTTTCCATCATGTTTTTTTCCAAAAGCAAAGAAATTGCATGCACACGCACACAAACACACAAAACTATGTTAAAAGAACATTAAGGTTACTAAGTTAAGAAATGCCAGTTCCCCAACTTCCTGGAAGTCCAAATTAGACCTTAGAGACACATGGAACGTGTTAACATCGAATGGCATGGATACAAGACAGCTCTTGTCAAAGAACTCATCTGCTACAAGATTGTAATCACCAGCATCAAAAGCATCACCTGTCATAAAGTCATCAAGGTACTGTGGAAGGAGCAACCTGCCTCCTCTCTGGTAGTCCACACTGAACTCAAGGTGTGACACTTGTTATTAGACAACTTCTAGCACAGATTTTAACCACATGGCACATCGTATCTCCATGCCTGGCTCTGACATCATTATGGACACTTATCAGTTGTTGTGCCCTACACACCAACAGAAGATGCATTACCTATGAAAAATAACGCATTCTATCAACAGCTGGCAGCAAAAATCCAGTCAACTCTGCCACGTGACACACTACTAGCACTTAGAAATTTTGATGCTGTGATTGGGTGCGATCAAACTGATATGAAACTGCAAGAGGATCCTTCAGTTTGGGTTTCTCAAATGATATCATCACCCAGCTTTTTGGCATTTTATGCCACTGAGAGCTTATCTGTTATGGACTCTTAGTGGAGGCACCTTATAAACCATCTCTGGGCATACCATGAGAGAAACTGACCACATTCTCATCAGAAATCGCTCCATAATGAAATTTCACTGAGACTTCAGTGGTGCTGGAACACCATAAACCTCAGACCATAGACTAGTTGTCACTGCGCTCACTGCATTTTCCAACTCCTCGCAAGCCAGATGTCCACCAACAGTACAACGTCTAGTGTCTATCTGAAGATCCTGTTGAGGCTGTGAAATAAACACAGGCTGTCATTGATCACATATGTAACCTCGGTACCTTCTCAGAAGATGTGGAGATCACCTGGAGTAGCATATGTAACGCTAGATCAGATGTCCTCACAGACACAATCAGCTTCAGACGGTTCACAAAAAACCTTGTATTTCTGAAGAGGCCTTTGATATATTATCAAAAAAGGCAAAAGAAGAGGCAAGTAGGGAAATGTCCAAGAATGTAAATGACAAAGACATTTTCTGGGCCTTGAAAAACATGACCGTGACAGCTACAGCTCCCTGGCTTACAAATCAGATGATGGCTTAAAGTACAACCTCCTGCATCCTGCCTACAGAGCCATCACACACTTGGCTGGCAGCCATAAATAGCCTTCTAAAATCCCCATCACAAAGTCAGATGCCTCTCCTTCTAAGCCATATTTTGAACCTTGGATCTGCTAATGACTGTCCACAGCTACACAACCTGGTAAACCACATAGCTGCAAACCTGGGGGTAAACACTCATTTTCTGTTAATCAGGAAGAAAGAAAGGCCATCCCAAAATTACAGAATGGATAAGCTGCTGGACCTGATGGTATTCCACATGAGCAGGTCAAAGGTGCCTTGGAACCAGTGAGCATCAACCTACATAAATTGTTACTAAAAGCATGTGCATCAGGCAAAGTACCAACAGAATGGAAAGAGAGCATCATATTGTCCCTGTGCAAGGGCAAAAGATCTCACAGAGTGTGGCAAATAGGCCAATCTCATTGCTTTCAGTCCCTGGAAAGGTTTTCACTTGTTCTGTTTAGTAGGATGCAGCTGCTCCTTAACAGATATCACAATCCACAGCAATCAGGTTTCACCGTTGGGCAGTCAACAACAGATACAGTCCTTACCCTCTGGCTGAGCTGCACTGAAAATTTAACCACCTGTTTCATGTGGCATATAACTGATATCAAAGCAGCTTTTGATTTGGTCAACAGGTCAGCACTTTGACTCACATTGAAAAGAATTGGCATTTCAGATGTTTGTGGACGATACCAAGCTGGGAAGGATTGCAAGTGCTTCAGAGGACAGGATTAAATTCAAAATGATCTGGACAAACTGGAGAAATGGTCTGAAGTAAATAGGATGAAATTCAATAAGAACAAATGCAAAGTACTCCACTTAGGAAGGAGCAACCAGCTGCACACATACAAAATGGGAAATGACTGCCTAGGAAGGAGTACTGCAGAAAATGATCTATGGGTCAGAGCGGATCAAAACTAAATATGAGTCAATAGTGTAACACTGCTGCAGAAAAAGCAAACATTCTGGGACATATTAGCAGGAGTGTTGTAAGCAAGACACAAGAAGTAATTCTTCTGCTCTACTTTGCACTGATTAGGCCTCAATTGGAGTACTGTGTTCAGTTCTGGGCACCATATTTCAGGAAAAATGTGGAGAAACTGGAGAAAATCCAGAGAACAGCAACAAAAATGATTAAAGGTCTAGAAAACATGACCTATGAGGAAAGACTGAAAAAACTGGGATTGTTTAGTCTGGAGAAGAGAAGACTGAGAGGGGACATAACAGTTTTCAAGAACATAAGAGGTTGTTACAAGGAGGAGGCAGAAAAATTGTTCTCCTTAACTTCTGAGGAGGATAGGAAATAAGCAATAGGCTTAAATTGCAGCAAGGGTGGTTTAGGTTGGACATTAGGAAAAACTTCCTAATTGTCAGGGTGGTTAAGCACTGGAATAAATTGCCTAGAGAGGCTGTGGAATCTCCATTGGAGATTTTTAAAAGCAGGTTAGACAAACACCTGTCAGGAATGGTCTAGATATTGAGTCCTGTCATGAGCGTAGGGGACTGGACTACGATTAGAGTCCTACAAAATTCACAGTCCATTCTGGTCAATTTCACAGCAATAAAATTTGAAAATTAGTCAATTTCACATTTTCAGATGTTTACAACTGAAATTTCAGGGTATTCTAACTGTGAGTGGGTCGCAAACCTGTTGGGGCGGGCGTTGGTTTGCGGGATTGCCACCTTCACTTCTGTGCTGCCTTCAGAGGTGAGCTCTGAAGGTGGCAGCCACGGAGCTTCCTGCAGACACAGCAGGTTCCTGGAGGTGGGTCTGATCTCCCCCAAGAGTGGACATGCAGGGGAAGAACAAATTCTGTCCCTCCTCAGCCCAGCCAGCACTAGCAGCTAGGAACTCCCAGAAGCGGGGGTGGGGTGGAGGTGGGGGGAATCAGATTTCAAAGAGGAGGGCTTATTTCATGATCCGTGACACATTTTCATGGCCGTGAAATCGGTAGGGCCCTACCTATAATTCTGTTCTGCTAAATCTGGTATGTGATCCTCACACTGATAGTGTGTGCATTGATACACTGCTTTTATCATGTTTCTATACAACCTTAGGTGTACAGCACAGATATACTCTCTCCCCAGCACTATTCTGTTGAGCTTATCCACTGGATATTAGGATTTGCTGCTCCACAATTCAGAATCAAGGTTGGTCAAAAAGTGTTCACTGACCAAGAAAATGTTGAAAACACTGCCTTACTTACATACGTGTCAGAGAATTTTTAGTCCTGCCCTTCAGGGTCTCTAAGATGCCACCTGCAATGAGGGTTAAATGTCTCAAAGCAGAAGAACCTTGGAGCTGGGCCACCAAAATCCATGGTGCAGGTGGAGTCCAGTATCATGAAGCACATCTACATAGGCTGCAAAGTTTAAACTGGACATTCTTTGACAAAGAAGTCTTGCCAGGTCTACCATGAAGTTCATGTTTTGCTTATGGACGCAAAAATGTCTGTGCTAAAACAAAGTTCAGACTATCAAACCTATGTAGTATCTGTATTACTCTATGGGTCAGAAATCTGGACCCTCTTTAAGGGCAGACTAGGAGTGGTTACGGGGATTCCATCTGAGCTATCAGCACCAAATCCTGAGCATAAAGTGGTTTGAATTTGGGCTGTCAATCTCACAGTGATCTGGCCTTCCTTCATTGGCTAATATTAAAAAACAGTGTTGCATACTCTTTGTCCATGTCATCAGAATGGACAAAAACACCCAAGCATACCATACTATCAAACTCTCTATTGACGGGAAAAGGGGTTTACACCCTGACCTGACACCGTCCATTCAGTTGCCCTAGAGATTTGCAGGATTGAGACAGACCTGGGAACTTCACTACATGATGCCTGTTGCAACGCCACCATCCCTGGTCACTCTGGCTGGCTTAATGGTCCTCAGTAGACCATGCACGCTTACTGATGTGCAACCTTTAATTCTAGCATTTCCTAACTTCTGCCAACCTTTGCAACCTTAACGTTCTTTTAACATAGTGTGTGTTATATATTAAAATTTTCAAAAGCTCTTAAATTGTTTAGGGGCCTAAGTCCCATTATGAGCCAATAGGACTTAGACACTTCTGAAAACTTTACTCATATATAGAGAGCACAAGCTATGTTGTGGAGTGCATAGGTAGATTCATAGTATTTGCTGAATCTAATTACATCCATATCATTCTAAGCTTATGATGCTACCTGAACACAATGAGGTGCTAACATGCGCCATTTAAAATAAGGAGTGATCCTGGTGAGCCAACAGATTGAAATCTCTAGGAATGGCATTTTAACGTAAGAATTGTCAAAGTTCAGTTGAATAGATAGATATCGTCATATTGGAACCAGCCAATGGTCCTCTAGTTCAGAATCCTGCTTCTGAAGAGAGCGTCAACCTCGAGAATGGATAGAGCTGAACGGATAAGGTGTATTTCTCTGGGAGCAGCCAGTACACAACAATACTGCTACTGCTAAAAAATGTACAATCAAGGGCTCAAAACTGCTTAGAAGTCACCAGCTTCAGAATAACTTCCTTTTCCCCCCCTACTTTAAATGAAAAAAGGTCTGCCGTCACAAGAGAGTAAGTCTGGAATGTCAAGGTTGGGAGGACAAAATATAGAAAGCAGGGCATATTGGCTCTAAAATATTGAAAGCTTAACTATGCTGTTTGCATGTTTTCACATCATATAAGATTTTGGTACAGTAACTGATGAGTAACACCTATTGGTGTCTTTATATATTATAGGTTGTACTGGTGTTAAGTTCTTATATAAAAACAAAAAGCCTGATTCTGCCACCCTTCCTCACAGAGTAATACCTATTCAAGCAAGTACACACTATTCAATGTGAGCAACTGGGACCCTAAATTAGCTCAAGACTGGCACTGTGTGCATGTATTTACAATATGCAATGAAATGATGCCAAGAAGGGAAAAAAGTCACCTTGGTACCACAACGTTCTGAAAACATACGGTTTTAAAAAGCCCATGACATCTACCTCAAATATTTGCTCAAAACTCTGGAATTCCTGAAATCTTGTCTGAAATCCTTCAGCTAGTGCACCACCTGCAAAGCATAATATAGATTTAAGGTAGATCATAAAATCTCACAGTAAGTTACTGTATTTTAACTCCTAAAGTAAACTCAGACATTTTATATACACATGAAGGGGAAGTAGGGTTCAATACATACCACTCTCTGGCATCCCTTGGGCCTTCTGCTTTCTAGCACTAAGAACTTCCTTGGCTGAAACAAAAAAGATGCGGTTCTGTGCTTCTGAGAGATCAACAACTTTGAGCTCATCAACTAGGAAGGTCAGACAGCGCTCCATGTGCTGCCTGCGCACCTGTTAGAGGAGGCAGAAAAGCAGATGCAAAAAGCCAGTCAAACAGAAAATAAACATTTCTGAGAAAAAAAATCAAAATCTTAGAGCAACATATAATCCCACTGATCCCAGAAACCCTGAAAAACCCTCATGTAATAAGATGCCCTCTAGATCTAAAGAGGCAGCAGCTGCTCCTAATTAGCCATTTTGGATTTCCCCACTTGCCAAGAAGAATTTGAGTACTCTACCAAAGGCTGATGCACTCAGAGGTACTGAAATAACAATTCCATGTGTAACTTGCATGCACTATATCATGCTCTGTGTTTGAGTAACAATAACAATATTACCCAAACACAGAGTATGATATAGTGCATGCAAGTTACACGTGGAAATGAGGATTTAAAAAAAAAAAAATCTTGAAAGTAATTTTAAAAAGCCACCATTAAATGAAAGTTTTAGTTTGGTAATTACATTTGAAGAAGGTGGCAAAACACTTTTGCATTCTGATCACAAATCCTCCCTCCATTTTTTTTTTTTTTTAAAACAACACTGAACACACTCCATCCCTCTATTTGTTTTATATATTATCATATGCCAATTCCCATAGTATCTAGATATATTTACATGTTTGGCAATATTTTCTCCTATAGTTTAAACAAGCCATTGTTTCTGCTATAGTTCTCCAACATTTGTTACTACCAAAGGATGAAAAAGTAACTTACATCTTCCATATATTCAGGCTCTGATGCAGACGCATCCCAGCGATTATTCAGGATGAAGATATTCGGCTTGGAAAGTCGTTCATTTACTTTGTGAAAAAAGTGCTTTTCCTAAGAATTGAGGAAGGGAAAAAAAAAAGAAGAAAGAATAATGCCATCTTTTGAAGATGATGGGGGAGGGATGGCAAGCACAGCTCAGTGGTTAGAGCATTAGCCTGCTAAACCCAGGCTTGTGAGTTCAATCCTTCAGGATGCCATTTAGGGATCTGGGGCAAAAGTCTGTCTGGGGATTGGTCCTGCTTTGAGCAGGGGGTTGGGACTAGATGACCTCCTGAGGGCCCTTCCAACCCTGATATTCTATGATTCTTGATTATCAATTTATTACTTTTTTGGTCTAAAAAAATACTTTAGTGCTTTCTACTTCTTTAAAATTTAGCACTGTATATTAGTCCAAAGATCATGAATAACATTAAGATGTTACCAACAATAAAATCTAATCCAAGAGTTTCACAAGCTATAAAAAGCAGCCCTAATTCTTCTCTGAAAAACAGACATAAGGTAAAACTACTTCATAATTTAAAAAGGTAATGTCTCCCTTATTTGAACTGTCCTTTTACTCTTGCACATCCAGCAAAATTCCAATGTTACATCCAGAACTACTGTTCATATCAAACTATATTCTCCAGTGGAATACAAATAAGCAACACTCTGTTCAGGGGGCAAAACGAAGCACTGAAAACTTAACCTGAAACTCTTGAATAGCTGTTGAATTTTCCATGGGAAACTGAACATGTGCAGTGCCTGAAAACATCTTCGAGTCATCTTGCAAGCCCCTGCTACTTTTCAACAGTCATAATGAATTAATCAGAACCCAGTGACCATCATCAGTTAGCACAGCTGAAGAGCGAAAGATCACCTGGCCATTTTCAGCTTCTCTGGACTTAAACAAAACACTGTCTACACTATTAAGCCGTGTCTACACTATGGGTGCTAAAGCAGCAAATATATGGCTCAGCAGTTATGTGACTATGTCATGCCATAGTGTAAATGCTTCCTACTGCAATGGAAAGGATTCTCCATCTCTATATGAACTCCATCACCTTGAGTGATGGTAGCTTGTTTGACAGAAGCTTTTCTCTGTCAACCTCGCTGCATCTACACTGGGTGTTAGGCTTACACAGCTCGTAAGCACCGTAGCTATGCCAACCTAGCCCCAGTGTAGACCAGATCTTAGACAAAACACTTGAAATACTTAAACTGCTATGTTCCAATAAGAAACTGTAAATCTGCAAATAAGGCACTATTACAACAATAAGAACTCCTTCCAACAGAATCCAATGGCCTCCTATTTCATAGAATCATAGAAGATTAGGGTTGGAAGAGACCTCAGGAGGTCATCTAGTCCAACCCCCTGCTCAAAGCAGGATCAACACCAAATAAATCATCCCAGCTAGGGCTTTGTCAAGCGAGGCCTCAAAAACCAACAAGGATGGAGATTCCACCACGTCCCTAGGTAACCCATTCCAGTGCTTCGCCACCCTCCTAGTTAAATAGTTTTTCCTAATATTCAACATAGACCTCCCCCACTGTAACTTGAGACCATTGCTCCTTGTTCTGTCATCTGCCACCATTGAGAACAGCTGAGCTCCATCCTCTTTGGAACCCCCTTCAGGTAGTTGAAGGTTGCTATCAAATGCCCCCTCATCCTTCTCTTCTCAAGACTAAATAAGCACAGTTCCCTCAGCCTCTCCACATAAGTCATGTGCCCCAACCCCCTAACCATTTTTGTTGCCCTCCGCTGGACTCTAATTTGTCCAAATCCTTTCTGTAGTGGGGGGCCCCCAAAACTGGACACAATACTCCATATGTGGGCTCACCAATGCTGAATAGAGGGGAATAATCACTTCCTTCCATCTGCTGGCAATGCTCCTATTAATGCAGCTCAATATGCCGTTAGCATTCTTGGCAAAAAATGGTACACTGTCAACTCATATCCAGATTTTCGTCCACTGTAATCCCCAGGTCCTTTTCTGCAGAACTGCCGCGAAGCCACTTTGACCCCAGCCTGTAGCAGTGCACGGGATTCTTCTGTCCTAAGCGCAGGACTCTGCACTTGTCCTTGTTGAATCTCACAAGATTTCTTTTGGCTCAAACCTCTAATTTGTCTACGTCACTCCAGACTCTATCCCTAGTCTCCAGCATATCTACCTCTCCCCACAGCTTAGTGTCATCTGCAAACTTGCTGAGGGTGCAATCCAACCCATCATCGAGATCATTAATGAAGATGTTGAACAAGACCGGCCCCAGGACTGACCCCCTGGAGCACTCGCTTGATACTGGCTGCTAACCAGACATCGTGCCGTTGATCACTACCCATTGAGCCCAATGATCTAGCCAGCTTTCTATCCACCTTACAGTCCATTCATCCAATCCATACTTCTTTAATTGCTGGCAAGAATACTGTGGGAGACCGTATCAAAACTTTGCTAAAGTCAAGCTATATCACATCCACCGCTTTCCCCATATCCACAGAGTCAGCTATCTCATCACAGAAAGCAGTCAGGTTGGTCAGGCATGACCTGTCCTTGGTGAATCCATGCTGATTGTTCCTGATCACCTTCCTCTCCTTCAAGTGCTTCAAAATGGATTTTTCCAGGGACTGAGGTGAGGCTGACCAGTTTGTAGTTCCCCAGATTCTCCTTCACTTTTTTAAAGATTGGTACTATATATTTGTCTTTTTCCAGTCGTCTGAGACCTTCCTTGATCGCCATGAGCTTTCAAAGATAAAGGCCAATGGCTCTGCAATCACATCGGCTAACTCCCTCAGCATCCTAGGATGCATTAGATCCGGCTCCATTGACCTGGGCATCTCCAGCTTTTCTAAACAGTCCTTAACTTGCTCTTTCACCACTGCAGGCTGCTCACCTGCCCCCATACCGTGCTGCCCAGTACAGCAATCTGGGAGCTGGCCTTGTCTGCGAAGACTGAGGCAAAAAAAAGCATTGAGTACTTCAGCTTTTTCCACATCATATCACTAGGTTGCCTCTCCCATTCAGTAAGGGTCCCACACTTTCCCTGACTTTCTTCTTGTTGCTAACATACCTGTAGAAACCCTTCTTGTTACCCTGCACATCCCTTTCTAGCTGAAACTCCAATTGTGCTTTGGCCTTCCTGATTACACCCCTGCATTCTCAAGCAATATTTTTATACTCCTCCCTTAATGTTCTGTGGTCCCTCCACTGGTTCTGCAGCAGGCCACTAAACAAAACTATTCCCCCAAGTACTATAATTGTATAAAGTGAAGATAAAGCACACACAAGGACAGGAATATCATGTAACTGCATTCTCTACTTGAACAGGAGGGTGTACAAGTGAGGGGCAAAAAAAGTCAGCATTTGCCGAGGCAAGATATTTGATCGCATTAGAACAATTAAAATTCAACAAAGTCCTTTCATTTCATTGCACCTGCCACACTAACAAAAATGTAAACAGGATAGGAGATTTTATTCCTAAAAAAGATGGAACATAAACCAAGATTTTATGAAGACTTTGTTTGGGATAAAAATCGCTAGATCACTACTAAATATATATATATTTTTTAAATTGCCTCTTCCAACTGAAATAAGATTCCACTGCTAATTATCTTTAGACCCAATTATCTATGTGCTGCGCTCATTAATAAACAAGGAATTATGTGTATGGTAACGCAAAGATTACATGACTTTTACACTCTGACAAGTTGTAGGACAATGACTTAATTTTAGGTTTAATATTTTTCTTCTGTGCCTGACTGAAAAAAAATAATTCAGCAAAATCATATTAATTAAGCACAAAACTGCTTATTAGCCCAGGATGCTAAAAATCAAACACAAAATTAACAAGAATTTTCCTGCAGATTTACAGCCCACACATAGTTCCGGTATGGTTACAATCCAAGTCTGACCATTAAAAAATGAGCTATTTTCCTGAATTAATGGGAACACCAATCAACTTTGGCTTTTGTTACTTCATTACCATTCCCAGGCACATAGGTCCTCATTGTTTCCATATTTCTAAGTGGCAATGGATTCTTGACAAAAATCCAACAACTTTTTTAAACCAACAGAACATTCAGGTTAATGATTTCTAGTCTCCCTCCACACAAAAAGCCAACATGTCCTGCATGAGGATGGGACAGTGAAGCCACAATTCTACCAAATCCTCTCTCTCTGCTTTAGATGATGTCAGAAGATACCTCTTTTGTCAGAAAAACTCATTTGTAAAGGAGTCTCCATGGTTGGAACTCAGAAAATAGTATGCAGTGTTTTAAGATCAGCTTTTGCTCTCTTCAGATTCCCATTCAGCTATTCCAATCTACTGGAATGCTGGGGAAGATTTTCTTTTTGAATTCATTTCTTTATTTCATTAATAGCTGCTAGGGTAGTAGTAAGGGGAACAGAAATCTTACCTTCCTAGCACTGTCCTTCAGAGAGACAGATTAGATAAACTGATGACATGTATTCTTAAGAGAGAAATTTACTCTCTTCAGCGCTGGGAACATACAGAAGAATTGAACAGAGATGCAGATTTACTCCACACCTCTTTCGGTTAGGTTTAGTGTATAGGTGCTGCATGGTGTTGGTGGCCTGTGACATACAGAAGATCACACTACATGATCTGGTTGTCCCTTCTGTCCTTAAATGCCATAATCTTTTATATCTTCTTTCAATTCTGTGTATAAAATACTTTAGTGCAGTCTGTTTCCTTGATGATAACACTCTTACTGTTAGCCTTTTTCATCAGAGAATCTTGAGTCTCCTATAAACTTGGAAAAGTATTACTGCCATTTTATAGATGGGGGAAATGGAGGCAGAAAGCACAAATGACTTTGCCTAGAGTCAGAGCAAATCAGCAATAAAGCTCAGAACAGGATGCTGATGCTTTAACCATTACACCACACTGTGCCCTTAGACCCCAATAATCATGGAAAATTCACTGTATAAATTCTAGGAGGAAAGCAGAAGCTCCCACATACCAACAGACATTGGGAAGTCATCTTACTGGATCCTTGCGCATTTAAGCGAAGACCTAACCATTTTAATTAATAAGAAAATGTCCTACCGTATTCATAAGAGTTGATTCTGAATTAGCAACCAAGACAAAGACATCAGCATCTAAACAAAATTTGTCAATCCAGGTGTCTAGCTCTGTAGTGACATCTGTACCAGGGCTGTTGGAGAAAAACATATTTATCAATATAGAGAAAAATAAAGTTTTTCATTTTTAGAAACTGAACAAGAGGCCTGGATGGTTCTGGGGCTTGGTATTGGGATGTGAAACCCTGATGACATGCAGCACAAGCTGGTCATGACAGAAAGTATCAATCATCTGGCAGCTGTTCAGTAAGTTATGTAAAACCAGTTGGTTGTCTTCATTCAGTTTCTAACAGACAGATATCCCATCATAAAAGCCACCAATACAAATGAAAGACTGTTGAAAATCTCAGCAGGGAAGCCAAGTGCTGAATGGGCTAAAAGCATCAATTATTCTTTCATCCCTATGAACAGTCCCTCCAAGGGCAGGTTGAGGTGCACTGGTAAGAGAATACTGAGAGAGTTTTGTGAACACATGGAATCTTCAGAGTTATCAAAACAGCTTAAAAAAATTAGCATTAATCTCACTTACAAATTTTAAAAATTTGATTTTCACTCCCACATTCCAGCCCAAATTAAACCCATCTGCCTGAAATTTTACAGGTATAATCTCAAGAGTAGGGTGGAATTTATCTGGTAAGTGTGAAATTACATAAGACATTGTATTTGATGGATGAAAGTTCAAAAAGTAGGTCAATCTTATTTCTTGAACATTTTCTGAACATTATTTTTTGGTTTATCAGAACTACTAAATGTATTGGCCAAGAGAAATGGAAAGTTTCTGAACCCTGTCAAGTAATTAAATATTTATAAAGCCCTACTTAATTCGTAATATTGCAGATCTTGCAATATTAGGCTTCCACCGCAATTTTCACTGCAGGAGACCCCGCTCCCAGCCCCATGGAAATTGCAGGAAAGCAATAAGGACCATATTATCACAAATAATGAGATCCATTATTACTTTTACATGATTGTCCATGGCTTGTCAGCAACTCAGCTGTAATTTTTAGACAATCATCCTGCGATTAATGTAGGACCTTAATTATTTAGTTATTAGAAGTAGCTTTTGCACACAGAAAGGGCTCTGCAGAGGCCTTAACTTGACCTGATGCAAATGGTCCAGGGAAGGATGAAGAATTATATGTATGTGTAGGATTCAGGACTGAGCAATCCGTAAGCTCCATGGACCAGCATGGCTTGCAAGTAAAGCGGGTTTCATTAAAAAAATGTGAAAAATTTCTTTACAATTGAAAAAAATTCCCCCCAAAATTTCTCCCCTGCATAAAATTTATCATATTTTTCAAACAGTTATAGTACTGGTGGAAAATTCAAAAGTTTCAACAACAAAAATTGTTGATACTGTATTTCAGATTTCAACCAAAAGAACAGGGCCTGTTTTTTGCTAAATATTTTTTCACTTTTTCAACCAGCTACACTTCCAAGTTCTGGAATCTCTTTGTAGCTTGCAAATGCCATACCAACTTGTGTGTAAGCATTCCTTCTACTTTGGAGAGAAAAAGAAAAAAAAACTAAAAAGTTCCCAGGCAAAAACCTTCATTAAACACAAGTTAAGACAGTCAATTTCTAGCAGTTTCTTAAAAAGGAAGAACACAAAGCACAATTCTACTGTACAACGTAACTGGAAATAGCATTGTGAAGTTCCTTGTTTGTTATCTCTCAATCATTTCCTGTTCAAATTTGTTCAATTCACTAATAAAAAGATTCCCCACCCACTCCTAGAAGCTTTGCAAATTCAATCTGGAATCTGAGAAACAAACTAAGTTCTCCTTCTCACACTTCCTCAACTAGCAACAAGGATTCTGATAAGCAATCATAACCCAAATTACCCCCATGCAACCCTATTGTCTTCAAATTGTGTCTTTAAAGACCACTGAGTACTCCCAGTGCATTCATTGGGGTTGCACAGGCATCATTGAGGGCATAATACAGAGCTGCCACTTAATTACAATTCCGTTGATGATGTGCAAGAAAAACAGAAGCCAGCTCACTCTGCCAACTGGGTTGGCTCTGTATTGCTTACATGCGGACAGATCTGGCATTCGAGGAAGAAAATAACAATGCTCCCACTGATTTCAAGGATATAAGATCTGAAGCACAATAATTAGTAGTAGTACTTATTTTCCCCATGAGTAGTGAGCAATGTGTACTCTGAATACACTCAAGGCTGGCCTGTACTAAAGAGTTAGGTCAACCCAGCTACGTCACTGTGAGGGGTAGGGAGGGCGTGAAAAACTCATACCCCTAAGCAACATAGTTAAACTGACCTAATCCCCAGTGTAGACAGTGCTATGCTGACATAAGAATTTTTGCACTGACCTACCTACCACCTCTCAGGGAGGTGGATTACCTATGCCAATGGGAGAACCTGTTGCCACTGCAGCTGTATTGCAGTAGCATTTCAAGTGGAGACAAGTTGTCAGCTGCTGAGTAATAAAGTGCCTTTGTTACAAAATCACTCAGAGCAAAACCACATTGTAGTTTCTATGTACCACTTAAGAGGTGAAAAAAAAATAGGTAGCTTATATCCAGGATGGCAGGAAAAACCTTAAGTATTCGACATGTTTGTAGAAAAAACAGGCAATACAGTCCAAAATTCTTTGATTCCACAAATAAACCACATGTGAATTTAACAGATCCACAGCCACAGGCTGAGGCCTTCAAAAAAGTCTTTTTCGGCATTTCTAGAATGCCATCACTGTATTATCTCAGCACTGCAGTCCTTATCAAAAATCTTTTCCACCAAAAGGCCAGATTGTCTATATTTTACATAAGCATGAGGGGTTCACAGGATGACCAGGCTCCTGGGGGTCAGGGAAAGAGTTACAGTTGGTAGGATGACCGTAACTGTAAAAAACAAAAGAATATGGTGATAAAGTATAAGCTTAACTCAGCCAAAAGCTCGAGACCTTCTGAGCAAAATGATGGGACATATTCTTGTTACAACTGAGACTCGGACAAAATATGGTGGTTTGATGAGGACAGACCACAGTTTCTACACAAAGGAACAAACTTCAAGCACTTAAAATTGCTCTCGTTAACTTATGACATATCTAAAACCCACAACATTAAAACAACAATACTAAAACCTAAGTTAAATATAACACAATTAGTGTGTATCAGATAATGAGGAAGACTCTTTTAGATAACTGGTTTAATAAAATAATACTTATACCTGTCCACCAAAACCAAGTCATCTCTCAGGAGAGCACATTTTGCCTTGGGCCAAAAGACATGGACAAGACAGCCAGCTTCCAAGTCTTTATCCATATGAAGCGCATGGGCAAGTTGATTAACAGTCTGTGAAGAATGCAAAGCAACAGAAAAAGAAAGATACTTAGGTCTGCAATAACAGCCTTAAAAAACACAAAACTAGAGCCAAGACTTTTTGAATAGACCATTGATAAACTGTTTCATCTTATAGCTTAAATATTGTGAATCATTTTTTCAATGCCTTCTTTCCATCCAGGGCCTTTAACATCCCTTAGTGTCTAAATAGTCATTTTTCTACACTTTGAGAAAAAGACAGGACTCTCTTTGGAGTGGTGGAATTCCTTATATGGCTGGAGGGTTACCACTGAGTGTTAATGTACTTTTTCAAATGCTAGGAGGCCAGCACACTACCTCTCACTGTATATACAGGGTAATTATTTTAAATACACTTTATGGATTAAAATGGGCATTTCTGAATCTCATGCCGAACAAGTTAGATTGGTTTAAAAAACAAACAACAGTTGGTAATAACTGAAGTATAGGAACCTAATGCGAGATTATAATTAGCTCTCCATCATCCTTTAACAGGGGTTTAACAAATCAAAATAAATGTTTAAGTACGCAAAATGTTTAAAAAGTAAACCAGAGGCATACTTTTTCGGAATTTACACAGTATGTTTTTGGAAGAAAATGTGTATTTTTCAAACGTGAGCCTTCCAGAGCTTTGAAAAGAAGTTATAGAACTTACTGGTGGTCCTACATACACAAACCATTAGACAGAGTAAGGTTTACATGCAAGGCCTAAGAAAGTGCTAAAGATTTTGTTTTAGTTTTATTTTGTTATTTCAGTGCTGGAAGAATGACTTAGAAATATTAAATAAATTTGGTTTAAGTTCCCCATACTTAAAAATGGTAAGTGTTAAATATTGCACCTAACAAAAGGGTTCTTTAAATACTACCTTGACACTCTTCTTTTCATCTGATCCTTCAGTCATGAGATAAGCCTTATCACCATCTGTTCCTTCTACACTGAGAAAGCAATTCGTTGTGTGGCCAATCCCACTAGGAAGGACCTTATCCCACAGCATTGCATTAATGACAGAACTCTTTCCACTGCTTGTTCTAGAGGAAGAGAGAATATAAAAGTATTTAAAGCAGAGCATACAGAAAACCAAACACACCTTTGCTTTAGACTGTATTCTCCCTCTTTGAGATTCTTCAAGTTGTTCCTCATGGCATACCCTCGTGTCCATAGATTCATAGATTCTAGGACTGGAAGGGACCTCAAGAGGTCATTGAGTCCAGTCCCCTGCCCTCATGGCAGGACCGAATACTGTCTAGATCATCCCTGATAGACATTTATCTAACCTACTCTTAAATATCTCCAGAGATGGAGATTCTACAACCTCCCTAGGCCATTTATTCCAGTGTTTAACCACATACAGAACAGCTTGCAGGAATAGGGCCTAAGGCCAGGTCTACACTATAAAAAAAAAAAAAGTTTCCCAGTATAGCTATACTGGCAAACCCTCCTAGTGTAGATATAGCTTATACCAACAAACAAGCCCCTTTGGCAGTATTGGGTATACTGGCGTGGCACACAAAATAAACTACATTGGCAAAAGCACTTATTTTGGTATAACTGAATATGCAGTAGAACTTCTGTCAGAAAAAAAGACATCTCCCACCAGTTGTTTCATGTGGCTGGGAGAGACGGGGGAGGACGGAGAATGCAGCGTGCTGGGGGAAGAGGCGAGGCAGGGATTTGGCGAAGGGGTCCAATAGGGGCGGGGATTTTGGGGAAGGGGTTGGAATGGGGGCGAGGCGCGAGCACCAACCGGCGCCGGGGAAAGTTGGTGCCTATGGCCCCAACTCCTATCAACATATAACCTACATTTGTATAACGTACTATTTCAATTGCAACACATACCGAGCCTGTTGTTGCAGTTACGGGCCTACTGCAGTACAGTAACTCCTTAAAAGTCATCCCGGTTAATGCTGTTTTGTTGCTGATCAATTAGGGAACATGCTCATTTAAAGTTGTGTAATGCTCCCTTCTAAGGTCGCCTGCTTTGTCCACTGCTTGCAGGAAGAGCAGCCTATTGCAGCTAGCTGGTGGGGGCTTGGAACCAGAATGGACCAGCAGCTCCCCCATCAGCTCCCTCTCCCGTTCCCTATGCAGCAGCTGCCAGCAGGCTAGCAATTGCAACTATCCCTCCCCACACTGTCATGTGCTGCTCCTGCCCTCTGCCTTGGAGCTGCTCCCCCAGACTCCTGCTTGCTATGCAGGTGGGGGGGGTCTAATGTCAGGGTTTCCCCCTCTCCCCTGCTCCTACACCCCACTTACCCCTTTCTTCTCCATATAAAGCGGGGGGGGGACGACACGATGGAGAAAGACAGAGGAAAACCTGGGGCAGCAGCTGCTGTTTCAACTTCCTAATCCACTTAAAAAGACAATGCACTTAAGAGTGGGTCAGCTTACTTAAAAGGGCAGTGTGCATTCTTCTCTCTCCCACACACAAGGTGTGTCTGTCTCTGTCTGCTATGCTATCTCCCCTCCCCTCCATTCCTGCTGCCTTGTAGAGACTACATTAAAGTGTTAAACATTGAGGGCTCAGCCAAGTGCGAGTTCATCATTTAGCACAGGGGTTCTCAAACTGGGGGTTGGGACTTCTTGGGGGGTTGCGAGCTGTCAGCCTCTACCCCAAACCCTGCTTTGCCTCCAGCATTTATAATGGTGTTAAATATATAAAAAAGTATTTTTAATGTATATGGGGGGGGTGTTGCACTCAGAGGTTTGCTATGTGAAAGGGGTCACCAGAACAAAAGTTTGAGACCCACTTATTTAGCAGCAAGGCATTCCCTGGGAAATATCCCACCCTCTAACTTCACTACCTCAATCAACCTTCACAATCATCACAGCTGTGAACAGTATTACTTTGTTTGTTTAAAACGTATACTCTGTGTGTATACACACACACACACACACACACTCACTTTTTGTCTGGTGAAAAAAGTTTCCCTGGAATCTAACCCCCACTATTTACATTAATTCTTAAGGGGAAATTGGATTCGCTTAATATCATTTCGCTTGAAGTCGCATTTTTCAGGAACATAACTACAATGTTAATTGAGGAGATAACTGTATTTTAAAAAAAGTAAAACTCAGATGATCACTAATTGCTCATTATTAAGTATTTCCCAACACTTGAAAATGTTATTTTTAGAACAGGAGAAGAGTACTAAAAGAGTATTTTCTTCTAGTATTTTGGGAATATTACCTAAATGGGGAAGACGTTCTGCAACCAAGATTTGTAACTCGCGTTCTTCCACATTAAGTGAGAGTTAACTATGAATTTCACATGACCCTAAGTAACTTCAAACATTCATACTTGTTTGTCAAGTATCACGGGGTAGTCGTGTTAGTCTGGATCTGTAAAAAGCAACAAAGAGTCCTGTGGCACCTTTAAGACTAACATCTTAAAGGTGCTAAAGGACTTTCTGTTGCTTTATACTTGTTTATAAGTCACAAAGCACAGTTAGTGTTATAACAAATAATCATGACTAACTTCACACTAGCTAGAAACTTTATTTTAAAAATATCTGCTGGTTTCTCTCAGGTGCTTATGTACAGAAACACAGGCAATTAAACATTTCTGTTTTTCAGGGTCATCAACATTCAACACAAACCAGAATCCTTAAAAGTGTGAGGAAATTAAACAAACAAGACCACCACAAAGTTAAAGCAAAACTGTGGTAAGACGATGCTGGCAATCTCAAAGATATCCTTCAGTTAAATAATGGTGCTATGCAGAGAATCACACTATGAAAAGATTCATGGAAATAATTAATCATTCCATTGAATTTTGCCAGTGGAAAGCATGTGACATTATGTATGTAATTAAGCTGCAGTTATAGAGCAGGATGGCAACAAAGGAAGATTCAACAGCGAATAGACAAGTGTGAAGGTGTCTTTATACAATACTAATGCCTTGTTTTAGTTTTCACCAAAAAGGTGAGAACCCATCGGACTACTAACACAGTGACTATCAGTGTAAATGGGATAGGATCTGAGGCTATAATAGGGAAACAAGTAGTTAAGAATTACTTAGGCTATGTCTACACTAGCACTTTTGTCGGTATAACTTATGTCACTCGGGGGTGTGAAAAAAAACCCACCCCTCTGAGCAACATAAGTGACACTGCCAGAAGCTTCGGTGTGGACAGCGCTATGTCAGCAGGAGACTCACTCCCGACAACATCGCTACACTGCTTGATGGGGGTGGTTTAATTACATTAAAAGGAGCTGTGCCACTGTATGTGCAGACATGGCCTTACACTAGTTAGATGTCTTCAAATTGGCAGGACCTGATGAAATACATTCTAGAACACTTAAGGAACTGGCTGAGGAGATCTCTGAACCATTCACAATCATCTTTGAGAACTCATGGAGGACAGGAGAGATCCCGGAGGACAGGAAAGTGCAAACATAGTACCTATCTATAAAAAGGGGACTAAAGACAGCCCACAGAATTATAGACAGTCAACTTAACTTTGGTACCCAGAAAGATAATGGAGCAAATAATTAAACAATTGATTTGTAAGAACCTAGAAGATGTTAAGTAACAGTCAATAAGGATTTGTCAAGAACAAATATCAAACCAACTGAATATCCTGCCTTGACAGGGTAACAACCCTTGTGGATGGGGTAAAGCAGATGTGATATATATCTCAAACAAACAATATAGCCTAGAGCAGTGTTTCTCACATGCAGCCACCAGGGCCTTTTCTTGTGGCCACAGCCATCTGGGCTGCGATGCGGGGGAGGGGATGCAAAGCAGTGGATCCTCTCACAGGGCTGCCAGCAGCGGTTGGGCCCTGCCCCACTCCAGAGACACAAACGCTGGAGGTGCAGGCAACAGGTAAATTCCCCACTTTCCTGGGGGTAGGGGAGGCAGGCTTTGGCCCCGGGGCTTTGGGCTCCGTCCAGACAGTGGCAATCTCTGGTTCCAAGCTTTGGCCCCAGGCTCACTACCCCTGTCATCATCTCTGGACCCCACTGCCTCCCTGCCCACCTTCCCATCCAGGGCTTAGTTTACCCCAGGGCTTACTGAGGCTGAGTAAATGTGCTGTGAAAAGTGATATTAACAATCATCACTTTTCACAGCAGAAGACTTACTAGCTTGCAAGTCTTAGGAGGAAAAAAAAGCACAACCAAAAAAGCAAAAGAAACAACAACAAAAAAAGACAAGAACATGCAAAGTGCCTTATTTGTGTTTCTAATCTGTTTAGGTCCTGTAAAGAATAAAGACAACTATAAATTTTTATTACTGAGTCTGGAAAAAACCTACATAGATTACAATATTTAGACATGTATAAGTGCATATTTATTTGTTTTTCCTAAAGTTAATTAAATATTTTAGGAAAAATTGTCAGCACAGCTACCAGCAAGGATTGGTGGCTGCACTCTGAGGCCACCAGAAAATTTGTTGAGAGACCCACTGGCCTAGGGAACTACTATAAGGTGGGTGCACAATTGGCTGGAAAACTACACTCAAGAGTAGTTATCAATGGTTAACAGTCAAGCTGGAAAGGCATATTGAGTGCGATCTCACAAGGATCTGTCATGAGTCCCGTTCTATTCAATATAGTCATAAAATGATTTGGATAACAGCATAGGGAGTATATTTATAACATCTGCAGATGATATCAAGCTTAGAGAGGTTGCAAGTGATGTGGAGGACAGGATTAGAATTCGTACCAAACTGGAAAAATGGTCTGAAGTAAATAGGATGAAATTCAATAAGGACAAATGCAAAGTGCTACAATTAGGAAGGAACATTCAACTGTACAAATACAAAATGGGAAATGAGTGCCTAGGAAGGAATACTGCAGAGAAGGATCTAGGGGTTATATTGGATCACAAACTAAATGAGTCAAGAATATAATACTATGGCCAAAAAAGCAAACATCATTTTGGGATGTTATAAGCAAGACATGAGAAGTAATTCTTTCACTCTACTTAGCACTTAGAAGGCCTCAGCTGGAACATTGTACCCAGTTCTAGGCTCCACATTTCAGGACAGATGTGAACAAAAAGAAGAAAGTTCAGCGAAGAGCAATAAAAATCATTAAAGGTCTAGAAAACATCATCTACAAGGAAAGATTGAAAAAACAAAACCAGTTTAACCTGGAGAAAAGAAGAAGGAGGGGGGAAACATGATAACAGTCTTCCAGTGTGTTATAAAAAGAGGCGGGTGATAAATTGTTCTCCTTGACCAATAAGGACAGGGCAAGAAGAAATGGGCTTAACTTGCAATAAGGAGATTTAGGTTAGACATCAGGAAAACAAATTCCTAACGGTAAAGGTAGTTAAGCAGTGGAACAAAATTACCTAGAGAGGCTGTTGAATCTGTCACTTGAGTTAGACAAACAGATGTTAGGGATGATCTAGTTATTACTTAGTCCTGCCTCAGTGCAAGGGACTCACTAGAGGACCTATCAAGGTTCCTTCCAGTCCTATATTTTTGTGATTAGATTGGGAACAAATCATTGCAAGGTGTTATGCAAAATCCAAGAGATAAACACTAAACCTTGAAATAGAAAATCGAATTTATTTTGATAATTAAGTTCATTACCTGCCAAAAAATGCAACTTTCATATGTCTCCGTGAAAGCACCTCACCGATATCTGCCAATTTGTTTTTATATGCCTGTATTTTCATCAGTTCTTCTTTAGTTGCTACATATTCAAGTTCTGGGTTCCTGTACGTTGCTATATATAAGAAAAGATTATTACAAAAGAAATCACGAGATCAATTTACGTTCCAAGGCATCAGCTGTGGATCAACACTATGTTATTTAATATATGCCATCACAGAGCTATCTACAAACTCTGATATCAGTCATTGTCATTTAACAGGTTGAGACAGGCATTAATAAAACACAAAGTTGCTAATTTCATGTCATACACCTGAAGTATATCCGTAGAATTTTAAATCTACTATCTCTTAACTAAAACAAAAAAATTTTGGAATTGGAAAAAGCCACAGCAACACACTGGACTAAATTTGCTAAGTCATTGGTATCACTTGTCTCCTGCTTTTTTGACCATTCCTTGTCATCCCCTCTCCTTCAGGTGGGGGGGGGGGGAGAGGCAGGGGATGAAGAGGAATCAACCTCCTTCCATAAACACTATTGATTTTAGAGCAGGGGTCCCGAATGCGGTGCCCGCAGGCGTCATGGTGCCCACGGGGGCATCTAAATGCACCCGTGTCCTGGCTGGCGATTGAGCATCTGCCAAAATGCCGCCGAATTTCAGCGGTATTGCCTCTCGCTGACACCGCTTGCCGCCAACAAACGATGTCATCAAGAGGCGTCGCCGCAGAAATTCGGCGACATTTCGGCAGATGCTCCATCGCCGCCACGGTCCTTTATCTGGCACCCACCAGACGAAAAAGTTGGGGACCACTGTTTTAGAGCATGTCTTAACTATAGAGTTAACTTGGGTGCTTGGCACTCAGAATAGCCTAGCCCAGTTCTGAGTAGCCACCCTTACTAGGTTCACACTGGTGACACATGCACTCCTATGTGTTGCTAGGACTTTTGGGGGCATATCCCATAGTTCTTTGTGCTGCAGCAGGTTGAGCTGTGCAATGATTCTTTCCCAGTGAATTGTGGGAGAACTTGTTACTCTTTCTGGGCATAAGGGGGGAAACTGTTACAGCAGTGGAAGACTATCATCACTTCAAGTGGTTTACCATGCAGCCTCACTGCTAACTAACTGGATACAATACCGAGTAAAAGCCTCACTCTGGCTTTTGCCTAGAGCCCCAGAACAGCCAGCTATCCTGGACTGAAAGCATCACCAAACTCTGCTCAGAGGTTCGTAGGTGGGAACAGGTGGGCCGTTAGGGGAAACGCTTGAGTAAAAACCCAGATTAACTCTACAGTGATGACATACCCTTAGCGTTGGCTAGCACAAGTAGTTTCATTAAAATCAATGGAAGCCACAGGTGCTTAGCAGTTCTGAAAATCAGCTTTTATTTAGGTGCGTCTTTAGCCATCCAAGTTTGAAAGTGTAGGTTTAAGTGACTTTCCCAAGATTATACAACAAATCAAGCTGAGCAGAGAATAAACTCTAGGTTTCCCAACTCGCTGCACCATACCACCTCCTCTTGCAATACCTGTATATATTCTAAGACTCTGGCATTGAAGAATGTACGATTACAATTAATGTATGTGTTACCATAGTACCCAAAGACCCAATAAGGATCAGGGACCCATTGTGCTAATTTCTATACATGTACAAAGATGCAAGGTCCCTTCCCCAAAGATGAAAACTAACCTTCTACAAAACTTTCTCCTTCAGTGACATAGTCCAGCAGTTGGTTAAAGATAGTAGTAATTGTCTTTTTAGCCAGCACAAAGTGTTTCAGGGGGGAGGCAGTAGTTTCTGCCATTATGCAACTGTAAGAGAAATTACGTACAAATGAAACTCTCTAGAAATTACAAGTAGGAAACAACACATCAAGTTCCCTCTCAATGAAAGTAATTGAAACTTAAGTTTTAAAAACAAATACACCAACTTCAATATTAGTTAAAATTGGTTTTACTGTTCGTTAGGCTTTCTAATCTTGCAGCAACAGAAATAGCATATTTAGTCAGCTCAACAAATTATTTCAGGATGTCGGCTGGAACGCACTTTTTTAAACATCTGTTTTGGTTCCAGCCTCAGCAACCAAGTTATCCAGAAACAGGTTTAGCTTGAACTGCATTTAAATACGGTACCTTAACTTTATTTTGAGGCCTTGTAGCTAGAACTCTACAAAATAAAGACTCACTGTCTCATCACCAAGCTATCTAGCCTCCTAGGTGCATGTACATCAGAATATCTTGTACCCTTTTCCCTCCAGCAATGTAGCCGCAGGAGCAAAGAGCTGAAAAAAGTCAGGCCACATCTTCAAGACATTTCCCCAGCTCCTTTCTTCCCTATGTTCAAAAATATCAATTAATTCATGGGCCAATAACTGATATTACCTCACTCTCATCTTGTCTCTTTAATGGGCCAGGGTCAGACAATTTAAAAACCAATAGTGACACTTTAAGATTGAAAAAAAAAAAAGGGAGAAAGGTTTTACAAAGCTTCAAACTCACGTTTCTCCTGCTTTGTTATCAGCTATGTAGACTTAAACCCTCCTCTGTGCAAAGGGCAGGACAGCCACTTGATGAAAATGACTAGAAACAGCATCTCCCGTCTCCCGTGGAGGGGGAACGCACAGCGGGACAAGCCGGGGCGCGAATAATCCGCTGGCTGCTGGCCCCGAAAGAGGGGCGCTCGGCTAGGAGCGAGTCGCACCAGGCTACGAGCCCGGGGCAGGGAGCCACGGACGCAGCCGATCCCAGTACCGGGGGAGCAGAAAAAGGTGGGTGACGGGGGGCAGGGTCCCCAAGCCCCCCGACAGGAAAGTGACTGACTGGCTGGGGGGTGTCCTAAGGCGCAGCCCCCATGGGCTCCCTGGCGGTTCGCACGGGGCCTGGCGCCTGGCCAGAGCCGCTCGCTGCCTCGCGGGGGCATGAGGGGAGGTCGCGATGCCCCGTGTCCCTACCACCTCCTGCTCCCTCAAGCCCACTTACAGCGCCCCAGGTTCGCTCGCTCCCCCGTTACCCAGCAACCGCTGCGGCTGGGGGGCCCGCCGCACCTCCTTCCTCCTCGCCCCGTGCGCGGGGGGTGGCGACGGCGGACATCACTTCCGCTTCCTCTGCCCTTAGCGTGCCAACGCCGTAGGCAAGGGCCGCCATCTTTAACAAGGGCAGCCGTCTCAGGGCGACAGGAAGCAGCGCCATCTTTATTGAAGGCAAACAGCGCCTGCTATTAAGAGTCATACGTGCGACGAGGCAGCCGCTGTCGTCACTGAGAAAACCCTGCCAGAACACTCCGCCTCAGCACCATCTTTACTGAGGGTCACAGGAGGCGATGGAGGGGCCCTTGTTTATTTAAAATGGAGGCTAGTTACCCCTCCCCTCCCCTCGCTCCCCCCAGGGGAGGAGGTTTTAGAACCATAACACTCCTGTCACCCTCCCCCACCCCCCACCCGTCCCCTGGGCTGTGTCACTCCATCCTTCTCCCATGCCACCCTAGCTCTCCCCAGGGCTGGAACAGCCACTTGCCCAGCCAGAATGACAGGGTGGTTGTGGGGCTGAACGGCCCCTGCTCCATCCCTCCCCCAGCCATGGCTCTGCACCCCAAGCCACCCCCCGCTGACCAGACCCAGGGTGATCACTGCATGCTGGACCCAGCAGGCCATGCACATTGCCCAGTTTAGACCATTCAGTCGCACGCAAAAAGACTTGGTGGTTGATTCTACACCAGTGGTTCTCAAACTTTTTCCATGGACTACTTGAAAATTGCTGAGGGTCTCAGCGGACCACATATTGATCTTGCAAATGTTATTTGTACCATTAGCTAATTATTGTAAAGCGCTTTGGATAAGAGCGCTATATAAAAAAAACCTTATTCACTTTTTTCCCCTAAAAATAAAAGCACACAGCTCATATTTTAATATCAGTAGTCGTACCTTCCTAATGTGATGGGTGTGCCCTCTCTCCCTTGCCACGACAGCCCCCGAGCTGGGGCTGGGAAGGAGGGGGGGGTCTCTTCCCCACCACAGCAGCCACAGCCCTGCGGCTGGGGAAAATTGCCTCTTTCTGTCTGCCCCACCCCTGCACATCCCAAATTCCCCCCACCTCCTCTTCTGACCCCACTGCCCCCACCACTCCTTATTCCTTCCAAGGCCACTACCTCACATGTGTGTCTTCTCCAAGGTCCAGGCCCCTAATTAGTAGAGCCACACCTGCGCAGCTCCACTAATTAAGCGAGTGGCCCTTCATTCCCTCACATGCAGCCACCCAGGTACATACCTTGAGGGAACTATCTGCAGACCACTGTTCTAGACCATAAGTTGTCTGCATCACTGCAGTATTGGCAGCCCCACAAGTTCAACACTCATCAGTCAGACTCCAAAAAAAAAGCAAAACAAGCCCATGTTTGTTTGTTTGTTTGTCATTTCAGCTCTGTCTGATTTTTTGAACCTCTCAGCACACCCTGAATTTATGTGACAGCATTGCCAATCTTTGCAAATGTATTGAGCCAGGCAATTCTAGCACTCGCTGGCTGCCTGACAGTGCAAAGCTTCCAGCTTCTTCCCAAACATTCTGATTAATTCATCTGCCTCTCTTCCCCACTTCCAAGTCCCTCTGCCAAGCAATTAATTATGTAATCCCCCATTTAAATTCTGCCTCAGCCTCACCTCATGCAGCACCTAGGGTTCTTTCTCCTTGCCCCCCACCCTCCAAGGCCTGCAGAAGCATCCACTTCTCTCCCTTCATAGGCCTTTGGAGTGGGTGCCTAACTCCATGGAGTTCTTCATCCCTCCCTACTTCTCAGGCCAGGCACTGCAGAGATAGAGAAGGCAGTAAAGGAGAGAGCAGAGCACGGTGAAAAGAGAGGAGAACATAACTGCTCCATGCCCTGCCCTGGAGATACTGGGTTTCTTCTGCTCCCTCCCCCCTTCATTCCTTTGAGAATGTGGTCAGTTTCTCCCTCTCCCTGCTGCCTTTCCCAAGTAGTTCCCTGACTTCCCTAGGACAACGACAAATGGGGACTGGGGAAGACAGCCAAAGGGGGCTTCCCACAGGCAGAACTGAACTCTAGGAGAGGGCTGGATCTTCTGGTGTCATCAGAAGACTGGCTCCAGCCCCAGAAGAAATCATTTTACTTGAAGAAATTTTGGGAGCTGGTAACACTATTCAGAGTTTAAGGCAAGAAGAGATCACTAATTAGATGACCTAATCTGATCACCTATATATCATAGGCCATTACATTTCACCCTGTTACCACTGTACTGAGACCAATAACTTGTCTGAATAAAGCACATCTTCTAGAAAGGCATCTGAAGATATCAAGAAGATTACAAAGAGAAACGGTGGATTTGCCATTTGTCTCAATCATTAATCACCTCCTCACTATTAAAAAAGTGTCTGATTTCTAATATAAATATGTCTGGCTTCAGCTTCCAGCCATTGGTTCTGGTGCTGCTTTTCTCTGCTAGGTTAAAGATCCTGGAGATCTTTCTCCCCCTGAAGATACTTGTACACTAATCAAGTCACCTCAATCTTCTTTTTGATCAATTAAACTGATTGAGCTCTTTAAATCTCCCACTGTTATTTTTTCCAGCCTTCAAATAATTTTTGTGGCTCTTTTCTATTTTGAGCCTCTCCAATTTTTCAACATCCTTTGAAAAATATGGATACCAAAATTGGATCCAGTATTCCGCTATCAACCATACCAATGCCATATGCAGAGGTAATATCTTTCTGCTCATTACTCCCCTGATTTTACATCCAATGATCACATTAGCCCTTTTTGCCACAGCATCTCACTAGCTCATGATAATATGCTTCTCCACTATGATCCCTAAACCCTTTTCAGTCCCTGCCTACCAAAATACAGTCCCCCATTCTGTACCTATGGTCTGCATTCCTTGTTCCTAAGGGTATAAATTTGTATTTGGCTGCATTAAAATGCATTTTGTTTGAATGAGCCCAAATTACTATGCAATCCAAGCAACTGCATTTGTAACAATGTTGTTTGGGGCGGCGGGGTGTTATTTATAATGCAAATGCAAGACAGCACTCAAAAGTCCACTGGGTGCGTTAAAACCATCGCCAACCACAAGGGTGGGAAAACTACAGCCCATGGGCCACATCCAGCCCGTGGGACCGTCCTGCCTGGCCCCCAAGCTCCTGGCCCTGGAGGCTAGCCCCTGGCCCCTCTCCCGCAGCCTCAGCTCACTGCGCCACCAGTGCAATGCTCTGTGCAGTGGGGATGTGAGCACCTGGGTCAGCGTGCGCCTGGGGCAGCACAGCTGCAGAGCCCAGCCTGACCCGATGCTCTGAGCTGTGTGGTGGTGGCAGCAGCGGCATGGCCCAGCTCCAGCCAAGGGGTGGGGCTGTAGCACCGCCAGCCACTGGTGCTCCAGGCAGCACAGTAAGGGGGCAGGGAGCAGGGAGCAGGCGGGTTGGATAGAGTGCAGGGGAGTTTGGGGTGGGGGTCAGGGGTGTGGATAGGGGTTGGGGGGGAGCAGGGGGTTGAATGGGAACAGGGGCCCAGGGGGGCAGTCAGAAAGGAGTGGGAGTTGGATGGGGTGGCATTCAGGGAACAGGGAGAAGGGGAGATTAGATGGGGCAGGGGTCCAGGGGGGAAACTGTCAGGGAATGGGGGGGGTGGATGGGGCAGACGTTCTGGGGGAGGGTGGCAGATAGGAGGTGGGGGCCAGGCCACAACCCCCTCCCCTAACTGGCCTCCATACAATTTACGAAACCCAATGCAGCCCTCAGGCCAAAAGTTTGCCTGCCCCTGGCCTACCATATCAACCAATATTGTCTCACTGAGTCCTTGTACTCCCTAGTCTGCCTGTCTATCCACCTGTTGCCTCTCGATTAATAGTTACAATCGTAAACTCTTTGGGGGCAGGGACCATCTCTTTGTTCTGTTTGTATAGAGCCTAGCACAGTGGGTTACTGGTCCATAACTAGGGCTCCTAGGTGCCATGGTAATACAAATAATTTTTTTCATCATAAAAAGTAGAAAGCAAAATTACTTCATTGTTTACTTCATGTGGCACAGGACTGTTTACTTCATGTACTTTCAATAACTGACATTTAGCTTTGTTATTTCCTACAATTCTGAGAAGAGGGAAACCTGTATTCAGTAATGTTGATTAGGAGTGTACGTGTGTGTGTGGAGGGGAAATTCTGTGAGATTTCTATATCGGCAAAAGCTATAGTGCAGTCACAGTTATACTGGGATAAAAATGCTTTTCCCAGTATACCTTATTTTGCTCAGGAAAATGGTATAAGCAATACCAGCAAAGCACTCTTTTACCCGTATATGCTTAATCTACACTAGGAAGGTTTGCCAGTATAGATAGAATGTTATAGTAATATCAGCAATCCTTTTCTAATGTAGACTAGTCCTCAGTTTTTATACTCGAGTATTATCATAAACTAATGCAAACAAATTATTTTCAAAAAGTTACATCACTGTGCATCTTTCTTAGCATACTGGTTTCATTTGTTATGTATCTGTCATGCTAACAATATGATAATCCCTTTAAAGTTGGTATTTTCCACCTTTCAAATGGACTTTTATCAATTAAACTGTATATTCTAACTAGATGTCTTCATCCAAGTATCACTGAATTTTGTGCTGTTTAGATTTCATTTCACCTACTCCTACTCTCTCAAACACAGTCCTGGAAATCTTAGAAAGAGAGCTAAACGGAACTATAATACAACATGTAAAACAAGCTACCACTTTGGAATTCTACATACTATCAGCACCAGCCATAATTTAATCAAAGTCAGCCATACACATGAATGACAAATACCAAAAACAAATTTCTCCAAGACTCAAGAACACTGACAGGTCTTTACATTCTATACATCATCTCACAGACGGTAACATAAACAACCAGCACTGAGGGTGCTTATGGAGAACATATACTGTTTACTACAATATTGCCAACAGGGATGTATTTTATTGAGAGTCTTGTAATAATTAGTGTTTTTCTTAAAGCCCGTCCTGGAGTTATGAGCTTTCATTTAAAAAAAAAAAAAAGTCTAGTCCTTATAGCTGAGGAGTTGGAATACATGACTCATATGTAACCAGAAGGAAGGGGATAAGAATCAGATATGTATTATTTTTAAGCCAATCTCAATTCTGGGGAGCTCAGCTGAGGGTTTTTGAATGTTTTGGTTTGGCAATACCATTACTCACAGACACAAACACATCCTAGAGGTTTCACTCTAGTAGACAGGTGACCACATTAAAAGAAAAATCCTAACTGCATTTGACAGTCTGGTTTGCAGTCTCAAACACACCAAAACTAATAGGAACTTAATTCCCATCTCACTCCTAGAGATGGTTTCTCTCAACCAGGGTTGAGGTAAACTGTGGGTAACGAGGACTATCAGTCTCCAGTACCACTAAGCTAGCAGCTTTCATGAGCACTAATGTCACTTAACACACTAAATTTATTCACTTCTTCAAAACTCTAGACTTCCACTTCTTAATGCACTTCATATTTGAGATATCAAACAGCTCTTTTTCAATCCCTATCTTGTCATAACAGCTACAGATATATTATTCCCCTTCAGTTAGAAACTAGAATACTTTCCTCAACAGCTGCAAACATACTACTTAGCCTTTTGACTTCCCTGCAGATTCTAGTCTATTTATCTTACTATCTTCAAAGTGGGTTCTAGCCCACGAAAGCTTATGCCCAAATAAAATTGTTAGTCTCTAAAGTGCCACAAGTACTTCTCATTGTTTTTACTGATACAGACTAACAAGGCTACCCCTCTGAAACTTATTCTCTCTGCAGCCCAGTAAATCCACTCACTCATTTCGGCTTCCTGAGTTAGCAGGAAGCAACTATCCTAATTTCTGCTCCTGTTGTCCTAATAGCACATCACCTGTTCGTGTTAACTTCCTTTCATCTTCTGAAAAATACTGAGATCAGAGTCAAATCTTTTACCTATATTTTATTCCCTTGCTTATAAAATATCCACCTTGCTTATAAAATTTCCACCTAACAGGAGCTTGGATCTACCTATCTAGTATGCATATGATACTCATCAGCAGTATCCAAGAGCTTCATGGCCATTAACACCTCTGTGAGGCAGGTAAATTTTATTCCCATTTTACAAATGGGAAACTGATACACAGAGCAGATCAGGTAACTTACCAAAGATCATCCAGGAGTCAGGAATTATTGAACCGATGTCTCCCATGTCCCACTATAGTGCTCCATCCACTAGAGCAGGGGGTAGGCAACCTATGGCACACGTGCCAAAGGCAGCACACGAGCTCATTTTCAGTGGCACTAACACTGCCCGGGTCCTGGCCACCAGTCCAGGGGGCTCTGCATTTTAATCTCATTTTAAATGAAGCTTTTAAAACATTTTAAAAACCTTATTTACTTTACATTCAGCAATAATTTAGTTATATATTATAGACTTACAGAAAGAGACCTTCTAAAAACATTAAAATGTATTACTGGCACGCAATACCTTAAATTAGAGTGAATAAATGAAGACTCTGCACACCACTTCTGAAAGGTTGCCAACACCTGCACTAGACTATCTTTCCTGGGTGATACAATGTTGCTCTGTGCAAATGCACCCATTTCTCCCCCATCCCAGCAATCCTATGCACCTCTTCACACACACACACACACTCTTCCCCCATTCCCTCAAATGTTCTACATTACAGTGGCTTCTCCTCAAGAGTTTATCAATGCCATTCTTTGAGTCAGTAAGATGAAATCAAAGAGAGCGCCAGGCATTTGCTCCTCCCAGCTCCACCTCCAAGGATGAAACTGGTTTCCCAAATCTGAACCGGGCAAATTCTTATCTCCATTTTATGCTACTAGCAAGATGAGTGGTATCCAAAATACCTCAATAGTCCATAAAAATGTCACTTGTACTGAAATGGATTTAAGCAAGCCTATTAAAACATGAAATGGGTTTAATTTATTCTTAACAGAGAAATTGTAGAGGCAAGTTAGGCACTTGAATTTAAAATAAATAAAAAACCACCCAAAAACTCCAGTGTATCCTGATTTAAAACCTGTTAAAGAATTTGATACAAAAAATAAAGATCTATGATCACAGGCAAAGCCAATGTTATAAACTACATGGACACCCTATTTACTAATGTCTATCTCTACTCAAGTTACCAAGCACGTTCCTTCTAGGTATGCCAACTCCCGGCCACTAACAAGATATTTGAAAAGAAGTTGCATTCTCAAGCATATTTTGTAATTTATAGCTGAAACAGTATATAAGGGGAAATTTATTATGGAGTACTTGTTTTTTTCCAGGGTATCCAATCATAAATGTATAATAGAAATCAATATTATTTTAGCAAATTTTGAATGTGAATTTAAGGTATTTAGTGTTTAAATCAGCGGTAGGCAACCTATGGCACACGTGTCGAAGGTGGCACGCAAGCTGACTTTCAGTGGCACTCACACTGCCTAGGTCCTGGCCACCAGTCTGGGGGCTCTGCATTTTAAATTTAATTTTAAAGGAAGCTTCTTAAACATTTTAAAAACCTTATTTAATTTACATACAACAATAGTTTAGTTATATATTATAGACTTATAGAAAGAGACGGTCAAAAAACATTAAAATGTATTACTGGCACGTGAAACCTTAAATCTAAGTGAATAAATGAAGGCTCGGCACAGCACTTCTGAAAGGTTGCCAACCCCTGGTCTAAATACATGCAAATCTACCTTCTGAATAGCTAGTTGGTGTTTGTTTTTTAGGAATGGTACCTAGTTAAAGAAAAACGTCTAGAAATATTCTGGAATGACGTGTATTTGAGACAAATAAGTTCTGTAGGTTGAAGAGGGCCAATTTTTATCTTTTAACTGTATGAATTCTGCACGTAAATCTTGCACAACTTTGTGCAGAACTAGTAACAAGGATCTCATTCTTACTACTGCAGAGAAATTTTTTACACATGCACTGTATTTATACAAACTTACACTGGACAATTTCTTACATTACAAATTTACAATCAATACAGACAGAAACAAAGTTAACCACGTAGTTGCTGGCTATTTTACCCTTATAGCTTTCACAGTCTAAGCTCTCTCTCCTCTCATGCTACATCTAAATATTGTTCAGGTCAGAAATATGACTATGGACTTAAGGAATCGGAATGAATTTATAAGGAAGATAACATGAGGATGGCAGTGTGCAATCCGAAAAGGTTTGTGAGAAGTTTTCAAAATGAGTGTATTTATAATGTACCATAATAAAGATTTAGATACACACATGGGAGGGGAATTTTAGAATTTCTGGAATTAGAGTACATTCCCTCAACCCTATCAGCAATGTAAAGCTAACTATAAATCTATGGTTCAGTCTTGCTATAACTGAAATCAATGGCATACCCCATTTTAACAGGAGCTTAATTAGTACCACAGTACCTCCAAACAAATCACTCCTTTGGGTATATTCTTAGGTGGATCCGTAAGCAGCTTCCTTTGTCACTATCCCTTAGAATGTGATATAATCTTGACAGGCAACATTTGTCAGCTGCGTGCTTCGTAAGGAATAGAAAGATGGGGTGGCAGATAGATGGGAAAAAGACAGGAAAAAAGTGGGAGATCTGTGGCAGTTATGGAGAAAATGTGACACTTGTCAGGGGAAAGGGACAGCTGTAGGACAGTTCCATAGCTAAAAGCAAAGCTGGGACCAAACAGTTGACTGGGAAAGGACAGTGTGAATATGGGGTTAGGGCAAGAACACTGGCCAGAGAGGTCAAATTTAGGAATTTGTCATAGTGGAGGAAGTGGGAGGGCTTGTCAGTGTAGCAGGTGGAATATAGGGTTGAAGGCTTGTTAAGGGAAGGGCTAAATGGATGCTTGCTGAGAGGCCACTTTTTTAGAGCATACATGGCTTCAGTAGCCCAGTGAACTTTACTGAGGATGAGTATACTCACTTAGCTGCTGAGAAGGTTAATGTGAGTTGGGGAATCCAGTTGAGAACAAACAGCCCTGTTTGCTAAAGTATAACAGTAAATTAACTACAGATTTAAAAGTGAAAATAGAAATTTGTTTTCTCTTCCATTTTTCTCATCCAGAAAGAGTTCCCTTCCTGTTCTTCATGTCAAACACACATACCTCTACATGTTGGCAGATGGAATGACCTTTAAAATGGTTACCATAACATGAAACTCCTGCCACGTGACTGAACAATCATCTTTTAAATATAGTTGTTCCCTGCCCACCCAAGCTCTAATGCCAGGAAATACCCAAAAACAAACATACCAGTCATTAAACGTGTTTTGTTGATAAAAAAATCAGTCAACTGGCATTACAATTATCCACCGCAGAATCCCTATTACAACTGTATTTAACATTACCACACGACACATTGGAAAATACATTTTAATTCTAATAAATTGACTACAGAAAAAAACCCATCAAGCTGTCTCATGTATCTGAAGGTGACTTACAAGATCTTTTTCATTTCCAAACCTCATTAAGCAATTGGTACACTTATGAGGCAAGTCTGCTGAATGCCTGAAATCCAAATGAGTTTTAAGGTCTTCAATCTGTCCTGTTGAATATTCACAATACTGACACAAATAAATCCCTTCAGATAAATGAGAATTTAAATGCTTGCAATATTCCAACATACCTGAAAAGCCTTTCCCACAGTCATCACAAACATGGGGGAATATTTTGGTGTGTTCAATAGCTACATGTCTGTTGACATTCGTATGCAGCCTACTCCTAAAGCCACACACTTGGCATACAAAGAAGTTTTTGCATTTGTCAAAGCTAATTTTGTTTACGAGGCTGTACTGTCCACGCTCCTTGTTGCTATAGCTATCACTTAATTCTATTAATCTACATGCATGCTCATTCACCACATGGCTATGCAAGTCTTCTGGATCATTGGTCTCATGCTCACAAAACTGACACAGATACTGTTCATCACAGCTGTGTTCCTGGAAGTGTAGGTACAGCTCACTGCTTGAGGAGAACTGCACGTCACACTGCTCACACCAATAAAGATGGTCATTGAAATGAGTATCTGCTATATGCTGACTGAGGTTCTCAAATATCACTGTTTTGTAGTCACAGTATTTACAGATGTAGGGATCTTCCTCATGTATTTTTACATGTTCAACCAGCAGAACTTTGCTGGAGAAACTCTCTTTACATACTCTGCAGACATTGGTATTTGTACATGTCTTATGCTTCAGGATCATATGCTGCTTTAAATCAGAGAAGTACTTGCTATTAAACTCGCACAGCTCACACTTGTATAGGCCACTACTGTTGGCTCTCAGCAAAGGCCACTTCTGCTGAGCAGTGATATTCAAAGCCTGGTTCTTCTCAAAAAGTTTACAGCTTTCAACAGGCATTTCTTCAATGTCTTCGACTTCTAGCTTTTCAGGTGAAACGGTTTGCGTCTCTATATCATGAACTTCTACAGCATTAACTTCTGTAGTCGAAATTTCTATGGTTTGAATATCTATGGGTTTCTCCTCTTCAGTTGGACTGTCACCGAATATAGGAGACTCGCACATGTCTTTATAAATTCCATTATTAGCACTTCTCTCTACAAGAGAAAATAGAAGATACGAGCAACAGTTTAAAAAAAACCCCAAAACTAAGCGTTGCAGATGGGTCAATATATTGCTTTTCATCAGCTATAGCAGTTCACAAAAGTAAAGCGCTAATATTTTCCTCAAGCCACCGAAATCAAATTTCTTTTCAATAAGGAGACCAGCTAAATGAAACACCCTTACAGGTTTATATCAATCTATAATTTTTTTTCATGATCAACATTATTTATCATAGTTACATTAAAAGACAACACACACACTTCCCCAACTTCAAAGAAAGTTTTTCAATACCCAAGCATGCATGATTTCTGCATATATACCTTTACAATTACCTTTCTTTTTTGGGTCTGTAAAGTGCAACCCCATGACATTCGACTGTGCCCCACTCCAATGAGATGTCCCGGCATGCACTGGGCTGCCATCATCATCAGTATCTAGGGTCTGTGCAGCACCATGGAATCTACCTATGAGGATAAGGGAAGTCTTGTTTTCTTCTCAATATCCCAATGTTCTCTAAAAATTTCTTTGTAATAACCTCAGATACAATGGCACTGCGGTCACAATGTAACCCACCAAATTCTACAATCAAAATACCCACCACTACAACATTATTGCCTTCATCTTCTATGCGCACAGGTAGCCAGACATGCAATGCTTTATCCTGATTCTGATGTAAGGCTGCTGAAATCAAGATAAAGCATGTTGGACTGGGGCCTGGTAATCTCTGTAGGCTACTTCCTCACGTTTAGGAGAAGGACAGCTACAATCAACTCTATGTCAATCCTGATCAAACTATACTCACATTATTTTTGTTTTTTGTCACTCGGATCAGTCCTTAGTGTCCAAAAATGATACAAGTGCACCTAGGGTTAATATTATCCAATAATGAAAACAGCATAGAGTCCTCTAGGTTTGAAAATTGAATCTTGATTTGCCAGCACAATTCAAAAAAAGAAAACCAGACATTTACACATTTTAAAATTTCCTAATGTTTAACCTGCATTTACATTTCATGTTTGTTAATCTTAATCGAGTGGATGCTCACTCTTTTCCCCAGTAGGTAAAAACAGCACACCTGGCTTCCAATAAAAGTGCAAAATTAATTGTCCTCCTCTAATAGGGTAACTTTTGTCAGCTGGTTAAAAACATTCTAAAATAGCTGGGTACCAAGGAAGTTGAACTTTTTGTACATTTTAAAAAGTGAGTCTACTTCACATTAAAAATAGTCACCTCAACATTCGAGACAGTGCCATATACTGTAGTCTGTATAATCTGGATTGAGTTAAAAACCATTAATACATAATTTTACTGAGGTTTTCCTGTATTGTAGTATAAACTGAAACTCCACTAAATTCAGCTTTCCACTAAATGTCTGATAATGGAGTTTCTAATTATTTATTCCAGAGTTCCATTGTTTTCTCTTTATCTGAAATACGTACAAAGACCTATGCTAAAGCTCTGGAAATTATTTATACCCAGATTAAAGTTGACCAATGGATTCAAAAGCTGATAAGTTTCTCTCTCTATAAACAAGTTTTATCAGTAAATAGCGATAGCTGATTATGCTGAAAAAATCTTTTACAATCCTTAGAGGAAATTTTAAATTTCTAAAGAGGCAGAACAAAAAAGTTATTCCATAAATGCTTCCAACTGCACAGTCCTTCCTATTCCAATACTTTAATTTTAATGCTGGAGATTGTTAATTTCATTGGAGAGAGACAGGAAGTGTATCCTTATATTCACTCCACCCCATACTTCATAGAATCATAGAGGGTAACACTAAGCAGTGGGTCTTTAGAAGACCAAATCAAATAGTTAAAAGGAAATTTCTGATAATGTATCCTGTTCCATCTGACACCAATCTTTGTTTACATTATTTTGACACCATTCAACAAATGTTTTAAATTGTGAAGTCCAATAGTAGTTGTAAATGCCGGGAACTGCCGGGCCTCCAATATTTCTACATTTTTATTAAACTGTTATATCTTATTGAGAAATAGAATTTCAAATAAAATTATTTAATAGCTTTCTGCCAGTCTTGGATAGTGGAAAATTAAATGTACTTACACAATGAAGTTGGGGTTTTTTTTGCATTATGTTGCTACTTTTCTGGACAGAGCTTTGATACACCTAGATAAATAGTTGTCAGAGAGGAGATTAATAATACAATAGGAAGGTAATCTTACCTCTGTTTTCAGAAATTTTTATGTCTGGCTGTTTCATAGAACAGACACTATAGCAGTGGTCAGAAAATATTCCATTGTTGTCTATATATTTGCTTACACCTGAAGAATCTAGACAGAAAAAGAAAATAAGTGTTTAAACCACAAGTTGATATAGTAACACATATCTTTAAAATACACGCACATTTACCTCAGTGGTAATATCTTTGTTTTTTAGATAGCATCCACATTTAAAAGACCATGTATGGTCTGACACTAACAATATTTAGCATTTATATAATGATTTACATCTTCAATGTACTGTATAGACATTAATGGTTTTCAAAACCACTCAACATTAGTCTAACTCTGCTCCTACTGAAATCAACAGTAAAACTCCCTTTGACTTCATTGGGAACAGAGATAGACTAAACACTTTTGATAATGTCCCCTAAACCTCAAAACACGTATGTTAGTAGTTTTGCCTCCATTTTACAGATGGGGAAAGTAGCTTTCCCCATCTGTAAAAGCTACAGAAGTAAGTAGCTTTCCCAACGCCACAGGAACAGCAAATGATTAAAGAAACATTAACAATGGCTGGCTTAAATAAAACTGTTTTAAAATTGTTTAACAGTGGATCACTCAAAGGGGACAGCGTATGTTCACATGAATGTGTTTGAATTTGCTTCTTAGTTTATGAGTTCTTCATAAATTCTGGAATTTTAGTTTTCCAGGAAACGAGAGGTTTATTTCAAGGAAAGTTACAGTAACTTACACACTGAAGTGTCAACAGTTCAAGCTCTAGACTCACCTGAGTAACGTGAAGGATGTAAAGTCTTCCTTTTCCTCTTTTTAGGATGCTCATTCATTTTGCTTCAGCCTAAATCAATTAAAAATGACAACATCCAAGAACTGGTTACACCTATTTTCTGTTGGTTTGCAATCATGGATCAGTGTTTAAAGATTAATTATTAATCTCAGTACACCAGCAAAGCACAGAAATAGACTCCCCTAAAAAGTAAATTCCTCACTACAAAAATGAAACTAACGTCCAATTCTGTGACACTAATCCGCAAGATAAAAACCTCATGTTCTGTCCCTATTTTTTTTTTCTTTTAGTTTAAGTTGAATGAGCATAGAGACTGAACTACCCTCTCATCTGTAAAGGTGGATGTGTCCAGTCAAGGCACAGACACACCAGTACAGCAGAGTGAAGAAGCCTGTACTGCAGCTTCCCAAGCTATATCTGGCTCTGAGATCAGAGCAGAGTTTACCATTTTGTGGGTTCAGATACCCAGGTATGACCAGAGGGCTTGGCTTCAGTGAGGCTCCATACGGGTACTGACATCTGCCCACATGGAGCTACCAAAAAGCTGAGAGCCATAGTTTTCTCTTTAGATATATTCACTGGTACTCTTACACAGTGTTGCCTTCTGTAAGCGGCAGTCATATATATATCAACCAAGGGTGACTACATTAAACTTAATGGGTTTCAAAATGCCAAAGTGACTTAGGCCACATCTACACTAGTGAGGTTACAGTGGCACAGCTGTACCGATACAGCTGCGCCACTCCAAGATCGCTCATGTAGCCGCTCTATGCCAATGGGAGAGAGTTCTCTGGTCAACATAATAAAACCACCCCCACGAGCAGCAGTAGCTATGTTGGTGGGAGCTCTCCTGCTGACATAGTGCTGTCCACACTGGCGCTTCTGTTGGTACAATTTATGTCACTCAGAGGTGTGTTTTTTCACACATCCCTGAGCGACATATGTTATACCAACAAGAGTAGTAGTGTAGACAAGCCCGAAGCACTAGTCCCATTGACTTGTGCTTCTTAATGACACAGGCATTTTTGAAAACCCCAATGTCTCTTAAGTTACCATTTTCTGCCTCCCGCCATCTCGAATAGTTTTCTAATATTGTGATGGAAACGACTGCTAAGCACACACAAACACTACACTCTGGTTTCATACCTCATTCCTTGGGATAGAAGAGTAATGGAGTTCACCCCATAAGGAGGGACGATCAGCACTTTGAGTCACTGTCAAGTGGTCGACATGACACAAGAAGTGGTATTTCTACAGCCAAATCCTGCTATCTTTTGTTGGAGATTACCCCTGAAGTGGGCTTTTTAGGGGAGACTCTGGAGGACTTCTCCCCAAAATGCATGAAATGTTTACATGTTGAAAATACTAGAAAGAGCCCTGGCCCACCCAACTTACTAGAGGTAATCTTCAATATCAGCAAGAGGACTAATAGCTAAGAAATTGATTGCTATACAATATCCAAATATGGAGAGAGTATCTGCAAGAGAAAAACGTAAGTTATGCAGCTGTAACATTTTAAAATCCTGTAAGCAGTGAGTGCAAAATATCAGAGTAAGAAGTATCACAAATACCAACAAAGGCTTCTGGGGAAATCAGAGATCAATTAGAAAGCAATATAAAAAGTTGGGAGTCATACAAGATATATTTATCAAAGGAACTTATTTCAACTTCTGCAGAAACTTGTTGCCTTTTGCTGCCCCATATTAGCCTATAACAGACAAACAGATGGAGATGATTCTAGAAATAGCTGACACATTGTCCATCAATGAAACACCTTCCTTTGAGGTGAAATCTCAGAATATATCATATTCTGGCTCTTCCTCTGCCTCAACATACATATACAGGGCCTGATGAAAAATACAATTTTTCCCCTTCTAAGCAGTGACACTAACTGTGGCCTCACTAGTCAGGAGGAAGAGGACAGCACATAGAAGTAGATTCTGAGAACAGATTAAGGGGGAAAGAAAGAGCCAGCTCCCCATATTCTACTCGGAAAAGTTGGGATCACTAGAGCTAATAGCTCCAGATGTAAACAGGAGAGGACAAGTATAATATTTTTAATGAAAACCCACTTCGTGTCAAACTCCACTCTGCTAGCCTGACACAGCCAGCGTTTGTGGGCCCCCCAGGGCCTATTTCCGCAGGTTTTGGGGAAAGGTGGCTGGAGAGGGGAGGTCAAGGCTTTTTGGGGCGTTGGGAGTCTGAGCCTTCACAGTCATTGTGAAGTTGGTACCTGATGAGAGATGTTCCTTGGCATGATTGTATCGAGGCTCAGAGCGCTTCGCTAGGAGCCTTTCCCCAGAGCTAACCCAGGAGCTGCCCACCACCCTGTGAACACGCACCAGGCACAGCCCCCCAGCAAGTGGCGATTTTTGGAGGGGGACAAGCTTGCCAGGGGGCCGCCACACGGCAAACCCCGGCCAACCCCCGGGGCAGGGAGGCTCCGAACGGGACCTGAAAGTCCCCGAGGCCGGAGGCTCCCCCTTTCCCAAGTCTCCCTCCAGGGGACCCACGGCCCCAGCCTGGGCCGCCGGGGATGGAAGGCGCGCTGCCCTGTGCGGTTCAGCGGGACCTTCCGGGCAAACGCGGCCTGGCGGGCCGGGAACGGGGGCCCAAGGGGAGGGCGATGGGGTAGCAGGGGGGCGTTGGGGTCAGAGCTGAGAAGAGGGGCTGGAAGGGGGAAGCCCAGGCGGGGCGGGGGAGTCCGCGGTGACTCCAGGCGGGCCGGGCCGGGAGCTCAGCCCACATCCCCGGTGCTCACCTTCCGCTCCGCGCCCTGCTGCAGGCCCCGGCCGCCGCCACCGGAACCGACAGTGGCCGCAGGGGAAGGGGCGGGGCAGGGCCCGGGCGCAGCCACCCTGGAGGCGAGCCCCCTGCGCCCCCTGCCGGCACCGCCTCCGCATCGCACCCGGCGGGAGGAAAGCAGCGCGGGCTGCTGTGCAGTGTCACCAGCAGCCCCAACGCCGTCCCCGCCATGAGGCACAGCCCTATAGCCATACCCCCCCCCCCAGCGGCCCTAACCCCTTTGCCAAGTGCCCTCTGGGGGCCCCGCCCTAGCAGGGCCGCTTTAGGAAGTGCGGGGCCCTGGCAGGGATGACTTAACCCCACCCACACCCGGCTTGTATTCCCCTGGCGCGGCTCTGAGTCTTTGGCGGCACTTCAGCGGCGGGTCCTTCGCTCGCCCCAGTTCTTCAGCGACACCGAAGGACCCGCTGCTGAAGCGTCGCCAGTGACTCAGAGTAAGCGAAGGACCGGCCGCTGAAGTACCGTTGAAGACCCGGAGAGAATGAAGGACCCGCCGCTGAGGACCCAAAGCGCCGCCCGGTGAGTAAACATTAAAAACGCGCCTCTAGCCAGTGAAGAGATTCTCACGGGACGCGGGGCCCCGATTCGGGGGGATTGGTGGAATAGGTCTAAAGCCGGCCCTGTGCCCTAGTGCCATGCTGCCCCATAGCCATCCAGGCCCTTGGCCCCACAGCCATGTTGCCCCATACCTATACCTCTCCGGGGACCCGGCCCCATAGCACACCCTCCCTGGGGACCCAGTGCAGTCACATAGCCATGGCCCCCTTCCCCCCAAGGAAAACCACCCTTATAACCATTCACGCACACCCCAGAGGAGCCACCCCTCAGGAGAACCACCCCCACAGCAATGCCACTAACCCCAGCTAACTACCAACCCCCTGCCCGAGAACCACCTTCTCCAGGTGAACTGAAGGAACCCATACCCACAGCCATACCATCATCCCCATATGGGAATAAAGGAACCCAACCCCATGTCTCCTTGGGGGGAACAACCCAAGAAGGAAATTAAGGGAGCCCTGTCCCCATGGCACTCTTACATATGGACTCCTCAGGAGAACTAAGGGATCCCACCCTCATCTGGACACCACCCAAGGGAGCTGTTCCCCCACATAGCCCTTACAAATGGACCCTGTCGTTGAGGAACCCAACCAAACTCCCATCCCTAGCCTAGTAACCCCATGGATTTACTTTTCCCACTGAGGCTACATTTTATTTTCTCTTCTTTTTAAATTCTAAATATTCCCCAGAACTGATTGCTGCTTCGTAAAGGTGCTGTCACAGGTGGTGGTGTGAGTCTTCTGTCTGGGTCAGTGCTGAGCCAAGGCCCCAGCACACCATTAGGGGGCAGTAAACTGTTAGAGGTGCCTCCTTTCACTTCACAGAATAGTATATTCATCTGTGTTCATTTGTATGGATGTGTCTTATATTTTATGTGCCAGGGTTAGGGAAAGGATTGTTACTTTAAGCAGCAGTGTCCCCACTGGAATGTTACTAGCACCAGAATGTTGCTATGGGAGCTCACCTAGAACCAAACCAAGCTTTATTGGGGTAGGATTCCATGGTAGCAAGTCTTGTGCAGTCTGAGGGATACCTTGAAACAATGGCTATGTAATAATGATGTTGAGAGAGTAACTGTCAAGAAGCCAACATGTAGACATTAAAGATGTTAACAGTGCTATGAGAGAATATTTGTCTTGTCCTAATTCTCATTTCACATTGATTTTACACCTATGTCATGTCTTCGCTTTCCTTCTGTAAATCTGCAGGTGTTGTCTATTCTTTAGGCCTATTCCTGTGTCAAGTGCAGTCAGTGTCAAAAATCTCATTTACTTCAATAGTGCAAGTAAAGCGTGTATGTTGTGTGTGTTTCAGTTTGCTTTTAAATACTAATTTAAGTGTATACTATAATGTTCATTCAAAGATCTGGATGGGATTCTTACATTTGTGTTTGAATAAACTAGGATGTATGTTTATACATTCATAATCTAATCAATCTATTTTGGATATTTCTGATGCTCCTTTCTTCATAGTATCAATGTCGGCTACTGACTGTAGAGAAAAGCTGTCATTCAAGAGCACATGAAATGAGAGCAGGAGATGGAGAAACAAACAGTTGGGACTAGCCTGTGGCAGAAAATTGAGGAGAAAACATTTGTCCCAGTCCAACCATTGGATTAGCTGAGGGTTTGTTCTGGGACAATCTGTTTGATATTCACATTGCGTTATTCCTACATTCTTTCCTGGTGATGAGACACAGGTTCCTGCTTACACACCCATTCCCAACATATCCCCTTTGAACACACACAACAGCTGCCTATTATGAAATGCTAATCAACATCAATTACATTGTTTGTATGTGACGGTATAAAGTGTAGCCAAAATTAATCAAGATGGATCTTAGACTACATGTGCCCATTTTTTAATGCTATCTATTTCTGATTTGGTAACAAGATGGAGGCCAGATATTGTGAGGCTGTACTGGAGTCTGTTTCCTTTCTCCAAAAGTATTTTCCTTGTTTTCTTTTTCTTGTTCTCTCAGATATCACATTGACAGGACTGTGTGTCAAGGCAGATCCTTCAGTTCCTTTTTGTAGAGTGGGCCTATTTCTTTTTTTTAATCCAAAGGGTGTAACTGATTTTTTGGACAGGGAAAAGTTTCACATTATCTACCTTTGCCTATTTATTGATCTGAAAAAGGCTTTTGGGAACAAGCCAATGTAAGGCTATGAAGGAGAATGAGGATGTGTAACTTCAGCCTCACTGGAGAGTGAGTCAGGTGGGTGTGTATTGTGACACAAAAGGGTCCACATGGCTAGCAACAAGTAATCAAGAGTCAGAGGTGGGAGGACATGGAGAAATGGAGAAAGGAGAAAGGGAGCCAGAAGAAAGCAGAACAGGAGGGAAGAGCCTGAGCGGACATTATGGAGATGAATGGAGGAACTCAGGAGAGGTGTATGGAGCAAGAAGGGGGAGCTTGGGAGGAGGTCATGCAACAGGCTGGGGGAACCCAAGGACAGATTATGGAGCTGGATGGAAGACTCCAGGAGGAAATCACAGAGTCAGCTATGGGAGCTCAAGGGAAGATCATGGACCTGGATGGAAGAGCCTGGGTGGAGGTCATGGAGCAGGCTGGAGGAGACAAAGGAAAGATGATGGAGCTGGATGAAGGAGCCCAGGTGGAAGTCACAGAGCTGGATGGAGGAGCCCAGGCAGAGGTCACTGAGCAGGCTCGGGAAGGCCAGGAAGTGGGCATGAAGCTGGTGAAGGACCTGTTGGCAGTGGTTGCCACTTCTGCTCTTCCCCAAAATGAGAAGACAGAATTAGAGTTTGTGACCCTACAGTTTATGATGGGGGGTAATGTACACCTGGTCGGGGAATTGCTGAGCCAACACACAGTGGAAGAGTTCCAACAGGAAGTGTTTGCTAGGTTCCCCATACCAGCATTCCGTGTGACTAGCACAGTGGCCTGTAATCAAGCGACCAGCCGCAGGGCTGAGAGAGGCCTCTCACTCCATGAACTTGGCTGTTCCGGGCAAAAGGACAGAATTTACTCACAGCTTATCTTCTTCCTGTGCAGAGCCTCCTCTTTGATAGGCTGGGTGGGGCTAGACCGATTGCTGGAGATGCTACAGCAGCTGAAGCACTGTATCTACTATATCCCAGTGGCCCTGGTTGGGGTGATTGTGCAAGAAAACCCAGAGCTGGATCTGGAGCAGGAAGTGAAGGCACTGCGGTGGCTGAAGTGCCTGCTGGATGGAGTCTTCTGTTGTGATTTGTTGCCAGGCCATGAGGGGACAGAGCAAGAGGTGCAGGTTCAGGTGGCTACCTACCAGTCAGGCCAGCCACAGCGGGCTCTAGAGGTTAAGAGAGCAGCCTGCCAGGCAATACGAGTGGCCCTGAAGTTCTGAACAGACAACATGTGAGGATGCATCAGGATTACCATGGGTAAGTCTAAGCATGGAGCACATAAGCGGCATGGGTCACAAGAGCTACATATGGGAGTTGGCTAAAGAGGAGAAGAGTTGGGTGCAGGAGGCATGGGAACAGAACGGAGATGGAAGAATAGAAATATGGCATTCTGGGTTTGGGGAAGTGGCACACAGTTACAATACACAGGAGTTGGAATTGGGGGAAAAAGACATGGGAGCAGAGTATGGGCAGGTGAGGAAGAGTACATGGGAACTGGGGAGTGGACAGCGTTGCTGCACGTGGACAAGGCAGGCTCTGCTGGAGATGGAGCATGAATGCTTGTGACATCCTCACTCCTTGCTCCCTTCATCCAAGAGCTGGGTCGAGAGAATGGGAAACACTCATTGCACTTGGAATTGGGCCCAAAATGAAATGGAAGCCAGGCAAAGGTTGTTTTGAATATTTTGAGGGGAAACTTGACATTAATGCTTTAATATTAATGGAGCTCCCCCCTGCAGTGTTCCCCCCCCCAAAATAAACAAACTATACTGCCAGTTTGATCACAAAGCATGCAATGGCTTCACTGCATTATATTTTGCATATTTTAGTCTACTGAGAGGATAAATGTATGTTATTATTTCTAACTAGAGTACTTCAGGATGGCTTCCATATCTAACCATGTCTTTTGTGGGTAAAATGTAACTGCCTGAAATCTGCCATTAACTCCTTTGTTTAGTTGCAAAGCACAATTTATCAGCTGAACATTTTACTTTACCATCTTGTGTAGCTTGGCTCATATTTTGACACCTTTCAGAAAAAGCACAGAAAAGACTCAGCAAATTCAGACAGTTCATCCTGTTTTTCGCAGCTTTGAGACTTATGACCCAATTGTGGTTTGCCTGTGTCCGGAGCGTCTCTCTATTCTAAATAGGCTCCTGTTTAGCTCTTTTAAAAACAGTGAAAACATATCTATATCTCAATACGTGTGTCTAATGTGAAATTAAATTTCATGGCAATGCTCTGAACAGTACAATGTTTGCTTTACTAGCAGAAAAGGCCATGCTATTTGCATGGGTGTAATTTGTAAAGTCACATGTGACTAACTGCTGCAAGAAAATATTAAACAGAGAATGAATACAAATACAAAACATGCACATTGCAGTTTGACAATGTATGCTCATGTGACAACTTTGGCTTATACCACCTAACTCAAACATACCCATCTCCTTCCCATTGGTAAAATTACTTAGGATATTTATCCATGTTTTCATACAATTTTGAATAACACGTTTCATTACTGTTGAAAGCATGTACCCGTTTTCATTGTGTGTCAGACAAATGGTTGCTCACTTGAGTGCCATATCGATTTGAATATGAAACTTATTACCAAGGTATGTTTCACCAGTCTCGGTATACTACTTTACCAATACCATACTCATTGCTCATCCCTTTATTCATCTGTGAATGTGAGGAAGATAATTTCAGGTTGAAAAGTCAACCTTTAATACACACATCTCCTTAGCTGCTCAGAGGGAGATTCCAGTTACCCTCATCTCACCCCTAAGAGAGGAAAGGGAAGGCAGTTCCCCATGTACTGTCTCAACCTAGCAGCAACACCTCTCTGCCTCCTGCTCCCCCAAGCTTTCTTGGTCTGGGACCAGCAACACTATTTTCCTGACTCCTCCTTCCCACTGCTCTGGGACTTTTTCTCTGCACTAGGGCCATCTGTGAAGTCAGCCCACAGGCTCTCACTCATAGCTTCCCCATGTGCACAGCCCTGAAAAATCACAAGATTGGAGGAAAAAGAATGAAGAGTACTTGTAGCACCTTAGAGACTAACAAATTTATTTGGGCATAAGCTTTTGTGGGCTAAAACCCACTTTATCAGGTGGAGGAGTTACTCTTATCATGACAGCTTCTCCTGCATGTGCCAAAATCCTCAGCACTTGCAATCAATTCATGAGAGTTTAGCAGGGGGAGCTGCCATCCAATACTCCATAACTGTGTTTTGCACCCCACTCACTCCCTGCCTTCCTCTGGCTCTCACATCCCCTTGCAACTCTAAAGCCACCTCTTGCTCCACCCACGGCCCTGCTCCTCCTCACTTACCCCATTCACAGTGGCTCTGATAGTCCTCTTGGTCCTTGGGTCCTATCTAGCCCCTTGAACCATATTGTCATGGTTAGTTTGCCTGTGGACATGGCTTCCATTCAGTTAAAAAGTGGGAGGTGGTAGCCAACTTTATTAAGGGCAGCCTCGTTTTCACCTGCACACTGACTGTAGGGAAATAGTGGCCATCTTGCAGACTTCGGGCCCACTGACAGTAATAGGAAATGGTGGCCATTTTGTTTAAGGGGAAACTTACAAGTTTAAAAAATGGCTGATGATTGAGCCTGGTGATAGCCTTTTTTGTTTAGAGTATCAGCCAGGCTTGTTGTGGTTTCCCTTGCTGCACACTAACACATATTCTATGCTTCCAAGTGGTAATCCTGAAATTTTATTATATAGATACTAAGATTAGATTGCAACCAGTCTAAAAATTGCTACAATATCCATTGGAAAGAAAGAGCGGAATAAGATGGGAAGGTGTTCCTCCAACTGCCAAGGAGCGATGGAGGGCACTACTTATCCATGCCAGGGAGAAGAGCAGTAGCTGCCCTGCTGTTAGCAAAACAGGCCTAATTTCAGTTGAGTCCTATAGGTGCTACTTTAATATAAATAATTAGGGCTGTCAATCACCAGTAACTCACAAGATTAACTCAAAATTAATTGTGATTTATCAGTTTTAATCGCTTTGTTTAACAATACCAATTGAAATTTGTTAAATATTTTTGGATCTTTTTCTACATTTTCAAATATATTTATTTCAATTACAACACCGAATACAAAGTGTACACTGCTCACTTTATATTTTTTGTTTCAAATATTTGTACTGTAAAAATGAAACAAAAGAAACAGTATTTTTCAATTCACCTCATACATCTACTGTAGTTCAATCTCTTTATCGGGAAAGTGCAACTTACAAATGTAGACTTTGTTACATAACTGCACTCAAAAAAAAACAACGCAAAACTTTAGAGCCTAGAAGTCCACTCAGTCCTACTTCTCATTCAGCCGATCACTAAGACAAAAACGTTTGTTTACATTTACAGGAGATAATGCTGCCCACTTCTTATTTACGTCACCAGAAAGTGAGAACAGGCGTTTGCATGGGACTTTTGTTGCTGGCATTGCAAGGTATTTATGTGCCGGATAGTCTAAACATTCGAATGCCCCTTCATGCGTCGACCACCATTCCAGAGGACATTCCCATGCTGATGATGCTTGTTAAAAAAAAAAAATCTGTTAATTAAATTTGTGACTGAATTCCTTGGGGGAGAATTGTAGGTCTCCAGCTCTACTTTACCCACATTCTGCTGTATATTTCATGTTCTAGCAGTCCCAGATGATGACTCAGCACATGTTCATTTTAAGAACACTTTTGCTGCAGATTTGACAAAATGCAAAGAAGGTACCAATATGAGATTTCTAAAGATAGCTACAGCACTTGACCAAGGTTTAAGAATCTGAAGTGCCTTCCAAAATCTGAGAGGGATGAAGTGTGGGGCATGCTTTCAGAAATCTTAAGAGTGATGCTCCGATGCGGAAGCTACAGAATCTGAACCACGAAAAAAGAAAATCAACCTTCTGCTGGTGGCATGTGACTCAGATGATGAAAATGAACATGCATCGGTCCACACTGCTTTGGATTGTTAGAGCAGAACCCATCATCAGCATGGACGCATGTCCTCTGTAATGGTGGTTGAAGCATGAAGGGATATATGAATCTTTAGTGCATCTGGCATGTAAATATCTTGCAACGTCAGCTACAGCAGTGCCATGAGAACACCTGTTCTCACTTTCAGGTGCTCCTGTTGTCATAGTATCTTTCCCCAATCTGAACCTTAGAATCTAAAAGTTGGGATACTAGCATGAATTCCTCTAAGCTTAATTACCTGCTTAGATCTGATAAGCTGCCACCAATCAGGAATTCCAGTGCCTGATACACTCTGGTCCCCCCCAAACCTTCCCTGGGGACCCCAAGACCCAAGTTCCTTGAGTCTTACAACACAGGGGAATAAACCATTTCCCTCCCCTTCTCCTCCCCTCCAGTATCAGAGGGTAGCCGTGTTAGTCTGGATCTGTAAAAGCAGCAAAGAATCCTGTGGCACCTTACGTCTGTTAGTCTATAAGGTGCCACAGGATTCTTTGCTCCCCTCCAGGTGTTCCCTCCCTGGGCTCCTGGAGAGATATACAGATTCAAGCTCCGTGAATCTAAACAAAGGGATTCCCCTTTCTCCTTTCTTCCTCCCAGATCTTTCCCGCCCTGGGTACACTAGGAGATCACTGTGATTCAAACTCCTTGAATCACAACACAGAGAAATCAGGTGGGTTCCCCCCCTTTCTTTCCCCCTGCCTTCTCCTTCCCTGTTAAGTACAGACTCAATTCCCTTGAGCCTCAACAAGGGGAAAAATCAGACAGGTCTTAAAAGTAAAACTTTTAATAAAAGAATAAAGAAAATCACTGTAAATTCAAGATGGAATATTACAGGGTCTGTCAGCTTCTAGAAACTGGAGAAAAAGCCTCCTCCAGCCGAAATACACATTAAAACTCTACCAGCCAGATACACATTTGCAAATAAAGGAAAAACAATCAAAAAGACTAAACTGCCTTTCTACCTTTTGTACTTACTAAATTTGAACAGAAGATTAGAGAGTCTCTAGATACGTGTGGTTACTCTCAGAACCCAGAGAGAACAAAGCAAAACCCAAAAAACACAAACAAAGGCTTCCCTCCACCGAGATTTGAAAGTATCTTGTTTCCTGATTGGTCCTCTGGTCAGGTGTCCGGTTCACTGTTTGTTAACCCTTTACAGGTAAAAGAGACATTAACCCTTAACTATCTGTTTATGACACCTGTGAACAAGAAGCGGGCAGCATTATCTCCTGCAAATGTAAACAAACTTGTCTGTCTGAGTGATTGGCTGAATAAGAAATAGGACTGAGTGGATTTGTAGTCACTAAAGTTTTACATGGTTTTCTTTTTGATTGCAGTTTTTTTTTGTACTTAATTCTATATTTGTATATTCAACTTTCATGATAAAGAGATTGCATTACAGTACTTGCACTAGGGGAATTGAAAAATAATTTTTTTACAATGTAAATATTTGTAATAAAAATAAAGGGAGCACTGTACAGAAAAGCCATTCTCTGCTCTGAGAGCTTACAGTCTAACTAGATGAGACAGACAAAAGTGGGAGGGGAAAACAGGCACTCAAAGGTGAAGTGATTTACTCACAGTCATACAAAAGGTCAGAACCAGGAACAGAACTTAGGTTTGAGCCCCCGTCTAGTTTCCCACCCATAGAGACATACTGTCCTGGTGCTCCCCACTCTAGTTTGCCTTTTAGAAGAGTTCTTGTTTCTCAATAATTAAATATTAGGGGTGGTCCATCAGCACCAATATCCTAAATACAGACGTGTGTTTTTTCCTCCAGGGCTAGGCACTTGGGGAAGCTGTGTGAGAGAGCCTGGGGGGTGGGGCTGAGAACATAGACTTTCCGTGCCACTGAGCCCTGACTTTATCTATGGTCCTAGTGCAGAGAGAGGGTCTGGGAGCAGTGGGTGCGGAGTGTCAGGGAAACTATGAGTATCAGGAAGAAAAAGCTGGGGACAAGAGGAAGTGGAGAAATTTTGCTGCTGGGTCAAGACAGTGATAGGAGAACTGCCTTCTATTTCCTATCTTAGGGGGTGATGTGAGGGGGATGGATGGACAGACTCTCTCATTTTGTATTTGAGCATACAAGGAGAACCATATTGTTAAATCTGTGCTGTTATCTATGTTGTTGATGAACAACGAAGTTTGGGCCTAATAACAAAGCTGAAAACTGTTAGGGTGAAATCCTGGTCCTATTGAAATCAATGGGAAAACTCCCAGCTTGCTAAGATCAACAGAGACTTTCACCAAGTTGCTGATACGGTTTTTACAAAAACAAACAAACAAAAAAACCCACCAGAGCAAACAATCCACCCAGGACATGTCTGTTTCTTGTTCTAAAAAAAAAAGTTTAAACGCTGATCGTATACTATACTAATAAAACACTTTGTGAACAAAGCAGTCTATTACTGTAGTTAATGATCTAGGCCAGGGGCAGGCAAACTTTTTGGCCTGAGGGCTGCATCAGGTTTTGTAAATTGTATGGAGAGCTGGTTAGGGGATGAGGTTGTGGCCCAGCCCTCACCTCCTATCTGCACCATCCAACCCCCCCAATAGTCCCCCTGAGATCCCTGCCTCATCTACACACCACCATTCCCTGTCCCCTGACTGCCTCCAGACTCCTGCCACCCCATCCAACCTCTCCTCTCATTCCTGATGGCCCCTTGCCCCATCCAACCAACCCTTCTCCTTATCCCGTCACTGCTCCAGGAACCTCTGCCCCTAACTGGCCCCGCCACCCATCCAACCCCCCTCCTTCCTGACTGTCCTCCCTGGGACCCCTGCCCCCCTTCAACCTCCTGTTCTCCCCCCAACCCCTATTCACACTCCACCACCCCAAACTCCCCTGCCCCCTATCCAACACGCACTGCTCCATGCCCCCTTACTGCGCTGCTTGGAGCACCGGCGGCTGCTGGCACTACAGTTACACTGCCCAGCTGGAGCAGGACCACGCCGCCACCACGCAACACAGAGACCAGGTCAGGCTGGGCTCTGCAGCTGTGCTGCCCTAGGAGCTCATAGCCCAGCCGCCCAGAGCATTGCGCTGATGGTGGAGCGAGTGAGCTGAGGCTGCAGGGGAGGGTGGACAGCAAGAGAGGGACCGGGGGCTAGCCTCCAAGGCCAGGAGCGTAGGGGCCAGGCAGGACTGTCCCACGGGCAGATGTGGACCGCTGGCCATAGTTTGCCCTTGTCTGATCTAGGAACTTTTATCTGCCATTTACCAGAGTATAATTTAGAACCTAATTATTTCAGGTGCTCTGTGCCCCCTGTGAGTTGCTAAGTGCCATCGCCTCCCATTAAGTTGAGAACTGAAACTCAAGGTGCTCAACACATCTCAGGATTAGCCCTCCAAAATGATCCGGAATCAGCCCCACCTAGGGTGAAATCCTAGCCCTATTTAAGTAAAGAGGAGTTTTGCTATTGATTTCATTTTTAACTTTAGAATTTTGGAGCAAATTGTGTAGTTCTTTCTGGATTAAGTCTGATTCATTACAGTTTTGTTATAAACTTTTTACTTTTATTAACTTGTAGCTATCTCCTTTAAGATGCTGTCTCTTTTCTTTACAGCTCCTGTATTACAACTGAAGATCTCAGTTATCAATGGAAAATCAATTCAGATTTTGTCCCAGTTATCTGTGTGCTACTTTTAATTTTGAAAATAGTTATTGCTTAATATGTTGCAAAACAAAACCTCTATCTGCATTGTGACATCACAAATATCTAAGAGCCACAGTGTGCTATAGCAATATGTGAAGAACTGGATGGCTCAATGTACAGATAATGGCTATAGAATGTTATGTTTTGAATTATAGCTACTAAGCAGTGACATCTGAAAGATTTCCAAGTATCATAGCTTTCTCCTGGCCTGTAAATTGTGTAATGAGCCCGGTTTGCAATATTTGTCTTAGATGATTTTTTTTCACCACAGCACTGTCCCTATATTTGTTGGACTTGCCTTTGCAACTGAAATTGATTGTAGGCTCATATGATCATTTTCATCGCCTTAGGATACAGTCCCCAGCTTTCAAGAAAGCTTTATTCCATTCTTATTTGCTTTATTTTTTATACACAGAAATTTCCTGAGATGATGAAAATACCAAGAACGTAAATGAATGGAATATTTTCTTTTTTGGTTCAGTTTTTATTGGGAACCCTCTATTAAGGGTAGCCATACTGGTTAGACCAGTGGTCCATCTAGCCCAGTATCCTGTCTTTCAACAAGCTGCTTCATAGGGAATTAAAAGAGGGCAATTATTGAGTAATCCATCCCCTGGCATTCACTCCCAGCTTCAGGCAGTTAGAGGCTAGGGATGCCCAGAGCATAGGGTTGCATCCTTGTCCATCTTGGCTAATAGCCAGTAATGGACCTCTCTTCCCCAATACACGGGGAAGTAGCTGGGACTTACCATTATAGGTCTCTATTGAGGGTTAGAGAACATATTAGATGGTACTGCCTAACTACTCCACAGAGTTTACAGGTTCTTGACTAAATTATGAGTGCCTGATTAATCATTTAATTTATGCACCCCTGATTTGGGCTGGATTCAGCTGCCATTGAAATCAGTGGAAAGACTCCAGAGGGACTGGAGCAGACACTTAGCAAGAATGTGAGTTATGGCAGAGATTATAAAACTGGGAAAAACTATACACAGAAATCTTAAAAAAAAGGTAATCAGCTTTTTCTCAGAGTATTAACATACTTCTTGTCTGCACAGGTTAGTTACCAGGCCCAAATGGAGTGTCTTTGACCCTTTAAATTGCTGGTTGGGTAAGCAAAACCAGATGCCACTAATTTATATGAATGAATAACGGAACAGCTAAAACTTCCTTTACTCTTTGGTATAAAACCAAATCATGGACAATTTTAGCCTATTTAGCCCAGGTCAAAAAGCACATTTATAAATTATTCAGAAGCCACTTGGTCTTAGGTGGGTGGAAGAGAAACTAGTAGGTAATTTACAAGGAGACAAAAATTCCAGCTACCCAGGGTGCAAAAAAGATGATCATGCATCTATCCAATCAGTCTGAAAGAAAGAGTCTTCCTTTGTTTGTACCCTTGCGTGGACTACATTGCCCTGGCAAGCTTTGCTTAATTTGTATGCACCACAGAAATTACCAGAAAATTAAGATAAAGTGTGATCAAATAATAAATGTTCCATTTCTAAATGTTTTATAAAGGGTAGTAAATGGTTAATAGATGCTATAGACATGTATGTGTACATCTGTGGAAAGTGTTATTCTGGGTTATAAAATAACCTGTGACAGATACTGCAACTGCATACAATATTTTTGGGGACTACACTGTATTAAGTTTATGTATCATTGTGGGTCCAGGATGGTATGCAATGCGGGGGAGGGGGGAGAGGGAGGGAGGAAATCATAGCTCCTTCAGCAGCTAACAGTGGAGGCTGTTAGACTAATAATGATTAACCCTTTACTAAAATATTAATCATTTACTAGCAGTTTATAAATGGAATCTTACTATGAAGTATGACCACTATTTGTATTCCCATAGTCCCTAGAGGTGCTAACCAAAATGGGTACTGTTGTGTCAGGCATTGGGAGGTTAAAGTATTTTATGGATTTCTGTTTTAAAGTTTTAGCTTACTTCTCATGAGCAGAGGCTACAGATGATGGAGAGCCTCTCTCTTATGGAAGATGTTAGTCTATTGGGTGGTCACTGAATATCTAATGGCACTTTTCACAAGAGACAGGATGTTAACTACAGGATCTCAGCCAAATCCTTATTTTAATAAGTGCATTTTAACTGTCTACATTCCAGCAACTGAATAGGATATTCTGCACCTCTTCTCAAATATCATGCATAGTCACACTAGGGTGAAAAACAGCTGCCAGGTTTCAACCCACAGGTGGTTGTATATGTATTTAAGTGTTCCATATTTTAGCTGCATGATAGGATAATTAATTTATGTATTTTAAAAGTTGCATAATTTATGGCTGAGCTCTTCAAAGACACCCAGGGGATTTGGACATGCTGGTCCTATTAATTTGATAAGCCAAATCCCTTATGCATCTTTGAAAAAAATCTCATTAACTCAAGGCAGCTTTCTCCCCCTGCAAGGCCACAAAAGGGTCCTGACCAATGGAACTGTTTTCCACTCAGGGCCGGCACCAGTGAAGGAAGCAGGTTCCTGGGGTGGCCAATAGAAAGGGGCAGCACTCCATACGTTACTGAGGCGGCATGTCCCAGTCTGCGGTGGCAATTCAGCGGTGGGTCCTTCAGGTCCCTCTCCTCCTTTGGTGGCAACTCAACCACTCCACTTATAGTCCTCGGTAGCAGTCAATCAGCTTCCCCCCCACCTTTTCTTTTTTCCGCCGCTTGGGGCAGCAAAAAAGCTGGAGCCGGCACTATTTCCGCTGGGCATGACGGGCTGTAAATGGAGGGAAATGCTCATTCTCTATAGAGCTCAGTTCTACCTGAGCTCTGAGCAACAAGACAAAAAGGTGAAGCTAGGCTGAGAGCAGCATATGATAAAGAAAGCAGTAATACTGCTAAAGCTATTTCGGGACTTCCCCAACCCTCCCTTCATGTCTAGCTTCCTACTGTACGTTAAAGAAAATAATACATAATCTCACATCTTTGCCCTCTTATTTTTCTTTACAAGATGTTTTAAACAAATTAAACAGCAAATTATATATACAGATGGGTCAGTGGGTTCACCACTTGTTAAGGTCTGGTCATCATGTGACCTGAAGTAGGGTCTTGTCCAGTTGTTTCACTTAGATTATCAAATTCCTCCAGGTCTAGATTACCGTTTAATAGGTGTAACATCTTAACAAGAATATCTCCCTTTACAAAGGCCATGATGTGAGCACTTTGTTACTAGGGTCATGTAGCAACTCAAACAAGCATGGAGATAGGAAAGAAGCAGCATTGTCAGCTTGGTACAGAATCCCTTGATGAGCCTGAACCTTGTTATAGGTTAGGCTGTGATCTCCCCTCAACCCTCCCCCCTTTTAAAAAAAATCCTTTTAGTACATCTCCCTTTGAAATAGAAAGCAGCTGCTATCACCACAAAGAAAAGGCTTACTTTAAAAAAAAAAAAAACAAAAAAAAAACAACAAAAAAACACTCTACCTTTACAAGAGCTATCAGTAGGACTGGAGTCTAAGGAGCCTTTCTGATGTCCTTACTTCATCAGTAAATAACTTCTCAAATTTGCTTTTCCTGTTCTCACAATTGGTCTTGCAGACATCACCAATACCTTTCAAATAAGCCTCACTTGATGTTGTTAGGATATGACTTTTTTGTGGTAGTTGTAGCAAAGCATTAGGAGAATTTTCAGAACATAATCAACACCTAAACATCTAAAGCCCTCTCAGAAACGGTTTGGTTGAAACTCCTCAAATTTGGGCAAACATCTATCTCGTTGTTACAGACAACACATACATTTGAAGTACAAGGTGACCTATTTTGAGGATAAAAATCAGACATAAAATGGGAATCAAGTCTCAACTTCAACTATGGAGCGACTATTGTTCTTGGACTTCGGAACAGACAATGTAATTCTTATTTCTAAGAATTTTTTTTTTTTTGGATGAACAGGTGTACACATTTTATCTGTAGCTCCTTTCTTCTTACTGTTTGGAATGCGTCAAACACAAAACGTGCTCTAAATCAGCAGAAGTTCCTTCAGTTCTACAGCATTAACTCCTCCATGAATGTGCATGTTTCAGAATACAAAACTGTGCCAACCATATTATTTTAAAATTTACTTTTTAGTATATACATTAACACTCAAAAATGTGATGAAAAACAAATACACATCATGATGAGATACAGACTGCAAAGTTAAATAAAAAGCGGACTTTTTACAGTTTCAGATAAACATAAACTACAATAAGTGCATAGGCCAAACATTTCTTGCTATTTGAGTAGTACAGGAAAAAGGAAAAAAAATGAAAATTTTAAAATGATACTGCAAGACTATATCCTCAGTACAACAACACATGCATCTTGCTGTGTCTTAAATACTTTTGGCCCAATACTAAAATCCCGTCCCACCCTCGCATGTTGAACAATGTATTATACCACAGAACCTTTATCCATAGAATGACAAACTAATTACAGGGCCATATTTTTTCTCTAGCTAATAATTATTTCAAAGGATAGGAATTGTCTCCCTTTTAAGAGATTTCAAGTAAATACTTCGGGGTATTTCTATGTTCTCCTCTTGATGCAGGCACATAATTGCCATTAGTTTTAAGGGAATAACATGTAGGCACCAAGAGCAGAATACACCCTCTTGGGCTCTAGTCATCCAAAATTATTGCAGCTGTGAGTACCAGTTATGAGGACAACATGAAATCAACTTTCAAAATTCCAAGCATAAGAGTGTTGGACGTCAGTTTGTGGGCAAGTGTTCCATTCTTTACCAAAGATGGAGGTATAGAATTCTTCCCCGTTGAAGAGCACATAGGAAATATCCATCTCTTAAGTCAGTGGACTTTGACAGTCATGCTCTGGATATTGAGTTATCACTAGTATAAAGAGGAAGGGGAGACTTTACAAGAAATTAAAGCAGTTTTGAGACCATGGTGGCCTTAAGACAGAAAAAGAGGATTAGACCTTTCCCACTAAAAATACAACATTAAAACAATTTTGGCCATCTGATAATCTCAAGGGATCCAAGAAAATTAAAATCAAGCCTAGAGATGGATTAAGTGTATTTGCAACTATGAAGAATCAGGTTCGGGCCCTCATGAACTAGAAGAACAGGATAGGCAAAGAAAGATTATTAAAGATCAAGTCTTGCCCAACTTGTCTCTCCACAGCCTGATCTATTCAGTAAAACAGGGCTGCTGGTATGACCACGGATGAGATAATTTCAGATAGTGGGCCAGATTCTCAGATATTGTAAATCAGCATTGCTCCACTGAAATAAATGGTGCTACCATAATTTACATCAGCTGGAGATCTGAGCCAGATTATTTAATAGGATCCATACGGCATGTGAATTATATATATATTATATATATAATTTTTTTTTTAACTTATTACCTCTAACAAACACCACACCACACAGAGTGAAAATAAGGACACTTAAAATGTAAGATGTATGTGTTTTGAAGCATGTTTCAGCATCAAGTTTTGTGAGCATTGGCACAAGTGGTTGTGTTATAAAAACAAAATGAACTATCCCAAGGAATGTTCCCCTGGAGGTACCTCTTCTATCAAGATTTTGCCTACTTCTTGAACAAATGGTTCAAATTTGTAAACTATGGTATTTTTAAAAAAAATTGTTTTGTATATGCTCTTATTTTTGGCCACAAGGGCTAAATGACATATCTCATGCCTTTAGAATTCTGTGCCCCAGGATACTCAGAAGTCAGATGACTGTTCTACTCCCAACACCATGTCAAGAGCACAGCCATCTTTTCTGATATCAGATTTCATAAAGCACCCAACTGTCACCATGCTGTAGAGGGAGACACTCTTAAGAGGACAGAGCTTTCTTTAAACTAGTGAGCTGCAGAGATCCTTGTAATCTTAAAAAAAGAAGTAAAAAAAAAAAAAGTAAGCAAGGTCATACTACTCCTGAAATTGAGAACTGAATGAAGCTAGTTAATAGAAAACAAGTATTTAGAATTATAGGTGTTTTACCAGCCAGTTAGTGTCACTAGCTTGCAATCAAGACCGTTCCAGGACTTGTCTACACTTGGAATGCTAAAGAGGTATAGTTGCGCCGCTGTAGAGCTTCAGTGTAGACATTACCTATGCTGACAGGAGTGATGCTCCTGTAAGTGTAGGTACTCCATCTCCTCGAGAGGTGGTGCCTAAGTCAACAAAATAATTCTTCCGTCTACCTAGTGCTGTCTATGCTTGGGTTAGATTGGCTTAACTATGCTGCTCAGGGGTGTGGATTTTTCACATCCCTGAATGTTACAGTTAAGACTCATTTTTCTAGTGTAGACCAGGCCTCATCAAGAGAATAAATTAATTTTCATGGGTCACATGGACAGGCAAACAAAAGACTGAAGAATCTTTTTCAGATGAAGGGCCTAATTCTGATAGCTCATATACTGCTGTGATTAAGAGTAACTCCATTTAAATCAGAGTTATACCAGTGTAAAGGGACATCAGAATTACTGGAAGCCCGAAGTCTCTACTAGGTCTGGCTCTTGCACACAAAAGGTTTCTACATGTAGGCTCAATTTCTGATTAGTTCGTCTGATCAGTGGAGACTTAAAAAACATGGTTTCTGCAGCATGGCAGAGTGCAAAACATTTTGGACAGATTACAGCCTTATATAAACTGAGACAACTTTGACCAAAGAAAAAATAAATACAAATTCACAACTGGTATGAAATATATTGCAACATTGGGCTTCAATCATCTGCCACACAGTGTCCACAGCTGTATAGTATTTGTATAAAAAGTGTGGTTCTTCAAGTAAAACCTTTAAAAAATGAAATATGGAAGTTGTATTTTTAAACAAAAAACCTTAGAAGCAGCATATCACAATCCTCTCCAATACCACACAGTTTTCTTTAAATTGACGCATTTTAAAGATGTCTGACCTCACAATACATCATAATTTCAAGTGGCTTTTCTGTTTTTAAACTGGTCCAGCCTAGGTCTGTAACCTGTACAGACGTGAAAAACAGGAGGAAATCAATTATTGTTCAGCGCAAAGATTGAGCATTTCAGTTATAAAATGACAAAGCAAATAAAATATCCCCAAAATTAATAAACATGGATTACTGACCACTATGGGGCTTAGATGACTTTACATTAAAAAAAATTGAGAGAAAAAATAACCACAGAGGTCATCAAATACAAAGTTCTTTACATGCTGCATAATTCTGACAGTGCCCTTAATATTTAAGCTTTTTATATTTTTTCCACAAGATGCCAAACCACTTACAGTTTGGGTTTTGTTTAAATGCTTTTTATAAAATTAAATTATACTGATAGACGGTATTTTACCCATGAAGAAACTACTGATGCACTCAAGAACAGAAAAAGTATGCATATGTAAGTCAGTACAGGAGTTTCTTCTGCAACTTTTTGGAAAAGAGATATATTTCAATTAAAAAAAAAAGCAGCAGCAGCCTGTTTTGTCATTAAAACAAATGTAGTTTCACAGTTGAAAAAAAATTAGTTACATTGTTTTACAATTCAGTACATATTCCCTAAATCACTTTTTTCTAATGGCTTTGTAATAAAATGTAAAGACAAATCCTGGGTTTCTGGCTCTGATCAGACTCCTACTACAATAGGCTTCTATGGGAGCTTTGTTGGAGCAAGATGCTTAGATTCAGTCCAAGCACAAAATCAACTATTTTAGTGTTTGCACAGCTGGTATTCAGAACAAAGGGAACATTTTCAAACCTCTATTCAGGTTAAATGTCAACTGTAAAAAAAACTATTTAAAAAACAAAAACAAATTCCAAATAGTCTCTAACAAAATCTACAGCTCAGTCACCTATGACTTCATGATCCTTTTCCTGTAGCTGAGATAGTGGGTTTAATTCTCTCTCACACACCAGTCTAAATTAGGAGTCACCTCATTAAAGTCAATGGATTCATATCAAGTGTGACAGATCTAGGCCAGTGGGGTACAGGAGTCTGGCAGAGGGCAAATATACTGGTCACTGGCTGAGTAGTTTTCTGTTCCCTGAGTGACCAGAGCAGGGGCTGCACTAGAGTAATCAGGAACCTGCTAGAACCAATTCAGGCAGACAAGCTGATTAGAACACCTGTGGCCAATCAAGGCAGGCTAATCAGGCACCTGGGTTTAAAAAGGAGCTCACTCCACTCCCAGGGGGGCAGAGGAGAGGAAGTGCGTGTGAGGAGCTGGGAGCAAGAGGCACAAGGAGCTGAGAGTGAGCGGCTGTGCTGCTGGAGGACTAAGGAGTACAAGTGTTATCAGACACCAAGGAAGATCCTGTGGCGAGGATAAAGAAAGTGTCTGGAGGAGTCCATGGGGAAGTAGCCCAGGGAGGTGTGGCTGTCATGCAGCTGTTACAGGAGACATTATAGACAGCTGCAATCCACAGGGCCCTGGGCTGGAACCGGAAGGAGAGGGCGGGCCCAGGTTCCCACCAAACCTCCCAACTCCTGATCAGACACAGGAGAAGTTGACTCAGACTGTGGGGAAGATCCCTGAGGTGAGCAAATCTGCCAATAAGCACAGGACCCACCAAGGTAGAGGAGGAACTTTGTCACACAAGATAAAGCTGGTGTAGTTGAGAGGAGAATAGGGCTTAGTATATTTAGGGTCAACTTTTTTCCTTTAAATATACTTTGTTATTGTGAACAACTGTTTCAAGCCCCACACCTCCATCCATTATCTTCCTATGCTTCCATTTTCTTTGTTTAATTCTGAAGTTACCCCATGTCCTGTTATACTTGGGTTGGCTATTCAGTTTGCTTTCTTCTAGCATTAAGAACTTTTTCACAGCTTGTGCAGTGGTTGGTTGCAGTAACTCTTGAAGATACTGGGACTGATTCTTCAGAGCTCTGCAACAGGTGCAAAGTGAGTGCAAACACTACCATTCTAATATGGCAGCATTTGACACAAGGTGCAAAATATGGAGAATCAGGCCCATAAGATCCAATAAACTTGAGTGGACCTTTTAATTCGGGTCCTAAAAGACCCCTCTTTACAGGGCAATATGTTATCTCAGTACAAGAGGAATCATAAGGATAATTAATGTAGCACTTAATGTGGCACTTTAATAACACATCTCTCTGTTAAATCATGAATTACAGCCCTCAGGGTTTCAGATTTGTATCATTTAACTGAATTTCTTGCTGTAACTAATCCCCAATTTTATAAACTCTAGAACATTACAGTGGGTTCACTGTAGACAAATAATAAATACACATAAGGGTCGTTATGTTCTAGTAACTACAACTGAGTGGAAGCACTCACATCTGAGCAAAGGGACATATGATTTCTGCTGGCTTGCTCTAAAATGTTCAATAGAAATAAGACTAGCCATATTTCCCCATTCAAATCTTAGTATTTCTTTGTATTTTCATGAAGTGTTTTACCACATGATATATTACCCGTGTGTTTAACTAACTGTAGGAATCAAATGATTACAAAATTGTCTTAAAAGACCAAATAAAAGCCTTGGCTGTACAATTCCCAATTTACTGCTATCCATGCCTTCTATAATATAATTGATTGCACATTTTTAATGTATTACAATTTGCTAAATGAATCCAACCACTTAATACTTTATAAATAAATTGTACTTTGTACAGGCTGTATTTATGAAGTTATACTCTAATATCAACTGACAGCACGTTTATATTACATCTGGTATTGCACTTCCTTTGGCACCTACACACACGCACACACACGTCTGTCTGCGTGCATGCATGCGAATAAACCCATCCGCCTCAAACTTCCAGACTTTTGGAATTCACTTCAAATGCTGCGAATTTAACAAGTTTAGAACACGGGAGTAAATGTCATCCACAGAATCCTGGGTTTAGCAACTTCTTCCCAAGTTCTGCCTGCAGCTGTGCATAAGGACAATCTAAAAACCTCTGGTAGTCTTGATACTTGCGAAACTGGTGCCCAACAATTAGATTTTTCTCACATTCTCATACAGAGCACATGAAAAAGCCAAAGCACATGTGCAAGAGCATGCATGCTATAAAATGTTTGTTTGGCAGCTCTATACGCTGTGAGTTTCCAAAGTGTTTGCTGTAAGTAGCTGGTGATCATTTTGAAAATCCAAATTTATTTCTCACGTGTTGGTTATAGGAATTAAGCAGCTACTTTCAAAGGAGCAGGAAAGAACAAAAAGAGAGAAAAGGTGGACCCAGAGGCTGAGAGTTTAACCATACATTCCTTGAGCAGCCAGCATATCACTTAGGTCATATCTACACTTACTGGTAGATCCACAATGCTGCAATTGATGCAGCAGTGCTGATTTAGTGGGTCTGGTGAAGACCCACTAAGTTGATGGCAGAGCGCTCTCCTATTGATTCCTGTATTCCAGCTCCTTGAGAAGAGCAAGGTACATCGGCGGGAGGGCATCTCCCATCAACACAGCGTGGTGTAGACACTGCAATAAGTTGACCTAAGCTATATCACTTCAGTTACGTTATTCACATAACTAAAGTAGCGTAACATGGGTCAACTTACCATGGTATTATAGACCAGCCCAAAGTAATGTTAAGAATATTGCCTGAGATTCTTTGAAGAGACTTTGGCCAAGTTCACCTCTGGCACAAGTGGGTATATCTCCCACTGATTTCAGTGGTACTTGTATACTCTTTCACCAGGGTTGAATTTGGTCCGGTGAGTATAGCTGAACATCAGTCACATGATGGACAACGAGAGTCTTGGACAGAGAGAACTAGATTGCAAAATTAAGTGAGTGAATATGGGACAAATCATGTAAATAAAGAATATATATTAATAGTTCCTATTATATAAATAGCCTTTATAAAAATAATCTTTCAATAACTTTAATAACTAACCCTTCGCTAGGCTCTGGAAAACGTGTGAAAAAAATCTATTGTGTTCAAGTTAGATTAAATCAAACCCCAAAGTGAACATTATAATGTTTTGTTGCACTGAACCCTATCTTGTCCATTCAATTTCTAAGCCAGTCATTTGGGATGGTGGGGACCAGAGTTTCTTTGAAGCTACAAATTTCATCTCTACAAATATTGTCCAGGAGAATACCATACATAGTAGGCTTATTTCCTACTACTTTCAAAATAGCGCAGATGACAGACCCAGAAGTCAAAGGTTCAATTAAAACCAATATATATTATGCCTCTGACTAAATTTAAAAAGGAACTGTTCTCTTTAATCTTTTAAATCTTTGAGCTGAAAATGCCTTCAATTTCAACACTATACCTACTATCTTAATAACCATGAAAACACTGTTTTCTTCCTTTTCAACTCTTTGAAACCCTACATAATCTTTAAAGTGATACTAGACCTATTGTAATATGCGATGGACTATTTCTGCTGATAGCATGATTTTCCTTTCCCCAAACTATCCAAATTAAAAGCAAATAAAACCCCTGCCAATCTTCCAAGTTTACCTTTTTGGGTTTAAGGCATAATATGAAATTGCACATCACACGAAAGCTTAATTTTGAAGTGTACAGTTTTAGTGCTATCCGAACCCACCCCCCCTTTTTTTTCCCTGAACATCTGGATATTTCATCTCTGCTCCTGCTGTAAATTCTAATGCCGTCTGTGGTTTGTGCAATTCCTATGCAACCAGTCTTTGCTGCTGACAAGTATTAACAGTGCAGTGTAGCACCCATAAGTGGGTTATCAGTTTTTTTTTAATTCTTCACTTTCATTTCAGTTCAAGGCATGCTGCTTTATTGTGTGGAAGATCCAGTCCATTTTCGTTGTCCAGCCACCATGATGAGCGTCATTCATCTGTTTCATGAAATATTCTAGAGCTTCTTGTTCACTTTTGTCCAGTGCAAGTGTCTTTCGAATGTATGCAATATCATCAAAAGACTGTAATTCTGGCATTCCTGAGCCAAGCATCATGGAAAAGAGATTTATGAAGAGATTGGCATGCTGCCGAATTGCTAAGTAAGCCTTATAACACATCTCCTGAAACCTTGAAAAGAGAGACAAGAGTTGGTTGGTTCAAGATAGGTGCTACTGGATCCACAACAACTTTCATTTTTTGGAGGCAACAGAAGGTGAGAGGCAGGTGGGCCATTATAAAAGCTTGAGAGGCCAACTAAGGTTTGTTTTTTTTTTTATGTAAATGCCACAATAGCACTGGAAATATTTCTTCATTGTATCATCTTCCTAAATGTCCTCCACTTAGGGAAAGTTTATGCTACTGGTTAAGTCGATCTAACTTACATTGCTCAGGGGTGTGAAAAAGCACCTCCACCCCAGAAACGCAAGTTTTGCACTGTTCACACCAATGCTATGCCAACAGGAGAGTCGCTGTAGTGGTTCATCTATATCAGTGCAGCTGCACCGACAGTGCTGTAGTGTAGATTTGCCCTTAGATTAGGTTAATTTTCAAGTGATTTTTCAGTGACTAATTGATACCAAGTAAATTGGAGACAGGCCTTTGCTTCTAAATCCCTATTTTAGGTTCATAAGCTTTCGCAAAAGGTGAATTATTTAAGGACTTTTAAGGAAATCCACTGAGCCATTTGAGTTACGCAAGTCTAAGAAGAATACTTATTTTAAGCATTAAAATAAAATTGCTCGTCACCAGTAAAATTTACCAAGGACAGTTGTAGTTCTAAACACTTGAGAAAAATTACATTTTTAAATCAAGTAATCTTAAGTGGTTATGTATGTGTCTGATCCAGCAAAGTCAGTGGGAATTGTGGATCAGCACCTTGAAGGATCAGGCCCACAGGACTTGAGTGCTGAGAACCATAAAAGATCTATCCTTGAGTGGACAATTGGAAAGAGATGTGTGTCCCTCAACTGAATTAATGTAAAATTGAATGCCTGCATTATGTTTCTTAGGTACATTAAGCTCTACATGTACCTATACAGGGTCTTATAGCAAATAGCTTGATTCAGGTAATAGGCCAAAGTATTAAAGATCATTGGTTCTTTATTATAGCTAAAAGATATTTTGCTACAAGATATACCCAAATATATACAAAAACTGATCAAATATTTTCATTTATGTGAAATAATTGCTCAATTGAAAAATGGCTTACCTTTCAAATTCCCTTGTTTTGGTACATTCTTGGGCTCCTTTACTAATCACTATTAAGAAATCTTGCGTTAAGACAAATGGCACACGCTCTCGTTTGTAACCAAATTTTTTCTTCTTGTGATCCAGGAAGTGTCCAAAATCAATGTGAAACAGCTTTAAAGAGGGAGAAAATGGTTACACATTTTAAAATTTTTCTTATTTAAACAGCTTTCATAGTAACATCAGTTCATCTAGTTTTTGCGTGGATTTTGTGATCCAAAACACCAATATGCCATACAATTAGTGTCTATACATCAGACAAATGGAAGATGACTTATTACATAAGTGAATATTTTTAGACAGAGGTTTTTGAAAAATAGTATCTTACTTGTCCGTCATCTTTCACCATGATGTTACTGTTGTGACGATCACCAATTCCCAATATGAAGGTAGCAACACAATAGCCAGCGCAAGAGCGTGTAAACAAATCAATAGCTGCATCATACCTGTTTAAAACAAACACTAGAGGCATTATTCTTCTTAAGTTCTAACACCACAGCAATGCAGAAATAAGCTAGTATACACTATCTTCATTACATGCACGTTAACAAAGCCATGCAGATCAAGACTACTTGGATTTTATCATTGAACTGAATCAAAAAGCTAGGTAGAGATTCAACATTCTTGGAATACAACACTGCCAGTAATAAGAGAAAAAAAAAACAAAACAGCTTACCCTTATAGCAACTTTTTTTAAAGACAGAGAAAAGAAATTTTCACTCTAAGCTACCAGTGCAAATTCAGATTTAAACCATATATTTGTGCAAGTGTGTATCTTAAATTGCCAATTTTTTGCCAACTGCTGTATTGTCACAGTATCTCACAACGCCTTAACCTTAAGAGGAGAACTATGGATAGCAAAAATACCAGGTGTAGAGTAGCGCTGTATGACTGAGTTTCACACTTCAAGAAGGGGGGTATGAAATATTTCTATTTTGGGGCCTCCATCAAAAAAACAAAAAACAAACCAGTAAATTAAAAAGGAGAATAAGTAAATGAAAAGTAAAACCTCACATTTCTCCTTTGTTTTTGTCCTTGAGCCACTGATGTAATGTGTGGCTGTTGAACTGCAATGCGCCCTTTAAACCACCTTTACACTGAATCTGCATAATTGTGTGAGAGCTTCTCACCACCTCAATAAGTCCCACACAATCACCAATAGACAAACAGCCATAAGGCAACATCCTGGAAGGAAAAAAAAAATTTTTTTTATAATGAGCAAGTTTTCAGACAGAAAGCATTTTAAACAGATATATATCTATGCATGTATGTTCTGGTTAGTAACTTTAATCAGATCAGTACCATCTACTATTGGATTTACTTCATAGGGTTCTGCTGAAAATACATTTGAAAACCTTACAGCTGTATTATCAGAAGTGTTGAGAAAAAAGTGTGCAAGAATGTTAAGAGTTCAATAATGTGCCTGACTCTGCGGCCACTACATCTGGCAATTTATTTCCTAGTTTTATACTGGGAAAAGATTTAAGCTGAAAATTACTAATGGTTTCCCCAATACCTCTGAATATTATCAATAATCATTAATGGAACTTTCAGAATGTAGGTCGATTGATCAAGACAGATTTCTGTACAGATCTTCAGACTTTAATACTAAGGGCAGGACAGTCTTTAGACTTTCAGAAAAGGAACATTCAGCACAACCTGAGTGCTACCAGAAACGCATAATACAGAATAATGCATAAGTAAAGCCTACTTTAAGAAACCCCCCACATGCAATTTTAAAAATACATTTCAAGAGCTATTACCTGACATTGTTATAATACTGTAATGCAAACCCATGAACCGCAGCAATGCTGGTCTTAAGCTAGTCTTACTGATGGCCATTCCCTGGAACTGGACTGAGGCCACCAAAATAAATTTTCACATAAGGCACTGAACAGTTTACAGACCCCAATATTTTGGATATCTTGAAGCTATAAGAGTTACAGCATAACATACAGAAACATGCTTACAGATCATTAAGTATTACAATTGTTTTTCATGAAAAAGGAAGGGAACCATCCATAGTAAATAAGTTAATCAGAAAACATTAAGAATGGCACTTGAGAATACTCTGTTGCTTACCGAAGATCAAGACCCTGATTTTGCCAGATGTTTTCCATAATTCGAATGATCTGAAGTGTCAGCATATCCTGACGTAAATCTGAAATATTCAAGTACATACAGATGTTCAAGTACATACAGATCAGAACAAAAGCTTTTTGTAACATGCCATTTTATTTAGTTTTTTCCAATATATTTTAGACTGGGACAGTAGGCTGTGTATTTCACTAAAGTTATGTTCTCTAAAATGTATCATCATTGTGCAAAAGTCAAAAGCAACCTTTAACGTGTAAGAATTAATGTAAAAGAGTTGGGGTAGTGTCAAGATCGATTATTAAGATACAACTTTAAAATCTGTCTGGATTAATGAGATTGATATCAAACATGGCTTTACAAATTGGAGCAAATATTCTAAAGCATTTTAAAATTTGAATAGTATTACAGTTAAATAATACTGTGGAAAGCGTACGAAAATATTAGACAAATCAGTTTCAATGCTACAGAAAGCAGAGTGCATACATGAGTGATGTTCTAAGAGGAAAAAAAAATTCAAAATATTGTTATAAGAGAGAATGAGTGTTTGAAAAATAAGGGCCTAGGAGCACAGCTACAAAAATACTGTGCATGTGTTTCTGTTCATTTTTTACATGCCTATTTCTTTAGAAACTCTAATTAGCAAAGCCAAACAAGGTATGTTTATTTCTTGAACATGTATTCTACAAACTTAGAAAAATTTTTAAAGTCAACAGGCAAGGTATGAGAAGAGAAGTTAATGTATAAACACACAACTCTGGAATATGTTAATCAGGATACGTATGTATTTTGTGCCCTTACCATCTCCATTTTTAAAGATGATCTCATTGTTTTGAAACAGCAGTTCAGACATAATATCTGGGTTTTCCCAGTTCAACCACAGTGGCCTTTTTGCAGAGGACATAATCCTGCACTCCTCAAGCCTACAAGAAGATAAGATTTCTTCTAAATAAGTGTATTGTTGACATTAGTGAATGGTGTTTTTGTAATATTCCTGCTCTCTTCACCTTTCCTTCCCCCAACACTTATGGCTGATATGACACTGATGGGCCAAGATGGACAGTTAACAACCAATTTTCATTCATGAGCCTTAAAACTTAAAGCAAAAAGTGCACTAGCTTGTGCTGCCTGAGAAGGGAACTGGCTGTGTATAATCTTCAGCAGCATCACTTCTGGCCAAATAATAAGATTCCTCACAAAAATTGCAAGCATTATTCTGTGGTCATTTAAAGTTGTTTTATTAATGATACTGGCTTAAGGTTAAAAAAAAAAAAGTATCCACTATACAATTTTCTTAGTACAGTTGCAAATTTTAAAATCTTTTCCAAGATGCACTCATTTCAGAAAAATGGTCTACTTAAATATTTTGATAAATTCCAAAATTGAAGAACATACCTGAGATTTCCCAGCTGATGAGCAGGGTTAAGAGGAGAAATAAAGCCTTGTAAAGCATCCATGAAATCTGGCCGCCTCATTTGTTCAACAAGAAACTTCATCTGTACCTGAAGGGTAATCACATTTGAGAGCTTTTTGATTATATGAGACAGATGTACATACATGCTGGGTTTTAATTTTGATTTAAGCTGTAATTTTGTGTAATGCAAGTGTTAAAAAAAACAAAATAAACAATCCTACATTAGCCACATATCACCAGAACTGAAGCATTATTTTTATATTACCTGAAAATAGTTGTATGACATAATTTCTATTTAAATGACCTACTCAACTGGCCAACAAGAGTGGGTACAGTAAAAATATCTCCAACACCTGGTAAGGAATTTTATTATTTACTGGAGTAAACAATACCACACTGTTTTAACTAACAAATAAAGACCCAATTATTATTAAACTACTTTTAAACATTCTTAATTCTTGTATTCTGATAACAGTAATACCTTTTGTGTCTCATCCTTCTTCTCCTGCTTGAGAATATCTGTGAGGTTTATCAGTTTCTCCATAGCCTCCACCTGCCTGCTCAAATGTTTTAGGTACATCCCACATGCTCGACAGTAGGACTCCAAAAGTAAACCAAATCTCTGGCTTACATTTTTATTGTGCATTTCAGACCTATCAAAAGAGAACATTTTCAGTTAAAAAGAAGAACATTTATAAGTACTACTGTTTAGGGCTGATGCTGTCCCTGTGCCCTCTCTCTCAGTGGGCACCATTTCCAAGGGACAGGCCTACAGTTGCACTTCTCAGAATGGAATTCCACAATTCAGCCCACTTTTAGACTGAACAGACCAGGCAATAGCGCCTCCTGCTTACCCCCCATATTACCTCAGCAGGTCCAACTGGTTTTGGTTTCTGCTGTAGACCCCACTCTGGGAGCTGTGATCCCCTGGTAAACACAGGGACAGAACAGCTTGTTCTAAACAGTATGATTTATCCATCCAGAGGACCATCACAAGCAAAGAGAAAATGTTTAAAAACAATAAAAGCATACAGCTTTGCCCAAACATAGCATTTACCTCATGCAACTAGGTAGGCCTAATTTAGCCTTGACTCCCTTCCTGTTTTCCCAGGGACTGAGTTACTGCCTGCTTCTCTGCATACCCTCTATCCCTATGACTCAGAAGCTCAGCTTTTCAACTATATTCAATCTCTCTGTTTGAAAGTTCCTGCGTAGAAACTCTAAGGATGTCAAGTGGAGCTCTTGCACTCCCCTGCAATGGGGCCTGTCAAGCCACTTCAGAATTAGTGGAGATAAACCTCCAAGGAATTATCCGCTCCACTGTCCATCTGAGAACTGTCCATTGGGATTGTCTACACTCAATCATTAACTTTTGGTTCCTAGAGAAGTTAGTTAACTATGGCTGATTTAACGTAGTTACTCTTTCGCCAGCAGTATAGTAACTCAAAACCCACATGATGTGCATATGTATATAAAAAATATTCATAAAATACATATAATTCCTACATTCTTCAACAGGCAATTTTAAAAGGCTTTGGCATATAAAAGTAATTTGAAATATCTTAAATTTAGAAAGCAAGCAATGGATATGAGCTAATTATCTACAGTGGCTATCTTCATGTGGAATTTGCTGATAATCACCTGGTACATACCCAGTTACTAACTCCTCAGCAATCTTAATTTAAATTTCAACATCACCACCTATTTTTTTAAAAAAACTTTTCATTATACTTTCAGCAGTGATTTAAGTAGAAAGACAAAGTGGAACAATGATCATGACATAGCATCATAGGACTGGAAGGGACCTTGAGAGTCATCTAGTCCAGTCCTCTACACTCATGGCAGGACTAAGTATGATATAATGCAACAAAGATCTTACCATAGGAACAGAATAAGTATACAGTAAAGCTAGAGTGGCTGCTTCAGGAAATATTAACTAGAGGACAGGAAAGATTGAAAGAAATAGAAGAGAGGCTAAAGGAGAAAGACCAATGAAGAATGGTGCTCTTAAAGGGGAGCATACTTTCTTAGTGATACTAAATGCAATGAGGTCCTGAACAAATAAATAATAATTAAAAGTTATTGATCTTTGAATAACCTTCCACTGAGAACAGTAGGAGATCTATTGTGGATTGAGGGAGTATGGGGCCCTAAATTTATACCCTTAGCCCAGCAGAGAAGGAATTCAGTTCTCTTCAGTGACTGAGCATGACATTCCTACCTTAGATACAATGCTGGCTACTACTACTACTACAAAAAAGGTAGTTTATCATCTTCTGTATCTTTCCAAACTTCGACACCTAAACTGACTACAGATTTGAGAACTAATTTTGTTTGGGGAATAATGCTGCTTATATTGAAAACAAAAAACAAACCAAAAAAAAGTTATAGTAGGTAATAGCTTAATTAAAAAAAGGACATTTTAGTCTGACATTTCATACCTCTAACTACTGTGATATAACTTGGTGGAAACTCACCATTACCCAAAAAACTTCCCAAACAAACTTACTTTAAGTGCCAAAAGAAAAAGTGTCCTATCCTTTGATTGGTCAGTGCCTTCTTGAGTAAAAATCTCACCAGCAGATTATCCAAATATTGCTCATATTTCAGAACCTATTTATGGGCAAGAAGAAATGAGAATTTGGAACTGTAGCTTTCATTTTACAAATATTCCCAGGGATAATACACATCCAGACACATACTACATAAAAGAAGAGCCACATTCTGGAAAAGGATTTTATAACTCAAGAATGTCTGGCCCTCATATTTTAGAGTTTGTAAATGTTAGCAGGTATTGTTCCAACCCTGACTAACAGTACACACACTGGATAAGGTCCAAATTTACCACCTATATGACATTTCCTTTATTGTTAACTTAACTGACACCAACCAAATTTTAGCCTCATTTTGCTAAGGTTTCTATAATTGCCTCTTCAGGGAACCTGCCCAGTTCATGCTACAGAAAGACAAATGGTCTGGCTGCCAATGTGAATCAGCAGAACAGCTCTATCTCCTTACAGGATCCTAAACTCTCATATCCTATTTACAGTAAAAAAAAACCAGGTTTGATCTTTCACGGTTGCAACTACTGTATTTATTATCTATTCCCCAGAATCACTAGGGAATTACCGTTTGTCAAGATTTCTTTTCTTTCTTCTTGCTACATCAGATTTAAGAAGCAACAATTAAAAACAATTGTCAACAAATATACATAACCTCTAATTTAACAGAACAAACTAGGGTACCTGTACTAGCTGGATTAAGTACTGAGACAGTTTATCATCTGTCAAATACTTCTCCAGACAGCGAACTGCGAATGCTCGCACCATTGGGTCAGGGTAATTACAGTCCAAAAGCTCCATTGCCTGTTCTGGCTTGATTGGAGGCCAGTCTTTTACCAAGCAGTACATCTGTGTGGAACAAAAACAACCACCCAACATAATCCAGACATTTTAAGCAGTTGCATGGACAAAACAATAATTGTGAAATAGACTCATGTAAGACCAGTGATCCTTTCCTGTTTAAAAATTGAATTTACTCTTTGCTCTCACAAACGACTAATGATGTAAACTACAACCTGCTAAACATTTTATCCACTATTAAAAAAAGCTATAGTAAGAATTACAACCTCAGATCATTCCATGGTCAGTAATGTCAACCCAGTGTAACTCACTAGTCAGAAATATAGCAGGGATTGAACCGGGGACCTCTAGAGGTAAAAGCATAAGTCTCTTGAACTAAACAGCCAGGTTCTGGAGCCATTAGCTGTAACAGACCCATATCATCTGTGGATCAGGCATAGAGGGGGACAGAACACACACCAACCAATGGGTTGCACGAGCAGAACATATTCTAACGATTGCTCACTGTCATGCAAGTTGAAGGAAAATAGTTTTTAAAAATCAAAATATTGTGATTAAAATGATGTCTTTTAGCAAAGTTTCTTGAATGCAGTATATTACCTGGGCTACTTCATCTCTAGAGTTCCATTTAACAGACAAAAGTAGCTTTGGTAGAATTTCTGGGGTATTTACACAATAGTGTCTGTAAAAGAGAAAAAAAATGAACTTGCATATACAAACTAGAGGTAAACAGAAAGTAGATTTACTTTGATCGCAGCAGACTATGGCCCTCGATGCCAAAATGTTATCTATCTTTATGCCTGCAGAGTCCCCCTGAAGTCAGCAAGGCTTTGCATGGCACAGGTATCTGTCCAGGCACGTAAGTCTGCAGAACTGAGGCACTTAATGATTACTTCTATCACCAGCTTTCCTCCATAGACGTATAAAACTAATATATGCTTTCCTAAAATGCTAACCACAGCAAGGCGGAACACGTGAACAAGTCAGAATTCAAGTCAATTGTGTGTTTTATGAAGTTACAGAATTCCAGAACCCCATCTTTATGATTCTTTATACCTGTGGCTCCAAAGGAAGTCCTTCTCTTGCTCAGTAATTTCAGACAGAGGGTCTCGTGTACAAATTGCACGGAGTTGCTCTTTGTCACTTTCTCTTAATTCATTATCTCTAGCTAGCCTGTTACTCTGTAAAAGAAAATGGTACATTATCCTTCCACACACTTTTTTCTGCTCTCATGCAAGCTACATATGTGATGTATATAATGTAGCATCATTTCTACTCTATTATTAAAAATCTGTTGGTTGTTTCTTTCAATTTGAGTGAAGCTCTGTATTATATATTTTAAAAAGATGAAATAGTGCTAGCTTTACAGTGTTTGGATTTTTGTAACTGACTACCACCACGGGCAGGGATATCATTCCGAAGAAATTAGTTGGATTGGGGAACAACAGCAGTTGGCACACTACCATCAAATGAGATTCTAGCTACAGCCCCATAAACAACAAGATGAAAGCGACAACCCCATCCCCATTTATCAAACTATTCAGGAAATCTGCTGCAAGGGGCAGAGAAAAAGCCAAGACTAGAGAAGCAGAATGTGGGGGAAAAAATAGTTGAATATGAGGTCTAAGACGAAGTGTGGAACATGTCCAGGAATCTTTGAAAATCAGCAGGAGAGTTTCAAATTGATTTCCAATGTGACTGTAAAGCCAGTGTTCGTTAATGCTGAACAGATTCCCCAAAGGGGTAGGGACACTCAAAATAACTCCCAGGGGAGCTGGGTGTATCCAGTGATTGAGTTCATTTAGTGTTATTTCATGTGCTCAGAGCCTGTTACATAGATCCATTTTATAGATACAAAATAAAATAAACCAGCTTGGTCACTCATGACTCCTTGGCCCCTTCTTTCTTTCTCCCATAATTTAGTAAATGTTAGTCTATGATTGCTGTAAAACTTCTTCGTTTTACATTAAAATGCCAGGGTGATGGAGCTTCTGATATTTTGTTTGTGTGGAATGGTTTGCAGTGTAAAAAGACAGAATTCCTAAGGGGTTTCAGTAATGTAGAGCCACAATTCACAGAGCATAGTGAAATTTTTCATCTTAAACTTGTTTCCACCAAAACCCACAGATTTGACTGTGTTAAATCTGCTGAATTGTTTCAGATAAAAAAAGCCATCCAAAAAATTTAACCTATGTTTTATTTCAACATTTTAAAAATGAAAGATTTCGGACTGACTGATTTTTGGATTCAAAACAACTGATTACATAAACCTCAATGAAGTTTAACAGAAAAAGCAAGCCATTTTTTTTATTTTGAACTTTGTCTAAAAAAGTTTTGGGTCAACTCAAAACAAAATTCCTCCCATTTTTTTGGCACAACCAGCAAACTGAAAAATCACTTATTCATCCAGCTCTATTTCTAAGTGCTATCATTTTTGCCATTTATTTGCTGGAAGTTGAAATGCTCCAGAAACATCTAATTTTATTCAGCTGCACACATCTTTAAATCTTTCACATTTTGAGATCTTCAGGATGCATAGTTGTTATAAAATATGGTAAAAGGAAAAGCCTCTTTGCCCTGTGAACCATGCATTAAAAACTAAATTTTGTCTAAAGTTCCCATTTTGTTGACAGAAACTCTCTTTCAGAGCTCGATTACTGGGTAACATCATTGTGGAACTACCTAGAACATCTTGGTATGAAGATTTCTGTAAGTGTGGCTGGTTCTCATTTGAGAAACAAGCCAAACTAGAATCATCCAGAGACAGACAGACATATTGTTTTGTCTTTTAAAGAGTATTATGCCTTAAAATGTACATAAAATATTTTAATGTAGAAGGAGCTGACAGATTATAGCCTACTACTACCTACTGCCTGTTTTAAAAAAGGTACATAATAGATACTTAAGACTGGAAGTACTATGCTTTGCCTTCAGTTTTAGTTATGTCATTTTTTTGTTTACTGTATTATTATAGTTACTCACACAAGGCATGGATCATGGTGTTATATGGGGACATTTAAAAATGGCTTAAATTAAGTCATGAGCATTTCCAAAGGGAATGAACATACCACACTCCCTTGCAGCACATATCTACTGAAAATCCCTTCTTGACTTGTTCCCACCCATCTCCCACCTGATTAGTAATCCAGCCACTGTAGCCTGTGCACTTTAATGCAAGCAGCTTCTGAGGCAAGTGAATTGGAGTCAGATATGGGAAGAGGCAAATTCCTTAGAACTACCACCAGTGGAAATGTTTTTTTTAAAAAGAACATGTAATAGATAAAGCACAATAATGTCTATTCTAAACGTCTCGGAGACATCAAAAACTGGGATATATATACTTGATGTTATGGCAAGAGACGCTATGAAAAAACAAAAACAAAAAAACCTAAGGCAAGAGAGAATTACGGGAAGTAAGTTAGTGGATAAAGGATTCATGCCATGAGTGGGGAAGCTATATATTCCATCGGATAAACAGAGTCACACATTCATGTACTATTTATAAAATATGATTAAAAACTTTTTAAAAGTATGCATTTATCTAGTTTCTAGTAGAGGCTCATCGAAAGTAGAACAAAGCCAACTTAAAAATAAGGAAACAGAACTAGCATACAATGCTACTATCTAGAGTTAAAGCATCAACTAAAAGACAAACCACACTTCTGAAACTCCTTTTATAGCTGCAGCTGTTATAAACAATGAAGATTACAGTAACAAAGTGATTACAGAAAAATGATTTTTCAGTTTGCTTCTTTAGTTCGCTCTTTTTCCTACACAAGTTATTCAGTTTTCCTTCTTGTTTGGGTGGGTATTTGTTGAAAAGTAATCAGGCAGAGAAAAAAGAAAATTTGTTTGTATACTATACACATTAGTAAGTGGATTTTAGTGGATCAAGGGTAGCACTGGAAACTCATTTTTCAAAACTGACTAGATTTCAGGTTGACAGTTCCCCCTGTAAATTCAATGTAACAAAAGTTTCAGAAAGTGACTAGGAATCAGGAAGTTTAGTGCAAATCTAGATTTGCTTTTAATTCACTATAAATTTGGAAAAATCCCTACATTTTCTTGACTTTCACTTAATACCACTGTAAAATAAGATTATATAAAACTACACCTCTACCTCGATGTAACGCCACTCGATATAACACGAATTCGGATATAACGCGTTGGGGGGTTGGGGCTGCGCACTCTGGTGGATCAAAGTAAGTTCAATATAACAGTTTCACCTATAACGCGGTAAGATTTTTTGGCTCCCAAGAACAGCGTTATATCAAGGTAGAGGTGTATTTGCACATGTTGGATCATAAGACAAAATGTACCTGTATATTAGGTCAGAAAGTTCATGGTTTAGGTCAAGCCCAGTGGGAAAAGGCATTTATCCTGTTGAGGCCAACATCAAAAACTTGAAATTCTATGAAGTGTGGGACAGTAGATAATATATACATTTAATATTTGAGAAAGCTTCTGAAATATTTGACGTAACAATGGATCTATAAATGCTCCATTATAACAGTATCTATGCCTGATCTTAAATATTTCTACTAATTTATTGGTTAAAAGTGCAATGTAGTGCATTTCAAAATTAAACAAACACACATCTATTGTTTTGTATGTTAACAGAAGATGTTTTATAGACCACCATTATGGTAACTTGGCCTGGTGATTTCCACAGCATCTGGGACTAAACTTATTTAAAATTTTTGACAAGTATATTGGTAACTGGTAAACTCTAAGCCTGTGTTGGATCTTGAATGTGTAGCATGCATTGTCTTGTCCAAAGTTTTATTTTCACGTTACTTGGTGTTATTACTATTATACAGCCATAAACACACGCGGTACTTTACAGAACACACAGCTCCTGCCTCAAAGAGCTTACAAGATAAAAACAGGTAAGACAATATAAGGAACAACAGGTATGATGTGGAAATATCAATAGTGATGAAACAAATTTAGGAAGACTTTATGAAATATGTTTTAAAGAGGGATGAGAAGGAGCAGCAAGAGGATACTTGGCAGACACAAAGGAGATTATTAGAGTTTTAGCAGGTAGCAGTGTTAAGAAAAACAAAAAGAGAAAAAAGAGAGAGAGTATGAGTGCAATGCAATACTGAACTGACATGGAAATGGATGCTAATACTCCTTCCTTTCTCCACCTCTAACTGCTATGATCTCGCTCCTGAGTATTATAGGGATGAGCAAGCTGGTTCAGTAGGAAATAAACACCCACCTAACCTTGAAAAAACAAACTCTGAATATTTCTGAAGTTCAAAAAATATCACATCTTTGTTGTGCCTTTAAAAACTATTAGAATGTATACCTCTCTGCACTTTCTAGTTTCAGCTAAGGATAGAAGAAACAGTACTGAGGCGGCTATATTTGAGCCTTAAAGAAACCAGAAAGCCTCTAAAAAATTAAAAAGCATCTGTTCTTTCAAGATTTATAGTCAATCAAGAAGATACAAATATGCATCAGATATGCACCTCCAGCTTCTAGATTCTCACACGACCATCCTGCAAGTCTGCCTCATTCCTACTTTAAAGCAGCTTCTGCAGTTGAGGTGAATTGGACTAGTAATTAATGAGCAGATTTGTGTCCATCTGTGATAATCAGAGGACCCCCGCTACTAATCTGTCCCATAGATGGGAGAAAACTACAGCATTCTGGAATTACAACTCTCACCTATTGCATACTATTACTTTGACGTTGAAGAAAGAGAAATGGGGACAGTAGGAGACTGCTTTGTAATTTTTAAAGGTATCACAGTCATGGGCTCAAAGTAAGAACCTAGACAGGTTTCAGCTACTATAGAGATGAATATTTTAGAAACTACTAATTTACAAACCCTCACTATAGTCACTACTGACCTCTCCCTTGCCAATCCTAAGGACCATACACATTCTCTTCACGCTTTGCTACCTTAAATACTGTTGACCACCCAGCTGTCAAAACTATCTTCATCTTATGTGGACTTACAGCCCTTTCTTTCCTGATTCTTCACCTGCATGTAATCTCCTTCAGTATTGCCTTTGATTTATCATCACACTTCTTCAACTTTGTTGAGGTTTTTCAGAATCTGCCTCAGTCCCCCTTTTCTTTTCCTGTGCAACTTCTTACATAAGGATGATCTCTCTATCACCTCTATGCCAGTGACTCTCAGATCTACCCCTCATCTATCAAGGACTGCATTTCTTCAGTATCTTCTGCTTCCTCAATCCTAGGCTGTCAAACATGTAAACTTGGTCTTTTCTTCTTCACCCTTCCCCAGTTTCAGACAACTCCACTATCCCTTGGGTACTCACTCAAGCTCACAACTTTGTATTATCTTAAAGTTGTCCCTCTCCTTCTCCTTTCACATGCAGGCCCTTATCAAACCTTGTCACATCTCTTCCTATGTTACCACCAAAATCTGTCTTTTGTTCCCACTGCTATGCCTGTTGGTTCATAAAGTAACATCAGTCATGTTACCTTAATTTTCTGTCAACTTTGTCCCTCCTTTCCCTTTTGCATTCCTCTTTCTGATCACAATTTAAAGCAGGAGACTCTTCAAGGAAGGGACTGTGCCTTTATTTCTTTGTATACTTATTTCCTTCACACTTTTGATCATGTAAGTTACAAAAGTGATAATGATAGCCAATATTGCAGTTAGGTAACTAAATTCACATTTAGGCACCTAATAAAATGAACTGACTCAGAGGTACTGAGCACCCACTGCTCCAATCAGATTCAAAACTTCTCAACCTCTCTGAAAATCAGGCCACTTAGGGTTAGATCATGCCTAGCACTAACAAAGGAACTGGAGTGGGGTGGGGAGGAGAAATCGATCTAAGTTACGCAACTTCAGCTACAAGTAGACGTACTTAGATCGACTTACCGTGGTGTCTTCACTACGGTGAGTCGACTGCTGCCGCTCCCCCGTCGACTCTGCCTGCGCCTCTCGCCGAGCTGGAGTACAGGAGTCGACGGGAGAGCGCTCGGGGATCGATTTATCGCGTCTAGACTAGACGCGATAAAAATCGATCCCTGCTGGATCGATCGCTGCCCACCGATCCGGCCGGTAGTGAAGACATACCCTCAGCTTCAGTGACACCTGATCAGGGTGGAATGATTTAAATCAAGGCAATTTAAATAATCAATTTTAATCAGCTTTTCCATTTCTACTTCAACTGTTTTCTAAAGAAAGATGCATTCTCATTGGTTGATATAACCATTAAAACATGCTGATTTACAACTAAATAGAACTAGATTTCGTACATTATAACAGTTACTTAAGCAATTATATATAGCTTAATATTTTCAGATTCTTATTAATTGTACATGTTTAGCATGTTAGAAAATGGTGAATGATATATTGCCTATTTACTAGATAATTAATTTTTTGCTCATGATTTGTGTCAAGCTGTATTAAGATAGCAACTAGAATTTAATTAAACAGCATATGCAATTTTTATTATACAAAACAAGCCCTTAATACTGTACATGACCTACTGTGCCATATTCATAAAGCTTGATCTCAAAAGTTAAGATTTTTTCCCCATTTTCATTCTTCATAAAAAAGCAGTCTTTAACTCAGTTTTTGGTAGAGGCTCATGGATTCAGCATATTTATTTCTCATTTAAAATGTTTTAAGAGATAATAAGAAGTTTAGGATTTAACATTTTGTATTACATTCAGATTTCATTTTAAAGAGTTATTTTTAAAAAACAATTTAAATAAAATAAAAAGTATCTACTAAAAATTATGTTTTAGTTTTTCAAAAGAAATCATCGATTTCTATTCACTCTGCACCTGATGGTCCCACGGGCAGTGTGCCTATATTACCCTTTTCCCTCTTATTCAGGACTGCATCTTAAAGAAACAATTTAGTCCTTATTTATCTGCAAAATATGACACCCAAGTCTGAATTCTGTGTGCTTCTTTTAAAGAAGGTGAAGCGCACATAACTCTAGGCACCTACGTTTGAAACTTTGGCCAATAATGGTAATAGAAGGAGCCTGCAATATGTAGACAACACAGAGCCCTACTTATCATTCACCATACATGGCCATGCCACTACCACTAGGGCTTCCCAGTGCCTGGATAAGCTCAGCTCAAAGACAAAGAACAGCTGGCAGAAGCTGAACTCAAGCAAGACCGAGGTTGCGCTCATGGGCAGAGGAAAGCATTTTGAAGAGTTTGCAGACACAGTGCAGTCCATGCTGATCAACATTTTCAGATTAATTTCAGGGAGATTTGTGGAGGCAGCCAGGCCAAATTTGACTGAGTGGCATTGCGACCTGGCTCTTGGGATGGCAGCGCCACTCATGTTTGGCCCAGCCAGAACAAAACAGATGTACAAAATAAAACAGTCTGAATGGTTTGGAAAAGCACTTGGCATCAGTCTTCTAAGGTCATACCATATATTCATGGCCCAACTGGATTCTGAAGTAAACTGGACCTAAACTACCATTTTTAGGTTTCAGTGACAACAGTCTTTTGACATGACTGAGTTTACATCTAAGAGCTACTGTTTCAGGAAGAAAACACTGAATTGGTTTTCATTCACATTTTTGAGGTTTTCAACTTAATCATTAGGGCTAGAAATATAATTTAATTAAAAAAAACAAGGAAGCTCAGCATTTGAAGCAAGATACACATTTGGTGGTAAATTTCAAGGCCACTGAATCGCAGAATGCATGGGACTCAGCTCAAGACACTGTATAATAAAGTTATACTGACTGCTAATAAAGTTAACTTTTGGCAGTTTGGTAGAACATAAAACTTAGAGATTAACATTGCCAAAGAAGTTACGAGCATATTACAGACTATAAAAAAGATTTTTCAAAGATAAAACCTATATACAACAGGAAAGAAATTGTGGGAGGGAGCAGAGATAGGGAAAAATTAGAAGAAATAGTGCCACTGATGGAGAATCTAACTCTATTACATTTTTTTCAAAATTAACGTAATGTTCTGACATCCAGACAAATTGTTTATATAAGCTGGAAAAAAGTCCAGAACTGTTTGCACGTTAAGACACAGTTATATCCTTAAAAGATTTTGGTTGATCAGTGAAGCATCAATATGTTTTACTGCATAAGACAGAACCTGTTGGCCATTTTTTGTCTGGTATTTATCAAAAAAAATTTAGCTTCATGTATTTTGATATAAAATATATTTCCCCCCACAAATAAAGCACTTCAAAATGTGCAAATATTTGAAGTTTTAGTAACTAATCCTGGAAAGTAAATTCCCCTTACCAGCCCAGCATGGCTGTAGTTAAACCCTAGTTCTCGAGATATAGTCCAGTTGGCATGTTCTTCAATCACTGTCATGTCTGGAAACTTTACAGGGCTGCTAAACCAATCAAATTCCAGCTCTAAACATGGAGTTTCCTGAGGAAAAAAGAATTTTCATGATTGTTCTGAAACAAATTATAAATTAGAAATCACTATAATCTGAACAAGTAGATGTGTTACACTAAGGCTGAAATGAGAATATAAGCATCAATTTACCTTATTTGGATTTGACCCAGTAACGCCAATAGGATTTAGCAGATCTTCCAGCCCATGAGGCACAGGCCACAGATTCAAAGCCATTTTCCCAGACACAAGAGTGTCTGTATAATCAAACATGTTTATATTTCCCCAAGCCAATGGGCAGTGTTCCTTAAAAATATCAAATGATCATTAATAAATGAGAGTGAAGAGTGATCAAGTTATAGTACAATATTGGATTTCAAGGAATAACGGGAGGAGGAAAAATTTTTGAAAAACTGAACTATGGAATCACACAATCATAAAGTAGATCAAAACACTATTTGTATTGTAGTGCATTGACACTATGGGAAGCCAGAAATAATATAATTTATCAAAATGAAAGCCAGCATAGTTAACAGCCACTATTTTTCCTACATTTTTGACTTGCTTGTTTGTTATATCTTGATTTGTAAGTTTTCTAACCAAGAAAAACAACAAACACATGCTCATGAAAGTCATATATATGCATGCTGAATCAGATATTTCTCAATACTTTTTTCAGGCAATCTTGTCTGGATATCAGGTGTCAGCTGGATTCAGGAAAATAGTGTAGTAGAACCTTGCTATTAAGAATAAATAATGTATTACCGTAATTAATTTTTTAAGTTAGCAAAAAGAGCAAAGCAAACAATTAAAGGCAAGAACTACATTGCAAGTTGTACTCTGTTCATTTTGACAAATCTAGTTTTAATTATTTGTGATAATACTTAATTTACACAATATATTACAGAACATATTACAAGATTTGTTATGGGACATCATTACAGCACTATGTCTCTGCTATTAAATCCTTACTGTCAAATGTGGAGAGACAGTGTGAGAGAAAGTATGGATTATCAAATATGTAGGTTAGCAGAGAGCAAATTATGACAGTTGTAGCATATTTCCCTGTGAGACTTCAAACCTCTATTTTGTCAGCTGCTGTGACAATCATTTCAAAGAACACAATCTAAACATTTAAGCTGCCTACCAGGATTTTTTTCCTCAAGTAAGTCTTTCAAGGATTTTAAACTGCAAAGTCTTATACACTCACAAACTAACATATAAAAAATGGATGGTATATCAGAACACACCCACACACATACTTAAGACCAAAAACTTTTTGAGCCTGGATGCTTAAAGTTAGGATCCAAAACCTACATTTTAGGCACCCTCAGAAAAGCTTGCCTTTTTTTTTTTTGTTTGTTTGTTTCAAATTGCTTAGCAACCTCAACTCCCATTTAAGTCAAAAGGAGATACAAGTGCTCAGCACCTTCTCTCTCTCTCACACACACACTCCCTCCACCTGTATTTTTTAGGCACCTAAGAATAGCTTGAGGAACCTAACTTTAGGCACTCACGTTTGAAAATTTTGGCCTAACCCTTTCTGTTCAACAATACAGACCACAATTAGTGCTGCAGGGATAATACACAACAAATATATCAGGTAACAAAAAAAATTAATTTGCAGTCAATAAAGAGAAGTTTCTATACATCTTAGGTGATATTTTAATCAAATAAAAATTCAAGAAAATAAAAGATTTTGGTAAGACCAACTTCTATTGAAGTGTTGGCCAACTGTTCTTCCCAAACTTGGCTGCCTGGAGTTTTATCTTACAACACTTTAGAGCTATTAAAATTATTAAATATTTTACCTCCTTAGCCCCCTTTCTTCCCTTAACAGAGCAGATGGAAAGGCAAAGCCGAGCAGCACGTGGGAGATCAGGAATGTACATGTCATATGACAGCCATTCATTCCATCTGTGAGATTTTAAAAGTAAAATAAAAACCAGGGTAAAACAGAATAAACTCAGTACACTTTAGTTAGTAAATAGCCACAACTTGATATGGAAAAATCAGAATTTGGTCCTCCTCCAAGGATATTAAATATATACTTCTACTCTAGAAGAGCATCATCATCAAAATGGCTCTGACTAAACAGATCAGCCTCCTGCATGTATTCAGTCACGTCTACTGCTTTTAGTCACCAAAGTCCTTACTGCTTTACACTCTGGTTCGCCCTGCAGAACCAATGTCGCTCAGAGAAAGTGAGCTGGATTTTATTCCTTCTTGGGCATCTCATCAGTAGAATTGTTTACCAAATTTAATCAACACTTGTGCAGACTCCCTGACTGTAATTGTCAATGTAGGCCTAGTCTGAAGACATTGGTTTGCATGGTTATTACTGAGGATTTAATTTGGCCTACACAATCTCTCACTATTCATGAAGATGCATATGAAGTAAAGAAGTTGGCTTGACTCTCAGAGTCCAGTTTGAGTCACAAGAGCTAGTTAGAAGAAAATGTGTTTCTACTTGTAAATTCAGTATTGGGATCATTTGGAAACAAAAAATGCCATATTTATAGTTACATTACAATATATAGTCACCACTTTTAAGCACTTTAGTAGGCTTAAGTCGAGCAAAAAAATTTAAGCACCATAGAACATGATATAACTAATATGTAAGGCTGCGGGTTTGTCATGGAGGTCACGGATTCCGTGACTTTCTGTGACCTCTGTGACTTCTGCAGTGGCCCGCGCACCTGGCTCAGGGGCAGCTCAGGCAGCCCCTGTGTTACTGCTAGGTCAGTCTTGGACCCCCGCGCCCCTGCCAGCAGCAGAGTTTGGGTGTGGGAGGGGGCAGGCAGCTGAGGCATGGGATGGGGTGAGGCGGGCTCTGGGTGGCGCTTGCCTGGGGTCCCTTTGGAAGTAGCGACATCACCCTTGCTCAGCTGCTAGGCAGAGGCGTGGCCAGGCAGCTCTGCATGCTGCTTCTGCCCAGAGCGCTGGCTTTACAGCTCCCATTGGCCAAGAACCACAGCCAAGGGGAGCTGTGGGGACAGCGCCTGGCCATGCCTCTGCCAAGCAGCTGAGCAAGGGGGGTGTCGCCATTTCTAGGGAGCCCCCCCAGGTAAACATCATCCAGAGCCTGCCTCACCCTGTCCCGTGCCCCCTCCCACACCTAAACTCTGCTGTTGCTCGGGGAGAGAGGAGGGAGGCATGGAACCAGGTAGGGAGCCTGCTGGGCCTGCCAACCCCCACGCCCCAACACTAGCAGGGGGTCCCAGCCTGTGCGCCACCACCTATGTCCCACCAGAACCAGCAGGGGTCCTGCCCCCCTGCAACAGGCAGGCTGCCCTTCCCCAGCACCCGCAGGGCCCCCAGGGGCCCCCCACCCCCCAAATTTTATTCACTGGTATTTTTAGTGAAAGTATGGACAGGTCACAGGCCATGAATTTTTGTTTACTGCCCATGACTTACCTTTGACTTTTACTGAAAATACCCATGACTAAAACGTAGCCATATTAATATGTAAATAGACGCTCTCTGAAGAAACCCACTCCCCTCCCAAGTTGTAAAGGAAGTATTGTCACAGACAAGTGGAAGAAAAAAAAATTCAATTCTGAGGATATAAATGCTAAGAGGAAATAAATGAATGAAAAACTGTCATACATCATTTACATTTAGTAAAAACCAGTGTCTCATCACTCTTCTCCCTGACGTACACTTCCTTTTCCCGGGTATGATAAAATACTGTGTTTTCTTCTCAAGGTTAAGTTTCGCTACAAAACTTGGTATTTATAGATTCATAGACTCTAGGACTGGAAGGGACCTTGAGAGGTCATCGAGTCCAGTCCCCTGCCCTCATGGCAGGACCAAACACTGTCTAGACTATCCCTCATAGACATTTATCTAACCTACTCTTAAATATCTCCAGAGATGGAGATTCCACAACCTCCCTAGGCAATTTTATTCCAGTGTTTAACTACCCTGACAGTTAGGAACTTTTTCCCAATGTCCAACCTAAATCTCCCTTGCTGCAGTTTAAGCGCATTGCTTCTTGTTCTGTCATTAGAGGCTAAGGTGAACAAGTTTTCTCCCTCCTCCTGATGACACCCTTTTAGATACCTGAAAACTGCTATCATGTCCCCTCTCAGTCTTCTCTTTTCCAAACTAAATAAACCCAATTGTTTCAGCCTTCCTTCATAGGTCATGTTCTCAAGACCTTTAATCATTCCTGTTGCTCTTCTCTGGACTCTCTCCAATTTCTCCACATTTTATTTGTATTTACTAAATGTCAACAATCTACAGCAGTGGTTTTCAACCTGTGGTCTGTGGATCCTTGGGAGTCTGTAGACTATGTCTAAGATTTCCAAAGGGGTCAGCCTCTCCATTTGAAATTTTTTAACAGTCCGCAAATGAAAAAAGGTTGAATATCACTGATCTACAGCAATACTTCCTTTACAACAGTGTAATAAAAAGAATAATTTCCTAGCGAGCTAATGGATACTTTCCAAATATTTGCATAGCTATATTAATTATGATTCTGTTGAATTGTACACTAGTAAACTGCACAGGAAACAATTAACACTGGAGAAGAATACTTGAATTTAGTACAGGATGTCTGTTAGCCAATGAAAGTCAGAGAAGCCTGAAGAACAGTGAGTGCAACCTGTTTCAATTACTGCACTGTAATTAATAAAATAAGGCTGTAAAGACTGTTATAATTACAAACGAGAGAAAAGGTTTCTCCAAATACTTCATTTTACAGAGCAGCGGGATTGAAATTTTACCGTCTTCCATAAGTGACAGTAGGGGTTTCATCTCAATAGCTCCCCAGCATTACACACTCTGTACATGAAGGCAATTTCTGGAGTTCGATCACTTTTTAACCTCCATATAAATAATAAATGGGCACATACTCTACTCTCTGCTACAGACACTAATTCTGGGGTTACTCCACTGAAGTTAATGGAGTTACTTCAGATTTACACTTGGGTATCAAAGAGCAGAGTTTGGCTCTACAGAACTACCAAGTATTATCATTATTATTGTTGTTATAGACTTCTTAAAACATGTTGAATATATCAACTGATATGTTTGGCTATTGCCCTACAAAAGCAAAGATGCATAATTATATTTTCTTTGTTGGGTTGCCAAGTTGGATTTCCTCTGTTCGAAAAGGGCATCAGCTTTTAAAAATTGACTATGGTCATGGAAGAACTGAAAAGCTAAACACAAAATGCTAAAAAGCAGCATTTTCAAAGCAAACATTAAGTTCTTAAAGGTTGCAAGTGTACCAGTAGTGCTCCCTTAGTCCTACATAGACCTTACTCTTTGGATTTCTGCTTAAAAGGAGACTGATATTATTTAAGAACATAAGAACAGCCATACTGGATCAGACTAAAGGTCCATCTAGCCCAGTATCCTGTCTTCTGACAGTGGCCAATGCCAGGTGCCCCAGAGAGAATGAATAGAACCAGTAATCATCAAGTGATCCATCTCGTTGCCCATTCCCAGCTTCTGGCAAAGAGAGGTTAGGGATACCATCCTTGCCCATCCTAGCTAATAGCCATTGATAGACCTATCCTCCATGAATTTATTTAGTTCTTTTTTGAACCTTATTATAGTCTTGGCCTTCACAACATCCTCTGGCAAGGAGTTCTGCAGCTTGACTGTGCGTTGGGTGAAAAAATACTTGTGTGTTTGTTTTAAACCTCCTGCCTATTAATTTCCTTTGGTGGTCCCTAGTTCTTGTGTTACCTGTATTATTGTAGCACCTTGAAGCCTGAAGTCATGGCTCAGGAACCCACTGTGCTGCTAAGTGGAAGGACAGTTCCTTCCACAAACAGCTTGTAATCTAAGTGTAAAACCAAGAGACAAAACAAATGGATACAGATAGATGGGGGAATATAAGGACACAATGAGACAACAATGGTCAGAATGACATGCTGTGGCCTCTCTGCACCAGTGGCCTAGTTTTTGTCCAGTTTTTTGGAGCCATCACAGAAAAGGAGAGAGTTGGAAGGAGGATATTGATGTAGCTTTGCAGCTATTTACTCAGAACTCCTCTAATGTGTAAGGGTCAGCATGGGAGAAAGCACGAAGGTGTTTGAAAACTTAACAGTTAGAGGATGGATGCTGTCATCATTGACCAGTCGGAGGCAAGAGTCAACATCTTGGTAGTGAATGAGAGATGATAGGTAGTGCAGGCTGCAAGGGGCTCTGAAAGTGAAGATGAGTTACAGGTTTGATGCAAGAGAGAAGGGGGAAAGTCAGTGGAAAGCCATAAAGAAAGGGGTGACATGGTTAAAGCAACAGGCTTTTGCAGCAGCATTCTGGACGGTAAGACTGAATTTACCAAGGCCAGAGAAAAGGCTATTGCAGTATTTGAGACACGCATTGATGAAAGGCTGGACAAGAGTTTTAGTTGTGTGAATAGATGGGCAAGGTTATATCTTGGGGCTGTCATGCAGAAAGAATCAACAAGACATTGATGTAGGTTGGATGTGAGGATCTAGAGAGAGGTCCGAGTCAAAGATGACACCAGATTATGTGTATGAGCAACACACAGGCAAGTGGGGTTGTCCACAGGAAAAAGAAAAGAGGCAGCTGGGAGGCCTTCAAGGGGAAGATAAAGAGCTCTCTTGTAGCCATGTTGCACCTGAGCTGACAGCAAGACAGCCAAAAGGCTATTTCAGAGAGAAATGCTAAGATATTAGTTTGGACAGGAGACAGGAGTAGAAAGGTAGATCTGTGAGGTGGCCCATAGAGTTGAATTTGTGTTTGTGGAGGAAATTACCCAGAGAAAGAGGTGCAGAGGGAGAAGAGAAGGGGACCAAAGACAGAGCCTTGCAGAATTCCCCACAAAATTGGGAGACAGCATGATGAAGATCCTCCAAAGGACACGCTGAAGGAGCAATGAGAGAGTTAGGAGGAGAACTAGGAGAGGGAGAAAACAGTTATGGAAGCTAAGGGAGGATAAGATTTCAAGAAGAAGAAAATGGTCAACTATCAGGTCAACGAGGATGAGGATGGAGTACTTGTTCTGAGATATAGCTAAGAAGAGACCATTGGCAAGAACAGTTTCAGTTGAGAGCAAGAGACAAAAGCTGGACTGCAGAGGGTCTAAGATGGAACTAGAAAGGAGGAACTCCAGACAGCAATTGTAAACAACCTGTTCAATAACCTTAGAAATAAAAGGGAAACGGGAGATAAGGTGGTAGTTGAGATGTAATTAAGTTGGAGAAGTAGAGTTGTTCAGCTAGGAAGATGGCAGAACTTAGAGAGGAAAGAACAAATCTGTAGTGAAGGAAGGTCAGCCTCATCACAGAATTTCTGCTAGAGATGCTCCATTACATGGGAGCAGGAACAGAGGAAGCAGCTATTGAGAGTGAGCCAGGACTAGGGAGATGGTAGAGCGGACCTTGCAATGGGAAAGAGGAGCAAAAGGGTAAGGATGGAGGAGAGGAAAAACAGAATCAACCACCACAACCGTAGAAAAGAGGGCTGAAAGCAGACAAGTTGTTAGCATTGGATTGAAAATAAGAATGTCAGAATGTCCATCCCAGGACATACCAAGGGTCCATCTAGGCCAGTATTCTGTTTTACGACAGTAGCTGGTGCCAGATGCTTCAGCGGGAGTGAACAGAACAGGGCAATTGTTGAGTGATCCATCCCCTGCCATCCAGTCCCAACTCCTGGAAGCCAGAGGCTTAGGGACACTCAGAGCATGGGACTGCATCCCTGATCATCTTGGCCAATGGCCACTGATGGACCTATCCTCCATGAACTTATCTAGTTCTTTTTTGAACATAGTTTGGCCTTCATAACATCTTCTGGCAACAAGTTCCAAAGGTTGACTGTGCGTTGTGTGAAGTGCTTCCTTTTCTTTGTTTTAAACTTGCTGCCTTTTAATTTTATCCTGTGACCCCCTGGTTCTTGTGTTACATGAAGGGACAAACAACACCCCCTTACTCATTTCCTCCACACCATTCATGATTTTATAGACTTCTATCCTATCCCCATTTGGTCGTCTCTTTTTCCAAACTGAACAGTCCCAGTCCTTTTCTCTCCTCTCATATGGAAGCTGTTTCATACCCCTAATCACTTTTATTGCCCTTCTCTGTACCCTTTTCATTTCTAATACATCTTTTTTGAGATGGGGCAACCAAAACTGAACGCAGTATTCAAAGTATGGGCATATCATGGCTTTATATAGTGTCATTATGATATTTTCTGTCTTATTATCTAACCCTTTCCTAAGGGTTCCTAACATTGTTAGCTTTGACTGCAGCTGCACATTAAGCAGATATTTGCAGAGAACTATCCACATGACACCAAGATCTCTTTCTTGAGTGATAACTAATTTAGACCCCATCAGTTTGTATATAGAGTTGGGATTATATTTTCCAGCGTGTATTACTTTGCATTTATCAACACTAAATATCATCTGCGATTTTGCTGCCCAGTTACCCAGTTTTGTGAAATCCTTTTCTAATTCTTCACTGTCTGCTTTGGACCTAGCTATCTTGAGTAATTTTGTACTTTTCTACTTCACAGTTTATTCCTTTCTCCAGATCATTTATGAATATGTTGAACGTCATTGTTCCCTGTATAAACTCTTGAGGGACACCACTATTTACTCTCTCCATTGTGAAAACTGACCCCTTGTTTTCTTTTTACCAGTTACTGACCCATGAGAGAAACTTCCTTCTTATCCCATGACTGTTTACTGTGGTTAAGAGCCTTTTGTGAGGGATCTTGTCAAAGGCTTTCTGAAAGTCCAAGTACACTATATGCACTGGATCACCCTTGCTCAGATGCTTGTTGACTCCCTCAAAATAATTCTAATAGATTCTTTCCATTCAAAACATGGAAAGGTCAAGTGACTGGGGGAGTGTAATAACCGATACTGAAAAAGACCAAGTGATGGTCTGAGAGGGGGAACTCAGCAACAGAGAGATCAGAGCTTGGTGAATTTCCACATCAACAGCTCTTTTGGTGAATGGGAGAGTTGAACCAAGGCTAACAAGATCATCCATTTTCCTATTAACAATATGCAGGTCACATTAGATTTTTTTTTTAAACCATTTGTATTGTTTACTCAGCATGGATAAAGAAACTAGACCAGTCTGTTTATAGTCAATTCACTTTCTGGTCCTCATGAACCCAGTATAGTGCTGCTATGTTTAGTTTCTTGTCTTGGGTGGATGAAGCTCCCCTGCAAGAGGCTAATGCAAAAGGGATACGGATGCAGATCTGGAACGCAAATGAGCTATATCAAGTGATATAATCTTCCACCAAGAGAAAAGGGTGGCCTGTAATGAAACTTATGATGAGTTAAACTTCAGAGGTAGCAGCTGTCAGTATAAGCCACCTTCATTTCCATCCACATGATCTTCTTAGGGATGGAAAAACAAAAGTATGCCCAGCCTCTCACAGAGTAGGGAGCTAAAGTAGAGCATGGTTGAAAAGATTCCCTTTAAGTGGATTCTTGCTGCAGTCACTACAGAACTACACAACTCAGAACCTCTGATACAGCCACAATCCCTGTTGTTGGCTGCTAGGGGTATGGAGGGACAACTTTTTCTGAAAGCTCCTTTCCCTGAAATTACAATACAGGGGGAAAATGGCTATCCTGGAGCTTTGGAGAAGAGGCAGTGGCTGAAGACAATGGAAAAACTTTTTTAATGAATATGATAAGGTTCTGGACTAACACCTTTCATCATTCTTTCCCTAAAGAGACTTCCTTCCCAAACATCGATACATTCACTATATTAACACTGCAGATAAACTGAACAGCAGCAATTGCGAGAGAGAAATTATTTTTCAATAGCCATATATTATATAATTAACAGGCCTAATAGAATATCTATTCATTCTCTTGGAGAGCAGTAGTGTTTGCAAACACAATTTAAGTACCAACTAATAAACTCTTCTAAAGACATGCAAGGTCAATCAGACAGAAAATGTGAATTTGGAATTATTTTTGAAAACACTCTGGGTCTGATCCACACAGATATTGAGGCCCCACAAATATCATTAGAGCCAGAGAGCGAGTATTGAAGAAATTGCAAAGTACTTTTTAGAGATTAAGACCTTTTGTTTTAAATTCACTGGCATACATTTGTACCATGCACATTTTGTATTTACATCACCACTATTTGAAATTCCACATTTTGTTTTTAGACACAAATGAAAATAGTTTAATCTATTTAGGTTTTCAAATCAATTAATTTCCATTCTAGTGAATTGCTCTCTGATCTTCTCTTTGCCTAGTAGCTCTTCTTTACATGGGCCACACTGTATGACAATTCTACCTTTTCCTTATTTTTATTTATACACTTTTCTCTTCTCACTTACAAAACTCTTTTCTCTATAAAATATAGGAATGGATACTGTTAAAGCTCTTTCTATTCCCTGTCCTGCCATATTTCAGGGGCATCCTAATTCCAGACTTCCAGTTGCCCTGAAGCCCTAACACCATTTCCCCCTCCCTAGTGGCTTGTGTTGGGTTGGTGGCCATCGATTAATCACAATCCAACATGTTGATAGTGAAAAAAGTTTCCACTTAAAGCAGGGATCTCAAGCTCAAACCACCATGAGGGCCACATGAGGACTAGTACGTTGGCCAAGGGCCACAACACTGAAACCTTTTCATACAACGATACAAAAGTATAGTAAAACATGAAATATACTTTTATATAAATAACACACACACACTATATCCTATGCTATTAAAAGTCAATTTATTAACTTTAAAAACTAATGCAAAAAGGGTTTTAATAAAATATAAACACCTGTAACTATTCCTTATGTGGTCAATAACACTGACGATGATCTACACTAACAGTCTATCAACATAGCTGTAATGGCAGAAACTTTTTAAATTAACTATTCTTACAAAATACACTGCCACTTTTAACAAACATTCTTCCCAACTACTCTCAGCACAGAATCATACATGCTGAACTTCATACCTCAGACTGTTCATCTAGTCCATGAGGCCCGCTCCTGCCCCGCTCTTCCCACCCGTTCCCCACCCCAATCCAACCCCTTCCCCAAATCTCTGCCCCGGCCCTGCCTCTTCTCCACCTCCTCCTGAGCATGTCGCATCCCTGCTCCTACCCCCTCCCCCTGGAAAGTCCTAAGTACCACCAAACAGCTGTGAAGTAGGCAGAGGAGCGGGGACGCAGCGCACTCAGGGGGGAAGGATGAGGGAGGTGGTGGGTGAGGGGATCTTGGCTGCTGGTGGAGTGGGTGCCTATGGTAGGCCACAGGACATAACTTCACGGGCCACACTGTGTTTGAGACTCCTGGCAAAAGTGTGGTTTTATTTTGAGAAAAGCGATTCTATTAAACTGCATTGTGAGGTTCCCTGTTTATTATGCCTCACTCATTGAAAAACAATTGCCCAAACAGATTGTTTGTATTATGATATTGCCTAGGAACCCCAGTCATGTACCCAGATTCTAGTATGAGATCAACAGAACAAAGTGGTAGAAAACAATGTGTTAAGCAGCCAGCTCTGCAAACACACCTTGGGATCTGAAAGTCAAGCTATGTTTGTCTTTTGTCATAGTGACAGATTCTGCAGGGCAAACACTTGTGTAACCCTCTGAAAAGAACTGTTGCATGTTACAAACAGAATTTGAACTTGCAACTGGAGCTTTGCTAACAAGTCACAAGCCAGAACAGAATCCAGCTCAATTTCCAGTAGCTATGCTGGTTCTGTAGTGTAAAACAAAAAGGGGAAATGTTGCAAATTTTTGGGTCACAGACAAAACTGAATACACGTAGAGAACAGACCTGTTGAGTAAAAGGTTGCTGCTTTTACATAACATTTTACAAGACAAAATGAACATCTGCAAAGCCTAATCCAATTAAACAAATTTGTAAATGGAAATGAGTGATCAATTTAAAAGGAAAACTCCAGTGATTTCTTAGACAGCTATACACATGTTAAATAAGAACGTTTTTCATTTATGATAAATGATTTTCATTACCTCCTTTTAGAAAATAAGGCTGCTTTCTCCATCGGTGGGGCCTACTATCTTAATGATACTCCCCAGCCAAGGACCCTGCTTGATGGTAAAAACTGGTACTGACAGAATCTATTTCTGCTTTAGAAAACTTTGGAAATCAGATTTCCCTGAATTGTTTCAGTAACATTATTTACCTGGGATTGGAACAAGGTACCCTTTGAGTATTCACATTGTCACATAATGGTTCTCCTCCATGGTAGATACCAGTTCGGACATAGATCTGAAAATAACGTGTTTAAGCATTAGCACCTGAATTTATTTCAATACTAGACCCTAGTCCGAACAAAGGTTTTACTGTAAATACCAACACTGTTAGATGCTGATTAGAACCATGTGTCACACTTTAATTTCTATCAATTTGAGAAAAAGCTATATGGCATAAATGAGTTCACATACTGTAAAGTACTCCTACTGTGCTTCTGGAAGAAAATTTTAGTTTACTATCTCTGCATCACCATTTCAAAGTTAGTTATGACTACATTTCAAATAATAACTTTAAGTAGTAACATAACTGGAATTTATCCTTGATTACCAGGGCAAGCCATGGGGATGGACGGATAAACAGGGCAACTTCCAAGCACACAAAAGAGCTAGAGTGGTAACAGTTTAAACTGAATACAATTATCCCCCTTGTTTTTTCTCTTTCAAGTAAGGGTAGTAAACTCGTCCACAGAACTGTTCAAACTTGTCCCAGTTCTTACAGTAATGGCTCTTAAAGCATAGAATTTGTTGTTTTAAGATACACAAGAAACATCTTTACTTAGCTTTTCCTGCTTCTCCTCAGGTTTATTTTAGATAAACCACCAAATTAAGATCTGATACTACAAATTGCTAAGCATTCAACTCAGAACCTCAATGCTTTGGGTTTCATAGACTGTAAGCTACAGTAGTATGTAAAAAGGGAAAATTTTAGAAGTTTTATGATGCTTCTTATTAAATGAGTAAGACAAAATTCTCAGATTTGGGTGTCTAAAACAAGTGGCCTAATTTTCTAATATGTCATGTAATTCCTAGTACCCACTGAAATCAATGTCAGCTGAGGGTGCTAAAAAACTCTGAAAAATCAGGTAATGTATTAGGATACCTAAAGAAAGATTTAGGTATTTCAGGCAGCCAAGTTTGAAAGCATAAGTCTGAATTTAAAGGTAGCATTGAGAGCAGCGTGCGTGCACACCACTTTCAACTTCCGGAAGACACTTTCAGTTTTGTTTTGTTTCTTAAAGAGGCGTTTATGTGGACTTTTCAAATACACTGCAGCTTAACCATGATTTTTCCCTTATTTGATAGTCTACCACAGGGGTAGGTAAACTTTCTGGCCCGAGGCCACATCTGGGAATAGAAATTGTATGGCGGACCATGTTGGCTTTGCGAACAGGGGCTACTAACAGGGAATTTTCACAAGGGAGTTCTCCAGGTGAAGGAGGAGAAAATACAGCACCCTTGGGGTAAATGGCTGTTTGTAGTGTGTGTTTGAGGTTACTTGCTGTGTGCTGAGTTTGTGTTTGTCTGTTTGTTTGGTTGTTTGAAGGACTGTGTGCTGTGGCTGGCAGCTGGAAGCTGTGAGCTTCAAAGTAGGGTTTGAAAGCTAGAAGCCTCTGTTAATTGGCAGAGCCTTAGTCAGTGGGCAGGACTATCAAGAAGGCCAGGGCTTTATAAAGCAGTGTGCAAGCAACTAGGGAGCTCTGTGACCAGGGGCTGCTAAGAGGGAGTTTCGCAAGGGAGTTTGGAAGGGGAGTGGGAAGGTGGCAAGGTTCACTTACTGTTCTTTAAAACCTGTAAACTAAACTACATTCAAAACTTCTTGATTTAAACAAAACCCTTTCATTAACTAGGTAGCTGCAGGAGACAATGCAGGCAGAAGCCCAGCAGCGGGGGGGGAGGGGGGGTCCAATTTATTGTGCTGAGTGCAGCATGTATGATTACCTGCCCTGTGGCAGGTGGCATGTGTGTGCATTTGGTGCAAGGAGCTCCTAGCCCTCAGAGACCACATACAGGCTTTGAAGGCCAGGGTGGCAGAACTGGAAGAGCTAAGGGAGGCAGAGAGGTATGCTGATGAGGCTTTCCAGGACACTGTAGAATTGTCCCACCTCCGGTCAGACAGCCCCTGCCTGCACGGTTGAGGAGGATGAAAGGCCCAGGGAAGCAGACAGTCAATGAGAGCAGAGGGAAACCTTTCCGTAGTTCGGACCCACCTTCCAGATGGTGTTAGGTTATCCTCTCGCACTGAGGTTACCTCTCCGGGTGAAGGAACTCCAGGCACCAGGAAAAGGCAGGTGTTAGTAATGGGAGATTTGATCATTAGAAACATAGATAGTTGGGTTTGTGATGACTGAGAGAACCGTATGGTGACTTGCCAGCCTGGTGCAAAGGCTGCGGATCTCGAGGCATCTGGATAGACTTATGTGTAGTGCTGGAGAGGAGCTGGTGGTCGTGGTACATGTAGGTACCAATGACATAGGGAAAGGTAGGATAGACGTCCCGGAGGCCAAATTTAGGCTGCTAGGGAAGAGTCTGAAATCCAGGACCTCTATGGTGGCATTCTCAGAAATGCTCCCAGTTCCACGAGCAAGGCCAGGTAGGCAGGCAGAGCTTCAGAGTCTCAATGTGTGGATGAGATGATGGTATAGAGAGGAGGGGTTCAGATTCTTTAGGCACTGGGGAAACTTTTGGGATGGGGGGGAGCCTATACAGGAGAGATGGGCTCCACCTAAACCAAAGTGGAACCAGACTGCTGGCACTTAACATTAAAAAGGTTGCAGAGCAGTTCTTAAACTAGGAGATGGCGGAAAGCCGACTGCTGCAGAGGAGCATGTGGATCGGACAGAGACTTCTCTTACAGGAGAGTCTATTGATAGAGAGTCTCTGGGTTGAAGTCAGGAGCAGAGGATGGAAGAGGGCCAGATCAGATGAAAAACAATCAATAAAGAATCAGACACATCAGAAAAGGGCAGACAAACAAACAGTGACAAGTGTTTTACACAAATGCTAGAAGTCTAAATAATAAGATGGGTGAACTAGAGTGCCTTGTGATAAAGGAGGATATTGATATAATAGACATCACAGGAGCCTGGTGGACTGAGGACAAATCAATGGTACACAATCGTTCCGAGGTACAAATATATCGGAAGGACAGAACAGGTCGTTCAGGGGTGGGAGTGGCACTGTATGTGAAAGAAAATGTAGAATCAAAACAAAGTAAAAATCTTAAGTGAATCCACATGTTCCATAGAATCTCGATGGATAGTAATTTCATGCTCTATTACGAATATACCATCAGGGACCACCTAACCAGGACAGTGACAGTGATAGTGATGATGAAATGCTAAGGGAAAATAGAGAGGCTATCAAAATTAAGAACTCAATAATAGTGGGGGATTTCAATTATCCTCATATTGACTGGGAACATGTCACCTCAGGACGAAATGCAGAGACAAAATTTCTCGATACTTTAAATGACTACTTCTTGGAGCAGCTGGTACAGGAATCCACAAAGGGAGAGACAACTCTCGATTTAGTCCTGAGTGGAGCGCAGGAGCTGGTCCAAGAAGTAACTATAACAGGACCACTTGGAAAACAGTGACCATAATATAACAACAACATTTAACATCCCTGTGGTGGGAAGAACATCTCAACAGCCCAAACACTGTGGCATTTAATTTCAAAAAGGGAACTATGCAAAAATGAGGGGGTTAGTTAAATAGAAACTAAAAAGGTAGAGTGACTAAAGTGAAATCCCTGCAAGCTGCATGGACACTTTTTAAAGACACCATAATATAGGCCCAACTTAAATGTATACCCCAAATTAAGAAACACAGTAAAACAGCCACCGTGGCTTAACAACCACGTAAAAGAAGCAGTGAGAGATAAAAAGGCATCTTTTAAAAAGTGGAAGTCAAATCCTAGTGAGGTAAATAGAAAGAAGCATGAACTCTGCAAAATTAAGTGTAAAAATGTAATAAGATAAGCCAAAGAGGAGTTTGAAGAATTCAAAAGGTAATAAAATGTTTTTTAAGTACATCAGAAGCAGGAAACCTGCTAAACAACCAGTGAGGCCCCTGGATGATCGAGATACAAAAAGGAGCGCTTAAAGACGATAAAGTCATTGCGGAGAAACTAAATGGATTCTTTGCTTCAGTCTTCACAGCTGAGAATGTTAGAGAAATTCCCAAACGTGACCCGGCTTTTCTTTTGTAGGTGACAAATCTGAGGAACTGTCACAGATTGAAGTGTCACTAGAGGTGGTTTTGGAATTAACTGATAAACTCAACATTAACAAGTCACTGGGACTAGATGGCATTCACCTAAGAGTTCTGAAAGAACTCAAATGTGAGGTTGCGGAATTATTAACTATGGTTTGTAACCTGTCCTTTAAATCGGCTTCTGTATCCAATGACTGGAAGATAGCTAATGTTACGCCAATATTGAAAAAGGACTCTAGAGGTATGCTGGCAATTACAGACCGATAAGTCTAACGTCAGTACCAGGCAAATTAGTTGAAACAATAGTAAAGAAAAAAATTGTCAGACACATAGAAGAACAAAGTGTTGGGCAAAGGTCAGGATGGTTTCTGTAAAGGGAAATCGTGTCTTACTAACCTATTAGAGTTCTTTGAATGTGGACAAAGGGGATCCAGTGGACATAGTGTACTTAGATTTCCAGAAAGCCTTTGACAAGATCCCTCACCAAAGGCTCTTATGTAAATTAAATTGTCATGGGATAAAAGGGAAGGTCCTTTCATGGACTGAGAAATAGCTGAAAGATAGGGAATAAATGATAAATTCCCAGAATGGAGAAGGGTAACCAGTGGTGCTCCCCAAGGGTCAGTCTTAGGACCAATCCTATTCAACTTATTCATAAATGATCTGGAGAAAGGGATAAAAATTGAGGTGGCAAAGTTTGCAGATGATACTAAACTGCTCAAGATAGTTAAGACCAAAGCATACTGTGAAGAACTTCAGAAAGATCTCACAAAACTAAGTGATTGGGCAACAAAATGGCAAATGAAATTTAATGTGGATAAATGTAAAGTAATTCACATTGGAAAAAATAACTCCAACTATACATACAATATGATGGAGGCTAATTTAGCTACAACAAATCAGGAAAAAGATCTTGGAGTCATCATGGATAGTTTTCTGAAGATGTCCATGCAGTGCACAGAGGCAGTCAAAAAAGCAAACAGGATGTTAGGAATCATTAAAGAGGGGATAGAGAATAAGACGGAGAATATATTATTGCCCTTATATAAAATCGATGATACGCCCACATCTTGAATACGGATGTGGTCTCCTCATCTAGAAAAAGATGTACTGGCACTAGAAAAGGTTCAGAGAACGGCAACTAAAATGATTAGAGGTTTGGAACAGGTCCCATATGAGGAGAGATTAAAGAGGCTAGGACTTTTCAGTTTGGAAAAGAGGAGACTAAGGGAGGATATGATAGAGGTATATAAAATCATGAGTGACGTGGAGAAAGTAGATAAGGAAAAGTTATTTACTTATTGCCATAATACAAGAACTAGGGGCCACCAAATGAAAGTAATGGGCAGCTGGTTTAAAACAAAATAAAAGGAAGTTCTTCTTCACACAGCGCACAGTCAACTTGTGGAACTCCTTGCCTGAGGAGGTTGTGAAGGCTAGGACTATAACAGCGTTTAGAAGAGAACTGGATAAATTCATGGAGGTTAAGTCCATTAATGACTATTAGCCAGGATGGGTAAGGAATGGTGTCCCTAGCCTCTGTTTGTCAGAGTTTGGAGATGGATGGCAGGAGAGAGATCACTTGATCATTACCTGTTAGGTTCACTCCCTCTGGGGCACCTAGCATTAGCCACTGTCAGTAAATAGGATACTGGGCTAGATGGACCTTTGGTCTGACCCAGTATGGCCATTCTTATGTTCTTATGAATGCTCACAAAATTGGGATTGGGGTACGGGAGTAGATGAGGGCTCTGTTTGGGGGTGTGGGCTCTGGGGTGGGGCCAGAAAAGAAAATTTCAGGCTGCGGGGGGAGGGGGGGGGGGCTCTGGCTGGGGCTGCAGGCTCCGGGGTGGGGAGTTTTAGGGTTCAAGAGGGTGCTCCAGGCTGGGATTGAGGGGTTCAGAGGGCAGGAGAGGGATTAGGGCTGGGGTAGGGGCATGGGGGAAGAGGCTCAGGGGTGCAGGCTCCAGGCGACACTTACCTCAAGTGGCTCCCAGAAGCAGCAGCATGTCCCTCCTATGGCTCCTATGCTGAGGTGCAGCCAGGTGGCTCTGCATACTGTCCCATCCGCAGGCACCATCCCTGCAGCTCCCACTGGAGCACTGGAGGGCGCCATTGGACTGTGTAGGAGCCGAAGGGAGTCATGCCTCTGCTTCTGGGAGCGGGAGCTCAAGGGCCGGCTTAGAACAGCCTGTAGTTTGCCCAGCCCTGATCTATCATGTACTTTTAGTTAGAAAATTTGCTTTGAAAATATAAAAACTTTGCTAGTTGTCTGTATGCTCTGTACGCGCCAAGGCCCTGTCCAATACTCACTGGTCAGTGGGAGTCCTTCCACTGACTTAAGTGTGAATTAGGCCCCTAATTAACACTAGTAACTGGTATCAACATATACTGTTGACAAATTGATTGCCTAATTTGGTTAGAGAGGCCTATTGAACTGAGAGTGGCTCAGTGTTTTTATTCTGATTCTAGGCAATAATTTAACATCCATGCATTCAGAATTTCACTTACCTTGTCAATGTCTCGAATGTTTACATTTACATAGGTGGCACAAAGAATTCTTATCCTGAGAGCACTGTTTATGACCCAGAGAGATTTGGCTGAAGCTTCGCCATTCATGTATGGTGTAGCTGTAGAGATCCGCCTGGAATAAGATGGCATTGTAAAGGTATCCAGTGGCAGCTGGGTATAAAGGCTTTCCTTAGCCATCAGCATCAAGTTGGGCATTCGGCCAAGCATTATACAACTTCTTATGTACTGCAATAGTTGGAAGAAAAAAAAAAGGGGAGGAAAAAAAGACTGTTTTGCTGTATTTTCTTTGTAATCAACACTTAAAAATATTAAAGGAAAGCTTATATAAAATCCAGAAGGCTAAGAAAATTACATTTAATAAGCTCTTGTAGCAGTTATCTTTATAAAATCCTTTACATTGGTGTTGTAACTGAAAACAATGTTTTTAACTAGCTTATTGCACATGACCAAGCAGGCAGCATGATATACATATTTTAAGGAAAAAAATAATAATGTCTGAAGCAGTAGGACATCCTATCTGAATTCCATGTTTCCAGCTAGCAGTAAAGGGCTGGACGTGTCGTGTTACAATAGTGGTACAGTCTCTAAAGAGAAAGCAACACAACTCAGGTCAGTCTCGGTCACCAGGTCTATTGAGTAACACTGATGTCTGCTCCAGAGGGAGCAGCTCACCTACTCTTCCATCCAGTGGTTCCCTGTCAAAGTGATAGTTATTACTTAAGACAAAAAACAACAAGGCTAGGAGAAAAAGAGAGAAACCTAGGAACAAAAGAAAAATTAAGAACGACTTACCTATAATTTCTGCAGTGGAGGGATTCTCCATATTGTTATTTCAATACCCACAAATCAAATAGGAGTTAGAATATCTATTTCTAAATAAAAATGTCATTTACAGTAGTAATGTCCATTTTGTAATTTAGCATTCTCTCTCTCAGAAATTTAGGGGTGTATTTCCAAAAGTGCTCAGCATTGGCCTTTACTTAATCAGAAAAAATTCCCACTGACTTCAATGGGAGCCTGGATAGGCCAAAGCTGAGCACTTCCACTGCATTTTTATTTATATGGCAATAACTGTACACAGTAAAGTCAATTGCACAAAAATTTGAGTTAGTTGGCTAATATGAATTTTCATTTTCTGACTTCTGAATTAGTTCAAGAAATGAAACTTATGTCAGTCACAGAATCTTAATACATTATTCCCTTACTGCCCTCCCAATTTTAATTCTTCTAGTGTATTTTTAAATAAATCCATTAATTTACAACAAGTAACTCACCTTATACTGGCTCAGAGGATATTTTTCTAGCAAGTATTCATCACAGCCGCACACTTTTAAAATATACTTGCCCTGGTATTCTAAAACGCAGAGTTTTAGTTGTTCAGATGACAGCAACATACTTCGTGTTTTTTTCCTGATTGCTTCAGCAATAACTTGCTCAGGAACACAGTCATGGTTGATTTTTAAGGTATATTTCTGCTTGTCATTGTTCGGGGACACTATTACCCATATCACCACTATTATTTGCCCTGGAATAATGTGAAATAACATCAGATTCTATTATTGCCTATACATCGTCTTCTAAAGAAACTGGTCAGACTCAGAATTGCTTGTCATAATCCTTACTGAAAGAACATGCAGGCACAATTCACAGCCCAAAGTGCAGAGAACCTTCTGCAAAAGTGCTCAGAGGACTGTACTTACATTGACTTCTGAAAAAGCCATTCTGGTCTTACTGTCCAAGCACATGTACATTCAAACGGTCATTTAACTACAGAACTATTTCTAAACAACTAGTACTTATTCAGCCAATCTTATTCCAGTGACAATATGACTATTCTGTAATTAAGGACTAAAAAGATAGTTTATGTTTCCAGGATCATTTAATTCTATATGTTCTAAATATTATGAGAGACACTTCTGAACTCAGACAAAAATGCTAATAGCAGCTGGCAAATCAGTCCACCCTGTCACATAATCACTGAAACAGTTGCATTAATCAGCGCAATAACTGGATAACTCAAGCTGTAAAAGGTTTTCCTAGTTCAGTGTTCTATATTCTATGTGCTTGATCAAATGTGGCATGTCTTTTGAGTTCAACTCCTACTAAGCAGGTTATCCTGACTGAAGACAAAAGTGTGTAACCAAGTTGTAAGATGTTGCTACAGTGTATTAAATATACTACATAAATAATGATTCACCTGTCTGCCATCACAAATTGTACTAACTGAAATTTTTGTTAATAGAAATAAGTACCATTAAGTCATAGCAAACATTTGTTTTACCTTTATCTAGTTTACTGTATATGTGCTTGGGCAGTTCAGGTGAAGATTCAACATTTGGCGGACAGACATACAATGCTCTACTATGGGGTGCATTCACATCTCGAAGATCCACTGCTTCTTTACATACATTAAGAATATTTCTTCTGAAGTCCTGTACTTCTGGATCCTTAACCATATCAAATTCACAGACAGGCATGCCAATGGCAAAACCTAAGATATTGAAAAAATATTTCAAGTCAGTGACTAATAAATATATCGTAGTACATTTTTCATAGAAATACTATTTTTCTATTGCTGATAGAACAAACATCCTGTATTTAAGCAGCTTATAAAAGCAATTCAAAATATTTGTTCACATTTTATATTAGCCACTAGTCCTCCACTCCCGCAGCTATGCTGTACAATGAAATCATCCTTATACTGTAAGAGTGTACCAGGTAAATCTGGCAGCACTGCACCAGATGAAAGCACATGAAAGGGTTAGAATGGCATATGCTCACTGAAGTAACCTGGGGAGTTTCTGGGTCACCACTGGATGCCTCCCCCTGCCCTCATCACAACCAACATCCTCGACAGGAACAGGACTAACAAGACTTCCTCTGAAATCAGTTAATGAAGCTCCTTAAATTAGGCGGAGGAGTTGCTGTTACAGGACTCTCCCCAAACCTTGACTGGGTTTCACACAAAGTGCTCAGAGCCCTCATCAGCTTCCTTCTATACTTCCAGATCTACTTTACTGCACGTCAACTTTTCAATATTCTAGAATAGCTACAAGATTTAAGCTTTGACTGTCACATTAGGCACTTAACTTAGCTCTGGAAGATTCAGCAAGGGACCAATCCTGCACATTCTTACTCAAGCACATAGTCCCATTTACCTCAGCTGGACTATCCACAGAAGTAAATGTTTATAGGATGGAACCCTCCGATTCTGGGCGTCACTTCAGAAACATGCTATGGGGATCGAGGAGGCATGCAAAGTTGTATCAGCATCCCCATTCCCGCCTCCTGCTGAGGCCACAGTTGCTTGTGAGGGGTTATTCGGCCACTCCCATCCAAGGGGTTGGGGGGAGGGAGGAGTAGGGGTGGGGGAGAGGGTGTCTTCACTGACAGCTAGCCGAGGGCAGGTATTGAGCCTGATTTGCTTCAGACTCAGCTTTGGCCCAGGTGCCACCCGAGGAGCAGTGCTGATAATGCGGTCAGTAGGAGCTCCAGCCTGACCCAATGCCCCCACAGGCGCAGGGGAGACACCACAGTGCTAGTTGGTGAGGAGCTATGGCAAGTCTGGGCAGAGGGCCAAACCAACTGCCCCCTACCTCACAGCAAATGATGCCTCTGCTCAGATTGTACTGATAAGTGATTAATAGCACCTATTCAGGACTACTACTGTATTTTTCAACTTTCCTGAACTTGGAAAAGAGTCTATAGGGGTTCTCAAACTGGGGGTTATTATGTGGAGGTCGTAAGCTGTCAGACTCTATCCCCAAACCCCACTTTGCCTCCAGCATTTATAATAGTGTTAAATATAAAGAAAGTGTTTTTAATTTATGGGCGGGGGTCACACTCAGGGGCTCACATTGTGAAAGGGGTCACTAATACAAAAATTTGACAACCACTGGTCTATACTAACCACCTAGTTTATCTTAAGTAACATTTTGGAACACCCTGGGGGAAAAAGAATAAGTTCTCTCACTTGAGATGTCCCTATTACAATAAATGTAAGATGCATCTGTCAGAGGCTTTAAGATTGGCTCATAAAACTTATTTTTAGCATGAATATTCACTGTAGTGCCACATTCAAGTGAGCAGTAAAATTGCAAATTCAATGTAAAAAGTGAAGATTTTTATCACTGTGTTTTATCTACAAGATTTTATTTTACAAAATATAGTTATCTAGTTTTTCAGACGGATACACTGGAACATCATAAGAAGAAAGCATTTATACAAAACCGGTTTGCTATAGTGATTATTCCAAACAGTTCTTAGTCAATCAAATTGACCAAGTAGTGAGAAAAATCACAGAACATTATAAAAGAAAAGAAGGGGTGAGCCAACTAGTTTGGTTATAATTGTAAAACACATTGGTGATCAGTGCAGGATAGATGAATACAAAAGCATACTACCATAATTTGCATTATTAAATCAAACATTTCCACACGTTTGAAAAAGTTCTGCCCCTTTCTCTCCCCATCTCATTCTCTCTGTGAAGACTTCTTTTCTAAGCATGCTTAAAAAAAAAAAAAAAAAAAAACCACCCAAAACTATTTAAAATAATTATTTAAATCTTTTTAAACAACTGACTTAAATCACATTGAGGCTATGTAAAACCAATTAGACACTCTGTGTTAACACATTATATTACCATTTATAATGAACTAGCTTATTTGAATTTTACAAAATTGCTATATATAGACAAAAAAAAAATCAAAAATTAAGGCTCTGATCTTGTAAACATGTAAGCAGGTACATAACTATGCTCACAGGAATAGTGTCACTAACTTCAACAGGATTACTCATTTGCTAAAAGCTAAGTGCATGCATAAGTGTTTGTGGCACTGGGGGCTAAAATTGTATTTTATTAAAAACAGTCATTTCAAAACAAAACTGCTTCAGTGTTAAAGAAAATTATTTCAATATATTAAACAAAGTTATTGCAAACTTTATTTAAAACAAACAAACACACACAAAAATCACTCAAGTCAAAATTTTCAGAAGCGGGAACCTAAAAGTTAGGCTCTTAAGACACACAGTATGGATGTTAATGAAATCCTGGACTTGTATTTTTCATTTTAAGTGTGAAACTTCTTAGCAGAAAAAAAAAAACTCTACTAATCTGAAATTCCACTAACAAGCAGGAAACATTAAAGAAACAAGTAGAAAATATCCACTTGAGCCATATAAGAATATAAAATAGGGAGAGAAAGAATTAGCAACATATAAATAAAAAAAATCTGATTTGAATGAGAAAATATTACTTGATATTTTAAAATCATGATTTTTTATCCACTGTCTTGTTTCCTCCACTTTCCCCTTCCTTCCACACCCACAAACTCACACTACCTACTCATACTCACCCCTTTATACACCTTTCAAGCCCTAATAGCCAGCAAACTAAACAAACAGCACCAAAGATATGAAGCCAGAGACAATGCTTTGTTGAGAACCCAAGGCCCTCTCACCCACTTTGAACAATCCGCTAGGAAAGAGCGGAGTAGACTTAGACCAGATCACAACTACGTGCCACATTAGTATTTTTCCCCAGTGACTGCATTAGAATTTAAGTGCTTCAGAATTTAATTTTTTTTAAATCTCTAATCAGTCTCTAATCTTTAAGAATTCAAAAGTAGTTACAATGAGTTTAATTTTATACTGCTATTACATGAGGGCAGAACCTGGGAAAATTACCATTTACTCTTTCCCCCAGACTCACTTTAGGATGAAGAGGAAGGTTCTGGATTCCTAACAGGGTGCTGTTCACAGACCCTACACCCAGGGACTCATCTTTTGTAACCATCAGCTATCAAGTGCCTAAAATGTGAATTCCCCAAACACACTGGATGGAAGCACTCTTTCTTGGCACTGCACCCTGATTCTCCTAACTGCTGCAAAAATAGCGATTGTCTGCATTGATCAACCCTTTCCCAGCCTCCATTTGGGGTCCTCCTCCCTAGTGTACACCTCCAGTGCCTACCTCTGTGCTGCCACCTAGAAAAAAGTCATAAGCAACAACGTGAAATCAACAAGATTCTTGGTCAGCTTCACTGTTGCTTACAGGGTTCCCTATTAATCTGCTGCATATTGGAAAGGCTTTGAGTAGCCTACAGCAGAGATTCTCAAACTGGGGGTCAGGACCCCTCAGAGGGTCGCGAGGTTATTCTGGGGGGGGGGGGGTCATCACAAGCTGTCAGCCTCTATCCAAAACCCCACTTTGCCTCCAGCATTTATAATGGTGTTAAATATATAGAAGTGTTTTTAATTTATAAAGGTGGGGGGCGCATTCAGAAGCTTGCTGTGTGAAAGGGGTCAGCAGTACAAAAGTTGAGAACCACTGGCCTACAGGCTTGTTTACACAGAAAAGCGGTACTGTTTTACCTATTCCGAAATACAAAGTACAACCCTAACATCCGTTAGCTCTTCAATCATTACTGTTTCACTGAATATCTCAAATTGTTTCTGACTGTAAGGTAATAAAACCAAATGCAATCAGTATCCAGTTACAATGTGCTCTTCCTTGGCATTCAGCACAAGGATGTCACTGCTCACGCTTGGGACCATATGGCAAAATTACCATGGAAAGCAAAAGAAAGGAACCATGATGAAATTTTCCAAAGCAACTACATCTGTGTCTACACAAAAGTTGTATTGCTTTCACTTACTGAGAGTGATAAAACAGTACAATCCCACAGGTGCATCAGAGTTATATTGGTATGGCTTATACTCATACAGGAAGGTGAAGAAACCATTCTGATACAAGGGACATTGATAACTGTGTCCACGCTAGGGATTGTACTGATATAACTATTTCACTTAAAAAAAATTAACATCCCAACAAAGATAGTTATACTAGTACAAAAACTGCATATAAACCAGGCAAAAACAAAGACATTGCATCTGACTGACTTATACTTGGTTCATGGCTGGAAATTTATCTTCTAGCCTTAACGTACTTTTCCTTTTAAACAAAAGTTTTGAATCTGCAAAAGTTGATGACTTATTAGGGACAACTTCACATTCAACATAGTTAGTAGATTTTTCAAGCCCCTCTCCACCCCACAGTAGGAAGTATCTGTTTCATATTTTGACACTTTGGGTACGTCTATATGGGATTGGCGGGTAGCATTCGATGCATTGGGGATCATCTCGTCTGGACGCGATAAATCAATCCGTGAATCGACGCCCGTACTCCACCTCAGCAGGAGGAGCACGCGGAGTCGACGGGGGAGCTGCAGCAGTCAACTCGCTGCCATGAGAACGGCCAGGTAAGTCGAACTAAGATATTTCGACTTCAGCTACACAAATAGCATAGCTGAAGTTGCGTATCTTAGTTCAACGCCCCCTGCTACTCGCGCTCCAAAATGAGAATTGCAGCAGTTAAAATCCCAACTTTTTATTTGCACAACACAATAAAGGAGTGCTGGTTATATTGTGATCACTGTCTTCGCTATATAGCTCATAACACCACCCTTAATCTCTGCTAGACAGCTGCAGTTTTTGCAAGATGGCAGCAAATTGCAATCGATGAGAATCCCATGCTTATTTCAACTCGTCTTTCAGTATTTTGAAGAGGACAAACTGATTAAGTTAGTTAACTAGGTAAATCAGGAAGCTTTAAAACACAGAACATCTTACCAATTTCCCGATTAAGAATCTTTTCTTCTCTGTTGCCTACTGGTTCAATTACTTTTAAAAAAGGCTGAAAGAGCCGCAGGTCGCAAAGTCGTCGTGTTTCATCAAAAAATTCTTCTCTTTCTGCTTCTTGTGTAACACTTACGAAAATGTAAGAAGATTCATCTTGAAGGAGCTGATAAAGAGGGTATTTTCTTGCTTCTTTAAAGAGTTCATGCTTGATAGTCAGTAGTGTGGCCTCACGGAGGCATTCTAGAGTCACTATCATTCCATTAGGTAGAAGACATTCTACAAGGATCCTTGGTGGCATCAAATGGATGCCCCATAGTTCACCAGATGATGGTCTTGGAGGCATCTTCTTAATCTTTTGGTAAACTTACAACAGAAACCAGTTTAAGCATAGATTCCTACAGGAGAGACCTAAATAAATGTAAAACATTAAAACATATTAGAATGAAAAATATAAACCTCACAAATTAGAACTGATAGAACAGCTTTATATAGACTCTTATATAACCCCAACTGACACAGTATCTGAGCACTTCTGACATGAAATTGGGGCAGGACATACAAATTACTGCATTTTACCAAGGAGGGTGGGGGGAGGCAAACCCAAAGTCTTATGTCAAAGGAAGTTCTGGGGAAAATCCACATTTTTAATATGGATTAAATCCCTCAAATGGTACAATTACTAGCAACACAGATGTTATTCAGACTTGTTGCAAACTTATAACAGTATGCATATAGTGATTTGCAAAAAAAATAAAGTGGATTAATTTTTCCATTAAAAATGATTTGCACACTTATGCTTGAAACACATTTAAACAATTCTCTTCATTCCCCACTACATTATCCCCAATAATTAAAACTCTCACCTGTAAGTTATAAATAGCTTAACCTCACAGATGACTATGCTTTACAGTTTCAATTTGTATAAAAATAGTAAACTTGGAAGATATGCAATTGTGCTAAGTAATCACTTCCAGGTCTACACACTGAATCTGTACAGTAATTTGCTACTGAAACATTTCCCAAATTCTCATCAGTGGTCTTGCCAATCCACATACACATCTATCCATCTCCAATCACTGACGCACAAGGCTTTGAAGTTCTTCTATCTAAAAGGTAAAAGCTAGGTTTTGTCTTCTGTTAGGGAAAGACTAATTTGAAAGATAGGAGCCCCTGTGTCCACATGCAACACTCAATTAAGTCAACAGTCCCCATCTCAAATGTTCTGAAAGTAATGAGCTGGGATGCCTGTCAGGGTGCTGTCCCTCCATTGTGCTTGGTGTCAGTCATTGATTAATGTGTGTCTGATAATCCCTCCATCTTAAATTCCCCATGGTTACCTTAAGAGAGAATGTACGTTCGTTCTCTTTCTACTCAGACCTCCTCTCTTCCACCTCAAAGCCTCCTAGCTGCTGTGAGAGTTGGTTAGAAAGTTTCTGCTATCCTATATCTCTCTCAGCTTTCCAGCTGCTGGAAGGAGCACATTTCCACTACTCTGCCCTCTTTTTCGTGTGTGTTGAAAACTGCCATTGTTCAGTTTTCTCAAGAAGCAGCAGACTGAAAGTGACAATTCTTTTCAGTTTCACTGCAGTCCGCAAAATTCTGAAATAGCAATATGATTGTGATCAGCCTTCTCTGCTGCAGCTTTGGAAATTCTACAAATAGCAACATAGCCATGGAACTCTCCATTGCAGTTTTAGTAAAATGCTACACTGATTTACACTCTATTCATGTTTAGAAGGTTCTTTATCACCATAAAGGCTAGTTTCTCTTTTGTTTTTTGTATTTTTTTTTTAAAACAACTTAGATTCTGCAGACATTAAAAAAAAATTCTCTATTTGACCCATAGGAAGGCAATGTAGATTTGGATATTTTAAGTTCTACGTAGGTACACTCAGACCTATTAACTGCTCAACTAGATCATAAATAAGATTTTAATTTGAGATTTAAATTAAAACCATCTTCTGTATATGATGTTAACAACAAAAGAGCAGGAATGAAACTCTGAAATTATATAATTGTTCAATCTGAGTATTTCAAAGGTCTAAAGTAGGTAAAATGGGGATTCTTACAGATGGGGGAAATAAGGTCCACATAGTTAAACAACTTGCCAAAGATATCAAAACAGGTCTTTGGCGGAGAGAGACCCATGACTCAGTCAGTCCTTTGCTCTACTGACTATATAGCATCTATGTTTTCTTTATTGTTTACATTAGCATCCCCATTCCACCGATTATTAAAACAAAACTAAATGAGGCAAGAGAAGGAAAATAACCCACAATTGTTTCTATTACTATGTTAATAAACCCATGTATTAATATACAATTACTGTAAATTTATTTAAACAAGCTCGATCTTGCAATTTTCTAGAAATCATTAGCAGAAATAAAATTTTATATATTTCTTCATACACGACACAACTGCATTTATTATATCCATGTCTCCCTCTCTCCCATTCTTCAATGTCAAAAGCCATTTTATAGAATGTATTTCTGTCTCTTATGACAAGAGATGATGCAGCAATTCTGATGTCCCAAAAGGATGGCGGAAAAATATATCAGAAAACTGTCAAGAAAAAAAAAAAAAAGAAGTTATACTTATTAACAGAAGGATACAAGCCAATCGTTTCTGGAAGAGTTTGTCATACAACCAATGAAGAAATGACAGGCTGGCAATATTTTCCCCTTCACTGTTTTTATTCCTAGTCAACCAAGACAAGAACAAGACTCCAGTCTACATTACCAAAATTATGGTTGTCTAACAAATTTATAGTTAAATCATATTACAAAAAGTGGTGTGTGTTTTTTTTATTTTTATTACCACCAGTATGGTCAGGAGAGAGATACAGGGGAACCATGTTACAAACCTAGGTATCTACCAGTGTTAAAATTTAGGTCTCATGTTCAGAACATGTTGTTTTCTGTCCACATATACAAAACAAGTAATAAACATGACTGTGTCCAAATCAGCCTAAGCTCCATGACTAGGCCTGTTAATTTTTGTAGTGCAGACTGTGGCCTAGTTCTGTAACATTAGGCTGCTGAAAAGTGTATGCATTTTTAAAAAAACTATTTAATTTTAGATTACAATATTAAACAATTCAGCAAGTCTTAGCAGACCCAAAATAATTTTTCAAAATAAAAAAGCCAATGATGTTTATGAAGTAAAATCTTAAAATAGTCCATGTGTTTGTTTTCTAAGAGAGTGTGTTGGCTGCAAGAAGGCCAATGGGCAAGTCACTATTTTAGAACAATCACACTAAAACAGCGGCGTATGTTTCCTCTTCTGACAGAATAAGGGCTAGAAGCGTATGCTGGAACTGTGCACACATTAATTCTATATGCACATTCACTCCACATGCGCATGTAAGGATACCATCATGGTTTGTATTTGGAAAGTAAAAGGATTTCTGTTTACATTTTCAAAGTATAATTAGTGTTTTTGTCTTGTTTTGAGAAAACTGGAAGGCTGCCTGGAATAAAGTGAATCAATACTGTTCTTAAACAGCTTAAGGGATATTACTGTAAAATTATTTTGGAATAGATATTACACAGACACAAATAAGGGCAGGGATGAGCACTTCCAAATCGTGGTTACAATCACTCCTCCAGGCCACTAGAATTTTGAGACACCACAAGTAGCCAGCCAGACCAAACTCACAGCCCCTTCATTGACCAAACTACCAACTCTCTGGGCTGGTTACAGTGTCTTCCTGAACCACCATGTAATTGCGTTCTCCTTTCCCAACCCCACAAACCACCTGTTGCAATTATTGCTAATGCACGACTATATTTTAGATTGTGCCAAAAAGTATTAAAGTACTTTGAGTATGCAGGTAACATATTTAATGTCTATCTTTATTCCTCTGCGTATGGAGTAGTTAAAGGAGGAAAAGAAAAAAGCTTTGCAGACCACTTTCCTATTTGGTTTGGTACATACATTTTTCCAGGTCTATGAGCTATGCTGTCTGAAGACAGAGTATTTGTCTAAATCAGTCATCTGTATCACCCACTTTCTGGTGAACGAGAAAAGACCATAAAGAAGGCCCAAGATAAAGAGTGAAGCATTCTAGCTTTTGCTGTCATATAGTAGAACCTCAGAATTACAAACTGACTGGTCAACTATACATCTCATTTGGAACTGGAAGTACGTAATCAGGCAGCAGTAGAGACAAAAAAAAAAGCATATACAATACAGTATTGTATTAAATGCAAACTACTAAAAAGTAAAGAGAAAGTTTAAAAAAAGATTTGATGAGGTAAGGAAGCTTTCTGTGCTTGTTTCATTTACATTAAGATGGTTAAAAGCAGCATTTTTCTTCTGCATAGTAAAGTTTCAAAGCTGTATTGTTACTGTTCAGCAGTAAACTTTTGAAAGGAAAAATCATAGTGCTTTGTTCAGAGTTCTGAACATTTCAGAGTTTCTGAGGAACTTCCATTTCCAAGGTGTTTATGACTCTGAGGTTCTACTGTATAAAACTAACCCTGTTCTGGATAGATAAGGTAGTCTCATTTTCTCATGGCATTGCAATGAGGACAGAATTAAGGTAGTTTGAATACCTTAACCGAACTTCCATTCAATAAAACGTTTCATTATAAGGAAAGCTGGATGAAATTTTTCAACTGAAACTTTTTTGGGGTGAAAATTGCAGATTTGGCAACACCAAAACATGTTAATTCCTGTCAATTTTGCTGAACTGTTTTTGTTGAGGGAGGGTTTTTTTGGGGAGGGAGGAAAGACACCTAACCTCCCACCCGCCTAAACATTTCATTCAGATATTTTTGATTTCTATTCTGAACCTTTCATTTAGAAATGTACTTCAGTCTTCTTATAAAAAGTAAGCATTAAAAAATGCTCAACATCTAAATGAAACATTTTATTTGACCAGAAAAAATATTTTTTTGAGTTTTCAGAATTGTCAGCAAATAGAAAAACCAGGTATTTGCCTGGCTTTAGTCTTAAACTGCTGTATACAATTAGTCAAGGCTACTGGGCACATTTTTGTCATGAACATTCATCTGAGGCCTTTACAAAGTTTAATGTTATTTCTTCCTCAACCACTTCTTTCCTGAAAGTAAGAATTCCTGTAGCAACCCACTCCAAATGTCATCATCCAGGAGAAGTGATCATCTGATCAGAAGAATCCATAACAACTTTCTGAATCTTGCAGTAATCTCTGTCAAAAGATAAATGCAGATAATATACCGGCTACCCAATTGCCACAGAACATTTAAACAAGCAATGGGGAACAAGATCAATAATGGAGCTAGACAAACGTTGTCCAATTAACCATTGAGGTGGGCAGGGATAGCTCAGGAGTTTGAGCATTGGCCTGCTAAACCCAGGGTTGTGAGTTCAATCCTTCAGGCAGCCATTTAGCGATCTGGGGCAAAAATCTGTCTGAGAATTGGTCCTGCTTTGAGCAGGGTGTTGGACTAGATGACCTCCTGAGGTCCCTTCCAACCCTGATATTCTATGATTGTTTTATCAGAAAATCCTGATTTGATGAACCTAATACAGATTTGACCTAACTTTTGTCAATGGAAACATGCCAGAGGGCCTGTGTTCCAGGATCCACAGCACCATGGTACAGAACCTTACTCTTCTGTAAGAGTAAGGGGCTCTTCTGTAAGAGTAAGGGGCTCTTACTACTAGGCTCTCCACTATGCAGCAGTGCTACCAGCCTCCCTGCCACAGAGCTAGGAGCCCAAAACTCAGAGCCCAGGCTCCTGCTGAGGCTCTGGGGCAGCCCTGCTACGTAAGGGCTTCTAGGCTCCTTGCTTCTAGGTATAAGCTTGAACAACCCAGGTACCCTGGCTCCAGCTGCAGTTTGGCTCTCAGATCTGTAGCAGGAACCCTGGAAATCCTGAGAATCCCAGCTCAAACCAGGGCTCTCAGACTCTCCGTTATGGAGTTGAGAATCTGAATCCTCAGACCAGTTCCCAGGGTCTGCTGCACCAGAGACCACTATCTATTAATTCGTGTTTTGACTGTGCCACCAAGACAAAATGGTTCTAAAGAATGGATGCAGCCTTAATCCCAGAGATAAACACGCTCTTCCATGAACCTGCCGGAGGGAGCAGCACACTTGTTCTCAATGGCATAGTTCCTTTCACAGACACAGCAGATCCACAGATTCAGCCCACCCCACATCAAGATTACTCGCGAAAATTCTCTTCTCTGCATGATCTGTAGTATAAAGTTGTTAGTGTTGGTAATCAAGGAATATCATAATACTGTTAGCAGTTATATTAACTGGAATTTTTTCAACTCTGGATGTTATCAAAGTAGCGGACTCTTTATTGACAGGAGCTAAACTTGCATCTAGAATCAACATATTAGCCTCTCCCCAAAAGCAGGCTGAAGACCCACTGACAAGCTGGGGGGGTGGGAGGGGGAGCGGGAAGGGAAGAGAACTGTATCCTCCCTAACAGCCTTCCTTTATCTTGAGGGTTGCTTGTCATCAGTGCAAAAAAAAAAAAAAAAAGCTCCACTCCTGTGCAGGCTTTGCAATGATGAAGTTCTACAATGTTCACTATTATTCACTGATCAGCATACTACCTTATAGGTACAAAAGTTCAGCTAACATCCTTCCTTTAAGTTTTTCTCTCTTGCAAAAGGAAACAAGCAGTAGGAACTAACCAGGAAAGACAAAAGCAGCTCCATATATTAACTGTTGATGTACTGAACCACTAAATTAAACAAATGGTATTTCTGTTTGTATGATCATAATGTATACACCTTAATAATTATAAATAAAACTGAATAAATCTGCAACATCACTGAAAAATAAGTTTCCTAATCCTCTGCAATTCAGTGCATAAACTATAATCACTCATTTCACTTCCATTAGCTTATCCTTAGGACTGATTGAGCCATTCAATAAACATGCTACATTTTATTTACAAATATTCAAAGTCAGTTAGCTTCTCTTATTGCAAGAAAAAAATCTCATTAAAATTGCTTTGACACACAGGATATATAAGCTTCTTGTAACCATTATTCTATTTCATATGCATCCCACTAGGACTTTTGTACACATTTGATTAATCTTCTCAGTTAGAAATTCACTTCACAATCCACACAAAAAAACCTCCTAGATTCATAACTGATTGACCCCTCACACTCCACATGAAACAAACTCCAAAAACGTATACACTGTTCTCAGGCTTAAATCACCATATTGACTTTATTTCTCATTATCCCACTCTCAGCACCAACTGATTTTTTCCGACATAAGATTATTGACTTCAATCGATTCCCCAAAAGCAAAATTTTCTGGGAGGCACAGGAGTCGCTTTCCCAGGGGAAAAATATTTCTCTCTCTCTCTCCCCCCAGAATGTAAAGCTTTTATCCACTGATGCCAGTATGTCAGTCTAGAAATTTCGAACTCCATAGACGAGAGAACAAAACAGCAACAGACATACTGGAGCATAAGCTTTTGTGGGTGAATACCCACTTCGTCAGATGCATGTGGACCAAAGTGGGTATTCACCCACGAAAGCTTATGCTCCAATACATCTGTTGGTCTATAACAGTGTTTCCCAACCTTTCCGTAGCCAGTAGCACATTCATGTTTTCAGAAGAATGTGGCAGGCGCCAACAATTTTTCAAGGCTTATTTCGTATTTGTACATTAAATTATACGAAAATTAAATATTACATAATATATGAATCCAGAGAGAAGCCCTGAGGACAGAGAACACTGGAGCCCACAGCACTCTGTCCCTGCCAGGCGCAAGGCCACAGCTTCTCTCCCCTGCTGGGCACTAGGCGGGCACGCATAAATGCCCCAGCAGGCACCATGGCGCCCACAGGCACCGCGTTGGGGACCACTGGTCTATAAGGTGCCACAGGACTTTGTTGCTATTTACTGATCCAGACTAACATGGCTACCCCTCTGATACTAGAGAACAAAATGTTGTCTTCCCTCTTAAAGGTACATCAGTCACTCCAAAACCCAGCACACGGAAAGTTGGCAGGGTTGACAGTGTGTTTGCTTTCGCTGCTGTCCAAATCTGCTGCGTGGTGACAGTAAAACTACCTTCAGTCTAGATATTTTCAGTGACACTTGTTTGTTCTTCTGGCCTGCCTTCAGGCATTTTTCTAGAATACAGCTACAGACCAAGAATCTAATACAAAGACTTGAAATTGTCCTGTGCTATAACATTGCTGATGTTAAAAAAAAATTGTTGCACTGTATGTAAAGAGCTTCCTTGTGTCTTTGTATTTTTCTATTCTATTTCATCCACTTAACAAAGTATGCAAACAGAGTTTTCACATGCATTCTTGTATGGCTGCAAACAGCATAGTAAAAAGGAAAGGGTTAGAAGAGAATATAGCCCTTTTTGAAACATTGTATTGCTAAAGTTTTTGTTTAATTTTACAAAATGCCCCCTTATCCGCACTACAAAATGTACCCATTGCTGACAATTGCTCTAGTTGAACCAACTGTGTTTAAATCAGTTTCTGAAACAGGGGTCTCAGCACTTGTTTAGCTGCACCCATTACCGGTGATGGGTAAATTTTGTAATTTAGACAAGGCTTTAGAGAGCTCTCTCTCCAGGATGAGATCATAAGTGAATATTATAACAATTATCACTAAAACCCAAACAGCACTAGTATCAGACCCAGTGTAAGACACTTCATAATTAAATAGCTGTATTTAAACCCATTCTATGAATAGGATATGATAGAACCATGTTCTAAAATTCATATTATAAATTCTAAAGCAGCATTGTTGTAAAGTGTTTTCTTCAGAGAGGCCTGGCCACAAAAATAGCCCTGTAGCAGGTGGTAAAAATGGTTACGCCCATGTAGTCTAGTCCTGCTCTGAGCAGCATCTGAATAAAAAAACACAAAACACACAAACCCCCAGCGTCCCAATATTGATACCAGTGGTAGAGCTGCAACAATGGAGAAATACAAGTTCCTTTTTTGCCAATCAAAGCATAAGACAAGTCAGATAAACTGAAGACATGTTTAAACAGAGACTAAACGCTGTTCCTCAATTCTGCCTCAAGTCCAGTGTACCTGGAGCCTGAAACTATGAAAAAAGGTACAAAAACACACAGTAAGGTATGGAAGTCTGTGGCTCTAGGGCAGTGCAAGTCTGCTCAAGTGTTTTGGGGTTGTTGTTTTTTAACGGCACTTACATTTTTGTCACTATGCACTCACTGTTTCAGGGACGGAAGGAGGAGGGATCCTGGGAAAGAGGCACTTGGAATTTTAGATGACCTCACTACCACTTCTGTAACCGTGCTTCTCCTTAAAGGCCCCTAAGGAGTAAGAACATGGAGAAGGTGGGAACTACTGTTCTTTTTCCACGGACATTTTCTTCCAGTTTACAATTTTGCTCTCTTTTCCACCATGCTGTGTGCATGCGTAATACAACGGTGAGAATTCCAGTGATGCAGTGTTTCTCAACTAGTAGCCTCTTCAGATGAGATAGAATGTGTTAGGTTTTTTTTTGCTTTTAAGCAGGGACACACTTAAACGCTAAAATTGCATTTTGAGGACTCAGAATGCCAGTGTGCCTTCCTTCCTTGAACTTCCATATATCTGCTAAATCCTACTATTCCAGTCAGGAATTCTGGCCTCTATATGGAAAAAGTTTCCCCATGCACAGTTCAAGAGCCCTGCTCCATAGTGGCTTTACATTGGCTGAAGGTGCTCTGCTACACCTACAAACATGTTGTGAAGTGGGGTGAGCAAACACTGGAGTTTTTTCAAGCTGTTAAGGCAGGTCTGTGGTGCTGAAGAAACCCAGGGGAAACAATAGCAACCACCTTTGCAGATGTAAAAATAAAACTGTCAGGTTTCCTGCCTGCTTATCGGTCTCAGAGTTTTTACACTAAGTGTTTCGTATATTGGTGACATGAACATTTAATAAGAGAGCACAGAAGAGACCTCAGCGATAAAGCAGAGAGCTTTAATTTCATTTTTGTATACAGAAAATAAATCTTCTGCCCTTTTTGAAACAGTAAAGGCAAGGTGATGGGAATGAGGGTTTATTTTTGAGTTTCTTTTGTATAAAACTAATTGGACTGGTAGCCAAAAATCTAACTAAAATATAATCTCCAGCCATGATTACGTTGTTTGCTTATATTTTTCCTTCTACATTTATTTCCAATTCTCTACTCTTCCTAAGATTTTGGAACCCAGACAGTAAACAGAAACTTTCAAAACAGGAAATGCTGGCGCGCGCACACAAACAAAAAAAGTCAGAATAGAAAGAAAGTTCAGATATAGGCGTTCCATGGATTTTATTCCATTCTGCACCTTTATGCAGTATCTATAAATAAGAATACTCTAAATTTAAGTTGGGAAAAACACTAGCCCAGGCATTTTTGTCCCATGTGTATGCACTGGGAGGGTATGCATGAACTGCAGTTAGCTTGGTGGTCAGCACCCAGGTTAACTTAGTCTGGGTGTGAGTAGCCATGCTGCAAAGCCAAATTCTTGTGTCCTCCCTGGTGCTGCACTGGTGTTCTTAGCACATTTGGGGGCACAGTCCTCAATATTTTGTGCTGCAGTGGGAGGGGAGTGCTTGCTGACCTTTCTCCCTCAGCAAAGTGTTAGTAACTACTGCCACTTTTACCTACTCACTGCAGGGTTCAGTGTCATGAGGAGTTCAGAGACAGAAGCTCTCAGCAGGCCCCTGCTCTTGAGAATCATAGAATCGTGGGACTAGAAGAGACTTCAAGAGGTCATCTAGTCCAGTCCCCTGCATCCAAGGTGGGACTAAGTATTATATAGACCATCCCTGTCAAGTGTTTGTGTAATCACCATCATTAGAGTTTTTAAGAGCAGGTTAGACAACCTCTCTAGGCAATTTATTCCAGTGCTTAACTGCCAGTTAGGAAGTTCTTCCTAATGTCCAACCTAAACCACCCTTACTGCAATTTAAGTCCATTGCTTCTTGTCTTATCCTCAGAGGTTAAAGAGAACAATTTTTCTCCCTCCTCCTTGAAACAACCTTTTACGTACTTGAAAACTGTCATGTCCCCTCTCAGTCTTCTCTTCTCCAGATTAAACAAACCCAATTTTTTCAATCTTTCCTCATAGGTCATTTTTTTTAGACTTTTAATCATTTTTGTTTCTCTTCTCTGAACTTTCTGCAATTTGTCCACATCTTTCCTGAAATTGTGGCACCCAGAACTGGATATACTCCAGATGAGGCCTAATCAGTGCAAAGTAGAGTGAAAGAACCACTTCTCCTGCTAATACATCCTAGAATGAGGCTTGCTTTTTGTTGCAAGTGTTACACTGTTCACTCATATTTAGCTTGTAATCCACTCTAACCCCCAATCCCTTTCCATAGTACTCCTTCCGAGGCAGTCATTTCCCATTTTGTATGTGTGCAACTGATTGTTCCTTTCTAAGGGGAGTACTTTGCATTTATTATTATTGAATTTCATCCTATTTACTTCAGATCATTTCTTCAGTTTGTCCAGATCATTTTGAATTTTAATCTTATCTTCCAAAACATTTGCATACAATACCAAGCTGGGAGAGGTTGCAAACTCTAAGTGTACTTTCTATGTCATTATCTAAATCATTGATGAAGATATTGAACAGAAGATTGGGAGCTGCACACCCAGTCTAAAGCCCTCACATGAGCTTGGTGACTTCTCATTAAACGCCTGCCCTAGGCACTGACAGAACTAAGATCCAGTCCCCAACCTTAATTGCAATAGAAGAAGATTTAACATGGATGAAAAGCTGTAAGAAGGGGAAGGGGTAATAAAAAGTAGCAAAACTTAACTAGTAGTGTTTTGGTTTTCCCCAAATTGGCATATACTGACCCGCTGCTGGTGCACAACCCTCACAAGCCTGCACTGAGAGGTACTGTAATCACTGAATAAAGAGTAATCTGTATCCAGATTATTTTTATTAATGATAGCATTACTGTAGCATGTCAGAGACCCTGCCATGGAGCAAAACCCCATTGTGCTAGGTGCTGTACAAAAACAGAACGAGAAGGTCCCTGACCCCAAAAGCTCACAATTTTAGTATAAAACAAAAGACAACAGGTGGTTACAGACATGAGAGTAAAAGACAGACAACATTGGTCAACATGATAGGCAGTGCTTTCAGCACAATGGTGAACAACAGTTGTCAAGCTTTTTTTTGTCGGCATCACAGAAAAGGGGATAATGTTAAGAAGGGATTCAAAAGAGGATAAGGTAGCTCTAAGATTGGAAGAGTTCCTCATAAACAAAGTGTAAGGGCAGCATAGGAGAAAAGCATAAAAGTGCTTGTTTGAAAAACTTAGCAAATGGACGATGGAGGCTGTGGCACCTTATAGACTAACAGATGTATTGGAGCATAAGCTTTCATGGGTGAATACCCAGTTTGTCAGATGCATGTGGTTTTGTCATTCAGTTGCCAGTGTAGACAAAGCCGGGGGGGGGGGGGGGGGGTAAAAGGCCTAACACTTGAATAAGAGCCTACATTAACTCTGCATGGATGATAAACCCTGAGACATCTTCCCTCTTATTACATAACCAAACCAAAGCCAAAAAGCTAACCAATATTTGAGACTTATTGAATTGGACTTTATCTACCTCCCTGCCTTACACTTCATACAATTACGTTTGAGACAGACAATAGGATTAATTTATTTTCCCAAGGGGAAAAGTGCTCCCCAAGGTTCTGGATCCATTATAAAGAGATGATATCTTCTAAATTGACATATGCAAATTGTTTAAAATATCTGGGGGTGGAGAGGGATGTTTATTTAAAACCATGCATAAAAAAGAACTTTGACAGAACAGTACAGGAAGGTGTAGTTAACATTCTGTCCTTTCGTCCAATTATTGCTAATAACCTTCCACACACCCCTCCAACACTACTTTACGGAAGCATCAAATACCATTTGTTAAAGTTGAGGACTAGATGGCTACCCCTAATAGAATTCAGTGGGTCCACAAGTGTTGTTTACTGGCATAAGATGGAGGTATGATCCCATGCAACTCCACACAACCTTGTTTGTGCATGTGCATTCCTGGGCAGTGCCTCAGCAATACATGCTGAAGCACTGAATTTTAGAGGCTTTCAACATAGCCAATACTGTGCTGACAAATGTCTAGTGGTCTGGACATCAATCACACTATGTTATTTTCAATGTCAATGCTTCTACGGAGGAGCCATTTACCCTAATTTATACCAACACATTGAAAGAAGAGTGTTGTTGACAGTGAAGCAGCAGAGATGTTATCATAGATGGCACCTACAGCTACCTGTTTAACCCGCAGGATCTAAATGTTGAGACTCCCCGATATACAAACAAGACCTATGACCAGATGAAGTTCAGAGTTTTGAACCAATTGTACTTTACGTTTGTGAAATGGGACAGTAAATGAACAAGACTACTTTTCTTTGTGAGGAGCTTGGCCCATTATTACAGTAATTGCCCACATGTATGTGGACTGCAATCACTATGGACAAGTGCTATTGCTTTGTGGACACTGGCTAAAAATAGAGCATTACTCATTGGAACATGTGGTTGATGTGGTTAAGTCAACAGCTGGCACTTAAAAAAATCTGATTAGAAGAGGTCATCGGTATTAGGGTCCCAGAGATAATGGAAGGAGCACGAAGGGGGATTTAACAACTGTGGTGGAGCTATAGACCTAACATGTCCACCTTGTGATGCGGTTATTCTGCAATACAGACAGTATTGATCACCCAAAAGCCAGTTTCCTGGTGTCAAAGGCTGTTGGCTGGGCAGAAGTCATGACAGAAATAGTCAGATTTGCATACAAAGGGTAGAATGTCAAAGAACTGAATTGTACTTCTGCTTTGTCAAAGCAGGTGACTCAGCTGGGGGCCCTGCTTAATAGAACTACTTTTCCTTCACACACAAGCACTGAGAAACAAGCTGTGCTTCAGCTATTACCTCAAAACAAGTCAAAAGATGGTAGAATGTGCCACTGAAAGGGAAAGTTGGAGATGGCACGTGCACAAGAGTGCCGATTAACATGAAGGTCTGTGAAGTCTGTAGCAAGTAGGACTTAAATTCCATTCCTCTGTCACAGACTACCTTAGTGTTCTTCAGCATGGTCGGGTAAGTTTTGTTGTTAGGTTTTTTTAAAAAACCTAACAAGTCACTGAAAAGTATTGTTATTTTATATGAAGTTCAGTTTAATACTGCCCACACCCATCAAAATGCAGTTGTGACTGCAGCTGTGCTTGGTGGGGGCCTCCAGGGCGCCCGCCTGTGCTCCAGGAGCTGCCACTGCTGGAGGGGGGAGGCGGCCCCTGGACTGCCGCTGCTCATGGGGTGGGGGACAGCCCGGGACCACTGCTGTTGTGTGTGGAGGTGTGTGAGGGGTGGATGAGGCTGGTCCCGGGGCTGCCTGGGGTCAGTCATACTTGCCAACTGCAGAAGTCATGGAGGTCCCAGAAAGACACAGAACTCATGCCTTCCATGATCTCTGTGACAAACTCGCTGCCTTAGTGATTATCTGTTCTTCTCATTCCATCTGGCATTGGCCACTGTCAGAAGACAGGATACTAGACTAAATGGGCCTTTGCTCTGAGCCAGTGTGGCTATTCTTATGATAATGCGTAACTATAAATGTAGGAGTTTTCAGTAAAAGCTACACATCTGGGCAGCTAGCTAAAGAAGGGTACTGTTTTCTGCCTTTGCAGTTGGGGCTTTTAGCATGTAAGCAGGACAGGTACATCTTCTTTCCATACCTTAAAGAGGGGAAACTTAATATGGGACAGGAGCTTAAAATCATAATGCTCCACTGTATCCAACCAAAGTTCAAATTAGTATAGGTAGCATTCAAATTTCAAGTGGCAGTAGGCTTCCTAGTGAAAAGAAATTGGGAGCTATGGAGGGTGATGGTCATTTAGAGCTATACATCAATTTTACACTGGTTTAGGTGAATGTAAGCTTCCATGTCTGGAAGGCATGATTCACAATCAAGGGATAAAATTCTTAGGCTGTGCTACATAATCTAGTAGCATGTTCCCCAGAAGAATAACTAGGGTGCTATCATTAAAGATGCTTCCCCTCATAAATTTGCCTTTTCACAGAAAATATGGGTACTCAAAAAAAAATGCCTTTTAGTAGGCAACTATTGCTATTAAGGGACTTTTACAAGTCTTCAAGTACAAGGAAGCCTCAATCCATTGCCAGCAGTTTGTTACAAAAATCTTTAAAAAATAAAAACAAAAAATAAAAAATAAAGACTAAAGGTAAAATAAGAAACCACTGAATTCCCAATTGAGTGAAATTTAACACACTCACGGAGTACCTAAGAAAACTATGAAAATCAAATTCTACTAGTTCTGTGGACTTATGGAAGAGTCCCATTGTGACCAAGTCTCCCCACGTGTTTAAAAAAACCCACGTACACATACTAGAATAGCAAGGAAGGGAGGAAAGATTAAGACTGTGTAATGGAGGAGATCCACACTCTAACAACTTTCAATTGTACATTAGTAATACATGAGAATACATGAGATAAGATGGTATGAAGAAGGGCATGCAAAGTAGATGTGGTGAAAGATGAGTTGAGTCACAGTTGTCCCAAATCATTTGACAATACATCTAAGCAGGTATCTTCTGGTAAGGCATTCACATCTATTGTTAGTTTATTTAGATAGCAGCAGTGAAACACTCCAGGGTTAGGAATAGTTTGCATAGCTCATGCATGAGGAAAACGAGAATCTCATTTTCTACTAGTTCTCATTTTCATCCTTCCTTGTCACCTGCTGGAAGTTATGCTGCCTGTCTGTAGGTCAAAGTGCTCCACGGTTGACCTCTGGATTTACCTGGACAAAGGCTTAATGGGGAAGGATAGCTACACGAGTACTTTATCCACCATTTCAATCCATGTTTAAAAACAAAAACAAAAACATTGTTAGAATAATTTTACTACATTAGAACTGATTAACTGTATCACAGAGGAGCATGGATCAGAGTTCACGATGTACTCCCCGTCAATATCTGGCCTGGGGAACTAATGATCCAACCAGCAGACCAAATTCAGTGATGAATCCTGGTCACATGCCACCTGAGGCACACTGCGAATACGCTAAGAAGCAGCTGCATCACAAGACAAACTAAACTTTTATGCAAGCTATGACTTTTCATTTAGAGTTTTTGTTTTGTTTTTTGAAACACAGAAGTGGAATTACTTTAAGAAAGCCAAATCTATTCTCTTAAAAACAAATTCACCTAGCAGCTTAGTTCTAGGCATTTGTGAATGCACATATCACTGGGTTCTTTGACCGTTACAAATGTGTAACACCTCAATTCTAAATATTACTGTTTTATACCAATATGTACTAAAAAAAATTACACATTAATCTTTGTAACTATGCCATTGGAAGTGGCATCACAGCTCTAGCAGATATTTCACTTGAACATATGCCCTCTTTGAGATCCAGAATTAGTTTATGAGCAAGCCCAAGGCCTATCCAATAGCTGTAATTATTTGATTGATATTCTCATTCAGTGGAAGAGGCTGGTATGTTGCCTTGGTACAAATAGAATGATGAGCATTTTCCTATTTGGTGGCAAAACTGGAAGAGATTTTATTAAGCTGACAGTAAGTGACTACAGAAAGCATGAAATACAAGAGATCAACCATTTAAAGAATTTGTTTTGCATACCCTATTAATGGGAACTTCCTCAATACACCAATTAGTTTTATTAGTGCCTGGGCCATGCATATATGTCAGTGAAACCTGTTATACTCAGTTTAAGTATTTTTTTATAGTGTCTCATTTAAAAGCTTGACAGATTCAGAGAGAAGCTTCTAGGCTCATTAGCAGCCATTCACACTTTCATGAGGACTACAGTTGTGGCACCAGGCTTTGAGGTTCCCAACCAAACTGAGAATTTGCTTGTAGAAACAGTTTGTAGATCAGAAATAGGGTTGTGTGTTTTGCATTATAGCAATGTAATGACCACGCAAAGCAGATTTAAAAATTCATATTTTCATCAGGGATTTCCACATTCAGCAATAATGGCATAAATAGAAATAGAAATCTGTTATAAAAAAAGTTTGTGGTCAAGAGTGGGGTTAGTGCTTTGCAAACTTAACATTGTTTAATGACAATCAAAAATCACGAACACACTAATAATAACGGTATGGGCTCTAAGTTAAATGCTGATTTACCTCACCATAAAAGCCTATGCAATAATTTTCATAAGAACAAACAGTGCTGTTTAATACCTTACAAAGAAGGCTCCTCATCTCCAACCATCTGTCTGATAATCAACATTTATCCACTACTTATTGTCGCTCTCCTTGTGCCTGAAGCTTCATGTCCTCAATCTTTAGTTCATTTTCATCTTTGTAGTAGCTGGCCTCATTCTTGTAGCAAGGTGAAGGTGAATTGTTTTCAAAAAGCATCAGAAACTTCAGTGTTTTGACATGCCAACATTAGATTACATTAATCATAGAAGCGACAGCCTTTCCACCCATGACCACAGTTACCCCCAGACTATCATGCCAAACCTTCACTGCTTCCATCTTCTCTAAACACTGCTAGATGCTTCTTGATGTTGTGCACAGTCTACTGATTCCCTCTTTCAGCAGTAGGCAGTCAAGTTCAGCCTGAATTCACTTTTGTTCCTGATGTGCAAAGAGAATCCTCAGCTGCTTGGACCAAGGCACATATAATCAATTAAGGCATTCACTATGGCTATAAATACTGGCACAGAACTTCCCATTATAAAGAACTAGTTCTTATACTGAGCAGGTACCTGTGTTTTATGGATGTATAATTCTAATTTATGATATACTGCACTGCATGACTACTAGTCGCAGGAAAAATGGAAGTTAGGAAAACAAGCTAAATAAATAGATTGAGCTGACGTAGTTCAGGCTTTCCATCCATTCTAAGGAGAAAAGTATATGACAAACTGATTTTAGCACCAATCTTTATCAATGCCTTGACATTTGTAGTCAAGCTGACTTTGAAAAGCCTCTGCATGGAAAAAGACAATTCTATCTCAAAGGAAGTCTAAATTAGATTAGTGTTTCCTCCCAATGTCTCTTGTGTGGAGGGAGCAGTCCAGAGCTATTACAGGCCAGTCCTGAACATTAGATTAATTAAGACTTCTAAAGCATCTTAATGCTGTGACTGTTGCAAGTACATTATTTGAACACTAAGAGATAAAGCAGACTGGCTTGTCTTGCCCAAACAGATGACATAGTACAAGAGACACTATTAGGAACAATTATGAAAAAAAGTCAGTTTTAAGATGTGTAAACAAACATATAAAACACTGATTATTTCTCCATTCTGGAGAGTGACAATGGAAACATCCGTTGGACATTACTTTGTAGAAGAAATCTTTCTTCTCCCTGGAAGAGGAGTCATTCTATTGGCTAAATATTACAACCAATTAACTCAATGTTCCAGGGTGTTTTACGGTGAGGCTTTGTCTAAACTGGAACCTGAACAACAAAACTTTGTCGTTCAGAGGTGTGAATAAAAATCACACCAGCGCTTTTCATCAGCAAAACTTTTGTTGAGGGGCGGGCAGGGGGGCAGCGCTTTGTCAGCAGGAGAGCTCTCCTGTTGACAAAGCTACCGCTGCCCGTTAGGGATGAAAGTTGTCAGCAGCAGAGCTCTTCCCTGCCGACAAACAGTGAATACACTGCATGCCTTTTAGCAGCGTGGCTGTAGCAGCACAGCTGTGTCACTAAAAGGTGAGTAGTGTAGACATAGTTCAAGTCTTAGTCAATTAATCAAGCCTTCTGTATTTGAAAGAATTGTTAACAAGAGTTGTGATTTTACAAAGTCACCAGTGATAATTACAGCCCCTCATTAAAAGAACGCTTCACGCACAGAAAAGGAAAAATGCCAGAGTATGTTTTCTTCTGCATATAAGTTGTCTTTAGACATCTGTTTTGCACAAGTGTCTGTTTTTCCTGTGTAAGCGCTTGCTTTGACACAGTGTATTCCTGTTGTATCTAAGATTAAGCAGTTCAAAATATGCATCTGTATTTCTGTCTGACTTCACTGAGCTGGCTCCAACTTTGTGGTGGCATAAGGAAGGTGGACATGAAAAAAAATAGATGAACCCATAGCTAGTGCTTGACCCAGCTGTTCTTACCTGAATGTCTTTGGTAGAGGTTCTCCTTCTCTCTAGATGCTAAATCATCTCTGTGACAAATGAGACAGGAGCAAGTTTTGAAGAGAGAGGATTATGCCAAATTAATGTATTTTCAAAGAGCTTCCTAGGTAGGGTGACCAGATGTCCTGATTTTATAGAGACAGTCCCAGTATTTGGGGCTTTTTCTTATATAGGCTCCTATTACCTCCCCACCTCCATCCTGATTTTTCACCCTTTCTGTCTGGTCACACTATTCCTAGGGAAGGTTACCTACAAAGATACCCATCATGCCCCATTTTGAATTATATGATTTAAACACTCTCATAGGTTCTGGATATACTGAGTATAAACATTTCCAACAAATATACTTAATGCAAGTCTACCCATCAAGTGGTTTTGCTCCTTCCTGGACTAGGAAAAATGAGAATGCACATGGAGGGGGAAGGGAAAAAAATGCAGCAGGGCTGTGGTGGAGCACGTTCTCTCAAAGTGGCAATGTTCAAAACAAGGAAACAGAGCAAAAATCTTCTAAAATCAGTGTTTCCCAAACTTGGGGACACCGCTTGTTCAAGGATAGCCCCTGGCGGGCCGGGCTGTTTACCGGCCTCGTCCGCAGGTTCGGCTGATTGCGGCTCCCAGTGGCTGCAGTTAGCCGCTCCAGGCAGCCCCCATTGGCCTGGAGTGGCGAACCGCAGCCAGTAGGAGCCGCAATCAGCCGAACCCACGGATGGCAAACGAACCGGCCCGGCCTGCCAGGGGCTTTCCCTGAACAAGCGGCATCCCAAGTTTGGGAAACACTGTTCTAGATTAACATGTGCTCTGCCCACAAGAAACCACACATCACTACATGTAATGAAAGCTCTTCGTAATCAGCATGACAGGAGGTTGGTTTTTTTTTTTAAATGAGTTTATATGGATTTTACTATATCCTAAAATACCCTGAATCTGTATGTTTTGATTGCTCCTATTTATCTATTAACTCCCATTTTACTGACAATTTTGGTTTTATAGAAGCTGTTCAAAATTTAACACAATGGATTTATAGCAGCTGTTTTAGGCTCTTTGTAAAGCATCATAAAGAGATTAAAAACAGAAATACAAACAAAATTTCAAAAAGCTATATTCGAGTTCATCTAACATTCATAACATCCAGGAGTACTTCACATACTTTAAAACAGAGTGCACACATCACTATCTTCTATACCAGAAAACATACTGGAGGAAGCAGAGGCATTAGCCTGTTTTCCCCCCAATTTTTTAAATAAGATACTGTCTTCTTATGCTTTTTTGTAAAGTTTTTTTTTTTTTTGCCTTACTCACAACTTGAGGGATAGGGGAGAAGAAAAGTTATCTCCCACCAGTTTTTTTTTCCCCTTCTTCAGAGAAAGTATTTCTATCATCTCTTCTGGTCATTACCAAAACTTCAACCTGCACCACTATCTGGTGCATTTGTATTGTCTGTGGCTACATTAGATTTGACTCCTACAAGCATGGACATTGTTATGTCAAATGCTAACTTTATTTTATTCTGGTCAAGAACTCATATTGCTTACACAAAATACACATTCAGCACATGACTGACCTTATACAACATACTGGCTTTTTTCTACCAACTACTGAACACAGCCATCCCCTCCACCACAATAAAAGTTTGTGAGCTATGCACATCCTTGTATCAAAGGGAAACTAAACCTTCTGAATCTCAAAACACATTAATAGTACTATCAGTCTGAACTTTGACTTTTTATTCCCCAAATGTTTGAAATTACTATTTAAAACAATACTTTCAAATTAAATAATGATGAGACAAAAGCTGGAAGGTTTATGTTTAATGCTGCTGATGTCTTTAACTTATGCCTTTGGAGTGTTTTTCCTCCCCAATAAGTTCAGGAGCATGTATTAATTATGAAATTTAGTTTTTACTAGCCCTTTTTTCCTAGAACTATGTAGTCAACACTTAAGACACTGATATAAAGCTCATCAGTTGTCCAGAATGAAGGAATGTCTTACAGTTAAGGTACTAAATTAGACAGAGCAAATCTACATTTGATCCCCAGCTCTCCCACAGACTTCTTGTGTGACCTTGGGCTAGTTACTTCATCTTTTTGTGCCTCAGATCTCCATCCACAAAGTTGTGGTAATTTTCCCTTCCTTTCAGTTGTGTTGTGAAGATAAGTTTGAGGTTTATAAAGTGTTTAATTATAGGACCTATGTTATAGTAATAAGTACCAGACAGAAAACTGGAAGAAACTGAACTGATTATTTCTGTGAGAATTGTTTGGGGAAAGACGTGTCTTGCATGCAAAGTACCAGCTTAATTAGTGAAAAAAATGAAGCAAGTTGTCTGACAGATGTATAAAACCTCTGAAAATAGGGTTTAAAAGAGAAACATTAACAGATAACTACAGTAATAGTATTAGAAGCTGTATTACTATAGCACAGACTTCATTAGACTACACATTTGAGTTTGTGGAGGAGTTAACATCAGGAAAGAAGTCCAATCCCCCCATCCCACCCCAAAAAGGTGATTTTCTTCAGCTAAATAGAACAAAAAGCTGATGAGCTGGATGACCCTGCAAGAGACACATTTGACAGCACCGTTAACATTAAAACATAGCCAGAATGGTTTATATTCCTATGGTAGGCCTTTCAGCAACTTTTCAGCATCATTCATCCAGGAAGAGTCTGTTTCTCTTCAACATCCAAAAATGGCAATGATTAATCTAGCCCTAAACCATGGAGACAACCATAACATTTTATAACAAGTCTTAAGTTATCATCACCTTCAATATAGCACAACTGAGCAATTTAAGAAGCAGATACAGCTTTCTCCTAGATACACTGCACAGATTCAAATTCACAGATCCACTATTAGATACAGAAGTGAAGAACAGGAAAAATGAAGTGAAATAATATCAACACTAATGCACTATCCTGAATTAAACAAGAGAACTGACAATGACTAGAAGCATCTGCAACAGGACAAATGTATTCTACTTAATGCTACTGATTCTAATCTGAAAAATGCTGCATGTAAGTTGTTAAGAATGCAGAGGTGAGCAGATCTTTGCTAACTGCACAGACAACTAAAAGACTAGAGAACATCTCATGTCCATTCATCTTGAACTTGCCATATAGTGTTTGGCACACTATTTAAGCCTTATTGAGAAAGCAAAATACTTAGCAGTCCTAAAACATATTGCATAATTTCAAAAATTCTTCCATAGCCACCATCAACTTCACAGTTGGTTGTATTAGGGCTTGTTCACATGGAAACACTGACCAGAATATCTATTGCAAAATAAGCTATACCACAACAGCTCCCATATTTTGGCACTATTCTCAAATAAAAATTACTTTTATTCCAGAATAATTACCCCAGCTTGGAAGCATCCTAATTATTCCACAATAAAGTGATTTATTTTATTCAGGTCAATTTCCTCATGTAGATAAACCCTTAGAACTGATAGCTCATCTTCCCAGAAACAGTCTGCATACTCTCAGGAAGTGTACATCCAATTGATGAAATCTGCACTGAGCCAGAGGACTTTGATCAAATATCATCTTACATGCAAAGATTCTAAAAGGACACACTAGGTTTACAAAAGCAACTGAAGGAGTTTCAGATCAGAGGCTAGTGACACTGACAGTCTCAGTGGAAATTTAGCTTGATCTAATGAACAAACCAGAACCATACAAGGAAACACACACACACAAAGAATTTTTCCATTATTTAGTCAGGATGGCTCCTTCTGCAGCAAGAGGGAGACACTTGTGCACATCTAAATGGTGCTAATCAGGCTGCAGCCCTTTTTCTGGCTCTTCCAGGGCCTGGCTGTATTCCCCACATCCCATCGTCTCATATTTGCACACCCCATCTGTGGCCCCACAAAGTTGCATGACTTCCTCCTGGCATCAGTCATGATTGCTATCTGCCAGACAAGGAGAAGGAAGCCCAACAGAGGTGCTCTCACTGTGGAGCCGGTTTTCGCTCCCATGTTGCTTCATGTCTCCAGGCAGAGTTCCTCTAGGCCGCGTTCACTGACTCTTTTGAAGCAGGGCTTTGGAGTGGAGCCCGGAGCTGGAGCCCGGAGCAGCTCCGGAGCAGGTTTTTTGTGGTGTTTTTTTTTTGCGCAAGTTTTTGCCTGGAGCTGGAGCAGAGCCGGAGCACAGCTCCAAAGCCCTGCTTTGAAGAGCCAGGACTGTCCAGGGTTCTTTGCTCAGTGTCCCATTCTGGAACCCCCCTACAACCCCTACTGGTTGAACCCAGAATAGAAAGTTGAAAAGCAGCTATTCTCTGACTTTACATGCTAAGAAATCCAGATTTGTACCCAAATCTGTTTACGAAGAAGCATGTTGTATCAAAACAGTGGGGAAAAATGTGGAACTAAACCACAGCCAGGGCCATTAATCTAGTGTCTGTTTTTGAGAGATCTACATTCTCATTTAGACAGTTCAGAATGTTTTTAAGCTCCTTTGGACTGGTTTCATAACAGAGTAGATGCTGAAAAACTAAGTACATTGGTCTCTAAAAGCAGATACTAGAGTGTTATTAACAGTAATACCTAGCTCTTATATAGTGCTTTTCATCAATAGACTTCAAAGTACATTACAAATGAGGAAAGTATCATTACTCCAATTTTACAAGTGGTGAAACTGAGGCATCATTACTTGCATCGTAGGAGCACCTAGGAGCCGGTTACAGACCAGGAGCCCGTGCTAGACATCATGCATAACCGAAAGACATTCCTCGCCCTGATTAGGCTTATCTAGTTAACAGACTAAGAATTCAGTTGCATTCTACTACCAAAACTAGAAGCACATCATCATGGATAATGTATGCATTTTTATGTTTGAAGAATAAATAAATTTTATAAAGCAAATAACATAGTATGGGCTTTGCTTTTCATTTAAAAAAATCTGTGTTTTTCCCACTGTTTTTTTCTTCCTGGTTGGAGAAGAGCCATTGCCACCTTGTTAGCGACCAACCTTTACCATGAGGTACGTAAAAAAACTACATATTAGTCAATGCATTAACAAAATATCTGAGGGGACTATTAACTCAGCAATTGCATTATTTATTGTTCAGGCCCTGCGTGTATACACGGAAAGGCATAAGATTTAAACTGAGAAAGCTGATTTAATTTATGTGTGTGTAGCTTAGAAACAACACACAAGACACTTTTCAAAGAGCAATATAGACTGAGCTCCCCCAGACTCAAGTGACACCCAGTGTAGCATCAGCCGGTGATGATGTTTTATTTCTGAAATTCTCCTATTATTTGTGTGTAGCTTAGAAACAACACACAAGACACTTTTCAAAGAGCAATATAGACTGAGCTCACCAGACTCAAGTGACACCCAGTGTAGCATCAGCCGGTGATGTTTTATTTCTGAAATTCTCCTATAAAGCAGAAAGTGATATTTTCACACTGGGATTTTTTGTTATTAGCTTGTAAAAACTCTTCAGAGCAGGGACTGGGTCTATGTTTCACAACAGAGCGCGATGCTGACTGAAAGCTCTCTGGGCACCATGGCGTTAATACCAGCACCACTGGAGCAGCCATCAGAAAATCAAGAGGTACCGTGTGGTGGCAAGAAGAAACAGCGTTATTAGGATCACTCAGAATTAGCGACCAATTACACTCCCGTTTCTTCATTTCCTAGCGCAGGGGCCGGACCCGTTTCCCAGCCCCTGGGCTAGGAGGCGGATCTACCCCCACCCTGTGGGGTTATCGGGGGGCCGGGGACAGGACAGCAGCCCTGCCTCGTTTCGGGGAAGCTGCGGGGGTTCCCGCGTGGCTCGGGGTCCCTTCTCCCCCGCCCAGCCCCGGGTGACTCACCTCTCGCTCCCCGGTGCGTTCGGTGCCAGCGCCGAGGCCCGAGGCGGGGCCAGCTAGGGGACGGGAGAGGCAGCCCCGCACCGGGGGAGGCGGCCAAGACCGGGAGCCGAGCGGGAACCAACAACACGGCCCCCAAGCTGCCCCCGCCCGGAGCCTCCGCCTCCCCGACGGGCAGCGCCCCCCGACGCCCCTTCAAGCCACCAGAGCCCGTCCTGGGGTCTCCGGAGCCCGGCGCCTCAGGGGAGCAGCGGAAAGCAGCCGCCGGCCCCAGCGCTTCCGCGGGCTCGCCGAGCCCCGCTGCGCCTGGGAGAGCCGCTTCCCCACACAGGGAATAACAGGAAGGGAGCGGGGGTGACCCCGGGCGCGCACGGACTCACCGGAAGTGATTAGAGGGGGGGAGGAGGGAAGGAGCGAGCGAGGACTGTTCAGTGCGCATGCGCTGAAGGAGGACGGGGAGCTGTTGCTGGTCCTTGCCTCGTGGTGTCTAGTCAAGGGCTGAGCACGCACCTGGTGGATACGCGACACTCCCCTTCCATTGACTTTGTGCAGCGTCGTCTTTGTCTGACTCCTGGCGGGAGGGCAGAGAGACAGTGCATGAAGTAAACCAGGGTGTCTCCATCAGGGGGTCGCCAGGTTATTACGTGGGGGGTTGGGAGCTGTTAGGGTGAAAAATCAGGACGGGAGTGGGGGGTAATAGGATCCTGTATTAAAAAAAAAGCCCCAAATATTGGGACTGTCCCTTTAAAATCAGGATATCTGGTCACCCTGGGAGCTGCCAGCCTCTACCCCAAACCCTGCTTCACCTCCAGCATTTGTAATGGTGTTAAATATAAAACGTGTTTTTAATTCAGAGGGGGAGTCGCACTCATAGGCTTGCTGTGTGAAAGGGGTCACCAATACAAGAGTTTGAGAACCACTGAACTAAATACAGTAACACCTCACCGCATCATCAGCCCTCAGAGTGATGTCGTAGCCTGATGATATCATTCATGGTCAGCAAAGGAAATGGGCTTGTGCACATGGCTGTGCTGTAGACGGACATCATTGCTGGTAGGGGCTTTGCCCTGCTGACTTTGTCCTAGTGAATGCCACATTGTATGCATTTGCCACATGATAAACAGATTGATCTAATAGGTCTTTTCAGTCTCTGATCTATGTGATAGATTTTATCGGTTTGTCTAATGTGATTATTTCCATTATACAAAAAGAATCTTCACTATCTCTTGAGATGTATAGTCCTGGCCACTTCAAAGTAGTGGTGACCTCATGAATCACCATTTGCTATGCTGTTCATTTATAAAAGGCTTGTGGTAAAATCACAAGGTCCTCACTGCTTAAAAGTTATTTCTCCCTCTTTAGTAATCTATAACATCTCACTTGTATTTTGCTTTTTGATTTATAACCTAACAAAAACTACATCTACTTTGCTAAGAATGTTGTCAACCCACATATCTTTTCTGCACTTGGAAAGAAATGCTTTGAAATTGCTTTGATATTTTGAAGTTTCTTCTTTTGTGGTTCTGATTGCCTGCTGCCATCTAGTGCAATCATGCTTACATTGTATGATATTTATTTTTGTGATGCTGTTACAGGCATTTATATTTTCAGTGTGAACGTTAGAAGAAATGTTACTGGGAGAATGAAAATCAGAAAGAACAAAATAGATTAACGATGATTAAGGATATGTTTTAGAGACAGGTATTTTTAGTAAAAGACACAGGCAGTAAACAAAAATTAACGGCCTGTGACCTGTCCATAACTTTTACTATATACCCCTGACTAAAACTTAGGGGCTGGGGGAGGGCAGCAGCGTGGCCCGGAACCCTGGCTGCCGTTGGGGCAGGGTGTTGGCGGGGCCATCAGGCTCCCTACCTGGCTCCATGCCCTCCCCTGCCCCCCAGCAGCAGCAGAGTTTGGGTGCGTGCGTGTGTGGGGGGGCAATGAGAGCTGTAAAGCCAGTGCTCTGGGCGGAGGCAGCACACAGAGCTGCCTGGCCATGCCTTTGCCTAGCAGCTGAACGAGGGGGATGTCGCCACTTCAGGGGAGCCCCCCAGGTAAGCGTCGGCCAGAGCCCACCTCCCCGTCCTGTGCCCAACCCCCTTGCCCCGTCCCACATCCAAACTCTGCTGCTGTGGGGGTAGGGGGGAGTGGCCCAAGACTGCCTCAGCAGCGTCCGGTGTGACTGGCACAGGGGCTGCCTGAGCTGCCCCAAGCCAGGCACACTGGCCGCTGCAGAAATCACGGAGCTCACGGAAAGTCACAGAATCTGTGACCTCCATGACCAACTTGCAACCTTAATGATGATTTACATAGAATACTGTAGGTTTGTTTTATATACCATGCTATCCCAGTGAAGTCAAACAATCCTTCAGTTACTGAAGTCGCACTGTATGTTTTAATTCATGACAGACTTTGGCCCATGATACAATTAGGATCCCCAGTCCACTGCTGTCAGAGCTTCAATAGTGGAAACAAAAGTGAAGGCTGTAGCATGCACAGAATTCAATTGTTTACACAGTGGTAAAAAAATACCCTGAGTCTTGTTGACAGAGCAGTCTCCCTGGTTGCTACCACCAATGGTGGTGAATCATGAAAGAAACACTGCATAGCTAAGGTTGATATCTTATTTGGGGATTTCAAGCTAAGTATATGTTACAGAAAAAATGGTTTTCAGTGCTATGATTCTGTAGGTAGCCACTGAGCAAGAAGTGCTTCCTGTCCACTTGATGGTGGATGCACTTATGGATTCCCACTGAAGGAGCTTGTACTCCAAGGTTTCCTCCTCTGGACAGGGTCCAATTTTCTTCCTCCCACTGAATCAAGAGGAACTCCACTAAAGTGAGTGGAGTTGACAGATGTATGGCCAGTGTAAATGAGAGTAGAATCAGTCCCCAAATTAAAATGGCCATTCTCTTCAATAGCAAGCAGACTTAGGGTAAGTAAGAAGGGGAAGGATACCTACTAAAATTGATCCAGTAGTTGCTTCTCGGGCCTGCCAATCCTCCTTGCCCATAGGGGACAACATTTTTTTGAGGCACTATTTATAAGAACATTTATGAAGAATTAATAAAGACTTTAGAATTTTCTGCCTCATGAATGACTGTTGCTATTTCCTGCCTCTGCCCAAGCAGAGTCCTGCTCAAATGAGTCATAGAATCATAGGAAGGTCAATTACTTATTGTTATTATTTATGTATCACTTTTGAGAATCCAGATACTGTACTATTGGATTTCCTCCGAGACCTTTTCCACTTGGCTTCTCCACAATACCTTGTCCAGTTATGGGAGAACACTTCACCCAATTCTCTGGGATCCAAAAAACTCAGTGTGACTCCAGATTTCATCATTTAGCTTCCTTTATTTGGCATATAGCAAAGCTATGCTGAATTGATCGGACTCAAGCACAGGGCATGGGCATAGGATGTACCACAAATCCAAAGTTACACAGAAACCCTCTCCCTTCATATACATTTCTCATTGCATTTACTATACATTACATCACACATTTTTGGATTAGCTTGGTCACTTTGCAGGAACCAATCCTTGTGCAGCATGCTCTGTCCATGCTCAACTTTTCTTCCCTAGTACATGGTTTTCTGGGAGTTCTCCTTCTTATCTTAGCTGACTCAAGACACTGTCTTTTTCTACCTCCTGGGCTCGTCCAGACTAGGGGAGGAAAATCGATCTTAGATACGCAACTTCAGCTACGTGAATAACATAGCTGAAGTCGAATATCTAAGATTGAATTACTCACCCATCCAGACGGCGCGGGATCGATGTCCGCGGCTCTCCATGTCGATTCCGGAACTCCACTGGGGTTGATGGAGTTCCGGAATCGATATAAGCGCGCTCGGGGATCGATATATCGCGTCTAGATTAGACGCGATATATCGATCCCCGAGCAATCGATTTTAATCCGCCGATATGGCGGGTAGTCTGGACGTGGGCCTGTAGAAGGTGCACCACCACCCACAGTGACACTTAGTGGTCAGACAGGAGTCAGCAAGACACTATTATATTAGAAATTCAGTCCTGCCCCTCAGCGTCCCCCACCCAAAGGCTTTCCAGTCCTCTCCAGAACAGGCATAACAGGGGCTGGGTCTTTGAGTAGTCAAGGCTTATTCCATCAGGCCTCTTGATTTAGGTGAAGGGTCTTGGTGTTGCACTGTTTTCTGGGAGCGGATAGGGGAGCGTAGGCCCACTCTCTCCACTGAGCTCTGGTTCAGGACCTTACAGTGGGTGGCTACACTTCGACTCTTGGGGTGCTAAGTCCCACCCTCCCTGGGCCACTTCCTACCCCCATCTCTTTCAATTGCATAGAATAAGCCACTTCTCTCAAGTCTATAACCTGCAATGCTCAGTCACTTAGAATCACAGAGTGAGAAGGGACTGCAAGGGTCATCTCATGTAGCTCCCTGCCAAGATGCAGGATTTGTTGTGTCTTTTCTCTCTTTTGTAGGTTCTTCACTAGTCTGTATAGTGAGGCCTCAGGCAAGGAGCTCATGGGCAGACTATGAGTCAAAAGTGTGCCCTTGTTGCCAAGAAGGCTAATGGCATTTTGGGCTGTATAAGTAGGGGCATTGCCAGCAGATCGAGGGACATGATCATTCCCCTCTATTCAACATTGGTGAGGCCTCATCTGGAGTACTGTGCCCAGTTTTGGGCCCCACACTATAAGAAGGATGTGGAAAAATTGGAAAGAGGCCAGCGGAGGGCAACAAAAATGATCGGGGGCTGGAGCACATGACTTATGAGGAGAGGCTGAGAGAACTGGGATTGTTTAGTCTGCAGAAGAGAAGAATGAGGGGTGATTTGATAGCTGCTTTCAACTACCTGAAAGGAGGTTCCAAAGAGGATGGATCTAGATTGTTCTCAGTGGTACCAAATGACAGAACAAGGAGTAATGGTCTCAAGTTGCAGTGGGGGAGGTTTAGGTTGGATATTAGGAAAACCTTTTTCACTAGGAGGGTGGTGAAGCACTGGAATGGGTTACCTAGGGAGGTGGTGGAACCTCCTTCCTTAGAGGTTTTTAAGGTCAGGCTTGACAAAGCCCTCACTGGGATGATTTAGTTGGGAATTGGTCCTGCTTTGAGCAGGAGGTTGGACTAGATGACCTCCTGAGGTGCCTTCCAACCTTGATATTTTATGATTCTATGATTCCTCTCAGAGTTCAAAACAGCCATCGGCTCGCTTTCAATACCTGCCTCCCATTGAGCTGCTCTGCTCCCCCTTTTAAAGCCCTGTCTCCAGCCTGTGCAAGCCCTGCAGGTGTGGCTGGGTGGGACGCCTGGGCCCACAGCTGCTCTGTACTCCTTGCTCTCCAGTGTGGGGTTTGTAAACCCCAACATGCCTCCCTAATTCCATTTCCCAAGAGATGAGGCATCCCTCCATGTGTTAATTTCTCATGTCAGGTCAGGCCTATACTAGTCACAATTCATCAAGCATCTAAGGAGATGATCCCTGCCCTGACAGGTGTCTAATTCAACATCAATTATTATTTTGTCATGAGTCTCACAATATTTGGAGTTTTTCTTACAGCTCTAGCTGCTGGAATCCAGCAATTTCACAAGAATCTCATCTTTAATTTTAAAATAGTACATTTCTAGGTCTAATGATTGCCAAGAAAACTTGAAAATATGAAGCGAGTGCCCCCTGAATGCCAAGAAACCAGTTAAAAAAAACCCCTCATCTTTTAAAGCCAATCCCATGACTTTTGGCGGGGCCTGACTCATGACTTTTGAATGCCTGGGGTTGGCAATACTGTCAACAAGATACAACAAGTGAGAGACATAAACTGACAAGAGTACGATGAAACTGACAGAAAAATATCACATGATTATGCATAAGGTACGTATGTTTACATCTTGATGAGTCACTTCCTTTTATTGTTGTTGATACCTTTCCTCCTCTTCACAGGCAAGCTAGCAGAAGCAAGGGTTTAAGTGAGGGTTGACTGTAGAGAGGGAGATAACTCCCATCAAAGAATTTTCTCTCTCTCCTTGGTAAAGATCCTTCCTCAGCGCTAATTAGTCAGGTGTTTTATAAACACTGTGATCAGTGTACTACAAGATGAATTCCATCAAGAAGGCATGCACAATCGCCAAATGAATTCCAGCCACGGTTACATGGATAGCACAAATTCTAACCTCCCTCCTGCCCCCAAATGAGTATCTTCTTTCCCATTGCCTCAAGGACCTCAGAAGTGATAGGAAATCTATTCCACTATTCACACTAAAAATCCATTGGAGCTGTGGGTCCTGTCGTTAGAAGGCTTTGCTTTGTTATCCCCAAAGGCTCTAAGGGAAATTAGGCCATCTTGGATCTGAAGTGGTTTGGGTAAGACAGATAAGTGTATTTCTACAGTGATGAAATATTCATAATTTCTACTGTTGGAAAAAAGGAGGAACAACTGCAAAACAGATGCAATTACCAGTTCAGCATCACAACTGAGGATCTGAATGAACAGGTAAGTAAAAAGAATCAGTGCCAATTTAGAATAAGAGTAAAGAAAGAGAAGCTGAGTGTAATAGTTCAATAATAATTAATAATAATTTTGGCAAGTGCATCCAAAAAGCAGAGTATAAAGTGATCACTACTGGAGTTGGAGAGAAATTTCTCCTTATGGCATAATATTGCACAGTTAGGTGTACTATAGGTATTTTAAGCATTCCTCTGAAGCAATATAGCATTGGAAACAGCTGAGTGCACTAGATGGACTATTGGCTTGTTTTGGTATGTTCCTACAATTAACAGGAAGAAAAAAACACTGAAAAGTTCAAAGACTGATAATTTAATTTTGTTTTTAGCTATCTGAAGCTCTGATAGAAGAAGATAAGATAAAAAGGAAGACATCTGTTAGGTAGATAAGCCAAAGAAAAACAGAAGACTAATTAAGAGAAACTGAGATTTGAGTTTGAGAACTGTTAGGATCAGGGCAGTAGAAGACACGATAGGAAAAGTTACTGGGAAGTTTTTCTATGTAAGGGAACAAGTTTTTCTATGTATCAAGAAGCTGATAAGTGATAATGGCAAGGGCAATGTACTCTGTGAGCTAAGAACAGATTAGTTTTAACACCAGTTTTACAAGTTTTAAAAGAAACAATATGGGGACAGATCCTCAACTAGTGTAAATCAAAATAGCTGTGTTAACTTTAGTGGAACTCTCCCAGGTTACACTAGCTGAGGTTCTGGACCTATGGCATCTTATAAATACATGGAAGAGAAGAATAAACTCACTCCCCAGTCCCTAGAGAAAAGACAAGGTGAATTATCAGCAAGGTAAGGAAGAAGACACCAAGAAAGATGACATTGTGGGTTACTTTACAAAGAATATGGGCAGGAATCAAGAGAACTAGCAGATGGCAAAATAGCCATATTCAATAGATAAAAAGATTCCAGAAAACAGGCATAACACTTCCCACACATGGATCCCTCATAATCTGATTTTCTACACAGTTTGTAAAAGGTGCAAAAGAGATTTGAGGATTAATCCTCTTTCAGTCTACAAAACTCTCCTTTATGGTACTGAACAATCATCTTCTTGTAATCTCCAGCTTTCATCTACTTCTGGCTAGCTAAGAATTGCACATGCTATAATTGCACCATACCCTGACTCACTTGTTTGTCTCATTCACCTGATATGTCTTGCTTTTTTAGCTTGTTAGCATTTTGGGGCAAGAACGGTCATTTACCATATGTTTATACAGCACATAGCAAAATGATTAATAATTATTTATTATTATCTTATTGTCATAATGCCTAGGAGCCCCAGTCATGGACTAGGACCTCATTGTGCTAGGGGCTGTACAAACACAGAACAAAAAGGCAGTCTCTGCCTTAAAAGGCTGACAACCTAAGAAAAGAGAGAGGAGCCTGACCAGGTCAGCCTATAGGTGCTTCTGCAATAGAATTAGATAAGTTTATGGAGGACAGGTCTATCAGTGACTATTTGCTAAGATGGTCAGGGATGCAACTCCATGCTCTGAGTGTCCCTAAACCTCTGGATGATAGGATAGATTTTGCGATAAATTGCCCTGTTCTGTTCACTCCCTCTGAAGCATCTGACACTGGCCCTTGTTGGAAAACAGGATACTGGGCTAGCTGAACCATAGGCACCGACTCCGGGGGTGCCCCAGGGCTGGAGCACCCGGGGAAAAAATTAGTGTCTGCTCTGCACCCACTGGCAGCCAAGCTCCCCTCACCTATCATCCCACCTCCTCCCTCTCCTCTGAGCTCGCAGCACGTCCCCGCTCCTCTGCCTACCTCCCAACACTTCCTGCTGCCAAACAACTGTTTGGTGGCACTTAGGACTTTCCAGGAGGGAGCGGGGAGGAGCAGGGATGTGGCATGCTCAGGGGAGGAGGCAGAGAAGAGGTGGGGCAGAGGTGGGGACTTGGGAAAAGGGGGGCAGGAAGGGGGCAGAGACATTGGGGAATGGGTGCAGGATGAGGATGGTGTAGGGTCGAGGTGAGGGGAGTCGAGTACCCACCGGGAACAGTGGAAGTCGATGCCTATGACCTGGACCATTGGTCTGATCCAGTATGGCTGTTCTTATATTCTTAAATAATAATAACTGCAGCCTGGACAAGAATAAGAATGCTTTGAATCCTCCATTTGCAGAGGAGAAGTGAACAGCTGGAAAATCAACATGTATTTTCCTCTCTTGGTTTTAAAAATTATATTTTACTTGAAAACAAAAGAGTACACAAGAAAATGAATTCTGTAAAATGACACAAAATAAACAAGGCTGTAGGGCACAATCCATTTCGTTTTCCCTAAGTGACTGTGGAGAAAGCTTTCAAATGTCATGAAAACCATTTCTGTGTTTTCTTCTGCAGGCATCCTGAAGCAATAGCTCTCAGAGAGGCAAACTGCCCAGTCCAGCTCAATGGGCTGTGGACGCTGAAACCGGAAAGTGGCATTTAAAATAGCAACATTTTGTTGTTGTTGCTCTTAACCCACATCCCAAACCACCTCCCTCCTCTCCATCCCTGCACTAATGACTCCTCCTCACTCTATCCTCTCCCCCAAATTAGTTACTCCCCACTCGCATCCTCCTTTTCATCCCTCCCCTTGGTAATGGCCTCTCCTCTCGCTAGTTACTCGCCTCCTACGAATTCAATTCAAATCCACAGTACTTTATTGACATCCTGGCGAAGCGATCCCTTAGTGTCTGTCCCAGATCTGTCTTCGCTGAGCTTTCCGGTGAGCCTGGGGGTTTAGCGGCAGCATCACTTGCTATACAGTAGCAGCAGCAATATTTGCTCCTCTCCGGAGCTCCTAGGCTCATGCGCCTTGGCAGAGATACTAGAGGCAGTTTTCCCGAGTCTCCTCCCCTATTCCTCCCCCCTGTTCTGCAGTCACTTCCTGCAGCTGTTTCCCTCTGTGTCCGGTTCTACTGACTTTTCTGACTGATGGCCCCTCAGATCTAGTGGGGAGCAACCCGACTTAAGTTGTCATGAAAAAGGAAGAAAGGAGGAGGTGAAGATCTCAGCTGGGGATGTGCAGGGCTGGCCAGCTCCAGGTACAAGGGATTGCCTGCCGATTGCTTCTCTGAGTCCCTCCTCCCAGAATCAGGAGAGTCTAGTAAGTGTATTATACTTGGGTGTATGCATATATTAGAGTAGTCAGGACACTGGCAATAATAAGGAGGTAAATCGCACCACAAGCAGCGTTATGTACATGTTCCCCTTGTTAGTTTGTGGGATTTTACATGTTTGTTTTGCATGTGGGTAGTTATGTTGCATTGTATGTTTTGAATGTCTACATACTGCATCAGTTTTTGGATGCTATGTTTTGCTTGTATGTTTCCCAAATTGCATCTTGAATTCTCTCTTGAATTGCAACCATTTCAAGATAACAACAGATGCATCCAATTTTAATTAGAATCTAAGTCATGGGGATTGTAAAGCTTCCAATTTTGCATAAATAAATTTGCTAAAAATGTCAGTTTTTGCATCACACTGTATAGTTCCATAATGATGTATAAGGTAACAAAATGTTCCCTGCCCTTTGCGTTACCTGTTTTGTATCTACAGTAGTCTAGAGTCAGTGTCAGTGACCACTGTCATGAAAGTTTCCATTCTAATACCCTGCATTCAGTCACTTAGTACTGTATGAAGCCTTCATCGTTCAGGCTGAAATTTGTCAGGCTTGATCTCTGACCAAAGGCGAATGTATCGGGAAAGTTTCAGCAAAAACAAGTACTGTACATTCATTCTGGAGTATGAGGAGCCTGGAGGAAAAAAATACACTTTCTGATTTAAAAAATAAATAGTGACTGTTTGAATAACTCCATCACTGAAACAGCTGGAAACAGTCAGGAAAACTTGGCACAGAAATTAGATTTGACTGAGTTATGACCTTTTTAAAAATTGCACTCTGCCTTTGAAGAGTGCACTTCATAAGGAATTTTCCCACTGTGTTCATAAAATCTGCTGCTAAGGAAGGCTGTACTGTGTGTGCATGCTTGACGAACTTAGCTGTGCAGTGGAAAGCTTCTGGGCCTAGACTGTGCCTGGCATTTCTCCCAGGGTTGCATAGGGTAGTGAAAGTATAGAACCTTCCTCCCCTCTAGTATGGCACATACAAAGGCCAAGTACAATTGTGGTCTCTGTGTTCAGGGAAGTGCAGGATCAGCTCCTTCCTTACTTCCCCAAGGCACACAGTGCTCCAAAGGGGTAGGAAGTATATGGACTTACCCGGCTGAATCCGTCTGCATTGTCCTGTGGAACACACAGGAGGAAGTATGTTGTAGCCCATAATGATGTGAGACCCAGGAGGCATCCTGTCTTCCTGAGGCAGAATGACTCCTGGAATTCACCCTGGGGAACTGCAGTTCCAGGCTCTCCACTCCAGGCTGTGTTAAAGGCACAACTGAGCTTTTACTGAAGTTGGGCAGAGAATAATGCAGAGATCATTGGTCATCTCGCAAGGTAAAAATGGCATGGCTTCTTAAGTGCACAGGGAGAGGGAATCTCTCTTGCTAACTTCCTACAGTGTGCAGATGGATGGAGTCCATTGTGGACCTAGTAAGGTAAATGGGATGGGGTGTTCAGTGGGGCCTAGACATATAGTTCTAGATTATAGATCTTCTTTTTCTTACATATTTCTCTAAACCAACCAACTAAAAACATCCTAGCACGGCCTTTAAAGAAAAATCAACATTCCTGTCAAAAGTCAGGAAATGGTAACGTTAAGATTGCCTATGTAACCTTAATCCTGCCTCTGTACCCTTAATCCACTGCAAAAAGTCTTTAGTTACATACCGTTTCTCAAATAAGGTCATGTCATAATTGTTTTCCCCTACATGTTGTAGTGCTGTATACTGCACTATGTATGATAGCCAGAGTTCATGAAAGTAATAGCAAACACTTCTTAGACAAGATACAGCAGATTGGGCCTGGTTCTCATTTACTCTAACGCTACTTTAGACTGTGCTTGCTTTGTAAAGTAAGCTTAAAGTTAGAGTAAACTATATTTACATCTAATTTAAGGCCACTTTTCATTGCTGGAATGGTGCTTTTACTACAAATGAAAACCACTCCATTATGTATAATAGAGTAATAATACAAATTTGCTGGCATGTCTAGGTCACGTAAATGTGTAGCTAAATTAATTGTATGGGTCCAAATTATGATACCCATGATCACAAATGAATAACTCTTTCTTCCACCTGTTATTCCATTGAAATTAATGGGACTACCTGCAGAGTACAGTACTACTCAATGGGAGTAAGGGGGGCTGAATCTGTCTCAGCGTTAACAGTTATGCCCTGAGCTGAACCCACGGTAAACTAAACTGGTGGTTAGAAAAAATATTATATAGTACATAATTGTTGACTCAGTGATTAAGATACTTATAGAGAAAAGAGAATTTATTTATAAAAAGTGAAAGAGCATTATCCCATGGACTTTAATAGGACATCTCACATGCTTAAAAGTGAAGCACACGCTTAAGTTCTTTGCTGGATCAGAACCACAGTGTGCAACACTTTGCAGGACTGTACCCTAAAACAATAAAGATTGTTCTAATAATTGAGCTACTGAAAAGAGTAAGTATAAACAAATTTTAAAAATGAGAAGAAGCGGCACATGTACATGCGATTACTCATGTGAGTTACAGCTTAACAGTGTGAATAAAGAGGTCACAATCTGCTCCTAAGATTGTACAGAAAAATTGTATGGTAGTATATTGTAGGATTGAGAAGCAGAATCCAAGCACGTCATTAAAGATTGTGCTGTAAAAGGATACAAGCCAAAGGGCAATGTTAAGGCTGCGAAAGCAACCTTAACTATGTCATTTCCTGGCTTTGAGTGCTTACTGTTCTCTTAACATAGTTTTAGGTGCAATTATATTAAAATCCAGACAATGTGCTGAGAAGGGAAGAAATGTTAATGAATCTTCAGCTCTGTGAGCTTTGAGCAATTTTTATTCCTGGATAAAAAGCATTCCTGAGCAGAGGCTTCAAAGCTTGATGCATTTATGGTTTTCACCAACTTACAGTGATATGATTTCCTTTCATTTCCTAAAGTCATTGCTGTTACAGACATTTAATATGATCTGATGTTGTTCTAAGACATTCATAGACTTGTACTGACATTGTTTTACCAACCACATTGTAACACTATAATCTGATTATTATTGTCTTGCAGTGTCAATATGATAATATAAAAAATGGTCAGTTTATTAAGATAGTCCATTTTCAAATGCTCTATTGAGCGGAAGTGAAAGGACTCCCTGGGAGAAATGCTGGCCTAATTAAAATCAAAAGAAGTTTTGCCTTTAACTTTAATGGGACAAGGATTTCACCTTCTGGGTTTTTACCCTGAAGGTCAAAGAGAACACCCACAGATGGTAGACTACATCTTTATGTTGGGTAGGTCAATCATCACCTTATCTATATCAGTGCAGACACCATATCAGTGCTACAGATTCATAGCCTTGGAAGCTATTGAATTCTGTGGCTTTTCTGAGATCTCCATATTGGTGCTGGGTCATACCTTGACTCCCTTTCCCTCTGCTGTAGCATCACAATTTGCTGAATATGGAGACCATGGTGATTTAATGGTGATCTCCAGGTGCCGAAGCACCTGGTTAGGAGATGTTACTTGTCCTCAGGCTTAGACCTTCTGTAATGAACATTCCAGCTGAACTCTTTTGGATAGTGTGCAATCAGATTACTTCAGATGGCCTTATCCAATTAGCAGTTCCTTCAACTGATTATAATGGTGAGCTAGTTACCTTTTTACGCAGATGAGACAATGTGGTTCTAGACTGGTCTCTGTATCTTTTGACTAGTAAAGCCGAGGGTCACAATAGATTATTTCACCTGATCTCTGATTTCCTTGTCCTCTGGAATTCCCTGTGGCACATGGCCTTCAGTTTTGACTTCTGTCCATCTTGACAATGGTGTGACTGTGCCACCATCATTGAGTGATGTCATCAATGCCTCACTTAACAAGAGAAAGATGTTAATTATCCTTAGACATGCAGATGTCCACCCCACTCCTTAGAAGCCATCTCTTGACACTGAAGTGCTTGCCAGCTGTCAAATCCCCCACTTTCAGGGAACAAGATTGAGAAGCTGTGGCTATTCCAGTCCAGGAGCACTTGGACATTAGTGGCATCCCAGATAGTTCCCATTTTAGGACTAGCATTTTTTGGATTTGAGATCGCACTTGTCAGGCTAACGGATGACCTCTCGCTGGTTTTAAATCAGGGTCAGCTTGTCATTTTGGTCATGGTGGATTTCTTAATGTTTTTTAATATGAGTGACCGTGGTTACTGCTTTGACAGCTAAGGAACATAGCTAGTGTGTCTGGAGCTGCTCTGAAGTCTTACCTAGAAGAGAGGAGTCAGTCCATGGTGGTAATATGAGATTTGAAACACTGTGTCCTTCAAAGGTCCCTTTATCATGTTGGTCAATGTATATACTGAGCTCTTTTAGCCAGATAATTTCTTACTATGGGATGTGAGCACAGCTGTACATCTGTTGCCCTGTGGACAACATAGTTCAAGTCTCTGGCCTGGAGGGATGTTTGAACTGTCTTGTCTGGACACATTAAAACTTCTGTGTTCCCAGGATTGGTTATGAAGTCTTGCTACTGGATAGAGTTAGTTACTACAAGAAGGCTCATTCTAGTTGAGAGGGTATGATTAGAAGCAGTGAGTCAGCCATGCCCTCTCTAGGAAGTCCCACCCCCACCCTCCATGTGTTCCATGTGATAGGAACCTTTTTTGCACGTGCACTTCACAATTTGCACAGGTGATGCACAGGTGATTTATCTCAGGGTAACCTCACAACAGCAGTCCCTGCCTTTGTGTCTCATACATTCAGCTGATGAAATTCCCTCTTGTTAGGGCTAACAGCAGAGTTCCTCCACTATTAGCCACTTGTTCAGAATCCAGCATCCCTTTTCTCACTGATCTAACAGTCACATTCACGTTATACCCACTTCACATTCTTTGAATTGGCTCCCTGTGCAGTGGCACACTAACTGTTAGCTGGTGCTGTTAGTTTTTAAAGGCTGCAACAAGGTAGGCTCCCTGACTATATTTGGAACGTCTTCTTTGGAATTCATCTCAAAGAGGATCTCTGGTATGACATGACCATAGAATATCAGGGTTGGAAGGGACCTCAGATCCCTCTAGGAATCCCACCATCATAGTCAGAAAAAGGAATTAGTGTCTTTGTCATGGTGGGCCCTAGGGTGTGGAATTCACTTAACCATATAATCCAGTAGTCCATCTCTCGGCCCACCATTAAACACTCCTCCTTCCCCGGTGTATTTAGAACAACCACTTCCCTCTAATTTATACTTTTCCATCCATTCCCTTCTTTCCTCTTTAGCTTCTGCATTGAACATCCTCAAATTTGTTTCAGTTGTTAATTTTAGTGAGGTTCTTAAGGGTTTTTTGAATTGCATTTGAATTAATATTTAGAAATTGATTTTAGTAGGGAGCACAGCACCTTGACAAGGGAGCTGTGCTACAGAAATAAAACCCAAAGGCTTTATTGTCCGCCCATTTCCAAAGGCATGTATTTGTGTGCTTCATTTTTTGTGGGTTCCCTCCTGTTAGTCCCTAGAAATACTCAGAAAACTTTAAAGCAATATTGTTGGTTGGAACTTGAGCTTTTGTTCTGCAGCTGGTCCTGTATAGGCCTAGGGATTTGCTCGCAAGAAGCCAATTGCAGAAGTGGGAGTCCGTGTGTGCAAAAACAACAACACAGATTCATTCGGGTAAAATTTTCAAAAGTGTCCATGTGGCTTAGGCTCCTAAATCTCATTTTCAAAAGTGACTTAGGCTTCTAGGTACCTAAGGCCCATTCACTTAGGTTCTCACAGGCCAGAATTTGAAAGGTATTTAGGCACCTAAAGATGTAGATAAGTGCCTCGTGATTTTCAGAAGTGCCTAATTAGGTTAGATACCAACCTCATATTGATTTCAATGGGAGTTAGGTGCCTAATCTGTTTAGGTGCTTTTGGAAATCCCAGGAGGCACCTATGTGCATCTTTGGGTGCCTAAATACCTTTGAAATCTGGCCCTCAGGCCAGGATCCTCAAAGGCATAAACATCTCTGAGGATCTGGGCCTAAGAACCAAAGTCACTTTTGAAAATGGGACTTAGGCACCTAAGATACTTCTGAAAATGTTACCTGCAATCTAAATTAAGGATTCCTATTTAGAAAAGTAAAGGTAGGTCCCTGTATTTAAAACATTTCTGCTTAAAGATAGTACAAATCTGGCACCCCAGAATGCAATTTTAGCTTGACATGATTTGAAATGGCCAAGATATCAAATCCTGTTTATTGGTAAGCGGAGCTATGATGAGAAGCTAATATAATCTTGAAGAAAGTGGTTCTGTCTTGATTTACACTAATACTTCCACTTTGCATTAACCTAGCAATGTTCATCCTAGGGTTTCAACAGAACATGGAAACATAAATCAGTTAAGCCTCTCAAAGCTTTTTGTGGGAAATTTAAGGGGGTTCCTAAGAATGTGAACTGATTGAGAAATAAACTGAATAAGTGCTAATATGAGATAATCTTCCAAACCTCAGAAAATATGAAATAGTTTTTAATATTGCATTGTACTTAGTAAAATCTGCCAGAAGTAGAGGCAGATATCCAATTAAATAGCAAATGCCTGAGGAAAATGGTGGGTATTAAATGGAATGAAGTTGTAACAAATGAGGAGATTTGTCAAAGTTCCACAACTTTTTAATTCCAGAGTTATCCAGAGAAGACAATGTAAATATCTGGGATGTATGAAGAATGTAACCAGAGCATCTGCCATGGCAGGTGTACCATTGGGCAACTGGAGGACATGTAAGAGAGGCCAAATGAAATAATCTCTCCATTGAACACTAGAGAGGGAAGACTATTGGACTTAACATAGAGGACGTGCAAAGAGCAGCCCAGGATAGACAGGGATGGCAGAGTCTTATTCAGGCTCTAAGTCATGTTTGATAGTGTGAGAAGGATTCAGCTCCTTAGTAAGTGAAGGCATGGAGAAATTGCCCAAGGTCATGCCACAAGACAATGGCAGGATGTTGAATGGAACCCAGAAGAAATGACTCCTGATACCTTGTTCTAACCAATAGACAACAGTGTCTCCCTCAGTGCTTTTATTTACTGGAGAAAAGTTAATTTTGACATATTTTCCTGAAGTTGATATTTATGAAGGCTTTGTATGGGGTTTACGATTCACAACATACACAGTTACTTCCAAATGATTGACAAGGTACCAAGCAACAACATATATTGCAGTATTAGTTTATTTCTTAGATTGTGAACTCGTTGGCACAGAGCCCATCCCTTCTTTGATTTGGGAAAGGGCGTAAGGCCCCAGTACTCCATTTGTTTACCCTTGGAAGCACTGCTTCAATGGGCCTCTGCATGAGCTCAGCAGTGAGTCACTGCACTAACAAATATAGGCTCCAGGCCTCCTAGGGTAACACAAACATGGCAGAATGATATTTTCTTGCATCTGGAAGCTTATGCCTGGTGAGTTCTCATTTTGTTTGTTGTCCAGATATTATAAGTTCTTAGTAGTCCACTTAAATTTCCAGGAGGATGTGGTAGCCCTTATTAATAGCTAAACTCAGATTTTAATCCGTGTCGTCTTGCCTAAAAAAATATCTGGGGCTGGATTAACAGGCTGACTGCAGCAGCGTTGCCCTGCTCCAGTGAAGCAGAAGCTATAAACTCATCTTAACTGGCTGGTTAAACTGGGTTTATGGCTGCTTTGCATTGTTGGAGAGACACAGAGCAGCTGGAGTGAAACTGGCAAAGTTGGCCCCAGTCTTGGACATTCACATTGTGAAAAGGATGCCGTTTATTTGAGCCTGTGTCTTTTTTCTGGTTCAGAGCTGAAGAAGAGTCTTCCTCCTTCAATAGTAACATGCCAGCAGTCCTCCCAGCCAATGATTCTTTTGCAGCAGACAGGACTTCCTCCTCATCCTCGTCCTGAGACGCCTTCATCTCCTCCTATGTCAGTGGCCACAAGGCCAAGAGCCAACTCACCACTGTCCCCACAGAAACCGTTTGGACTGGAGCCTTCCTTGCAGCACTCACAAGAAGAGGAGCTTGCAAAGGATCCTGTGCTGGAGGAACTATGTAAGCCTCTGTGTTGTAAACTTTGCAATGTCACTCTGAATTCAGCACAGCAAGCCCAGGCGCATTACCAGGTAAGGAGAAGCAAAAGAAGAAAGATGTTCAGATTAGTTGTTCCTGTGAGGTGCCTAACACTCTTTCAATATGAGATGTAGGGCATACCTTATGAATTGTGGGACCCCAACCTGCCATAAGTGAGGGAGTCATGTGCCAGGAGCTTCCTCTCCTTCTGGTCTCACTGCCAGAGGCAGATGGGGTCTGAGGGCAGATGAAGCCCCCCTTTTTGCTCCTACGCCTGAAGGAGGGTTACTGAGGCTACACAGGGTTTCAGAGTGGGGCCCTAATGAGTTGCTTGTCCTCTTTGTGCTTTAGGCTGGAGTTCATCACAATTTTTTCATCAAAACTTTTCTTCTGTCATGAAAAATGTTGCCCTTTCAGCCAAAATAATGGAAAATTTATTTAAGTCAAACTTTTTCATTCCTCCCCCGCCACAGGAGAATGAGAAAGCAAAACCCTGTGCGCTTTGGTCCTTAGTTGAACTGGGAAATCTGGTCCTAGATTCCCACTTTAAAATAAAGGGGGAGAGGCAGTGGGAATTTAACCAGATTCCCCAGTTCAACTAAGGCCAACAGAAAGTTCTGATTTTCCTTCCAGTTCTAATTTAAAAATATATTTTAAAAATGTTGATTACCCATCTTTTCTCCCAGCTTTGCTGCTTTTAACAGTGGATAGCAGTTTAGCAGGTTTGTGTCCCCTGGGGGATGGATTGAGCAGGCTCCGTTGAGACTGAGGAGTATGCTCTTTGTAACTCAGAGAGCGGGTGCTATAATAGAGGTGGGCAAACTACGGCCCGTGGGACCGTCCTGCCCAGCCCCTGAACTCCTGGCCCAGGAGGCCAGCCCCCAGCTCCTCCCCCTCAGCCTCAGCTCACTGCGTCGCCGGCGCAATGCTCTGGGCGGTGGGGCTGCGAGCTCTTGTCGGGCAGCACAGCTGCAGAGCCACAGCCTGACCCGGTGCTCTGTGCTGTGCGGTGGTGTGGCTGGGTCGCCACCGGTGCTCCAGGTAACACGGAAAGGGGGCAGGTAGCAGGGGGGGTTGGATAGAGGGCAGGGGAGTTTGGGGGGGTGGTCAGGGGGCGGGTGTATGGATGGGGTTGCTGCGGTGAGAGGGCGGGGAACAGAGGAGTTGAATGGGGGCAGCGATCCCAGGGGGGTCAGTCAGGAAGGGGGGAGGTTGGGTGGGGCAGTGGGGAACAGTCGGGCGGGGATTCCGGGGGCGGTCAGGGAGAAGATGTGGTTGGATGGGGCAGGGGTCCTGGGGGGGAAGTCAGGAATGAGAGGAGGGGTTGGATGGGGCGGTGGGGGGCAGTCAGGGGACAGGGAACAGGGGGGGTTGGATGGGGCAGGAGTCCCGGGGGGACGGTCAGGGGCTGAGAAGCAGGAGGGGTCGGATAAGGGGGCACAACCTCCCCTAACCGGCCCTCCATACAACCCGATGTGGCCCTCTGGCCCAAAAGTTTGCCCGCCCCTGTGCTATAAGAATGAAGTTACTACCTTTGCTCTTAGACCAGACACTATTCATATGGGTCACTTGAACTGGTCTTGTCTCTGAGTGGGGCTTCATCCCACAAACAGGGGTGTAGTATATGACAGACACCATTGGATTAGCCAGCTTCTCTACTGCAATGTACATTTCTTTTGATATGATTCACAATATGGATCCCCAGAGATCATCTCTCACTTTGTGCTTCTACCTGGTAAGAACACCATCTTATTGGACCCTCAACTTCTGACAACTTCTAGATCTGATCATCTGGGGTGGGTGGTCTAAGAGTCTTCAATTCACTCCCCCTTCCCAAGTCCATCAGAGTGCCAGTTTGCTGACCTTCTGGATATGTCGCAATAGTTTTCACTTTGGTTTTTCCAGAAGAGTGTACTGAACAGGGAGGGCTTTAGTGAGATGAGGAGACCTGAGTGTCTTTCTATATTATTGGGATGGATTTTCAAAAAAGCTTCTAATTTTTGCAGGCAGAATTTTGTAGGTTCATCCGTTAGGTTTGCTGGCTGGCCTGGAAAGCATGTCCCATGCTATCTCCCTGGAGCCTCTCTTTTCCCAGGTCTGCTTCAAGAGTCTCCTTCCCAGCTACCCTCTCCCTTCAGGGATAGTCCCAAGGTGCAGGCCCCTCTGAGTTTTCTTTCCCAGAGAGGAAACACCCAATTACCTTCCCTAGGGAGGTCTCCTCTCCCTATTGCCTTGCAGCCTTTCTTTATAGAAGCCACCCAGGTTGGTTCTTCACAGCTGGGTCTAATCCTCAATTACCTGTCTTTGAGGTGCTACAGAATGGGGTAATTGGGCTCCCCTTCACCCTTTCACTGCTAGTGTGGGGGGTACATACCCCATCCCAAGACCCAGCCCTGCCAGGTACTGAGCATCTCATGAGGAATGGCAAGCACTCTAATCTCCCATTGCAATCAATGGGAGTTGAGATTGCTCAGACCCTCTCAGGATCAGAGCTTGTATCTGAGCTGCTGTTGTCATGACTACGTTTACATTTCAACCTCTTAGCTGAGTCCTCTGGCTGCTAGATACAGGTGGGACTCTTCCATCCGGACAGTGATTAATTCAGGTTTTGTTTCCAGGGTAAAAACCATAGTAAGAAACTTCGGAATTACTATGCTGCAAGTTGTTGCCCAGCTCCTGCCAGAATGAGCAATTCAGTGGAGCCTGCCGTGCCTCAGATTGTCTCCCATCCAGCTCAGGTAAGGCCTGGGTAGATGACCGAGGCTGTGCTGCTTACATGTGCCGTACCCCCTATGACAAGGGTAACTAGGTCTCATGCTTTGGGGTGGGATTGCTGCAGGGGTCAGAGGAATTTTTCTCACTATGTCCAGCATGGTGCAATTGGCCCGATGTGTGCCTTTACATTCTTCAGGTATTGACCACTCCTAGATACAGGGGACTTGACTCACGAAGCCACTGATCTAATCTCGTGTGGCAAATCCTGTGATACCTGTGTGAATCAGATGCTCTGCTGATTATGGCTTTTTAAAGCCATGGAAATCACTCGTTGTCATGTCCTTCCTTTGTGTGTGTGTGTGCGTGGTATATCTTCCCCTTGCCTAGCCATCTCCTGTGCATCCAAGTGAGGCTGAACCTGCGTGCCTATGTAGAAAAGGTGTTTAAAGTCTAGCACCAACAGCACTGGGCCATCATTTTCCTCCCTAAATAGCTACTCTTGTGGCACTCATTCTCCAATCACTGCATGAGTGAATGGCCCCTTTGTGATCCAGATTAATGCTGTCCCATGAGCTGCCCAATGGCAGGCACGCACAGAGCAGAGTGCATGCCCCATTAGCTCAAGGGGTAAATCAAATGTTCTCCACACCCAACACTCGCATGTCATTGCATGTTGGTCAGCAGGGATCAAAGCTGGGGCCTTCAGCACCAAAAGCTCGGGCCTCTACTACTTGAACTAAAGGAGACCGAACCCCTTAGCTGTGAGTAAGTAGCAGGTTGTTATATGGTTGCTGGGGCCAGCCACTTTGGGGGAGACCTGTTGACATACAAAAAGAACCTAATCCAAAGTTTACTGAAGTGAATGGGAGTCTTTCCATTCACATCAGTGGTCATTAGAGCAGGCCCTTGCCTAAGCTATTGTATGTTACAAGTGCACTGTGTTGATTTCCAATAGCTGGGGTGGCTGCTCTGCCTTGTTTGAGGAACTAATTCTCGGAAAAAAGAGAGCCAAGTTTGAGCCCGCTACATAGAAGATGTTCATATTGTACCATGCACGCCAGAATTCTAGGGTGTTTTTTTGGGGAGGAGCATATGAAGTATCAAAATGGGGACCAAAGAAACTGCACCTTAGAAAGCATAGCACTGGCAAGGCCAATGAGTAAATCATTGTTATTCACACTATTTGGGAAATACGGTTCCTTGGTGATGTACAAAACACCAAAAAGACTCAGTCACTGTTCCAATCAGCTTACATTCTAAGTAGACAGACAAGATCATGCCCCATAATTCACTGGGAGATCCCGAGGACTGAGCTTACTCGGGACTGGATCATTCCTCTAAAATCTGCATATGGAACTCCTGCTGTCCATAGGCAAGGTGTGAGGAGGGGTCAGTTGTTTCTCTGCAACCCGCGGAAGGTTATTTGCTGGGTTGGAGATGGGGGCAGGTAGTCTGGACGCAGACTTCTGTCAGTGCTGTGGAATCTCCGTTCAGGGTGTTCCTAGGAGCAGTGGTAGTCAGAGGAGTCAAGCATGCGAGGAAGCTGGAAGTGGGAGCAGGAGGCACGAGAGCCAGTGCAGAGGTACAGGGCCTCTGCACAGATAGTTCTGATATGCATCTGATCCTCAGGGATCTTCCATCTGATCTGCAGAGATCGGTGTGGATCTTAGGGGATGTGCAGGTTCAGGGGGGCAGACTCCCAGCTGGAGCCAAGGAGAGGCAAACGCTCCTCCCACAAGGGAACAAATTTGGGGAACCCAGTGCAGAGAACCCAGAGTTCTAATCCCCACTTTTACCACCACCTTGCTGAGAGGGGTCAACTTCATTGAGCCTGGCTCAGTGATTTCAAAGAATGAACTCCACTATGTTTGTATGTGATCCTTTCCCTCCCTTTTGCTGCTAGGTGAGCGCCTCTAAACCAGGAGGCCGAGTGATCATGGCCACTGAGAATGATTACTGCAAGCTTTGTGATGCATCATTTAGTTCCCCGGCTGTGGCCCAGGCTCACTACCAAGGAAAGAATCATGCCAAGAGGCTACGCCTGGCAGAAGCACAGAACAACTCATTCTCGTAAGTCTTGTTCAACCTTTACATTAAGGGCTGGCCTGAATGTGTGCAGCCATGCCTCCACGGTCTCGGTTAATGTATCTCAGAGAGCTTTAAAACAGAGCTGTATGTGTTTATTTAACCTTCAGGGATACATCAGAACTGGGCAAACGGAGGGCACGGAAAGAAGGGAACGACTATAAGATGATGCAGAACAGAAGAAATGTGTATGCGGTTCAGAACAGTACAGGTACTTGAATGTTTGTGTCACCACTTACATGCTCTGTGGGTCACACAGTGACTATTGCTTAATGGGTTCTGCTTGACACAGAAAGGTGCATTAGGGAGCTCTTGTTCTGTAGGCTGGTCTGCCCTGGTTCTGACTCCAGCATGAGGGATTGTAACAGGGTGGCTGCCTCCAGGGTGGCATGGGGTAGCTCTGCAGCAGCTCTGCCTCATTTTGCCCCCTTCTCACAGCTCTTCAAAACTCCACGGCCTCCTTTGGCTGCTGCAGTGCCTTGCTGCTATGCCTTGGTCCTCCAGCTAAGCCCTTAACAAAAGTACAACTATCCAGGGAATCAGAGTTCCACATCCAAGTTAAAGCCAAACAAAACAGCGCCTTTGCCCATCTCAAACTAGGCCTAATCCCTTCTACCTAAGGGGTCGCTCTTCTGTCCTCTAATTTTTCTGCTCTCCCTCTGGGCTCAGCTTTCAGCCCTTCCCAGGTTCCTTTCCATCACCCCCCTGGGTTCCTTTGGGTTGCTCCCTGGTCTTTCCCAAGCAGGCCTTCCTTGGCCTTCCTACCTGGAGTCATCCACAGGTCTCTGCCAGCCTTGTGCTCTCCTCTGGCTGCTCACAGCCTTCCTGCAGCATCAAGGGCCACCACTTCCCCTTTCTTCCCAAACCTAGGGTTAGATAAGGCAGAGGCCTGACTGGTCACATGAACTTCATTTTCCCCACCTTGGGAGGCAAAGATAATTGTGTCACTGGAGGGGCTGGGCCCATCTCCCCTTAAAGTGGTTAGCCACACTGCGTCAGGTACCACATGCCAAGGGAGGATGGGTGCTTCACCCAACCCTGATCTTCTGACACTGCCTCGCCCCCAACACACTGCCTCCTACCTTGGAATGCCCTCTGTGATGGAGGCTGCTAGATCAGGAGGTCTCTCCACTGGGGAAGTTCTCAGTTAGCCACTTACAGCCAGCATCTGGCTCCTTTGTACCACCTGAGTGACACTAAGGGGCCTGGTTGGACTGAGGAATCTGGTCCGGAGTCTATAAAGCTCTTTGAAGGTTTAAGGGGCAAGTAGGAGTTTTAGCAGGCCATAGGCCCCATCCTGATCCTCTCACTCAGCCAAACCTGCCATTGACCTCAACAAGTGGGGGCTGGATTGACAAGTGAGGGCTGGATTGTCCCACATGGGTCTGCATGCAGAGGGGACCTTCTACACATGGACCTGTTCCTGCCCATGCAGAGAGGGTGTTATCACCTCCTGAGCAGCACCTTCCCTAGCATGCCTGGGATTCTCTTGCATGGTTTCTCCTCCTGAAAATGCCTCCACAGGAGCTTGGGAGCAGGTCTGGAAGTATGAGGGGGCAGAGCAGGTCTGGCACTATCCCCTCCTAACCAAATATTGCAGCAGGGGCTAACATTGTTGAAGGAGCTTTAACTCCTTCTGGGTCCTTCTTCACTGCTGCTTGTGTGGAGGCCATGCTTCTTGGGGAAGGGGAGCAGAGGAGGCAGCAGCTGCCCTTGCAGCTGGATATCAGACTCCCGTCCCCATGGATCCCCAGACTCCACAGCGTTGGCAAGGGGCCAAGGCCCCAAGACAGTCCAGCTGAGAGAACTTTTCCAGGAAGGCTATGAGGGGAACCTCTTTAAGTCTTCCTCCCTAGCCTCCTTCCATGGATCTTTATTCCTCACTGGAGGGGAGGCATCCTCTGGGGAAACACTCAAGCAGGTCCATGGAGGGGGTGTCAGGTGCTGGGTTCTAGGCAGTCAGCCCTGGTGGTTGGTGCAGTGGCAGGGAGCAGGTACCAAGGGTTGAAGCCAGCTGTAGAGTTATGACCAGGCTGAGGGCAGCGCTGACACCGGGGTCCTAGAAGAGGCTGACCTGGGCCCTGCCCAGGGATTGGCTGCTGCAGCGTGCCTAAGAGTTGAATCACTGCAGGCTCTGTTGGAGGGGCGAGTCATAGCACCTATTGAACATCTGCACCTGCCCACATGTAAACGACCCTCCCCCAGCCTAAAGGGAACAGCCATGAGCTGAGGGCTCAAGTAAATTCAGGGGACAATGAATGAAAAGCAGGGATGGGAGTGAGGGGTAAAACCAGGGGGCCAGAGAGGGACACTGAGCAGAGAACCCCGGACAGCACCCACTACTCCTCAAAGGCGTCCAGGGAGCCAGTGGATGTGGCCTAGAGGAACTGTGCCCAGATATGTGACCGGAGGGAGGAGTGAAAATAGGCCCCACTGTCACAAAGCACCTCCCATCCAGCATCCTTCTCCTGGCATGATGGATGGCCACGTTCGCCAGCGCCACTAGGCTGACGAGGAGGTCTCGTGACTTCGTGGGGCCACAGATGGGGTGAGTGTAGATCAAGAGGTGTGGAAAAAGTGCAGCCAGCCCTGAAGGAGAAGGTTCTGGAGGAGCCGGAAAAGGGGCCACAACCTGGTGCACTCAATGTAAATGTGTTCCAGGGTCTATCTCACACTGCAAAAAGGGCATGTGTCAGGGAGGGGAATGGGTGAACCACGCCAGGAATCGCCAACTAATATCCCTGGTAGGCCAGGGTCCAGGGTAGAATATAGAGTGGCCAACCGGGGCTCCTCATCCTCCACATGTGATAGAAGATCTTGCCACTTGGCGTCAGGGTGAGACATGAGGGTGAGGAAGTGAAGGGTATGGAGTATGAGAACATACAGTTGCTTCCTAGGCTTGATTCAGAAACAAAGTGAGTGTAAGTCATGCAGCTGGCTTGGGTGGTGTGGAGGGGGCCTTGCAGGGCAGGGGCCTGATGGCGAGGTCTGGAGGACCAGAGGTGAGGGGCAGGCAGGGAACATCCTTCAGCAGGACCTGCTTGAGAAAGGCCTGAGAGGCAGGCAATAAGGCTTCCCTCACCTCCTGGAGTACACACCGGGGGACACAAGGGGTGGAGAGCTCCATGCACCAGCCAAGCTCCAGGGGATCCACCCTGTCCTCCCGGTCATAATCCAGGAGGTCTTCACTGAGCTGGGGGTTGGGGTTAGTCATGGCAGCTGAGTGAGCAGCCCTACCCTGGCTGTGTGTGCACCTCACAGGGGGCATTTGAAGACAGTCAGTGGGTCTATGATTATGCAGTCCCACTGGCCAAAGCCTCTGTCTAGGAGTGATACAGCAAGCTGTGATACCACACCCATATTGCTGCAGCCTCAGAGGCTGTGCAGGGTCTGCACGGGTGCTCCATGCCCAAGTTGGGAGCATTCCATTCCCCACTCCTTTGTCCCAGCACAATCTGTTTACCCAAGATTTGTGCAGGTGCTGAGAGAGCCCCTCAGTAAAGGAAGCTTTGCAAAGAAAGAAGCTATTTGTGGTGCCAAGGCTTTGTCTGGTTCTCGCTGATTCCACCCATCTGTCCATCTTGATCCTCTGCAGTTAAAGTTACTTCAGTTTGTCAGTTTCTTTGTTTGGTTGGTTTCTCATCTCATAACTTAATTTCCCATCTGCCTTTCTCTATTGCTACTCTAAGTGGTGGCTATTTCCTGGTGTTTCCTTGGCAAGGGGCCTGAGCTTTTTACTCCGACTTTACCACATCAACCCATGCTCGCATTCTTGCTGTCCGGAATGATAAAGCAGGTTTGCCACCCTCCAAAGCCACCTATTCCCTGAATAGTTTCTCTGGTGTTTCAGACTCTGGCTCTGCCACCCTTTGAACAAACACAATATGGGAAAGACAGAGTCTGTTCTTTTATTTTGGCAGTGAGGAGGGAGAGAAAAGCACTTCGATTTACTGTAAAATCCTTTAAAAAGAACTTTGATCTAGGAATAAGCAGAAAAAAGCGCATGGGGGAATTCACCTCTGAGTGACAGTCACTTTGCTCTGGTGCCCAGCCCTGTGTCCAGTCAATTCCTCCAGTTCAGAGTAGCCTCTGGCCAGGCAGGGCAAGCTCTGCCAGTGATGCATTGCCTCTGCAGAAGCTGGGAGCATTCTAGGACAGGACAGAGAGATGAGGAGGAGCAGTGGAACATGGTGGGGACGGGGATGGGGAGGTGTTGAAGCTTGACAGACTAGAGGAGGGAAGGGGTGAATCCGGAGCAGGAGGTGATGCTAGGGTGGAGCTCAGCGCTGATGACTCCCATTGGTTATGTCTGCACTACAGCTAGGAGCAAGCCTCCTAGCCTGGATAGACAGACTCATGCTAGTGGGGCTTGAGCTAGCGTACTCAATGTAGCAGCGTGGATGTTGCGGCTCAGACTGGAGCTGAGCTCAGGCCCACCCAATCCCCTGGGATTGAGAGCCCGAGCTCCAGCGTGAGCTACAGTGTCCATTCTGCTCTTTTCAGTATGCTAGCTCAGGCACCACTAGCGAGAGTCTGTCTATCCAGCCTTGCTCCTAGCTGCAATATAGACAAACTCAGCAGCCTATAGCAGCAGAAAAAAGGAGTCCTCTAGCTTGCACCTTGGCTCTGAGCAGCAGCAGAAGAGGACAGGTGAAGTTAGTAGCCTCTCTGTCCCTGTGCTGGCACTAGCGCAGGAATGAATCTGGCCTCATTCTGATCTCATTTACTGTAATTTTATATCTGTGTAACTCCAAAGAGCACACCAGAGGTAGAGTGACCAGATGTCCCGATTTTATAGGGTCCTGATTTTGGGGTCTTTTTCTTATATAGGCTCCTATTATCCCCCATCTCCGTCCCAATTTTTCACACTTGCTATCTGGTCACCCTAACCAGAGGTATTCTGAGGGGGTATTTTGAGGGGGAGGGATAGCTTAGTGGTTTGAGCATTGGCCTGCTAAACTCAGGGTTGTGAGTTCGCTTAGGGATCGGGGCAAAATCAGTATTTGGTCCTGTTAGTGAAGGCATGGGGCTGGACTCAATGACCTTTCAGGGTCCCTTCCAGCTCTATGAGATTGGTCTATCTCCATATATTTGTGATTTGCAGCTTCCTGTCCAAGTGCTTAATTCTATACCATTTAATCTGAAGTATATTTAATAGTGTCTGGATCAGCAGTTTTATTTTTTCTTTGCAAGTCGTGCAATGAGTGCTCGTTAGCACAGACAGTCCTCTGATGAGTGTTAGTTTAATTTTATGTTTTCAGCATGGTGTTAGATAATATAACAGTTCTTCTAAAATGATATTAAATATGATCTTATCATAACTATTTTTAACTAAGTGAGCAGTAAACTTACTCTGATCAGAAAACGGATTCTAATTCTGAAATAGGGGGAACAGTGATACAGGGTCAGATTTTCAAAAACTCCTAAGTGACTTAGGCTCCAAACTCCCATTTTCAAAAGTGACTTAAGCACTTAGGAGCCTAAGGCCTTGTGTACAATACACCATCAGGCAGCTTACATTGACCTAACTCTGTAGGGGTTTACAGTAAAATGTAGCTCCTGCCAATGTATCTCATCCACTACACCAACTTAATAACTCCTTCTCCACAAGAGGCGTAGCACTTAAGTCGATGTAGTTAGGGCAAAACAGTGTCAGCGTAGATGCTGCATTGCTTACATGGACCGTTGCTGCCTTTCAGAAACTGTCCCACAATGCCCCACATTGGCAGTTAAATCAGTGCAAGCATTTCTGGTGAGGACGCGCATCGCCGGCACGAGGAGCATAGTGTGGACATGCAAAAGCGATTCAGTTACTATGGTGCCTGTACATTGACGTAACTTAGGGCAAGTCTGCACTACAAAATTAAATTGACCTAAGTCCCATTGACTTCAGGGAAAGTTAAGCATCAAAGCCATTTAGGTGCCTTTGAAAATTCTATTAGGTGCCTATCTGTGTCTGTAGGTGCCTAAATACCTTTGGCCTAAGTGCTTACGTTACTTTTGAAAGTAGGATTTAGGCTCCCAAATCACTTAGGTGCTTTTGAACATTTTACTCATAGACCTTAGCAATTGTGAAGTGAGGCTTGAAACACTGCAGGGCTCCTCTTGCTTACAGATAAATGGGCTCCTTTATTTTTTCTGCAGGTCCCTACTTCAATCCACGCTCCCGCCAGCGAATTCCTCGTGATCTCGCCATGTGTGTCACCCCAAGTGGCCAGTACTACTGTTCCATGTGCAATGCCGGGGCTAGCGAAGAGATGGAGTTCCGACAACATTTAGAAAGTAAACAGCACAAAAGCAAGGTGTCTGAACAGCGGTATAGGAATGAGATGGAGAATCTTGGCTATGTACAATGACACGCTATCCCTTGATAGTAGTTTGCAGATAGAGCAGCTTATCTCGCCTGCTGTTTGCCACATGCCCTGCTTTGTGCTCTATTTGATAGGAGTATGCTCTCTAGCTATACATGTAACACCTGAAAACTTAATGGTATGGTTAGGGTTTTTTATATCGCTGTTGGCAGGAATATGCTCTGCAGGATGTGAAGTGGTTTTAATGTTTGTTTGCTTGTTATCTAAAGCTCTTCCTTGCATTTTGGGGGAGCCCTGTCCTCCCCCATTCCCTGTTGCATGAATGTGCAAGGCCTAAGAAGCACTGGGACCACCACGGTTCTGCCACGCAGGCAGCGTATGTGGAGACGTAGCACCCCTTTTGGCGTGTCCTAGAGCTGTGCTCCACAGCGTCACTCCACAGCAGGGGGACTTTATGGGCAGGCTAGAGAAGAGGAGGGAACAGAACCAGCGGATGCGTGAATGGCATTACTGGGTGCACATCCCTGCTAGCAGAAGCATCAGAGGCTATAGCCTCAAATACAACTTACAGCAGGTGCCTCCTGCATTCCTGTTGGTACGGCACAGAGGCTGTGCACATACCCTAAGGAGTATCCTATCTCCCTCACCTTCACATAGGCCACCCCCCAGTGTTTGGACTTCAAGTGGCTGGTGAGGATTTCAACCTAACATCTGCATTAGGAGAGTAGCTGATCTGCCACATCAGCAGATACTCTCTTCTGTCACAGAGAATAGATTCTGGTCCGTTCTTGGCAATGGATTTTTACCACACTGGAGCCAATAGGCATCTTTATGCAGTGTGGGTGAAATTCACCTATGGGAGCAGGGCCTGTGCACGGCCCAGAGAGCAACAGAAGCTAATATAATCTGATGGAGGCTCTGTACTGAGCCTTGGCCCTCTATAGGACAGCATGGATGGTGCAATGAGGATGGGCTGGGGAGGAATCGTGAGTCCAAACACCCTATCAAATTGGTGCTGAGGGGGTCAGGTGCTGTTCTCCAGCCTGTAGTAACTGTAGAGGGGGTGGGTCTGTGATGTAGTAAAATTCCCTGGAAATTGGGGATTATTGGATTTCAGCTGCCTTAACCTCCACTCCATTCAGCTGCCCTAAGCCTGACAGGTGTTATATGTGCAAAGTGAAATTCACCCTTGGAGAAGAGCTGCTCGTGTTGGGCATATTTCCTCTCTTCCCTTTACTCTAAGTCTCAGACTGGGCTTTCCTTTATCTTGCTTCCCACGGAACGTCAGCATTTTAGTCTTTTGTTTTAGGGAAGGGATAATGAGCGTGACTGTCATATTCTCCCATGTATTATCTCCAGGCTAGGCTGCTGTGCTGCCCCTTATTAGGGTGACCAGATAGCAAGTGTGAAAAATCAGGACTGGGGTGAGGGGTAATAGGATCCTATTTCAGAAAAAGCCCCAAATATCGGGACTGTCCCTATAAAATCGGGACATCTGGTCACCCTATCAGTCATGCAATCTTTGGGCTGGGCTGCTGTGTTCTCCCCTGTGTGGTATTCAGGCTGAGCTACCATGTTGGTCCCCTACTGATCTCTGAGTGGGGCTGCTGTGCTCTCCTCTGATCATTCACGCAGTTGTGGTTAATTTAATGATCCTGATCTTTTTTTTTTAAGTAGGATCAGACCCAGGCGGGTGCTGTGGATATCTTCCTTCCAGGCCAGCTTTACTGTTCTGGTTTTATGCTAGTGTAGCTCCTTTGTTTCTCGGGTGGGAGGGTACTAGAGGTGAAAAGGTGCTTTGTAGCTTGTCCCCTCCTCCTGGAGACAGCGAGTCAATGTCTGCCTCGGTGAAATCCCATTGACTTCATTGGGGCTGCACTGGGGATGAATTTGGCCCAGTGCATATCATGTTACAAACAGCTCTGTTTTTCCCCATCCTTCACTGGTCCCTGTTCCCTAGTTTCCTGCATTCCACCAGCCCTTTCCAGCCTTAAAAAACAGAGTTTCTGTTCATCTTCTCAGGCCACCACAGAAAGGCTTGCATCACTTGTGTGCTCTGAAGTAAAAGCTGTTCTTCAGACTTTGAGTAATCTGTATCATTGGCCACCTCCAGCGAGCACTGCACAACTGCCCTGTCTTTTATATAGCACTCCTATACTCCATGAGGTTAAACTGTGATGGAGGTCACAGCAATCATCACATGCTCCCTGCTGATCCATGTTTAAATGCATGGTAACAGACTTCAGTGTCTGTAGCACCTAATGCTGGTCCTCTGCTCAAAGCCTGAGTATATAGGCTTTGCACAGAGGAACTCCATTGGGTGGAATCGGTGGGGGAACAGAATCCTGGGTTGCAGAGCACAAGCACAAGCACCTTCCCCTGTGCTCTCCCTGGCTGGCCCCCGGCCATGCCCACTGGCCTGCCCCATTCCCAACCTTCCTGTGCTGCCGTAGAGAGTGCAGTTGTTGGGTATGACCTGCTCCCCATTCCAGATAGTGGAACTGTGGCCTTTCCTCTATTTTCCTGGCTGTACACCCCGTGTAAGGACAGAGGATGGTGGACGATAGTTGCCCTGTCGTGTCTCCCCACAGCGATAGCTGCATCATGTTTAAATGTCCATTTGCCATAAACCACGGCATGGTGTTTCCATTGTTTCATGCAACACTGAATAAAATGAGAGCTGGTGAAAGCCCTGTTATATGTAGCTCAGTGTCTAGCCAAGGAGGCATTTTCCCTCATAAAACTGTGTCTAGTTGAAATGCCCCAGCAATGGAGCTCCCACGGTTTTCCTTGGGAGGCTACCCAACAGGCAGGTAGACTTCCCCTGCCATCCAGTCTCAGTTTGAACATCAGGGATGAGGGTTGTCACCTCCAGAATTCCATCTCTCCTCTGCCCTTGTGTGAAGCAGGGAGTGGGACTCCACAGCACCTGTTGACAAGTCTCCCAGGCAGGAGAAAAGGCATCCATGGCTAGAAGGATGTGGGACATGCTGGGATTTGCTCTGTCCAGAAGTTCTGATGTGAGCACAAGTGAACCAAAGACTGCCCGTCCCGTCACAGCACCCACAATGGTTTCTCCTTGACCTAGAAAATGGCTAATCATGAAGGTGTGAAAAAAAAAACACCTTAGACATCATTAGTGTTCCTGCGATAACAGGGGCCTGGACTCAATGACCCAGGAGGGCCCTTCCAGTCCTATGTTTTAAGGGTTAAAGCCAACCCAAAGTCCCTTCAGCAAGAGAAGGTCAGAACTTGACTGTATGCATATTAAAGTAATTCTGTACATAAGGATTCAGAATGCTTGGGGAAAACATATCCTGCTATATAGTTACATTCAGAAATGGGGGGGTGGGGTGGGAGCACAGCAAGGGGCAGAGAGGCACCATACCCAGTAAGAATACAGGTGTGGCACCTTTTTAGAGGACCCCCCCCGAATAGTTTATTTCTTGACTGGAAAAATAAAATGGACTTTTGTGAAGCTATCACATTGGCCAGTAGATTAATGACCTATGCTGCTAAAAAAAAATCATTGCATTCATATTTATTTTATTATGCTGACCACTGACAGTCTTGTGAATATTTATGGCTTTATCCTATGGGTGGTTTTTGTTTAAATAGAAAAATCTTCAGTGCACTTTGATTTCGAATCAGACTAGATATTTATTATTTGTGAAAATGTGGCTCTTCCCCCTCACCCCACGTATATGTATTTTTTTCTTCACATAAAATAAAAATTGTTCCTTTTATGTTTTCATGGCAAACAAATTCAGAGTTTGCCTCCAGATTTTTTCTAAAGTCACAACTGCAACCTTTGTCTAAATGGTGGACTCTGTAAATTGAGCACATGTTAATGTTAACGTTAAATACATATGCATTTCATTCCAGCTGTAGCTTATATTTTAAGGCAATGAGACCAATACATGTGATGCATATAATTTATACGGAGTATGAAAGAGGTACTGTTTTGTTTGTATTAACATTAGATATCATTATGCATTAACAAATAAACATGTTATAACATTATCTAACCTGGGGCTCAGTTCTGCTTATAGTTATTCTGGTGCAAATCTGAAGAAACCCTTCTGACTTCAGTGGAGTTACTCTGGATTTACACCAGTGTTACCAAGAGCAAAATTTACTCCAGGAGATTTTTTTTTTCCTCTACTACCTGAACATTATAGAGAGAATCTATCTGTAAGCACTGATTCATATTTTGGCTTACTAACATGCTGTTAATAACATGAGCAAAATCCTGTCGTCACATTACTCAGGCAAGACTCCCATTGACTGCAGAGAGGTTATTGCCTGAGTACAAAGTGAATGACATGGCTGTGCTGTATGCTTACGTTGGCCATGCCAAAACAAAGCAGGGTGCTAAATGTTCTCTCAATCGTAGATTTTGTTACAACAATCTAGGCTGGCTTAGGCTTTTTAAAGAATTATTTCTCTTGCTCTGTAAGGGCATGAATTTGCTCCCACTGAAATTGGCAGTGAAGCTCCCATTGATTTCAGTGGAACAGGGTCAAGCCCTAAACCACTCCAGGAATTCTGTAGTGCTGATGCCTTGTCATGTACATGTTTTTATGTCTGTATCTACAAGGATTCTCTGGATGAGGAAGAAACCTTTTGCCCCTTAAGAAGAACAAGTTTCAAGATGGATCTAAAAGGAACTATTTTTACAACTGGCAAAGTCCATGTGTTCCCAGGAATAAATTAGCATGCGGGATTGAACAACCGTGGACCTGATCCTGATTTCATTTAAGTCATGGTGAACCTCCCATTGACTTCACTGCAGCAGGATCAGTTGCCACCGGCATCAAATTGGAAGTAAAAATAAAATCTGATTTTAAATAAATTGTTAGACAATAATAGCTGGCATCCTTTTCCCAGTGATGAGAAAAGGCCAGTGGAGTTATATAAAAAAGAATAAAGCATCTGCAGTGAAAGGGAGGATTATGGATGTTTCTGAAACAAAACACAAAAGAGTGAGTGTGGATACAGAATTGGTTCAGTCCACTTTGGAAGGAACTGATTTAATTTGTATCCTGCATCTGTATAGTAGCATCATTTGCAAATGCTTTGAATGTACGTCATCTAGAGCCTTCTTGTCAGGTTCGTTTTGTACACTTGTCCCTCTTTTTATTGCATTGAACTCTGTAGAGGAATAATTGAGTTGATGAAAATGAACCTTTTCTCCACTCTACAATAAATCGTCTTGCTCTCACCATTCCACAGATTCAGTGTTTTGGTTTTACTGCTGCTGGTGAGTGCATGGCTCTAAACAGTCGTCCACTTAGCAGAAGAGTTACAGGTGATTGAGACTACTTGCTTAATATGTATTAGAGCACAGGTAAAGGGTCCAATCCTGTGTGGCGCTGACTGCCTCCAACTCCTACTGAAGTCCATTTTAGACTTGAATCTCCCCACAAGACTCCTTGGCTTCACAAGAAGTTGAGGATGCTCAGCACCTTGCAGGATAGGAGCCGAAATCACAGTGAAGGGCCTGGCATCACATTGTATTTTCCTGCAGAATGGATGCCACAAGCTGACTTGCATCTCCAGACTGAAGAAAGGTAGAGTGAAAAATCATACGAGCCTTTCACTTTATAAAAGTTTTCTGAAAGGCTCAAGAGACTGGTGCCTACCTGACTATCACATATGCCCTGGTATAACTCCAGGGAGCCAGATTCCCCTTTCATTTACATGACTTTATGGCCCTGATTCAGGAAAGCACTTATTAAAAGTTAAGCATGGATTTAAGAGATTTCCTGAATAGGGGCCTTTACGTTGTTACAATGATCATGACTGTTCAGTGCCTGTATGAGTTGCTGTTCTCAGTCCTGTTCCCAGTAACCTTTCTAAAGTTGTCCTGAAGCTCTTACTTTTACTTACACACACACTTGAGAAAAGGGGGGAAATAATAATGCAATTAATGAGAGCCAAGCTGTCTTAATCAAGACACTTTACAAAGCTTTGCACTTACTGGCCTAAGGACCTGATCTTGTGGGGTGCTGAGTGCTCTCAACTCCCATTGCCTTTTGTGGAAGCACTTTACGAGATCAGATGTTTAGACCAGCAGACTTCTAATTCAGACAATTTTCTCAATATCATTGCTAGATATTAAAGAACAAAATCCCTGGTGGTCAGAACATCAAACACGAAGGGGGAGTGTAAGATATAATAGTGGGTAACTTACAGAATGCAGTCAGTGTCACAGACCTTTAGAATTCAGATACAACTCTTCCATTCTAAGAGTGAAATGAACATCCCTGAACAAAGCTTGGGTAAATGGGTTTGGTGTGGGGAACCAATGAAGAGGGGCAGGGACTACAGGGAACAACTTACTTGACACAGTCTGCTGTGCACGTGTCCTTTACAAGGGGTTTGTGGCCAGTGGATTAGCATGGACCAATTAGTCATGACCCTGGACTGACAACTAGCCCACATGGTCCTGCCAAGAGGGCTGCCATGAAGCCCAGCTCTCTAGTGTGCATGTGACTGCAGAATGTCCCTGGGTGGCTTCTTGGCTTTCTGCTTTCCAGCTGCAGTGGAACTGTGGTGGTGCTGCTGCACTTTGTCCCCTCTAGAGCCCGGAAGTTATGACTAAATGCATAGCTCACCCTCTCATTAGAGAAGCCACCAAGCTAATAAAGTTATGAAGCCTAGCAAGTAGAGATTTATGTCACTGATTTAGCACAAATCCTACAGTGACCTGAGCTGAGGCAGGAATTGCTACTGTGATTCATCCGAGGCACCAGTTAGGAAAAAGCTGAACAAAGAGTGGAAAGCCCTCATTACCTGATATCAGGGCCAGAATAACTCTCCTGTGGGCCTGGGGCTATTAAATTTTGTGGGGCCCCTGTATACAAATCTTTTTCCTGGGAGGAAGTTTGGTGCAGGAAGGGAATTCTGATCTGCGGCAGGAGGTTGGGGTACAGGAGGGGGTATGAGGTGCAGGCTCTGGCTGAGAGATGCTTACCACAGGTGGCTTCCAGCCGGCAGCACAGCAGGGCTCAGGCAGGCTGCCTGCATGCTGTGGCCCCCTGCCGCTCCTGGAAGCAGCTGGCTGCTAGCATGTCTCTGCGGCCCTCGGGGGGAGGGGGAAAGCGTGTTGTTGTGCTCTGCCCACGCCCGCAAGTGCTGCCCCTGCTGTGGGGACGCTGTTGGGGGTAGGGGAAGCATGGGGAGCTGCCTCCCCCCACCAGACAGGAGCCAGCTGCTTCCGGGAGTGGTGTGAGGCCACAGCATGCAGGGAGCCAGGGCCGTCCTTAGGCATAGGCAACATACGCAGCTGCGTAGGGCACCTGAAAATTTGGGGCACCACTGGGTCTTAGTGTCCACCCTCTTGTTTTCCTATCCCTGTTTTGACCGTTCCTGCAGGCTCCCACAGATGGCTGCTCTAGCCTGGTGAGTCTTCCTTGGGAGGGAATCTAGTAGTTGAAAGTGAAAAAACCTCCAGCCTGCCAGACCTATTAGCACAACACTGAAACTGTTAAAGAGACATTCAAGGGGTAATAAAGCCATTTAACAGGCATTTGCCAACCCCAAGGTATATACTGACAGGTTTCAGAGTGGTAGTCCTGTTAGTCTGTATCAGCAAAAACAAGGACGAGTCCTTGTGTCACCTCAAAGACTAACAAATTATTTGGGCATAAGCTTTCGTGGACTAGAACCCATTTCATCAGATGTCCACGAAAGCTTATGCCCAAAATAAATTTTTATACTGTCAGTTTCTGACTTTACTGACAAAAACAGTTGTGCATTAATGTAATATTTACACAGAACATGTCAGTCTACAGGACTTTAGTTTAAAATTTGCTTTAAAAATATTTCATTAGTGAGCTGGTGAAGATTATAAAATAACATTTCTAAAAAATGCTTGCATAGAGTTTTAGATGCACAATCATCTTTAGCCTTAAATGTGTGGATCTTCACACATAGTTTTTTAAATAAATCCTTCAAAAGACCTCCCTTATCTAAAATACACATTTTAATTACTATAGTTAAAAAAAAAGTGCTTCCAAGTCTTCCTGTCCTTTCTGTCCATCTCTTCACCACCTCTCCCCCCACTCCCCACTGAAGAGAGCCCTTAAAGGGACAACAGTCCTTCCCTTCCAGATAGCTGGACAAAGAGTTCCCTTTCTTTACTTCTGACTATCCGACAAACTAGTTTAAAAGAACCCTCCAGCAAAATCAGTACCTTAGTAAGACAAAATCCTTGTTATACCTAAAATCTTTGGAAACATATTTTTTTAAAGTTGGTGAAATTTCATAACCATGTCTCTTGTTATGGAGATCACACAAAGCAAATTATTGTTCCCTTTTTCTAAAAGCAATGAACATTGTTATGAACACACTAAACCTCTCTGATTAATTTAAAAGAATGTCTTTGTTTCAGTGAGTTAAATATGTAGTAATCTGGAATGCTGGCTTAAGATTTGAGTACATTTAAAATATAAATTCAATTTAGAAATACTGATGAAGAAAATGTAAAACAGAGAAGAGCTGCATCATGTATTCCATTATATGTAATGTTGTATTCAGCAGGACAGCTGACTCACCCTTACTATGAAGTTTTTGCAAATAAATCTCTGACAAACTTCAGGGCATATCAAAAAACCTGTGACTGACATTTTTTATTCCCAAATTTTAGTGCTTTTAATTAGGTACTTTCTTCATGTCCATTCTGCATGAGGGAGAGTGCATGGAAGTCTCTGTGGGGAACTGTGACTCTCTGCCACCATGAGGCAGGCTGGGCATCTCATTATCCTTTGCTGTCAAGTCTCTCCTCCCCCTCCCCCACCAGGCTGTGAGCTTGGGCTGCCATCCGGCATAGGGGCACCAGTTTAATAATACTGCCTAGGGCCCCATAAATCCTAAGGACGGCCCTGCAGGCAGCCTTCCTGAGCACCCCTTTTAGTGGCTCGGAGATCACTGCCCGTGATTTATTTATGCGGGCCCCGCCTTGAGCCAGGGCCCTGGGCTGCAGCCCCTAAAGCCGCTGCCTTAATCTGGCCCTACCTGATACTACCAATCATGGCAGTCGAATGACATGGTGTTCTTCAGCATTCACATCGGCTAATGGCATTCTGTAGAAAGCCCACAGCAATTCAGCTCAGTCAAATATCAGTAAATTGCACCTGAGAAACAATGGGAAAAAAAACCCAAATGCTGACTTTGGTGAATTAGCAAGTAAATAAAAAATAAATGACTCAAAACCAGGGACTAATGCTATATCTTAGGTACTTACATGGCTCCCATTAATTTATCCCTATATTTTACAGAGAGACTAAGGCCCAGATCCTTTCAGTGATTTCGATGGGAATTAGGTGCCTAAATACCTTCAACGCTTTTGCCCTAATTAACTCACCCAATGTCTCATAGGAAGTCTGTGGCAGAACCAGGAACTGAACCCAGGTCTCCAAAGTTTTCACCCAAATCACTGGACTATGCTCCTTCCTAATTCACTGAATGCTAAATTATTTTAACAATTGTTTAATTTTCACTAATATTACTTCACAATGTTTTAGTAACTGGCCTGTAGCATGAGTTTTAAAAAGATGACAAATCTCATCCTGGCAGTGTCTCTGCCGTTAAATCTTAGCTGAAAAGTGGAGAGAGACTGCCAATTTTTACGTTCGGATTAGCAAAATGCAGGCTATGGAGGGTCTTCTGTATTAGGTTATGTTCACTTCATATAAATTGTCCCTGCCCCTATTATTAGCTATTCCAAGGTGTTAGGTTGGCTACATGTCTATTTTATGATAGTTATAAAACTATTCTAACAGTATCATGCACTGGACCTAATCCTTCTTGGAATTGCACCTCTTTTACAACAGCATAACTCCACTGGGCCCAATTCTCTTTCCGTGCTGGTGTAAAGCAAGAGTAGATCTGCTTAAAATGGATCTACACCAATATAAAGGGAGATGGGAGGACTGTCCCCAATATATTACCTGGGACTACAAACTCTCTTTGGTAGGTATTTGATGTACATACAAAGGTGCTAAAAGTACCATATTAATTTAAGTTCTGTTTCTCATGATCAGGGTCTCATTTGTCACAAAGGGATATTTTGAAGAGAAGAACAAGATCTATGTTTGGGTAAGGTAATTTGTTTTAAAAAGAAAAACTAATATGACAGCATAAAAAACTGGTTATGCTGCCTCCGCAGAATCAGTTTATGCAAGAGTAATATAAACAAATCAGACCATGGATTTAGCTAAATGAATCAGACCAACAGTATCTAAAATTGTTACATTAGCCTGTGTTTACCTCTAGATTTAAAAAGGTGATGCATAGGGATTTAGAATCCAGGGGAGGGCACATGGCAAAATCCCCAGGCACCCTGCTATGAAAATGCTATGAAAACCGCTGGTCTTTGGAGGTGGCTACAAAAATTATGAAGGTCATTGCTAATAAAAATAAAATAATAATAATAATATATAGCTTGTACACATTTCATCAGGCGGATGGCTCATTTTGATGCTGCTATGTCTATACACTTATGGATCAAATACTTCAGCAAAGCAAAAAAAAAATTTGTTTTTATGTTGCTATATAATAAAAGCATTTATATTGCCTGTCTCAGCGTCCCATCAGCAGCATGTTGGGCTGTAACTTGGAAATGGCAAAAGTATTGAATTCTGGCTGGGCTGTGGGTTAAAAGATAAGTGAGCTCTGCTGGTGCAAGTTGCTGAGCACCTTCAACTTGTGTTGCAATGAATGGCACTCAGAACCGCGCAGGATCAACCAGGGTTTATGATGGTCCATATGTAAGAGGATGCAACACCATTCAGCTCAGCGATGCTGCACCCATTTATGCCAGGTTTGAGTTTGATCCCTTGTGCAGTCTATCTATCTGATGCCTGTCACCTTGGTATCTAAGCATCAGGAATTGGGCATCTCACCTTTGACTAATCTGTGAATGTGCCTTTGAAGGTGTTACTTTACTTGTGCCTAAGGATTTCTTTTTTGCTTTACAGTAAGACTGGAAATGGTCACACTGACACTCAGATAAATGTAATTAGTAGGACAGCTTTTATGATGTTCGTGTTAACATCTTCTTTGATTGATTTAAAGTCTGTCTGCTTAGGAGAAACATGGATTATTATTACGTTTAAAAACAAATCTTTTGTAATGAGTGTTATTGAAAATCATGAGAGAAAAAAGGACCAAAATTTAAAAAAGATGGTGTCAGGATGATTCATTCTGAGTTCCAGCTAATGAGAGAAGAAATAAATAAATGAGAGAGAATGCAAGGTTCACTCAGTCTTATGTGGGTAGTTTGAAGCCCGCAGCTAAATCACCAAGCTAGATTTTGAAAGTTTACTCTGAGAAAATCAGTCTTAATTTTTTATTCTCTTGCCATCACATTATTAATCTGAATGGGTCCTTTTTGTAGTCACTTTTCGTAAAAGTCTATTATACAGGGACCAGATTCTGCCGAGTTAATGCAAATCATGACTGCACTGGGAAAAAGGGAAAATCCAGTTCTGGGGATGGTATTCTTTTGGGAGAGGATAGCTTTACTGTCTATGCAGGGTTCCATAAATGCTACCCTGGCTAAATCAGCACATATCCCAGCTACCTGGAGCACACTCTCCAACTGGCCAGCACTGCCCTACTTTTGGGCTGAGCTGCTGGAAATGGGCATCCTGGGGGCTAGGAAGCTTGCCCTTGTGCCACCATTATCCTTCTGGGAGGGCTTTCTGCCACTGGGATCCCTCCAGCTAGGTCTCTGCAGGCAAAAGGCAGCCCATTCTATAAAATATAATTTATCAGAGAGGGTGCTGTAAGCACAACTGGCCTGATCCTGTGTTCCTTGCACATTCCAGACTCCCATTGATTTCAATAGGAGTTTTGGTGTCACAAGGAGTATAGGACTGGACCCACAGTTTGAGATTCTAAAGGCGCATTGTAAACCTACTTTAGCAGTAATATCTCCAGTAGCCATCTGACATATTTAGACCCAGATCTTGCACTGAGGTCTGCTGCCTGAGTGGAGCTCATCATTACAGGATCAGGCCATAGGTATGTATATGTACATGGCAGGCACTTATTAAAATAAAGTTAGACCACAGCAACTTCTCAGATGCATTATAATCTGAGCGCAGAGCACAGCGTGGCAAAAAAAAATTATGATACAGTAATGGCTTTGACACTTTGCACGCATGCCTCAAACCCAAACTGAATGCAACAACCAAGCCAGCTTTGCTTTGTGTTTTCTGCTTCCCACCAAATTTACAGGCCTTAGCCTAATTTAGGAAACCATGTCCTCAAACTGTTTGTTTTGAAAACTGAAGCTGGGTTACAGGGCGCTGTCAGGCTGTCTACCTAACAACCTGTCTGGGAAATGGATGAGTGACCAAGCTCACAGAAACAATTCACAGGAGACGATGGGTCGCATAAAAGGCCAGCCAACATTTATTGTCAGTGGCACACAAAAATCACAATAGTACCAATGAGTCCAAAGCTCACTTCAATGGGACCCAAAGAGAGATCCTAGGTCTGAATCGCAGGCCATAACAAAAGAGAAAATAATCTTCACATCTCAGAGGTAAAATTGGCAGGTTCCCTAGTCTATCTCTATTAAATTGCTTTTAATGTCACAGCTATAGGACATTTTTCTCAAAAGGCTTTGCTGCCTCATTGTAGGAACATATTATTTCTATTGTACCCAAAAGCGTGCCAGAGGCTTCATGCTTCTAAAATATGGCAGATCCCCACCCTGGAAAGCTTACACCATCTAAAAACAGACACCCAGGAGTGGGAGAAGGAAAGGATCAACCTCCTCCATCACCCACAGGCCTCATTCTCCTCAACAGCCTCAGAAAGGTTTCCTTGCACCTTCAAATTAACAAGAGCCTTTTGGCAACATCCACTCTGGAAGCTCACTCAGTCTGAGCCAAAAAAAAAAAAAAAAAAAAACCAGAGGGAAAAAAGAAGTCAATTGGAAATTGATTGTGGTGGATCAGTTCAGAGGTTGTGTCCTTGCACATCCCCATGCCAGGGGTGGAGAGTTGGTTTGCAACAACTGATTTTATGGTGTCTGCAGGGAGACTCAGCTTAACCGGTTGAAGTATGAATGATTACGGTGCCTGTTACACATGGGTAAATTGAGGCACAGAGAGGCCAAGTGACTTTTCCAAGGTTACAGTGTGAGTGAGTGGCAGAGATGAGTGTAGCGCCCAAATGTTCCTATTTCCAGTGCCTTACTCTAGCCCCGTTTCTCCCTTGGATACACTGCTCTAAAGCCAAAATGCTTCTGAAATAAATGTAGTCCAACTTTACTAATTCTGGGTCACTGAGAATGAAAATGATGCTTAAAATTGTTGATTGGCTCCAGTTTTCAAGATATGCTATTGGGTCAGTATATACGACCCTTGACTTGGGAATGGCAGAGGATAAGTGAGTTATAAAGGGAAGGGATCTCAATTTAAACCAGAAATGACTAAAATACATCTTTGACTGGATCTATGAATAAATCTATGACTGGGTTTGGACAGTACTTGCTTTTGAGGCAAAACAATGAATGCTGCAATCTGAAGCTGGTATTGCGTCATACATGATATGAATTGCATCATGTTATTCCTAGAAGTCATGGATGACGCAATCATAACGAAGCTTACATCACTCTGCTGAACAAATTGCCCTATATCAGCTCTAGAAATCATACAGTGTCGTGCTCTCTTATTTGTCAGTGTTTGATTTTGCAAAGGGACACATTTCTGTTTAGCCAAAGTGAGCAGAGATGCCTCGTACTTGTGTGAACAGTGCAGATAACTTCTGCTATGTTTGTGGTGAAGTGACTTTTGCATCACAAAAGTGCAGTATAACCACTATGGTTAAGAAAGCCTATCACCTTTCTTTTGGCTGCAAAATTGGAGATCAGGACAAGAGGTGAGCCCCACACATATGCTACAACACTTGTGCAACAAATCTTCGCCAGTGGTTGAACAGGAAAAGGAAATCTATGCCTTTTGCAGTGCCAATGATTTGGAGAGAGCCAACAGATCATACCAGCAATTGTTACTTCTGCATGGTGCCTCCATTTGGGAAAGGTGTGTCAAAGAAGAAAAAGTGGACTGTGCATTATCCAAACATTCCATCAGCTATACGCTCAGTACCCCACGGAGAAGGACTGCCGGTTCCTGATGCACCAGAATCATTCTCACTTGAGTCAGATGAGGAAGAGGAAGAGGATGAAACTTCTGGTCCTGAAACATCAATGTCACAGGACCCACATTTTCTCCCATCCTCCTCCTCTGAGCCACACCTCATAACACAAGGTGAACTGAATGACCTTGTCAGGGATTTGGAACTCCCCAAGAGTAAGGCAGAGCTGTTGGGCTCCAGACTACAGCAGTGGAATCTCCTGGCAGGCTATCAGGGCAAATGGAGCCCATCAATGCTTGCAGACTATTGCTGGACAGTGACAAGAGATGCTCCATTTAATGAATACAAGAGACAAGCCAAGAAGCGCCGAGTAGACACTGAATAGGACTAAACTATGTACGTAATAGTTTTTTGCCTTTTGTTTCATAATAAATTTTATTTATATAACCCTTTTGCTGATTTTTAAAGTGTTACATAAACAGGACAGGTGAAATATTATCATGTAAAGCAACCAGAAACACATGAAAAGACCTAGGTTTACAATTTATGATTAAAACTCTACTATCTACACAATATACATAGACATAAAATGTAAAAACTTAAATATCTTAGAAACAGTAGCCAATCAGTTGTTTTAATTGTCATATTTGAATTCAGCACATCAAAATACATAATAAATATCACATTTTATCTCTGAAGCAGACGACTTCTCAAAAATTGTAGACCAGTGATATAAGCAATAATGTATACTGCATAGCTTAGGAAAATAGAACTCAAACAATTAAATATTTCCTCCTCCAGATTTGGGTATGTCCAGTATGAAGTGGCGTTTCAGCCAGGAACGACATTTTATACTACATACTAAAATAGCTGGGACTTGACTAGGCTTTATTATAAAAATGGCAGTGGGGTTTATAATAAAAATGAAGGAAACACAATTTGAACTCCAGGGATGTGACAGTGTTGCTCTTCTAGACTATGGGTACAAATTTCACCATGTCAGATTGGCAGAGACCTTGGGGTTTTTTCACCTTCCTCTGCAGTGTGGGGCATAGGTCACTTGCTGGTTTGAACTAGAGTAAAATTCTCTGTAAAGTGAAGTCTTTAAATCAAGAGTTGGGGACTTCAGTAACTCAGCCAGAGGTTATGGGTCTATTATAGGAGTGAATGAGTGAGGTTGTGAGACCTGTAATGTGCAGGATGGCAGACTAGATGATCACATATTGTCCCATCTGGCCTTAAAGTCTATAAATCTAACAGTGTATGTGACTTCGGAGATTAATTAAAATGATTTAATTTAGTCACTTTGATATCAATGGCACACTTGAAGTCAATGGAAATTAGGCACCGAACTTGCTTAGATGCTTTTGTAAATCTCACCAGGCGCCTATCTGCATCTTTAGGCACCTAAATACCTTTGTAAATCTGTCCCCAAGTGCCTAAATCACTTTAGACAATGGGGCTTAGGCTTCCAAATGACTTAGGTGCCTTTGAAAATTCTACCCTATGGCTTCACTGCAAAAAGGGGTGTGTTTTTGCAATGAGATAGCTAACTCGAGATGGTTATCTCCATGTAAGGTCTCAGTGCAGACAAGGCAAAGGTGATTTTTGTTTCCCTTATACCCATATATCAACCCTATACTTCCACCTGGGATTGACCTTGATAAGTGACATAGAGGTAAAAACAACAGTCACTTGTCTCCACTTGGATTTAACATCAATATAGATATATTGAGTTAGCTATTTCAATCTAAAAAAATACCTTCATTGCAAAGAAGACAGAGCCATAAATTGTAAATAGCTGGGGCAGAGCTTGCTTTTTAAAAGGTCATTCGCACTTGCTGTTTAAGTGAATGTGGATGTGGCTGTTTGAAGCATGTCCCAGGGAGAGAATTTAGACATACCCCAGTTATGAGACTGTTTCATACATGGGCATCAGTTATGTTTGACATTTGTGATAAAACAATTATAGCTTCAGATTTCTTCTTGCTCGCAGCAGTTCTGCCAGACAAGTACAGGACGTCTTTCCTACTGGGCTTCAATCTTTAATCTTTTTCTGGTGCCGGGGGCTCTTCCAATTCTTGTTTGCTAGAAATGACTTGTCTTCGGCCAATACTGTGTATCTAGTGCCAGTGCCATCTAGTGCACCACAGAAGCATCACAACCGCTGCCTTTCTCATTTGTGGACTTGCTGTATGCTGGAAGTAAACTGTTTCCTTTGAACGGCTAACCTTAGTTTATCCTTTTATCTACTTTGCCTCTAAGAGGCCCCTTCCAAATAGTATCCTTTTCACGTCCCTCAAAGGGTTTAAATCCATTTCTGAGACTGCAAAACAGATGCTGAAAGAGTCCTGCCATCACAAACTGAATAATTGAATATGAGCCAACAATTTTGCAGTTGCCAAAAAGGTTAGTATCATTCTAGTATTAAGAGGAGTGTCACAGGTCAGGCATGGGAAGTAATTGTCCCATTCTACTTGGCACTGGTGAGGCCTCAGCTTAGGGCCACTCAGAGGATTCAGGGGGCCTGGAGCAAAGCAGGGGAACTGCAGCGCTTGTACTTACCCAGCGCAGTCCAGGTCTTTGGCGGTATTTCAGTGGTGGGGGGCCCATCAGTCACTCTGTGTCTTCAGCAGCACTGAAGGGCCCCTGCTGACGAAATTCCGCCGAAGACCAGGAGCGACTGAAGGGCTCCCCACCACCGAAATGCCACTGAAGTCCCAGACTGACGCCGGGCCAGGGCTCGCGGGGCATTTCGGCGGTGGGGGAGGCGCTTCAGTCGCTCTGTGTCTTCAGCAGCACTGAAGGGCACCACACCACCGAAATGCCGCCGAAGACCCAGACCACCGTCAGGCCAGGGCTCACGGGGCCCCTATGGGGCCCGGGGCCTGGGGAAAATTGCCTCACTTGCCCCCCCCCCCCCCAGGCAGCCCTGCCTCAGCTGGATGATTGTTTCTCGTTCTGGGGGTCACACTTTAGGATAGATATGAATAAACTGGAGACAGTCCAAAGAAGAGCAATAAAATGATGACCTCTGAGGAAAGGTTAAAAAAATTGGGCATGTTTAGTCTTGAGAAACTGAGGGGGTATCTGATAAGAATCTTTAAATATGTTAAGGGCTGTTAAAAAGAGGACAGAGATCAATTGTCTTCAATGTCCATTGAAGATAGGACAAGGTGTAATGGGGCTTATCTGCAGCAAGGGAGATTTAGGTTAGATAGTAGGAAAAACTTCCTAACTGTAAGGGTAGTTAAGCTCTGGAATAGGCTTCCAAGGGTGGTGATCGAATTCCCATGATTGGAGGGTTTTAAGGACTGGTCAGATAAACACCTGTTAGGGATGGTCTAGGTTTACTTGATCCTGCCTCACTGCAGTGGGCTGGACTTGGTGACCTCTTGAGGGCCTTTTCAGCCCTAAATTTCTATGACTCTATTCTCACAGAGAATTTGGTTTAAGAAAAAAGCCTCAGAAAGCTGTGAAGTGCTAGAGTTACACTTTCAGGTTGAAAAGGGAACCTGGAAGCTCCAATCAGCACCGCTGACTGGGCCGTTAAAAGTCTGGTCAGAGGCGCAGCGGGGCTAAGGCAGGCTCCCTGGGCCATCCTGATTATCATTACAAATGTTTTTTGATTCTGCTGATAATAGCTCACCTTAATTAATTACCCTCATTACAGGTGGTATGGCAACACTCATTTTTTCATGTTCTCTGTGTATATATATTTTCCTACTGCATCTTCCATTGCATGCATCTGATGAAGCCCATGAAAGCTTATGCTCAAACACGTTTGTTAGTCTCTAAGATGCCAGAAGTACTCCTGTTCTTTTTTTCATATTAAAAAAGGGAGTTAAGCCCTTCTGAAAATTGGGCCCTTAATTAGGAGTCTAAATGGGAGATGACTTTTGACTGACAGGCACCTGATTCTTCTCCCTGTCCTCTCGACAGATAGGCCCATGCTTGCATGCTATGTGTGTCAGGGAGTGGCACATGCGCCAACAGGTACAAAACAAGATCAATATTTGAGCCTTTTATTAAGCCTTTGAAAACTGTGGCTTCTCTAACTCTTCCACATTCTCCCCACCCCCATCCTCCATTCTGAGATGAGCCACATGGCTTGGTGCAGACAGCTGCTGTGTGTTTCCATCCTGGCTGGAAACAGGGGACTATGTAGCTGAAAGGGGCATGAGAGGGATTCTGAGACCTGAGGTGGGACTGAACTAGGAGGGCAGAGGAATGGCTCAGCAGTTGCTGCTTAGGCTGTGCAGGGAGGGAGAAGGAACAGTGACTAGCAGGCCATGGGAGTCAAATACAGCGTCAGATGAGGGGGAGTGTATTGCCCTTTTAGAAACAGTAATGGCAGCTTTCAGAAGGACACAGAAATTTTCTTCTCCCAGACCCAAGCATGGGAAAATCAATTTCCAACAGCATATGTTACAATACAAAGCTGCTGGCTTGCTGCAGAAAGTGGGTCCTTTGTCCTCCAATCCCTCATCCTTTCCTTGCCACACAACCAGTTCAGCTGCTGTGTCCATTGTCCAGTTTGGAGCTTTACTGGGATCCCAGGTTCCCCAACAGAGATCCTGTGCCCCCCTCAATATATGTGTTAGCTCCCAGTCCAGGTCCTCACTCTCTGGGTCCCCTCGGCTCACAGCAGAGGGGCTTCCCGCCTTGTCCGGAATGACTGGGCTTCAAGGTGCTTACCTGTTACCTAAGAGCACCTTGGACTTGGTGGGGTCAGGAGTCTCCAGAGTATGGTTGAGTTTGTCTTTATTCTCACATACCTGCAACGATCACCGGTGTGGTGTTCTCCACATTTCTGAAGCAGCAGTGACCTGATAAGCATGGCAAGGAGCTGTTGTGCTGTGCAGACACAAGGGAATGAACTGAGGGGATTGAGGGTGTGGCCCATACCTTTGACCCCTCTCCTTTACACACATCAGTGCCTGTCTGCATTTGTGCGCTTCAGGAGTATGCAACGGAGTGACACCAGAATTACCTGCCCCTGGAGGTGCAGCATTTGCTTTCCACATGCAACGTAGAATCACTCCTGGTGAGTCTACAGGGAATCATGGGTGTTGTAAGCACAGGCTGGGGAGGCCTGAAAGAAGGTGTAAATTACTCTAGCTTAAACTACCCTCTGAATTTGGCCTAAATATGCATCAATTTTTACTTTTAAAAATAGGCTAGTATTTGGCGGTGCTCAAGGAATAAAAGAAAGGAACAAACCATAAAGAAGCTGCAGACTTTGGGTACAAGAGAAGTACCGTAGTGCATGCAAGTAGCAGAGGCTTTGTCAAGTTTAGGCTGCAGAGGACCTAATATGTTCAAACACACATGGTTTCCCCTACCCTCTTACGGGATCTTGCAAGCAAGTTTTTAATATTTTTCAAAACCTTCTCAGTTCACCTTCAGCAGTGGGGATGGAGCACACTGGCAGAATTTGGTTTCAGTTTGAATGAATGTTGCTCACACAAAGAGACATGACCTTGCTGAGAATTTAATTTGCTAATAGAACTTAGCCCTCAGTCCCCTGCCCCCAAAACGTTAATCATCATCATTCCATCTATGGCATTAATAAAAATTGGTCTTTGATAGTGAAAGTAAATTACTGATCTGGGTTATAAGCTGGAGGAAAGTGTATTGCATAAGACAGATGAGTGCAGAAATAGGAGCTATGAGTGCTTGTGTTCTAGCTCTGTCTCTGCCACTGGCTTGCTGACTTTGGCCAAATAATTTTACTTTGCCTCCGTTTACGTGACAGTACAATGGAAATAATCTTGCCTATCTCTCATGGAAAAATGAGAGTGCTGTGCAGATAGATTAATATTTTACAGCAATTTGAATACATAAGGTGCAATATCAGTGTTAATCTTATTGATGCAAGGATTCATGTTAAGAGAAGGGATGCCTGGCACTGCTTATAAAGACATTTACTCGTAAAGCTGTTTTTTTAAACTAGATTTTATGAGAGGGAGGCAATTTGACCATGACCTTGAAGGATCGCAAATCAGTCACCTGGAGCTTTTTAACAAATCAGCATTCCCCGTAAGAAAGGTTTCAAGGAACGAGAGGTCAAGTATAGAACAGAACTTAGGCCACTCTGAAAATAAATGGGAATCAACAATTAATTATTTCAAAATAAAAAAATATAGACTCACTCCTAATATATTGTTTATATCCAGTTGGTATCATCATCTGGAATAATAAATTGCCTAGGGAGGCTGGGATAAATTGCCTAGGGAGGTTGTGGAATCTCCATCTCTGGAGATATTTAAGAGTAGGTTAGATAAATGTCTATTAGGGATGGTCTAGACAGTATTTGGTCCTGCCATGAGGGCAGGAGACTGGACTCGATGACCTCTCATGGTCCCTACCAGTCCTAGAGTCTATGAATCTACGAATCTAGGCATAATGCCACCCTCACCTAGATTTAAAGATTTTATTGAAAACAAAGGCAGAACATTACACACACATACGTTCTTGTAACCATTTCAATAAAAACAGTTTTAAAAGTGCAATATGGCCTGATGCAAAACTTACTGAAGCCAAGAGGAATCTTTCAATTGACTCAAATGGGCTTTGATTAGGCTCTATAACTAAGGCTATGTTTTAGTCATGGGCATTTTTAGTAAAAGTTGTGGACAGGTCACGGGCCATTTGTTTTTGTTTACTGGCCCAGGGGCTGCCTTAGCTGCTCAGGTGGCTCCCAGGCCAGGCACACCAGCTGCTGCAGAAGTCACGGAAAGTCACAGCATCCGTGACCTCCATGACAAACACGGAGCCCTTGCCTGTAATGTGTAAAAAGCCAGCACACTGCTCTGCCTGCTATCAAGTTGCTCTTTCTCACTGGGCAAGTTCTGTGGTCTGTGATACACAAGAGGTCAGACTAGATGATCACAGTAGTCCCTTCTGACCTGGAATCGATGAATTCTATGAAACACAAGCACGCTGTAGAATATTAATTGCAACAGTACAAGCTTTTGTCTATTCGCAGGTGTTTCTAGCCAACAGAAACGTGGCAGCTCATGTGGACTCCAATTTTTCTTTTGCACACCTGTAAAACATTTCTGGATTCCGCTTTCTAATTATCATTATATATGATTCATTAAGCATAGACTGTCTCAAATTTGTAAAAGACACAGATCCAAATTTTCAAACCTAGATGCTTAAAATTAGGCTTCTAGGTAAAGTAAAAGGGCCAAAGTAACTTAAAAGCCTAAATTTTAAAAAATGCATAAATCACTTAGGAGCCAAAGTCTCATTGACTTTCAGTGGGATTTAGGGTCCTAAGTGACTTAGATATTTTTGAAAATTTTACCCCCAACTCCATATTGAGGCTCCAAAATCAAAAGAGGTGTTAAGAGAGGTGATGGTGTTTTATTGACATAGGTTAGCTTTTGTGGAGTGGGCGAAGTGCTGGTATCTTATTTCTATTTCAATGCCACAAATGCTAGAATTTCAAAAACTGGCAATATCCCTTTGGAAACAGAAGAGGGCAGCTGTTTTTGACAAGCAAACTGCATCAACTGTATTTTTAAGAATGAAACTGCAGCAGCTCAAGTCTAGACAAAATGACTTTTTTATGAATGAATAAAAATAACAGTATTCCAGGACCAGTGTTAGTTTAATTGGTGTATAAAATAAAGCTGGATAGACCCTGCCACTTTCCGCAGAGTTCCCAATTCTTCAGCTGGCAATGTATTCTCCTTAAAAATTAGATTCATTGCAATTTCGCTGCAATACAATTACAAATTAGTCAAGGGAATTTAGCACCGGATCCTGTGAGGTGCTGAGTTTTAGCTAGAGTGGAGGATGTTCAGTACCTCGCAGGACTGAGTCATTAATGTTGAAACAGCTGGCAAATTGATGGTCCTGTAGACTGAAGTCAATGGGATGTTGGCTCCTAAATTGCTTGTGAGCACCAAGACTTGTAGGCTATGAGTGAAAATTTCAAAAACACGTACATCTTTCAGGCTTGGTCCATGCATAGAATTGCACTTGTATAACCATGTCAGGTAGAAGTGTGATTATCATTATTATTATTTGCCGTTATAGTTATACCAGTAGAATGCAGAACTCTGAATGCAGTTATAATGGCACAGAGGCGCCATGTACTGATATAGCCAATTCACCTTTGTGTATTGGAAACTATACTGGTATAAGCATTTTTATACTGGCATCACTACATCCACACTGGGGGTGTTGTACTGTTTTAACTCTACTAGTATAGTTATAATAGTGCAACTCGTGCGTGTAAACAAGGCCTTAGATGCTTTGGAAAACTGCATCCTGATTCCTTTCAGCTACTTCCCAAAGTAGTCTTGCCACTGGATTCCCAGGCATGAGTAATGACATCCTTATACCCTGCACCAAGGAAGGGCATGCTGAAAGTGAGCACTAGTTTTCTAGCCTGCTTTTAGAAACAGAGACTTTCACTGAAACAGTAACAATTGCAGGGCTAACCAAAAAAAGCCTTCTCTACTACACAAAATAATGACAGTTGCCCCAAAAGTTTTAATCAAAACTCAAGTCTCTCTTTGCAACATTGGCATTCCTTAATAACATTCTTGACAATATCGCACTCCCTAAATTAACAGAAGAGCAATGAGACTTTAATGGAAACTCTAATTACAGATGTTGGAAATATTCTACTGCAAAACCTGTGATCTGGAGAAACTCCCAGCACGGATGGGTGGTTGTCTAATTTCTATGAAGCTTGCTGTGAAAAAGTGACCCTTGATTTACATACAGATGCAGAGTTCATCCTGAAAGGTTCTAGGTACTTGAGCTCCCTCCAGCCCCCCAAAATGCCTATTCATCAAAAATTTGTGGGGAAATTATTGGTTTCAGTGACTTTTTCTGCATAAATATTTGGAAAAAAGTTTCTAACATGTTCTAAACCTTTTGTTTTGGCATCTTTGAAATGAAAAATTCCAGTTTTGCAGTTTTCAGAACAATGTTTTCTTGAAAAAGATTGTTTGTTGTTATAAAAAAAAGTAGTTGAATTGAAATGAGAAGTATTGAAATTACTGAGATGACCAGAACAAAACATTTTGGTTTGCAAACATTTTGACTTTTCATCCCGAGTTGGGATGGAAACATTTTTCAATATCGTACCTAGCTCTGAGGATGCACCTCGTCTCCCATTGATTCCAGTGGGTATTGAGGTTGCTCAACATCTTACGCAGAATCGGGCCCCAAATGAGGATTTTCTCTTGCTCTGTAATCCTTCCACTGAGGAGGGTAACTCTACCCCATCCCACTTCCCTTAGTTTCCTGATCACTAATGACTGGAACGGACTTGGGCTGTCAGGCTTGGATCCAGGCTTTTCCAAGACTCGTGGGTTTTATGGAAAAGAGACTTGCCACTAACAAAGGGCTAGTTAGTGCCCAACCTCAGGATGGATACAGCCAGGGATCATGCAAACAGCCTCTCCTCACTGTGGACCTGATACAAAGCCCATTGAAGTCAATCGAAAAACTCCTCTTGATTTCAGTGAGGTAGGGATAAGGCACTTTGTGTCCCTAGGGAGTGGCCAAGCAAATTGCTGTCCTCACTGTGGCTCCACCTGGACTTGAGGACCAGGGACTAAGGACTTACAAGCACCAGTAAGTATAAAGGCATCCAAAGAGGGACCTATGTCTAAGGCTGCTAACTAGAGAGGGACTCGAGCCGCAAAGCTTGTATTTGAATCTGGATCTTCCCGAAAGTTCAAGGACATTCAGATCTTGGTTATTTTGTGCTGGCTGTTAAAAGGCCAGCTGTAAAGTTTGGAATCTGATCCAAATTCCCATTGTTAGTGGCATTCAGATCTGAGCTTTGGATCTGGCCCATCTCTTCAACTAACACGACAAATGATACTGTTTGCAAGCTTCCTCCTAGAGTAGGTCACAGATGTAAAGGACACAGAAACATCATTTGCTCCAGGCGTCCTTCTGTGATCCTGTATCTGTGCAGCCCTAGTTACTGGATTCTGACCCTGCTCTCAGTTCTGTTTGAGATGGTACATAAAGCAGAAACCACCCAGTCTTGGTTCTCTGCCTCCCCCACAGGCTGCATCTATTTATTCTAAGGAAAAATGATGAAAGGAGGAAGCAGAGAAACAATGAGCAGGCAAGATGGTTACTTTATGGTGTGCTAGTAGCCAAAAAGTCAATATAATAAAAACGACAACCCTCTTCTTTTGCACACTAGCATTACAGACCTAAGTGTCAATCTCAGTGAGATGGCTGAAAAGTTCATTCAGACAACTAGGTGACTTGGAGATTTTCCATGTATCTGGTCAATGATTATAGATTCACATGCATAATGCTGAAAATGTTCCCCGGAAATATTTAAAAGGAATCAATGTGCTCCATGGCAATAATGACGGAAGGCTTTTTATTATTGCATACAGAGTGATACCGGGCATGCAATACTGATTTTGCAATGGAAAGATAATGACTCATTTGATATATGCTTTTGAGCACTTTCATTTCACTGTAACCTCCCATCACTTTGCTTTGTTATTGAGACAGCTGGAAAATTGATCTAACTTGTTAATGACAGCAAAACCAAGACACCCAAGTGGCACCCAGTGTCCTTAATTGTATGGGGAAGGCAACAAGCATTTCTGTTATGCTTAGTGCTCAGTTCCAAATATTATATAAAAAAATTCTATTCTCTCCTCGCTTCCCACAAACCATAGATCACAATTTGTGAATGCTCTGGAGGAGCATGTTATAACAGGCAATCTATGCTTGCTGTACACCTAAAATGTAGGTTGACTTAGCTACATTGCTTAGGGCTGTGAAAAGTTTCATGCGTGTGCAATGTAATTAGGTCGACCTAATCTCCCATGTAGATGCAGCTAGGTCGAGAGAAGAATTCTTCCATCAACCTAGCTACCACCTCTCAAAGTGGTGGATTTGCAACAGCACTGGAAAAACCTCTTCTGTTGCTGTAGTAGATGTCTATGCCATGGTTGCTGTAGTGCGTGTAGTGTAGACATACCCTTATTCTGCCCTCAGCTACCCCCATCTCTTACACCCACTGGGGCTGACTCCCTGCATGCAGAGTGGTCATTTACACCAGTGCAAGGGTCCAGGGAGCAGCTCCCAAATCAGAAACACAGCATTTTACTCTCACTTTACGTGGGCATGAATGGCTACTTCAAGGCACAGGGCAACAGAGAATCAGGACTGTTGACATTAGTGGGTTGGTCTCATTGTTTCTTTGTGCTGCCTTGTCTCTGTCTGTATCCTCCTATTGTTTCCTGTGTTATACTTAGATTGTAAACTCTTTGGAGCAGGGACAATCTTTTTGCTCTGTATTCGTACAGCACTTATATGACAGGGTTCAACTCACCGCTGTGGCGCCTCTGGTGATGTCTCATTGCCCTCACTTCTGCTCCAGGAAGTGAATTGTCCCAAAGAACACAGTATCCTTTTCAGGACACAGCCCAGTTGCTGTGTCACACTCTGTTCTTCCCCCTTCCAGGGGAATCATAGTCCACTGTCCAGCCACTTCCTCGGTGGCAAGTAGGGGCAGGAGGGGGACCAGAGACTGCCCACTACCCCTGGTTCTGGCCCAGGGACCCTGTAGATGGCAGCCACATGCTGCGTCCCCTCCAACCCTGCAGTCTACTTCCCTGGGCCGCTTCCCCACAGCCCCAGCATCTTCTCCGCCCTTGTCTCAGGGCTCCAGCAGTCAGCCAGGAGCTTGTTCTTCCTCCCCTGATTCTTCCTAGCACCGCTTTATCCAAGGTGCTAGCTGCCCTCTGCCTGCAAAGCAGCCAGTCTTCCTCCCTCCTTGAGCTCCAGGGAGTGACTCACCTGCTCTGCCTTGCAGCTCTTCTTATATGGACCTGCCCAGCCCTGACTGGCTGCTCCTCGCAGCCCCTCTCCAATTGGATGCCTGTTGTGCAGCCTCCCTAGGGTCCTATTAACCCTTTATGGGCTAGTTTGGAGTAGATGCCCCATCACAGCCTAGCACAATGGGGTCCTGGCCCATGCCTTGGGCTTCTAAGTGCTACCACAATATACACTGTAGCCAGTCAATACCTGGTACAGAAGCATGACATGGTGTCAGAAATAAACTAGTGCCAGAGGAGAACAGAAACAGAAGGAAGACAGAAACAAAGGTTGCAAATTGAAGGAACAAAGCAACAAAGATTACAGGATCTCATCAACATGTCACTCTTCAATGCCCCAGAGAACTTCAACTTTGACAAACTTTCACAATGGACAAACTGGAAGCAGTATTTTGCAAGAGTTTAAATTGCTACAAAGCTGTCATTGACATGTTGCAGTGTTATCAAGCAGCCACTGCTGGGGCAATCTCGGAACGCCCCCGCTCCCCAGCAGCAGGATTTGGGTGTGTGTAGGGGTATCAGAGCTGGGGGTTGGGGTGCGGGATGGTGCTTACCTGGGGGGGCTCCCCGGAAAGGCCACAGGAACTCCCCTCCCTCAGCTCCTAGCTCCATGTGCTGCCTCCACCCGCATGCACTGCCCCCGCAGCTCCCATTGGTCACAGCTCCCAGCTAATGGGAGCTGCAGAACTGGGGTTTGGGGTGGAGCAGAGGCAGCATGTGGAGCTAGGAGCTGGAGGTCGCTGTTTCCCAGGAGCCGGGTAGAGAGTCTTCTCCAGCCCTGCCACACCCCCTGCAGCACCCGGGGTGCCCCCCCAGCCATGCCCCCCCGAACACCTGTGCTCCCCCCTCCACAGCTACCCATTCCTCCTCTCCTGAGCACCCACGTCCCTCCTCCAAGCCATGCCCCTCCAGCACCTGTGGCACCCCCGGGCCACCCCCTGTCCAAGTTTTAGTCAGGGGTATATAGTAAAAGTCATGGACAGGTCATGGGCCATGAATTTTTGTTTACTGCCCATGACCTGTCCATGACTTTTACTAAAAATACCCATGACTAAAACGTAGCCTTATCGGTCGCCATTAAAGTCAATATGAGTCTCCCTTAATTAGAATTTAAATGACTATCAGTCTCTTAACATTATTATCAATTAGGGGTAGAATGGAAACATTCTTGTGCCACTATTCATTTTAATTCCATGTTGTATTTCTTACCGAGGTAGGCCCAAGCTGCAGAAGGAATTGAGATCCAAACTTCCCCCAACTTTGTAGGTGCCAGGTTTTGGTCTGGGCCTGTCTCAAACTGTATGTCATTTCTTTCTGTTGGGTTTGTCTTTTATTTTGACTTATTATGTGGACGCCCTTTTAAAAACAATCAAACTGAGCACAACTGTGCAGCACGGCCCAAGCTAAGTGAACCAGCTGCCAAGTACAGTTTTGCCACAGCCTCAGTCAGATGAATAACTTGAAAGCATCAGAAATATTGTTTTATCCACAGAAAGCAGGGAGGGACAGCTCAGAGAGCCTTCCTCTAGAATTCCATTGGCAATAGCTGTAGTGACCTTGGCAAGCCAGTCCCACTTGCCAAGCTCTGGATTGGGGCCCAAAAATGAAGATGCGGAGGTTCTAAGGCCAACAGCAGCACATGGGAGTGGCTCAAATGCCACAGCTTAGAAAGCTACAAGCTGGTGCATAATAGTGTTGGATTTACTCTTTCACATGTACAGTGCATCAAGAAATTGATGTCGGTACTGAGGCGGGAGGCTAGAGAATTTGACCTGTGCAATGACTGATGTGTCATCATTACTCCATCAAATTATCTGACATGCAGTACGCATAAGACTGCGGTGCAGGTAGCTGGTGCTGTAGGCTGTGTTTGCTGTGCTGAATTATTGACTATGATTTTGATCTGATATTTGCAGTATTTTAGATTTAAAAAATAACCAAAATGTACTTTGATGAAGTTAAAGTATTAAAGCCACCATGCTCCCTTATGACTACATGGGAAGTTTGCTAAAATTCACATGATAGGCACATACTGGTATTTGCCAGCAAGATGGACTAAAATAAAGCCTTGGCATGTGGGGGCTGTTATAACCCTCCAGTACCTCAGTGAGGAGGATCATCTAAGTTGTCAGACCTTTTTCCTAGAGAGATGGTCTTATGGACACTTCCCTTCCCATTTATGGTAACACAAACCACCTCTTATCTATGATATTTATATGGCCACCATTATCATAGGAGTATCTGAGGGCACCTCACAGTATTTACAGTGCATAACCACCCAACACCCCTGTGAGGTAGGGAAGTGCTATTATCCCCATGGGAAACCGAGGCACAGAGAACAAAGTGACTTGTCTAAGGTCACTCAAGCAGGCTGTGGTGGACCAGAGAATTGAACTTAGGTATCCCATGTCACGGCCCTAACCACTGCACCGTCCTTCCTCTCTTCTCATTTGCACTTACATAAGATCCCTGTGCCAAGCACCACCATTGCTTACACGGAAAATTATTCAGTATACATTTAGCTTCTTTTAACGCAAGTTAGTAGTTAGAGCAAAGATGACAGCCAGCTGTCTCTGCATACTAGCAAGTCTCTGGAGCCTTGAGTTTGGAACCTCTGGTTGGGTATATTACCATTAAATTTGAAAACTTGGAAATTAAAATGGATTGGGGAGAGCTGGTCCTACATTTTGGAGGTGATGCTCAACCTCACTTACTAACCTGTCTACTGCCAAATACTACAGCAAAAACTGAGGTTATGATGCTGCTGCTGGATGTCAACATCAAATAAATGTAAATATAGAACAAGGGCATTTCCTTGTGCCATAAAATATTACCTGCTCTGTCATAACTTTTCATTAAATATTAGCAATATCTGACATTCGTATAAGGTGATTGCTTTATCAATTAAAAATTCTGGAAACTCCTGTGCAGCAAAAAGCCAGAGGGCACTAGCAACCTTCAACCTATCTTTGCTATCTCTTCACAAATATGAGCTGAGATCATTTTGATTCCAACATGCCGTTCATGTTACTATGCAAGACCTGTGTTACTGTACCAGATTTCTCATCCAAACCTTGTAGCTGGGTTTAATTTATCTAGATGAGCCAGAATGCAGTATTTTTTCATAGCTTTTAAGATGATCTTTCACCATGCTATTTTAAAAGCATTAGTATCATCATAACTAAAATGGACCTTTTTGGATTTCAAATTTACATATCAGTTCTTTTACTGCAGCCACACCATAGCATACTTCAGAACTTCACCTCAGCATCTGAACTACAGATTTCAATTTACATTACTCTCACACCCAAAGACTGATTTCCTAATAACTGAGCATTGTTAACTGTCTAGTTTTTGAGGTAAAGAATGAAAAAGAGTCTAAAATAAATCCATCTATTGTATCTAATGACAATTTGCCGTGAAGCAAATACCTTTAATGACCAAATGAAAGTTCCTGTGACAAAAAGTAGACAGGTCCCACTCTTTGGCTGTTAATTCTTATTTCAAGCTTTTTTATCTGTTGACTTCTTCAATTTTCTGAGCAAAATGAGAAAATGAAATCTCTTTGCTTCATGCTCAGAAACAGAAGCAGTCTTACTTAGCAGAAAAGAGTTTTGTATCTAACCTTGTGTAGTTCATACTGTCTGCCTCTCACACATATGGGGGGAAAACAGACCCAGATATTGAATGTGGTTTTCCAGCTAATCAAAAGCTAAAATGTGATAAAACAGCAAAGAATCCTGTGGCACCTTATAGACTAACAGACGTTTTGGAGCGTGAGCTTTCGTGGGTGAATACCCACTTCCTCAGATGCATGCACCCACATGCATCTGAGGAAGTGGGTATTCACCCACGAAAGCTCACGCTCCAAAACGTCTGTTAGTCTATAAGGTGCCACAGGATTCTTTGCTGCTTTTACAGATCCAGACTAACACGGCTACCCTCTGATATCTGACATGTGATAAAACAGTTGCATCAGAAAGTGGGGTGGAAAGTATCTGAAGGAGAAGTTGAAAGAAGAGGTGTTTTTGAAAATAAAATGTTGATGTATCTTCTGACAAAAAATCATATTATAATGTTTTTGAGCTTGGAAAGCTGAAAAATAGCTTGATTTAATAGCTTGGTACTTAGAGCCACTGAATGTGAATGAAGATTAATGCTCAGTCATGTTGAAAAGAACTTGGTTTGCAGCTACATGTTAGAGATATTTTAGATTAGCATATAGAGCATGCACAGTCAATTCATTTCCTTTGGGTTTGTCCACATTAGGAGTTAATTAATTTCCAATTAAGTCAAGGTAGTTAACACATTTGTAAAGGCTAGTTTGTACACTTTGCAATGTAATTACATTGAGTTAACTAGGAATCAATTAATTTGAGGTAAAAAGGTCTAGTGTAGACATATCAGAGATCCACCAAAGGGTAGATACTCAGAAGAGTGACTATGTCTTCACTGAAACCATCTGCTCAATGTGCAGTGACGGTCAAAAAAGCTAACACAATGTTAGGAACCATTAGAAAAAGAATAGCTAATAAGACAGAAAATATCATTATGCTGCTAAATAAATCCATGGTATGCCCACAACTTGAACACCACATGCAGTTTTGGTTACCCCATCTCAAAAAAGATATATTAGAATTGGAAAAAGTACAGAGAAGGGCAACAAAATAATTAGGGGTATGGAACAGCTTCCATATGAAGAGAGATTAAAAAGACTAGGACTGTTCATTTTAGAAGAGAGATGACTAAGGGATGATATGATAGAGGTCTATAAAATCATGAACAACATGGAGAAAATGAATAGGGAAGTGTTATTTACAAGATTTAATACAAGAACCTGGGGTCACCCAGTGAAATTAATAGGCAGCAGGTTTAAAACAAACATAACAAAATACTCCTTCACACAATGCACAGTCAACCTGTGGAACCTCTTGCCAGGGGATGTTGTGAAGGCCAAAACTATAATAGGGTTCCAAAAAGAATTAGATAAATTCATGGAGTATAGGTCTATCAATGGCTGTTAGCCAGGATTATCAGGGATGCAACCCCATGCTTTTGGTGTCTTAAGCCTCTGACTGCCAGAAGCTGGGAGTGGATGACAGGGGATGGATCGCTCAAAATTGCTCTGTTCTGTTCATTCCCCCTGAAGCATCTGGCATTGACCCTGTTGGAAAACAGGATACTGGGCTAAATGGACCATTGTTCTGACCCAGTATGGCTGTTCTTATGTTCAAAAAGAGCCTGGTTTATACACGGAGGTAACTAACTCCATGTAAATTCCTGTTGGAGACAAGGCACAGAGAGTTTTTGCCTCCGTGTAGCTAGTCAGGGTCAAACCTGGGTGGGGGATGTAGGTCTGACCTTGGCCATGCCTAGACTAGTGGGAATACAGCAGCATAGCTACAGCATAACACTGTAGTGTATGCACTATCTCCCAACAGAAGGGGTTTTTCCATCACTGTAGGAACACTACCTGAATGACAGTAGGTAGGTCAACAGAAGCATTCTTCTGTTGACCTAGTTGTGTCTACCCCAGGGGTTAGGTTGGTATCTACAGCATACAGGGATGTGGATTTTTCACATGCCATAGCTATGTCAACCTATGTTTTAAGCACAGACCACCCTTTAGTAGCTACAGCGAGGTTAAAAACTACCTTGTCTCCACTAGGATTTTACATAGAGTAGCCATTTTAGTGCCATACGGTGTGGCTAGTAGACAGAGCACTGGACTGGGACACAGGGAATCTAGTTCTGTTCCTGGCTCTGCCACTGGCCTGGTGTGTGACCTCAATTTCCCCATCTATAAAAGGGGATAGCGATACTGACCTCCTTTGTAAAGCACTTCAAAATCTACTCGTGAAAAATGCTACACAAGAGTTAGATATTATCTTGATGTCAAAATGCACCTTTTGCAGTGAAGACATGGGGCCAGATTTCTAAACAGTTAGGCACTTAAATAGTATTTCAATGAGTTGAAGGGACCTTTTAGTAGGGCTATGTAACATCAGGAGAAACACGTTTATCAGGTGAATACTTCATGTCTTCTCCATAGGCTCAGCAGCTCCTTTTTCTTACGACTACAGTCCTCTTTAATTTCATAGTTCAACTTGTATTCAGTGCAACAGCTCATTCCGTTATATACAGTGCCACAGTTTATTAAAGTTAATGATATTAGATCCTCTACTAATGATAATGCAGATGGATAAGTGCATGCTGGCATGGAAACATCATGGTTGTCATTATTAGTTGCCATTGAAGGACCAGAGGCTGGAATGAAAATATATAGCCTTACTGGCATGAGTCCCCATGATCTTACCTAATTTTCATATTTGACTGGATCTCAGCCTTCTTAGCAATTGAATGATGTCCTACTTGAGAATACTGGCTTTCTAAGCTTGTTAATCTTCTGTAATGGGAATGGCTGTTCTTAAAGATATTGGGTTAGATTCTCCCTTACCTTGCACAATGTGCAGCCATTTCCACCTGTGAAAAGTGGGTGTAAAATGCTTTGCAATCAGAATGCTAATGCTTCGCTCATATGTAAATGACACACAACTACAAGGCCATGGAGAATGAGGCCCATTGTTTGGGAAGGTTGTGTACATTTGATACCCAGGTTGATGATGTTTTGCTTCTGTTCTGCAAAGTATTTCAACTCCTGCAGAAAGATCATAATCCCACTCTGCATTTGTTCTGTATTGTATGATGGCACATTTAGGTCTTTGAATGGAGCCATGTACCTTTATGGGGCCACACAAATGATAGTAATGATAGTGTTCTGCAGGTCTATTGAGGAGACAGGGCTTGGGGGCCTATTAGGTGCCAGTTATCTTATTGCTGAGAGCTTTGGTGAATAGAACAACAAAGCCACTAGCCTGCAGCTGTCTAGTGATAAGATATGATCTGGTCAGTTCTTATATAGGTTTGTAATTATAGTTGAGCTAGGTCAACACTTGAATGGAAAAGAGGCAGCCGTGGAATCTTTTGTTTTCCACTCATATTCTCTCCTTGGTCCCACAGTGGCAGGTGACTCACTCTCTTAGTAGCTTGAGTTTCGGGGCACTCAGGCTCTAACCACTCCCTCCCCTGATGAGCTGGCTACCTCCAGCTTGAAGTCCTGTCACCCCTAACCTGACTCCACACCGCACCCCAGAATTTCTGGTTTGAAGTAACATTTGAGCTACGAATGCAGTGAAGACATACCCATAGATCCTGAAGAACATTTCAGATGGCAAGTCACTGAGGGTATAATGGTACCACCACTGTAGCAGAAGGTGTAATTTCCATCTTGGGTAGATGTACACGTCATAACTTTGATTGAGCTAGCGTGCTAAAAACAGCAATGAGGGTGGCACCTCAGGCTAGCTGGCCTGAGTACAACCCACCTGGAACCTGAGGTATATATTCAGGGCAGCTAGCCCGAGCCACCACCCACATGGCCCTGGCTATATTGCTATTTGTAGTGCACTCGGTTGATCAACACTAGCATGCGTATGCTTACTTTAGCTGGAAATTACACCTCCAGCTGCAGCGTAGACCTTAATATTGCTGCCAACACACATTAGTGAGAGATGTCTTAGAAATCTTAATAGAAGCGAAGCACTGAAGCTAGGAAATCTAAGTAGGTACTGTGGGATTATTAAACATTCTGCTTTTTGGGATTTTTACATTTAAATACTTTTGCTCTTCAGTGAATAGGTGTCCTGGGCCCATATTGATAGAAGAACACTGAATTCAGAGAAACTGCAGCAGAAGCAAAACATGAAGGCCTGTACTGCAGACAGAAAACTGTTAGCTTTTAGGATCCAACAATGGACCAGATTTGAAATTGCTCATGTTTCCTGAGTTTGTATGTATTGGCATATGGAATGGGGGAGGGGGCCTTTGGGTGGAGTACAATACAAGGTGCTGGCCCTCCCCAGTGAAGCAACTTGGGAGATCTCTGAGGAAAACCAAAGTTATGTCAACACCTTTGGAAAACAGGTGCAAAAGTGGTTTCACACTGTCTCTGTAAAGATTAATTTCAGTGGTGTGATTTTTTTAAAAGTCTCTACATATCTGTAGAGGTCAGTATGGTTTAAGAAATAGAAGCCACTGCCGCATTGAAAAGCCCACATACAAACATTTTAAATGGGTCTCTAAACAAGGCCAACAAGGAAAATGGGGCCACACTGAAATTAATTAATCACTGGGCGGGGGGAAAGGTCTTAATCTGGGTACCTATTATACTAATTTTTGCACTCAGGATTTTGCATTGAACCCCAAAGCATCTTTGGTTGAAATGTTTTTGGAAATAAGTAAATGGACCAAATATTACACACCTCCATTTAAACTTAGATCTTTTTTTAATAAAGGAGATAATTTTAGCTCCCTGAACTTGAAAAGACTATTATAGAAGCACAAATGTCATTAATGCCAAGGGGAATAATGCTGGGCATCAAAATTGAGTGGGAGAAGAAAGGGGCTTGGTTGAACCAGTCTCTCTGCTAAGCAATTTACATACTGAAACGTGAGGGGAAGCAGATGTAGTTAAATATTATTTTGCTTTTAAAATGTGTATCTTTGCGTCCTGCCAACAGACTAGTTTTCCACTTGACTGTTCAGGAATTGGCCCCTAAGTCTATCATGAAACTAAAGAAATTAACAAAAGTACAGAAAGAGCACTGCTCCTACCCTACACTATTTACTGTCTCGACCTTATGCCCCACCATATTTACTGCAGTATATATTCCAGCCAGTAAATTTTCTGTGTGCACTGTAGAATTCCAGAGTCAATGGAGTCCCTGGTAAACAGGAGAAACAAAACTGGAATTCAAGCTGTGAGGAAGCCTGTTTGGAGCTGCAGCTGTTTATTTATTTAAAAGAAAATCCTCCTATTCAAGATGGACTGTGATTTCATGTATCTTGACACCACAGGCTTCTCCATCCTATTCCCCTTTCTCTAGCTGTCTACTTGACTTGGCTACCCAACAATGATGCAACAGGCTCATTTCATACTTTAACACCTTCCTCTCCCTTGCTTTGTTCTTTTATCCATCAAAAATTATAACATCCCCAAATCTTTGACTGTTGCTGATGCTGATACTGCCTTCTTTGGATCTCCTCACTGAGTTTCTCTTGTCTTTTGCAACTTAAGTTCAAGCTTCTCATCTTCTCCTTCAAGGCACTTCACAACTAATAGGCACCTGAGTTCAGGGTGACTGAATAGAAGGACTGCGTGTTCACATACGGAACTTGCCGCTCCTTCTAGATATTGCTTGAACCATGACACCAGTAGGGGTTGCAGGTACTCAGCACCACACAGACCCTTTCAGTCAGGAAAGCATAAACTTTTCTTGCTAAATTATATGGGTTTGGTTTGCCTTTTAGGTATGAGGATCACTATCCACTCCTTGTATTTAATAATGGATTCATCCATTTCTACATCCATTGTCAATGATTAAGGACACAGGGCTCTAATACAGAAGGCTCATCAGTGATGTCCAAAAAGCACTTCACTTTGCTTGCAGGCACAATCTAAACCATTATGAGGCTGACTGAGAGTGCTTTGGGTGTGTCTTCTGCAAAGTCTGCAGACAGCTTGGAGCGTGGTGGCTGCATCTCTCCCTGAAACACTTCAACAGCACTGTCCCTATTTGAGTGAGAAAGCACTGAACAGACTAATAGGCGATTAATGTGACCTCTCCGGCCCAGCGGTATGTAGGAACCTAACTCCTTCAGGAGCTAGGGCACTCGCGAAGTCTGTTCTGGGCTCCGTTGCTGTGTGACCCTCGGCAAGTCGCTGAGTATCTACATAGCAGCTGGGAAGTATGATTCCCAGCTTGGGTAGATGTACACAGGCTAGCTCTGCTTGAGCTGGCATGCTAAAGATAACTGTGCGCCCACAATGGCATAGGCTAGTACCCGAACACAATGCTACCTAACCCCCCTGGGTACGTACTTGGGTGGCCAGCCTGTGCCACTGTGGCCACGCTGCTGTGCCGTGCAGCTGTACCCTCTGGGCCTCTGATTTCCCCCCCCCCCCCCACTCTGTCTTGTCTATTTGGATTGTAAGTTATTTTGGTCTCTTGCTCTTTGTTTGTATGAGCCTACTGTGCAGGCCCAATTAACCAATATGCATTTGGTGCATTTGCACAGAGCCCCCATCTCAGGGGAGCCCTGAGCACAGGGGGAACAGGCTCCTCTCCCCCTAGAACCCCAATCCAGGGCCAGGAAGGGGGTTGGATGGAGTGTGGCAGAGGCAGGGCCTGCTTCCATGCTGTAAAGAGGGCCAGTGGGCTGGAATGGGGAGCCAGGCCAGCCCCACGGCACAGGAGTCATTAAGAGGTGAGTGTAGGGAAGGTTCTGTCTCCAACAACACCCCATCCCGGGGTCTCCCACCCCACAGGAACAGGACCTGATGCTCTCACTACTTTTTACAGAATCTTTTAAAAAAATTCCTTGCCCTTGCGCACACACACACCTCCACACATTTTACCTTGTAATTAAAGCCTCTTATCACTCCCAGCACCACTTTAAAAATAGCCCTCAATCCTCCACAGGCCACAGAGAAGTTATAACCCTGCTTACACAACATTGGATGCCCTGCTTCTGAAACTCAGGTGGCGGGACCTCATATGAAAAGAGAAAAGAAAAGGAGTCTGAAGAGGAAGGCGGGCGGGGGAAGGGACTGAGAGTGAGAAAAAGGAAAAGGAAAAAACAAACAAACAATGTAAACATCCCCCCCAAAACACCATCTGGATCCTTTTACCCTCACTTAGCATTTAAGCTGGCTGTGGATGGGAAGACACCCACAGCACAAGGGGAAAAGGAAGTGTGGATATAAAGAAGCACAGAGAGTCAGTGTGAATGGGGAACAAAAATCTCATTTTGATTGCTAGTAGTAACCCATTCCAAAGAGCTAGGAAAGAGAAAGCAGCATCTCTCATATCTGCTGGAGGAGGAAACCCTTGCATCTGTTTGGAAGAGACGGCTGATATTTTTCAAAAGCTCCTTTCCGGAAGGGCATGAAAAGGAACAGGAGACCCTGCAACTGATATCCTCAGATACCATTTTTAGCGAGGGGAAAGAAAAAAGGCTGTGCTGAAAGAGGAAACAAGACTGGATACAGTCAGAGGAGAAACTTGCCTTCTCCATTGTCTTACCCCAGTCTCTCTCTCTCCCCGATGGATCCAAGTGTTCCTCTCAGTGCTGGTGTGAACAGTGTCTGCTCATTCGCAGTGGCTGATAAGCATCAGCATCCTTTATGTTGGGTAACAATAATGCTGTGGTTAGAAATCCCAGTCCAAGCAGGTGATTAAGGAATAGAGATGGGCATTTATTTCTTCACTCTCCAATTCATTCTGCTTGACAATATAATGAGGGAAAGGTCACCCCAGATTACCGCAATGTCAGGGTGATGCATGGCACAGAAGAACCATGCTTCAGGAAGGAGAGTTTCTCCAACACCGATATAAAATTCCCCTTCCTACCCTTTCTGTGTTACACACAGTAAACATCACAGAAACTACATGCACAGCTGATTCAGGGCCAATTAGTTATGTGAGCTTTGAAACATCAAATATTCCTTCCCTGGTTATCAACACTGTAATTATTGCTTGTCAGGTTTTTATGCTCTTCTTAAAATAAGCATCCAGGCACTCAAGTTAACCCCTGAAGCATCTACTGATGCAACAGCACACAGCACTTTCTCACAACAGCCCATGGAGGAGGGAAGGAATGCAATCCTGACTCTGCAAATGGGGAAATAGAGGAGTTAAGTGACTTGCCTGGGATCACAGGGGTTATAGATGTCAAGGCTGCGATTAGAACTCAGCCGTTTTTGATGCTCAGCACCGTGCTCAAATTAGTGAGCTTCTTTGCTCTCCCTGGTGTATGTCAGATCGAAGGTGGGCTGTAGGACTTTATGGGTGTCATGTGTTCCAATGACGTCTGCCTTCCCTGGATAGATTTCATAGCATTTCAACTGGAACTGGTCCAAAGCTTTCATTCAAAATGCGGTGTCCCAGTGAAAAATGGCTTTTGCATCAAAATGGAAATTTCCATAGGAAATGTCCAATTTTGACAAAGTTTGTCTTGTTTTTCCATCAAATATTTTCAGGAAAACTCAATTTTTGCCTGACTAGCCATCATTTTTTTGATTTTTGGTTGCTGAAAACAGGGTTTTTTTTTGTTTTTTTGTTTTGACAAAAACTTGACATATTTTACAGAAAGGGATCAGTAAAAATTAATTGTTGTTTTGTGTTCTTTCACAATTAAAATCCTTTCCCAATCAGCTGTGAACCTGCAGCCATGTCAAGTGCTGGCCGACATCTGTTGTATGGGATTGAACACAGTATACTATGTGTTTTGGTATGGACAGGGGCCACCAGGACTTTACGTAGCTCATTTCTAATCATTTTGCTGGGAGCTGCTTTTGAAGCCAAATCTCTGATAGAGAGAACTTGAACGGGGCACCATCTCCTTATCCACAGAGTGACTCAACATTAGCAGCATTGGTGCAACCTTCTCCACTTTGCCCACGTGGCTGAGCTCTGGCTTGTATCTAGGAATGCGGGGGTAGTTCATTCAGTCTCTATACCCATTCACCAGTGATCTGAGAGAATTTCATCACTTTCCCTTTGGATGCCCTGAGCCAGTGTCCTTCCCTGGGTGTGTGGCTTGTTCATATGTCTTGTGGAGGGAGATCATCTAGCTGGCTCTGACTCCTTCTTACAGCCTTTGGAGTGCCCAGAAAGTATGTACCCCTTCTCTGCAATTCAGGAGAAGTTATTTGGGGCAGGTAGGCTGCTTGCTGCCCGTCCCCACCCCTCGGTCCATTCAGTATTAATGGAACCCAAAAGGCTCCATGCAGACCTGCTCTTGCTCTTTCACTGTTGATAACCTCATACTGAGGCCTTCTGCATCCCAGAATAGGCATCACTCTTTCTGCCCCCACTAAAATCCCCTTTATTTGTATGGTCCCCATTACTGCAGCATTTGAGCATCTCACAAAGCTTTATCCCTACAACACCCCTCAGAGGCAGGGAAATGCTATTATTCTCAACATGCAGGTGGGAAACTGAAGCACTGAGAGACTAAGAGACTTGCCCAAGGTCACACAGGAAGTCTGAGGCAGAGCAGGGGGATGGAGCTTTGGTTTCCCACTTCCCAGGCTGGCACCCTAACCACAGCACTATCCTTCCCCTTGGGCCCCCTAGCTGGGCATACCTGACAAACCTTGTCTGAATCTTGGGTTTGAATGAAACTTGTCTGGTTTTGTGCTTTGTTGCAAAAGTATCATCCGTGGGTTATCCTGGGTTAGTCACCTAGGCTACCAGACCAGATGGTGCTGAGGTGATGTTCAGCCATCCACAGATCTGTTTTGGAAACCTAGAGATTAAAATCTCTATCTCCTTACAGATCCCATAGCAAACAAGCTCTCCAGGAAACAATTTATGATTTTTAATATGAAGGAAGAAAACAAATGATGTCACAGATGAGTTTGGAAGTTCTACAGATGACAGACAAATCTAGACCACAATGTACTGCAGCATCTCCTAAGTTCTTTCCTAGACAGAGAAGTAGAACTGGTTGAAAAATTTCAAAATGTTTTGACAAAGAAATGGAACAGATTGTTCCCATTTTCCAGCCAGCTGTACGGAGAAGCCAGGTTTGAGGGCTTTTATGGTGTGAAAGCTGGATAGATGTTTAGCTGAAGACAAAACCTAGATAGTTAATGTTCCAGTAGCATTTAATTCTGTTCCCATTTAAAACAGGCATAGTTTTGCTATGGAGTTAAATAAAGGGTGAGGCAGTTCTTCACCATGACAAGGCAGCACGTTCTGGACGAATCAGTACAGAACTGATTCTGTGAGCCACGATATCCTGTGTTATAATGGCATCACTTCTCTACATCTAAGTTTCTTCAGTTGTAACATGGGGGGAAATAAAAATTACCTTTCACTCAGGAGTATTGTGAAGTGGTTTTTTACAGTTCTTTAGTGAGGCTTGGTATTATTAAAGAAGCCAAGGGTCTTCAAAGTGGATGACAGTGAATTAGTATGCTACCTTTTTACCGTTAAAGGCCTGGGTTTAAGTTATAAATGGAAATGAATTTGGTAGTCGCTTCAGATGGACTCCATTTATCTACAGTGATTGGCAACCTGTGGTGAAGAGAGACCCCAGGCTGCAGCAGGTCAAGACTGAGGTACATTGGCACAGATATGCCTGGGAAGCTTGCCCAGCTCCCACCCATCAGTTGTTCTGGCTCCATCCATTTATTAGGGCTTTTCATTCATGAGCACTAAATTCACCCATGATTTTTTGTTAAATTAATGAACACAGAAGCTGAAGCAGAGTTCCTGCATTCTCATTTTCTCTGAGGGACACATTTTAGCTCCTTGTTCTCCTTCTGCCTTCTCCGTGACCTTGGTAGGTTCACATTTTACACCTCAGTCAGCTTCCCTGTTTGCTATGCAGCTTTTCATTTGGAAACTAAAAAAGATACAACATACTGCAGTTAATATGAATGACGTGAGATCTTGTTTTTCTCATTACTCTCTATTGCTGCTTAATGACCTAAACATCTTGAGCACTTCTGATAAGTTGGCTGAGGTGTATTGATTTAATTTCTCGAGTTTCTTTTGTGAAGGGCTCTTACTGATGAGCACTGACGCAAGTAATTTGCAGCTTTCGGTGCCTCAGATGCGCTGCAGCAGAACGGGGAAGAAAATAAAGAACATTTCACCTGGAAGAAGTTCTGCTTCATGAACACTACTGAGATTTCTTGTTTAATAGCTTGGTAGCACCCACTGCTTTAATGTTGGGGCTGAATGTCAATATAAAGTGATGCAGAAAGACAACAGCATGACTTGGATTAGCCAAAGGGATACCTGTAAAGATGAACCTTGCACCACACTGTCAGAGCTAACAAACTCTGGCTCAGACGGGCCCCCTGAGGAAGCAAGTTCCACAGTTTGGGACCCTGCACTGGGAACGCTCTGCTTCCAGCCTCATAATAACACTGCATGAGATTTTGTATCTCTTCGTTCCAATAAGTAGTGTCTTTCTAGGGTTTGATCTAGATGTAAATGAGCTAAAAAGTGCATCAAAACTAACTCTTTCCCTTTTACTCTGTTTCTCTTTGTCTTTGCACTTAGGGTTGCTGTCTCTTCAGGATTATCCTGGAGTCTTTAATTAAAGATTATGTCATGTGATGAAACCTCCAGGAACACGTCCAACCAAATTTGGCAACTCTATTTTGCACTCCGTAAAATTTTTAAAATTACTCCCCCCTCTCCTGATATTCACTGCTCAACTCTTTGTCTCAGGCTTTGAGTCAGAAGACACTGGAAGAGCAGCTTCTGCCTGGGACTAGTTTGGCACAGCTTTTATCTGATCACCTGGGTGGAGGTTCCCTTTACAGCTCACTTAGTGGTGCTGCAAGGATCCTGGTTAGTGCCTCAATTGCAGTAACATGCTGGATGCCCATACACTGAGTCCAGACCCCTGCTGGGGAATGCTGCTAATGACTGGGATTGGTTAATTCCAGTGTAATATCTAGTTGCTGGCTGGCAGATGCAGCAGCCCTAACAACTCAACCATTTTTAGAAACTGTTTCTCTAATACTAAAGTGTCCATGAAACAGTCATGACCAAATCTGCAAAGTGGCTTTGGCTCAGCCTCTATTTGGCTTTAATATTCAGCCATGCTATTTTGGTCTTCCCCCGAAAAGCCAGATTTTTATTTATGTGGCAATAACATATCTGTGAGACCAAATGGGTACTTAGATGGCTCACTACCTAAGCTGTGCACTGAAATACTATTTGCACACTGCAGTTCACATTTTAGAACACTCATAAAACATGACTGTCCAAAGTTGCATAGGCAAGTTGGCACGTAATTTTGAGGTCACATATTGAGAGGCTGCTTTTGGAAATTAGACTCTGTATGAGTGATTTATGTCTCCTTCTTTGGACAGGTGTGGTCACTGTCTCACTTTCATAAGAACATAAGAACGGCCATACCTGTTCAGACCAAAGGTCCATCCAGCCCAGTATCCTGTCTACCAACAGTGGCCAGTGCTAGGTGCCCAGAGGGAGTGAACCTAACAGGTAATGATTAAGTGACCTCTCTCCTACCATTCATCTCCACCCTCTGACAAACAGAGGCTAGGGACACCATTCCTTACCCATCCTGGCTAATAGCCATTAATGGACTTAACCTCCATGAATTTATCTAGTTTCCTCTTTTCGTATAGGTTAGTTTAGCCCTCTGGCCAAAACAAGTCAACTCTTGCTCTTCCAGAGAAACAAAAATTCAGTGTCATTCACCAAAACACTCAGTGCAGAGCTCACAAGCAGTCCTTTATCCCCTAGACTTCAACTCCTGTTGAGACCCACAAGCTACTCTAGGTGTCCCCCTCCCCCAATCTCTGACTTTCAAGCCCAAAACATTACCCCTCCTTTAGGTACTACCTCTATGTCTTCTTCCAGACTCTTCTAAACCCCATTCTGGGCCATTTGCTTGGATTAATCTTATTCCCTTCATGTTTGTCATAAACAGATAGCTAAGGGTTAATGTCTCTTTCACCTGAATCACCTGACCAGAGGACCAATCAGGAAACTGGATTTTTTCAACTTTGGGTGGAGGGAATTTTGTGTCTGAGGTCTTTGTTTTCTGTTGTTTTCATTTCCTCTTCCAGTGCCAAAGCACTGTTCAGAAACAATAGATGGGTTTAGAGCTGTTTTTCTGCAGTCAGGCATGCAGGTTATAAATATGCAGGGGTTTTATTTAATCCAGTACTACAACACTCCAGTACTGCACTGGCACACGTCTACTCTTGTTAATAGCGTTAACCTTAAAGTTCCCTTCTGTTTGACTTCACTAAGAGAGCAGCATAGCAGTCTGTTACCTCTGAAGGCACAGGTGTGAATGACGCTTAGGTCATTAATAAAATGAGTTGGCTGATCAGCTATGGACCGTTACCCTAATCAGAAAACCAAAATCCAACTTGGCAGAACTAGTGCCTTTAGCTGCCTGCATGTGCTTTGGAGACACCCCAGGAGAGCAGAGATACTACCAAGCAGGGTTATTGTTGGAACTTGTTAAATACAGGGCACGGTGGAGGCAAATTCATTTGAGCAGATCAAACACAGGAGGTTGATATAAAATTTACCTTGCAAATCAGAAGCTCTCCTATGTGGGAACTGTACTGCTCTCCTTGGAATTTATTTTCTGTTTCACACTGATGGGGGAGTCATAAAATATTTAAGTATGTGAATACCAATCAACCATATAATTGCAAATCTGTGTATAAACGGCCAATTCTCAGCCAATGTAAATCAGCGTCACTCCATGGAAGTCAGACTCCATTTGAACATTTGACTTGATCTGGGATGCTGTTGGTTTCCCAATTCCTCTTAGGGGAGAATGTAGAAAAAAGGAGTAGGGAAGAGACCAGGGAACAAAATCCAATGGCAAAAAAGTCAAACGAAAAAAGGAGCAGAGAGAAAATTGTAAATGAAAAAAATTAAACACCTTTTAGAGTCCTGAATGCTGGACACTTGATGCATCACTGATATCACTACATTATAAATTCTGCTTCATTATAGAGTAGGTTAATACTCTGTAGTGCAATGACTTTTGCCAGCCCAAGCTTGGGTGATTTCTTCTATCCCAGATATAAGACTTACTTCCTTTTAGCTAGAGAAACATGGTTACAAAAGCCAGGAGTTCAATTATACACATGCCAAAAACAAAGTTCATGAACTGGAAATAGTTTTGTGAACCCCATCAATAGGGACTGATCCTGCAAGGTGCTCAGAGCCTCCTGGGCATTGCTGAGCACTCTCACCGCCACTGTAATTATTAATTACTATTTCTAGTCATGGACCTAGACCCTGTTGTGCTAGCTGCTGTACAAACACACAACAAAAAGAGAGTCCCAGACCAAAAAACAGACACTTTAAGTTGCATGTTCATTTTCCATAAACTACTCAGCACCTTAGTGGATCAAGAGCTAGGTTTGAGAGGTTTGCAAAAATCCAGAATTCTGAAACTTATCTCTAGTAAGAACAGTTTGCAGAGGGTGTACTCTTCATAGATTCCAAGGCCAGAAGGGACCATTGTCACCATCTATTCTCACCTCCTGAATAACACAGGCCATAACTTCCACAAAATAATTCCTAGAACACATATCTTTTAGAAAAACATCCAATTTTGATTTTGAAATTGTCAGTGATGGAGAATCCACCACAACCCTTTTTAAGTTGTTCTAGTGGTTAATTATTCTTACTGTTAAAAATGTATGCCTTATTTCCATTCTGAATTTTGCTAGCTTCAACTTCCAGCCATTGGATCTTGTTATCCCTTTCTCTGTTAGACTGAAGAGCCCATTATTGAATATTTGTTCCCCCTGTTCGTACTTTAGAAACTATAATCAAGTCAACTTTTAAACTTCTTTTTGCTAAGCTAAATATATTGAGCTCCTTGCCTCTATCACTTTAGCCACATTTTTAATCCTTTAATTATTCTTGTGGTTCTTCCCTAAACCACCTCCAATTTATCAACATCCTTCTTGAATTGTAGAGACCAGAACTGGACACAATATTCCAACCGTGGTCGCACCAATGCCAAATACAGAGGTAAAATAACCTTTTTATTCCTACTCAAAATTCCCCCATTTATGTATCCAAGGACTGCATTAGTCCTGTTGAACACATTGTTGTACAGGGAGCTCATGTGTAGCTGATTATCCATCAGAACCCGCAAGTCTTTTTCAGAGTTGCTAATTTCCAGGATAGAGCCCCTACTATGTAAGTATGGTCTGCATTTTTTTGTTTCTAGATATATACATTTAGTCATATTAAAATGCATATTGTTTGCTTGTGCCCAGTTTATCATGAGATCCAGATGGCTCTGTTTCAGTGACCTGTCCTCTTCTTTATTTACTTTTCCCCAATTTTTGTGTCATCTGCAACTTTATTGGTGACGATTTTATGTTTTCTTCCAGGTAATTAATAAAAATGTCAAAATAGCTGGAGCCAAAAATCAATCCCTGTGTGGCCCACTAGAAAAACCCCTATTTGTTGATGATTCCTCATTTACAATGATATTTTGAGACCTGAAGTAGAGTTGGGCAAAATATTTTTGGTGAGTAGTGCTTTAGTAGAAAAAAACATTTTTGGGGGTACTAAATCTATTTGTGAATTTGTATCAAATTTGAAAAACGATTTCAGCTGAAAAAAGTGAAAAAAAAAACCAACATAGAAAGAGTTAGAACATTTTGCTTTGACTATTTTCAAAATGTTTCATTTTCACTTTTTGATCTTCAAATGTTCTGTTTGGAAAATTTTTAAATGTTTTGACATTTTGTTTTAGTGGTAATACCTCCAATTATTTCCTTTGGCTTTCACAAACATTTCAGCAAGTGCTTAGTAGGAAGTGCTGTATAAAATCAGCACTCCTACTAGCTATGGTTTATTTTATTTAATTTTTTCCTAGATAAATCTCCTATTTTGAAAAAGCTTAGCAATCAATTAAAAGGCCATCCATTCAGTTCTAATGAGTGCTGTTCTATGCTGGTATTTCATCACTGACAAAAAAGATGAATGTCATACAAATAAGTTATAGAGATAAGACACATACCAACTGAAATAAAAGCTAACATGTAAAACAGAAAAGAAAAATTAAAAAGAAATCCGCGGAAATGTCCAACTCTTCTCTACCTGTTACTTCAGTCCAGTTAAGCCTGACAAATAGTAATTTATATGCCTTTTCACCTGACACACCAGTCTTGTTAATATATTATAAAGAGGTTTCAAAACACAGTGCTCTGTGCAGTTTCCTACTCTGAAGGAATTCAGCCCTGAGTCAAAACCATCTAGAGGCCTAGCTTCAGGCTACCCACGGCAATAACTGCTTGCTCCTAGGTGGCGAAGCAGTTGCTTGCTAGAAAATTAAGCATATAAGAACAAGTTGCAAGGACTACATAAATAGCTTGGTGGATGTAACAAACAGGTGTATTATATAAGAACATAAGAATGGCCATGCTGGGTCAGACTAGCCCAGTATCCTGTCTTCCAGCAATGGCCAATGCCAGATGCTGCAGAAGGAATGAACGGAACAGGGTAATCATTGAGTGATCCAGCTCCTGTTACCCAGTCTCATCTTCTGGCAATCAGAGGTTTCGGGACAGCAAGAGCATGAGGGGGGGTTGCATCTCCGATCATCTTGGCTACTAGACATTGGTGGACCTACACTCCATGAACTTATCTACTTTTTTTTTTGGGGAACCTAATTATACTTTTGGCCTTCACAACATCCCCTGGCAACAAGTTCTGTGTGTTGTGTGAAGTTTTACATGTTAGTTTTACACTTGCTGCCTATTAAATTCATAGGGTGATCCCTGGTTTGTGTGTTATGTGAAGGAATAAACACTTCACTGTCTCCGCACCATTCATGATTTTATAGACCTCTGTATACTAGTGGTCAAAATTTATCCAGCAAAGCACTGATCTTTCCCTTTGCCCTTCGACTTTGTATTGGTTTGAAAGGGTAGAGAAAAGAAATAAAACGCTCTTGTGGGCTCCCTCATTACTAAAAAAAGAAACCTTTCTTGCCCAGCTGTCCTTCTGGCTAAGGAAGACTGGGCATAGCTTACTCCAGGGGTTGGCAACCTTTCAGAAGTGGTGTGCCGAGTCTTCATTTATTCGTTCTAATTTAAGGTTTCGTGTGCCAGTAATACCTTTTAACATTTTTAGAAGGTCTCTTTCTATAAGACTATAATATAAAACTAACCTATTGTTGTATGTAAAGTAAATAAGGTTTTTAAAATGTTTAAGAAGCTTAATTTAAAATTAAATTAAAATGCAGAGTCCCCCCCAACCAGTGGCCAGGACCCGGGCAGTTTGAGTGCCATTGAAAATCAGTTCGCATGCCACCTTCAGCACGCGTGTCATAGGTTGCCTACCCCTGGCTTACTCCATAGCCTTCAATGTTATGAGCACTGTGGGTGCTCTCCTCAATTTCCCTCCAATGCTTTAAAGAACAGACTCTATAACAATCCTAATCTGAAATGGCCCAACTGTTGTAAGAAGAGGCTGAATCTCCAGCTCAGATCCCAGTGCATGGCACTACTCTAGACCAGTGGGATCTGTGCACCAGTTGTGAAACCAGAAAACTCTTGAATGCTGCAATATCCTTGCCTTCCCTCCCCATGTTAATAGTTGCTAAAGTATATACTGCTAACTAGTAGCTCTTAAAGCCTCACAGGTAGCCATGTTGTTCTGTGAATGCTCTGTCTCACAAGTGGTTTATGCCTTGGGGGTTCTCATTGGTCCTCTCTTTCCTCTCTGCAGCTGACCTCGAAACAGCTGGTCCAATGGAGATGCTGGAGATGGGCCTCAGCCAATACCCTGGATGCAATTACATATTAACTGTGGGGCTCAGGTCCAACTTGAAATTCACCAGCAGAAAAATGGAGAGGACACTGGAAGACAAACCATACCCCCTTTCCCATTGCTAGATTGTGCCTTATATGCTGAAGTTTGTCCCTTTGTAAAACTTTGTGGTGTTTAGTAGGTATATGTTATTCATGACTTTTTTTTAATTCATTCATTCAAGTTTTGCATCTTGCATGTCTATTTTTCTCCATTGACAAACAGGAAATCCTACCCAGTAACAATGTGTTATGCATTGAGATTTCACTAATTCCCTATTTTTCATATGCTCAATATATTTTTGAGTCACTGAGCACGAAGTCTCCTGGCTTCAAACCATATGTTTTAAAAAAAATTAGGTGAAGACACTCAAAACAAGAGCAAGAGTGAGTGAGACAGATGCATTTTCAGCTCCTGCAAAGTCACCAAGGAGGAAACCCCCCCCCACCCCTTTTGAAAAAATCTAGGTAAGTCGATTAGTTGTGCTTCATCTCCTCTTGATTGATGCTTCACCTTATCATGTTTTACCACATTTTTCTAGAATACGGAGGCTCAGATTAAGGTTACCGTCAGTTGAGAACTGGCTCAGTAAATCACAGGTGGCCACCTGTAGCTCGTTTTAAGGAATTTTCTGGAAATCACATTCCTTGTCCAAAGGGGGTGGGATAGGGAAGGAAAAATTTGGTTGTCAGGGCTGACGTGTGATTTAGTCAAATATGGCTTTTTCTAGTGCATATAAGCTTTGGTCTGTGTGATGCAGGAAGTCAGACTAGATATTAATAAAATGTCCTTCCTGGCTTTGGATATCGATGAATCTCTGAGCTTACACTGTGTCAGGCTGGAGCCAGAAAATCTATTTGGTGGCCTCAGCCTCTGCTCTTTGTTTATCTGTCACAAAACCAGCAGCACACAGCTAGGCAATCAGTTCTCGAGAGAGCTGCTGGACTGGAATGAAAAAGGGGTTGCTAGTTTGTCTATATTGCACCCATCACTGTGGCATGTGGGGGTGTATCTGAGCTGAGCTTTGTTCAGGGATCAAAGCAAAAGTGGAAAGGTGGCTGTGTACCTCCCCGTGATGGGGCTGTGAGGGGCAGGGAAAGGCCCTGTTGCAGGAGGCAGCAGCCCTGGAAGTTGCTCTAACTTGTGCGCCAGCCCATATAGACTGTTTCAGCAGCCAGGTATAGCTGGGTTGTGAGGATGCCCCAGCCATGCAAAGTCTCCTGTGATGACCCTGCATCTGCCAACGACTCCATCTACATCAGAGAACTTCCCCACTGGGCTCTTCTGGTGGCTTTGTGGCACCCATCATTGGGCTCAGTTCAGCATTGTGCCAACCTGGTTTGGCAGAGCTGTACAGGGAACCTTGCCCAATGTCTGCCTGCCCCACACTCTACTTCGCCTGAACCAGCATTATGTTCCCTCCCTTATTAATGGATGTGTGCAGGGGACCTGTGTCTCCATATCTCCCCTTTTATCTGCTCCTCAGCATCCTGGGACTGGGAACCAGTGCGGCAGGTTGGAGCAGGTCATGGGGGAGGGGAGGAAGCACTGATGAGGAACCAGGGTGGGTGGTGGGAGTGGGAACAGACCAGGTGCTGGGGCATCAGTGAGATTGGACAAGGAATCTGAGGAGGGAGATTGGAACCAGGAGCCAATGGAGATGGCGAAATGTGGGCAGGAGAGGGTATCTGGAGGCCTTGGTTGGAGAGAGTGACAGAACCCATGAGGAGCTTTGAGGTGGGAGACTAGGACTGGCTGGGTAAAGAGACTGGGATGAGAACTCTGAGAAATGGAGATTGGGGCTGACTAGGTGAGGAGCCTGGGACTATGCCAAAGAGACGAGATGGAGAAAAGACAGAATTTGGACAGGTTAGAGGGGATAGAGCAGAAAGGCTTGTGTTTGGGGGAAAATGGGCAAAAGAGTGTGTGTCACAGGACTCAGCCTCATTCTGTGCACAGGATGGACCTGGTCAGGGTTGTGGCATGAAGGAGGTTGTTATCTCTAAACCTCTGCTTCATTTGTTGCAGAAGTTGGATGGTGTAGAGTATTTGAGGCAGGGGGTTGTAGGAAGAGGGAGGAGGGTCTCATGGTTAAGTCAGCTGAATGCTGCCCCAGAGAACTGGATTCTCTCCCTGCCTCTCCCACAGAGTTTCTATGTGATGCTAAGCAAGTCACTGAAACCAAACTTTTTCACTAATGGTTTGTTCCTCATCAGGTGTCCAATTTGAGACTCTAGGTCTGATTTGCAGAGATGCTGAGCACTCACAGTGAGGACTGAAGTCAATTGGAGCTGTGCTTTGAAAATATGAAGTGCTATCTAATGTTAAGTACTTCTGAAAACATCAGGTGGTCCGAGCTCTTTCAAACTGGGCTCTCCAAATTAGTGGATACTTTTAACCTTTATCCCTCTGCGCCTCAGTTCCCCATCTGTAAAGTGAGGGTAATACCCATTCATTTCACAAGTGTTGTGAAGATAAATTCATTAATATTTGAATAGCATGCAGATACCTTAATGATAAGTGTCATAGAAAAACCCAGGAGGAAACTGATAATTGTGTCTTCAGGGCAGGCTTTGAATAGTGTGCGGTAAATAAGTCATGGAGCCACTCACTGAACAATGAAATATTGAATAGCTGCTTAATAAGTGAGGACTGCGCAATCTGTGCACTGAATGAGGCAAGGATCCTATGGATAAAATGGTACGTGATCATGCAATTAAAGATTGAATCAGAATGCACATGCACAAGGGGGCCAAATTAAGACTGCACATTAAGACTGGCATTTCCTAACTTTTGAGTGCTTGACTTTGCAACCCTAATAATGTTCTTTTAACACAGTTTTTTTTTGGTCAGTAATTATAATCCTGCTCGACACAATTTAACAGCATCAGGACAGTGGATTTTTATCCAAGGCTTGAAAGAGTTGTGAGAATAGCTTTGTCAGCAGCTGAAACAGCACAAGAAAGGAAGAATGGTCTCTGTGCACGTTTTCACACAGAGATCCAAAAGCTGGAGCAACACACACTCTGAGCCCCTGCAGTAGAAGGAAATGCTTGCGAACACAGCATAACACTTCATGTTTGGTTGGAGATCCCACAACTTGGGCCAGCTGCCACATCACAAACTGGGTTTGCCTATCGCAAACCAACCAGCCTTTCGATCAGTTTGCTGGAGAGAGAAGCAGGTAAGAGAACCCAGTCCACGTGCGCCACTGTATGTGAGGTATAGTAGTACCAGAGAGGGCTTTGAGCAAGAGATGCTGAAGTGTCCCGGGAGACAAATTTGGGACTGGAAAATCTAATAAAGAGGCAGTTCATTGAGGTTCATCCGCAGGAGCTGACCTAGTGCCTCTTATGTTGGATGAAAAGTGTTATCTAAATGTAAATTGCTGTCACTACATGGATCCTAGCAGGATTAGCGATGCGAGGAGCAACGTGCAAAAGCAAAACCGTCTTCTCTCTTAAAGCCAACACTGCAAACCTTTACTGGCAGCAGGGTTACCGACAGTATCCTCACCCTTCCTTGAAAACCAAGAAAGCCCTGGTTCCCTCTGGCGTTGCCAGCCGAGTGTGATTTGAACATTTGCCCATACAAGGGAGAATGCAGGCAGCCAAGAGACCAGATGAGGATCAAATATATTAACTGAGGGCACAAATCAGAGCCAGAGATATTCAAGCAGTCTGGCCCAAGGCCAGCTATCTATGGTGACAGGGATATCCAATTAATATTCCAGCTCTTGGCTACAGTCACCACCCAAAATACACTTTTAAAAATCTGATTTTATGGCTGTGAAATAAATATCTGGCCCTGTTGAATTCTGTTTAGTGCTTCCTGCTGGGCAGGTGGGTGTAGACAGAGCCTTCCTTCTTATTCTCTGCATGAAGCTCCCATCCTATGGTTTAAAAGAGAAAGAAGGGATTACAGGCCCATGTGAATGATTTTATGAGCAGGTCAGAGGCACATGGAGGCAAGTTGTGTGGGGTTCCTTAGCAAAGGGTCTAGCAGACAACAACATTTTCACATCTGAGCCCTGAAGGGTCCCTTTGTCAAGCCACACTTTGAAAACACTCCTGTAGATCAATGGTCTTATACTACTGGCAAGTTAACTTCTGTGTAGACAAGCCCCCACGGTCAGCCAGTGTAGCTCTAGTAACTTCAATAAGTCAATGGACCTACACTGGTGCAACACAAGGCAGAATTAAAGTCCTGTTTGGCACTCCTTCATCAGGCAAAACACCTGTGATGTTACCTTCACTTAAGCTGGCTCACAATTGATGCCTACATGCCCATGTAAGGCAGCAATGGGGTGTAAAGTACCCCATTACACCCTGTAGCAGTGCACTTCACCACTCCTCTTAAAAACCAACCGGAGACCTCTCTGTGCAAACACCAGTGCCCTTTTATTTTCAGTGTTTGTTCCCACCACCTTTTATATACAGTTCAATTCAGTCCAGGTAGCTCCTTGGGGGACAGCTGGCTTCTGCAGCTGCCTGAGAACTCCAGCCACAAGGCTCCTCCCTCCCCCACCCCCATTTCCTTCCTGTGAGCTTTATACAGCCCCCGACCCATAAAACCCACAGGTGTTTCTTCCTTAGCCTGGCAATAAGCCACACCCTGCCAGCTCCAATTAATTCCCCTTAATGGGAGCTGGGGCTAACAGGGGCCCCGACAGGTCTCCTGGCCAGCACCGTTACACACCCTTGCATGAGTAACCCACTTTGTGGGTTACAGGGACTGGAGCAGCCATCACTCGGTTGCTCCTTCATCTCCTGTGCAGATGGATGGAGAGTTAGTATGTAGGAGCAGGAAGTGGGTGGAGCCTTGGAATCTGTCTCCCCTCCTCCTGTGTGCTGACCAATGCAGCTGAGCCACCATGCTGGGAGAATCAGGGAATGAATTGTGATTCGGGGCATATTGCAGGATGACCATCTAGCCCTTAGTGCTTAATTTTGCAATTGTGGTCAGAACCTCATTTGGTTGAGATAAAGAACTTGGAAGCAAGTGAACCAGGCTCAATCAACATTGCCTTCAAAAGTCCATGGATTCAGATAGGCTCAAGAGTTTTGCCTCCTTAAGATAGACACTGAATAGCCTCAGATTAGTGGCAGGAAAATGAATACCAATATATATATATATAGCTATTCCTATCTCATAGAAGTGGAAACAGTGCAGGGGGGAGGGATAGCTCAGTGGTTTGAGCATTAGTCTGCTAAACCTAGGGTTGAAAGCTCAATCCTTGAGGGGGCCACTGAGAGATCTGGGGCAAAAAATTAGTACTTTGTCCTGCTAGTGAAGGTAGGGGGCTAGACTCAATGACCTTGCAAGGTCCCTCCTGGTTCTAGGAGATAGGTATATTTCTAATTAAATCACAAATCCCAGGGTCACTTCACAACTTGTGCTCTGCCTACTTGAAACACCCACAAGAAGTGCCAGCATAAGACTCCACTCACTGTCAATTGTACAGACCTTCAGAGCCATTAATCCTATTCTTTCTTACACGCTGTGCATGGGACATCAGCCCATCACCCTGACTTGTCTCTCTCATACATGTTTGAGCAGCAGTGAAGCAGTTCATTATATTGACATTTAAGTGGCTGTTGTTAGGGCACAGAGTTCACTGTCAAATGAGTATGAGCAGGTCTCATCTCTCAGCGCTGTTATGTCAGGCTATCTGCAGACTCAACTGCATCAGTTTACACTGGTCTCATGTTTGGAAGGTCACCTTTGCAACCATGTCTATTTATTTATTTGTAATGAAAGCTTCCAGTGCACCAGATGGCAGCTTCCCAATAAAAGTACCAGTTCTCTGGGATGCCAAGAGCCAGCCCACTTCAACCCCTGTACATCAAACTGCCTATGTGTCATTTCTGTTTCTGTGCAACATGAGGCCTGCCAGTTCATGGAGAGAGCTTTTGTTCACTCTGCTTCTATCCATCACAATAAGCATGGCCTGACCACTGACAGATTGTGGATGCAGTGTGTGAATTGCAAATGGAATGCTTTCTTCCCAGCAATGTCGCTGTCATATTATATCCTTCTCTCCCTGCCATGCCATGCATCAGCATCAGGTTCTGCTACTGCTCGCCCTGTGCCAAAGCAAAGTCACAGTAGAAATGACAAAAGGTAATGAGATTAGAGATGGGAAAACTAGTTTTAGTAAAATAAGAGACAGATGAGCCTGGGAACTGCAAAGTTCAGATAGCATTCATACTACTACAGGGATGGGAATCATGCATGTACCTAGATGACCACTAGACTGATGATTTAAAATCACCAGTGATAAAGTTTGCAGATGACACAAAAATTGGGCAAGTGGTAAATGATGAGGACAGGTCACTGCTACGGAACAATCTGGGTTGCATAGTAAGATGGATCCAAGTAAACAATATGCATTTTAATATGGCTAAATGTAAATATATAGATCTAGGAACAAAGAATGTAGACCATACTTACCTGATGGGGGACTCTCTCCTGGGAAGCAGGGACTCTGAAAGAGATTAGGAGGTTGTGGTGGATTATCACCTGAATATGGGCTCCCTGTGTGACACTGTGGCCAAACAATTGAATTCATAAACAGGAAAATCTCAAGTAGTAGAGAGGTAATTTTACCTCTGCATTCGGCACTGGTGTGACCGCTGCTGGAATACTGTGTCCAGTTGTGGAATCCACAATTCAAGAAGGATGTTAATAAATTGGAAAGGATTCAGAGAAGAGCTATGGGAATGATTAAAGATTAGACAACATGGCTTATGTTGATAGATTCAAGCAGCTCAGTCTATTTAGCATAACAAAGGGGTAAAGGGGTGACTTTACATACCTACATGGGGAACAAATATTTAATGATAGGCTTTTCAGTCTAGCAGAGGAAGGTCCAACATGTTCCAATGGCTAGAAGTTGAAGTTAGACAAATTTAGACTGGAAAAAATGCACACTTGTTAACTGAGAGTAATTCACCACTGGAACAACTTACCCAGGGTCATGATGGATTCCCCATCACTGGAAATTTTAAAATCAAGATTAGATGCTTTTCTCAAAGATACGTTGTAGGAATTGTTTCCGGAAGGTTCTATGGCCTGTGTTACACAGGATGTCAGACTTGATGTTCACAGTGATCCCTGTTGGCCTGGACATCTATTACCCAACCATTTGTAATGGACTGTTATCCACGCATAAGGCAAAATCCTATGGATTTTACTCCAATAATGCTCCCTTTGACTTCAGTGGGAATTTTGACCCAGCAAAGACTTCTAAGATTTGAGAGAGGGTACTGAATTCCCTCTGGTGGCGGTACTAATTATAATACTCCTGTGGTTGATCACCATCTCTTACAGGGTCCAGTGTAGTGGTGCTTTAGCCCTCTGGCTAAGGAACACTTGAGCCCCATCCCTTTTACAGTATTAAAGTTCAAAAATAAGAGAAAACTAAGAACTCAAAACAGATTCATCCAGCTAGTCTTCAGCAAGACCCCACCCTTCTACTCAGGGCCTGCTTTCCACAGCCATTCCTTTGATCGGTCTCCCAAGACCCAGTCATCCCATCTACTGGGACAGCTTATCCATCCATCCAGCAGTCTCAGATTCTTTGCTGAAGTGCGTAACCCTAGCTTAGTTATTTTGGTTCTAGATATAAGATTCTCTGCTGTTCAGCTGGGATATCTAGAAAGAGAGTTTCCCAAAAGCAGCTGGATAATTCACGGACACAAAAAGACTGGCATGGAAATAGACAAACCTGGTCTCATCCAAGTGAAGTAGAACAAATGTAATTTTCTGTCTTTTTCATTCTCTCTCTTTCCTAGGTGGGGGACATTTAAAACTCAGAAAACTCAGAGTAATGGGATTTCACAATGCTAGCTGACATGGCACGCGATCGCACATTTTACCAATGATTGGTGTCTTCCCCACCCCACCCGTACTGAAAATGGAGATAAGATTAATACTTTGAAAGGGAGACAAGCAGTCTCCATTGCTGCAGCAGATGCAAACGAAGGAGCAGTAAGAGCAGCCAGCCAGTGGTGGGAAATGTTCTGTTGCTAACTTGCTTTCCCACCAGTCTTTAAGCATATGGTAAAGTGGTGCAGAGGAGGCGACATCAGATTACACCAGGGCCCCCTCTGTCTTGCGTTTTGCAGCATTCTGCAGTTTTAACTAATTCCCATTATACCGTACAGCTGTCTCAGCATATTAATGGCATTGAAGTCGTGTTTGTAGTGTAGCTGAATAGGAGTGAGCCTGCTTAGTCACCATATTTTGCTTCCTACACTTAATCTGTGATGAATATAAGGGAGTTTATGTTGCAGTGCACAGTGATTACAATCATGAGTGCCTTCCACATGGAGATGCTGCGAAGGGCACTTCCTTCTGCACAGCTCTATTTCAAGTCTGAAGTGGCCTGCCTGCCCTCAGATCAGCCTACATTTAGCTAGAGTAGGTTTTTCCTTTTGTGAAAGTAAAGGAAAGTATTTGGGTGGCTGGATATTGAAGCATGCTTTATAATTTATTGAGCAGTACTTTGTAATGAATGCAGTATACTTGTAATATTTGTAATTATTCATAAGGATAATCCAGTGTCATGCTTTGGGGTATAAACTGATTATACTTGCCATCTCCCCACATATGCATTTCATGCATTATACTGCTAAATATGTTCTAGGAAATTCTCACTTTCCTTTAAAGATATTGGCTAGAGCTGGGTACGGTATCATTTTCCTGTCCTGCAAGAATTTCCATGATTTCAAAAATTTGTCCTGTCCCAAAACAAGATGAAAAGTCAAAATCTTGAAAGTTTTTGAGAACTGAAAATCCCAAAAGATTTCTGATCAGGTCAAAGCAAAAGATTGTGTGTCAATAATTTCAAAATGTTTTGTTTCAAGGTTGTATGCAGTGTTGTTGTAGTCATGTCAGGTGGTCCGATGCTTACTTTTTAAATTAAAAAATTCCCTATAAATGTAACTTCAATTTTGAATAAAAAAAGTAATTTTGAGTGAAAAACTGGAATTTTATTAAAACATCCTGTTTTACCCTTTTCAGAACAATTTCAAAACAGGAAATTCACCCAAACCGACCCTTTCCTAAGAACAGTTTTGGTTTTGACTAATCTGGATTTGCAGATGAAAAAAGTTGAATAAAAAAATTCTCAACCACGGCTGATATTGGCTACTGATTAAAACAGGATACCAGGCTGAATGGACTAATGGTCCATCTGCCACTAGAAATTTCATTTTCCTATAAACACTTCATTGCTGGCTTATGGTTGTGTCAGCCTCTCTTGTGGATCAGCCCAGTTCTCATCTGTTTTCCATGCAATTTACAAGGTAGACAGACCTCTTTCTTCCTAAACGAGAATGTGATAAATAATTCCAGCTGACTGGATGAAGCTCCCCATTGGGTTTTGTCTGTCTAGTTTCCCCCCTCTGTGCTGTGGCGTGTGAGCTAACTACTGCTCTTCACTGCAGTGGTGATTGCATTTCAGGGGAGCTGGGTGCATATCATTTGCAAAGCATTTTGGGATGAAAAGCTTTATGGACGTTTAAAATATCATTACTAGCCAATCATCACAGGGCATACTCATGCCAGAGTGCTCTCTTATGCCAAGACATGGCGTTGCTGGTCTGCTCTATCACCCGCTGTCATCTGTCATTCTGCAGTTGTAGCAGTCTGCTGCTTCTGTGACCTGGGCCTCTGGACAGGCCACCTTTCAGTTCAGTCCCCTTTTGGGATAATAGAAAAAGTACAAACAGAAACCCAGAGTCTTCATGCCAGACCTTCAGCCCCCATCTGGGGCTCATCTGTCTTTGCCTCTTTAAGTCCTTAGACTTGTACTTCCACTCTTGTTGCAGGAGAGAGAAGGGAATGCAGGCCTGCCCTCTCCTCTTAGTTCCAGTCCAAGAACCCTGTTAGCCAGCCAGTGATCCAACCCCTTGCCCTGTCCTTGGGCTGCTCCAAGCCTTTCCCTGTTTGTCAGTGTCCCTCCCATGGCTGTGAACTCCACTAGCCCTGCTCTGAAGTTCTGTCTCCTCATGTGGCTTCTTCCCAACCAACTACAGAGGAGCTTCCCCAAGGCCCTTCCCAACCTCTTTGGCAGCAGCTGGGTCATACTGCAGGTGGTCTCTCTCTCTCTCCGTCCTCAAGAGAGAACCCCTCTCTCCAGCTCTCCTCCTTGGAGCGGGGGTTGTAATTTAGCCCAGCTGCCCTCTTTCCCTCAATTAGTCCTCTAGCTTGGATTGTTCAACAGGCAGCCTTCTCCTGCTCCTGGTCTCCTGCTATGCCAGGAAAAGCGGCCTATATGCTGATCCTGTTCCCAAAACTTATCCCAGCTGGCTGGGAGAGAGAGGGACACTGCAAGGCTTCTGGTCCTGGGCCCTTAAAGAGACAGTAATGGGTTTTGTTTTCAAAAACACTACCTATTCCCAGGACCTCTTCCTCTCTTCCAATAGCTCCTATTTCCTAGTCCTGGCACACCTCAGACCTCCCAAAATCTTAAAGGACTGTGCCATGGGATGGGTGGGCTAATCCCTAGGTCCCACAATCCTTAAAGGGTGAGGAAAAAAAGTTACATAAAACAGTGTTGGACACATCAAAAGTATACACGTAGCTGCCAGCTCTGCATATGAGAATGGGAAAACGTAACATAAAAAGCATATAAACTTACAAAGAAGGCTCTTGAATGTCATACATTACTCAGCATTCAGAGAAATCTGATAAATCTTAAATAAGCTGCAAATGAAATTGGCCACATTTACCTCCTTAAAATAAATGATTCTCTTTATTCATTCTAGAGAGGCTTTTCACCTGAAATTAGTTTTGTTTTACAATTCAGCAGCCTCAGATCCTGGCTGAAGAACCATTCAGAGAAGAGCCCTCAAACGGCTAGAGAACTGTCAAAACTGAGCTGCCTGAAAAGAGGCAGAGAGAGAACACTTCCTGTTTTGCTTTGTTTGCTTTTAATCAATGCACACCCTGCTATGTGCACATATTGATGTATTTAGCACTGTACTGGCGATATAGTGGAGTAATGAATGGCTTGTTATCATGAGGAGCAAGGCATTAAGGATATAGAAATGCTGGGACTTCTGTTTAATATTGAGGAGATGGTTGTTTGGATGTTTCCAAAAGGTAGCAAATAAATTTCTAAGAACATTAGCGCAAATGGAAGCATAGCTATCAGCTGACGCTGGGTGTCTCTTTCAAACACCAGGACCTAGCCAGGCAAATAGTTCAGTCCTTTGCTGCTGGAGCCTGTAGCAGGAGATCAGTGTTAAAAAAAGGATGGTCTTGCAGTTACAGCAGTGGAATGGGAAGCAGGAGAACTAGATTCAATTCCCAGCTTTGCCACAATTGTGACCTAGGGCAAATCATTTAATCTCACTGTGACTGACTCCCCTAGCTGTAAAACGGAGCTGATACTTAGACTATAAGGTCTTTGGGGCAGGGACTGTCTTTTTGTTCTGTGTTTGTACAGCACCTAGCACAATGGGGTCCGGATCTGTTCTAGGTGCCACTATAATACAAACAATACATAATGTCCTTTCTACTTCCTTTCATCATTCTTGTCTAGTTAGATTGTACAGTTTTCAGGGCAGTGATGGTCTTTTACTATGTGTTGGTACAGCACCTAACACAGTAGGGCCTTAATCTGTGTTAGAGCCTGGAGGTGCGGTCATGACCATGGCTTAGGCATCATGGCCCTAGTACCAAAGCCAGGAACAGAACCAGGATTCAAGGGGCAAAGCCAGGATCCATAGCCACAGTTCAAGCCCCAAAGCCTAGAGTCAGCCCCCAGGTACCAACACCAGGAGTCAAAGCCAGTGTTGGAGTCCAAGTACTGAAGCCAGAGGGCAGAGCTGGAGTCAAAGCCAGGGGCTGGAGTCAGAGTTCAAGGCTGGAAGCCAAGAGTCCAAACGGGGGTCAGGAGTGCAAGAGCAAGCTGAGAGACAGATCCTCGCTACAGCTGGCAGGGAAGCCCACTTCATTGCATAGACACTTCCAGGGTGTGCGCCTGGGCAATACCAATACTTACACCAACCAAAGGCCATGAGGGAAGCTGTCAGTCTGGCCTTCCACAGTAGTACTTCCTTTGGTGTTTATCTTCACTGTGTGTCTGAGGTAACTCATGCAGCCCTACCATGACTAATGGGTAGCAGTGTGGCTGATGAGGAAGCAATGGGGAAGCTAATAGAGAAGAGACATTGCTGCACTCAGATTCTTAGGCTTGTCCACATGCAAAAATTGTACTGTTTTAACTACACTGGTATGGTCTTCCTAGTGTGGACGTGGTGATATTACTATAAACGTGCTTTTTGGTGGCATAGGTATTCTCCTATGAAAAGGGGCATAAACTACACAAGTAGAAGGCACTTTTATACCAGTATAGCTGTGACCACCCTAGGGATTGTACCAGTAGAATTACATTGGTAAAAAAAATCACACCCCAATCACAATAGTTGTACCAGAGCAAATAGGTGTTTGGATGAAGCTACAGCCTAAACATGGCTTTTCTCACCTCCTCTTACATTTGATTGGTCTTCCTCTGTGCATTGTGCATTGGACAGGGCTGCCCAGAAGATTCAGGGGGCCTGGGGTCTTTGGCGGCCGGGGCCCGCACCGTTGAATTGCCGCCGAAGACCCAGCACTTCGGCTGCGGGTCCCGGAGCAGAAGGAGCCCCCCCCGCCATGGGTATTCGGGGCATTTTGGCTGCGGGTCCCGGAGCAGAAGGACCCCCCCACCACTGAATTGCCACCGAAGACCCAGAGTAGAAGAAGCTCCAGGGGCCTGGGCCCCCGGAGCGAGTGAAGGACCCCGCTCCAGGGGCCCAGAAAAATTCTTGTGGGGGGTCTCTGCAGGGCCCAGATCCTGGGGCAAATTGCCCCACTTGCCCCCCCCCCCCCCGGGTGGCCCTGGCATTGGAAGCGGCAGCTAAAACATTCAGTTCAGGGAGATGCACTTAATTGTGACAACATGATTTCTATGCTGCCTGAGGCACCTCCCTGACATGTTTGCTCAGTGTGTAAAGGGTCTTTCAGTTGCCTTAAGCCATTTACTGGATTTTAAATGTGGCAGATTAAAAAATGTTTGGACTGGGAGTAGACTAGAAGGAATTGGGGAATTCAGATGTAGACTCATGAAGGGATTTTGTACAGGGTCGTGAATCAGCCGTGGCATTCACTAGAGACTGTGACAGACAGAACACTAGCCAAAAGCGGTGGCTGGGAATAAAGGGAGGGTGGTTGAGATGGCTGGAGCAAGGAACCAGAAATCCAGACTGGTAGATTCCAATCTCCGCCATTGATTTATAGATTTTAAGGCCTAAAGGAATTATGATAATCTTGTCTGACCTCCTGCACTACACAAGCCATCGAAACTCACCCAGTTATTCCTGAATCAAACCAATGACATCTGGTTGAACTACAGCATCAGTTTTAGAAAGGTATCCAGTCTTGACTTCACATGATGGTGACCTCACCATGTCCTAGGTAAATTATGTGTGACCTCCAGTCTCTATGTGACCTTGGCCACATTGCTAACATGCTCTGTGCCTCAACTTACCTGTGTGAAATGCAGGCACAGTTAATGCTCCCCTATTTCACAGGTGGGTTGTAAAGCTTGATTAATTCATGTTTGCAAAATATTTTGTGATCCTCAGGTGCATGGTCCTATAGAAAAACACATAGGAGTTTAGGATTTGCCATACTGGCTCAGCCCAAATATTAAAATCATTAGGAATCCCTATTCCCCAAGGACAGCTGAGCCGTCTTGGTAAGCATAGTGTATAATACATTAGGACCACCATTAAGGGTCAATTACATGCTCTGCCACTTGCCTGCTGCATGACCTGGGGCAAGTCACTTCATCTTCCTTTGCCTCAGTTTTCCCATCTGCAAAATGGGGATAGTGATGCTTACCTTCTTTATACAGCACTTTGAGATCTATTGATGAAAAGTGCTATGCAAGAACTAGGGATTATTTTTATTATTAAGAGCACTGTCCTGGTTGCACTGAAGCCAGGGGTAGTACCTGCCACTGAAAGATAATTTCTACACTAGGATAAAACACCTGCTGCTGGTGTGTGTCAGCTGACTCAGTCTCCTGGGACTCAGGCTGCAGGGGATATAAAATTGAAGTGTAAATTTTTGGGCTCAGGCTGGAGCAGGGTTCTGGGAACCTGGCAGGTGGGGGTGGAGGACCTCAGAGCTCCAGCCTGAGCCTGAATGTCTGCACTGTAATTTTGTAGCCCCCCCAGCTATAGCCCCATGGACCCTTGTGTAGACATGCCCTGAGAACCATAGGAACAGTACTTAGTTTTTAGTATAACAATGTATGGTCTGCTGTTTCATAAATGTGTCTTTTGTTTATGGAAAGAATTAGGAAATGTTAGTATGTTTGCAGAGTTGACTGTTTGCTTACCACACTGGGTAGCAGAGGCTAGGACTATGGCTGGTGGCTAGTTACCTCTAGAGTTGCTAAAGGAAATACCTGTCTGGGTCCGTCTTGTCACCATAACCTTGGACATGTTTGGAATAGTCCTCCCTGCTTTTTCAGCAGGGCCGGTATTTTTTCAGTTGACTTTACAGCTTATCTCCGCTTTAGGGGGCTGCTGCTGGCACCCTCACAAAAATATAGTATTAACGGGCAATTGGAATTGTACTGATGGGGCTTGGTTAGCTCTACCAGCCAGCAGGCCAAATCCTGCATCCTTGTGCAACCTGGTTGAAACCAATGGGTTTGCACAGGGTGTAAATCAAAGTTGTCTGGTTCAGATAGACTCCTTTATTAGCTAGTGACTATTATGTATTTGTCCTGAGAACCCTCAGTGGGTATCAGAGCAACTATTTAATACGAGGCCCCCATACTGGGGTGTTTGTGTGTAATTTCCAGGGGATGAGGCCACCCTTCTTACAATGTAGCCTGGGAAATAGGAAGCCAGAGGAGGACTTTGTCTAGCTCATTGTTACTACTATTTTTATTACAGTAGCGCACAGAGGGTGCAACCAAGATCAGGGCACTGTTGTGCTGGGCAATGTAAAAACACACATTAAGAGATAGTCCCTGCTAGGGTGACCAGATGTCCCAATTTTATAGGGACAGTCCCGATTATTGGGTCTTTTTCTTATATAGGCTCCTATTACCCCGCACCCACTGTCCTGATTTTTCACATTTGCTGTCTGGTCACCCTAGTCCCTGTTCTGAGAAACTTACAACCTAAATAGACAAGATGGACAAAGGATGGGAGAGGAAACGGAGGCCAAGTGATCTGCTCAAGATTACAGACGGTCAGTGGCAGATCTGGGAACACAATGCAGGTCTCTTGCCTTCCAGACAAAGGCCCATGCTGCCTTCCAGCACTTGTGCTTTGGGTTTTAATTGCCATTCCTTCCCTGAGATTTTGGAATTATTCTACTTCATTTCCTAACATTTGTCACCCACTGGGGTATACTTCCAAGGGCCTGATCGCTACCTTCCTTACACACCCCAAACACCCACCCCCTGAAACTCTGGGACATTTTAGGTAAAAAGTCATTCAGACAGAGTCTGACTTTGTCTTGCTCCTTATTAATAAATACTCTAGTGTTCTACAGTGGTGGCTTCTAACACTTTAGTAAACCTGCTGTAAGCAGTAGTCTTCTGGCAAAATATTGCGGAAAGGTTCGCAGCATAGTTGGAAGGTTGGGTGTTATAGCAAGGAAGTTATACCTTAAATAAATAACCTAATCAAAACCATTGAAAGTCAATGGGAGTTAGGTGCCTAACTCACAAAATTATGTCAACCGAAGTTACGTCGAGTTACCTATGTTATGTCAACCAAAGTTACTGCAATAATTAAATCACTTTTGCATGTCAACACTACGCTTCTTGTGTCAGCAGTGCATGTCCTCACCAGGAGTGCTTGCACTGATTTAGCTGTCAGTGTAGGGCATTGTGGGATGGCTTCTGAAAAGCAGAGAGACAGCTGATGTAAGCAATGAAGGGTCTACAGTGACGTTGTATCAAACTAACTACATTGACCTAAGTGCTATGCCTCTCACGGAGATGGAATTAGGTAGTGGGTGAGTTACGTGGGTGGGAGCAACATTTTAGTGTAGACGCTTACAGAATTAGGTCAACATAATCTGTAACACAAGAACTAGGAACCACCAAATGAAATGAATAGGCAGCAGATTTAAATCAAACAAAAGGAAGTATTTTTTTTCACACAACGCAAGTCAAGCTGCGGAACTCCTTGCCAGAGGATGTTGTGAAGGCCAAGACTATAACAGGGTTCAAAAAAGAACTAGATCAATTCATGGAGGATAGGTCCATCAATGGGTATTAGCCAGGATGGGCAAGGATGGTGTCCCCAGCCTCTGTTTCTCAGAAGCTCGGAATGAGCGACGGGATGGATCACTCACTGATTACCTGTTCTGTTCATTCCCTTTGGGGCACCTAGCCATTGGCCACTGTCAGAAGACAGGATATTGGGCTAGATGGACCTTTGGTCTGACCCAGTATGGCCGTTCTTATGTTCTTAAATAATATCAATCTCCTTTTAAGCAGAAATCCAAAGAGTAAGGCTATGTAGGGCTAAGGGAGTACTATTGACCTAACTCTATAGCATAGACCAGGGCATAGATGCTTTTGCGAATTCCAGTCGGCACCTACCTATATCTTAGAGCATCTAAATACATTTGTAAATCTGGCCCTTTGTCTTCATATAGCAATAGCATCCTTCCAGTAGAGGATCTCAGGTGTCTTATGAGCATTAAATGTTCACCACATGCCTCAGAGGCAGTCAAACTGGGGCACAAAGGGGTTAATTGACGTGGTCATGGTCAGTGGAAGAGCCAGGAACAGAACCTGTGAATCCCAGTTGTCTCCTCTTCTCACTAGATAATGTTGATGAAGCTGTGTAGAAAGTCAATGGGGACGTTCTGCTCCAACTGATCTGCGCATGGTGATCTCAGTTCCTGTTCATGGGAAATGAGCAAGAGGGGGTAAAATGAGGAGAAAATGAAGTAGAGAAAGAAAAAGCTCGGGCAAATATTCTGACTGAAATTAATCTCTCTGGGGCAGCAGGAGTTGCCTAAACTGTATTTGAAATGCTGATACTTCAGTAGGGGGCTAGCTGTGCCAGTGATCAGACTGATAATTCCTTTAAAATTATTGTTTTACCTCACTCCATCCAATTACTCAAGTTATTTTGCTATCCCACAGATCTGTCTGTTAATGTCAACAAAATGATTATAGGCTGCAACAGCGTCAAGATGTTTCACCCACAGGAACGCTGGTAAAAACGTTTACGGCACAACATGTTGAAAAGTGCATTTGATGAGTAAATGTCAAGTGTAATCAGCTTCCTGTCACTAGAAACAAAGTGCCACAATCCCTGCCCCTGAAATGTCACACATGGAACTAAAGAGCTACTTTATTGCCGGCCACGTAAATGGCCAACATTTGTGTCAGTAATTTCCTGAAGAATCCTTTCTGTTATTACAGCTATTTGCTAGATAGCGTTGGGCAGAATGTTTGATTTGGAACAATTTCAGTGGAGAGTGCTGAGTTCTTCCTCTGGTGAATGTAGTGTTGCTGAAGACAGTGAGGTTTTTATATAAGGAAAGGAGCAATTTAGGATAGCAAATCTGAACACAAACCAGCCTCCAAAACGTCTGTTAGTCTATAAGGTGCCACAGGATTCTTTCCTCCTTTACTTGTGGATCAAGCATCAACTTTCAGATGAATGAAAATACAAGTCTCCCATGACATGCTGCATTTTAGACACCTGCCAGGAGGCCTTTGCTAAATGCGACGGGGTGGTCCTAGCCTGGCTACCTCCTTTGTTTTTGGACCCACTTCTGATATGCTTTAATAATAATCATTAGCACTTACACTGTGTAGTCCTTTATATATTTAAACTACTGCACAAATACTAGTCAATGAATCCTTGCACCATCCCCGTAAGGTAGGTACAGCAAATATTATCCCTATTTGACAAGGAAACTGCAGCAGAGAGGTGAAGTGACTTGTTCGAGGTCACACAGGTCAGTGGGAGAACCGGGAGCAGAGCTCAGGATTTCTTGACTTCCAACCTTAGGCTCAGTCTTTGGCCACATCCTAACCTGCTAACCTATTTTGAAAATGAACTGCAAAGGACTTCCTACCAGTCTGGGCCAAGCAAGTGCCTCAGCTCTCCTTCAGCATCTTCTGTAACTGGAGGGATCTCTGCTTGCCCTGCAGAGTCTTCTGCCTCCAACTAATGCTCTTACACTTACTTGGATTAGCAGTTGTGTTCACTCTTCCTCCATCTGTTGTGATATTGTTGGGCACAACTGGCTCTTACTTGTAGCAGCACCTGTAATTCAGATGCAATGGAGCTCTTGATAGCTCTTCTTGTGGTTTTCCTGCTTAAAAAATTCTGATTGTAACTGAGGATTTTCCTCCTCCAGTCTGGGGGCACATATCATACCTTTGTGCCCTCTCTTAGGGTATCTTTAGTAAAAGCCAGGCAATGTACCAGCAGAAACGTTCCCCCAGCTGCCCTTAATCTTGATTAATCCCTTTGCACCAGAGTGTTAGGATTCTTCTCTTCTACAGACATCTATCTCCATCTATTCTCCAGGTGGAGAAAATCAGGCATCAATCAGATTTTCTGGCCATGTAGAAAATAATGTGGGTAGTGAGTTCTTTTGAATTTAAATGGCGACTTCTTGAAGTCCACTAGGGGCTTCTCCACTGTCAATCTAAATAATGTGGAAGTTGCTCAGATACTATGGTGAAGGGCTGTACAAAACCCTAAAATAGGTAGGTAGATAGGTAGCTTTTACAAAGAAACTTTTACAAACTCCCTCTCATGTTACAGATAGTTGGTAATCCTGGTTTTATGGCAAAAGAATCTTAAAAAAAAAAAAAGGTTGTTGAAACAAAGCAGTTCTGAATGGAAAAGGTATTGAAATCCTGAAGATTTGATTTAATATTTTTATTACACATTTTTGGAGCCCTGATTATACCCCCCAGCCCCCAGGAATTTATTTGCCTAAGAAAAATCATACCATGGATTACAAGATTGCAGGTTAAATCCACTGCTGTGAACTTATTTTTACAGCTCTGACTACACTTGTACAACTTGTAAAATCTTGTAACACAAAGTTTTCAATACTACATCATGGAAGAAGGTACTTATATATGGATGAGATAGACAGAAGACTCTGGATTTTCTCCTTCTGCTATCTTTTTGGCAAAAAAGAAAAAAAAAGGTGGAATCTCCTTCTTTTGAATGTACCTGTAAATAATTTTCTATAAATATTCTATAGTAAGTTCATGGGGTAATCAGAGAGACTGCCTCAGATTTGTCCTTCAGTTTAGGAGCAAGGTAAAAAATGTTGAGATTGTCTGTAGAGTATAACAACATGGAAGATAAATTATGCCAAAGATGTGCACATAGAGTGCATGGAATTATATTGGTAAAGCCCCCATGGAACATACATGACAGCTAGGACTACATATTGGTTTGAATCTCAATTTTTTCAATACCTCATATTACACCTGGACATTTTAGAATGCAAGTCACTTCAGCCAGCACTACATAACAATCATAATTTCCAGAAATATTATGATTATTGTATAACAATTCAATTAATAGACCTAGTGAAGTGGAGGAGATTTTTTTCAATACAAATGTCACAGCAAGAGAGACCTCCATCTGATTGAAATGTCAGTGTGAATATTGGATAAGATTCCACGCTGCTCCTTGATGTTATGGTCTTTTCCAGGCTTTGAATGTGATAAATACAAGAGTTATACTGCTCACTTTCCAGTTAGTCAAAAGGAAAAAAAAAAATCAAGTTACAATACACAATTAGATATAATATAGCTTTTTCTTTTTATATATCTATATAATCAAGTAAAAAAAGTTAAAATAGTTGGAAGTAAAAAATGAAAAAATAGCTGATTGTGTTTTTGTTTTTCTTTACAGTGATATGGTAGCAAATACAAGACAAATGCGTAATAAACCTTTACATAAGGTGTCTGGTCCCATCTCCAGCAATAGGGCTCAGCTTGGAGTAGAAAATGAAATTGGTTGAATTTTCTTTGTTTTTGGCTGTAGCTTCTGTAGATGATGTGATGTGAGGAAAACATATTGCAAATATCCATCTCCAAGGTGTTTTACAAAAGACCTAAAACACCAAAGGGTTAAATTTTCCCCTTGCCAGGGAGAGCCAGCACAAGCAACATGAAAGTCCCACTTAAGCTATCAATTGTATATATGCATCCATTCTATACTCTCTTACCAAAAAATACATTGGTTCTATACTTTTGTTGCCCTCATTCCCTCCAAAGCCATCCATTGTACGCCCTGAGGATTAAATGGGACATAAATGATGCCCAGGCCTTTTGCTAGCCCTCTGCACAGGGGTGAATTTTCCCCAGAATGTTACACTGAAATGCTGATGTGTTCATTGACAAAGCTTGGCAAATGGTCACACCGAGCCCTATTTTGGCTGTAGAAAAGAAAGAAGTACTAGTTTCCAGCATAAAATGAGATCAGATAGACAACCAACAAAAACAGTATTTTTTCCTGTTGTCTGCATAATAATAACATCATGTTTGCATATAGAACAGCTTTTGCATTATTGCTCTACTTATAAGAATATAGTAACGAACTTATAACAGACTTGCACGTTACAAACTTAAGGTTCTTTGGTGAAGAATGAAAAAACAGTATTTTAGCTGAAATACATCTCAGAGAAGTTTCTGCTTTTATCTGTTGATCCTTTGGATTCTCTCACAGAGGAGGGAGAGGTACTGAGTCAGCTTTACCATGGCAACGATGGCAACCCCACCAATCATCATGCATGTTGGCCAGAAAAGTGAATGGAACAGCACGTTGGAACTGTAAAGTTTGGTTAATATCACGTTCTTCTGAATGCCTTCTGGGTCATAAAAGCACGAGAAGCGCTGGTACTTCCTGAAATTTTCCATTACAACACTCACAAGTGACATGGACTCTTCGTAGTTCTTGCCACACTTGGGGATGTAGGAACACTGGGAAGAAATTAAAAGAAAAAGAAATGTCTCTGACCAAATACTATTTTGGATGACAAACAGGAAAATCTCCAGCAGACTGTCCCTTTCATAAGACCACAGAACAATTAAACCAATAGTAAGAATAATAAAATAATCATAGTCATGGTCACAATTATATAAGGAACAATACTTTAAACTTTTATAGCAGTTTCCATTTGAGGAACTCAAAGGTCTGTACAAATATTAATGGAGTAATCCTCACCCTACCCTTTTACAGACACCTAGCCCCAGGCAGGGCCGGCTCCAGGCCCCAGCGCGCCAAGCACGTGCTTGGGGTGGCATGCTGCGAGGGGGCTCTGCCGGTTGCCGGGAGGGCGGCAGGCAGCTCAGGTGGACTTCCCACAGGCGTGCCTGTGGAGGGTCCGCTGGTCCCGCTGCTCTGGTGGAGCATCCGCAGGCACGCCTGAGGGAGGTCCACCGGAGCCGCGGGACCGGAGAGTGGCTGAGCGCTCCCTGTGGCGTGCCGCTGTGCTTGGGGCAGTGAAATGGCTAGAGACAGCCCTGGCCCCAGGGGAGGAGGAAGCACTAGAATAGAGCAAGCAGGTATTACATTCCCCAGTGAGATAGTGGCCAAACCCTCTACATGAACCCAAACTGGGAACAGGTAGAAATTCCTTGTACATTTCCTTTTTGCACATCCATGCAGAATGTGTCCCATAATTAGGGCCAGTGGTTCGTCACATGGCCACAGGATGATCCTGGGTTCCATGATTGATTTGGTCTGTGAATAGCTCTCTCTCTCTCTCAGACCCCTCTCAGCACTGCTGCATGGCTGAATCTGCCTGCATTGGGAGAACAACTATCAGTGGTTTTTGGTTATTAATTTAATTTTATCAAGTGAGACTTGCAAAGGAAAAAGACATTTTGATTAAAATAATGTGACCTGTGACTTTTGATTTTTTAAAATATATAAATTTCATAAACTTCCCCTGCTCTCTTTTATGACTATGCCATGACTTTTCATAACATACTGCGACAAACCCGCTGCTCTAATAACAATCCATAGATTAACCTTGTAACAGGATGTGATTGATTCATTAGCGAGTTTATTAGCTGAGAATCTGATTTCCAGTGCAGCAGAGATGCTGGATGGCATTAGCGGACTGCAGCATTAAGGGTACAGCATGCCAGCACTTCTTTTATGAATATTTCATAGAGCAATAGAAATTAGAGGTGGAAAAGACCAGAGAGATCGCATCTCATCCATCTTCCTGCTAGAGAAGGATTGTTCCCTCCAGCATATTCTCTAGTTCTTTGCCCGCCATGAGGTTTCTCCAACTTCCCAGTAGAACCTAATAGATCACAGCCTGATAGACTGCACTGTAAGGATATGTTTCATCCGGGTCAGCCTGAGTTTTCCTTTATATCCCATTGCTTCAAGTGGCAATTGTAACCCCAGTGTTTCCAGCTCTTGTGATTTTATTATGAATCTCGATATTTTGGTTTTGTTCTTAAAGCCCTTGTGCTGGATTCTTGTGATTAGGTGAGCATCTCAGCTTTCATTTTTTTGAAAGTACACTGCTACCTCGATATAACGCCACCCGATATAACACGAATTTGGGGCTGCGCACTCCGATGGAGCAAAGCAAGTTAAATATAACACGGTTTCACGTATAACACTGTAAGGTTTTTGGGCTCCCAAGGACAGCGTTATATCGAGGTAGAGGTGTAAGCTTCTGGTTGTGGAGGAAAGCTTGACGGTATCACCCAAGTGCACCTTAAAGGCTCAAAAAGCAGATGGCAAATAAAAAGAACCCGACATTTATTATTATTTAAAATCTCATGATTTTTAAACCAGTCTGATGTTTTTAGGGGCCTGAGTCATGATTTTTGAATATTTGAGGATGGCAATACTGTAATCCCTTTATATTGCTCTCATTAATTCCTTTGCATGCTTGGTGGTTATAGCCTTCCAGTGTTGTGGTAGCATGTTCTCCCCCTAGCTGCAAATGGAGCTGAGCCATATGGTACATATTTAGCCTGTTTAATGTTATCAGTCTCTCTAATCATAGGCCAATTCTGTGTCGTTAGTTAGGACTCAATTGTTCTTTTCCAATTTGCCCTGTGGGAGGGGTGGTATATAGCCGCCCCACACACCTGGACAATCTCTAGGATGTAATAACGCCCCAGAGAGTCACAATTCCTTCCCTGCTATGGCCTTTGTTCTCAGGTAACTGTTTACTACTTCTGAGCTGTGGGGAAGAGAGGATGAGATTAAACAAGGTTCTCCTCATTCTCTATCCTTCTTCAACCACTCCCCATCCACTTGCTCAGGGCAAGAAATAGCAGGCACATAGGCTCCTAAACACCTGTGAGGATCTGGGCCTCTCTCCCATTGGGAGGATCTGGGCAATAGTGCCCACTTGACTACAGACTTCTGGATCCAAGGTCAAGGGAATCAGCTCAGAGGCCTCACATTGCCAGACAGCACGGGCCATAATCTAGCTCTTAGTTTCCATCCAGTGTTGGTCATAGACAGTGTATAAATGCTCAGCCTAGGAATAACTGTGAATTTAATTTGCTGGACAGGATTTTGGTTATGGAAGGGAATGAGAGGGTTGTGGGCTTAGCTTTGTTTGCTTTTTGCTTCAGTAATGCCTAGGTGCTTATATATTCCAGTAAGCCCAGACTATTAGTATTCAGACTAATTACAACACCAGGCCTCCAACTCTTGTATGTCTTTTGATACCAGGAACAGTAGACATACCAACCCAGCCTAGGCTCTTCATGGCAAGATGATTTTCAAATACTAAGCCTGCCAAGAACAAGTGCAAGGATAGCTAGATATCCTATACCATTCATCCCTGGGTCCTTGTAGTAGGAAGGATTTTATCTGTATCAGGGTCCTATATATGCTGTACAAGTCATTGATGCCTGTTATCCTAGGTGCTAAGTGCCAGGGTGGCTTAGAAGGCCTGTTATCCCAAGTTCTAAATACCCGTGTGGTTTGCAGTTCCCATTATCCCAAGTTCAGAGTGCCAAGATAGTTTACATTAACCATTATCTCAGGTTCTGAGTACTTGGGTGGTTTACAATCCCTGATTTAATGGTAGATTCCTAAACCATCAGTGTGTTTTAAGCTTTAAACTGTGGTATTGATTCATCTTGCTAGCTGATAGAGTTGTAGAACAATGCAGCTGCCTATGTTGTCGTTTGCTGCTGGTAATTATGCATAGGATTCCATGTTCTGGACAGATCAGTGGCTAAGAAGCAACTCTCCTAGTCCACCTGTCCAAGGTCACTAACCTACTAAAGGGGCAGGGTAGGTGCTGGCAATGAGGTATTGCAGAGCTCTTGTGAATGAGAAGTGTTTGAGTGCCTTATATGGTCTGGTCTTCATGTTATTTATCACCATATCTTATAATTAAATCTATGGACTGTACAACACTTGTATCGTACCTCCTTAATGTCAATCACATGTAATATTAGAAAAGCGTAGATATAAAAAATATCCAATGTTTGTGTCTCTGGGTAGCCGGATGTATTCCAGGGAGGCATAAGAAAATTGGCAGGGAAAATAAGAGAACTCTCCTAATCTTTTGATCTTCATTTGAAATAGAGCCAAAATAGCTATATCTCTTGTTCCAAATTCAAAAAACAGTTTGCTTTGACCTTTCCGCCCATTTATTTTAAATATTTGCATATCTGCATTTAAGGAGCATGAGAAAAGTGGCTCTTGTGGTGTTTCTAATGTGTTCACACACAGAATGAAGTGGAAATCAGGAAGAAGGGAAGGATGTGTCAGAAAAGGGAATGGCAGATTTGAGTTAGAATCCCAGCTCTACCACTGGACTCTCCATGGGAAAAATTTTCTCATAAGTTTAGCTTGCCATTTTTCTGATCATTCTTTTCTGCAGCTGCTTCAGTTTGCACTTTTCTTTCTTGAATTATTCCTAGGAAACATTTTTGGGAAGTTCTATGGCCTCTGTTTTACAGGAGGTCCAACTAGACCAGTGGTCCCCAACCTTTTCGTCTGGTGGGTGCCAGACGAAGGACGACTGCGGCAGTGGAGCACCCGCCGAAATGCGGCTGAATTTCGGTGGCATTTTGGCAGCGACGCCTCTCAATGACGTCGCTTGTTGATGGCAAGTGGCGTCAGCAAGAGGCGTCCCTGACGAAATTTGGGGGTGACGCCTCTCGATGACATCACTTGTTGGCGACAAGCGTAGTCATTGAGAGGCGTCCTCGCTGAAATGCCGCTGAAATTCAGCGGCATTTTGGCAAGTGCTCTCCCGGGGGCCAGGATGTGGGCGCATTAAGATGCCCCCGGTGCCCGCGGGCATTGCATTGGGGACCAATGAACTAGACAGTTACAATGGTTTGTTCTGGCCTTGGAGGCTTTGATTACAGTGTGGTATAAGAGTGATTACTGATGCATAGTGTCTATTCCTGGCATCACTTATGCTCGGTGGATATAAATCAGGAATAACCCCAGTGGAGAAAAAGAATTAAACTGATGTAGAGAGAGAGCAGAATCAGGCCTTTCCAACTCCTTGACGTACTGCAACACTTCCAAGGCATAACAGAATGACTCAGTAGTTTGAATAGAAGAGACTGCTGATCCTATTTACTTTCCCCAAAGGCTGTTAACAGCTGACAGTTGAGAAGAGAGTGGAGCAGCGAAGCTGCTATGGTTGTAGGATTGACAAGGGGCTAGGCAATAGTCTTAAAAGGCTAGAAATAAAATATGCACAGGGAGAGGAATGAAAAATCTTGTGTGTACTTCTGGGGAGATTAAAATAGCTCAGTCGACACCCATTTACTTCCTGCTGATTCTGATCAGAAACCGACAGGGGTGCATTAGATATCTCAATATAAATTGCATTTACGCCTTTCCTTAATCTTTCGGGAAGCCAGCTATTTTAGATAGTGAGTCTTATAAAGTAATCATTATTTAAAATCAAAGTGCATTTTCCTCAGTCTGAGCTAGCGAGAGAAGCAGAGAGCGTGGCTACAGACACTGCAGTGTGGGCGTGTGTGTGTGTAATAGACTGTGGTGGGGGTGTGCAGTGAGCTGGAAAGATTATGCAGGTTTAGGCTGACCTTTGGAAGGTCACTTGTTTTACGTGGAATGTAAGTGCAGCTCTTTTCATAGTGTTGTTGGTAATGTTTGGAATCAGGGAGGCAGCTGCTTGCTTTTTTTTGTGAGTGACTAGTGGAGGTAGATCTTAGCAATATGATGATGTGGAAGGAAACTGACCATCAGCACCCTGTTGGCGCATAGAAAATCAAGCACTCTCATGAACACTTCCTCTCTCTTGTGCATGAGGCCCCTCTCCAACCTGTTGAATGGATGGCAGCTTGTCAGGTCTAGCAGCGGGGAATTTCCATCAGCTATTCCTAGCCTGCCTCTCACAGCAGCAGTATATATCATTGCTTGCTAGGTGTCTGCAGATGAGGTTATAAATACAGAGGAAAAACAAGGTGAGAAGGGTGCATAAGGAATTCGAGATAAGAGAGGGGCCCTTCATTTCAGAATCAAAACTAGTATCAGAAAGACGAGGAATATTGCACATGGGATGAACTGGTTTAGGATGTTTGGTATCCTGAAAGCATGTTGGCGTGTATTTTTCGTAGTCTGAGGACCAGTATCCAGTTAAAATTATGAGATGCCTTAAACCATAGTGATGGAAATTAATGCTGTTTGCCAATGGAAAGCTGGTCATGCCAGCTTCCCTGGAGCGTACAGCAGGGTCTTCTAGCCCTGGTGGTTCATAAGAGAAAGGCTCTTCACCGGGCCAAACAGCATCCAAGACCAACACTGAGAAGGTTGTGTGTTCCAATATAGAGGGCATCAGTCTGGGAATCAGAAAACTGGGCTTTAGCATTGATTTCCTGTGTGACCTTGGGCAGGTCACGTAACTTCTCCAGCCATAACGTGGGGATAATGATGCTTTGAAATCCAAGGAATGCAATGCTAAGTATTAATATTACTTAATGCAGGTTTCTTCCAGCACTATATGGGAGAAGGAAGTGGCTTCTGTGCTTGCTCTAGGGGGAGAGTCAACACAACTAGGACCAATGCTGTTCAACATATTCATTAATGATCTGGAAAAAGGGGTAAACGGTGAGGTGGCAAAGTTTGCAGATGACACAAAACTACTCAAGATAGTTAAGACCAAAGCAGATTGTGAGGAGTTACAAAGGGATCTTACAAAATGGAATGATTGAGCAACAAAATGGCAGATTAAATTCAGTGTTGATAAATGCAGAGCTATGCACATTGGAAAATATAATCCCAACTATATATACAAAATTATGGGCTCTGAATTAGCTGTTACCACTCAAGAAAGAGATCTTGGATAATTGATAGTTCTCTGAAAACATCTGCTCAATGTGCAGAGGCAGTCAAAAAAGCTAACAATGTTAGGAACCATTAGGAAAGTGATAGATAATAAGACAGAATATACCATAATGCCACTATATAGCAGTGCACAGACAATCTAGGAAGTTTTTGGAAAGTGTAGGGGACAATGTCCTGGTGCAAGTGCTGGAGGAACCAACTAGGGGCAGAGCTCTTCTTGACCTGCTGCTCACAAACAGGGAGGAATTAGTAGGGGAAACAAAAATGGATGGGAACCTGGGAGGCAGTGACCATGAGATGGTCAAGTTCAGGATTCTGACACAAGGAAGAAAGAAAAGCAGCAGCATATGGACCCTGGACTTCAGAAAAGCAGACTTTGACTCCATCAGGGAGCTGATGAAAAGGATCCCCTGGGAGAATAACATGCGGGGGAAAGGAGTCCAGGGTTGCTGGCTGTATTTTAAAGAATCCTTACTGAGGTTGCAGAACAAACCATCCTGATGTGTAGAAAGAATAGTAAATATGGCAGGCGACCAGCTTGGCTTAACAGTGAAATCCTTACTGATCTTAAACACAGAAAAGAAGCTTACAAAAAGTGGAAGATTGGACAAATGACCAGGGAGGAGTATAAAAATATTACTCAGGCATGCAGGAGTGAAATCAGGAAGGCCAAATCACACTTGGAGTTGCAGCTATCAAGGGATGTTAACAGTAACAAGAAGGATTTCTACAGGTATATTGGCAAGGAAAGTGTGGGCCCCTTACTGAATGGGGGAGGCAACCTAGTGACAGACGATGTGGTAAAAGCTAATGTACTCCATGCTTTTTTTGCCTCTGTCTTCACGAACAAGGTTAGCTCCCAGACTACTGTACTGGGCAGCACAGCATGGGGAGGAGGTGACCAGCCCTCTGTGGAGAAAGAAGTGGTTCAGGACTATTTAGAAAAGCTGGACAAGGACAAGTCCATGGGGCCAAATGCACTGCATCTGAGGGTGCTAAAGTAGTTGGTGGATGTGATTGCCGAGCCATTGGCCATTATCTTTGAAAATGCTTGGTGATCAGGGGAGGTCCCAGATGACTGGAAAAAGGCTAATGTAGAGCCCATCTTTAAAAAATGGAAGGAGGCAGCTCTGGGGAACTACAGACCAGTCAGCCTCACCTCAGTCCCTGGAAAAATCATGGAGCAAGTCCACAAGGAATCAATTTTGAAGCATTTAGAGGAGAGGAAAGTGATCAGAAACGGTCAGCATGGATTCACCAAGGGCAAGTCATGCCTGACTAATCTCATTGCCTTCTATGATGAGATAACTGGCCCTCTGGATGAGGGGAAAGCAGTGGACGTGTTATTCCTTGACTTTAGCAAAGCTTTTGATATGGTCTCCCACTGTATTCTTGCCAGAAAGTTAAAGAAGTATGGGCTGGATGAATGGACTGTAAGGTGGATAGAAACCTGGCTAGATCATTGGGCTCAATGGGTAGTGATCAATGGCTTCATGTCTAGTTGGCAACGGTATCAAGTGGAGTGCCCCAAGAGTCGGTCCTCGGGCCAGTTTTGTTCAATATCTTCATTAATGATCTGGAGGATGGCGTGGACTGCACCCTCAGCAAGTTTGCAGATGATACTAAACTGGGAGGAGAGGTAGATATGCTGGAGGGTAGGGATAGGATACAGACAGACCTAGACAAATTAGAGGATTGGGCCAAAAGAAATCTGATGAGTTTCGACAAGAACAAGTGCAGAGTCCTGCACTTAGGATGGAAGAATCCCATGCACTGCTACAGACTAGGGACCGAGTGGCTAGGCAGCAGTTCTGCAGAAAAGGACCTAGGGGTTACAGTGGACGAGAAGCTGGATGAGAGTCAACAGTGTGCCCCTGTTGCCAAGAAGGCTAACGGCATTTTGGGCTGTATAAGTAGGAGCATTGCCAGCAGATCGAGGGATGTGATCATTCCCTTCTATTCAGCATTGGTAAGGCCCCATCTGGAGTACTGTGTCCAGTTTTGGGCCCCACTCTACAAGAAGGATGTGGAAAAATTGGAAAAAGTCCAGTGAAGGGCAACAAAAATGATGAGGGGGTTGGAGCACATGACTTACGAGGAGAGGCTGAGGGAGCTGGGATTGTTTAGTCTGCAGAAGAGAAGAATGAGGGGGGATTTGACAGCTGCTTTCAACTACCTGAAAGGGGGTTCCAAAGAGGATGGATCTAGACTGTTCTCAGTGGTACTAGATGACAGAACAAGGAGTAATAGTCTCAAGTTGCAGTGTGGGAGGTTTAGATTGGTTATTAGGAAAACCTTTTTCACTAGGGGGGTGGTGAAGCACTGGAATGCGTTACTTAGGGAGGTGGTGGAATCTCCTTCCTTAGAGGTTTTTAAGGTCAGGCTTGACAAAGCCCTGGCTGAGATGATTTAGTTGTGGATTGGTCCTGCTTTGAGCAGGGGATTGGACTAGATGACCTCCTGAGGTCCCTTCCAACCCTGATATTCTATGATTCTATGGTACACCCACACCTTGAACGCCGTGTGTAGTTCTGGTCACCCCATCTCAAATACAATATATTAGAATTGGAAAAGGTAGAGAAAAGGACAACAAAAATGATTAGGGGTATGGAACAGCTTCCATGAGGAGAGATTAAAAAGACTGGGACTGTTCAGCTTTGAAAAGAGAGGACTAACAGGATGTGATAGAAGTCTATAAAATCATGAATGGTATTGAGAAAAAGTGTTATTTACCCCTTCATATAACACAAGAACCGGGGGGCACCCGATGAAATTCATAGGTAGCTAGGGTGACCAGTCAGCAAATGTGAAAAATCGGGATGGGGTTGGGGGTAATAGAAGCCTATATAAGAAAAGACCTGAAAATCGGGACTATCCTTATAAAATTGGGACATCTGGTCACCCTCTAGGTAGCAGACTTATAACAAACATAAGGAAGTATTTCTTCACACAATGCACAATCAACCCATGGAACTCATTGCTGGAGATGTTGTGAAGGCCAAAAGAATAAGTGGGTTTAAAAAAGGGTTAGATAAATTAATGGAGGATAGGCCCATTGATGGCTATTAGCCAAGATGGTCAGGGACACAATCCCATGCTCTGGGTGTCCCAAAGCCTCTGACTGCCAGATACTGGCATTTGATGACGGGGTAGATCACTCGATAATTGCCTTGTTCTATTCATTCCCTCTGAAACATCAGGCATTGGCCACTTTCAGAAGATAGGATACTGAGCTAGATGGACCATTGTTCTGACCCAGTATGACCATCCTTATGTTCTTATGAGATGACAGCCAGGTCTACCCCTAAAATGTAGGTCGACATAATCACTCCCGAGAGATGTAGCTATGCCGAACAAATCCCCAGCATAGATGCAACTGGGTTGACAGAAAAATGCTTCCATTGGCCTACTTACTGTTGCCTGGGGAGGTGATGATTCCACAGTTACAGAAAAACCCCTTCTGTCAAAGTAGGTTGCATCTTCACTACAGGGAAATGCCGGCATAGCCTCCGTAGTGCAGAAATGGCCAGCAGGTTTACTGTGGCCTGTGGTTGTAGCCTAGCATTGTGTCTTGTGACCCAGACACCCCTCCTTATAGTGCATCTCCGCACCATAATGACTCAGACTTTCCTAAATGTACCAGTCTGGCCACTACAGGACCAGACTCTTGTTTTTGTACTTCATTGTTGTCTGGGACCAATGTTTTTGCTTCCCAGCACAGACTGATGACAAAGGAGAGAAGAAAATGAAGTGGTTACTGATCACTAGATAAGAGTCACAGTTATATACTAACAGGATGCATCAGTGCGACCTTGACCTCAACTGTAACTGCTACGACCGCACAGCTGTCAGCACAGCAGGGGTAGGAGCATGCCTTGGTTGTGGCCCAAATAATGTAGCCACAGAGCTGTGATGAGGAGCGGACTGCTAGCCTGGGAGCAGAGGTTTGTTGTGCTCATTTGAGTGTGCTGAAACTTGGAGTCTATGTTAATTCCATCAAGGTTCAAGAAATCGGGTATTTTATAGCCATTGCTATTGAGGTCCAAGTCCCATTTAATATTGGATTTGGATTCAGATCACAGAACCACCAGCATACAGAAAAAACCCCAGGAATCCTCCTGAGAGCAAAGTTTAACCTGTAAAACAACCTTGGGCTTGGGAAGTATTAACTGTGCCTACATTAGATTAAGGGGAGGCTGTGTTTGGGAGAATGTAAGAATAGATTTAGACAAACAAAAATCTTCAAACAGCAGAGTTTGGAAATTTATACAGAATCCTTGATTTGTTTATACGCATTGTAGGACCATAATTTATTTGAGTTGCTGTAATCAAAATACAGCATGGATTTCACTGGAATTTGCTTATACATCACCAGCAAACCATGTCTCTGCTGTTTACTGGCTAAACTGATCTCTAAGAACCATATTTCTAAAGTAATACTGGATAGAGAATTGGAAGCTGCTGAACATTACAACAAAAAGAAGGCTGGGGCATTATCATTTGTTTTACAATTTGATTTCATAGGAACTAGTATCCCAGCTACAAGAGCAAATTATCCAACCGAATAACTGGCCTTGTGAAACCATTAAATACTTTGACTAATTTCAATATCACTTCATCTTAATACATGAAGGTAATTTGGTCAGCTGAGCTGTTACCTTAAATAGAAACACAATGGGTCAAATTCAGCCTGGTGTAACTGAATGGAATGTATTTGCAGTTTACTTTGAACTGGGCCTCTGTTATTGTGTACAGGTGCATATAATCTGGGGTGTAGTGAAGGGGCCCTGGGATGATTTTAACTGCATCCTTAGGTAACTGCAGGTGCAAAATTGGGCTTGCAATAATTCATGCAAATAATTGTGGATGCCAAGATGAAAGGCAGCTCCTAAAGCTCTGACCTCAATGCCCTGCTGCATAAAAGAATACAAACAGCCACCTGCAGATAGTCACTCACCACAGTCACGAACATTAACAAGCCCTGATACACATAGTAATGAGTCACCAGCACAAATGCACTTGCAATCTCAGGGAGACATTCGTTATAGTCTCCTGAAGATATTTGATCTGGCTCAGTCCCACTGTATTAAGTTTACTCTGGATTTATAGTGGTGCAGAGAACAATTTTTTGCTCAGGATTTTGAAATAATTTCAGGTATTAATAAAACAGGTGAGTAAATGGAGCTATGTTTACACCAGCTGAGAATCTGGGCTGTTATTTTTATCATGACAATATCCCTTCACTAAACTTTCAGCATCTTCATGGCACCCAGGGGACCAAATTGCTCTCCTTTGTCCATGGGTTACACTCTCCTGACCTCAACTGGGCTGCAGCGGTGTAAGAGAAAGAGAAGAATTTGGCTGCCATGTCCAAGATGGAGACATATCTTCTGTCAGATATAGAGCCGTCACCTACCTCTGTTGCCATGCTGGCTAGACTTAGCTCCACATAGAGAAGGCCACTTCTATTCTCACTGCCATGGACGCTGTATTTACTTTGCTAGAGGTGTTATAGTATAAAGCACAACCACTGACTTGTGCACATCTCACTTAGAATATCAATCTGACAGACACTCAGGGTGAGACTGTCTCTCTAAGTCACTGCCCGCATTGGCAGAAGAAGGGGAGGACTGACAGCAGACCAGCAACATCTCCCAGGAGGCACTTTGCCTCCAACAGGTCCAAACTCTGCAGGAAAGACACACAACAGTGGTATGCACTATACCTTTCTAACAGGGTGTAACATGTAGTCCCTCTGGCAGTCATCAACCCACTCCATAACTATTCACTCTAGGCCAGGATTTGGGGAGACTCTGCATGGTGACACTAACCTTTTGTCTATACTGCATTTTGGAGCCTGTGGGAGTGAGCCTCTGAACCTGGCTAAACAGACTCTAAAAATTGCTGTGTAGACAGACCTTTGAAGCCCACCTCCCTCCCCTCAAGCTTCAGAGCCTGAACTGCAACTTCAAAGATCTATCAAGCCAGCATGGGAGGCTTGCTCCCATCAACTTCAAAACGCAGTGTAGACATATCTTAAGTTGCCAGGCTAACACAGCACCAGGGAGAAGCACAGTGTCTGTCTGTATCCAGGAGCCTCAGTAAAAAATCCTCTATAATCATTACAACCTGTTCTCTACCATGAGAAACCCTATATACCCTATTCTCTGTACTGATTCTACTCTACCCCATCAATCCTCTCTGGGGTTTCTAGTACCGTGTCTGTGCATATCTGGCTCCATCACAAGAGGGTTAGGAGGGTGTGTTTGTGCAGAATGAGGCACAATCTACCCCACAGCAATTCAACATAAGAGTTCAGCTAACACAGCTGCTTCTGCTGAACATTTACGAAGAAGGAATACAGATCTACTGGGAGACATAAGGCAGAGGCTGGAAGCCGTGTTACTTTAACATAGAAAATGAACAGCCCTCTAGAAATCCTTTTGAGATGGAATTTGTTCCATGTTCCTACCTCAGAATTAATTTTCATCGTCTCTTCAGTATGGTAAAGTAGGAGCTTTTGCCCAGAAGAAGTTAAGTTAACATACACCTGTAGACAGGGGTACTGAGAGATTTTCCAGCAGTCTGGACCGCAGCTAAATGAGCAGTTAAATGCTTCTGTGATCGATGCATTGAGGAGCGTGCACTGAGCCTCTTCTGTCCAAACACTAGGAAGAAAAGAGACAGGTTAGACAAATCACAGCAAAAACGGGCAGCAAAGTAGCAAACAGAGCCGGGCGTTACCTTCAGGGATACGACACTGTAAGTCTTTAGGGGACAAGTTCTTTCATGAGACTGTGGCTTACAGGGTGGACTTACATTCTCAGTACAGCTCATCCATCATAGAATGGATTATTATTCTGTAGCATGTGAAGGAATACAAATATAGTGGCTACACATGCATGAAATGGCAACACACGTGGGTGGGTGGCTGGCAGTAGGGATTTAACCTGGTTTCTTAACCAAGGCTCTAGCAGATTAATCAATCTCTAGTTGGCCTAGCCACCACTAGAGGGAGACAGAGCACCACACTGACTGAGTCTGGGCACCTGTTATGTTCTTCCACAGACAAAAAGCAGACAGGAACTTTTTGTTTGGAGAACATTTGAGATTAAAGGGAACAAAGAAAGCTAAGATCAAATGTAAAACATGCCTGGGAGAGACCACGGTCTGCATGGCTCACTCATTAACGGCAGTCATCTTGAATTAAATCTGAGAGTGGGCTCCTGAAGGCAGAGTAGGAGGACCAATTCACTCTTAAAGGTGAAGTACTTAGAAAATACCTTCACAGTTACATAGACACATCGTACCATATGGCCCTCCACCACCATATGGAATGCTACTTGTCAGAATACTTTTTCTTCTAGTACAGGTCTCACTAGGTTTTGAAGAAGATAAATCACTTTGAGAAATCATTCTGGAGAATTTCTGGGCTATCTTGGGTACATAAGAGTCTAAAAGGGAGCAATGTATCCATTTGAACCCCCCAGATAGGTACTGCATCATGAACCTTATTTCTACTCAGATGGAAATAAGAAAATACAATCTATGACTAGGTTTTTCTTAGGGACAAAGGTCACTGGAATGTCACAACTGACAGCTATTCAGGAAATTCCATTAATGTCCAGAGGGGGTCCCCCTCTCCCATTGATCTTCCTCTGAACCCCTCTGGGAGCCTGAAGATGTTCTGGTGCCTCTTGTGCTTACATTGCAAAGGCTGTCCTATCTTGGTGCCACAGAAGGGTTGAGACATAGCTCCTTCCAGAGCATGTCAACCCTTCTTCCTGTTATAGCAAAGTATTCCCAACCTCTGCAAGCTGTGGACCAAATATGAATCAGGGTTTGTCTACACAGGGATACTCATGAAAGTTAATCTGAATTAACTAAAAGTATGACAAGATTATATGCTAAGTGATTTAGATGATCTCTTGGATAATTCTCTTACCAAGTATTTTGCTCTGGTAACAATTATAGTTGCAGGTTCCATGTATTAAAAATGGTTGATAATTAAAGTTCAATTATGGCATGATAATTCTGTTAATGATTATGAAAAAAGGTTTAGGATTTTTGCCCATCAGGGCAAGATGTATTTTGGTGGTGGGGAATTGTTCTCTGTGGCCTAATGGCTATTGGGATCTACTCCTGGCTCCTTCGCTTTTATTTCTCTGTACCTTATTTTACCCATGTATAAAGGGTTATAATAGCACCTATCTCGCAGCTGAGTTTTGAGGCTTAGTTAATTAATATCTTCAAAGTGTTTTGATATCCTTGGATAATATGTCCTATAGCTCATAACATAACTGATCTTTCCAGAAAAGCAATGTTGACATTAACATTCTCCATAATTGACAATTATATTGTTAAGGAGGTCTGGGAGAGAGAGTGATTTTGAAATGTAAACACTTTTAGATGTTTAAATAGGCTTGATCTCTGTCTCTAAAGTTTAAGATTTGTCTGGATTTAAAAAGGGATGAATAATTTTATGCCTGGGAATAAGATTCAGGGCAACTAATCCTCACGCATCAGTGCCCATCCTAAGCATTGCAGAAGTCAGGAAGGGATAGTTTCCTACAGGAACAGCATTACACAATGGAAGTTTCCCTTGCTTTCTCTGCAGAATTGGGTATTGGCCACTGCCAGAGGCAGGATATTGGGTAGATGGACTAATGGTCCAATCCAGAATGGCACATTATTTGTTCCTATGTCTTCATGGATCAGAATAGAAAAGAATTGCTGACAACACTATCACAAGCCTAGGATGGAGTCTAAGCAGGGCTCATGCTTGAAAGTTACTCTGAAGCACAGTCAGTGAATCAGAGGGCAAACTTTCTGGTCCTTAGCTAAGAAGGGAAACTGTGGAAGGACATCAGAAAAATTAAGTGCTGTATAATAACTATGAAAGATGATAAGAGTATCATAGATTATCAGTGTTGGAAGGGACCTAAAGAGATCATTTAATCCAACCCCCTGCTCAAAGCAGGGCCAATCCCCAAATAGACCCCTGAGAGTTTTGAACTCACAACCCTGGGTTTAGCAGGCCAATGCGCAAACCACTGAGCTATCCATTTCAAAATGATTTCACTTGTTAAAATGAAGGAATTAGCTTACATGAGAACTAAATGCTATAAAATAGCATGGTCTCTTGTCCAAATTAAACTTCCATTTTTCATTTGAAAGGGTATTGTTTCTCTGGGCCACTGAATATTACTGCTGCTCCCTGCTGAATTAGACAGGGACTCTGTTTTACAGCAATGGCCACTCCATAGTTTGTGGACTCCAGGAGGCCACAGACCAGCTGTTAAAGATATTACACAGAATCTATATTGTGAGGGAGAAGGTGTTTTCAGAATCCAAAACTGTTCATTCTCCTTCTACTCTAATTAAACAGTGACAAATCTAAAACTGGTGATCTGTGTTTTGTCAGATACTGTAGCTCTGATTCTGCTCTTGCTTACCGGTCCAACTCACTTGTCTGCAGTGGAGTTATTCCTGATTTATATCGGTGTAAGTTAGAGGAGAATCAGGCCATCCTGATCAAAGGGCAGCATGAGGAGAAGAGAAATCATTAAAAGTTCAAAGCATGGAGGGAAATGAAATCAGCTGAGCTGGACATTCCAGGAACAGTGTAACCATAATAAATGTACCTCTGCATGTATGACCGCAGCAGTGTAATTCCCAGGAGGAAGTACATCATAATGGAGCACACCATCATAGTCAGTCCTAGGAGTATGGCCCGATCTTCTCCTGCTTTCAGAGCCGTGACTGTTTTCCTTTTGTCCAGTAGATCATGATCCCTGATTTTTTGGTAAATATTTCTGAGGTTGAAAATAATACATTCTTATGTGAAGTTCATATTTAATCAGTGAACCCTCTAAAGGGTGGGTAGTTCCACCACCACTTCCATCTCATAGGAGAGAAGGGTTCCTCAGATGTCCTTTTCAGTGGATGCATTCTGACCTGGCAGGGAATTAATTCACTTCCAAAATATTTTACAGTCATTTCTGAAAAGGTAAAATCCTTGAATTGCAAATATAAACATTTAGACACTTGGACCAGCTCAGTAAATCCGTCTCTGATGTATCATTGACTCCAATGGAGTTACTCCACCACAGTTGAATTTTGACCTATTAACTCCAACTCCTGCCCCATTCCCTGAACATTATTAGGCATTTTGCTGGGTGTTTTCTTCAGTCCTAAATGCATTATAGTAGCCAGGCCAGAAGACAATATCCACCCAAAATGTCTGAGGGGACCTCATAACACATTCTTTCTCATTTGCCTATGGGTTAGTAGAGGAGTCTGATTCAAAGCACATGGATGACAATGGAAGTCTTTCCACTGACTTCCATGGTCTTTGGATCATGCCTTCATTTTCTATTTTTAAAATGTAACTCATGGGAATACATCTTATGCATTACAATTAATACCCTATCTGAAAATTATCCACCAAAGCTACTTTCCCCCTGCAATTAAGAAAAATACAAACTATTCTCCCCTCCAGCTGAGAGAGTCCTTTTCACTTCCTATGTCCTTTCATTTCCAAGTCTTTGATGATTCAAAGGTCACAGGGACACAGTGACAGGGGAGGGATGTACTTGAGTACATTTTAAACACACTCAAACTTTGTGGGTTTAAAATGTACTTACAGACCTGAAGCTGATCATAAGCTTCTGTGTTTTTTGTTCAAATTCTTTTGAATCTTCCAGGCAGCACCCGATGCATGTAAGCCGCATCCTTTGAGCCCTGGCATCACGATAAAATGGCCATAGTAGTACCACCTGGAAGTAGTTTGTCTTCTACTGTCTGCAAAATGGCAGGTGAACAGTATCAGAATGAGCATTATTTTGGGCTCTAACAAACCTGCAATTCATCTAAGCTGAAACTATCAAGTTTCACTTGTTCTTATTATAAAAAACCAGTAGCATGTAATCTACATTAATAGATCAAACACAGCAATTTCCAACAGCGTTATATAGGGATAATACTGCAGTCATTTTAAAAAGAATGGTTTTGATGGAAAAATCATAAATGGGTCCCCCACGTCCACTAGAAACAGGACAATAATTTTGACCACAGATTCCCAAACCTTTGCAATACTTTTGATGAATCTAAACTGAGTTTGAGTTTATAGTGAGAACCAAAACCCAAAAAGGCGCATGCGGTTTGGTGTTTTGCAGCAAAAGTTTTGCCTAGATCTTGCTAGAAACTCTCAAACATTTCAACATACCTAAAATACAACGGGTGAAATTCTGGTTCCACTGAGATCAACGGGTGTTTTGCCATTGACTTCAACAGGGCTAGGATTTCACCCCATCTCTCAAGTTTCTTCTATAACTACTGACATGCCAACTATTTTTTGGGGGAGTGTTTCTAGTCATTACTGTCTCCAGATAACAATTTTCTTTCCCAAGTTTATGAGTTCACTTCTAATTTACTTCCTTAGATTTCCAGGGTTTCTCTATAAAACCTGGTTCCTTAAAGACTTGCTACTATTTCCTTCATTGGAAACTAAACAGTAATTCAGCCTATTGAGATTTTCTTTGGCAGTGTGGGGAATCTTTTGTGATTTTATTGGATGCTGTTGCTGTCAAAGAACTGATGTAAAATAATAGTCAAATGTTACACTCCTATTATTATTTATCAAAATGTATTTAACTCTGATAGCTGCTATTAAGATATGCATTGCTTCCAAATAAAAGCAGGCAATAAGGTACCCATAGTCATACAGTTCCAGAACGTTAGCCAATCACTCAGCATGACTTATGTCAGTCTGCAGACGTAAACCAGACACAGTGCAATCAGTCTGTAATGTCACCAGAACATAAAAGTGATTTAAATGGACGATTTAAAAACAAACAGCTAATTGAAAATAGTTACAAATGTTTCCCATGTGGCCTGTAGCCAAGAAGTGTGCAATTAAAGGTAAAAAGATGGACTATAAGGTATGTTGTAGAAACAATCTACCTATAAGGTGACTGGAAAACTGAGCAGTGTGTGGGGAAAGTCTTCCAGTTATGTTTTCAAGACTCCAGGGCCACAGAGAATAAACATCTGCTGATGAAGTCATTCCAGAAGCATTGACAACTATTTTTCTGTTGCCATTGCTGATGAAAAGCCCTGAAAAAGATGGAATTTGATGCATTTTATGTGATGTCTTCATCCCCTGAACTGCTGCTGTAAGTGAGTCTGGGTAACTTGAGGCACGGATCTGAGACTGTGGTGGTGTGTCAGATGCCCCATCTCACACAGCAGCTCCAGGAGATACAGCACTAAGTCACAATTCTTCCCCTACTTTCACCTTGCTCCAGGGGGTTAGTGGGGGAACTTGCTGCTGGTCGATACCAGCAGAAAATTCTGATGCTCTCCCTGCACCAACCAGAAAGAGTAGAAGGGGGTGGAGCCACAAATCTGTGCACTCCCTACATTCCCTGCCCATCTTTTGCAGTGGAAGCAGTCAGATGGTATGTAGCACCTGTTTACATCTGTGAACCCTCACTTAATGCCTGGGTAGCCTGCGCAGTGGAGTAATGGGAGATCTTACTCCCATCTGACTCCCCTGTGTAGGTGTGTAGTCCAAATCACAATCTAAACCATAAGCAGCATGTCCTGCCTCCAGCAGAAGCACCACTCCCTCATTTCAGCTGGAGTAGCAAAGTTATTTTATGGGGAAACTGTCCTTCAGGTCAACACAGTGGACAATCCTACTAAAATCCACTCTGTAGTTTGTGGCTTTGTGATGGACTGGTTTGGGCATGTGTGTAATATGTGCCTCTCTGCTGCGTGGGATTTGTCAGATGTGACCTATTAGCGCAGTGGAGGAGCTGCTCTCACCGCATTGATAGAGAGCTATTAGGCAGCTGATTTCTGTTTCTGTTGCAGGGCCGGCCCACAACATTTTGGCACCTGAGGCGGAGAGCTCAAATGATGCCCCCATGTCCCCTCGCTTGGGCAAAAACTTTGAAAGGTCTCAATTCTGCCTTCTTCCTGTTCTACTCCTCTCATTGTACTACTCTCCTACCTACTCCAATGAAGGAGAACTAAGAACTTAAAGTGCCTTGTTCAAAATTTTTTTAATAACACTTAATTTTCAAATGCCTGAACAGCAAATGTAACTTTTTTTTTCTGCACAGTAAACATTGGCATTTTTATCTGTTTGAATAATCAAAGTGGTGCTTTCCGTGCCTTCTTGGTTGCAAAGATTTGAACTGCTTTCTGAAGGTCCACAGTCTGGGCCAGCTCATGCTCTATTGAGATGGTTGCAAGGCTGACCAGCCTCTCTTGTGTCATTGTGGAACATAGATGTGTTTTTATAAACTTCAGCTTGGAGAAGCTGCGTTCTCCTCTGGCAACTGTTACAGGAAGTGTTAGAAGTATGCGCAGCAACAAAAGCATTTGGAAAGAGGGTAATCATCTTATTTGTGCACATATATTCCAGAACAGCCTTTGGAGTTGATCCTGCTGAAATGTATCTTGAAAGGGCGTTCAGTTCATCACCTAAATCGCTCGCATCAATATCATGCATGTCGTCATGTGTCAATACTGTCTCTAGTGCTCTGCATTGCTGGTGCAGGTCTTCTTCAGGTATAGTGAGGAGTTTTGGAATATCATACAACATCCCAAATACACTGCTATGTTCCTTGAGCTGCATGAAATGTTCTTCAACTGACGGTATTGCACAATCTAGCACCTGGTTAAAGAATTCAACTTTGAATTGTTGTTAGGGTCTCTTATGGGATTATCCCGTGCCTTGTAATCAAAATGTCGTCTTCTTTGGTGACTCTTGTATTCTTGAATGGGTGGGAAAATAGCTTCAGTGTGAAGTTCCTCTGTCAACTTCTGTGCGCTCTTCAGAACGTTTTGAAATCCTTCATCTGACTGGTAAGACTGTAGGTATGACTTTGCTTTATCCAGTTGTTCCATTGCTCCAGATATATCAAGGTCAACACCTTGGAGTCTCTTGCTTACAACATTTATTTCAAACAGTATGTCATACCACAACACTAAGCTACACAGAAATTTGAAGTTATATATGTTTCTGGTAATTCCATTTCCCTCTGTCACTGTTCTCCCATGAACAGTTCCTGTCATAGCATTATCCTCCATAATGACATATATGGCATCATCTATCTTCCCAACTTGGTGTTTGATAGGCTTTATCGCCTCCGCTTGACTTTCCCATCATGTGGCACTCCGTGGTTTCAGTGTCAGAGAGGATGCCCCCAGATGTAAACTGGAGTAATAGTAATAGGATGAAATTTAATAGTGAAAAGTGCAAGGTCATACATTTAGGGATTAATAACAAGAATTATTGTTATAAGCTGGGAACGCATCTGTTGGAAGTAACAGAGGAGGAGAAGGACCTCGGAGTATTGGTTGATCACAGGATGACTATGAGCCGCCAATGTGATATGGCTGTGAAAAAAGCTAATGCGGTCTTGGGATGCATTAGGCGAAGTATTTCCAGTAGAGATAAGGAGTTGTAAGTACCGTTATACAAGGCACTGGTGAGACCCCACCTGGAATAGTGTGTGCAGTTCTGGTCTCCCATGTTTAAGAAGGATGAATTCAAACTGGAACAGGTACAGAGAAGGGCTACTAGGATGATCTGAGGAATGGAAAACCTGTCTTATGAAAGGAGACTCAAAGAGCTTGGCTTGTTTAGCCTAACCAAAAAAAGGCTGAAGGGAGATATGATTGCTCACTACAAATATATCAGAGGAATAAATACCAGGGAGGGAGAGGAATTATTTAAGCTCAGTACCAGTGTGGACACAAGAACAAATGGATATCAACAGGCCATCAGGAAGTTTAGACTTGAAATTAGATGAAGGTTTCTAACCATCAGAGGAGTGAAGTTCTGGAACAGCCTTCCAAGGGGAGTAGTGGGGGCAAAAGACACCTGGCTTCAAGACTAAGCTTGATAAGTTTATGGAGGGGATGGTATAATGGGATAGCCTAATTTTGGCAATTAATTCATCTTTGATTATTAGCAGGTAAATATGCCCAATGGACTGTGATGGGATGTTAGATGGGATGGAATCTGAGTTACTACAGAGAATTATTTCCTGGGTGTCTGGCTCATGAGTCTTGCCCACATGCTCAGGGTTTAACTGATTGCCATATTTGGGATTGGGAAGGAATTTTCCTCCAGAGCAGATTGGCAGAGGCCCTGAGGGTTCTTCACCTTCCTCTGCAGTGTGGGGCACAGGTCACTTGCTGGAAGATTCTCTGCATCTTGAAGTCTTTAAACTATGATTTGAGGACATCAAAGGCTCAGACACAGGTTTGATACAGGAGTGGGTGGGTGAGATTCTGTGGCCTGCATTGTGCATAATGGTCCCTTCTGAACTTAAAGTCTATGATTCTATGTTGCTTCAAAATTTGCCATCAATGAGTTGATGCAGAGAAAAATATATAGATGCTTTGAGTTACCTGAAAAAATTCAGCAGCCTCACTAGAAGCTGATGCTGCATCACTGACCACCAAGTTTAATGAATGAGAACTGCATGGGACAAAAAAAGCTCAAGGGCTTAATTCTCGGATCCATGTTCTTTCCTGCACTTCTCTGTTCTTTCCTCTCATGTTGGCACCATTATTGTAGCCCTGACCTCTCATGTCAGCTATCGCAATTCCCGTATCTTCCAACATTTTAAGAAGCACATTTGTCATACCACCTCCTGTAATATCATCAATGTCAATACATTCTAGAAAATGCTCTCTGACAGCCACCATTGCAGGGACATTTTCACTAGGTTCTGTTGTTTTTACAAAACGAACCATTAAAGTCATTTGTTCTATATGGCTGATGTCAAGTGTGCAGTCCAGAATAACAGAGTAATATATTGCTGACTTCAGATTTGCCACAATCGTCTGTTTGACTTTTGTTGCCAGTAACTGTATGATCTCATTTTGAGTTGTTTTTCCAAGCTAGTGGTGTTAGGGTGACCAGATGTCCTGATTTTATAAGGACAGTCCCAATTTTGGGGTCTTTTTCTTATATAGGCTTCTATTACCCCTACTCCCTGTCCCGATATTTCAAATTTGCTCTCTGGTCACCCTAAGTGGTGTGTGTACATTTCTTAGGTGGTAACTCTTCTTAGATGCTCCTGGAGTACAGCATCAAACTTAGCCATCAGCTCCACCATTTTAAGGAAGTTTCCATTGTTTGGCACAGACAGCTGATCTGAAGTGCCATACAGTGCTAGGTTTTGGGTAGCAAGCATTCTCACAATGGCAATGAGCCTTTTCAGAACATTTTGCCAGTAAAGAGACTCTGATGCAATCTTCTCTTGATGCTGATCATCTATGGTGGCCTTTAACCTTAATCTCATCTCAAGCTCTTTCAATTTATGGAATGCTCTCTGGTGATTTGCTGCCTTCTCACGGCATGCCAGATTTCTCCAGTCCTTTGTTCCTGTAGAACCCAATGTGGCTGGAACATTAGACTGGAAGAGTTTGCAACAAAAACGGTATGCAGCATTCTGGGTTTTTGAGTACATAAGCAATGGCCTCTCCACTTTGTCACCATTGGGGATTTCACACCAGTAAAGTGTCGGATGGAAACTTCTATATTTATTGTCTTTGGGGAACATGAAATTTTTCACTTGCTGTGGCCCATGCAGTACAAGGAAGTTCCTCAGGCTACTGCTCAAGTGGGTCCACAGTCCTGGATCATCTAGACTTAAGAAACTAAACTCAGCAGCAGCTGTTCCTTGAGCCTCCACCACACTCTTCTCTGATCTACACTTTTCTTCAGGAATGTGCATGGCTACATCCATTTGAGATGGAGATATGGATGCTGCAGTAGCTGCCAGGTCACCTGCACTCTGACTAACTGGAAGATCAGGCATCTCCTCCACCACTCACATCCTCATTGGTGCCGGAAGGCTCACCGTGGACATTTGTGTCTATGTATCTCAGGAGAGCTCCTCTCTGCTTAGATAGAAAAGCTTCCTTTGCTTTCTTTCTTTTTCTGAATGCTGCCCCAGAGGGGCGTTTTCTTCTTTCATGACTGCTGTTTTGTGCTAGTTATAGTGGCTCTCAACACTCAATTGAAGGGGACAAATAAGCAGGCTGGTAGCAGGGCCTGAGTGAAGGAAGATATCAGTGTCTTAAGGGCCTAACTGGCTCCTACTACTTCAGTTGACTGCCTGTTCTCCTCAAGTGGGTTTAGAGAAGCAGCAAGAAACAGGAAACTCCCTGAGAAGCTGGTGTCAATCAGTCCAGGCTCCTGGGGGTGCTAGAGAGGTACATAAGAGACTCCTCCTCCTCCCTCCTCTCTCTCCCTCCTCCTCTCTCTCCCTGCAGCTTCTGCTGCTTTCTGTTATTCCTTCTCACCTTTTCTCCTGCCTGCCTGTTATGTCTCTTGTATCCTCCTTCCACCAGCACAGCACTCCACCATCTTTGTGCATCTAGAGCAGAGAGAATATATATGCACCATCAACAGACACAATTTTCTACACTCTGGGTCCTAGTGGCATCCCCCCTCAGTCTGGCAACTGAGGCGTCCACCTCAGTTCGCCTCATGGTAAGGCCAGCGCTGTCCTGTTGCTGCATGGACACAATGAACTCACTACTGTGGTGTGTATAAATGGAGTCACAGATCAATGCATCCCAGCCAGTACATCTTGATGATTCACTCTAATAACTGAGCTCATATGATAACTCCCCATACGTCTAATTGTTTTTTTTTAAGTCCTAGACATGAGAGCATGGGTTCTCCCAGGTCCTTTCTCTCCCCATGTACAAAAGAACTTAATGTAAATGAGCCCAGGTGAACAAAAGGTCTTTGCTCCTCCTACTGTTTCTGAGTTGCCATTTCCATTTGATAAATCCCCAGGTTCTCCTGTCAAATGGCTCTCATCTGATGCAGCTCGGATGACTGCACACTCTGATATGAGCAAAGAGTCCTGTGGCACCTTATAGACTAACAGACATTTTGGAGCATGAACTTTCGTGGGTGAACACCCACTTTGGTGGATGCACCCACGAAAGCTCATGCTCCAAAATGTCTGTTAGTCTATAAGGTGCCACAGGATTCTTTGCTGCTTTTACAGATCCAGACTAACACGGCTACCCCTTTGATACTTGACACTCTGATGTGACTGCTAGGAGAGGAAAATTACACATGGCTGTGTTGTGTAGGATGGGGGTAGAACAGAGGGTATCTCTTCCTCTCAATTCCCAATATCTCTGCAGTGTAATTAGCAGTTCCTTATATGATATCTGAGTCCAGGCAAGAGCTTAGGGAGACCCTATGCAATGAAGCTAGGCAGCACAGGCTATGTTTTGGCAGTCTGGGGAACTAGAGAGACAAGGAGATCTTCAGAGTCTGTCAGAATCTAGTATCAGAGGGTAGCCGTGTTAGTCTGGATCTGTAAAAGCAGCAAAGAATCCTGTGGCACCTTATAGACTAACAGACGTTTTGGAGCATGAGCTTTCGTGGGTGAATACCCACTTCCTCAGATGCATCTGAGGAAGTGGGTATTCACCCACGAAAGCTCATGCTCCAAAACGTCTGTTAGTCTATAAGGTGCTGTCAGAATCTAGTGGCTTGAAAAAAGAATCCTATTTATACTCATTACAGTCAAGAATTGTTCTTTCTCCATCACAAAGGACACTACATCCTCTTAGCACCAGCCTCAGTGATAGGAGCAAGGGTGGCTCTAGGCATTTTGCTGCCCCAAGCACGGCAGGCAGGCTGACTTTGGTGGCTTGCCTGCAGAGGGTCCGCTGGTCCCGCGGCTTCGGCAGACCTCAGGCAGGCTTGCCTGTGGGATGTCTGCCGAAGCTGTGGGAGGTCCGCCAAAGCCACGGGACCATTGGACCCTCCGCAGGCACACCTGCGGGAGGTCCGTTGAAGTCGCGGGACCAGCAGACCCTCCACAGGCAAGCTGCCGAAGGCAGCCTGCCTGCCGCCCTCGCGACGACTGGCAGAGCGCCCCCAGTGGCTTGCTGCCCCAAGCACGCGCTTGGTATGTTGGTGCATGGAGCCGCCCCTGGATAGGAGGGGACCTGCCAAATGCATCCTTCTACCCACTAAGGTCTGAGGGGTCTGGTCTTCTGACTTGAGGGTGTGGTCGTATCAGTGCTCCTGTGCATATGCTGAATTTGTCACATACATTAGAGAGGGGTTCATATTATACCTTTTAAAAAGGAATAGCATGGTGTTCTAGAGGGATGAATGACATGCATCCGACGAAATGGGTATTCACCCACGAAAGCTCATGCTCCAATACGTCTGTTAGTCTATAAGGTGCCACAGGATTCTTTGCTGCTTTTACAGATCCAGACTAACACGGCTACCCCTCTGATGGTTAATTCTGAGACTTCCTAATCTGACAGCATGGTCATGCAGATGTCAGATGGGAATACATACGTGCTTGTATTATTCCAAATGACTTTGAATCCTGATTCAATTCTCTGACATCACAGTTGTTATGCAGATATCATTCAAATTACCTCACGCCAGGCTTCTTTAGTACCTGAAATCCTTGAATGCAGAGGTCAATCCAAACCTCCATATCACCAACAAGGTTCCCGGTGCTAAATGCTCAGCAACACAAGCAAACTCATCTGATGGCCCGAGTCAAAGCCTATTGAAGTCTATAGAATGGCTGCCATTGAATTCAATGGGCTTTAGATCAGGCCAAACAAGGTCACATAACCCCCCCACAAAAGACATTCCTTAGGTTTGCCAAGCAAAGGAACTTGGGCTAAAAATAATAGAAGACAATTGAGAAATGAGCGAGGGCTTAAACAGCCTTCTTTAGGGCTCCCAAAATTCAAAGGGTGACATTTGAAAACAACAAGAGCTAAACGAGCATGCATTATATGCAGTTTCAGGCCTTAATCCTTCAAATACTTATACCTGTGAGTAACTTTACATGAAAGTAGCCTACTCCTGTGTAAAGTTGCTCAGGTGCATAAAAATGTTTGCAGAATCAGAGCGTTAGGTGCTTATTTTTGAAGATATGCCCTCTCAAAAGTCTGTGGTTGTGAGGTTTTGTTATGCAAGCATCTTATTGCTCCATCCCATAAATCTCCCTGTATGATCCCTGAAAAACAAATTTCTATGGCGGGATCATTTTGGGAGGTTGTTTCTCTATAATTCATGATGATTTTGCAGGTGACCTGGTATGCACTAAAATCACTGCAAAGCATAGAGTTCCTCCTGCTAGCACTCCATTAATTCCTCTCCTTTTGTATTTCTGAGACCATAGTTGAGGTGCTCTGATTTCTGTTTTCTATTCCGTCCCAGTCACTCTCACAGAATATCATATATTACTTTCATGGCTCTAACAGCACCTTAGATATGGGTGTACAGAGATGACTGGGAAATTAACCCAGATCAGTTGTGTCAAAAGCAGCAATGGTAATTACAGTATTGCCAGTGCAAGGAGAGATAGGAAGGGTACTGTCGTATGTGTAATGGCAGAAGCTGATCACAGAAGGCCATTAACTGTACCCACTGAAGCCAATGGCAAAACTCCCATTGATAGAGTGAACATATTTCTCTATGCTAAATACAGGGCACCTGGTAAAATTACTCGTATTCAGGAGAGTTCAATGACAATCAATCAGAACTATGCAGTACAAACATTCAAATTAACATCAAGCTGACTGAGCCCCTGTGAAAAAGAAATACTGCGTAGTGGGATTCTTTTTATTTACTTCCTTATCTTTAAGGCTTTAGGGTTCACAAGGGGAGAGTTGACACACACACACTCTCCCATACACCTCTCTCACACACGGGACGACTGACCTGGCCCATGTCTTTGCACAGCTAATCTCACTCTCCCCCTTGCCCACCTCCCCACAGTTGGAAGCAGCTTGTCCCTTCCTGCCCGCATTTCGCAAGACAGATAACACCTCCAGGCTGCTGCTGGCCACTGACATAACCCAGCTGCCTTCTGTCTCTCGGCTACAGAGCAGGCAAGAAGGGGTTAAGCCCTAAGGATGTATTGTGCACCAGGGCCCAGGGAATCTGACTGCAGAGGCTTCAGCAAACCCAGCCAGAGAGGTGGCTCAGCAGGGAAGGGTGCCTAGAGGATGGAGCAGCCCCGTGCTCCCTGGGAGAAGGAACCAGAGTGGGTGGGGGAACAGGGTGCTAAGCCCCTGCCCTGGGGGCTGCTGTGGAGCCTGCAGGTTTGGGGCATGACCAGGCTGGAAATTGCTTCCCCCTCACCACTCCAGAGCTGAGCTGAGGGGTAGAGATGCTTCACTGTGCTAGTGCTGTGCGGGGCTTTGGCACATGCAGGGCTTGGCTCCTTCAGGCTGGTTCCCTGGGCCAAAGGATCTTGGGCTTTCCCGGGGCGCCGGCCCATCTTTAGAGGTTTCTAAGGTCCAGCTTGACAAAGCCCTGGCTGGGATGATTTAGTTGGCACTGGTCCTGCTTTGAGTAGGAGGTTGGACTAGATGAACTCCTGAGGTCTCTTCCAACCCTAATATTCTATGATTCTATGAAGGAACCTGCCAGCCAAGCTGTTGGTGAGCTGAGCACTCCAACCAGGGGCTGGTTCTCTGCACAGCGCTGGGAGCCAGACATGCCCCACTGTGGGAGAGGGATATGGAGGAACTGTGGGGCTGAGGTGTGTGTGAAGGGGCAAAGCAGGGGGAAGATAGCGAGAGGGGGAGCACGTAAAGGGCTGATGGGTGTGCACTGTATGCGACACGTAACTGGCTGACACCTGGCGCGTGCCTGCACTCACCAGCCACTGCAGCTCACAGTGCACAGCCAGTGCCATCCGGAAATGGGATGGGGGGCAGGGTCCTGCTGGCCAGAGCTGGCACGCAGCGGGGGCTGTATTGATGGACCAGCAGGGGGAGTGGCCAGCTTTGCCCCGCCTCCAGCCTTGCACACCCACCCCCATCATTGGCCATTGGACACCCCCCCCACCACTGGTGGGTGGGCAGCTGGCGAGCCGGGATCCAGCCAGCAGCAGGACCCACCAGTACTGATGGGGGTGGGGGGAGAGATAGAAAATATGGGAAAATTTGCCTGTTTTTTTAAAAAAAGTCAAGACACCTGTAGTCGGGCTTGCAAACGGGACATCTGGTCACCCTGCCCATTGAACTGAATAGAAATAGCATTGGGCTCATATTGCTGCTGTTTCCTTATGAAGCAGAACATAATGAATGTAATCAAGGCATACTGTAGACAGTGTCTCACTCCCTCAGACTCCTGGATTATCTGTGCTGCTGTGTTACAGCGTGTATCCGACCCTGGATGCAGGTGGCATTGACTGCTGAATAACTACCTAGTGCCGGAAAGAATTGACTGTTTGTGTCTCTTTGCAGCATGGTACGAAGGGTCTGATTGTCAAAAGTGCTGAGCACTGACAACATCAGTGGGAGCCCGTGGGAGTTGTGTGGGGCTCATTAAATCAGATCTCCTGTAAATGTCTATAACAAGGCTAACCTTGAACAGCCCTTTCCAGTTCTGGGTATGAATACAGAAGAATGTATTTTTTCAGACCAATAAGTATATAAGGGGGGCATTTTCAAAGGCACAAAGGGAAGTGCCTTTGAAAATGCCATAATCCCACTGGTAGTCAATAGGAATTGGGTGCAATACTGGCCTCTTTGCCTTTGAAAATCTCCCCCTAAATATTTTACAAAAATATAGCTATATAGGACCAGATTTTCAAAACAGCACAGGATCCACATGGGGCCAGATTTTCAGAAGAGCTCTGCTCCCACTTCAGCACCAAAGTGAGAGCTCAGTAGGTTTGGTGCAGGTTGAGTACCATACCCCACATGCACATTTTCCATAGCAGAGGTCAACTAGCCACAGTAACATCCCAGTAGAACCCACTGGGGTTGTAGATACATTTACCTTTGTTTTCGCTTCAGCAAGAGCTGATTTTTTGTGATTACATTTAACAGCCAGTGAAAGGGGGATGGAGGAGAGAGAAAAAAGGAAGAGAAAAAAGGGAAATGCATCTGAGTGGCAGTGAGACAGGTCGCCTGGCAAATCTCACTACAAACAGGAGAGATTTTGGAGGGATGAGGCTGGGCACTAGCAGACAATTGTTCTCTCATCAGTGCTATTTAACTTCTTTCATTCCCAACTGAGCATTGCCTTTGTCTATGGACTTTAAACCTCTCCCCTCCTTCCCTTTCATTCTCTCGTATGTAATTCCCAGCTGCTGACGGAACTCTAGTAACTTGCTCTATTCCTTTGTCTCCTTCAACCAATCCCCTCCACCAGCACCACTCAAATGAGCTGGCCTTTTCATAATAATTAGCTCACTCTCAGGCCCTAAGTGATTGTGAAATACATATAGGCTTGGAAGGATTAGATTTGTATCGGTAAATGTCGGCAAACATTGATTTTGCTGCACACGCACAACTGACACAAATATTTCTATTTAAATTTACAGATAGACAAGTAAGAAAAATTCTGCTTGAGAACTTATTACAGTTTGATTTCAGGATATTTATTTTGTATATTTTGACGTGATGTTGACAATCTGTGTATTAATGGTTATAAAGCTTTAATTTTTTGAATCTCGGCTACTGCCATTACATAATTATTGTCTGACCCCCTCCCATAATTTCTGTAAAAATTGATAAAAACTGAAAAAATGCTTGAAACCCATAATTTTACACAACTGTGAACATTTAAATTGGAAACAAAAATTGAAAAAAATGTTTAAAATTAACACATCTGTCAAAATTACAAAACAAAAATCTAATACTGTACTGAACATCCTCTCTATTTACACACACACACACACACACACACACACACACACACACACACACACACACACACACACCATCTATGACAACTCTCTAATTTCAGCATGTGCATCGTATCAGTGAGATGCATGGAATTTATTTAGGGTGGTATTCTGGCTGGACAGCCAAAGTGTTGGGGGAGAGTGTTGCTCAAGCAATGGTAGCTGGAAACATGCTGCTTGCAGAAAACAGAACGTCGTTTCTAGCCTTGTTGGTGGTGGTGGGGTTGTGCTCATGTGTGGTGACTAGCACATCTGTAAAAAAGGTTCAGGGTGTGCCAGCCTCAGAACTGAACTCCAAGTGCTAGTGACAAGGGTGGGGGTGGGGCAAGAAAGACCTTAAACACACCTCCAGCATGTCTGATCAGACCCCTTTTGGGGATGCTGCACCAGAAACCCCCTCCATTTATCAAGCAATTCTATCCTAGAAGTCTCTAGCAGGGGAACACTTGGGGGCAATGGCCTCCTGCATCCTTCTCTCCTCCCACTTCACAACCACCTTGGGAAGGCCAGGGTCTGACGCTTCAGAGAGACCCCAGTTTAAAAACCACAAAACACAATAAGTGCCATTGCAGTTTACCTTTTCTCGTCATGTCTGTAAGATGTGGAGGTCCGGCCACTGGTCCAAATAAACATCTTAGAGGATTGCCCAGTGGTGCCTTTCCTTACTGTGGAGGTCTTGGAGGGATGACGGAACGACCTAGAAGGAGAGGAATAGTCTCTGTCAGTATTCATTTGACCATGTTGTGTCCATCATTGCTAAGTTCCCGGGCCTGGATTCCTATCCATTTGGCAGTGCTCAGTGGGCTCTGGTCCGAGGAGGTGGACCTTCTGATTATTCGAGGCGATATGTAAAGTGACAGAGATGCCCTCTCTGTTCCCTTCCAGGAGCTTTATCTTCTACTTTTTTCTCTCTCTCTCTCATTTGTTTTGCTAGCACTGACTCACATCAGAGATAAGATGTCGTTTCCTTGCCTGTGCTTTACTGCCTGGACAAACGCTTGCTTTGCTGTTGGATCACACACTCTGGAAAATGGAAACTTCACCTTGGAGTGAACTCCAAGCGCTGGCTAAACAATAGGCTGGAATCTTTTGCTGTTCCCATCACTTTTGCCTGCTTTCCTCCCTGGCCCAAGACCTCTTGATACATTTGTTCGAAGCAGCTATAGGTTTTAACTAATTACGTGAGCCCATGGTGTATTCAGAATGCATTGATCTGTCACCAAACTCGTAGTTAAATCTAACTGCAGTTACAGTCCCTCTCCCAGCTGGCATTCTGATTGGCGCGGCTTGAGAGAATCATAGCAACTTCACTAGGTGCTCCATTGATGCATGCAGAATAAATGTTGAGGACAGTTTGTTTTCCTTTTTCTATTGCTCATATAATGGATTAACTCTTTCATCGCCAGGATTCTTAGCTGGCTCTTAGGCACTAATGTAATAAACATGATTAATAAGATCAGGCGAAGACCATCCACAGGCTGATCTTTCTGGTGAGAGTCTCTGCCAGCATTATACCTTTTCCACAGCATATCAACCTGATGTATGTTAATTAAGAGGTTATGTATCTGTTACAAGTATCAGGGAATAGCTGTGTTAGGTTGTATCCACAAAAACAACAAGGAATCTGGTGGCACCTTAAAGACTAACAGATTTCAGTCCTGCAACCCTAAATCAGTCAAAACTCTCAGTGGGTACCGTGCCTGAGTAAAGACAGAGTTGCAGCACCTGGAGCTATTTATTCTTTTGGAAGTGTATCTGATATCACTACAGGCTTTAAAAGGATTTATTGTTCCAAACCTGCTTAGCTGATAGAGTCATGGTTGTCTTAGAAGCAGAACAAGGACTTTGTTTTTTAAATGGGCTCCAATTAATTTCCTCCTACCGTCCCCTTAATCTACACTCCCTTCAGCAAATGCTCCCACTCTAAGATTTGTGCTTTCTTTCATACCCCCAACCCACCGCCAGCCTGGCACAACCTCCCACTTCATGTCTGCCAAGCAGGCTCTCTGTCCTCCTCCTGCCATAGCTTCCTCCTACTGCCTTCTAATCAGTGATTTCCCTAAACGCTCCCTGAACACAACTGCTGCACAGGGCTTTCTCTTTTCTGTGGCAGGGCATGATACCAGTAGCATTTCATTTTCAGAGTTTAAGATTTAAAGAGGGGGGAAATGTAAAGGAGTTTTGATCTAGGCATCTGGTTTGGACTCACTCCTCTCTTTGTTAATTCATCTATACTGAGGTTTGCCAGGATCCAATTTACTTCTTTATAATTTTGATGGATGTTTATTTTTAAGCATTTTTTTTATTGATTTAAATTTTCACAGTTGTGGGATTGTGGTGCGGGAGTTGTCAGACAATTATTTAATGACAGTAGATGTTGAGATTCAAAGAGTTAAAACTTTTAACTGTTAAAGCATAAATTGTCAACCTCACCTGTCAAAGTATACAAAGTAAATACCCTTAAATCAATCCCTAATAAGTTCTCTAGAAGATTTTTTTCTTATTTTGCCTATTTTATTTATCAACTGAAATATTTTTTGTTGCTTTGTGTGAATATGGTAAAATCAGCGTTACTAACATTCACAGATAAAAAGCTAATCCTTCCCAGCCTAACTATATCTCAATTGGTTCTGAATGCTTATCCTTACAAACAGGTGACTTAATGATGCTCAGCATCTCACCAGATCGGGCCTTCGATTGTGAAGTCCCTTTGGGCAGAGGCCATAGCTCATTCTATGATTTGTAAAGCACCGTGTGCATTTATCGCACTATGGAGCAGGACTTAATAATAAAAATGAAATAGTCTGGATTCTAAGCGTCTTAATGTAGAACCTTTTTGTATCTCAGTGGCCATTCCCTAGCTCACTGAGAAATAAACGCAGCTGTTTGTGGTTTCCAGTGAGGGTGCACAGGCATTCCAGAGCGCTGCTTGTGTAAAAAAAAATGCTGTCACGCCACCATCTACAAAGTGAAACAAAGGGCTGATTCATGTACTTGCCTAGCTGTGAACCTGGGTGAATGCTCAAACTGACTGAGATGGATTTGGAGGGAAAAAAACAGAGCCGGATCTGAGCTGAAATTCAGCTTGGCATGTGAGAGGGCTGGAATCCAAATCTGGATTTGGATCAGAATTTCACAGCTGGACCCCATGCCAGGAACGAGGCAAACAAAAATCCTGGGTCTTTTCACTCCAAACTTTGCAGAGGAGTGGGAAGGAGGCTTGAAATTTAGAGAGAAGGAGGCCCTTCTCTAAAAACCACCACCAAAACATTCTGCCTATTTAGGCCTTGGGTGACACCATAAAAAGCTACAATGTACCAGTGAGTTGGCCTTTTGGCAAGTGCTCCGTGACCCATTGTTAGCACTGAGCACTCTCAAAATCACACTGAAATGAATAAAATCCATCTGTGACTCTGGGGCAGGGACTATCTTTTTGTTCTGCATTGTACAGTGCCTGGCACACTAGGATCATGGTCCATCAGTGGGCTCCTTGACGCTACCACAAAATAAATAAATAATCTAAGTCTTTGTATCACACTCATGGGTGGACACAGATTAGGCAGGAAGGGGAGCTCTTTGCACCAGCCAAAGAGGGGGAAGAGCACTGCTTAAACAAGCAAGGAAGAAGAAAGGAAGATATGTTCTCCCAGTCTCCTTACTTTAACCCCTGATGCGTGTCACTGTGGTATCTGAACACCTAAACAGTCTTTTCTTTCCTTTTCACCTGAGCAAAAAACCATAGTCAAGTATTAGAGGAACAATATATAAGAAAAGGAAGTTGTGACTAAAATAACTATGGCTTGGAGGTCAAAATATTAGCTACCAGCATCTAATCAATATGATGATCCATTAAGGAGAGTTTTCAAGCGGTCAGCATAGGTGCTGGAACTAGAGGTGCTGGGGGTGCTACTTCACCCTCTGGCTTGAAGTGGTTTCCATTATATACAGGGTTTACAGTTTGGTTCAATGGCTCTCAGCACCCCCACTGTACACATTGTCCCAGTGCCCCTGGCCATCAGAGTAGAGCACTTGGGATACAGGACTCCTGGATGCTATTCTTGGCTCTACTACTGACTCACTGTGCAGCCATGGGTAAGGCATAGTCTACATTAGAAAATTAGGTCAACATAAATACGTTGCTCAGGAGTGTGACAAATCCACACCCCTCAGTGGTGTTGTTAAGCTGACCTAAGTCCCTGTGTAGACACTGCTGGGCCGATGGAAGTGCAGCTACTGCCTCTCTGGGAGGTGGATTACCCATGCTGATGGGGAACCCCTCCCACTGGTGTAGGTAGTGTCTACACTGATGCACTAAAACGGTGTGGCTGTGCTGCTGTAGTGTTTTAAGTGTGGACAAGCCCTGTGACACTCAGGTTGACTAAAATAGCCTCTAACATTGGGGACATCAGCTAGCAAACAGAAAATTGTGGCATTCAGTACCATATTTAGTGTCCACTTTTATAAACTGAAACCTGGCCCTCTGCGCCTCAGTTTACTCAGTCTGTACATATGAAGCCGTTGTGAGGACTTATTGAAATCTTCAGGAGGAAGGCCTCTAAGATTCTGTTCACACACAGTCCTATCACTCCTGTTGGTGTCACTTGCTGAAAGGTAAAGTTACACATGGTGTGTGAACGGCTAAAACTAAAAGTACTGAGTGATGCAGCTGGACCTACTGGATGCTGTGCTGATATAGCCTAAACCACTGCTATAGTCATTGGGAGACCTGGAGGAGCTTGGTTATCACAGACTTTGCTCTAAACTAAACACAGCTGAGCATACTGTCAAGGTGATATACAGCTCATGCTGCCTGCATTCGTTATACTGTCCTTCTCCGGTAGGATGAACAGTAGCAGCATCACCACAGGAGCTAGACATCTTCTGACTCACCTAGTCAGAGTGAAGGCTTTGTGATGGCAGCCTTCAAAGTGGAGGGGGGTGGCTGCAGTGCACGGAAGGGTGTATGGGAAGGAAGGAGAGGTCTTTTTCTCTGGAAAATTTTAAGGGATTTCAGAATGTTTCAGAATGCCAGTGCCTTGGAGCTACCCATATGTGATATCATTAATGCTGCCTGCTCCATTAGCTGGGCAATCCAAGCCACCCTTCACTATTTAACAGATAATTACATGCCTAATCTTGTGTAAAATTGTAACAGTAATGACATCACAGCAGCCACTCTAAAGGTCAGATGTAAGTGACTTGGTTCACTGTTTTCTTTAGCTGTAAGGATCACCTATAAGTTATGATCCTTTCACAGGAACAATGGAATGTGAAATCTCCACGATCCTTCTTCTGAGGGCCTTTAGGGGAAAAGAAACATTTCACATGGAGGAATCTGAAACTAAATTAATATATGCTGGTTCAGTGGTTTGGTTAGACAATACGTTTCTTTCCCCCCCTCAGGATTGGACTGTGAATCTCAGTCCTTATCACCCAAAGCTGCAAAATAATTTCCCTATAGTATTGGAGCAGCCCCACTGATAAAAGGAAATACTTTTTCACACAACACATAATGAGACTGTGGAACTCATTGCCAAATGATGCTACGGAGGCTTAGAATTTAGCAAGATTCAGAGAGGGACTGGACATTTATATGAATGACAGCCATCTCCAAATTTATAAAATAGTATCTACTAAAAAGAAAAAAAGAGTTTTGAAATGGACATAAACCCTCAAGATCATGTCTTAAAACAATCTCTGATTATCAGGAGTTAGGAGAGACTTTCCTGTGGGGAAGATTATCCAGCATCTGCCTACTGAAGCAGTATCTTGTACCTTTCTCCGAAGTACTTGGTGCTGGCTATTCTCAGAGACAGGATTAGAAGGACTTTGGTGTGATCCAGTATGGCAATTCTTATGTTCCTATTTCAATGGGGTTAATATGGAGATTGGAAAGGGAGGCTGTGTTTTGGTTCTTGCAAAATTCAACTGGTCCTTGGGATCAGGGTTCCATTTTATTTAAATCACCACTGTTCCAGGGCAGGATTTGGGGGAGCTCAAGGTGTGCCGAAGTAAGCAATCCATCAACAGCATTAAAATAGAGTCCAACTCCCACTAGTGTTTTCAAGTACATGTTACATTTATTCCCTTTCCTGTGCTGCATTTTCTTAGGGGTAGACTTTGATACCCTCACTCAGAATGAGTAACAGTATTCTCCAGGAGCAGTCCTGCTGCTTTCAATGGCACTACTGTGGCATAAGAAGATCTGGGCAAAATGTTTTTTGGCAAATAGCAAATTTACCAAAAAAATGCATTTTGAGAGGTGCCAAAAAATGCATTTTGAGAGTCACCAAAACTATTCATGAATATGGGTTCATTTAAGTTTCAGCCAAAAAAAAAAAAAAGGAGGGGGGAGAGAAATGTTAAAGGTTTGTTTCACCATTTTTGAAACATTTTGCTTTGAATCAACATGACATTTAGAAAATGTCATTTCAAAATCACGTGCAAATGATTCATTCAACCTGAACAAATTTTTTTTAGTTTTTCATTTGATGAAAGAAACAAACAAAACAAACAAACAAATGGAAAAAAATCAATTTCATTTTGAAATGAAACAATTATTTTTTTTTGGCCACTGAAGTGAAAAAAATTAATTTGCTCAGCTCTAGTAATAAGGTACTGCTTAACAGGAGTAAGGGTGGAAGAACTGGGCCTCTGCTCTTTAGTTAGCTGTGGAGAAAATATTTCAGGGTTTCAATTTTGGTCTGCAGCTATGTAAATAAAGTATCTTACTGCAAATTTGACTATGAAACAAAATTGCTCTGGGCTGTTATTAGCTCCTCTAGAAAGAGGAGACAGCAAGGGGGAGCAATGTTTGCTTTCTATCAAGTGCTTAGTATCAAGAACATTAACTTTTTAGTTCACATCTTTCAGATCTGTTTGTTGTCCTAGGGATGCAGCAAACTATCCATGGGAGGTTTGGCTACTGCTGAACATGGGGGAGGCAATACAGCAATTACACACACACTGTGGGTATTATCCTCACAGGTGTGATGTCACAGGGCTGTAATTATTATATACTTACACTTCAAGGGAAATATTATGTTGAATTCAGCAGTTTCTATCTCCATTTAAATGGTGTGCACAGGTACCAACATACTTCAGAAATAGAAAATTTCAGCTCATGTTTTCACACCCTTGGTATAAATATAGAGTGAAACATCAGTAGCTGCCTAGAACTTCATTGTTGCCACTACGCTGCATACAATAGTCCTTTGGCAATTCCAGCTAGCGTCAGGGATGTAACTTAGATCTTCTGCCTCAGAAGCACAGCAAAAGGAGATTCTTTCGCAGCAGTATAGGGTCTGTGACACATAGCCGAGCAGCTCTGAATTAATCCATTAGAGGGAAATGGATATACATTGTAATCAGATCATGATAGCATTTATGCACTAAGGCCCTACTCCTGCTGAAGTCAATGGCAAAACTCCCATGGACTTTAATGTGGCAGGATTAAGTCCTAACACTTCTGCCATTTACTGTGACAGTAACTGGAAATACACTCCCACTACAGCGCAAATCAATTCAACAGCACGCATGTCATCATTACAACTAATAATAACAGGTACAGTGCTGTAAATTTAATGGTGCTTTTGATGATCTGGCAAAAAGAGTTTAATATGAGACAGCCAAAGACAAGAAAAGATGTGGTAGCACAGTTCAGGGGAAGAGATAGGAAGGAGAACAAGGTACGAAAGATTCCTGGGAGAAAAGGGTTTGAGGCGGGAGAAAGAATGTGTTTGGTGGAATGGATGGGGGAAAGTGTTTCAAGCTGAGAATGGGAGCTCGAGTGGAAGGAAACAGTAAAGAGAGAGGGAATACAGGGAGTGAAAGGAAGAAGGAGGAAATGAGATCAGAGGGGTAGGAGAGGCCACTGAGTGAGGATGAGAGAGTTTAACGGGATGTGGTAAAAGACAGAAAGGTGGGGGAGGGATTCAGTTTCTTAACACATTTTTCAAATGTTTAAAAACTAACGTTCCATTCAGTTTCTTTCAGAATTGCCATGGCTTCTTCTAAGCCTCTTGGCTAAGAATAAATGCAGTGTGGTGTCAGTTTAACATGTGCTCTGTCCTATCCTCCATATGGGACTGCAATGGAGATAGACTCAGTGATCTTAGGAGATCCTATTACTTCCTGGAGAATCGCACAGGCTCATTTCTCACTAGAAACTCTGCTCATGCTTCAAGCTATAACTACAATGAAGATTGGAAGCTGTTCTGAATGGATTTAAACCCGTTCCTCCTGCCCTCACACCCATTACCATCTCTGTTGCACCTGAGCAGTGAGCATCATTATGCTAAGTGTAGGAGAGGGAATGGTAGCTGATGACTGCTCTAATTTATATTGGGGATTGACCTGGTGTCTGGAGGGCTTAAGGATCAGGCAGCCAAAAAAGGGTACTTTTGTTTTCTCTCTTCTTGGCTTCACTGACATTGTGGAGGATGTGGCCCCAAAATGCTGGGTGTGGTGCTCTGTCCCATCTAGTGGCAGTGAGACCACCTTAGAGAGAGAGATAAAACGAGTCTTCTCTACAGCCTTAGCTAACAGTCAGGTGGCTTTTAGCTCATGCAGTAGAGGCTCAGGCACCAAACTCCAGAGGTCCCAGGTTTGATCCCACCCGCTGATGACCGGTGTTCTTCGGCCTTACATAAGGATGGCAGGATCAGACTCACCTGTATACAAAGCACTCTAAAGCAGTGCTTCTCATAGTTGTGCTGCCGCTTGTTCAGGGAAAGCCCCTGGTGGTCCGGGCCAGTTTGTTTACCTGCTGCGTCCACAGGTTCATCCAGTCGTGGCTCCCACTGGCCGTGGTTCGCTGCTCCAGACCAATGGGGGCTGCAGGAAGGGCGGCCAGCACATCCCTCAGCCCGCGCCACTTCCTGCAGCCCCCATTGGCCTGGAGCGGCAAACTGTGGCCAGCGGGAGCTGCGATCGGCCGAACCTATGGATGCAGCAGGTAAACAAACTGGCATGGCCTGCCAGGGGCTTTCCCTGAACAAGCGGTGGACTGGCCTTGAGAAGCACTGCTCTAAAGTACTGTAATAGAGGCCTGGTCTACACTACGCGTTTAAACCGATTTTAGCAGAGTTAAACTGATTTAACGCGGTACCAGTCCACACAACGAGGCCTTTTATATAGATATAAAGGGCTCTTTAAATCGGTTTCTGTACTCCTCCCCAACGAGAGGAGTAGCGCTAAAATCGGTATTACCATATCGGATTAGGGTTAGTGTGGCTGCAAATCGACAGTATTGGCCTCCGGGCAGTATCCCACAGTGCACCATTGTGACCGCTCTGGACAGCAATCTCAACTCGGATGCACTGGCCAGGTAGACAGGAAAAGCCCCGCGAACTTTTAAATTTCATTTCCTGTTTGGCCAGCGTGGAGCTCTGATCAGCACAGGTGACCACGCAGAACTCATCAGCACAGGTAGCAATGCAGTCTCCTGAAAATCGAAAAAGAGCTCCAGCGTGGACCGCACGGGAAGTACTGGATCTGATCACTATATGGGGAGAGGATTCAGTGCTAACAGAACTCCGTTCCAAAAGACTAAATGAAAAAATATTTGAAAACATTTCCAAGGCCATGATGGAGAAAGGCCACACCAGGGACACAGTGCAGTGCAGAGTGAAAGCTAAGGAGCTCAGACAAGCCTACCAGAAAACCAAAGAAGCAAACGGAAGGTCCGGGGCTGGGCCGAAAACATGCCGCTTCTATGCTGAGCTGCATGCAATTCTAGGGGGGTCTGCCACCACTCCCCCACCCCTGTCCCTGGATTCCGAGGTGGGGGTGGTAATCTCAGCCATGCCTGAGGATTCTGTGGATGGGGAAGATGAGGAGGAGGAAGACGAGCTTGCAGAGAGCACACAGCACTCCATTAGCTCCAACAGTCAGGAGCTTTTTCTCACTCAGACGGAATTACCCTCCCAGCCCTCCCAAGCCACTAGCCCAGACAGTGAAGCCATGGAAGCGACCTCTGGTGAGTGTACCTTTGTAAATATAAAACATGGTTTAAAAGCAAGTGTTTTTTAATGATTGATTTGCCCTGAGGACTTGGGATGCATTCACGGCCAGTACAGTTATTGGAAAAGTTTGTTAATATATCTGGGGATGGAGCAGAAATCCTCCAGGGACATCTCCATGAAGCGCTCTTTGAGGTACTCCAAAAGCCTTTGCAGAAGGTTTCTGGGCAAGGCAGCCTTATTCCGTCCACCATGGTAGGACATTTTACCATGCCATGCATGTAGCAAGTAATCGGGTATCACTGCATGACAAAGCCTAGCTGTGTATGGTCCTGGTGATTGCTGGCATTCAAGAAACATCCGTTCTTTATCTCGCTGTGTTATCCTCAGGAGAGTGATATCGTTCATGGTAACCTAGTTGAAATTCAGGAATTTAAGTAAGGGGACAGAGATGGCCATTCCTACTGAGCTGTTTGCCTGTTGCTTAAAAGAAATCCTTCCTTGCACGCAGCCAACCGGGGGGAAGGGAATAGCGCTGAGCTTTTTCGCATTTGACTATCAGGGATCTTCCCTGCTACCAGCCACGCGGTGGGGGGAGTGAAGGGGGGTGATTAGCAGTGATCTTCCATGATAGCAGCCATGTGGTGGGGGAAGGGGTAAAGCGATCATCCCACAGAATTGGAGGAGGGGGGTGGCTTCTGCTGCTGCATGTTAACAGAAGCATCACTGAATGGGATTTGCTTGGTTTTTGGGAAAGGAGGGCACTGTGTATATGAAGGCTGCAGAAGCTAAAAGACAATAGCTTACCATGGCTGCATGCAAGCTGAATTCTGATGCCCGGGCCTGCATCTGTGAGATCTGTAACACCAGAGCCGCAGGCACTCAATATTAAGATGCAAAATGCGACCTTGTAATGAAAACACATGTGCTATGTAAGGTGAATAGTGTTGTTCACTGTGAAAGAGTATAACCATTGTTCTGTAAAATGTATCTTTTTAAATACTTCTCTCCCTTTTTTCCCTCCTTCATGCAGCTGCACATTTTTCAAGTCTCCCTACTCCATCCCGAAGGCTATCTCACATAAGGCAGAGGAAAAAGAAGACGTGAGACAAAATGTTCCCGGAAATCATGGAAGTGACCCGCAATGAAAGAGCGCATCTGAATGAGTGGAAGGATGTGGTATCAAATTACAGGAAAGATGCCAGTGAATGTGAGGACAGGAGGGACTCTCGAGATGAGAGGTGGTGCCAGGAAGATGAGAGGTGTAGGCAGGAAGATATGCGGTGGCGGGATGCAACGCTGGGGCTGCTGCGTGATCAAACTGATATCCTCCGACGTCTGGTGGAGCTTCAGGAAGAGCAGCGGGGTCACAGAATGCCGCTGCAGCCCCTGTGTAACCACCCTGACCACTCACCATGTTCCATGTCTTCCTCATCCAGACCTGTAAGAACGCGTGGGGGAAGGCTTCATGCACCCGCCCACTCCACCCCCGTGGATAGCCCAACCAAAAGGCTGTCGTTACATTGAAATGTTTTTAGTAGCCTTTTTCTTCCCTCTTATCCTCCTCCCAAACCATACCCGGGATACCTTGTCATTTCTCTCCCTCTTTTTATAATGACTTTTTAATAAAGAAGACATGATTTTTAAACGATAGTGACTTTATTTCCATAAGCAAGCTGTAATCGAAGGGGGAGGGTGAATTGCTTACAGGGAATGAGTCAATCAAGGGGGGGAGTTCATCAAGGGGAAACAACACAACAGTACCCTGGCCTGTGATGAAACTCGTTTTCAAAGCTTCTCTGATGCGCACCGCTTCCTGGTGTGCTCTTTTAATCGCCCTGATGTCTGGCTGCGCGTAATCAGCGGCCAGATGATTTGCCTCAGCCTCCCACCCCGCCATAAAGGTCTCCCCCTTACTCTCACACAGATTGTGGAGCACACAGCAAGCAGCAATAACAAAGGGGACATTGGTTTGGCTAAGGTCTGAGCGAGTCAGTAATGTGGCCAGCGTGCCTTTAAACGGCCAAATGCACATTCTACCACCATTCTGCACTTGCTCAGCCTGTGGTTGAACAGCTCCTGACTACTGTCTAGGCTGCCTGTGTATGGCTTCATGAGCCATAGCATCAAGGGGTAGGCTGGGTCCCCCAGGATAACTACAGGCATTTCAACATCCCCAATTGTTATTTTCTGGTCTGGGAAGTAATTCCCTTGCTGCAGCCATTTAAACAGAGTAGTGTTCCTGAAGACGCGAACGTCATGAACTCTTCCTGGCCATCCCATGTGGATGTTGGTGAAACGTGCCTTGTGATCCACCAGTGCTTGCAGCACCATTGAAAAGTACTCCTTGCGGTTTATGTACTGGGTGCCCTGGTGCTCCAGTGCCAAGATAGGGATATGGGTTCCATTTATCGCCCCCCACCCCCCAGTTAGGGAATCCCATTGCTGCAAAGCCATCCACTATGACCTGCATGTTTCCCAGCATGTTTCGTAGCAGCAGCTTAATGATTGCTTTGGCTGCTTGTATCACAGCAGCCACCACAATAGATTTTCCCACTCCAAACTGATTCCCGACTGACCGGTAGCTGTCTGGTGTTGCAAGCTTCCAGAGAGCAATTGCCATTCGCTTCTCAACTGTGAGGGCTGCTCTCATCTTGGTATTATGGCGTTTCAGGGCAGGGGAAAGCAAGTCACAAAGTTCCATGAAAGTGCCCCTACGCATGCGAAACTTTCGCAGCCACTGCGAATCATCCCACACTTGCAAAACTATGCGGTCCCACCAGTTTGTGCTTGTTTCCTGGGCCCAAAATTGGCGTTCAATAGCTAGAACCTGCCCCATTACCAGCAGGATCTCCAAAGAGCAGGGGCCCGCGGTTTGAGAGAATTCTGTGTCCATGTCCTCATAACTCGAGTCGCTGCTCTGCCATAGCCGCCTCCTCCTCCTCGCCTGGCTTTGCAGTTCCCGGTTCAGAATAGACTGCATGAGAATGCGCGAGGTGTTTAAAACGTCCACAATTGCGGTATTGATCTGAGCAGGGTCCAAGCTTGACATGGTATGGCGTCTGCACAGTTCACCCAGGAAAATAGGTGCGAAACGGTTGTCTGCTGCTTTCAGGGAGGCAGGGGTGAGGCTGTACCCAGAACCACCCGTGACAATGATTTTTGCCCCATCAGGCACTGGGATCTCAACCCAGAATTCCAAGGGGAGGGGGAGACTGCGGGAACTGTGGGATAGCTACGGGATAGCTACCCACAGTGCAAAGCTCCAGAAATCGACGCTAGCCTCAGACCATGGATGCACACCGCCCAATTAATGTGCCTAGTGTGGCCGCGTGCACTCAACTTTATACAATCTGTTTTACAAAACAGGTTTATGTAAAATTGGAATAATCCCGTAGTGTAGACGTACCCAGAGAAACTATTGCATTGTATACCAGAGCAGCAAGAACAAATATCCCATCTGTGAGCATATAAAACCAGCGGCATTCAGGCTGTTACGAGAGTGTTCACAGAGGAAGAAAGGCTTGGAAAATCCCCCTCAAGTTACATGAGTCAAAATACCTGCTTTTTCTGCAGGTCTTTACACAAATGCCAACATTTGCAGAGCTGGTTCTACTTGAGGCCATAACTGAAAATAAATACTACTGCAAATCAGGGATGCAGAAGAACAGAAGTAAAGCCAGCGTGATCTAAGAAGAACAGCTATAAAGCAACTAGCTAAAGGAAATGCATCTGCATTAGTGGAAGACAGCTACCACTTAGGGAACATTTAACACCCCAGTAGCAGCCACACTAAATTGTGCAGTGGAGCAGGCAGTATCAGACGGCGTGACTCTACTTCAGCGCTGACATTTACTGTAGGACAACCAAATGGTACAGAATAGGAACAGACCTCAGTGCAAGATAATAACCTACATAAACAGCTCTTAGTTATCTGCAAATTTTTGAGCCACAATGCTGAATGTTGATTAAAGCAATTGGCAAATGACAGTGTACAGAACTCCATTGGTATATGCTTGTAGGAGATCTCATGGCTTACTCCTATGCAGAATTGCCCTCACAGATACCTATATGTTTTTCAGCTGTCTGATCTGTCCTTTTGTTGAAGTAGCTGGGGTTTCCTCTCTAGCACGTCCCATGACCAGTGGCACCAACAAGCGCCATGCTAGCAAGTGTTCCTGTCAGTCATTAGACTCTGTAAATGCCACCTCTAAAGTGTGGGAGGCGGTCAGCATTGTGGAGGAGAAAGATGGGTGCTCTCGGTAAGCTGATGCTGCCTCTGAGAAGAGCGTAAGAAGGTTGATGGAGGATGTTGCTGCCCTATGACTTCTGCCTGTTCTCTGCCCTCCTCCTGCACCTTCCTAAGGTGTAGTTCCCAAATCCCAAATGGGGAATTCCACATTTGAAATGTGGGGTTCATATGGCATGAGGGGTCACCATCATGAGGGTGGAGTTAGCTAGCTATAGAAAACAAGAGGATTTTGTTTTTTAAAAAGGGAAAATGTCTTGACTTGAGGTCACTGCCTATGATTTTTTTCTCAGAGTATTTCATTATTAATATTTCTCCTAGTGCTTGCAAGAATAAAACAGACCTATGCAGAAAGGGTGACACATTTATACCTCTGTGCTGCAGGCCTGCACTCAACCTATAGGCTACATGTCACTTTCCCCACACTTAACTTCTCTTAACTTCCCAGTTCTCATCTCACTTTTTACCTGTCGAGTTTGTGCTCCTTCTGTAATGCTGGATTTCCATGTTGGGGGAGGAAGAGGGATGGAGGATGCGGGAGAAGAGACACATCTGAATACTCTCTTGAATCTTGCCATTTAATTCTGCTATGTAACTTTTTGCCTTCCTGCTCCCTCTCTTGTTTAGGGAAACATGCTTTCCGTGACTATGTTTAAAAACCTCTGAACTGAGTGTACAGAATTTAAATTCCTCACTTTTGACTTGAGGACTTTTTGGACCAGCTTCCTAATTTGTGTTGATATCCCTCAGACATGGCCCAGAATGTTCGTGTCACTTGATAGTTTTTAGTATGATCCCTCGCCTGAGGATGCTGAATTGAATTATACTGGTCACTACTACTTCTTAAATCAGTGATAGTGAGTTTTTGAATCAACTACCATATGCTCCCTAGATTACCGATAAGGGAGGGACTGCTGTGCAGTGGTTACTACCCGTGACTAGGAGCTGAGGAATCCTGGGCTGGATCCTTGGCTCTGCCTCTGGGTATGTCTGTGTTGTAATCATGGGATGTGACTGCAGCTCCAGTTGACTTGGCTATGTTAGGTACTGGAACAGTAAAGCCACAGCAGCAAGTGCTTCAATATGGTTCGTAAAAGCCTTCCCGGGACCCTACGTAATTGCTTATGTGGCTAGCCCATGCTGAAGTACATTCTGCCACAGCTTCACTACTCCAGTACCTGAGCTAATTATATTCAAGTTAGCTTGGTTATGTCTACACAAGCTGCCATCACACCCTGTGAATATGGTATAGACATACCCACTGACTTGCTGAGTGACCTCTAGCCAGTCATTGAATGTCTCCAGGCCTCAGTTTATTCCTCAGTAGAATGGAGATAATATTCCCCCTCTGTACTTGTGGGGGCTATTTGTATGGCAACTTGAGATGACTGAATGAAGAAAATCTGGCCTTTATTATTTTCCTCATCATCTGATGATGATGAGTTTGCAGTCCCAGCACGTGGCAATCACATCTCTTGACGCACTGCAGTCAACGGGGATTGTTGTCCCTGGGGAACAGCAGGGGATAATTGTCACCTCTGCCTGTCAAAACTCAGTAAACATTTTAAAGCTTTCTGTGCCCTGCCAATTGTAAACACATTTGCATTTACGTAAGAAATGACATGTTAGACAGCCACTATATTCATCGTTTCAAATGCTCCCAGGGTCCTGGGGAGGGCAGGGACTATATGTAAAATGGTCCAGCTTTGTGTGGTGCGTCCAGGAGCAGCAGAAATGGCAGCAGCAAAAAGCTGGAAGACATGAGTTTCCACTGTCTTCATAGCACACAGAACCCCACTGGGACTTGAGTGGAGAAGTTTGAGGTTTGGAATCTAGCCCTAACAGAGATCTCAGGACACTACATTAAGGAGGGAGGATGTTGAAGGCAACAATGGTGGAAGTACATGTCTAAATGTTTGAGTTACACAGTCCCTGTTTGAATCTTACCGGCATGACCAGCATTGTCACATGTAAACAGGAGCTGCATGGAAAGGAGGGAACATAGAATAGGAAAAATAAAAACTGCGGTTCTCTCTGGCATTAGCCCTCCATTTCCATCTTAAACCAGAACGTAGACTGGTGGTCGTTTGCTTCTAGCACAGAGCTTGAGCTGAAGTCTTCATCCTACTTCTCAATACCAAAAAACCCTTCTCCTCCTCCTTAGCCTTGCTTTCCTGGGCATATAATTGGCCAGATTTCAGAAGAACTCAGTTTCTGTTTAGGAACCAGATTTTCAAAAGAGTTGGGTGCACTTTCGGAGTGGATTACTTGTGAACATAGGTTCATGAGTGTCACAATGGGAGCTGCTGGGAGCTGGGCACTGTTGAAAATCTGCCCCTTATTGAGGTGCCTATGTTGGAGCTGAGCTCTTAGAATCGTAGAATATCAGAGTTTGAAGGCACCTCAGGAGGTCATCTAGTTCAACCCTCTGCTCAAAGCAGGACCAATCCCCAACTAAATCATCACAGCCAGGGCTTCGCCAAGCCTGACCTTATAAACCTCTAAGGAAGGAGATTCCACCACCTCCCTAGGTAACCCATTCCAGTGTTTCTCCACCCTCCTAGTGAAAAAGGTTTTTCTAATAGCCAACCTAAACCTCTCACACTGCAACTTGAGACTGTTACTCCTTGTTCTGTCATCTGGTACCACTGAGAACAGTCTAGACCCATCCTCTTTGGATCTCCCTTTCAGGTAGTTGAAAGCAGCTATCAAATCCCCCCTCATTCTTCTCTTCTGCAGACTAAACAATCCCAGTTCCCTCAGCCTCTGCTCATAAGTCATGTGCTCCAGCCCCCTAATCATTTTTGTTGCCCTCTGCTGGACTTTTTCCAGTTTTTCCACATCCTTCTTGTAGTGTGGGGCCCAAAACTGGACACAGTACTCCAGATGAGGCTACACCAATGCCGAATAGAGGGGAATGATCACTTCCCTTGATCTGCTGGCAATGCCCCTGCTTATACAGCCCAAAATACCATTAGCCTTCTTGGCAACAAGGACACACTGTTGACTTATATCCAGCTTCTCATCCACTGTAACTCCTAGGTCCTTTTCTGCAGAACTGCTGCCTAGCCACTCGGTCCCTAATCGGTAGCAGTGCATAGGATTCTTCCGTCCTAAGTGCAGGACTCTGCACTTGTCCTTGTTGAACCTCATCCTCTAATTTGTCTAGGTCCCTCTGTATCCTATCACTCCAGCATATCTACCACTCCTCCCAGCTAAGTGTCATCCACAAACTTGCTGAGGGTGCAGTCCACACCATCCTCCAGATCATTAATGAAGATATTGAACAAAACCGGCCCCAGGACCGACCCTTGGGGCACTCTGCTTGATACCGGCGGCCAACTAGACATGGAGCCATTGATCACTACCTGTGGAACCCGATGATCTAGCCAGATTTCTATCCACCTTATAGTCCCTTCATCCAGCCCATACTACTTTAACTTGCCGGCAAGAATACTGTGGGAGACTGTATCAAAAGCTTTGCTAAAGTCAAGGAATAACATGCCCACTGCTTTCCGCTCATCCACGGAGTCAGTTATCTCATCATAGAAGGCAATGAGGTTAGTCAGGCATGACTTGCCCTTGGTGAATCCATGCTGACTGTTCCTGATAACTTTCCTCTCCTTTAAGTGCATCAGAATTGATTCCTTGAGGACTTGATTCATGATTTTTCTGTCTATACTGTGTAACTCTGAAGTGATATGCTAAAAGGAGATTCTCTTTGACCGTATAAATGGTTAGCTCATTACTATATACAGGAATGTGCAGTTAGATCTATCTCTGGTCCCCATTACTGTAAGTATCAACCACTCAAACTTTCATGCATTTATCTTCACAACAGAGCAGCAACATAAGGAAGTGCTATTATCCCCTTTTACAGATGGGGAACTCAGGCCATTTGATTTGCCCACCGTCACACAGTAAGTCTGTAGCAGAACAGGGATTTGAACACACTTCTGACAAGTCCTAGGCTAGGGACCTAACCACTAGGCCATCCTGCCTTTCTGGCAAGCCAGCACTCTGATTGAGAAGGTAGAAACAATGGCATAATTACCCTTGGACTAGGTTTAGTGGTTAAAATAGACTGAAACATGGGGGGAAGCCAACAGTGTTTTGACAATACTAGCCAAGGAGTAGGGGAGCCGGGGGAGTGCTGTTTACCGAAGTCAGAGAATTGTGGGGAGAGCTCACTGCTGTTTTGGGACCCATGATAAAGTTAAAAGGACGTGCGCCAAATCCTGGCCCTAATGAAGTCGGCGAGAGTTTTGCCATTGACTTCAGTAGGAGCTGGCTTTGGCCCTGTGTATTTCTACAGCTCTTAGTTTCCCGCATTTCTAAGGGATGTGCCTTGTAAAAATAGAATGGACATTTGCTTTAACTGAGCAATACCTGGCTTTGAAATGTCACCCAACGGCATGTGTCACCCGGGGAAAACTAAGATTAAAAACCTGATGGTGGCTGGGTTTGTGGGTGGGAGTCAGGAGGACAATTTGTAATGTGATGTGGGTGAGGGAGAGAATTTTATAGAAAAAAAAAAAGAGCCCCTCACCCCAGTGGAAATGACAAAGGAGGAACAGAGATACACCAGGGAAGCAGTGGAAGGAAGGAGATAAACAGCAGCAAAACAACCCTCAAAGGAAAAGAGCAAACAGCAGGGGCAGACATGGCAGAAACAGCTCCCTCTCCCACTGCACCCATCTAATTCCTTCAGGGGGCCAATCATCTCTTATCTCCTCTGTTTCAGTCCCTGTGCCACAGTGGACAGCAGCTGGAGCAATGCAAAGGCAGAAGCGATGCTAAAACTACCGCACAGTGGGGACTGAACACTGTGGAATTAGTTATTTTTGAGTCCAGCATTTGGATTAGCTTTAAAAAGAGACATGCAGATAAGCAAGCAGGCAATTACAGCCCAGATGTGCCGTTTGTGAATGGAAAGAGCTACAGTCTAAGTCGGCCATACTGAAACTTTATTTCAGTTAGGTTCCTTTTGTCACCCATTCATCATGGATGCTATAGGAGATGGAATTAAAAAATAAATACAACTCTGTGTTGCCTCAGGCCTGCCTTTTTTTAGTCTTTTAATTTTGTTGTCATTGGGTTTCATTTCTGCTCAGAGAAATACAGCAGTTCAGTTTTAGCTGGTCAGTAAATTGCATGAGGAGCTCAAAATACATAGCTGACAAACACCTATAGTGCCAGATATCTGTTGATTTTTTGGGAGGACACAGTTAGACATGACTAATAATAAATAGCAATTCTATAGGACTTTTCATCAGGTGATCTCAAAACTATTTACAATGGAGACCAGTATTCTCATTATATAGATGGGGAAAATTCAGACACAACAAGCTGAAGTATCTTGGCCAATGTTACCCAGAGGCAGAGCTGGGAATAGGACCCAGAGCTTTGGTGTCGTAGACCAGAGCTAAGACCACACCACCTTCCTAGTAAGCAGGGGGAGTTCTTACTTCAAGTTTAGTTTAAAGACATATTATCATTGCAGGCAACTTATCTTTCTGTTGAGTAACTGTCAGGGGTCCATAAAACCTGTGATCTAATGAATGACCAGAGCAGGGAACAGGGAGTCTGGACTTTTGGGCTTGATTCTTAGCTCTGCCACTGGCTTGATGTGTGACTTCAGGCAGGTCACTTACTCTCTCTTTGCATCAGCTATGAGTTACAAAGGGATCGCACAAAATGGAGTGACTGGGTAACAAAATGGCAGATGAAATTCAATGTTGATAAACGCAAAGTAATGCACACTGGAAAACATAATCCCAGCTATACATACAAAATGATGGAGTCTAAATTAGCTGTTAGCACTCAAGAAAGAGATCTGAGAGTCATTGTGGACAATTCTTTGAAAAACATCCGCTCAATGTGCAGCTGCAGTCAAAAAAGCTAATAGAATGTTAGGAAGCATTAGGAAAGGAATAGATAAAAAGACAGAAAATATCAATGCCACTATATAAATTCCACGATATACCCAAACCTTGAATACTGTGTGCAGTTCTGGTCATCCCATCTCCAAAAAAGATATATTAGAATTGGAAAAGGTACAAAGAAGGGCAACAAATATGATTAAGGGTATGAAACAGCTTCTGTTTGAGGAAAGATTAACAAGACTGGGACTTTGCAGCTTAGAAAAGAGACAACTACAAGGGGGATATGACAGAGGTCTAGAAAACCATGACTGGTGTGAAGAAAACGAATAGGGAATTGTTATTTACTCCTAAACATAACACAAGAATCAGAGGTCACTCACTGAAATTAATAAACAGCAGGTTTAAAGCATACAAAAGGAAGTACTTCTTCATATAATGCACAGTCAACTTGTGGAACTCATTGCCAGGGATGTTGTGAAGGCCAAAACTATAACAGGGTTCAAAAAAAATAAAGAAAAAAAAGAACTAGGTAAATTCATGGAGGATAGATCCCTCAATGGCTATTAGACAAGATGGTTACGGATGCAACCTCATGCTCTGGTGTCTCTAGTCTCTGATTACCAGAAACTGGGAATGGATGAAAGGGGATGGATAACTCGATGATTCCCTCTTCTATTCATTTCCTCTGAAGCAGCTGTCATTGGCCACTGTCAGAAGACAGGATATTGGGCTAGATGGACCACTGGTTTGATCCAGTGATGCCATTCTTATGTTCAGCTTCCTTATCTGTAAAATTGAACATGTAGCACTTTCTCAACACACTGGGCTATGGTGAGGAACAATTAATTGATGTTTGGAAAATGCTCTAAGATCCTTAGATGAAAGGAACTACACAAGTGCCATCTTGTTTTGTGTGCTCAATGGCTGTCACAAATCCATCAGCAATCAGTCTCCTCTTTGTCCCTGCCACAGAATGATACAATTCTGCATTCAGGAGGGATGTACGCAAATACAAGCTATGAACAGTCCCTCTTCTGGAATCCAACAAGGACTTTTGAGCGGAAATTAGTTGTCACCTTAGGAACTAAGAAATGGGTGGATTTGAATGATATTATTTTGCAACAGAGATACAGCGCTGGCTGGCAGACAATGGATAGGCCTGATCTGGAGTAATCATTCATTCATGAACAGCCAGTGGGATCAGGGCACAAGAGGATTGAACTTGCCTCCGGCTTCCTTTTTTCCACTTGGTTAAATTGTGTGCATAAAGATGCAGATAGTACTTTGGAAGAAAGCCACCATTCCCTCTGGTAGTTCTAGTTTAATAAAATAATTACAGTGAAAGCCTTGTTGGGGCATTGTATTAGAACACAGTTTTGTCTTGCTTATGGGGCCACTGTGTGTTATGAACATGTTATAGAATCGTGCTACCGCCTGTAAAGTCCAGGGTTGTAGTAAAGATCCCATAACCCAGTCCCAACCATGCTTGCAAGACCAAACCAATTATAGCATTGTACTAGGGGCTGTATGTAAACCTACTAAGAGAGAGCCCCTGCTCCAGAGAACTTAAAACCTAAATAGACTAGAGAGATAAAAAGGAAGTATTATTACTCCCACCTTACAGATAGGGAATGGAGGCACAGAAAGATAAAGTGAGCTGTCTAAGGTCACATAGGAAGTTAGTAGCAGAGGCAGAACTTAAACCTAAATCTCCTAAGTCCCAGTCCAGTGCTATAACCTCAAGACCATCTTTCCTCTCGGTTATAATACAGCACATTTCACAGAAGAGCACTTCTCAGGGGTGGCATCTTATCATTCCATCCTACCTCCTGTCCACATGCAGAACTTTGCTATTTGAAATTCACCAGCCGCTAGGTCAATGTCCAAAACACAGTCTTATGGCTTAAAATACTGCCCTAGAAAGGCACCAGAGATATTTTTTCCATATATATCTATTGCAGGTTTTTTTTTTTTTAGAGAGAATGTGAATGTTTGGGTCAAATTATAGTACGCTGAAAAAACTTTTTCATAATTTACTAAATGGAGCTTCCTGTTGGCTGGTGAGCCAAAACTTGGGTACATTATGTTTTCATAGCAGACTTTTAGGCCAAAACCAATTTTAGCACAGATTCAGAAAAGCCAATAACAAGAAAGAACAAAAGTCAAGTCTCCTTGAGAGCCCACAAGGTGCATCTCTCTTCCATACCAGGCGACAGAAGCAATGAGAACAAAACACTTGCTGTTTTAGCAGGGTTCTTAGAAATATAAAGATGCAGCAAAAACAAACAAACAAACAAACAAACAAAAAGCACAACAGTTTCAGGCTAACTATCCCAGTACAGAAATGCCAACAATGCTAGGAGCTGGCACAGCAGCTTCAATTTCTCCTATGGCTGTAATCTTTATTAATTACAGCAAGCATACAGTTTATAAGAATGATGCTGCAGTACTATTACTGTTGGACAGTGGTGGTTTGTTTTTTTTTTAATATAAAGAGGTAGATTTTTTTTCCTAGTCATGATTCCTTGGATTAGAATCGAAAGGTTCAGCCTTTGTTTAGCTGAGATAAATGGACATTTCCAACTGCCATGAGTTTCACGGACACTAGTTAAAGCCATGCATTACACTATTAATCCTCTTTCCAGATTATTTTCTTGCCTTCTACGCTATTTTAGACTGTTTCTAGATATGAATTTCAAGAAGGAGGTTTGCAGAAGCCTGTGAAGATGGGCAAAATTTGGGGGTGGCTTGGGTTTTGCAAAACCTCGGAGGTGGATTTCTGAAGAGGTCCATTTCATTCCAGCCCCCATATCCGACAAAGACGAGGAATAAATGGTTCTGTTTTTGACCCATTATTTAGTAGTGTTCTATGCTTGCATTTCCCCTAGATCAGCAAAATGTAACAATGTGATTTTATTCGGTCTTTTCACTCTCTTGAAACAAGAATGTCTGTGCCAAATCCTTTCAGACCAAGGTCTGGCACTGACCAAGGATCTGACTAATATGTTGTTTGATTTGGAGCCCCGATTATCTTTTCAGCTAAAGTGCCAATATTAGAAGTTAACATTCAGCACAGCAGATGGGGAACTGGAGGCAAAACTTCTGTCAGTGATAACAGGACTTTCATGCTTCACTTCCCCTTTTAAATAGGGCTGGGCAAGAATGCCTTAAGGAACCTGTGGCAGCAAAACTGGTTGCAGGAGAAACTTATCATGATTCTCTGGATGCCAGATTGGACATGTAATGCCTGTTTCTTTTTTAGCAGATTATTTTCCAGTAGCTCATGGAAGACATGTCCAGGTAGTGAAGTTCAAGTGCAAATGCCCAGCAGAAATTTCCTTGCCATCAAGGAAAGGAGAAGATCCGGGGGTGAATAATATTATCCAAAGAGCAAAGCTCTGATGTGAAAGAGTTACACCTGGCCACAATATCGTCCAGTGATCAGACCTTAGACTCAAAAGAGATACTTATTGAGGGGCCTGAGTCCACAGACCTCATCAATTAGGATGCAGCTGGATCTCTCACTGCCTCTGACCAGTATGTGCTGGGAACTGCCACACTACAAATGTACATCTCTAGAATACCCTTGGCTGTACTGAGTGTGAGAAAAAGCTATGGGACATGATCACTGAATGACCTGGCTTTTCCTTCCTGTCTTTCCCCTGCATTTATCACTCCTAATAATGGGGGAGATGTAGTGCCTACAAGTAAAAGTGGAGGCGATGTGCTTGCTGCATGCACTCTGCGTTAATCCCGATACACTGAGACTGACCAGGACACACAAACGCTGTAGTAGTTTGAGCTTTTTCCCTTTATGGCCCATTCTGTTTTGTAAGAGCTGCAAACATACAACAACCTCTCTCTCAGCCCTGCCCTGTCTCAATTAGGCAGCACCAAAGAGATAGAAATTTAAGTTGTTGCCATACAGGACATGCTTGGAGATAGGGTTACCAGACAGCAAATGTGAAATATTGGGACTGGAGGTGGGGGGTAATAGGAGCCTATGTAAGAAAAAGACCCCAAAATCGGGACTGGCCCTACTGGTCACCCTACTTGGAGAACACTTGCGCTAGTACAAAGCCATTAACTCTTTAGGTGCTTGCTAAGAACTGAGTGGAATGACCGGATATGCAATACCAGACAGTCTCCAATATCAGTGGCATGGTGAGCATGTCTTAGTCAAGTGTACTATTGAAAGGAGTTTGAGTTATTGGCTTTGCCAACACAGTGCTGCAAACCAGTGATACCAAGGGCTAGGGGACTATGCGTATGACAACCGCTCAATGAAGGATTATGAAAAATTGTATCATGTTAATGCATCTGTGACATGTTCTTGATGATCCTGCCTAGTCACTTCCACATCAGACTGTTTGGGGATGTGGGCTGGAGGAGCAGGAACATTCAGTGGTGAAAATTTTGATCATAATGGGTTAAACTTAATGTTGCTTCAGTTGTTTACAATATTTGAGCACCTCATTGTTCCCATGTAACAGAGGGGGAACTAAGGCATAGCAAGATTAGCATGACTGTCCATGATTACACAGGAAGTCTGTGGCAAACCCAGATCTTCTAAATCCCACATAAATTCCTTATACACAGTACTATCCCTAACATCAAGAGACCTGCACAGGCTCCACAGCACCACAGAATTTGGCCTATCATAACAATCATAGTCATACAGTAATAACTTCTGGTTCTTATCTAGAACTTTTCATCAGGAATTTGCAAAGTGCTTTACAAAGGAGGTCAGTGTCATTCACCCCCTTTTACAGATAGGGAAACTGAGGCACAGACCAGGGAAATGACTTGCCCAAGGTCACCCAGCAGGCCAGAGGCCAAGCTGGGACTAGGACCCAGGTCTTCTGAGTACTAGTTCAGTGCTCTATCCACTAGGTCACACTGCTTTCCGCTAGCGTGTGGTCACGTAGGGCAGACTGTTTTTGGAAATATACCAAGATTCTACATTGTGCCCCTGTTTTAGTGGACAAGTAAATTCTCTTCCTATCCGAGGAGAGGCAAATCTGAAGGGAAAAGTTTGCCATCTGTTTGTGGCTTGGTATAAAGTGGGGCAAAATATTTTACTGAATCAGTATGTTCAATGGACATATAGGTGGTGATTGGTTACCTAAAAATCATCCCCAGGACTGCCATTACAACTACATGATCTAAGCATAATATGAAACAGTTGTGTGTATGTTAGAGGTTGGTTCAGAGTTTTGGTTCAGGTCTGTTACAGGATGCAGTTATCTGGTCCCTCATCAGGTGCATGCCTCTGTCTCAGACACCCCAGAAGCAGGAGACTCACATTCCGCACAACTAACATTAGAATCTCCCCTCCTGAGATTTAGTTTGTAAATATACCAGTTAAATTCCATTATTTGCTCTGGAAATTGCCTCCTATCCATGCTTTAGCCTCAGGCTTCCACAGCCCTCTTACCAGAAACTGCATATAGACCTTCTGCCCTTATATTAGAGTTTGCTACAATCCTTCCACACCTCATCTGTCCTCTCACCAAGGTTTGTGAATAGGCTATTTACCTGTCTTGGCTGCAAGGATCTACAATAGTTCCAGGCAGTCCCTTTTCATAGCCCCACTCAGGCTCCCTTCCCAGTACTTTTTCTTAGAGAAATATCACTGGCGAAGCCTAGTTCACTCCCTCTCACATTAGTCTCCTTGAGACTAGTTAATTTGCTATAGGCAATGAGTACTCATGATCAAGGAATGACATGCTTATTGTATGGGGCACTTCCAAGTTGGAGAGCCACCTGGCCTCTTATTGGATTTGATCATCTCAGTATTCGGATGGCTTTATTCTAGGCTGCAGGATTGCACCACTGATGCCCAAGGCTTCATGTGTTTGCAGGGTTTTATCATGCTCGTTATTCCCACTGACTCACACAGTGTTTGAAGCAATGTGTCTTGTTTATGTGTCTGCTGCTCTGAATATTCCATGGCCCTTCAGGCTGAGAAACAGAGAGAGAGGTGTGTGTGGGGAGGGGGGGGAGGGGGGGGATGGGGAATCAGAAAAGTTTGCTTACGGGGTCCTGAAACATCGCATAGGCCAGCTGCCATCCAATAGTTGTGGAATGACAGGAATGATCAGGTTAAAGGGAAAAGTTCACCATCCAAACCTGCCAAATGTTATGTGGGAAATTACAACCAACTCAGAGCTGTGGAAACTCACATCTACTGCCACAGAACATGCAATACTGTGAGACCCTGAGCCTCCCCTTGAGTTTCAATTGGAACTGGTTCAGAGAAACTTCATCTGACAAATCCTGTCCGTCCTATTTAATCTTTTACTCCACACTCCCAGTATTCCCCCCGGCAGGCGCTCATCCGTCTTTCTCTCCAACAATAAAAAGCTTCTACAATGAATTTCGTATTGCTGTTGATTAAATGAGGAGATGGACATTAGGAAGCAGAGAAAAGTGAGTTAATTTTGCCTGCTGTATATTTTAGGAAAGTGTAACAGTCTCCTCTTAATTTTTACCTTTCTGCTCTCTGTATGCAACCTTCCTCCCTTTCCCAGGCCTCTCTAATACTCCCTTGAGCTCTGGTAATCACACAGGGAATGTTCAAATCAAACCCAAGTGATGCTGTTTTTCAACACTGACCCTGAAGGTTACTTCCACCGGGATACACACATTACAGTTCTTTCATTGCAAAGCTGCTCCTGGGAGAGATCACCATTTTCCTCACCAAAAAAACGAATAGAAGGAGAAGACAGATTTACTAGAAATGTTGCTATTCTTCAGACCCCATCTTGATAGGCCAAATGGTTCTTTTCTGCAATTGTGTTCACTCAATTGAGTTAGCTTAACCTGATTGAAAAGCCTTCTTAACGTTAGTTAAGACAATAGCTAATATCTTTTATATCATTTATGCAGGTCCTGTTGTATCCCAGGCTCCTCGCAGGGTACAATATAAGTAACTGAAAGTATCTAAAAGTGTTAGGCAACCTATGGCACATATGCCAAAGGCAGCACGAGTGCTGATTTTCAGTGGCACTCACCACCTTTCACGCTAAGTGAAAGTACATTTCTTTGACCTTGCCTTCTCTAACACACAGAAAACCAAAAGCCCTACCAAACCAAGACACGTCACTACATATGCTTCTACCCTGGGGTGGGAGGGGGAGGATGAGAGAACAAACAATATGGAAGAGTTGTGAAGTCACATTGCTTAATGCACTACTACAGTGTTTCTCAAACTGGGGCTGCCGCTTGTGTAGGGAAAGCCTCTGGCGGGCCGGGCCGGTTTGTTTACCTGCCCCGTCCGCAAGTTCGGCTGATCGCGGCTCCCACTGGCTGCTGTTCACCACTCAAGGCCAATGGGGGCTGCTGGAAGCGACGCGGGCCAAGGGACGTACTGGCCGCCGTTTCCAGAAGCTCCCATTGGCCTGAAGAAGTGAACTGTGTCCAAAGGGAGCAGCGATCGGCCTCAGTTTGAGAAACACTGCACTACTGGAAGGACTCACATATTATAGTGATGAGTGTGATGTAAGAACCGATATAGAACAGAACAGAAACACTTGGGTTTGGTTCTGCCATAGAACCATGAAGTGACAGACCAAAATACTAGTTTTACCCTTTTTATTGTAGACCCTTTGGAGATTTTAGCATTTGGACTACAACTGTGTGGGTATTTTTTAATTTCTATTAATTAAATTGAGAAAAGTTCGCAAAATCTGAAGCTGATTTCTGGAGAAAGATTCTAAAAACAGACCTCAAGACTGGCACGATGTGGAAGAAAATGCCCTTTCTTCTAACCTTGTTAACATTTAAAACCAGAATTGATTTCAATGGGTATAGCAAGTCCATGCTGAATTTTGACCTTCACATAAAGGAAGGGGCCAGCTGCAGATCTTGCACACTCTGGGTCAGGAGAGAGGTAACATTTTAGGGAGCACTTAGGATATGTCTACATCTACAATTTTGCAGCGCTGGTTCTTACAGCTGTATTAGTACAGCTGTATAGGGCCAGTGCTGCAGAGTGGCCACACTTACAGCAACCAGCGCTGCAAGTGGTGTTAGATGTGGCCACACTGCAGCGCTGTTGGGCAGCTTCAAGGGGGGTTCGGGGAACGCGAGAGCAAACCGGGGAAGGAGCCAGCTTCGCCGCGGTTTGCTCTCGCGTTCCCCGAACCCCCCTGCCAAACCGCAGGGAAGGAGACCTGCTTGCACGGGGGTTCGGGGAACGCGGAGAGCAAACCGGGAAGGAGACCAGCATCGCCGCGGTTTGCTCTCCGCGTTCCCCGAACCCTCCTGCAAACCGCAGGGAAGGAGACCTGCTTGCTTGGGGATTCGGGGAACGCTGAGAGCAAACCGCAGGGAAGGAGACCCTGCTTGCACGGGGGTTCGGGGAACGCGAGAGCAAACCGCAGGGAAGGAGACCTGCTTGCTCGGGGATTCGGGGAACGCGAGATCAACCAGGAAGGAGACCTGCTTGATTACCAGAGGCTTCCTCAGGTATGCTGGGATACCTGCTTATTCCACGGAGGTCAAGAAAAGTGCTGGTAAGTGTCTACACTTGATTACCAGTGCTGGATCACCAGCGCTGGATCCTCTACACCCGAGACAAACGGGAGTACGGCCAGTGCTGCAAACAGGGAGTTGCCGCGCTGGTGATGCCCTGCAGATGTGTACCCTCTAAGTTGCAGCGCTGTAACCCCCTCACCAGCGCTGCAACTTTGTGATGTAGACAAGCCCTTAGACTGAAAACCAAAATTCCCCCTTGCATTAAACAGAAATCTGGATTCAGCAGATCCTTTCTTGTTTAACTCAGGTGCAGTATCGCAGCTCAACCTTTTTACTCTAGGCAACAGTTGATGAATGTAATGTAAAAAGGTATTAATAAACATCTGCCCAGCTCTTAGATTAATAGGGTGAAATTAATGGAAGTTTTAACATGTTCTTATTTTCTAATTATGGCAGATGCTTTTATTTATAAGCATAATAGGGGGGAATGAAAATTGTCTGTGACACCACATCAATATATACAGTAAAATCCAATCATTTAAAGGCATTACACTTGGCTAAAGAATCAAATCAACAAAACGCACCCAACTCCTGAGTAAGGGCAATTCAGCTGCTGGTACGTACTTCATGTAATAAAATGATTATGAATAATTTTACAATAAATCACCGGGAAAAGAATGCACAACCCATTTGGTATATCAGAACGCCTCTCACATGCTAATTGAGAGCCTGATTATGCCAGCCCAACCTTCCTCACCTTGGGTGTAATTTGTCCCTGTGTGGAGGGTCAACACAGGGCCTATGCAGCACTGAAGGCCTCAAGATAGGGCATGAGTGGGACTTCAGTGCTGCATAGAGTGAACAGTACCATGTGCCATGAGCAGCTCCATTGCTTTTAAGGTAATATTCAAAGGAAGAAATTAGCCCCTGTGCAGAAAGATAGCACGAGGCCTGTACGCCACCTGAGTGCTCCTTTCAAAAGGGCTTGTCTCTGCTCTTAGTCAATTTGGATGAAGTTCACCCCTGTGCAAGGGTGTTGCCTATGCTAGAAAGGGTGTATCTGCTTTAACTATTCCAGTATACCCCCTACAGTGGACAAAGTTACATCTATATCAACGTACATTATGGTATACCTATTCCCATACTGGAAGGGCAACAAGCTATATAAGCTGTACAAGGCTCTAGTATAAGGGTAGAACTGTGTCTGCACTAGAGGTCATACAGGATAATTATATTGGTAAGAAATCACACTCCTAATTGACAGTTACACTGGTATGAAAACTGAGTGCAGAGCCTAAAGCAGGAAGAATCAGGCCAGAAACTCTTAGCTTAGCCGTTTGGTATTTACCCTAACATCCTGCCTTTTCAGAGCACTTTGCATCCATGCATCGAAGTATCTGGGGTAATAAAATATGTCTAAGCTGAGGCTTACTGTACTTTCGCTGTCGTTAGCTGTGGCAAAACCAGCTAATGCCGTTAGGTCTGCTGATGAAGGCTCCTTATCTTTACACCTACCTGCGGCTATAAACTATCGTGAGCACGTCCATGGGAACAATATGATCTTTTGCCAGAGAGATAAAGAAAAGAAAATTTCAAACCTTTGCTATGTTTACTTCTCCTAAGAGAGGGGAAAATGCCCATAAAACTTCCATTAAAGCAGACATGTCTCTGCTAGTCATTAGTGGCTTGTTGGCTAAACTCGGAAGCTGTGTTCTGCCCTTACTAGAAGGTGCCAGTGCAGTTATTAAGAGCCGGTGGGGTTTAAACAAGCATGGGAATAACTGAGTCTTTTTTAAAAGGCCATTAAAATAACCCTCTGGATTAAAGGGGAAAGATCAGAAATTTTATAATAAAGACATTTTTCTGATGCGCTCTCTACTTCCCTGAAAAATAGGTTTCATAATCCAGCCAGATCCTCCAATGCCATTGCTTTGAATAAATGTACAGAGTAAAGCAAGTAAATGCTACTTTTTCTATTAATGAGAAGGCATGGTCTTGTGCAATAAACAGAATTCAGCTCACACCTATGCATCAGTATGGTGCTGCATAGTCATCATTCAGCTGTTTAAGTCAGAGCTACAGTGTCTTCTTCACATTCAAATAAGCAAAGCTGAAATTGACAGATGTGTAAAGTGTGATGACATTTAGTTTAGCAGTTCAGGGTCTGATCTAATGCCCACTGGAATGAATTGATTTCATTGACTTCAATGAGTTTTGGATCAGGCCTTTAAATACCACTTTTGAATGTAATCTTGTCAGATTTTCCAAACTATGAAGGTTTGGGCCTGGTCAGTCTTTTTTTAAATGGGAAACCTCAGAACACAGTGAAACTATATAAGCTGCAGGAAGTAATAGTGGTCTCACGGTAGCTGACACTCTCTGCTGAATCTTGGCTGAATCAATGCCTTAGCAGGGTGCTACAGGGCATGGTGCTACTGTAGATGCCATTTTGCAGATGGAATATAAATAACTAGAGTCCTAACTACTTGTGATCCCATGCTATTTTCCAGAAGTCCCATATTTTTCATGTTAGCCCCTGTCTCCCGGTCAAATTGCACATCTACTTTTAATTGCATTTCACATGTCTCATCTTTGAACCCTGTGGCGTGATTCCTTTGGCACTGTTACAATAGTGGCTGTGTTCTACTCCCGAGGTGGCTTTACTTTAACAGCAAGTGAAGCTATTCCTCTGTGCACATGAACATAATGGGCCAATATCATACCCCAGGATCCACATGGAGTAGACTTTCTGGGCACAGACCTCCTCTTTCCTGTTCAGGCAGGATCAGCACAGATGGGGTGGGCAGAGGTGAAATAACTTGCCTAGGGTCATGCAACAGATCAGTGGCGAAACCAGGACTAGACCCCAGGTCTTGGATTCACATGGCCTCTAATAATAGTGTTTGCTCCTTAGTCCTATAGGACTGAGAACATGCAGAGCCCCTGGGTAGAAGAGGCATTTTCCATCACCCCAATGCTGATTCTTCCATCAAGTCAGGTGTGGCATTAACAAGCTTCAAAGGTAATGCTGTCTGCTCCTTGTTCAGTTGAAACATTGTGGTTATAGCAGTGCCAGGGAATAAAGGGGTTTTCAAGGAATGACACAAGATTCTTAGAGGTACAGAGAAAAGTTAATGTGCTGGACTGATGATTCCCATTCTTCTGCAGCTTTTTAACTTCCAGATTAAATAAGATTTTCTCTTCACAACATCAAAAAAGAGGTAACAAAAGGTTGGCAATCTGTTTGGTAGCAAGCCACAGACCCATGCTGCAAATGCAGAATTTTGCAATAGCAAACTGGCTTGACAGAACAGTGCTCTCCGATAGCTATTGGAAAATGAATATTGCAGCTATAACATTGTCGATAGCAGACCACTTTTGAAAGCTGCATATTCTGATAGCCAACTGCTTCAGCAGGCCAAAGGAAAAAAAACTTCTCTGTGACATAGTGCAAAAGGTTGATTTTTCATTTATTTACACATCCGGTACTCACAGAGCTACTGGTTATACATTTTAAACATCTGGCTCAGGCAGTTGACTGGAAAAGCGATGAAATGCTCAGCTTTGACTGAATGTGGGACTTGAATTTCCATTGTTGCAAGAGGTAAAAGTAAAATACAAATGCTAGTAGGAAACAATGTGCCTCTATTGGGCCAAATGCTCCAGACTGATCTTTATGGAATGATGGTGCTTACGGAGATTGGTCAAAAAATGGTGCTTCTTCCTCTTCATTGGCCCTCTTTTTCCTTCTTCTCTAACTCATCTTCCTCTCCTTTCTCACCTGCCTGCTGCTTTCTTTCCCTCCCTTCACCATGCTGACCACTTCTGCTAGTATTTTCCACTAGACCATGTGACCCAGATCTTCAGCAGGGTTAGATGGCATAACATTGCGGATTTCAATAGTGTTATGTGGATTTACCCCAGCTGAACAACTGTCCCAGGGTCTTAATACTACTGCGGATATTTGGCTGTTATACAGGGATTCACATTATTTAAATGCAAAAAATCAGTGTGCATAGAAGCAACGGGGAATGGATCTAGCTACATTAAGACTCCATACTGATGGTCGCTTCTCTTCCAGTGCTCTCTCTTGTGAGCCATGTAGTTCATTGTCACTTTCCCCCTTATCTACACTCCCTTCTTCCTTCAAAAGCCCCACCTTGCTGAGATCCTGCTTTAGGTAGAGGGTGGCTGAGTATGACGCCTTCTGGACTCCATCAGTGCTACTCATTGCCTCCACCTGTGGTAGGCCAAGGTAAGATACACAAGCAGCTCCTTGCCACCCATGAAAAAGGCCACACAGCCTTTTTGCAGCTCCTGGCATCCTGGGAGCAAGGGACCTGGCTTAGATCCCTTCTGGAGCTGCACATTATGTTGCCACCAGCCAACAGGATCACAGAGCTGTGCAAAACTTTGTTACAAACTGAAAATCGGTCCAGATTCAACAACATGGCAAACTTGGGCCATGTCCCAGTAGAATCAAAGCCTGGGTCGATTTATGTTTGAGAGTGGAAACCATGCAAAACTTGGTGGCTTTACATTGTGTCCATTAGAAATACGTGAAACATTTGCAAGAAATTTGAGCTGTGAAAGTGTTATGACGTTCTCCTCAGTGAACAGTGGTTAACGACAGCTTGGCACCCTTGAACAGGTGCTATCGAGAAGGTCTGGAAGAGCAGATGTGAGAGACATAGAGAGGGGAGGCCATTGCCTTTGGAAGTCTGAATTCTATACTTGGGGATCATATGGTAAAATGTGAGTGAAGGCCAAACTGGGACTCTCTCTGAAGAGGCAGCATCATACCCTAGCAGATAGAGAATTGGCTGGGGACTCAGGAGAGCAGCGTTCTATTCTCAGTTCTGCCAACTTGTGCAAGTCAATTCACCTCTCTGCACCTCAATTGCTTGAAATGAGAATCCTTTGTAAACTGTTTTGAGATTTACTGTTGAAAAACACTAGCTAGGTAATATTTATTATGATAAGAGTAATCCTTACAAGAAATCAAATTAGTGGAAAAAAAATCTTGCATACTGTGACCATGTTTGGTTTTTATGCTGAGTTGTTGCGCTAGTTTATAGCCCAGACGCAGCAAATCACTTAAGGCACAAGCTTAATTTAAAGCATATGAGTGTTCTATTGAAATTGGATGCTCATGAGAGTAGTGTTAAAGTTAAGCATGTGCTTAAATGCTTTACTGGATTAAGGCCTCCAGGAGTATTTTCACATATTATGACAAGTTCACACTTCGTGCTGTTGCCTGCAAAATTCTTGTGACATTCTCTGTGGACAGACAGGATTCACCCTTTCAGTCTAAAACATTGCAACACGAAATATTTTCAGTGTAAACTTTTGCACTACAGAAATGTGAGAAACAGATGATTTTGAATATTTCTCTGACATGTAATTTTCACAATGTTTTTTGCAAAATCTCAGCATTCCTAGGGGCTCAAAATGAGACAAAATGAACCTTGTGGAAAGTTGTGTGAAAACTTCCCCACAATTTTTCACAAATCTAGGGGTCCCCGGAAATCAAGCAAAATATGGCTGTTTTGGTTTAATTTTGCTGTGAGAGACAAATGTAGACCCAGTATGATAAGATACAGCCTGAAGTCAATAGGTAGCACCTGGTCTAAGTCTGGATTTGAAGCTAAAACTCAAAATGAAACTCACACAACTGGACACTCTTTGGGGCAGCGACTGTTTTTTCATTGTGTGTGTTCAGCTCCTGGCACATTGGGACCCTAATTCATGATTGGGCCTCTAAGTGCTACTGCAATTTACATACATACATAATGAGGTGCAAACCCTAAGATGTGAGATATGCATGAACCAAAGCCAAAAAAGGATTGTATGAGCCGTTATGAGCCCAAACCACTGAGTTCCAAGCAGCAGTAGGCAGGATTCTCCAATAGGGTGCAATTCACCCCTGTGCCAAGGGCCGGCACAGAGGCTGTGTGCTGCTTAAGCCCTCAAAATAGAGCTCGAGTGGGACTTAAGCGGGCCATAGACCTTGCTGTGGTCATCTTCACAGTGGTGAATTTCATCATTGGGGCCCAATCCAGCTCCTATTTATAATCATGTTAAAATTCGCATTGACATCAATGGGCATAGGGTTAGATTGTCCAGCTACGGAAAATTGCTACATGTTGATCCTGTGGGCTTTCTAACTGGTTTCAGTTCTGCAGCAGTGCTCAGGTCCTGGAGAGTTACTCATGCCAATTGTTTTGTTCTAAAACACTCTAGGGAACAATTTTTTAAAAAGGCCTCATGTTTTTTCTTCCATTTCTACCACTCTCGCTTGTCTCCTTTGAGATGGATGATACTCCCCTATTTCTCTATTCTTCCCTCGCTGAATCATCACTGCTTTTTTTTTGTGGTCTCTCTCTCTCAAAATTGCCTTTTTGGAGACATATAAACAGCTATTGTTGGAGTTGGCATTTCAATTAATTTCAAATTGCCCATTTCCATTCCCAGGCCTATTTTATCATTCTTATTATTTTTATTTAATCTTCTCCTGGGAGTCTGCGTTGATTCTAATCTCTCCCTGTGGTGCTTATCTGTATCAATAGATCAACAGCTTCTGGAATCCAAACTTCTCAGGAAGTAGCCCAAGAGACTTGCTTTTGACTTGAAAGCTTGTGCACCTGATTGATTGATACAGGAGGCCAGCAAAAATGTCTGATCCATAAAATGGCTTTAATCCTGCTCAAAAGAAAATGAGTTTCAACCTTTTTTTGGGCGGTGGTGGGAGGAGGGCAGGGGAAAGAGGTGGTTGTTGCCAGTCTTCTGCTTTCCCTTTTTAATACAGAAATACTTGGCTCAGAGGTAGGAAGGAAGTTTTTGGTTTAACAAAGAAACACTTTCCAGAAGTTGATGATGAGTTGTGTTAATAGTGGGTCCCTCCAAGGAAAGGGGAGATCAACCAGTACCCATGCTATGATGGGGAGAGGAATGGTGCTGGAGCTTGATCCTAGTGGAGTGGGGGATCTGGTAGGGATTCATAGCCTAAATCTGCCATCCTGACCCTTGCTAAAAAGTACCTTCCACCACAAGTACCCCATATACAATTTGCCCCAGGAGTAGCACGGGGAAGGAATGGGGCTTCTGGGAACAATTCCTCTCCTGTTTCCCCCCTTGCTCCAGTGGGGTAGCAATGTACAATTGTCCCTTACCAGAAAGGTGATGACTGGCACATTTTGGGTGGAACCAAGGCTCTGTCTACTCCTTGCCCTCTTTGCCCAATCCCTGCCCTCTTATGCAGTGAAGAGGAGTAGGAGGTGGGCAGTTTCTCCTTATTCTTGTGCTCTTGGCCCCAGAGTCTTGAGATGCTGCATAGAGGCATGTGTGTGGGAAAGTTTAATTTCTCCTATGGTTGTGCGCAGATGCATAGCCTGGACCAAGACCTGCACCACTGGGCACCCCCATGGAATAAAGTATTACTCAACAGGCTTACAGGTGGCAAAATCAGGATCTTCATTATTCCTGCTTGCGGTAAAACAAGCCATCTTCTAAACTGACACCAAATTACAAGTAGCTACAAACAAAGATTTAGTTTTAGACAAAACAGTTTCTTTCAGCCTGCTCAGTGAAAGCCCCTTTTGCCCTGACTTCTTCCAATCCAATTTTGGACCAAGTGAAAAAGGTGGCACCATGAAATCTCAGTGCTTAGCCACCAGGAACAGAGAGAGATAATAGCTCAGCAAAATAAAAAGATTAGGATTATGTGTAGCCTTGTAGGAAATAAGAAGTGAAAGAGTTAATAGAATGCTTGACTGGGAGACGTTGCTAGGACTTGCACAGAATGATAGACTGAGATAGTTCAGTGCTTATCAGCCGCCTCCTGTAAAAGAACATTATATGTCTAATCTATTCCATACGCATAGAAACCTACTTAATTCCATGTGGATTATGGCACTGGAATGTCAGAGACGTGTAATGAAGCTGATCATTCCAAACAGGTGTGTGTAATAAACAAGTAGATTGAGTACAATGAACTGGCCATTAGTGAAATGGCAACACAGTTAGTTTAAAACAGACTGCAGGTCACTGACCCTTCAGATAAAGGGCTGGGGTTCCTGTATAGCTCATCTTTATAGTGGCCTGCACTGCATGTCATCACTTATACTTTAAGCACGCATGACATTTTCTTTCTACAGACTTGTAAATGTTTTGGCCAAACTGATTATGGTTTAATATATTGCAGAACAGAGTAAATATGACACTAATACAGCAATGCATTCAACACTCTGCTTTTAAGAACTAAAATGCTGTACATATTTAGAAACTGTATCATTCTGGAAATTAACAAATTAGCTTAATCAGCATGACAAGTTACAGTGGCATATTTTGTGAAAACAATAATGTTATGATAAAAGCAACTGACAAACCAAAACTCTCAAGGGATTGATCCAACTGCCATTGAAGCTGAGGGAATCTTTCCATTGACTTAATACATGTTGGACTGGGCCCCAAAAGAGTGTCACTCATTGAAGGATTCTGCTTTTGCAGAAATGGTATTAGATTTGCAGAGATAGTATTACCATTCTGTTAAATTACTTTTCCGTATATACTCGTTCATAAGCCGAATATTTTTGGTAAAAATCAAAGAGCAGGGGTTGACTTACAAACAGGTCTACACCAAAACTTGATGATTTTAAACTCTATGGCAAGGATTGGCAATCTCTGGCATGCAGCTCACCAGGGTAAGCACCCTGGCGGGCTGGGCCGGTTTGTTTACCTGCTGCGGCTGCAGGTTTGGCCGATCGTGGCTCCATCGGCCTGTGCTGCTTCCCGCCATCCCCACTGGCCTGGAGCAGCGAACCACGGCCAATGGAGCTGCAATTGGCTGAACCTGCAGATGCATCAGGTAAACAAACCGGCCCGGCCCACCAGGGTGCTTACCCTGGCGAGCTGCATGCCAAAGATTGCCAATCAGTGCTCTATGGAATCATTGAATTGAATATCTAATACATTGTCATTTTGTTTACCTGGAGCATCTGCAGGCATGGAGCCCCTTAGCTCCCTGCGGCCGCGGTTCACCGTTCCCAGCCAATGGGAGCTGCAGGAAGTGCCATTTCACTGCAGCTCCCATTGGCTGGGAACAGCGAACTGTGGTCACAGGTTGCTGAGGAACTCCATGCCTTCAGGCGCTCTAGGTAAACAAAATGTCCCGTCCTGCCAGCGGCTTACCCTGACAGGCTGGGAGCCAAAGTTTTCCAACCCCTGAAATATAGGGTCGGCTTATGAAAGGGTCATACAGTTTTTGCTATTTTTACTTATCCATCTTGGGGGGGTCGGCTTATAAACGAACGGGCTAATGAATGAGTATATATGGTAATTTGTTCTTTTCTCTAAGGATTTTTGTCTTAAACCTTCTTACCTGTTTGGTTTCAATTGGATTAAAAAATTCATCTTTGCTTTCTGTCTTGAACCGCTATATAGTGTTACCGTGAGCTGTTAAACTGTGGCTTTGTTCTACCCACATGATGGGTCACATCTCACTGCTGAGTGGGTGAAATGATTCCTATGTATAGTGAGCCAATTTTTCAAAGGAGAAACCTCAACAGGACTCTGAGATCCTGCAACTTCATCCGTTTCTGTTTGTATTTATGTGCACAAAAATTAGTAAGTGCCCAGGGAGAATGACATGCATCCGATGAAGTGGGTATTCACCCATGAAAGCTCATGCTCCAATACATCTGTTAGTTTATAAGGTGCCACAGGACTCTTTGCTGCTTTTACAGGGAGAATGAGAAACTAGGGGGACCAGACAAGAAAATGTGAAAAATCGGGATGGAGGTGGGGGAGGTAATAGGCGCCTATATAAAACAAAGCCCCAAATATCGGGACTCTCCCTATAAAATTGGGACATCTGGTCATCCTATGAGAAACTGAATGCTGGGTCATATCTTCAGGTGGTATAAATTGGCCCAGCTCTATGGAAATAAGTGGTGGTTCTGGCCCATACACACGCTTTGTGTATTCCAATTTTGGGGCCCATTTTAAGAGGATGCTTTAGAAAACACCACATGATTGTAAATTATTATTCAGATATGAATTACTAAATATCCATTGATTCTCTGTTCTTTGAAACATACCTATTTATCTGTGGTACTTATATGCCCTCCTCCATCACACAGTATCTAAGCACATCAGAGTCTTTAATGTATTTACCCTTACAATATCCTTGTGAAGTAAGAAAGTGCTTTTATCCTCATTTTATAAATGGAGAACTAAGGCACAAACAGTCACTGACTTGCCCAAGATTATACAGAAAGTATGCCTCAGAGGAGGGACTAGAAGCCATGTTTCTCCAGGCCTAAACCAATTCCCTAAACACCAGACCATTCTGCCTCATACCTTAAAGTGAGACTTTCATGTGTTAGCACTTGGCTGTATTTTGCAAAAAATTTTTTTTAATGAAATGGGTCCCTAAGAACTTCGTTATATTAAATTATTAAATTATTTGTATTATTTACTCCTATAATTCCAGGAATGTGCTAAGTGCTTTACAGACATGTAGGTTGACCAAGTTCCTACCCCAAAGAGCTAAATATTCATATGTGATTCAAAATAAAGCATACTCGAATTTTGATTGAAGTAATAAATCGGATTAGAAAGGATTCTCTCTTTAAATTAACTCACAGAAATACAGCACCCTGAGGGGCTGGAAGCAGGCAGCTATGGGAGAAGGGGGAGCTGGAGCTAGCACATATACAGTTTAAATCGCTCTACTTCCAGCTGTACTTTCAGTCTCAGAAATGAAGCAATAATGAACATAGCATGGCTGGAACAGAGAAGCATACTTAATTTTTTGATGTTGTTATAAAGCTTTGGTTTAGTACCATAATCTTAACATTGGTACCAGATGGATGCTAATCAAGCCAGGTACCAGAACGGGGATAGTGAGAACTGAGGCAAACAAATTGCACTAACGGAAAGGTGGGGTGGGGGGAAAGGCAAATCAAAGAAAGGCATGATCCTCACTAATTGTGGTGTTCATCTTTTATCTTGAATTTTAAAAAATGGGCCAATTTCACACAAAACCCCCCATGAAATTTCCATCTGGACTTGAATGTGGTCCTGTTCAAATGGGAGAATCTTAAAAACTTTGAGGGAAGTCAGTTCATGTTACAATAAAAAGGAAGGGAGGAATTTTGAATTTTGAACATTTTTGATGAAAAACTGACCATGTTGGGGATTTTTCATCCAAAACAAAATTTCTGGGCTACACCTTGGACCACAACAGAATGATGAAAAAAATCACATCAAACTCTGAAAAAGTGTCACTTTTCTCATAGCTCTAAAGAACCCTGGAGTGATATAGCCGAGGTTAAAGCATAATCACTTATAGGGTTAATCATTTCTGAAACATCAGAGAGACACAAAGAAAGCCATACCAAGGTATACAATACAAATAGAAAGCTGGGTACTAACTGCATAGCAGAGAAATCACTTAACAGCTGCACATTGAAGACTGCATCCAGAATGGAACCCTGGAGTATGCTAAAATGCACAAGTCTCTCCCTGTACCAGGAGCACCAAAGTCAAAAATCACTAAGCTATATAAGGTTGAAACCAGCCATGAACAAAGATAAAGTTGGATTTTTTTTAATACCATCCCAAGTCCTATGTTAATCAGTCAGTCTCATACAGATATTAAATGAATCTGAAATATTAAATACAAGCATGGAAAGCAATAAGCATGCCAACATTTGTAAAAGAAAATGACATTGTACATAGCCTGAACACTACTTTGCACTTACATTACCCTTCATCTGAGAATCTGAAAGGTTTTTTACATTGGGGCTGACCGATAGGTAAACTGAGGCAGAGAGCTGTTAGAGTGACTTGGTCAAGATCGCACACAACTGAGTCAGTATAAAACTAAGGACTTCTGGCCCCCAGTAGGCAGCTCTGAGGTAAGATCATGCTGATTTAATGAACGAGGACATTAATCTTAAACTAGACTGAAATTTGTTTAAGAGATTGAAGTAATCTCTTTAAGTATTGTTGAAGTCTCACGAAACAGCTCGCCTCCCTACTCTGACTAGAGTACAAGGATTTGAGATCAAAGGTAGGCTGACGGTCTGTAAGGTAGTCGGGAGAGAGAGAGAGAGAGAGAGAGACTTACTTATAATGAAGCATCTTCAAGCTAGCTATACTGTCGAGCTCAATGAGATTCCTTAAGGAGCCAGGCTGGTCAGTCTGGGTACAGAGAATGGTAATATGCAGCTTGCAAACTACTTCAGAAACTCAACTGGCCACGATTGGTTCTGGGGTTTGGTTGCCTGGCAAGCCAGCACATGCTGCGGTGATATTGTAATACAGATGATGAAATACACACAGGGCCTGCTCTAGGGGTTTTACCATCTAGACAAACATTCACGCCTTACACACTTGCAGTCACTAGCCAAACAATACTGAATAGTTTGTTGCCTCTTTGACAGTTTGCTGCTATAGGTTACTGCCTGTAAGACTTGAATAAATGAGACAGGATCTCACATTTACATAGGAAAATCAATGGGAAAACTCACACTAGGAAAACCACTGATGCCAAAATGGTCCAGCTGTTAAATTGGTGCCTTCAATAAGTTTTAGTGTCCAAATCAGTCCTCCCTTTTATTTAATCATTAACTAATTAATTGGTAGATATATATATCAAAATGCTGATGACACTGTGGTCCAGAGGAACAGCATGCAAAGTCACTCAGAAACAGCACCAAAGGTTGCGTTCAAGACTCACTCATCATTACCTGTCAGGTAAAACAGTAGTACCATGCAACTGGCATCCTGCAATAGATTGCCTGATGGTGCCTTCAACTAGTGTGCAAGATCTCCCGAGTTAAATACTTACTTTTGATACTTGCAAACCTCTATGATAAAGCTATAAAAGGAGACAGACAGCTGCTTCAGAAAATCATGATGCAATAATTAGACTGGCTGCTTAAGCAGGAATTGAGAAATGAAGGTGAACTCTGACTGCTTTCAATAATTCCACAGCAGAGAGATCAGGCTGCTGTGTCCAAATCCTTCCACGGTAATTTAGCTTCATACAACGAAAACTGTTCAGTGTGTCTCACCAGAGTCCCCCTAATGCCATAGCAGAAGGATGCAGTGTTGTCGTAGCTGTGCTGGTCCCAGGATGTCAGAGATGCAAGGTAGGTGAGGTAAAAACTTTTATTTGTTGGTAAGAGAGAAAAGCTTTCGAGTTTACACAGAGGGTGGAAGCTTGAAAGCTTCTCTCTCTCACCAACAGAAGTTGGTCCATAGCCGTCGAGAGTCGGGTAGCATTGCTGAACCAATACACACAGATGTAGTAAAGTTCCACACACAAAGTCCCAAGCCGAGAACTCTGGGGAGGCACCAGTTGGTGGTTTGTTCTATTTGCCAGACACTCCAGAAAGACCTTGGTCTTCTTTGTTTTTTCTTTTTCTGGCACCATGCAAAATTTGCTGATGCCAAAACGGGAAAACAGGCAGCTCAGCCTCACACCGAAACAGGGATAGCAGCCTAAAACAGTGAACTAAAATAAAACCTCTAATGGGGGAGTTGGGGTTGTTTATGTAGGAAGAGGTAGCCAATATTTTCAGCCTGTGCAGTGCAATCCAGTAGCAGACTGTTAAGGATTTAAGTAATGGAGGTCATTTCTCATCTATTAGATATTTTCTTTTGTTGACACCAGATTTTCTTACAAGCTTTGAAGTCCAAATCCACTCAGAAAATACATTAGTGGGAGGTGTGAAAGCATTGACAAGGCATTTATAATCCCATTTCTTTGGGCCAAATCCTGTTCTCATTGACATCATCTCATTTTGTATCAATAGAAACTCCACTCGTTTCCCAGGAGTTAGCCCAGATTCACACCAAGGTAAGAGAACAAAAGTTGGCCCATAATTAGAGGCTCATTGAGCTTCCAGTGCAAAACAAGGGAAAGAGTGTCTCAGTTACTGGAAGGAGTCTCAGTTGCTGATGCCTTTTTCAAAATTTCAACCTGAACTTTCAGAAAGAGTAGAATTGCGGCCTCACTCAAAGCCCACTGGAGCCAATAGAAAGGTGTGAATCAATCAGCCTTTTGGGGGATAGTCCAAACTGAGCATTAAGTACAAACTCTGTGAAATAACCATTTTTTTAATTTATATGATAGCCTAGAAGAACATAGTGCTGGACAGAATCCATCACCACTTCCAAAAGCAACTGAAAGACCAAGATACAGTCATCTAGCTTACTGCTTTACATAGACACAATACATAATGGTGTGTAACTCATAAGAGAAGCAGCTTTGTAATTTATCACATGGGCATCACCTCTGAATAGGCTCATCTTCATATGCACATCCATATATTTCTAAAAATTTTAGATGCCTCAGTTTTGGGTGCCCAGCTTGGGACACAACTTACAGGGGCCTGATTTTCAGAAGGCAGGCGCACTCTCTCTGTGTGTGTATCTAATGATACAAAGACATATTTCAAAACCCCTACATATGTCTCTATATTTTTAGAGACTTCATCGAGTTTTTGAAGTCTTTCTCTATTTTATTACTTTTACACACACAAACACACCTACAAATATAGTTAAAGCAGAGAAAAGGGCAGAGGTTTGAATATTTTAAAAAGTAAAAACACAAACAAGGCAGAGGTTTTTTATTTTAAAATAAACCCTATCTTTGCTCCTTGCCATCTGTCCAAAGAACCCACCAATAATTTGGTAGAATCACGCCGTGCACATCGTTGGCATGTATAACTGTGATCTCATAATAGTTACTCTTGTTTTCCCTCCTCCTTCCCTGACACTTCTTATGATATCTGTGCCTTGATCCTACCATGAGCTCTAAGCAGATGGCCACTCTGTGCCTGCCTGGAGCCCCAATGACTTCAGAAGGGGTTCTACATGGGTGAGAGATTGACAATTAGATTATAAATGCTTTGGGGTATGGTTTGTGGGTTTTTTCCATGTGTTTGCACAGCACTTAGCACTAACTGAGGCCTTTAAGCACAGCTGCAATATAAATAAGGTGTTCATAACCTTGCAGCACTGGACATTTTCTTTGGTATATTTTTGGCAAAAGCTTTGCCTTAATTTAAGTCATGTATAGCATTGCATGTAGTATGGTGACAAGGGTTTCTTTTAGCAATACTCATCACTAAAAACGGAATTTGTCCCATGGCTATTATATAGCGTGTGAGAGTGAGGGAGATTGTGCGTTAAGTATATACTTTAATCATTTCTCCTTTCCCCATAAGTCCCCAAACACTAACTCATTCTTTACTCTGAGAGCAAAAGCCCAAGTGACCCAGATGTAGTGAACACAGATATCAAGGAGGTAGTTTCCTTAGCAACAGGAACCCTAGGAAAACTTTCAGAACATCGTCTGTCCCCTGCTCGCTGTCCCTTGCAGTTGCTACTACAAGCAGCAGATGTTAAGACTCCTCCTTGAATTTTTAAGGCACAATGTGGTGTAGTGAAAAGCAGAAATAGCCTCATTTGCAAACTCATTACCTGCTGCTACCTCCCATTTGCTGAAATAAAGTTACTTCAATTGTATTGTTACTGAATACTGACAGTGCCCATAAATGAAAACATGGGGCAGATCCTTGGCTGGTATAAACTGAAATTAATGGCGCTATGGTGATTTATACTACCTGAGGATCCGGCCCTTGGTCTATGATCCAAGGCGCTTACAATCTAGACTAGATAAATAGTGGAGACAGATCTCACCAACTGATGGCACAGCCTTAGAGCAGTGGGAAATTCTTGCAGTACTCATTGTTGAAACACTTCCAAGAAGATCATGTTTTAAGGCAGAACTGGAAGGAGCAGGAAGTCATTTAGCACATGAGAAAAGAGGCATTTTCAGTCATTAGGCAAAGCACAAGCTCAATGTGTAAAACAACGTGTACTGTAACTTGAAAGTTTTATGCCATTTTTATCTATGTACTGCATGTTTAAATGTCTCTGTCCATTGACACAGCAGCCATTTTGTACAGAGTTGCTGCAGTTTACTATGGAGGAAACACATATGCTGTGCTCCCCCATGCCGACCGCACTCTTGTTCTGTATTGTTGTTTCACTTTGATTTTAGAATAAGGCCATCATACTGAACATATTGTGCTTCTATGGCCTTACACGTGTAAGGCCATAGAAGAATTGTGCAGAAAAGGATGCCACTGATTTCAACCTGTCAGTATATGACCAGAGGGCCCAGACCTCTGGATAGGTAAGTTCACCTGATGGAGCTTATTAAACAAACCAGTTCTGCAGGCTATGAGATGTGAATTATTCTCTGCAGCTGAGCCAGCCAAATCAGGTCTGAAATATTACAAGATGCTGGTCCAGAGCCAGTTTTTACAGTCAGTTATGACAGTGCAACAGGTTGAGCATATTTGGGGTGAAATGAAGCAATATTTGGACCACCCAAAGTTAGCAATGAGACAGAATATCAGAAAAAGATGGGGCATTCAGCAGGAAAAATTGAGAGCTGCTCAGCAGACCAAGACAGAGAGCCAGAGCAATCCCCAGCCAGCCACACCACAGACAGCATGAAGAAACCAGAGGACACCACCATTGCAGCTCAGGAGGGCAGATGGGATAGAACTGAGGTATGCACAGGGTCAGAGTAGTGTGAGCAGATTCAAAGACGGAGAGAGTGACAGTCAGAATGGCAGATGGGAAAGATCTTTTTAGTAGTTGTGCTTTGTATGGAGAGCAGAAGGTGGAAGGTGAAATGCCTGTCAATCAGCAAGGAGGACCAGGGCTGGCTCCAGGCACCAGCCAAGCAAGCTCGTGCTTGGGGTGACAGATTCTAAGGGGTGGCTTCCTCCAATCCTTTTTTTTTTTGTTGGTTTGCTGCTCCGGCCACCCTGTAGGGAGTGGTGGTGCAGAGGAGGGGATAGCCCTGCTGGGAGCGGGCTGCGCACTCCGTCTGCAGGTGGCATGGTGGGAGAGGCTGCATGGCAAGCGCCCCAGCTGAAGGAAGCCCTGGGCGCCCCCTTCTCTCTTCCCCCCGCTCCTTTCCCCCTCCCCGTGCTAGCCAGGGCACACACTCCACTGCCCGGGACACATCTGCAGCTCAGGGAGTCCCCTTGCACCCTGGCTCGGGCAGCCCCACATGTGGTTTATTTCTTCATTTTTTTTGCTTCGCTGCTCCGGCTGCCCCACAGGTTTTTTTTTTTTTTTTTTTTTTTGCACTTGGGGAGGCAAAAAAGCCAGAGCTGGCCCTGAGGAGGATATTTGCTGAGGCATGCGGTGACCAAGGGGGGATGGGGAGGAAAGGGCAGATTTGGGAGACATTGTGAAGGAAGAAGTGATAGTGGTGAGGGGCCCCTCTAAGAGCCCTCTATTTTCTCTCCCACACTTCACCCCCAGTTGAGAAGGCTTGGATGTGGGTCCTTGTGAGGCCCATGAGTGCCACTGAAAGCACTGGCCACAGAGAAAGCCTCAATACTACCACAGAGTTTGTCACATTCCTATGCCTTGTCAAGCTGGGGAGCATGGGAGCCACAGCCATGCATTGTGTCCTTACCAGACCAGCTTATATTTTAATCTTTTAGCATCACCAGTGATAATGAATAATGTTCTACATTTAAACATCTATCCCCAAAGTGCTTCACAAGCCATGATATAAAGAACCTCCAACAGGTAGTGTTTTCTAGGCTTCAAGATTGCAGCCAGGGAACGCTGAACAAAAGGAGCATAGAACTTAGACCATGCTCTTAGGATAAGTAACAGGACATCACCCCAAAGCCCTCAACAACAAACAGTTTACTCCTGGGTTTATCTGAAGAGATAAACTGAGCCTATCAGGATGTGCACCGGTGGTACCTCACTGTCTAGTTGTATTCAAGTAGAGGATTATGGTTTGAGCATGAGTCTGAATACAAATGTGTTCTAATAAGCTTTATTGAATTAGAGCAGCTACTCATACTAATACACAGCAGATATGATGACACATCACTAGATGAGTTCTGGATTACTCTGTACCAGTGTTTATTAACTATAACCCACAGAAACCAATTTCCCGGCTCTGAGGAGACTAGGAACCACTGAAATGAAAAGGAGGATGCCTTTCATTTGTCAGCAATTCCACACAATAACCTCTCTGGTTATTTGTGGCTTGAATCCACTGCAGAATCTTACATTCTGTAATAACGAACTGAAATTTCTATTTTCACAAAGTGAACCGCATTAAGTGTGGTGAAAATACCCTCTGTCCCGTCCCCGCACTATCCAGTATATTCATTTCTCATGACAAGCATGCACATGAAAGCTGTAGACACTTGAGTGTGACCAGATATTTAAACCCAGTGCCCACAAGACTAGCAAATAATCATGCTTTTTTGGTGACCTCTTTGCCAGGTGTAAGAGGTGCCTTACTGGCCAGCCATGCTGGTAGAAGCAGTGTTCACTGGGGAGAAATTTTGAGCTGTTTTTCCTGGCTGGCATTTGCTGCTGCTAGTTTTGTGGGGGGAATTGGGACACCTTATAATCTGCAATCTGATCTGATTCTGTGCATTGGCTCTAGACAGCTCGTCTGTTCATATTCTGCTTGCTCTGTGGCTTCCTGTGTCAGACATGCTTTATTATTTACTTGTATCTTTCAAGCTCCGTCAGCCTACAATGAAACCAAACAGTTTAGGTCACAGATATAAACATGGATAACAGGTATAGGATTTGCTGTGTAAATCAGATGGTGTAATGCTATAGTGAGCATGACTATACTCCTGACTGCTGTAAGTCACAGAGCTTCAAACAGATTCAGGATAAGCTGTAAATTATGCAGATTTACCTAACGTGCTGAGTCTTTTCTCCTGACAAACCTAAATCATAAGTGCTTATTTATTACACATGACAGCAGGCCTGCCTGTACCTCCAAGAGCTAGATCATCATACATTTCAATCCCAGCATCGGGGGTGCTCTGCCTCTTGCAGGATTGGACAGTGGAAGCAGGCAAACTTTATACAGATGTGCTCCCACACTTATGGTCTATTGTTGTGCCTTCAAATGCTTTGAAGCACTTACCATTTCAACGGATCTGAAGCCCTTGTTTCGTAGGGGTGGATAGTTATTTTTTATGGATCAGGAGATTTTACTTTTCAGTATTGTTAGAGTTGATTACATTTTTAGCTTGGTAGCCCAATTACGAGGGGATAGATTCTTTTTTTCAGGATTTGGTTCAAAGTAAGAACCTTTAAAAGTAGTACCCATTTTATAACCATCCTAAGGGATGGCATGAAGTAATATTTTCTATTCATTCTGACCTAGGACTCAGAACAGCTGGGTTCTATTCTCATCTCTTTCACTAGCTCATTGTATGATTGTAGGGAAATCACAACCTGTCTCTGCCTCACTTTACCCTCCTGTAGAGTAGGTATAATAGTAACTGATAGTGGTGTCATGTGGCTTGACATTTGCACAGCTGTTTCAAATCCTTGGCAAAAAGCTTTTTAACTTATGGGCCCAAGAACATTTCTGAGATAAAGCTTTTGGCCCTAGGGATATTTTTACACGTATGAGTCTACTAATAGCTGATAATACCCTGATGTGCATGTTTTCATGATTAAAGATAGGCCTATTTTAGTGGGGAATTTAATCATTTTGTAAGCCATTTAGTCAGATTGGACAAGGGAACAGCAGTAGTCACGCCACAGTTAAAGTTGAAGCTTTCTTTCCATTTGAGATTTGATTGTCAGCCCCCACAGCCTCTCCAAAAAAAAACCAAAAAACCCCAAAAACCTGTGAGTTGTAACTCCCTCAGGGTAGAGATTTTACAGCAATCTTGGGAAAAGTTAGACAGATTTTTAAAGTTAAAAGTGTTTTGAAAATATGACTGTAGGTCACTGTAGTAAAGTGCCTGCTTACTGGGCACCCCCTTGTGGCCATGCAGGCCATCCTTCCTCAGTGAGCCCCCTCAAGAACTCACACAGTCTGTCTTATGGTTTAACCAACCCTGGGAGGGGGGTGCTGTTTAACAACAGAAATGGATCAAAAGATCCTCAAGGTCCTTAATAACAGAAATGGTTCAATCAGTTATCAGAGTCTCCCCCAGGAAAGTCTCTCACCATAGAACCCAAAAGTTCATACTCAACCCTAGTTCTTCAGTCACACAGTTCTTCCTCTATTCTAATCTGCTCCATCCAAAGCCACCAGTCCAGGCTCTTGCTAGCTGGAGGTCAGCCCTCAGTTTCCTTCTCCTTCCAACTACAGCTTCCATATCCCCTGGTGCCAGAGTCTTACCCACAGGAACCTTTCTTAGTTGTTGCAGTTTCCTGAATGTCCCCTTTCACTACAGCCACCTGCTGCCCCTTAGAGGGAATTAACTGATCCAGCCCAGGAGTGCCTCTTTAGTAATCAAGATTGGCTAGCCCCAGGCTCTCCAGCCCTTGAGGGGCAAGCCACTCTGATACACTTTTTACAAATACATTCTACTGCTAATAACTTGCCCAAGAAACACCAGCTTTGTTTGGTTTTGTTGATGTTGTGGAGGAGAAGTTCCCTTTGGGAGAAGAGGGGAAAGGGTTAAAATGAACACTGAATTGTTTTTAAGTGTATATAGAGAGCATCATTTATAAAAATAAACTAACCTTATTCTGACTCCAGCTTCTTGGCTCAACTAGAGGCTGGATGTATGGATAGGAGACCAAGAGGATACGTGGAGGGGCAGTAAGGTGTATGGAAAGGGAAGTAAGGGGCAAGTACATGGATTAGGGATGATGGACTGGGGGAGGCACCTGCAAGGATGGCATGGAGCCTTACTTCCTGGTCTCAGAATGAGAAAGCTTTAGGGGACAAGAGAAGGAGATTTCCTGGAGGAGGACACTAGTGGGGCATGGAATGGGGAATAGAAGGGGATTTAGGAGCATAGAGGAGTAGATGGGGCAGGTTGAGAGAGGGCATAGAAGGGAGTGCTGCAATCTCCTGAGCCTTATGGGTCTTTTTACTTCCATTCCCTTCCATAATCTCTTCCTTGTCGTGCTAGCATCTGGAGGAGGGAATCATGAGATCTGCTGGGAGCAGCAGGGTTCCTCTTTTCCAGACAGCACATCCCACCCCAATTAAAACTCCCAGCACTCATGAAAAACAGGGAAATTCATAAACCCAAAATTTCATTAGGGAATAATTAAGGTGAAAAGCGTGTATCAATGAAGACCATCTAATGGCCAGAAAATATTTTATAATTTCCATAGAATAATTATTCTGCTTCAAAAACATGAAAATCTGGAAGTGATGATTGAAGTGATGCAGCCACTTCTCTCATATTATATAATTTTCCTTCCTTTATTCTCACACCATTCACATTATATCTCCCCACTTGATCCTTTATAATTTACACACCAGCCAGCATGACAAAATGGGGAATACTGGCTAGGCGGTAGTACTTCTGAAAAGGGTCTGAGGGTTATAGTGGATCACAAATTGAATTTGAATAAACCATGTGGCACAGCTGTGAAAAAGGCTACTATCATTCTGGGGTGTATTACTAGGCTTGTTGTATCAAAGACATAGGAGGTAATTGTCCTTCTCTATTCAGGACAGGTGAGGGCTCAGCTGGAGGACTACATACAGTTCTGGGTGCCACTCTTTATGAAAAATGTGGACAAATTTGGAAGAATCCAGAGGAAAGCAACAAAAATGATAAAATGTTAAGAAAACCTGAACTATGAGTAAAGGTTAAAAAATAGACACATTCAGTCTTGAGAAAAGAAGATGGGGGGGATAACAGTCTTCAGATACATTAAGGGCTCTTATAAAAAGGATGGAGATCAATTGTTCTCCATGTCCACTGAAGATAGGGCAAGAAGCAATGGGCTTAGTCTGCAGTAAGGTAGATTTAGGTTAGAGATTAGAGAAACCTTTCTAACTCTTAAAAGAATTTAAGCTCTGGAATAAGATTCCAAGGGAGGTTGTGGAATCCCCACCATTGGAGGTTTTTAAGAACAGGTTAGACAAACATCTGACAGGGATGGTCTAGGTTTACTGGGTCCTGCCTCAACATGGGGGGTTGGACTTACTAGCTTCTCATGGTCCCTTCCAGGTCTAGATTTCTATGATTCTATAAGAACAATTTACATATCTGAAGAAATAATGTTGTAAAATCCCATTTTAACTAAAACAAAACCGGCACATATATTAATTGGTAAACATTATGGGTCAGATTTTCAAAAGTTCTCAGTGTTGGCCCAACTCTTCTCAGATTAAAGTCAATTGTAAAGCTCTCATTGACTTAAGTGGGAGCAGAGTTAAACCTCACCCTAAGTGCCAGTTAGCACAGTCCTCTGTACTCTCATAAATATTAAACCTTACAGGCCAGTTTCTCAACTGAGGTAAATCAGCATAGCTCCATTGACTTGTTGTATATATCCAAAGCACATTAAGGGGACAACATTAAGGCCAGGTGGGGAGGGATTAACTTGCCTGGGGTAAGAGGAGGGAAGGAAGGGTAAATGGCACGAGTGAAGTGGATGCATCCTTTTGGTGTTTGTTTAGACCATGATCCAGCATAGAACTTAAGCATGTGCTTAACTTTAAGGGCATGAGCAGTTCTATTAAGTCAATGGCATGACTCTTCTCCTTAAAGTGAAGCATATTCCAAAGTGCTTTGTTGGATGGAAACATTAGACATTTTCATACTTTTGATTTTCACTGAAGTATGAGAATTATTCACTGGAAATTAAAAGATACTTTCTGGTGGCTCCACTGACACACACTTCTCACCTGAACTATTCCCCAATGTTGTGTTTTGTTCACAAACGAATATTAAATCTACACTCTACTTACATTCTTGTAACCAACCTATTACTAAACCCAGCAATATTTAATGGACACTTATGGGTAACACTCACATGCGTGGAAGACAATAAGTGTTTTGCCATCAACTTCAATGAAGCCAGGATTTCACTCTAGATTTCTAAGACTAAAGAGATCCTAGTAAAAATCATTTTTACCTCTGTGTTTACTATAATGATATCTCTGTGGTATACCTTTAGTTTAATGCACAGTGAAGTGTAGGGTCAATCTACTTAGCAGTCAATATAACGATCCACAATGTAGCAGCAAGGGGCACTGAGTTTGCCTCCACTAACAGGTTTGAGGGTAGAGTAGTGTTGTTAAGAGTGGCTCATATCCTTGATTAATAGCTTTCAGCACTTGCAGCTGCATAGCAGAGCCCACGTCCAGACTAACCCGCTGTATCGGCGGGTTAAAATCGATTGCTCGGGGATCGATATATTGCGTCTAATCTAGACGCGATATATCGATCCCCGAGCGCACTTACATCGATTCCGGAACTCCATCAACCCCAACAGAGTTCCGGAATCGACACGGAGAGCCGCGGACATCGATGCCGCGCCGTCTGGACGGGTGAGTAATCCGATCTTAGATATTCGACTTCAGCTACGTTATTCACGTAGCTGAAGTTGCGTATCTAAGATCGATTTTCCTCCCCTAGTCTGGACGTGGCCAGAGAATGCTAGCTGCATGTAAAGAAGATTCACAAGCTACAAGGCACAATTCAAATTGCTCTGAGTGAGAGATGATGCGGAGCTGTACTGCCCCAGTGGGAGCACCAGAAACATTGTGAGGGGTACCCTGTGAGCTTTCTAGTGCACAGGGGCAGCCTGACCATGACCATGACCATGCTCCCCTTTCTACTGGTTGAGGTGGTCCTGCCTTCTCCCTACTCCTCACCACCCCACTTGGAGAGTCTGGCAACCAAAGGAGCACTAGATATGCCATCCTTGAACTCATTTGTACCTGGCCAGGAGCTCAGGGGAGGCCAGGAGTTCAGGGGAGGGAAAGTCCTTTGTGTCTCACCCTCCTGCCTGCCAAATTTTGAAGGATCCAAGCACAATCTGACCCTTAATGTATTTATCTGTCAGTTGACTGGTTGAGATAAGAAAAAAAATGATGGAATGTTGACATCATTCACTCGGCATTTTTACATGGAACATTCCAGCAACACACAACACTGTTGAAAAGGAAGTTGCATCAGGGCTTATAAGAATAAATCTGCATGGCAAAGTTTAATACTGAACTGCAAAGATTCTCTCCATGGTCCTGGAACTTGGCCTGTAGAGTCACACAGAGAAAGAGCAATTCCTAAGAACATAAGAACGGCAGTACTGGGTCAGATCAAAGGTCCATCTAGCCCAGTATCTGTCTACCAACAGTGGCCAATGCCAGGTGCCCTAGAGGGAGTGAATTCCTCTTTCACCAATTAAAAAAGTATACAAGGAAATAGACTTTTACCAGATTTGGGGGAGTAGGGACTCCGGGGCTATCCTGTTGCTTTTCCCATTCCCTTGTTTCTTTCCTCTCCTGTGCCACATGTCGAAACAACCCATCCTTCCACTGGAAGAGCACTGGCTTTGGCCTCCCTCCACAGCCCATTGACGCAGTTCCTGGGTCAGCCAGAGGAGGTTGTTCAAGAATAGACATGCACCCCCAAATCATGCCCAGCATTGAGTGTGCTGCCTTCCAGAACAGCGAGAGAATGAGTTTGGTCCCAAATTCAGATCGCCAGCATGGGTATCCAACATGCTGCATCCTTTGGACTAATGGGCATGACCCTGCCACTGATCAGTCTCAAATGATTTTTATTTGGAGTTAATTTCCTATTAAACTGAAATGTGCAGAGTCACCATTTTGTAAAAGGATTCAGATTATTTGGTGAAGCAATGCAGTTGTGTAATGTCCTGAGGCACCATAGTGATGAGCATAGTGTAAATTCTAGTGAGATCCACTTAAACAGTTGTTAGGGCAGGAAAGAAAGCGCTGAAGGTTATCAAAGTCCTGTTAATGCCATCTGCCTGGCAAGGTGACTGCCACCAAATACTAGAGTTCCTCTAAAAGTCACACTCCCTTCCCGCAGGACAGGTGGGATTATGCAGTGGGACTGAAGGGAATATGATCGGAAGATCATTTATATGGCTGTTTCATAAGTTTCCCCAGCAACTGGACTCAGGGCACAGTGACAGAAGCCAAATAAGCACAGAATAGCCACGTTTCTCAGAAATTCCATTTTTAAACAGGATCTAAATTTATATTTACACAAAACAGCATTATGGATTTATGTAGTTGTGCTGCAATAATCTATCAGGTAAAAAATACTAATCTGCCATTCCAGAATCAGTACACTTTCTAACAACACACATTTTACCTGATAGACCTCAATGGCTCAGAAGGAGCTGCAATCTTTAACTGGCAACTGATTCTTGTAACAGTTCCCCCGCCCCTACCGTTATTTGTATTAACCCTACCCTAGGAATTTACACAGCAGAACACACTCTAGTGGCATCAACTTTCACTATCTGCAAAAAACAATTTTTAGACCACAGCTAACCACTCCACAATCCCCACTTTGCACTCCTAAATTCACAAGCAAAACCAGCATTCAGATAATGTGAAGATATAAAGAGCATGAAGCACAGCGGTTTTAGATACTTGTCTTTCAGCCATGGTACTTGGGTTTTTCCCTGGTACATGTCACAATGAGCCAATGAGTAGGCCAGGCCTCCTGGATAAATAGGCATGATGTTGAGAGTCAAGAGACCTGGATTCTAAACCTAACTCTGACCCTGACCAGGTGAATGAATTTAGGCAAGGCACTTAAACCTCTCTATGCCTCAGTTTCCCAGTATGTAAAAGAAAGTTTCCTCACCTAATGTGCTTTTATATTCTCAGATAAAAGCACTGTATAGGGGCAAGCTATTATTTATGTCCCTATAAGATGTTCATTCACATTTAAAAAAGAATTGAAAGCATTTGGAAGAATAACCAATCTCCAAGACACAGCTAAAGTATGGAACAGCAAAGCTCTTGCAGGATAGGATTGAGGTTTAGTAGCAGATGTGGGCATGGAAGTTTTTGCTTTGTTCATAGTAAGTCTGTCTCTAGCTATAGCTCTCCCAGTCTTCTCTCTTTAGTAAGTGTTAATGCTCACCATAGGCTGCATCCCTTAAAAATTATAAAGAACATAAAAACTCAAGCAAGCAAGCTCCAGTAACTCACAATATCCATGAAACTGAAATGCTGAAAGTCTCTTACACCTGACACCATTACCTTGCCCTGATGTACCTGAGAAGTGCAGCAAATCACTCTGCATAATCCCTGCACTGATCTCAGAGTCTTTCAGCATACCTAGACACAAAATATCAAGTTAAGAAGTGAATGGGCTTTCAGCCAAAACTTGGAATTTCCTTGACTTTGTCTCAGGGTGCCAAAACCAGCTTTTTGTCAATAAGTGCTTGTCATAACACTTCATTATTCCATATGCTGTTTTCAATCACTATCAATCTACATTATTTTGGATAATACTCTCTCCAAATGGGAGTTCTATAATCTATTCTAATAAGATTTTTTTTAGTGGTGATAAACCTTACAATCTGCTTTACTAAAATATTATTACCTTAAGTTTTTCGTTTCAGCCCATAAATGCTGCCACCAACTAATTTCATTCGTAAGATGAGAGAGTGTAATTTATGTAATAAAATGGTACTTGAAATTATTTGCCTATAAAATGTCCTTCCCTTGAATCCCTGACTAACAACCTAGCTAGCATTAGCCTCTTCTCAAATGTTAACACTCCAGGAATTCTTCTTCTAAAACACACTTAACAGTAAATCCTACATTTGTTCTAACACTCTTTAATCTTCATTCCCAGATACATCATGATGGCCAGTCTAACTCTCAGATACATTGCTTATTTCATACATTTCAATATATCCTGCAATATAAGCCAACTTTTGATTGATCAAGTTACCTTAGCAACAGTGGACTCTCTGTTCCCAGTATGGAGATTTCAACTGGATCTGACAAAAAGATTTTTCCTTTAATTTACACACTTCTGTAGTTTTCACTTTTGAGAAAATAGCTTATTTTCAAGAGGGAGATTTCCATAAATCTTGTCTCTTGATCTCTGTCTTGGAATATTTTTCACTTTTCTTACAGTTCCAAGAGTGTTTAATTATTATTTTTTTAAGTGGAAAGGAAAAATACCGACGTGTTCAGTAATTTTCCTAAAATGAGCAGTCAGACGTTGCGGGGTAAGGAGATCCTCTGTTGAATAAAGTAAGTCTAAAAGAGCTGAGCTTCCCACATGTAAACTTTATTTTATAGAGCTCCTTATTTTTGCCACGTTTTTTAAAACTCCTCTTCTTACCTGCTCTGTTTGCACATCTTCAGCTGACTGAACTGTTCACATGTTTCATGGACATTATGGTGATTCCCATTAACAGCAGGAAACTTCAGGTTTGTACTGGATAAGTGCATTTTATGTCACTTGGCAAAATTCATCACTTTCACCTGGTACTTGGAGAAAAACTGTGCACAAGTCAGAAACAAAACCAAGGCTTATTGACAATACTTCGGACAATGGTATTGACGCATTAGGATTATTGACGAAAGCAGTTGATGCTGAATATAGTCTAGCTTCTGCATTCTTCAGATTTTGAACTGGTTTTGTGGAGGTTAGAATCCTGATCCATTCAGTCCAATGCCAGACATGCATAGAGAAATAGGAAGACACTTTTTTCTTCTGACACAACCTTTACTTTTAGAAATACCAAGGCTGCAGCAAAGCAGATATGCAGATACTTCTCCAGTACTTGCTTGACACTGCATCTTCTTGTTCATTTCTGTATGGAAATAGGGGCTTTTAAGTCTTTTCTTCTATCGCCTCCATCTGGAGTCCTTCGTCCTTGGATGGTATTTCTTTTTCTGAATCAAGAGTGCTCCAGAGAAATTCCCCCATTCGTCTAAATCTGTTAACTGATTCCACACAAGATGCACTTGCTAATTTGCTTCTATGGCAAAAATAAAAACTGTCCTCACTGACAGGAGAAATTCATGGTCCACAGTTGGTTGTGATAGAATCTTTTTTTCCCTGTTTAAAATGTAAGGTCTCATGAATTAAGAAGATACAACGTGTCTAGATCTTATACCAGTCAGTCTCTGATTCATCAGAAAGTCTCCTTGGTAACTAGCTGTTCCTTTCTGATGATTCGTGTTATAAAAAAGCTCTCTCTATTTAAAGATAAAATACAGTGAAAGGAGAAAGAGGAACTATACAACACATGCGTTAGAAAGACACACATGCATATTGTGTATATATGTATACTGTGCATTTTCTACATGCATGTGTATGTGAGGGGAGGAAACACTCTGTAAAACAAAGACATATTATTTGCAGGGGGGAAATATACCCACACAAATTATTGTATTTTTGCTAGAAACTCTTGCTGTGGTCACCGTCTTTGCAATGTAAATAAACTCAGAAGAAAGGGTGTTGCCGTTACTGGCATTTAATGAGAGGCTTAGCAGTTTATACTTTAGCAAGCCAAATGTTTAGCCTTGTGTGAGACTGATCACCAATTGTAAAGATTCAGAAACACAACAATTTACTCTAGGAATAACAGCCAGATTATTGGATACTACTTAGTGATCCCTGCTTTAGTCGTTAGAATAGTGGCTGCTCTCCCTTAGATACATAATAAGATGCTATTATGTGTGCTTTCAGGTTGCTCAAGTTGAAAGCATGCTGCTTTTTAAAGACTATTTTTCTCTGAAAGCTCATGTTATATGAAAAAGTTAGTTCAGGTGAGGTTAAAACACACTCTGTGTCTATAGTTAACAATCCACTCAAAACCATTTAGCACGCAGGATAATAACTAAGCTGGAAAAATGTACAGTGGGAACTACGGCTTACATTTCTCTAGTACATTCCATCTGAAAATCTCAAAGCGTTTTACAGACAGTAAGCTGAGTTAGGTAAATATTATACCCATTTTACGGCAAGGGAAACTGAGTCACACACCGAGACCAACATTTTTAAATTTGGGTGCCTAAAATTAAGCACCTAAATCTACATTTAGAAACATAAATATGTAGCCAGATAGTCAGAATCTTTGAACATTTTGGCTTAAGAGATTTGTCCTGGGCTACAGAGGGCATCTGTGACAGAATCAGACCCAGAACTCTGATCTTTTGATACCATGTCTTATGCCTTAATGACTCCCACTTTGTATAATGCATCATAGCTGCAGATCTTCCAACTTACAGCAAGGTTAGCTCTTTATGAGGCCAAGTTAAACAAGACATGGGAGGGATTAATTCCTCCCAGGAGGCCAACAACTCGAAGGTGGTGAGAGGCTGGAAAACCTGCTTTCACTCCACTTTTCTAAAATAAATAAATAAGAAGCAGAAAATCACATTTCACTTTCATATAAAAAGCCCTCTAACAAACTTTTTGTAGCTTCTGAAAATAGGTGAACAACACTCTGGGCCAAATCCTCAGCTGGTGCCAATCGGCTCACATCTCAAGTCTCTCTTCAGGAGCCTCTCTTTCTTTCTCTTGGTGGGTTCTTATGCCTTCTCTGCATGGTGTCCAAGATTCCTGCTGCTCCCATAGATAAATAAAAGAACAAGACAGGTTTTCATAATGGCTTTTATCCCAAAGGAAGCCAAAGCACTTTGAATGCTAGTGGTGGGTTAACTGTTTGTAATCACCTCTGGGGTTGAATTTGGTAATCAAGCAGGTGGCCAGCGCACTGCTTATTGTATGATGTGAGGAGTGGGCATGTTGGGTAAAGGCATGGGGCAGGCCCTCTATTCCTGCAAAATGTGCCATGGGATTTTTAATGTCCAGACAAAACAAACAGGATCAAATTATCTATATTTGAAGGAGGAAGGGCTGAATCAATGTTGTGGGGCTTCAGACCTGCAGTTCCAGAGAAACTAGTTATTTCAACCGGAAGCTTAGACAACTGTGCCATCCCCTCCGGCAAGAGCCTAGTACACTCAGACCTCAGTTACCAAGTAGCATGATGGACATTCATTTAACAGAATCAGTTCAGAGTTCAGACAATCGAGATGATTCTCAGTGCAGTTAATACATGTTGGGGACATGACCTCACTTTGGATAACCATAGTTGGGCTAATTAAGATCTGACTGGACTCCCTGAATGCCTGGAGAACCCCAGTCAGTCCTGCACAGCCAAGGAGAAGGGGAGAGAAAGTGATAGGGGTGAGCTAATTATCTTTTCTCTCTTCTGCTTCCTCTCTGTCTGGGCTGAGTGGCCAGATGCTGCTGCTGGTGCAGGTGCATTAAGACACACAAGCCCCAAACAGACACCTAGTGACATCCCCCAAATGCCTTCTGAAATGGACAACAATCCTCAGAGCTCACAGTGCTGCTGGGGCTACAATTGCAGAGCTGAAGGGGAGAGAAAGGGAACCCTCTCCCCTCCACCTTCTTTCCTCACCCTACTCTACCATGTCTTTTGGGCTCCAAGAAAGTAAAGCCTTTATTCGCCTCACATCTGTGTCTCTGTCCCTCGGTGGAGCCGGGGGGAGCTGGAGAAGCAAAGATGAGTCCCTGATGAGAAGGAAGAGGAAAGGAAAGTGGATGAGTGGGTCTGATGCAGGGGCGGCTTGATGTATTTTGCCGTTCCAAGCACAGCAGTCAGGTAGCTTTTGGCGGTGTGCCTGCGGAGGTCCGCCGGTCCTACGCCTTCAGCCTCCCCTCTGCCAAGTTGCTGCTGAACCGCAGGACCAGTGGACCTCCCGCAGGTTCGCCGCCGAAGGCAGCCTGACTGCCGCCCTCATGGTGACCCAGCAGGCTGCCCCCGACAGCTTGCCGCCCCAGGCACGTGCTTGGTGCGCTAGTGCCTGGAGCCGCTCCTGGACTGATGCCCCATCTCAGTGAGAATGAAGGGGGTGAGCATGACTCGCCTTGGTGTGCCCCTGATTCTGCCTTTTTCATGTCCAGAGGAGAAATCAGGAGGGTTTTCATTTTTCCAAGTGATTTATTTATGTTGTTTCCCAGACTTTCCCCTAGATGGAGAGGGAGACAGGCTGAACAGTGCCAAGGCTTGGAGTGCCAACCCTCTCAGGGAGTAGCTGTGGCTTCCTTAGGCACCCATTCACCCTCCACCCCCACCCTGGGAGCCAACATTGGCCCTAATTATGTTTCTTTTAACTAACCTTTATGGTGACTTGCCTGCTTGGAGGATATTACACCTGCCTGCGTCTGACTGACCTTCCCCAGTGTCACCCGGATTTCCTCTGGCACATGTTAAACGGCAATTTGAGAGAAGTAAAAGAACATGCATTTGGCGGCAGGAAAAATGCATTGTTCTGATAAGATGGTGGTTCCCAGTCAGCAAACCGCTGCCTTCTTCAGCTCAGATACTCTGGCCTTCAGCTATTACACTGGTAATTGGCATTTTCCCATTAGTACAGCCTTTCAAACTGTACCAGATTAGTACACCCACCACTGCCATGGGCCATGTCCCAAATGGTACAGAGCCCCTTTAGTAGAACTTGGCACATCTAGCTGATGTGTCACTCCAGGCATTTGTTCTAGGCTCATCACCATGAGCTGAGTACCTCTCAGGCTACGGCCCCACAGTGGGGCGAAAGGTGAGAATCGAAAAGCAAATGATATTTAACCCGCCAGTCAAAGAAAAATGACTGCCAAGTGAGCAAGTCCAGCTTTTGTGTGTCTGCATTAGAAATGGGTGGGCCTTCTCTTCTCCCATGCCCAACAGCTGTGCTGCCCTAGGGGGTCGGACACTATTTAGAAACGTGAAGGAAGAAGAAAAGAACGCCCGCCCAGCTATGGACAGTGCAGATTTAACAGGAAGAAGGCTCCAAAGCCTCAGCAGGATCACACACACTCCACTGAATGGCCTGGCCCCCACAGAACTGTTAGAAACACTCTTCATTAATGAACAGATGTGCAGTTCGGCAGGGTTCCAGTCGCCCTGTCCTAAACAGACGGTTAAGGGTTAATGTCTCTTTTACCTGTCAAGGGTTAAGAAGCTCAGTGAACCTGGCTGACACCTGACCAGAGGACCAATGGGGGGACAAGATACTTTCAAATCTTGGTGTAGGGAAGTCTTTGTTTGTGCTGTTTGTTTTGTTCATTGTTCACTCTTGGGGCTAAGACGTGCAACGAGGTCTTTCTCCAATCTTTCTGAAACAGTCTCTCATGTTCAAAATAGTAAGTACTAGCTAGAAAAGGCGGATTAGGCTTATGTTTGTTTTCTTAACTTGTGAATGTGTATTTTCCTGGAAAGATTTTTCCTCTGTGTGCTATAACTTTGAATCTCAGGCTAGGGTGGAGGGAGTCCCTCTAGGCTATATGAATCTGAATACCCTGTAAACATTTTCCATCCTGATTTTAGAGAGATAATTTTTACTTTTTCTTTCTTTAATTAAAAACTTTCTTTTTTTAAGAACCTGATTGATTTTTTTCCTTGTTTAAGACCCAAGGGATTGGGTCTGAACTCACCAGGGACTGGTGGAGGGAAAGGAGAGGGGGAAGGTTAATTCCTCTCTGTTTTAAGATCCAAGGAGTTTGAATCAGTGTAAAAGCAGCAAAGAATCCTGTGGCACCTTATAGACTAACAGACGTTTTGGAGCATGAGCTTTCGTGGGTGAATACCCACTTCCTCAGATGCATGTGAGGAAGTGGGTATTCACCCACGAAAGCTCATGCTCCAAAACGTCTGTTAGTCTATAAGGTGCCACAGGATTCTTTGCTGCTTTTACAGATCCAGACTAACACGGCTACCCTCTGATACCTGAATCAGTGTAGCCTCTCAGGGTAACCCAGGGAGGGGAAAGTCTGGGAGGCGGAAAGGAGGAGGGATGATTTATTTCTCCTGGTTTTAAGACCCAAGGGGTTTGGGTCTTGGGTTCCCCAGGGAAGGTTTTGGGGGAACAGAAAGTGTGCCAAACACTACATTTTGGCTAGTGGCAGCGCTATCAGATCTAAGCTAGGAATTAAGCTTAGAAAGGTCCATGCAGGTCCCCACTTTTGGACGCTAAAGTTCAAACTGGGGGAAAAATACCTTGACACACCCACATTTTAACTTGTCACTTCCAGACCTTACAGTAAAGCCACCAATATCCTATTAATAGAACCATCTGGGGCAGGTGTCCGTTTGGATAGCACTGGCTCTGCGTTTGCTTCCAAGACCAACATTCTGTTGTCCCAGCAAACCAGCCTCTTCACTGTTCCACAAAGCAGCATGGTGGCGCCCTGAAAAGATCACCAATTGGTCAGGAACTTTGACAGCAGGTCAGAGGAGAGAAATCAGAAGCAAGGTGCTTATATCTTGAGCTGAGCAAAAAACAGTAATAATCTGAGCTGATCTACACTGGCAGCATGAGGGTCAAGGTGTCTTCCAAAGGGAACCCAAAGTGTCACAAGTTTAGGTGCAGTGGAACCGGATGCCCATCCACTGAAAACACATTCCGGGCCCTCAGCCCCAGGTGGAAGGAGAGGGCTAGATCCAATGGGAGGTTTCTAGTCTCTTCCCTTCTCCTGATTCTGGTCAATTGGCCCTTCCAGACTTGTGATGGTTTGCAGGAAGAGGTGGGGAGGTCTTGACTGTCATCACAGTGTAGTGCAGCACTGGGTTGGGGCCAGGTTTACTGAACTTGGGGCTAGAAGCAGAACTTGAACATTTTCAGGTTTACCCAGCCCTGTTTATATAGATGCTTCAAAACCTTGAAGGTCACACAGTATGCACCATCCTGAGACAAGACCTCCATGTTTCCGGGTCCCCCGAGAAGCCCCAACCTCTTTCTGATCCATCTGATAGAACAGCTCTCCTGGACCTCTATGAAAGTTAAGAGCCTGAAAATCACTGTCCTTATCTGCAGGTTGGCAGCAGCGCTTACCCCCATGCTCACAAGAGCCCCACGCTTTCCAGCTGCTCCGATACTCTTGGTTCATTCCTGGCCATATGCACATTCCTTGTCCACATCACATGCCCATGAACGCTTTTATCGGCAATAACTGAACCCACAGCAGTGACTCTCTTCTCAGACAGTTTTGAGAAAGAGAGGTTGGAAGCAGGCCATGTAATGACCTTCCCCTGAGCGGGTAAATAAAGGAGGAGGCGCACACAAGGAACCCCCACCCACCCCCATCCCTAAAAAATGAGAGGGCACAATTGCAGTCTCTGTGTTCAGGGGAGTGCAGGGTCTGCTTCCTGCTCCCTGGGGCTCAAACCACCCTGAAGAGCTGGGTGCCTATGGGCAAACAGTGCTGGAGCTACTTCACACAGAGCACCTGGAGAGATGGCCAGGTGCTCTGTGGTGGGGGAAAAGGCTGCATCATGTACTGGGAATGGCAGAACTTGCATGCTTTCTGTAAGCACACTGCCCTGACCAGGCCAGGACCTTGCCGGCTCAATTCAGCCCATAGAGACCAGGCAGAGTTGGGGCTGGTATTGGCAGTGGCACAGCAGAGTGATTGTTAGACTATTTGGGAGTTGAATTAGTAGGCTAGATCCTGGAGCTATACTGATTTACACCAGCTGAAGATCCACAGCAGTATTTTGGAAGGAGATTTAATTTTTTATTTCACATTTTAATCATTGGGATACGAGTTAGGGCTTAGAATGGGCACTGGGAGGAATCAAAATAAGTAATGAAATCTCCTTGCTGCCTGCCTTTCATTTGTTAACACGGGAGTTAATACTTAAACATTCCTCTACTTTCTTATTTCTTTTCCTGGGTCCTTTTGGGTAAAAGTTAATATTTTTAATAAAAATGAGCTTAAGCACAACTTCATCTCTCTTCTGGCAGCTTCTTGTTTTTGGGGGAAATCAACGAAACGGCAAACCTGTGTGAATTCATGCTGTTGCCCACGTGGTCATAAATCTTGTGTGTGTTTGTGCGGCTTTTTTTAAGCAACAGAAAGGGGTGTTTCCTGCAATTATACCTGATTCCCTGCACTTGCTTAATACAACACACAATGAGGTTCTTCCATTTTATTTCAATCTCAGGTCTAATCTGAAATCTAATTTCAACCGAAAGGAACATCAGTGGGAGTAAAAGGAAATGTGCACAGCTTGTGTAAGTGTTTTTATGAATTGGACCTCTTGAGATGAGAGTTTCATTACCGCTGAAAAATGAGCCCACCGTGCTGTCGATATTATAAATGAGAATGGCCCATTTGTATTATGAAGACACAAGCTTATTATTTTTAGCCTGTTCGTATAGCATAAGGAAAGTTTAATGTGATAATCAATGTAACTGAAAAACTGAAAGTATAGGAAATTGTACCAAGCTAATAAGGGTGATAATGGCTACAAATGTAATTTTAATGAATGCTCTAAAGGCTGTATATAGAATAGTTATAGGTCCAGATATAAATACATACACACATAGGATTAATTCCTACAGGGCTTATCCAGCCCTTAGTCAGGCATGACTCCCATTCAGTGTAATTGGAGTTATGCCTGAATAAGGACTGCAGTGAATGGGTCATGCTAAAGATGAGCCTGATCTAGACTCCCAAATATGAACCCTCCAATCTTAAAAGTAAATATGCTCCAAATTTGGATCTGAATTTTACTACTACGGTCTCTTTCTAGAATGAGCTGAACTGAAACCCTGAATGTGAGTAGTCCCACACTTCATGGTGCTTCAAAATCCAGACCTGATCTTGGATCTAAAGTACATGGCTTAAGCTCATCTCTGCATATTATGGGCTAGATCCTCAGAGGATGCAAAGCAATTTAGCTTCATTGAGGTTACTGGAGCTACACTGATTGACACCAAGTGAGGATCTGTCCCTTACATATTATATACCATGAACACAAACTTAAATTGTGTGTAAACTATATTGTACACAAAAAGCTAACTTTTGGGTGCTTGACTTTACAACCTTAATATTTTTTTAACCTAGTTAGTTTTTATGTGTAATTTCTAGATTTTAAAAAATGTAAAGTGAACCACCCTCCCAGAAGTTCCATCCTATGGCATTGTATTGACACCCACATGGTTCATCAGCACAGACCTCGGCCACTTGAGCTATTGGAGTAATGGATAACTGTAGTAGGTTGTCCTCCTCTATTTAGACCAGCCACTGGAGGGAGATGAAACACACATTCTGTAGTCAGTGGGTTTCACAGATATCTGCTGACAAAAGAGGAATGCAAGACCCAAGAATCTTGGATTCAGGTTCTGGAGGGAGTGTTCTCTAATGATCACAAACCCTTTTATCCCTGTTCCCTTCTTCCCCTCAACCCTCCACCCTGGTCCTGTCTCTTCCCGAATTCTCCTCTCTGGCTCCTCATCTCAATACCTGTCCCTTCCTAGGGGCTCCCTGTGTGAGATCCAGTCTCCTGCCCCTTTCCAGCTCATCTTCCCAATCCCTGCCCCCACTTCTTGTCCCAGTCGTCTTGCTCAGCCAGTTACAGTCTCCTCCACTGCTCCTTGTGCAATCTCAATCTTCCGCACCCAGTTTCTCCTCGAACTCCCAATCCCAGTCTCCTTATCTAGCAAGTCCCAGTCTCCCCGTTGCCCCACCCTTCCAACAGCTCCAAGTCCTAGTCTCCTTGTCCCTGCTTCAAAACATGGAAATGCTAGAGGTATTCAATTAAATGGTGTCATAAACAGATAGTTAAGGGTTAATGTCTCTTTTACCTGTAAAAGGTTAACAAATAGGGACCCAAACACCTGACCAGAGGACCAATCAGAAGACAAGATACTTTCAAATCTCATGGGGAGGGAAGCCTTTGTTTGTGGGTTTTGGCTTTGGCTTTGTTCTCTCTGGGTCCTGGACGGGGCTAGAGGTGCAACCAGGTTTCTGCCAATCTCCCTGCTACAGTCTCTTATCTATTCAGAATTGTAGGTAAGAAAAGGCGGTCATAGTCTTTTAATTTGTTTTTTTCCATTTACATATGTGTACTTGCTGGAAGTAGCTTAAATTGTGTTTCTGCTGGAGAAAGTTTCTTTCTATTGTTTATAAGTTGAAAGACCCTGTAACTTTTTACCTTCTAAAGTGCAGAGATAAACCTTTTACTTTTTTCTTTCTTTTTTATTAAAAGTTTTGCTTTTGAAGTCCTGTTTGATTGTTTTTTTCCCAGTTGAGGCTCTAGGGAATTGAATCTGTATATACCAGGGAATTGGTGGGGAGAAGGGAAGGATAAATTTCCTCTTTGTGTTAGATTCACGGAACTTGAATCTGTATTGCCTCTGGGAGAAGGGGAGAGAGAAACTTGATCTCTCTGTGTTGTGTTTCAAGGAATTGAATCACGGTATCTCCTAGTGTACCCAGGCATGAAAGATCTAGGAGGAGGTAAAGAGGGGGGAGGGAATGGTTTATTTCCCTTTGTTGTGAGACTCAAGGAATCTGGGTCTTGGGGTCCCCAGGGAAGGTTTTGGGGGGACCAGAGGATATCAGGCCCTAAAAAATTCCTGATTGGTGGCAGCGCTACAGAATCTAAGCTGGTAATTAAGCTTAGAGAACTTTATGCTAGTACCCATATCCTGGACGCTAAGGTCCAGATCTGGGAATTATACTATGACAAATGGTTGTAAGAATTTAAAATGGACAAAACAATTAATTTTCCCCTAATCCTGTTCTTGGAAACAGCGGCACCATTTTTGCTGAAACTTTCCCCGAAAGTTCAGCCTGAGGTAGACAATCAGCATGGGCAATTTCAGCCTGAATGGTGAATTTGGCAAAGATATAAGCAACTTAAAATAGGGTTTTATAATAGTAAGTGTTGGGTAATCTTAACTATGGGTGGTGCTACCAGCTCTGCCTGTGAAACACACACCCCAACATACATACTGAATGCCTGATTTTCAGGAGTGCTAATCACTACTGTATTGACTTTCATTGCTCCACTGTTTCTGGAAATCAGACCTTTATTCTATTGCCACTTGCATCAGATTCACACTGAAGTTATTCTATTGACTTCACCAAGGTAAGCAAGACTGAAATCTGGCCCAGTGTATATACATTTACACACATAGACATTCCTAGACATAACCATATATCTTTAGTGAGCCTGTGTTTGAGCATTAAATGAACTCATTTTTTAAAACATACAGTCTGTTACTCATAAATTATATTTAAGTATGTTGAAATGATAATTTATTTTGTTCAGGGGAATTATTAAAGTCAAAGTAGCAGCTATAGCTGATGCATCGTACATTGCCTACAATGTTCATATTGACAATGAAATTGCTTCTGTTATGAAGCAATTATCATGGTTTAAAATGCCAATAACGTTTTGAAGGCATAGATGCCTTGGGTTTTCCATTTGCAGAAATATTTCTTTTACTGCACCTACTTGCCTAATAACTTTAACATTTTAGATACCTACAGGTACTTTACAACCCTCCCATGTGTGATCTTTGTTAAAAAAGAACAACACCAACAAACTCCAGAAAGAATATTTACTCTGTTAGAGCACACTTTTATTCCATTGGAGCCGTGATTACCTATAGCCATTACTCAGTTACATCTGCTCAAAACGTGATGAGTGAGCTCACATTTAGAGTATCAGAGGGGTAGCCTTGTTAGTCTGGATCTGTAAAAAGCAACAAAGAGTCCTGTGGCACCTTATAGACTAACAGATGTATTGGAGCATAAGCTTTCGTGGGTGAATACCAACTTCATCAGATGCTTGTACCCATAAGCTTTCATGGGTGAATACCCACATGCGTCTGACAAAGTGGGTATTCACCCACGAAAGCTTATGCTCCAGTACATCTGTTAGTCTATAAGGTGCCACAGGACTCTTTGTTGCTTCTCATATTTATAGTCTTTCCCCATATAAATTTTTGACAGTAGATCCTCCAGCTGTGAAAGAGTAGATCATTGCATTCTATATCATTGTGAGTTCATCACCTCCTTTATAATCAATTTATACCCTTCAGGAACAGGATCCACCCCTGAAGTCCAGTACTTCCAAAATGCTACATATATAATTCTCAGAGGCTGTTTCTGTTTTTCCATGGATAGGCTAGTGGAGGGGTCAGGATGGAGATAGCTTGAACTCCTTTCTTTTACCTGCTTCAGAAACCCAAGCATCAAATCCTCTGCTGGTGCAGATCAGTTTACTTCAGTGGAGCAACACCAAGTAATACCAGCAGAGAATCTGACTGCAAGCCCCAGGCTATCTATTTACTGATCCTGGGCTTGATTCAATAGGCTTAGGATCAGGCCATCTGTGAGGTTCTAAGAACCCCTTGTGTTGTGCTAGAACATCCTTACCTCCCATCAGAGAAAGTGGGAATTGAGAGTGCACAGTGCCTTGCAGGAATTAAGGTCCAAGAGCACACAAGTCCTGAGGTCATTCTCCAGACAGAGTTCCCTCCACAGCTGCATGACTCCGCTAACTCTTTAAAAACAAAAAGTACAGATCCAGACAACTGCTCAGTAGCCTCTGAAAAAAGATTTGGTGGTCCTAGTCCATCTCCTAGAGAAGTTGCCAGGCCTATCAGGAAATCTAGCACCACAACTGGCACCATTTTTTAAGCAGTCTCAGCAGGACAAGCTAGGGACTGAATGGGCCATGGAAACTGAAAAAAGCGAATCATTTCAGCTAGTCTTTACACATTAGCATAGGAGAAGCTTCCTTTGCTGTGGCCCAGGCTCCTTCTGTTCACTATATAAATGAGAAATTACTTCAGTTTCCAGAGTTGTGAATTCACTACCTTTCACTGGCATTACATTAACTTCAAAAACACACTGTGGACCTGATCTGAAAACAGGTAGTTATTGCACACGCAAAAATGCTCATGAAATCTTGTTACTAATTTGCACATTTATAGCTTAGGCATTTGAATATGCAGAAGGACAGCTAGATGCATAATTGATAGGTTTACTTTCATATATATATACACATACATAAAATCAATAATAAAGAATTGATTACTTTATTAAGCCACTGAGTGTTTTGTTCCTGGGATACCTTTGCTGAGCCAATAAATATTTCCAAAGGCTTGACTCCCAGTATTTACCTTCACTTTCTGTAACATCTTAAAGGTCATACCGAATTCCTTTTGCAATCCATTTTATAACCAGTAACACAAAATGTCCCTTCCCAAATCTCACTGTCAGCAAACAAATGCCATGAAGCAGAATGATATTTTTTTTTGCGCCATTCAGAAGTCCATTAGTTTGGTTTCTGTGGTGTTAGGTAATGAACGTTCCTGCAGCAAGGTCAAATTCCATTTTACATAAAGGAACTATCTTTTCTCATGTATGATGCATTAAGCATATTTCTTGCTTGGGGCAAACTGTTTTACTGAAATTGTTTTTTCTTTGTTCTTTTGTACTGAATGTCCATAAGGACTATAAAGATTGTCTGCATGACATATTTTTTTAAAATTCAATGCATAATTGTAACCATGGAAATTCATCTGATGCTACATTAATTCCCCCCTAATTATCTTCTCTGGACAGGGAAACTACCTGTTATTTACATGACAACACAGGTTTCTCTTAGTCACATGGAATTTTACCTTCAGGGATATACACACAGGGGTACATGCAGGGCGATGACAGAAACAATGTGAGGGCATATTGTTCAATCTAAGCTACAAAGCCAAATTGAAGCATGAACAGCAGAAGTGGTGAAGATCTGAAAGCAAGAACTTTACTGAAATAAATATCTGAGATGAGAACCCACAAAAGAGGTCAACAATTGTTGCAGATACATCTAGCTGAGTGTCGAGTTGGGTTAATTTGCAAGGGCAATGGATATCTTTGAAACTGATGAGTGGTTAAGAAAAGACACTTGTCTTTGGGTCGGATCCTCAGCTGGGGTAAATTAGTGTAGCTCCATACAAGTCCATGGAGCTGTGCTGATTAACAGAAACTGAGGTTTTGGTCCCTTGTGTGTAAGGAAGATTATGAAATCCTAATAGACTTCCTTTTGTGATGAAAAACAACTGGAGACACAGCTGTCCTAACCCAGAACAAACCCAGATGCTTTTCCATCCCCTGTTACCAATGTGATTTGATAGACATCCATCGCTACATGGGCACTGTTATGCTCACAGGTACTGGTGACTTCATGGGTCTCTTTAAGATTGCAGGTGAATGCACCTCTCAAATAACATAACTCTGAGGATAAGTTAATCACAAGCCCCACATATAGGACTAAAGGGTTGAACCCACCCAGGTGTTTAGATTGAGTGGGCAGAGGGGTTTTGCTGAGCAGTGTGTGAGTAGCGCTGAGAGACAGAAGGGAGAACACACAAAAACTGAGAACAGGCAAGAATGGAGGGAGAGACGAGGCAAACAGCAAGAAAGCCAGGCTGTAGCCTGTGAACACAGAGTGACCCTGTTTGTGAGGTTTTGCATCTGGTGTTGGCTAGAGGCTTGGGACTGTAAGCTGAGAAACTTCTCTGTTTGTTCTTGGTTCCTCCTGTGTGACGGAATGGATCACAGAAACCCTCCTGGGAGCTGCCAGCTGATGTACCAAGACTACCTCTGCTCCTTTTTTTCCCTGCCAGCGCAGGACTCCAGCACCCTGCCTTGCTGAGCCAGATACTCCCGTCTGCTCCAACACAAACCCAGAGTCTGAATTACTTGGCCCAAGACTGCAGGTTTACCTGAAAGCAGCTAACAGAAGTGTGCTTTTCTTTAACACCCAGATGCCCAACTCCCAATGGGGTCTAAACCCAAATAAATCTACTCCACTCTGTATAAAGCTTATGCAGGGTAAACTCATAAATTGTTCGCCCTCTATAACACTGATAGAGAGAGATGCACAGTTGTTTGCTCCCCCAGGTATTAATACATACTCTGAGTTAATTAATAAGTAAAAAGTGATTTTATTAAATACAGAAAGTAGGATTTAAGTGTTTCCAAGTAGTAACAGACAGAACAAAGTAAGTCACCAAGCAAAATAAAATAAAATGCGCAAATCTATGTCTAATCAAACTGAATACAGATAAGATCCTCACCAGTTCCAGAATGCTCCCCTTTACGGACTAATCTCCTTTTAGCCTGAGTCCAGCAATCACTCACACCCCCTGTAGTTACTGTCCTTAGTTCCAGTTTCTTTCAAGTATTCTAGGGGGTGGAGAGGATTCCTCTTTAGCCAGCTGAAGCTCCAATGGAGAGGTCTCCAAGGGTTTTACATAGACTCTCTCTTGTGGGTGGATACCCGCTCCTCACTCTTATGCAAAGTTCAGCTCCAAGATGGAGTTCTGGAGTCACCTGAGCAAGACACATGTCAATGCGTGACTCACAGTTTTTACAGGCAGAAGCCATTGTCCACATGGTATCTTGTATGTCTCCAGGAAGACTTCTTATGTGGATTAGAGCATTCCAAGATATATTGTTCCCCAAGTGCTTCCTGATCGGGTACTTAACCTTGCGAACTCCTTCCTAAAGAACCTGACCAAATGCCTCAGGCCTGGTCCACACTAAACAGTTAAATCGATTTAAACAGCGTTAAATCGATTTAACTCTGTACCCGTCCACACTACAAGGCACTTTAAATCGATTTTAAGGGCTCTTAAAATCGATTTCTGTACTCCTCCCCAACGAGAGCAGTAACCCTAAAATCGATATTACTATATCGATTTAGGGTTAGTGTGGACGGAAATCGAAGTTATTGGTCTCATTCCTTTAATGTAGCTACCCAGAGTGCACCGCTCCAGAAATCGATGGTAGACTAGGACCATGGACGCACACCACCGAATTAATGTGCCCTAGTGTGGACGCATAAAATCGATTTTATAATATCGGTTTTATAAAACCGGTTTTAGTAATTTCGATTTTATGCTGTAGTGTAGATGTAGCCTCACAAAGCTTACTTAGGGTATGGCTACACTCGAAACTTCAAAGCGCTGCTGTGGGAGCGCTGCCGCGGCAGCGCTTTGAAGTGTGAGTGTAGTCGCAGCGCCAGCGCTGGGAGAGAGCTCTCCCAGTGCTGCACGTACTCCACATCCTCATGGGGATTAGCTTGCAGCACTGGGAGCCGCGCTCCCAGCGCTGCGGCACTGTTTACACTGACGCTTTACAGCATTGTATCTTGCAGCGCTCAGGGGGGTGTTTTTTTCACATTCCGAGTGAGAAAGTTGCAGCGCTGTAAAGTAACAGTGTAGCCATAGCCTTAGAAATCAAGCAAGTATACAGCCAATATTCTTAACCTTAAGTACAAAATGATATATGTGTAAAAATAGGATGAATAGATATAGTAGACCATAACCTTTACAGAGATATGTTACATGGCACAGGCAGCACAAAACCTATTCCCATAAAGCATTATGGGGTAGAGCGTCACATCCAGCATACGGAGAAGCAGGACTTTGTACACTCTTTGCAAATACACAAGATTCCATCAAAGAAAATACCAGACTCCATCAATATCTACTCCCAGCTCCAACATCTCCAGAGCCCCACACTTTGACTTGTTACTTCGGTCAAAAAAGGGCAACAGGCATAAAGGATTTATAGCAGGATTTCCAAAAGTGCTCAGTTTTGGCCTAATCCCACTCCCATTGAAAGCAAGGGGAGTTTTATCATTGACTTCAATGGGAATGGAGTTAGCAACACTGAGTGCTTTTGATTATTCCACCTTTAATGTCTGTGTGGTGGAGGTTAAATACAGAGAGTGACAGCAGCTGGGCCACTATTGGTGACAGTAACAGTCATGTGCAAATTTGAACAAAGATCTGCTGTGATTGAAAGTAGTTTGTAACATCTATGAGACAAAAGCTGTACTTACACACACTAAATCCATTAGACTTGGACAGAGTAGCCAGTGTCAGTCACAACTCCTTGCTCTCCTAAAGGAACAAAACTGCTCCTGAATCCAACAATTTCTGATTGCTCAGAAGCTAGATCTATACATAAGCACACACATATATTGATGTCTGAGAAAGAGATAGAGCTATATGATGGCATGATATGGTTAATGGGTTTAATCAGCATGAGTTTGGGATGAAGGTATTACACACAAGCAGCATTCAAAATTCATCTAAGCTACACCGCCAAAATGACATCAGCTGCACAAAAACTCACCACAATAATCTCATTGTTTCTTTGCTGTTTGTTGAACCATTTTCTCACCTTGTCTTATAATTGTGCTTGCCCTTAATTTAAGCTTTTGAGACCCAAAGCTGCCAAATGAGCAGCACCACTATTCCTGTTGCTGGACTCAGGGGTCAGGCAGGGAATTTCCTCATGCTCTGGTCCCATCCTTGAGTTGTGAACCCATGTGAGACCTGCCCCCACAATTATGGGGCACCTGAGTTGCTCATTCAGGGAACCTGTCCTTTCTGTGCACTGAAATAAACATGGGTCCTGTGCAAAAAATGAACAAAGGGGACAAATTAAGATTGCACAGGCAACCTTAATTCTGATATATCCTAACATCTGAGTGCTTGACTTTGCAAACTTAATAATGTTCTTTTAAGGCAGTTTTTTGTGTGTAATTTCCTAGATTTAAAAAAAAAATTTAAAAACTAGAAATCCCCTAACATCATATTGACACCCATAGGTTCAACAGCAGATCTGGAGCATTTAGCTCCACTGCACAGAGCTCTGCCACATCAGCTAGCACAGTAACTGATAGCAATAGCAGGTTGTCATCTTCTATGTGGACCGGCACTAGTGGGAGATGGGACACTTTGCCAGATGGTTTCACACGTATTTACTGACAGCAAAGGAAGGGTGAGACTCAGGAATCTTGGGTTCCATTTTAGACTCTGAAAGGTTGTGTGCTGTAGTGGGCATAGACTGTTCTGTTCCTAAGAGTGACCCCTTCTGCCCCATCTCCTCCAACCCATCCCTATCTTAGTCCTTTCTCTTCCCATCCCTGCTTCCTTCTCCCAAAGTACAATTCTCCTCACCTAGCCAGTAACAGTCTGCACTTCTCAGGCTTATCATCCCAGTCATTATCTCCCTGGGCTCTTAAACTGACCTCAGTCTTCCCCTCAACCATTAGCTCCCTGTCCTGGTCGCCTTGTCTAACTGGTCCCAATCTTCCTCCAGCTCCCAGTCCTAGTTTCCTTCTCTCTCCCACTCCCACGAACCTCCACTGTCCTTGTCCCAATCTACTCTCCCTGCAGGTCCAACTCTTGTCACCTTGTATTTGAATCACACAGCTTCCTCCTCCACATTGCCTGGGCTCAGCAGGGGGCGGTCACTGAGAGCACAGGAAAGATCGTCTCCCTGTTCTCAGTTCAGACACCCAGACTTGGCATGGCCCGCAGCACAGCAGAGCTGCAATTGTAGGGAAAATCCTTCTTAGCCCTGTCCTGGAGAATTCTCAGAGTACATGGAATCTTTGGGAATTTTAGCTGATGAAATCTAAGAAGTCTACTGAGCATGCGTGAACTGTGTTTTTCAAAGGTTTATAGCTGGGCCAGATAAAGGCAGATTTTCACAGGGATGGCAAAGGACACATCCCCAGCACCCATCAAGTTCCTGCTCCAAAGTACAATGGGAGGAGAGGGGGCTGTTTAAAGGAAAGATTGCCAGGATTGTTTTTAAAGTGGGCAAAACAACATATTTTCCCATAGTCTCATTCTCAGCAATGGTCAAACCATTTGGCTGAAGTTTTCCAAAAATCCTGAGGCAGAAAAATTGGCATGAAAAATTTCAGCCCAAACAGTTAAAATCTGACAAAGTTATAAGCAACAGAAAATTGGGTGTTACAATGGTAAGTGTCAGGCAATCTTTATAATATGCATTACCAGTCCTGCTTATACTACTTAATATCTATCAGTATTTAGGGCTTCATGTTCCAAGTGCTTAACAAACATAAGCAGTTATTGCTCACAACATTATTAATATATTATTATTATTATTATTATTTATTTTTGCATTGTGGTTGTGCTTAGGAGCCTCAGCCCTGGACCCAGACCCAGTCGTGCTAGGCACTGAACAAACACAGAACAAAATGATGGTCCCAATCATAAAGTGCTTACAACCTAGGTCTCTGTATTATTATCCTCATTTTGCAGATGGAAAAACCAAGGAGCAGAAAAGAGTTTAAGTGATTTGCTCAAGGACACAGAGCCTGTCCCTATTAATCTCCTGATAAATCTTTTATCCCCAGCACAAGGCATTGGTAGGGCTATGGTCTGATCCTACAACAAAAACTGAGAGATACTTATCCTCACAGTTTAGTCTAGTGGGATATTTGCTCACACTGAATAAGGGGAAAATCATTAACTTTGCCTTTTGATATACGTTTTTAATTCCTTTGTTCACGATGAATTCCTTGGTGTGGCTGCGGGGGTGAAATATGTTACATTGTAGGAATTTCCTTGCAATTTAGCATTAATTAATGTCCACTTCTTACCTAGCATTAACAATAACATGCCTGATCTTTCAGAAACCATTGTGGGAAACTCTTTTCTTTTATTCTTTTTGAGCCTCTGAGTTGTCGAAAATACAGTTCAATTTGCATTTGAGATTTTTAGTCAAAATTGTATCTTGAGGGTTTTGAAGCGTTGGCAGACATTAAACATAGTGCCCTTGTCCTGCTGTACTCTGTATAATTGAGATTCCAGTTCTTGTCTTTTCATGTTTGCAAGTCTACATAGGAAAGAACACCTCATTTCCAGAGAGACAATGGTAAACTTTGTGTTAGAAGAACAGGTCTGTCAATCCCCATTTGTCTTATTCCAGTTAGAGTCTTAGTTAAATGCACCGTATCACTTGCCAACATTTATACTTCTGTTTTCTCCGTTCACCATTGAAGGGAATTCTATTCCTAAGGCAGCTTTTGAAAGTCAACATCTGTAAGGTGTTTTTCTGCATCTGTCCATTGCAATAAGAACTTACTGCAAGTTTTACGGCTCTAACATCCTCTGGAGAATTCGATATGCTGTTTAGCAAAACTGGCTACCGGGTCCTAAGGATAGTGCATTCACTTTCAAGTCACTCTGTACTGTGCATTAAGAGGCTCACCTTGACATCATCGATCAGGAAAAACACATTTCTTTAAAGCCTAGAGGGAATATACTTAGTGGTCTAAGTTGCAGGTTTGCTATATGTCCAGGGCCTCCATATACGGCTACAATTTCGAGCAGAACTTATCCAGTCCTCTTTGTGAGAAAGAAGAGTTAGAACAAAGATTGGAAGCCAGGAACTCCTGAGGTGCAGGCCTGGGAGGCAGTTGATTAAAGGTAGATATGGGCATTTTATGAAAAGTGCACACTACTCTGTGTATTTAACAACCCCATATGCCATGGGTCACCAGCTGGGGTTGAAACCAGGACCTTCAGCAACAAAGCACAGATCTCTACCATGAGAGCTAAAGGAGTAGTTCTGTTAGCTGGCAGCAGGTTATTTTCCTCTATGTGCACTAAAGGCTGACACAAAACACCCTTTGCAAGTGTGGCACGTGTATACCAGACAAAGGGAGTTCCATGAAATTAATTAATAGGTAAAAGTGCACAGGGATTAAAGCAAGAACTCCTGCCCCTTCTCTGAGTGCCTTTAAACGTTGTGCAGTGCCCAGTCCACCTGGCTATTTCTTTTAACATCAGTCTCCCCCTTATGGGTTTTGATGGATGAGCCTGGGTTCATCTGGATCCTGCCTCCAGCTCAGCAGGCTGTAACTTCCTTATTCTCTTTCCAGATACATTTACTTGGCAGTGCCTCCACCCCCTCACTCCTTCCTAACAGGATCACCAGGACAGCTGAGAAGGATAATTCTAATCACAGGGTAACTCTGAGTTACTTGCCAGATAGTTGGAGAGTTCCAAGGAATTACACAAGCACACCAGGTGCCAGCTCATGCCAGCGCCCCAGCACATGCATAGCTGGAAATCAGTCTGACTCACCAGTATGTTAGCATTGTTAAAATAGATATTTAGTTGATAAAAATGTGTTTAGTCATGATGAATGCTTGTAGGATACTGTATGTATTGATCTCAATTATAACATCTGTAGCCTATGGTATATTGAGTGTTTGCGCTGTAAACCTCTGTAATTCTGTAACTCACCAACCAGGAAAGAAGCATTAATTAGTATAAAGTATTGGTCCTGCACACAAGAAAAAGGCCCATTGAATCCAAATAAGCCATTGTGAAACATCAAATGCCAAAGACAAAGGGATCCGCAAGCTGTATGATTTTGGTTAGCCCTAAAGGATATATACAGTTTGCATATTACAGCAGCTACTGTTACCTTTTGGAACCTAAGACTGTATCTCAATTGTGAGTGAATGTTTACCTACTTTAACCTTGTCAATAATTATATTTTTTGTTCTTTTTCTTAGTTAAAAAACCTTTAGTTAGTTTATTATAGGATTATCTACAATTGTTGTCTTTGGTGAGAGATTGGGGGGTGCACTTTACCTGGGGTACGTGACTGGTCCTTTGGGACTGGGAATAACCTGAATATTGACGTGATTTTTGGTGTAAGGGACCTTCTGTCACAAAGGCAGGTTTGCCTAGGTGGTGAAACAGACTGGAGTGACTCCATGCTAAGGCTGTTACAGTGTTTGTGGAGTTCATACTTGGTACTCGGCTGGTGAAATCTAATTATAGAACATACAACCAACTTGGCATATGCATCCTGCTTCTTGACGTCTACCCTGAGGTTAGCACTTGTGGTCGTGAGGGTAAACCAGTACTTTCAGGGTCACTGATGCCCTCCCCACACCGATGATAATTATGAATTTCCCCAAAACTCCTAGTCATGTGACTGAATGCAGCAGGAATAAAATTTAGTGTCCTTTTGGTACGTGTACGCTGTGGGGCCCCTGACAATGTAAGAAAGCTATATCTTCTGTAGAAGCAATAAGCAATTTGGCTGACTTGGTTCAGTACAGCCCCAAAGACTCTCACATGGGATAAGATGGTAAGTCCCTCCCACAGGTTTAATAGATAGTATGTAATAAAATTTCCAAATCCTTACCCCGTGGCTTGAGGACACAGCTGGGGGAATAAAGGTCTCACAAATAATTCCCATGACTGACTAACTAAAAGATGGTGCACTCAAAACTCCACAAATGATCCTCAGGCTCAGAGCTGAATTCAGACTCCTCAGCAGCTGCAGTTGTTAGGCATCCTCTTCACACATGTCAGATGACTTCTGTTTTCAAGATGACTCCTCACCATAAAGGGATGCAGGGATCAGGTACTGATTATAATAACGATCCTAAAAAGTCCTAACTCCTAATCTCCTACCTTAGTGCTCAGATACAATCACAGCTGAGCATGGCAATCCTAAACTAGCAGCAAGAGTAGTTAGCTGCCATGTGGTAATGGATTTACTGGGGAGATGAAGGACTAACTGATCGGGGAGGGTATTTGCCCAACAAAATTCTATGAACTGTGAGTCACCTTGAACAGGGAAAGGAATACGTTTAGGGATATTACTTCCATGTATTGAGATGCAAGTTCCTAGGGGGAACCCTGCATACAGGCCTGGGACTCACGAACTCACAAACAGTGGGAGCTACTCTTTCAGGGTACATCTATATTGCTTAAAAACAGTGAGTCCCAGAGCCCAGGTCAACTGCCTCAGGCTCATGCTACAGGATACAGTGTAGACAGTCCCACTCAGGCTCTGAGATCCTCCCCGCTTGCCAAGTCCTAGAGCCCAGACTCCAGCCCATTTTATGTCCCATAGCATGAACCCCACGAGCCTGAGGCAGTTAACCTGGGCTCTGAGACTTCCTTCTGCAAATATTTTTTTGCTATGTAGACGTATTCTCAGTGGCTGGCTCCGGACATCGTCCAAAATGACTTCTCTCCTCTCACAGTGTTCCCAGGGTTGAGCATCTCACTGAGGATCTTCCTTATTCATCAGGCTAGTGCTACTTTCTCAGCTTTTTTCCTATCAGTCATTTGAATTCTAAACCCCCCTTTCTCTCAGACACTGGCTGCTCCTCCTCTGAGGTGGCCATGCTGGTGGCCATCAGGTGCATCTAACTCCCCTAAGCTAGCAGAGGCCCAATCACTCAAACTAGTGTTTCTCCTCTGTCCCTATCAGTGGCCTAGCAACTAGATTCTGAGTCTGCCTTTGCCCACTCCCCCTGCTTCTTTCAGGGACAGCAGGCCTCTTCCTGAGTTACCTGCTGACACATCCAGGACCCAGGGTAAGCTCCACAGGGGTAACAGCTGTATGAAATCTGAATGATATTACATTGCATTGTTCGAGAAACAGTATGTGACCATGTCATTAAAACTGTATTTTAATGCACATGCACAAGGGACTGGCGCTACAATTGTGTGCCACCATAACTTTGGCATTCCCTGACTTTTGAGTTCTCAGTTATGCAAATTTAATAGGCTCTGGGCATAGATTTGTAGATAGAATTTCCTCCTTTGTTTGTTAAAGACAGAAAATTCAATGGTCGGTGTTACCAGGAAGTTATACTGGATTACCATAATGATTTCCCTTCTGGCCTTAAAATCTATTCAATCACTAAAATATCCGATGTGATGAAGTGGGAATTTTCTTAACATTTTGTACGAGTATTGTGTATGCCTCAGTTTCCCCTATGTGCTGCATGTTTACCTCAGTGGAGGAAAAGTGGTTTAATATTTGTAGAAACAGGTTGGACTGTTGCTTGGCTGCCTAGGCCAGGACAATGGCCGGGTACTTTGCCACCTAGCAACTGATGACTGGGGGGGCCTAACCTCTGCAAGAAGCCAGCGGGGGTTTTACGAATTGGAGAACAGAGTTGAGGTGGAGGGCAGGTGACTGGTTGGCCCGGGAAAGACAACAAAGGAAGGAGGAGGGGAAAATGAGTGTGACTTGGGGTGGGGCTGTTGGAAGCTGGAGTTTGGGTCTCTGAGGGAGACCCAGGGCTCTGAGCTCTGGGTCTGACCAAGATGGACTTAGCTGTCACTTTCTGGTTCCTGTAGTAACAAAGAACTTTCCTACACTGTGTTACAGACAACTAATAAATCTTTCTATTTTACAATGCTGGCTGAGACTCACTGCTGACTGGGTAAGTTGGGGGTGCATGACTCCCATTTGGGTGTGTGCTTCCCCCAAGTGTCCCGTTCAGTTGGACTCACTGTGAGGCACTCACAGCATGGAACAGGGGTTCTGAAAACTCCAAGGTCCATCTCAGCAGGCGCTGAAGCCAACGAGGCTTATCCTAGTGAAAGTGTGCCCTGGGGGAGTGTCACACTGAGGAAAGCCCTGCCTGGGTTTGAGTCAGAGCTATTTCCAAAGTCCTGAGCCTGTGCACCTGTGATAACCTATAACAGTGGCTTTCAACCTGGGGTCTGTGGACCCTTAAGGGTCTTCAGACAATGGCCAAGGAGTCTGTGAAAGGTTGTCATTTCCATAGAACAGTGATTTTCAATCTGTGGTCCATGGACCCATGGGGATCCTTAGACTATGTCTAAGAATTCCAAAGGAGTCCGCACCTCCATTTTCCATGCAATATATGAAATCCACAGGAAGGAACCTCTCTCCTGCACTCCTTTGAATCAGGCCAGAGTTTACCACACCAGATGGTCAGAGACTGAGGCAAGGCCTGAGGTACCATACAAAATGCACATTCAGTAACGCAGGTCCTTGTGCTGTGCACACTTTAATGAATTGGAAAGATGCATGCACTATAAAGCATGTATGTCCTGGTGCACGCTTACAAGCTGTTCAGAGAATTAGCTAAGGCTCCAGCCTCACTTCCTACCCAAGGGCAATGAAGTATGCCTTCATGCTGCATGTTGCTTAATACTGCACGCTGCCCTGCCCCATCCTCAAAGTGCAGGTTCAAAGTCTCGGAGGTCACACAAATCAAAGCTGAATACTGAACTGAACCAGAGCACTCTTAGTCCTTCTTCCTCAATGAGGACTATCTCCCTGCCAAGTTTCAACTTAATACTCTGAGATGCTTCCAGATAGATCTTTTCAACAGTCACCAAGGTCACAGGAGATTTTTGTTATAATGAGTAAAATCTATTTGCTCCACTCTCTGCATTCAAAAATGGCTCAAATGTTTTGGCTCAAACTCGCCAGGAAAAAAATATCACCTTCAATCAGAGACTGACCCTGGAAAGCAACAGCTTACAAGGTCAACACTGGAAAGTTATGAGTGGGTAAAGACAGGGTCTGAGGGGGGAAATACCTTGCCAACCTTAAGTATAGTTTCTCCTAGAGTTCTACAATAAAGTTCTGCTGAGAAACACACAGTGCCTTGTTCTTTGAGGTCTGCTCCCCTGAAGGGTTGACAGGCGGTCAAAGTCTTCCTTTCACTCATTCAAACTAACACACAGATGGAAATTAATTAAGGTGAAACTCATTGCGGTATCTCTCATTTGGTTGCTAGTTTTCTGCTGGCATCTGTTTCTCCTGAGAGTTGAGCAAGGAGATTCAGCTTTAACACAGCTATTAAGCAGGCCACCCCTCTGACTCTTCTCAGCTTTTAACATTCAAATTCACTCTGTTTCCAGAAAGAATGAGGGGAGCGGCTCCCATGGTGAATCCTGCTCCAGTCTATGCTAGTTAAGTTACTCATGTCAATTTCTTCCAATGTCAAGATTGAAAATCTACATGCATTTCCAGCAAGTAAAATGTGAATGATGAAGAGAAACATGAATAACTAATGCCATCTGCCTGAAGGGTGGATCTCCCCACAATGTGCCTGTGTAATTCTCATTAGTGCTAATGAGAACTAACCATATTCATCAAAGGCAGAATGAGCCCTTAAGTTAGTAGTATACCGTATGGATTATAAATGGGCTTTGTAGAACAAAAAATAAACATATTTTATACTTTCCTCTTTGTTACACCCATTGGCAATTACAGTACTGCTTAATATAATAATTTTTCTCCAAAGCTTCCTTGCAACTGTCTAAACTGAATTTGTATTAGCAAGTTTATACAAAGATATTAATTGTTATAACACCTAATGAATTCTGCTATCAAAGACGTCTTTTTAATAAAGATAATATATGTCAACGGAGCTGACATAGTTTATACTGGAGCAATTCTTGATTGAGTCCAGAGTAAATGTTCTATAATAAATTTTGTAACTGCTGTCAGTCTCAGTCTTAATAGCATGAATAGTCACTAAGCTTGCTAAGCACTGGATCTAATTCAATGGCTTGTGGTTTTTGGCATCATGCGCAAGTGTTCTCCAACCTTTCTTGTCTTTTGTTAATCTGCCTGTGACTAATTCACAAGTCTTTTTATATTGTTAGAGAGGCCTCTGCTAGTGCCTTCCCTGACCCCTACTGCTCACCTTTGTATGATTGATGCTACCTATTTTCACTGTGAAACGTGATCAACATACTCCAGTTTACCTTGTTGGATTACTGAATTTCTTGAGAAACAGCAGTTTTTCCAAAGGTGGCATAAGCACATTGGTTTTATAGCAGCTGTGGGATTTTTTTTCTTTAAACCCACAGAACAGATGCCATCTCTTTTCAAAAGGCTCCAGATCGGACATCCTTTCTGGCTTTCACAGCCAGGTTGCTGTAGCTCTGGGCCAAATTACAGTCTAAAGATAAGCTTTGTAATATTGTGAATAAACTAGTATTGCCAGTTCATTCACTACCAGTGATGTCACTCTTTGTTGAACCTATGCCAGGCAGATATAGATCTTCTAAACATGAACACAGCCTACTGTTTTATCAAGAAACCTATAGGCCTTTGAGTATGAGCTCACATCTGTGATCCTTGCTGGTTGTGGTGATGACTTTTCCCTCAGTCTGTTTCTGACATGTCCACAGTTATTTCCAGAGCAAAGTCTAAATACTGTCTTCTGTATCTGAGATCATAGTAACTATATGCGATACTCAGGTCAGCAACTGGATTTTAAAAAATATCTATTCTTTATTGATGATATTTCTTGCAAAGAAATTCCCGTATATAGGAAGGAGATCAATGTTGGCACGAATTAGTTAATGTGTGTGGCAAACTCAGAAGATTACTGAGAAGTACTAAATATTAACAAGAGCTGTGATTCTAATATGTGCAATGCAAACTCTAACTAAAATGTATGAGGGCAGTGGGAAGGCTATAGTGCTGTATACGTGCAGCTCAGAGTCACCGTCCTTCCTCGCCACCTTATAGTCTCCTTTTTATTGTTCCTCTCTCTTGTTGCTTTAAATATACGTGCTGTCATAAACAGATAGTTAAGGGTTAATGCCTCCTTTCTTGTAAAGAGTTAAGAAGCTCAGTAAACCTGGCTGACACCTGACCAGAGGACCAATAAGGGGACAAGATACTTTCAAATCTTGGTAGGGTGAAGTCTTTTGTTTGCGCTCTTTATTTTGGGGGTTGTTCGCTCTTGGGCCTAAGAGGGACCAGACGTCAATCCAGGCTCTCCAAATCTTTCTGAATCAATCTCTCATGTTTCAAACTTGTAAGTAACAGCCAGGCAAGGCGTGTTAGTCTTATTTTTGTTTTCTCACTTGTAAATGTTCCTTTTGGCTGAGAGGATTTTACCTCTGTTTGCTGTAACTTTGAACCTAAGGCTAGAGGGGGTTCCTCTGGGCTATATGAATCTGATTACTCTGTAAAGTATTTTCCATCCTGATTTTACAGAGATGATTTTTACCTTTCTTTCTTTAATTAAAAGATTTCTTTTTAAGAACCTGATTGATTTTTCCTTGTTTTAAGATCCAAGGGGATTGGATCTGGACTCACCAGGAATTGGTCGGGGAAAGGAGGGGGGGTATAGTTAAATTCTCCTTGCGTTAAGATCCAAGGGGTTGGATCGGTGTTCACCAGGAATTTGGTGAAAAAGCCTCTCAAGGCTGCCCAGGGAGGAGAAGGTTTTGGGGGGATAGGAAGTGTTCCAGACACTGACATTTCTGGATGGTGGCAGTGTTACCAGATCTAAGCTAGTAAGTAAGCTTAGCAGTGTCCATGCAGGTCCCCACATCTGTACCCTAAAGTTCAGAGTGGGGGAGGAACCTTGACATGTGCTCACTGGCTTACAGGTCTGATCCTGCAAGGTACTGAGTGCTTCATGAGCTAAGTAGCTCAGTAGGAGTTGTGAGTGCTCAGAACTTTGCTGTATCAGGCACTTAATATTTTCAGAGCAACTGGTTGAACGCTAATGTACCTCACTCATTTATCAAATCACATATCTTTGGGGAGAACACACTGAGCCAAACTTGTTTTTGTTAAATTAATGTTAGAGGAAGTTACTGTACATGATCCTGCATGATTGTAGTAATTGACTTTACGTTGAGCTAAAAAGCTAGCTGTTTAAGTAAAAGCCATTTAAAATCCCCAGATGGCTTTAATTACAACTCCATTGCAATACAGGGTGAAAAATCAAATGGAGAAATCAACAAAATAGAAAAAGATACAGTTAGTGAGAGGTTCAGTCAGAAAAAAAGGTCTCTTGATTTCCAAACCTACTATATATGATATTTGTTTCTGGTTTTCCTGTATAATAAAATACAGTTGTAAACCATGTAAAAAGCATTACGTTAAAAAGAGAAAGCTCTTAAACCTACAAGTACAGGGAACCATTCTTTCCATATTTATATTGATGTAAATCTGGGATCACTACAACCCTCCCCCCTTCCCACAAATCAATCTGGAAAAGTTTGTGGCTCTCTACAAGCTGCAGAAGTCTTTCTTTGAGTTTCAGCAAAATGTTCACAGTCCCCACGATGTTTTTACTTTAACTCTCATTTCATTTCCATGACTAAACAGGAATTTCACATGGTGTCATTATAAAAGGTTTAAACAGCTCTGAACTTGTTGCATTTCTACAGAAAACAAACAGCAACTCAAAATACAATGTATTGGTAAATTGCTTTAGACTCAAAATCTGAATGCAAATAATCCATCTGATCCCTCCAAGTTTCAGCCCAGGCAACTGGAGATGGTGAGGTTTCAAAACCTAGGATAATTGAGGTGGGACAGTGGAAACAACGAAGAGACTCTTAGCTCTAGTCATAATCCTGGCTGTTGCAATGATAGAGTACAAAACACTGCCAGAATTCACTACCACATCAAATGTATTCTCATGAATAAGTTAGCAAATCTAATTGAATGTTAATTTTGCTATTGAAGATAAGTAACAATTGAGTTTTTGCTGAAAAATCGATTTTAAATATAAAAAGTCATATTCTTTCTATCCCTCTGAGTTTGCCTGAGGTCATTTATAATGCCCCCTTTACAATGCAGTTTTAAGCTCTTCTCCTACAATCAGTTTGGTCTGACAAGTTGAACAGCACACTTGTCATCTTCCAGAGGTTTACATAAGTAGCACACTGGCGGTGGGAGGGATCCTGAACCTTTTAGGTTTTGTCTTTTTTAAAAATCAAAGCTTCATTTTCCAAGAGCATCATGGAAAACAAGAGGCCCATAGAACAGGGCAGCAGGGTCCTTCAACTGCGATATTCTGACAGATATTTAGGAACCTAAAAAAAGCTGCTGAGATTCTGCTGAATCAATGTGGCAAGTGTGCCTTGTTGACATTCTCTGGGACACAAAGGGGATGGGAGTAGCTCTACAGAGAGGAAACTAGGGAGATAGAACAGAGGAGGTCATGCAGGGAAATCTCCAAGGACCGATGAGCTTAGGCAGAGGTTTATGTTGAATTATTGTTTATGAGTTACCAATAAAGCCAAGACCCAGATTTGGACACTTGGGGTCTGTGTACTCTGTTAAGGATGGAGCAGTATCATTACCCATTCAAAGTACAACATGCTGTTGTAGTGACAATCTTGTCTTGCAAGCCTCTGTGTGCAAACTTTCCATGGCAACTAGGAGTCCTGATGTAAGCAGAGTCAGGATGAGCGCTACCCTGACATCTGGTGGTGAATTGTAGGGAATGTGGAAAGAATTCCAATAATTTCAAAGAATGGGGAAAGATTTGCATTGGCATCCACCCCCCACTTAGCATAAGCCCACAGCAGACTGGGATGATTATTTTAACAGCTCTGGGATCCCCAATTTCTTTGTTATTGGGGCAGGAGGAAAAAAAAAGTTTGTCACCCCGATTGTGTGAATGGGGAGCTGTGGGACTGCTTTGTGACAGAGATGACTCAACCTCAGTTGGGTGGTACTTGCTAAACATGGGTTCCAAAACCCCATGAAGGGAGAGAGGTTGGGGACTGGTGTGTGTACCTGATGGTATGGGCCCCTTGTGAGGGCCTGGAACACTAATTGCACATTCTCCTCTCTCCACTGTTAAAGAGTAGAGCTAATTTTGATTCCATTAGGAGTCCATCTAAAAACTGCTGAGCTGAATTCACATTGAGCCAATGGTGTACCAATACCAGGGCTCCCCTTAAGAGCTGAAATTGCTGAAGGGGTGGGGCTGGGCTGAGCTGAGATCACTGAGTGCTGTGTTAACCTGTGGGGGAGCCTGAAGACCTATTGTTAAGCGGCTGGCAGAGTGGAGTGGTTTGCATGGACAGCTGGAGGAGCGGCACAGCAGGTGTAGTGGAGCGGGTCGTGGTGAAGGCTGCAGCAGAACTTCACGGAGAGGTGGAGCAGTTGGCCCTGGCCCATGTAAGGTGCCCCTTAACAACCTGTGTGGACTCTCCCCCCTTTTCTCCCTCCAATTTCCACCCAGGCTGGGGGGGTAAAACTCGGCAGATAAACTCTTGAATTCTGGGGTGGCACTGACCAGAGACTTTTGGGTTGTTGGACTTTGGGGTAATTGGACTTAAGACCCTAAAGGGGAAAGGACATTGCCAAATGTACTTGGAGGTGGGTTTTGTTTATGGTTTGTGTTATAATCCTGTTTGTTGTGTTTCTCCAATTGGATGCCGCATTGTTTCCTTCCTTTATAAAAAGGATTTTGCTACACTCAGACTCCGTGCTTGCGAGAGGGGAAGTATTGCCTCCTAGAGGCGCTCAGGAGGGTGTGGTATGTGAGTGTCCCAGGTCACTGGGTGGGGGCTCGAGCCGGTTATGCATTGTGTTATTAAAACAGAACCCCTGGATACTGAACCCGGCCCTTGTTGCTGCCAACTCAGAGGGGCAGAAGGGTTACACTGGTTTCCATTGGAAATGAAAGTAACTAGTGGAAAGGACAATTCGTATCAGCTTTCCAGACAGCCTTGGCATTACCTCCAGATAATGCTGATGACAGTGCACATTTCTGTCGCAGGTCCCTGCCTTGTTGAATCTGGGGCATTATATATGACAGCTGGCCAAAATACAGAAAAACAATTGCAAGTTTTCAGTTGAAATTTCCTCTCTCCACACAACTCTAGAAGCTGCTTTTCTTTCTGAGCCTGTTTTGTGTACCAAGTCAGCAGCCAAGCGTGGCACACACAATGGGAGGCTTTGCTGGCTCCTTTAGAGTTCTGGCTGGCTTTATGGTTGGAAATTCCAATCTCCTTTTCAGTCCTTGAAGCATCTAGTGGTAAAATGTGTATCTTTTCCAATACACATCATTATGCAATATCGCAGCAAGTGATGGGACCCTGCAGACTCAAGCCATTGCTGAATCTACCCCTGGAGATGATGGCCATGGTTGTCCACGAAGTAAAATTTAAAGATGTTCAACAATTGGATAAGGAGCCTTTCCACTCTAGTTGACTGGTTTAAAAGAGGCTATGAGTGGCCCATTCTCTCCGAGGTTTCCTCAGGTCTGGAATACCCACCCCAAGACCAAACTAAGCCCTAGTTTGCTGGCCTTCAAAGCGCACAAGCCACATCTGTTTGCATGGGCTAAAGCATACAGTGGGGTAAGGAGCTGTAAGGGGGGGAGGAGAGTGCTATGTTTTGTAGGGAGCTGAGAGTTCTGCTCATTGTCAGAGGGAAGCTGCTATTTACTAAGAGTTTTGTTCTTGTAGCGTGTGTCAGGGATGCCGGGGGCCTTGGCTAGAGAACCCTTTTTATTCTTGTAGAAATCCAAATAAATGCAAATAAAGAACAGTTGCAATCCTACAGAAGCTGGTAGTGGCTTAAAGTCATTAGCTGGCAGCTTATTTGTTGGCCTACGTGCAAACTGATTAGGTGACCTCAGTCCAGTTCTCAGCAGACAGATGTTCAAGTTCCAAAAATCCACCATTGCAACCGATACCCCCAACAGCAGTCTCAGCAGAGACGTCACCTGCTGGACAGACCTAAAGACTGAGATACCTTTTCTCACACAGAGGAAGTCATCCTAGAACATGGTAAGAAGGGACACAAAAGCAAGGCTGAAAAAAGCAGAATGCACGTCTACTCTTACTGTGACTAAACAGCGAAATTCAGTCTTCAGTGCAGTGCATCTGAAACCTTTCACAAGCACTTTCAGGAAGACTATCACTAGACCCAGATACAAAAAGAAGAAACATTCAGCCATATCAATAGTTCACTAGGCTGTTACGTTCTGTCATGCCTCATGGAATAAGGCTTCCCCAAGTAGTTTTTTTTGGACAGGAAGGTTCGACGTTTCCGAGGTATAATGACATTACATTTATTTTAATAGAATTATTAAAGCCAGAGGAGTAGAGCCCAAACTGTGTGGTCTGTGTGTATCTTATGGGCTGCAATTCTGATGCAGGATATTTCCTTCAATTTCCTTGCTTTTGTTGGTGCAAACTGCACTCCTGATGATTTTCTGTAGCTTCTTTAGTTGTTTAACCATTTATGATCATTAGTGTCCATTTCAGCGAGAGTGTTCCAGACCATAACGAGCACAGCCCACTTTGTATTCTGAAACTATTTCCTTAGCTGCACTGCCCAGCATTCTGAGTACTTCTATGCTACAGTTCATGCTCTGCATTATAGAAACCCTACTGGTAAATTAAACGCTCTATAGTTGAGGATTTCTGAGCCATTATCTTGGCTTTCTCATTTTTTTTTTGTGCTAAGATGACACTCTTTAACTCTCCAAGATGTTTTTTTGAAAAAATTAATTTGTGCAAGAGCAAGACTCCTGCATATAAAAAGCAAAATATACTCGACTCCCATTATAATCCCATCTGGCAGACTGAAACAGTTTTTGAGCAGTATAAAAATGCAATCTGTTAACAAGGAGGAGGTTTGTAATAAGCGGTGGTTAACATATTAGTAACTAAGATAAAATAGCTTTCTTTGTCTCAGACAGAACGTTCTAACAGTTAGCTTTGTAATGACAGAAGAGCGTCTGTATCAGAAAGGAAAATAAGCTTAAAGAGATACAGTTAGACAGCCAGTCCCTCTTTCTTTAAAATGATGTGAGGTGTATTTTAAGAGGAGGCTTCTGGCCAATTAAGATGCTGTGAATACAATCTTCTATTGGTTATTTTTCCACACTATTTGGCATCATGTGAGAGATTTACAAAATCCCCATTTCACATGTTTACAGATTGCCTCTTTAACATTTTGCTGCAAGTTCAGACTTCACTTTTCCCTCTGGTGCCATAAAAATTCATACCTTTGCCCACCAACTGTATCCTTTTTTTCAAATCAATGCCTGAAATACAAGAGCAGCATATTTTATTACACTGAGTTCTGCCTCCATTACACAGCTCTTGGTCTCTGCTGCGACAACTTGTTCAAATATTATGTTATCAGATTAGCATAATCAAAGTGGAAATAGCCCATTAAATATAGGTAAAGATACAGTGGTACGATCAGATGCAACGCACCTGTTTTTTCCGGCACATAAGAAGAGATCAGATAGATAGTCACCATGGCAAAGATAGATAAGAAAATGCTTTAAGGTAAAGGGAAGAAAATAGGAAACTATTTCCTACCCCCAATTTTAGTAGTATGCTCCGTGTTCTAAAATACGCTCCACACATTTTTTTTCAGCACACTATACTGCCTGCCTATGGCACTTATGACTGCAATTACCGTGAATGTTACTTAATAATATTTTGTATTTCTACAGTGCCTTTCATCCCAAATCATTTCACCACTATAGACATAAAACACCCCTGAGGTGTAGCTGCCTTTGCAGAACAAAAGAACATAAGAATGGCCATAGTGGGTCAGACCAATGGCCCATTTAGCCCAGTTTCCTGTCTTTCAACAGTGGCCAGTGCCAGATGTTTCAGAGAGAATAAACAGAACAGGGCAATTATTGAGTGATCCATTCCCTGTCCATCCCAGTCCCAGCTTCTGGCAATCAGAAGTTTAGGGACACCCAAAGCATGGGATTGCGTTCCTCCAATCCTAATATATCTTTTTTGAGAGAGGGTGACCAGAATTGCATGCAGTATTCAAAGTGTGTATATACAATTAACTTATATAGTGGCATTATGATGTTTTATGACTTCTTATCTATCCCTTTCCTAATGGTTCCTAATATTCTATTAGCTTTTTTGGCTGTTGCTGCACATTGAGCAGATGTTTGCAGAGACCTATCCAGGATGACTCCAAGATCTCTTTCTTGAATGGGATCAGCTAATTTAGACCTCATCGTTTTGTATGGATACTTGGGACTATGTTTTCCAATATGTATTACTTTACGCATTGTGACAACCAATCAGTGAGCAGCAATTGTGGGAGAATGCAAATTTCTGCTCAGGACAAATTTATGAAAAATGCAATTGGGATCTTTAATGTCCAATCAGGTCTTCAGTTTTGAATGTTTTATGCAAAAGACAACCCTCTCTTCTACCATAGTTCTCAGTTTAGCTACCTTGGAAGAAGAAAGGTTGAGTAGCCCCTGATGAGATCTGAACGTGAAGCCCCAGAGAGCTTGGAAGTTTCTAAACAAGATGCTTGCACCACTATCGTCCTGATGCTGCAAAGACTTATGCATGTGCTTCATTTCAGACATGTGAGTAGTCCCATTGATGCAACAGAAAGCGTGTTCATAAGTCTTAGAAGGATTATGGCCTAAATCATACCTCAGAATACTTATGCATGTATCTATATGCAAGCATGTGTGTATCTCTCTCTATATACACATAATACACACATACACATAAACACATATGTTGTAATTGTTAGGAAGAATAATATAACTAAACTCCTTCTGAGATTTTGAACTATACTGTTAAGAATTTCTGAGAATTAATGTGCTAAAAGTTATTCTGAATAAGGATCTGATCCCCAAAGCCTCGCTCAGTAATAATTAGTCCCACTATGGTCAAAGGGAGTGCAGTTGTTGCGCATTTTGTACAAAGGAATACTGGGAGTCCATGAGGTGTTTGGGCTACAAATGATTCCAAGTCTCCTCTTCTAGGCTTTCCTGAAAAAGGTTGGAATTTCATCACTGGTGGTTGGAATTTCATCACAGATTTTCGTTTCAGCAGGAAATTTAGAGAATCCTTTGGGTCCATTTGTAGAAAACATTATAAGGACATTTTGGAAGTGAAAAGAATCTGTACTGTGATGGCTATAAAATGCTCTACAATTAGCTCAAGATTTGCTTCCCTGTGATTACAATCCAGACCCTCCAGGAACAATCACAGGCAAATAGAAAATCTAATGGCTAGAAATAGCTGACAAGAGTCTAGAGCTGTGATCAACATCCAATGTATTTTGCTCTGTGAATAGTCACAAAATCATGCTTAGGCAAAATGTCATTACTCTCGCTGACAAGTTCTACCTTTGCAGGGGGACCTGCCAAATTCTGTCCCTGGGCAAAACTGTGACTGTTCCATGGTTATAATTTTGATATCATCGCAGAGAAAGTTTGGCACCTAGGAATGTGGGACTAGTTGCTGGAAAGCCATAGTGCAGGGCCCAGCTATGTTAGACTTGACTACTGTGAAACCGCTAACATAATATACATAAAACAAAGAACGCCAGCTTGATCATGACTACAGCCTTATCTACAGACACTGCAGTAAAGTCTGCAGAGTTTGCAGATAAGACTAGTGCACAGTTGTGTGTGAAAATTGCTCCTCCTTGGGCCAGATGGTGGTGTTGCACCCCAGGGCTATTCACTCTTGGGGAGGGGAGGGATATTGGCATGTTTACCTTCCTCAGGGGTTCCACTAGAAGAGGACAACTTTACTGTATGTCTGGGCTCCACAAGCTCCCACTTAGGGTGACCAGATGTCCCGATATTATAAGGACTGTCCTAATATTAGGGGCTTTGTCTTATATAGGCAATTATTAATACCCCCCTAGGCCCGCCAAAATAAAGTGTCTTGATTTTTCACAGTTGCTATCTGGTCACCCTATGCCCACTGGTGGAGCCTGCTGATTCAGCGCATCCTGAATGCCATGGCTATGCCCCTCCCTGACCAGTGCTGCCCACATATGGTGGTGTGCTGGCTGCTGGCCAGCCAGGAGTTCCAGGCATCTTGCACAACCTGGGTGTACTTTCCACCACCGCAGGCCCATAGACTTCTAAGAGTGGAACCAGTGGATTAGCATCAGTAGATTAGCACCATTAATTCTATTGACAGTAAAATTCTTTTTCCACACACAGTTACCCTGGTCGATGAGACTAGTGTCACACCTATCTGATCTTGGATGCTAAGGACCAGAAACAGGGGGGATCAATTGCAAGTATCATGCTGAACATGATGGAGTGTTACTTTGCCTTGTTACTTGAACAAACCCTCCTTTGCAGGGTCATCATTCATTTGTTGCTCTTTCTAGTTACATTTCGTACTTCAAACAGGAGATCATCAGACTGAAAGAATCTCTCTGTATAGGTTTCTGGTACCAAATAAAAGAGGATAGTGGCAAAGATCATACTGAAATGAGGCTTGTAACCCTAGGGAGAATAAAACATTAGCCAAAGAGGGTCCACTTCTACCCACTGAAGCATTTGGAAGTTGCCTGGATGCATCCAAAGGCAGAATAAGATCTAGGATGTTTATCAATTACAGTAAGAAGGGGCACTCCTAAAATGTGCAAGGCCCTGACAGGAGAGTGACCAGAGCACATTTGTTAAAAATCACCGTCAGAAATGGCATTCCAGCACCTACATTGTTTTCTGCTTCAGGGGCCCTAATGTGTTTCATGGCTGGGGGGTTGGTGTGTTTGCTGTATCACTATATAAGTGAAGGAAGATCACAATTCTCTCTCCAGGTTGCTTTGCATGTCAACTGCACTGTGAAAGAACCCTTTCCTGTGATTTCTCTGCTGTCATTAGGTATTTGACTTTCCAATTTCACCTGAAAAAAGTGTCAAGGCTGTAAAGTCACTTTAAAAAAACAACCACCACCCCAACATCCATATGTAAAGCTGCTTTATTTTACTTCATTACTGTGTTCTCTGGACCATATTCTCCTTTGATAGTGAAGGCATTGGAGGTAAACTTTAACTAGACATTAATGTAATGGTTATTGAGCTGTACACTGAGTGTCTTTGCACCCGTTAACAACATAATCAACATAACACTGTTAAGCTGCCCCACAATTATAATGAATCAGTGAGACAATGATGTTCTAACTGGCAGAAGAGCACTTTCAAGACGTGATAAAAATATGTTATTAGTGAAAGACATAATGAGGATAGATCCTATAAACACGGGGGGAGGGGGAGGCACAGTTAGGTTGTGTTCTCTCCACAAGCTATTTCCATGACACTGTGTAGGCTCAGATGACATAATCGGGTGCATATGCAGAGCTATGCTACATCTGGATGAGGAATTATTCTTTTTGCACATCTGGAAATCAAGTCCAGGCTTGGAAAATTTTTACTATCTTCTTTATTGCCTCTATCTTAACCCTTAGGATACTGATGTGTCCTGGAGGCATATTGACACCATAGGGACTGACCAGTGCCTTGGTTTGGGTGGTGGTGGTAACTACATTAGGTTAGGAAAGAAGGAGTATCTGTGGCTAAGGGTCAGAACAGGCCAGCTTAAGATTCCAAGATGGAGCCACTCCCATCCACTCTCCACTTCCACTGTCAGCAACCTCCCATTCCTGCACGGTCCAACCTCCCCATTCTGTGGTCTTGCCCTCCGCAAAATACCTGCAGTTTACAGAGGTGGCAGTTACCAGGGGTTGGAGCTTCCTAACACATAGTCAAAACAGCTTTGTGCTGGAAGGAGAAGGAGAAGGTAGCTCTTTGCCTGCTGAGATGGGAGAGGTGAGCAAAATATGATGGAGGTGGAAAGGAGAAGGAGCAGAGGGGAGGGGAGGATAATTTCAGGGGTAGGCCAAGGATGGAGGAGAGAGAAGGGAGGTAAACTAATCTGACCTCACTCCCTCCCATTATAGCCACATGGCTGATTATAATCATCTTTAGGGACCTAAGGGTCAAAGTGCAGTTCCACGAAATCAATCCCCAGGCATTCAAGGGAACTGGATTTGTTTGGAAGCATTAACCTGAGGAATTGCTCCATCTACACTTGTTTCGATTTGAATGGATGTTCTTAGGGACTGACATTTCGGGACCTCTATGTTGAAGTGGATATTTTCTGGATACATGGTGCATTCCTTTGACTTGCCTTATGTAAAGAGGCATCTTCTGGGATTTCACCTAATCTGAGATGTTGTAACTGAAATTCACCATCAGCAGCAATAGTTTGTAACTACCCTTTCCCTAGAAAGCCCTGAAGGAAAAAACATTCAGAGTGAAGGGCAAGGAGGTCCTTTATCAGAGGGGACTGCATTCCAGGGTTGACCACATTCTGACTCTGAAGGGCAAACCTGACCTCCAGTTATATCTATGCACACCCCTTGGCTTCAGTGTGGTTTCACTGGTATTAACCATGGATTGAACCCTGTAACTACCAAAAGATAGTGGCTATTTTCCACCCCACCACATTAACAAATAGTACAGACATTGAAATACATGGGTATTTCATTTCCCAGATTCTTGTGGGCACCACAGGGTGGCAGCTAGGAATCTCTCTATATTCTTATTCTGGTGCTTACCTCTCTACTACCTGAGTGCCTCCCAAGAGTACATCAGTAAATTAAGTAATAAATAGAGAGGAAAGGGCAGAGCTGGGAATCAGGAGAGCTGTTCTTTTTGTTCCAGGCTCAGCCATGGGCTCCCTCTGTGACAGTGTGGAAGCCACTTTAATCTCTTTGCACTTCAATTTCCCCATCTACAAAATGAAGATACTGCTATTTGCTGTGCAGGTATTTTGTATGAGGCTGGATGCTTTTACAACAAAGCACGTTTTGATCCTTTCATGGAAGGCACTGTGTAAGCACAAAGTATTAATTGCCAGACAGTGTAAATATCAGCCCTCTGTGGTTGAGCCACACGTTTCTGAATGACAACAGGATAACACACAGCAGCCAGACATTCAGGAGTGACAAAATGAAATTAGGGGTTAGAAGGATATTTTCAATCCTGAAAGAGTGTGTCAGCCAATCAGTGACTGATATCCCATACTGTAGGAGATGCAATCATTCTTCATTCATTTGGAAGTGGCTGGGAGCCCTTTCCTTCTCCTGGAGACAAAGGTGTTCACTAGTGTCAAATTTCTCTATATAAATTCTTCTATAAACATTGTTATGTGTTGTGGCCCTGGAAGAGGAGTTGGAGGGTGGCACACAAGGAAACAGCCAGGGCTCAAAACACAGTGCAGTTCTGGTGTCTGAGAATTTGGGGACAGAGGGAAAGAAGCTCTTAATGAGATGATATTCTCTGAAACACATATATGTCGGTTCTTGTGATGCTTCTGTCCATCTTCCAGCTAATCTCATTTGGTTGCTGCTACTACTTGCTCACCCTGTATGTCTCTGCCTATGCTGCTATGACTGTTTAATGATGGGAATGGGCTTCCAGAACTCTAAGTCTAATATTTATATTAATATGTTCTCAGTTCCCCTCCCGTCTGAGAATTCTACAGCTGTCCTCACTCCCTTTCCCCTTGCAGTTCATATTTAGCCCTATTAGTTCCATGACAAAAGTCCTGAATCTGAATGAGAATATTAGAATCATAGAATATCAGGGTTGGAAGGGACCTCAGGAGGTCATCTAGTCCAACCCCCTGCTCAAAGCAGGACCAATCCCCAACTAAATCAGCCCAGCCAGGGCTTTGTCAAGCCTGACCTTAAAAAACTCTAAGGAAGGAGATTCCATCACCTCCCTAGGTAACCCATTCCAGTGTTTCACCACCCTCCTGGTGAAAAAGTTTTTCCTAATAGCCAACCTAAACCTCCCACACTGCAACTTGAGACCATTGCTCCTTGTTCTGTTACCTGGTACCACTGAGAACAGTCTAGATCCATCCTCTTTGGAACCCTCTTTCAGGTAATTGAAAGCAACTATCAAATCCCTCCTCATTCTTCTCTTCTGCAGACTAAACAATCCCAGTTCCCTCAGCCTTTCCTCATGAGTCATGTGCTCCAGCCCCCTAATCATTTTTGTTGCCCTCTGCTGGACTCTTTCCAATTTTTCCACATCCTTCTTGTAGTATGCGGCCCAAAACTGTTCACAGTACTCCAGATGAGGACTTACCGATGTCGAATAGAGGGGAATGATCACATCCCTCAATCTGCTAGCAATGCTCCTACTCATACAGCCCCAAATTTCATTAGCCTTCTTGGCAACAAGGGCACACTGTCAAATCATATCCAGCTTCTCGTCCACTGTAACTCCTAGGTCCTTTTCTGCAGAACTGCTGTCTAGCCATTCGATCTCTAGTCTGTAGCAGTGCATGGGATTCTTCCATCCCAAGTGCAGGACTCTGCACTTGTCCTTGTTGAACCTCATCAGATTTCTCTTGGCCCAGTCGTCTAATTTGTCTAGGTCCCTCTGTATCCTATCCCTACGATCCAGCGTATCTACCTCTCCTCCAAGTTTAGTGTCATCTGCAAACTTGTTGAGGGTGCAGTCCATGCCATCTTCCAGATCATTAATGAAGATATTGAACAAAAACGGCTCCAGGACCGACCCTTAGGGCACTCTGCTTGATTCTGGCTGCCAAATAGATATTAAGCCCGATGATCTAGCCAGCTTTCTATCCACCTTATAGTCCATTCATCCAGTCCATACTTCTTTAACTTGCTGGCAAGAATACTGTGGGAGACCGTAAAAAAGCTTTGCTAAAATCAAGGAATAATATAGTCCAATATATCATCTAAAAAACAGGACCATGGCATATGTGTCTAAATATTGGGGGTATTTTGCCTTTCTAGCACTTATTTCCATCTGGCACAGCTCTAGTTGCATCCTTTTGAAGTTACATGTATAGCAGAGAAGGGCCAAATTACAAGTGGGGTACTGAGTACAGCTGAGTTTAGTGGGAGTTTTGGGTGTGCAAGGAATGCAGGATTAGAGTCTAGGTGGAAAAAAGGGGTGCTACAAATAGGTGGTAATTAATAGTTGAGAAACAGTCTGGAATGATTTTTTATCATCATCAGAGGCCTCTTTCTAGAAATACCTCTCAGTGAAACAAAGCTCTTTCCCTGACAGGCATCATCCTTTTCTTTTTAACAAGCAGAAAACATACTGCTATGGATGGAAAATATGGAACAAAGGATGTGACAACTATTTTCATATTCACAGGCTCAGAAAACCAGCTACGTTGCAAAACTTCAAGAAACTCCAGCTGCCAAAGTACATGTACAAGCAAGCATGTAATTCACAGTGTGTTGTGGGAAAGGCCATGTTTTGGGTTCTCTTAACTGCGTACCCAAGGGGAGAAGATCGTGGGAGTGCTTTCCTCCCATGCACTCCTGCATTGAGACCCTTAGGAAAGGGAGGTCCTCAGCAAAGGGGGTGCAGCTGTGTGGGACCATTGTTCCTTCTCTTTCCACACCTGCTGGCAGCCTGGGACTGGCTCTTGGGGAGCATATGCTGCATCTTTCCAAAGGATGCATTATTAATTATTATTATTAATTTGTAAGGCCTCCCATGATAGAGCAGGACCCCACTGTGCTAGCTCCTGTACAAACATAATAAAGCAGTTGTTATTCCCAATTGCATTTTCCCACTGTATACAGGGGCATTCTTTGCCTGTGCCATCACAGAATCATAGAAGTATAGGATTGGAAGGGACCTCAACAGGTCATCTAGACAAGACTCCTGCACTCAAGGCATTAAGTAATAACTAGACCATCCCTGACAGATGTTTGTCTAACCTGCTCTTAAAAACCTCCAACCACGGAGGTTCCACAACCTCCCTAGGCAATTTATTCCAGTGCTTAACCACCCTGACAGTTAGGAAGTTTTTCCTAATGTCCAGCCTAAACTTCCCTTGCTGCAATTTAAGTCCATTGTTTCTTGTCCTGGCCTCAGAGATTAAGGAGAACAAATCTTCACCCTCCTCTTTGTAACAAACTTTGACATACTTGAAAATTGTGATCATGTCCCCGCCCCCCGAGAGTCTTCTCTTCTCCAGACTAAACAAGCCCATTTTTTAAAATCTTTCCCCATAGGTCATGTTTTCTAGACCTTTAATCATTTTTGTTGCTCTTCTCTGGACTCTCTCCAGTATGTCCCCAGGTGCCTGAAATGTGGTGCCCAGAACTGGACACAATACTCCAGTTGAGGTGTTATCAGCATGGTGTAAAGTCTTGCATCTTGCAAGCAGAAGGTCTCCAACCACCCGCACCAGTACAGTGCATCCTCACTAATGTGGAAATGACTACTAAAGCCCCACTCCCGTCCAAGGAACGTATCAATATATCTTTGTTTAAAGCTCTTACTTCTATCTTTCTGTTATTTGTTTTTTCTCCCACTATCTGCTGTTTGACTATCAAACAACTACTGTTATGGGCCAGACTCCACCAAACTCAAACAAGGTAGGTGGTAACTTAATCTGTGAGTAGATCCATTGTAAATCAGTAGAACAACTTTCTGAGTAAGTTACTAATAAACATAAAGGTGGCAGAATCTGGTCCTATCTAATTTGTGCTTGACATTTATCGCGTTACCTTTGAAATCAATGAACATTTTAAATACTAAGAGAAAAAGTTAAAAACTAAAAGTTCATTGTACACAGTGGACCAGTTCCTTAGCTGACGTAAATTGATGTAGCCTCATTAACCTCAGTGGAGCTATGTCCATTCATTCTAGATGAGGATCTGTCCCAGTGTCTGGTACAATTTATCCTGCACAGAATTTAATCTAATAGCCTAAACAGACTAATATTCTCAGGGGGGAAATCACCGCTTATAGCTGTGTATTTAGTCAGAGTCTCTGCACTCACACCAGCTTCCTTAAGTGTTTTCTATGAAGATGTGAACTCCATACAATCCAATTAAAGGAATGCCCTTAATAATTTATCAGGCAATTAAAGTCATCACCACTCTTTTATTCCAGAGAGCTCTACCAGCAATATGTAGTCAGGTCTTGAGTTAAAACAGTACCAATATAAGAAGAGTGATGCAATATAGCAACAATAATGAAGGTTTTATGGCAATGAAGGTGGTTTGTCAAGAGTGGAGTACACAATCGAATTAACAGAGGTTAAATCTTAATGACTGGAAATACCACTTTTCTTGTGGGAGTAGGAGAAATATAAGTGAGAGAAATCTCAGTTACACATCACAGGAAAAAATCCTACATATAAATTAAAGATGGAAAAGACCTATGAGTGTCCCTACCCAATATTAAGAAACTTCAGAAAGTAGTAGGCTGCTAAAAAAAAAAAAGGACTATATTGGAAGTTGCATTTCAACCTTAACTTTGGAGACTGCTCTTACTATAACACCACCACTACTTTCATTTATATCCTGCCAAGTGATTTGCAAAAATAAAATAAATAAGGATCAAAGTTTCAAAGATTCCTGATGGTCTAGGTGTCAAATTCCCATGGATCTTCAATGGGATCTGGACACCTAACCCCCCTAGATAATCCCTTTTGATAATCCCAGCCATCATGGCAGCACCTGGACCAGAGTTTGAATTGGTGTTGCCACCAATTCTGGTGGGAATTTTTGCCCCACATGGCTTAGAAAGATCAACAGGTAGACAAAATAAAGGCATGTTCTTTGTAAAATGTCGATCAAGAAAGAATGCTGGGTTGGTGTGTTGTGGGTTGCAGATTTACCTTAACTTTCCATTGTTAGATCACTTCTGGAAAAAGACTTGGGGTCAAAACAACATACTCATCATCAAGACTAACTCTATTGTCATCCAGAATTTCTGAGAACCCTTTTGTTCCTTCTGTAGAATCAATGACATGTAATGCAACTTTACATATGGAAAAGATAGGGTTAGAAATGACAACAATATAAAGATAAATAGCTCTACATATAGAATGGTGATCTATGTCTGTCTGGGACTTTAATCCAGACCCTTCAGAAGTGTTCACAAACATATTTAAATCGATGCGTTGAAAACAGTCATCATGATTACTGCGCTCTGACCAATATTCGGGCTGAGTGTCACAATTTCTCACGGTAGATTCCATTGTGTGCTAGAGGACGTCACATTTCAGAGAGCTGCCATAGTAAGGCTCAGTAGGAGACTCCCTCACGGTGTCTTTTCTGGTAAGAAGAGGGATGCTGGGACTCTCCATGGGCCACTTCTGGTGACCTTAGGATCCTTTTTAAGACACTTCCTCTCCTGATGTCTCACGAGAACTTTGGAACAACTCAAGTACTGACTGATTGGCCCGGATCCACCCCAGGTTCTACACTAAGCATAGGACATGCTGAGACTCGCCTTTGGGATTTGCCTTGATTTAAGGAACCATTCCAGAACCCCACCAGGCTACCCAGACGTGTCTACAAAAAGTGCTTAAAGTGATCTGAAAAAAGCGGGGGATGGGGCCTGTCATTATCCACACATTTGCTCACCTCCTTGAACAACAATTAATTCTGTCTCCCAACTCCCACATTCATCCTGTCCCCCAAATCCTGCCATCACTTCTGGCCCCACATCTTGCTGCCTCCCGGGCTCCTTATCAATTCTTCTCCCTCCAACCCCCTTCCCATATCAGTTCTCTCTCTTCCACACCCCAGTCTCATCTCTACTCTTCCTGCAGCTCCTGGGGTTCTTTACTCCCTTCTCCCAGGCCTGTGGAGGTCCCTTTCTACCCCTTCCTAGGTGGGTGTTGCAAGGAGGAAGAGGAGAAGAAAGGATGAGCAGAGAAGCTGTCCTGTTGCCCACAGGAGGGGAGAGGGAATGAGGGAATGGAACTCTGCTAAAGTGCCATGCTCTTTCTGGTTCCTTATTCTCGCCTGTGAGAATAGTGTCCCTCAGTGACCAGCCTGCTTTTTAGAAATGTTATTTCTGATGTCTGTGGCCCATTGCACTTTAAGCACTGTTTACAGACCATCATTTGCTTGTCCCTACTTTAAAGTATACTTTATTATCAATGCCCATTCTGTCTGGACTAGGGATATGTCAACATTGAAACTAGTCACTTGTGGCTGGCCCGTGCCAGCCAACTCAGACTTACAGGCCTTAGGCTGTGGAGATGTTTCATTGCAGTGTAGACTTCCAGGCTTTTGCTGAATCCCTGACCACAACCCATGCCCAGAAGTCTACATGGCAGTATAACAGCCCTGCAGCCTGAGTCCTGTGAGCCTGAGTCAGCTGGCATGGGCCAGCCATGGATTTTTCATTGCAACGTAGACATACCCTCAGAGCCTTCAACTATGGTAAATACTGACACCTACATCTCTGGCTGAGCCTATAATGGTAGGGTCCTGGTGAAGAAACTCTGCATGGCACCAGAAGAAGCTAGCAAACAATATTGGATTGGGCCAGGGACTGGTGCTTAGGAGACAGCGGTTCTATCTTGGCTCTGACACTTGTGGGCAACTCATTTCACTTCTATTTCTTCTCATACCCTTTGTCTGCTTTGTTTAGTTAGATTGCAAACTCTCTGGAGCAGGGACAGTCTCTTTGCACATCTTTGTGTGATGCCTAGCAGAACTACTGTAATGCAAACCACAATAGCAGCACAAGTGGATAAAGGTTTGCAGGTGAAATATTAAACAATATGGAATGGACTGTACTGAATGGAACAGTGTAATTGGACACATGGAGCCAGATTCTCTCCCTCACGTGCACTAGCCTAACTCTGCTGATTTACACTGGCATGAGAGGAGAATTGGGCTCAGACTTCTATGTGTTGCTACCATTCCTCTTGCAGAACTTGCAGGAAATCAATCCTGGTTTGGTGTAAAATTTAGAGATGGCCCTGAACCAAAACCAATCTTCTGTCCTCGCCAAACTTTGGAGAAGTTCTCAGCAGAACCTAGGTCCAAACCTAGAACCTGAGGAGGTCCATATCCAGTAAAAATCAGTGTCAGGATACATAGCCAAACTGAGTCAGTGAGAATTTCAGTATCATGTGTGAGAAGATAGTTTGAATTTTTTTTGGACTGCTATTGTCTGAATCCTCCCCATGTCATATAATTTATGTTAATTGAATGCTGATGGAATCCAGTAAAACATATTGATGGGAGATGTATCTGAGATACTGTTATTAATTCATCATTCAGTAACTAGTGCATGAAATGCATTCCTGTGCATAGATATAGGACACTTAATTTTCAGTATTACTGAGATGTCTCGCTCCCTCTCATCCACAGAAAGAACTCATCATTCCGCTACTTGTAAAAAAATAAAATTAATTTGAGACAGACTGGCTGAACTGCATTGGTAGAGTTATATTTATTTATACACTTTCAGATTTATATGATGTGCCTATCTCCGTTCTCCAGGCACACGGGCAATAAAACATTGGTTTAAAAACATACATCATAACAATAATCTAATGTAAAACATGGAGTGCTTCATATTCAACCCACTGTCTCAGCCTCAGCAGCAAATACATGGACCTGGCAACTTTGATTCATAGAATCACAGGACTGGAAGGGACCTCAAGAATCCAGTCCCCTGCACTCATGGCAGGACTATCACTATTTAGACCAGGGGTGGGCAAACTTTTTGGCCTGAGGGCTGCATCTGGATATGGAAATTGTATGGTGGGCCATGAATGCCTGGCGGGGCAGGGAGACTCTATGGGGTGTAGCATGGGAAGCTGTATAAGGGATGTTACCGAGGTGGGGGAAGGGGGAACTCATGGGGTGTGTCTGGGGATGCTCTACAGGGGCAGTCCTGGGGACTCCTAAGGGCCCTGCCAGCAGTAACACCAAGGCGGCTGTACCAGGCATCGCCATGGGCGCAAGACCCCTAGATGGGGTGGTCCCTGGGTGGGTTCAAGGCTCTCAAGGGTGGAGCCGTAGGAGACCGGGAGGAGATTGGGTGCGCTGTTGCATGGGGGCGGGGACTGCTGCATAGGGGTGGGGTTCCGATCCCGGAAACAGTGCAGTGAAGTCATGCCTGCACAGCATGGCTCTGCGTGTGCCAGAAGATGGTGGAATTGTGAGTCAGGAGCTGGGGAGTGCCATATGGGCAGGGCGGGACAAGCCCCGACCCTGCTCCCCAGTGAGAGCTCGAGGGCTGGATAAAAACGTCTGACGTGCCAGAAGCAGGCCATAGGACGTAGTTTGCCCACCCCTGATCTAAACCATCCCTGACCATGATGGTGACTCCACAACCTCCCTTGACAATTTATTCCAGTGCTTAACCACCCTGACAGGAAGTTTTTCCTAATGTCCAACCTAAACTTCCCTTGCTGCAATTTAAGCCCATTGCTTCTTGTCCTACCCTCAGTGGTTATGAAACAATTTTTCTCCCTCCTCTGTGTAACAATCTTTTATGTCCTTGAAAACTGTTATCATGTCCCCTTAGTCTTCTCTTTTCTAGACTGACCAAACACAATTTTTTCAATCTTCCCTCATAGGTCATGTTTTCTAGACCTTTAATCATTTTTGTTGCTCTTCTCTGGACTTTCTCCATTTTGTCCACATCTTTCCTGAAATGTTATACCTGGAACTGGACACAATACTCCAGCTGAGGCCTAATCAGCACGGAGTAGAGCAGAAAAATTACTTCTCGTGTCTTGCCTATAACACTCTTGCTAATACACCCTAGAAGGATGTTTCCTTTTTTTGCAACACTGTTACACTGTTGACTCATATTTAGCTTGTGGTTCACGATGACCCCCAGATCCCTTTCCGTAGTGCTCCTTCCTAGGCAGTCAGCTCTCATTTTGTATGTGTGCAACTGATTGTTCCTTCCTAAGTGGAGTACTTTACATTTGTTCTTATTGAATTTCATCCTATTTACTTTAGACCATTTCTCCAGTTTGTCCAAATCATTTTGAATTATAATCCTATCCTCCAAAGTACTTGCAGCCTCTCCCAACTTGGTATCATCCGCAAACTTTATGTGTCCTCTCTATGCTTTCATCTAAATCATTAATGAAGATATTGAACAGAACCAGACCCAGAACTGATACCTGTGGGCCCCCAGTTGCCTGTAAGATTAGCAGACTCAGGTTTTATTAGTCCAAGCAGAGTGGGGAGTGAATTCCAGATGGAAGATCCTCTGCTCTGTTTTAATTGAGGGACTACCTACCTGGATATCCCGGATGATGTCTACCGTCACAATAAAGCACAGAAAGAGATAGGTGATTGCTAGATACCCAAGATCCAAATCGTAAAAGGCTTCATAGGACAAAACCAACATCTTAAACTGCATCCAAAACAAACTTTATGAAACAGTGCTATGGGCCAGATTCTGATACTCTTTGGCCTAGACTATGCTATGTTGGCTAGGAGTGTGAGAAAATTACCTCCCCAGTGCAGATGCAACTGTGCTGACAGAAGAGTGCTTCTGTGGTCATAGCGAACTTCACTGTGTCTACACTAGGGGGCTCTGCAACCATCACAATACTTGTGAAGGCTCTGTAGAGTAGACAAGCCCTTATTAATGTCGCCTATTACCTTACTCCACAAATAGCCCCGAGGGAGTCAATGGGACTATTTGTAGAGAACAATGCTACTTGACACAAGTAAGGATATTGGGATATGACCCTAAAAGTCTAACCTGGAGCCTACTGAAGTCAATGAGAGTCTTCCTGTTGATTTCAATGTGGTTTGGATCAGGCCCTAAATAAGTAGCCAGGTCTAGTCTGCTCTTCTTGAAGTTCTAAGCCATCCTGGATAGTTGAGGACAAAGGATAAAGTTATAGGGACTGATTTTTCCATGGTGATGACCACCTATAGCTCTCAGAGTGTTCTGCTTGAGATAAGGGTGCTGAACACTTCTGGCAGTGTACAGTGTCCCATTAGATTATTTGGCTGGAAAGTATTCTGATTAGAAGAGCCCTGGAACCTAACTGGTTCCATTAATCTCAGGCTAACCCAGAAACTGTCCTAATATCCTAAATCTGGATGAGGATCTTTATTAGAATAAGGAAAATGATATTATCCCTAAAACTGCTTTCTTTGCCTGCCATTGCTTGAGGTTCAGACTAGAATCTTCCCCAGCCCCTGCTTTACTTCCTGCTATTGATAAGTAGAATAAGTATACATGTCCTCACACAGCAACACTGGGGGTCCTTACTTTAAATAAGAGAAGGTGATGCGCTAACCCCATAGAGGATGGGATTGTAATATTCTAGTTGAATCCTGCAAAAAAGGTCAGGTGCAGCCCTTGAGTGGTTTTCCCCCTTAAGTTTAATGAATTGATATATGTTAGATTTTTTGGTTTGTTTCTTTAATAGGATTTGAATTATAGCTAATTTTGTACTGGTTCACCCCTAACAGTTAGGCTATGTCTACACTACGGACCTTACAGCGGCACAGCCACTCTTTGCCGGCAGGAGAGAGTTCTCTTGTTGGCATAAAGAAACCAGCCCTAATGAGCAGCAGTAGTTATGTCAGCAGGAGAGCATCTCCCACCAACATAGCACTGTCCACATCAGCACTTCTGTTGGTGAAACTTGTGTGGGTCAGGGGGGTGTTTTTGACAAACGTTTTACCAGCAAAAGTGCTAGTGTAGACATAGCTTCAGACAAAGTGTCTCAAATTGGCTGCTTCTGTTTTCTCTTCTGGTTTACAAGTCTTGCCATTTCAGAAGTCCCAAGTAGGCTGTCTGGTTGACACCCCATTCTGCTAATGAATGAGAAAATTCACATGTCTGCTTTTGTTATTGCTTTCAGCCCTAGGGAGCAGGCTCATACACAAAAGAGAAACCTAATGATAGGCAATTACAAGTTTGGGGCTTGTGTACACTTACAAATGCCATAGTGCTTCAATTAGGGTGACCAGACAGCAAGTGTGAAAAGTCGGGACGGGGTGAGGGATAATAGGAGCCTATATAAGAAAAAGTCTCAAATATCGGGACTGTCCCTATAAAATCGAGTCATCTGCTCACCCTAGCTTCAAGGTAGATACGTCTCCCCTCAGCACAGGTAATCTACCTCCCTGAAAAAACAACGAGGCATCCTTGTGGTACCTTAGAGACTAACAAATTTTTTTTGGACATAAGCTTTCGTGGGCTAGAACCCACTTCATCAGACGCATGCAGTGAAAAATACACTAGGCAGGTATAAATATACAGCACATAAAAAGATGAGAGTTGAGAGGCGGTATACCAGTATAACGACATCAGTTCGGAGTCTGATTTTTTTTTAACCAAATAATTATCAGTACAACTCCTAGAGAGTGGACACAATTATGCCAGTATAAAAATAACTCATTTTGGGATAGTTTATTCCCCTTCCCACATGGCGATAATTATACCAGTAAAAAAGCACCTTCGTACAGGGCCGGCGCTTTCATTAGGCGACCCTAGGCAGTCGTCTAGGGCGCCAGGATTCGGGAAGCAGCATTTTGTGTGCTCCCCACAGGGCTCAGGGGAGCTTCTGGTTCAGCTCCCATCGCTCCACCAAAGAAGGATCTTCTGCCGACGTGCCGCGGGAAACAGCAGCAGGCAATTGAGCAGCCTGTGGCATTTCGGAGGTGGGTCCTTTGATGGCACGATGGGAGCGGAACCGGAAGTTCCCGTGCACCCCATGGGGATCGCACAAAATGCCGCCCCCCGAATTCTGCCTAGGGTGCCAGAAACCCTGGCGCTGCTCCTGCCTTTATACCACTAACACTGCATTCACATTAGGCAGGGGCTGGGGCATACTGCTTTAACTGTATTGATTAAAGCAGCCTGGTGTGTAGGTAAGGCCCTACAGTGGTGAAAAGCAAGACAAACTTCATTGAAGGTAATGGGCCAATGTCTGCCCTCATTAAAACCGGTGTAAATCTGCAATAATTCCACTAGCCTTAATTGAGTTCTGTGAATGAAGGTGGAATTTGACCTAATGCTTGCATATACTAGATCAGTGGTTTCCAAACTTGGTTTGCGGCTTGTTCAGGGTAAGATCTGGTGGGCTGTGAGACGCTTTGGGCTTAGCTACATTGGAGAGTTGCAACGCTGTGGTGGCTTTACAGCGCTGCAACTCACTCACCGTCCACACATGCAAGGCACATACAGCACTGTATCTCCCTGGCTACAGTGCTGGCTGTACTCCACCTCGGCCTGGGGAATAACGACTGCAGTGCTGGTGATGCAGCGCTGCTCTGCCAGTGTAGCCACCAAAAGCTCTGTTATTGGCCTCCAGAGGTATTCGGAGGTATCCCAGAATGCTTGTTCAGCCACTCTGCTCATCAGTTCAAACTCTACTGCCCTGGCCTCAGGTGACCCGCCCTTTAAATGCTCCGGGAATTTTAAAAATCCCCTTCCTGTTTGCTCAGCCAGGTGTGGAGTGCAATCAATGAATCTTTCCAGGTGACCATGCCTCCACATGCCAAACGAGCCCCAGCATGGAGCAATGGTGAGTTGCTGGACCTCATCAGTGTTTGGGGGAGGAAGCTGTGCAGTCCCAGCTGTGCTCCAGCCGTAGGAATTACGATACCTTTGGGCAGGTATCAAAGGCCATTCTGGAAAGGGGCCATGACCAGGACGCAGTGCAGTGCAGGGTTAAAGTGAAGGAGCTGTGGAGTGCCTATTGCAAAGCCCGCGAGGGAAACCGCCGCTCCGGCGCTGCCCCCAAGACCTGCCATTTTTACAAAGAGCTGGATGCAATACTTGGGGGTGACCCCACCGCCAATCCGAGGACCACGATGGACACTTCGGGGGGGGAGGAGGAGAAGGGGGGAGGAGGAAACTGAGAGTGAGGGTACTGGGATTGGGGGAGACACCCCGGAGTCCCTGGAGGCATGCAGCCAGGAGCTCTTCAAGCCAGGAGGAAGGTACCCAGTCACAGCAGCTGGTACTTGGTGGAGGACAAACAGAGGAGTGGGTTCCCGGTAAGCGGCTTTTATTTTCAGGATGGAAATTTTTCGGGAGAGGAGGGAGGGTTCTGCATGCATGCCTAGATGTGGAACAGTGCATTGATGTGGTCTATCATGTCGCGGTAATCTGCCTCAGTATTCTCTTCAAAAGTTTCAGCCAGAGCGTGGGCAATGCACTTGTGCAAGTTTATTGGGAGAGCCACCGTGGTCCTTGTCCCAGTCAGGCTAATGCGTCCACGCTACTGTGCCGCGAGGGGTGGGGGGACCATTGCTGCACACAGGCAAGCTGCATAGGGGCCAGGGTGGAATCCGCATTGCTGTAGAAGACCCTCCCGCTCTTCCCAGGTGACCGGCAGCAGCGAGATATCTTCCAGGATCAACTCCTGTGGAAAATGTTGGGAGAATGTTCAGTGTAGGTGTCCCCTGCAGCTGTTTGCTTTCCCCAATGCACAGAAACTCCAGTACAGCCCTGAAGCAATCAGTCCCCCTTACTCACCATTTCGGTGCTCCTGTGGGTTATGTGCGCTGTCTTTGATATGGGAAAATTATGCTATTGTGAAGAATGTTACTCCTTCACTGTGTGGGAATAACTGTCTGAGATATAACAATGCTGCCTCTGTTAAGTGTTGCCTTTTTTGCCTTTCCACAAGCAACCTTGAGTTCTCAGCTGCCCGTGTTATCAACAGCTCAAAGACTCCAAAACCTCTGGAAGAAGCCGCGAAAAAAGCAAAGAAGACCTACTGCAAGCAGTTATGGATCACTCTGCCATAGAGAATCAAAAAGTGCAGTACTGGTGGGAAAGAGAAAGCAGGATCCGCCAGAAAAACGCAGCGGCCAGGAAGAAAAGCACAAAGCAGCTGATAAGCATCCTGGCACTCCAAGCGGACTCTATCCAGGCGCTCGTAGCCATGCAGGCAGAGCACGACCACACGGTCCCACCCCCCCATCCCAAAGCTCTTTCCCTTGTGCCCCAATGTCAGCTCAAAACCCCCTTCCCCAGCATCCAGGTTCTTACCACCACCAGCTGCCTCCAACACCTGTACGTTCACCAACCAGCCCTGAGAACTACAACCCTTACCCTCTGCACTCAACCCCCATCACCATGCAGTATAGGTATCTTGAAGTGCAGCAGTCATTGCACGGCACTCCAGACAGAACATATTCAAACCTGTGACTGTACAGTTCCCCACCACACCCCCCTGCCCTTTTAGGTTCCCAAAATGTTGTGTGTCTGTCAATAAAGTTATTTTCTTTTCAATAAATGAATTCTTGGCTTTGAAAACAGTCTTTGTTATTGAAGAAAGTCAAAGATACCTTAGCCCAGGAAAGAAACAGGCACGGCAAATCAGCTTAGGAAAAACAGATTCCTACTAACATTGTAACCACTGCACTTCACTCCCGTGCAAGGCACCAAACATTACTGTTGGTTTTCAGCCTCAAATTCCTTCCTCAAGGCATCCCTAATCCTTGAAGCCCTGTGCTGGGCCTCTCTAGTAGCCCTGCTCTTTGGCTGTGCAAATTCCGCCTCCAGGCGTTGAACCTCAGAGGTCCATGCCTGACTGAATGCTCACCCTTCCCTTCACAAATATTATGGAGGGTACAGCACGCGGATATAACCGTGGGGATGCTGCTTTCCCCCAAGTCTAGCTTCCCATACAGAGATCACCAGCGCCCCTTTAAACGGCCAAAAGCACCCTCCACAGTCATTCAGCACTGGCTCAGCCTGTAGTTGAACCGGTCCTTGCTCCTGTCAAGCTTCCCTGTATACGGTTTCATGAGCCAAGGATTAACGGGTAAGCGGGGTCTCCAAGGATCACTTTGGGCATTTCAGCGTCCCCTACTGTGATCTTCCGGTCTGGGAAAAAAGTCCCTGCCTGCTGCTTCCTGAACAGGCCAGTGTTCCGAAAGATGCGTGCATCATGTACCTTTCCAGGCCAGCCTGTGTTAATGTCAATGAAACGCCCATGGTGATCCACAAGCGCCTGGAGAATCACAGAGAAATACCTCTTCCGATTAACGTACTCGGATGCTAGATGGGGTGAGGCCAGAACAGGAATATGCGTCCCATCTATTGCCCCTCTACAGTTAGGGAAACCCATTTGTGCAAAGCCATCCACAATGTCCAGCACGTTCCCCAGAGTCACGGTTCTTCTTAGCAGGATGCGATTAATGGCCCTGCAAACTTGCATCAACACGATTCCAACGGTCGACTTCCTACTCCAAACTGGTTCCCGACCGATCGGTAGCTGTCTGGAGTTGCCAGCTTCCAGACTGTAATAGCCACCCGCTTCTCCACCGTCACGGCAGCTCTCAGTCTCATGTCCTTGTGCCATAGTGTGGAGGCGAGCTCAGCACACAGTCCTATGAAAGTGGCTTTTCTCATCTGAAAGTTCTGCAGCCACTGCTTGTCATCCCAGACTTCCATGACGATGTGATCCCACCACTCAGTGCTTGTTTCCCAAGCCCAAAAGCGGCATTCCAGGGTGCTGAGCATTTCTGTGAATGCCAGAAGCAATTTAGTGTCATACGTGTCAGGCGACTTGCTATCATCGTCAGACTCCTCATCACTTTGTATCTTAAGGAATAGCTCAACTGCCAAACATGATGTGCTGGTGAGACTCGTCAGCATACTCCTCAGCAGCTCGGGCTCCATTTCCCACAGAAATCACGCTGCACAGAAACTGTTGAGAAAGTCAAGATGACGCCAAACATGGACAGAAAAACAGGGATTGCTGGGATGTGAAGCGATGCATCACAGGGCGTTGGGACAGGAAGCAGAATGGCCTGCACCCTCTGCCCCCTTCCCACAACCCACAGTGCCAAAATGGCACCAAAATGGGATGAGGTGCTTTGTGGGATAGCTGCCCATAATGCACCACTCCCAACACCGCTCCAAATGCTGCAAATGTGGCCACACTGCAGCACTGGTAGCTGTCAGTGTGGCCACACTCCAGCGCTTTCCCTACACAGCTGTATGAAGACAGCTTTAACTCCCAGCGCTGCACACCTGCAAGTGTAGCCAAACCCTAAGTTTACCTGAACATCTGCAGGTACGGCCGCTCGCAGCTCCCAGTGGCCGCAGTTTGCTGTTCCCAGTTAATGGGAGCTGTGGGAAGTGGCACAGGCCTGGTCACCGCTTCCTGCAGCTCCCATTGGCTGGGAACAGCGAACTGCGGCCACTGGGAGCTGCGAGTGGCCGTACCTGCAGACGTTCAGGTAAACAAAGCGTCTCACGGCTCGCCAGGGGCTGACCCTGAAAAAGCTGCAAACCAAGTTTGAAAACCACTGTCTTAGATAGAACTGTTTGAAATATAGAAATGGGAAAAAATTTAATTTTTTCTTTCACTTTTTTGTCAAAATTTAAAAAAAAACACCAAAAAACCAAAACAAATAAACCAAAAAAAAAAAAAGTGTTCACGTCTAATCTTCGGTGTTAGAAACGTTTTGCCAAGTTCTTGTATGGTCACTTAACTGAAAACTCAGTGTAATGAGATTCTGAGAACACTGTCGTATGACTACAAAATAGGTTGACTGACAGCAAATCAGACAACAAATCATGAATGCACTCTGGACGTTTTGGTCAGCCTGGTGATCTAATGGCTGCACAGCAATGACCTAATGCCTAGTGATCTAATGGCTGCTCCAAGGTAGGGTTCAAAGTCAGGTCTATTGCTCCCTAAACTCTATAGGTGAAATTCACCCATGTGCAAAGGTCTGGCAGTAGGTCTACCTGCTACTTACGTCCTCAAATGTGTATTGTTCACACAGTCACTTTTCAGACTAAAAAACCCACACTTTAATGGCTGGCAAATTCTTAGTTTTTGTCTCTTCCATACCCCCTCACACTATGGTTGGTGACAGCAATGCTTAATATGTGCATCACAATGGAAAGTACTTTTAATCAACTTGCTACAGTATCTGGAAATGGAAACCGTTGCAGGATTCCCAAATGTGAAGCAGGTTAGTAAAAAAAATATTTAAACTCTTTCCGTAACTGAAAGGGTAGTAGCAACGCCTGAGGGAAAGTAGTCTGCTTTCTTAACACGCTGCATTTAAGGGCCCATCTGTTAGAGGTGGCTCCCGCCCCAATCTCCCAACAAAGTAAGTGGCTGTTACAAACAGGTTTTACTGTGCACACAGACTCGAAAGAGCCATCCAGATCTTCTTGATGCTCTTAAGAGTACAGTTCTGACGTCACAGAACAATCAGTTAGTTTCCTGAGATCTCTAGTATGGAAACCATTCCATGGACAAGGGTGGAAATTAAGTGTGGCCTCACTCAGTGGGACACAAAGTTGTAAGTTTATGATACAGAGAAGGGGCTTGATCCCAGGTATCTGCCAGCTTTCACCTGCAGAACCCAGGAGGCAGACCCCTGTGATGGACTGTCTACGGGTCAGGCTATATGGGTTTCAGTGATGAAAGGCTCAGAGATCACCATCACAGTCCCAAAAGAGGGTGTTAGGGGCCAAGCATGAGGCATGGCCAAGGTGTACAAAAGACAAATTGATTCAATGCACCTGCCATAAAGTCCCTGCTGGTCAAACACCCTAAAAAAGCCCCAGTCACAATTTAAAGCTGGTGTCTCCTGCAGGAGCCCCTAAATTCTTCTACTCTCCCCCAGAAGTGAATGTCCTGCCCCAGAGGCAGTAGCCCTCGCTGATCTTTGGGTGTATGTGTGCCAGTTACACCTCCCTGTGCTAGTAGGGATCAATCAAGTTCATCATATTCAGAAGCAAAGGACAGAACAGACTATTTGGGCATCAGTCTCCAGGGACCTATATACTGAACTATCAAGAAAGAAATTAAGAACTCAAAGAGGGTTTTTTGGTGCATATGTAGAGAGGGATAGAAACATTCCAGACTGTAAATGGTCCCTACTCAGGTCAACTCCTTGGAAGAAATGAAGGAAGTATCTGCAACTCCAGTAGTAATTCTGCATTCTTACTCATAAACATTAGGTTGTTAGCTTCTTTTAAATGTAATTCCTTTAGGTTCTCAAATTGCCACTGGAAAAATGCATCATTTAGAAAAAAGGTCTCAAAACCATTTTGTTTTGCTAAGCAGAGTTGTTCAAGAACAAGTATGTCTTAAATGTGTTTGCTAAGTAATTTATTTTGTGTGCGTGCATGTGACTGGCTGAGGTTAATACGCTTTACCAAGTTTGCTCATTATTTTTGCTTTCATTCCAAATAAATGTTGTGTTTAGGAAAGGTGACAGATTGTCTGAAAGATCGAAGTCTTCCAGTTATTTCACCTGCTCTTTGACTGCCTTCCCTTGAAGATGTCTGTCTCAACAGGGATGGCCCAATATTATTAATGATAGTTAGAAGTATGTGGTCAGTTTTGTTTAGGAGCGCCAGTTCTGGACATGCTCAGAAATGGTTTTTGCATTGCCAAAATATTCAAAGGTTGATTTTTTTTCCTTTAGAGGCACTTTGTCAGAGTAATTTGCACCTCTATGACCTCAAAGCTGGATCAAGGACCTGGGAAGAAATGACACCTGAAATGTGTGTGATTATGTTACATATTATAGGAGTGGCTTTTACTTTTAGTATTTAAATCTGTAAATAATATAGGATAAGTTTACCTAAAGGACTGCCTTTACCCTACCTTTTGTTGCAGTTACAACTGTACATAACCTTTAGGTCCCTTCAGTTTCACCACTGGAACCCAGATGTAAGTTCACTTTAACCATAGTATTCAGTTTTCATTGGTTTAAATGTTGTAGATTATCTTTGCAAGAAAAAGGTTTAGAAACCTTTTTAGAAATTAAATCCACAATTCTTCCTGATTTTTAGCTTCTGCCATTTTCATGGGACCCAAAAGTCAGATGCTGTAGGGCCCAAAGGCCAGCTCTTGCATCCTGCATGGCCAAGCTCAAGAACTTTTAGCTTCCTTCTGAATCTTGTGTGAGTTCCTTTATGTTATTTAGCACTGTTATGATTTTATCTCCTCCACTCGACTGGGGACTTGCTAACCTATTTGTAATCTATTGTTTTAATTATTTTCTGTTAAGGTGCCCAAGGATCTTGGGGCATTGAAAAACAATAACACACATTATTTATTCATTAAGTATTCATTATAATACTTAGTTATAATACCACTTATATTGTATTTTAATGTAATATAATAATAATTTTCTTCAGCACAGGCAATAACTGTGCAAGCTTCTTCCAGACAACTGCACTATCATGTTTTGGAACAACTAGCAGCAGGCATTAAAGGGTAGGTCAGTTTATTTGCCCATTCATTTCCTAGTGGTCTCTGGTAAGACTGACAAAAAATTGTTAGTTCTAGTAATTGATTTTTTGTGATGTGTCACTAAGAACTGGACCAAGACCATCATCTCATTTCACATAGACCATCAAACCCATGTAAAAAGGTGACACCTTTCAGTCATTGTTGACCTGTCCTAAAATTACTACTATATTTAGACATAATGGTGCATATGGTAACCCCAAAGTTAGGCTAGATTCCACAAACTTACTGGTTTATCAAATGGGTCTTTCTTCTCACCTTGCTCCTATTACCTATGCATATGCTGTATGTTTGGAACAAAGCATCCACAGTTTCCTTTACATCAATATGAATCAACCCTGTTCTGGAAGGAGCACCTTGAGAAGATAGATTGCTTCCTATGCCCATTCAGTCCTTGGTATCTCTACTAAGATTGCCAGCAAGAGTACTGTCAGATACCAGCTCTGGTCATGATAATAGTCTTTCCATTCCACTACTGTCTCTGGAGGATGTTAAACAGATGCTACTAAAGTTGGAAATTTTTATATCAGCAGGTCCAAATAATATGCATCCAAGAGTTTTAAAAGAGTTGGCTGTGGAGATTGCTGGACCATTACTGTTGGTTTTCAATATGTCTTGGAGCACTGGGGAAGTTCCAGAAGACTGGAAAAAAGCTAATGGTGTTCCAATTTTTAAAAAGGGTAAACGGGATGACCTGAATAGTTAAAGACCTGTTAGCCTGACATGGATCATGGACAAGATAATGGTGTGGCTGATATGAGATTCAATTAATAAAGACTAAAAGGAAGGTAATGTAATTAATGCAAATCAACATGGGTTTATGGAAAACAGATCTTGTCAAACTAACTTGTTATCCTTTTTTGATGAGATTACAAGCTTGGTTGGTAAACAATAACATAACTCACATCAGGATTGACATACTCATTGCCCCAAAACACTGTTGTCATAATATGTCTCTAAAGATGGCATTTAAGGTATCTTGTAAGCTGGTAACATGCTGGTCATTCATATTATTGTGTGATATACGTATGGGTTGTGTATAAAGAATTATAGATGTGTGCTGGAAATATGCTCTTAAAAGGTGTTTTGCAAGGAGTGCATAAACCCAGCTTGTTCTAGACAATGGAATGTTGTTTTGCCACTTTTCACGTCTCGAGTGTAAATTGAGCCAGAGCTATTTAGTACCTCACAGGACAATGAAAAGTACATCTATATAAAAGGTAAACAAAGCCATAAAGCTAACTGGGTTGGGGAGACTGCTCAGCGATCACGATGGGGGATGGAGTCTGCACCACCAGGAAGCCTTCCTGGTTCTTGAAACAGAGACAATAGACTTTGGGAAATACAAGCAGAAAGACAAAGCCATTTTGGAATGCATTACCTAGGTCACAAAGGGGGAGCAGCACCCTTTGAGCTCATGAGAAGTGAATCCTCTTGGCCAGAAAACCAAGAGTAACTGGAACTGACTATAGGTAAGACACTTGCTTCGACAAAGATTGTAACTTGCTGAAATTAAGTTTTAGTCACTAGAAAGTGTGTTTTGGTTTGTTTTACTTTAACTATATCTGTGTCTTCTGTTCTACTTATTGTCACTTAAATATCTATTCTTTATTAATAAAGTTACTCTTGTTTTATTACAAAATCATCTCAGTGCTGTGTAATAGACTGGTGAAGTGAGAGGGACTGGATGCAGCTGAGAGACATCTCTGGGGAACTGGGAAACTGGGATTCACTAATTGTTACCTGCAAGGCAATGTTTGGACTGGCAGAGACCTGAGGAGTTTGTTGGGAGCAGACATGTAGCTTAGCAGCAGCAATGCTCACTGTTGCTGGGGCAGAGTGGTTACATGGTAGCTCACAGTTCTGATTCGCCTGAGCAAGACGTCACAAAAGGTAACATAACAAACTTAGATTTCTGTGAGGCATTTGACTTGGCACCACATGACATTTCAATTAAAAAAACTAGAATGATATAAAATTAACATGGCACACGTTAAATGGATTAAAAACTGGCTAAATGATAGGTCTCAAAATGTAACTGTAAGTGGGGACTCCTCATCGAGTGGGCTTGTTTCCACTGGGGCCCTGCAGGGATCTGTTCTTGGCCCTACATTGTTTAACATTTGTATCAATAACCTGGAGGAAAACATAAAATCATCACTGCTAAAGTTTGGAAGTGACACAAAAATTGGGACAGTGGTAAATAATGAAGAGGACAGACTGCTGAGTCAGAGGGATCTGGATAACTTGGAAAACAGGGCGCAAGAAAATATGTGTTTTCATACAGCTATATGTAAATGTATACTTCTAGGAACAAAAAATGTCATACTTACCCGATAGGGGACTCTATCCTGGGAAACAGTGACTGAAAAAAGATTTGGGAATCATGATGGATTATCAGCCGAACATGAGCTCTCAGTGCAATGCTGTGACCGAAAGGGCTAATGCAATTCTTGAATGCATAAACAGGGAAATCTTGAATAGGAGCAAAGAGTTTATTATATTTATGTATTTAGCATTGGTGTGACCGCTGCAGGAATAAGCTGTCCAGTTCTTGTGTCCACAATTTAGGAAGGATTGGAGAGTGTTCAGAGAATAGCCTTGAGGATGATTAAAGGATTAGAAAACTTGCCTTATCATGATTAACTAAATTGATTGAGAAGGTTAAGGGGTGACTTGATTACAGTCTATATGTACCTACATGGGAACAAATATTTAATAATGTGCTCTTCAGTCTAGCAGTGAAAGTTATAATTCAATGACTGGAAGCTGAGGCTTGCCAAATTCAGACTTAGAAATAAAGCATACGTTTTTAATAGTGAGAGTAATTAACCATTGGAACAGTTTACCAAAGGTTGTGGTGGATTCTCCATCACTGGCAATTTTTAAATCAAGATTGGATGTTTGTCTGAAGGATCTGCTGCAGGAATTATGTTTGGGAAGTTCTCTGGCCTGTGTTATACAGGAGGTCAGACTGGATGCTCACAAAGGTCCCTTCTGGCCTTGAAATCTATGTGAGGGGGACACATCCACAAAGACTTGGACTGAGACCAGCTACTCATTTTGCTACATTCTGATACTGAACAGGCATCAGCTGGTGATGATTTCAATAACTACAAAGAGAGGTCTGCACAATCCCCCCCAGATTCCACCACCCATGAATGCTGCAGGGGAAGAAGGACAGACAGAATCAGAACTTGGTAGCTGTGTCTTAATTCTCAAACCAAAACTGTGATTCCCACACACCGCTAAAATATGGCAGATAACTATGTGTTTGGAAAGCAAGGTCCACCTTTAGTTACTGCTAGCTAGGGCTGGATTTGAACCAGCAATGTGGAGCAAAAGCTCCCTATCCCATCAGTGCCATCACCAGTTGATTTTACAAGCTATTCAACCATGCATGCGTGTGTCGGAGATCAAGGTCAATCCCTCTCTCTGGAAGAACACTGCACACTTTTTTCTTTTACAGTGGCTATTGCGAGTTAAATCAGAAGAAAGCGTCCCTTCAAAGCCCATAATATATACTATTCCTAATGAGCTTTATCTATATACAAGGTTTTTTGAAACCTAGAGGAAGTTTTAAAGGGTTGAATGAGGTTTGTTTCCTTTTTTCTTTTTAAGAATAACCGACAAATGTTTAACATTTGATTTTATCTTCAGGAGAAATTCCATTAATTAGTTAATTGATTGCTAGTGGGTCAGAGAGAAAGAGGGTGAAATCCTCAAGTGGAGCTGGTAGAGAGAGAAGGATGTGGGCTGTTTTCAGAGAGAGGGATGCAGGCTGGAGAGCTTTCAGAGAGGCTGTTGATTAAATGCAGTTAACTCAAAAAAATTAATGGCGATTAATCGCAGTTTTAATTACACTGTTACACAATAGAATACCAACTGAAATTTATTAAATGTTTTGGATATTTTTCTACATTTTCAAATACATTGATTTCAATTACAACACAGAATACAAAGTGTACAGTGCTTACTTTATATTATTTTTATTACAAATATTTTGCACTGCAAAATGATAAACAAAAGAAATCATATTTTTCAATTCACCTCATACAAGTACCATAGTGCAATCTCTTTATCATGAAAGTGCAACTTACAAATGTAGATTTTTTTGTTACATAACTGCACTTAAAAACAAAACAATGTAAATCTTTTAGCTTACAAGTCCACTCAGTCCTACTTCTTGTTCAGCCAATCGCAAAGAGAAACAAGTTTGTTTACATTTATGTGAGATAATGCTGCCTCCTTCTTACTTATAATGTCACCTGAAAGTGAGAATAGATGTTCACATGGCACTTTTGTAGCCAGCATTGCAAGGAATTTAAGTGCCAGATGCGCTAAACATTTGTATGCCCCTTCATGCTTTGGCCACCATTGAAGAGGACATGCTTCCCTGTTCATGATGCCCATTACAAAAAATAATTCCTTAAATAAATTGTGACTAAATTCCTTGTGAGGAAGAATTGTGTGTCTCCAGTTTTGTGTTTTACCTGCATTCTGCCATATATTTAATGTTATAGCAGTCTCGGATGATGACCCAGCATGTTGATTGTTTTAAGAATACTTTCACTGCAGATCTGACAAAACACAAAGAAGGTACCAATGTGAGATTTCAAAAGATAGCTACAGCACTCAACCTAAGGTTTAAGAATTTGAAGTGCCTTCCAAAATCTGATCAGGATGGCATGTGGAGCATGCTTTTTAAGACTTCTGAAAGCACCACTCCGATGCTGAAACTACAGAACCTGAAGCACTAAAAAAGAAAATCAACCTTCTGCTGCTGGCATCTGATTCAGATGATGAAAATGAATATGCGTTGGTCTGCATTGCTTTGGATCGTTGTCGAGCAGAATCCATCATCAGCATGGAAGAACGTCCTCTGCAACGGTGGTTGAAGCATGAAGGGACATATGAATGTTTAGTGCATTTGATGTGTAAATATCTTGCAACGCCAGCTACAACAGTGCCATGCGAACACCTGTTTTCACTTTCAGGTGACATTGTAAAAAAGAAGCAGGCAGCATGTAAATAAATGTTAGCAAACTTGTTTGTCTTAGCAATTGGCTGAACAAGAAGTAGGACTGAATTGACTTGTAGGCTCTAAAGTTTTACACTGTTTTATTTTTGAATAAAATTAGTTATTTTTTCTATATAATTCTATATTTGTAAGTTCAATTTTCATGATAAAGAGGTTGCACTACTGTACTTGTATGAGGTGAATTGAAATGTAATTTTTTTTGTGTTTTACAGTGCAAATATTTGTAATAAAAATAAATATAAACTGAGCACTGTACACTTTGTATTCTGTGTTGTAATTGAAATAAGTATATTTGAAAATGTGGAAAACATCCAAAAATATTAAATAAATAGTATTCTATTTTTGTTTAACAATGCGATTAATCACGATTAATTTTTTTAATCGCTCAACAGCCCTACTTTCAGAGAGAGGAGATAACAACAGTGTACAGCATATGGTACCGAGTTCTTTTCCTCCTTGAAGAGAGATCATCTTAAGCAGTTGCCTCTGAAGCCCTATTAGTTTTATGTATTTCTGGATAAAGAGAGAATCACTAAGCCCAGGAAAATCAAGTTCCAGGCTACCGGGTGCCAGATTCCCTGGGAGTGTTGAGATAGCTTCTGGTGCCTTGGGAAAGACTGTTGGTACTGGCCCCATTTTCCCACCTAGGGATCCTGTGGTCACCACAACATGATCAGCTGGAGGAACTCTGCATCCACTTGACTAGCGCACAAGATTGCGCCAATATTCAAAGAAGTTAAACCTCTTGACACCAAGGAGGGGATTTTTTCTGCTGACAAGTCCTAATGCAAAGTCCATTGGTATCAGGCAGGAGGCAAGTGTGGAGTGGGAAATTCTAGCCGACCAGTACTCAAGGGTTAACTTGAGCATACTAGATGGCTAGCAGCTGCTCTAATGGAAGACAATTCAATTTACGGCACAATATGTCCCTATAGATTGAGCCTGAGGTTACTATTGACTTTTTCTGTGCCCCTGTTGCTGGCAAAATTCATTCTCTCTCTCAACAACAACTCGAAATGAACATCACAGAGAATACACTCGGCAGAGAGGGGAACCAAAATGCTTCCCCTGCAATGCTGGAAGTCCATGGCCCTTCCTCACAGAGTTATCCTGCTGGAGTCAGCTTTACTCTGCTTCTGCACTCCATCCCTGCTAGTTTGCAGTCCTCACCAATCTGTTTCCAAACGCAGTCACAGCCCACGACAGTTGTGACACACTTGCATCCACACCTTACGTGGTTACAAAATCCACATTACAAACATGTAAAGAAATCATTCTCAGAAAGATTGTAGCTCAGTCTGTACACTTGCTGGGTAGCAAGTATGCCATACTATGGCATAGATTCAGCTAGCACTGTTATCTGAAATAAATTCTTGTGCTGGTAGGGTGTGAATATCTCAGACATTTTTGGAGTAAATCTCCCATTCTTAGTCTAGCTCAGATGTGGCTCCATCAGTGTTAGGAAAAGTAGAAGTGCTAGTGTAGACAGGGCTCAGGTGTTTTTATTGCCTTACCCTCCAGACCTGCTCAGACATGATTTACACTAGCGATCTTATGTTTGCTAGTGCCTGGGGAGCTGCACTCGTGTTAAAGCAATGATAAATAATTCTCACAAACAACTCAGTGTAGACAACATCATAATATCCTTCAGAATGGAACCACCTTCTCAGGAGGTTGGGGGCAACATGCATCTGTGGGGACTATGTTGCCCTGCTTTGGTTGATGCTGGGGTAGAAATGTCCCTTAGTTGAAACTGAAGTATGTCAGAAAAAGTCTGCCCAATGGAAATGATGACCATGACAATAAAGACATGGAAGGTATTTTTTACTTTAACACTCTCCCTGATTGACACTCACCTCAATTTCACTGGGCCCCCAATCTGTTTGCTTGTGAGTGTCTCTCATACAGCCCGTGTCTGTTTCACATCAGACACAGGTGAGTAGCCAATGGCTAGAAGGCACTGGAAATGAGATTAACCAGAGCACTCCCCTCCCCGCCCCCCAAACAGCTGCTAAGCTTGGTTTAACAGAAAACCAGACAGCTGCTCACTGATTTTTTTTAAAATTACTATTCCAGTAAATGCCGAACACTGAAGGCTTTACTGTGTGCGATTGCATAGAGCCTCTATCACCGTATAAAAAGTGATAAAGTACAACAGTGTTCCAACATTTATGTGAATGAATTACCTCTACCGTATCATCTTACATTATCATATAAGCTATCACTTTCACTAAATCTTCCAATAGTCCCATTTTTTAAATAAAACCATTGCTAGCTGTATAAGTTTGCTGCAACACGGGGAAACACAGTACTATCCACTGCTTTTCATATAAGCAAAATACCACACTATTGTGGCAGCTTTTGTGTTTGATTTCCTAATGCCTGGAATATATCCAGCACGGTCCATCTTTCCTTCACCTGGGAGACAAGCAGACCTAATCGAACTGTACATCTGTCTTTTTCTGTGTCCAATGCATGTCACAAATACAGAAGCATTTCAGACTGACATATGCAGAAACTGGTTTTTACAAGCATCTGTGATACAGATATTTCAAGCTCTTGTTTAGAAGAAAGGAAAAACAAAGTAAAAAAGATCCTACCTTTGATGCATGGTTGCCATAGTACAAACAAACTTCTCCCATGAAAGGGGTGTGAGATGCAGAAGTTTGTACTGACTCTCTTTTAAAAAACGATAAGAGCCTTAGGGGAGGAAAACCCAATTAGAAATTTCATCATAGATCATGTGGGACAAAAGAGCCATTGGAAAAGGTTTTAGTGCATCTCAATTATGATGATGTTGCTTTCAACAGGTCTTGCCAGAGTGTGAAAAACCACAAGCCTTTTAAAACTTTATAATTGCGCAAAGGGGAAAAGATCCGTTTTCTGTTTGTAGAAACACAAGTGACGGAAAGTGGCTCTGATATGGGGAGTTTGCCGTTTGCTGGCGATGTTGTTTTGAAAAACAATGGCTCTCTCTGAAACCTCCCTCTTTCTTAGTCTGTCAAGAAAATATATGTGCCTGATGCAAAAAGTATTGGCAGAGAGACATATCACCAGTGAATAAAGAACTCTGGAGGATAGATACCCATGGATTTAATACACAAACAAAACCTATTGCTTGTTATATTAATGTGTATTATTTTGCTTCCCGGTGCAATCTTTCAACAAAGAAAAATAACAGGCACTGAAAACAAACAGCCTTTTGTCAATAGAGTATCCGCACGCAGTTACATGGAAGGTACTAAGTTAATATAAATATGGGAGAAAATGTAACTAATGATTGGAAAGCAGTACTTACATGAGGGTAGGTTTTTCCACATCCATGGTGTTACAAACATTGTTTAGTTACTTTAGATAGTGAAAGCCTGACAGTGCTAGATAGAAACAGGTGCTGGGCAGGCTTTTCCAAACAGCTCTCTGTATCTAAAGGACCTTAATCTATTTGTGTCCCCTCCTTTCCTTTGGCACCCCTTTGCAGCCATTTCAATCGTCAGCACATTTCATAATCACCCCAAACGGTTTTGAGATAAGACTAAGTTCTAGGTTGGGATCATTATTTTTTTGGAAGCGATATAAAAACACAATCCCCCATGACTTGTGACGATTGAAAATCTTGTAGCAGTGTCTCTCAAACTTTTTTACCGGTGACCCCTTTCACATAGCAAGCCTCTGAGTGGGACCCCCCTCCTTATAAATCAAAAACACTTTTAATATATTTAATACCATTATAAATGCTGGAGGCAAAGCAGGGTTTGGGGTGGGGGCTGACAGCTTGCAACCCCCCATGTAATAACCTCGCGACCGCCTGCGGGGTCCCGACACCTACTTTGAGAACTCCTGTCTTATGGCATTTGGGCAACAATAAAGGTGGTCTCAGTTGGGTAAATCCATTCTGCCTACTGAGAATTTGCCTTTAGTTTCAGTGGTATTCTTCACACACTGTCCAAGGGCTCAGAGGCCATTCTTCAACAGCTGCTCCCTTTCATGCTAGAGGTGAGTGCGTGCTGGTAATGGCAGAACTGATTCCTATATATGTGGCATGTAGTCTGTAAATCAGACTTTGTGAGTGTCATAAACAGATAGCTAAGGGTTAATGTCTCTTTCACCTGAAACACCTGACCAGAGAACCAATCAGGAAACCGGATTTTTTCAACTTTGGGTGGAGGGAATTGTGTCTCTGAGTCTTTTGTCTGTCTGCCTGCTTCCTCTGAGCTTTGGAGAAGTAATTCTATTTTCTAGTCTTCTGTTTCTAAGTGTAAGGACAAAGAGATCAGATAGTAAGTTCTATGGTTTCTTTTCTTTGGTATTTGCATGAATAAGTGCTGGAGTGCTTTGATTTGTATTCTTTTTGAATAAGGCTGTTTATTCAATATTCTTTTAAGCAATTGACCCTGTGTTGTATCATCTTAATACAGAGAGACTATTTGTATTTTTTCTTTCTTTTTTATATAAAGTTTTCTTTTAAGACCTGTTGGAGTTTTTCTTTACTTCAGGGAAATTGAGTCTGTACTCACCAGGGAATTGGTGGGAGGAAGAAATCAGGGGAGAGCTGTGTGTTGGATTGCTAGCCTGATTTGGCATTTCCTCTGGGTGAAGAGGAAAGTGCTTTTGTTCCAGGATTGGGAACGGAGAGGGGGAATCACTCTGCGTAGTTTCACAGAGCTTGTGTCTGTGTATCTCTCCAGGAGCACCTGGAGGGGGGAAGGGAATCAGGATTATTTCCCTTTGTTGTGAGACTCAAGGGATTTGGGTCTTGGGGTCCCCAGGGAAGGTTTTTCAGGGGGACCAGAGTGCCCCAAAACACTCTAATTTTTTGGGTGGTGGCAGCAGGTACCAGGTCCAAGCTGGTAACTAAGCTTGGAGGTTTTCATGCTAACCCCCATATTTTGGACGCTAAGGTCCAGATCTGGGAATAAGGTTATAACATGAGTGGCAGTGGCGGGATATAGACAGAATCCAGAAGCCAGTAGGAATATTATATTTTTCTTTTCTCTGCTAAGGGCTTTTTAGCAGAGAGAAACAGTTTGGTTTTAAAAGGGAACCAGAGAGAATTTTTTTTTTCTGCTCTCTGGCAGTTTGTGGTTTGCATGTTAAGCAAGAAGCCATTACCAAACTGTTAAGGGTCTTTTGTCATGCAATAGCCCTCCCATTAGGAGGCAAGTACCAGCACTTATATGCATGCAAATAAAGTGGTTTTTCTGGTTTCCCTTCATTGAACATTAGCTAGAGAGAGAAAGGGAAAAAAGCACTGTTGCTAGGCAGACTTCAGGAGGCAACAGAGCCTGCAGTTCAAAAGAGAAACACCGGAGGGCACCCCAACACAAGAAAACAGGAACCATGTCTACCAGGACAAAAATGGAGGCCGAAGACCAATTCAAAGAAGCTGAACACAGGCGACAACTGGAAATAAAACAAAAAGAGATGGAGATAAAAGAAAAGGAAGAAAGCATCAAACTGGCAGCCTTCCAAAGAGAACAGGCAGCCCAAGAGGCAGCACACAAAAGAAAACTAGAAGAAGAAGAGGTGGCCCACCGCCGAGAAATGGAAAAGCACCAAAAAGAAATGGAAAAGCACCAAAAAGAAATGGAAAAACAACAAAAAGAGAATGAAGAGAAGGAAAAACAAAGAAAACATGAACTGGAGATGGCAAAAGCTGGGCTGCATGTGCCAGCCAACCCTAACAACCCGGCGCCAAGTATTGCTCCACAGCACAGGAAATTTCCCACCTACAAGGCAGGTGATGACACCGAGGCCTTCTTGGAAAATTTTGAAAGAGCCTGTCTTGGGTACAGCATCCCCGAAGACCAGTACATGGTAGAATTAAGGCCACAGCTCAGTGGACCTTTAGCAGAGGTGGCAGCTGAAATGCCTAAGCCGCAAATGAATGACTATAAACTTTTTCAAACCAAGGCCAGATACAGGATGGGGATAACCCCAGATCATGCCCGTCGGCGCTTCAGAACCCAAAAGTGGAAACCAGAGGTGTCATTTCCCAAACACGCCTACTACATTGCAAAAAACTATGAGGCCTGGTTAACAGGAAACAACATTCAAACCTTGGAAGAACTGAACCTCCTCATACAAATGGAGCAGTTCTTGGATGGTGTTCCTGAAGACATCACACGGTACATACAAGATAGAAATCCCAAAAATATCGCTGAGGCGGGGGAGATTGGAGCCAAATGGATGGAACTGGCAGAAAGCAAGAAAGCTACTGTCAAGGGGAACGATTACCCCAGGGGGCACACAGACCATAAACCCTACAACCGAGGACAGCCAAAGACCCCACATACCACCCAAGTAAAGCCACAGATACCCTACCCTTCAACCTCACCAGTCTCCAGTAACTCACCTCGGCCCAGTGACCCATCAGATGGAAGATGCTTTAAGTGTAATGAACTGGGACATATCAAGGCCAACTGTCCCAAGAACACCATGCGAGTGCAATTCATTACACCTCCATCACACCAAAGATCCCCAGGCCCAGATGCCTCTCAAATACCCTTGGAGCGAAGGGAAAATTTGAGAGTGGGCGGAAAGAAGGTTACTGCGTGGAGAGACACGGGGGCACAAGTGTCAGCTATCCACCAATCCTTCGTTGACCCCAAATTCATCAACCCAAAGGCCAAAGTTACAATTTACCCCTTCATGTCACAAGCTGTAGACTTGCCTACAGCTCAACTGCCTGTCCAGTACAAAGGCTGGTCAGGAATGTGGACTTTTGCAGTCTATGACAATTATCCTATCCCCATGTTACTGGGGGAAGACTTGGCCAACCAGGTGAGGCGGGCCAAGAGAGTGGGAATGGTTACACGTAGCCAAACCAGGCAAGCTTCCAGACCCATTCCTGTTCCTGAGCCGTCCACAGAGGCCCCGTCTGTGTTACCAGAGACCCAGACAGAGGTAGTGGACCCGGATTCCATGCCTACCACTGAAGCAGCCACAGCATCTCCAGTCCCAGGCCCGGAACTGGAACAGCAACCAGCACCAGCAAGTGCAACCACATCTTCAAACTCAACGCCAGAGGGCGCCAGCAAGCCAGAACTGGCAGAAGCAAAAGACAGCCATACCCAAAAGGCTCAGCCAGAGCCTGAAATACCCTCAGGTGCACCAGCGGAGAGCGGTTCACCAGCAACGGAAACAACCCCATCACCTACATCGCTTCCAGAGGGACCAAGCCCAAGTCCACAGCCTGAGGAAGAACTGGTGACCCCAGCCTCAAGGGAACAGTTCCAGGCTGAGCAGGAAGCAGATGACAGCCTTCAGAAAGCTTGGGCAGTGGCACGGAGCACCCCACCGCCTCTCAGCTCTTCTAATCGATCCCGGTTTGTTATAGACCAAGGACTTTTATACAAGGAAATTCTTTCTGGTGGACACCGGGAAGAATGGCAGCCGCAAAAACAGTTGGTGGTTCCCACTAAGTACCGGGGGAAGCTCTTAAGCTTAGCCCATGATCATCCCAGTGGGCATGCTGGGGTGAACAGAACCAAGGACCGGTTGGGGAAGTCCTTCCACTGGGAGGGGATGGGCAAGGATGTTGCCAAGTATGTCCGGTCTTGTGAGGTATGCCAAAAAGTGGGTAAGCCTCAAGACCAGGTCAAGGCCCCTCTCCAGCCACTCCCCATAATTGAGGTCCCATTTCAGCGAGTAGCTGTGGATATTCTGGGCCCTTTCCCAAAAAAGACGCCCAGAGGAAAGCAGTATGTACTGACTTTAGTGGACTTTGCTACCCGATGGCCAGAAGCAGTAGCTCTAGGCAACACCAGGGCTAACACTGTGTGCCTGGCCCTAACAGACATCTTTGCCAGGGTAGGTTGGCCCTCCGACATCCTTACAGATTCAGGGTCTAATTTCCTGGCAGGGACCATGGAAAAACTGTGGGAAACTCATGGGGTGAATCACTTGGTTGCCACCCCGTACCACCATCAAACCAATGGCCTGGTGGAAAGGTTCAATGGAACTTTGGGGGCCATGATACAAAAATTCATCAACGAATTCTCCAATACTTGGGATCTAGTGTTGCAGCAGTTGCTGTTTGCCTACAGGGCTGTACCACATCCCAGTTTAGGGTTTTCACCATTTGAACTTGTGTATGGTCACGAGGTTAAGGGGCCATTACAGTTGGTGAAGCAGCAATGGGAGGGGTTTACGCCTTCTCCAGGAACTAACATTCTGGACTTTGTAAGCAACCTACAAAGCACCCTCCGACACTCTTTAGCCCTTGCTAGAGAAAACCTAAAGGATGCTCAAGAAGAGCAAAAGGCCTGGTATGACAGACATGCCAGAGAACGTTCCTTCAAGGTAGGAGACCTGGTTATGGTCTTGAAGGCGCAACAGGCCCATAAGATGGAAGCATCATGGGAAGGGCCATTCACGGTCCAAGAGCGCCTGGGAGCTGTAAACTACCTCATAGCATTTCCCAATTCCTCACTAAAGCCTAAAGTGTACCATGTTAATTCTCTCAAGCCTTTCTATTCCAGAGACTTACAGGTTTGTCAGTTTACAGTCCAGGGAGATGAGGCTGAGTGGCCTGACGGTGTCTACTACGACGGAAAAAAAGACGGTGGCGTGGAAGAGGTGAACCTCTCAACCACCCTGGAACGTCTGCAGCGGCAACAAATCAAGGAGCTGTGCACTAGCTTCGCCCCATTGTTCTCAGCCACCCCAGGACGGACTGAACGGGCATACCACTCCATTGATACAGGTAATGCTCACCCAATCAGAACCCCACCCTACCGGGTGTCTCCTCATGCCCAAGCTGCTATAGAACGAGAGATCCAGAACATGCTACAGATGGGTATAATCCGCCCATCTACCAGTGCATGGGCATCTCCAGTGGTTCTGGTACCCAAACCAGATGGGGAAATACGCTTTTGCGTGGACTACCGTAAGCTAAATGCTGTAACTCGTCCGGACAACTATCCAATGCCACGTACCGATGAGCTATTGGAGAAGTTGGGACGTGCCCAGTTCATCTCTACAATAGACTTAACCAAGGGGTACTGGCAAGTACCGCTAGATGAACCTGCCAAGGAGAGGTCAGCATTCGTCACCCATGCGGGGGTGTATGAATTCAATGTCCTTCCTTTCGGCCTTCGAAATGCACCCGCCACCTTCCAGAGGCTGGTAGATGGTCTACTAGCTGGACTGGGAGAATTTGCAGTTGCCTACCTCGATGATGTGGCCATTTTTTCAGACTCCTGGCCCGAACACCTACTCCACCTGGAAAAGGTCTTTGAGCGCATCAGGCAGGCAGGACTAACTGTTAAGGCCAAAAAGTGTCAAATAGGCCAAAACAGAGTGACTTACCTGGGGCACCAGGTGGGTCGAGGAACCATAAACCCCCTACAGGCCAAGGTGGATGCTATCCAAAAGTGGCCTGTCCCAAGGTCAAAGAAACAGGTCCAATCCTTCTTAGGCTTGGCCGGATACTACAGGCGATTTGTACCACACTACAGCCAAATCGCTGCCCCATTGACCGACCTGACTAAAAAGACCCAGCCAAATGCAGTTAAGTGGACTGATGAGTGTCAAAAGGCCTTTACCCAACTTAAGGCAACCCTCATGTCTGACCCTGTACTCAGGGCCCCGGACTTTGACAAGCCATTCCTAGTAACCACGGATGCATCTGAGCGTGGTATAGGAGCAGTACTCATGCAGGAAGCAACAGATCACAACTTCCATCCTGTCGTGTTTCTCAGCAAAAAACTGTCTGAGAGGGAAAGTCACTGGTCAGTCAGTGAAAAGGAATGCTATGCCATTGTGTACGCCCTAGAAAAGCTACGCCCATATGTTTGGGGACGGCGGTTCAAACTACAAACTGACCATGCTGCACTAAAGTGGCTTCATACTGCCAAGGGGAACAACAAGAAACTTCTTCGTTGGAGTTTAGCTCTCCAAGATTTTGATTTTAAAATTCAACACATCACAGGAGCTTCTAACAAAGTTGCTGATGCACTCTCCCGTGAGAGTTTCCCAGAATCCAGTAGTTAAAAAGTGTTCTTAAAATGTAAAAGTCTGTTAGTTATATACTTAGTAGTATATGTAAAGGTGCATGTGTTGTATTGATCTGTTTATTTTCAAGTTCTAGAAGGAAATTGCCGCCAGTGAGCTTCCCCACTGTCTGCAATTTGGGGGGCGTGTCATAAACAGATAGCTAAGGGTTAATGTCTCTTTCACCTGAAACACCTGACCAGAGAACCAATCAGGAAACCGGATTTTTTCAACTTTGGGTGGAGGGAATTGTGTCTCTGAGTCTTTTGTCTGTCTGCCTGCTTCCTCTGAGCTTTGGAGAAGTAATTCTATTTTCTAGTCTTCTGTTTCTAAGTGTAAGGACAAAGAGATCAGATAGTAAGTTCTATGGTTTCTTTTCTTTGGTATTTGCATGAATAAGTGCTGGAGTGCTTTGATTTGTATTCTTTTTGAATAAGGCTGTTTATTCAATATTCTTTTAAGCAATTGACCCTGTGTTGTATCATCTTAATACAGAGAGACTATTTGTATTTTTTCTTTCTTTTTTATATAAAGTTTTCTTTTAAGACCTGTTGGAGTTTTTCTTTACTTCAGGGAAATTGAGTCTGTACTCACCAGGGAATTGGTGGGAGGAAGAAATCAGGGGAGAGCTGTGTGTTGGATTGCTAGCCTGATTTGGCATTTCCTCTGGGTGAAGAGGAAAGTGCTTTTGTTCCAGGATTGGGAACGGAGAGGGGGAATCACTCTGCGTAGTTTCACAGAGCTTGTGTCTGTGTATCTCTCCAGGAGCACCTGGAGGGGGGAAGGGAATCAGGATTATTTCCCTTTGTTGTGAGACTCAAGGGATTTGGGTCTTGGGGTCCCCAGGGAAGGTTTTTCAGGGGGACCAGAGTGCCCCAAAACACTCTAATTTTTTGGGTGGTGGCAGCAGGTACCAGGTCCAAGCTGGTAACTAAGCTTGGAGGTTTTCATGCTAACCCCCATATTTTGGACGCTAAGGTCCAGATCTGGGAATAAGGTTATAACAGTGAGGTACTTGGAGATCCTTCTAGTTGAAAGCACAATGGATCAAATCCTGAGGAATCATCTCAGTCTGAACATAGTTTCAAGTCCATTCTTCACTGCGGTTGCGAGTTTATCTGAATAAAAACTGAGTTAAAATCTCATTTAGTCCAATGGCTATTTCAAAGCATACATCTCTATTATGTATAGAGTTGTGTTTACACCATTTCCCCTGTTTCATTGCCAGTTTGCCTTATTTGATTAAGTATGCAAATTACTCAAGTGTTCTTTTTTCTTAATTTTAAACTTGGCATTCACCAATGCATAGGTTAGGGATAGTCCAGTCAGAACACTTATGTGCCAGAGCTGCAGCCAATTGAAGTCAATGGGACTTTTGCCCTCTGTATTTTTTATACCTCAGCTATGAAAATATGCTTCAGGCTAGAACCTTTACACAATATGATGATCATTGCATCTGTGCTCCATTGTGCTAGGCACTGTACAAACTAGGTTTAAAAAGGCATTCCCTGCCCCAGAGAGCTCACAGTCTAGGGGTTTGGCTACACTTGCAGCTGCAGAGCGCTTTAAGTCAAACCAGCCTTCGGAGAGCGGAATAGGGAAAGCGCTCCAGGCTGTCCACACTGACAACCGAAAGCGCACTGGCGTGGCCACATTTGCACATTGCAGCTGCACGGGGAGTGGTGTATTGTGGGCAGGTATCCCAGCATTCAAGTGGCTGCAATGTGCTTTTCAAATGGGGGTGTGGTGGGGTGGAGTGTGACAGGGAGTGTAGGGGGAGAGAGAGAGTGGGCTTTTGGGGTGCCGAGAGTGTGTCAGCACCCTGTCTTGTAAGTTCAGACCTTGCTCCCTCTCTCTCACTCACTCATTAGCTGTTTGTTTTTTTTTTCTCAGACCAGATAAGCAGCGTGCACTCCAAAATGGAGCTTTGAAAGAGCACTTTCACGTCCCGAGTTCACAACAAAGACAAGAGAAGCCACTTCAGTTAAGGGGATCATGGGACATTTCTGGAGGTCAGTTAGAGCATTGTAATGTTACTTCTCATTTACACCAGCACTGAAGCATCTCACCAAATACGCAACAGCTGTTAATCCTCTCAGGGAGCTGGAGTACCAGGAGCGCTACAGCTAGGGAGTCAGAGTGCTTTACGGGTACGTCTACACTACGGGATTATTCAGATTTTACATAAACCGGTTTTGTAAAACAGATTGTACAAAGTCAAGTGCACGCGGCCACACTAGGCATATTAATTCGGCGGTGTGCGTCCATGGTCCGAGGCTAGCGTCTATTTCTGGAGCGTTGCACTATGGGTAGCTATCCCGTAGCTATCCCATAGTTCCTGCAGTCTCCCCCACCCTTTGGAATTCTGGGTTGAGATCCCAGTGCCTCATGGGGCAAAAATCATTGTCGTGGGTGGTTCTGGGTACAGCCTCACTCCTCCCTCCCTGAAAGCAGCAGACAACCATTTCGCGCCTTTTTTCCTGGGTGAACTGTGCAGACGCCATACCATGGCAAGCATGGACCCTGCTCAGATCAATACCACAATCGTGGACATTGTAAACACCTCGCGCATTCTCATGCAGTCTATGCTGAACCGGGACCTGCAAAGCCAGGCGAGGAGGAGGAGGCAGCTACGGCAGTGCGGCAACGAGAGTGATGAGGACATGGGCACAGAATTCTCTCAAACCGCAGGCCCCTGCGCTTTGGAGATCCTGCTGGTAATGGGGCAGGTTCTAGCTATTGAACGCCGATTTTGGGCCCGGGAAACAAGCACAGACTGGTGGGACCGCATAGTTTTGCAAGTGTGGGACGATTTGCAGTGGCTGCGAAACTTTCGCATGCGTAAGGGCACTTTTATGGAACTTTGTGACTTGCTTTCCCCTGCCCTAAAACGCCATAATACCAAGATGAGAGCAGCCCTCACAGTTGAGAAGCGAGTGGCAATAACCCTCTAGAAGCTTGCAACGCCAGACAGCTACCGGTCAGTCGGGAATCAGTTTGGAGTGGGAAAATCTACTGTGGGGGCTGCTGTGATGCAAGTAGCCAAAGCAATCATTAAGCTGCTGCTACGAAAGGTTGTGACTCTGGGAAACGTGCAGGTCATAGTGGATGGCTTTGCAGCAATGGGATTCCCTAGCTGTGGGGGGGCGATAGATGGAACCCATATCCCTATCTTGGCACCGGAGCACCAGGGAACCCAGTACATAAACCGCAAGGGGTACTTTTCAATGGTGCTGCAAGCACCGGTGGATCACAAGGGACGTTTCACCAACATCCACGTGGGATGGCCAGGAAGGGTTCATGACGCTTGCATCTTAAGGAACACTACTCTGTCTAAATGGCTGCAGCAAGGGAATTACTTCCCAGACCAGAAAATAACAGTTGGGGATGTTGAAATGCCTGTTGTTATCCTGGGGGACCCAGCCTACCCCTTGATGCCATGGCTCATGAAGCCATACACAGGCAGCCTGGACAGTGGTCAGGAGCTGTTCAACTACAGGCTGAGCAAGTGCGGAATGGTGGTAGAATGTGCATTTGGCCGTTTAAAGGCGCTCTGGCGCACATTACAGACTCCTCAGACCTCAGCCAAACCAATGTCCCCTTTGTTATTGCTGCTTGCTGTGTGCTCCACAATCTCTGTGAGAGTAAGGGGGAGACCTTTATGGCGGGGTGGGAGGCTGAGGCAAATCACCTGGCCGCTGATTACGCGCAGCCAGACACCAGGGCGATTAAAAGAGCACACCAGGAAGCGGTGCGCATAAGAGAAGCTTTGAAAATGAGTTTCATCACGGGCCAGGGTAAGGTGTAACTGTTGTGTTTGTTTCCCCTTTCCCACCTTCCCCCTTCGATTACAGCTTGCTTACGGAAATAAAGTCACTATCGTTTAAAAATCATGTCTTCTTTATTAAAAGGTCATTATAAAAAGAGGGAGAGAAATGACAAGGTATCCCGGGTGTGGTTTGGGAGGAGGATAGGAGGGAAGGAAAAAGCTACTAAAAACATTTCAATGTAACGACAGCCTTTTGGTTGGGCTATCCACGGGGGTGGAGTGGGCGGGTGCATGAAGCCTTCCCCCATGCGTTCTTACACGTCTGGATGAGGAAGATATGGAACATGGTGAGTGGTGAGGGTGGTTACACAGGGGTGCAGTGGCATTCTGTGACCCCGCTGCTCTTCCTGAAGCTCCACCAGACGTCGGAGGATATCAGTTTGATCACGCAGCAGCCCCAGCGTTGCATCCTGCCACTGCATATCTTCCTGCCTACACCTCTCATCTTCCTGGCACCACCTCTCATCTCGAGAGTCCCTCCTGTCCTCACATTCACTGGCATCTTTCCTGTAATTTGATACCACATCCTTCCACTCATTCAGATGCGCTCTTTCATTGCGGGTCACTTCCATGATTTCCGAGAACATTTTGTCTCGCGTCTTCTTTTTCCTCCGCCTTATCTGAGATAGCCTTCGGGATGGAGTAGGGAGACTTGGAAAATGTACAGCTGCATGAGGGAGGGAAAAAAGGGAGAGAAGTATTTTAAAAGATACATTTTACAGAACAATGGTTATACTCTTTCACAGTGAACAACACTATTAACTATACATAGCACATGTGATTTCACTACAAGGTCACATTTTGCATCTTAATATTGAGTGCCTGCGGCTCTGGTGTTACAGATCTCACAGATGCAGGCCCGGGCATCAGAATTCAGCTTGCATGCGGCCATGGTAAGCTATTGTCTTTCGGCTTCTACAGCCTTCATATACACAGTGCCCTCCTTTCCCAAAAACCAAGCAAATCCCGTTCAGTGATGCTTCTTTCCTGTTAACATGCAGCAGCAGAAGCCACCCCCCCTCCAATTCTGTGGGATGATCACTTTACCCTTCCCCTTACCACATGGCTGGTATCATGGAAGATCACTGTTAATCACCCCCCTTCCCGCCCCCCACCGCGTGGCTGGTAGCAGGGAAGATCCCTGATAGCCAAATGCGAAAAAGCTCAGCGCTATTCCCTTCCCTCCGCTTGGCTACGTGCAAGGAAGGATTTCTTTTAAGCAACAGGCAAACAGCCCAGTAGGAATGGCCATCTCTGTCCCCTTACTTAAATTCCTGAATTTCAACTAGGTTACCATGAACGATATCACTCTCCTGAGGATAACACAGTGAGATAAAGAACGGATGTTTCTTGAATGCCAGCAATCACCGGGACCATACGCAACTAGGCTTTGTCATGCAATGATACCAGATTACTTGCTACATGCATGGCATGGTTAAGTGTCCTACCATGGTGGACGGAATAAGGCTGCCTTGCCCAGAAACCTTCTGCAAAGGCTTTTGGAGTACCTCCAGGAGCGCTTCATGGAGATGTCCCTGGAGGATTTCTGCTCCATCCCCAGATATATTAACAAACTTTTCCAATAACTGTACTGGCCGTGAATGCATCCCAAGCCCTCATGGCAAATCAATCATTAAAAAAAGCTTGCTTTTAAACCTTGTTTTATATTTACAAAGATACACTCACCAGAGGTCGCTTCCACGGCTTCACTGTCTGGGCTAGTGGCTTGGGAGAGAAAAAGCTCCTGGCTGTTGGGGCTAACGGAGTGCTGTGTGCGCTCTGCAAGGTCATCCTCCTCTACCTCCTCCTCCTCCTCATCTTCCTCCTCCGCAGAATCCTCAGCCATGGTTGAGATTATAACCCCCACCTCGGAATCCACGGACAAGGGTAGGGTGTGGTGGCGCAGCCCCCTAAAATTGCATGCAGCTCAGCGTAGAAGCGGCATGTTTTCGGCCCTGACCCGGACCTTCCGTTTGCGTCTTTGGTTTTCTGGTAGGCTTGTCTGGGCTCCTTAGCTTTCACTCTGCACTGCACTGAGTCCCTGGTGTGGCCTTTTTCCATCATGGCCTTGGAAATGTTTTCAAATATTTTTTCATTTCGTCTTTTGGAACGGAGTTCTGTTAGCACAGAATCCTCTCCCCATATAGCGATCAGATCCAGTACCTCCCGTGCGGTCCATGCTGGAGCTCTTTTTCGATTCTCAGGAGACTGCATTGCTACCTGTGCTGATGAGCTCTGTGTGGTCACTGGTGCTGATCAGAGCTCCACGCTGGCCAAACAGGAAATGAAATTCAAAAGTTCGCGGGGCTTTTCCTATCTACCTGGCCAGTGCATACAAGTTCAGATTGCTGTCCAGAGCGGTCACAGTGGTGCACTGTGGGATACCGCCCGGAGGCCAATACTGTCGATTTGCGGCCACACTAACCCTAATCTGATATGGTAATACCGATTCTAGCGCTACTCTTCTTGTCGGGGAGGAGTACAGAAACCGATTTAAAGAGCTCTTTATATCGATATAAAGGGCATCTTAGTGTGGACGGGTGCTGCGTTAAATCGGTTTAAAGCTGCTAAAATCGGTTTAAACGCGTAATGTGGACCAGGCCTGAGTGTCTTGCCAGTGTGTATGGGGAATAAGGTAGAGTGCTCTTATTGTGGTATAATGTGCAAGAGTAGCCAAGACCTAGGATAAAGACACTATACAGCAGGTGGAAGACACAGCCAAACATGGGAGGGAAAGGAAGATGAGATCAACAATAAGGTAAGCATGTTTTGCATAATATGCAACAGTCTCAACTCATTACATGCCTAGAAGGTCTCTGTTCAAATGCAGCATTTTTTGATATTGCAAATAATTTTTAATAAATTAGTTTTGGAATTTTAAACTTGTATAAATGAAGGAGGGAAAAACCCAAGAGTATCAATTGCTGACTTTCCCCTCCTGCGCCCCATTGCATAACTCAAACCCTTTTTTAATTAAGAAAATGAAATTTGGCAAATGATTAACATACAAAGGTAATCTGACCACTGAGGGTGTTTGGAAGAGAAAATTAAAACCATAGTATGAATATTTTTAAAAGCCGATTACTCTGCATGTATAAAACTTTTCTTAACGCTTTCTATTATGCATAGTATGTGCCCTAATTCATATGAAAGGCTCCAAAGGGGCTATCACAGTTTATCAAGAAAGTAAAATGCATTTTAAAAGTCCTCAAAGATTTACATGATCAACCATAAATGACTCCAAAGTATATTATCAGTTAACTCAGACACTCAGAAGCATTCACTCACTTCTGGCAAACTAGATAATTCAAGGAAGCGTGTGAAAAACTTTAGTTCAGAAGGATGCTGTTACTCAGCTACTCGCCATAGGATTTATCTAATGCATTTAGGAATACTTTCCATCTCACTCTATCTAATGGAAGTGGATCGCCCATGAACAACAAACATTGTATGGCCCTGTCTAAAGAAAACAACTAGCTAAACATTAAGACCCATCATTTATCAGTTACTTGAATACAGTCTTATCTCATTGGCAATATTTTACAGCTATTGTCCTGCCAACCAGGAGCTAGTTAAAATAGCAATACAACCAGGGCCTAGTTGGGAGGGCAATATCTATGAAATATTGCCAAGGAAGATAATAAAGTTGCCAAGATGATGTTTTTTTAAATCATGCCCAAAGCCAAAGGCTAACCCAAGCGATAATTTACTTATAGTCAGTGGAAGAAATTAATACTGTGAAAAAGTGAGACCAACATTTCTCCCAGCAAGATGAGATCAAAGGGAAATAGGAAGAAGGATAATTAAATGGTTCTTAATTATGCTGCAGACTTTCCTCTAATGGGACCCTAGTGTGCAATGAATTGCTTAAAGCAAGAGAAAATATACTATTGGGATTAAATTCTGTACTCACAAGGGGATGGAGAAGATGACCTAAGGGTATGTTTACCCTGGAACTGGAAGTGTAACAGCCAGCACAGGGAGACTCTGACTGAGCTAATACTCTAAAAATAACAGTGTACCTAGGGCTGCTCAGATAGCAGGACAGGTTACTTGCCCAAGGACAATCCTGCCTGAAACCCTAGGCATATACTCAGGGGAACTAACCCATCCTGCCATCACTACACTGCAAAGTGGGGCCCCAATCCAGAGATTCATTCAGGCATGAACTTAATTTCAATACATGACTAGTTCCACTGACTGCAATGGGACTGCTTACATGCTTTAAGTTACATATAGGCTTACATTGCTCACTGGATTGAGGTCTGGGATCTTCTTGCCGTTACTCCTGCAAACAGTAGTTGATAAGCTGCGTTGGTTACACAGTACATCAACAGGGATACAGTTAAGGAATATACCTGTACAGCTATGATCCTGCAGTCTGACAAGTACTTGGACTTCGTGTGGGACCCTGCTGTGCAAAAATCTGTCAAATTATAGTACCGTGTAAGAGCGCTGGATTTTACATTGCTAGCTAGCCAGCCACACACAGAGCTCTTGGGAAACAAAGCCCACAATATTTGGAAACTGGAGAGGGAGAACCAGTGGTCCAAATTTGTCAGTTACCCCAATATAAATCCAGAGTAAATCCACTGGAGTTGCCTGACTGGTGTTAGTCATTTCTAGAGCTTGTAAAAAATGTCAAAAATTGACAAACATTTCACTGATTTCCCCCCTATTTTTCTTTGAAAATGCAAAGCTTTCAAAATTTCCCAAACATTATTTGTTATTATTATGATCTTACTGTAGCACCTCGGAGCCCTAGACCAGGAAGCCACTGTGCTGGGGGCTGTTCAGAAAGTGAACACAAAGATGGTCCCCGCCCCAAGGAGCCTACAATCTAAGCCAAGAGATGGACATAGCTATATGAGGGAGCACAAGGAGACACTATTGTGATAGGCAGTGGTCAGCTCTAGAACTTGCTTCCATCACACGCTTAGAGCTCTCACAAGTTCTGAGTCATGGCTGGACTCGCCACACTTCTCTAAAACCTTGGAGGAAATTGTCCTGAAGGAAATCTGAAGAGCCTAGATAGTCTCATACTATTCAGAGCCTCCTCCGTCCACGTACTGCATTTGCTGCAAGCTCTTTTAAAGGTTCTGATATGTTCCACAGCTCTTGGTCTTGACCGTGAGTACAGAATTTGGGGCTGCATAGGCAGAGACGTCCCTTCACGGTACTGGGAATTGGTGCCGCTACATTTCAGATTCCTACATATATTTGCACTAGAGGCATCTTGACAAATTGGAGGGGGTTCAGAGACGAGCAACAAAGATGGCTGACAGCTTGTGAGGCCAAGTTGTAAAGAAAGATGAAAACAATGAAAGGTATTCAGCTTGAACTGACCACTGAGGGGGACGGGATAACCATCTTCAAGTATGCCAAAAAGTGAGAGCAACTGCTCAGGGTGGTCTGGGGAATGGACATAATGAGGAAGAATCAGCTGAAATGAAGGATAAATCCATCTGAATATCTGACACGGCCCCCTAACAGTGCCATCTGCTAGACTCTTCCAAGACAAATGATGGGACACCCTGCTGTAAGTCATTTACAACCAGACTGGACAAAGCCAGGAACAATCCCACGCTGGCAGGTAGCTGGCAAAGGTCTGATTCTAGCAGCACCGTGGTTTCCCTCAGACTGACAACCTGGAGCCACACTGCATTGGAAGCGCTGTGAGCATTACTTGAGGCTCTGATGAACAGCTCTCTGCAGCGCTATCTATCTAGATCACTAGCTCTGGAACTGCTGAGTAATTACGACGGCAGAATCATATAGAACTGATTAGCACATCAGCGAAGAGCACCTTGGGGCAGACTTACTCAACCCCCCTTGCATTTTGTGATTTGGTTTGCACAGAACTGCCACAGAATTAAAGGGAGGAATTAAAAGAGAGTTTACTGAGCCTGGTCATGTTTATATCACCAGCTGGATGAGGTGCCAGAAGGAGAACTCCCTCCCCGCTTGGCTAGTTCTCACAGTGATTGACCTCCAAGCTAGTGCTTTAAATATATTATTAAACATAAAACAAAGACAACAATGAAAAAGCATGGCTTGGATAGCAAATATATTCTAATAATAGCCCCTTCCCCAACTGTGAGGAATAAAAGACACTGTCCAGGGCACAAGAGAATGCACTCAGATAAGTTTGGAACACAGTGTTGATCACCTCAAATCTGGGCTTCAAAGCAAACAGGCAGAACAAGAGCCATGCACTGAATCCAAACTGCTGCTGTGCTGTCTAGCTCAGCGGTGGGTAGAAATCTCAGTCAGGCTTCACTGGCAACAGGCAGCTGCTGCCAAGATGCCCAACACTGAAATGAAAGCTGGACAGATCGAGTGAGGGTTTGTTTTTTTCCCCTTTAAAGTACCGCACGGCATGGGGTGAATGAGCAGTCAGGTTACTGCCTCTGTGGAGTGAGTCTGTGCCATCTTTATTCTTTTAAATTAAAGGTTGTTGTTTTTGCCCAGACACAACAGCCCAGTGGTCCTCAATCTTTCCAGACCACTGTACCTCTTTCAGGAGTCTGACGTGTCTTGTGTACTTCAAGCTGCACCTCACTTAAAAATGACTTGCTTACAAAATCAGACTTAAAAATACAAACATGCCACAGCACACTATTAATGAAAAATTTCTGACTTTCTCATTTTACCATATAACTATAAAATAAACTGATTGAAATATAAATATTGTACTTACATTACAGTGTATAGTATATAGAGCAGTATAAACAAGCCATTGTCTGTATGAAATTTTACTTTGTACTGACTTCACTAGTGCTTTTTATGTAGCCTGTTGTTAAACCAGGCAAATATCTAGATGTGTTGATGTACCCCCGGAAGACCTCTGAGTATCCCCAGGGGTACACGTACCCCTAGTTGAGAACCACTGCAGTAGCCCAATTGACAGTCACAAGCTTTTACAGTGCAGAGTCCTTGGACTAGGGTGGATGTACAGAATAAAATAATACTTAATTTTAGGGGTAACTCGTGGTGTTCCCCAAGGGTCAGTCCTAGGACCAATCCTATTCAATTTATTCATAAATGATCTGGAGAAAGGGGTAAACAGTGAGGTGGCAAAGTTTGCAGATGATACTAAACTATTCAAGATAGTTGAGACCAAAGCAGATTGTGAAGAACTTCAAAAATATCTCACAAAACTAAGTGATTGGGCAACAAAATGGCAAATGAAATTTAATGTGGATAAATGTAAAGTAATGCACACTGGAAAAAATAATCCCAACTATACATGCAATATGATGGGGGCTAATTTAGCTACAACAAGTCAGGAAAAAGATCTTGGAGTCATCGTGGATAGTTCTCTGAAGATGTCCATGCAGTGTGCAGAGGCGGTCAAAAAAACAAACAGGATGTTAGGAATCATTAAAAAGGGGATAGAGAATAAGATTTAGAATATATTATTGCCCTTATATAAATCCATGGTACGCCCACATCTCGAATACTGTGTATAGATGTGGTCTCCTCACCTCAAAAAAGATGTTCTAGCATTAGAAAAGGTTCAGAAAAGGGCAACTAAAATGATTAGAGGTTTGGAGAGGGTCCCATACGAGAAAAGATTAAAGAGGCTAGGACTCTTCAGCTTGGAAAAGAGGAGACTAAGAGGAGATATGATAGAGGTATATAAAATCATGAGTGATGTTGAGAAAATGGATAAGGAAAAGTTATTTACTTATTCCCATAATACAAGAACTAGGGGCAACCAAATGAAATTGATGAGCAGCAAGTTTAAAACAAATAAAAGGAAGTTCTTCTTCATGCAGCACACAGTCAACTTGTGAAACTCCTTACCTGAGGAGGCTGTGAAGGCTAGGACTATAACAATGTTTAAAAGGGAACTGGATAAATTCATGGTGGCTAAGTCCATAAATGGCTATTAGCCAGAATGAGTAAAGAATGGTGTCCCTAGCCTCTGTTCGTCAGAGGATGGAGATGGATGGCAGGAGAGAGATCACTTGATCATTGCCTGTTAGGTTCACTCCCTCTGGGGCACCTGGCATTGGCCACTGTTGGTAGACAGATACTGGGCTAGATGGACCTTTGGTCTGACCCGGTACGGCCGTTTTTATGTTCTTATGTTCTTATGTTCACATAGCACTTTTCACTCAGAAATCTCAATGCACCTTGGACAGGAAAGTAAGTATAATTATCCCCATTTTACAGATGGAAACAGGCACAAAGTGACTTGCTCAAGGTCACAGAGCAGGGCAGTAGCAGAAGGAGGAATACTACCCAACTCACTTGATTCTTAATCCAGTACTTTATCAGCTAGTCCATACTGCCTCAACACATATGTAGGCATACAGATACAAATAAGGATAACAGCATTTCCTTTCTCCCAGGGTTTGTCTGTGAACCTTTCAGAGCAGGGACTGTCTCTCACTATGTGTTTGCACAGTGAATCACTCACTGGAGCCCTACTCTCTGTTACGGGCTCCATAATCTACCATAACTCTGCTGCCACTGATGATGAAGAGAATGTCAGTCTTACTTTTACATTTCCTGCATTTTGTTGGTTTCTGGCATTTTAAACTTTTTTTAAATGTTTAATTTTTTGCCTTTTAAATAATGAAACTTTGTGCCCTGGTATTATTTTTAAACCATGAGGATGAATAGTGAGGGGAATGTGGAATTACCTCACGGTGTGGCATTTGGACAATGTCATTGTAATCTGATAGGGTTAATTTACGATGAAATGCTTCTTTCACCAGCTTTGTGGTTGTCCTATTCATATTGATTCGTCAGAAAAGATAACATGAAGCAGGAAGCATCTGAATCTCAGGAGTTGGTGAGCTGCTGTCAGATATAATTTGTAACTGTTTTCTCATGTCGGAAAATAAAAGATGGATTATAAAAGCAAAAGAACGCTATTCTGATAAACAGCAATGACTAACTATCCATGTGAGAGTGTTAAAAATATCAAATCTAATCTTGCATACTGGGGGAACAAAAATCTATCCTGTGAAATCTATATCTGAGGGTCTGAAAAGCACAAGCAACTTGAGAGTGAAGATTTTTCAGTAGTTAGCATGAATATGTATTAATGAAAATGTCATACCTTGGGATTTGTAATATTATACACTGCATCCTAACTGCAAGTAACAATCTCTCTGGTCGAGTCCACTCCAAAAGAAAGCAAGAGAGAAAGAGTTAGGAAACACTAAGGTCTCTAATCGCCCCCTCCACCTTTTCGATTAACCAGCCTGTCATAAACAGATAGCTAAGGGTTAACGTCTCTTTCACCTGGAAAGAAGTAATCTGAAACACCTGACCAGAGGACCAATCAGGAAACAAGACTTTTTCAAATCTGGGTGGAGGGAAGTTTGTGTGTGAGTCCTTTGTTCTTTGTCTTGTGCCTGTCTCCCTCTCGGCTATGGGAAGGATTTCTCTGTGTCCTGCTTTCTAATCTTCTGTTTCCCAGTTGTAAGTACAAAAAGATAGGTTTGTTTTTTTGTAGTTACATGTGTATAGTTGCTGGAGTGCTTGCAGCGTTTGTGGGAAAGATAGAATCCAGAAGCCAGTAGGAATATTATATTTTTCTTTTCTCTGCTAGGGGCTTTTAAGCAGAGAGGAACGGTTTGGTTTTAAAAGGAACCAGAGAGAATTTTTTTTTCTGCTCTCTCTGGCAGTTTTTGGCTTGCATATTAAGCAAGGAACCATTAAGGGACTATTACGGGTCTTTTGTCACACAATAGCACTCCCATTAGGAGTCAAATACCAGCACTATACACATGCAAATAAAGTGGTTTTTCTGGTTTACTTTACATTTAAAAGATTAGCTAGAGAAAGAAAGGGAAAAAGGCACTGTTGCTGGGCAGACCCCAGGAGGCAACAGAGAACCTGCAGTTCAGACAACAAACACCAGAGGGCACCCCAACACAAGAAAACAGGAACCATGCCTAACAAGACAAAAATCGAGGCCGAAGAACAAATCAAAGACGCCGACCACAGGCGAGATATGGAAAAAAAATACAGGAACTAGAAATAAAACAAAAAGAGATGGAGCTGAGAGAAAGAGAAAGAGAGGCAGCCTACAAAAGAGAGCAAGCAGCCAAAGATGCAGACCACCAAAAACAGCTGGAACTCCAGAGGGAAGCCCACCAACAGGCCATGGAATTAGAAAAGGCTAAGCAAAACACAGCCAACCCTAACAACCCTGCGCCAATGATTGTTCCACAGCACAGGAAATTTCCCACCTACAAGGCAGGTGATGACACCGAGGCCTTCTTGGAAAATTTTGAAAGAGCCTGTCTTGGCTACCGCATCTCGGAAGACCAGTACATGGTAGAATTGAGGCCACAACTCAGTGGACCTTTAGCAGAGGTGGCAGCTGAAATGCCTATGGAGAACATGAACAACTATAAACTTTTTCAAACCAAGGCCAGATACAGAATGGGGATAACCCCAGATCATGCTCGTCGGTGTTTCAGAACCCAAAAGTGGAAACCAGATGTGTCATTTCCCAAACACGCCTACTACGCTGGGAAAAATTATGAGGCCTGGATATCAAGACACAATGTTAAATCCTTGGAAGAACTGCACCTCCTCATACAAATGGAGCAGTTCTTGGATGGTGTTCCTGAGGACATAACACGGTACATACAAGATGGAAAACCCAAAAATCTCACCAAGGCGGGGGAGATTGGAGCCAGATGGATGGAAGTAGCAGAAAGCAAGAAAGCTACTGTCAAGGGGAATGAATACCCCTGGGGGCACACCGACCATAAACCCTACAACCGGGGACAGCCAAAGACCCCACATACAACCCAAGTAAAGCCACAGACGCCCTATTCTTCCACCTCACCAGTCTCCAGTAACTCACCTCGACCCAGTGACCCATCAGATGGAAGATGCTTTAAGTGTAATGAACTGGGACATATCAAGGCCAACTGCCCAAAGACCGCCAACCGAGTGAGGTTCATTACACCACCATCACACCAAAGATCCCCAGGCCCAGATGCCTCTCAAATACCCTTGGAGCGAAGGGAAAATTTGAGAGTGGGCGGAAAGAAGGTTACTGCGTGGAGAGACACGGGGGCACAAGTGTCAGCTATCCACCAATCCTTCGTAGACCCCAAATTCATCAACCCAAAGGCCCAAGTGACAATTTACCCCTTCATGTCACAAGCTGTAGACTTGCCTACAGCTGAACTGCCTGTCCAGTACAAAGGCTGGTCAGGAATGTGGACTTATGCAGTCTATGACAATTATCCTATCCCCATGCTACTGGGGGAAGATTTGGCCAACCAGGTGAAGCGGGCCAAGAAAGTGGGAATGGTTACACATAGCCAAACCAGGCAAGCTTCCAGACCCATTCCTGTTCCTGAGCCGTCCACAGACGCCCTGTCTGTGTTACCAGAGACCCAGACAGAGGTAGTGGACCCAGATTCCATGCCAACCACTGAACCAGCCACAGCACCTCCAGTCCCAGGCCCGGAACTGGAACAGCAACCAACACCAGCAAGTGCAACCACATCTTCAAACTCAACGCCAGAGGGCACCAGTGAGCCAGAACTGGCAGAAGCAACAGACAGCCATACCCAAAAGGCTCAGCCAGAGCCTGAAATACCCTCAGGTGCACCAGCGGAGAGTGGTTCACCAGCAACGGAAACAACCCCATCACCTACATCGCTTCCAGAGGGACCAAGCCCAAGACCACAGTCTCAGGAAGAACTGGTAACCCCAGCCTCAAGGGAACAGTTCCAGACTGAGCAGGAAGCAGATGACAGTCTTCAGAAAGCTTGGGTGGTGGCACGGAGCACCCCACTGCCTCTCAGCTCTTCTAATCGTTTGTCATAGACCAAGGACTTTTATACAAGTAGATTCTTTCTGGTGGACACCGGGAAGAATGGCAGCCGCAAAAACAGTTGGTGGTTCCAACTAAGTACCGGGGGAAGCTCTTAAGCTTAGCCCATGATCATCCCAGTGGCCATGCTGGGTTGAACAGAACCAAGGACCGGTTGGGGAAGTCCTTCCACTGGGAGGGGATGGGCAAGGACGTTGCCAAGTATGTCCGGTCTTGTGAGGTATGCCAAAAAGTGGGAAAACCCCAAAACCAGGTCAAGGCCCCTCTCCAACCACTCCCCATAATTGAGGTCCCATTTCAGCGAGTAGCTGTAGATATTCTGGGTCCTTTCCCAAAAAAGACGCCCAGAGGAAAGCCATACGTACTGACTTTCGTGGACTTTGCTACCCGATGGCCGGAAGCAGTAGCTTTAGGCAACACCAGGGCTAACACTGTGTGCCTGGCCCTAACAGACATTTTTGCCAGGGTAGGTTGGCCCTCCGACATCCTTACAGATTCAGGATCTAATTTCCTGGCAGGGACCATGCAAAAACTGTGGGAAACGCATGGGGTGAACCACTTGGTTGCCACCCTGTACCACCATCAAACCAATGGCCTGGTGGAAAGGTTTAATGGAACTTTGGGGGCCATGATACGTAAATTCGTCAACGAATACTCCAATAATTGGGACCTAGTGTTGCAGCAGTTGCTGTTTGCCTACAGGGCTGTACCACATCCCAGTTTAGGGTTTTCACCATTTGAACTTGTGTATGGTCATGAGGTTAAGGGGCCATTACAGTTGGTGAAGCAGAAATAGGAGGGGTTTACGCCTTCTCCAGGAACTAACATTCTGGACTTTGTAAGCAACCTACAAAGCACCCTCCAACACTCCTTAGCCCTTGCTAAAGAGAACCTAAAGGATGCTCAGGAAGAGCAAAAGGCCTGGTATGACAGACATGCCAGAGAACGTTCCTTCAAGGTAGGAGACCAGGTTATGGTCTTGAAGGCGCAACAGGCCCATAAGATGGAAGCATCATGGGAAGGGCCATTCACGGTCCAAGAGCGCCTGGGAACTGTGAACTACCTCATAGCATTTCCCAATTCCTCACTAAAGCCCAGAGTGTACCATGTTAATTCTCTCAAGCCTTTCTATTCCAGAGACTTACAGGTTTGTCAGTTTACAGTCCAGAGAGATGATGCTGAGTGGCCTGACGGTGTCTACTACGACGGGAAAAAAGACGGTGGCGTGGAAGAGGTGAACCTCTCAACCACCCTGGAACGTCTGCAGCGGCGACAAATCAAGGAGCTGTGCACTAGCTTCGCCCCATTGTTCTCAGCCACCCCAGGACGGACTGAACGGGCATACCACTCCATTGACACAGGTAATGCTCACCCCATTAGAACCCCACCCTACCGGGTGTCTCCTCATGCCCAAGCTGCTATAGAACGGAAGATCCAAAACATGCTACAGATGGGTATAATCCGCTCATCTACCAGTGCATGGGCATCTCCAGTGGTTCTGGTACCCAAACCAGATGGGGAAATACGCTTTTGCGTGGACTACCGTAAGCTAAATGAGGTAACTTGTCCGGATAACTATCCAATGCCTCTCACCGATGAGCTATTGGAAAAGTTGGGACAGACCCAGTTCATCTCTACAATAGACTTAACCAAGGGGTACTGGCAAGTACCACTAGATGAACCTGCCAAGGAAAGGTCAGCATTCGTCACCCATGCGGGGGTGTATGAATTTAATGTCCTTCCTTTCGGCCTTCGAAATGCACCCGCCACCTTCCAGAGGCTGGTAGATGGTCTATTAGCAGGACTGGGAGAATATGCAGTTGCCTACCTTGATGATGTGGCCATTTTTTCAGACTCCTGGCCCAAACACCTACTACACCTGGAAAAGGGCTTTGAGCGCATCAGGCAGGCCGGACTAATGGTTAAGGCCAAAAAGTGTCAAATAGGCCAAAACAGAGTGACTTACCTGGGGCACCAGGTGGGTCGAGGAACCATAACCCCCCTACAGGCCAAGGTGGATGCTATCCAAAAGTGGCCTGTCCCAAAGTCAAAGAAACAGGTCCAATCCTTCTTAGGCTTGGCCGGGTACTACAGGCGATTTGTACCACACTACAGCCAAATCGCTGCCCCACTGACCGACCTGACCAAAAAGACCAGCCAAATGCAGTTAACTGGACTGATAAGTGTCAAAAGGCCTTTACCCAGCTTAAGGCGACGCTCATGTCTGACCCTGTGCTCAGGGCCCCGGACTTTGACAAGCCATTCCTAGTAACCACGGATGCATCTGAGCGTGGTATAGGAGCAGTTCTCATGCAGGAAGCAACGGATCACAACTTCCATCCTGTCGTGTTTCTCAGCAAGAAACTGTCTGAGAGGGAAAGTCACTGGTCAGTCAGTGAAAAGGAATGCTACGCCATTGTGTACGCCCTGGAAAAGCTACACCCATATGTTTGGGGACGGTGGTTCCAGCTACAAACTGACCATGCTGCACTAAAGTGGCTTCATACTGCCAAGGGGAACAACAAGAAACTTCTTCGTTGGAGTTTAGCTCTCCAAGATTTTGATTTTGAAATTCAGCACATCTCAGGAGCTTCTAACAAAGTAGCGGATGCACTCTCCCGTGAGAGTTTCCTAGAATCCAGTAGTTAAAAAGTGTTCTTAAAATGTAGAAGTCTGTTAGTTATATACTTAGTGGTATATGTAAAGGTGCATGTGTTGTATTAATCTGTTTATTTTAAAGTTCCAGGAGGAAATCGCTGCCAGTGAGCTTCCCCACTGTCTGCAATTTGGGGGGCGTGTCATAAACAGATAGCTAAGGGTTAACGTCTCTTTCACCTGGAAAGAAGTAATCTGAAACACCTGACCAGAGGACCAATCAGGAAACAAGACTTTTTCAAATCTGGGTGGAGGGAAGTTTGTGTGTGAGTCCTTTGTTCTTTGTCTTGTGCCTGTCTCCCTCTCGGCTATGGGAAGGATTTCTCTATGTCCTGCTTTCTAATCTTCTGTTTCCCAGTTGTAAGTACAAAAAGATAGGTTTGTTTTTTTGTAGTTACATGTGTATAGTTGCTGGAGTGCTTTGAACTGTATTCTTTCTGAATAAGGCTGTTTATTCATATTTCTTTTAAGCAATTGACCCTGTATTTGTCACCTTAATACAGAGAAACCATTTTTTATGTATTTTTCTTTCTTTTTACATAAAGCTTTCTTTTTAAGACCTGTTGGAGTTTTTCTTTAGTGGGGAACTCCAGGGAATTGAGTCTGTACTCACCAGGGAACTGGTGGGAGGAAGAAGTCAGGGGGAAATCTGTGTGTGTTAGATTTACTAGCCTGACTTTGCATTCCCTCTGGGTGAGGGGGGAAGAGAGATTAGCTCTCAGTACTTCTGTTTTCCAAGGCTGGAAACGGGGAGGGTGGAATCCCTCTGTTTAGATTCACGGAGCTTGCTTCTGTGCATCTCTCCAGGAACACCTGGAGGGGGGAAGGGAAAAGGTTTATTTCCCTTTGTTGTGAGACTCAAGGGATTTAGGTCTTGGGGTCCCCAGGGAAGGTTTGAGGGGACCAGAGTGCCTCAAAACACTAATTTTTTGGGTGGTGGCAGCTTTACCAGGTCCAAGCTGGTAACTAAGCTTGGAGGTTTTCATGCTAACCCCCATATTGTGGACGCTAAGGTCCAGATCTGGGACTAGGTTATGATACAGCCAGACTAATATTGGTCTGTTTAGCTCTAGAATATTAATTATCACACAAAAAAGTTATCAGATAGCAGCCAAATAAACATTCAGTATCTTTGATATGCCAGTTCATATGGAGCTTCTACTGTCCTACTCTTTCATCGCTTTCTGCTGCTCACTCTAAACAATTTAGAAATATGGATAAAGCTCCTAGGAAACTGAAGCAGCGTGTGACAGCGTGTATGCAGTGGGTACAATGCAACCTGCTGTCGAAAGGCACAAAGATTGCTCAGCATACTCTTAGGCTATACATGGTGCTGGGTCAAAGCACTTGACTCTGAAAACTAAACAACAGCCTGCCTAGAGCAAAGGACCCAAAAAACATGTAGTGTTTTCGCAACCGCATGCAGTATTCCATTTACAGATTTTACAGTTTCATATACTGAACACTGGCAGATCTCACCAGTCGTATCTCCTCTTACCATTTCTGTTGCATGCATCTGAAGAAGTGAGTTTTTTTACCCACGAAAGCTTATGCCCAAATAAATCTGTTAGTCTTTAAGGTGCCACCGGACTCCTTGTTGTTTTTTTGGATACAGACTAACACGGCTACCTCCTGATACGTTTGTTTTCTTTTCTAAGAAATTCTGGAGCTGTGAGCAGAATTAGTCATAAAATACTGCCTGGTAATTAGTGCCCTATTGTATCTTCTGCTCATCTTAGTTGTTTCCAATACACTACTAACATAGGTTTCAGAGTAGCAGCCGTGTTAGTCTGTATTTGCAAAAAGAACAGGAGTACTTGTGGCACCTTAGAAACTAACACATTTGTTTGAGCATAAGCTTTCGTGGGCTACAGCCCACTTCATCGGATGCATAGAATGGAATATATAATGAGGAGTTATATATACATACAGAGAACACGAAAAGGTGGGAGTTGCCCAAGCAACTACAGGGCCGCCCAGAGGATTCCGGGGGCCTGGGGCCGTTGGCGGCAGGTGGCTCCGGTGGACCTCCCGCAGGCGTGCCTGCGGAGAGTCCGCTGGTCCTGCAGCTCCAGTGGAGCAACCGCAGGCATGCCTGTGGGAAGTCCACCGGAGCCGCAGGACCGGCAAGCGGCAGGGCGCCCCCCGCGCGGTGAAATGTCTAGGGCTGGCCTTGTTCGGCGGCGGGGGGCCCTTCCGTTCTGGGACCCGCCGCCAAAGTGCCCCGAAGACCTGTGGCGGAGGCCCTTCACCGGCGAATTACCGCCAAAGCAGGACCCACCGCCGAAGTGCAGCCCTCTCTTCGGTGGTAATTCGGTGGCGGGGGAACCCTGCCGCAGGTCTTCGGGGCACTTCGGCGGCAGGTCCCGGAACGGAAGGGCCCCCCACTGTTGAATTACCGCTGAAGACCGGGTTGCACTTTGGTGGCAGATCTCGCTTCGGCGGTAATTCGCTGGCGGGGGGTCCTTCCCCCCGGAGCTGAAGGTCCCCCCCGCTGGCAAAGACCGGAAGCGAAAGAAGCTCTGGGGCCCGGCCCCGCAAGAGTTTTCCAGGCCCCCTGGAGCAAGTGAAGGACCCCACTCCAAGGCCCCTGAAAAACTCTCGTGGGGGCCCCTGCAGAGCCCGAAGCCTGGGGCAAATTGCCCCTCTTGTCTCATCCTCTGGGCGACCCTGACCAACTCTAAGAGGCTAATAAATTAAGATGAACTGTCATCAGCAAAAAAAACTTTTGTAGTGATAATCAAGATAGCCCATTTAAGATAGTTTGACAAGAAACTGTGAGGATACTTAACATAATTAACTTAATACTGTCTTAAACGGGCTAAGTTAATTATGTTAAGTATCCTCACAGTTTCTTGTCAAACTATCTTAAATGGGCTATCTTGATTATCACTACAAAAGTTTTTTTTTGCTGACAAACATTCATCTTAATTAATTAGCCTCTTAGAGTTGGTTGGACAACTCCCACCTTTTCATGTTCTCTGTATGTATATATAACTCCTCACTATATGTTCCATTCTATGCATCCGATGAAGTGGGTTCTAGCCCACGAAAGCTTATGCTCAAATAAATGTGTTAGTCTCTAAGGTGCCACAAGTACTCCTGTTCTTACTACTAACATAATGCACAATGTAAGCTGCAAAGATACATACACGCGCACACACGTGGAGTTACATTCCCGCTTTCAAATATATAATCAAGTCTGTCAGCCTAAAGTGGGATTGTGACTTTGTCTGCATGCATGCTCAGGGGAGCAAGAATCCCCCTTTCCCCATCTGGGGTATCAGGATGTGGGACTGGCTGAGCAGGTTAAAGCAGGTGTTAAATGTTCTCCTATTCCCTCCTAGGAGCAGGTGGACAGGAAGAGGGGGGTGGGAGTGGGTGAATCTTTGTTTTGTCCCTTTATTATGCTCACCTGGCACAGAAGCTGCTGTGATTTGCTGGTGATATGAGTCAGAAGCAAACTGCTACCCTCCTGAATGAAGGGGATGCAGTGGGGGCAGGGAGGGGAATGTCCCTGAGTCAGAACCGTTTTAGCAGCTAACTCCTGGCACGGTGCAGTGTATGCACCAACCCTTTCCCAGGGCTCTGCTGACAGTCACAGTCTAGCCCGGAGCGAGTCCCATCTCATTCCCTGCAAGTTGGAGGGACATGGGTGCAACGTGGATCTTTGATGTGGGCCGGGAACTCACTCGCTCACTCATGCTCGTCACCCCAAAGAGTATAAGTGTTATTATTTCTAGTCTTTCCAGTTTGTAGCTGACCCAGAAAGTGTGATCTCACATTTTTGTTCACCACCAGCCAAAAGGAGAAAGTTAACCAGACAAAGTTAACACTTCAGAACTGTGGAGAGTGTTTTGAGTTTGATTTTCTGAATGCGAGGCACAGGCTCACAGTGGTTTTTATTCAAAACAGTTTGCGCCTCTTAGCTGAAGGACACTATTCATTAACATATGATCTTCTTAGGGTAAGGCAGTTTCACACTTGATGGTAGAATTCAAGATAGAGTATTTTAAAGCAGTAAAGTTTATTGCCTGATATTACCTGATTATCTTTAATAAAGTATTAGCACAACTAGGCATGCTTAGTTGTTACACTGTCTGACACACATGTAAGAGATGGAAATCATCACAGTAAAAAGAAATCTAAAGATCATTAAAGACGCAGTTAGATGTGACTGTGATATTTATTCATTCACAGAGATCTTAGAGACTGCTGAGGCTTGCAGAGTAACTCACTAGGTCACCACATTTGAATATAAATTATAGGAATCTTTTAGAATTATATAAGTATGCCAAGACTAGAGAAGACTGTGAGGAACTTCAGAGAGTACCTAGCAAGCTAGGTGAATGGGCAGCATGATGGCAGATGAAATTCATTACTGACAAAAGCTAGGTAATGTTTATTGGAAGAAATCATTTGAACCACTCACACACGTTGCTGGGTTCTAAACTGCTTGTACTGTAACAACTCAGGAACAAGACCTGGGTGTAATTGTGGGGAACCCAATGGAAAGGTTTGCTCAACACGCATCAGCACACAAAAAAGCAATCAAAATGGTAGGACATAGAATGGAATAGAAAACAATTATTATGACCTTATGTAAATCAACTGTATGCTCCCACCTAGAATTCTGTGTTCATTTCTGGTAATCCAGTCTCATAAAAGGTGATAGCAAAAATAAAAAGGGTTCAGAGATTGATAACAAAAATGATTGGAGGAGAGTGAAGGGGGACTTCCATAAGAGGAGGGACTAAAAAGATTGGGACTGGTTAGAGATGAGACAAAGAGGAAGGAATATGACAGGTGAATACAAAATAGTAGTATTGAGAAGGCATACTGGGCACCCTATTTACCCTCTGTCATAGTACAAATGAAAAGCAGTGAAATTGAAAAGCAACACATGTAAACTCATTCAAGGCAATGCTTTTTTACATAGCACATGGAACTCATCGCCACAGGATATTATGGAAGCCAAGGGCTTAGTGGGATTTAAAAACAAATAAAGAGAACATCTATATATTAGACATGATAAACTTTTAAAAAGGGATATAATCCCTCATGCTTCAGAGGGCATGAATCAAACACTCTCTTGGGGAGTTAGGAAAAAAAAAATCCTTTAGCCCACAATGGACAATTACACAACAGCTTTTCTTGCACCTTCCTCTGAATCATCTGGTACTGGTCAGTTAGAGATTGGATACTGGACCAGATGAGTCAGTGACCAGGCATGAGATTCCCACGTGCCCATTTTTTGGGTAGGATTTGCAGATGTACTTAAATGAAATTCAGTGGGACCTGTGCTCCAGAGTCACTTAGGTGAAAAGGTGGCTTGTGATTAAAATTCACTTAGGTGCTTTTGAAAATCTCATGCTTTCTTTTTAGTTTTTTCAGGAGAACAACAGCAAACAGAGACAACTAACGTCTTTTATTGGGATAAAAACAGTGACGTGTGTGTGTGTGTGTGTGTGTGTGTGTAGGCTTTACAATAATAAAAGAACTTATGACCTAGCAGCATGTAGATCTATTGGTAGCTGATTTAGACCAAATCCTGCTTGCCTTACTGATGCAATTAGCTTGATTATCGTCCAGGGATATTCATATGATTAAGATGAGCAGAGTTTGATCCTATTATATAACCAATAATATACGCAGAACCAGACTATACAATATAGACTCTCATAGACTCTACGACTGGAAGGGACCTCAAGAGGTCATCGAGTCCGTCCCTTCCCTCATGGCAGGACTCAAATACTGTCTAGACCATCTCTGATAGACATTTATCTAACCTACTCTTAAATATCTCCAGAGATGGAGATTCCACAACTCCTAGGCAATTTATTCCAGTGTTTAACTACCTGACAGTTAGGAACTTTTTCCTAATGTCAACCTAAATCTCCCTTGCTGCAGTTTAAGCCCATTGCTTCTGTTCTATCATTAGAGGTAAGGTGACAAGTTTCTCCCCCCTCCTCCTGATGAACCCCTTTTAGTACCTGAAAACTGCTATCATGTCCCCTCTCAGTCTTCTCTTTTTCAAACTAAATAAACCCATTTCTTTCAGCCTTCCTTCATAGGTCATGTTCTCAAGACCTTTAATCATTCTTGTTGCTCTTCTTTGGACCCTCTCCAATTTCTCCACATCTTTCTTGAAATGCGGTGCCCAGAACTGGACACAATACTCCAGTTGAGGCCTAACCAGCGCAGAGTAAAGCGGAAGAATGACTTCTCGTGTCTTGTTTACAACACACCTGTTAATATATCCCAGAATCACGTTTGCTTTTTTAGCAACAGTATCACACTATTGACTCATATGTAGCTTGTGGTCCACTATGACCCCTAGATCTCTTTCTGCCATACTCCTTCCTAGACAGTCTCTTCCCATTCTGTATGTGTGAAACTGATTGTTCCTTCCTAAGTGGAGCACTTTGCATTTGTCTTTATTGAACTTCATCCTGTTTACCTCAGAACCATTTCTCCAATTTGTCCAGATCATTTTGAATTTTTGGACCATGTCCTCCAAAGCAGTTGCAACTCCTCCCAGGTTTGGTAATCATCTGCAAACTTAATAAGCTTACTTTCTATACCAACATCTAAGTCGTTGATGAAGATATTGAACAGAGCTGTTCCCAAAACAGACCCCTGGGCGGAACCCCACTTGTTATACCTTTCCAGCAGGGATTGGGAGCCATTAATAACTACTCCTCTGGAGTACGGTTATCAAGCCAGTTATGCACCCACCTTATCGTAACCCCATCTAAATTGTATTTTGCCTAGTTTATCGATAAGGATATCATGCGAGACCATATCAAATGCCTTACTAAAGTCTAGGTATTACCACATCCACCCGCTTCTCCCTTATCCACAAGACTCGTTATCCTAACAAAGAAAGCTATCAGATTGGTTGACATGATTTGTTCTTTACAAATCCATGCTGGCTATTCCCTATCATCTTACCACCTTCCAAGTGTTTGCAGACGATTTCTTTAATTACACTGGTCTACAATTTTTGAGAAGTTGTCTGCTTCAGAGATAAAATGTGATATTTATTATGTATTTTGATGTGCTGAATTCAAATCTGACAATTAAAACAATTGATTGGCTACTGTTTCTAAGATATTTAAGTTTTTACATTTTATGTCTATGTATATTGTGTAGATAGAAGAGTTTTAATCATAAATTGTAAACCTAGGTCTTTTCATGTGTTTATGGTTGCTTTACATGATAATATTTCACCTGTCCTGTTTATGTAACACTTTAAAAATCAGCAAAAGGGTTATATAAATAAAATTTATTATGAAACAAAAGGCAAAAAACTATTATGTACATAGTTTAGTCCTATTCAGTGTCTACTCGGCGTTTCTTGGCTTGTCTCTTGTATTCATTAAATGGAGCATCTCTTGTCACTGTCCAAGCAATAGTCTGCAAAGCATTGATGGGCTCCATTTGCCCTGATAGCCTGCCAGGAGATTCCACTGCCTTTAGTCTGGAGCCCAACAGCTCTGCCTTACTCTTGGGTAGTTCCAAATCCCTGACAAGATCATTCAGTTCACCTTGTGTTATGAGGTGTGGCTCAGAGGAGGAGGATGGGAGAAAATGTGGGTCCTGTGACATTGATGGTTCAGGACCAGAAGTTTCATCCTCTTCCTCTTCCTCATCTGACTCAAGTGAGAATGATTCTGATGCATCAGGAACCGGCAGTCCTTCTCCGTGGGGTACTGGGCGTATAGCTGATGGAATGGTTTGGATAATGCCAGGTCCACTTTTTCTTCTTTGACACACCTTTCCCAACTGGAGGCACCATGCAGAAGTAACAATTGCTGGTATGATCTGTTGGCTCTCTCCAAATCATTGGCACTGCAAAAGGCATAGATTTCCTTTTCCTGTTCAACCACTGGCGAAGATTTGTTGCACAAGTGTTGCAGCATATGTGTGGGGCCCCACCTCTTGTCCTGATCTCCAATTTTGGGAGCCAAAAGAAAGGTGATAGGCTTTTCTTAACCATAGTGGTTATGCTGCGCTTTTGTGATGCAACAGTCACTTCACCACAAACATAGCAGAAGTTATCTGCACTGTTCACACAAGTACGAGGCATCTCTGCTCACTTTGGCTAAACAGAAATGTGTCCCTTTGCAAAATCAAACACTGACAAATAAGAGAACACGATACCGTATGATTTCTAGAGCTGATATAGGGCAATTTGTTCAGCAGAGTGATGGAAGCTTCGTTATGATTGCACCATCCATGACTTCTAGGAATAACATGATGCAATTCATATCATGTATGATGCAATATCAGCTTCAGATTGCATCATTCATTGTTTTGCCTCAAAAGCAAGTACTGTCCAAACCCAGTCATAGATTTATTCATAGATCCAGTCAAAGATGTATTTTAGTCATTTCTGGTTTAAATTGAGATCCCTTCCCTTTATAACTCACTTATCCTCCGCCATTCCCAAGTCAAGGGTCGTATATACTGACCCAATAGCATATCTTGAAAACTAGAGCCAATCAACAATTTTAAGCATCATTTTCATTCTCAGTGACCCAGAATTAGTAAAGTTGTACTATATTTATTTCAGAAGCATTTTGGCTGTAGAGCAGTGTTACTTGCTCCATTATCTTCCCTGGCACAGAAGTTAAACTAACTGGTCTGTAGTTTCCTGGGTTGTTTTTATTTCTCTTTTTATAGATGGGCACTATATTTGCCCTTTTCCAGTCTTCTGGAATCTCTCCCGTCTCCCATGACTTTCCAAAGATAATAGCTAGAGGCTCAGACACCTCCTCTATTAACTTCTTGAGTATTCTAGGATCCATTTCATCAGGCCCTGGTGACTTGCAGGCATCTAACTTTTCTAAGTGATTTTTAACTTGCTCTTTTTTTATTTTATCTTCTAAACCTACCCTCTTCCCATAAGCATTCACTATGTTAGACATTCCTTCAGACTTCTCAGTGAAGACCGAAACAAAGAAGTCATTAAGCATCTCTGCCATTTCCAAGTTTCCTGTTACTGTTTCTCCCTCCTCACTGAGCAGTGGGCCTACCCTGTCCTTGGTCTTCCTCTTGCTTCTAATGTATTGATAAAAAGTCTTCTTGTTTCCCTTTATTCCCATAGCTAGTTTCAGCTCATTTTGTGCCTTTGCCTTTCTAATCTTGCCCCTGCATTCCTGTGTTGTTTGCCTATATTCATCCTTTGTAATCTGACCTAGTTTCCATTTTTTATATGACTCCTTTTTATTTTGTATACACACTGTGCTTGATGTTATGGTGATGAGCACTATGGAAAACCCATTGACAGGGAGACAGACAGACAGGTAACACAGTAGTTTTCTGACTTCTAAAATGAGGATCAATTTGACATTATTTTAAATGGAAAGAGAAAACATGACAATAATGGTCATGTTCTCAAATATTTTATCTATGTAACTGTATCTATTGTTACTTTCTCTAACTCAACCCCACAGATTTTCCATAGGAGAGAATAGGGAAATCAGCTGTACTCAATTTCCATTAATCAAAAACAAACAAACAAACAAACAAATAAAAATCTGAAATTTTCAATTGTGCAGTGGTATTTCTTGCCTATTATTGTGTTACATAAGTGCCTTCTGGATATTTGCCCTGTGACCAGTGGGTTGATATATGTGTGTGTGTGTCTGTGAGAGAGAGAGAAAGAGAGCGAGAGAGACTGATTTGTAAAAAGAGCCAATCGGAACAGAGATTCTGCATATTCAGAAATATAAGAAAACGTCACAAATCTTAATGCAGGCTGAAGAAATTGCAAGTCATCCAGTGAGCAAGAGGGCTTGAGAAATCTATTTGTCCACCGGCCCATGAAGAGTAGGACAATTTCCCAGGCAAGGAATGGAGATGAGCAGAAGACTCTATGAAGTCCACTAGGGGTCTTCCTATGCTGATATAATTCACATGTGAAGCGTGTGTAGATGTTAGAGGCAATACAAAATCCACAGACAAATAAAGAGTAAAACTGTTTAATGGCTGGAAGCTGTAAAAGGGTTCTCAGTACTATTGTTGGCAGGTAAAAAAAATTCTGCTTTTAGTTATGATGGTCCCTGGTTCTAGTTTGTATTCTTAATATGCATCGGTTGAAATTATATTAGGGATGGGCACAAGCCACAACATTGAGATCCAGATCTGAATTTTGAAGCGCCAAAGTTCAATGATGTTGGCTTCATACATCAGAAATCAAAATGACATCTGCAAAATTTGGACCTAGCTTTGTTTTTTGAGCAACCCTCAAGCTTAGGGGTGTTTGGATCCAGGATTTTAGTTTACATATGTCTATATGTATGTGAAGTACCTCTGTGAATTCTTGATCAAATCCAAGTTCATGGATGTCAATGGAGTTTTGTCATACTCTTTGTCATACTCTGGTCCCAAATTGGAAGCCCCCTATACTGGGACTCAAATTTAGTTCTGTGTTTGTATACAGGAGCAAATTCAGTGCTAAAGGAAGAATGTTATGCCTGATGAAATATCACTGTTACTAATACTGCTAAAGTCGATAAATGGAGATTTTTCCTTCAAATCAAGTGATCAAACTTCAGAATTAGGACTTCTAATGTTTAGACAGAACTCTGCAAGTTTTGGAGGGCTTTTGACAGTTCAGGCCCCAGCTAAATCCATCACTCTTAATCCATCAAACTCTCAGCAAGACAGAACAGAGAGACACATTTATATCAAGATTGAGTTTCTAAGTGAGATCTCCTCTGCTTGACTTGGAACACTCTAAATATGTCTACTAATAAAAGTATTCACTCAGGAGAACACAAAGGCATGCATACCTGAAAAAGAAAATCCTATTCACACCTAATACATTAGATACGTTGGCTCACAAATACCGGGGTTTCTTTTGTGAGCTCTCATTGAATAGAATTAGCCACGCGTGCTTCCCAGTCAAAGTTTTAATTAATTGCTTCCAGTCATTTTCCTTATGGTAAAACTTGGAATAGTTTATAGAAAGGACTGGCTGTGGATGGTTTTGGTAGCGGTAGGAAGGGGGATGTGTTGGGAAAGTATTATACTAAACTACTTGAATGTCTAAGGCAGAAACCACCAATAGATAAAGCAATTTCTTCTAGGCTATTTAACCAGTATAAAATTCTTCAAAATCAGCTTCATACAAAATTATTTGGATCTTCTTAATTAAGACCTGAAAAGATTTGGTCATGGACATCCTGAAAAATATCATGACAAGACAGATAGGTGCAAGTGACACTCTTTGGCAGGGGAAAATATATATCTGATAAGATTAACTATTGGGAGAGCAACAACAGGTACGAAAGAGTGGAATGTCAGACAGATCAACTCAAGATAAAGCAGCAAACACAACGAGAAAAAAAAATGAGGAGTACTTGTGGCACATTAGAGACTAACAAATTTATTTGAGCATAAGCTTTTGTGGGCTAAAACCCACTTCATTGGATGCATGCAGAGAGAAAGTTGTCAGAAGTCTGCGCTCTACCCAGACGTGTTATTAACCAGGGTTTACAAGTCAATAGGTCTATCCTTTTGCTGACTCTTAAGGTAGTTCATCTGTAACCACAGCATTTTATTTTCTTTGCGGAGTGTTTCAATGATTGTTTCCCATGCCTTGAACTGCCTGGGCTTTGCTAAATGGATTGAAAGGTTGCCTAGTTTCATTGAAGTTTTTCATTCTGTATCTTTTTCTGAAATGCTAACTTCCTACACTAGCCATCCTTAGTAAATCCCAACAGATATCGTTACACCTTCTGTGCCAACATGCACTACAGAGACTTCATAACAGCATCAGTTTCCTACTCGCTTCTACGACATCACCAATGATAGCTCTTCCTCTTAAGCAGTTTTCAAGTCAGTGCATTATCAATGGATAGATAGGTCAAGATGACTGAAAACCAAAGCTCAAAAATTCTGTTGCCTTCTATATTTTCTGTCTGTGCTCATGTCCGTTGCTCAGCAAGACTCTCCCAGATTCAGGATGGAGTTATTTCAACTGCATTTCTGTAGAAATCTCCACTACAGGTCATTAAGGGGACAGAACTGTGGACCTTCAGCGTCACAAGCACAGGTCTCTATTATCTGAGCTGAAAGAACAACTATTACCTAGCAGATACAGAAGGCTTTTTTCATCTGTGTATAAAGAGGAAAACCCCAGACCAAAAAGCATATTACATTTTTTTCTTCTTCTTGCCTTTGATTATATCATAGTCTGTGGTATTTAAGCATCAGACGGTAATTAGAGCCAGCAGTGAATATGCCCCAAAAGACACATTCTCAGTCTTCCCAGCATTCCCAATTTGGTCTTTTCCAGGTTATTCCTCTGGAACATTATTTACTTGTGTCTAGAGCCTATCTAGTGTATGAGAGGTGTGACATTTATAAGTCCTAGCTCCACTTGCACATAATCAACGGGGGTCAGCAGTGGCTGTCACTACACTGATGTGGGAAATGGTCTGCTAGTTGGCAAGGATGGGATGAAACCAAATATATGTTGCAGAAAGTATTCTGCAGGCTGGGTGATTTTGTTCCACCCACTTTAGCTGGTAAGGACTTCTCAGCACCTATAAAAGGAAAGCATTGTCAGCAAAGGATCCATTTGTGATTGGAAATGGACTACCATAATCTTGACATTCTAGAATGTCGATCTTGGATGAGTGAGTTCCCCACACCTTTGGGACTCTCCTCCCTTCTTTGTCTGTAACAGAAATAGTTTGCCAACCTTCACGTTGCTCTGCAGAGCCCAACATTTCTGCCATGTTCATAGGGAGATGAGTAATGGGTAGCTGAGGTGCAATACTATAGTGGGGATTTGGAGAGAAGGTTGGGCTAACTGACTTTTGCTATACTCTATGTTGTTGCTGGTTTATTTGATCTTGGAGCAACTGATTAGTATAGTTTTGAAAGGTTGTTGAGGACTCATGGAGCTCATTTCTTGCAGAGAAATAAACCCTTAATTAATAAACAGGTCCCAGATCTTCAAGCATTTTAAGAACCTTGCTGTGGCCTCCCATCTAGGCAGAAGAAGGCGCAGCAGCTCCAAAATGCTCCTGGGTGTTTGTGCTGAGTTTTATGGTGGGTGGTCAGCTCTGTAATTCTCTGCACTACCCCAGGCATCAGAAGTAGCAAAGCACTGACCAGATGGCCCATCCCTGTAGCAGTGTGAGATATTTGAGTCAGTTTGTATTTTCCAGTTTTAAAAAAATATTACTAAAAGTTTTTTTTTTAAGCCAAAATGGTCCACACAAAATTACCCACAAGATACAACCAGTACCGGTGTCCACCTACATTATTCATAATTAAAATATTGGTCTATAGCGGGGAGCTTTCCATTGAGAACCTGATGGTTGTATTTCAGGGCCAATAGGATCTGAACTTTAATAAAGGGGTGTTTGGATCCAGAATTTCATATTCACGTAAAATGATTCAGTCCTTTTTCTAGTCACGTCCTCTGTTTTTTTCAGTTCTGCTAATTCTTCCAGGTTTTTTTTACACCCTCCCAATACAATATATAAAGATTCAGCATGAGTGCACGGGCAAAATATGCTCACGCAACTACTGATTGTACAATCTCCTGCAAGTGTGTGTGTGAAAACTGGGCAACTGCCATCATGGCACTTTGAAAACCATTTATTGCACTGATCTTTGACATCTTTGGCCCATAGGACAAATAAGGGGCATCTATGAATGACTGGATCCAAACGCCATCAAGAGGGTTGATGGATCTTTTATCCTGACGGTTCTATCAACTGACAGCACAGCATTGCTAGTTTGTATAGCCACAAGAACCCTGTTAATTCACAGCATCCTTGATTTTTATTTTACCCTGAGCAGAAGGTGGGTTGGACAATAAAATCCAGTCTCTATGAGATTGAAGTTTTCCTCCTACTTGGTATAATCATAGAGAAAATGTAAATCAAAGACATATAAATTACTGGCCTTCTGTTTTATAAACTTCTTTTTCTCATTTGTTACAAAGTCAAAACAGTTTGACATTTTGACAGCTGATTTTTTTTCCAGGAGAGAAGCCTCTTGACAGAAGTTCTTACTCAAACTCATTTCTCACTGCCTTTTAACCACATGCCAGCATTCCTTTTTTCTTTTAGCATGTTACTGTGACAAGATTTTCATATGTCCCAGGTACAAGGTTACTCCCATGGATTATGAGGGCTGAGCCATATAACACCCCTGCTTGCACCGTCCTTAAAACATGTCCATGTATTACATAGAGAATAAAGAACAAGGCTGCGAATTTGTGAATTATGGAGTTCTATTTCCATTGACAGGATGTGGTGATACCATAAATCATCAGGGAAAATGTCCAATATCATCAGAACCTCAAGTTAGAATATTGATCCATAATTCAAAACTGTCCAGGTCTTTTACTGAATATACATAATTGATCCACATCCCCAGTCCATGCATTTCCTCCTAGCTCTCTTTATTGTTACCTCTTCTACCCTTTCTCCTTAACACTATTGCTGTCCTCCCTCACAGCCTCCTCTGTACGGCTGATGAAGTTCTCCCAATCTCCTCCCCAGATGCCCCTCTCCCAGCGCCAAGCTTTCTTTCTTCCAATGTACAAGATAGACACAAAGAAGATGGGATGCAATGCGAAACATAGCAGTGGAGATGACAAGTGTGGTTTTTGTTTCAGTGACACATGCACACACTTATTGTGAGCCTCCTGGATTAATAAGAGGGACTGAATGGAGGGAAGGTGGGGACTTGGCACATGTGGCCAAAGAGAGAATTCCATACAATGTATGAGGCTGAAAATTGATTTTAACAGAGCTGCAAAAATTAAACGATTTTCCCATGAACCTTCATACGAACCCAATGTGATGATCCTTGTGTAGACAATTCATGAACAGAAAAGCAGGTGAAATTAATTAAATACATTATTCAGTTTTCAGACAAGTTGTGAGGTAGAGTTGTGTGATGTAATTTTCCTAATAATAAGCTATGTTTGAATGATGATGGAGGGAATCTCGAAGGGTTTGGGGATCAGTTCTGACACGCACTCAGAAGTCTGGATGCTTTTTGGTAGCTGAACTTTTTGAAAGAGGATAATTTGGCTGGAATACTTCTGAGAACAGATTGGCCCACGAGATGTCCAGTAATTCTTGCTTGTGCTTGGAAAGGCTGAGAACGTGAACCACCTTTTGTACAGTATTTTCTTTTTGTTCCCATTTCAAATCTCAGATATTGAATACTTGTATGGCCCCCCCATCACCACAGTATCTGATCCCCTCACAATCTTTTAGTATATTTATCCTCCTGTGAGGTAGGGATGTGCTATTATCCCCATTTGACAGCCCAAGCTCCTACAGGTAGGCTGTGACGGAGTAGGGAATTGGATCCAGGTCTCCTAGCTCCTGAGATAGCGTCCTAACCACTCAACCATTCTTCCCCAAAAAGTGTACCACAGCAAAATTGGAAATAAAGTTAACTGAACATTTCTGAACTCTGCCAAAAGGTTCCGTTCGGTTCGAGAAGAGTTAGGTAGGGGGAAAATCCCCAAACACTTAATTTCCTTAAATACCTGCTCATCCGTAACATTTATGTGGTATTTCTCATCTATGAATGAGGCATTTGATGCCTGTCAGAAAATCCTAGAAAATGTTTTTCAGTAGAAAGTTTCCTCTATTATTTTTATTTCCTGACTGCTATCCATGACATAAGTAAACATAATCCTTTGCTCAGTCTGTAACTTAAAAGCAACACATTTAGCTGAAAATATGCCTGTTTGGTTCAGATGCCAAATAGTTATAATTTAGATTTCAGAAAAGATGATACAGATATAGAGAAACAGGATTCTTAATATGTTAGAGCTACTATTGCATCTCCTTAGCAAAGACGGCATTTACTGTCACCAAACAAGTTCAGTACTTTTGTCATCAAAATGACATCTGAGTATCGCTATCAAATAAATTGCATCGTGACCACTTATAAGTACTTAAATGTAATGAAATTCTCCTTAAAGAAAACATTTGATATGATGACTGAAAGCAAATTACTTTGATAAGTTCCTGATACATTGAAATTTTTCTCCTAATGAAGATTTAATGAAAACAATCCCTTCTCTGAGCTGCGAACTTCTGACAGCAGGACTGTAAAGTACATCGAACGACAACCACATTAAAGTCGTTTTAAAGCCATAGCATAACCCTAATTTTATTATTCAGCAGAGCAAGTGGTACTGTACCTCTCACTGCAAAATGCGACTCTCCGTTCCTTTAAGTGCATTTTTAATAGCCCCTTGAAAAGCAGTCCCACAAACAATATGTATTGTCACTGACTACAGCTCATTCCAAAGTCTCTGCATTATTGTTTGGATATGAAACTTTAATGCATTAGCAAGAGCAATTTCTTCAGATCAAACACACTGAAAGGTCCAATGATAATGATGCTGCATATGCATGCACATAAGGCATATTCATTCATTAAGTTCCTGCTACTTATCTTGGTGAGGGTCATATGCAATGACAAATACCCAAACTTGCAACCTGTCTCCAAACAAGGAAGATGCATAATCCACATTGCTTTGTTTTGCCTCAAAACCCCCAACCTGTGATTTTCTGACATTGCCCTCTCTAGTTATGCTAAACCAAGCACATAATGAAGTGTATAAGGCTTATAACTTTGCATATCACCTCATATTCCTCTGGACTCACTCTCTTGAGAAAAAAAACCCTTTCAAGGAGAATATTTCTTTTTATGCTGCTTATTTTTAATTTCCCCCACTGCCCCCTCCCAAATCATTCAACATCAAACTAAACATACATCATTTCCATCTCTAGCCACAACAGTTGAAGGGTGGGAGTGGGAAGAGGCAGAACCTTTTCTGTCTGAAACTAGAGTTCCTGTCTAGCAAAACAATTAAATGTAAACAGTGCAGCTGATGATTTCATTATGCAAAATGGATGGACCCATTATGCTGCCCATGGCAATAGGTTATATTTTAAATAGTTCTTGATCAGGAAAATCACCCCTTAATGCTTCACTTCCCCTTTTCAAATGACAGCAGGGAAACTCCAGGCACATTTTACATGTTAATAGCATATATTCCTTATCTAACAGGTTTCAAGACTCTCTCATCTTTCCTCTCCTATTTTAGAACTCTCCCCTCCAAATCCCCCCCCCCAAGCTTAGAAACAACCCAGCTGGTATGGTAGATAAGAGGTAAAGTGTTTTCTTCATGACCTCTATGCATTGTACTCCATGGGAAAATCAACGTGGAACGCACACTCAGTAGGCTATAGAGATTCAAACCAGTTTGTCCTCAAGGCATTTCTGCCATAAAACCTAGTCATATCAACAGTATTTTTATTATAAGCAGCCTGGCTTCCCTTACCCCTACCCCCTCTCTGCTTACTGCTTCTCACTCTGCACCTGGCTGCATTTGGAAACCCACAGAGCAAAGCATAAACAATAAGCATCAAACAGCAACAGATTCCTTTGTTTTACATGCAAATCCTACCTCTGGTAGTTGTCACATCTTCCTCGGGAGCAAAGCCTAATTATTAGCAAACAGAGATCCAGAGGAATCCTCCAAACTGCCACCAGTTGTTAAACGCTGTCATCATTGCCTCCTGGTGCTTGAGCTTTTTTGGACCATTAATGTCACAACCCCTGCTAACTCATAGCTTAAGACTCCCTGCTCAAAATGTCTGAAATAGTTTGGAAGGACAATAGGAATGACAGGCACACTAGACAGCCATGCTTGAAATTAGTTATCTGAAGCTCTGCTAAGGCTGTTCTGTAGTGTTTTAAAGCATGCATTAGGTAGGATTTATTAACCTATCCTAGGCATGCTATTTCTGTTTTCATTAAATGCTGTAGCAGGATGCCTGTTAGAAATGCAGTGATAGGTCTAACCCCTTTCCCCCCACAGCTTTTAATCCTCATGTTAGAGGAGAAAAAAAAATCAGACATCCTTAAACTTACTAAAGGTACCGTTTCTGCAGAAAGGAGTTTCACACATTATTTTGAAACTAAAGAGAAATTCACTCCTTAAAATGGAAGATACAGTAGCTCCCAGAATGAACGTAAATGAAAAGATTAATCTTCATGCCACAAAATCCCTATCAACCCCAATCCTGTGCTACAGAGTTAGTGAAAGTATTGATCAAAATCTGAAACTTCCCAATGTTTTGTAAGGCAAATATGGTATTAAGTCAGTAAGGATGAAGCATCTACATGATCTTATTTTCAGTTGCTTATTTAGTGCCATAGGTGTGTGTGAGGATTAACCAAAATTAGAATATGATTCATAGATAGCAGCATCTCAGTTTACAGTCTTAATGCACAAGTTGCTACACTACAGAAAAAACAGAATGATAATGAGCAGAATAAACAGAGTGCCTTTATGGTCTTTACAGTCTCAATGATTTGTGGAAAAGGTGGGGCTTTGGGAGGGTTCTTTCCTACATCTGTTTTAGATATGATTTATGTGTAAATATAAATCCAAAACTTCAAATGATTAAATTTAGAATATTAGACTATGGAGCCTTTCACTTCTAGGTGACTGGTTCAATATCTGCCCAGGTCAGTAAAGATCAAAGGTTGGCTATTCAGTGTTGCTAGTCTGGTTTCAAGTGTATAAACATCCACTTTTCAAAAGCCATCAGCACAAAAACATCTTTGCTGGCAGTAGAAGCCAAGAGGCCAGAGGACTGAACTTGCAGATCAATGCCAAGACAGACTGGTAGGAATGGGTGGGGAAGCTACTACTTCTGGTGTCCACACAGTACAGTTCAATGGTTAAAAAGTGAACTACAGTGTCCAGGGCTCTCAATCCAGCACATTTCACAAGCATTAATTTACAATGAAAACAATCACAGTGAGCAAGAGGGAAATGAATCATGATCCGAGCGATTAGAGAGCAAGGCGGATCAATGTAGCGATTGTTAAAAAAATAGATTCAGCTGTATTAAGATGTGGGATTTGATGGCATAATAACCCACCCTCCTTCATTCCTGAAAAAAAAAATCAGCAATGAAGAGGTTAATAAACCAGTAACAAAGAGAAAATGTGTATTAGTTTTTATCATTAATGAGTACTAGATGGCACAGGGGATTGGTTGTGGGATGTGAAACTTTTCCTTTAGCGTCATTGGTTTGAATTTGTACTAGTGAGTCACTTTTGTATAGCTGAAGCTCAACATTGCTGGAGAGGAGATCATGGGCCTATGTTAAACCAATAGATAGCTTCAGTCCAATTCCTAGGGAGCACGTGTCCATGCTGCAAAAGCCACTACCACATTTAGCACCAGTTGCCTACTTTGCTGAGATTTTTGCCAGACAGCCAAGGACAGATACCAGTGGCCTACTTTGCTGGGCATTTAGAGGTGAATTATTTTCTCCCCTCAAAGACTGGCCTTTTAAGGATACACTGGGTGAAATTCTGAGCTCATTTGCACCAGTGTAAATTTACTGAAATTGATGGAGTTACTCTGGATTTGTGGAGTGCAGAATTTGGTCCAATATCCATCTAATTTATGTAGGTTTTTTAAACAACCTCCTCATTGTATACCATCATGAGAATTCATGGAGGATGGGTGAAGTCCCAGAGGACTGGAGAAGGGCAAATATAGTATTTTTCTTAAAAAAAAAAAAAAAGGGGGGAACAAAGGACAAAGGGAATTATAGACCAGTCAGCCTATCTTTGATACTTGGAAATGTACTGGAACAAATGCTTCAATTTGTAAGCACCTGGAAGATAACAGGATGATAAGGAATTGCCAACATGGATTTGTCAAGAACAAATAATGCCAAATCAACCTAATATCCTTCTTTGACAGGGTTACTGGCCTAGTGGATGGGGGAAGGGAGGAGAGGGAAGGGGGTGAGAGCTGGTGGCATGATATATCTTGGTTTTAGTAAGGCTTTTGACATAGTCCACCTGATATTCTCATAAGTGAACTTGCTATAAAGTGGATATGTAGCTGGTTGAAAAACTACTCAGTGGTTCACTGTCAAACTGGAGGCACTGCTGCTGCTGAGATTAAAAGCCAGTCTGCTGACCCTTCCAACCCTTCCTACTACAGGCCAGTTGCACTTATTAGGTTGCCCAGAGACTGACTCTGCTGTGGACCCCGTGTTAGAGACCAAGATATAGGTAGTCTGCCCTAGTAGTCAGAGCCAGAGTCAGGTCTAGTGGGTGGAGCAGGCATCCAGCAAGCTGAGGGTCAGAGCCAAGGTCAGATGCCAAATGGAAGAGCCAAGGGTCAAGCTGAAGTAAGGGACAGAAGCCGTGGGCTGGGGTGAGAGCCGAGGCTGGTCACTGAGGATTGAGGGCTAGGTGTAAGGGCAGGAGAAGAAGCAAGAATCAAGCACGGCGCAGGAGGATAATTGGAACAAAAGTGAAGGCAGGGGCAAGGTAGTAGCTAGGAACATTGCAGGAATAGGGTTGGGTGCAGGAGGCAGGCACAAGCAGGGTCCAATGCAGCCAGAACAGAAAGCCTCCTTTTCGCTCAGACAAACTTCCTGTTCCTCCTCCTGATTTAAATACTGTTGCTGGACCAATTGGTGGAGCTGGGCAACCCTCAAATCAGATCTGCCATGGTTGGTGCTTGACTGGGGCAATAACTCTCATAGCTTCCAGCCCATCAGGTTTTAGAAGCCATTAGGTGGACGCCAGGATGTGGCAGCTCTCTGGGGACTCCCAGACTTGGGAAGCAGGGTATGTTATTTCTGGTCTTGAACCCAACTGGCTCTGCTCAGGTCCTGATTCCTGACAATATGTCCACACTGCAGACTCTGGCTTGTAGACTTAGCATTTCCAAGCCTGTGCTTGAACATCCACACTGCATTGTAAACCTGGGTTTACAGTTCCTGGACCCATGTCTCACAGCTGTGCTAATGCATCTATCCTGCATTAGGCAGACCTCTGACTCAGGTCTGTGGTTTGATTTGCATCCACTCTGCAAAATGACAGGGCTTGGACTTACGTTACAGCAGGACTTGGGCCCTGACCCTCCATCCCCTAGCAGGATCCTGTGACCTGGGTCCTGATTGCTTACAGACCTGAGTCAGACTGATTTGTGTGTGTGGCTGGAAGTGGGGCTTGGACTCCAACTTGAGTCAGTGCTTAGGCTTAGTGTGCAGTGTAGACATATTCTCTAAGTTCAGCCTGCACAAAACTATGTTGCTACCGTTCCGGGTTGGCTGGAATCTTCTTCACAGATCACTAAGTCTTCACCAAACAGCATGTTTCAAGGTGACTTCCTTTGTATATTCTCATGTATCACATCTATGAGCACTGCAGACAAAAAAAGAGGCTCAGTGCTGACTCCTGATGCAGGTCAATGCTTACTGGAAGTTTTCTGTTGTAGCCCCATTGGATTTTCACTATGGTAGCGCATCCATCATATGTATCTCCTGAATAAGACAGACATATTCTTCTGGCACACTTCTCTATTACAAACTCCACCAAACTAGTTAGAATAATGGAATATGGGTTAGAAGGGACTGCAAGGGTCATCTAGTCTAATCCCCTGACAAGATGCAGGATTTGTTGTGTCTAAACCATCCAAGACAGATGGCCATCCAGCCTCCTTTTGAAAACCTCCAGTGAAGGAACTTCCATAACCTCTCTTGGCCATCTGTTCTATTGCCCTACTGTTCTTTCAGTAGGAAGTTTTTCCTGAGATAATCTAAATCTGCTATACTGTAGTTTGAACCCATGGCCTCTTGTCCTGCCCTCTGGCAAGAGAGAACAACTTTTCTCCATCTTTTTTTATGGCAGCCTTTCAAGTAATTGAAAACTGCTATCATGTCCTCCCTTAATCTTTTCTTGGTACACGATTATATGCTTTTCCCAGGTTCACAAAGACCATACCTTTAAATTCGCCTTGAAGGTTGGTAGCACAGATATGGCATCAACTTCTCCTTCCTGGTATGTATCCAAAATGACCCTTCCAAATTTCCACCATTCCATGCAGATGCTTTTCAATAATCTCCTACGTTTTCACAGCATGAATGGTAATTAGCACACAGTGTAATGTCTATTTTATGCTTAAAAATAGGCACTACAAAGCTTTTATACTATTCATCCAGCATTTTTTCTATTTTAAGAATATCACTGAACAAACTTGTAAAATACTTGATGCCTTCCATTCCCACTGACTTCATCTAGTCCAGGTGCTTTCTCCCTTTGTATTTTCCTAAGCACCCCTACAACCTCCTTCTTCTATATGTAATCTGTCATGCCCTGGTTGGTCTTACATGTTCTTAATTCCTCCCCTGGGTTCTCCTCATTCATCTCTCTTTCAAAATAATCACCCTAAACATTGTTAATTGATACACCATTTATTGGCAATATACCATCTTCATTTCCAATGTAAACAAATTTGTTGGCATTGTCTCACTTGCCTTGGCAAGTCCATAGTTGGTCTACTGTACCTCATGTCCTCCTAACTGGTTATATAGCTTCTCACAGGCCCTACTTTTAGTTGTTGCAACTCTTCTTTTGGCCTCCTTTTTATCCTCCAAGTATGCCATTTTATCAGTCTTCAAGCTTCCCAGTGGATTATTTAACTTCTGCATTCCACCCCCAAGTCTCCCTTCTTACCCTTTTCAGCACTAGTTTCATCACTCCTAGGACTTCATGTGCTATTTCTAGCAGTGTTGCTTTAGTTTGAACCAGTTGTCCTCTATATGTCCCTATGTGTAGTCAGGATGTTTATGGATTACTCTTTAAATTTTTTTTCATTCTCATCTTTCATTCCCATTCTCAAATGAGTGAATAAGCTGAAATGTGCAAGCTGGAATGTCGGAACGCTGACAAAGAAATTTGGATCTATGTGAGGCCTTCAAGAGGAGAATAGTAAATATAGCTTGTGTACAAGGGACCAGATGGAAAGTTGTAAAGCTAAATGATGGTGAAGAGAAATAAAATCTCTTTATCGGGGAGTTCAACCTCCTGAAATGACGTTGGAGGTATTCTGGATAAAACCATGTAGAGGCATGGGATAGAGGTTACCAGAAGGTTGGACTGACTGACAAGTGTTAAGCTCTGTTGGGAAGAGGTAACAGTCCATCTTGTAAATGGGTATGCACCACAATTAGGAGAGGATCAAAAAGTAAGAGAGGAGTGTTTGATAAGTTGTTGTGACTTTCTGGAAACAACCACTCAATGATCAAGTAATGATCAGAGCAGATTTAAATGCACACGTTGGAACTGTGAAAGCTGTCCATTGAGGGCACAGCATTGGCACCAAAAATGCCAAGAGGGAAATGGTCCTACAGGCTTGTCTGGTACTGGTCTTGGTGATCACACTACACCTTTCAAAAGAGGGAAAGCCATTTTGTAACTTATAACAGTGGAGGATGCACAGGGTGTTATTTAAATAATAAGAACAGAGACATCATGAAAATCAGTACTAAGGGAATACCCAATGACTGCACTGAGAGACAGCACATATTTCTTCTTATGGAGTTCAGAATGAAGAGAAGCAAGTACCAGTGCAATACCTCTTTGATGGATAATTTAAGAACTTCCTTTTATACTGTCCATCCAGCATCTTTCATGAGCACTAAATTCACTTTAAGGGAAAAAAGAGCTTCTTGTCCTAAGCAATATATTCCTGATTCACTAAAGGCTCAATGTAGAAATGATTTGTATATGGGATGTGATAACAGTTCTAGAGGCATCAGGCAGATTCAAATGGAAGACACAGACACACTTCCTTGACTGATTGTCTGCAGAGAAACATCATGAACTATCCAGGAACCTATTCAGAGTGGATGATACTCAAAAAGCTACATAGGAGTTAATACTATAATTACTATTCAGAAGTTTGGTAGATATTATCCAGGGCCTGGCTGCAAATTGTTTGTGTAGACAAGCCCTCCAAAGGGATTCTTTAGAATGAGTCATTTCCTCCCCTGTTCCACAATAGAGGAACCCCCAGCCCCATGACCAGAGCTATCTTCTTATTGGGTGCTGGTTCCTGACCACTCTTTGGGGTCAGGGGCCAGTAAGAGGAAGTGGCACACATTGCCAAGGCAGAATAGGGGTGAACAAGTGGAAAAAAGCCAAGAGTAGGGCTATGTGTGGAGGCTAATCTGACATGCAGGTGGAAAGTGAAGCTGGGAGATACCTCTATCTCATAGGGGCTGGGAATGCTCCTGGCAGTAGGTAGCTAAAGGAGTTATAATGAGGTGAGTAGAATCTCCTTGGTCACAGAGTGAGAGAGCAGGCATGAAGAGGAGCTCCTGCTGGGGAGGAGGCAGAAGGGAATGAAAAGGATGTGGGACTGAAAATAAGTCTTCTCATCTTGGGTGTCTCAATGGAGAGCCAAGACTCCTAAACTCATTCCCAGGGCCCTAAAGATGAAAGGAATAGCCTCAATACACTACTAACCTTTTTTGTTGTTGCTACAAAATTATTTAAAAAAACAACTCCTTAATTAGAAATAATTAGCTCCTGTTTCTCCTTCTTGATAATACATATTCAAGAGCTAGACTAGATGGACCACTGATCTGACCTAGCTTGGCAATTCTTATGTTCCTAGGTAATGCATATGCTTTCTGAATGTCCCCTTCCCCCAATAATTGCTTACTTGTGTTCTCAGTTTGGAACCATCAATAAAGTCACATTGATTTTAATCGGAGTGGAGGTTACTCAGCATCTTGCAAGAGTAATAAGTGATATCTTACTGAGATATCTTATTGAGATACAATGGGGACGCACCAATGTAAATTGTTTTTGACTCGTCTTTCTTTGATCAATATTAGTTTTTGACCAATATTAGCTTGGGAAATGGTCTAGGAGAGATGGAGATAAGGAATTCAGAGGATTTGTAGTTTGCATGCTGACTGTCAGTTAAACAGCGTAATGAATGGAACAATTTATGCATAATTTCATTATGAGTCATCCTAATTATAATGAAAATTTGATAGTTATACTTTCTAGTTATATATGATACAAATGCATATGCTAATTGAGTATGAAAGTACACAATATAATTAATGTTGCAGGTTATGCACACAGTAACCTCTTCTCCTCCATCAGGGACAAAATTCTCTAGGAGCCATAGGAATTTGGTTTGAAGTTATACATTTATTAGCAAACTATTCTTTCCATTCCCATGCTATGTCACTTTCAAAGGGTATCCACAGCAGTGGGGAGCTTTTCAGTAATCCAGCAGATGACCTGGTGTCAATCAGCTATGAAAGAGAGTGCAGAACTAATCCACCGATGGCTAGTCAAGGTTGGATCTGTTCAACAACTGAGACTGACGGTATATAAAGTAGCTACAATCTGGGTACAGACATTACATACATTGCAAGTACCACTGCCTGTTGTATCAAGAGTGTGAAATTAATTGTAAAAGAGAATTAGATTTAAATAGTCAGTGGGATCCTTAAAGGAGACTGGTCCAAACCTAATCCCAATCTGGATTTTGAGGAAATCTGAACCAAAATCCAAAACTGAATGTTTTGTCTTGCACCTGTTCCTGTGATTGACTAACCTGAAACCCCATGTTTAATCACCCCCATATTTTGAAGAAGCTTGACTCTGGACTGAGATCTCAGTGCGGTGGTTTGGCCCCATCTCTACTCACTTAGGATTTAATTTTCCATTTCTGTATGAGATATTACTAAAAGCAGGATTAAAAGTTCAGAAAATAGTCTGAGTTTATTTGAACAAGCCCAGTTTGAGTCTTTTGCACCAAACTTGAACATCAAGAGCATGAACGTTAGCAGACTCAAAATGATCATGACACCTGACTAGAAGAGCAAACTTTCCAGGCGTCTTTCATGGGCATACCTGGATTGTAACCTCTTTCAGGCAGGGACAGTCTTTTTGTTATATGTTTTTACAACAACTAGCATGTTGGTGCATGACTGAGATTCCTAGGTGGTACCTCAATAATAACAAGACAAGAGTGATCTAACCACACAGGGAGGCAGAAGAGCCTTTCAGGAATCCCATGGTGATAACATATACATTACTTCTGTATCAAACAGAAGTCCCACAGCTGAGAAAGAGGTCTGTGGACATAGTTCTGCCCTTACTCTATAGATGGACAGCTCTCTGGCCTCATGCCTCTCTATGTTCCATTCCTAGAACATAGGCTTTCCGGGACTGACTTCAGGATGTAGGAACATTTACATTCTAATGGTGTGTCTTAATGTTGCAAAAAACTCCTTTGTAGGACAGAAATTTAAGTTCAATTTCTATGAATGTTGCAACATGATCCTGAACTTAGACTTGAATATTACAGGAAACTAACAAACATTACTGGACTTTAAACTCATAAATCCTTTTATAGCTAAGCCTTCACTGCCAGAAAGTTTTGTTTTGTTTTTTAAAAATTACAACAAAGTAACTAATGCACATTAGCTATCCCACTGTAAAATCCTAGTGGAGACAATGCATCTGTAGTTTTTACCATGAGATAACCAGGTGCAATTATATCCATGGTAAATGAGACACCATCATTTCCCAAACACCCCTGTGTGACTCTGCTATGGCCTGACTCAGTTTCCTCTCCTTAATGAGATAACAATGGAGTCACTTGCCCAGACAAAGAGAAGCCATACACTCTATTTTACAGAGTTATCTCTCTCCCTTTGATAAAGCCTTCTGAAAGGAGCATTTGTAGAGGGTTTAAAGGCTTTTACCTCAGATTCCAGATAAAACTCAGAAACCCCAAACCAAAAGTCTCAAGGTTCTAGCCACAGCTCTTTCTGTTGTAAGTCTTCTCTGGTCTCTGAAGAATACTACACTGTTCCCCTGATTTGCTCTGGGTCTCTCTCAGGACTCCCTGCCTGGAGAGCTTTTTCCTAGTTCAGGCTCCCTAGGCACTCCCCCATAGCTTTCTTTCTCTTCTAGAGCTTTTTAGCAACTGAGATTGCCTAAGCTTTAATTGGACCCAGGTGTTCCTTACTCAGCTAACTGCCTTCCAGCTACTTAGGCTCTTAACTATGTCCAGGTGGACCTGGTTTCAGGAGCGGTGCCAGGGTTTTTGGCGCCCTACGCATAAGGCCGGCTTGCCAGTCCCGTGGCTCCGGAGGACCTCCGCAGGCATTCCTGCGGACGGTCCGCTGGTCCCACGGCTCCGGTGGACCTGCTTCAGGTGTGCCTGCGGATGCTCCACCGGAGCCACGGGACCAGAGGACCGTCCGCAGGAACTCCTGCGGGAGGTCCACCGGAGCAGTCTGCTGCCCTCCCAAATCCTGGCTCATTTCCTTTGGTGGTGCCTGTCACAGGTAGGATAGTTTCAGAGGGGTAGCTGTGTTAGTCTGTATCAGCAAAAACAACAAGGAGTCCTTGTGGCACCTTAGAGGCTAACAAATTTATTTGGGCATAAGCTTTCATGGGCTATAACCCCTTCATCAGATGCACAGAGTGAAAAATACAGTAAGCAGGTATAAATATACAGCACATGAAAAGATGGGAATTGCCATACCAAGTTGGGGGTCCGTGTTAATGAGGCCAATTCACTCATAGTGGATATGGCCCATTCCCAACAGTTGACAAGAAGGTGTGAGAATCATAGGTAGGCTGGGATCTGGTTCCCTTCAGGGGCTAGTCCTATAACCCCCCAACCCCTATCTTCCCCCCCACCCTCGGTGGCTGATCATACCTAGTTGACCTCATGGTAAAGCTACATTGCCTTGTCTCCAATAGGATTTCACAGCTGGATAGCTAACGTGCATTAGTTATTCTATGGTAAAAACACATCAGTTTTTCACAGTGAAGACAAAGCCAGGGTGTGATGAGTGACTAGTCATAAACTACATAGTTAGTGGTCTATTGTTCTATGGAGGATGGGGGAGAGGGAATTACATATGCAACTCTTATTGACACCAACGGAAGTTATCCATGTCCAGAAGAATTCCATGCATTGATGGTAGAAGGCACCAAGGTTTGGATTTAGTCTAAAAGTCCCTTTTGTCTTCAGACTAATGAGACACCCAAACACTCACAGATGTGTTCGTGCAACTGATTTATATTCCACTGGGTGAGCTGCTAATTTCTTCCACTTTCTGCCTGATTGTCCTCCCTATGTCACTCTTCTGCCTTTTCTCTCACCTCTCCCTTTTTGACCCACTTGTCTGAGAGAAAACAATTGTATTTAGATCCTTGTTAAGTGACCCTGAAGTCCAAAACCAATATTGGATGCAAATGGATAGTTGCTTGCTGTGAAAATCTTCTTGATTGACAACTCATTAGGTACTTTAGACAATAGCTGTCTGTAGTGTTACAAAGCAGCAGTCTCCTCTCTTTTGCGTATTTAATCTAGTATCTCTCTAGAAATATCTAGGCTAAATTGATCTCAAGCAGTTTTAATGGAGGTCTTTCTACTACCCCATTTCTTCACCAGTTTCTAGACTGTGTTGCTCTGTCTCTTTTCCTTCAGTTTTTAACCTTCCTTAAATTGCCCAGGAGTCAGAAATCTTCTCACTCATCCCCTGTAAACATTATTCTGTCTTCTTCTTTACTAACCTAACTTTTATTTATATACAGTCTCATGGATTTGGCTAGCTATTCTCCAAACATCTGCAATATTTTGTACTTTATGGAGGTGGATGGGAAACAGACTATATACACATGCTTGCAGAAGTAAAGATCAGTTAACTCTTTCTTCTCCTTACAATCACATTCCAAGTTCTTACTAATTTAGTCCACTCATGGATATCTCAATTAATGTAGCTCTACTTACCAGTGGCATTGTTGCACAAAAGTGTACACATCACAAAGTTAATTTCCAGAAGTCTCAGAACTTCCATGTACTGTATTTCAACAATATCAAGCCTTTAATTACACTGAAGAGAGCCCTGACAGGAAATATCCTAGACAGATAGCAGCAAAGATTTCGAATGAAATCCCTTCTATTCATTTGCTCAAAATTCACCAGTGGTATATGGAGGTGCCACTTCGCTGGCTTCATAATATCTTTAGCCTGGGTACAGGTCATATATTATTTTTGATTAGCTGTAGGGGAAATCCAAACTCCTACAGCCGCTTTCACACTGATGGGTAGTGTAAACTATTGAATTCTGGGGCAGAGATGGTGAAATTAAATGAGTTCTGGTGTGACAGACATTGCTCAATAAATCATTGAATGCTGCAGATACGTTTGAACAACAAAAAGAACCCCAAGTAAACAAAACTACTCTCATAATTGTTTATTGCCTGCTCCTCTACATTTTTCTGTTTAGTGACTATGCAAAATGTTGGTAGGAGGGATGACTTCCCACTTGCTGCTGTTAGCTTAAAAGCTTTGTGTTGGTTAATCCCACTGGAGTTCTGTGATTCCACTTTCCTTAGTTTGGGTCTTAATACAGGTGCTTTCAAAACTTGATTGTGTGTGACCACTGTGCAGAGACTCCACTGTTTCCTACTCTGAACATTTCTGCTGTACTACAATTGCTGCCTGGTTCTGTCCCCTTTGTTAAGTAATGGATTACTGTTCAAACATTTGCAACCAGGTTAGCCTAAACTCTGTAAGTAATTCCTTGTATTTACTGTCATGTTGGAATGCCGTGAACAGAGGTGCTTCTTGCTTGTTCAATAATTCTCTGAAGTGCTTCCTCAATCATTGCTACTGTGATTCTTTTCTTTGTGATGGATAATGCATATTACCATTCACCTTTCCTGGAAGCTGAATTGGTTATTTAGATGCTTTCTGATTTTGTACATAGAGTCTTAATTGTTTTCTCAGTCAGGGCTGACATCTTTTTCAACCCATTTCCTCCTATTCCTACATTAATTTCATTTCACCTAGCAACCCTTATGGAGATATTGCTAGCTAATTGTGTCCTCTTCTTTCTTCCCCAAATCACTTGATGTACAATGCCCTCCTTTCTGCAGGACTCAGGTATCTCCACTAATGTCTTTTTCCTTTTATTCTTTACTCAGCCATTGTTTTGCTTTAGTGGAACTCTCATTCTTTAATGAAGCTCATTCTTTTTTTGTTTTCTATTCTCTTTTTAATACCTTTTGCATACCTGAAATGGCTGCTCTGTTTTGTCTATTTAGGAGCTTGGTCATCCTGGATTAACTCCTCGAGCCTGAGTAGGGGCCATGAAAGATGCCTTGAATGTGGTGATGCTAGCATGGTATTACTCAATGTGAAAGTTCAGGTTGTAAGGGGTTCAGGCTGAAAAGAGAGGAAGGAGCTCCTTGCTAAAGAGCACAGAACTGCAGTGACCTCTGCAGCTAGCTCACTGAGGGCTTGTCTACATCAGAAAGTTGCAGCGCTGGTGAGGGAGTTACAGCGCTGCAACTTTGAAGGTGTACACATCTGCAGGGCACCACCAGCGCTGCAACTCCCTGTTTGCAGCGCTGGCCGTACTCCCGTTTTGTCTCGGGTGTAGAGGATCCAGCGCTGGTGATCCAGCGCTGGTAATCCAATGTAGACACTTACCAGCGCTTTTCTTGACCTCCGTGGAAGGAGGAAGCCTCTGGTAATCAAGCTGGTCTCCTTCCCCGGCTTGCTCTCGCGTTCCCGGAACCCCGAGCAAGCAGGTCTCCTTCCCTGCGGTTTGCAGGGTGGTTCGGGGAACGCGAGAGCAAACCGCGGCGAAGCTGGTCTCCTTTCCCGGTTTGCTCTCGCGTTCCCCGAACCTCCGTGCAAGCAGGTCTCCTTCCCTGCGGTTTGCAGGGGGGTTCGGGGAACGCGAGAGCAAACCGCGGCAAAGCTGGTCTCCTTCCCCGGTTTGCTCTCGCGTTCCCCGAACCCCCCTTGAAGCCGCCCAACAGCGCTGCAGTGTGGCCACATCTAACACCACTTGCAGCGCTGGTTGCTGTAAGTGTGGCCACTCTGCAGCGCTGGCCCTATACAGCTGTACTAATACAGCTGTAACAACCAGCGCTGCAAAATTTTAGATGTAGTAGACATGGCCTGAGAGGGAATTAAGGTGAGGTGGTGATGTCAGTGGGGAGTGGAACAGTAGTTGAATTGAGGGCTACCTAGGTTCTATATTGCTGTCTCTGCCTCTGCCCTGCTCTGTGATCTTGGGGATGTCATTTCACAGCTCCATGCCTCAGTTTCCTCTTCTGTAAAAAGGGATAATGATACCTACCTTCCTAAAGTGCTTTGAGATTTATGGATAAAGAGAGCTGACCTACAGCAGCCATGCAACAATTATGCTTTTGCTTTCTGTGTACTGTAACTGAGATTTCTAAGGCTCTGCCATCTGCAAAGATAGCTACCAGTTTTTTAGGTATGGCTACATTTGAAATGTCAAAGCGCTTTGAAGTGTGAGTGTAGTCGGAGCACCAGTGCTGGGAGAGAGCTCTCCCAGCGCTGCATGTAAACCACATCCTCTATGGGTGTAGCTTGCAGCGCTGGGAGCTCCCAGCGCTGCGGCACTGATTACACTGAGGCTTTACAGCGCTGTATCTTGCAGCGCTCAGGGGGGTGTTTTTTCACACCCCTGAGTGTGAAAGTTGCAGCGCTGTAAAGTGCCAGTGTAGCCATGGCCAGAGTGCATGCATGCACACACAGAGAGTGCTCTCTCTCTCAGATGTTTTACTTTGGGTCTTTTCCTTCATCTAAAATAAGGGACATTCAGACAGCAGGAGCAATTTTATTCTTTGTATGTGAAAAGCATACAAGGCCACATGTTCCACCTGTGTAAATTGATAGAGTTCCACTGATTTCTCTATGTCCGTTGACATCTGCGCCAACATGTGCAGGCCAGAAAAAAGTCAGGAATAGGGCCACTGAATCCACAAGAAACCAGACCCACTGGCCAAACAGCTGGTCTTGGAGGTTATTGTACTTCATTGACTGTAACACTGGTCACAGTGCAGCAGCGCTGGCACTTCACAGCCAGGGAGTAAAGGATTCCACCCTGTGGAGCTGCCCTGCTCAGAGCCGGTTTTTATTTCTGACTATCTGGGACTAAGTCTGAAAAAAGGCACCTTTGCCACAAACGTTAATCTGGCAATTGGGCACTAACTGGGCACACATGCTGCCACATTCAGCAGGTGGGACTAGAGGGCATAAAAAGTGTTATGGCAGCCTAAATATCTCAACAGGGTGAATGAGAGCATAGAAATAAATGGGTAGTTGGCTCTGTGGGCACAGCCACCTTTTCAAGCACACAGGTGCATGTTCATCACAGTTCAGATGTAGGTGCCTAAAACAGGCTCCCAAACCATAGCAATGAGTTTGCATCAGCATGTGTCTGTGGTTGACAAAGGATGGTAAAGCCTTAAGTCTCATATCAATTCAGGACATGGTGCTATATTGTCAAAGGCTGAAGTTAATAAGGTCATACCAGGTGCCCTGCCATGGCCTTATAAACTGTGGCCTTACAAACAAATGTTAGCAGCCTGAGTGTCTTGATGGATAAAGGTATTTGGTTGCTGCTTTTTTTAATGGTTTAATACCAAGAAGATTTCAGACGTTTTGGAGCATAAGCTTTCGTGGGTGAATACCCACTTCATTGGATGTATGGATCATGCATCTGACGAAGTGGGTATTCACCCCCAAAGCTCAAGTTCCAAAACGTCTGTTAGTCTATAAGGTGCCACAGGACTCTTTGCTGCTTTTACAGATCCAGACTAACACGGCTACTCCTCTTATACTTGAAGGAGATTTCAGAAGATCACAATAATGTTAGACTCAAACCCTGTGCATTGTAGTAATTAGATTTGTTGGAAGGAGGGTATAGCACACTCTGGGCCACTTTGTGCTTTTCCTTTCCTCTGGAGCTCTGAGGGTTCACAACGTGTGGAGCCATTTTGCCCCAATAGTGATGCTTTGATGTGCCCTGCCTGAACAAGGGGTCTTGAGAGAGTGCCCTGAAAAACCCTGTTGGAGAGGTGCACATTGTGGCACCTGCCTTTGGCCATGAGTAAATGCATGGGGCGGGTAGAAGTTGGGAGTGTGCTAAGCAGCGGTGAATCTTGCCGGCATCAGCAGGAGGTGCTCAGCACCTTGAAGGATTCAGCATTCAGAGAAAGAACCACATTTAAATTCTCTCTCAAAATCCATCAGTTCTGCCAAATAGGAAAACACACAATTTATTATTATTTTGATGGCTTCTATTGGGCCAGTCTGACTAAAAAATTCCCAGCATTCTCCTATGTTCTCATCAGACATATTAAAATGATTGAGAAGAAAGATCTTTAATCCAGCTGGAGGAAAGTACAGACATTAGGTTCCCCTTTTAAAAGCTTTTCTTGAAAAATAGGTTCTTTTATGTCCTATCCCTTTCCCTTACTTCATGTCTATCCTGTCTGTTTAGATTGTAAGTTCTTCAGGGCAGGGACTGTCTACTGTGTGTTTGTACAGCACCTGGCCTGATGAAGCCCTGAACTTGGTTCATCCTTAATCACCATTGTAATAAACATAGCTAATAATAATATTTGTGTGAGATGTGTTTGACCGACTACAGTTTATAGGTGTGAGGAATTAGAAGGAGATTCTTGGGTGGAAAGTGATTAATACTTTAAAATAAGGAATATTTCTGTCTCAGCAGGAATATAAATTGGATTTTGCCTAATGTTAATTTCCTTTTTGGTTTGTTTGAATGAAATGTAGGATCTGTGCACATGGGGTGAATATAATGGGATATGCTGGCCCTTTAAGCCTAGGGTGGGGCCAGAAGACACCGTTCCAGGAACACTGGAATGAACAAAGCTCAGGAAATGGCTGAAGCTAGAAGAGCTAAATCAGTCCCAGGGAATTAGCAGTTAGATGGAAAAAACCTATCCCTTTAAGGGCCCAGGACCAGGAGCCTGGTAGCGAGCAGTGTGGCAGGGTTCCTTTCTCTCCACGCTAACCAGGAGAACAGTATATATATATGCTGTCTTCCCCACTCAAAACCAGGGTGGGCTGACAGGAGAAGAAAGCCAGAGTTCCAGCTAGAAAGGGCTGGAGGTGGTGACTTCATGAGGCACAAACTGGCCAGAAGAAGAGCTGCAAGCATGATTGAAGAACCAGAGCTGAGTATGAACTTTCGTATTGTAGTGATGGACTTTATTTTGGGACTTTGAGGACTGTTTTGAACGGTTTCTGTTCTTTAACCAGCCCCAGGGCGGGGGTGGGTGGGGAGATGTTATCCACAAGAAGGACCATGTGGAGTTCTTAAGGGGCCCAGAGGAAAGGAAGCGGAGGCAGGGTGCTGCAAAACCATTCTGGCTACAAAGGGTCGCTCAGGAGGTAGCTGCTCTGATATAGTGAGATTCTCTGCAGTGGAACATTTGTCCTTTGGTAGCAGTGTCCAGGGGGGAAAATGGAACAGGGTGCAGTTGGAGCGGGCATGCATGGGGACTTCTGCAGCACTTGCCCTATGGAAGGGGTCTGTAGGGGAGTTCTGAAAACTAGAATAGCTTTAGTGGTGGAGCCATTGGCATTATATTTACACAGAAAAGTCACTTGGGCAAAACTCCCACGCAAGTGTTTGGGAATTCTGACTAAGGACTGCAGCACTAGGCTCGGGAAGTGGAAAAGAGCTGAACTGCAGAGAGCAGACTCTGTTGGGATAGCTCAGTGTGACATACCAATAGTTCTGTCCCCAACACGATCTTAACTCTTTTATCTTGTTTCCAGAATGCTCACAATTCTGTTGATGACAGTGCACCATTGGACAACAACCAGGGCAAGACTTCTCTTGTGGGTTCCTGGTAGCTGGGTAGTCAGAGGTCTGGCAAGCTTGACTAACTCTGGAGCAGGTCTCAGGAAAGAAAAGAAGGACCTGCCACTGAAAGAGGAGCCCTTACAATGATGTCACATTTTAAATAACCCTTGATTTGTAATTTTACAGAGCTGGCATCTTCAGTGTACAACAGGGTGCTAAGGAGAGGTCAAACTCTCACCTGCGATTCTTCTGAGGAATGTGGGTTCATGGCCTCCATTTAAATCAATGGGAAATAGGTTAGAATTTAGCCCTTCACATGAACGGCAGAGCTGCAACGGATTTATGAAACATTTATGTAAAGCCTTTATCAAGGTTCAAATTCTACTTTCAGTTATACTGATGTAAAGCTGAAGTGACCCCTTCCTACAGTAGTGTCATACAGGATTTACACTGGTACAACTGAGAGCAGTATGTAGTCCTGAGCACCTATCTTCAAAAGACATCTGGTGCTGTACAGAATATTTATTCATGAGAAATGTGTCCCAATAGCCCAGCTACAAAGTGCCAGCTGCTTTGCTACCACCCTGAAACACAAACACACCTACCAGACAGTGCAAGTGAGAACAGAGGGAGTTATGGGTAAATGACTCCAGCAAAAAAAAAAAAAAAAAAGAGGGAAGAGGAGTTTGGAAACAGGCAGAAAGGAATGCAACTCTGGTGGACATTTTCAAAGAGGACCCTTCAACAGAAGGCAGAATGACAAGATCCTGCACTTAGCCCAGACTAGATGGAGCCACAATGGGCCCATACAGACAGTTCCTGTTGAAAAATCCCTCTCTATCTATATCCATTTACAAACCTATCCTATACAAAAATATGAAAAACACCATCTAATACTACTGTGAAGGGAGACAAATATGAACCTATTTATCTAGGTAGCTGTAGCTTAATTTATATAACACTGTGAAGTTACATTTATTTTAATTTTTTTTTATTTTGTATTTTGATTTTTTGTGACTAAGACTTCCTTTTATTTTAAACAAAATAAGCCCCCCCATTTAAAAATAACTGTATACACAGTGCCCCCTCCTGTTTTTTTTCTAAAAATGAAAGAAAATAGAAAAACATTATCCATGGGTTCTCCAGCCTGAACTTGTCTCCATTCTGAGTAGTTTATAACAGATGCTCTGTTTTTTATCTCAATGCTTCCCAGTTCTGGACTGTAGTATGGGAATGGAGTTTAGAAGCTGGACTGCAATTTATGTAGAATGTCTGAGATCTGAATTAGGGCCCTGATCCTGGAAACCTTTGCCCATGCACATAGTCCTTGAGCACACAAATACTACTGATCCATTGCGAAGTTTCCCAGGATGGGGTTTAGTCCTTAAACAATTGCACTTCTTAAAAATGTTGAGTAAATAAAACAAAACAATCCAAGGAGCCAATCCTGCAAAACCCTTACCCAAGCAACTAGCTGTTAACATGGCAAGGCATGCCTTTGACTTCAGTGCGACATGTTGCTAATGTGACCAGATAGCAAGTGTGAAAAATCAGGACGGGGTGAGAGGTAATAGTTTCCTGTATAAGACAAAGGCCTGAATATCAGGACTGTCCCTATAAAATGTGCACGTCTGGTCACTGTGCACGTCTGGTCACTGAGTTAGAGGTGGCAGGACCAGGCTCTATGGAACTAGTTCTTATCTCAGTACACAACTGTCTGGGTTCCAATGTATAAATAAACACAAAGACACACACACACACAATTTCATTTCTAACCCTTGACTCACTCCCCTGAACCCCCCATGGACATCCAAAAAAAGAGGTATTTTCTTTACTTAGTTCCCTTGTTTATGTTCCATATAGCCGCTGGTAAAGTAAGCCAGTAAAAACCCAATGCTCTACCCTTTGGGCAAAGCGAGAGGGATCTGAGAGTGCAGGAACAAATATCCCCAGGGCACATCTATTTACTTATTTTCTTTTTCAAAAGTGTTGCCATTATTTCTGCACAGAGGACTAGAATGTTTGTCTCCCCTCTTCGCCACCCTTGCTCACCCCCTTTCTACTCTCCTTGACAGGCATGATGGTCAAATAGCTCAATTAACTCTTAAAGGCACAGTGTGCTTAAACAGCTCTTACCCCCTAATGCTGTGCCATAATGTAATCCCTAAGCAAAGGCAACACAATGCATCACAGCGATTGCTTGATTCCCTAGGAATATCACACACTCTGCAGACCAAGGCAATAAATAGCTATAATAGAACAACGGGCATTCAGCTGTCTCACTAATATTAGCAATAGTGATTCTAAGATACAATACAACATCTCTATCCCTCTGGGCCAAACACAAAGCCTCTACTATAATCAGGTTTAATTGCTGGCCTGTATTAAAATAGCACAAAGTCGTTGTGGGCAGAAAGGTCTCTTAATCTGTAAAGTGCTCTTGGATTTGTCAAGTACGAAGGTGCTACCCTGGATAAAATCAAATCAAGTTCTAGTCTCTTCTGTCTGATGCTCACTGCAGAAGTGCAGCTTGGACTCCATAACATTACTCACAAGCCACAATCAATGTGATGGGGATGCTGTTCACGAGGCAAGGGAATTATGATGGCAGTGCCTTGTGAATGCTATCCTGGACTTAGTGTGTGAAGATCTCTCTCAAGCGGCACACAGTGGAGCTCTGATTTTCTAGCTTCCCTGTCTTTATCAGTTGCCTTAGGAACGATATTGTCCTTTTCCAAATAAGAGCTAATTTAGTCCACTCTTCAGCTAGCTTATTTAAGGAAAACCTGCTCACCTTTAACATACGTCTGGAAAGCCAGCCTATGACAGTATATAAGTTTGCTGTTGAAGTTTGTCTTCTTGCGATTGCTGGGCGGCGCTCTGACAAACCTCTAGAGCAGAATGCAGAGTCAAATCAGAGACTCATACACTGCTGCTGCCTTGTCCACCAGTACTTGCTCTGACACGAAAACGGCAGCTCATCCCAGGACTTACACTTAAAGCAACAATACACTAAAACCTTTGCTCTAATACTGTACTAGTGCTTGAGGCTTTAATTCCTGGCTTATCAATGGGTGAATGCTTGACAGCAGTTTTTAAAAATATCTGCAGGTAGATATCAGTCAGCCAGCTAGAAATGAACCAACGTGCCCCCTACCCCCAGCTGGCAGTGGAATTTGGCCCCTGGTGTGTAATGTTTGGTCTCTATATTGCAAAATTGACGAACAGCAGTGAGCATTTGCAGTGGCTCCTCTAAAATTAATGCACAACCTATAGTTGCCATCCTTCTTCAGGAAATCCCAGGAAAGCCAAGAAGGCTGCTGCTTTCTTAGATGAGGTCAAGTAATGAGAAACTCAAGCATATTTGTCAAGATCAACTCTCAAGGTAGAGGAAATCCAAATTTCATTTCTCAACTTGATAAAGACAATGAGGACTAAACTGAGCTCTCAGTTACACCAGCATAAATCCAGATTTAACGCCAACAAAGTCAATGGAGTTTCTGAGCAGAACTGGGGGCAATTGGCTTACCTCTGGCTTGATGAAGGTTGTAAAGAGCACAGTAAAACACTGTAACATTGATGACACTGGCATCCAAATGGGTCTGTAGACATCTCCAACATAATATTAATCTGCCAAAAGCACATTCAACAACCATTCTACATCTGCTGAGAGTCCAATTAAACTGTCTTTTGCCAGGACTCTGAAATCAGGGTACAGTTTCATAAACCAAGGCAAAAGGGGGTACATGAGGTCCTGCAGAACAACACCTCTGTTTTTTAAATGTCATTTGGTGGGAATAGTGTCCCAACCTGTTCATGAATATAGACTCCTGGGCAGTGAAAAACTCTGGCATCGTGAACTTTTCCAATACAGCCCACACTGACATTCATAAATCGGCCTCTATGGTCCACGAGGGCCTACATAACAATGGAGTAGTACCCTTTCCAGTTGATGTACTCATGTGCTTCTTGAGGAAGGAAAACTATGGGCTCTTGAATCCCATCAATGTCCTCAGCACCATTAGGAAACACTATTCTCCCAAAGCCAGCAATTACTCCTGGAATATCTTTAATGCCTGCCACGTTGGGGCAAACCAGACACCTGACTGCCTCCGATGCCTCCACCATCACTTTACCCACAATTGACTTTCCAACCCCAAACTGGTTGGCAATGGACTTGTAGCAGTCTGGGGTAGCCAACTGCCAGACAGTTATAGCAACCCACTTCTGGACCAGCAAGGGTGACCTCAATTGTGTCTCTTTACACTGGAGAGTGAGGGCAAGCTGCTCACAAAGCTACAGAAATGTAGCTTTCCTCATGTGAAAGTTCTGGACCTACAGCTGGTCAACGCAGGTCTGCATGACGCTGTGATCCCACCAGTCTGTGCTTGTGGCCTTACACCAGAAAGGCCGGTTCACATAGGGGGCATCAGCAGCTATGCCAACTATACTAAGCAGCATTTGCCAGTGAAAGTCTCCCATGCTAGGGTACTTCTCCTCCTCCTTCTGCTGCTCCATCACGAAATCCATCAGGTCCTTGGGACAGAAAATGCCACCGAAATGTCCACCAGTGTCTCGTGGATGCTCTGCCAGTTTCCTGACACAGGTGTGAAAGCAAAAGCAATAGAAGTGCTTAAAAAAAGATGCCTTTTCTATATTGCTGGCTGCAGTAGCTGGTATTGCACAGACCAAAATGATTGCTCATCAGGCTATGTTGGTGGGCTGTTCAAACTTCCTGCAATGTGCAGGGCAGGCAGTACAGTTTTCCCACAGTGCATCATGGTCATAGGGCTAGAGAGGGCACATTTTAGGAGGGCACTAGGGACTCTGGGATATGGCTGGTTTGACTCAGGTCTGCATGCTGCAGTGTGGACACCAGAGCTCCAAGTTTGAGCATGGGTTAGAATAGTCTTAACATTGGGTTAAAAATCAGAGTACATGCTCAAGCCCAGGATTCCCTAATACCGGACAGCTGACTCCAGTCCCACTAACCCTGGGTTTATATTGCAGTGTAGACATATCCAGTAATCTTGAGCTAATTCAGAGTGGTTCAGACTTGGTGACTGGTTTCTAAGAAGGACATATTCCATCCTGATGGGGTGTTTTACTCAAGTGGTATGTATGACCAGTCGCTTCCCTGCCAATTGTCACATATAACTATTAAATCCTGCAGTGGTAGGGTGACCATATGTCCTATTTTGGTCAGGACAGTCCATTTTTTAAGCTCTCTCCTGGCTGTCCCAACTTTTTTGGCAAAAGTGGGCATTTGTCCTATTTGCTCTGGCGACCTGATCAGGTGACAAGTGCAAACAGGGCAAATGCCCACTATTGTCAAAATGTGGAGTGCAGAGGGACATATGGGGGAGGGGGAAGAGAGCAGCGATGCCAGCCCCATGCAGGGGAGGGAAGATAGGGCATGGGCTAGGTGGAGGCAGGGCTCGGGTGAGCAGTGATGCCAGCTCCTGCCTCACAGGGAATGGAGTTCAGGCGAGTGGCTCAGGCCAGACCCACGTGGGGTGGGGGGCTTGGGCTAGTCCCGTGTGGTGTGCTATCTTCCCTTTGGGAAATATGGTCACCCTATGCAGTGGGTTCTTTTGGGCCTCTAGCTCTCTTTTGCTGTTAATGCTGAAATGACTAGAACTGACTTTTGGTCCCACAGATGCTATGTGCAAAATTGCTCTGGACTAATTGGCCAAGCTTGCAAAGACTTCACACAAACTCTAAGGCACTTCTCTGTTTGTTTGTCTGTCTGTCACGTGGTAACTTTTGAATGCCACATCCGATCAATTCCAAAACTTCACAGAATTTTCTAGGCATTAAGGGCAAGAATCCTACTGATTTGGGGGGAAATTGGAAAATCAAACGGGAGCTATAGAGGGACAAATGAAACTCCTTCCAGTTCTTTAGCACAGCTACAGCTTTAAGTACCTCTGTCATGGTTTACTGATCAGACATCTGCTTGATGGCATCCAGTAAGATCATCGAGCATAACAATACATCTACATTCTCTCTGCTCATCCTCCCAACAGAGTTTAATAAGTTGACACCCTGAATGATTTATCACCCAGACATAAAGAAGAATAATGGTGTGGGGGAAGGCATAGGGAGAAAGGGGAGACTGGGAGAATGCACACAGCGCCTGGCATGGGGGTAAGAATGGAGAACCCTGTAGGGAGGAAAGGGGTGCACAGCTTCTGCCATGGGGGGGTGAATGGGGGATGCTGGAATAGGGGACAAGAGGAATAAGGGCACATAGAGAGCCCATGCCATAGTGGGGAAGAGACTGGGGGGACCCTGAAATGGGGGAGGGTGAATGGAAGACACAGGAAAAGAGAGGAATGGGGGCTCAGACAAAACCCCTGTCATGGTGGGGAGGAGATTGGGAGACCATGGAATGGGGGAGGGGTACAGGGAAGCCCACAGAACCCCGGGTAAGGAGAAATTTGGGGGATCCTGATGTGGGGAAAGAAGGGGCACATGGAGTCCCTGCCATGGGGGAAGTGGGAAAGGGGGTACACTGAAGTACTGGCAAGGGGAGGATAGGGAACCATGGTATTGGAGGTGGGGGGAATGTGAGGCACAGATGGCCCTTGGCAGGGGGAGGCTGGCACACAGCGAGTTTGTGAGGGGGAATGGAGGGAAGTCAGGGCCCCTGGCATGCAATAAACTCAGCTTACACACGCTAGGAAGTGTGTGACCCCCCCACTTGTTAAACAAATACATGGTTTTATGAAGGTACTTTCCACTTCCCACTCGCTTGTATTTTGAGTAACTGTACACTGTACTGATACACATGTACAGCTCTCAGGCCAGAAAAATCCACTGCAGACATAATGCAACAGGCTTGAGCGTTTCCCCAAATTCATGAAGGAATTTTCCTGGTCTGCATGACTGGGAGATAGGAGAAGGAGTCAACTGTCTTTGCTGCACTGTTCCTGGCTCCTGAGGAACCCCACAGATGGTTCTCTCCTGGCTGCAGGATGGGGCAGGGGTGGGGGGTGGGAAGGGAAGAAGCGAGCTAACGGCAGAAAAAGTAAATGCTAGTGTATGAGTCGCATCCTCCTCTGCCTCAAACCCACAGGTGCTCTGTGTGCACAAGGTAATACAGTATTGGGCCTTAGAGCCAGATGCCACAGCAGAATTTCCTGGCAGTGTAGCTCTGTTGGAACCATGCTGCCCAGGAAATGGAGTGGGAAGATGAGTGTGTTAGAGTCAATATAGAGGCCTCAGTCCCAACAGCCCTGTATCTCCAGCAGGTCCCTGGGATGAACATGCATCTTGGGGATTCAGAAGGGCTTTGCAGCAGCCATCCAATGGAAGATTTCAAGGAAGCATCATGAAGGGAACCTAACAGAGTTTAGGGCACTGTCATATGGGCATTTTTGTGGGCAAGGGCAACTGCGATCCCTCCCTCTCCCATGTAGTCAAGTCAGGAACAGTAGATTGGGAATATCACCAGAACTGTCTACTAAGAGTAGGGGAGGGAGAGCGATGTTCTAGCAGTTCAGGAAGTGGAAGATCAGCTGGAACTTTCTCAGGGGACGGGCTTCATTCTTAGATATGAAGAGTTGCGGAAATCAGTCCAGGAGGCCTGGAATGCATGAATCAACATGGTCAATAGAGTGAAGGCTGAAGTGTGAATCACTGTGTCTGACAGGCTAGAGAACCATCTTCTGGTCACTACCTGAAGGAAGTGAGTGGCTTTCTGAGGGCTGGTCCACACTATGGGGGGAAATCAATCTTAGATATGCAACTTCAGCTACGTGAATAACGTCGCTGAAGTCGAATATCTAAGATCGGATTACTCACCCGTCCTCACCGCGTGGGATCGATGTTCGTGGCTCTCCCTGTCGATTCCGCAACTCCATTGGGGTTGATGGAGTTCCGGAATCGATATAAGCGTGCTCGGGGATCGATATATCGTGTCTAGATGAGACACGATATATCGATCCCCGAGCAATCGATTTTAACCCGCCGATACGGCGGGTAGTCTGGACGTAGCCTGACTGTCCTGGGTATTTGGATACCTAACAATACTGAGAAGTTCAAAAGGACCTCAGGGCTGCAGGCCAATGTAACCACCTAAGGACAGATGCCCTGTGAGTGAGTTGTGTCACAGAGGAAGCAAGTTCTTTCAAGCACTCCCTTCTTTCCATTAGCATTGCTGCAGTCCTGCCTGGGTTCAGCTTTAGCCAGCTGCTCTTTATCCATTTGCTGATTTTGGCCAGGCCTTGAAAGAGCTGGGAGATGGTGCTGTGAATGCCTAAAGGAAATGGATGCAGCATTTTCTTTCCTAATACATCGCCAGCCTTTTCATCTGGAAACAAACATGTTCCTTATGTTATTGTCCTAAAACGCAGTTTTCTGAAACAGATTACACTAGATCCTGACTGTATACTCTGTAACTACAAATGCCAGACCATAGGGACCTTCTAAATTAAAGACTGTGGCACTCTCCGTCTCTTTTTAAGCATGAAGAGAACAAGAAAAGGTAGAGAACAGAGGTTATCTGGCTTGTCTGTTGTTGACTTTGTTGGAGCACATGAGCAGGGAATCTATCTGCAGAAGGGTCTCTGTCTCTATTGCCCCTCCAATGATTGGGCATAGAGTCATCTTCTGGATTAGCCTGGATTTTGTAAAGTCCTTCCCTTGCAGTTTAGCAGTTGAAGAGATCCCGGTGAGGAAGTTTTATCATCATTCAGTATAATAGAAAACATCAGCTCAAGGTCAGCTCCATCAGTCCGTGTCTGAATATCCTGGGTGTGCATGTTAGTGCATGTCAGCAACTTTGTGACCTCAGAATGAAAGTATCAGCCTTTACAGAATGCAGCACTCCATCCAAACCGTATTTTGTTTGGCAGCCACAGCAAAAAGACTCTTGTATTATAACCTACACATCAGAGAAAAGGGGCTTGGTTTTTCACAAACGAGGGACTCAATCTATGACTGACAAATCCCGTCATCCAACTCTCATAAAATATAACTGATCTGATCCTAAACTCTTGGGAAAACAATAGACAACAGCAGGGGGAGGAAGCAGCAGGCCATGAGCCTAACCTCAACAGCAGCCCCTTTTTCTGTTTCACTTCCCAGACTCCTGTCTTCAATTACATTAGGGTGCTTGACCTCCAGCGAACCCCAGCTTTACAGAAGAGTCAGCAATAAGCAAAGGTGAGTATTCATTAGGCAGACCCTGACGTTCCAGAGCAGAAGGAAGCACTGCTACAGAGAAGGCTGTTGTTCTGCTGCAGCATTCAACTCCTAAAGTTGCTCTTCTCAGAGGGGCATGCTGGGGCTGAGGTGACAGCATTAGAAGAGTTGCATAATTTTCTTGGAGTGCAGCAAAGACACTGTGCAATTCCACAGGTATCAAGTATCATCCTGGACACCTCATTTTCTCATGTAAGAAGTCCCAGCCACGAGTAAGGGCTTGGCTGAAATGTCACATCCAGCTGAAGGATTTCTTGGCTCACTCTGATGGGAATGATTGCCCATGCCAGCAATGTCACTCAGTGATGAGCTGTCCACAATTGAGCACGGGTCTCCCAAAATAACCCCACCATTTTAGCCAGCAACAGCTCCTACATCTGAGGACCATGAGCACAACCAAGGAAGGAAGCAAAGATGCTTGGCAAACAAGCACAATCTTCTGGAAATGTTTATTGTTTGTCCATGAAGAACGTGTAGAGTATATTGGCAGTATAGCACAGTATTCAAGTAGTAGCATTTGAAATGAGGATAGGGGTGGGGTGGAGCTGTGAAGACCATGCAGAAGGGTCCAGAGATATCCCTCGTGCAGAAAGCATTTGGAAAAAACCTGACACTTGGGTCAATTCTGATGCATCCTAAAGGCAAACAAATTGCTCTCCAAAGGTATTTTGATGTGCCACAGGGACAAAGATGGGAACTCTGTCCTGTTTGTAGTAGTTAATGAGGGGAGTAGAGATCACCACAAACCTCCTTTCAATTTGGTGTTGGCACAAGCCCATTAGAGCCTCTCCAGCAAAAAGATCTCAGCAGTGAACTGCTCCTTCAAATGGATTTAAGTCCTCCACAACTGGCATTGACATTTCTACAGATTTGCTTTATCAGAGAAATCTAAAAGTCTATGTCAGTAAGTGCTTGATGCTTCTGTTTGACCATAAGTAGTAAACAGAAAAATGAATGGGACCCTGCGGAAAGGAATTCAGTATTTAAGGATATAGGGCCCTTTATACAGTTTGATTGGCGTTTGGCTCACCCTTACTTACAATCCGACAAGTGCCAGGAACTTTCAGAATTAGAGAAGCAGTGGCTGGTGTATTTCTCATCTAGTCAAGGTGAAGCCTTTTCTGGGATGTAAGAGCATGGGATAGGGTGGAACTTGGGATGGAACCTGCTCACTATATTCAAACAATTCAGGGTGTCCATCCAAATGGTGGGGTACCTTGAAGTTTCAGACTCAGATATGTTACAGAGAAAATAAACTCTCTTCAAATCTGCTGGGTCACAATATGAATGAATAATGATCATATAAACAAAGTGTATTCGGGAACCAATCTCATGGTACAATAATGTACTGTCATCTGCATCACATACATGGATGTGGAGAATAATATTTTCCTTTTCTTGGATTAATTAACTTCAGGGTGGGAGTGTGGCTAGTGATTAAAATGAGGGGCTAGGAATGCTGATTCTTGGGCTCTGTCACTGGGTCTGCCAATGACTTCCTGTGTTAGCCTTGGGCAAGTTAACCTCTCTGCGCCTGTTTGTCCATCTGTAAAATAAACGCTTAGCTATCTCAGAATAAGTTGGGAGATTAGTGTCTGTAAAGTGCTTTGAGACCGTTGACCCTGTAGAACAGGGTCGCCCAGAGGATTCAGGGGGCCTGGGGTCTTTGGTGGCGGGAAGCCCCCACTTCAGAGGTAATTCGGTGGTAATCCGGTGGCGAGGGGGAGCAGTCCTTCTGCTCCGGGACCTCCTCTAGGCCTAGGGCGGAAGGACCCCCTACCGCCGAAGACCCGGAGCGGAAGAAGCTCTGGGGGCCCCAACCCTGTGAGAGTTTTCCGGGGCCCCCAGAGTGAGTGAAGGACCCTGCTCCAGGGCCCCCGAAAAACTCTCGAGGGGGCCCCTGAGGAGCCCGGGGCCTAGGGCAAATTGCCCCACTTGCCTCCCCCTAGGCGGCCCTTCTGTAGAATGACTCCATTTTATTATTACTGGGTCAAATGCTGCCATTCTAAACCCTGGTGTGCCCACTTTGTTTGCTGGAGAATGAGAGAGCTTCCTTCCCCTTTTGTTAAAATGGCTATGAAAATGTTTCATCCTCTCTTGCCTTTCAACTGATTCACTTGACCTCTGAGAGACTGTTTCAAATCAAATAGTCAGTTCATAAAAGGTTTACATCCATTTGGGGAGATGCCTTGGAGCTCGATGAAGCCAGAGCAGAGATGACACCACAGCAGATATAAGCTACAGAAACTCCGCTATTACAGAAGAATTTTTCCATCATCCATTTGTCTACTAAATGGCTGAGGGATAATTATTCCTACTGCTTTCTGATATCTGTCCTGTTTGCATGTGGCACTATTATGCTTCTGAAGCACTTGCTTCATGTCCACAACATTTGGCCTGCAGCAACGAAATCAAATCCAGCCACATAATATCTGAAACATTCTCTTGTAATGGATGGCTACCATCAGCTGGAAATGCGTCAAATGCAGCCAGTTATTTCTGCATCATAAACTCCTAATGCTTCTTTAGGCTGATGGAGCTTTGTATTTATTAAAGTCTGGAAATATGCCAAATATTCTTCCATGCAGGACACTTCTTTTGTTTTATCCACAGTTTTGTGATAATCTTCTGGGATTTCTGCCATTTGAAAGACCAGAATATTATCACAGAACTGTGGATAAAAGCACCAAACCACTCAACAACTAGAGTCTCGTGGTACAGTAGGCTATTACAACTAGTATAAAACATTCAAACCAAGTTCCAGACCTCCCAGAAATGATCCTGGGATTTAAGATTCCAAGCATTCCCCTAACCTCAGCCCAGGTTCATGAAATTTCAGTGAATATGAGCTAAGGTGCCATCAGGGTTGGGAACCAGATGAACGTTCCTCCAAACAGACAGCCTTCCTAACTCACCATCCCAACTGATTTGCTCCTTCCCCCCACCTCTCCAGAAATCCAATAAAGCCTCCTAGTATCCATGGGATTCTCAGTGCTTGTTGGGAGAGGAGGTGGCTGGGAGGGAAGGGAAGAAACGACTGGCGGCAGTATGGGTTTTAGTGGAGACTTGACTCTCATGGACTCAAATGACTCTTCTGGATGTGATTGGCTTTCAGTCCCGGAGAACCAAACTGCTGTTCCAGTTCACTAATCCCTTTGCAAGCAAGTCCTGCCAACAATCCTGTTTGCCATCTATGTGCTTTGTGTTCTCCTGCCTTTAAACTAACAGATCTCTTGCCTTTAAATTGGTCCATCCGATTTTAGTTTGTTTCTTTCTGTTGCAAGGCTCTGTCGGCTCTTTGTAGCATTCCCTCTTCTCCCCACTGCCTCCAAGTCAGATGTGTTTTCCAGATTCTCCAGCTGTTCAGCACTAGTTAAGATTGTGCCAGCACTTCAGCAATAAACTCCTCTCTTTTCTGGGGTTTGTGTCTACTTCAAACATAAAAATTTGCTTCAGCCCTGAAGCTTGGCAGACAAGGTCTCAGGCCAGGAACAAATATATAACATTCAAAAAAAATAAATAAAAAAGATAATGTTTGGCCATTTTTCAGTGGTGCAAATGCAAAAATTGTAGTTTGTTGGATGTAGGAGCTTTATGAGCTTATTTAATTAAAACCGCTTTGATTTAAAACAAGATATTTGGCAAGGGATTCATTAACAATCTCATTGCTTGCACTAGTCTGAAACACCCCCTTTTCTTCCTTTAAGGTTAATGCAGATTCTGTGCATATGGAGAGGGCTGTTTTTTTGTTTTTGTTTTGTTTTGTTCTCTTCAAATCCCTCCAGCAACCCAGGAGTCAATATGCCCCCAAACACACCCACCCTCACACGCTTTTGTTTCCGCTCTGCCCTTTCTAAAGGACCTGACTTTGTACCAGCTCTCCCTCTGGCAAACGTTGGATACAGCTGCCTGCAGGTGCAGAGGTCTCCCTGTGCTGATCCAGTTACAGCATCAGGGCCTAGTTTTAAACATGATAATTTGGGGTAACACTTAGCAGGGAAAAGATGTGAGGGGGAGAGTTGAGAGGTACAGGAATGATATCGCACCGTTACTTGGGTTAGACCTGTGCACATCAAAATATTTCAGTCAAAACTGGTTTCATGTCACAGGCAATTGCCATAAATCACAGTTAATGAAAAATCCAGCATAACCACCTCCGCATTATCAGCAGCCCTGTTAGATATATAGTCTTATAACCATCCCTTAGAGGTAAGGTAAGGCTAGAACAAACCTTAAGCCCCTCCGGGTTCGAAAGGTAAGATGCATCTCAATCATTTATTATTCCCAGAAAGCACAGGACACTTTAAAATACGTTACCATGAGTCATCACGAACAACAATAATTAAGAACGGGAATAAAATCCTTACACAAATCCTTGAAGCATAAAAACAAATCTTCCTGCTGTAAACAGAGAACCACGCGGAAGTGCTTAATTCCACACAACAACACTACAGATCCTCATTCCCACTGGAGAGTTTTATAGTTATCAAAAATTCAATGTATCAGACCAAAATGGCATGGAGGAACCCAGACTGTTTAAATGTTGTCCTCTGAGATTCTCTGTAAATCCGTCAGAGAACATAAAAGCCATTAATCTATCAGCTGGCTCCAGTATTGTCCAATAACTTGGTATCTAAGTCCATTACCAAGGCCCCTTTTTGACTGCTGATAAAAGCTAAAGTTCTCTTCCGGAGGGCTGAAGGGATGGAGCATAGTTTTGTGGCTAAAGGCACAAGCCTGGGTGTCAGGAAATATGTATTCTATTCCTGGCTTCACCACGGACTTTCTTGGGCAAGGGGCTTTACCTTGCTGTGTCTTAATTTTTGCATCTGTTCTGGATAACAGTACTGACTTAATTCACAGGGTTACTGCGAGGCTTGTCAATGCTTGTGCTGTATTATTTATTATCAAAGCTATGAGCAGTTCCCCCCACCAACTGGACACATCACCTGCACTTTGATTTGTCTGCCCAAGCCTCTTTGTTACAAATCCTTTCCTTCCCCTTCACCAGATCCAGAGGGTAATAATCTGGCTGCACTCTGGATTCAGAGCCAAGGAATATTATATTTATTGAGGCAAAATGCATATTGTGGGGGTCATCTGTAAATGGATGGGTCTCTACTGTATGTGAGACTTCTGTGTTGGGGAAACACCTCACTTTGTGGGAGAACAAAGCACGAACAGCTTGAGGATCCTTTGTCTGATGCATGTGATCTGTAGCTTTGTCAGTATATGCCCCAGTACAATACTGATTCTGAAGGACAACATTTAGGGGTAATTATATACCCTGCCTAGGTGCTTAGGGGCTGCAAGTTGAATACATGTAAAGAAAAAGCATAATAAAGCCCTAAACACAATATGTATCTACATTATGAGGATAAAACCTCTATCAGCTTTCACTACATAGAGTAAATATATTCAGCTACTGGATAGGCAAGTAAAATGATTTAAACTTTCTATAATTTCATGGGGAATATACTGGTTTTTTCCCCAGGAAGCTTCATAGTATTTAGACTCTCTTGTTTCTGTTATAACACCCGATGACAAATGAAGCAGCTGCTAGATTGAACACCTATTGCCCAAATGACATTGTACCAAAACAATGCAATGTGGTGCCAGATTTTCCAGTCCCCTGTAATACCCCAAGTCCCAGAAGCTCCATTCCTCAAATTATTTAGCATCTGCTGATCTCATCTAATTGCCCAGTAACTAAAGTGGCCACGTAGCCAAAGGTAGGCACCTAAGCATATGCACAAGGGGTAGTCAAATGCATAGGTACTCCTTTGTGAATGCAAACACTGATTTACACAGGAACCGGGCAGAAAATTTGGAGGCATAACATTGGTGTTGACCTCTGAAATTAATTTGGCCTCAAAAGTTTAGCTAAGGGCATAGTGCTAGTCTAGGGGTTCTCAGACTTCATTGCACTGCGACACCCTTCTGACAATAAACATTACTTCACTACCCCAGGAGGGGGGACTGAAGCCTGAGCCTGCCCAAGCTGCACTACCCTGGGTGGGGGGCCCTGGGGCTTGGGCTTCAGCCCCAGGCCCCAGCAAGTCTAAGCCAACCCTGGTGACCCCGTTCAAAGGGGGTCACGACCCATTGTGGGGTCCCAACCCACAGTTTGAGAACTACTGTGCTTGTCTAAAAGACTGCCACCCTGTGGTAGCTTTGAGCCTTGTTGCCTGTCACAGACATCTGACTGCAGAAGAGGCTAGAGCAGTGATAGTCTGACCTCAGTAGTTCAGGAGCCAAATCAGTGATCAACATTACTCAAAAGTGCCACAGGAGAGTGAATTCATTGTTTCATTTACTAAAGTACTATATATTTATATTTAAATAGTACGGTGGGAAAGATTTGGTTTATAAATATAAATGTTTAGAAAAGTTCTGTATCAAATCAAACTCTAGCCCAGTGATACTCAGACAGTCACGTGAGCTGCAAGTGGCTCTTTAAGTGTCTCCTGCAGCTCTTTCCAGCACATGATATTAAAACACCATCTGATTTAATTATTAACCAATCTAAGTCATTAACCAATCAGGATCCTTGTACTATGCTATTAACCAACTGTAATGGATAAAATAATAATACTTGGTCAGCCATTTTACTGTGACAATAATATATATATAAGTTTTCTAAACAGTTGAAAAGAAACAAAAAGAAAGAAGTTTTATCTTGTGACTCCCGGTAACAGTTTTCTGTCATGTCAATCATTGTTATGCAAACCAAAAATGGATTTCATGCAAAATGGTACCAGCTTTTCATTAATTAATGATACAATCAGACTAAAAAACATAATATGTTGTGGCAAATGCAACGTTTGTCAACATATGCAATTAAAACTTAATAAGATTCAATTTTAATTGGTTACGTGTGCAGAGTGTGCAATTATTAGTTGGGATGTACTCTGTGAGCTCTGATACGGAGGAAATGTTATTGAAATACAATATCATGAAGAGGAAATTTTAATGAGAAGACAAGGATGCAAAAATATATATACATAAAACTAAAAAAATTGCTTACAAGCAAAAAAAATGAAAGTATCTGAAGGTAGAATACAAACAGAAAGCGTCTCATAGTGATACAAAGTCATTCATTTGACTGCACTGCTTTACATTCAGCAACCACCATGGACAATATGAAGAGAACTTGCCTCTCCAAGGGCAGCAACTTGGAGAGAAAGATCCACATTCTGCCTTGTTAAGCTCTTGTAATCCCTGTTCACTGTGAAGAAGTTGTGCTGGGTCCAGATGAAAGCAGGATTTAGCCCTCAAGATAAGTGAAATGTTCACCTGATATAGCATTGTTACCCCTTGAATGCAGTAATGTAGTATGGATGTTTGATGGAGTTACTTTTCACCTTTTTTCTGATTATGCTGGTCTATTATGTTTTTCATGGTCATTTTAACTCTGCTAAATGTATAATGGAGTGTGAATTACAGGTAGGCCTGACCCAGCACTCTGGATTCAAATAGCTCTGAGGAAGTTCAGATCCTGACCTGACCTTTCTGACATGGGTCTGTCTCTGATGTAGATACTACAGGCCTGATTATTTTTTAAGCACCTGTGTAACTCTATTGACTTCAATAGAATTGTTCTAATTAGCACCAATGAAAGAGAGAGGAGAACTAATCCCCATGATTTTAATGCACAGGAAATTACAACAATAATAATGTGAGTTGAACAGAACTTAGGCAACACTGGATGCCTGAATGCTGAACAGGGCTAAAGAGGTCTCTGCCAGCCACTTCTGGAAGCGATTTTCTGTAAGGCAGTCTCAGCTGCCTGGCTGAAAGTACAGTATGTTGTCAATAGTCAAGAGGCAAAATTGACACTATGTAAGTTATTCTTAAGTAAAACAAAATAAATGAGGAAACCCACATACCATGTTGCTTCACATGGATCACCAAGTAACCTGAAAAACAGAGGGGTTAGGGGATTTTATTAGCAAAGGTGCAGTACCCACAAGCTCCAGGAATGGAGGAACCCAGTCAAGAATGCTTTCACTCTGCACTAGTCCCAGTTTCCAATAGTATAAAGCAGCCTGGGATGCCATCACGCGAGTACTTTCAAGTGACAGTCAGATTGTTAGTGACAGAGATTCAAATCCTGAAGTTGTTACTTGGGCAAAATTCCTGTTGAAGCCAAATGGGATTCTGCTTGGGAAAGGTCTAAGGATTGCCTAATCTCAGCGTATGGCTGTTGTGATTGGGGCATAAGAATGTGAAGGTGAGTGTCAGTAGGAAAAAAACAGCTGACTTTAAGTGTAAGAGACTGAAGAGAGCATAATTCCAATGGCACCAGCAAACTGGAAAGGGAAAATTCCAGGTCTGTCTGGTCCTGCATTACAGACACCCATAAAAACGAAGCCATTGGGAAACGTGTTTCAGGCATTGCTTCATCAGAACAAATTCTCATTGGATCATTGTCACTGCAGCTTGTGGTTACACAATTTACACATTTTAACTTTTTCTTGGGTGCCATACAAACCCACAGTTAGAAATCTATGTTATTCCTGAAGCAAACAGTATGATACCGTAGTGATATCTTAGGTCGTCTACCTGATCTCGTTGGCAACATGGGATTAATTTTATACTACATTTTCTGGCTTTGTGTTTAAATGTTGCAATCCTTGAGACTTCCAGCATCAGGAAATGTGCCTTTATATTCAGCCTAAATTTGCCCTCTCTCAATTCCATCCCATTATGCTCTGTTTTACCTCCTTGAACACTAAATAATTCTTTTCTGTCTTCAGTGTTTACACCTTTCAAAACTCCATTGATTGTTATGTCTCTCCTTAGTCATCTCTGCACCAAGCAACAGTGTATTACCTTAGTTCTTACAGTACAGATTTAGCTCTTTTAATCTTTCATTATAAATGAATCCTTCCAGCTCCCTGATAATTTGTGTTGCTCTTTTCTGAATTTTTCAATATCTCCTTGCTAATGAGCTTCCCAAAACTGAACACAATGTTCCAGGTGCAGGAACAGCAGAGTTCAACAGAGATGGGCAATTTCATCCTGTGGTCTGGGACATGGCATCTCTGCATATGCTGCCAAAAACTGCATTGGCCTTTCTGCTGCCATATCACCTGGCAAACACCTGTCTAGTTCACTGCCCCGAGAGCTAAGAGAATAATTTACAGCTAATATTTAGATGGCATTTCACCTATTATTCTGGTTGATAATTGTTGGCAAATACAAAACACTCAACTGAATTTCTTCAGCAAATTATTCCTGGTCTATGCATTGGTCAGGAACAAACCTGATTCTCACTCTGTTGTTTAGCAACCATAGTGATCCAGCGAGGGATTAAAAATGATGCTATCACTTATGCAAATTCACAGTTTAGGGAAAATTCCAAATTCTACAATTGGAAGCATAATCCAAAAGACACATTTAGCAAATATTCCCAGCTACCCTCAGCTTTTCACAAGTACTCAGGCTAGTAAAACTCGAGTGCTCTCATGTGTGAGAAAAGTGAACATGAAAGGGTTGTGAATGTGGTCAAATTGGAAATCACTTTCCAGTTTAAATGAATATTTGTGGGTCTTTTCGTCTCTCATTGCTCAGCTGTCTTCCCCCAGTCCATGTGCCTTTGAGCATTACTGCTCCCCAGTTTTCACCTCCCATTGATATCTATGGTCTAAGATTTATTATTCCTATGTAACTCTGTTGACTTAAATGGAGTTTTGTCAGCAAAGAATGTAGCCCTATATTTCTCCAGATGCATCAGAGCTTGAATTTTGCCAACCTGACCCTCAGTTTGCAGTTGTCTTTTCTCTTTAGGGCCCTTTGTATTGTCTGTCCTGGGTGTTTCCAACTCCTTCTAATGTAGAATCGTGTGCATTTTTCATTGACATGCTGTTTTATCCTTCTCTTCCAGATCAGTAGTGATGTTAAACGAGACCTATTCTAACATTGAACCCTGTAGTACCCAGAAGACTCCTCTACCCTTGAACTCGGTAATTTTGCAGTTCACCATTAACCTTTGTTTATAGCCTGTTTTCAGTCAACAAGACAGTGTTCCTACCAGAGTCAATTTCAATTAATTTTTCAAGCAAGAGTTCCTTTACTCAATTGCAAATATATTACACCTGCTGCATTCTCCTCACCGACTAATTTTCTATTTCTAGCAAAAAAAAGCAATCAGATTTTTCTGGCAAGATTTATTCTTTATAGACCCATGCTGCTTATTGCTCATGACTAGCCTGCCATGCTCCAGGGGCTGGGCTGTCAGACATGCTGAGAGCTCAGAGCTCCAGTTGAATTCAGTGGGAAAGAGTTCAACACCTCTATAAACTGATGTTTAGGGTCACAGCTGGGTTAGTTCCACATTGGATGTTGGGCAGGAAAGATGACACAGGGTGCTTCTTTCTTTGCTACCAATGCACCTTTGCAAATCCAGGGTCCCTATCCACAAGGGGGTGCTAGCTAGCTGCGTAGTGGTGCTACTTGACCCAAAGGCATTGTGATCAATGCTCGTTCTCCCTTTAGGTGCCTGTTAGTGTGGAAAGGCATCAAGGAAGTGACCAGGACAGCTGGCTCCTCGTGTTTGGGCAGCACTGTTTGAAAGGACTCTCTGAAAGCAGGTACGTGGGGGATTTCATGCAGCACCATTCTGTAGCAGCTATAAGGAGCAGCATGCGTCCCCTGAGCCATTTTGCATCACCCCACCTGAGCACTCCTCCCAATCCCCTTCCAGTGCTCCTCGCAGGAACAAAACTATGATGTGACCCTTAATCATCCCCCCACCCCACTTTATGATCCTTTCTTTTTCTGGGTGCATGATTGTCAGGATCACGTGTCTTTCCTTTTTGGAATATTGGCACTACATTTGCTTTTCTTCAATCAGCTGATAAGTCCTCAGGGGTTCATGCCTGATCAGAAATAACTGTAAGCAGAGTAATGAGTTTACTGGCTCCCTTAATTATCCCAGGATGATCGGGGCCAGCTTATTTATATGCACTCATTTCCCCCAACTATTTCCTCACATGCGCCTAGCAGAAATTACTTTTACTGGCTTTTTCCTAATTTCTTAAAGGTTCAAACTTCCTTTCTTTATCTGTTTCATTAAAGACAGATTCTGGGTCATCATTAATTTCCCAGCCTCTTTATTAATTAATGGACGTATTTTCTCTCTAATACTTTTACTTCCTTTCCCCCAATATACTCATAAGTGCCCTTCTTATTCCCTTTAGTTCCTTTGGCAGCATTAACTAACTGATATTTTTGCTACTCTTATCCATTCCCTGCTAAGTCTTAAACGATTTGGCATTCTTTGATTTCTTTCCCCCCCACTGTCCAGTTCCAATCCAGGGGTTTTTTTAGATGTCAGATCTTTGAGCAGTCCCTTTGCAGTCACTGTAATTGCTGCATATAACGAACTTATTCCTGCATGCTTATTAGTCATGCAAATTTATTCATACATGACTTCAGTAGAAATCTGCGGGGTGCAAATCTGGAAAGAGCCCACTGGGACTTGCATGGGCACCGCTAGGAGCAGAATAGGGTGCAATCTGATCACTAGCACAGAGGGGGCAGCTGAATAGAGAGGTTGAGCACAAGTTAATAAAACAGACTAAGGATGTACAAACCCAGCCTCCACTTTCTTCTAAGAAATATTGCCCCCAGGAAGTAAAAAAGCATACATAGCATATGCCTAGCAGCTATGCTCATGAGTAGCACAAGCGGTGGGTATCTTTCCGTCATTAATTAGTTGTTTAACTAGATAATATTTGACAGTGCTTGGAAAATGTCAAGTGCTATGTGAGTGCACATATTTTCTGTGTTAAGGGGTCTGGTCAGGGCCGGCACTTCCATTTAGGCGACCTAGTCGGTCGCCTAGGGAACCAGGATTTGGGAGGGTGGCATTTTGCTGCCCTCGGCAGCAATTCGGCGGCGGGAGGTCCTTCTGCGCTCTGGGTCGTCAGCGGCAATTCTGCGGCGGATCCTTCACTTGCTCTGGGACCCGCTGCCAAAGTGCCCCGAAGACCGGGAGTGCGGAAGGACCCCCCCCGCCGCAGAATTGCTGCCAATGACCGGGAGCGTGGAAGGACCCCCGCTGAGGGCGCCAAAAACCCTGGTGCCGCTCCTAGGTCTGGTCAGCCCTCCATGGGCACTTACATAGCTCTCAGCATTAATAAGTTATGAGGCTCTGCTACCAGAGAATAAACTCACTAGAGAAGGGTCACTCACTCCCCTCACTATCTAGTGATTCTCCAGGGCTTTCCTTCTTGGTGGGCAATTAAATAGTTCTATTTCTGCTTTTCTCACCCCAAAGTCCAGTTAAACACCTCCATCCTGAAAGTAAGAAAATAGCTGCAACCTAGATGACTGCCACCCTTAATATGGCTGTCCCCCTCACAAGCCACAGCTGCTGGCCTTTCCTTCCAAGACCCCTTGGAGTCTTTAGAAAGGGGGCAGGATCCCTTCCGCTAGGCCAGTTAAGACATTTAAGCCTTTCACTGGCAAATCATCAAACAGCAATTTTGAAAGTGAAGACTATTTCCTCAAAAAATAAAAATAAAAATAATCAACATTTGAGTGGGGATCTGAGTGAAACTGTTCTTCCCAAGACAATAATTAAAGTCTGACCTATTATGTTAATCAAGTCATGGAGTATACTTGAGGGAAACGGAAGTAACTTCAGCATTATTATCGTTCCCATGAACTTATTTAAAGCTCCCAGCTAGTTCATTTCTCTGGCAGTCTCATATAGGCAGCAGGTATTACAGTTCCCCCACAGAGTCTATTTTCTATATTAATTATCTCACAGCACTTTAAGAAGTTTAATTTTGTGCTAAAAGGTTGATGAAGATTAGATGATTAAAATGATAAAAATCAATTTTCCCAAACTTACACAATCTGCTGCAGTCAACTTGAAAAAGAAGAGAAATGTGGGTGTTTATGTTTCTGTGGCTGTCTTGGAAAAATGATATTGTAAATGAAATTATAAGATAATTCATGAATTGTTATCCTGGCAGGCACCATCATTCTGCCTGTTTTGGAGGGTGGGGGCTTTCCAACTTCATGGCAAATAGAACAGAATGTTGATTGTTTTTAGCTAAGAAATTAATTTAAGTCAATGCAAAACAATGGCTGGGAATGCAAACTCACTGGCAAACATGCGGAAAAATGAGGCTATATACAGCATTGGAGTATGTTCATTGGAGGTTTTAGGATTATGATTGTTTTTAAGGCCGTGTCTCTTTTCATGGTGTTATGGTAGCACTGGTGTAAGTGGCTTCTTTGTATACAAGACAGCGGCTGCACCAAGGATGGTCTTTTGGCTAAGGCACTGGGCTAGTGTTTCATTTCCCAGGTCTCCCATAGCCCTTGGGGAAGCCACCTAATCTCACTGTTCTCGATCTGTAAAATGGGGATGAGACAGACTGTACAGGGAGAGGGGCTATCTAAGCACCTGGAGTGCTCTATATATGTTGCACATGTGCACCAGCTGTCATACTATTAGTACTGTTAGGAAACAGCAGGTAGATTTCTGAATCCATTCCTTTGCCTCCATATACAACGCAAGAGTAACTACAGGTAGGCAAAAATAATGCATTGCTTTTGCAAAACATTCCTAATCTTGTGTCAGGTAATCACACCTCCTGTAAAGTTTTGTGTTTGGGGGTAAAATTTGGCCAAATGGGATTAATTGGGTTAAAAAAAAATGGCATTGTTCCATTCTCTTAACTTCCCTTTGGCGTCGATGGATGCAGAATCAGGGCTGAATGGCACGTTGTTCCTAAAGCATTCACAATACAGCTTTGTGGCACATGACTATTATTTCCCTGCTCTGGGACGGGCAAAGCCACTGAGAGCGGGTTTGGGCCCCGGTGAAAAATTTTTTTGGGCCCCCCAGCAAGGGTGGGCAGGTTAAACAGGGCCAACGAAGCCAGGGAAGCTGGGCCCCAGGCCCCCTTCTGGACCGCTGGGCCCCGGTAATTTGTACCGGCTTCCCCCACCTTATCAGCCCTGGGGACGGGATGTCTCTGTGTATGTAGTCCCAATTGCACTGGTTATTTTTTTATATTCTATCACATTAGACACTCCTATCTAATTTGCTGTCCCCACTCACCCTTGCTGTCATATCACAGTCACTCAACATGTACATGTCAGGAGATGGGGGATAAGGTGGTTTGAAACTAGCCCTCAGCGCTGGTATGGGAGTTAATGCTTCTGATCATATCCAGGAACAGGGGCACGAGTGCTGAGTGCCCACCCTTAATACAATGATTAGTTACATCTTTTGTCTAATATGAACAAGATGAGCTATCAGATATGTTTTATATTGTATGCTGTTATAAACCGATAGCTAAGGGTTAATGTCTCCTTCACCTATAAAGGGTTAACAAACAGTGACCTGCAAACACCTGACCAGAGGCCCAATCAGGAGACAAGATACTTTCAAATCTCGTGGGAGGGAAGCCTTTGTTTGTGGGTTTTGGTTTTGGCTTTGTTCTCTCTGGGTCCTGGACAGGGCTAGAGGTGTAACCAGGTTTCTGCCAATCTCCCTGCTACAGTCTCTTATCTATTCAGAATTGTAGGTAAGAAAAGGCAGTCATAGTCTTTTAATTTGTTTTTTTCATTTGCATATGTGTACTTGCTGGAAGTAGCTTAAATTGTGTTTCTGCTGGAGAAAGTTTCTTTCTATTGTTTATAAGTTGAAAGACCTTGTAACTTTTTACCATCTAAAGTGCAGAGATAAACCTTTTACTTTTTTTCTTTCTTTTTTATTAAAAGTTTTGCTTTTAAGACCTTTTTGATTTTTTTTCCCAGTTGAGGATCTAGGGAATTGAGTCTGTATATACCAGGGAATTGGTGGAGAGGAGGGAAAGGTAAATTTCCTCTTTGTGTTAGATTCACGCAGCTTGAATCTGTATTGCCTTTGGGTGAGGGGGAGAGAGAAACTTGATCTCTCTGTGTTGTGTTTCAAGGAATTGATTCACGGTATCTCCTAGTGTACCCAGGCAGGAAAGATCTGGGTGGAGGTAAAGAGGTGGGAGGGAATGGTTTATTTCCCTTTGTTGTGAGACTCAAGGAATCTGGGTCTTGATTTCTCTTGGGAAGGTTTTGGGGGGACCTTCCCAAGGCTATCAGGCCCTAAAAATTCCTAATTGGTGGCAGCGCTACAGAATCTAAGCTGGTAATTAAGCTTAGAGGACTTTATGCTAGTACCCATATCCTGGACGCTAAGGTCCAGATTTGGGAATTATACTATGACAACATTAGACACTCCTATCTAATTTGCCATCCCCACTCACCCTTGCTGTCATATCACAGTCACTCAACATGTACATGTCAGGAGATGGGGGATAAGGTGGTTTGAAACTAGCCCTCAGCGCTGGTATGGGAGTTAATGCTTCTGATCATATCCAGGAACAGGGGCACGAGTGCTGAGTGCCCACCCTTAATACAATGATTAGTTACATCTTTTGTCTAATATGAACAAGATAAGCTATCAGATATGTTTTATATTGTATGCTGCCGTTAAAGCTTTCCCTCCCAGTCCTCACTGGGGAAGTCTGGACAGCCTTTGCCAACCAATAGGTACCGTATGAAAGTCACTTATTGTGATCAATATATAATTCTTGTTTCACATACGGTAGTGAAATTAGAAGAGCAAAGGATGCTGTTCAAGGGATAGACAACATAGGCCGAGAAGCGTAGGAGGGAAAGCTGGAGGAGATTTGTTCTGACTGTTTTCATGTTTTTATTTGTTGAATCTATTGATTTTATATGGTCCCCAGATGGTTTCCATATTTTAGGATTTTTTTCTCTCTACTCTCTGGCAATCTGAATATTAGCTTTTGTATGAGGCAAATTCCATTAGAGTTATGAGCTGTTTTTTGATTGTTGATATTGCTGTGTCTTTCCACTGTTTTAGAATTTATTTTGGCTGTTAGGGATGCTGATGCTTATCCATTTTATATTCTCATTACCTTGTCTATTCCAGTATGTTATGGGCCTAGATCAGGGGTAGGCAACCTGCGGCACACGAGCTGATTTTCAGGAGCACTCATACTGCCCGGGTCCTGGCTCTGCATTTTAATTTAATCTTAAATGAAGCTTCTTAAAACATTTTAAAAACCTTATTTACTTTACATACAACAATAGTTTAGTTCTATATTAAAGACTTATAGAGAGAGACCTTCTAAAAAACATTAAAATGTATTACTGGCATGCGAAACCTTAAATTGGAGTGAATAAATGAATATTCTAAAAGGTTGCCGACCCCTGGTCCTGATACACACAATGGAATTGTCATTGGTCTTTCACATTTTATTAGCGTGCCTATATTTGACCACTTTATTTCTTAGAAATAATACATTGTAGTACATGCCTGAGTCTAATCACACCAAATATTAATTAGATATTAATCTCAGGTGCTGAAGATGACAATGATTCAGTGGGTGACACGTTCTTCCCATTAGATCAGTCTTATCAGAATTGCCTTGGCAGATTAGGCCAGCACCCCAGTTGATGCGGTATCATGGCAGGGCTTTATAGCAGGGATTCTCAACCTTTTTCCTTCTGAGTCCTCTCCCTGGCCAAACATCCTATAAAAACTCCACGACCCCCACATGCCACAACAACTGGTTTTCTGCATATAAAAACCAGGACCAGAGTTAAGGGGTAGCAAGCAGGGCAACTGCCTTGGGCCCCATGCCACAGGGTCCCCTGAGAAGCACAGTTGCTAAAGCTTCAGTTTCAGCCCCAGGTGGCGGGGCTCCTGGGCTTCAGCCCCATGCAATGGGGCTTTGGTTTTCTGTCCTGAGCCCCAGCAAATCTAATGTCAGCCCTGCTTGGCAGACCCCCTGAAACCTGCTCGTGGCCCCTCAGGGGGCCCTAGACCTCTGGTTGAGACCCACAGCTTTATAGGAACGTGTAAGTCTTCCCTAATGGCCACTACATTCACCAGCCCCAAAACAGGAGTTTCTTCCTAGGTCTAGGTACTCACTATTTGTCTCAGGTTCTGGTGAAGGAGGGTCTCATATAAACACACATCTTATCTAAAGTAACCTTAGTTGATATATTCATATTAATATCTAAATCTTTTCTTAATTCTACTAAACTGAATCATATCTTGTGACAGTGAGTTCCACCGTCAATTATGTGTTGCGTATTCTATTCTTTATAGGGTCTTATATGGTGCTAATCACTGTAATATCTGAAGGCTTTCCAGTCGAGTATTAAGCAGTACATCTGTCACACATTGTTCTTTCATCCTCTCTCCAAGGGCAAAAGCCTATGCAGTGGAGTGTCTTTCTTTAGTAAAAGCAGCAAAGAATCCTGTGGCACCTTATAGACTAACAGACGTTTTGGAGCATGAGTTTTCGTGGGTGAATACCCACTTCCTCAGATGCATGTCATGCATCTGAGGAAGTGGGTATACACCCACAAAAACTCATGCTCCAAAACGTCTGTTAGTCTATAAGGTGCCACAGGATTCTTTGCTGCTTTTACAGATCCAGACTAACACGGCTACCCTCTGATATTTCTTTAGTAAGTTTTTTTGGGCATTTTAAAAAATATCTATTTTGCCACATACATATTTTAGAAAAGGCAAGATCACTCAAATGCATTTTGCACTTGGAGCAGAAGGTTGTGAGGCCCTTAGTTCCTGGGGCAGATCATTCCCCAGTCTCAGATCGGCTCCCAAGACAGTTCTGTCTCCCTCACAAACAAGCCTGATCACAGAGGGTTCATGATGCCAGAGGAGCGCTGTTGTCACACATTGCCTTCATCTCAGAGCTTTAGTTGATCTTTTAGCTACCCTGGACCCAGGCCATAGAATACCTTGAAGATAAGGACTAAGACTTGGAACTTGATTTGAAATTCTATGAGAAGGCAGTTTAAAGAGAAGAGGACAGGTCTGATGTGAGATCAGTTGTCTGTGTTGCTGATGAAATGTGCTGCAGAGTCTCCTAAGTGCTGAAGGTTTAAAGTCTAGGTATATTGTATTGCTGCATCTCAGCCAACGGGTAAATAACTGAGACCTGGCCATCAGCCATCAGGATGGGACAAAGTTTCCTAGCCAACCAGAGATGATGGAAATCATGGATGCTGCTATGTGAGGACTTGGTGGCAGTGAGGAATCCACAAGCACTCCTAGACTACGGACTGAACTGGCAAATTGTGGGTGTAAGAACATAAGAATGGCCATACTGGTAAGACCAATGGTCTGGCTAGAGTGAACAATGGGATGGTAGAAAACATCATGTTAGTACCATTTTTGGGGTGGGTGTTTCTTAGGAGAGGATAAGCTAAATGGAAAGAAAGGGGAAGGGAGAGGGACACTGAAGGGGAAGCAGCTGAGGGGGACAGGGCAGGGAGAAGAGGGTGAGTGGAGCAGGTGTGAAACTGGAGGTGAAGAAATTGTGAAGTAGGTGTTTGGAGGAAATAGACAATCAGTACACTGCAGAAAAGGTCCAGACAAAAGGGTAGAACGTTCTACCTGCAGTGATGTGGAATGAAAGTTCTGGATTGGGTCAATTCTTTTCAGTTAATTTTCTTTTAATATGGAAGTTTAGCTCCAATGACAGCAAACTTCAACCCCCCTCAAAACAGGCTGCAGTCCGCTAATGCCTTTGGAATTCAACAGTTATCACCAGCGGCCATGAGGCTGCACCAGAAGAGGAGAGTTAAAGAGGCGTTCTGTAACAGCACTGAAGAGTGGTAAGGAAGAAGTTATGTCTCCTCGGCTTGCTGCAGATGCTCCCGACTGGGTGAGAAGCTGTGGCCTCTATAAAGTATACCCTTGGCCCTTCGTGGTGATGCTCCTGCAGTTACAAGGGGTGAAGACAGCCCACGCTGCCACTCTTGAGTAAAGACAGAGAGAATCCTTACTGTTAGTGAAACTGTGCTCACAAGGGGAAAGGCACCTTCTGTGAAGCATGAGAAACATCGGTGAGCGGGGTGGTGAACAGAACCCTTTCCTCCCACATGGAGCCAGGATTTTGAGCTCCCATGCCAGCCTACAGGATGGAACAGTGGCTGCAGACCCTCTGTGCCATTGGTCCAGGGTGTCACAGCCATTGTATCTGCCTAAGGGTGGATCCATTTCCCCTCTTCTGAGCTGCCCCTGGTCCTCCCAGACCTCTGCTCACATCCTTCCACATCAGCCCATACAGGGTTCCACCCAATATCCCCAGCCTGGGGCTTTAATGGTGCAGAGGGCCTTGGACTTCTGTTGCAGCGCACACGGGTGCATTTCCCCCATCGTGAAGGAAAACCCTTGTCTAAGAGGGGTAACTGTGTCATCATGAACAAATCCACGGAAAATTGCTAGCAATACTGTTTTGGAACGAATTACATGATGGATAAAAATATCCTGTCCAGCAGGTAAATTATCACACCCCTTGAGATTTCCCATCATTAGTTATGATACAATTCAGTGAAAAATTAAATCCGCGTTTCTGCTATAAACCCTGCCTTGACTCCCACAGCTCCTAAGCCTCAATCTTTAGCCAAAATCCACTCAGGCATATCCTACTCAGAGACTGAACTCTCAGCTCTAGCACAAAATCTAGCTACTGCAAGAAATTACTCCTCCAGCTCTCAAGGCACAGAAAATATAGGGCCTGCTCCTGTTCCATGGCAAAATTCCTATTGATTTCAATGGTGCAATGCTGGGCCCAGAATATCTCCCTTCCCCCACCACATGTGCTAAAATAATCCCTGTTTAATTTATAAATTGCCCCCTCCTGCACATTGTCAAGACATGTGTGGTACAGAATGGATAGCATCAAAGAGTGCTCTGGAAAATTCAGACAAGGGGTTCTCTGGGCAAGAATAAGAAGTGGGGAAAGTGTATGGGGCTGTAGAATAAATACACAGTCAAAACTGGTTGTATTCCACATCACCATTGGAGAAGTGAAAGGCTTTGTGATAAGTGGTGCTTTGTCTGTCTGTCTGTCTATTGTACACTGCTTTCTGCCCTGAGGGTGATGGCAACAGGATGACTCATGGTGGTCAGTGAGAACAGCAATACCACCTGAACAGATGGCTGGACTTCCAGTGGCAGCCAGGGGTCACTGCACTCAGGCTGGCATCAAGATTAGGTTCTCTAACTGCCTTTTCTGCTTCCCACAAGGAAATCTGTCCTCAGGGCTGCTGAGAGCAGGTTTGGGCCCTGGTGAAAATTTTTTTTGGGCCTCCCAGCAAGGGTGGACTGGCTAAACAGGGCCGATGAAGCCAGGGAAGCCGGGCCCCAGGCCCCCTTCCAGACCACCGGGCCCCAGTAATTTGTATCGGTTCCCCCCACCTTCATTGGCCCTGCCTGTCCTTAGGCTCCACCTGCTGAGTAGAAGCTGGTCTCTGCCCCAGAGAGCTCACATTCTAAACAGACAAGGCACATGCAGAATGAATGGTGTGATGGCAGCCAACATCATGTTACTTTCATGATTTTTTTTTTGTAGGAGTGGGTTTACTTAGGAGGGGGGCAGCTAAATGGCAAGAAAAGGGAAGCGGAGGCAGGATGAAGGATATAGGGCAGAGAGGAAGAGCGTCAGGAGGGTAAGTGTGGGATGAAGATAGTGCGAGGGGGAGGGTTGGTGGAAACAATCAATCAACAGAGGGCAGCATGGCACGTGACACCCATCAGGAGATCACGTATGTGCCTTAAATACTTTTGTCAAGTGTGCATTTCCAGATGGGGACAATTAAAGAACCATTCTTTCCGAGAATGGGCACTTGATCATCCACCATCCTTTCTCAGAGCATTAACATTTCAAAAGAAAAACAGTCTCTATGGCCACTTAATGAGAGAGGGGCCATGTGACTCAGCTAAAACAGAGGAACTAATTATTGTGTATAGATTTTCCCACTTCTCTTTGTCTCTCTCTTGGATACATATATAGTCATAATGCCAGGGCTGCATATGTTATATACAGAAGCTATGATCACCCACTAACCACATGTTATGAGGAACAGATGTTGGGACTTTTTGTCATATATCAATTTAGCTAACAGCAAATCTTCATCAACTCTTTGTAGTATCAAGGCTTATATCCTCTTCGGAGGTAGCCACTAACAGGCAACAGAAGAGGTCAGATCTCATGCTGCAGTGGGCTTTGGAATGCATACACAAGCTAGTCAGTATTTTACAGCATCTTTTCCCGAGGCCTCAGCCAAGGTATCTTCCCCAGTGCTCCAGAATAAGTTTGGTAGTGGGTGCTTTTAGGTTTCAGCTCATAAAGGGGGAGGAAGGAAGATATTGACTGGTACCAGTACTTAAATAGTATGTTATCTAAAAGTAAGCTAAAAATTCATCATAAGGTTAAACAAAGCCTGTGATATTGTCCCCAGTGGAGATAAGGCTATTTGCCATTCATTTCAGTGGGAGCAGGATTAGACACACAGCTAGAAGTCTGTAGGGCAGTTTCTAGAAGAAAAGCAATTACCATAATTTCAGGTACATGTTCTAGCTTTGCTACATCAGTTAGAGCATAGTGGTAAATTGATGTGGTTGGTCATGTCTGTGTAAACTGTAGTCCATGCTTTGTGGTAGCAATCAATATCTAATTATGAATTATGTTAATTTAATAATGCCTCAGGCATTCAACCTTACCTTCAAGCATTGATGCTCTGTATGCTGCTGCTCCCATTTTCCCTGACAAATCATCTTAGTTTGGTTGAGCTAATAGGTTTTAAAATCATACCACGATGACACAATTATTCAGTCTACCATGGAGCGTAGTGTAGACCCTGAATCCATGCCACCTAGCACTGTGACTCTAGCTGTGCTTACCAACTATGTGGAGAGTGGTACTGTAGACTATGGCACTGTAGAGTCAGTAGGAAGCACTTTTTCCACTAGTCACATCTAGACTAGGAAAAAAGGTCCTTTGCTAGGGTGGCTAGGATACCTTGAGGTAGCTAACAATTTAAAAGACACCTTTTCCATGCCCTTTGTGTCTGTTCTCATCAGATGCCCCCGTATTGGGCTGCAGAACCCTGCGCTAATGGAGGTGCTGTCTTTCCATACCAATCAAGTAAGTAATGTGTTTTAATATAGCTCAATGGAAACATATGTCTAGGAACAAAGAATGTTGATTATCCATACAGCATGAGGGACTCTGTTTTGGGAAGCAGTGATTCTGAAAAAAATTGTGGGGGTTGTGAGGGGTAGTCAGTTGAACATGGGCTCTCAGTGTGACACTGTGGCCAAAAGGGCTAAATGCAGTCCTTGGATGCATAAATAGGGGAACCTGGAATAGGAGTAAGGAGATTATTTTACCTCTGTATTCAACACTGTGATGACCATTGCTGGAATACTGTGTCCAATTCTGATGTCCACAATTCAAACAGGATGTTGATAAATTGGAGAGGGTTCAGAGAAGAACCATGAGAACGATTACAGGGTTAGAAAACATGCCTTATAGTGATAAACTGAAGGAGCTCAATCTATTCATCTTAACAAGGAGAAAGTTGACAAGGTTAACTATAGACTTGGTTACACTCTATAAATATCTACACTGGGAACAAGTATTTGATAATGGGCTCTTCAGCCTAGCATAACACGATCCAGTGGCTGGCAGCTGAAGCTATACAAATTCAGATTGGAACTAAGGCATGCATTTTCAATAGTGAGGGTAATTAATCGTTGGAACAACACATTAAGGCTTGTGGTGGATTCTCCATCACTGTCACAGGAAAGAAGAGCCAAACATTAGCATTAGGAGAACAGATCTCGGGGTGCAGCACTGCCTTCCTCAGGAAAAGTGGAGACAGGAATAAGAATGGGAGGCATGGAGCTGAGTGTTCACTAGAATGGAGGAAACTTCCACTGAACACGTGGGAACACCAACCTTATCCTGGGTTTTGCCTGTAACTTGTAGGGCCTATGGCTGGGCTTTCCCGCTCCTCCTGTAGCTTGAGCAGCTTCTGGGGTTGATGGGATGTGTGCATATAATAAATGGTGAGATGGGTTCAGAATGGGTGTGGGGGGTGGTTATGAGTGCATGTAGCATGGAGATGGGTGTACTGAATGGGTGGCTGTATGTATTTTCTGCGTGTGTGTGTGTGTGCACATGCAGAATGAGTGGTTGGGTGAATGAGGAATGAATGGGGGAAGGTGATGGAGTAAAAGGCTTATGTATGTTATGAACGTGTGAATGGAAAGGTGGGACGGAATGAAAATGGGTGCGGAATGAATCCTAGGTGCAATATATTGAATGAATGAATGGAGTAGGTCTGAATAGTACAAATAGGCAATGTGTTTGGGAACTGGTGAAAATTAAAACTCATGGGGTTTTTGTATACAAATGTTGGCAGGTATGCTATCGTCACACCCATTTCTTGCATGCTATTTTAAATTAGACCCAATCCTGCAAACTCTTAGGCATGACTAGCTTTACATGAGTAGCCCCATGGGATCAGAGCCCTAGCGTGTAAATTGGATATTGTGGTGACACGTAGAAGCGCCAATGGAGAGCAAGGTCCCATTGTTAAGCTCGGTACAAATACATAGTAAGACACAGTCCTTTCCCTGAAGAGCGTTCAGACTAACTGAACAAGGCAGACAACAGGGAAGCAGAGAGAGGTAAAGTAACTTGTCCTGGGTCACAGAGTAGGTATGTGGCAGAGCCAAGACTAGCACCTTGATCTCTCCTGACTCCCCGTGTTGTGCCCTAACCAGTCAAACATGCTGCTACTATGTCTATTCTTCACTGTTTCATATCCATTGTTCATCAATCTGAATGGTTCATCCTCTTTCTGCCCTAAAACTCCCTTATCAGTCAAAATGCCTCTCAATGAATTATTGGCCCTGTAGTAAAGTTTTTATGCTATGCTGAAATCACCGAAATCTCATATTTTTATGTGTGCTTGCAATCTTATTTATCAGCTCACTAGCAAACAAATGCATCATTATTCTTCTCATGTCCAGAATGGTCACAAGGTCCAGCCCTCTGGATGTTTGTGCTCATAAAGGTGGCTGTATGTTCAAAGGTGTCAGACTGATTCATAACTTTGCTGGTCACTAACTCCAGAATAAACACAAGTCATCTCTAGCTTCAGCAGCCAGCCCTGAATGATAAAATGACCTCCTCTAATGCTTTAGGCTGCTCTGTGTTGGAAACTCTCACTCACACAACGGCCTGTGGGGCCACACAGTCTGTGACCAGGTTCCACTGCAGAATTAGGAAATGCTTGGAAAGCAAAGACAGACAGGAAGATGAAGATGTAATTATGTCTGTCTGTCAACTGGCAGCCAGAGACTTGCAATAGACTTCACTGATGAATGGAGCAGCTCTCTGAGTGGGCCTAGGGCATCATTCCCAAAGGCTGAGGATGAAAAGTCTCTGCTGCAACCTCCCTCAGCTTAAAGTGCTTCTTATGTCTTCATTAAAGTTAAAAATGTTCAATGTAAGTTTAATGTTAGATGCTGGGAGAGAATGACAAGCCTCTGGAACTTTCACATGCGGCTGTTGTGCTTTCACACCTGAGCAGTCAGAAGATGGTACACCCTGGTCCGTTATCAAAGGGCCCACTTGTCTCTGACCCTACCACAGGGGCAGCCTTCCTCCCTCCTTGCAAGGGACTGCTCTCCCCCAACGCCCTGAGGGATTCAAATCCCCCCTCAAAAGGGAAGAAATAGGTGGGACTCTGCCCACTCTCCTCCTCCACTCTGGTCCATTTAGCCAGCCGAGCAGGGGCAGGTTGCACGTGCCATCGTGCATGCTTTCCTGAGCTCTGGGAGGGACTCTTTGCCTGACACACAGTCCCCCGCTGGAGTTCCCACAGGGGTGATGTGGCTCTGCACTGCCCCTCCCCACGGTGAGGGCCATTGTCTCATTGCCATAATCTGGCCCTAAACTGGGAGACACAAAGGATAAACAGTACAACTAAACTAAACTCCAAGGGTCTATTTCATCCTGGAAGACTCTAAAAGGCCTCAAACCAGAGCTAATCAGCCCCACTGTAACACAGGCATGGCTGGGGGTGGGAGAGAGGCAGAGATCAGTTCCCTGTACCACAGTAAAGAGAGGGAAACTTTGGGCAAGGACACCAGAAAAAACCCCTGTTCTTACAAGCTGCACCATCAGATCTTTCATTTAGAGGAGGTCAGTTTTTAAGGTCTTGTCAGAAAGACTCCCACACACTCCATGTTGATCTACCTTGGAAGGGATGAAAGGCTAAATTGACATAGCTGGGATTTGAATCAGTGACTCGAGGGAGCGTAGGTATTTCAATCCTGAATCTTAGCCCACTAAGCCACTCCTCTGGCTTAAGTCACTGGGGTATTATGTATCAATGCTATCTCCTAGCAACTCGCTGCGCTCTGCTCTGATGAGTGGAAACGGCATGTAAATCTACAAATACATCTTGACTTAGTCCAAAGCTGATTTGCCAACAGAACGCAGCATGTGGAACTGAACAGGATTAACAGAGTAATTAAAGCAGTTCAATGGGCCAACATATCACTGATAATAATGAGTCAGACACTGTGTGTGAAGGGGGATGGGAATGAGACAAAGTACAACTGAGTGAGGTCAGCTGCCCTGTATTTCCCTGTTCAGGCATATAAGGAGCAACCTTATTCCCCTGCCTGGGCTACCAAGGTTGCAGGCAGTGGTGTGGAGCACAGCAGCCTCTGCAGGGCAACTTCTCTCTTTCCTGTGGTGGGGAATGGGCAAGCCGGCTGCACAGTGGCACAGCCTGGGCTCCACTTCTTCACCCAATGCACATACCAGCATGGAGGGGAAGGGATCCAGCCCAGGTATAGGGCTAATGCTGATTACTGCCCCCTTGGAGCAAGTGAGGAACCAGGCACCCTACTGGGGCTTGCTCAGTGATCCCCTTGTCTAAGTGTTGTTCTGGAAAGAGACTTGTCAGCGGTGGAGGCTTCTGAGGGAACAGCACGGTGGGGGTTGAAGAGAGGAAAACCGGTGGCCCTTCATGCAGAGGCTTCTCCCTCTCACCCCAAACAATAAAGTCTACTGCATTAAGAAAGATTTCCACCCAGACACCGCCCTTCCAGCTGTACCTCCACTGCTGTTACACAGCTGATATTCCAGGGGCATCTGACACACTATCAACGCTTTTGGAGTGAAGAACCTTTTGAAGAACGTCTAGAACTTGGATTTAGATGGCTGGTGGGGGATTATAGTGGGTGGGCAGAAAGGGTAACTGCAGTAAAAATATGTTCTCCGTGGGCCTGGTTCTACTCTGATGTACATTGATGTAAATCTGGAGCAACTCTACTGGTGCTAATCAACTTATAGCAGTTTAAACTGATTATGGATGAGAATTAGGCCTGATGTAGCCTCCTAGCTTGGTGTAAATGTAGACGATTTACAGTAGCTAAGGATCTGGCACATTAGATTCTGAGGCCAGAAGGGACCATTGTGACAGCTGCCCTTCTGCATAACAAGGGCCATATAGAGTTCCAGGCAGTGTTTCTCTCACGGAGCCAGGGCTGGCTCCAGGCACCAGCATCCCAAGCAGGTGCTTGGGGCGGCAATCTGCAAGGGGTGGCAGTCCTTGTGTTTTTGCCCCCAAGCAGCACGCTGAATTGCCGCCGCGGACGGTGGGGACAGTCCCTGTGCAGTTAGGGGGGCACATGTGTTTCGGCGGCAGCTTCTATGTTCAGCTGCCCATGGTGGCAATTTGGCGGCTTCTGTCGTCCAGCTGAAGACAGAAGCTGCTGCCAAATTGCTGCCACCATGGAAATACATGTGCTGCCCTAACGGCACACGGACTGCCCCCGCCTTCTCACAGCAATTCGACACGCTGCTTGGGGTGGCAAAAACAGTAGAGCCAGCCCTGCATGGAGCCCATAAATTGCATAGAAGCAGGAGCATCACAACTGAGTTTGAAAGCTGGGACACAGATAAGCTGCTGCAATGGAATGATCCCTTGGGAAAACATTGAAAGAAACAAAGCGGAGAATTTTGGGCACCACTGTAAATAAGCACAGTAGATAAGGCAGCAGAAGAAGAGCACTGGTGGCCAGCAGGTGGGCAGGGCAGCGGGAAGCAATCATGAGTGGCTATTGCTACACTCACTACTTGATGTTAATTACACTTGTTGAAATTCTGCATGCTCCTTTTAAGAAGTTCTGCAGGGAGTGCTGTTAAAACCATGCACAGTCTTCACTTTGAAATACTTTAATGCTGCTTTTGCGGGACGAACAACAAGAGAACAGACAGAAAATCTGTTTATATCTTCCAAGTACCGAGAGTGTCAGAAGACCCAGTCTGGATCTTACAGTCCTTATGGGTCAGATGGCGACTTCCTTTCTCATAGTGTAGTTATGCACGCTCATCAATCTGGCCCTATATCATGAGTAACACTACTGAAATCAGTGGTGCAAGTGAGATCAAATTCAGGGTGGTAGCATGTGGAGATAGAGCTTTTACATTGCATTCATGTTCGTGTACCAGATTTCTTAATGAAACACAGGAATACAGAAAAGCTGCTGACTGTGTATTGCATGATAATATCAGCCATTACTTTCTTAGCCCAGTATAACAATATAATACAATGCTTTCTATCAGCTTATATAGCTCCTGGTCGCTGGAGAGTCTGAGCACCTCACAAACAATGAATTTCCCCTCACCAAACCCCTTGAGGTACGGAAGTATCATTAATCTGATTGCACGCATGGAGAACTGAAGCACTGAGATACAGAAAGTGATTTACCCAAGGTCACTTGGGGAGTCTGTGACACAGCCAGAACTGAAGTAGGACTCTGAGTTCCCATTCAATGTGCTGACCACGTCGCCACCCTCTAACACATTAATTTTGTGTAGAATCATTTCTATAAAAACAGCTTCCCCCAAACTCTTTACAGCATTAAATACAATTATATAGGCAAAATACTTAGAATTTATTATTTTCAAAGCATAATCTTTCTCACACCCCAGGAGGTAAAATCATCCCCATTGAAGATGGGGAAACTGAGGCAGCGACTTGTCCAAAGTCATGCTTGCCTTGCAGGTCATTGTGAGTACTGAGATTAGAACTCAGAAATCTAGCTCCCAGTCCCAATTTAGTCTCCTAGTCTATATGCCTCTCAGTGTTATATACCATCAGAGAATTAAATAATAGCTGAGCTGGAGAGGAAAATTAAGCTGTACAGGCATGGAGGACAAGATATGGTTTCCAATGAGATTGGAAAACAGAGCCGGAGAGTTGATTAGTTTCATATCACTGTAGAATCTACAGATGCTAAATACCCTACTCTCAGAACCAGTTCAGATCAGAATATTGACTAGGTGGAATTGTTCCTCCTGAAATGCTCAGTAACCTTTTAGTATTTTTGTATGAGGAAGAACAAACCTCTCTTTCTGATGCTAAGTCTTAGGGAAGCCTGTATACAAAGCAGTTTGCTTTACTTTGCAAACAGGAGGAGAGACAAGGAAAGCCATCTGTGTAACCTAGGCCTCCACAATATTATATCCTCAGAGAGAGACATACAGTGAGACATTTGGACACACACACACACACAGAGAAAAACAAGGAGACAGAGTTGGAAGATTCTGGATGCTGAAACTTTTTTGAGATCCAGTTTTCCAAGCATATCAATCATTGCCAGTTTGCATCCTCACTAATTACATTATGAATGCTCTGTTATATGAAATTTATAATCTACTGCAATCTGACCGACCTAATCCATCAGACATGGCAAGTCATAAATTAGCATGTCTGCCTGAGTAATTGAAAAAGTGATCCAGTTTTCTGAAATTGATGTTTTCAAAAAAAAAATCACTTGTAAATTGTATCAGCAAAAGACAAGTGGGGATGGAAGTGTTTTTAATTTTATTTCATTTCCCACCAAAGTCCTGACGATGACAAAAGGCAGCTGCTGCTCTGTACCCCGCCAGCATCCCTGCCTGCCTGCCAAGTCTTACTGTCTTAATGTGCACCTAGAGTCCAGGAGGATTACATGTCACAAAGAATCCCCTTCATTTCACATGATGAAGAGGAATCTGTGTCTTGGCTCAGCTCTGCAGACTGTGCTGCTCCTTGATTTCTCGTAGCTACTGCCTTGCTGCATGCCAGACTGGAGAGGAGAGGACTGATCATGGCCAAGACCTCGAGTGGAGGTTGGCATGTCTTTAACTGAAAAGATAAATCTTAACTGGGGTGGGGAAAGGAAGATAAGGGATGATTATTATTATTTAATTGTTTCCCACGATTCCAAAGATCTGGACTTTTCAACATGGATTTCTTCTTCCCACATTTTATACAGTTGCCCTCTGTCATGGAAAAGTCTCACAAAGTGACCCATCTTCCAAGTGATTTCATCTGTATTTCATACACTTTTCAAGCAACTGGCATGTTCTCTTTTCTGGTTGGTCTGACTAGAGGATAGTAGCCTGCTACTGTCGCACTCAGCTCATAGAGGTACTCCTGTTGATCAAAGGGAGTTGTGTGTATGGCGCTGATGGGTCTAACCCTGTTGGTAGCACCCACAAGTCTCCTAAAAGGGGACAGTGTGCCTCTGGGTGTTTAAGATATTGAAAGCATCGTGGCCTGCTGGTAAGTGAACTATATTTTTGCCTGACTGGACATTATTGTATATTTATAGGCCATTTGCGAGAAAGGACTCAAAGAGGAGCAACTGAGAGGTAGGAAACGAGAAGGCCTAGCAATGATTATGCTGCCAGTTCTGCTAATGACACTGCCACTTTCCTTCTCTTTGCTAGCAACCGTAGAACAAGAGGTGGAAGGAGAGCGAGGAAGGGGTCCGTGCTAGTCACAAGATTGCTGGCAGTATTCAAATGAGAATCTGGTATATGTGATGAATGGCCATGATGATACACAGATACTGTGGAGATCAGTGCGCTGGAAATGGAGATAGTCAGATTAGCTAGGAACGTGCCTGTCTAGTCTGCAGGTGACTCCAGTTGTTACGTTCGAATCATTTTAGTTGTCCCCCACAAATAATGTTTGTGACCAACACAGTCTTGGTTGTGTCCATTCTGTGAACCACAGAAATGTTGGCAGACACCCCTTCCCTGCTTTGGCCTAAAGCTGCCTGCAGTCCTGTTCTCTGCTGGACATACGACGAGATTCCCAGCAGCGAAAGCAAAAGGCAGGGTGGATTGTTTGTTTGTTCTGGCTGGAATGCGACTAGCAACGTGATTGTTAAAAACCTTGGCAGAACCAACAGCAGTTCTCGAGGTCCCATCCCCCTAGCTGACCATTATTTGACAGGGATGCTTCAACAGCACTTACATAAGACATGATGTGAAGATAAACCTCCTTGTCAAGCTCTAGAGAGACCCTTTCTAAGTTTTTCTCTCTCTTCTGACTGTCTCACTTTTTTCTCTCAGGGACTCTCTGTGTAGTTTCTTAGAGAGCATCCATTACTGATTATCTGTGTGCATCAACATGTATTACTGAATAAAGCCACCCTCCCGTGAGACAGCATAGCTCAATTTATGTGTGTCAGTAGAGATTGGAATCAGTAGGGCTACCCCCAGAATTAGGTGCAACTCAGCATGAATAAGGGTATCGAAATCTAGTCCTAATGACATAGCCCCAGTCATGCAGGAGATCTGTATCTAAGTCAGGAATTAAACCCAGATCTTCTGAGTCCCACTCCTAAATCCTAATCCCCAAACCATACTTCCTTGGGAAGGGGTGAATGCTGTAACAGTAGCTGAATGGGCTGCTGTAGTGACTTTAACAACATGGGGTCTCAGGCTGCTCTCTGAAAAATAGATGGAAACAGAAGTTGAAAGGTCAGTATACAGAGTACTAGCAGAAGTACTTTTGCCTACAGTTCATATTTACCCTTCATATTCTGAAGACACACTCTTTGGGTACCATGATGCACAATCAGATAGAATATTGTTTGACTTTTCACTCTGGGTGTGCAACACCAATAACTAGTAGTGAAGGGCAATCCTGAAAAAGGTTCGGAAGCTCAGTTATAAAAACATCAAGAAGTCATTATTTGGAGGTGCACCTCCCTGATAAGAACACAGATTATCTTTTGCCACCATTCAAAACATAACACCAAAACAGTTCCAAGAAGCCTCATGCTTAGATCTCAGTGTACTGCCTTTGTTTTAATTCTGAGCAAGCTAAATTGAATGTTAACAACATCCTTAGTACTATACTTCATAGAGAAATATACAGAGCATCAGGGATATCTTTCTGGTGTTTCCAATTAACCAGAGGCATGGTCTTCGCTGTCTGCTTTATCCAAGGACAAAAGTAATTGGTTAGGATAGCAAATTGCCTTCCACTCCTGCAAATTACTGTTAGAACATCACAGTAGAAATAAAGGCCATGCTGTCTGAATTACTGCAGTGATATAGCTATAAATGAAAAGATGTTTTCTGAACTAATGTTGGGAGAGATTACTGAGATGCTACTGAGAGATATAAATTTGGGGGATTATTGAATAGGATTCAACTTTTTTTTTTTTTAAACTGAGGCGCACAATTCCTTTTCTCCTGAAAGTGTGATGATACATCCATCTTGCTAGGAGCTTCCTCAGAGGATATAAGTGAATAGTCAATCTTTAAGAACAAAGTGAAAACTGAAGGTAGAAATCTGCTATCATAGCAAGCTCTGCTCTAAAATGATGCACTTGGGGCTTCAAATTGGTATCAGTAATCCCTTTTCTGCCCTAAGGGCATTCCTATGCAACCATGAAAGTGACACGTGAACAGCTCTATGGCCATTTGCCATATGTATCTAGATTCAATAGACTTCTCTCTAATGACGGATGAACACCAGTGGTTCAGAGTGGAGGACTGGGGCGAATCAACAAAAGATGTTTATCTGAACGTTCAGAGTCTGCGAACTTGGTCTGGGATAGGATTTGAAGTGGTTGCTCAGCACATTTTCCTGACTAGAACCTGGAAGTGCGAAGGGCTTTGAAAACAGCAAATTGTTTTATTTGAGTATTTCTTAATCTCTATAGTATCATTTGTATTACAGTGTAGATCCTAAAGGCCCCAGTCAAGATCAGGGCCCCATTGTACTATGGGCTGTACAAATACAAAGTAAGACACAGTATAGCCCCCAGAGAATTTACAGTCTATATAGATGAAACAGGCAAATGGTGGTTGGAAAACAGAGGGCCAGGGAATTGCCCATAATAGGTCAGAGGAGAAGCTGTGATTAGAACTCAGGTCTCCAGAATATCAGGCCCACAGCCTAGCCATTGGATCAGGCTGTTCCTATACCACTGACTTGGGTCTGGAGTAGGGTGAAGGTTCATAAAGTTTTATTTATTTAGTCTGAACCACTCCACCATTCATTTGCACATGAACTGACTAATATTGTCTAAAGTATAGTAAACTCCAATGAACACATCCAATACGGCACTTAAGGGGTTAAGAGCATCACTCAACAATTTAATGGTAACCCAGAAAATATTAACATTGATTTTAAAAACTAACTGCCTTGGTATAACAACAAGAAAACAAAACCAAAACAAACGAGTGAGCCTTTCAAAATCCTACAAAGAACCAAAGGTGAACTTTCCGTTTATAACTCATCTCAGAGTACGTTATCATCTGGGGTTTATAGTGGGTCAAAAGTACATAAACCATCCATTCTGCTTTGTTCAGTTGGTTTAAGTGCAAATTCTCTGCCGTTTGCAGCCTTTACTGTGAATGGATAACAGCATGAAACTCTTCCTTTCTTCCAACCTGTATGTCTGGTTAGACTGTAAAGTCTTTGGGGAACAGACTGTCTTACTATGTGTTTGTACAGTGCCTAGTACTGATATTAGCTGGCGTATGGTCTTACCCTAATAATGAATAGTTGTTTAACAGGACTCTACCTCGCAGCCCAAGTCTCTTGTTTCAGGGTTCCTGGGCACTATATGCAGGGGCGGCTCCAGGCACCAGCGCACCAAGTGCATGCTAGGGTGGCAAGCTGCGGGGGTGCGGCCTGCCAGTCGCCGTGAGGGCGCCATGCTTGGTGTGGCAAAATACATAGAGCCGCCCCTGACCACGTGGCTTTTTTCACACATGGGGAACTAGCCAGCTCAAGGTCACACAGGAGGTCTATAACCTAGTCTGCCTTAACTATAAGACCAGCATCTCTGCTTACCTTCTCCTACCTGTGAAAACAAATCGAAAGTGTGGCTAGGTGCAGTCTGACAGCCTTCAAACATGCAGCTGTTAGCTGCAGTACACACAAGACAATCGAGGATGAGATTTCATATGCTATCAACACACAGCCCTTTGCTAGCATGTGAAATTTAATCTCATGTGCTCTGAGAAACACTGCTGTTTTTTCGTTTGTTTGTTTTTTCCTCAAAAAGTGGCCTTTCACATTACGTGTTTAATTACAAGGTTTGGGATCACAAACCACCATTTGTGCATGAAATTGGGTAACTAGGGACACAGTTCTCACAGCTCTCTTTTCGCTGGGTATTTGGACATGTTTTAAAAACGTCTGACATCTTGTGAGTGAACAGAAATACTGCCTCTCCTAAGGTACTCAATGTCACACACGCTCCTCAGGCAAATACCTGGGAGAAAAGAACAGGGCAACAGACTTGGGTTCTGTCAGACCAGCCAGGATTAGTACATTCCAGAGTCTAGCCTCATCCCCCTCTTCCTTCTAATTGAAGGATGGCTAATGAGATCCTCAGATGACCCCAACCTTTGTGGTAGCAGTGTGAGAAAATACCGTTTGCTCATGAGCACAGAACGAGGAAGAGGATCTTGCTAAAGCTATTGTCAATCATCACGCCTATCAGGACATAATTTGCTTATTTCTCTCGACTAGCAATGAACCTGTGGCACAACAAGCAAATGTGGATTAGGATTTGGTTGTGTTCTTATCTGGGGGGGCTTGATTCCTTCTCATTTCTACTCAAACAATAGACAGCTGTTAGGAATTTTTTAAAAGCAAGGAAGGCACTGGGCCTGATAAAATATCCCGTGAAATAATGGAAACAATTGTATATAGTTTAGCAGGGAGGGAACCAAAATCCAGGCATTTTATGAGTTAGAAAAATTGTAAGTCTCCCATGTGTATGGGGAGAATTGTAGGTCTGCAGACAGACTTCTGGGGAAAGATGAAAGGTCTCTCACCAAAGGAGGACTTGAGCATTTTTGCTCAAATACTGGCATATTGTCAAGAAGATTTTCTCTGTGATATGCAGTTCGCCATATCTAACCTCCAGTTTCTCATTATTTTAATTGTACTCTACAAAGCACTTAATGCATGTTCAGTACGGATTCAGCGAAACTGAAAGCAACTATGTCTACAAAACAAACACAAGCCTAAGACATTTAAGCCCTTGCATTAGGCGGGACTTCAACTATTCTCAGAGCATTTCATGTTGGAGATAGAGGGTAAAAGCTAGAGATGTGCACATAATTTATAATGAATAATCTTGCCTCTGTTCATGGAGTCCACAGACAGGTCATTTTGCTTGAACTTATTCACTGCTTGAAATTGTTCAATGAACTTTGTCATGAATTTAATTTATATATTGGTCCTTAACATTTGAAATTCAAGTTGAGTTTGCTTAGTTATGACTGGTCACATAAATCTCATAGGGCATATTTTTAAGAGCTCAGGGCAGATTTCCAGCATGCACAATTAGGGGCAGATTTTAGATGACCGCAACACCCACCATACTGAGCTCTTTTGAAAATTTAACTACTTATTTTGCTGGCTAAATAGCAACTAAGTACTTTAAAAAAAACCCTGCAAAAGCCTGTTTGTAGGGGCTGAGCACTTTTGAAGACTTGGCCAAGGATGTTCTTTCTGTTCCCTTTTGAATAAGCATAATGCTTGAAATTAGTTTTCTTCTGAGAATGCTCTCAAGGAGCTTAAAGGAATACCAGGAACTTAAACTACAGCCAGCCTAAAAAAAAATTAGTTAAAAATAAAGTTGGTCAGGAAATTATTTTTTCTCTCCCATGAAAAATGTAGCCAAAACCATTTTTTCCCCCCTCTTTTGTCAAAGTTTTTCTTCAATATGTTTTCGGTTTTCATTATAAAAATCAAAAAACCTGAAAGTGTTATATGTGTTAGGTTTTCAGCTTACCCCAAAATTTTAGTTTTCAATTTTTAAGAAAACAATTGCAATTTGTTCTTAAGTTTCAGTTTAGCTGAAAATCCAGTGTCTATTAAAAATAAACAAACACTGCCTCCCCCCCCCAAAAAAAACCATTGATGGAAAATATTTCAGTGAGTTCTAATTAAAAACAGTGTCTCATACTATGTCTGCCTCCAATCCTTTGTGGTTTTTTTGGTGAGATTCTCCTATTTTTAAATTACTCCCTGCTGCAGTGTGAAGAGAACCTGAGTTGGTGTGACATGGGGTGAAAATGACTATACTCAAAATGCAGTCATATGCACAAAGGGTGATGGTTTCAAAAGTGTTGTAAGGACCTAGGAACTGAAATCACTGAAAATCAGTGAGATTTAGGGTATATCTCCACTTCAAATGCTATGGGGTGGAAGGATAGTTCAAGGATAGTTTGAGCAGCAGCCTGCTAAACCCAAGATTGTGAGTTCAACCCTTGAAGGGGCCACTTAGGGATCTGGGGCAAAAATCAGTACTTGGTCCTGCTAGTGAAGGCAGGAGGGGCTGGAATCAATGACCTTTCAGGGTCCCTTCCAGTTCTATGAGATAGGTATATCTCCACATATTTATAATTTTTTTTAATGGCACAGCCATTTCAGTAGTTAACCCACCTTCCCGAGAGGCACTAGCTGGGCTGATGGAACAATTCTTCCATTGACTTAGCTCTGTCTACACTGGGGGCTAGGGTGGCATAGTGAAGTCCCTCTGGGGTGTGGATTGTTCACATCCCTGAGAGACATAGCCCTGCTGATAGAAGTTTTCAGTGTAGACCAACCCTTAGACTTCTATGCCACTCAGGAGCTCTTGAAAATTTTACCCAAAGTAAATAAAGTGAAAAATAAAAAAAGGGATATTTTTCTCTAATTGCTTTCAGTTATAGCTAGGGTGTTACACAAGTACAAGTACAAGTTACAAAGCAATAGCAGCTGTAAAGTATTTTCAAGGAAAAGTGAGGTTTTTAGTTGGTTAAGATTCACGTTTCACAATTAGTCATGAGCACAAGCTTAAATGTGGCTTTCTTTCAAGTAGCTATGCTAGTGAAGCCACCAGGTGAATGCGTTTGGAAAGTTATCACAAAAGGGGCAAAACTATTATTAGCATCAATCTGCTGAACAACATTTAGGATGAAATTCACTCCTTTATAGAGGATCAACCTAAGTAGGTGCAAATTAGGATTTAAATTGTACCTAAGTTTTACCTTGGGATGAATTTCACCTTGAGTTAATACTTGTAGTAATTTTTTGAAGTATTTGCCTAGCCCTAGCCAAAGCAAAGCTTTCAACGCTAAAGATATTTGTTTTTCAAAATGACATTTGTTCAAAGGGTCGTTGCAGGACAATGGATGAAGAACAGGAAGGAAAGTTTAATTAACCCTGAATCTCTCCCAAAGTAATATGGTGTGTGGGGTGGTGGAGAGAAGAGGGTCAGATGTTTCAGTTAGACCTTCGCTTGCTCTTTGGGAAAGCTCTAGAGTAAAAGTCAGGCTAGAATTTGATTTTATACATGACTTTCCATCATCGAGCTGTCGCAAGACACGATGCAAAGAGATTAATTAGATCAGCGTTGCCCAAACTGTGGAAGGCTGACCCTCCAATTCAGTCAAATGATACTCCCATCCAATGTAACTCTACCAAGTGTTGTTAAAGGCCTACACATCTTCAGTTATATGTTTTCTACTTTCTTTCCCCTCACTTAGGGAACCATTAGTGTCAATCTTCATAGCATTGTTATGAGCTGGGTTAAACCTTGTTATGGGCTGAGTGGAAACTGATGGGTGTGGATGTGTCTTCACTCAAGTTTGCTATGAGGAACTGTAAAGGGGCCTTACTTCAAACAAGGCCTAATGGAATCTTCCCAAAACTAGCACCGAATGGATGGAGGGTTGGTGCGCACACAAAAAACGGTGAGAGATTCGGGGCAGAGCGAGAAAGCAAAGCAGCAGCCTGCGTGACCCTGAAAGAAACCTAGAGAGAGATTCTGGGTTCTGGGGCCAGGCTGAGAGAAGCCTATCAGCAAGACACTGCTCCTTTTGTTTTTGGTGTTTTTGGTTCCTGCTGAGTTCAGAGAAGCAGGACTTTGTAGCACAGAGACTACCCGACTCTATCATTGGTTTTCACTCCCAACTGGAACAGCCCCTCAAGATCCTGCACTTTGACTAGCCACTGAGTTAGCAAAGGGGCAACAATGATACTTCCCCGCTCCTTTCTTACCTTTCAATGAAAAGTGAAATAGTTGGCAATGCATTTAAAATATCATTGGGATCTGAGTTAGCAGCCATTCAGATGGATGAACCTGTTCACCCCTCAGAGTTTCAGGCTCTCTGCAACCTCAGGCAGAAGTCTCTTCATTCTTTACACTCACTATGCTTTGATTTTTTTTTCTATGTTCATAACAGCCAGGGAGGCTTTTGCCTGAAGGGAAGCTGAGACTGAAGAACAACTGAGACATCTGTCTATTCCCTGCCCCCACCCTTGGCTAATATTTGCACACAGAACCTCACATTTTTGGTAAAACGCATTAGATCATAACATAGGCATTCTATAGGTCCCCATGGCATTTGTTAAGCACTCAGCAATGTCCTAGACAGAGTCTTTACATCAGAACTAGAACTGGTCAGAAAACTAAAATTTTTCACCCCAAGAAACTTTTGTTCAAAAAGCCTTTATTTGAAAACTTTCTGTGGAAAAATATTAGTTTTCCCATGGGACATTTTGAATCAATTCAAATGATTTTTATTTCAAACCAACATTATGAAACAAAACAACCCGGGGCTCAAATAAAACAATGTTTGAAATAAAAATGGAACAAAAGGTTTCATTTCAAAATGTTGATTTGAAACAGAAATGTTCATTTAGAAATTTCCCATGGGAAAACTGAAATTTTCCATCAGAACTGACATGTTTCTGCCAATGTTATTGTAGTTGTGTCAGTCCCTGAAGAAGAGCTTGTAGTAAGTGACGGCCCTGATAAAGGCCCAGTATGGGGCCTGAGGCCTGAACTAAAGTAATGGTCAAGACTTTGCTAACATAAAGCAAAGTGAAGCTGTGAGCCAGAGGCAGGCCCTGCTCACAGAAGCTGGCAAGGAAAGGGCTGATGCTACAAGAAGATACGTACCTAAAAGGTACTGAACACTAGAGATCAGAACATTCACATACTTGCACATTCCATACAGATAACAAGGAACAGGCCGACCCATCCCAATGACAGGGGCAAAAGGGTAAAATGATGGATAGAGTTGTTTTGATCGAACCAACATGTACAAGGTGAGAGGCGGCACCTTACTACGTAGAGGGGTTGTACCTTACTGCGTTTGTACCTGTGTATAAAAATGTATCCCTGGGGGGATGTCTTTGTCCGGCCGAGGGGGTAATGGAAAGTCCCGCCACTGACTGAGCGGAGTCCATTGACTGGGGACACTTTCTCGTAGTATGCCCTGTAGAGTAACAATCTGGAGGGAACTGCAATTGTGTCCATACGGCAATAAACCTGGCCGACGTGCCTTCGTACCTTACTAGACTCTGTGGTCATTGGGGGTTCTCTTCGGGTCTGCTGTGTCAGCTATCTGCGCAGAGCTGGGGCAGCACACAGAGGGAACACATGCACGCAGCCGAGTGATACCAACAGAGAGAGAGCAGAGCACCACACCGGTAGCATCTGACAACACACCTCTGACAACAACACCTCTGACAACAGAGCTCTGTGTGAGCTTGAAAGTTTGTCTCTCTCATCAACAGAAGTTGGGCCAATAAAAGATATTACTTCATCTACCCTGTCTCTCTAATTTTGCTGCCAAGAAATTTGGTTTTGACAAAATTATCTATTTCTGTGGGGAAAACTTTCCACATACAAAATGCTGACCACTTCTTATTAGAGTCAGTTTTGACTGACGGAGTGTTGATCAAAGCATCAGGTTTATCCCTGATTCTTCCCCTTGTAAAATGTTCTGACTTGTAGAAGTTGCCTTTGGTTCTCGGTGTTACTATTATCATTATTGTTATTTTTTCATTAAGCACTGAAAGTTGTTTATCACTACACAATTCATTAAGGAAGACAAGTCAAGCATCAACCTATCATCCCATATCATTATTGTCGGTGTGCTTCAAGGCACTGGAGCACTTGGTCCTACAGCACCTATTACCCAGCCTGGAGAGAATTTTGAGCCCTGGCCAAGCTGGCTTTCGCCGAGACCATAGCACATGCAATCAAGTACTCGCACTGACTACATTTGTTGAAAATGGCTTCCAGAGAAACTTAAAAACTGGCGCTGTTCTTATCGATCTAACAGCAGCGTACAATATGGCTGGCACACTGGCCTGCTCATGAAGGTATTATATTGGGTCACAGGCACCGCTGAACTGTTCCTCTGCGATAGGCAGTTCAGAGTCCATATGAGGGAGAAGACAAGTGCTTGGAAAGACAGAGCAATGGTTTACCCCAGGGCTCTGTGCTTTCACCAACCCTGTTCAACCTTTACATCAATGACTTGCTAACAACGGAGTCACGAAAGTTCATTTACGCAGACGACATCTGTTGCGGTACCCAGGCCTGGCTGTTTCACAAGCTTGATGCCACCTTAAACTGGGACATGACAAAGTTGGCTAACTACTGTAAGACTTGGCACCTCCAGCCAAGCATCATAAAAACAGTCTCCAGTTTGTTCCATCTTCATCAGGCTAGCACGACCCGAGAACTGAATGTTTATCAGAATGGTCAGAAGGTGAAGCATGAAGTAGAACCAGTCTATCTAGGTGTGACCTTAGCCCGCACACTGAGTTACCATGCCTACCTGAAGAAGACAGCAGCTAAAGTTAAGATGTACAATAATCTTCTTAGAAAACTGGCAGGTTCGTCATGGGGTGCTGGTGCTCCAACTTTGCGGATGCCAGCTCTTGCCACCTCGTATTTGGTGGTGGTGTACTGTGCACCAATTTGGGGTTGATCATCACACACCAAACTGGTGGATACGCAGTTACATGCTGCCATGCGTATCACCTCCAGCACCCTGAGTCCGACTTCACTCCCATGGCTTCCAGTTCTGAGCAATGTTGCTCCTCCTCATATCAGATAGAGGTTGCCACTGGCAAGTTACTGGAGAAAGTATGAGCCAACTCAAGCCTGCCGCTGCACAATGACTTTTTTAAACCATCAGCTGCATGTTTGCTGTCATGTTGCCCATGTTGTCTCATCCGCCACGCCAGGATATTCGGGTGAAAACACTCTGGCGAGAGGAATGGATCTCTGTTATAAACCCCAACCAGTCTCTCATCACCAACCCCACAATTTGCCCACCTGGTTTTGACCTGCCCCGTTGCCAATGGTCCCTGTTGAATAGCTTTTGGATTGGGCAAGGTCTCTGTGCAGCTAACCAGTATCGCTGAAGTCTTCGTGACAGCCCTTTGTACAGCTATGGCACAACACAGATGATGATGTACATTCTCAAGGAATGCCTGCTGACTAGGTTCAGCAGTGGCCTAGAAGAACTGCATCATGCCACTGAAGATGCCATCACTTGGCTAGATGACTATGTGCACACTAAATAAATGAGGAAGACAAGGTCTCTGAGCCATAGCGCTTTCAGTCTAAATCCATGATCCAGCAAAACATATGAGCACCTGCTTACCTTTATGCACTGGCTACACTTATGACTACTCAGGTGCATGAAGTTAAGCAGGTGCTTAAGAAATTTGCTGGATGGGGCCTAAGTTAAACAAACTATACTGATCAGACACAAAGTGGTGGACCAATAAGATCCAATCTCAAAACAGTTACGCTTTAAAAATAACTTTCTCCCTTTTCCCTTGGTGGATTATCACAGCAGAAGTGAATTTGAAGCAGAGATTTGAGTGAAGAAAGGATGTGACTGCGATATTACAAGACATGTTAGATGAGCTCTGTGTGGCTTGAAAGCATGTCTCTTTCACCATGAAAAGTTGGTCCAATAAAAGATCACCTACCTTGTCTCTCTATATTAGAAGACAGACTATTCCAGGCATCTGGAACTGAATGGAGAAGACAGGATACAGTGAAGGCAGTAGGTCAGGTGAGCTTGGACATAGTCAATAAATATTTGATAGTTTAATATCTCCTCCAAAAGATGGGTCTGTAGGGGACTGATTCTGCTCCCTATGAAGTCAATGGGAGTCTTACTATTGTGACTGATTCTCATCTCACATACTTGGGGGTAGATTCCTCTCACATTCACTGGGATGAAGCAGTGGAGTTACATCTCTAGCACTCTACTGCCATCACTTGATGTCCCATTGGTTCAGAGTTGGCTATAACTAGAGCCCTACCAAATTAACGGTCCATTTTGGTCAATTGCATGGTTATAGGATTTTAAAAATTATAAATGTAATGATTTCAGCTATTTAAATTTGAAATTTCGCTATGTTATAATTGTAGGGGTCCTGACCCAAAAAGGTGTTGTATGTGTGGGTGGGTGGGCGGGGGAATCGCAAGGTTATTGTAGGAGGGGGATTGCAGTATTACTACCCTTGCTTCTTCACTGGTGCTGGCAGTGCTGCCTTCAGAGCTGGGCAGCTGGAAAGCGGCAGCTGCTGGCTGGGAGTCCAGCTCTGAAGGCAGAGCTACAGCCAGCAGCAGTGCAGAATTAAGGATGTCATGGTATGGTATTGTCATCCTCACTTCTGCACTGCTGCTTGCAGAGCAAGGCCGTCAGTCAGCAGCCACTGCTCTCCGGCTGCCCAGCTCTGAAGTCAGTAGGGCAGAAGTAAGAGTCGCATGGTATGCTATTGCTACCCTTACTTCTGCACTGCTGCTGGTGGAACGCTGCCTTCAGACTGGATGCCGGGCCAACAGCCACTGTTCTCCAGCCCCCCAGCTCTGAAGGCAGTGCAGAAGTAAGGATGGCAATACCACAACTCCCCTAAAATAACCTTGTGACCCCCCCGCAATTCCCTTTTGGGTCCAAACCCCCAATTTGAGAAAAACTGGCCATCCCTGTGAAATCTGTAGAGTATAGAGTAAAAACACACAAAAGACCAGATTTCACGGTCCATGATGTGTTTTTCATGGCCATGAATTTGGTAGGGCCGTAATAATGACACATTGCACAACTGCTTGAAAGCACAGTACACTAAGCCACACTTTGGGACTTTCACTGTGCTGTAGATTCACATGTGGCTTGCTGTGCTCACTGTTCAGATAAGCCCTAAGGTGCCTGAAACTCAGGGACTTAAGTAGACTGAAAAAAGCAGGTCAAGGGTACTATCAATAGAGATGGGTTACCAAGTGCATTAACCTTGGTCATGGTGTAAAGTGCTCAGACCAGTGTTTTATGGGGGAATCAAAGTGCTCAGGTAACTGAGATCAGTGACTGTTTGTTCTTATACAACTCTTTTACAACTCCTGCCTGCAAACATACTAATGAAGGCAGTGCCCTCTGAAAGATAAGGTCAGAATACATAAGAACAGATATACTGGCCATCTAGCCCAGTAACCTGTCTTCTGACAGTGGCTAATGCCAGGTGCTTCAGAAGGAATGAACAGAACAGGTAATGATCAAGTGATTCATTCCCCCATCACCCAATCCCAGCTTCTGGCAAACAGAGGCTAGGGACACTTCAGAGCATAGTTTTGCATCGCTGCCCATCCTGGCTAATAGCCATTGATGGACCAATCCTCCATGAACTTATCCAGTTCTTTTTTTGAACTCTTTTATAGTCTGGGCCTTCACAACATCCTCTGGTGCAGTAATGGAACTAGGTAACTTAAAGAGGCTGATTGAACATCAGTTCAACTTCAGAATCATTAAAAATAATCTTTGCAGTATGAACATTTCCAGGAAAGTGATAAATGTTTTGTTTACCTACAGTAATTTTTATTATCTGGAGCAGTTTCAGCTTTTTGGGCAGACAGAAATGTAGACAAAGCCAGTCTATGTATTTTGATCATTCCATCCATCCGAGCCAAATCCTTAAAAACCAACCAACCTACCAGTAGCATATATATTTATTCAATCATTTTTTCTGGTGTTTGCCATATTATGTATTTGCCAAATACTTTGCCAGTTATTTAGCTGGCAACATACTCAAAAACATTTAGTCAAATAAGGTTTTTAATAAAAAACATTGGCAAGGTAATCGGTTCAGCTAATAGTGTTCAATCCATTCTGCTCTACTTCTCTATGCAGCTCTTCTATTCTAATTCACAGAGCATCTGTTACTGTAGGATCTAGACATTATATTAGTAACATTCATCAAGGTATATGCATTACGTGCTATATTTTCTGTACCAGTCTGAGCTCTAAGGAAGTGTGCTGGCCCATTGAGTATGCACACATCTTAGTATGTGTCCTTTTATTTAATGTTAACAATTATCTTTATGATCTTTTAAAGAAATCAATATTTAGCATTTGAGAAGACATGATTTTTGGGCTGTAAGAGTGTGACTCATCACTGGTTCTCCCTCTTGTGGCCAGGCAGGGTGTTGCAGGGCCTTCCCCTCAGTTGTTTCTGTCAAATTGCAATTCAGTAGCCCACAACTTCTTGTGACATGTCCCTCAGATCAGGTCATAAATAGTCCCATCCCTTCCTGGGTAAACCAAGAGTCCACCAAATAGTCCACCGACCTCACATTGGGTCCTCAGCCCGACTCTGGACTCACTAATCCTTGCCCCTGGCATCAGGGAATTTTGATAGTCCTTACGCCTCATGTGAGGGTATTTCCTCAGTGGGTCAGAAGGGGAACTCAGGCCTTCCCTCTGCTCTGGGCTCTAGTCCAGGGTCGCTTTCATGAGCAGCGAAGGCCTGATTATGTAGATCCCTTGCTCCTTCCTGGACCATTTCCTACCTTGCCCTGTCGTAGGCTTTTCACATATACTCCTGGGTTCTGTAGGATCAATACAACTTCTTGCTGTGCATAGCAAATGGCTTCCTTTGTGCAGCTCTGTACAGTGACTAGGCAATATCAACTATTATTGTATATAGCCCATCTGCATGAAGTCCTTTTTACTCTCCAGCCTAGTCCTTCAGAGATATGTAATTTCAGATCTTCCAGGTAAGCAACCCCATCACCGTCAGCTTTCTCCTACCTACTAGCTATTCTTATAGTATCTTTCTTTTGGAGTTGGTACTGTTGTTGTTATTTAGTTGGATTTCAGTGGCACCCATGGGCCCAAATCAGGATCAAGACCCAATTGTATTAGGCACTGTACAAACACATAGGTAGAGACAGCTGCCTATCCCAAAGAACTTGGATTTTATGTGGAAAAGACAGATGAAAGGTGGGAGGGGAAACAGAGATGAAGAAAGATGCCCATGGATCACATAACAGCTCATGTGCAGAGCCAGGAATTCACATCAGGTCTCCTGAATTCCAATCTAGTGCTCTATGCACTAAACCACACTGCCTCAATGTACCAGTCTTTTAAGGCCCACTACCTAGCCTGGGTGCGACCACAGGGCACACACCCACTCCAAGTAGCATGGAGTGCACCTGTTTCTCCTTCTCCAGCACTGGGCAGTTTGTTCCAAACATATTTTGTTTTGTCACTGGGCAAATTTTAATGAATGAGTTTTGAACAACTCTAGCACTGGTACACCGCTAACCCTAATGCCACAATACATTAAACTAGGGTTTTCTGTAACTATCTTCTGACCTGCGAACCATCTACATTGTTAGACTTTCTGTTTACAGCTCATCGCTTAGTTAGTTGTGGATGAAGTGCTGCCATCTACTGGGTATAGTAGGAAACAGTTTTCTGCAAATTAAAATCACACCACACCGTATTAAAGCAATCCTATGGTATGAAAATGTTAAGTGCTGTTAAGTCTAAATCCCCTCACAGACTTCAAACTAGTCAATACCAGCAGAGCTGGGGAAGAAATGGTTTTCCTGTTCCTTGAAAATTTTTGAGATAATGAAAAATGTTCCTTCCTGTCGTGAATCAGGATGAAAAGTTTCACCAAAATAAAAATAAAAAAAAAATATTGGGCTAATCAAAATACTTTGTTTGATTTCAACCATTTAAAATTTTAATTTATTCAAAAACCCAAGTATAATTAGCTTATCTTTTGAAATGAAGTCATTTTGAACTGGAAAACAGGAATATTTTGTTTCAAAAATGTCAAAATAAAACTTTCACAATTTCAATTTTTTTTTCCAAAAAATGTTTGAGTTGAAAAATTGTTGAAACTGACCCTTTCCCTTGAAAAGTTTCAATTGTGATGATTCAGCATTTTCCAAGGGAAAAAATGTTTCATCAAAAAATTCCCCATCAGCTCTAAATACCAGATGAATAGACACATATATGCAGCATAGTTTCTGCTGTGTATCAAAGTACATTGCTTTTTTCCCTCAGCAAGACAACACACATTTCTTAATACAAGTCAAAATACCTAACCTTCTAAATACTCTTACAACAACTGCATATTTAGGATAAAAATTTAAGATAAAGGCACATTTAGAACTCTATGCAAGGATCTCTACTGCTCTGGAGTGTGTCTCTGAGTGTCAGATCAAGTGTCACACTAGAGCAGCAATTTACTCCTCAATCGTGTCAGTGATGCAATATCAGAATTTTACTATAGATAGAACTATCTGCATCTCAAAGATCTTTCCAGATATGCAAAGTGGAGCTGCACATCCCAAGAGGGAAACAAGGAATGGAAGAAGAGGTGCTAATGGATCAATGGAAATGGGCTGGATTTCTATTGGTGTAAATTAGCATTGGTCCATTAAAGTCAATGGATCTGATTCTCATTGACACTCAGGCTCATTCACACTGCCAGGGCCTTTATAGAAATGAGAATCAGGTCCACTGAATCTATGCTGGTTTACACCAGCAAAGGATCTGGGACAAAAACCGTATACTCTTTACATAGCTATGCTTTGGATAGGCAAGGAATACAGAATACGCCACCTGTTCTTACTTACTTGCCTATGCAGCACCATGCACACAGCTTGCAATATATAAGTAATAATCATTCTGTCTCAACTCATGTGTAGACAATCTAGGAGGCAGGATGCCACATGAGGAGATATTTTACTAAAATAACTCTTGAAATATCTTTGTTAAACATAATTTTCAGTTCAAAGACATGTGCCTTTGAAAATCTCTTGCTTTGACATGTCAGGTGGAGAGACAGTAATGTGTGATATGGCATGTGTCAGCATGTTTGACATCATGCAAATGACACTTTACAGCTCAGACATAAAAGAACATGATGCTTTTTCAATGATTTATTGGGGGGGAACTGCATTATCTTCAAATAAGTTTGGAAAATGACTAAAGCATTGTCAAGTAACTGCAATCGATTATTAGACAATCACATGGGATGGAGGATTATCAAATTCAGTATTTGACAATTACCATTGCTTTGCTTTTGAAGGTGGATTTTTTTTTAATATTTCAGATGCTATTTTTACTATCTGATTCATTTCTTCCCCTTTTAAGATATTTTCTGTTCTTATTTCCCTCCTGACTTTAATAACCCACTTTATTATTTTCATGGTGACCAGTTAAATCTTCTCATGTGGTGTATTCTGATTAAGGCAGTTTAAAATATTATTATTATTTTGATCCTTTTGTGTACATCTAGTTTTTTTTTTCCAGGTGGCTGCTCTGTTTGTTCTTCTTTGTTTCCTGCTGAGTTCCAAAGTACCTTTATTTTACAGATGGTTATTATTATTATTTTTTGTATAGTCTTCTCCATAGATACCATCTAGCAAGCTGGTAAATTACTTTTTGTAACCCTGAGTTTATATGCTTGACATGATTTCTCTATTTTACTATACAAATACAGCTGGATTGTTGAAAGTTCAGGTGCAGGACATAAGAGAACATGAATAAAGTCATGCTAGACACTTGCAATAGTGGAAATCTGAGCTCTTTGCTCCAGTTGAAAATATAGAAGAAAGGAAAAGATTAAATACAAAGGCCTCATTCTACTCCTATTTATACAGCTGTAACTCTGTTGGCTTCAGTGGAGTTACTCCCAGTTTATGCCTGTGTGTGTGATATCAGAATCTGACCTTTAATCTTCTATACAGACTGTGGGTTTGACTCTAATCTATTGAATGGGAGTAATTCCACTGAAGTCAGTGGAAATACTTTGGTATAAAACTTGTGTGAATGAGATCAGAATCAGGCTCCATGTTCTCAGTACCAGCTATTATCTGTGTGTTAGTGGTGGTGCTAACTTACAGTTTAATTGTCTAGATCACTGGCTCAAGCTTATAACCATATCCCATTTTTAATTACCATAGAAACTTTGCTTTCCCTCTTGCTGTTTTTATTAATAATTTCCATACACCCAGCTTACACACTCTTCCTTGGCTGCCACTGAGGGCTGAAGCTGCAAGAAGCATATTGGAGGCCTCAGTGGCAGAGGGAAGACGTGTGATGGAAAGTAAAGCAAGTGTTCAAAGCCAGCTTTGGTTGCTGCACTGGGCAGACTGCGTCCTCTTCACACATGGATTTGCCAAGTTAAATACAATTTAACCTCTTAATCCCCCATGAAATTGGTGGGTTTACAGCTAAAGTTTGAGGTCTGATGCTGCAATCCTTAGGTAGAACTGCCATCAACTGCAATGAGCATTATTATTGGTATTATGAGAGTGTGACAGTCAGCAGCAACCCCCTATAATAGCTGGCAACCATCAGGGAAAATTGGACATCTCACGGACACAATAGCCTGAACTTGTAAACTGTCTTCCCTTATCAGTCTTGAGGCAGTTGAAGCTGGTCCTAAGCCAGTTTTTGCTGAGCAGATTGCAAAAGTGCAGGGTTTGCTAACCATCAATCAAATGCTAACACAACCGAAGCATGTGTGTGAGTGTGTATAAAAAATTCTTGTTTTTTGTATGGAGTAAAGTTTTTTTGTACCAAGGTACAGAACTCTCCTTTCTTCTGCAGGATAAAGCAACCTTTCCTTATCCCTGTCTGGCTGTCATTGGCTCTCAGCTGGGCGGACTCGACATTTCGGTAACAAGAGGACCCAGCTGAGACTGGGGATCCATTCGGTCAGGCACTGGCCATGCACATAGTAAGAGACATTCCCTTCCCCAAAGGTCTTACAGTAAATGGACAAGACAGACCAGCATGGGAGGGCAAACAGGGCACAGAGAGGTGCGGTGATAGACAGCAGCGGAATTTAGGTTTCCTGAATGCCGTATTCACTAGGCCACATTGCTGAACAAGTAATTTAGTAAAAAGCGACAATGAGTCCTGTGGCACCTTATAGACTAACAGACGTATTGAAGCATAAGCTTTCGTGGGTGAATACCCACTTCGTCGGATGCATGTGGTGGAAATTTCCAGAGGCAGGTATAAATATGCAGGCAAGAATCAGTCTAGAGATAATGAGGTTAGTTCAATCAGGGAGGATGAGGCCCTCTTCTAGCAGTAGTGGTGTGAACACCAAGGGAGGAGAAACTGCTTTTGTAGTTGGCTAGCTATTCACAGTCTTTGTTTAATCCTGAGCTGATGGTGTCAAATTTGCAAATGAACGAAGTTCAGCAGTTTCTCTTTGGAGTCTGGTCCTGAAGTTTTTTTGCTGCAGGATGGCTACCTTTAAATCTGCTATTATGTGTCCAGGGAGGTTGAAGTGTTCTCCTATAGGTTTTTGTATATTGCCCATCCTAGCCACCATGGATGTGGAGGCTCTCTACGCAAACATCCCACACACAGATAGAATACAAGCTGCCAGGAACAGTATCCCTGATGATGCCACAGCACAACTGGTTGCTGAGATCTGCGACTTTATCCTCACACACAATTATTTCAAGTTTGGTGACAATATATACCTCCAGACCAGTGGCACCGCTATGGGCACCCACATGACCCCACAATATGCCAGCATTTTTGTGGCTGACCTGGACAAATTTGCAAATTTGACACCATTGTTGCTTTTTACAGATCCAGACTAACACGGCTACCCTGCTGATACAAGTCATTTAGGGTTCTCTTGAAAGCAGTTAACTGTAAACACTGGGGGAAAATTCTGCCCTCTGTTCCACCAGCATAAGCCTGTAGTAACTCCATTCTTATCATTGCACCAGTGTGAATAGGAGCAAAATTTAGTTCATTATATAAAGCTGCACAAAGACTTCAAAATATTTTTGAGAACTATCCATTCAGTTTCTTATATTAATTAATTCTGATTGTGCTCACTCACCTGTAGCTGCTTTCCACAAAAGCTCAAGTGAAAACATTTACTAGCAGGAATATTTGCAGCAACAATGGATTATGAGCAAATAGTGGAAAATATTCATGGAAAGTGAATTTTGAAAGTGTTACTGTTAGTATTCACACAAGAAATCTGATTCTAAGCAATATGCTAATCCAGGCAGAGATCAGAAACATACCATGCAATCTAGTGGCCAATCAAAACTAACAAATATTGGTGAAATTTTGAATATCAAATAAATGCAACACAATAATCTACAGAGAAGGATTTGGCAGAGTTATTTGATGAACAACATGGAATAAATAATAAATCTGAGAAAGTTTTAAATTGTTTCCAGATACTGTTGAAAAATTAAAGAGGTGAAGTTTTTGAAATAGATTATTTGCTGCTAATACATACACATATACACAGATTTGTTTGTGAATCCCTTTGCTCTCATAACTGAAATCTTGGCTGTACCGTATCTATGCAGATCACAGTAAACCTGACCAATTGAGTGAGTCTATCTTAAAAAAACAACACTGACACAGGCAGACAGGAAATCTTTGGGGCAAAAGTTTGTGTCGCCAAATCTTGTATTTCCTGCATGCATGTAGAACCAAACTGTATTGACATTATAGGATTATAAAATAGGATCACTTACGCTGTCCACTTTGTACTAGCATTATAGCTTCACGTTGATATTTCCAGCAGAGCAGCTGCTTATTTTATTAGCTACAGAGATTCACTGCACATCTTCAAAATGCCCTTTGCACCATGTCTTCATTATAGGATTCAGTACAGCTGAGCAAATACAACTACTGTAATATGCACTAAATACAAGAAGATAATAACACCAGGATAAACTCTGATTATTTATAGTGTACACAGTGAAGGAAAAATATAGAAGTTCTTTGCAAATAGGAAAAAAAGGGAAAATGTATTTAAACTCTACTATGGAGGCCTAGTGAACCTTGTTTAAAGGATTACCATTCCTATAACCTCTAAGAAATAGACTTTAGCAAAGGCCTACATGCAATTCCTTCCTTGGTATATTTCAGGGCTGCTCCTCAGTTGGAATTCTTAATATTGTGGTCAGCTAGGAACAACAGCTGTTTATTATTTGTCAATTAGCTTCAAGTAATGCATCCCCCACCCAGAACAGCTTAATTTTTTTCACTTACCCCCATTTGTCTCTTGGATGTTTGAAGCAAAGGTTCATTTTGTCCTGCAGCAGAACAGATTCTGTGCTGCTGCTTTGTATTGTCTCACCTAGTCATAATAAGTGTCCTGACCAGAAGGAAGTGGAAAACAATACGTAAAACAAATGCAGAAGCCCAGGAGGAAAGCTACACCCCAAAGACCAGCACTAATAGCAACCAAGAGAGAGCACGCCTCCTCATTGCTAACTTTTTCCAGTGGTGCCTCTGTAGTTCTTTTAGAAATTAAATTCTTTATGATGCAATTTCTGTTGTAACTTTTCCTCATTCCCATTGCAAACAATTCTTCATAGTTAGTATTGACCCACAACAAACTATTTGATGCAAGGTTTTTTTTGTACCCAAATAAGCAAATTAAAGCAAAATATAATTTAGTGGCTGTATTGAAGCCAGTTGACATCATTAAGAGCATACTCTCAGGGAGGAAGTAATTATTAAAGGTGCATTTTTCCATAATGATGTATTTGAAAGCGCTATCTGAAAACTGAATGTTATTTTAAATATCCATCTACAGGACTGTGTTATGGCTTGATTTTTAAAAGATTGATGGGCAGGCAGGGAAAATGTGCTACACTGGCCTTGCTGTTTTTGCCTCCTCAGTATTTCTAGCACCAAAAGGTAACCGCATTAAAGAAGGAGAGTTCATGATTTCACCTCTGAAGGCGTCCCTTGCTGTGGGATTTTTTGCAATGCTTAAAGTCACTGGGCGTGATTCTACTCTCTCGCTGATTTTTACACTGGCATAAGCCCTGTTGACTCTAGTGCTGTTTTTCCTGATTTACCCTGGGGTGAGTGGAGAATCAGGTCCACTGTGCATGTGTGTGTACATATTTCCTGAACAGAAACATTTAGCATTGATATTTAATATACATCTGGAAAAAATACAAATAATTTTCCCTCAGGTGAAATAAATGCCTTTGACAACCAAATTTTTGCCACATATTTTCTCAGATTCAGGAGGAAAACTAAAGGCTGAATCATATTTGATAATGCCTGGAATGGTTGATCCTTTAGCAGGATCTTTTATCTTTAAGGACGTAGGGCCAGATTCTCTTCTCACATTGCTATAAATCTGGAGTAACTTCGGTGAAGTCAGTAGAGTAATACTGAAAGTAATTAAGTCACATCACTTACCAGTCTAAATGAAGTCAGTGTCACTTATCTATTGCCATATACACTTAGTAGCCAATCCAGACAAAAAGAATTTGGTTATTAAAGTGTTTCTATACCAGTGTTCAGCCATGGAAAGCAATTCACAATTATAAAGTTATAATTGGTATCAGGCGGCTACTTATTCTTGCATATCGTAAAAGTACAGTGTCTGCTCTCTGATAGCTGTGCATAGCACCTTGGTACTGCAGAGGGTTGCTATGTGGTAATGCACAGCAATGATTTCTTAATGGTGACATGAGTAGACAGACAGATTAAATAATTTAGTGCTTGTGAAAGGTGCCAGATTAAGTTCTAGAGAATTAAGTCCTCTGTTGATGCCCAGAATGAGTGCAGCATAGGCAACAGCAGTTCAATATTGTCCACATTGCCCTGCCAATGTGCCTTGCCCTCACCCAGAGGCAATACCTCCAGAAGTGAGAGAGGAGTCTAGTCTCCTTGTCGTCCCAGACAAGATCAGCTCCCAGACTGCTGCGCTGAAGAGCACAGTATGGGGAGCAGGTGAGCTGTCCGCAATGGTGAAAGAACACGTTAAGGACTATTTAGAAAAGCTGGACATGCACAAGTCCATGGGTCCAGATCTAATGCGTCCAAGGGAGTTGGCTGATGTGATTGCAGGGCCATTGGCCATTCTCTTTGAAAATTCGTGGCGATCAGGGGAGGTCCTGGACGATTGGAAAAAGGCAAATATAGTGTCCATATTTAAAAAAGGGAAGAAAGAGAAACTGGAGAACTACAGACCGGTTAGCATCACTTCAGTCCCCAGCAAAATCATGGAGCAGGTCCTCGAGGAATCCATTTTGAAACACTTGGAGGAGAGGAAGGTGATCAGGAACAGTCAACATGGATTCACCAAGGGCAAGTCATGCCTGACCAACCTGAATTCCTTCTATGATGTAATAACTGGCTCTGTGGATATGGGGAGAGTGGTGGACGTGATAAATCTTGACTTTAGCAAAGCTTTTGATAAGGTCTCCCACAGTATTCTTGCCAGCAAGTTAAAGAAGTATGGATTGGGTGAATGGACTATAAGGTGGATAGAAAGCTGGCTAGATTGTTGGGCTCAGTGGATAGTGATCAATGGCCTGATGTCTAGTCGGCAGCCGGTATCAAGCAGAGTGCCACAGGAATCGGTCCTGGGGCAGGTTTTGTTCAACATCTTTATTCATGATCTGTATAATGGGATGAATTTCACCCTCAACAAGTTTGCAGATGACAGTAAACTGGGGGGAGAGGTGGATACGCTGGAGGGTACGGATAGGGTCCAGAGTGACCTAGACAAATTGGAGGATTGGACCAAAAGAAATCTGATGAGGTTCAACTAGGACAAGTGCAGAGTCCTGCACTTAGGACAGAAGAATATCATGCACCGCTGCAGGCTGGGGACCGACTGGCTAAGCAGCAGTTCTGCAGAAAAGGATCTGGGATTACAGTGGATGAGAAGCTGGATATGAATCAGCAGTGTGCCCTTGTTGCCAGCAGTTGAGGGAAGTGATTATTCCCCTCTATTTGGCACTGGTGAGCCACGCCTGGAGTATTGTGTCCAGTTTTGGGCCCCCCACTACAGAAGGGATGCGGAAAAATTGGAGGGAGTCCAGCATAGGGCAATGAAAATAATTAGGGTGCTGGGGCACATGACTTATGAGGCGAGGCTGAGGGAATTGGGGTTATTTAGTCACTAGAAGGGAAGAGTGAGGGGAGATTTGATAGTAGCCTTAGTCTTCAACTACCTGAAGGGGGGTTCTAAAGAGGGTGGAGCTAGGCTGTTCTCAGTGGTGGCAGATGACAGAACAAGAAGCAACAGTCTCAAGTTGCAGTGGGGGAGTGTAGCGGGGTGGTCACCCGCTCCAACCCTGGAAGGGTTAAAACCAGCCCTGGGAGAGGGCTGAGGCTGCGAAGGAAAGCCTGGGCTGATTTGGGAAGTCAAGAACGGCTGGGCCACACCTCAATTGTTATATTCTTGGGGGCAGCCGGTTTAGGAAGAAATCACTTGAGGCCAGACAGCAGACAGCTAACAAAACTACCATTTATTTACAGACACAGAGCTCACTCAACCGACCGAAGCTGGCTGGGCTATCCCCTAATAATCTAACTCAGTTGCCATAGGAATAAAAACCGTGATAACCAAACACACATCAATCAGGCCAAGCTGATCTCTATAAGAGGCTGCGAGCCAGAAGCCCAAACGCTCTTTCTCTGCTTGTAGAGAGAGAAGGGCCTGGCTGCTAGGGAGCCAAGCAGGGTGCTGAGAGTGGAACAGGGCTGGGGGAAGGCTAGAGGAGCTGGGGAGTTCCAGCCTGGAAAATGTCCAGGCTGAGGGCCTAAGACAAGTACTGGGATTACAAAGGGGCAGCCCAGCAATAGATAGAGGTAGCAGGTCCAGACCCCACCTTGCCTATGATGAGTGGCTTACACTGCAGTCTGCCCCAGGGCGCGGTGGAGAGTTGGTGACTGGCAGTAGCCTACAACTGAGGTGAGGTGGGGGTAGTGGCTGGGTGTTCCCCTGAGTGGGGAGACCCAGAGAAACAGTGGGAGTACTGCCAGGGGCAGCATCCAGTGAAAGAGTCACCCAGGGTTCAGGAGGGTCACGGAGGCCATCAGTAGTGTGACACCGGCCGACAGGGGGTGCTCTGGAGGCCGGAAGCTAATTCCCTGAGATGACCAGCAGGAGGTGCTGCCGGGTGAGTCTACGCACCATTACAGGGAAGTCTAGATTGGATATTAGGAAACATTATTTCATGAGGAGGGTGGTGAAGCACTGGAATGGGTTACCCAGGGAGGTGGTGGAATCCATCATTAGAGGTTTATAAGGCCCGGCTTGGCAGAGCCCTGGCTGGGATGATTTAGTTGGTGCTGGTCCTGCTTTGAGCAAGGGATTAAACTAGATGACCTCCTGAGGTCTCATCTAAACCTAATATTCTATGATTCCATAGCTGGGATTTTCGAAAGTGCCTAAAGCAGTTAGGTGCCCAAATCCCATTAAGTACAATAGAACATGGGTGCCTAATTCCTTTGTGTTCTTTTGAAAATCCCAACCACCATCTCCTCAGTCTACTTTCTTTCAGACAGCCAACACACTTTTTTGAATGAAGGTGTTGAGTGGATCCATTTCTACTTGGAGTGCACCATCAAGTCTTTTCATCCAGATTACCAAACAGCCATCACTCGGTGATGACTTTGGGAGATTACCACCTGGAGCTGGATATGAACTAGTATCCATTGAGAGTCCTGCATGAGAATCTGAGGGCAGAATTTGGCCTAAGATCTATACTGTGTGATATTACAGCATTATAAAATGAAAGAGCTATGTTCAGTCAGAGACAGTTCAGTTTCAGTTCTGAAGTTCACAGGGGTAAAAACAGACAGTTGTGCCTGGGGGAAGAGCATAGCAGCTAACTCTTGATTTCCAAGATTGTTTGGATTCATCCTTTAAGAATTCTCTACCTGTCTTACCACAACAGGGAACTGGACCACAGCCTACTCTCTCCTCTCATATCATTCACATTTGGAAATACCATCAGAAAACTCTATATACTGGCCTGGTCAATTGCTGTGACACAGCACATGTAAGAATTACTTTTCTTTACTGAGCTGAGATAACAACAGGACATCAATTCACATGCCTTTCAATTACTTTTAATGAGCCTGGTCACTGCAGGTGTGCCGAGTAGCTCACTCCCAGTCATGGCTCAGTTTGATTTGTTACTTCACTCCTTGGTTATAGGGGTAATTCCCTTGTTGCAATAACTCCAGTGAAGTCCATGGAGTTATGCCAGCAGAGAATGATTATATTTGACCTACTGTGTTTTGAATAGACCATGTGTTCCTTGTAACAGAATCTTCTGTTTTTCTGCTTGTTTATTGACACAGAATGGTCATCAGCAAAAAGACACCCACCCATGCACCAAGACACAGTGGTAGCAGAGATACTCCAGTCCAGGTTTGAGCCCGCAAGGTATTAATCAAGGTACAAGCCTGCAAGGTACTGACTCCTCTGGGAGTTTAGGTGCTCAGCAATTTGTGGGGTCAATTCATATCAATTCTACAAGACCTAAAGTGAATAACTTACCCTGAGAACAACCTGTCTTCTGCCAACTGCACCCCCACTTGACAAGAAGAGATGGAGCCTGAAGGTCCACAGACTCTGGCTGTCTCAGGGCAGCAGGGGAAACTAATTCCCCATTCAGAGGCCAGAAATGCCCTACCAACAGCAATGAGACATGTATATCTTGGCTATTAGCTGGAACAACTCAGCTGATCTCAATTGTGGTGGGAATATAGTTATAAGGGAAATTGAGAACTGGTTATTTCATTGCACTTGTACAGGGTCGCTCAGAGGGGGGGAGCAAGTGGGGCAATTTGCCCCAGGCCCTGGGCCCCACAGGGGCCCCCACGAGAGTTTTTTGGGGACCCTGGAGCAGGGTCCTTCACTTGCTCCAGGGGCCCTGGAAAACTCTTGTGGGGCCTGGGCCCCCGGAGCTTCTTCCACTCCCGGTCTTCGCTGGCGGGGAGTCCTTCTGCTCTGGGGTGGAAGGACCCCCCCATGGCAGAATTACTGCTGAAGACCTGGCTGCACTTCAGCAGTGGGTCCCACTTCAGTGGTAATTCGGCAGCGGGGGACCCCGCCGCGGGTCTTTGGGGCACTTCGGTGGCAGGTCCCAGAGCGGAAGGACCCCCCGCCGCCGCATTACTGCCGAAACGGGGGCCCCCTGCTGCCAAAGACCCCAGGCCCACGGAATCCTCTGGGCAGTCCTGCACTTGTGATGTCAGTATCTATCTTTCATAGTAACCCAGACGGAATGTTGAAGTTGACATTTATCTAGCTAGTGACTACCTTGGTGCCTTATTTGATAGAGCAGCACCATTGCTGTCCTTAAATACTTATTCCACATTACTGGGAAAAGGGAGCTTACTTTCTTCTGATCTTAAACTGACACACATTTTATTGACGTTGACCTTATCCCAAGGCAATTCCTGAGGAACTCAGGACTGTCGCAGGCCAGCAACATTTTCAACCAATGTTTCATTCTCAGGAAATTTCCTGGGCCATGGTCATTACTGATTAGTTATACCTGCGTTACTAACACATTAACTGCTGACCTTATTAATTGTGTGTGGCCCTTTGGGCACCAGGGAATCTGTACAGTTGGAAATGTGGTACTCTGGTATATTTTCCATGGAATTTTGTTGATGCATTTGGAAGGAGCTTTTTGCTGAAATGTGAACACATTTTTCTTCCATCTGCATGTACTTATCCCAGAAGCAAAGAGTCACAGAAGCTGGAGAAGGGAAAAATTGTGTTAGTTCATCTAGTCCATCTCCCAGGGTCAATAAACAATTGTTCTTTGTTACAAATTTTTGAGTGATACGTCCACTCTGGTTTTAAATGTCTTAAATAATAGGGCTTCTATCCCTTCCCATGGAAGCCTATTCTACAGCTCAATAGACTTTGCTCTCTGGAAGTTTCTAATGATATTTGGCTCACTATGCCTACTTGCAGCTATCCTGTCGTCCACACTGCACCCTTCTGATTAATATAACTGTATTGTTGGTCATACCTTTCAAGCCCAGCATTTAATAAATAATAATAATTTTAGTACGAGATGGAAAAGGACTACAGGATCATCTGTTCCATTGCTCTGCCAATTCAGGATTAAAAAATACGGATTAAGCACTTTACATTCTCACAGATCTGTAGAAAACTAATAAATCCTTACATCATTGCTCTTGGTTGAGTAAGGATCATCATTACCCGGAAGGGGAAACTGATACACAGAGTTGTAGGGCCAGAATTTCAAATGCTCATCACAAGTCAGCTCCCACTCAGACTTAGGGCCAGATTTTCACCAAGTTCGGTGGTGAGCATTTTAGAAAACCGGGCCCTAAGTGACTAACCCAAGGTCACCAAATGAGTCAGTGAAAGGAATGAGGATTTCCCACTTTGTAGCCTACGCTCTGTCCACTGATCATGCTGCTTCTAAGACATTATCCCTACTTTATATTTCTATTGCAGACTAGATTTAAACGACTCTTCTCTGTATTGCAGCAGCAGGAAACAGGTGATTTAGGTTGCAACATGTCAGGGTTAAGACTCAGTTTTAGGCCTGTTGACCTTCATCTTCCTTCGTGCTATCAAGAGATCTCATTTCCTTCACCCTGGCTGCATTGCTGGATAACTTCAGGATCCTGGACAAGTCGAGTAGGCCCAAATTATGATCTGTGGTTTGTGGCAGCCAAGAATGGCCTATGTGCATTTTGGGTCACAGTGTGAGGGGAGGGCAGCCTTCTTGGGGCTGCTACTACTGGTCCCAGAATCGCTGAGCTGGTGGAGAAGGGTAAGAAACATCCACCGGGAAAAGGCTGGTATGTTACTACTTCCCTCCTAACCCAAGTCAAAGTTTGGTCCCGGCTCCTTTCTGGTCTCAAAGCAGCTATGCAGTGCCCCTTACTGAGGGCTTGAGCTATCTTAGTCCTTAACCTCTCCTTGTCTCAGTTTATTCTGTGCAATATAACAACTTTTCTCTACCTCGCAGGAGTGCTGTGAGCATGCAGTATGTAGTGTGTAGGAAAGCGATATATAGTCTGGGAGCCTCTAGGGGTACATCTACACAGCCTGGAGCAGTGAGCCTCCAAATCTGGGTCAACAGACTCAAGCTTGCAGACCTTATGCTACCACACTAAAAATAGCTATGTGGACGTTGTGGCTGGGTTGAAGTTCGGGCTCTCATCCCTAGGGTGGGCAATGGGCTTCAGAGCTCTGGCCACAACTTAAAAGCACTGTCTACACAGCTAGTTTTGGCGTGGTAGCGTAAGCCCTGCTAATCCATCTGGTGACCCGGGCTCAGAGGCTTGCTGCTGCTGGCTGTGTAAATGTATGCTAGTGGGCTTTCTTTTCTGTTGCAAAAAGCCATCAGAATCCTGCCAGAGCAGCGGCATACATTGGGCATAGTTAATAAACATCATTATATGAAATCCAGCCGTGCCAGTGTGGTTTCTCGTTAGTCTTAATTGTTGTGTAGACAGCAAAGCCACAACACAGTGAGTAATGTTTGTAAAGAACTCCGAGTTCCTCAGCCGAGCAGGGACTCTAGAAATGCAGAGTAATGTCATTGAGCTGGAAATGATAATATGTGAAAGTCAATAAAAACACCACCAGCAGCACTTAAAGGCAGCGTCTCTAGCCTTGTCCTGGACGGCTGACAGCTCAATCAAAAGCTGTCAAAGTGCCGATTTAGATTTAATTTGTCCATTGAGCACAGAGTGAATGAGTTTCTAATCCTATTTCTTGCAGATGTTAACATACACATTATGCTATCCAGTAGGTGTGTTTTATGGAGGATAAAGCACAACTATGTATTGTCCAAGGTGGCGTCTAATACATCATAGTACATATCAGCCCCATGTAATACTGGACTCCTTTGTACTTGGTTCCATTTGGAACCAGAGCCACCTAGGAGTAAAACAAAGGTAAACTTTAAAAGGGCAATTAAAAAAATGGTGAGGAAAATGGCTAACAGAAGGCTAAAGGGCAAATTAAAATATAAATAACCATTGAACCAGCCTGGAGGCTATTCAACAATATCATAAAAGAGGCACAGATGGTTTGCCTACTTATGGGAAGAAATATAGAAATTAACTGATCAGTTCTGCCACCCTTACTCACATGGGGCCAGTTCAAAGCCCACTGATGTCAGTGGGAGTCTTTCTGTTGATTACAAGGAGTTTTGGATCCAGCTCACGCAACGGTATCAGAATCTGGGAGCAGCCCTATTGAAATCACTGCTCCTTTTATGCAAAGGGACCTTAATGCAGCCTTGAATTGAGAGCAGAGGATTTCTTTGGCTAGGGTGGAATCTTTGGCCTGTGTAGAGCAAGTGTAGCTGAATCTTCGAGACTCCCATAGAAGATATAGTGTAGGTGGAGGGGATGGGACACGACTGAAATTTGCTGCACTCCAGTGACTCTGGCAGGCCTAATGTCCCATAATAGGGCATTGCAAACTGGTGTAACTTAGAGCAGCCTTAAGGCTGTTCTAAATTATATCAAGTGCCAAACAAGGTCATAGCCAGTCCCATGATTGGGGGTAAGGAGGAAGAAAATGGTATGACCCCACATTAGAGATGGTGCAGAACTGCCTGTGCACAGGGGTACTTGAATCTGCACCACACCACAAAAGTTCTCTTAATAAAGAACCAGTTTAGCTTTACAAACATGGAGTCCTTTCATTTTACTATCCAGCATGCAGTACATGAAACAGTATGGAGTGGTCATTTTCCTGAGGGAATCCATTCTAAAGAGCTGTTAAATATTGTCACTTCATCTCAGTATCCAGAAGTCATTGCTCCTATCCAGTGTGTCAGGATATAGGTACTGCAATACTGAATCCTGTATGAACAAATGGGTTAGTGGGCCCCTATCCAGATCACATAGTGTCCAAAAGATAAGACCTAAGGCATTGTCTTGCTGGGTCAGGTGTTTGTTGCAATATGGCAAATTCAGATACAGCAAACCACCAGGACTGCAGGAGCACAACCAGAATTTTCCAAGTAGCAGAGCTCACGTTCTGAGAGGGGTGTGTGTGTGTATGGGGCCCCCAGCTTTGCACTGCTGCAGGTCATACATATGTCCTTGCCGAGATGCCACCTCTCCTTCCAGAATGGGCCTGGAAGTGGAGAGGTGAAGGAGACAGCATGAGGAGATGGTGACATGGGGTTATGGGAAGTGGGGAGCTGGGTCTGAGGATGTCTTTGGTGGGAGGAGAGTAGTGGAGAAGAGTTCTCAGCCAGTCCTGGTTTCTCCAGGGGGAGGAGACGGGGAAGAGGTCCTGTCAGTCCCAGCCTCTTTGGTGGGTGAGGGGAGACTGGAGGGGCCCTGGCCAGTCCCAGTCTCTCCAGTGCAGGGATGTGAAGAGGAAGAGGCCTCAGCTGGTCCTGGTTTCTCTGGTGCAAGGCAGGGAAGAGGTCCCAGCTGGTCTCTTTCACTTGGGCTTCTCCGTAGAGATGGGGAAGAAAAGGCGATTGAAGCTGTCAATGACTGGCCAGATTAGAAGCAGCAGCTCCTCCGGGGATTCCAGCCCCCAGGATCTTCCAGACCTGGCTCCCCACTTCCTGGAATCCTGGGCCACCATCTCCTCATGCTGTCACCTCTATCTCTTCCACTTCTGGGCCTGCTGTGGAAGAAGAGATGGCGCCTCAGCAGGGACATTCATATGAATTTGTAGTAGCATCTATGGCCAAGAGGGAGGGGGGAGTGGGTAGGATTGGAGTGTATTTCTTTAGAGATTGCTGAAGATGGGAATTGAGGGCATTCAATACCTCTCAAGATGGGCCCCAAAGTATGACACAGCAGGGATATAATCTCCAAGATTACCAGAAGTGACTAATGATTTTTGGTGACATCAATTTTTGGTGCCCAGCATGAGACACTTTAAAGGGGCTTGATTTCCAGAGAGAGAGGACAGCTCAATACTTCTTAAAATCAGACTTTTTTGGTGTCTCATGTCAGGCACTCAAGTATCCAGGCCCCCAAAGTCACTTCTCATGTTTGAAAATCTTTTCTGCTTTTGTGTGATGGGCCTGATTTATACTGTGGTCCTTTACACCACTTCGGCTGTGTAAAAGAGCTTAAAATAGGTGTAAATTACATGTACATCTACATCTGCTTTAAGGCCTCTTTACACTGCTGAAGTAGTTTATAGGGGTCTTAGGGTCATTGAGAAGCAGTTGTTCCTGCACATTACAAAGAGTCGCTATTGTGATGCCTTTCTTTAAAATGGGAGTGGAACACGGTGGCTTGTTCGTGGGCTGGAGAGCTTGGGACTAAGCCAAGCCTGACTACCTGAAGGGACAACATGAAGGGAATCAGATGATCCCAGTGTAAAAGGCAGCAGGAAGCTGCAAAAGATGAGGGTGCCTGGGTTTGAGAGTATAACTAAGACTGTCAGGGGTAGCAAGTCTGGTAGGAAGCAGGAGAAAGCTCTCCAGGCAGGGAAGCCTGGGAAAGACCCTGCTCAAGGAACCTAGGAGAGACAGACAGACAGACAGACCTTCCCTTCCTCAGGGAGGAGTGGTCTGTGCCCTGCTGATATTGTGTAAGCATCTGTTTTGTTTTGAAAGACTTTGTATCGGATTACTGGGCAGGCACACTGAACGAGGGTTGGGCCTGGAGGGCTGGTGTACATCTAAGGACTAAATAAATGGGATCCCTTCTTGGGATTGTTTGAAGTATTTTGTTAACTGTGATTTCGTAAAGGGGCCATGAAAAGGTGGGTCAGTCAGAGACAGGGTGCTGCAGAGTGATGTCTGTCCAGGAGGGGGTGCTTGAGAGGCAGTCAGTGATCACACTACTACAGGGAGCTCATGGAAATCCTTGGAATTTCAGACATTCTCATCTGCATTGCCCCATGTACTGCTGACTCCACTGTCTCTGGATACTCTCTGGGATATGGAATAGCTGCCTAGATTTTCCAGAACGCACTGTTAGGCAATATGATAGCTGTAGACATGCAAACATGGTTGTTATATCGCGGTGTTGAGTGGATAGCTGATGATGCTGTATAGTTTGAGATAGACAGGGAAATAACAAAACAAATCACCAAGCACCAACCAATTATAGAGCACTGGGGCAACCTCTGATGGATTTAAGACCACTAGATAATTAATTACAAAGCACAATTGTAGGTGAAATTTAACTCAGATCGGTGGAAGGCATAAAGTATTGGACACTGGCAAAAATATAGTCTAAACCTTTCACTTATGCAGAGACGCTATGAACTTACAGGATCCCTTGGGGGAAAGAGACTTAGGAAAAATCTCAGACAGTTCAGCTGAAATGTCTGCCCAGTGGGATGCAGCAGCTACTAGAAACTCAGATGCTGAATAACCTAGAAAATAGAACAGTTAATGAGGATTGAATTAAAGGATCCAAAAATTATGAAGGAAATACCAGTACTGCATATTCTCTCGTTCCTACGCTCTCCCATAACAGTACTGCTTATAACTACTGAATCCTACCATACAAGGCCCTCGAGATTTCCAGGATTTCCTTGTTTCAGCTGGACTAGAAATACACCCAGGGTAAAGTGCTATAGATGAGAATGACACTATAAAGGGAAATAAAAGGATTCTTAGTTTGTCAGTGCAAATGTCAGTACTGAAATGTACAACTCCCTGGTTTCAGATCAGATAGATATCTAAATACTAGCATTCCCCCCATGATTACTTGTGGGCAGGGGCAGCTCTAGGGATTTTGCCGTCCCAAGCACAGCAGGCAGGCTGCCTTCGGCGGCTTGCCTGCGGAGGGTTCGCTGGTTCCGCGGCTTTGGTGGACTTTGATGGCCTGCGGGAGGTCCAAAGCCACGCTACGAGCGGACCCTCCGCAGGCATGCCGCCGAAGGCAACCTGCCTGCCGCCCTTGCGGTGACCGGCAGAGCGCTCCCCATGGCTTGCCGCCCCAAGCATGCGCTTGGTGTGCTGGGACCTGGAGCCACCCCTGCTTGTGGGAGCAAAGGGGCACCCACAAAACTGAAATGCAAATTTAGACCCCTTTAAAAATGTAGGCCAATATTTTAAAAAATGGCTGCCTACAGGTGGGCTCCTAAATCCATATTCGGATACTTAAATAAACTAATGGAAGCTGCTGGGTGGCTCAGCACTATGGAAAAATCAGGATCCTTTTTCCTGAATCAGGAAAATCAGGAGCTAAATATGGATTTAAGGCTGGGATTTTGAAAGAAGCCTAAGAGAATAAAGACATTTGGAACTGGAAATTCAGTGGGAGCTGGGCACATAAATCCCTTAGGTCCCTTCTAACATCCCAGTTTAAGAAGGTCCTCCTTTTAGAAAACTTAGCCTTAACTGAATTAGATCAATTGCTGATCTGGAAAGTAGAAGGTGTCAGACACCAGAGTTGGATAACTTAGTAACCACTGGCAACAAAATGTAACTCTAAAAGCTAAAACAAGGATAATGTAATCTTATGAATCAAGCAGTGAACTGATCCCTGCAAGAATAATGGAGAATTATTTTTGCTCCGTGCAGAATATTCCACAATTATGAGATTTAAGGCCTTCCTCTGGCAATTGCTGATGAAAAGGATGATGCCAGAATAGTGGGATAATAGGCTAACCTTCTGATCCAGTCTGGCAAACCCCTATATGTCATTCATCTTTTAACTTCTCTAGGTTCTTCTGCAGTCCTGCATTAATGTGTCCCTCCACTAGATGTCAATGTTCCCATTGATATGAACAGGCTTCAGCTGTTGTCATCCCTGTAATGCTGGATTAATTGAAAATCACCACAAAAAGTTCAATCAGATTGATTAATATTATCCTTACCTTTCAAACCGTGAGTTTTAGGAAGAATAAGATGATTGCCTTTGTCATAATGTAGTTTCTTTGTGTAGGCCTCGCTGTTCAATGCACACACCCCCTAGGCACATTTTTTTACTAAACGCTATATAATAAATATGAGGAAGGTCATATAAGGACAGCTTCTATTTATTCAGTGTATGACTCGTGAAAAAACTCCTGGATTTCTAACTGCCCTCAACTGGTAAGACAGTTTTCCCATCTTACTAATGATGGATTATGTACGGGACTGGGATTCTTAACAATGACCATCACAATTTTGGTTGAATTTCTGCATTTGGGTCAAGAAATGTTCCTGAGTTTCCAGCTTCATTCCTGGTATTTGTCATGAATGTCTATGTGGGTATGTGGCATGTACGTAAGTGGTCATTGGCACTGGCTCAGATTGGGAGATGATGCTAGCTTTCTGACTGGCTGACTAAACGTATTGGATATGATGTAAACCGAATATGAGTGTTTACCCCTTTTGGTCTATCAAATATCTTTCTTTTTTTTCTTTTCCTTCAGGTACAGTGAGGTATGGTCTCTATCTCTCAGTTTATCACTACTGCACATCTCCATATTATAGGAGAGCCTTCCATGTCAACACAATTAACAGTAGCTAAGTTTCTATTGGACTCTATGGGTTATAATAAACATACTTTTAAAACAGGAAAACACATTAATTGTAATGGTTTGTGGCCCACAAAGTATTTGGGCAAAGATAAGAATGGATATTGAAAATGCAATTTGATGTAGTTTGTAGACCTATATAGGGTAAAGACTTTCCATTTTACTGTAACAATCTCTAGATAATTGATTAATGATATACAAAGGAAGCATACACTTAAATCTGAAAAGGCCTGAGAAGTGGATTTGGGTATTCTGGGTACATTTGAACTTTTGACAAAAAATAAGGGAGATATATGGTATTTTTGTATAGATAATCCCAGGTTATATACATAAGAATTGCTATACTAATTGTCCACTGAGTCCAGTATCTTGTCTCCAACAATGGGCAGTACCAGATGTTCCAGAGGAAGTTATAAAATTCCCACGATTATCCAACATCAAGTACTTTAGGGCAGTTGTTTCCTAACTCCAGGCACTAGATGTTTTATTGCGGATTGCTATTCCGTAAACATTTTATTCCTAGTTAACTATAACTAGATAGTCTTGTTGACATAAACATTGAATCCTTCTAAGCTTTTGATTTTTATGATATCATATGGTAATATGTTCCACAGGTGAATTATGTGCTGTGGGAAAATGAAGACTTCCTTTCCTCAATTCTGAAAGTTGTTGTCTTAATTTCATTGACTATCCTCTTGATGCATTATCAGACAATAAATCTTTTCTTGTCTCTATTCCATTTATTTTTGTATGACGCTATCCTGTCATCTCTAATTGAGCTCCTTATACTAAATATTATTTGATCTGTCTTCTTATGGAAAACTTCTTGCATTTTATTAATTTTTGTTACCCTTCTCAGAAGCTTTCCCATTCTTGTTTTATAATTTTTGAGATGGGGTCACCGGATCTGAACACAAACGGAGAATGTCTGATAGCCAAAAAAGCAAATGTGATCCATGGATGTAGAACCAGGGGAATCCTGAGTAGGAATAGAGAGGTTATATTACCTCTGTATTTGGCACTGGTGTGACCACTGCTGGAATACTGTCTAGTTTTGGTGTCCAGCATTCAAGAAAGATATTGCAAAATTGGAGAAGGTTCAGAGAACAGCCAGAAGAATGATTAAAGGATTAGAAAATATATACCTTATAGTGACTGGAGGGCTCCTTGAGTCTATCTATTTAGCTTATCATAGAGACTGTTAAGGGATGACCTGGTCACAGTCTGTAAGGCCCTATGTGGGGAACAGAAAATCGATAGTAGAGGTCTCTTCAATCTAGCAGAAAAAGGTATAATGAGATCTAATGACTAGAAGTTGAAGCTAGACACATTTAGATTACAGATGAGGCCTATATTTTTAACAGTGAAAATAATTAATCATTGGAACAACTTACCAAGAGATGTGGTGGATTCCCCTTCACTGGAAAATTTTAAATCAAGACTGGATGTTTTTCTAAAAGATGGGGCCCAGTTCAGGGGTTCCCAAAATTTGATACACGTGGTATGAGACTTCATTGAAAGTAGTACACTGTAACAGGATGGTCTGGCCTCTTTAAGGAGTAGTGAGGGCTGGGTCAGCCACCACCTATTCCATGCCATGGCCCATTTAAGGAAACAGGTATTGACAAGAGCAGTAGCCTCGCTGATGAATGGGACTAAGTTTTAATCAGGTACCTACATCCTTAACATGACAAAACCCAGTGCTTAGATGACTCTCAGGAAGAGAAAAAGGGCAGAATTAGAAGGAAGCATCAAAATCAGGAGATGCTCCCTGGGATGGGAACCAGAAGGGGGAATGGTGGGTTGTGGAAGCCTACCTGAACCATAGCATAGGCCAGTGAGGAGGAGGGCTGGGGGAACTGGAACCAAGGGGAAAGAGTGTATGAGTCTAAGGATCAAGCAAGGTTCCATGGAATGGGACTGGAACCTGGGTAATGGTGAGCTGGGGAAGTCTGCCTGAATCATAACTGAGCCCAGGAAGGAGGGTTTTGGATCCCTTAACCAAGAAGGAGGATTTGAGAGTCCAGGGCAGGAGAAGCTCTATGGGAAAGGGCCAGAGGCTTTAGTGTTCCCTAGCTCAGCAGGAAGAGGAGGGGAGGAGTGTTATGTTCACAGCATACACAGGGAGAAGTTGGATAAAAACAAATATGCTTGCTGAAAGGGTGCAACATAACAATCCTTTATTTCTTATAATTCACAATGATAATGCACAAGAACCCAAAAATGAAGTGAGAGAAAACAGGCTGCTCCCTAATGCAGCAAGGCACAATCCAACCCTCTTTGCTTTAAGCTGGCTCTTTCCAAACTGGCTGTCTGCTGACTGATTAGCGTGCTAGCTTGAGCTGACCTATTGCATTTGTCTGCTTGAGCTGAGAAGCACGCTCCCAGCTGCAGTGTGGATGTACCCTGAGAAGAAGGGTGAACTGAAATTGCCATGTGTCCAAGTAAAGCCCTTCGCTTTCAGCCAGCACTCCTCCAATGTCTCTACCTTTCTCTGAGCCATTCCTGCCTTTTTACACAGGTGCACACTCTTCATTCCAGCCAAACCCACACCCTAAGTCTAACCTCAGAGCATGTCTGGAAATGGTTTTCCCATCCCATTATAGTTTTCATGGTTTCAATAATTTCCCCATTTGGCATCAAGATGAAACTGGGACCTTTTGAAACATTTAGCAAAAAAACAGATGGAGAGATGCCTGTGCAATCCAGAATAGCAAATAGTTAGCAAGCAGGGCACTCAGATAGGATATGACTCAGGGTCAAGCATCTGGTCTTTTACTCAGGCTGGGAAAGCATTTCTGAGGTCTCCCACATCCCAGATGAGTACCCTGACCACCAGGCTATTCCACGATGGGTCTGCCTTTCTTTCTCCTTCTCTCATTTTTACCAGAAATTACATCCTGGTCCCGAGAAACATTTCCTGACAAAAATGTTGTGGAAAATTATACATTCCCATGAAAACGCTGAGTTTTGATGAATTGTCATTAAAAAAAAAAAGTTTTGTCGCTAAATTCCCAACCAGCTCTAAATCTCATGTCCTCTAACCCTTGCACCCAGACTCCCCCATCTAAACTCTCTTCTTATCTAATTTCCTTCTGGCAAATTCAAACTTTATTTTACTATTTGAAGTTAAACCTATTAAGGCCTAAAATTAATGTGCACAAAAAGGAGAAATTTGCACGTGGTACTTCAATCACCAGGTTTTAAAAAAAAGATGGTATGTGAACCAATAAAACTTTGGTTCTCAAGTTCTCTAATTCAAGCAGGAATTAAAGCAGGGAAATCCTATGAGCTGTGTTATGAAGGAGGTCAGATTAGATGACCACCGTGGTCCCTTCTCATTTTATAGTCTTTGATTCTATGAATAACATTTTCAATTTTATTTTCTATGGTGAATTTTTCAAAAATGTTAGCTATTTGGGACCCCAAGTCCCATTGAAAGTCAATGGACCTTGTGCGTCGAAGTAATTTGGGCAGTTTTGAAAATCCCACTCTATGCCTTTCTTAATACATTCTAGCATTGTTTGACCACTAGTGCACATCAAGCACTCATTTTCACTGAGTTGCTCACAATGATGCCTGGATATTTTTCCTGAGTGGTGACAGTTATTTTACAATCCATCAGTGTGTATGAGTGCTTCAAACTGACCCTTCTGATGTGCTTTACCTTGTACTTTTCTACGCTGAATTTTTTCTGCCAGTGTTGTCAGATTATATAGCCCTGTTATTCCTCACAATTTTCTCTAATCTTGGCTAACTGTATAGTGCTATTCCTTGCCTTTCTGCTCTAAAATATACTCTAGACCCAAGTATTACAAGCAGGTGAATAGTTTCAGCTGAAAAAAACTGGAGTGAAGTTTATTTGAAAAAGTTCAAACATTTAGTTTCAAAATTTTTGCAATGAAACATTTTAACTTTTCATTTCAAAACCACACTTCACTCAGAAGTTTAGATAGATTTAACTAAAAAACCCAAAGGGATTCAAATCATGAACAAAATGTTTTATTTGACCCAAACAATTTTATATTCTTCAGTAGTTCATTTCAGTGAGAAATGGAAAAATTGTCATTTCGTGTTGAAACAAAATGAAATTTAATTTTTGGATTTCTCAGCATGGCCACTGAATCAAAAAAAAATCAATTATTTGCCCAGCTCTAGTCTATAAATCTGTGCAACATATCCATGTCTAAAGTGGAACATTTATCATATCCAGAGAGATGACGCAGGCAGGGCAGGTTTACAGAGCTACTGCTTTGACTGTTTGCTAACTCTAGCAGTGTAGAATGATGGATGAAAAGTTTAGCATGCATAAACTCTGGATCTGCCCTTTTCTAGGACTGGAAAGGACAGTGAGCTGTTTCCTCACAACTTGTCCAAATACTATAAATGTAATGTGCTGAGATTACACTAGCTTTCCTACAATAATTCAGGTATGCTAATTCTGAACAGTAGGCATCTAGGGGGCTGGAAGTTAGGTGAGATATTAAGCCATTCACCTGACTCACTTTTTCTGGAGTGATGATGAATGTTTCAGTATCTGTCATTATTTCTAGAAGGTGTCTGGACAATGTGGTACTTCTGGAAAGAATATTTCAACAATAGATATTTTCTTGTCAGGTTCCAAAGTACTGTACCAGTTTCTGGAGGCATTACTTTAGGAGATAGTCATTATATTGATGCATTACCCATTGGTAGTGGACATGTTGTTATCCACATATTTCCAAGTATAGTTGCCATAAATGAGGCTATGTTATTGTATGTATTAGCCTTCTTGCCTGACAAATTGCCATCCTGGTCTACTTGTAAAGTGCTTAGCACATGGAAGGAGTCATAGAATCATAGAAGATTAGGGTTGGAAGAGACCTCAGGAAGTCATCTAGTCCAACCCCCTGCTCAAAGCAGGACCAACCCCAACTAAATCAACTTCCACTGACATCATATTTTTTATCAACGGGAGTGGAGCGCTGTTAGCCTCTTCCAGGAAGCAATCATCACCTTGTAGGATCAGGCCTAGCGAGATGAAGCACAAATAGTTTGTGTCCCAAAAAGTAACCATTCATGTACACATCCTTATATTTAAAGCATCTGATTTATATTTATATTACCGTTTATATTTTAACTGTTCCAGGTATCTGACTCCTCTTCTGCGTTTCTAGGTATATGTCACCCCCATTACTGCAGCATCTGAGCATTTGTGGTATGCTGAGGTGGTGACAATGTTTCTGTAACCAATACACTAAAGAGAAGTTGGGCTTGCCATCCTTGTCTGATGGGAAGTGAAATCCCTGCTAAAAATCCTTCCCATTCTGATTATGTATGGAGTTGCTCAAAGTTTACTCTTGCTCCAAGGCACCAAAACTCGAAGGCAAACACCAGAACTTACATACTTTCAGCTTTCATAGGAGACCAGATAAACAGGAAAACAATTTCAGCTATTCTTAATTTCCTTATAAATAAAAACAAACACTACCCCATGAGCCATTCCCCAAAGGTCTATATTAATCTAGTAGAAGTACACCTTCTTTATTAAGGCACACTTAAAGCTCTGGATGGAACATATGAAAAATACCAAGTCAAAATGAAGTGATCGTTGATTTTACATCTGGATTCTTGAGCCCTCAAATAATTACAGGTGCAATGCTAGAAGTGAAAATAATTATTGACATATCTTGTAGCATTAAGGTGTCAGAATAACTGATTGCATGCATGATCCAGAGACTGTGCGAAGAAGTATAAATGCTAGAAAATATGCCTGAAAAAGGTGTTTATGCCTCAGTTACATGTGGGCTCAAAAATTCATGAGCAAAACTGGAAGTCAAGTTGAGTTTCCAATATCTAAAACGTAATCAGCTTTGGGAGTAAAACATGCCGTTTAATCATTTAACGTGTCAAAGCACATCTGTGCAACAGTTTATTCTTTTTTTCTTATTTATTTATTTTAAATTATCGAATTAAAATCACAGGAGGACATTTCAGATATGCAGAATGTAATTTCCCATACAGTCATTTAGGCAGGACACTGCTTCTAACACTCCTTTTCTAAGTTCCTAAATGACCATGAACAACCAGGAGGTCTGATTGTCTCATCTGAAAGGCAGCATTCCATGACTCTTTCCCACCATGTGGTAAATAGGCTTTTCTTGGAAGTCTCCCATCTCTGTACTTCCCAATCCCTATGCTACTTAGCTTGTGAGATATATGAGCCTGCTTCCCTAAACTAAATTATCTTGCAGGATAGTCATTCAAAGTTTGGAGGTTTCCTTCTTGGGAATTGTTTCCCTGTCTCCTCCCTACACACACTTTTTTTCCCCCAAATTTTCCCTGGGGAACCTTTTGTACTTTGTGTCGACTACCCTGAAGTGACCTTTTCTGTTTGGGAGCTTCACCTTCTGCTTGATTCAATGAAATGAACAAATATTCAGTGGGCAGCATTTATATAGGTGGGGGTTACATGCAATGGCCAATAGTATATCAGGCTCAGCTGTACTGTTCAAGGGTATCAAGCAGGGCCGCCCGGAGGATTCAGGGGGTCTGGGGTCTTAAGTGGTGGGGGGCCCCCTCCGGCGGTAATTCAGCAGCAGGGGGTCCTTCCACCCCCGGAGCGGAAGGACCCCCCACCGCCGAATTGCCGGCGACAATCTGGAGTGGAAGAAGCTCCAGGGGCCTGGGCCCCATGAGAGTTTTCTGGGGCCCCCGGAGCAAGTGAAGGATACTGCTCCGGGGCCCTGAAAAACTCTCGTGGGGGCCTCTGCGGGGCCTGGGGCAAATTGCCCCACTTTCCCCCCCCCAGGCAGAAAAAAAACAACCAAGGTATATGACCTTAAGGTCTCACAACATGGTTCCCAGCTCTGTTATGGCATGATTTTTCGTAACCTCTGAGGATAGGATAAGAAGCAATGGGCTTCAGTTGCAGCAAGGGAGTTTAGGTTGGACATTAGGAAAAACTTTCTGTCAGGGTGGTTAAGCACTGGAATAAATTGCCTAGGGAGGTTGTGGATTCTCCATCATAGGAGATTTTTCAGAGCAAGTTAGACAAACGCTGTTAGGAATGGTCTAGATATTTAGTCCTGCCACGTGTGCAAGGGACTGGACTAGATGGCCTCTTGAGGTCCCTTCCAGTTCTAAGATTCTATGATTTACAATACACAAGCTCTAAGTTACTGCTTTTTTCTTCATCCCTGAAGTGCAGAAAAATATTTCAATCGATCTCCTTGTGCATCCCATATAGTTAGAGGAAATGCTCTTTAAATAGAAGCAGACGCAGACATGGGCTATATAAAATACAGCATTCGTTTTTGTGTCAGACTTGTGCTAAAGAGTGTTACAGGCTGCTGTAATTTCCAATCTGTTAAACTCTTGCTGCACTGTAAAATGCCGTGCCAAAAACATAGCACTTATTTGGTTTGTCTTCTGTGAATGGGTCATTTAGAATGAAATGCTGCATGAACTTCTCTGCATAGCTATTGTAAATCTCAAACAAAGTACAGTCCCCAAAGCGCCAATACAGTGTCTCAGACCGTCTACAGTCTGACAGCAGATTGATGCTGTTTCTGCTGCTTTCAGTGATTCATTGAGAGATCTTTTAGGTGGGATGAAAATTGCTGCTGGCCAAGAGACCCCCCTCCTTTGTACATACACTGATACCTGTGGGAGTTTCAATTGCCTTAATGCCCTTTGTAACTAAACAGATTAGTAAGCTCATATCAGAAGAACATTGCCCCTAACTTCAAAGATTTTCCAGCAGTTTGCTAGCTCAGAGCCCTAGTGATAAATCGGTAAGGCCTTATTGGCACATGCAACTTGAAGAATGGAGAAAATGCTTTCTGTACCAAGAAGAAGGATGAATCAACACATTAATTACTGAGGTAAAGAGTGTTCCCCACCCAACTACTTCAGCCTAGCTGGAAAATACAGTACAATACTCACATGCTTGAAGTACAGGGTGGTATTATGCCTAAAGCTGAGAGATCATAAGATCTGCATTGTATTGCTTAGTGCCATCAAGTTATTCTGTGAATCTAAGAGTCACTTAACCGCTGTGTGCCTCAGTTTCACCATCTCGACTGAGAGCAGGAGTGTAATGAGGCTTAATAATTAAAGGCTCAACTCCTTAAGTCCTTACTTAATTAAACCAACTTCTGTTCTTTTCAGTGTTCTGCCTGATTTCTTCAGTGTTCTACCCTTCTGCGAGAAAACCCTCAGGAGGGGACTGAAGTGAATGGGGGAGGTAATCTCGGAGAGGTACCCTTCATGGCATTTTCTTCAAATTCTTCAATAGAACCCAGGTAAGAAGCAGAGGTTTTGGTCCTCTCAATAGCACAGATATCAGGGCATCTGTTAGAGAGCAGGGCTGTCTTCATGAAGGCCCTTTATCTCCCTGCTGCCTCCTCATTCCCTGCATCTCTTTCCTTCTTACTTGTCAACTTCAGCTGAACCAAGCTATCACAGTTGTTTCACCTTTTAGGTGCTCAGACAGCACAATGATGAGGAAGAGAGGCAAGATAGGAAGAGAGGCAGATAGACACCACAGTGTATTAACTGTTGGGAACTGTTGGCTTTTTAATGGACACTATTATCTTGTCACCACTAAACTGCTGATTTTTTTTTTTTAATATTTACACGGCATCTTCCTCTGACTATCTTGGGAGTTATGGAACCAGGATTTGGGCCAGGGTTAAGTCAAGGAAGTCTCTTCTTTCTTCATTCGAAGGTCTCTAATTTTTGATGGATACAGCCCCAGTTTTAGGGTGACTAGAAAGCAAGTGTGAAAAATTGGGACGGGGGTGGGGGGTAATAGAAGCCTATATAAGAAAAAGACCAAAAATCAGGACTGTCCCTATAAAATCAGGACATCTGGTTATCCTACCCAGTTTTGCCAGCTGTACCCTCCTCCAATTTAACAAAATGTGCAAGAATTTCTTGCTTTCTTTGTGTTTATATGTAAACATCACTTGGTATCTGACTAAAAGCCCTTACATCCTCCTTGCATGGTAGTGAGTTATTGGATTCGAGTTGTGCGTAATCAAGATAATCAAAATCTTTGAGAATAGTATCTATTTGGACTACCACCAAGCAAAGCATTTAAGCATGTGCTTTGCTGGATTGGGGCCTGACTAAGGCTTGGTGGTGGAGGTGGTGGATTTAAACATTTGCATGGCCGTAGATTCTAAAGGCTTCAAGTAGGCGTTGTACAAACATATAATAAATGACAGTTCCTTCCCCAAAAGGCTAGCAGTTTAAAAGCAAAGATTAAATAAACCAGCAGGCTGGGATGGGTTGGAGATGATGTAGCAATTCTAATAGGATGTACAAATTCTTGGTTGGTCAATAGTAGTGATGCAACATGAATAACTATAGAGTAACACTCAAATAGAATATATTCTAGGAGAGGCTGGTAGCACTGCCTGTTATTGAAGTTGCCCAACACTTCCCATTAAAGACTCTTTTTCAGTTGCTTATAAAACTTATAGCAAAAGTTTAGCTATTGAGGTTGTACTTTTCATGATGGGTGTCTTCCTCAAGATGTTTTTTTAATTTCAGTCAAAACAGTTCAGCCATTCTGAGAACAAGGCGAGAGAAAAATACATGATTTTGCTCACGTAAATTCTGGCAACCGTTTAGTTGAAAAGCTGTAGCATCTGCACGCTTTAGAGAAGGGACTTGAAAATGGACATGGGTGTAGACATTATAGCAGAAATGCATCTTTTGCCATCCCTATGAAAAATCTGCCCAAATTTGGCCAGGTTACAAGCTTTGGAAAAAATCTCAGTTAGCATATGCTCAATGCATACTTGCTAGTGTTTAACAGTTAAAATCTCCAATGATTATGTCTTTACTGAGCATGCTTGAGCCTCTCACGACTCCTCATGCTGGCCAGAGTGCACATGTACCATTCCTACAGAGCAACTAAGCCTATGCCATTCCCTCACAGCTCATACGTATGACCAGACTGCGCATGTGTCACCTCACAGAGTGACTGAGCATGCTCCAGCCCAGGGATAAGGGGCTCAGAAAGACTTCCCTGTTATATCTGGTGCAGGGTAGGGTTGGGCTGGGCTCCAGTCTTACAACAGGGAGCCTCTCTGTCCTGTCCTCTCAATGACCAACAGAGACGTAACAAGGAATTTTTGCACCTGAGGCAAGGGCCGGTTCCAGGCTCTTCGGCGGCAGGTCCCTGAGTCCCTGTCAGAGGGAAGGACCTGCCGCCAAATTGCTGCTGCCGCTTCATTCATTCTTCAGTGGCAATTCGGCGGTGAGTCCCTGAGTCCCCCTTGGAGAGAAGGTCTCGCCACCGAATTACCACCGAAGAAGAGGTGGTGGTAGAGCTGCAGCTGAAGTGCCACCGATTGCGGTAGAGCTGCGCCCCTCTGCTTTGTGTGCCCAAGGCAAGTGCCTCACTCGCCTTCCCCTTGTTACGTCACTGAACCAACCGTATCCTAGCACCCAGGTATGGAGGAGGAACCTGCCTGATTCTGATGCAGATGGGACAGATCAGGAGGGAGGGAAAGGAACAGACTGGGACAAGGAGTTTGGTGAGATCATGAGATAAACTAACTGGTACTTGAGGAGGGAGACTGACTGGCTGGGCAAGGAGACTGGATCTGGGAGTCAGGGTTTGGGAACCAAGTCGTTGAGAGAAGAGGAGGCTGGGATTGGTTGGGTAAGAAGACTGAGACTAAGAACCAGTATGTGTAGGAGCTGTGGAAAATATAGTATGTGATCATGTTGTTAAAGGGGTTATTCCTTCACCTTCTCACTTCCCTGGTCCTTCTCACATGAACAGAGAGCAACAATACCCCAAATCCAAATGTGCAAACAGTTCGATGTTTATTGGGGTGAATTTCCAGCAAGCTTAAATCCAAGTTCCTTTTTCCTTATTTTGAATTCCAACTTACTTCCTGTTTGCCCCTAATTTATATAGTAATATTCTTAGCTATACCTTAACCAATCATTCTACAAAAATTTACCTAACCAATCCTAACATATTGTAACATGATTAACTAATCAATTATATCCCACCACCTTAATTAGTTTACACTCAGCAAAATTAATTACACAGCAGACAGAAACAATCAAAGAACCAGACAGAGACCACGCAAATAAAAAGTAGCAAAGTGGAAACTATAATGACAAAACAATACGGAAGTGAGGATTTCACAACTACATCTATAAAGACATAAGGGTTTCCCAACTATGCCTATTGATAAGTGAATTCTTGCCAAACAGAAAACTATCAAGCTAAATTTCCTTTTACATTTTCTGGGCTCTTCCCTTTATCTGGAGGTGATAGGCATTATCAAGACAGGATTGTATTCCTCACAGCAGGGCCGGCTTTAGGCCTATTCCACCAATTCCCCCGAATCAGGCCCCGCGCCTAAAAGGGCCCCGTGCCCAGTGAGAATCCCTTCCCTGGCTAGAGGCGCCTTTTTAATTTTTACTCACCTGGCAATGCTCTGGGTCTTCAGCGGCACTTTGGCGGCAGGTTCTTTGCTTGCCTTGGGTCTTTGGCGGTACTTTGGCGGCAGGTCCTTCAGTGCCACTGAAGACTTGGAGCGAGTGAAGGACCCGCCGCCAAAGTGCTGTTGAAGACCCGGAGCACCGCTCGGTGAGTAGAAGCCCCATGTGTTTTTTTTACATGTGTTTTTTTTTGTTTTGTTTTTTTAGCCATCTCTGCCGGGGCCTTGCCAAAACTGTTCAGATTGGACCCCGCACTTCCTAAAGTTGGCCTTGCCTTACAGCCCAATAGCACCTCATTTCAATGTGACTAGTTTAGAATGTGAGGACGTGACCATACGCTTCCCAGCTTATGGCTGCTCCCACTGCTTAGCCAAAGGCCTTCACTTAAGAACAGGGCCTCAGACTGTCACAGTGAGAGAAGGCCCTTACACTGATTCTTTCTTTTATACCTCTGTAACTAGCTAAATGATAAACATAGACCTAAATTCTTAAAGTATAGGCCTCTACAGTCAGGCCTGAAAATCTATATCCTAACACATGTAATAAAAGACTATCATAATGCACAGGCTCAAGGGGACCAAATTAAGATTGCGCAGGCAACCATACATTTCCTAACTTCTTATTATTCTTTTAACATATATTTTATGTGTAACACACACACACACACACACACACACACACACACACACACACACACACACACACAAAAGATGTTTCAGCCTTTAATTACTGACCAATGCAACAACAGTCCGTGCCCATACAGTATTTTTGCTTTATCTTCCAGTAAAGAGAAGCTGATAAAGAATTCCAAATAAATCAAACATGAATAGCTTGCACTCTTTGGCCTGCAAACTTGTTTTTTTCCAAAAAGCTAATAAAAGCAATAAAAATATCTTCTGGAAAATGTTAGAAAGCGGCCAGCTTAGGAAAGATGTAATTAAGGTTTGGTTGGGTTTTTTTTGGCAATTATCTTTCTAATCCTTTGGAAATAAATAACAAAAGATAATTTATTCCATCTTGTAATATGGAGCAATCAAAGGCCCAGTTCTGCAATGTACTGAGTGCCCTCAACTCTGGCAGATCTCATTTGGAGCTGCAGGCACTCAGCTCATCTTACAGGAGGCATCCAGAACCTCACAGGATTCAGACGTGCATTGTACGTTATCCAAGTGCTCCACACAGTACTGTGCATTTGTACTCAGGGCCCCCAGACATGGAGCAGGGCCCCATTGTGCAAGGCGCTGTAGACACACATATCCAAGAGAGTCCCTATCCTGAAGAGCTACTTCTTTTCATTGTCCTAATCTTTAGAGTGGCTCCCGCATGCACCGAAAGAGTGTAACTAGAGTTTCAGAGCAGTAAGCCTGGCTCAGGAAGCAAGTCCCCTTGTAAGCCATCCAGAAGATCCCCTCCAAATGCAAGAATTATCCCTCCATACACAATGATGTAGGGATATTTAGGATTCAGTAGGTAGCGACTATAGTGCTTTTCTACTTCTCCCAGCCTGTTTGAAGGGATCGAGGGAAAGGAGAGGTCAACCCCAGAGCCAAAAGCACTTCCCTCCCTCAGCAACAGCATTGTATAAGTGGTGAACGAAATAAGCTCTCAGCCAGCAGGGGGAGCCAGAGGGAGATGGAGCCCTGCTTTCAAAATGCTGCACCCACACCATGGAGCCTGCATCATGTTGGGAGCAGTTAAAGAACTGAATCCAGAAAGGGTGTGAGAGATCTTTCTGTGGATGGGAACAGGTTACTGCAATGGGGATGTGAAGTGAGCTCCTGGCATGGAGAGGCCCCCCCCAAATATTTGATTCTATATATCTGTGTTAAAAACACAGGTGTATTGCACAGTGAATGCAAAAGTGTCATGGTACACAGTGGGCTGCAGAAAGGAGGGGACAGAGCTTGTTCGTTCAGCCGGAAAACTGTTGCCCCCACAGTTTGGTTCAAAATTACCCCCGACCCCAGACTTGGCATTGACTTAGTGTGTGTCCTTGGGTAAGTCCCTTCACTTCTCTCCCGCCATTTTCCCATCTTCAAAAATCAGGGTCAGACCAGCCTCACAGGGCATTGTGAGGGTAAATTGATTTGTCAATGAGCCAAATTCATCCTGGTGTCATTCAAGTTAATTTAGTAGAGAGACTCCAGAGATCAGTTTGTCCTGGAGTTTGTTCAGAGCTTTGCGAATATAAGTGCTATATAAGTGCCAGGTATTATTAAGAGATTGATCTTGTTGAATAGCATTAAGAACCGGTTAGAAGAGTGAGTGTGGTTCATGCTGATAGGGTATATAAGAAACACTGCTTGACTTCCAATTGCAGCAAAAGAGCCCTGACTCCTTTGCATGAACAAGCACTAGAATAAAATACGAACTATGAAATAAAGGAAAACATTTTTAGACATAAAAGAAACAAAAAGGCAGTATGGAAAATAACTCTTTAATCTAGGCTAATAGGTGGATAGATTATTACAAAGTGCAGACCTGTGAGGGGTCTGGTCTGTAGGAATTTTTGTTCACAATAACATGACAAAGTCCTTACATTTTTCTAGGCGTTAATATGACTGGTTGCCATGGGAAATGCTGTAGTTACTGGGATCACCTTTTGTACGCACATACTGATCATCCATTTATTGAGTTGATAGGACTATTTTGAAAACAGAAGGAAATATGAAAGGCCTATTATTTTAGCAGTTTGATGCAAGTTTTAGTATAATAAAAAAAATTATTAGAGCATCATTTTGTTTTAACATTTACTTCTTTCTTTTCCACTGAGTTTAGTGGTTGTTTTTCACTTTTTGGAACCAATACAAGCTTAGATGCCAGTTAATACTTCTTTCTTTCAAAGGCTGAAAATAACAATACATGCTTGATGCATATGGGACAAGATGTTCAAAATATGTGGCCAGAATTTCAAAAGAACTCAGGACTCTATAAAAATCTAGCCACTATTTCCAGAGAGAAGTGCTGGGAGTGAGCAGCTGGAGTGAGCACTTTTGAAAATCTGGCCCTTTATTTAGGTGCCGCAAAGGGCTCTACACTCATTTGGAAATACAGCTGCAGTTATGATTGCTGAGCACTTGAAACTGGCCCTGCGGTTTTTTTAAAATCTGACTTCCAAGTCTGGTCCAAATCTTATTTAATCCAATGGAAAGATTCCCGTTAGCTTCAATTCAGTGGGTTTTGGATCAGACTGTACAAAATTTGAATTGCAAACACAGCTTGATGTTTTGGGTAGAAAGCAGGTAGGAACTAAGTTCATAGATGTTGAATGGAATTTTTAAAGCTGTGCAGTTTAAGAACATATCTCTAGAGAAACTTAGCTCAGATATTTTCCTTTTTTACAGTGAGGAAGAAAGAAGTGTCCAACAACATATTTCAAAAACAGTAATCAAGGCAATTTATACACATAGTAATCACCCAGGGACATTTCTACCCTCCTTCCTTGTTTCACAAAACACTGTGTGAGGGAACTTTTGGTTCCACAACTTGTGTTTCCTTCAGCCAGGGGTCCAGATGTAATGGGAAGAGTGTCATTGTTTTTTCAAAGATTTTTTCAAGGTGGAAGAAAGGTAAAAGTGTCTGTACCAAGGGGTTATTTTTTCCTCAGGGACACTTTTTCAGCATATCAAAGTTCCTTAAATCCTTCCAAGAGAACAGATTTAGATGTCTCACAAGGCTAAGTTTTATGCTTCATAAAATCTCCCTAGCGCTGTTGAAATGGGGCAAAAATAATGTTCATGTCACAAAACATTTGTCTGAGTTCCAACTGGCTGTTTGGTTTAACCACTTTCTTACACATTATTAACTATTCTCTAGTGTTCATCCCAGCAGACTTTTTTGCTCCCATGAATGTTTTGGGAATGGCTGTTCTTCATACAAACAGTTATTTAGGTATTTGTGCTCAGACAAGCGTATTTACTCTTCATCATGCATTATTCACTGTTTAATCATTATTTGTCAGATATATTATTTCCTAGTCTAAGTAGCCTCAGTCATCAAATTAGGTAGCAGAAACAGCCCCATGTGACTTAGATGACCAAATCACATACCACAAAGACTAGCGAGTCGTCAAAGTGAATAATTTGCAAATGACTCATAGGCTGAATTTTCACAAACAGCAGAAAAGTGGAGTCATTTTGCAGATACCTTATAGCCAGATAAAAGGGCTAAATTTATTGGATAATTTACTTGTATCATAAACCTAGTCCCAGATTTGGACCTTAGCGTCCAAAATATGGGGGTTAGCATGAAAACCTCCAAGCTTAGTTACCAGCTTGGACCTAGTAAAGCTGCCACCACCCAAAAAATTAGAGTGTTTTGGAGCACTCTGGTCCCCCCAAACCTTCTCTGGGGATCCCAAGACCCAAATCCCTTGAGCCTCACAACAAAGGGAAATAAACCTTTTCCCTTCCCCCCTCCAGGTGTTCCTGGAGAGAGACACAGAAGCAAGCTCCGTGAATCTAAACAGAGGGACTCCACCCTCCCTGTTCCCATTCCTGGAAAACAGAATTACCGAGAGTTAATCTCTCTTCTCCCCTCACCCAGAGGGAATGCAAAGTCAGGCTAGTAAATCTAACACACACAGATTTCCCCCTGACTTCTTCCTCCCACCAATTCCCTGGTGAGTACAGACTCAATTCCCTGGAGTTCCCCACTAAAGAAAAACTCCAACAGGTCTTAAAAAGAAAGCTTTATGTAAAAAGAAAGAAAAATACATAAAAATGGTCTCTCTGTATTAAGGTGACAAATACAGGGTCAATTGCTTAAAAGAAATATGAATAAACAGCCTTATTCAAAAAGAATACAATTCAAAGCACTCCAGCAAGTATAGACATGTAAATACAAAAAAACCATATAAATCACTATCTGATCTTTTGTACTTACAACTGGGAAACAGAAGATTAGAAAGCAGGAAACAGAAAAAATCACTTCTCATAGCCGAGAGAGTACAGGCAGAAGACCAAGAACAAAAGACTCACACACAAAAAACCCTCCACCCAGATTTGAAAAAGTCTTGTTTCCTGATTGGTCCTCTGGTCAGGTGTTTCAGATTACTTCTTTCCAGGTGTAAGAGACATTAACCCTTAGCTATCTGTTTATGACAACTTGCAACACTTAATTTGTCCTGCTCAGCTCTAGTTTCATGTTTCCAAAACCATGCAACAACTTCATCTATGAATTTCTTTCCTTTGGCACAAGGGAAATATTCTCCCCTCTTTCACCTTCAGCATTTGTCCACCAGGCACTGTTAAGTCTAACCATGTATACCTGCAGCCAAATGTTCATCTAAGGTGTTGGTTGGTACAGCGAGCTTCTTTTGTTCCTCACTGACAGCAGAGAAATACTCATCACCATGCTTTCAAAGGACAGATGACTATGTAATGAGGTGTATCAGGGAGTGTAGTTCATTGTTTACATGTACAAAGTACTGAATAAACTTCAGGACAAACCCAGCACACATCACTACTCCTATATATTGTTATAAAAGCAGAAATCTAACATCCAGTGTATTACCCCTCTGTATCCTTAATTACAACACAGTAGTGGGAATTTTCCCCAGATTGCCTTACAGAAATCCAAAAGCATTGCCTTCTGCTTCCCATCACAAAATGGTTAAACAAAGGAAAGAGTAGAAAATAATGAATAGAAAGAGGTTTCTTTTTCCCCCTTGAGGTTAGGAAGACTCAGAACACTAACATTTTACAAGAGGGAAGGTGAAAGATAGAAGCAGACAAAAAAAAATTCAAAGCACAAAAATATTGACCGTTATTTTATTAAAAAAAAGACCCTGAAGATCCTAAAGAGGGAAGACTTGTACAGTAACAATGATGGATGGCCAGCTGAGATGCCCGTGAAACAGCGATAACCTGGCCTCATGCTTCAAATGACAATGCTGAGTGCAGATTTTTTTTAAAAAAAAATGTGTATATGCCTCATCCAAAGGATTTCCTTCAGCAAATGGTGCTGCAACTAATGGAAAATATTACTAGATAGGTGAGAATGTTTTTCATTTTCCACACTGTAGAGGTTACTTATGGTTTTTAACATGGAAAACGTCCATCATGTAGCATATAAACACACTGCTGTATTGTTAGACAGACAGAATACGCAAGGGGAAAAGTAAGTCTTACAGAGCTTTTCTGAAGGACTAGCTAATGCCATACAGTGCCTTTTCGGCTTGATCATGCGGCCATTGCAATTCAAAAACTGCACCATCAAGCCCTTAAGTCAGAGCCGTAGATTGGGGCTGGTTCAGAGAAGGTTTCATCTAAGTGGGAGGTCCACGAAGCATCATGCCTAATCCGTGGCTTTTGTTGTTAGCTTGGTGGTGGAAGACATGGGGCTATGAAATTCAACTATGAGAATGGAGAGCCATTATCTGCCCTATTGCCCTCTCTCAAGCATTTTGCTAAGTTGAGTAGCTTTAAATGTTGCTGGGGCTCTGTAAGGGCCCTGCCACTAATTCAGGGTGCCTTGCCCATGCTGCCTAATTTGGGGGTTATGCTGTTTTGAAAATCATGGGCTCCTTGCACTACCACAGCCCTGCTTCAGTGGGACTTTCTGCAGCCAGGGGCCCTGCAACCCAGGATACCCCAGCAGGAGCCCAGCAAATCTAAGCTAGAGAGAAAAATGAGGTTGTGACATGAGTGATCTAGGGCAAAATTTGCCCTGAATTGTTTAGGCTAATTCTGTGGATTACTACTAGAGTAATGGGTACTCTGGAGGAAGAAGGGCCTCGTGGTTAAGGCACTGCAGTGGGACTCAGAAGATCAGGATCAGTTCCTGGCTCTGCAACAAACTTCCTGTGTGACCTTGGCTGAGTCACTTAAACTCTCTGTCCCTCAGTTCCACACCTGTAAAATGGGGATAGTATCACCTCCTTTTCTTTCCTCCACCCGGGTGGCGAGTGCCTCTTACTATGTGTTTGTACAGAACCTACCACAATGGGGCCCTGATCCTGCAGGTTCTACTGGCACGTAAATTAAAATGCTCAGTTGGGGAAAGAGTCCAGCTCTTCACTGCATCTCTTGATAGCTCCTCTCATCCTCTGTTCCCCATCCTCCCACACAATGTCCTTTCCTTCTCTCCTTGTTTTGATAGTTTGGGAATTCCAGCCGCAGTCTCTTGGGCTACCAGCATCAATTCCCTTGCTTGAACAAAATGAATCCAGAAAATAAATAAATAAATAAATATTTTAAAAAATAATGTTTTGCTTCTCCCAAGTCCGGGAATAAAGAGATAAAAATAACTGAGATGCACATATTGATTTTTGACCTTGAGCAGCTCATTTTGATGGAGTTTTTTGTATTTATTTTTCTACAGCATTTCAAGTACTGTTCTTGGGATCTCCTCTCTCTGCTGCGTTAAGGTCTCCAATATTCCAAAAACTGCTCATCGTGCAGGGAAGGGGGAAGCCTCATTTGCTGCTACAAGTGGAATTAACCCTTTAAATGTCATAGGTCTAATACAAACTGCATTTCATTTATGGGGTGCACAGTAAAATGCAGTGGTAAAGGGCTAGCATTCATCACTTTCATTTTGGCCAGATTGTGGCAGTCCCCTGCATGGGTGTGTAAAACATACTATAAGAGGGTAGGTCTTTGTTGCCTTCTAATGGTTCATCCATAAAAGGATAAAAGTCTACTACATCTAATAGCATTATTCTTTTAGCTCAGGGGTTGGCAACCTTTCAGAAGTGATGTGCTGAATCTTCATTTACTCACTCTTATTTAAGGTTTCATGTGCCGGTAATACATTTTAATGTTTTTAGAAGGTCTCTTTCTATAAAACTATAATATATAATGAAACTACTATTGTATGTAAAATAAATAAGGTTTTTAAAATGTTTAAGAAGCTTCATTTAAAATTAAATTAAAATGCAGAGCCCCACGGACCGGTGGCCAGGACCTGGACAGCGTGAGTGCCACTGAAAATCAGCTCATGTGCCACCTTTGGCACACGTGCCCTAGGTTGCCTACCTCTGCTTTAGCTCAAAGGATAGAAACTCAGGCCTTGAACAATAAAGGTCATAGATTCAAACCCCACCCACAGTCCAAGTGTGGAGTTGTTATAGGTGAACAAGGAGAGATGAAAGTGCGAAGAGCCCTTGTCTCATGTTGTGCATTCCTCCTCCCATTCCACTGCAGAGCCAAGCCACAGATGGAGTCACTGCTGAAAAGTTCTAGCCATAGCCCCGGCCTCTCTGACCCAGCCAGCCTCAGAAAGGGGTACAGGCCATAGCCTCCTCAGAGCGTCTCACCATTTATGCTGCACTGTCTTGCACCGGGGAGAGAACTTGGATGAATTGTGCCTCCGAAAGCTTCCTCTATCCCACTGCAGCTCTGTTTTACACATCAAAGGCCAGTCTGTGCCTAAAAGAGAGTTTCTCTGCTCTGTGTCTGGGAATAATGTCACACTTTAGGTGAATTACTATCAGAGGTCAGGCGAGTATTTTAGGGATACCCAGATGCTAATATGTAGAGGCTATTTTCATGCTGAGTCTTGTATAGGATCCTGCCAAAGAGTACTTGGTGCCACTAGAAACATTCAAATCTTGACAGTTTTGAGCACTTTTTCACAAAATGTTCCAGAAACTGTGAGAGGTTAAAATATTTTTGTACCTTTGTTTTATCCCTGAAAAAGAAAAACGTTGAAAGCATTTTTTAAAATAAAAAGTACATTGGTATCTAAGATCTTTTTAGTTGCTAGTTTTGGTCTACTGGCAGATTCACAGCTAAAATAACACAGAAAACAAGGGATGACATCAACAAACTTAAAAGACAGAAAATCATAAAAAACACAGTATCCTACCTATAAGCCATGTGGATGTTTGCGGCAATTGTTTCAAGGCAAAAGACAAATAAGCCCTAATAGGCTCAGAACTTAAGCCCTCTACACAGCTACTACACCACTCAAAACTGTTTTTGTTTGTTTGTTTTTAAAGAGGAAATTATGAAAGTCAATACAGGATACTCCATGAATTAATGCAGATCAGCATAAATAATACATTGATCCTCATACTCATACTTCCATCTCCTTGGTGGGCTAGTGTTAGGTTACCACCTGCAACATAAAACACAGATAGCATTAATCAAAACTTGCTTAAGACTTTCTACATTCCCTTTCTGTGCTTTTTTAGTTATCTAGCTTTATTGCCAGATGTACAGCTTTTTCTACTCTAGAGGTCAGTATAATGTTAAGAATAGAAAGGACTGATACATTTCTTTTCCCATGATGAGATCTTCCAAAAGGAACTCTAAATTAGACTGTATACAATGTAAGATGGCAGAGAAATCTCTTACTGGGGAAATGTACTTGTGAAAGTACAACTTCCAGTATCGGAAGCTTAGAGGAAGTTAAAGAAAATGATCATTGAGGCTGTTTGCTGAATGGAGGTTGTGAATGTCCTAGTCATTTTCTGAAGTCATAGACAACATAATGTGAGTGGATATGTGGGGAGAAGAAATCCCCTAGGGCAGGGGTCGCCAATGCAGTGCCCGTGGGTGCCATGGCACCCACCAGGGCGTCTAAGTGCACCCACGTACTGGCCGGCAGATGAGCATCCACTGAAATGCCGCCAACAAGCTGCGTCATCCAGAGGCGTTGCCGCCAAAATGCGCCAATTTTCGGCAGTATTTCGGCGGCAACGCCTCTGGATGATGCTACTTGTCAGTGGCATTTCGGCAGCGACGCCTATTGACGTTGCCGCTTGTTGGTGGAATTTCAGCTGATGCTCGTCCGCTGCCACAGTCCTCCATGGCTCGTTGTCTGGCTCCTGCCAGATGAAAAAAGTTCAGGACCACTGGTCTAGGGTGAAATTCAGAAGGCTGTCACAAGGGTCCATGCCTCACTGCTGTCCTATTTCTAAAGGGTTAAGTGGGACTCTAGTGCTTAGGCCTTGTGCTGGTCCTGTGCCTTGGTCTTTGCTCCTGGATGAATTAATAATATGAAGAATATAGAAGATTATTCTAAATCTTTTTAAAAGTACGTTTATCTGGAGCAAGGTATGCTCTGTATTAGGAGCAGAGCTGAACAGAGGTCTATCTTTGGTATTTCTTCTGAGGTTTCCACCATATCTGTCGAATGCACCTTTCACCATAGCATCTATACACTGACACCAGCTCACTGAGGTGCCCTGATAATACCTATCAGCAAACCTAACCCACAAAAATGCCCAAGGACAGTCAGGTAACCTAGTTCATTTTAGAGATACGTGAATAGTGCTAAAAAATGTTCTGCTAATTCTATTTTCAACTTGCAAATGCTTCAGCAATGTTTATGCCCCTTTTGTGTCTCCTTTATGCAAACATTTAAGATTTAGTGGCATGGATGTTCACAGAGAGCAATGCTTATATTCCTTTGGATGGCTATTAAATAGAAATCAAATTTTACATTTGCACATGCAAACATTTGCAACCTAGCAGCTGCATGCACATTCAATCAATTAACAGAATCAATACCACCTGGGCAATTCTATTTACAGTTCCCTGCAGGATCAACCAGATACAGTTTTCTTCAATTCCTAAGTTAAATTTATGTAATGACATTGAATAACAGGCCTATTTCAATCTGGGAGGTACCTACATGACAGTGGTGGGTGAGCTGAGTCCTGCATACAACGTTTAACCTTCTTTTTAAAGCATTCTGGAGTCCTTGTGGTGTATAATTATAAGATATTATTAAATTATGATTGAGAAATGTTATAGGTAATTTTTTTTCCCTAATCCACTCTGTGTGTATTCTGCACTCTTTCTGTGCACACGGTACTTCTGTTGACATCAGTGGAGTTTCCACATGCAGAATAAGGAAGACGTATCTGCTTAAGAGCCCTTTGGGGGCTTGATCCAGCTATACTCCTTCCTCAGGCAAAATGCCCATTGACTTTGATCTTGTTGGGGTCCTACCGACTGGATTGTTCTGCCCTGTTTTTGCAGGGAGGCATGTCAATGGCAAGGGCCCACAGTTGTGACAATAGCCATTCCCCACACTTTTCCCATTGCAAAGCCATCATCTGCATCAAGATATGCCATCTCTTTTCAGAAGATGACTAGGTAGCAGTCAGTGGTAACAGATTTCCAACCAGTCAGAATGCAGTATGTCCCTGATGAGTTTGTCATTTGAACTTCACATCCAACAGAGAAGCAGAGATGTGAACTCTTCCAGGCAGCTGATTTGTGGCATATTCTCAGCTTCTCAGAGACAGGTTATTAACCAGTGTAACTACGATATAAGCAGATATCACTGAGAATATGAATCAGTGGAACGCACCTGACAAAGACCTCAAGCAAGCAGTTTCTTAATAAGTTGTAAAAGTTAGAGATGTGGCATGAAGTTCAATAGCCCTGTGTCAAAAATAACCAACAGCACCTTTAAATGGGGGATGCTTTGCAGCTTTTCAAGGCTCAGATGATCATTCAGCTGCAGTCTGTATATGAGAGATTTCCATCTTGCTTTAAAAAAAGGCAATTCCTACTGCTTTCTCTGCTTTCTTCCACTGGTTCGGCAAAGTACGAGGCATGAAAAAAGCATGCTGAACTACACTGCGTTCATTTTAGTGCCTGTTCTATTAACTGGCATCTCTCTTCACAGCCCTTATTTGGTGACAGGGTTTTGGGTTCTTCTTAAGAAAGGGAGCCATTCAATACAATTGTGAAAAGACTGCACCGTTTCTATACCTGCCTATCTCTTACTCTAATTTTGGGTACCTAGCTTTTAAATATGAGGTGATACCGCAACAGCTGATTTGGATTCACACAAAGAAATTGAGATGTAGATTGCTGTGTGGGAGGTGGGAGCGCTGTGAAATGTAACTAAGGTAGTTTGGTAGATATATTAGGAATAGGCAGCTGATCTTGAGATGAGCCCCACTCCTTCAAAACTATTCCAGCAACTTGCTATAATGGATTGAACAAAGATTTTCTGACTAGAGAATAAGCCATGAAATAACTGTAACAAAGTCTGATAGCATTTCCATTGTTCTGTTTTCTAATTGCTGCTGATAATAACCCAGTCGTTTGGGCCAGATTCTCAGCAGGTGTAAATTGACATTGTTATTGATTAACAAGGTCATGATGATGTACAACAGCTGAAAATCTAGCCCACTTTTGTACATCATAACCATCAGCATAAATTGAAAGTTTGATGCTAATATTGCATCATAAAGTAGTCTTCAAACGAGAACAGGACAATCCAACCTACTGATGTACATTGAGGGCATCTGAGAAAATAGAAGACTGCAAGTGGAATTGAATGCAGGTAATGCTTTTGTCTGTTTCATCATTGCTTATGTTCCTGTATAATGCAGCTGGAAGAAATTAAAGGCCAGACAAGATATAATAGCTGTCTCTGGCTGGTAATTTAAGGCTAGAATATCAGCTCCCTGGCTCCAGCGTGAAGGAAGGTCTTACACTTCCAGAAGATGCTCAGACTCACACCAGATTGGACCCTTATATTGGTAAATAAATGGATTACACTGTTTATTAAATCTGGTCAGATCATAACATCCATTTTAAGCAGAACTCTCTTTCAAATTGATTGGGGTTCTTCTGAAGCACTGATTGGCAATCTGCTTTGAACTGCTGACTAATATTTATTCACTATCCGATCTCACTGAAATCCAGCAGAACACTTGTGTAATTGAGATTAGAATCTGGTCCATACTATCCCCCTTATTCAACTGAAATGAAATAAGTAATGGAACCACTAACTAACTCACATAAAGCACAGTCCAAGGGAATTGCACAGACTAATGTTCAACTGTACTGGAAAGGAATCTCCATCCTGGATCTGGGATGCAGATAAGGCAGAGGAAGCAACCTTCATGGTACGTGAGAGTCTCCATTCCACTGATGCAATAAGAGAAGGTTTGTTGGGGGAGGGCAGCCCTGTCTGTATTATCTGATAAAGAAGAGGGGTTGAAAAAGGATAAAAGGAGATGGGGTGGAAGGGAGAAGAAGTATTTTTCCATGACAACAAGGAAGGTACTGACATGTGTGACTTTTTGTAAGTCAGTAGGCCTGATGCTGATCTCCTTTATGCTGGTGCAAATCCACTGACATCTGAGAGTCTGGTCCTGATTTACCTTGTGTGTGAGGAGAATTGGTGTGTGTTTGTGTGTCCCCTTTGTCATGGGGCAAGGCCAGATGGCTATAGTAAAGTAGTGGGAGACAGATATATTAGCCACAGGCTAAACAAATCCCTGTTACCAGGATAAGCCAATGGCAGTGCTCCAGGTCAATTAAGACACCTGGGGCCAATTAAGATCTTTCCAGAAGTCAGGGAAGACAGTGAGGTTGATTGGGACACCTGAAGCCAATCAGGGGCTGGCTGAACCTCGTTAAAAGCCTCCCTGTTAGTCAGGGGTGGGTGTGTGTGTGTGAGAGAGAGAGAGAGAGTCAGTCAGGAGCTGTAGGAGAAAGCTGCACTGCTGGAGAAATTGGGCAGGACAAACCCTATGAGGCACAAGAAAGGAGGCCCTGAGATAAGGGTGAAGTAGATATTGAGGAAGTGGGGGCTGCTGTTGGGAAGTGGCCCAGGGAATTGTATGCATCCTATTTCCAAAAGGTCAGCTACCATAGCTGATACTATTAGGGTCCCTGGACTGGAGCCTGGAGTAGAGGGCGGGTCTGGGCTCCCTCCTTTCTCCCCCAAATTAATCACTGAGACTAAGAGACAACAAAGACTATGTGAGGGAGGACTGCTTCTCTTCACCTCCCTTGCTGGCTTATGATAAAAATGGTTCAGTAGGTTGTGACTCTTGCCTCTAGAGAGAGAATAGTGATGTGGAGGGTCACAGTGAGCCTCTGAGGCTAGTGCAATCCGTCAGGAAGCGTGCCCTCAAATTCAGACGTGGATTGAAATTTCCCAGAAGTTCAGAGATGTTTAGTTTTATGTGTGTCTGCGTGTGCTCACAGTTATCTGATGCATAACTAGTTTTTCCCTCCAAATGAATGAAAGCTCTTTCTTGAATTATATTTGCAGTTTCCATAATTCCATGAAAAATTGCTAGTGAGGCATCCGAGTTACTAGTGTTACTTTAAACCTAAGGTCCTGTAAAACAGACATCAATAGAAAAGCTCTCAGCATCAATATCAATAAAATAATAGGTTGTGTTAACGTATGTGTGTGTGTATGTGTGTGTATTGATTACTATACAAGATTTTTAAACATTAAAAAGCCATACTCCAAAATACAGGATTTATTACTAGTTTACTACTAGTTTAAAAATAACACATTATAAGTTACAAGTGTCTGTGCTTATGGTACTAACAGCTTAGATAACTAAGGGCTTGTCTACATCAGAAAGTTGCAGCGCTGGTGAGGGAGTTACAGCGCTGCAACTTAGGAGGTGTACACATCTGCAGGGCACCACCAGCGCTGCAACTCCCTGTTTGCAGCGCTGGCCGTACTCCCGTTTTGTCTCGGGTGTAGAGGATCCAGCGCTGGTGATCCAGCGCTGGTAATCAAATATAGACACTTACCAGCGCTTTTCTTGACCTCCGTGGAATAAGCAGGTATCCCAGCATACCTGAGGAAGCCTCTGGTAATCAAGCTGATCTCCTTCCCCGGCTTGCTCTCGCGTTCCCCGAACCCCGAGCAAGCAGGTCTCCTTCCCTGAGGTTTGCTGGGTGGTTCCGGGAACGCGAGAGCAAACCGCAGCGAAGCTGGTCTCCTTTCCCGGTTTGCTCTCTCGTTCCCCGAACCCCCGAGCAAGCAGGTCTCCTTCCCTGCGGTTTGCAGGGTGGTTCGGGGAACGCGAGAGCAAACCGCGGCGAAGCTGGTCTCCTTTCCCGGTTTGCTCTCGCGTTCCCCGAACCCCCCTTGAAGCCGCCCAACAGCGCTGCAGTGTGGCCACATCTAACACCACTTGCAGCGCTGGTTGCTGTAAGTGTGGCCACTCTGCAGCGCTGGCCCTATACAGCTGTACTAATACAGCTGTAACAACCAGCGCTGCAAAATTTTAGATGTAGACATGGCCTAAAACTTAAGACAATTTTTAAAATCCAATGTTCTTTTCAATGTTTACATTGTTTACTTACATTTCTCTCAGTTTCCCTTTTCTCAGTAGCCCGTTTCACTTTTAGCTTTGCAGTGATTTAGTCTGAATTGCAGCCACTGGAATAAATAAAATATTGGTCCTAGATTTTTTTTTTAAAAGCTTGTTTTACCAAAATGTAAAATTGGAGCTAAATTTTAGTTGACTGTGTCTCATTGAAAAGATTATGCCAGTATTTTCAACTCTAAGCATTCAAAAATCATGAATCAAGCCCTCAAAAAGATTTTTAAACTTTGAGATTCTTTTTATTTGCTTTCTGATTTTTTGAGCCTTTAGAAGTCATGTGTCCAAGCTTTTCTCCTCAATCTTGAAGACTAAGAAGTACACACAGATTTTTGTATAACATGACTCCAGGAGCTGAGTTTTTAAGAAAAGCACCAAAAATCACGAGGCTTGTGTTAAAATATTCAGAACTGGCAGTATTATTATGGGCCAGAACTTAGCTTGTGTAAATTGTCATAGTTCCATGGAAATCAAGGGAACTATTCTTATTTACACCTATTAAGCATCTGCCTCTTTAAATAAATCACATCACATTACAGATTAAGAACCTAGAGGAGACTAGAGTACTTTGTGGACAAAGTAATGCATCACTTATTTCTGCACCAGAAACATAGGTATCATAGTGACTAGATGACTGCTTAGGCCTAATTTTTAGACCTGAACTGGACACAAGCCCACCTAACACAAGCCTGAGGGTGAGGCCATTTTCCAAAGTGACCCTGACCTTTTTCCTGAACCTGAGTTAGCACCTGTGCCACCCTTTCCTGAGGTGCCAGTTCTTCCCCTCCTGCCCATGGGGTCAGTGTGGCAGTGGTGGTCATGTGTCCTGCTGCTGCCATCCCCTACGCTGTCTGTGTTGTGGAGTGAGGAGCACTGCAACTTCTAGGCACTCTCACTTTGCATCACGCACAGCTGACTGCTGGCAGGAGCAGGACACAAAAGCTGCTGCAGCACCAACCCCCTAGGCAGCAGGAGGGGAGCTGACCCAACCTGAGGTCTGTTTTTATTTCCACTTGACGCAACCAAGGAAGATCCAACACTTGTAGCTGAGACCTGCTGGGTTCAGGCTGGGTTAAAAAGACAGAGCAACAGATTAAGTTTGCTCCCATGTTTTATGTCTTAAAGATACTAAGCTTGATTCTTCTCTCACTTCAGTTTTACATCAGTGTATGCCATTGGATTCAGTGGAGTTATTCCTGAATTTAAATAATAGGAGCTTCAGGCCCATTATTTAAAGTGAGGTTCACAGAACTCTAATCTGAGCATTAACTGGAATAAGACATTGTGGAACACATCTTCAGCTGATATAAATTGGCATAGCTCTGTTGAAATCAATGGATCCCTGCCTATTTAGACCAGCTAAAAATCTCACCCCGTATACAGACCTGGGTTTGCTTTCAAATTCATTCTGAGGCACACTAGTTTGATTTTTGATATGAGAGAGGTAGAGCAGCCCAAACCAGCCATCCCCTGCCTCTTATATCTATTCCTTCTACCATTTTTAGCAGATCATCCTCTACTTCTTCAGGGATGAGAAATACAGAATTGCTGTTGTCACCAGAACCTAACAGTAAATCTCCACTAGCTTAACAGTGTTACTTAGCGTATGGTTGCTTCCAGCAACATTGAAAATGTGCTCTGTCATTCACCAATGACTGTCTGAATACAGAAATTCAGAATGAGTGACAGTCTTAGCAGTAAACATGGCACCTTTTCATAATGAGGCTGCTGCCGTTATTACTGTTCCATATTATAGGTGAGACTGGTAGCACTGCCTATTATTAAGGTTTCCTGACACTTCCCATTATAAGACTCTGGTTTGAGTTGCTTATAGCGTTCCCAATTTTTAACCATTTGGGCTGATATTTTACATGCCAGGTGTCTGCCTCATGCTGAATTATTCTGGAAACTTTCGCCAAAACAGTTCAGTTGTTTCCAAGAATGAGACTAGGGAAAAATACATTGTTTTGCCCATGTTAAAAGAGTCTAGCGATCTTTTCTTTGGCCAGCTCTAGTGCCCCCATGCTTTGGAACAGGGCCTTGAAATTTGGCAGGATGGTGGCCTTTGTGTCAAAGATGTATCTTTTGCCATCCCTGAGAAAATCTGCCCAAATTTGGCCAAGTTATAAACCCTTTGAAAAAAATCCCAGTTCACATGCTCAGTAGAGACTTTGATTTTAGCAGCAAAAAATCTCCAGATTCCATCCACACTGAGCATGCTGCATCCCCTCACAGCTCCTGCATTTTACAGGACTGATCATTAATCTCCACAGAACACCTGAGCATGTTCCCTCCAGCTGAGGGATACAGGGGCAAAGCTGAACTTTCCCTGTTAATGTAGTGGCTGCTTCAGAGTGGGATGAGGCTAAGCAGTGGAACTGAGAGCAGGGAGCCTGTTCCTGGCACCCAGTGTGGAGGATTAAACTGTCTGATCTGAAAGCAAAGGGGACAAGAGCTAGACCAGGGGTAAGGAGAAGAAGTAGACGGGACAAGGAGTCTGGTGAGATCTGGAGTTGCTGGGCAAGAAGCCCTGGACTGGGAGGTGCAGGGAGACTGCAACTGGTTTTGAAAGAACTTTGGGATGGGTAACAGGTGAGGGAAGGGGGCACAAGTTAAGCAAGTTGGTTGTAGGGGCGGGGGCTGAAACTGGGGAAATGGGGACATTGGGGCTAGATGGACAAGGGGATGGGGATTAGAAGCCTGAGGAGTATAGATTGGGACTGGATAGGGACATGGAGAATAGGACTGGGACTAGGACAAGGAGACGGGGTGGGGAAGAGAAGACTGGGACAAGGATAGGTTGGATAGGACAGCGCATATAGAGTTTAGCTTGAGTGGAACCAATAGAGTCTGTGCCTGCTAGAACACACTGCACTCCAGAGTCTGGAATGGAACCTTCTAGTACTAATCCACATAGAGGATCAAGTATCTGAGGGGTAGCCATGTTAGTCTGGATCTGTAAAAGCAGCAAAGAATCCTGTGGCACCTTATAGACAAACAGACATTTTGGTGCATGAGCTTTCGTGGGTGAATACCCACTTCGTCAGATGCATCTGACGAAGTGGGTATTCACCCACGAAAGCTCATGCTCCAAAATGTCTGTTTGTCTATAAGGTGCCACAAGATTCTTTGCTGCTCACATAGAAGATGACAACCTATTAATGCTACCAGTTACAGTGTTAGCTCAAGTGGCAGAGGTCTGTGTGGTGGATCCACAGGTTCCAGATGTGCTGATGACTCATGTGGGTGTCATGTTCTGGGTCTGATGTTGTTTAATATCTTTATTAATGACCTGGATTTAGGAAGAGAGAGAATACTGATCCAGTCTGAAGATGACACAAAGCTAGAAGGGGCTGCCAGCGCTTTGGAGGATAGAGCTAAAATTTGGAAGGATCTTGATTAATTGGAGAATAGGACTATAGACAACAAAATGAAATTCAACAAAGTAAGGTGCTACACTTAGAGAAGAGAAACCAAATACACAAATACAGAATGGGGGATAACTGACTTCGTAGCAGCCTTGCTAAGAAGGAGCTGGGAGTTGGGGTGGATCACAGCCTCAACATGAGTCAGCAATGAAATGCTGTTGCAAAGAAAAAAAAAAAGCAAATGACGTTTTAGATTGCATTAACAGAGGCATGGCATGCAAATCACAAGAGGTGATAGTACCACTCTACTAAGCACTGGTTTGGCCTCAGCTACAGTACTCTATCCAATTTTGGTCACCAATGTATAGAAAGGATGTGGAGAAACTGGAAAGGATCCAGAGGCAAGCGACAAAGATGGGATGGATGGAAGCCATATGAGCAAAGGCTGAAGGAGCTAGGTATGGCCAGTTTGGAAAAGAGGAGATTAAGGGAGGATGTGATAAGTCTTCAAATACTTGAAAGGTTGTCATAAAAAAGATGGAGAAAGTTGTTCTTTCTTGCCACAGAGGGCGGAACAAGAGGCCATAGGTTCAAACTACAGCATAGAAGAATGAGGTTAAACCTCAGGAAAAACGTCCGAACTGTAAGAACAGTAGGACAATGGACCATATTGCCTACGGAGGTTGTGGAAGCTCTTTCACTGGTTTTCAAAAGATGGATAGCCATCTGTCTTGGATGGTTTAGACAACAAATCCTGCATCTTGGGTGAAGGGGGTAGACTAGATGACCCTTGCGGTTTCTTCTAACTCTATGATTCTATAATGGAATTTGTTTTTTTCAGTGTGCTTTTTTAAAACCTAGGAAATTGTATGTACACACTCCCCCCCCACCCCATATGTTAAAAAAACATAAGATGTGAAGCCAAAAAATTAGGAAATGCCAAAATTAGGGAGTCCTGTGCAATCTTAATTCAACCCCCTTGTGTGTGCACATTATGATGCAGTCTTTAATTACATGATCACATAGTATTTTTTATGTAATAAAGGCAGCTGCTGTCTGAAGGATCCCTGCCTCCCTCACTGCAGAAGGGATGTACTGAAGGAGGAAGAGGATTTCAGGAAGACAAAGAATCTCTTATGGCTAAGACAGTAGAATGTTTAATATAATTCCCACTCTCTCATCTAAGAGGGGTGTTGGGAAGATAAATTAATGTTTATGAAACACTCAGATACTTTAATGCTGTTATCCATAGAAAAACCTATGAGGAAATTAATAATTCTGTCTTCAGAGCAGGGTTTGAATTGTGTGCAGTAAATAAATCATGGGGCCACACACACTGAGCACTATCCATCCTGAGCACAGTCCATCCTGTGCTCTGAATGAGGCAGGCAGGAAAAATGGTATGTGGTCATATAACTAAGGACTATCATAATGCATAAGCACAATGTGATTCACTGTGTGGTGAAGGGCTTCACAACTTGACCCTAAATTTTCTGGTTTACTTTGAACTTCACTTTTCTAATTAGGCTTAGATAGTTTTGGTACGGGGAATGTTATAACTGAACTAAAGCTAGAGGGATGGGATACAAGTAGTATCATTTTGGACAAGGCTACTTTTTAGCTTCCCAGTGAATAGTATTATAAAGAATCAAGTTTTCTTCTACGGCAAACATCAGACAATATACTTGGGAACTGAAAATATTTCAGTTGGATTTGTAACTAGAAGGCGCTGGAATGCTGATGCTTAGCTAACATAATTGAAAGCTTCAATAGCATATATACCCTTGAATCTGCTCAGCTTAGGGCATCCTTATGTCCTCATGTGAAGGCTATGCAGCTGAGCAGAGGCACGATGATTCAGTGCTTATTAGAGGATATTAAACCATTTCATCTTTTCTCCTTATGAGCACAACTGGAAGACAACATCACTTCCTTGCTTTTCTTTGTACCTCTCTGCTACTTAATAAACATTCATGCACCGTAAGCAAGTTTGGGGCTTTGTTTAGTTGGAGTGCTGAAAATGCTGGCTTCCCCTATAAAACCTCATCCGTCCCTTTGTACCACTGAGAACTGGCATCATCGGCTCTTCTCCTGGACAGTGCCCAAGTCATCATTATATCTTGCTGCCCTTGTTTCTACCACCTTCTGCCACTCAGTTTGTAAATTCTCCACTGTCTTAAATTATATTTGCCCATATATGAGCCCCAGCAAATTTAAGCCCCAGTTCAGCAAAGTATATAAGCACATGCCTAGTTTTAAGCATGTGAGAAGTTTCATTGGCTTCACCTTGCTGAATCAGGGTCTTAGTGAGCTTTTCAAGTATGGTGAGCTTGCTTTTAAGAGACTTTTTCAGAAGTTCTACCTGTGTTTTGATTTTCCTATCAAATTCTCACTAGCATACACTAGAATCTTGTTTCTTGGCATTTGGAAATGGGTAGCTTTTTGTTTCTGGTGTTTTTATTTAATGCATTATTGATCTCTCAACTTTTTAGACTTCCATGTAAATAGCCCCTTCTCCTAATCAACCTATTAGAAAGAATGGCTGACCAGTGGGTGTGTGCCAACGTAGGGTCTTCTACTGTAGTTAAAAATCCCGTTTCACAATAGCCAGTTGAGACTCCATGGAGTACACTTCCAAGGGATTATGGTACTTCTGAAATGGTCGCCATCTTTTACTTCTGGCAAGTATGAGCAATAACCATCCAGAAGTGCGCTCCCTGTTGTGCTGCATGGCTTCATAGTAAACTGTCTTAGGGCTGGTCTACACTAGGGGGCGGGATCGATCTAAGATACGCAACTTCAGCTACATGAATAACGTAGCTGAAGTTGAAGTATCTTAGATCGAGTTATCTACCGTCCTCACGGTGCAGGATCGATGTCCGCGACTTCCCCTGTCGACTCCGCTACGGCCGTTCACGTTGGTGGAGTTCCGGAGTCGACAGTAGCGTCTTCGGGGATCAATATATCACGTCTAGATGAGACGCGATATATCAATCCCCGAGAAATCGATAGCTACCCGCCGATATGGCCGGTAGTGAAAACGTACGCTTAATTGCTCCCTTAGCGCAAAAAAAAAGGGGGGGGGCAGGAAATCTAGTAGGAAATGAAGATAACAGCTATAAAGTTTGACATGCCTTAGGGGTATGTCTACTTTCTTGCATTGGGCGGAGGGTAGGGGAAGGGTATTAAAATAATAGGCCCATACCTACCTTCAAAATATGATAATATGACATTAGTGGCTGAAGTGGAAGGAACCCTGGGTAACTGAAGCTCTAGTACAATGAGTAAGATAGAATGAAAAAGAAATTAGTTTAAAATGGTTTGAAGTCACACAAAAAGCTCATCCACCACATAACAGTCTCAGTACAATAATATTCTCTAATGTGGCTGAACTCTTCATGCTTTTCATGTAGTTGTGCTAATTGTAGTACTTAGAATAAGCAAATTCTGCTATTGCCTTCCTTAGAGGGAAATGGGGATTCAACAGTTGAGTAACATTGTGAGGCTCATTAATTAATTCTTAAGTAATGCAGAATGAAAATTAAAATTCTATGTGCATGTGAGTATAATATATAAATTACCCTGAATGTCATACATTCATTATGATCATCTAGATTGAAATGAATACATATTAATATTAAATGGCCAAATCCTCAAAATATTAACAGCTAATTACATATGTTACTATAAATATAATATATACACATGCATACAAATGTATACTACTGTACTACATAACAAGGAAATTTAGTTTATATTTATATTGCATTATGTAGTTCAGGATCTGGGAACAGTTTTGATAATTTTTAGAATTAACCTGTATTCATTTCAGTGCAAACAACTGGGAACACGATATTTAATATATATCCCAACCCCCCTTGAATTTTATTCTATATTTTAGGGAGGGAGGTGTGTGTGTCTATATCTTTTTATCCATCCATAATATATACACATCCATCCATTAAGGAACATAGAAAACTGTGGTACAAAAGCTGTGTGATGTTGAAGCTGTATTCTCATGAGGTAATAAGGCCTGTACTGTTGGTCTCATAGGCTCCAACATTTAGTCCTTGTCTATGTTGCACCCGTTTAACTAAAAAATAGATTTCGCTAAATCAGTGCAATCCTCTGTGTGGACACAGTTGTACTGGATTCAAATTGGTAATATTGTGTTAGCTTACATCTGTAAATTTCAGTTAAACCAGTGCAACTTTGTGTACACACCAGGCCAAAATGGTGCAGATTGTAGTAGCCTTCCTCATGGTGGGTAGTACCTCCACAAGCAGTCCAGTTTCAGCCACTGGAACTATTTGCAGAGCTGGGCACTATTTAACTTTTAAGGGTATTGGCCTCTGTCTCAGTATCTCAGTGAAATTCCTTGTATTGGCATCTATGTATCTTTTTTCTATGAACTATGTGGTTTATTTGGGAAAATTCAGAATTGTATAATATTAAACTGAACTTCAAGTGACGTATACCGATTTCTTTTTTTAAGCAAACTAGAATCCTCCCTGTAACATTCTCCTTTATGGAACTATATTTGATAAGCTGCAGGGGTCAGACTGATAATTCAAGAGCTCATTTTGCTAACGATCCAAGTATATTTCACATAGTTTTTTTGTGGCACAATGAACAAAGTCTATCAAATCAAGTTTATTAAACCATGAATTTTTCTTCATTCTCAAGTGACTGATTTCACATTCCCTCCTGTGGAGCTCCCCATCCCAGGAAAAAATAAAAGGTGAACTGACCAAGCAAATGGGTCTGTTCCCTAAATAATAAAAGCCAAAATCCTGTTTCATTAGCTAGGCCTATATGCTGAACTAGACTGAAATGGTACTTTATTCATTGCAGACTGATGTTTACCATGACAGTTGTGCCACTGCATATCTCTAAAGCAAACAGTGGCACAAGTTCCTAAATTATTTCAGTATAGAGTGCTGATTTATGGATAGCTTAGCTCAGTAATCTTAAGGCATGTCTACACTGCCTGGCACTTCAGACTGGTGGCATGAATAGCAGTATGCACCAGAGTGCTGCGCTGTAACGACACTGTGTAGATGCTGCAGGTACAAACTTAAAGGTTCCTGGTTCACTAATAGTTCTCTTCAAATACAGTAGGATTAAAAAATCATTTTCATCATCTTCGACTCTTCCTTATTTCAAGGAGGAACAGAGACAGAAGTGCCAAAATAATCAGAATTCTTATGTCAGTGCAATCCACATTCACACTGACCCAAGATAAGAAATAGTGGAAATTTCACAAAGGCAAATTACAACACAAATGAGTAAGAAGTGACTAGAGCAAAACTATTTGTGTGGTTTTTGTTTTTTTTTTTGCTAAATTCAAGTAACCAGTATCCATGACCCATTTGGGTTTCTTTCTTGGTTAAATTCTGAGAGTCAGCACAAGACCTATTTTTGTTTGCAAGAATGTTCATGGAAAGCAAAAGTATCAAGAATACTTGTGCACATATTCATGTGAATATACACACATTCTAATATCTGCACCAGAATTGTTCCTGGGGCCAGGGGCGGCTCCAGGCACCAGCACGCCAAGCACGTACCTGGGGCGGCAAGCTATGGGGGGGCGCTCTGCCAGTCACTGCGAGGGCGGCAGGCAGGTTGCCTTTGGTGGCATGCCTGTGGAGGGTCCGCTGGTCCCGCAGCTTCGGCGGACCTCCCTCAATCTGCCGCCGAAGCTGCAGGACTGGGAACCTCCCGCAGGCAAGCCGCCGAAGGCAGCCTGCCTCTGTGCTTGGGGTGGCAAAATACCTAGAGCTTGAATCTCATTTTTGAGGGACTGTCATTTGAAGGGACATTCCATCAGAGAACAGAAACAATACCCTGTGACTTCATTGCCCAGTCACACACTAGAAATAATGAATAATGAATATCAAACAGTGACTACTCAGAAGTGATCAGTTTGCAGACAGGCTGAAAATTGTTCATCCAAACTGAGGTGCAAAAAGTAGTATTTCATAAGAAAACCAGGATTGCTTCACAAATTTTTTTCAAGCAGAAAAGGGGTGATATTGACTGGCTAATTCATTTGCAACAAAATATTCAGTTGGCTCAAACCAATGGTCCCTCTCTTATGCACAATTCCTTGGGTTTAGGAAGAAAAATGTAGACTTTGAAGTCTATTGAGTAACACAGTGCATTGTAACCAATTGGCTAGGACAAGGGGAAATATTGAGAGAGCAGGTGCTGTACAGGGGTTGGCATAGGTTGCACATTTAGGGCAGTCCTCTGGCTGCAAGTCTTAGGAAGGTAGCCTCCCCCCATCCCCCACCCCCGCTAGTTTTGGGCATAACAGCAGTCCAATATGGAAGAGGCAGACAAAATAATACTGCACCCATAAGCACCTTATTGGTCTTAGCAAGGCAAAAGTTATATAGTGTCTGTGAAGAGGGGCTGGATCCTAATTCCCCATGTGTTTGAGGGGCCCAAGCTGAGCATCCCAGTTCTAAAAAAAAAAAAAAAAAAGTAAAGCAGGTCTCTCTTCACATCTCCAGAGAATCCAGGCAGCAGCAACTGTTTGGTAGCTTTCCTGATAAGCTGCCCTTGCTGTGGAGACCAGAGCACTCAGATTCTTCTTTCTCTGAGTTCCTCACCCTGCACTGGGCTTGGATCCTCTCGGCGTTGCCCCTCTCCAAGTTTGACAGGCCACATGGATGTGCCAGCTTGGGCCTAACTGTTCCCCTTCTTGACTGCAGTGGGAACCTGTTCCACCAAAGAACTCCTGATTCAGTCTTCCCCTTTCTGGCAAGTTGAAGTATGGAGAGACTGGATTTCTGATAATAATATCCTTGATATAAACATCCTAATAACCGTTGCCCCATAAACACCTTTGCCAAGGTCTAGAATCAAAACCACAGTGAAGTCTTTCTTGACAGTCTCTAAAATCTGAGTAACTTTAGATTTTAAAATGCATTCATTTTCTTTTGCTCTTCTGAGCATCTCTTTGAGCAGATATTTGTCTGCTTTCCTTCACTTTTTTTTAGCCCCTTCTTCTCTTGCTGCCATGATCAGATATTTCTTGTCTCACAGATTGAGGCCAACTAAAGTGGCTTTCCTGATCCCCTGGGATAACTGAGAGAATGGCTTCCTAATAAAAGACTTACTTTCAGGTGATTTTCTCAATAAAGAGCATAGCAAGGATCTGAACAACTGAAAGACCTTATTTCCTATCTATTACACATACTCTACTATATGGAAGTTGGTAGCTAGCAATGCCAGTGTATCACAGGCAAACAGAACTAAACTTGCCCCTAAGCTCCCCAATTTCCATTTTTGATCAACTTTAGAAAACCTTTTTTTTCCCCGTTACATCCCATATGCCAGTAAGAAGACACCTGAATGTAAGTCTATAATTTCCATGCAGCTCAAGTCTCTGTGCTTGTAATCAAAACACATTCCACTGATGAGGAGGCACACAGCAATATGCAATTCATTCAGATTGTAATTATGGCTAATTTCCCCCTTCTATTGTAGCAGAATGGCTGCAGAAATTAACGTGACCACTCCAGACTGTCACTTCCAATGTTCGTAATTGCTTTGCTGAATAACAAGTTGCGTTGGTGGTGGAAGGGAGGGACTCAGGAGAAATGTATTTTGCTTAAAGGTAGGTTTAATTACTGTCAAGATCCTAGAGGATCTATCACATCCCAAAATTCCAACAGAACCCAGGCAGCATTTGTAAAGCAAAGGGGTTATACAAGGCAATATTTGTTCCTAGCTGCAAACACTAAAATACAAACCCTCCTTCCCTGCCCCTTCAGTAGAGATTGGCCTAGGTAATTGGGTTGGCTAAGGCTAATGATTCAAACATCTGTAAATTTGGGGATGTTTAGAGGCCCATGAGCAAGGCTGGCTTAAAGTGAAAATTATCCTATATTGATCAAAACCACATCGCATGCCTGGGAGGAAGGAAAAAAGGTTTTTTGTTTTTTTTTAAGGGTTGGGGGTGGAACCCCTTCACATCAAATGGTGCAGGTGTGTCAGTCCGTTCCATTTTGCCTTAGTCCATCATTGCCTGTTGATTCTGTAAACTAATTATTGTCCTCAGCAGTTTTGCCTGAGTGATGACTGGGCAAATGACTTCACATTTTGGTTTGTGGAAGGAAATGATGCTCTCTAGGGTATAAAGAGCTTTAGCATCAGAATCTCACGGTAACTGGCTACCATACTGATGAAACACAGCAGCAAACACACCTGTCTCTTTGAAGGCTGACAGGATTCTAACACAGGGCTCAGCCTGCTAGCACTCTGCCGTCATAAGACGACTCCGGTGAGGATCACAGCTTCCTGCACAAATGCTGCAGCGGTGGCGCACCCAGCCATGGAACAGGCTGTTCCATTTTGGGCAGCAGTTGGGTGTATTGTACTGCATGTTAGCTCCTCTGCCTGCCCATGGAGTCATCTAGCCCCCTGCTGGCAAATTTTCATAGAGTTTGTGGCCAAAAGGGACCATGACATCATTTAGTCTGACCTCCTGTGTATCACTGGCCAACCTCAGGGTAAATCTCACCTTGATATCACTATAGTGGGCCTAGTGACTCAAGTTACACTGAAGTATTTCCAGTCCTCAGGAGGCTGAAGTGTCAGGTGCTACACACAGAGAACGGGAGAGACCGAGGTGCCACAAATGCCCAGGCAATGACAGGGAAATGATCAGGTGAGACTTGCTCAGATGATTGTAGCAGGCGATTCAAACCCCAATGATGAAGAAGATGAGTAAAAATCCCAAGTCTAATGCCAGTCTAATCCAGATTTAAAATTGGCTCTAATGCTGCGGCATGCCAGAATCACTGCTCTGTTTTCCTGGAACAGGCACATCCTTTAATGGTTGATCCAAAGCTTACTGAAATCAATGACTCCCTTTCCAAAGACTTCAGGGGGCTTTTGATCAGTTTGTTCCTGACGAAACGGGTAATAATGGTATTTGTGGGCTTCCTTTAGCATTTTGAGTAAGGCCAACTGGAGCAACTGGTGAACCAGTTTAATGAGAATGCACATACTGATCCTTTGTCCATGTCTAGATTTAAATTCAAAGTAAACTATTTTCAGGATCCTCAAGTGTTAAAACATTATTTTTAAGCCCTTTGGAGGACAGGATTAGAATTAAAAATGACCTTCAGAAATTGGAGTCTTGGTCTGAAACCAACAAGATGACATTCAATAAAGACAAGTGGAAAGTACTTCACTTAGGAAGGAAAAATCAAATGCACCACATAATAGGAACAACAGGCTAAGTGATGGCACTGCTGAAAAGGATCTGGGAGTTTTAACGGATCACAAATTTAATATGAGCGAACAATGTGATGCAGTTGTGAAAAAGGCAAATATAATTCTGGGGTATATTAACAGGACTGCCATATATAAAGCACAGGGAATAATTGTTCTACTCTACTTAGCACTGGTGAGCCCACTGCTGGCATATGCCATCCAGTCCTGGGCACTACACTTTAAAAAAAGATGTAGAAAATTGGAGAGAGTCCAAAAGACAGCAACAAAATGATAAAGGGCTTAGAAAACCTGACCAATGAGGAAAGGCTAAAAAAATAGGCACACTTAGTCCAGAGGAAAGAAGACTGAGGGGGGACCTGATAAGAATCTTCAGATATGTTAAGGTCTGTTACAAAGAGGACTGGGATCAATTATTCTCCAGGTGCACTGAATGTAGGACAAACAGTAATGGGCTTAATCTGCAGCAGGGGAGATTTAGATTATATATTAGGAAAATCTTTCTAATGATAGGGATAATTAAATACTGGAATACGGTTCCAAGAGAGATTGTGTAATTCCTGTCACTGGAGGTTTTTAAGAACTGGTTAGACAAGCACTTGTCAGGGACAGTCTAGATATATTTGGTCCTGCACAACGTGGGGAGCTGGCCTAGATGACTTTTCAAGGTCCCTTCCTGCCCTACATTTCTATGATTCTCTGATTCATCTGCTCACTCTGAATTTCTGAGTTCTGACCAGGGCCCCCAGTGGGAATTCCAGTAGACTTCATTGGAGTCCTGATCACTGTAGGTTTCTACTGGCCTGTTTTGGTTTCAGTCAGAGGACCAGTAGCTCAAGAACCCACACAGCTCTAGGAACCAGTCGCTCCATTGCTTTGTTCTAAAACGTAGTTTGCTAACTGGAACCAGATGAATATTTACCCTAGGAATAGAAGGTGAAAAGCTGAAATGTTATAAAATAAGCTATTTCTGGCAGTAGCAGAAATGCTCTTCTCATGATACTACCAGTAAAAGATGGACCTTACTGCAAACTTCAGGTCCAGATTTCAAACCTGCAAAATTTCAGTGTTTGGAGCCAAGCTTTTTAGCTTAGCCAATATAGAGATATGCCATGACTATGAAATTTAGATTCAAATCTGCATTGGCTTCCAATCGCTTCCTCCCTTTCAAAGTTTAGAGGAGTTCAGATCTGGGTTTTGAGTTGAATCTCATCTTTATTTTCAGCCCAGATTTGGAGGACTATGAGGCTAGGGTTTGCTCTCACTTCTACCAGTGTACATTTGGAACAACTCCACTGAAGTCAGAGTAGCTCTAGATGTGACCAATGTAACTGACACCAGAATCTGAACCAAGAACGCCAGGCACATTCTCAATGGAAGTTTTACCATTCAGTTGCTTATGCAAACACAATCTAAACTGTGAATATTTGGGGTTCATTGATGTACTTCACTCCACACAGAGTTACCATGCCCTAATTTCATTGTATTCAGGGGCGGCTCTACGGATTTTGCCGCCCCAAGCATGGCAGCTGGCGCTTTGCCTGTGGAGGGACCGTTGGTCCCACGGCTTCGGCGCCTGCGGCAGATCCACCGAAGCCATGGGACCAGTGGACCCTCTGCAGGCAAACTGCCAGAGGCAGCCTGCCTGCCACCCTCGCAGCGCCAGCAGAGCGCCCACCACGGCTTGCCGCCCCAAGCACGTGCTTGGCATGCTGGGGCCTGGACCCGCCTCTAATTGTATTGTAAGTCAATTAAACATGGAACAATTCCTGCTTTGGTGTATGTTTTGAAAAAAATTTAAACAAGCCCAACATAATTAGACAAAGGCAGACACACCCTTCATTTTATAACCAGGATTTGTCAATCTGAAAGGGCAGAAACCATCACAACAGGAATTTCCAACATGGTGAAACTTTATTAAAAGAGAAGTGATATCAGTGGGCATTATCCAGAACTCATCTACTTCAGCTGAAAAGTAATAAAAGAGAGGCCCTCCTTTGCAGGTAACAGAGGATTAGGCAAGCTACTGTACCACTAATTCCTGATAAACAACTGCAATAAGATGTTGTAAAGTAAAATAATTAAATGTCTGAAGAAACCCAAAAGCATTAAAATAAACTTACTGAGAGATCAGTAAAAGCAGCAAAGAGTCCTGTGGCACCTTATAGAATAACAGATGTTTTGGAGCATGAGCTTTCGTGGGTGAATACCCACTTCGTCAGTGATATTCACCCACGAAAACTCATGCTCCAAAACGTCTGTTAGTCTATAAGGTGCCACAGGATTCTTTGCTGCTTTTACAGATCCAGACTAACACGGCTACCCCTCTGTTACTGAGAGATGTGTACATTCTTGTTTTAGAAGTAATTACATTACAGCAGAAAGACTTAGCCAGAAATGAAGCTATGGAAGAGATGATTCAGAAGAATAAATTGGTATTAATGCATACTCTGTAATCTTCTACGGTGCAGACAGTCCGATTTTATCTGCAGTCTTGTATGATCTTACATCCCTAGTTGTGACTGATGTCTGTAATAACAGGGCCCAGTTGCACCCCAGAAATATGCAGAAATGGCACATGATCCCAAACCCAGAGAAGTCAATGGAAAGATTTCCATTTATTTCATTAGGGTTTGGATGAAACTCATATAGAACCAGATGGAGGAATCCATGCTCATTATCTTGGCCTTCTGCTGATCCTTGAGGCTAATGGGTTTTATAGGAGGCCCCATAGACTGTTTCTGAACTTTGCAGAGATTTCCTTCCTCTTGACTCCTTTCCGTAGATTTTTCTTTTTTTTTTTTCACGGGAGAGACCAATGGGACACACCTTTTTATAGTCATATGGGCTAAAGAATCAGCCTATACAGGCAAATTTCATGAACATCAGCCTCTTCCCCCAAGCAGAGATTTGCACTTAAAAAAAAAACAGAATGGTGCCATGTTGGGGGAGCTCAAATGACATTTTGTGGCTTTTCATTCTAATTTAAAACCATTTGTGAGTAAAAAGCCACACGTTTCACAAAATTTCTACTTTGAAATTCAGTAGAGCTGCACTTAATTTCACCAGCTGAGAATATGGTTGAAAATTCTTTGCAGACAAGAATCAATTTGCACTGGAAACATGCCAAAATTCATATTGTCACTGTGAAAAATGGCCATTTTCTGTTAAGTGCTAGTATTTACATCAGTTGATATTTCCTAAGTTGAAAAATGGCCTGGAAAGAAATGACCAACATATTTCTCAGTGGAAAATCGACGAAGAGAATATAGTCACTTTCAGAGTTCTGCCCCTTATAATCAGACACCACCTGCTGTTTGACAAGTGCTTTAATTATTGCGCAAACTCATTGTGATCATTGTCTGCAGAGCTGTAAATGCAGTTGCTGGGAATGGGGGATGGTGCATGGAAGCATGTTTCCGAAAGTATTGGGGAAATTAGGTTTAGGTTTTGTAATGACCCAACCAGTCTTTATTCAGGCCTAATCTGATGGTATCCAGTTTGCAAATTAATTCCAGTTCTGCAGCTTCAAGCTGCAGTCTGTTTTTGAAGATTTTTGTTGTTGAATTATTGCCACTTTTAGGTCTGTTATTGAGTGACCAATGTATTTATACCTGCTTCTATATTTTCCACTCCATGCATCTGATGAAGTGGGTTCTAGTCCACAAAAGCTTATGCCCAAATACATTTGTTAGTCTCCAACGTGCCACAAGTACTCCATGTTATCAGTGTAGTTGTTCTGAGCTGAAGCTGTGATGAATTTGTCACTACAAGGAATCCCCTTTGCATGGGGTTTGAGGGACTGCTTCTGCCAGAATCCATGTTAGGGTTGGGGTTAACTCTGGTAAATTTATTAGTATACATACAAGTTTTTATTGTTCTAAATGTAGTGCTTTTTACCTTAAGAATAAAGCAGGCTTGCATAGGAAGTGTTGTGTGCTATTTATGTACAGGCGTGACTACCTGCCCTTTCCTGGTTACTATAAGCGGCCAGTCCGCATCCAAATCCAGTCGTCAAAAATAAACTAATTTAAAATAGAATATAATCCATTTATTAAGTATTTAATATGTATTTTAAACCATTCTATCAAAGGACAGATAGTAAATAACAATGGATATAAGAGGTATTAAAACCTATAATCCAAAGTTTAAAATATGGAAACAAAATAGCTAAAATTTAGTTTTAGTAAGATACACAGAATGGGAACTCTGGGATCTTTACCAGTCACTAAACATATCCATCATGTTGACTGTGGAATATAAAACAAGTCTACAGATACTCTCCAAAATTTTTACCTCTATCAATTCCGAAAATTTTCAGCAAATCATTGTTTCCTTCGCTTCACTTGCCACGCGCTCCAAGTACGAGACCAAAGAAGTGGATATTTTTACCTCCCGTTAAATTTTTGATCTCTTCCTCTAACCTGAGGTAATAAGTCACCTTCTCTCTGTGGGCTAGCTCCAAACTCTCAGCATTGTCCTCCCACCGCACTTTTACATCAACCACCACCGCTATATCACTTTTTGTAAATATAATGTCCAGTTTTCTCAACTCTCCCGTACTATTTCTTAAATGGGGTTCCACTAATACCTTCCACCCTAGTTTGACTATCTTATCTATAACTGCAGATACTACTCTATTATGTCTTTTGATCCTTGCATTAGTAGTTTTATAGCATTGGCCAAAAATGTGGGGTATAGTCTCCTGCACTTTACCACACCACCTACAAAAAGCATTTACTCCTCTTCTTTCTCTTGCTAGCGTCTCCCTTGTAGGGTAAATATTTTCTCTAAGTTGTAGTGCTGTGATATATGAAGAAGACTTAATTTTACTAGAATTTTTAAATATCGAATTACTAATTATGTCATTTTTAAAATGCTTTATCCCTACTCCCTGGCATCTCATCTCCAACCATCTCAAAAATTCTTCCTCTCTCCATTTTCTGGGATAAGGTGTTGCTGCACTAAACAACAATACCTTATCAGTTCAATTTTCTCCTGCATATAGATAAGATAAATCTACCCAATTATCTGTTGAGACAATAGGTATCTTCCATTTCTGAATTAACATTTGGAATCTGTATTCTAATTTTTGTGACTGCAAGACCTCCGTCCCTCCCTCTTGAATAAAATAATCCAACAGTGGTACACTGAGGTAAATGTAAAATTTGTTTAACTATTTTTCTAACTAAAACATCCAAATCATTTAAAAGATTAAAAGGGGGTTCTATTAAAAGCAAATTATAAAATAGCCTTGGTAAAATGAAAGTTTGTAAAATCAATAATTTCTGAGCCGGTTTTAAAGGGGCCTTAATCAAACTCTGGCTCCAATCTTTCAGTTTCTCCTTAAGTAATAATGCTCCTACCCCTATCCAGGGATCTATTCTTGCACCTAAATATTTTTCAGAATCCCCTGGTTGAGCGACTCAATTTCCTCAGTCCCTATAGTCCAATTATCTTTTGGATTTACTACCTAAGTTTTATATTTGGTTAAAATGTGAAAACCTTTTGTTTTCTTCACATTAATATGAAGATTAGTATTATTACAAAAACCCTCTAAAATACCTAATTTTTTAATCATCCCTTGATATGAGCTACTTAAAATTGCCACGTCAGCAAAAGGCAGTGATGAGACACTATTACCCTGAACATAAAAACCACTCCCTTCTAGTTCTAGTCTGGTTAAAAGGGGATCTATAGTGATATTAAATAAAATAGGACACAAGGGGTCACCTTGTTTGACCCCACTCCTAATTAAAATAGACTCAGTACATTTGTCACCCACCCACACCCTCATGGCCCAATTGTCATATAAGTCCCTTATAATTCCAATAAAATGATCATCTATACCAAATCTTCTATCATGTCCATGCCCCACAAGTCAAACGCTTTAGCTTAATCTACAAATACTATTGCTATTTCATCCCCATTACCTTTGGCTCCCTTTATCAAATTATCTAAAATGGCAATAATCTCCTCACAACCATAGGCAGATATAAACCCTTTCTGCCTACTACATATTTTAACTGCCATCATTAATCTTTTTGCTAAAATTTTAGTGTAGATTCTTATCCATATGGACCCAATTGTTAATGGTCTCCAAGAGGTTAACTTCTTTAATTCCCCTTCATCTTGTGTCTTTGGAATTAAAATTGTTCTATTTTCCTTAATCATCAGGGACTTGTCCATTTAAAAAACATATTAAAAATTTATGAGAATTAAGGAGTCCAAATTAAAAATATCCATAGATTGCTCACTTTTTTATTCTATCTGGGTCAGGTGCACTATCTTTTCAAATTTCCCTTAATGCTTCCCTAATTTCATCCATAGAGATTGGACTAATTAATACATCATTATCCACATTCTCTACCCTACTGTATTTCCATGTCCAGTTCTCCCCAATATATCTGCATAATATTCCTCTATTTCATTCATAGGGATAGCATACTTAGCTTTATCTGGCTCCCCCATTATAATACGAACTAATCTTCTTTTATCCTTATCAAATAATTGTTGGTAAAACTTATATTTTGCTTTCTTAGTAGAGTATTTTCTAACTGAGCTGGACTATTTCCTTCTATCACCTTTTCCTATCTTCCCTCTCCCCTTATTCCTGAGCTCTAATTGTTCCTCATTTGGAATATCATTTCCCTTTACTAATGAATAGCATAATTTTTCTAACATAGCCCACCCAAGAGTTCTAGTTAGATTCTCCTTTAATAAGCCTTCAATCTCCCCTAAGCTATTTACTATTTCCCTTCCTTCCCTACTTTGTTTCCCCTGCTTGCAAATTTTAACCACTTGATCCACATTTGGATGTCCTTTTAAAGGTAAAATCCTCTCTCTCAGGGGAGGGACTTTAATACATTTTCTTCAATTTTTTCTTCCTCTATCGCTTCATCCTTATCTTCCACTATCGCCAATTTCTTCTTTGCTAATTCTCATCTTTTGTCTGATTTGTTTATTTAGTTTTAGTCAACTCTCTCTCTATACATTTATTTATATTCCTTTTCCCTATACATTTATTCTCTAATTATATAAGGTGCTTATCCTCCTCATCAGTCCATAGTCAAGACTGAGATGATCCCTCTCTACTCTTAGTAGCCATATCTTCTTTTCGTTGTTCATTCCTAATGGTGGGGTGTCTATGTCTACAGTGTTGTCTCAATCTGGATTTAGTGTGGAATGCAAGCCCACAGACAGAACAGGTATGGCTCTTCATCGGGGTATCCACCTCCCTAGATGCACACTTGGGGTAATGGCAAGCTATATTGCGATACTGAGAAGATTTTCTGCATTTTTTGCAAAGTACTCTTATGGCCTTACTTTTATGAACCACATTAATGTGTTTAGCCCATTTACCGAGTGCTGGTAGAATCTGAGGGCAAACTGGACAATTAAAATTATCAACAGGATATTCTAGATTAAAAAAAAATCTTTCCATGAGCTGCTTTTTGATGTATTTGAATTATTACCAGTACTATCTCTAAAATCTCTATTCAAATCCCTATTCAAACTAAAAGAAATTGATGAATTAAGATCATTTGATGAATTAATCTTAAAATGTTCAGGTTCTTTAAAATATGGATTGTCAAATATACTTGTACTCAAAATCTGGATTAAAATTATCCACAGATAAGTTAATAAAAGTGTCCTTTGTAAAAACCATAGGTAAAATAGATAAAATCTCCTCTTCCTAAACTCTCTTTTCCATTGGGAGGACTCAATTCTCATTCTCCTGAGACTTCATCTCACTCCATACAGTCTTATCCATAGGTCCAGCGACCCTAATCACAACCTTAATATATTTAACACTATCAGCCGGGGCATCAAAGCTGACAGCGAGGGCGTTGTTAATCCGGTCCAGTGCCACTCTGGTATGAAAATATAAATACCTTTTTCCATGATTAAAAGATATACCCTTACCAGGGGGAAACTAACCTTTACCAGAGGGAACCTCACTCATACCTGGGGGAGGCTACCCTTACCAGGGGGGCAACTATGTGAGACTATGTGGGGCTGCCCAATCCCATCCCACACCCCAAAGGGATGTGGGCTCATCCTCCGCAATCTGCCTGGCTATCCAAGCCGGTTGCCGACTCTCACCATGAGGAGGTAGCAGTTGGACTTGCCATCCAGAGGCTTTCCTCAAATGAGGGGTTCCCAAACAGCATAAAGTTGAGCTCTAATGGGCGTGTGAGAAAGGGCTCAGATCTTGGCAGGGATTGCCCCTACTGGCCAGGCTCGTGCCCACCCCTGCCTCACCGATAACCCATTCTCTCACCACCCTCAGGCAATGTAACCGTCTGAGCTCGACAACTGAGAGGGTCCAGAGATGCATGGATAGCCATTAAGAGAGTCTGTACCAATGACACCTGTCTCACCCGGAAGGGCAATGACTGGGGAACTGGAAGCCTGAGAATGGGTGCCCTTGCTGGACCACTGGGGGGGCAATACAGGGGCAGTTGCCTTGAACTGTGATAGTTTCTATCCAAGCACTCTAACTGTGGGGGAGGCTGATTGTTTATGATTAGAGAAGGTGCCTGGAAGCTAAAATTTGGGCTTCATTTCCTGGCTCTGCTGCTGACTCATTGTGTGACCTTGAGTAATTCATTTTACCATTCTCAACTTACTCATCTCTGAAATAGGGGTAACCTCCCAGGGGTTTGAGATCCTTAGATGAGAGGTGCTATGGAAGTGCAATGTCTAGTTTGATATCTGGGGCAGGAGAGACTGTGCATCCCAGAAGGAGAAAAAAAGCTGGACCTCAAATTTGAGGTTGCTAGGAGTATTTTTAAGGGAAAGGGGAAAATACAGAGTGGCCCCAATAACTGATACACTATGTTTCTTTTATAAAATTATTAGCATGTGGAAGCTCTTGGGAAAAGTGTACATGCCTCTGACCGTGAAGTGTAGATGAAGCTCATGCAGTTGTTAGAATTACGTTATTTAACTTTTAAACCTGTACATGTTCCAGCAAGAAAATGACTGTAATGCTAAAAAGAGAGAAATCTGATGCTATTTGGCAAAGACACAATTTACACTTACCATCATGCTCTTATGTTACAGCCAATAAAAGATAAAACTTGCTTTAAATTTTAATCCATTTGTAACACTATAATCTGCCCAGCTGAACCACATTTTCCCCCTTCAACAGACAAATAGCCTTTAAAAAATCAGAACAAAACATGATCGTTCTGAGGAATGTTGGAGCAAAGATGTTGGAGTAATTATTCTATACATTGTATTTGATTTACCTCCATATCTGGCCTAGATCCAGTCAGAAATTTCAGGCTATTGCCCTAGAATTATTTCAGTGTGAAGAGAGACTTGCTTTTTTCAGCTGAGTGAGGAAGTGTGGGTCAGCGAATAGGGGATTGGCCTGGGACTTGAGAGTTCTGAGCCCCACTCTACCACTCATATGGTGTGTGTGACTTTGGGCAAGTCACGTTATCAGGGTCGGCGCTACCATTTAGGCAGCCTAGGCAATCGCCTAGGGTGCCAGAATAAATGGTGGGCGCCGTTTTGCTGGAGGGGGCGGCAGGGGGCTCCGGTGGAGCTGCCGCAGTCGTGCCTGCGGACAGTTGGCTGCTCGCACGGCTCCAGTGGACCCCTCCTGCAGGCACGACTGCGGCAGCTCCACCGGAGCCGCAGAGCACCGGACCATCCGCAGGCACCACTGCGGCAGCTCCAGCGGAGCCGCGGGACCAGCGCGTGGGGAGGTGAAATTGCCAGCCGCCTAGGGGCGCTCAAACCCCTAGCGCCGGTCCTGCACATTATTATGTTTTCCTTCCCCATTAGAGGAACATATCAGAGGGGGATGATTAATTTATCTAAACCTTAGAGCCACTGGAACTCCAGAGTCTAATCCTGTCAGAACTGGCTGGAATTCAGCCTTCTAGTAAGTAGGTACAATGACATTGATTTCTGTAGATGTACACTAGGGAGGAATTTGGTTCAGAGCGTCATCCCTTCCAGTGCTGATAAACTAAAGTTTCATGTGGTGCAGTATGTGAGTCTTTTGGACAAGACCTTAAGAACCGGTGTCCCTTCTCCTTGGCTTGGTTATTACTAATCCCATACCACTTCTTGTATGACTACTGCTTACGCTAATGCTTTGAACTTAAGCATGTCATCTACTTATTGTTAGAGAACAGAGCTTATTGAAAAAGCTTTCCTGCCAAAAAGTGGTTTAATCTAAACCAACTTTTTTTGGGAGGGGAGAAGGGCAATGTCAATTACAAAGAAAAATTTCAGTTTTTCTGTGAGAAATTTTTAAATGACAATTTTTTTCATTTTTAAAATCAACTTAAAATGTCACTTTGTTTCCAGTTTTTTGATGTAAGAGAAAATGTTGATTAAAACAACTTCCTTTGATTTCAAATCAGTTCAAATCTTCCCATAGGAAAACCAAAGTTCTATGATTGAAGATTTTTTGTTTGAGATTTCTTGTGGCAAAACTGTTGGTGTCCTGGCCAGCTCTATTAAGAAAGTGTTGTTTGGCTGGCATTTGCCCATTTCCCCAAAGGTGGCTGCATTTCAGTGTTTTCCTTACACAACTAATGTGTAAAACACTCAGAATGCATTGGGATGTAAAATGCTGCTGTACATAAAGTTATTGGGCCAGATCCTCAGCTGGTGTAAAGGCACTGAAGCTCTGCTAATTTACATCAGCTGAGGATCTGGCTCATTATCCTTGTATCCTGCCATCAGATTTTCCATGAAAAACCTATTGGGTTCAAGTGAGTTCTGACGGGAATGATAACAGGGTATATACTTACACTCTTATGCATTTTTTAGTGCAGTTCCCACCCTAGTTTGAACACATTCATGAGAATGTATCACTGTTCTCTTTTCTACACTTCCAGTATATGCACATTTTAATATTTTAATCCATTCTCCAGTGACTCACTTTTAAATTAGAGTGAGATATTGTGTTTATTTATAGCTACATTGTGTTGCTTGATGGATTTAAAACCTGGATAAGAATTGCATTTTCCCTTTTTAATAACCAGGCTCTCTCTTTCATTGTTCATTTTAAGTCCATCAAAATACCATTTGGTCAGTCAGTTTTTAAATTCATTACTACAACCCTTCTATTAATATGTACTTCTGAAAATTGGGTGGTTAATTAAATTATCTCCTCCATGAAGTTTAGTCAAGAACAAGAATGGGAATTGCTCTCCTGCATAACTTCAGCACTGACCACAGTACCAACTCGGGATAATGGAGAATCCTCCAAACATTTACACTCAAGTTACTGGTAAAAGCTGTATTATATTTTTCATTTGGAGACCTTTATGTTTTATGGCTGCAATGCAATGCACACACCACACACGTGGGTCTCTTTCACATACTTACGTACATACGTGAATCTTATTGCAAACTCAGTGCTGTTTTTCAGAAAAAAGAAGTTGGGTAATAACTCTAAATCCATGCAATTTTCAGCATTCTTTTCCAGAGTTTTCAGGTAGCTTTGCTCAATTTATTCTTTTCTTTTTCCTTTTTTTCTTTTTAATTTTCTTAATAACTTAAATACTTTCAAACAGTTTGATTTTTCCTGTTTTATAATATATGGTCACCATTTCACTTGCGTCTCTCAAATAAGGATTTAATTTAAATTTAATAAGGCATTTGTTTTACATGTCAGCCAAATGCCACATGATCATTAAAAAAAAAGTTTAATGACATTTGTTGGCCAAGGAATTGTTACAGTTTGTTGTGGAACCTGAGTAAATGTTATTAATTAACATTATTTAATATACTATAACTCATCACTAGGTGCAATGCTTTAGTTTTAATAAGGTGGAATTGAACCTTAATTAAATACCAGGTGGATAAAAGTATATTTGCATTGCTCCATGTTTAATATAGCAAAGTACTTATCTATTATACAGTTGTAAACCTCAAAATGATAATTCTTAACTCTTATATGAATGTCATTTAAATTAATGGAGAAGTACAGTTTGTGTAGCTGAGCAAAACTAAATTAAATGGGGAGTTAGGGTGACCAAATAGCAAGTGTGAAAAATTGGGACGGGGGTGGAGGGAAATAGGTACCTATATAAGAAAAAGCCCCCAAATATCCAGACTGTCCCTATGAAACTGGGACATTTGGTCACCCTATGGAGGAGTTTTGTGTGGGTAGGACATAAGGCAAAATTTCCAAAAGCACCTAAGTGATTTTGGTGCCAAGTCTCATTTTAAAAAGTTTTTTAGGCCCAAAGGAGTCTAAGTTCTATTGACTTTCGATGAGATGAACCTCTTAAATACTTAAGGGCCAAATTTTCAAAATATTTGGACATCTGAAGATGCAAACATGTGGCTAGCAGGATTAGGCACCTAACTCCCACTTATTTCAAACACTTTTTTAAGGTTGTTCTTGCCAGTGTCTCCCTCTCCCTTGGTCATTTTTTTCTTTTTTCTTTTTTAAATGTACCTTTTACAACTTACACCAGGAAAGAATTTGGCCAAAATGGCGTAACTGCATTGACTTCAACAGATTACACCCAGGAGTAAATCTGACCCTTTTACTCTCTATTCCCTATAAACACACACAAAACAGGCTTGCCTTTTAGAGGTTTTTTTTTTCATTCTACATATTTTAAGATGCACAGAGAATACAAGACACTTAAAAGTCCTCATTACTCTCTATTGTCAGCTCTGAACTGTCTTTGGCATTAGCTTCTAAATGATCTGTCTTTCTGTATCTGACAGCAGTGTTCCTCATTTACTGTTCCTCCAGCTATAATAATCAGTTTATAAGCACTTTTAAATTTGTTTCTTATATTAATGTCTTGCATTCTGGACTGGTTTCCCATTTGTGCCTTGCCTCTTATAATGTTACAGACAATTGTCATTGACCTTGAATAAGTGTTTTATTAAAAAAACGCTAAGTAAAAAGAAACAGTGTGGTCCTCATAACATTGGAACAGTTGTACACCGTGTAACCATCAAAGCTCTGGCATCTTTTGCCTTTAAACATCTGATGTCCTAGCAACAACCCTGACACTGTTCCTCTGAGGTAAGAAGACCAATCAAATATGCCTAACAATCTTCTACTTGTTAAATCACTGCCTCAGCAGTGAGGTAATGACGTTTGACTGGCATGCATCTTATGTCCTTCACAATGTAGTCATTTGACATTGGCTAACAGTAGCTCAAGTTGTAACGGGTTGGATCACAGAAACCTCCCTGGGAGCTGCCAACCGATGTGCCAAGACTACTTCTATCCCTGTTTTCCCTGACAGCTCAGGACTTCAGCACCCTGTTCTGCTGAGCCAGACACTCTTGTCTACTTCAGCAAAGACCCAGAGTCTGAATTACATGCCCCAAAGCTGCAGGTTTACCTAAAAACAGCTCACAGAAGTGTGCTTGTCTTTAGCACCCAGATACCCAACTCCCAATGGATCTAAACCCAAATAAATCCATTTTACCCTGTATAAAGGTTATGGAGGGTAAACTCAAATTGTTCACCCCTATAACACTGATAGATATGCACAGTTGTTTTCTCCCCCAGGTATTAATGCATACTCTGAGTTAATTAATAAGTAAAAAGTGATTTTATTAAATACAGAAAGTAGGATCTAAGTGGTTCCAAGTAGTAACAGATAGAACAAAGTAAGTTACCAAGCAAAATAAAATAAAAGGCACAAATCTATGTCTAATCAAACTAAATACAGATAGGATCCTCACCAGTTCCAGAATGCTCCCTTTTACAGGCTAATCTCCTTTTAGCCTGGGTCCAGCAATCACTCACACCCCCTGTAGTTACTGTCCTTTGTTCCAGGGGGGATGGAGAGGCTCCTTCTTTAGCCAGCTGAAGACAAAATGGAGGGGTCTCTCACGGGTTTAAATAGACTCTCTCTTGTGGGTGAAGACCCCCTTCCTCACTCCTATGCAAAGTCCAGCTCCAAGATGGAGTTCTGGAGTCACCTGGGCAAGTCACATGTCCATGCATGACTCAGTCTTCACAGGCAGAAGCCAATTTACACATGGTATCTTGTATGTCTCCAGGAAGACTTCTTATGTGGATTGGAGCCTTTCAAGCTCTTTTATCTGTTAAGTGCTTCTGGATTGAGCACTTAATTTGCACATTCCTTTCCCAAGAAGTGACCAGATGTTTTAACTAAGGCTACTTAGAAATCAAGCAATTATACAGCCAATGTTCATAACTTTGAACACACAAATGCTGCTTGCATACAACTAGGATGAACATAACCTTTACATAGATATGTTACATGGCATATGTAGCAAAACCCTATTCCAGTTATATCTTACATAAATTTATGAGCAGCCCCACCCCATAAAGCCTTATGGGGTACACTGTCACACGAGTATTCTAGGTATACATTCTCTCCTGGGAAGATGCAGCAAAGATTTTTAGTACTTATGAGAAGTGCTGAACTGACAGCTCTAGGAGATTAGTTTCTTTTAGAAACAGGGACTAGATGGACCTCTGATCTGATCCAGTACATCCAGTCCTATGTTATCATAATCATATTACTTGAAGTACTTTATTAATGCACAGAACAGACAGAGCATGGGCAGTGTCCCAATTTCCTTCACACTGGACCTTGAGGGTCCATGCTCTGGGGAGAAGAAAATAATTCAGGTCAGTCAGTCAGGCCTCTCTGCTGAAGCTGCCAACAAGAGGTGGAGCTCAGGACACTTGTCCTTTAGAAACCAGACTGACATCAGCAGCAGAGAGGCCAGGAACTCTTATCAGTACTGATCTAAGCTGGTCTGAGTTCCTACTGCAGGCCTCTTGTAGTCCTATCAAGATGTATAGGCAGTTGGCAAGCAATGACTACTGCTAGCTGCATTGTTTCCTGGTTCTCTTGTCATCCTCTGCTTTCCTCCCCACTTTTGTATTGTCCCTCTGTGGTTGTTTGGCATGAGTTAGTAAGCTGTTTTGGGAAGGAAAGGTGTCTACAGCATCTCAAAGAGTTAATCTTCTGATCCTCCTGGTCTTTAAGCACAGTTATGATCCAAATAATAAATAAGGCCCCAACTATGCAAAGAGAACCACAGGGGTCTCTCTATGTGGTTCCCAATGCAGGATCAGAGCCTAAATAAATTATAAAAACCAGCAGTCTATGCCTCAGATCACAAAGTATTGAGTTAAATGCAGGGGTAACTAGAAATGTAATGCCCTAAGCTATCTGATTACATAATCCAATAGTCCCTCCTGCTCTTAAATGATATGAATATGTGAACCACTGCTAGATTCTAGGTGACGTAATGGTGCATTTTCAGATGTGATAAATACTTTGCTATCAGAGCACTGTGCAGCATTAGGGTAAATGTTTTGTTGCATATTATTCACTCGAGTTTGGTGTTGTGTACCAACTTTTATTACTATATCATTGTATTATTACAGTAGTGCCTAGGTACAAAGTTGAGGACTCCGTTGTATTAGGCAATTCTCAGACATGCAACAAAGAGGACAGTCACTGCCCCAGAGAGCTCACAGTATAAACTATGGACTGAATGCAACTGGAGAAAGGGGAGAAATCCGGTGGGGAGGGGTGGGAGGTTGAGTTAAGAAAACAGAGTTGATCAGAAAAGCAGAATGGACAGCCAATTAGTTGCTTAACTAATGGGATGGAAGTCGTTTGTAGGTATCACAGCAGAGGGGGAATGTTTCCATTACTCTTCTCATCTCAATTATAGTGACTGTTTTAACTGCTGACACAGAGGTTCCAGAATGTTTAGAAAATTAATAAGGTAGTTGCATGATGATTAGGAGCAATGCACATTAAATATTCTTTAGGGCTGGCTTCTCTTTTGGTGCTTTCATGCACACTCCAAATATTCAGCCAAAATAATTTCCCTAAAACAAAAAATAAAATATTTGTTTCAAATAGCCCCCTGTGAGATCTCTCTCCTGCGTATATACCAAGCTGCATAGAATGTAGTTCTCCACTAATTCTTAAGTGAATGCAGTTCGTTGACAAGCTTCTGATTAAACTTTCCTCCCTCCTCCCTTTCGGACAATTTTATATCAAAATATCAACAAACAATTTCTGTGGGGAAAAATGGAAAATTGCAGAGGGTAGTTGAAGTTGCATAGACGTTCCTGTTAGAGTACCTGTGTATTCATACACCGTATGTTCTATTTATTTTGCTCCTGCAGTATAAAATGAATAAAGTCTGTGAGACATTTTACCTTGGATATGGTACAGACATAATGTGCCAGCTAAGATCAGATTTTACAGATCAGTGTATCCGTGATATGATGGCATACATTACACAAAAAATAATAATGTTGAAATATCAAGTATCAGATATTTGCTGCTTTTACAATGTTCAAATAGTATTATTTTCTTTATGGAAAAGCATCTCTCTTTTAGAGAGACAGCACAGTTCAATGGAGAGGGCCTTGGTAGACCTGGCTTCTGTTTCTGGTTCTTGACATTGTGGTTGACCTTGGGCAAGCCACTTCATCTTTCTAATGCCAATATTTCCCCTTCCGCTATCTTGTTTAGTTAGCTCATCAGCGCAGGGACCGTCTCTGACTATGTGCTTCTTCAATGCCTACCACAATGGGCATGTCTACATGGCACCTGGGAGCGAGCCTCCCAGCCTGGGTAGCTGGACTTGTGCGAGTGGGGCTTGGGCTAGTGTGCTAAAAATTGCTACGTAGACATTTCATTTCAGGCTGGAGCTTGGGCTCTCAAGCCTGGAGGAGTCTCTAAAAACAAAAAGGGAGTTCAACAGACATGCCTGTGACTGCAATTGCCATAGGGGGGTGGGTCTGTCAGAAGCTGGGGCTCCAACAATATGAGGTACCTGCAACCCCATAGAGGGTCTGAAGCAAGCTGGTGTGACTCTGGAAGCAAGTGTGGGTTGCTGAAGAGATGTGAGGCTGCTAAAGCCAGGGGTAACCCAGGTACAAGCTCCCTTTCCCTCTGCTAGGATTAACTCTTTACATGGAAACAGCTATGTATGCTGGTACAGCAGAGGGCACTTTGAACCATGAGTGGGTGATTATCTCATTACTTATAGGATGGCAGAAAAGCTCCTGCTGATGCTTATGGAAGGCTCTCTACTCCTCCTGGTATCAGATCCATGGTGGAAAAAAATATTCATTTTGGCAAATGAGCCAAGGATTTCAAAAAAAGACAAGGACATATACGAGTCAAGCACATATAACAACATCAGTAACGATACTTGCAGGTAAGACAGTTGCTGGGCCAAATACTGCTCTAAGATGCACTGGAGAAACTCCATTAGATCCTGCTGGGCTACTCTGGATGTATGCCAGTGCACTTAACAGCATGCTATGGTTTTCAATCATCCCTGCGCTGCATTAACACAGAGCTCGTAAAAGGATAAAATGTGAATGGTGTTGAAGCCCAACATAGTAAAGACATCAGTGGGATACTAGAGGTATTTATCAATAGCCTTTCCAAAGATTTATCGGTTTATCAATGCATTTGCTAAATTAAACACATCAGAGCTTTACTTGAGACATAACAAAAGTAGTGAACAAAATCAGCATTCAGATGGTATTAGTGACATTCAACATGACAAACTGCGTAGGAAGCTTGTTGTCAAAGCCCTGTGATAATGAAAATGGCTCTGTTCACATTACAAAGATATTACTTATCTCTCTTACGGTTTGAAATGCCATAAAAATCCTTTATATATTTCATATTTACATTATAGGCATGAGCATACTAGTTAAGTGCATGACATTTCATTTCTGCTGTTCTTGCCAGAATATATGAGAGCATTTTTTCCCTAAAAGAAGCAAATGAAAACATGTGTGACTATAACTTCATTCTTTAAAGTAACGGAACCACAACCAAACAAGTGTTAAGTATATTTTTAAGCAGTCTGAAGCTTGTGGCAATAAATTCAAGGTGTTTACTCTGGTGCTGACATGGAAGGCTTCAGATAATTAACTTCAGTGGAAACACAATCTCTCCAAGCCTCCAACGCTGAAAATACTTCAGCTGTTTTATTCAAAAATAGTCATAATAATAAAAAAAAAGCATATGCAGTGTTTTAAAGTAAAGGCTAATAAAACTCTGCAAAAGGCTTAGCTTTTGCTTATTTTAATATACGTTGGGGTTAGAATGCCAGAGGAATTATGTGAGGCAACCTATCTATGTGCCATAGTTACAAAACTGCTACTCCATTATTCTCCCCGCCCCTCATGCAAGAAGAGGTAAAGCTGGAAGAACCTGTCATGGACCCGAGGGAGAAGAGACAGCCATGCTTTCTCCTGCTTACTGGCTCTATACACACAGTCCATTGTAGGTCTGGACCTTGCATCAGTTCAGCAGCTGGGTCATGGTCAGGAAGAGGTGGAATCAGGGAACATTCTCCATAGCATTTTTTCTCAGTGCAGATCCTGAGGATGTCCTAGGAGTATATCTACACTGCAATTAGACACCTGCATCTGGCCTGTGCTAGCTGGCTTGGGCTAAGGGGCTGTTTTATTGCAGTGTAGACTTCTAGGCTCAGGTTGGAGCCCAGAATCTGGGACCCTGTGGGGTCGGAGGGTCTCCGAGCTCAGCCCGAGCCCAGAAATCTACACTGCAGTGAAACAGCCCTGTAGCCCGAGTCCCTTGAGCCCAAGTCAGCTGGAATGGACCAGCCATGGAATTTTAATTGCAGTGTAGACATATCCCTAGAGGGAGTTCATGCTTCTCCAAGCCATCAGGATGGAACTCTTTCACCACCAGCAGGGAGGTGGAGTAGAGATAGGTGAATAATAATAAAATAATATTTGTGAATCATTAATTGTAATGTTTTGAATACATCTGGAAATAGGTGCCCGATTTTCACCTGGCTCTATAAGCACATTTGGGCTGGTCAAAATGTTTCCATAAAAATAAAATTTTTGATGGAAAATTATGTTTTTGACAAAGCCTTGGCTGGGATGATTTAGCTGGGGTTGGTCCTGCTTTGAGCAGGGGGTTGGACTAGATGAACTCCTGAGGTCCCTTCCACCTCTGATAGTCTATGATTCTGCAAGCAAACAGGGCATTGACATACTGCTAGCAATGATAGAGCCCACTGAAAGGGGTGACTTTCTATGCTTCTGCCCTTCTCTGAGGAGCTCTGAACTCTATTGCACTGGAGCTGTCAGCCTCCCTGTGCCTGCACTACATGCTCTAACAGCTCTGGGCCCCCAGCTCCTTCCTACCCCTCCAAGGAGAAGAGAAGTCTCTGAGGAACTGACACAAGTGGATGAGGGAAGGAGGGAACAGAGCAGGTCCTGTTAGCAGCTGCACTCTTTCTCCTCCCTCCCCGCCCCCCCCCCACTCCTCTCCTGAGTAAAAATGCATTGGCTGGAGGATGGAGTTTATCATCATTTATATTCCACTTGCACCCTGAGGTGCCCCATTGTATTGGGTATTGTACACCTCCACTTCCCTCTTCCACACACAGTGGACGGTGATCCCCATACTGAAGAGCTTCCAGTTGAAACAAAGGATGGGAAGGGAAACAGAGGCACAGAGATGTGATGTGACATGACTTGCCCAGGATCGCACAACTGGGCAGTGGCTGAAGCAGAAATAGAATCTAGGTCTCCTGACTCCCAGCCCAGTGCCCTATTCACTAGCCCACAGTGCCTCAGGTCAAGTGATTTGACTCAAGGTCTCAAGTGAGTTACTGGCAGACTTAGGTAGGGAAAACAAATCTGATGACTCATAGTCTTTCGGTTTAACCCATAGGTAGCAATACCTCTGTTAGGTTACTAACATACCAGCGGTTGTTCAGTAAAAGCCTTATAAAAATCAGCTGTTTCTTTGAACCATGTTTCAGGAGATTTTTGCTCAAAGTCATAATGTGAACCATGTTTGGAACCAAATTCCTTTAGGTTCTTTTGGATCATCACCACTTCATATGTTTCTGATTTTTGTTTCTAAAGCCGTGCAGAGTGTGCCCATCGAATCATAAAGTAAGAGATGATGAGTGGGGCAGAAGAGGAAGAAATATACTGCTCTGCACTTTGCCAGCCCGCAGTTGTGACCTCCCTGGGATTTTTTTTTTTAAACATTTGCTAAAGGAATGAAGCAGTAAATCACCAACAATAACAGGAGGATCAATACCCACCTCTGCCTCTTTTGTGAGATCTGGAGCATGGCCTGAATCTGTCAAACTGAATTAGAGAGACTGGGGGTGTCAGTGAGGGCTCAGACAAATAGACCTGCCATGCTGTTCATTGATAAAAGGCTTAGATACAGGCCATTGTCGTCATTATTACCCCCCAAAAGGCAGATGGGAATGCTAACCTTTCAGATAAAAGGCAGGTTGCCTAGCAGTGAATGTGTTTACTTGCACTTTGCATGTGAGCGCACTAATCTCAGGGGGAAATGGGTAAACAAACTGTTTGAAAAGTACAGGGCTCTCCTGCATTACCTTGCTAGTGAAAATTAAATAAAATGGCTACATTTGAATGGAATACAATATAGAAACACAAGAAACATCATCCCAGAACGGGCCACATAGTCCAGGATCCTGCCTTTGACAATGAGGCTTATGCGTGCAGCTCCACACTCAGTATTTGCCTAGACAATTGTGAAAGGCTATACCAGAAGGAAAACTCCTTCCTGACTCCAGATGGTAACTAGTTTATGCCTTGAAACATGAAGATTAAAAGCTCTCTCTTATATCAGGTTAGCTGCTGGACCTGCAGATACTTCATTGGATTACATCAGTTTTGAATCCTTAATTTAATATCCTTATACCATTAGGGTTATATTGTTGCAGTGCAAAGGAGCCCAGGGTTAAAAGGGCAGCAGGAGTTGCTGAGGTGGGGGATCGACGTATGTCTCCCCAGAAGAATCTTCCATCATCATCAGCACTAAGCTGAAGTAGTCCTTACTGAGGAGAATGATGAGGCTGCCACAAGAAGACATACAGGCACAGAAAAACTCCCTTGAGAAGCTGAGCAGAACTTCACTGAAATCAGATGGGAACAATCAGATATGGTAAATTTTCCTGGTGACTAACTCTTCCAGACATAGCTCTCCCCAGCCTTAGGCCACGTCCACACTACGGGGGGGAAATCAATCTTAGATACGCAACTTCAGCTACGTGAATAACATAGCTGAAGTCGAATATCTAAGATCGGATTACTCACCCGTCCACACCGCGCAGGATCGATGTTCGCGGCTCTCCCTGTTGATTCCGGAACTCCGTTGGGGTTGATGGAGTTCCGGAATCGATATAAGCGTGCTCGGGGATCGATATCGCGTCTAGATTAGACGTGATATATTGATTCCCGAGCAATCGATTTTAACCCGCCGATATTGCGGGTAGTCTGGACTTGGCCTTAAATTGCTCCCAATCCCTGTTGGGTTGTACTTCTCTGACTGTCCCACAGTCTAAGTAAGAAAGAGGGTACAGTCCCCCAAGAATGTTGAAAGGTCCAGTGGCCTCCTCACACCTTCACAGCCTTGTGCCTCACTCCTTTTTCTTCTTCCTGGGTCAGCTTTCCTGCCCCATCCATTTTTTTTAAGGTCTCAAAGCCCATTCATCCTTCTTCCCAGAGCAGCATTGCTGGCCTGCCAGGTTAGGGGCTGTAGTTGAGCAGCTGCCCCACTCCTGGAGAACAGGGGGTTAAAAGCAGCCAAGCTAAGCTGATTGGGGAAGCAGCCACAGCTGGGGCCAATCAGGGCACAGCGGGCCCTTGTAAGAGGGCTGTGGTCCAGGAGCTGAAGGAGTCTTTCTCCAGCCCTGGAGGGAGAAGGGCTGGCTGCTTGAGAAGAAGGTACCTGAACTTGAGCAGTGCTGGGGAATAGGGCAAGGGAGCTGGAGAGCTCCAGCCTGGTAAAACTCCAGGCTGCAGGTCTTGAAGGCCTACAGAGGTACTGGGGCTGCAGAGATCCAGCCTGGGAATAGGTAAAGGCAGTAGGTCCTAACCGCTTGCCAATGATGAGTGGCCATGACAGATTGCAGTCTGCCCCAGTGAGTGGGGGCTGGAATGATGACTGGCAGTAGCCACTGAGGCAAGGTGGGTTTGGAGGGTTGGGGATTCCCCTGGGAGGGGAGACCCAGTGTGGGGGGTACTACAAGAGCAGAACCCTGAGGTAAAGGGGTACTGGGGTCTGGGAAGGACACGGGGCCTGAGGCAGGTGAGTCACTGGCCACCAGGAGGCGCTCTGGAGCTGTAATTGAGCTAATTCCCAAGATGACCAGCAGGAGGTGCTGCACCAGTGAGCCTTCGCTTTGCTACAGGAACCACAATTAAAAGCTCTGTTAATGCCTCGTTAGGAACTATACCTCCCATTTCCACTTCCCTTTGAACAAAACACTCCCATATACTGTTATTTTAAACATGCTTTTAGGATATGAATGTTACCACACCCTACATAAAAATACCAGTGCTGAAAATGACCTCATTCTTCCACCGCTCTGCAGATGCAGCCATTAGCTCCACAGTCTGATTAGAAACTGTTAGAGACAAAATGCATCCTTCAGTCCAGATCAGTTTTGCAGCCTTCTTAGATTTATCAGAGTTCTCCTCATTCTTGTTCTCTATGGTAAGACCAGGAACATGCAGCTGGTCTTCACTAGATCATTATTTTATGTCTTTATCATAGCCCTATTTAGAGATGTGGGATGAAATATTGTTAATAACAGAGCAGCAGCACTGCAATGGAAGAGGAGTTAATTGCAATAGACATAACTGTTAATGTATACGGTTAAGATGGAGTGTAGTTTCAACTGAGTAAGAAGTAACTATGAGCCATTGTTCCAGATGACAAATACAATACAGTGATTGTGCTAGCAGGCAAAATGCCTGATTATTCCCTTCTCAGAAAGACAGATTAAAGTGCACAGTAAGAAAAAAAGAATCCTCCTCCTTGCAACCTTTATCTACTTCTATGCTCAAACCTTTTAAAAATATTTTTTTCCCCTATTTCCAGTTACCGTCTGGGGCTGGCTGTGCCGGAATACCCTGAGAAAGGCTGTTCCTGCAGTATTCACAGTTTTGATTGGAAATAATAGTGGCAGAAAACTTAAGACTAAAGCTTGATCTTGCAAAATACAATACCCAGGCCAACTTTGCAGACTCAAGAGATCTGAATTGTTTGGAGAACTCTCTGAACTTTTGGACGGCTGAACCAAACCTGAATCCAGCCTGATCCAGTTCCCACTCAAGCCAATTGGAGTTTTTCCATTCACGTCAGTGGGACTTGGGTTGGGACCAGATACAGCCTGAAATGCTTGTGTAGGTCTGTACTAACTTGCCTTTGTGGCAGCACCATCCAATCTGCGGCTGCACAGATTCAGACTCAACAGCCTACAGGGGTATGTGTCAAATGAGAAGTATACAGTCCACAAGCTTTTAGATTTACCTAGAGAGCTATGGGTAAAATAGGAGAACTCCCACAAAGAAAATGACATTTGGAAACACAGTTCTAGGATCTGTATTCCAAAGAAAGTAATATAGATGTAAATTATGTGCCTAAGTTAGATCTTAACTCTCATATAGGCTCCCACCAACCCAAGCCAAAATTCCTTGGGCCATAAGTTGGTGTTAGCTTGTATAGCTCCATTGCCTTCAGTGGAGTATCACCAGTTGATACCAAATGAAGATCTGGCTCTTAACCTTTTGAGTAGAGCTAGCAGCAAAAGTGGAATTCCTGTTCTGTAGGAAATTTCAACATTAAAAAAAATATAATTCTGAACCAGAACCAAGAAATGAGATTCCAATGTTCGCTGTGGAATGGAAATTCCAAAATTTTGTTTTAGAAGACATGACATTTTGTTTTGACTTTTTGGAAACATTTTTGAGCTGAGTAGTGTAGGGGCTGGGAGCCAGGGCTCTTGTCTATTGAAAAGCCAGGAGCCTGGGAATACTGGAGTCCCAGCTCCAATATAGTCCACCTGACAGGAATCCGGAGACTCAGGAAGCCAAGGGAGCATGGGCTACCAAATAGGTGTGAGCCTGGGAGATTTGGAGCCAGGACTCCCCAGCAGCCCAGCAAGTAAGCAAGCTGGCAGGAAACCAGGAAGACATTGGATTCTTGCATGGTTTCTCTCACAATTTCATTGAAGGAAGCATTGTTCCCTGGTCCTATTTTGACAAACTGGCTTTCTTCCAAAGGAAAAATGTTTAGTTGGAATGTTTCTGACCAGCTCTACCTTCCTGATTTGTGCGTCACTCCCTTTAGGTGATGAAACATCCTGCTTAGATCATGACAGATGCCACTAGCTTTCTACTGAGGGCAAGAGAAAGGAAATTTTATTCAGGAAAAGACTCACTTGGCTATATCGTTGCCTTGCCATTCACATGCCAATATCATATCCACAATTACTTCAGTGGAGAGGTGGAGGCACGTAGACAGATTTTCAGCCTGCTCATTCAGTAAAGGCCAGCTTCTGAAGCAGATTATTCTTAATTTTCTTTTCATTTCCCTTTATTACTGAAAGTAATAAGCTCACTTGGCAGTGGTAGATGGGATGCATCATGCCAATCATGCACTAGCCCAGAGGGAGTGCAAACAACACTGTTCCTCTCGCCAGCCATTGCATGGAACAAATGCAATGCCAGTCTCTGAAAGGATATGAATCTCAATCGTTTGACTGGACGGAAAAGCGTAGCAGCTACAGACACAACGAACTGGAAAGAGATTGCCAGGAGAATGATGCCACTACAAATCAAAGATGAGGGAACATATAGTTTAGACTTGCTTGGGGAAAAAAACTATGACACACAACAGAGCCACCTATATTAAGCACACAAACAACACACCTTGCCGATATGACTTCATTTCCTTTTGAAATATTTGATTAGTTTCTACAGGCAAGGAGCCCACATTTTATAATGCATAATCAATTTTACAAGACAGTGCAGTTTTTCACAGTGATGGTAAGATGTATTTATAAACCAGGCATACTGTCTATAGTTATATCCTACATGGCATTTATGTAGCATATCAATAGCTCAAAAACAGGAAACAAGATCAATGATTCATCAGGTACAATGCTCTGAATAATTCACACTCCAATCTGTTCTGTTCTGCACAGCAGGTATGTTGATAAACAGAGTGATCAAAAATGTCACATGTCTGAAAGCCAACTGGATGGCTGGGATTCATAGAGCCCATGCTATTAAATTACTCCTCTGTACCTTACTTATTAGGCAGAGGAGGATTAAAAGGAGAGCAGTGACCTGACTTTCCACCAGTGTGGACCTTTTAAGTCAAGCAACTTCCTTATAACGTATTCTGGAGAGTCATTGAGATTCGTGGGATAGAGCATTGATCTTCAACTTAGGTTATCTGCACTCTGTCCTTGACTCTGCCTCTGACCTTCTGTGTGATCTTGGGGAAGTCACTTCATCTCCCTGTGCCACTGTGTTCCCTTCCACCCTTTGTCTGGCAGGTCTATTTAGACAGCAAACCCTTGAGGCCAAGGAATGTCTCTTATTATGTGTATGTATGGTGCCTCGCAGAATGGGGCACTGAACTCATTTTAGGGATTCTAGGTGCTACCATAATACATATAAATAATATTCTGCAGACTGACAGCCATTGAACAGCCATAGTACAGTTAGCCATAACTGGTGAGCAAAGTCAATTCCTTGCAGATCTCAACCCAGAGCCCAATGGTCTAACCCTAGTTACTACAGAAGTCACAAAAAACAGCAGCATAATTTTTTCTCTTCTTTAATTCTCTCCAACCCAGGATACTTTGGAGTGTCACTGCAGCAATGGCTAAATAAAGGGTGACGTAAATGTCATAGACTACCCTGTGCACAGGGAGGGAGAACTCAGTATACTTTGCAATCACTGCTTTTTGCTGTAATATTTAATGCAAGGAAGATCTTGCCAGGCAGTTGGTGCAAGTGACCACCAACCAGGAATCAAAAACACAAATAAAACTTAAAAATATGTCTCAACAGTCCATTTGTTTTCTCAGTTTCTGTGCAACAGTCTTTAAATATGTTAAGAGCTGTTATAAAAAGGACCGAGATCAATTGTTTTTCTTTCCTCATGTCATTCACGAACGGCTGCTCAGAAGAGAACTGATTTCCCTCTTCTCCCAAGAGACTTGTGTAATCTCCCCAGAACAGAACCATCATCTTCTTTGTGTCAGTTCATCTCTTTGTGCCATGGGACCTTTTACTTGAGTAAGAACGTCAGGATTTTTCCTCCATATATGTATAATAAAGCTTCCTATGCCCTAGCCTTTTTCTTGCCCTCCGCTGGATTGTTCCTAGCCTTTAATTAGCCTGACCATTGATCATTTGTTGCCATTAAACAAATCAAGGCACTCTTCGTAAGAGCAAGGATGGGACTTGGAAGAGTTGGGTCCACTTCTCTGTTTTGTCACACATTTCCTGTGCTGTCTTGGGCAAGTCATTTGGTCTATGCGCTTCAGTTCTACATCTGTACAATGGGGATAATGCCTCACAGGAGTGGTGTGAGGAAAAATATGTTGAAGATTGTTAGGTGATGGTAATGGAGACAGGCAGAAAATATGGCAATCCTAATTTCCTGGCCAAATTCCATTTTTGGTAACTATTGCATTCTTCCTACCTAAATTCCCTATGCAATTTCAACTGGATATGGCAGGGCATCTTTAATATTTCCATCCTGCAGGTTACTTTATAATAATTTCATTCCTGGATCCAATCCCCTCCCAGGCCTGTGCTGCTTGGTCCTCAAAATGTTTAATTCTGCGAACCTCCAGGAAGTGTTCTGAGAACTACAGTATGAGACCATCTTCTTCACTTCCTGTCCTGAAATGTTGTGGGTTTTTCCCTCTACTTGTAAGGCCTGATCCTGTCTACCTCTGAGGCCCGATAGTTTTGCAGTCTACCTGTGAGATCTGCTCAACTATTGAAGTCAATGGAAAGACTCCCATTGATGTTGAAGTGTATGGTTCTTAAAGAGATGTAACATAACATCTCAGGGTTCCAGTAGCAGGTAAAGCGATTCCCACAATCAGTGAGCACTAGCTTTGGGATCCAAATTACTGCTGTAACCCTTGTTATAATCCATCTAGGAAAAAGGTGCTATATAAATACGAGGCCATTATAATCACTTTTATAATACTGGCTTAAGTGTAGTTTAAGAAGTCCTTTATCACAGAGCTCTAGAACAATTCTTTCCCATCTTGTGTTCCCTTCCCTCCCTTATGCATCTGTCTCCTGGTCTTTTTGATCACAATCATACATTATGCTGTCAGTTTTATGGTTCTTTGCTACTATCACTCATAGAAGTGTTATGCTTAGCCATAAAATAGCCGCTAAGAGAAAATTAATACAGCTACCATTATTGGGAAGCCATCATAACGTCAACATCTATTTGTTCGGCACTTCCTCTTAGTTTCTCATGTACCACAATCCTAGGTCATTGTGTGAAATGATCATTCTAGGGGACTGGATTTTCATATTCAGCTTTTGTGATATTTGTGGGGAATGGTTGCTCTAATTGTTTCCCTACCTTTTTTTTCTGAAAGTGAAAAGTTATGCTTCTAAGGCAGAGGTGACAAAGGATTGGATTGTGTAATGGGTTGAATTCTGGACTGGGACTCAGGTAACCTCAGCCTAGTTCCCAGCTGTGCCACTGATTGCACGTATGACTACAATCCTGAACGAATCTGGGGACAAACGGAAGGGGCAGGAGTGTGTGTGTGGTATGCCAATAAGCCAGGCACGTCAAAGAAGCCTGCAAAGTAACAGGATTAGGGGAAGAATGTATCTCTGACAAGTCTGAGGGGGGTCAGAAAAGAGCAATCTAGAAACCTGAGGACTTGTCTTGCTGCAGGAGTGCACGCTAATGGGGATATGAATTGTAATGCAGACCAACATGTCACACAATAACTGGCCCATGCGGACCCTGCTGGCACACATTAAAGTTCTCTAGTATGTACTAACATAGTTCCTTACTACATTCATGGGGACTAGGAAACTTTAATGCATGCCAGCAGGATGCATAAAGACCCGGTAGTATGTGACAAATTGATGAATTAGAATTCACATCTCTTTTGGTGAGGACTGACACACAATGTAGACAAGCCCCAAGACAAAGACTTTACTACAAGAAAGCCAAAATAAGCAAGCCAGCTTTTCCCTCACTGAGGGTAAAATAAGACAGGTTGTGCAGAGTATTTCTTTGGTTTTAACTTAATCCTGGCTTTTTCTTCTTCAAAAAGAACAAGATTTATTATGAGATCAGGCCTAGATTATGTTGAGGTAAAGTTGCTCTGGTGTGGCCTCAAAAGGAAGGACACTCTGTGAGTACAGCTGGTTGAAATTTTTCCAAAGAAACATTTTTCCACTGAAAAATATCATTTCATTTACACCAAAACTATCCAAAGGAATGCATCAATTTTGACAAAATTGCAAGTAGTGTTTCAATGAAGTTGAGACATTGAAACATTTTCAGAATGAAACATTTTGATTTGTCTTTTAAAAATGACTGGATTTTTGCACTTACTATAAAAGTTTTTAAAAGTTCAAATCTAAACAATATGGCTTTATTTCATTGAAATGAAATATTTTTATGAAACAAACAATTTTTCCTCTGAACAATTCACTTTGTGGGAAATTAAAAAAAAATAGTTCTATACTGGAACAAAAAAGTTTCAAAAATTGCAGAATTTTTCACAAAACAGAAATTCTGGTTCCTACATAGGCTTTACTTTTGACCCTTTCTGATATTCTGTCAGGGAGAAAGTGGTATCTACATTGAAAAACTTGATTGAGGAATCCCCTAAGAAATGAGAGCCTTTCTAGTGACTTCAGCAGGACTTGGATCAGCCTAGCATTGTCGCACCTAGGAAACAGAATATACTTGGATTTACAGATCCTGTGTTATGAGGACACATAAAATGACCAAAAATGTAAAGGAAACTCTGCTGAAAAGTCACACAAATACACAGTCAACCTGTGGAACCCTTTGCCAGATGATGTGGTGATGGCCAAGACTATAGTAGGGTTCAAACAAGAACTAGATAAATTCATGGCTGGTAAGTCCATCAATGGCTATGAACCATGATGGGCAGGGATGGTATCCCTAGCCTCTGTTTGCCAGAAGCTGGGAAGGGGAGATGGGATGGATCATTTGAGGATTACCTGTTCTGTTCATTCCCTCCACGGCCGGCTCCAGGCACCAGCCGAGCAAGCTTATGCTTGGGACAGCAGATTCTAAGGGGCCGCATTCCGTCCAATCCTAGGGTGGCACAGCCACTTTTTTTTTTTTTTTTTTTGGTTTGCTACTCCATCCGCCCTGCACCTTGGTGTGTGTGTTTGTTTGTTTTTCTTTTGTTTCACCGATGACTTTCAGTGCGCCATTGTAGGGGTGGTGGTGTGGAGGAGGGGAGCAGCCTGCTGGAAGCTGGCTGTGAGCTCCATCTGCCCCAGCCGGTGCCAGGTCTGCAGCAAGCCCAGCAGCCCGCATCCTTCCCTCCCCTCCCCACAGACGGACAACTTTCAATTCACCTGCAGGCAGGAGCGGCATGGAGCCCTCCTGGCAGGCGGTGTGGTGGGAGGGACCAAGTGGCAGGCACCCTGGCTGAAGGAAGCCCTGGCTGTGCCCCTTTTCTCTCTCCCCCCTGCTAGTTGGGGTGTGCACTCTGCTGCCCGGGACATGTCTGCAGTGCAGGGAGTCCCGCTAGCCAGAGTGCGGCCACCACCTGCCCAGATGCTCACCAGCACAGCTGGGGGAGGCAGCTGCAAGCCGCCAAGTAAGTGGCACTGAGTTTGCACCCTGTTTTTTTGTTTTTTGTTTTTGCTTGGGGCAGCAAAAAAGCCAGAGCCGGCCCTGATTTCTTCTGAAGAACCTAGCTTTGGCCACTGTCGGAAGACATGATACTGGGCTACATGGACCTTTGATTTGACCCAGTATGGCCCTTCTTATGTTCTAATATACCAGCAAGGAGAAAGACAAAGATATGGGACCTAGTCCTACACCACTGAATGCCACAAGCATTTTGCCACTGGCTCCAATGACCATAGAATCTGGCCCATGAAAGGGTGATTAATAAACAAACACATCACATGCAGAGCCCTGCTTTCGCTACTCCAATAGATGGCCCAGAAAAAATACATACGCATGTCAAAGAGTGAAGTGTTGCTGAATAACAAGCACATGTATTTAAGAAGAAATATATTCTGTTGGATATAATCATGAATCATTTGAGTCAGGGGAAAGATCTCTGACATTAATCTACCTTGATAAAACAGTCCATTTAAATGAATGGGAGGAGGGAGGCAATATGAGTGAGGATAGATGTTATATTTAAGGGAAAAAATTTAATCTGCAGAATGACTTCTGTGGAGATAGTTTTGATTGAAGTGAAGTGGTAAAGAGAGCAAGTGCAAAAGAGAAATTTGTTTAACAGGAGACAGATTTTAGAAAAAAATTGTTTGGGCATACCAGAGACTTAACATGGTCAAGCCCACAGAGATATCAATGATCTTGATATAGATAGAATAATAAATATAAGAGGACTAAAAAAGGTTCATGCTCTAGTCCACAAGTTTATTTTCACAGGCAGCTGAGCAGACAAAACTAATAAAAACAAACTAAATGACAAATAGAAGGATTCTTCTGAAGGCTGGAGGCCAGCTCAGACTACTGGGCTTGGAGTAAGAAGAAGAAAGGAAAAATGTCTCACTTGAGGAGAAAGCGCAAAGTGGATCCGTAAGAGTCTTCATACAATAGTCAGGTGACAGTGATGGCAAAACGGATGCTATAACTAAACGAGCTAATAAATTAGAGCAGTGTTTAGCTGGTGTGAAGTTACAGACAAATAAATGGAGTAGGGTATTCAGGGTATGTCTACACTGCACACTAAGCTGGGGCTCAGACTTGAGTTTGAGCCCAAGGGCCGGTTCTGTCCTCACACATATCAGTCTGACTTGTGTCTGCAAGAACTCAGGACCTGGATCCTAGAGCCTTACTCAGGGGTTGGGTCAGAACTAGAGTCCTGCTGTGACTTGGGACCAAGCCCTGTCATTTTTTCCAGTGTGGATGCTCGAGCCACAGAACCAAGCCAGAAGTCTGTGTAGTACTGACACATTAACACAGCTGTGAGACCAGGGTCCAGCAATTGTAAGCCCAAGTTTACAATGCTTAGAAACACCGAGTCTATAAGCCTCAGTCTCACAGACCCAAGTTTATTATACAATGTAGAAACACCATTAGACATGCAACGCTATAAACCTGTTCTTCACTGCAGCCTACTGACTTCCAAGCTGTGTTTGAGAGGGACAATAGAAGCTTACATAGTTTCTGGGAAATCAAATGAGATCATCCCACAGTGTTTGTGTTCTGACTGTAGTGCAGGAAACAGAGGGCAAAAGTGCACCATGTTATCGTTCTGAGAAGTGGCTGCCAGAATGTTAATACAGAGGATGATCATATATCGATATAACCCTGCTGCGGAGAACTATCAACATCACACCTCAGTTCTAGCCTTTCTACGTTACCAGCTCACCTTCTTAGAACAGACTATCTTCTGTCCTAGACCTGCCTCTCTCAACCTATCATGCATTTTGATCAAAAGAAGGTGACTTTTCCCTGCAGTAGGAATATCTCTCTTCTGCTTCTCCACAGGAGCTCTTGGGTAAGACTTGTGGGGCATCCGACAGTCAAGAAGCTAGCCTTTCTGCGGAGAGCAAACTGCAGCTCTTATGTTTGATATTTCACAAAGAAAAGATTCTTGCCATTGCTAGAAAGATACAATATTTAATAGAGAGAGAGAGTCCTTATATTCCCAGGTGCAGGCCCCTAGACACAGGCAAAGATGTGCTTTTCTCCAATTGAAGCAATATTTTGGACACAGACAAATGGAGGTATCAGTCCAGGGCCTTGCAAAACTTAAGGTGAAATGCAAAGGGGAGAATCTTATTTCTTCTGGGATAGGACTTGCTGAGAAATGGACAAATGGGGGAAAAAATGGAAAGGCTGATCTCAGAGAGATTCAGAGGCTTTAAAGCCAGAAGGGCCCATTATGATCATGGTCTGACCTCCTGCACATCGTCAAATCTTTGTTTATCCCAACTCCCAAATGTTTTTTAAGTACATCAGAAGCAGGAAGCCTGCTAAACAACCAGTGGGGCCCCTTGACAATCAAAATACAAAAAGGTGCGCTTAAAGACGATAAAGTCATTGTTGAAAAACTAAATGGATTCTTTGCTTCAGTCTTCACGGCTGAGGATGTTAGGGAGATTCCCAAACCTGAACTGGCTTTTGTAGGTGACAAATCTGAGGAACTGTCACAGATGGAAGTGTCACTAGAGGAGATTTTGGAATTAACTGATAAACTCAACATTAACAAGTCACCGGGACCAGGTGGCATTCACCCAAGAGTTCTGAAAGAACTCAAATATGAAGTTGCGGAACTATTAACTAAGGTTTGTAACCTGTCCTTTAAATCGGCTTTGGTACCCAATGACTGGAAGTTAGCTAATGTAACGCCAATATTTAAAAAAGGCTCTAGAGGTGATCCCGGCAATTACAGACCGGTAGAGTCTAACATCGGTACCGGGCAAATTAGTCGAAACAATAGTTAAGAATAAAGTTGTCAGACACATAGAAAAAACAAACCGTTGAGCAATAGTCAGCATGGTTTCTGTAAAGGGAAATCGTCTTACTAATCTATTAGAGTTCTTTGAAGGGGTCAACAAACATGTGGACAAGGGGGATCCAGTGGACATAGTGTTCTTAGATTTCCAGAAAGCCTTTGACGAGGTCCCTCACCAAAGGCTCTTACGTAAATTAAGCTGTCATGGATAAAAGGGAAGGTCCTTTCATGGATTGAGAACTGGCTAAAAGACAGGGAACAAAAGGTAAGAATTAATGGTAAATTCTCAGAATGGAGAGGGGTAACTAGTGGTGTTCCCCAAGGGTCAGTCCTCAGACCAATCCTATTCAATTTGTTCATAAATGATCTGGAGAAAGGGGTAAATAGTGAGGTGGCAAAGTTTGCAGATGATACTAAACTACTCAAGATAGTTAAGACCAAAGCAGATTGCGAAGAACTTCAAAAAGATCTCACAAAACTAAGTGATTGGGCAACAAAATGGCAAATGAAATTTAATGTGGATAAATGTAAAGTGATGCACATTGGAAAAAATAACCCCAACTATACATACAATATGATGGGGGCTAATTTAGCTACAAGAAGTCAGGAAAAAGATCTTGGTGTCATCGTGGATAGTTCTCTGAAGATGTCCACGCAGTGTGCAGAAGCGGTCAAAAAAGCAAACAGGATGTTAGGAATCATTAAAAAGGGGATAGAGAATAAGACTGAGAATATATTATTGCCCTTATATAAATCCATGGTATGCCCACATCTGGAATACTGTGTACAGATGTGGTCTCCTCACCTCAAAAAAGATATTCTAGCACTAGAAAAGGTTCAGAAAAGGGCAACTAAAATGATTAGGGGTTTGGAGAGGGTCCCATACAAGGAAAGATTAAAGAGGCTCGGCCTCTTCAGCTTGGAAAAGAGGAGACTAAGGGGGGATATGATAGAGGTATATAAAATCATGAGTGATGGGGAGAAAGTAGATAAGGAAAAGTTATTTACTTATTCCCATAATACAAGAACTAGGGGTCACCAAATGAAAATTAATAGATAGCAGGTTTAGAACAAATAAAAGGACGTTCTTCTTCACACAGGGCACAGTCAACTTGTGGAACTCCTTACCTGAGGAGGTTGTGAAGGCTGGGACTATAATAATGTTTTAAAAGGGAACTGGATAAATTCATGGTGGCTAAGTCCATAAATGGCTATTAGCCAGGAAGGGTAAAGAATGGTGTCCCTAGCCTCTGTTCATCAGAGGATGGAGAAGGAAGGCAGGAGAGAGATCACTTGATCATTGCCTGTTAGCTTTACTCCCTGTGGGGCACCTGGCATTGGCCACTGTCGGTAGACAGATACTGGGCTAGATGAACCTTTGGTCTGACCCGATATGGCCGTTCTTATGTTCTTCCTGGAACAGGGTCTTCTGGCCCCTTCTACTGTTTAAGAGCTAATATACCCTGCTACAGTCCTGTTTACACAAAATTCTGAGTGGTGGTGTTTGGAGCACATGGCTAGCAGGTTTTGTGAAATGTAAGCTTAATTCAGAAATCAAACTTTATACAGAACTTGAGCTCTGGGTCTCAGTGAGCCTGATTAGATGTAGAATAGTTGCCTATCAAACACCCACAAAGTGAGTGAGAGAGAGAGAGAGAGAGAGAGAGAGAGAGAGAGACTCTCTCACCCCCGCCCCCAACCTACCTACCATGTCCCACTCCCTGATTACATGTCCGGCTGCATGCACAAGTCACTGCTGTTTAATTATTTTCGCAAAGCACCTGTCACCAGAGCAACTGGAGTCTTCACTAACAAAAACTGAAATGTATTCTTTGCCTACACTTACTCCCTATGGGAGGCAAAAACTGTAGCTTCCACGATTAACATTTCACCCCCTCCTCCTTGTATGTCAGGTAATCCTGTTCTGGGAGATAAAGGAGGAAATTCTCACTTGCTGTTTACATTGATTCTGCAGCTGCTTCTAAACCCACACATCCACAATAAATGTTGCTGTTTCTTGCTTCCAGATCTTTAGATTATTTTATCTGGTGACTAATCTTACTTGCTTGGTTTTGCATTCTCTTCACAACAGAAAAGGAATGTAACTATCTAGTATTTCTCCTCAACAGCTAGGCTGCTGATACACTGTTCCAGCTTACAGATTCATTAGACCCTTCTTCTAGGCTTTGGCTCCGGTTCCAGACAATGATTAGCTTAGATGAACACTAAGGATAACATTGTAAGTGAATTCTCCCCTATTGGGGGAAGGGATAGCTCAGTGGTTTGAGCATTAGCCTGCTAAACCCAGGGTTGTAAATTCAACCCTTGAGGGGACCATTTAGGGATCTGAGGCAAAAATCTGTCCGGAGATGGGTCCTGCTCTGCTCTGAACAGGGGGTTGGACTAGATGACCTCCTGAGGTCCCCTCCAACTCTGATATTCTATGACACTTCTATAATAATACTGATGCAACCCATTTCTTGGCCACTAAAAAGTGCCTATATTTAGGTATGTCAACATATCCGCCAGTCAGTGATTAACAGCTTTATTGTAGTACCACCTTTTAAACCTGCATGACTGCTAGACACTCTACAAACAAGTTAGATAAATAATTAGGAACACAGAATCCTACCAATAGTGTTGAGCACAGGAAACTGCTCACTACTGTACAGAAGATTTAAAAAAAAAAAGCTATTCCTGACAAGAATTCTGCTATCAGACAAGCTTGATAGTTCTCTGTGAAACAAGACTTGATGACTCTCAGCAATAAAACAGAAAAGCCTCTCTTGGAGTTGACTGGTTCAAGCCAATTCTAAATCACTAGTAAAGAAGTCATTAGTATCCAGTGGCCATTTGGCAGGTCTCAGTCCATTTCACAGTGAACAAGTGTCTGCATAAATAAAGCAATTCTCACAAAGTGTGCTAGTGGTTCACTTAGCAGGGGTTAAGAACTCAATATGCACAAATACTAACCTATTCTTCTTTGCAGTGCAAGGTGAATTAACAGTCCCATAGCTACAACCATTGTTTACTGAAGTGCTTATAAGTTATTCCTTTCAGATACAGAATGTATCTCTAAAAACATATCATGTTATATACCAAAAAAAAAAAAAATCCTCTGCTGAGGGGAATTGCTCTCTAGGCAGTACCCTCTTGCAGAGAAAATATTTCTAGAACAAGCCTCCCAACCAATACCTTTTTCTAACACCCCACTCCCCTCTGCTTCCATCTTAGAAGCTTGCTAACTGAGGCTTTTATAGTTGCAGACAACCAGGTAAACTATGCTTGCCCATTACCCCAACACCAATTAGATTCAACAAGAGCCTTTATTATTGGATCCAGCTGCCTTCATTCACCCTCTTGTTTATAGGTGGCTGTTTTGCAATTCTTTCTTCTATTTCTAAGGTGAAGCAGTTTGGGAGAGGAGCAGAAGAAAGCATAGTATAGTGTGTCTGTTCTGTTTGTGGGGAGCCTCTGTTTCCAGAGCTGTCAGCTTAATATATACCATGCTCTAATTAAAAAGGAGGATATTTGTTAGTGCTGACTGGCTTCTTCGTTTGGGAATGTAGATTAGGGCTAAGAACCCAAGACATGGTTAGAAACAAAAGGCAGGTTGAACACTTTAATTGAGGGGACAGTGAGCTTTTGAAGTACACTCACAAAGTTAGTAGCAGGAAACAATTAGCAAACTGATGTTTAGAACTAGAACTAGTTACTATAGATACTTCTAGGGGTGAGACCAAACCAGAATGTTCAAATTGGGATGGAACTTTATGGAGTGTTCTCATACCCACTGACCTTCACGTATAATGTCTGCCGGTTCTTACTGGTTCTACTTATTGATTATGAGAAAATCATAACTTAATTACTTTGTACTTAGTTCAGCTTTCATTTGCTCTTGAGAAATGGATGTGCTAAACTGGATTTAATTTAAGTACCCTGGAGTCCTGGAAATTCTATAGTAGAGAAATTTGATCCTTTGCAGGTGGCATACAGAAAAATGACAATCATTAAAATGCACGTAACGCCTACCTCTTAACTGCAAATGCTCCTGCTACTTAGTGTATTTCTGTAGTCTCATAGCATCACCCAGGGATTAGGAACTGCACAAAATAACAAAGAACACTTACAGGAATACACTAAACATTACAATAAAAAAATTAATCAAATGAACTGCACTATTCTGCCTGAAACTCTGTTTTCCAGATTAAAGCTCTTCCTACTGTCATCTTTCAGAGCTGCAAAATTTATTTTAGAAGAATGACATTTTCCAGTACAGAAGGCAGCACTATGAGATGCCCTGTGGAAACTACTGGCTCATACTATTCTCTTAGCTGTATTTATTCAATCGTTTTCCAGCTACATTCTAGAGACTAATTAACATGTGATAAATTAGCAATTCCCAAATAGGAAATAATCTTTTAGCCACAAGCCATAGCAGGTCTCATTCTGATGTTGCTTACACTGCTATAAAGTGGGAGCAACTCCACTGAAGCCAAAGGACTTGGTAAAACAAGCGCAAATAAGATCAGAATCAAGCCCAGAAGCTGTAAAATTCACCACTGCCATAATAATATATTGGAATGAAAGAAGTATCCAATCAAAAATGTAGCTAGAGAGGAATATAGTATTGAACCTAATGGTATTTGCTAGTAGTGAAGAGTATAAGTACATATAGCTTATTCAAACTTTGATATTCTTACAGATCCCTGGGAACTTCAGATGTGACTTATTGCCTTGAGTGGCTAGCCAACCCAACCATCCATGTGCTAAAGGGAGATGTTAAATGTGACTGGAGGGAACTGAATTTTAACCTTAACCATATCTTTTTAAAGGGCATAATACTACATTTGTCATGTTTTATGTGTTCTTCTACAGAAGAGCTGATAATAGCACCATTCGCCTACATTTGGTTCTCTATTTAATCCATGGTCTAAGCCTCATGATTGGTCTAGCTGTCATGCGCTATGCTAGCTGAACACTAACAAAATTACATAACCATGCAAATGGTAAAAAAGAATATATTCTTGACCCCTCCTGTTGTGTGCTGTTGTTGTATATACTTGAATCTTTTTGTCTCTTCAGCCCTTCCTGGAAAAAAATATATATAAAAGTTTTACTTCTCACTCTGCAATTGGTAAGATCTTTTGTCATACTGATGTCTGGTGGCACAATCCTGGGCTGATTGGATTTAGTCTGACAGCTTTCCATAATAAGCAGCACCCGAGTTGGACTACAGAACTCCTGCCTAACAAGAACATCACTGCTACTGCTTGTTACGGCAGTACTAGTTGAAGTTTTGGCTGCGGGGAATGAAACCTTGTGTTTCTGTGCAGCATTATGAGCAATACATGGAATTTTGCAGAAACCAGTCACCCCTTCCCTGTTATTAAAAGCTGAGAATCTGCTTCTTTGCAAAGCATTTTACAAGTTAGTATAAAATATATGGACTCATAGTTGCCTCTTGAAGCCATTTACCCACGATTGCTAAATGTGACAAATTATAGGATGGCCACAGTAGCTCAGCTGCTTAATGAAAATCTAATTACTATACAAAAAGAAGGAGCTGTACTTGTTGCATATAAATATTAGTCTTCTGTTTCAAATCTTATGAAAATGCAACCCTAATTGCAAATCCACCTCTATTAGTATCCCACGAACATAAACGAATTGTGGATGAGTAATCCTGTGAGATACATGTTTAAGTATTGCACTTAACTCAATCACTCATTACAAATTAGATTTATTGAGACCAAATCGGAAGGTTGGAATCAAATGCAGTGTATTTTTCTCTTATCAGAGGTCACCTCAAACTATATTAATATTTTGGCTGAAGCCTAACGTGCTCAATCTAGATTTTTCTTTCTCTTGTAGCAAAAACTTCAATACGCTTAGGGAATAAGTGAAAGAAGACCCCTGGCTGGCCTGAGTCAGCTGACTCATGATCACAGGGCATGGGCTGAGAGGCTAAAAATTGCTGTGTACACACTTGGGCTCAGGCAAGAGCCTGGTCTCTGTGACCTTCCCCCTCTCTTGCTCCAGCCCAAACACAATGTCTACACAGCAATATTACAGCCTGAGCCTGCAAACCCAAGTCAGATGACCTGGGCCAGCCATGGATGTTTGATTGCTGTGTAGATAAACTGTACCCTTAAACACCAATCCTGTAATTGCATCTCCATGGGAGGCTGGCATTGCATTGACTTCAGTGAGGTGCCAGTAGATGTAAAGCTTTCCTGTACTTATCTGATTGCAGGGGTGGAGTCTCATTTGATCTTTGTTTCAGAATACAGCCTGCAGAATTTACACCAATTCTTCATCAGCAAAAGCCCAACATAAGAACGGCCATACTGGGCCAGACCAAAATTCTGTTAAGCCCAGTACCCTGTCCTCTGACAGTGGCCAATGGCAGGTGCCCCAAAAGGAATGAACAGACAGGTTATCATCAAGTGATCCATGCCCAGTCACCCAATCCCAGCTTCTGGGAAACAGAGGCTGGGGACACCATCCCTGCCCATCCTGGCTAATAGCCATTGATGGACCCATCCTCCATTAATCTATCTAGCTCCGTTTTGAACCCCGTTATAGTATTGGCCTTCACAACACCTTCTGGCAAGGAGTTCCAGAGGGTGACAGCGCATTGCGTGGAAAAAATACTTTCTTGTGTTTGTTTTAAACTTGCTACCTATTAATTTCAATTGGTGGCCCCTTGTTCTTGTATTATGAGAAGGAGTAAATAACACTTCCTTATTTCCTTTCTCCACACCAGTCATGATTTTATAGACCTTTATCATATCCCCCTTTAGTTGCCTCTTTTCCAAGCTGAAAAGTCCCAGTCTTATTAATCTCTCCTCATATGGGAGCTGTTTTATACCCTTGATCATTTTTGTTGCCCTTTTCTGAACCTTTTCCAATTCCAATACATATTTTTTGAGATGGGGCGACAACATCTGCATGTAATATGATATTTTCTGACCCCCTGTGTTGTTTATTTTCTCCTGCTGCCTAAATATTACAATTGTAAATCCATATTGCAATGGTTTTGTCTGTCTGCACTTACATTGCTAAGTTGTGACTTAAATTTGGTATTGTCTTAGATGAATGCCAAAATAATCATGATGGTTTAGAGACAATGATTTTTTCCAGGCACAGAGTTGAGGGCACTAGACAGAACATCAGGAAGCACTTAACTGCAAGGAAGCACATGATTTGTTTGTCCATGCACGAAATTCCTAATGTTATTTGGATTCTATTTCTCTTAGATTTTAGGTTCTTTTATTTCATTTTCTTTTGCCATCATTTTCCTTTTATGTCTTTCTGAGGCCAGCTTGGCAAAGAATCCTCCTTCCATTCTACATCTCACCGCAAAATATCTGGTGATGATTTAATTCTAACGTGCAGATTCAAAATTCAATTTGATTCAAAATTCAATTTCTGCGAATATTCTGCAGGATTCACTTAAAATCCATTGACTCCACAAACAATTATGCCAGAAAACTTGGTTTTCAGACTATTTGTAGAAAGTAAACATGAAAGACCAGGACTCCTGAGATCTGTGTTCAATTTCAGGTTCTGTGCCTTAATTCTGTGCCTTGAAAGTAGGGATAATGAAATTTCCTTTCTCTCCTGCTTTGCCTGTCTTGTTTATTTTGATTGTAATCACTTAAAGGTAAGGGCTATCTCTGACTGTGTATCTGCCTTGCACATTAGGGTCCTGATCTCAGTTAGGGCTTGCAGTCATTATTCTACCCTAAATAACAAATAATAAGAGACAGTTGCAAATGCAGCCAAAGCAAATTTGTTTAAAAAATTGAACCAATGTTTTTAGATATTGATAATTTGCAGTTTTTACCCACCTCTAATTACGATATAACTAGGTGAATTTTTGCCTCATTCTATAGGTAGCATTAAGGTGTCTTAAATGAACTTGCCTCGCTATGATAACCGTGACAAAGCTACATAACTATTTCAGTCCTTTGTGCTACTGTAAAACACCTCTTTAGTGGCCCTAGTAATAATTATGATGCAGTGTGCATTGATAGGGAGGAGAGGATGTGAGGTTCTGGGTTGGTGTGACTGGAACTTCTTGCTGATCAAGGTGGATGAACTGAGAGGAAGAGTCATTGAGTATTAAAAACATCAAGGTTAGATGAGCCCTTTGTAAATCATTTTCTCCCATAGTTGATGACAGGATGGTGCAATACCAAGTGAGAGCACTGAAGCCCAGTAACTGAACAGACTCACTGGTTGCTCCAGCATAGCTTTCATCTTTGTTATGCCATAACATATTGAACGCCCTTGGAATATACTGCATCTCTCATTCAACACCCTTCTGTTTCCTCTGAGAAAGGGCTAGAGCTTCCTGTGGGACATTCTAGGAATGAAAATTCTTGAAGTTCTGGTTGCCATAATGTCCAGAAGTAGAAGCCACTATCTGCCCTATTTTGGTAGATGCTTGACATATTAAGTGTCTTGTGTACACTAATGTAGCAGATCTATGGTCTCCTAGGTATCCTTATGATATATAAAGTCACCATTTTCAATTTATTGGTGACAAGGGGAATAGGACTCATAATCTTCTTCTCTGAAAGCATAGGCACCTATCACTTGGACTAAAGGAGAATTGCCTTTACCTTTCAGCAGCATAAGGCCTATGGTACACAGCTGAGTAGTGCTGATTGTACCCAGCAAAGGACACTGGTACACTACATAGCACATTCATTATTTAAGTAGCCACTACTTACACACCCAGTAATGATAGAATAAGATGTTGATAGTAGATTTTGCATGTATTTTAAAGAAAAGAGACTTAGAACACAGTGAAGGAAACAATAGCAAAAGAAAAATATCTTGCTCTCATCAATGATTTTAGGGTGAAATATTGCAGAATATTTGGATACCCCCATGTGACTGTTTCACTTATTGCACTTTTCTACTAAGCATCCCCCAAAGCCAAATGTATTCTAGTCAAGCTCAGAATTTAATGTCTAGCACCAGGTTAGCCTGTGATTAATTTCACTTTCTGGGATTATAGCTTAGTTATTTATCACATTATCACAAGATGAAGTAATAACATTGCCACAAGATAACCATGCAGCTACTCTTGTTTTCCGGGGAGGAGTTGTGTAGTTACCACAAAGTCCTTGTAAATTACTATGCCGTGTTTTTAGGTAATAACTCAATAAATAACCTGTCACCACTTTAGGAAGGCTTCCAATCTGCTGGTTGCTTTCCTCTGCAGGGATATTCAGTAAATAGGAACTGATCTCTCCTTTGGTATTTGAATGTACATGAAATTTTGTGATCTCGCAGTGGGAACTGCAGGAAATGCTTTTGAAATAGCTTTATATCTTTTTATAATCCTACTCTTAACTCTTCGCTCCATCGGTAGAGGAAATGGACATTTATAGCTGCTATCTCTCACTTGTCAAAAACCCAAGAGCTGAATTAACAGCTCTGGTAATTAGTACTAGAAGGATCCTGCTAGGCACAGGACACAGAATACAATGTGATCTAGAAGACTTTTTCTTCCCTGTGGTCAGAGTAGGGGCAAGATCATAAGAAGTGAATTGCTTTTCAGCTAAAGAAAAAAGGTACAGCTTTTGTAACACATCTTATCTCAGCAGATTGTAGATAAGATATTCCATAAAGACTTCACTTAAGCTACTATATCGTGCAGCTCTCTAATGCATCTTTAAAATCGTTTGTGTCCTGGTCCGAAGAGGACAACATCATCCACGTAATTCAACTGGTAAAAAGTTGAAACAACAGTTATACTGGTATTTGCAGAGACATTTTCAAGGAGGTCAGACTAGATGATCATAATGGTCCCTTCTGACCTTAAAGTCTGAGTCTATGAGCCAATCCATTGTGCTGTAGAATAGGGCTGGGACCAGGACACACCCCTGCTTCACCCCTGATCTAGTCTAAACCCTGTCAGACTATGGGTTTCCATTTGCACCTGTACCTCTGAGTCATTACGTAGCTTTTTAACCTCAGGATAATGTTGGGAAAGCCAGTGCCTCATACAGGAGCTCTACGAACAGAATAGAAGGCTGCCTTCAGGTCTACATATGCTACTGCCCAGTGGTGGATTAGGGGTTTGTGGGGCCCTGGGCCAGAGCAAGTGGGGGCCCCTTCCCACTCCTTCTGCCTGGGAATACCGGGTGGGTGGAACGGGGCAGGGCGCAGGGGTGTTCATTTTTCCTCGGGTCCCCCAATTGGCCAGGACCCCCGGATCCCATTGGCCCAATGGCTAATCTGCCACTGTGACTGTCAAAGGATGATTCAATTTGTGATGGATCTCAGATAAATGATGAAGAGCAAGCATAGTGTCCATTGTAGATCGCCCAGCAGTGAAGCCCGATTTCACTGTTGTTCTGTGTGGTGATGTTTCACAAGGAGAGGTTGGAGCTGGGCTAGACGGGCATGTATCCATTTTTTCTTGGAACAGAAAAAAGAGTTATTGGCTTCTGCAGTTACTGTGTGGGCCTTTCTACTTACAAAGCGGGATGATGATCCTTCCTTCCACTCTGCTGGTACCTTCCTAGTAGTTCAAGCCTGGACAAAAAATTGGTGTAATGTTACATTTATGGGCTCTGTGGTGCACCTGAGCAGTTTGGGCATTATGCTGAGGGGTCCAGAATCTTTACTTGTTCTTTCTAGCAAAGTGGTACTCTTCCAATGTAGACATGACTGCACAGGTTTTGGGATCACTACTAACTATTACTATAATGGGAAGTGTTGGGCAACTACTAACACAGGAAGAGTAGGGCATGGATTGCTTCAGGTTGGTTAATTGAAACCTCATAATATTCCTTCCATCTTTGCAGGACTTCTTGGGTTGAGCACGTTTTACCAACAGCCGTATTTGTCTTCATAAACCTGAACAAAGTCCAGTTTTGGATTGAAGTGATTTAATAGCTTTGAGCATAGGCTGTAATTAGACCTTTATTCTCTCTTCTGCCAAGTTTTCAAAATAATGATCTGTTTTTGCTGTCACCTGAAAAATGTCTTGTAAACATTTACATTCAGCATCATCATGGTGCTGTCTGGCTTCGAATATGTTTTGCAAAATTTGAAATATCTCATCAGATAGCCACGGGCATCACTGGTAGCATTCAAATTTTGGGATGGCATCTACAGTTTCTCAGGGGACTGTGCTTATGGCTGCCCAATCTGATTCATCCAGGGGAGAGCCAAGTGTGTCGAATTTGTTATTCACTGTGACGGAGCATATGTTAGCAAGTGCTGAATTTTATAGATGCATTGTGCCTTGCGTTGCATAACAGGCATGTCCTTGTATTGATATAGGAGAGTAATTGATATCTTAGCAACCAGGAGATGATGGTCACCATTTGTTGGGGCTTCTGCACATCTGTAAACCCAATGTGACTTTACTATACTGTGATTCAGGACCAATATATGGTCTAGCTCCTTCCTGGTGCAGACATCATTGGATATCCTGGTTTCCTGATGGATATCTATGCACCTGAACCAACTGCCAGGGCTGCAATATTATAAAAATTGGAAAGGAGAGAAATCTCAGAGAATTGGAATTTATTGTTCCAGAACAAAATAATCAAAGAGTAGTGTCAATGCCATTTCTCAGACAACTTGGTGCAACATTCATATCTCCAAGTATAATAAGTTAATTGTGTGGAAGAACTGATTGGGTCACGGCTGTTAGCTGCTGACAGAATTTATCTTCATTAGGTCTGCAGCTTCCTTGGTGGGAGCATAGGCTACAATTAGGAACAGTGTCCCGTGGCTATGCATCAACCTGGCATATAGCAGTCAATCAGAAATACAGTACTACCTTGCGGGTGATTGATTTATGGGTGAATAGAATGGTATCACACAGATGAATTGATATGCATACATTATAAATTCACAAATTATAAGGCCAGAAGGAGCCAGTGTGAGCATCTAGTGTGACCTCCTCTGTAACAGAAGTCCACATTATAACATTAATCTCAGACTTCTTATTTCAAACAGTCACATGGCCTTCTATGTCTTAAACATGAACTCCCATGAGTAAGGATCAGGATCTAAATACAGCAAGTAGTGTATTATTTAGGGGACCTGACTGACAGCTGTGTGAGAGGGAAGCATTTTACCTACCAGCATCTAACACTGTTTGCTTGTGTCCCTGTCAGGGTATATCCCACCCAATCTGAACTCTGGCATACAGATGTGGGGACCTTCATGAAAGACTCTCTAAGCTTATTGTCTACCAGCTTAGGTTAAAACTCTTCCAAGGCACAGTATTCTGCCTTGAACAGATATTGCTGCCACCACCAAGTGATTTTCACAAATATTCAGGGAAGGGTTCCTTGGAATTCCTAATCCCCCCCCAAAAATACCCTCCCCCAAGCCTATTCACCCCCTTTCCTGGGGAGGCTTGAGAATAAAAGACCAACCAGTTGGCTTAGCAATGTGAGCACAGACCAGCTCCTTGTCTAAGAACTATGGAATCAAAGGATTCTTTTAAAAAAGGTAAATTTTATTAAAAAAGAAAGAAACACATCTGAAAACTCAGGCTTTAGGGATCATACACCAAAATCACTTTCTTGGGGTTCATCTTAAAGGTTACAAGCAAACCAAAAGCACCTGGGGTTAACAAAGAGGAATCCACAAATCAAAAAGGTTCCTAATCGCATCTGTCTTAACTTTTCCTGTGCTACTTACATATCTGGGGTTCCAAATGAGGAGTTTCTAAGGATGAGGCTGACGATTTCCCACACTTGGCTTAAAGCTTACAGCTTGTTGCTGTCTTCCCTGCTCTCCAGCCTGAGAGACACAGAAACCCTGCTCCATCACCACAGCAGGTGCCAACTCAGGTTAAGCTTCTCTTAACCTTTTACAGTTAAGGCAATGAGAGTACAGCTGCTAAGGAGGATTCTATAGCTACTGACTGACTGCGTGTCCATAAAAGGGAACTACCCCCCCATAATTTATCACAGTCCCGACAGTCCATAGAAATGTAACAATTTCCCTGTTGGTGAAAGTGCATGTTCAGTGTCTTGATGCCCGTCTGTGTTCCAAAGTCATGATAATTTACAGGTAAACTTGTTGAGATTGCTCCCATAGACAGAGTAGAGGATCAAACTATCTCTTGTCCTCCTTTTCAAAAATTAAATCTTGCTTTTCTACTGTCCCTCAAATGGTTTGATCTTTGAAGTTAAAAGTCTTCTCAGCTACTTTGTGTGCCACAGAGAGCTCATCAGAAAGTGGGGGAGGGCATTAAAAGGGCAGTGCTGAACTTTTTGCTGATCATCAAAAAAGTTTAATTAAAGAACCTGAACATCACCAGACAGAAAAGATGGTGAACTGAATAAATCGGGTATCAAGCTTGTTGCCAGTCCTGGAGGGCTTGGACTTTTCCTCCAGGTTATTAACTCTGCATGGATTACTACTTACTAGCTAAAATGAATTTGTAATCCTCCCATTGTTAGTTGGTATATATACTTTAGCTTTCATCTCCCAAACATTAGTTAATGTGGAGCATAGACTCAAACGAGAGCAACCAAAGGGCCAATGTTAGATCTGGTCAAAATATTTTCACAGAAACATTTTTTTTTAAGGAAAAATGGCTTTTTGAACAAAATGAACAAAAAATGGAGTTTTGATTAAAAAGTTGTTGTGATTCCAACCCCCCACCCCGAAAATTTACCAAAACCCACTTTTCCCTTGCAAAACTTTTTCAGCTTTCATTTTTATTTTTGATTCTATACCTGGCTCTGCCACTTATGGGTTATATGTCTTAGTGAAAATGACATTACACCTCTCTGCCTCTTTTTCTGCCCCTGCTCATTATCTGCCTTGTCTGTTTAGATTGCAAGCTCTTCAGAGCAGTGGCTGTCTCTTGCTATGTGTTTTATGAAGCCTAGCAAAACAGGTCCTTTATCTATCTCTGTTAGGGCCTCTAGATGCTACTCTACTCTTTCGCATCAAAATCCTGTGAAACGACTTGTGCTTTCTCCAGAGAACAGGATGAAAAACTTCGTCTTGAATAGAGATCCACTTTGAGCATTTATGTGAATCTCTGACTAAGAGCAAAACACAAGGTGCTTGACTCCTGAACAGTGATGATTCATATCCAAAGGAAAGGCTCTGGTGAACCACTCTGACCCCATACCCAATGTAACTTACACAACCCTACTATGTGAATACTCTCCTCGTGCAGCCGAGAACCAGGACATTTCTCCTATATCCTCCGCCACCTGTGGGCACATTTGAATTTTGCTGAAATTGTCAGCTTATCTTTGTGAAACAGACAGTGCTGCAGGTTTGCATTAATTTATTTACTTAAGTATTCTATTTCATTACCAGGAGCTGGAATAACATCTGCTGATGTTGTCTCCTGTGTGTGCGTGTGTATGGGTGTGTAAATACATTTGATCTGCTTGTTATATTCTGGGCACTTCTGCCTGTATGTTTTAACAGGATTGCATAGGAAACACATATAATGAAATATACATAGGCTTTGCCCAGAATATAACAAGCAGATCAAATGTGGGCTTATACAACTCCATGACATGACAACTTTAAGAACGTGATGACTACATTTTTACTCTGTTTCCTTAAATGTAGACCATGGCAGGTTTGGACCCATTTAAAAATCACCAGAGGTCTTGCTACTTAGCTTCCCTTTCATGTAACAGAAGAAAGGCTGAATGAGTCATGTGAAACCAGCCATGAGATGAATATAAGCATAGATGTCATATCCTCATGTGTGCAGCTGTAATTGCATATCTACTTTGCCATCTGCAGATTTAATGGACACAGTTTCTCAGTGCCTGCTGCAGGGCTCGGTACAACTCAGTTATCATCAGCCAGATTTCCTGTTGCCAAATACCCAAATACAATAGTTGTGTAATGTCAGACTTTGGTTTCTGGAGTAGTTTCAAAACCTGCCAGCCACTATGTGTAATTTTATAACAACACCACTGTTAACTAATAGCACTCTCACCGAATTATGAAACCTGAGAGGATAATGTATTTGCAAATGCATTATGAGTCTTTATTTGTGAATTTTTCATAGGCAGTTTTTATTTTAGTTTGATATTTAACATGAGACTATTTTCCTACAGATCTGTTTGCTTTCATTTCTTTCCTCCTGGGTAATTTTGCACTCTTTCCCTGACAATTGTGAAAACAACTTTATCTTTAATTACGATATTTACAGAGATTACATTTTTCATGCTGAAAGTTTTTACTGTGGATATGAGGTCACTGAGATGTCAATTAACCTCTAGATTTCCAGATTGAAATCCTTACTGGCCTTTAGATATTTCCTTTGCAAACTGGACATTTTGGCTAATATGTTCGAATGTAAGTGCCTGATTTATAAAAGCTCTTAAGCACATGCTTCGTTTTAAGCACATGGGTAACGCCAATGAGAAAATACCTTTGGACCTCCAAAATCACTCCTGTGTTCCAGAGGAAGCTGATGACCACTAAATAAGTTCACCTTTATATAGTTTCTTCCTTGGATGATAAGTTATTTGTATGCTCGTTCCATAAGGCTAACGCTAAAAAGAAGAGGGAGAGCATTCAGTATATTTTCTTTGATGCAGGAGTGTAATTCCAATTAACTTTAATGAAAGTTAACCCATGTGAATGGAGATGAGGATCTTACCTCCTTATTGTTTTAAAGCATCCCCATGGCAATAGGCTTCCTGGAATATTTTATTTTCTGCTTTGTTATGGTAAGAATTATTTTTGACATTTGACTGATCACAAAGCAGCTGGCCCCCTTTAAACACAAAAACAAATAAACAAAAACCCACACAAGAAGCAAGTGACTGAATGACTGGAGGAAAACATTAGTTCTGTGTCTGATTGTCATCTGTAAAACAAAGCATCTGAAAATGCCAAAAGAGTTGACCTTAAAAAGCTGAATCGTTTTCTCAGGTTGAATGCCAAAACAAAGGTGGCACTATATATTCTTTTAATTAGACTGTGTTCACTGCATTGCACGGCTCATTTGTTTTCTTTTTTAATAAAAAAAATTTAAATTAATGGCATTCCACACAGAAGAAAACATATAAGACCTGTTTGGTTTAATCAGACAATTCAAGTGTCCTTCATTCCAGATGCAAACATACTGCGGTTCTCCAGTCTTGCTATGAATGGAACAGAATAAAATATTGGCTAAAGTTTTTTTGTTTTCAGGTGGGAGAAGTTGATGCATATTTGAAATGTTGGAAAATTTCAACTAGATTTAGCAATGATCTTCCCCTTTTATCACTCTAATTTATTTATATCAGAAAGGGATAATTACTCTAATTTTGTTTCTATGAAGATATCATGACTGAATCCCTCCTGCTCAGCTTCTGTAAGACAGGTCAGTATGAGAATTAATACAGTTCAAGGTTTTTGGCCCATTAAGAGCCCATTTGGAGACCATGAACCCATACCTCTGTGAATCCACTTGAATATCCTGTTACAGTACCTTGATGAATGGGAAGGAGAGAGCTCATTTTAACAGCAAATGACTGGTTCAGATGGAGCTGCACAAGGCCGTCTTGAATTTAAATTGAAAACAATTAAACTGTTCTGGAGCATATGAACTTGGAGAGCCTGTCTCTCATACTCACCACAAGTCTTCCACGACTTGTGTCTCTAGCCAAAACCAGTGAAGCCGAGAGCCCTGCAGTACAGGGTCAGAAAAATCTCTTTCATCCTTTCATGGGTGCCTTTCCTTTTCTTTTTTCTTAGTCTTATGTTCTTCTTGTTCACCGAAGAGAGGAAATGTAAAGGAGAATTTGTGTCAGGTGAAATATTGCGACATTTAACACCAACAGCTTGCCAAATGCATAAACCACAATTTATTTCTGTTTATCGCACTTTTGCTGGTAGTGTGCTACTAACCTACTTAACCTATGTAAGAAAATGCAGACATACCAAAGTTTTTTTTATGATGACTTTCAGTCTTCACAATAATATTACGAGGCAACAAGAAACAGGATTCCCTGGGATGTAAATGTATTATTTATTCATGCCAGTGCCTCAGTTTATCAGTCAAATCTCTGTACTCTGCAGTGGGTCACCTCTTTTGGAGAAACTCATAGTAAAAAAAAAATTTAGGGCCAAATTGTGCCTAGCCGCTGCATGAGTAATTGCCTGGGGGTATTGGCATGAGGAGTGGGCCTGTCAACACTGGCCTAACTCTGATCCCATTGAAGTCAATGGGAACAATAAGGTGAGTACTACATTTTGAAAATATCACCAAAAGAGACTCCAACCTGCACAAGGGCCAGGTCTGCTAGCAGTATCTGCACTTGAAACACAGAGGCTACTCCCTCATGTGGGTCATATGATTCCACCACAGCCCTAAATTCTAGGGTTTTATCACTAATCCGTACAAGGTGGCTCTAGAGTTGTTGTTGTTGTTGTTGTTGTTTTTCTCTGGACATATTTCTTTCCATTTGTTACCTTTGTGTAAAAGTGCTATGGCTCTGTCTCCTTCTGTCATGCTTTGGGGGGGATTTGGACCATTGGGAGGCACCATGAGGGAGTAGCCTCTGTGTTTCAAGTGCAGATACTGCTAGCAGACCTGGCCCTTGTGCAGGTTGGAGTCTCTTTTGGTGATATTTTCAAAATGTAGTACTCACCTTATTGTTCCCATTGACTTCAATGGGATCAGAGTTAGGCCAGTGTTGACAGGCCCACTCCTCATGCCAATACCCCCAGGCAATTACTCATGCAGCGGCTAGGCACAATTTGGCCCTAAATTTTTTTTTTACTATGAGTTGTTATGACTAATCGTAATGCTTAATAATATCTCCCATTCTTTTTGATAGGAAAGAAATCCATCCAAGGCTAAGCTACAAGAGCTTTGGCTATTTGGAACTGTGTGTTTCTATGCTGTCATACAAATTATGACATGGATCAGAAATGTATATACATGGCATTGAATGGCTCAAATGATTGGTAACAGGCTACCAAACCTTCACCTGTAGGCTGCTGATATTTTTCCAGATCAGTAGAGAGAGAAAGTTACCATTGTCTGAGAGGTGGCCTTTGAAATGGTCCGCTAGTCTCTCTAATTCCTATTGGATGGGTTGGCGATCTCTGAGAGAGACCCAGGATTGAATGGACATGGAAACAGAATTACTCTTTCCTCTAGAAGTGTTCCCTCCATGTTAAGGCTGAGGCACATGAGTGGAAGCTTGCACTGATACTTTTACCTGGGGTTTCTCAGAACCCCAACACAGTGGTAACTTAACTGTATCTCTCCAGGTGGTGTGAGGAATAAATCAATAAATCAATCTGCCTGATAAATAATTGATACAAACAAGCGTGCTTTCGCCTAAAACAACTTTTTAATTAGATCTCAGGCACACGCACATACATGCTGCCGCAGCAGGGTTAGAGCATGTTAAATCGAGTATATTTATCTAGAGTTAAAAAATGATTTCGAGGAATCAGTGGCCAGCTTTCCGGGGAGGGGGTGAGGGCTGCTGCTGTAGAACTTAACTATCAGATCCTTGCCCAAAGAAAGCTTCCTTGGACTGCTCCAAAGCATACTCTTTTGCCTAATCTTTTATTCAGACAAAGCACATAACCTATAGTGACTTCTAGTGGGTCACCAGTTCTCCTAATTTCAGCAAAACTACTCATCTCTGATCATCAAAACATTTCTAGTCATAACAATGTGTCAGGGGCACTTAAACCAAGGCCGCTGCTTACTCACTCTCCTCCATACTTGTTAAATTTCTGTGCCATCCTCCCATTCTGATTAACAAACTGCAAGTATGCAGCTGTCTGACCTTGTCTCCTCCCCTAAGATTTTCCTATATAATGCGGTGGTTGGTTTTCAGCTGGCAGCAGTTGAATACAAAATTGCTGACTGTGGTATTATCAAATTCTGGGGTACATGCAGGAATGTCAAATTCTAGGGTAACAATGCCACCTGCTGCACTTGTCCTGGTGACAAAGACCGGATGTTAACTTCCAGGGCTGACAAGCTGGCACCTTTCATGAGCACTGAATTCACTTTGCATTTACAAAATATGCTTCTCTCATTTGGTACTGAGCACAGTCTGGCTTAATCCTAAAGATGCCCTAATATTACCCCATTTAAAAAAGAAACCCCCGGATTATCCTGAGGATACTGAAATACAAAGTGACTTGCTGATCCTGAGATATCTGAGCAGCCATAACTCTCCATGACACCAAAGGGGGATTGTGGGACTTCTGCGACATCAGTAGCTCACGATCGGGCAGAACAAGGATTGGATCCAGGAGTCCTGACTAACAGTCTCCTGCTCCAAACACTAGAAAACATGGAATAAATTACACATGTGTATATATAATAGCCATGAGAATATCAAACTAGTTCATTTAAATTAATGCTGTTACAATGAATATAGAATGAATTCATGATACAGAAGGCGTGATTCTTTTCTAACTTACACTTTATTTACATTAGTTTAAATCCATTGACTTCAAAGGATTTACTCCTGCTTTGTTCTGGTGTAGGTCAGGAGAACCAGGCACAGGAAGTGTAAATAGTCAGATCAAGTGAAACACATAATATCCCTTGGCATATTAAATTCACATTAAGGGCAAATGTGTTCCTTCTGATTTATTCCACTGTATTATACACAAAGCCCAGGGACAACAGTAGTAAATGATTAGTCTATTATTACAATGTGTGTCCTTAATAACAAATAATGTGAAAACATGAACATAAATACAGACAAAAAATTGAAGTCATATTTATGGTATCCTTAAAACACTATGCAGAGCTTGGGCATTGACCATTTATAGACTGAGCTAATTTCAATCCTCCAGACGCTGAAATATATTGAAGCAGAGAATGCCTCAGGTAACTTATTAGTCATTTTTTCCCTTGTAAAGTGCCTTTTTATTGCAGCAGTGAGTGAAAAATTAATGGGCCTACTTTCTTTTACTTTTCTGATGAGAAGGAAGTACTTCCATTAGCGACACTAAGAATAGCATTTACTGTAACTTGGCCTCAGATGGTATTTGCGGTTCCCACACATCCTGTAACAATATGCTTTCTAAACTTAAACGGATATTGCCACAGTGACTCGAAGAGAAAAGCTGAAGGAAGACGAGGAACAGGGGCTTTTTTTTTTCTTTTGCTTTTTCCTCTGAGAAAGCAGCTTCACTAGACTAATGTTTGTTCTAAGGGGAGCGAATGACCTCATGTTCAACACCTTGGAGAGAAAAAAGGGCCAAAGTAAGGCTTGTTAGGAATGTATTTCACTAGTGTGTCTGAAGAGAGGTTGTTTTCTGCGGTTAATCACTGAATCAAAAGGCCCACAAAAAGCAGTCTTTTGTGGTTGGCTTTCCATTCTAGCAAGATATAATTTTCTAAAGTAGGCACAAATCCTACATTTAGGTGTGTCCAGGGCCGTCCTTAGGATTTATGGGGCCCTACACAGTATTATTAAACTGGTGCCTCTATGCTGGATGACAGCCCAAGCTCACAGCCTGGTGGGGGAGGGGGAGGAGGGACTTTACAGCAAAGGATAATGAGATGCCCAGCCTGCCTCATGGTGGCGGAGAGTCACAGTTCCCCACAGAGACTTCCATGCACTCTCCCTCATGCAGAATGGACATGAAGAAAGTACCTAATTAAAAGCACTAAAATTTGGGAATAAAAAATGTCAGTCACAGGTTTTTTGATATGCCCTGAAGTTTGTCAGATTTATTTGCAAAAACTTCATAGTAAGGGTGAGTCAGCTGTCCTGCTGAATACAACATTACATATAATGGAATACATGATGCAGCTCTTCTCTGTTTTACATTTTCTTCATCAGTATTTCTAAGTTGAATTTATATTTTAAACTTACTCAAATCTTAAGCCAGCATTCCAGATTACTACATATTTAACTCACTGAAACAAATCAGAGAGGTTTAGTGTGTTCATAACAATGTTCATTGCTTTTAGAAAAAGGGAACAGTAATTTACTTTGTGTGATCTCCATAACAAGAGACATGGTTATGAAATTTCACCAACTTTAAAAAAATATGTTTCCAAAGATTTTAGGTATAACAAGGATTTTGTCTTACTAAGGTACTGATTTTGCTGGAGGGTTCTTTTAAAACTAGTTTGTCGGATAGTCAGAAGTAAAGAAAGCGAACTCTTTGTCCAGCTATCTGGAAGGGAAGGACTGTTGTCCCTTTAAGGGCTCTCTTCAGTGGGGAGTGGGGGGAGAGGTGGTGAAGGGATGGACAGAAAGGACAGGAAGACTTGGAAGCACTTTTTTTTTAAGTATAGTAATTAAAATGTGTATTTTAGATAAGGGAGGTTTTTTGAAGGATTTATTTAAAAAACTATGTGTGAAGATCCACACATTTAAGGCTAAAGATGATTGTGCATCTAAAACTCTATGCAAGCATTTTTTAGAAATGTGATTTTATAATCTTCACCAGCTCACTAATGAAATATTTTTAAAGCAAATTTTAAACTAAGGTCCTGTAGACTGACATGTTCTGGGTAAATATTACATTAATGCACAACTGTTTTTGTCAGTAAAGTCAGAAACTGACAGTATAAAAATTTATTTTGGCATAAGCTTTCATGGACATCTGATGAAATGGGTTCTAGTCCACAAAAGCTTATGCCCAAATAATTTGTTAGTCTTTGAGGTGACACAAGGACTCGTCCTTGTTTTTGCTGATACAGACTAACAGGACTACCACTCTGAAACCTGTCAGTATATACCTTGGGGTTGGCAAATGCCTGTTAAATGGCTTTATTACCCCTTGAATGTCTCTTTAACAGTTTCAATGTTGTGCTAATAGGTATGGCAGGCTGGAGGTTTTTTCACTTTTAACTACTAGATTCCCTCCCAAGGAAAACTCACCAGGCTAGAGCAGCCATCTGTGGGAACCTGCAGGAAGGGTCAGAACAGGGATAGGAAAACAAGAGGCTGGACACTAAGACCCAGTGGTGCCCCAAATTTTCATGTGCCCTACGCAGCTGCCTATGTTGCCTATGCCTAAGGACGGCCCTGGGTGTGTCTGTCCTACCTCTCTCTATCCGTCATTTAGAGGCTGTCCATCAGCACATCTGTGTTACATAGATGCCCAAATGTTCATTTTGGACACATACACCTCCCTAATCAACATCTCTCTGGAGTCGTCCAGACACCTCCTGATTCTTGACCTCTCTGTGAAGACTGCCAATAAGACGGTCAGTCCTGACTGTTTTTGTGATACTGTTGACTCTTTTAGGCAAAAAAAGAATGAACATTGCATAACAATCTTCAGTCCTTACCATCCTAAATGACATTTGAACCAGTGAAAAAGCAGCCACTCTGTCACCCACTACAAACCCTCCAGCAAGTCAGAGGTAAATACCAACCATTCATAATACCCATATGGGTTAGGAGTGTAATTTCATGAGCTGTGTGTGTGGGAGAGAACTGTGAGAAGATGCTGTGTCAGTATGTGGGCTGCAAAAGGGACAAAGAGGTGATTTTAAATTTATGCTGGAAATAGAATATAGAGTTAGTATGCTGTACCTACCATGGAACTTTCTTCAGAAGAGATGCATGAAGGAAAGAGCAGTAAGTCAAAAACTACAGCACCTGGTGGAAAGAAAGCAGAGGTGTAGCCATGCACCCATGCAAGATATTGTTCTGACCATGTGCACACCATAGAGTGAAATAGCACAATAGGGGTGGGGAGAAGAAGGCTGTTGCATAACCATTGTGGAAATAGTAAGGTCTCTGTGCACTTGCTAATTTTGCATCTTTTTTTCATTCTATGGCGCTATGTAATATAGTTACTATAGCAAGCAGATAGCAGACCAGATGGGAACATGGAGAAATTCAACTGCAATTTTGAAACAGTCTAAGATGGATCCAACCCAGCATACCAGATCCAGACCCAGACCCAGACCCAGACCCTGTTGGGCTGTGGAGAAGTAATCTGAATTTTGCTGCCTGGACATTTTATAGGGATAAACCAAGGCACCAGATCAGGCCCCTTCAGACTTTGGGGCCATTTGGTTCGGGATCCAGATCTAAACATCAGAGCTTGGGCTGTTTTCCAGTAGAAAGTTATTCTCTTCCACCTCTCTCTCTCTCTCTCTCTCTCTCTCTCTCTCTCTCTCTCTGTGTGTGTATAAATAAACGGGAGATGCAGACACTAAACACAAGTTAAAAAACCAAGAAAATATAGTGTACCATATTTCAATATACAAAATGGTCTTTCCTGAAACTATATTAGTTTACTGTGAATTCCTATATTCATCTACACAATGTTGTTGTTTAACTGTTAAACAGTCCACACTCAAGTACATACAGGGATCTTGGACTGGACTGTACTCTGGTAGCTAACCGGTACTGCCTCCCACCCAGTGGGAACATGCCAGCTCAATCAAAACTATCTATTGTAGTCTACCCAATCTGAAAATTACATCTAAAGTATACATCTACCATTAGACTCTAGCCAGCTTTTTAACAACCAGGAATCTCCAAATAAAATCTTTCCAGGTGCAGATGATCTGGGGACAATTTCTTAATGGCAATTTGGAGTTGGGATGGAATGTAATCCTCTCTTTCAACCGCTTTCATCCATTTTCCAGATTGAGATGCTCACAGCTGCAAAATCAATGTAATGAAGCAACTTCTTTTCTTTTTCTCTTCACTTCCTAAATAAATAACTACTTTAAAAGGCACAGAAAAATGTTGAGCGTTATTTTCCAACAGAATAACTAAAATTCCTAAGAGACGACGATTGTTTCAAAACAAATCTATTTGAGGCAGTTTTATCCGTGTATGTACAAAGTCATTCATCTGTGAGGCTTTTCTTCCCTAGTACAAATGTTCTTGCTCTGGGGTTTTTAAAAGAAAAACAAAAAGAAAGAAAAGCATTTTGGAAGATCAGTCTCATATTGTTACAGTGTAAAGTAAAACAAATAAAAACATATTCTGCAAAAGTTCTGAATTTATAGCTGATTTTCTACTCAGAAACCACCATAATTCATCTTCAATGTTATTTAACAGTCACATTGTGGTAGTGTTTTTTCAAAGGTCACAGAGAATGCTGAATCTCACAGGTCTTTTTAAAAGGAGGATTATACTGAGTCCTGTTTGATTCCATAGATTCTTATACTGAGCTCATCACCATAGTAACAGACTGTGAAGTTCTGCTGGGGTTCCCAGATCCATGAGCCACTGTGCTACCCCACTCAGCCTTAGCAAATGAGAGCTTTTCTGTTGCTAAGCTATATGTGAGCTCCCTGAGTCATCAGGTCGTCTGCCTCGCCAGCAAATTCTTCAGGACTCTGCTAGTCCAAACCTCCCCTAACAAGTAAATCAGTGAACCTCTAATTCCTGAGTTCCTCCAAGACCTCTTTCCACAATTCAGTCCCTTCTTACTGTAGCACTCACCAAATCTTATCAAGTTCACTGCTTCTTTAAAGAGACAATGCACAGCAGCTTGTTACTCTAATTCCATTTCAGTCTAAGTGCTAAGTTCGGTTTTGGTAAAAGTAAAACAAGATTATTAACAAAAGGACATAGAGTTAAGTGATACTAAGTATAATGAATAAGGATAGAAATGGTTACAAACAAACAAAAGTAAAAATACACTTCTAAGACTAAAACTCAACTTAACAAACTAGAGTCTTTTGTTCAAAGTTTTTCTCACTACAGTATTTCTTCCACTGTGGATGGCTAGACCTTTAGCTGGAACCCAACACACAGAGCTCAAAGCATTTGGATTCTTTGACTCCTTAGGTGAAGGATAACTAGGGGGTTTTCTCCTGTTCTTTTTATAGCCCAGCAAACCTTTGAAACGTGTGAAATGAAACTCTGCCCAGACTTGCTTTGCATTCTCCTGCTTAGGGTATAGACGCCGTGCTATCTTCTCCCTTGCTTGTTAGCATTTTTACCTTACTAAAATGATTAGGGGTTTGGACTAAAATGATTAGGGATTGGAATGGGTCCCATATGAGGAGAGATTGAAGAGGCTAGGACTTTTCAGCTTGGAAAAGAGGAGACTAAGGGGGGATATGGTAGAGGTATATAAAATCATGAGTGATGTGGAGAAAGGAAAAGTTATTTACTTATTCCCATAATATAAGAATTAGGGGTCACCAAATGAAATTAATAGGTAGCAGGTTTAAAACAAATAAAAGGAAGTTCTTCTTCTCACAGCGCACAGTCAACTTGTGGAACTCCTTACCTGAGGAGGTTGTGAAGGCTAGGACTATAACAGTGTTTAAAAGAGAACTGGATAAATTCATGGAGGTTAAGTCCATTAATGGCTATTAGCCAGGGTAGGGTAAGGAATGGTGTCGCTAGACTCTGTTTGTCAGAGGGTAGAGATGGTTGGCAGGAGAGAGATCACTTGATCATCACCTGTTAGGTTCGCTCCCACTGGGGCACCTGGCATTGGCCACTGTTGGTAGACAGGATACTGGGCAAGATGGACCTTTGGTCTGACCCGGTATGGCCATTCTTATGTTCTTATGTATTTGTACCTTCATTGTTAATACATATTCCTTTGTCTAGGGCAGAGTGGGCTTATGCATTCCTTGCCAAACACATGCTAAGAACATAATTCTAGTACATATTTATAATTCTTTGTACTAGCTCCATACATACAGCACACAATGATTTTCAAGACCAGCCTGTTATCAGTTGGTATATAATATCTTACATGATATTTTTTTAGATACAGATTATGACAACAGTGTGTTAGGTGTAGTGAGTATGTCAGGCTTGACAAGAGTTGCTTGACACACAGGGCAGTAAACCATCAATGGGTCTCTGTGTTACATAGACCCAATCCTGAGAAGTTTTGAATGCCCTCATTATGGTTGTCAGTGACAGTTTTGACTGAATAAATGGACCTTAGGATTTGGCATTGCATTTGCATCTGTTGAGTGTGGATGGTTGATGATATATTCAAAATATAGGCATATTGTAGATACTCTATTATTCTTAATACATCTGGAGCCATAAACTCAACCAAGATAAATCAGTCACACCACTGACTTCAGTAGAACTACACCATTTTCACTAGCTGAGGGTCTGGCCTATAGATCTTCATTAACTTCAGCTTACAAAATTACAGCACTTAACCTGGGTTGTATGGTATGTGGAGAAGTTTGTCATTTCCAAATGAACTATTTTCTGGAATGTTGGTCTGTTTTGGCCAAGAGGAAAGCTCTGGTTGCTAAGTTTTATGTACTCTCCACATGCATGAATTCATTACAGGCTTGACAAGGAAAAAGGTGACTAATGCTATGGCAGTTAAAAAGAGAATGAGCTCAAAAGTTTAGCTGGAACAGCGATTGTACTCTAATTTCCTTAACTCTAAAAAACATGGCTTCACACCTTTAGTGACACCTCTGCATTCAGTACCAACCCTGCTGTTGTCAGTGAAATCAGAGATAAAAAGCTATTTTATTATCCACTGCATCTTGACTGCATTCCAAGTCATTGTTTTTGTTATGGTGATGTGTGATAGCTGTTAGCCATGGTAGTGCAGCCTGTGACATCATTGCTCTGAACTGTGAGGCATGTTGTTTCAGAAGTGTACTTTAGATATTCCACAAGGGTAAAAGATTTTTTTTAATGACCTTTTCTTCACTTAAATGCTGATGATACAATAGTGAAAATTCTTATTGCGCTGGAATGTTCTTCCCTAGGTTAAAGAAAATATAGTCCCAATTACTTTGCACTGGAATCTGCTTGATTTCAGTGGATCTAAGAATTAACAGACCTTATGGTTTGACTCTGCGAGCAACTACAAGCTTAAAACTTTGCACTGTTCTCCCGCCCACCATAACCTCTTCCTTTTCAAATCCCAGTGCATCCTTCTTAAGATGGTCTGTATCAATGTGTAACCTTGCATGAATTCTCCACCCACTTTTCTTCTCGAATCCATCCCCTGTGTATGGCCTTAAGCTTCATTCATTTAAGGAGGCTTCTCAAAAGGATCGCCCCTCTTGCAGCTTGCTAAATCTGTCATTACATACCATAAACGCACCAGATACACTGCACCATTGCAAAACCACAGAGAAGAAAAAATGGTTTGCTTTACTATCAATGTAAACTTTCATCTTCTTCTACAGTCTTATTAAAAAACCTCTGCTATATTTTAACTTGGATTTGATGGCTTTCAGAAAGTTATTTCTGTAAGTAAATGTTTAGCACAATGGCAGCTGTTATTTGTCCCCCCATCCTGGGTTTTGATTAAAAAATGTTTTGCAGACATGCTGCATTGTACTGCTGGTGACACAGCTAATCAGTTAATTCTGGAGGGCTACTAATGTCAGGTTCAGTTCTAGTCTTTAATCACAGCTCTGTAGTTAAGCTGGGCCGACTAGTGGTCTCCAAGTGGAGCTCCATAGGAGTGCAAAGGGAGCACGCCTACTGTCGTACCTCTTCCTCAGTGCAGCACGCGTTCCCCTGCCCATGCAGCCAGCTCCTTGGCTGGTGGAGGGGGGATGGGTGAGGCTATGATCTCCCCACTACTTCATCAGTCATCCCTGTCCCATGGAGTATCTTGCCGATTAAGTGTTGGGAGAGAGCAATCCCTGCCCTTGGGGTTGTTCCTAGACCTAACCACCTCATCTCACCCTCTGATGTGGTTTTTGTACCTTATTATACAGTGTTCTTAGTAATATTTGGAGACATTGTCCCCGGTAGTAATTTCAGAAGTCCTGGAGAACTACTGTTAGCATGTTATCCCTACATAAATGTTCCAGGAACCTGGCTTGAAATAGACACTTCCTAGAATGTTTCCCTAAGCAATTTCTCATTGGGTGCGGGGAGGCAGGGGCGCTGGTGACTCTAAAGATATTCTTATTGTTCCACTACGTGAAATGGGAAGGCTCAATTTCCCAGTAGTGGTGGAAGGGGATCAGAACTTTTCCAGCAGTCTGAAAATTCAAGGAAGGAGGAGACCCATTGTAGTGGCTAGTGCGTGACTGTCCCACTGCCATAGAGGATTGTTTTATTCCTTAGGGAAAGTTCTGTACTCAGCCTCTGGAGATCAATTCTCCAAATGGACATAGGATGATGATTGACTCTAAAGACCTCACCATCTTATTATTATTATTTTATTTTGTTACTCTGTTAAAGTAACACTTGGCACTTTTCATCTGCCGTTCTCCACGTGCTTTGCAAAGAAAGAAAATTGGATAAGTTTGATTATCCACATTCCACAAATGAGGAAACTGAGGCATGAAGATCAAGATGCTTGTCCACTGTCACTGAGGGTTAAATGTCCCTTACTGAGCTGTGTGAGGGAGAAAGAACCCTCAGCTAGTCCCCTGAGAGGACTGTGACTGTGGTTGCAGTAGGGAGAGCAGGGTCCCCTGTCGTGAGCTGAAGGCCAAGTGGGAAAAGCCCTAGATCCTGCTCCATCCCCTACTTGATGGCCAGGTGCACAGTGAGGACTAACTGTTTACATGAAAAAGTATGAAGTTAGTTACTCCCTCCAAAGAGCAAGTGCAGGAGCAGGGAAGGAATCGTTCATGATTCTCTGAGCCAAAATTAATTCTCTGCTCTGCTTCTGGAGTGGTGCAGTTATACATTGCCCCTTACATCGATGAGCTGTAAGACTATAACTTAGTCCAAAGAGATCCAGTGGCTTACTCAGGACTAGGATTCTGTCCCTTGGTTTCAAATCCTGACCTCTGTCTCCTTTTAAAAAAAGTACCTCCATTTTAAATATTCAGAGCCACCAAAAATGCACGTCCTTTGGGACTCTTCAAAATCCTTAGCTGTGAGAGTCTGAATTCACTTGAGTAGGTCTTGAACATTTAATTAAACTAGTTATTTCTGGAAACAAAACAGAACACGGAGTGAAGAACAGCTAAGAGGGAGCCATTGCTTTCTTCAGTATTGGGACATCTGAATAATTTAAAGAGGATTTGAGGACTATGCTTTATTTTAATTAGTTTCTGAATCAATTTCTGCTCTGCCTGTTCTCACTCCTCCCCGCCCCTCTTCTTTGTACTATTTGTTTTTGATGATATCTGCAATCCTAAAAAAAGAAAACGAAGCAAATTAACTTGGCTCAGACCACATCATATTATCCCTTGGAAGATCACAGCAGCCTGCTATAAAAATGTGCTTATGCTGAGAGAAAATGAAGAGCTCAGAGGACTGAAAATGTACTCATCTGTTTATTAAGTATGGCTATCTTTATTATTTTATATGGCATCCATGTTCTGGATGCTTCACAGATGTAGACAAAGAGGTCAGAGTTTGCTTGCTGGAATGAGTCAAAATCCAGATTTGCTTTATTGAAGTAACTCTGGATTTAGGTGGAAACCAGAACCTAGCCCAAAGTTCCTCACTGGGAGAAATTTAGTCTAAATAGATGCAATATAGATGAAGGGTGTAGGGAATCAAAGTGACTGAGCCATTGTGTTTGAGAAGAATCATGCCAGTGCCATGCTTCCTAAAAAATACTAGTGTCACTCCTGCCCTTTCCTTTTGCCCCAGTGAGCTCAGCACCCACATGCTGCATCATGTCATCAGTCCTTTCATCTCCTTCCTCCCCTTCCCCTACTTTGCATGTGGCTTTGGAGCAACAATTGCATGTGTGGAGCCAGATCTTTGGCTGGTGTAAATGGGCTCAGCTCCATTGAAGTCAATAGAGCTGTGTGACTCACTCCAGCTTAAGATCTGGCCTGTGAAGAGTGAAAGAGGACAGTGGACATGGCTAATCAGATGAGCCCCACAAAAGTCTGGAGTGTCCAAGGGGAAAGAGTTCTTCCAGACACCAGGTCGTGGGTCAATCTACTTGTGGCAGCACATGACTATGGTGTCTGTAGGTGTGGAGCAGATTTCTCAGTGGTAAGACTGGGTGCAGGGCATGCAGAACTGGACTCTTCTGTCCCTAGTAGCATATTGGCATCCCCTCCTCCTCCCCCTTGGCGGAAGGAGGAGGAGAATTCCCTTTGTCACAAACCTGTGTTCAAAGGTATGGTGGGAATATGTGTTCCTATAGGCACATCTATAGTTTTTTCCACAGTGCTGCATGGCAATGATCCATCATGGCCAAGATCTTGTCTCCAACACTGGATAGTGCTGGGTGTTTCATGGAAAGGCATAAAATCCCCACAGTGCCATCTTTTCCACTCCATTCCAGATATAGTTCCTGAAAATGCAGTGATGTAACAAGGTCCTTAGCACTAGCTCATCAGTGATGATCCCAGTTTAATAAACTGTATGTATAAAGTAGGTGACAGAGGTAATTCTGTTATCATGTCGTTCTGTCTTGCCAATCCTCTCCTAAGCATTATCAGCTAATGTGTGACAGTTACAAAGTGGATTACAGGCCAGTCTGCCTGATGTGACGGAGCTAAATCCATCAAATATCCATCACTTGAAACGTGGTCTCTGAAGTTGCAGAGAAGTTGTTACATTTTGCTAACACCTTTCCTTCTTATTCCTTGTGTCCCTTGTGGTTCCATACTGCAATTCTTTCTGCTCATTTTAGCTGTGTTTCCAGAATGTAATATGAAATTACTAGGAATAATGAAAAGGATAGTTCTGTTGGAATTACAGAGTAGGTAGGAGGAATGGAGTTGCTCTTAAAAAATTCATCATCTGTCATTATGTCTTATTCCTCATACCAAACAATCTTAGAAAGATGTGTGCACACATGTGTAAATATGCCCACAATAGTTGCCATTTTTATGGATATCCAAGCTTACATTCTCATTGTGTTGCTAATTGTTAATGCCCTTATGCTATTAATTATGATTATTGTGTGAATACACTGAATATAAACATTTTAAAATCTTTACCTCCATTGAGACAGGCTGAGTGGAGATGAGGTTTAAGCTAAAGATACAGCTATCCAGTAGTTGCATGTCTCTTGTTGTAGCAGAGACGTGGAAATACCTACACTTGTGGTTCATCAGTGGAAACAAATTCCACAGACCAAGGCTTTTACAAGATTCAGGGAATCCAAAACATTTAGATCAATATGAAAGAAACACATGGCATGGAAAAACTTTTGAGACGCTAGGCTAAATATGTAAGCATTATATGGTGTAATAACATACACTATTTTAATCTCTAGCAGAGCCCTGTGCATTGTTACCCAATGGAGCCTAAGAATTTTCATAATATATTTTGCCTATAAGATATATAGATATCAGCATGGTCTTATGCACAGATGGGACAAACAGAGTGGAAGGGGTTGCATCCTTCCAAAGAAAGTTTTCGTTTGTTTTTGTTTTTTGTTTCTTTGTTTTTTTTTTTTAAGATACATCCCCTGTCAATAATATATTATTGAAATTCAGGGCCTTGGTATTTCTCTCACACACTCAGCTAACATAAATAAGATAGACTATTATATCTGAAATATTGGCCTGAAATAAAAGGAAATGTCTTTCAACCCTTACACATACATCCATCACTGTCCTTGATGCACCATGTGTCTAACAGCTTGTCTACATTGCTGCTTAAGTTGATGTAATTTACGTCGCCCATCCCCAGAATGACGTAAGTTACATTGACTTAAAGCTCTGTCTACACTGCACTATGTCAGTAGAAGACACTTTCCTGCTGACATAGCTTCCACCTCTCGTTGAGGTGGAGTAATTACAGTGACGGGCAGGGGCGGCTCCAGACCCCAGCACGCCAAGCGCGTGCTTGGGGTGGCATGCTACGGGGGGCGCTCTGCTGGTCGCCGGGAGGGCGGCAGGCAGGCAGCCTTCAGCGGCTTTCCTGCGGAGGGTCTGCTGGTCCCGCGGCTTCGGTGGAGTCGCGGGAGCAGCGGACCCTGCACAGGCACGCCTGCGGGAGGTCCACCGGAGCCACGGGACTGGTGACTGGCAGAGCGCCCCCCGCAGCATGCTGCCGTGCTTGGGGGGATGGAATGTCTAGAGCCACCCCGGTGATGGGAGAGTGCTCTCCCATCAGTATAGCATGTCTACACTAGACGATGCAGCTGTGCCGACGTAGTGTCGCAGTGAAGACAAGCCTTTAGTTCCCCTAAAGACAATGCTTTCATTATTTATGTCCATGAAGTTACACCACCATAGACTCGCAGTAACAATGAGCATAATTTGGCTCAAAAGGAATGATTGCAGGATTAAGCCCAAAATAACTATTTGGGGATTTTTGTAACTGAAATCTTAAACTTCTCATTTATTCCCATAGTGCCGAAGAGCTAACATATTACATCAGATATTTCAAAAACATCCCTTCAGAAAGAACAGAAACCTTCTGTCATTTCAGACACTCTATCAGATCTGAAATAGACATAGTGGGTGGAAGCACATTGGAAAACAGCCAGTATTCATGATTTATTCTTTTACTAATTTGCAGATTTTTTTTAAAAAAAAAAACCTTACAAAGTTGGCGCGTTCTTAAAAATTGATTTTATGCTTCAGATGTGGAGGTTTAAAAGTGCCATCATAATCCATATGCTACAACATAAAGAAAAAGATCTGCAAGCCCTAGCATGAATTCATTCACCCTTTGCTGCTACCCCTGTGAAAACTGCAAATGAGAATATCAGGCCAGATCCTCAGCTGGTGTAAATCAGAGTAACTCCATGGAAGTCAATGAAGTTATTGCCACCAGTGCATCTGATTCATTCTATTTTGGAAGGGGAAACTGCATTCTTTCCATTATAGAAACCATCCAGCTTAATACTGAACAAATTTAACTGGTTTCCAGTTGGATTCCCACCACACCGCCACAGCCCCATCTGCCTTTTTGACAACATGTGCAATGTTTGCAAAAATTATTGCTTTCTTTTAGAAAAATAAGGGTCAGATTCTCAACTGGTGTAACGCCACTGAAATCAATAGATCCAAGCAACTTTATGCCAGCTGAGGATCTGGCCCTAAGTGTTTTTTCTCTAGTAGAGCCAAGTTTATAATGAAATAGCAGGGGAGGAGGGTTTGGAAGACAGAGCTGTGATCAGTACTTCAGCTTTGCTTGTGCAGTATAATGGTCACCTCATAGGCACTGTATTTGAGTTGCCGGGGAGTGCTTGACCCCCCTGCTCTGCCTCAGGCCCCACCCCCACTCCACCCTTTCCCCCAAGCACCCACCCCGCCCTGCCCGCCTCCTGCACGCTGCTAAAAAGCTGATCCATGGCAGGCGGGAAGCGCTGGGAGGAGCTGATTGGTGGACTCACCAGTGGGTGGTAGGTGCTGGGGTGGGGGAGGAGTTGATCCGTGGGGCTGCCGGTGGGTGCTGAGCACCCATTATTTTTTTTCCTGCTGGTGCTCCAGCCCCGGGAAAATGTTAATGCCTGATAAATGTTGTGCCTGCCTGATAATGTTATTGCCTGCATGGGTTCCTTGTGTCCAGGGCCAGCCTTAACTGCGGGGCCCGATTTGAATACCTGGTGGTGGTCCGGGGCTTTGGCGGCACTTTGGCGACAGAGGGTCCGCTCCGGGTCTTCTGTGGCACCGAAGGACCCCCTGCCCCCAAAATGCCGCCAAAGACCCTGGAGCAGACCCTCCCGCTGCCGAAATGCCTCCAAAGACCCCGGAGCGAACCACTGTCTGGTGAGTAAAAAAAGAAAAAATTTCAAAGGCTCCTACGGCATGGGCCCCTCTTAGGCATGGGGCCCCATTCCAGCGAATCAGGCGAATCAGCCTAAAGCCGGCCCTGCTTGTGTCTGTTTGCTTGGCTGTGCTTTGGTACTTCGCCACCTGCCTTCCCACACTCCACAGACTCCATGAGAGAATGCCAAATGTTAAATGTGCTGTTGTCCAGCCAGCTGCTGGTTTTCTCCATGCTGCTAAAGAAGGCAATGAGGCAAAGACGAATCATGCTGCAAATCACATGCATGAATTAGTACCTGAACACTTGGTGTTAAGACAAAATTTGAGTAGTTTTTTGGCTAATACTATGTCTATCTTTGCCAGTGGGCTGCTTGGAAGCACCTAAATTGCACTATGTGTTACATAAGAGCTGAGATAGATTTTTGGTTATGCTGCGCTGGTCTTACATTGCATATAGGCAATAATAATAATTGATTCCTAGCTCCTAAATAACACTTTTTGATATCTCAAAGCATTCTACAAAGGAGGTCAATATCATTATCCCCATTTTACAGATGGAGAAACTGAGACACAGGAAGGAAAGTGACTTGCCCAGGGTCACCTTGCAGTGGCAGAGCAGGAATAGAACCCAGTCTCCTGAGTGCTAGTCCAGTGCTCTATCAGACCACACTGCCTCCCGAAAGAGGGTCAACTCCTCAACTAGTGTATATTAATGTAGCCCCAGAGAGCAATAGTGACTTACACCAGCTAAAGATCTGGCCAACATTTCCCCCGCTCCTGTCAGAAAAGTATATTAACTCTAATCTCCTGAGCTACCTTTCTAAAGGAAACTATTTCAATAATAATTTCATTCTAGAACCACTCCAGTCTATGAATCATGAACTATATCAGCAACAAGTGCTCTGACGATCCATTTCCAATATAATAGTGTTTAGTGTGTATTTTAGAAGTTGGTTATATTAAATAGTAGTGGCATAGATTTCTCACAATTAAGGTAGGTAACCAAAATCCAACTGAAGTTCTGCTCCTATACGCAAAAGTGAGGAGGAGGGAAGTGTTAGAATTTGATGTCAGATATTATTAACCAAAATGCCATCTACACACATTAATTTGTAAGCACTCTCTAAATTCCAGTTAAAACCTCTTTCATTTGCTTAATTGGTTGTCACACAGATTGTTATATAATGTATGATGGGAGAGGGAACCTTTTTTGGGGAAATAAGTGACAAGAATTAAACCAGCATTAAATACCCATCTGAAAAAAGTAACAGTAAGGCAGATGGGAATTCAAGCTGAAACGGTACTGGAAATTCATCCCTGTGCACTTCGGTAATGCCTTCCATTTGAGGGTCTCCTAATGATTCATATGTATTAATGAATTAAACATCACATAATCCTGCCCTGATGTGGATATGGAAAATACTGTCTACATTTTACAGATGGGAAAACAGAGGCAGGAAAGTCACACAGTAAGTCTGGAACAGGACCTGGGGTAAAATCCTGGCTCCACTGAAGCCAATGACCAGATCTTCTGACTCTCCAAACTGTGCCTTATCTACAAAGATGTATGTATATGCTGTTGCTGTAATTGTCTGAGAGAGAGATGCCGCTTCGGAGCATGTTACAGACAGCATTTCAGCCATAGCTCTGAAGTCTCCTTGTTCTTATATGTTTTAAGTCAGACCTGGCTGTTCGAAAATAGTGTTATTCTGAGCATAATAGTTAAGATCATTGGCCATCAAATGTCAGCATTGTCCTTTAGAAGTTGAGTTTGCCATGTACTACTTAGAAAGCCAGTGTAGTCAAGTGGGTAGGGCCCCAGCCTGCTTCTCAGGTGCATGAGGGTCTAGTCCCAGCTCTGCTACTGACCTGCTGTATGACCTTGACCTCCGCACTTTGTGCCTTTGGCTTGCATGTTTTGAGAGAGATTGTGTCTTGCTCTATGTTTATAGAGCAGGGCCCCAGTCTTGATACGTGTAGTTGTCTAGAGTGCTGCAGTAATACAAACAGCTAATGACTACAGTGCCACTCGTGCTGATTCTGTATTCCTGGCTGTGCCACAGACCTGCTGCCATAGCACCACTCATGCAGTAAAATACTACTCAGTATTAGGGAGGCTGGAACTTTCAGGCCCTGACCCAGGAACAACACCACAAGCTCCTAATTCCCAGCACACACCCTGAGGAAAGGAAACAGGGTCCATCTATGCACTGAGGGTCAGATCTCTACCTGGTCTCTGGTGTGTGTTTCTGCTGGACAAGCTCCTAATTCCCAGCACACACCCTGAGGAAAGGAAACATGGTCCATCTATGCACTGAGGGTCAGATCTCTACCTGGTCTCTGGTGTGTGTGGGCTCCTCCCAACCCTGGCACTGGTGGTGAAATAGCCAGAACAGCTGCTGCTGTGCTCTGGGGCAACCTGTCTCCTCCTCCCCAAAGTGGGGGAGTTAAGATTAGACAGCACCATGGCAACATCGCATTGTGTATCGGGACGAGCAGTTTGTGCACACCACCGGTTTGGGCTGTATGTGTTACGGGAGGCCCTGGTATATTGTTGTTAAAGAGTGAACTGCATGAAATTTGTGTAGTCTCATGTCCTAAATGAAGGGTATGTGTGTATCCCTTTGTACTCTGCTGGTCTGGAGTTTATTTCTTTCATCGGGCTTTACCTCTTCCGATCAATCACCGCACCCTCCTGCTGCATCGTTAGACAGTGGGGAAATTATTCCCCAGTAGAATGTTACTGAGTGATGTGGGAAAACTCCTGAATTATTTATCTGATGCTTCGGCTATCTACAGTGCTGGCCAAATGATGGGGAAAAAATTGTGAATCAACAATGTGTCCAACTCTTCATGAATCCTGTTCACCCACCTCGAGTAGCAACTCTTCCTCTGAGATCAGGAAATCCAATTAAGTACCAACTTTCCCTGATGATGGAGACATTTATGTGCATTGGGGAAGATCCTCAATGCACATAGATCCACTGAAGTCAAGTCCATTGACACCAGTGGGGTCAGGATTTCACCCTCAGCCTTAAAATGTGCATCAGTCAAATAAACCTAGTGATAAATAGGCTGGTTGGTTGTTTTGAGGAACCTCTACATTCCTACTCCATATGATTAACAACCAAACATCTATGTAAAAACTAGTATCTGTTTCTGCTGGACATGTGCCAAGTTATTCACATGGGGCTTGAGCAGCTGGCAAATGGCACGATTCTGTTTTGGTGATATCCTGCACATTTTAGAGGTGTCCCTAATTCTTTCTGCCCAGCCCCTTTTACCCACTCCCCAATCTGATGGTAAAGAACATCCTTGGGACGCTTAGCTTGTGCCATATGCAGAGTAAAGACCTGTTATATCAGTGTTGGGCACCTGGCACCAGCTCGAACAGTAAAGCTGATTCCTTTGGGGGCAGTGGTAGTGGATAAGTCCCACTGTCCCGTGCTGTGTTGCTGTGTGGGAGAGAGAACGTGACTCAGCATTGGCTGAAGCATGAAACCAAAGCAGGTCCAATGAGGACTTGGTGAATTTGGCAATTCTGTGTCACTTGATTTACTGGCCCTGAAGTGAAGCCATGACACCCAAAAAGCAGATCAGAACAATTTTGCCATGAAATAAAACAATTTTCCATTTAATAACAGCATCAAACTCTTTCCTTTTCTCTCCAAAGGGGCTGGCTTGTTCGCTCATTATGTGACTCGGCCATGAAAGCTGAAAGACTGACAAGGAGAAGAAACTCTGTCTCAGCACTTTCCACTACCCAGCCCCCAACTGGCTTCCCCCACCTCCACCCTGCCATCTTCCAGTGTTTGCTGCAGTACTGTGCTGCCTAGCAACCGCACCGTAGGCGATGTCATAAGGATTCAGAGGACTGCAACTTGGGAATAAACACTACGGAAATGAATAAATAAAAATCCCCACTGAAATAAGGCTGTGACACAAGTTTCTGAAAGTAAGGAGATACATGGACAGTCACCTTGTGTTACTACACCTAGGCCACATCGTACTTGGCCTGGGGGAGCTGTCCAGAACAGAGAGAGGTTCCAACAGCAAAGCTGGATCTGAATTTTCCAAAAGTTTGCAGGTGTTCTCTACTGGGGATGTCTAGAAGTTATTTAGAGTAATTTCCCAAACCCAACATCACAGAACCCAATTGCTTTAATCTGTAGGATTTTTCTCTAAGGGTTTAGTACACACACACACACACACACACACACACACACACACACACTACTGTGTCCTCCAGCAATAGTTTCAAACCCTGCAGCATCCCTTTTATAAATGGTTGTGTTTTGGAGTGGTCCTGTGGAATGTTGTCATGGCTTATTATGACTATTTATTTGCATTGCCATAGTATGTAGAAGCCCCAGACATGCACCAGAAAGTCATTGTGATAGGAGCTCTACAAACACGGAACAGAAAATTGGTCCCGACCCAAAGGCTTTACAGGCTAAGTAAACTTTTTATATGGGATTTTAGTTGATGATGGCTATCTTTCTCAGATTCAGATCCAGCCTGCCAAGTCTCTCACGTCTGGATGGAGACTTTCACATTTTGCAATTATTTTAATCAAGATTTTCAAGTCTCCCCTTTTCATGGATTTCACTGGGTGAAATCACTGTAAGTCATGTTTTGGGGGCAATCAGATAAGGGCTGTAGTGCTAACGCTCACAATTTAATCACAAATCTCATCATATTTGGTGTTTTTTGTTAAAGCACCAGCTCCTGGAGTCATGTGAATATGGAAGGAGCTCTGCTTCCATAAAAAGATAAACCAGCTTCTTGTTCTCGTGTTTGCGGACAAAAGATGGAAAATATGAACCCTGAAGGCTCAAAACTCAGAATATGAATAAAAAGACCCAATTTAAAAAAGACACATTTTTAAGCTAATCTTATGAATTCTGAGCATTTGGGTGGCAATATTGCAGTAGTGAAAGTCTATTTGTGTAGACTCTTGGATATCTGACTCTTTTAAAGTCCTGTGAATTTCCTATTGCTTTTCTCTCACTCTGTAGGTCTCAGCAGCACCTTCTGGATAGCCATGAGCTAGGCACAGAGTCTCTTATCCAACATGTAACTGTTATACCTTCATAAATAGAGCCCTACCAAATTCATGGCCATGGGAAACACGTCACGGACTGCGACATCTGGTCTCCCACCATGAAATGGTCTTTAGTATGCTTTTACTCTATACTATACAGATTTCATGGGGGAGACCAGCATTTCTCAAATTGGGGGTCCCGACCAAAAAGGGAGTTGCAGGGGGTCACAAGGTTATTTTAGGGGGGTCGTGGTATTGTCAGCTTTACTTCCGCGCTGACTTCAGACCTGGGCAGCCAGAGAGTAGCAGCTGTTGGGTGGGTGCCCAGCTCTGAAGGTAGTGCCCCACCAGCTGCAGTGCAGAAGTAAGGGTGGCAAGGTGCGGTATTGCTACCTTTACTTCTGCGCTGCTGCCTTCAGAGCTGGGCGGCCGGAGAATGGTGGCTGCTGGCTGTGCGCCCAGCTCACAGGCAGCAGTGCAGAAGTAAGGGTGGCAATACCATCCCATGCCATCCTTACGTCTGCGCTGCTGCTGGTGGCAGCTCTGCCTTCAGAGCTGGGCTCCTGGTCAGCATCCGCCTCTCTCCAGCTGCCCGGCTCTGAAGGCAGCACTACCATGAACAGCAGTGCAGAAGTAAGTGTAGCCGTACCGCAACCTCCCCGACAATAACTTTGCAACACACTCACAACTCCTTTTTGGGTCAGGACCCTACAATTACAACACTGTGAAATTTCAGATTTAAATAGCTGAAATCATGACCTTTATGATTTTAAAAATCTTATGGCTGTGAAATTGACCAAAATGGACCGTGAATTTGGTAGGGCCCTATTCATAAACAAGAACTTGTTGTGTCTCAAATCTGGATCTGCTTCCCAGCTTACACAACAATACTAGTGATGAGGATGGGATGTGGATCATATGAATGACATCCAGACCCTGCTGAGAGTTGTATGGAATGTACAGCAAAGCTATTAGGCTTTTCCCCAGAGCAGATAATTGCCATAGGTCATATATTTGGCTGATTTAACATGGATAAACAATGCTCCTTGTCAATGGCTGGGATTTGGGGATTTACATTTGTAATGTTGCAAGGTTAGTTGTTGCAAAATGTGTTCAGTAATAGTGAGAATGAAAAATAAACTCATCATTACTGTCATTAAACTCAGTTAATATCAATCTGTAGGCAGGACCGGTGCTAGAGTTTTTCGCGGCCTAGGTGCACGGCCATTTCGCCGCCCCGCACGCTGCTCCCGTGGCTCTGGTGGAGCTGCTGCAGCCATTTCTGCGGAGGGTCCGTTGGTCCGCGGTTCCGGTGGAGCTGCTGCAGCCGTGCCTGAGGGAGGTCCACCAGAGCCGCGCGGGACCAGCAGACCGTCTGCAGCCGTGCCTGTGGCAGCTCCACCAGAGCTGCGGGCCAACGGACACTCTGCAGGCACAATTGCAGCAGGTCCACCGGAGCCCCCTGCCGCCCCCTGAAAATCCTGGCGCCCTAGGTGATTGCCTAGTTCGCCTCAATGGAAGTGCCGGCCCTGTCTGTAGATCAGTTTTCCAGGAGTCTGTGTGACACTAAAGGAAATCAGCTGCCTTACATAAAGGAATACAACATTAGACCTGATTCTGAGTGTGTGGGGAAAGGAATGTGATTTCTTTAGTGACAGTCTAATCTTGGCTAAGATACAACTCTGCTCATGAGGGCTGATGAAGAACATAAGAATGGCCAGACTAGGTTAGACCAATGGTCCATCTAGCCTAAGATCCTGTCTCAAACAGCGTTCAGCAGCAGAGCTTCAGGGGGAATGAATAGAACAGGACCTCTGGAATGATCTGCCTCTATCTTCCCCACCCAATTTCTGGCTGTCAAAGGATTAAGGTTCCCCTGAGCATGAGGTTGCATCCCTGACCATCTTGACTAATAGCCATTGATTAACCTATTCACCATGAAGGGTTAATTCCCTAATGAAAAGGCTTTTTCCCCACTCAATCTTAACGACGAAAGGATCATATTGGGTTAACTGGACAAGCTAGAAGCCCCAGTGCCAGGTGACAATGTAACTGTTGAGTAAATTTAAAAAGAACAACAACCTAGGATTAATTACCTTCTAGCAGAAGCCATCAGGTTTCCTGAACCAAATGAAATGAGAGACTGGGATATCAGCTTACTGCATGTGTGTTTTATTTGCTTTTCTTCCTTTTCCAGAGAGCTGGTAGAAACCAATGCTCCCTGACCCTGCTTTAAACCTAGGAGAATACTCCTCTGCTTTGGTTTCTGTTTTCACTTAACCTACCCATTTTATGTGTCGGGCAGGCTAGGAGCCAGCAAACCAAAACAGTTTGAACTTGTCTTTCTTTACCCCCCTCAGACACGCTTACTTATTTATTTGTGTTGTTTTTTTCTTAGTAGTGAACAAATCAGGCTGAGTAGCAACCCCTGTGTAATCTGCATCTCAGTCCTCTATCAACGACCAAGGTGCCGTGCTGGGGAAGGCACCGGATTCAGAACTAAAAGGTCATTGTGTGGCTTATTATTTTTTGGATTTATTATATTACCCAGATGTGGATGGCAGGAGATAAACGGTGTTCTGTGTAAAGCTGGGTGAAATTTTTTGGCCAAAAATTGTTTCCAGTGAAAAATGTTTCCCAGTGCATCAAAAAAGCCATTATTAATCCAGCTCTTATTCTATGTTGTTGCTGCTTTTTCCTTTTTTTTTTTTTTTTTTTTTTTTTTTTTTTTTTTTTTTTTTTTTTTTTTGCTTTCAGGTTTGAAAACTGATGGGGTATTCTGGAATAGGATCAAATGTTGTACAGTCCTTTTTCCCTCCAGTCCACTGGAACCCTCACTGAGGAGACAGGTTTTCACATTATGGCATATTTCCACTGTGTAAAAAGATCAATAGCATAGAAAAGCAATTTTCCTCCTCCTGCAGTCCGTCCCAAAACTCACCCTTCTAAAAGTGGTTCATTTGAGCATTCTGGATTCTTTACTGCCTGTATCTGCCCCTTCCCTGCTAAATCTTTTAAACACCTTCAGCAGCAACGGTGGTAAATTCATCTGCTACCTACAACAGATAAATCCCTATATAAATCACATGCATGTGGAGCTGCAACTAGAATTCTGGCCTTTCCACTGCAAACAAGAATTCTAAAACAATGACCTCCAGAGCTCAAAGCACAGGCCCTATAGCTTCAGCTAAAGAGCCAGGCTCTATAGATGGGGCTGCAAAATACTCACATCCTCTGTGGATCCAGGCACAGATGTAGCACACTGACGAGTGAGATGTACTGCCACTTGATTCAAAGGAGAACTCCTATAGCTAACAACTATAATGGGTCACTAGAGAGTAACATCATTCTGGAGAGGCTGCCCACATGGATCTAACTGCAGGATCAGCACCAAAGTTGGTACATTACAGTGCCATCTACTTTGTAGAACTGTTACACATAGTCTTCTTGTTCCTTTCCTTAGTGTGCAAGCAAGTTTTTAGTGCTGGAAGAAATAGTCATTATGTTAGTTTTGTTTTATACAATTTTCTGGGTAGAGGAACCTGTATAAGCAACAGGAAACTTTGCTCTCTGCCCTGGTCAGTGATTACAGTCAATTCCTGAGACAGATTTGCTCCCTAGAAAGCAGGCACTGGTGTGGGATTGAGAATCCTGAAAGAAAGGATTGACCTGCATTCTGTTGGACTATCTCTGTTCCAAGTGGTATTTATGTAAATGGTACATCACTAATTTATCCTCCTCTGGGAAGCCCAAGTACAAGGTCCTCTGCATCTGCTACTACTTCCCAGAGGGGTGATCTAGTATCAGAGGAGGACACTGGGGTTGGAAGAAGGGGTAGCATTAGCATTGGATGGTAAAAGTGGGTGAAGATCAAGAGTACTGTCAGTTATGGAAAGCAAAACATTGTCATAGTACCTAACAGCATTGTTTCTCTACAGAGTACTATATAACATCTAGTCATAAAGGAATTGACTTGGGATTGGAATGGCCAACTGAGTGTAAAGGAAGGATGAGCTTGTATAAGAGAAATCTAAGAAAAGACTGGTCAAACTCAGAATTCCAGAAAAGAGTGTTTAAAAAAAAACAAACAAAAAAACAACCCAAAACCACTTCCCCTGGTGCATTTCGTGTATCTTGCCATGAGCAAAAAGCAGTTTTGCTGGGAGAGAGGAATCTTAACTCATTTCCCCAGAAAGTCATCCAATTTTTGTTAAATTTCACACCTTAAAAATGTGGACTTCGCTGCAAATGTTTTCAGTAGCAAAAGCCGCACACTCAGTCCCTGCCACCCCTGGCTGTACAAATTCCATTTTCATCTTTCTTAATATATTAATCTGGAAAACTAAATTGAGGGGTCAGAGGCAGGTCATGTACATTTGTGTCTGAGGAATTAGATGATTAAAATTAAGAGCATCTACCATTTTTATCTCTCCCAGAGAATATCTATTAGAGAGTTGTGGGGGAAAGTAATTTCTCTGCAGAGAACTTCATGTTAAAACTGGGCATTTTGGCTTGCAATACACTGCTGCATAATATAGTGCTTTTCAGTGTGTCAGCAATTCAAAGCGATGCTCCGCTCTTTGGATCACTTATCTATTATTACTTCAGACAATGAGCATCTGATCCAAAATATAAGTGGTGGATGCTGAGTGAACAGTGAGTGGGGAGAAGATACTGTGGTTCATTGACTAACCAAATTACTTTGGGGCATTTAAATGCATCTCTAGCTTTTTATTCTGCGTGGGCCATTATATTTGAATCCTGTGATGATTCAGTCTTGGAAAAATTAACACTTTCCATTCCTTGAGGACATTAACACTGGCAGAAGTATATTAATGTAGCAAGAGATGGTAAACAGCCTCCAATATGAAAGGCTCATGATCTGGATACTGAGAGAATTTATTATTAAAACAATCCATCTATATGGTATCTAATTATTTTTTAAGAGTGTAACTGAACAGGTGTATGAACTGAGCTGAACCTGGATGTGGATTGGAAAAGTGGCTATGTAGGTTAAGTATCTCTTTCACCAGCTGGCTGAGCTGCTCTTTGAGACACAGACTGTGGTGTTGACTAATAATTTGTTATTTGTTAGACTTGTTGTTTTCCCTCGTTTTATTTCTGCATTTTCATTTCCTTGATACAGAAATACTGAAAAAGAGTGACATGTTTGCTACAGAAAAAAAATCACAACAGCTGTTAATTCAAACAGGGAAAATCTTTCAACAAGTTCTGTAAATACTTAAGTAAAATCTTGAATTTGCTTTGCCTGCCTTTGAACCCTTCCTGTGCTCGGTTTCTGAGATGATTATGGCAAACATGTTTATTTGGAAAGATGTTCACATAAGCAGGGAACTGTAAATTAATATTAGAGAGTGTATTCATATTGGAAACCTTTAAATCCATCCAGGAAGCAGAAACAATACTACATGATCAATATATCTTCTCAAAACTCATGAGCAAAGCCTACATTTAGAGTATCAAACACTTGCAACAATCTGCTTATAAATACAGACCAACAATTTTTCATAGAAACCATTCAAATGAATAGCAAATACACTCAGGGAAATCGGAAATTGCTCATGGACAATTCACAAACGCAGACGAGCTTCAGTTTGTCAAATAAATAAATTTTGCAGCTGTACTTTATATATACAGTTGACAAAATAAAGTCATCTGGTCATCAAGAATATTAAATGGGCCACTATCTAAGAACAGATGAGAGAAAAAGAGTGCACAGATTGCATTTTAAAAGCAATAAGCATCAGCCTGTCATGGAAAGTACCAATTCACAAACTAAGGCCCTGAATCTTCATTGGCTTATACCTTATGTAGGTGTTTAATTACAACCATGCAGAATGAGTGAAAAGTAGGTGTAAATCAGTACTAAATCAGCATGGTATCATTTTACACCACTTTGCGCAATGAGTATGTTTACATGAGGTACAGGGCAATTGAGATTTGGGCCCACTGGGCAAGAATGGTTGCGGGGGGTGGGCTTGTCAGATGACTGATTCCAGCTCCCTGATTCACAGGGACAGCCCTGGTCTGATATAATTTACAGTTGCTGCCTCAATAGATTTTGTGCCATATAGCATAGCATTGCTCCTGCTATGCCCCTTCACTATGCCAAGAGAGCCAGGGCACAGGCCTAAATGTACCAAGAGGGAGTTCCTCTATGCCAGGAGACTTTTCTGCTGGGCATTTGCAGTTGGATTTCAGCAAAGAAATTGTAAGCCAGCTAGAGAATCAAGCCTATAGTATTTTCTGCTGTATCACAGGTATTAAACAATATTGAGATTATTTGTAATGTTTTCTGACATTCGGATTAAAAGCTGTAAACCTTAAGCTCCTTAACCTGAAAGGTTCCATGTCATTGTTTGCAGTTCTTGAGTCACGAAGATTGTGGTAAAATTGAGCGGGGACAGATTTGGGGGGCTGGTGAGTTCGAAACCCATAGATCAGGTGGATTATTTTCCTCAGATAAGAATAATCCTCTGCAATAAATTGGCAAGTAAAACCTTTAAATCAAATACTGTAGTACCAATGAGCTTTAGACAGATAAACATTATCATGGAAATAGAGGGCTGGGGAGAATTTACACATATAGCAAGGTCAGTTCTTAATGAACCTATAGGGGGGAGTCTTAGCCTTTTCTTTCCCAGCATTCTCTTCTGTTCATATTGCTTTGTAATGTAACTAATGTCCTGATATTGTTTTTATCCTAATCTATTGGGTTCTAAACTGTCACACATTTTGTTTAATTCATATTTTTTTTATCTGATGGTCTGGGAGCTCCTGAAGAAAAATACAAATAAAATCACAACTACAGTTAACAAAGATGCTATTTAAAAGTATGTACAAACGAACAAAATCAGCCTTAAAATATTAAAATTAAGCATAACTGGCTCAGCCATAGGGGATTGGTTAATGACGCTGTGTGGCCATGGAACGTGGAATAGCTGACCATTAACTCTACGCAGTGACAGATTAGTTACAGTAGGTAAAAAGAAGTGTTAATGACTGGACAGAGCACGTATCTGGATCTTACCATCTCTAGTTGCACAATCATACAATACAGAGGCATGTGGGTACTTCTGAACAAAGCAGACCTCTTGTGTTTAGGTCGTGTCCCCCTACGCTCTGAATTGGTGAGTACATACTATTTATTAGGTACCCCAGTTATGGACCCAGGACTACAAACACAAAATACTATCTTGAATTTTGTTCTTTTAGGAAGTACAACCCTGCCCCCAAAGCTCTAACTCTAGTAATGACAACATGGTGTTGAAGAATAATTAGCCAACACAGCAACCATGTCATTCCCGGAAATGCAAGCTTTCAGCAGCAACTCTGCCAGGAACAATGTAGGCAGGGGAATGGGTTTTGTAATACTCTCAGGCAAAACTAGCTGCTTTCTGCACAGCTTTTCTAGATGCCACTGCAGAACTTTTGTTCATGTATAAAGAATGTGAACACTCCCAGAACGAATACATTTATTTAAACCTGGGTATGTGAACCAGATTAAATAAAATCCCTTGTAGATTTTCCAGTAGAAAAAAAAAACTTCTTCTGGTTCCAGATTACAGCTAGATTTTGGAATAGCCCAATGGGTCCTGGTTTCTGTAACCACTCCTCCTTCAGTACAAACCTAGAAGAAAATGGAAACTGACTCACTTATAGGAATTGATCTTTGGAAGGAAAAGGTTGCGTGTGCTAATGCAAAAGTGTTTGTCCTCATAGAAGGGATTTTAAAAAAAACCCCCAAAAACAAACAAAAAAACAAAACCAAGAGCTTCTTGCTGAAAACAACAGGCCTTCAGAAAAATATTTTTGAGCAATAAAGTTACAGCCATTTGTTCTCAGATGAGTAACATAATTTGAGACTTTTTGGAGCATCATAGACATGTTGCTTCCAGGATACTAAAGAGGCAAGGTAGGGGAGGAAATATTGTTTATTGGACCAATGTCAGCTGGTGAAAGAGGCGAGCTTTCAAGATGAAGAGCTGAAGAAAAGCTCTGTGTAGCTCGAAAGCTTGTCTCTTTCTCTAACAGACGTTGGTCCAATAAAATATATTACCTCGCCTACCTTGGCTCTATAATTTAAAATTATACTATTTAGTGGACTATTCAGATAGTGAAAATATCCAAGTTTTCTAGATCCTCATTGCCTGGCTTGACTTTTTGTATATGTTGTATTGTGGGTGTTTTTTCATCGGGCCAGACTCTCATTTGTAGTAGCACCTTACTCCTAAAGCAGACCCTTCACTTCAGTGGGACTTCCCACAGAGTGAAATATTACTCAGGGTGAGTAAAGGTACCAGAGTCTAGTCGTTGACCACTTGGTAATGGCAGTGGCACTAAACCGTTTCTGTTGACAGTGGGATACTTGGAGATCCAGAAGGATCATTCAGATTTATAAGGACCAGATGTCTGCATTTTTTTCACCAAAAAGGTGTGGATTTTTTTCTCTGTTTTGTTTTTCTCAAAAACTGTAAAGGGGAAAAATATCATTTCCCAACCCACTCCTCCATGCAACAGTATATCCCAATCCAACATGTAGTGAATTACAAGCTGGGAGCCTGAAAGGATCATAGTGGTGTTTTACTAGGTTTGTTCAGCAACTGTGTATTGCTTTCCAGCCTGTGACATCACAGTTTTTCCACAGGGAACTTTAAATTCCTTCTGAGTACCTGCAATTGAAGTTTTAAACAGCTCTATCTTTCTCAAGTCTCAGCTTGGATTCCTGATGGGCTTTCATAATAGACAGCCGCTCTCTGTCATTCAGAAAGAGCCCTGTCCAAACTTTTCACATGATCAAATTTGCTGGGCCCATTGATTTGTATGGTAGATGCCATAATCCACGATGTCAATTCTAGCAGTTTGCTTTTGAAAAGGAAAATATTCTCAGTGTTCTGTCTCTGGGTGTCATTTTAATGTCTGGGCTTCACCTAACCTATGAAGAGTAAACAGAATGTGTTTGATGTCCCAGCAAAAGTGAGCTGTAGGTGTAGCTACCAATAGCATGGGGAGAGAGGGGGGAATGCGTTCATGTGCTCCATTGAAATGATCAAACCAGAACTCATGAGCTCCCTGGCTATTGCAATTCATCTCCCCAAACACAGTAGGCATGATAATTCTGTCTGGGTGTAAGCTGTTAAAATCTAGCCAGTGGATGATTAGGTTTTAACAGGGGATACATTTCCTATTTACCAGTCATTCTAGCTGCTTGCATCATGGGCCACCATATTTAGAAAGCCTTCATCGTAACTATGGGAACATGGTTTTGCTTAAGCAAAGTTGGTTAGAGTTAATTCAGTTTGTTCTGAATTAGCTGAAGATGATCTGAGGAGGTGTGTGTGCATGTGAGAGAGAGAAAGATCTTTCATCTGCCTTTTCTACAAGCTGCCTGCTGGTTCCAATAAATCAAAAGAAAGTAGTGTATATAAGGAACTCCTTTCATTTCCACTGACATCAATACTTTCTGTGACTGGATATCACTCCTTCATAAAAAACACATATTGTGGGTCTCGTTTTCAAATGTAGGTACCTGAACCCCCACAGGTGCTTTAAAAAAATATAGGTACCAACAAGGGCCAAGCCTAGTGCTTTCCTCCCATTGACTTCATTGCTGAAGTGTTATCCTGACTAGAAAAGCTTTCCTGAGTCAGGGCCTTCATGCACCTTGTCACACTCTTTGGTTTCAGCTTGAAGCACAAAAGACATATCACTAGAGTTAGTAGAGAAATGTGAACATTTTTTGCAAATATTTTCATGAAAAAAATCATCCCCTTTGTTTTCAACCAGGAAATTTTACAATTTTTCCCCAACCAGCTGTATGCATCGCTAGCAGCCTGATTGAAAGCCCAATGAAGTCAGTGGAGATATTCCCATTGATTTCTGTGAATTTTGGAGCAGCTTTTCCAGCACAGGGGCATTTTAACTTTAATCAGGGCTAAAATGGTAACTCCAGGACCCTCCATTTTGTATACTTCTGAGCTACAGGATGTATTGTCTCAAGGGTGTGTATAACGTCTCTTCTTCCACAACAAATACAGTTTTCTTTTTACGTTCTCCACTTCCTCCTTCTTCCTGCAAATAAAGGAAAGTCTTCCACCCCAAAAAGATTATGTACCAGCTACTGCCTGCCAGCTCAGGGGAGATCATCTTGGAATACTGTAATAAAAAACAAAATTATGGTTGCTATTAAGCAGTAAGCTGAAGATAAATTGAATCTCTATGCTTGTTTAGCGGGTTGACTCACTGTAGTGTGGTAATTGCAAAATATGTTGCCTGGAGTATGCTGTTTATTCTTAGTAAGTTATGACATCCCACCAGGCTAAAGTGGGAGGGGATGGTGGTTTTTATATGGATCAGAGCATATGAATTCAGTTATATCAATCCTCAGAGAATCTCCATAGGCACCTAATGCTCCTTGTACCTAAAAAAAAAAATAAAAAATCACTTCTATCCTGATGTATTCCGTGGGGTGGAGTTAAAGTTAGATTTATTAGTTAAATTAGTTTGCTAGTTTCCAAAGTAGGCTTGGCCCTTAGCAGGGTTCCCATTCAAACTCCGTCCACTGATCTCCAGTGGATCTGGGTGTTTGTCTCATCCTTGTTTATCATTCACATGGCCCTCACCTCTGTAAATGATTATATAGAGAGTGTAACTATGCTTACTTCAGGGGGCCTCTCTCTCTCTCTCTTTCTCTCTCTCTCTCTCTCACACACACACACACACACACACACACACACACACACACACACACACACACACACACACACACACACAGAGACAACTGTACCAAAACTCTGTCGCCATACATTTTCCAGACTTTGGGGGTTTGGGGATCCATATATTGTGACCTATGCCCATCTCTGCTACTGTGTGCCATATAAATAAAGAGTGGCCATAAAACTGAGCAGCAGTGTTACAGAATGCACATCCAAAGGTACATAAGCTCTGCTTTCAGGAACAGATGTTGTATGTCTAAAGCTGATGCCTGCTGTTTTCTCTCTGACAGTGTAGCATCTTGAATTTAATAGGTGTTTGTGAAAGGACTGTGAAGATATTGAGTTAGGAACTCAGCATTTGCCCCACTGACCTCTGTGGGAATGGATAGCACTCAGCAGATTGCCAAAATGCAGGGCCCATTTCTACAATGAGATGTCCATCGTAGCCAGTGTGTGAATAACAATGATGACAATGTTGCAGTTCTAGAGTGATTTTCATCTCAACATCTCAAGGATGGTAAAGTTGAGCTAATTTGTTGTCATTTTTACACTTCATTTTCTTTTGGTCACTCCCTGTTGAAAGGACCAGCATGAGCAATTTTCTTTTTCTGTGTTTCCCTCATCTGTCATCACCCACAGTATTTACTGTAATGAGCCTGTGAGCAGGAATGGAAATATGGACATTAGCAAATGGAACTGAATGTAAAAAGGTGCTTCCAAGAAGCGTGATGTTTTGTTAGCAACCTCACTTAGCTGCTAGTAATAGCACTGGCCTTCCCCATAGGGCAAGACTCTGTACATCTCCAGTGTAAATGTCAACACCTTTGGGAACAAATACTCTGTCGTGGGGGAAGGGAGGGAGAGGATGCAATCTGATATTTCTTGGGAAACTGTAACCTACATCCTTTCTCCCTCCCTAATGCACTGGGCACAAAAAAGGAGAAAACCAGTAGTATTCTGCTGACTCTGGAGTGATTGTAAAATGTCTGTCTTGGCCGTGTATTTTTCTTACCACTTGGTATCCAGTGGAGAGGCAGACCACTCCTTATCCCTCATCAGCCTTATGTTTTGCCTCACAAAGCTTGGTTTTCTAGTGACAAATCAGAAACATTGCCTTTGCTCAAACTCATGTGTTTTCATGCAGAATTTTTCAGTCTCTCCTGCGAAAATTCACACAGAGAAAATTGATGGCTTCACATAGATATTATGAGCATAAGTGGGGCCTAAATGTGACACACTAGCTAGTTACTCAGATGTTCCAAGCCTGTGAGCATGGTGCATGTTACATTTATATTTTAAGAAAGAAAGAAAACTGGTAGTGTGTGGGGGGGAAGGGGCTGTCCCAGCCAGTGCCGTGCTTGGACGATAGGACAATCTAATTTGCATGGTGCAAGGAGGATGCACCATCACAACTGGCATGGTGCCCAGAAGTCCTACCTGCATAGCATATTCAAAGGGCATGTAGACTGTATTATTGCATAAGTCTACCCTTATGAAAAAATGCTGCATTCCTACAAAGTTCACTCCCCAGCAGTGAAGTTATATAATTAGAAATCCTGAGAAAACAGCAAAGCTGATGATTTGGTGGCTCATTTATAAGCAAAGAGACAGCCAACAGTTGTGAGCCCATATGGAAACTTCCCTCACCCCCACCCCCACATTAATCAGCTGTGTTTTGACCTTGTCTTGTTATCCCAGTTGGAAATTTTTAATCTTTCACAGGGCATCCAAAGGGTCTGCCATTGATCATATGGTTTCAGCTATTTTTGGCTTTATTTATTTATTAATTAATTTATTTATTAAACTCCCTAATCTAAATGCACTAACAGAAATGTATGGGGTAGGAATGGGGGTATGTGCTGATTCATTTCTACTCTTTTATTCCCATTTCATTGCACAGAGCATAAATATATAAATCTCCATGTGTCAAGATGAGAATACACTCTCTGTGAAATGCTATAGAGAATTAGACATATCTCTTAGAAACTGATTTTCTTCTGCTGTATCTTACAGTAATTTAATAGGGAGGGTATTTAAAAAAACAAAAAAACCCCAAACCCTTAATTTTCTGGGTGGTAGTATTGTTTCAAGGTTAAACCAGAAGACTAACAGTTCAGGACTTTGGAATTTCGTTTCTGACTCTACTCTTCCTACTTATGCCACTGACTTGCTGAATGATGTTAGCCAAGTAACTCAACCCTTTTGTTCCTCAACAGACTTGTCTATAGAATGGAGGTGGTGACACCTACCTCACAAGGGTGTTGTGAGATCCAGTTATATATATATTACATGCAGCATAATGGAGAGTTGCCAGGTGGTGCAATTCCAGACAATTTGGCTAGTTCTATATATCCGAATGTATATAGGAGTTAGAGATGCGTTTTGGCAACTGTGATGCAATTCCCTTTAGAGGCTAAGCATATCACCAGTAAAGTCTGTTCTACCTTAGTCCCGTTCTCTTTCTGACTGTTTTATTTTCGGTGCCTATAGCTGCCTATAGCTATACCCGTGCAAGCAAACAAGAACATTACATGTTACAAAAACATTGCTATATGCCTGCATATCTGCCTATCTCCCGTCTCTTCTCCTGCGGATGGATGGATTAGACAGAGATTAAATGCGCTGAGAAAATGTACATACTAATAGCTGCGTCATTTATCATAGGAACTGGACTATATGTATAATTTACATGTATATTGGCCAGAATTCTGGCACAAAATTTACTGTTACCAGAGGGCCGGTGGATCCGTAGCACCACAAGCTAGTAATGGGAGTTGCAGATTCTCAGGAACAAAACCTTAATATCTATGCAGAGAGGATATCAGTGCTCAGGGACTCATCTGAAAGGCCCCTGTCCACTAAACTGCAAAGGACTCAGTTTATTCAAGACTATTGAGTTTCACTTGTTTTTCCAGGCATGAATAGTCCTCTAGCATATTCTCCCCAGCATAGAGTGTCCATATTATTGTTTAGCTGAATTATAACATCAGCATTTATATTCTATAGCATCTATAGTTACTTGAAAGTCAATAGCTAATTGTAAAATCATACATCTAGGAAACGAGAATGAAGGCCATACAGGATGGCAGACTATTCTGGGAAGAAGTGACTCTGAAAAATACTTGGGGGGGACATGGTGGATAATCAGCTGACTATGAGCTGCCCCTGAGATGCTGTGGCCCAAAGGGCTAATGCAATCAATCCTTGAATGCATAAATAGGATACTAGTGAGGGATAGAGAAGTTTTACCTCATTATTTGGCACTGATGTGACCACTGCTGGAATACTGTCCGAATCTGGTGTCAACAATTCAAAGAGGATGTGGGGAAAATCGGAGAGGATTCAGAGGAGAGCTATGGCAATGATTAAAGGATTGGAAAACCTTCTCTGTAGTGAGAGGGTCAAGGATCCCTATCTTTTTCAGCTTATCAGTGAGAAAGTTGAGGAATGGCTATAAGAACCTATATGGAGAACAGAAATTCAATAACAGGAGCTCTTCAATCAGACAAGGATATAAAACAATGCAATAGCTTGAAAGAGAACCATGACAAATTCAGACTAGAAATAAGGTGCACATTTTGAACAGTGTGAATAATTAAGCATTGGTACCATTTACCAAGGGTTTTGGTGGATTCTCCATCATTGGCAATTGATATTGGATATTTTTCTAAAATATATGCTCTTATTCAAACAGGCATTCATTCAGGGAAGTCCAAGGCCCTGTGTTATGCAGGAGGTCAGACTGGATTATCACAATGGTCCTTTCTGGTTTTATAATCGATGAATCTGAAGTGTGAGTTTTAGACCCAGGAATGTGTTACTAGAGGGCAGTACAGCAGTATGCATTTTCCAATTAGTGGCACTGATGGTATGTTATTTCAGTCCATTTGCCTAAGTGATGTAACAGCCCAGCACTAGGCTATCTAGCCCTGTTTTAGCAGGCAGGAGGAAATGGACAGGGTTTCTGTGGGATACTAAAGAAGACTTTCCTTTTACCTAATAGGCAAAGCCTGTAGTGGATATAGTGTTACCCTTAATACTTCTGATCTTTGAAAGAGATCTAAATGCAGCACCAGGGCAAGCGGGGATATTTTCTATTATGTTCCATGGAAGTTCACTGCTTTTTCCAGTGCTGAATTTGGCTCAGTCGAACCAGGATCTGTGTCTTCTGTTTCAGACATCTCATTCCATTATGAGTCTCACAAACAAAGACAATCTTTATTTTTTTAACTTTGGGTTATAAGTATCATCAGTCATGAAATCCTGTAAGAGTCTGCAATTTTGATCAAACAAAACCAATTATCTTAATAGAGACATAGTTCAACATGCTGAGTGTGTCCATCTTATGAAATATTGCTGCTTTTCCCTCCCCCCAATAGATGCACACAATTATTTGATTAGATTAGATTACCATTCTAGTAGGGGAAAAATGAGAATCTGCCTCAGGGGTAATCTGCCATCAGCTAAATAAAGATTTAATTGTGGCACAAGTAATTCGACACACATAATAGGAAAAGTGTATGTTTAGTGTGGAGAATTGGTGATGTTGACAGCCTTCGAAAATTGTAAAATGCAACTATTATTGGAGATGAGGGGTGGGGACTACAAAGGGTTCTAAAAAAAGAAAGCTCTTGTCAGCAAAAGAATACATTTTAGTGCCTGGAATGACTTTGTGAGGTTGCTGAGAAAAGGACAGATCCAATTTTATCCTCCTTTATATAGTTTTAGAGCTCCTGGTTTTGCATTCCCTGAGCACCCATAATTCCCATGGACGGGTAAGGAGTGTAGGAGAGGAGGACCTTAATAACTGGTGGTTCTAGATTTTAAGAGTGCTCAAAAATGTTGTGGTTTTAGTTACACTGGGTTCTAAATTATGATTCAGGGCAGTTACTTTATTTTTTTTAAATCTTTTCATTCCCAGATCATTTCAGAAGCAGGGCAGCAAGTCAATGTTTACTCACAAGCAACACTGTGCAGAAATTCTAGGTAAATTACTTAAATGGTGGCCATTGTCTTTAGTCCACTGCTATACAGTGTTTCTTACTGTCCAACTGCATTAGGAGCTGGGATCAGAGAATCTTCAGTGCGGAGGTTGAGTCTTAACGATTCGAGGAACATTTAGAAGGTTTCTTTTTAGAGCTGGTCAAAAATGCTAATTACATATTTGTGGTTTAAAAAAAAATTTCTAGGTGTCCTATAAAAATGTTACAAAGAAAAGTCAAAACATGGTCAGCTTTCATAAACCAAAACATTTCTGTATTTTCTCTTTTTCTTTGAAAAACTAGGATATTTGGAACAAGATAAAAAATTTCACACAGTTTCCATTTTCATTTTGGTTTCAAAGCTATATTTGGTTGAAATTATTTTGACCAGCTCATGTTTGTTTACTAGAAAATTACTTTTCATTGTACAACATGAATCTTGTGTTCAGAGCTGCTAGACCAGTCTCCCAAAGTTGGGCTCTTTATAGTGTACCTGACATTATCCCCACAGAGAGGCCCCTCTTGACGTGCCTGTCCCATTTTTTCCCTTGCAATTCTAGTGTCCTGGGTTCTACCTTTATCCCTTATCTTTTTCATCTTCCAGGAACTCCTATCTCTTTTCCTCTACTTCCAGGTGTCTCATCTATCATTCTTCATGATTTTGCATCCTGTGCATCTGTAGCTGGTACTTCCAAGACACCTTTTTATTTTTATTTTTTGGGGCTTCTGGCTAACTCCCTGCTCTAGGGTCTTTTTGTTCTGGCTTTCCTTTTGCCCTCTCTGCGGGAAGCCCTCCCCATACTCTTCTTCAAGGCTCTCTCAGATAAGCCACTTAAGGCTATGTGATGTTTTAAATTTTGAACTTGCAAAGTTTGAGCAGGGTTGGCATTTTTCAAACTTGTCACCCCAAACTGGAATAAGTTTAAAATCATTCATTCGTCAACCACGTAACATGGTCTTTTTCATTTACTGTGGCCTTTTAAATTTGTTTTGGGCTTTATTCTGGAGAATTTGGAAAGAAGCAAAGTTTCCCTAATCTCCCAGTTAATTTCCATATACACTGTTGTGAGAAGAGTAGAGATTACACTGGAATTTTCACATTATATAAAATGATAAATAAGAACATATAATCTGTATTAACTTGCTTCTTTTAGGTAAAGAAATGTCCTGAATAATTCAATCCTCATCCAGGAGCTGACATTCCTTTCCCAACAGAGGTTTTTTCTTGTGGCTTGATTATCTCTTCATGAACACTTCAACTTTGATCATTCTAGCTGCCACATAGAGACAAGTTCTTCTCACACTGACTGGCAGCAAGGATCGGTCCAAGGACAAATGGTGATATAAGGTGTTTCCCCTGCACTGCCATAAATCATCAATATGGTGATAACTTGTTCAAAGACTTCCTGATGAAACTGGATTCCTTTCTTTTCACTAAAAGATCTCACCTGGCAAAGAAGAAATTGGATCATACAACAGAAGATTGTAAGGAAATATACAGTCAAGTCTGTTGTGGAGGGAATCGATGCATCACGTCCTCTATTCTGACTGCTATTTGATACCTCCCAAGGGAAATGTCCTGCATGATTATATTTCATTCATCCACCACAACGTGAGGATGGTGAGACTTCTTTTGACAAATAAAAATATATTCTTTATACTTGCATAATAAAGTTATACCTAAGGGCTAGACTGTGCTCATTTTATTCAGCTGAGTAGGCGAATACGAATTCCTCCACCCCCCTAATGGCCACGAGTGAAGAATTCCCCCCTTGTTAGGGGAATTCTCCATTGGGGTAGCCACCTCCAACACCAGCCACCCTTCCCCACAGCAGAAGGGATGGGAGGAGGCATTCCAGGGGCTGGGGTATTGATGGGCTCAGCTACACCCTTTCCTCCACTGCTCCTGTGCAGCTCTAACATATTCTGGAGCTGTGTGGCTCTAGATCAGAGGACTGCAACTGATTCACTGAAGCATCCCCTGTAAACAACTTTGGAGTGGGTGTGCAGCAAAAGATACAGAAGAAATGGCCCAAGCTAAGAGTGGGGTGTATGCCAAAGGTATGCCTCAGTAGCCAAGTATTGAGTAACTGATTATAAATGGCTGAGTAGACCGTGAAGCAGATGCTCGTTATTTCAAAGGGGAGTTGCACTGAATTTGTTGTTAAAAGGGCATATCCAGGACATATACAAAAGTAAATGCAATCGTGACACATTCTTGTTGGAAGAATACAGTAGTTCAGGCTCCACAGGAAAAATTCTCTGCCAGTTCTCTGGCAGCGTTTTGTGGATGCAAACAGATGAATATACATGGAAACCTTAAAAAACCTTAGAAAAGCTCAGATATTGATTGGAAAGAACTGCAAGCGGCAGGGAATCCCTTCATGTTGGAACTGGATAAAGAGGTGCGTAAATCAGGAGTAAATCCACTGAAGTCAATGGGATTGCACTGGTGTAATTGAAAGGAGAATCAGGCCCAGTACCTCCAACTTTAATAGTCTCTCGGATGATGGTGAAAGGTTATTGAGAGCTGTCCCTTTTGGGCGTTCTATTGCCTGTCTTCAGTCGTGCACACAGAGAAATAAAGGCAGCATGGATTCTGCATGATGAAGCTGAATACAAAGAGAGAAATGTCATCTATGACTATTTGTAGAGCAGACCAGCTCCATTTGGGAATAGAGCAACTCCTCCATTTCTCCCCCGGGGGAGAGGATGAGAGAATGAGCAAACCTTGTGTGACAGATGTTAGTCACATCTTTTAATGCACTACTGGAAGGCACTCAGATACTATAGTGATGTGGGCAGGACAAGAACCTAGATAGAACAGAATATCGAGCTAGATTGGCAGGATAGTAAAGCTTAAGGCTCCATGGAAAGGCATGGTACAGTGTTCAGTAGTGGTGTGGATAAACTAACGCGTATTCAAGCCACCCTAATGCTGGAAGATGGATACTAAGGCACATGTAATTCCTTATGCTTTCAGTTGACCTGAAGGTTAGAGCACAATGGAGTTGTGAGTATAAGATACTACATGGTGTACAGGCTGGGCTGGTTGTGTATGTGTTAAAGAAGAATAGGGTGTAAGACTTTGGGATGGTTTCAAACGAACAATTTATCTTTTTTTCAAAGTTAACAAGTACCCCTTACCAGGGAGAAAAAATATTGTCACTACCCTATTGGAGGGCAGAAATTCACAAAAGTTGGACTTAACTCCTGCTTATTTACAAATGGAGGTGGGCCCTAAATGTTTTACAATGAATACCCATAAGGGACTGCTTCAGTTGAATAAACAGACTGCCCCTCGAAGTAGCATCAGCTCCTGTGATTTCGCAAAGAGCGATGGGACGAGTGTTGCAAGCAATCCTGGGAACGCAGCGCTAGTTAGATGACGTTGTCAGAGAGAGCACTGATGAGAAACACAGAAATCGTAAGCTGTCTTGCTGAGTCTGGAACTATAAGGGCAGAGAGCAAACCAAGTCTGAAGGCAAGTCCTTTGTGAGAAAATTGTGCACTGTGGCCATAAGAGATGAAAATGGCCTACATGACTTGAAGGACAAAATAACTTGGCTGGGAATTTTCCAAATGTCCAAAACATTTACATTTTCTGCAAGAAAACCATTCCTAGCTCCATGGCTTCTTGGATTCCAGGCTCTCCAGCTTTGCTACAGGCTCTCTCCACCAGCAGGCTGCTGGAAATATCTGGCTGTGCCACAGAGTCAGGGAACCTGGAAGCCCGGGCTCCCCACCAGGTGGGTTGCTGTGGAACTGGGATTCTCAGCTCTTCTGGGCTCCCAGTTGCCTGCCAGGCATGTTGCTCGACTCCCAAGGATTCCCAATTCCCCTGCACTCTGCCTGGTGGGCTGAACCAGCCTCCCTGGGCTGCCCAGCTCCTAGGCAGCCAATTCCCCAGCTGCCAGAGATTCTAAGAAGCAAATTTTGTTTCAGAAGCACCAAAACGTTTCCCCTGCTGAAATATTTCTATGTTTCCAAGACACAGAATTGTGGAATTTCAGTTCTGTGAATAATTTAGAGGTTTGGGCTTTTTATCTCATTTGGGATGAAAAAAATTTACCCGAACTCAAACCTGTTCATGAATCTGAAATTCTGTTTCCCAACTTGCTGTATCTATAAAGACACCATTAGGTGGAGCTATAGTCCTTATTACAGCACCTTACACCTTATCCTGACCTCCTATAGTGGCCGTGGAGATTGGTTTTTTTTTTTCCTTCTCTCTCTTACACACAACCCTCTACAGTTAGTGGTTCCTCTTTTGTGCATCATAAAATTGGCCCTTGTGACATTATATTTCTATATTGCACTAACATTTCTAAATTGGCATGAAGTAATTCTCTAGTTCAGCAATAGCTGTGCTTGAAGTGCTTATTGTAGCAAAAGTAGAGGGAAGAATCGTTGAGATGGCGGATTGCTTGGGCATTTTAGCCCAATTAAGATTAGTTAATTCACTTAAGAGGTGAATCATTTGTAAATATCACCAAAAATTGGAACTGTTTTAATTGGAAGGAAGTTTGAAGTTCTTGAATTCTGAATCAAATACGCTCTGCCATGGCTTTTAAGCCTAGCTCATCAAATATAGCTGTGAGGGACCTGGGAATGAAATTTAATTGTTTCTAATCATCCCTTTCAGGTGGCTGATGATTGAACACATTTTGATGGGGGTTTCCTGAGGCTTCAGAGGAGATAAAAAGTCAGGGTCCTGACCGCTTGTGGTCATTAAAGATTCCATGGCATTTTTAACAGCGGTATCCTGGCTAGATTCCAAATTTAGTAATGACATTATGTCTCTCTAAATTCCCCTTGTAGTTTCAAATTGATACATTTTTTTCTTCATATCCTGTCCAAATCTCTTCTGTAGTGTTGTAATTAATTTGTTTAAGAGCTTTGACAGTATAAAATGCTATGTCAGTGCTGCAAGTATTATTACTAGTGTTGCTGTGGGCTGTGAAACACCTGTCATGGCCTCACCCCAGAGACGGTCACATTTGGCGTATGCATATAGTTTCGGAAGAGCTTTGAGACCTTTTGAAAAGGCATATTATAAATATATGATAAGATTAATATGGTAGGTTGCGGGTCTTATACTTTTAAAAGAACCTTATAAACACACCAAACTCATCCATTTTTATTCTCTTAACCTTGAATGCAACAATGCTACTAAATAAGATATTTGCATATTGCAGATCTATCATTTATATTACAGTCACCCAAACAGGGGTCCCCATTAAGCTAGGGAACAGTCCCTGTCTTGAAGAGAGTGAAAGAATCTTCATTACACACTAAGGGCAAGTCTACGTTACTGCACTGTATTGGTGTAAGTTACAACGACTTAAGCGGTAGTGTAGACCAGCCCAAAGGCTGATAGAGAATTGTGTATCCCATCCACCAGGAAGTTTAGAAAATATTGGCCTAAAGCATATTTAGATTTCTCAGCTCAGATGGTACAAAAGTGCCACCCGAATGAAGACGGTGTTATGCCCATGGATGCAAGGGATAACTTAAGTGTGTCTCAGCAGAGCGCAACACTCTTAGCACTTTGGCAGCATTCAAATCTTGTCTCTTTTAGTGAAAAATGTAAATGTAAATGGCTGAAAATGGTTCAATGAATAAAATTAAAATTAAGTGACTTTTAGAGAAGCATTTAACAACTGTGGATAATCAATAATGCATTAGATTAAGACTTAGAAATATCACTTGTGGGACACTATATTCAGGATATCTGAGCAGCAACTATTATGTAGGCCAATGTTTTCCAAGTTGGGCACCTAAAGGCTGTGATGAGAGAGGATGGTCTAGTCTAGTGAATAGGTGATGGACTAGGGCTCAGGAGACCTGGGTTCAACTCTCAGGTTAACTACTGACTCCCTGCATAACCTAATCTACTCCATGTTTAAACTTTCCTACAGGAGAAATATTTCTTTGCCTGATGTGATGTTGTAGGGGGAAAATGCCTTAAAGATTGTGAGGCCCAGTATGACAGTGATGAGGATTATGTAAGTAGAGAGATATTTGGGCATTGAATTAAGCGGTCTAAAGGAGCATTCAGCACCAATAAAAGCCAGGGCAATATTTAGGTGCCTAAATACTGCTGTGTTTGCCTAACTTTGGACACTAACATCTGGGCATTTTCCTCACATATGAGCAGATATGCAATGTGCCCAGCCATTTGATGGCATTATCATCAGTCAGGTAGAGAGCCTGTAGCCCACTGTTGAAACAAGTCAGTGAACGCTCCTCAGGGATATGTGACATAGTCTGAAGTTGACCCCAGCTGCATCGTTGCACCAAGCAGATTCCACTCTGATGTCCCGTGGTGGCACTGATGAAGGGTGCCTGGAAGACAGGCAAGCTGGTGGGTGGAATTTTCCTCACTGAGCAGTAAATATACATGGCTCTGTAGAGAATGCATAAAAAGTCACAGGCAAATGTGCTACTTGGGACAAGGGTCCAGGTGTAGGTAGGTGCAGAGCGAAGAGCACTGAGGGAATGCTTTGTAAAAGAAGCCCCTCTCATGGAGGGATCTGAAGAGGGAAAGGGACGGTGCTGGGTGCATGACAAGTAGGAAGCTGGTTCAAGCAAGAGGGTTGCATACAGGAGGAGAGGACAGAGACCTGGAGAAGAAAAGAAAAAGAGGGTTGAATGCAGAGGAGCCCAGGGAGTCCAAGGAAGTAGAGGATGAAAGTCATCTGACATCAAGCAACTGTTTCACAAGTGGCAACCCCAGTGTGTGTGCTGGATTGGAGTGGGGATGGGAAATAATAGCTTTGTGAAAAACAAAGTTGACCCTTAATTTTTTCCTTTGTATCCCTGCAAGTGGAAACCTGCTGAAGTAATTGTGTAACCAAACCACTTCCCTAGGGAACATCACCTCATGCCAAGGGTGTGGCTTTTCTTGGAGCACCCCACCCACTACCTGTCTCTAGCACGCAGTCAGAGTAATATCCTCCAGGTTGATTGTGTTGTTAGGACAGAATTGTACTCCATCTCCCTACAGTCACTGCCCATCTTAACAAAGCTTGTTTTACAATTTGCGCTATGCTAACACCTGTGCCCGAATTTGTTTGCTCCCATATCTTTTGAATGTATTGTATGTTGAAAGTAAAGCAGCACGTCAATGCATATGCAAGAGGGAATCATCCAGAGAATGCTACAGAACTCCCATCATACTGGAATTCAAAAATTTACCCTGCTACAATATTGCACATGAAAATAACATGATAAATATAAATCACGTTTTTTTTCTTATTTGGAAATCACAACACAAAACAGGAAGGCAGGACTTAGATGGAGAGAACATACTACAGAAAAGCCTAGATGATGTGTGAAGAACGAAATATCCCATGGTAGGTCCAGGGTGATACACAGAGAAAGCTCAGGATTTATAGAAAGAAAAAGAAAGCTGATCTGTCCAGTACATATGGCTGGATTGTGGGCAGGCGAGGGTTAGTTTTACCACCAGCACAATAAAAATGTCACACTGGTTGTATTCTGCCTTATGTTTTAGTATGAGATCCCCTAGAGATGAAAGTGGGAATTATAGGAGAGAGTAAAGATGTAGCAATATGTACAATAAAGTAAAAGCAGCAAAGAGTCCTGTGGCACCTTATAGACTAACAAATGATTTGGAGCATGAGCTTTCGTGGGTGAATATCCACTTCGTCGGATGCAATGAAAGCTTTGACTCCCACTGACACCACTGACTACTCCTATTTGAAGGCAGAATTTGCTCCATTATCATACCCTAATGATTTCCTAAGAACCCCGCTCTGACACTGGAACTAACAGGGGAGATTTCTAGGAAACTCGGGTCTCGTCCATTTCTAACCTCCATGATTCTAGGTTCATTCAGTTTTGCCAGGCTCAGACTTTCAACGTCTATCTGTACTGGCAGATTAGATATTTCTCTCCACTTTGGGTCCCCACTTTCTGAGAATGTACTCTCTGAAGTGGTAAGTCAGGAAAAGGTGATAATTTCAACCAGGACCTTTCATAAACTTGGGTTAGATGTGATGTGGAGAGGTAGTGTTGGTGTTTGTTTTCTAGAAGAGCAAGTTGCAATGGCTACACCTTAATTTGTGCCATTTTGGTCCATGCAAGAGCAATTCTTCCCCCACCCCATAACCAGAAGGCTTGATTATTAGGTAGGGCTCTTGGCAGGGCTTTTGCATCAGGACATGCTGTATACAATATGGTGGTAGGTTTGCTCAGAAGCTGGGCAAGGGTGGGTACACTATGATCACACTGCATTCTGTACAATGACTGTCTACAAAGAGAGTACTGGTATGGAGTTTGGACTCAGGCCCAAAGCCCAAATCTGAACACACCCACACGTTCTGGAGAAAGGGGGTTGGACTCTGAACCCAGTTCCAGATACACATTACAGTTGATGGCTGTCTCCAGTAAAGGGCTCAACAAAATTCTGGATTCAAGCACCTTAGTCTTCGGGGAGTTTTGAAATCCAGGTCTGGATCTAAATTTTGCAGCTTAAACTCAACTCTAAGTGAGCTTTGTTTGATGTCAAAAGCCCTCCGCAATAAGGAATCTGGCTATATTTGAACCTCACTCTGCTTTAACACTTTGTCTTTCAGGGTTTGATTGTGCCTTAGATAAACAGGTGACGTGGCCTTTGCTCTGGTGGCATCTAGGGTGAGAACCTGCTCCTAATGTGTTTACCTCAGTACATCTCTGTCCACTTTTTAAAAGCTATGGCAAGTGTTTCTTTATCATGGGTATTTGCTGTCCTACTAATGGTAGGTCCCTGAGTGTATTCACCCCCTTTTTAAAATAAACTGCTTTGTTTTGACTTTTAGTATTTTATTTAATGGGTGGTTTTCTAATGTCTGTACACTGGAATAGCTGTTCAGTATTCTTCTTTAACTGTTTAGTACTCAGAGTATCTTACAAACACAGGAATTACCACACTGAATCAGATTAGTGGTCCAACTCATCCCGTATCCAGTGGCCATTACCAGATGTTCTCAATGAAATGTGTAGGAAACCCAACAGTAGACAGGCAGTAGACAGTCATGGAATAACTTTCCTCAGGAAATATTTTCACTTAATATCCAGTACTTAGAGGTTGGCTTTAACTATGGCGTTTAGGGGCTTATATCTCTTCCAATAGCTTGGCTGGGGCCACTTTATAAAAAAGAACCCAAGAACAGCCATACTGGGTTAGATCAATGGTCCATCCAGTCCAGTATCCTGTCTTCTGACAGTGACCAATGCCAGGTGCCCCAGAGGGAATGAATATAACAGGTAATCAAGTGATCCATCCCCTGTCATCCATTCCCAGCTTCTGGCAAACAGAGGCTAGGGACACTTCAGAGCATGGTTTTGAATCTCTGCCTATCCTGTCTAATAGCCATTGATGGACCTATCCTCCAGGAATGTATCTAGTTTTTTTACGAGCCCTGTTAGAGTCCTGGCCTTCACAACATCCTCTAGCAAAGAGTTCCACAGGTTGATGTGTGTTGTGTGAAGAAATACTTCCTTTTGTTTGTTTTAAACCTGCTGCCTATTTATCTCATTTGGTGACCCCTAGTTCTTGTGTTATGAAAAGGAGTAAATAACACTTCCTTATTTGTTTTCTCCACACCAGTCATGATTTTATTGACCTCTATCATATCCCCCCATTAGTGGTCTCTTTTCCAAACTGGCAAGTCCCAGTCTTATTAATCTCTTCTCATGTGGAAGCTGTTCCATACCCCTAATCACTTTTGTTGCCCTTTTTTCTGTACCTTTTTCAATTTCATCATATATTTTTGAGATGGAACAACCAGATCTGCACACAGCATTCAAGATGTGGGTGTACCATGTATTTATATAGAGGCAATATGATATTTTCTGTCTTATATATCCCTTTCCTAATGATTCCTAACATTCTGTTCTCTTTTTGGACTGGCATTGCACATTCAATGGATGTTTTCAGATCCAAGATCTCTTTCTTGAGTGGTAACAGCTAATTTAGTCCCCATCATTTATATGTATAGTTGGGATTATGTTTTCCAATGTGCATTACTTTGCGTTTGTCAATACTGAATTTCATCTGCTATTTTGTTGCCCAGTCGCCCAGTTCTGAGAGATCCTTTTGTAGCTCCTCACAGTCTGCCTGGAACTTAATTATCTTGAGTGATTTTGTATCATCTGCAAATTTTGCCACCTCACTGTTTACCCCTTTTCCAGATCATTTATGAATATGTTGAACAGCACTGGTTCCAGTACACACCCCTGGGGTACACCACTATTTACCTCTCTCCATTCTGAAAACTGACCATTTATTCCTATCCCTTGTTTCTTATCTTTTAACCAGTTACTGATCCATGAGAGTCCCTTCCCCCTTATCCCATGAGAAGCTTACTTTGCTTAAGATCCTTTTGTGAGAGACCTTGTCAAAGGCTTTCTGAAAATCTAAGTGCATTATATCCAGTATACTACGTACAATAAAAACCCCAAACAAGTCCCATTGACTTCAACCTAGGCAGTTCACCCCAAAATGATTAATATTAATGAAGGATTTTCCTTATCATTTTCCATTATTACTCATCTTTTCATGTGGCTATTCAGTGTGATACCTGTATCCTCCCAATTCAAGACTTTAAAAAGCAATTACATTAATGTAGTGAAAAAGGATCAATTCTGTAATCCTATAAAGAATCACTTGTGTCCCAGGGAGTAGATTGGGCCCATATTTCCATGAGAACCATAATGTTTAAAGTCTCTTTAAAATACACAGTTTTTATCTGTTGTTTTTCTCCTTTGTCTTTTCTTTTTTTCCAGTTCCCATGTGGATAATGACGCATCCCTGTTAAGACACAAGGAGGTTAAAATTTCAAAGAGCTGGTAGGAGTTAGGCACAGGGATCTTGTTAACAGATAACAGAGAGTGTGTGCTGGCATCCCACACACTGCTTTGAAAACAGCCGTGTCCGGCATCTTCAATCATATCTTGGTGAGAATGAAATGTCACTGGGTATAATGTATCACAGACCAGCAATGATCTGTCACATCGAGCCATTCAAGAAGATGCTGTTTTCTGAGAATTCGGTACGGAATTTTGGTAATTGGCTTTATTTAAGCTAGATAAAGAATTGCCATGGGGAACTGATTAACTTGGAACTGTTTTGAAGAGACAGATTCTGCACAAGCCAGTCTAAATATGTGAACTCTAATCTTGCTCTTAATTTATATTCTAGAACTGCTCTGAGCTACGGCTTCAGAACTCAGGGCTTGATCATCCAAAGTGATGAGTACTCTGGTCTTGATCCAGCGAGTCACTAAATCACGTGCTAACTTCAAGCACATAAATAGCCCCCCTGAAATCCAGGAGATTATTCATGTACTTAAAATTGTGATGGCTTGGGGACAGAGTGCTCAAAACCTTGCAAGATCAAGCTTTCTGTGACTGTATGTTAACTCTTCTATGTCCATAAAAAAACTAGGGTTATACTAGTAATGGTAATAGCCTGATGTAGAAATGTCTCATCAGAGTTAATGGGAGTTTTCCTTGAATAAGGATAGTATAAAGGCTTCAGGATTAGATCCACAGTGTTCCGTAGGAACAATACTCAACCTTTTTTTTTTTCTTGGATATTAAGCAGAAAAACAAAAAGCGAACTTTCCCCCTGATAAGTGTACAAAGAAGCAGGTAGCAAATCTTGTTCATTTCAACTACCGAGTGAATTGTTTCATTGCTTTGATAATTATTATATTTTATGCTTTATTATGAAGGAATGTAATCACGTTAGGGGGTGCAATTACTTTTTAAATTCCAGGAATTGCACTCATGCAGTGTGTCATGTATTTGTTTATTTACTCTGGTTCATTTCATTCAAGGGGATGAACTGTATGTGACTGACAACGGCATTTAAAAGAGGTTCTCCTAGACTCTACAGACAGTCTGGCATATGAAAAAGCAAGAGAGTCTTCAGTGGACCATCAAATGCTGAATAAAATATCACAAATGGTACTGTTATTATTAAAATAAGCTATTTTAAATTGTTCCACTTATAAACTTGCCAACCCTCTGACATAGCAATCAGGAACAGCACTCAGAAAACATGAATAATAAAGAAAACAGTTTAAAAGTAGGCTCATCTATTACCTACATTCCGACATGGATTTCTGCTGTTTCCATTTCATAACATTACATTACATTAGATAAGACTGATGCATTAAGAACTATCAAGGAAAAATCTTGGACACCCCTTGAAAATTATAGCTTTAATGATGCCAAAAAGGCAGAAGTGTTCAATAAATATTTCTGTTCCTTATTTGGAAAGAAGCAGGATGAGGTACTCATTTCACATGAAGATGATGAAGTAAATGAGGAGGATGTTAGATAACATTTTTATATCTCTGGCCCTGGATAATTTGCACTCAAGAGTCCTAAAAGAGTAGGCTGAGGAGATCTCTGGCCTGCTGCTGATAATTTTTAATGCATCTTGGAATACTGGGCAAAGTCCGTAAAACCGCTAATGTGCTAATATTCAAAAAGGGAAAGTGAGATTACCTGGGTAACTATAAGCTGGTTAGCTTGACATGAATCCTAAGGAAAATAATGGAAAGGCAGATGCGGGATTCCAAATGATAAATGATTAAAAGATAGGAATATAATTAAAGCCATTCATCATGGGTTTATGGAAAACAGGTCCTGTCAAACAAACCGGATTTCATTGTTTGATGAAATTACAAGTTTGGTTGATAAAAGTAACTGTGCTGATGTAATATAGACTTATGTAAGGCATTTGGCTTACCAGCACAAAGCAATCTGATTAAAAATTATCACTATGCAATATCAATTATCTAAACTAACTAAAAATGATCACTATACAATTAGGAGCTAGGTAACTGACAGATTCCAAAACTTGTTGACAATGAGAAATCATCATCAAATGGGGGTGTTTTTAGAAAGGTTTTGCAGGTATTGGTACTAAAACTGATGCTATTCAACATTTTCATCAATGATCTGGAAGTAAATATAAATTCATTGCTGTGAAAATGTCCAGGTGATACAAAGATTAGATGAGTGAATGATGAAAATCCTGAAGAAAAGTTCCCTGTAAGCTCGAAAGCTTGTCTCTCTCGCCAACAAAAGTTGATCCAATGAAAGATATTACCTCCCCTCCCCTTGTCTCTTTGGTATCCTGGGACCAACACAGACACAGCACTGCAGATGACAGGGCAGTCATGCATAGCAATATGGATCTCTTGGTAACCTGGTCCTAGTCAAACAAAATGCAGTTTAATACAGCCAAATACAAAGTTTTATATAACTGGAAACAAGGAATTCAGGCGACACCTACTGAACTGGGTGATGGTATCCTGGAAATCAGTGAAAAGAATTTAGGGGCAATAGTGGACAAACAACTCAAAACAAGCTTTCAGTGCAATGCTGTGGCAAGAGGGGCTAATCATCCTTGGATGTATAAGCAGGGGAGGAATGAGTAGTAGAGATCTGATTTTACCTCTATGTACAACTTTGGTGAGACCAATACTGGGATACAGCATTCTGTTCCAGTGTTTGACTCGGCATCACATGACATTTTGATTAAAAAACTAGAACAATAAAGTTAACGTGGCACACATTAAATGGGTTCAAAGCTGGCTAGCTGATAGGTCTCAAAATGTAAATGCAAGTGGGGAATCATCATTGAATGACTATGTTTCTAATGGTAATGGCAGTAATTGGTTCCTGGCTCTACACTATTTAATCTTTTTTTTAATTAGTGACCTGAAAGAAACTTAAAATCACTGATAACGTTTGTAGATAATACAAAAATTGGGGAAGGGGTAAATAATGAAGAGGACAACTACAGAGTGATTTGGAATGCGTAGCACACTGCACATAAGCAAACAATATGCATTTTAATAAGACTAAATGTATATAGCTCAGAATACAGAATGTCAGCTATACTTATCCAATAGATGTCTCTATCCTAGGAAGCAGTAACTCTAACAAATATTTGGTGGTTGTGGTGGATAATCAGCTGAACATGAGCTCCTAGTGTGACACTGTGGCCAAAAGGGCTTGGATGCATAAACCAGGGAATCTGGAATACTGTGTCCAGTTCTTGTGTCCACAGTTTAAGAAGTATGTTGATAAAATGGAGAGAAGAACAGCATGCATGAGTAAAGCAGTAGAAAACATGGCTTATAGTGTTAGACTGTCATCCTCGAATCTACTTAGTTTAACAAAGAGAATGCTAAGGGTAACTTGATTATAGTCTATATGGGAAGAAAGATTTGATAACAGGCTCTTCAATTTAGCAGAGAATATTATAACATGAACCAATGGCTGGAAGCTGAAGTTAGACAAATTCAGATTGGAAACAAAGCATACATTTAATAACTCATGAAGATAATTAACCACTGGGACAATTTTCCAAGGGTTGTGTTGAAATCTCCATCACTGGCAATTTTAAAATCAGGATTGGATGTTTTTCTAAAAGATCTGCTCTAGGAATTAATTTGGAGAAGTTTTATGGACTATGTTGAACATGAGGTCAGACTAGATAACAATGATCTCTTCTGGCCTTGAAATCTATGAATCCATGAAAGAGGATGCTGCAAAGTTGGAGAGGGGACAGAAAAGAGAGAGAAAAATGATTCAAGAGTTGGAGAAAATGTCTTACACTGAGAGACTCTTTAGTTTATAAAAAAAAAAGACAAAAAAAAAGTGATTTGAATACAGTGTCCAAGTACCTTCACCAGGAGAAAAATACCAACTTCTAAAGAGCTCTTTAATCTAACGGAGTAAGACAGAACAAGAACCAGTGGCTGCAAGCTGACACCAGACATTCAAATTAAAATTAGGCACAATTGTTTTAACAAATTACCAAGGGAAGTAGTGTATGAAGTTCTCAAACCAAAGGCTGGATGCCTTTCTGGAATATATATTTTAGCCATATATAAATTATTGGACTCAATACAGGGTGAAATGTAATAGCCTATGATATGCAGTAGGTCAAACAAAGTGATCTAATAGTCTCTTCTCACCTTACACTCTATGAGCTATGAAAATTAGGTACTGTTGAGAGCTTTACTTCTCAGTAGTGACCTAATACTGCCATCTCAGGTGCAATGGAAAGCAGATTTTGAGTTGTATGCTATACCTCCTAAAAATACTAGGCCTGACTCTAATGTCACTTATGTGAGTTTTACGCTGGTGTATTATTTATTATTACATGTATTACAGTAGCACCTTGGGATGCCATACAAGGACCAGGTCCCCACTGAGCCAAGTGCCGCACAGATTAGGAAAAGTCTTTGCCTCAGTGAGTTCACAATCTATGTCAGTCAGGATGCAACAAATCAACAAAATGGACAAGTGGGGTGAAATGGGTAAAAGAAAACAGAGCTTAGCAGAAGAGCATGAGTCAAAGCTAGTTGTTTGGCTTCAGCAGAGTTACTCATGATTTATACTGGTGTAAGGCCAAAATCAGGCCTACTATACCACAGGGAAATATTAGCCCAGTCCAGAAGTCATTAATCAGACCCCACCCCCAACCCCGCTTGCCAACAGCTAAGGTTCTTACTCAGGTCTCAGTCTGTGTTTGCTAGGGTAAAGCTCACTCAGGCCAAACCCCCATTTACTTCAGCATAAGAATTAATACAAACTAAGGAAGGGTATCAAGACTTGTCCCATGAGCAGCTAAATAGATATCCTATCTCCTGTTCAAAATAAATATTCATTAAATATCACAATAAGCACAACAAAGGAGCTGAGAATTACACTCCAGTTGAGACATTAACCTGAAAAAGCAGGGCTGTGTGTGGATCATAACACAACTTCCAACTGAGAGGGTTCGGAAGAAATTATCCTATGGGTATTCAAATTATCCACCTTGGAGTTTCTTGCACTTTCTTTGCAAGCATAAGGTATTGGTTACTCCTAGAGATGAAATGTGAGCTGATATGACAGTGCCTATGTTTCATTATTCCCAAAGGCCTAACCCAGCACCCTTGGCACTACATAGATATCAGGGTGTTTCATGTGACAAAGAGTCCTGTGGCACCTTATAGACTAACAGAAGTATTGGAGCATAATGGTGAATACCTACTTTGTCAGATGCAGGGTGTTTCATGACTCTAGAGAATGCTGCAATGGGTTGTTATAGATCATAACATTTATTTTACAATAATTTTATAAAATATGTAAATTTCTTAACAAAGAAGACTTAAGTTTATTTCCTGATGGGAGGACAGTGTGTCACACCACTGGTTCTTCTTTTAACGTTTAACGCTGAACAGCCAATGCTTACTGAAAGGTGTTGCCATAGAGTGCTCCTCAAGGGGACAGAAGGAAGACTAGATCAGAAAGTCCTGGAGCTTCACACCAAGACATCAAAGGTTAACCATGGCCAGGAAGCAGGCAGAACCTTCTTAGCCTTCTGGGGCATTTTTAAGGCAGAGGAAATCTGCTACCAGGAACAGATAAAGGGACAAGCGGACACACAGAAGGAAATAGTGGAATTCTTGTTCTGTTTAAAGATGCACTCTCTCTTCTCTCTCAGGGAATGAGAAGGGTTCAAAAGTCTGCTTTCCTCCTGCAGCAGGGAGTAATTTTTCAGTTGGCCTGTCTGAAAGCTTGAGTCTCTATTTGAGAGAGGACACTGGTGTGGTGATAGCAGGGAAGAGGAAGTAAACTTGGGAAGGCAGGAGAGTTTGAGACCAATTCAGGCTACTGCCTGGGTACCAGGCTAGCTACAGTTCCCATGTTCCCCTGGTACTGAAGAATTGTGGCACGCCAGCATTGTAACAGCTGCTATATGCCTGCCTCCATTGCCCTTTCTTTACAGAAGCTCATATTTCTTTCCCTTTATTTTATGCACTGTTTCAGTTTAGCCTGTCCAAGTAAAACCACCATATGTGGATCTGAAACTGTGCAAACAGGACATATTAGCCCTCTGTTCCCCCAGGCTAATTTACCTTACCAGTTTACTGCAATTATTACGGTCCCTTATGGAGAAGTAGCTTCTGTTGCAATAGTAGATTGTGAACTGCAGCTAACAGCTCATGATTTACACACATGCTTGTGTTTTTTCCAGAACTCTGACCAAGACCTTGTCTCCAGCCAGTGAAATTAGGGTGGATAATTTCCAAACCAGACATTCATGAATATAATCTTAATTTATGTGAGAACCTCCAGAAGTCTAACCTCTTTACTGCCAGTGCACTTGTAATGTCTTTAATGACTGTAGCTACATAATAGATAGACCTTCAGAAGGACAGCCTCATCTATCAAATACAGCCATTCTTTCCCAGGCAGATGTTGAAGGATTTACCAGTGCCTCGTGATATGTGCACCTTGAAATCTCTGGATTTGATTTTAAGGTGCTTGCTAGGTAGTAATTAACTCAGAACCTGCCTGCACTTACAGTTCAAGGAAATCATATTTCAACTTTTCAGGTCTTAAATGGAAAACAAATTAGTTGTTGGCAATTACTGAGTTAAAAAAAACTAATTTATGACTTGAAATACTCCCACATAATCACGCTTCCAAAGCTTTCATTTACTGAGCTAATAATTGCTGCCACAATTAAAGATGTGAAGGAAATAAAGAATCCAAGATCATAAAGCATACACAGTTATTTAAAAAAATTACCCATCATAACTTTGTATTGTTCAAGAATGTCATGCTCTCCCTTGTTAGGAAGTGTCTGATCTCTCCTTTGTTGTCACGTTAGTGTTTACACTTTCCTGGAGGGTCAATTTCACCCCGTGTCAACTGCTGGCATAAAGCTTATGCATCACTTAAATTCCACTGATGCCCTGAATGTTATCCCTTGCTCCAAAATTCCTATTTCTTTCTTGGGTGGATGGAGAGGAATTCAAGAGGCTAATGGTTTCCAATCTTGTCCCTCCTCAGCAAAGGTCAGAATTCTTTTCAGACTCCCACTTTTCAGCCCATCTTATTTAAAAGTATTAAGCATCAGTTCAAGAATGAACTAGATCAACCAGTCAATGCTGCAATATCTCACACAAGGAGTAGCCTGGTATCCTTTAAGACAAACCATCCACCAACGAAAGGACCTGCTCCCAACCAGTACAAAAGGATGGGGCTGGTCACAAAAACCAGTGGGGGGGTCACCACCCAGTGAAGAATGTGATACACAGATTAGCTTTAGAGAACTCTGTAACCTGCTGGAGCACAGGGAGCCTACCTAGTGGTTGAAGCAGGGCCTTACCTGGTGGTTGTGATGGCAATTTGGGTAATGACAAGTGTACATCTAAGGATCAGGAAGCATTCCAAGGGTGAAGCCAAAGTCAGGGTCAAGGGACCAAGCCAGAGGTCAGAACCTGAGTCAGAAGTCAAACTTGCAGCTGAAAGGTAAGCTGGAAGCATCATCAGGGAAGTAGCTGAGAGCTGGAGCCAGAAACCAGAATGAAGCAGGGAAGCAGGAGCAGGTACAGGTAAAGGCTGGGACTGGGAGCAAGGATTGGGAGCAGGCAGCTGAAGCGTTGTGCAGGCCTGGCACGTACTGAGCAGCCACTGTGCGGCTGCAGCTGCAAGGCTCAAGTAACAGGCCACTAGCTCCCCCAGACCAAGCAACCATTTGGATGGGGCTTACTAGGCCCAACTGAAATTGCTGGGTTGCTTAGCAATCAGGCTGGGAGTGTGACTCCCTGTGAGGGCTGTGCTAACTGAGAAGTGAGTTCCATCCATAGCCAAGGCCTATCAAATGAGATCTCTGGCCCTCTGCATAAAGGTGATGTGTAGAAGATGAGAGCTAGACTGATACTAATGTCTTTCAAAATATAATTCATATAAAACAAACAAAAAAAGAAACACAGTAATGCCATTAGATATCTCCCACCTCTTCATTCCTTCAACACTCAAGTCCCCACCACACAAGCACTTTTGTGGACAACTTTTCCTCTGCTTCTGATCTCGACCTTCTGTGGCACATGCTATGGCCCAAAGATCTTTTTTTTTTAATTGGCCTTTACAATCTGTTAGTGTCCTGGGCTCATTCTAAAGTCTGCTTTTTAAAACTGCTGCTTTCATGTGGCCATTTCAAAGCCAGCACAAGTCCATGGTACTGTTTACTGTGATTATTATTATTATTATTGGGCCCTCTCCTGAAATGTGCCAACCACTTGTATCGCTCATTGAAACCAGGGGCCAATGCCCATGCTCATTACTTTTCAGGCAGCCATATCCTCAGATGGTTTAAATCAGCAGAGCTCCATTGAGAGAGATGATTTGTTCCAGATTTCTCAGAACACCTAGACGTTCAAGACGTTTCAGGCAAATAAGACAAGGCTATTGCCACAATGACTTTACAATCTAATTCAGACAGAGAATCATCAACCAGCTGACAGATGATTTTGATGCAGAGAAGGGGTGGCGGGAAGAAAACAACATGAAAGGTATGTATGGGAAATATGCTCTGGGAGGTGCATTATTTACAAGATAGTGTGTAGCAGTCCTGTGCTTTTTTCCCCTTCTTTTTCATTCTAAGCGTTTGTCTGTATAACATGTATCTTTATATTTTATAAGATTCCGGCAATAGATGAGAGGAGCAGAGAGCTCCAAAGGAGAGCTTAATGGAAACAAAGATGAGTTTTTAGAAGAGATTTGAAGCAGAGGCAAGGTGCTTTTTGAAATCCTCCTTCTGCCTTTAAGCTAAGGTGAGTATACTATAATGTACTCTCAGGAGCCTTCCTCACAGGTGTGGAAATGGACTTGACCTAACAGGTCATTTTCATTTCTAAGTTCTAGTCTCCATAGAAACTACTCTTAATGAACAGGAGTACTTGTGGCACCTTAGAGACTAACAAAAGCTTATGCTGAAATAAATTTGTTAGTCTCTAAGGTGCCACAAGTACTCCTGTTCTTTTTGCGGATACAGACTAACACAGCTGCTACTCTGAAACCTCTTAATAAACAGCAACTGGTGATTTGGGATATATCTTTATAGGCTGGGGCTGGGGCCTGGGCTTTGAGATTCTCCTGCCTCTCCTGGTTTCAGAGCCCAGGTTCAGGCTAAAGCAGGAACATCTCCACTGCTTTTTTAGTCCTCTAATGTGATCCTGAATCAATTAACCCAGGCTCTGAAACTAACCATTGCAGGTCTTTTTTTTTGCAGTGTGGACACTCTTAGGCCTGATCCAACATCTCTTCAATTCTCTTGAAGGATTCCTATTGACATGAATGGGCACAGGGTATGTCCTCATTCTGAGAATGAACTATGGACAGTTGTCCAGTACAAAGATTTACTTTTTTAAGGACATTGGGTGATGAGAACAAATGATGAAAACTTTTCATCTAACCGATTCATCTAATTTTCCCCAAGGTTCACACATTCCTTTCAAAATTTCATTATTTACAATCCACTTTTTGGATGACATTTTCTAGGATATTATACTTTAAACCATAGCTAACATGATCACAACCCACTTGTAACACACAAATTATGAGGTAGGAAGGGGGAGGTGAATATTTCCATTTTAACTTTGTTCCTTAATGAGATTTTGGGGAAGGATGTGGGTGTTTAGGTCAAGAACACAGCAGAGACTGCACAGCAGAAGATTCCAGTAGGGCTTTCGATAGTAGTTATCTCTAACCTTTTGTTCTTGCTGTCTGGGTGAAATTCAATCTCTTCTTTCAAAGGCAAAGTCAAGAGGTTATGTGCAGGAGAAATATGCAGGGACAGAACATGCCTTTCCACTGACTGGGAGGCAAAGAGCTGCCCTGTAGTCGCTGCTCTGGTCTTTGTGTTGGAATAGAGGACATAGCCCATATGGGTGCTTATGCTGGGGATAGGTGGCCACTGGACTGGCATGATCGTAAAATGTGAGCTTTGTGGGGGCAGACATTGACTTCTTATTACTTGTTTGGGTAGAGACTAGCACAATGAGGTCCTGATCCTTGATCTTGGAGCACCTAATAATAATGATTGTCTCTTCTTCCTCTTACTTCCTCACCTGCCCAAACCTTGCAAGCCCCATCCTCTGTGTTGGCCTAGATGGAAGCAGTGTAATAATCCTGCACTACAACACCCGGGGAGCACCGAGTCCCCTGAGCTCCTGCTCCACAACCACCATTGCCTATGTGCAGTAAGACCACAACACTGGGGGAGGGAGGGAGGGTGGCTTCCTGGACTCCTGTTAGCTAAGGCTGGGTGCGTTTTGCCCTGTGTGAGAGGTTATTTATCCAAACCATTCTTGCAGTCATTATGCTTCAGCAACGAGCTATCCGGCAAATCAGAATTAAATTGTATTGCTCTCTTTCGCTTCTGAGGATAATGTTTTTTAAGAAGTCTTAATAATGTCTTGGAAGTGTTACACAAGTAGGTGTCTGCGGAATCCCTGGCTAACCGACCAATTCCTAAGTGGAAATTCACTGAATGGTTACAGTGTGAGCAACAGTATTGTCCTTCTGCCTCTTCAGGAGGGGTGGGGTGCAGGCGTTTTGATGGTTAGCTAATGGCATCTTGACTTATAAAGGAGATCAGGAGAACAGTGCAGATGCCTTGACCCACTGGGGGAAGGAAGGATGTCCCTCTTAACCCCCCTTCAAGCCCCTTCTTGCTTCAGAGTCCTTGGCAATTTTCCATAGACTTGTCTTAAGGGATGGTAGCATTTGGATCGTTAAGTCCTTTGACACGTTTCCCTCCAGAAGGGAACATCCGAAGAAGGAATACAACAACCCTTTTCTGAAATAAATTTTAGGTAACACATTTGTAAGGAAAAATCAAAGATGACATGTGGCCAGATTCTGGTCTCCACTACCCCAGCATAAATCCAGAGTAACTCTGTTGGACTGGAGCCAGTGCAGTTACTCCAGATTTATACTTTGATAAGAACATTATCTATTGATCAACACATAATCTACAGTCATTTCATTTTTTCTTTCTGCTACTTAATTGGCTCTTTTGCCTTTAGCAGATCTAGAATTCTAAAGTCCCATTAAAGAATTGGCTGTAATCATAAAAGATTTAAGGCCATTCCTTTCTCATTTCACTTCTGCAGCATCATAGCCTAAAACCTACCTGTTTCTATTGGCTAACAAGAGCAGCTGCTGAACCAATATCTAATACACTAATCAGTGCTTAGAGTCCTTATAGGAGCTGACAATATTGGAATGACACTATTGCCATGAAGCAGCTGCAGGCTTTCCAGCATGCATGAAAAACTGTCTGGAAAAACATATATTTTTCATGGCCTTTCTCTTTGAGAGAGTTCACGGTGTACACATTAGTGTGCAAATTCTTAGTAAGCCACAAAATGGGTCAGCTCATTTATCTGGATTAATGCTTAAATGCTATGATGGAAGGTACAGTAGAAATGCCCAAAATAGATCTGCAGATATAGTCCCAATTCCCTAAAGAGATCTTGAAACTATATCTGCAAATGCATGATTTAATGCAAGCAGATAATTGCACGCATAGGCATGACTTCTTCTGGTGCCGGTGGGTGCTCGACCCCTCTCTACCCCCTGGCCCTGCCCTGCCCCCAGTCCAACCGCTTCCCCAAAGTCCCGCCCCAACTCTGTCCCCTCTCTGCCTCTATTCCAACTCCTTCCCCAAATCCCCACCCTGGCCTCACCTCTTCCTCCTGAGCATGCCACGTTCCTGCTCTTCCCCCCTCTCTCTTGGAGCTTGCTATGCCGCCAAACAGCTGTTTGGTGGCAGCAAGCACTGGGACAGAGGGGGGAGGAGCAGGGATGCATGCTTAGGGGACGAGGCGGAGGCAGAGGTGAGGATGAGGGGGCAGGGAGGGGAGCTTGACTGCCAGTGGGTGTAGAGCACCCACTAATTTTTCTCTGTGGCTACTCCAACCCTGAAGCACCCACGGAGTCGGCACCTATGATTGCACAGGGGAATGAATTCTCCCAGGAATTAAGGAGCATCACAAACCTTATTACTTTGGCTCCAAGTGTAAGGTTCATTTCTGTTACCTTACCTTCTCCAACATAGTTGTAGGGTAATATATATTTTAAAAAAACAACAACTTTCCTTCCGCATACCCTACCAAAAATGGACATTCCTCTGCACAAATTTTTTACCCTGGGGAAAGGAGGCGAGACCAAACCTTGACATGTGCAGTCACACTGCTTACTGCACTGCTGGAAGGTGCTCTGATACTATGTGATGAGTGTGGCATAAGAACCTATGTAGCATAGTGCCTGCAAATTTTGTGTGACTGCAAGGGTTGTATCTGAATGCAGTGGCACTTGTTAACAAGAATGGGCAAGGAGGGAGTGCAACTTTCTGCTCCTCATGCTGAAGATTAATAAACCAGGGGCTTAATCCTGTGTATGCTCTCCACATGGAAATTCCATTGAGTACTGCACACACAGAGGGTTTGCAGGTTTAAGCCCTTACATACTGAAGGATTTTTGTTCTGTGTTCTAATTTACTTAGCCAAACATAAGCTACTGGTCTCAATACAGGGGTAACTGGATGAATTTTAATGGCCTGTGATATGCAGGAGGTGAGACTAGATGATCTAATGGTCCCTTCCTCCCTCAAGCTCTATGAATCTAATTAGTGATGGAACCACATCAGTAGTAAGAACATGATTTCTTGGAAGATGGTTCTGTCATTGAGGCACCTGGACATGCTGATCCTTTCAGAAAGATTAGAAAATAAATCCAGAGTAGAATAAAATTTACCTTCATCCCAACTCTGTGTGGAACTCGCATCTTTTAATCCAGAGGAGGGATCTATATGGGGCAGAGTTATGGTAACTCCAGACTATACCAGATACAAGTGTTGCAGGATTTCATTGATCAAGCTGGTTGTCACAGCAGAGCAATAACAAGCTCTTTCAAACTTCTGCTTCACTAACAGGTACACGTATGTTTACTGAAAAGTCTGTTGTGGGGCTTCACCTAAAACATTTGCCTAGAACAGCCATTGAGTTTCTTGTGAGTTTTCTGGCTACTCAGCATTCTATTTGGAATAGATACATGGGAAGAATTTGGCTCTTTGTAGAGATGAGTAGGAGTTAGAAAAATCGGAGCCTGATATGAACTTTCCTAAAGTTTGGTGATGTTTGAATCCAACATTCAGGACTAATGCACTATAGAGATAGTAACCAGGGTGCATGTTTGGTATGAATTTCCCTGAATAATTAAGGTATTAACTGTAGTACTTACAGGTCCCACAGATCAGAGCTCTACATAGTAAGGGACAATCTCTGCCCCAAAGAGACAGGGCAACCATTAGAGACAGGGCAGATGAAAAGGAGCACTCCATGTTACAGATGGAGAACTGAGGCATAAAGGGATTAAATGACTACCCCTGAGTTATATGCAGAAGAGATAGGAACTGAATCCAGGTCTCCAAATTCCTGGTCAACCATCTTAAACATGAGACTGTCCTTCTTCCAAACTTTGAGGGTTTTGGTTCAGGCCTGTCTCTGATCTAGTGTGTTTAAGTGGGCTGTGCACTCAGCAACCTGTCTGACAAAAGAGGCTGTACTCTTTAAATTTTGCAAAGCTCTGTTTTTTAAAAACATCCTTGGCTGACAGCAGAGAAGAAAGTAATGAGCATTTGCCTAAGTTAATGGTAAGCAGTGAACAATTGGACAGCTGCCAACTTAAAATTTTAAATAAATGTCAAAGTTAATTTTTAAAGTTTAAATACATATTTTGCATTTTTACTGTCATTCCCGCTTAGCATGACAAAGACTTTCCAAAGAGCTGAAACGTATTTTATCATCATGAAAGTTGCAGGGCCAGGCAAGAGGCTTCTTAACCGAAATGGCACGGTGTGGGTGCTGAAAGGACTATAATTTACTTAGCATTTGCAACGTAGGTGTAATTCCTTTCTCGGAGAGAAGCCCCTACCTGCAACTTAATTCACTTCAGAAAAATGGAAATGACTTTTCCCTTTTCAATAACACTGCTTGTTTCCTTCAAGCGATGCCAATTTGAACCCAAGAGGAGGACATGCATTATATATTGTCAGCATAATGGTGATTTGAATTAATAAGATCACTGTTGCTAGGTCAGACCTTTGTATGGAAAAGAGATTTAATTTAATCAAGGTATTCCTTAATTTCTATGGCCATCTGGTTAAAACTAGCTCTTCAGGCTTTCTTTCAAATCATTTAGGTCCATGGCTCTGGTCACTTAAAGGACCTCACTGGGCTAGTGAAATCCAAACCCATAATTAAGATAAACCTTTTAAGGATGTGATGCTCTTTGGTAGGGTCAGAGAGTTAGTAAAAAGTGAGTTTCCTGGTTCATTTGAGAGGGCACAGAGGAATTTATGAAGGAAGGCTATAGATGGCAAAATGAAAGAAAGATGTAAACAAGTTGTTACTTGGCACTGAACAGAGGGGGATGATGTGGATACTCCAACAGAGTGGACACCATGGTCTAAATGTACTTTTCATGAGCTGTTTTTTCCGTTAAACAATGCTGTAACGACTCCTGATAATGCTCCACTGGTCATGTGAGCTTCCCCCAGTGCGAAATCCAAACACTTACAAGCTGCCTTCCAAAGTCTACACTTTTGTCAGGCTCTCTCATGTAACACAATGTCAGTCCTCTCCAGGCCCCAGGCCTATCAAGTCCCTCAACCCTGACTTTCACCATAAGGGTGGTAAGACCAAAACACTTCCAGCCAACCCTTTGGCTGAAATGAAACCAAGAACAAAAACCAAACCTTCATGCAGACACTTTCCCCATATCACTCACATTCAATTTGTTTCCTTTCAACATAACAGCAGAATTTAAAGGCACATCCTGCAATAAAAGGAAATACACCTTAGCGAAAAGAGCACCTTTAATTTATAACTGCAATGTTCACAGTCAGTAATAGTCTTTATGAAATCATATCACTCCTGTTCAACAACTACTGGTCCATGAATAGACAAACAAAACTAAAAAGAAAGCCAACTGCGATATGAGACAAAAGTTCTCTCCAGTCTGGGGTCCTCTGAATGTTTCACTGTGAATGGCCCCTTTCACATTCAACCATCTAAGGAGGGAAGGGGCAAAAACTTGTGATATTGCTTCAGCATCCAATCAGTCCTTGCTGCTGGTAGATCAGCAGTGAATGGGCACCTAGATGCTACCAGTGATTGTAAACACCATAGACTGACAGTTTGCAGCTTCACTGCAATCCATTTACATTAGCTGAGGATCATCTCAGATCAAATTTTGTCCGTTATCAGTTTAACAGTTATAAAAACAGCTCTGTCGGAGGTAATGGATAGGGCTGGCTGGAAGATAATAATTCCACTTTGTGCCAACTTCCGAGAACAATTTGTTTCTGTTCTGCATTGGAACTAAAGCAAAACATTTCTGAAGTTTTTGGACAACTGGATTCTGTGTGGAAATGGCTGTTTTCAGATCAAAAACCTGAACTTTTTGATTTGGGTCTCCTATCTGGTCAAAACTGTTCCCAGTGAAAACATCACCAAAACCAGTAGGCCTCCACGAAAAGTTTTGCCTCTGATGTAACTGTTCTGACCAGCTATAGTCAGGGATTTTAATCCAGATAGAATAAAACTCTTAAATCCTGACTCACTGTTGCACGTTAGTGTCAAATTCCAAGTGAGGGCTGTTTCCTGATTCTGTTTCCCAGGGATATGATACCTCATATCATCTTTCAGAGGGAGGTTGAAATATCCATCCACTAGGACTCTTACAGTTTACTGAAAGAAAAATAGAATGTACTGCTGTCTCCATAACTTTGGAAACCATGACCAATACTGTGTTTCTTAATCAGAGTTTGGAATCAATTGCTCATTGCTTTACAAGTTTTCCTATCCTTAGCTTAAGAGACTTGTTTGTCTTCAATTTCCTGTCAGTCTTTTGAAATTTTGTCAGAGGGATGGCTGGTGGAGTTCAGCTTAGTTTTCATTTGAAACAGGCTTCCACGTGGCTTGAGTTCGAGTTTTGTCGCTTTTGTTTAGCAGGGATCACACCAAGTCTGGAATTCTGTAAAGCATACAAAATTGAATAATATACTGCAAGTCAACATATCATTACAACCGAGGAAACATCTCAAATTCTTTTCCCTGAGGGCATGGCCTAAAGGAAGGGGAAGCAGAAGTTGTGAAAATTGATCCAATCCACTGACTAAAAGGTCTACACGAAACTTCTGACTTTTGACTTCCTATAAGGGCTGGTCCAGAAATCAGGCCTACCTGGCATCTGACAACCTAATGTGATTGTTGTATTATTGCTTAGGTACTGTAAGTGTGGGAAGCTAGACAAAGAAGCCTAACTACCACATGTAAAGTGTCCCATTTTCCTTGGGAGACTCCCAGTTTTGGATACTCTTCTGTGTGTGCCTGAATTTCTCAGGGAAGGTGGGAATGTATATGCCCCATCAAAGCAACCTCATAGTGATAAGCACACTTCAGAGTCTGAATAATAATCTGAACGTTCAGATCTTTACATAAACCTCTTTGAACTGAAAACTGGGGTGGACACCTAGTACAGTATCCAGTACCTTTTCCTCCCTGATGCCTTTTTCTGCTGTCTCACCACTGCCAGAGCCTTTCACTGCAGCCTGTAGCTACACACCACAGTGACAAGCATGGACACAATCTGCCTTTCACTGTAGCATATAGCCACACATGTAGTGCCTGCTCTCTGTACGCTGCTGTAAGTACAGACATACCCTACGAAGCATATTTTTTTCATGCCTCAGGCATGAAATGTGTAGACCTTAATGTCTTAAACCTTCACTTTTCATTGGGAGTGCAATAAACATACCAAGGTGGGATGGGGGACTACAGCTTATTAAAATATTTTAATATCTTTATCGTTTTTTCTGGTTTCAGGCATTGGGTTCCCAATCCTGCCTTGGTTGGCATCCCACATTAGTACCGAATCTTGTCCCAGGTATTAACAACATGGAGTTCACCAACAAGGTTTCATCACAGAGTGTGTTTCGTAAGGGTCCTACCCAAAAGTGCTCTAATGCTGCTCCTTGAGATGGTCCCAAAGTGATCTCTTTTTTGTAATGTTGGTCTCTCATGTCATTTAGACTGGCAGTCAGTTTCTCCAAAACGAGTTTGCTTGAATTGTATCATCCATTGCACAAGCAGCAGTCTAGGCTTTTTAAAAAAACAAAACAAAAAACAGCACAACAGAGTAACAAGCTGCATGAAAAGAGTAGGAGTACTTGTGGCACCTTTGAGAATAACAAATTTATTTGAGCATCAGCTTTCGTAGCCTACAGTCCACTTCATCGGATGCATGTAGTGGAAAATACAGTATGAAGATATATATATACACACACACACACACACACACACACACACACACACACACACACACACACACACACACACAGAGAACAGCTGCATGATACAATTGCATTTGCTCCATCCCCTCAGACAGAGACAAACACCTACAAGATCTCTATCAAGCATTCTTACAATTACAGTACCCACCTGCTGAAGTGAAGAAACAGATTGACAGAGCCAGAAGAGTACCCAGAAGTCACCTACTACAGGACAGACCCAACAAAGAAAGTAACAGAATGCCACTAGCCATTACCTTCATCCCCCAACTAAAAATCTCTCCAGCGCATCATCAAGGATCTACAACTTATCTTGAAGGATGATCCATCACTCTCACAGATCTTGGGAGACAGTCCTTGTTTACAGACAGCCCCCCAACCTGAAGCAAATACTTACCAGCAACCACAGACCACACAACAAAAGCACTAACCCAGGAACCTATCCTTGCAACAAAGCCCGTTGCCAACTCTGTCCACATATCTATTCAGAGGATACCATCATCGGACCTAATTACATTGGCCATGCCATCAGGGGCTCATTCACCTGCACATCTACCAATGTGATATATGCCATCATGTGCCAGCAATGTCCCTCTGCCATGTACATTGGCCAAACTGGACAGTCTCTATGTAAAAGAATAAATGGACACAAATCAGACGTCAAGAATTATAACATTCAAAAACCAGTCAGAGAACACTTCAATCTCCCTGGTCACTCAATTATAGACCTAAAAGTCGCAATATTACAACAAAAAATCTTCAAAAACAGACTCCAATGAGAGACTGCTGAATTGGAATTAATTTGCAAAATGGACACCATTAAATTAGGCTTGAATAAAGACTGGGAGTGTATGGGTTCCACAAAGTAAAACTATTTCCCATGTTTATTCCTCCCCCCCTACTGTTCCTCACACCTTCTTGTCAACTGCTGCAAATGCATCATTTTGATTACCACTACAAAAAGTTTTTTTTCTCTTTCCTGCTGGTAATAGCTCACCTTAACTGATCACTCTTGTTAGAGTGTGTATGGTAACACTCATTGTTTCATGTTTTCTGTGTATGTGTATATCTTCCTACTGTACTTTCCATTGCATGCATCCGATGAAGTGGGCTGTAGCCCATGAAAGCTGATGCTCAAATAAATTTGTTAGTCTCTAAAGTGACACAAGTTCTTTTTGCGGATACAGACTAACACGGCTGCTACTCTGAAAGCTGCATGAAGCAGCCCCCTGTTTAACATAGGCCTCCAACCTAACAGGAAAATCCTATCATCCAGCAATATTAATTCACTGGATCATTACTTCATATATGGTTTCAATAATTAGGTTCCCATAGCTCTCAAATTGCATTCCCACTTGTCCAGCAATCAGAGGAATGACCTGGGTTAGATTTCATGCAGCATAATGGAACCAGAATATGTGGTGCAAAAGCTTAATTATCAATCTTTTCTTTTTACAACATATTGAACTTTTCTAGGCATCAAGCCATAATCTTTCATAGTCCTCTCTCTCTCCTTTTTTTTTCTGTAGAGTCTAATTTTTTATTAAGGGGTAACTGTATTATTGACAGAGTACAAGACACTTTCTTACAACGCAGTAAGCAGTAAAAAGAAGAGAGTCAGATATACACGAGAAGAGCAGAACTGAGGTGGTATATATGTTATAAGTTATAGTACCTATACAAACTGCCGTAATAAACGTTATAACAGTAATTTGCCTTTAGTCAGTTCACCTCACTGTCCATTGTTCCTCAAAGACTTTCAGTTGTTTGCCCAATATAGATAGTAAATCTTTCTATTTCTCTGGGTGGGAGCCACTTTTCTGTAGCAGGTATTTGTTTTTGCAACCACAACCAATGAATGTATAGATTTAAGGACAGAAGAGACCACTATGATCATCCGGGGAGGTGAGGGGGGGGGGGGTATTTTCAAAGGCACAGATGGCATCCAGCTCTCACTGATGCCTATGAAAATATTCCTCCTAGTCTCTTATCCAGAATACTTGCATTTCCCCCTATTTTGTTTCTCAAACTACTCACAAGGATTTGTGACCAGGTCAGTATCACTCCACATTCTTGTAAAATTTATTTTGGTCTTTTGATAGTTTTGTCAGCCACAGTCTGGACCAGGGGTCTATAGAACCAGCCCCAATTAACAGCCATTGGAGCTGGTCAAGTGATGAACAAAACAATTATATGTGAATAATTGAATGGCCAATTAATGCATTTGTTTTCCCCATCACTTATTTGACAAACATTATTCAACTTTTTCTAGAGGTGATTGAACAGTAAGGAATATATTTGTGATTAATGTAATATTTATCAGTTTGCTATCAACACTATTCAAACAATTGTGACAGTGGGATCAAAGTAGGGTGGAAAACTGTGTTCCTTCCACTGCCCCCACCCTTGGGGAGAATGTGGATTTTAGGGACTATGTCTCCTTTGAACCCTGTAGCTCCTGAGAAGCTGTTGGGAAAGAATCCCTCCTCTGTGTGGAGGCTATTGCGTTCTCTATCTGGTGTAATGAGAAACAACATTTGCAATAAACTTAAAAATCTCATAGGTTTTTGAAACAAACTGATTTAGAAAATGCTTCTGATTTTTTTTTTTTAGCCAAATATTTTTGGGTTTGAATTTTTCCTTATTTCCCCACCATCTCCACCACCTCCTGCTTATATTTCCCCATTGAAAGAGGGGAAGGAATGAAAAAAAACTGAACTTTTTTTTTTCAGTTTTCAATTGGGGAAAAAGAACCAGAACATTTTGAAAAATGAAATGTTATGAAATTTTCATTTTTGTAAAAAAAAAAAGCCATTTTTGAATGAAAAAGAAGGTTAAATCTTTTGAAACTGGCTCCTGTTCCTTTCTTCAGGGATGGTGGCTGCTCCATTCACACACCAGGGAGAGTTGTGACATCATTAGCAAGGAATCACACCTTTTGCTTCCCCTCTTACTCTTCACTTACTTGCAAACATTGGGGCTACTTTTGTTTTGAATAGGAGGCGTATGGGGAGTGGGGGTGGGGATCTAGGTAAAAAATAGGATGCATAACCTATTATGAAGAGATAGATACGGGCAGGCCTGGCTCTGTCCTAAATCTAAGTGGCCTTTTCCTTTTGTCTCTGCTATCTACCTCAGCAGGGATTCATCTGTCCTGATCCTTGTAAAGCCTGAGAAGCATAAGCTTTAGTTCAAGCTGACATCCCATCCCCTGGGAATGCACTGGCTCCGTGGGAATGAATTGATGTACCATTTGGATTTTTGCAAACCCAGAGACTTGTTCCATTTGGCTTAAACTGTTCAGCCAGAAAATTCTTATTGGGCTCAAAGATCAAACATGAAAAATATTTGATTTAATAAAGAAGAGGGAACTGTCAGGCTACCTTTATTTTAGGCTGAAAGGTGAATGCTGAGGGCTTGATTCTGATCTCATATATAGCAACACCAATTAAGAGTTATCCTGTTGGAGTCACCAGAGTTAAACTGGTGTCAAATCAGTGTTAGTGAAAACAGAATCAGGACCTACATTTCCTGACCATGCTGCCACTGAATTCAATAGCAATATTCCCATTGCATTCTATACAGTAGGAGCAGGTTACAGCTGAGTTTCCGCTCCTTGCAGTAAAGTCAAAGCTAACTCCAGCAGAGATGGCTTTGCTCATTAGGCCAGTGGAGAATATAGAATTAGAAAGGGTATTACTTTTACATGGGAAAAAGATGGTATTAATTAAGAGACACACTTTTTCCAGATAGGTTATTCTTAGAAACATTATTGGCATTATTTACATGAGACTCTAAAAAACTGCAGTGTCACAGAACTGAGATCCATCACCAAGGGAAAATATTTCATGATGCTTTATAATCTCCCAAATCAATTCCCCAAGCAGTGTATGAACTAAAAAATTTCATCCAGTCTCTTTGAGAACTCTCTTTAAAATGTACACTGCTTATAACAAATGACCAAAAATATTGTAAGCTGCCATTAATTTATTCCTAACCAATTAAAGTCTATGTTAACACATCCACTAATATGCATGGACTTGTACCTGATTTTTATTTTGCAGTTAAGCCTGGGCAAAATGGTATCTCCTAGAACTAAAAAGAATTCTAGCACATTTCCATGCTTTCCTTTTTTAGATGCAAGGGAAAATGTGTCTTTGACAAGTGTGTCTCAGATCTTCTCATTGTAAAAGTCTTTGCATTTTCTCTGCTATGAGTTGGCTACACTAAGGGCCTTGTTTTTACATTCAGAACAGTTTCCCGTTGGTGACTCCATTGCAGATAGTGGTTTTAGTCCCAATTTACACTAGTGTAAGTGAGAAGAGCATTAGCCAATTGTGGTTTAAAGCAGACCAGAAGCCTGCAGACTTTGAGATCAAAGGAAAGCCTATGAAGAAAAGCTAGATAGATTTGCAAACTGTAGAATATTAATTATCACACACAATGTCCTTTGTTAGCTTTTAAGTTCAATAGCTCATGCAATTTTAATAGTGAAGTCTAGAAGAAAGATATGTAACAATAGGACAATCAGCTCTTGCCAGGAAAGTGAATCTTAACATCTTACTGAGATCTAAGCATGTTAGAGTTGAGAATGGCCTTCAGAAATGCTAGTGCTCAGGACTTCCCCTGTGAGGGACCTGAGCTTTGAGTGTCCTTTATTTGTGGAGTGTATTGAAAATTGTGTTAAAATTACAAGCTATCACTTTTAAATTCTCAGGGGTTTTCCTGGTTCTGTTTGAAGGTTAGAAGGTTGTGTAGGGAAGCATGTAATCTGGGTCTTTCAGCAGTCTGCAAAGAGCCAATCCAGAGCAAGATGAGTTAGGTCATGTCTCAGCTGCCTTTGGGAGCAGCCTGCTTTGTCTCGCTCAGGTTTTGGTTCTTGTGTGTTAGGGTTCTGGAATTTAAGAAATAAGATACTTCCAAAACAAGTAGCTTAGATTTATATCTAACTTCTTGGTTTGACTGCCATAAACATAACAATTTGCTCCCTATGTTAGCAAGGACAGGGACTGCTGTGAATGAGGTACACTGAACTCTGAGGTGGAGTTGGCCCCTGCCTTCATTAAGTAGAGACCCCTCCTTCCGAGGTTAATAAAATGTGTGTAAAGAGCTTTTCAGGGCTCAAAGGGAGATTCTTTTTTCTTGACTGGAAAGGTGGCAGAGGGTGAGATGAAGGACCTTATGGCCAAGAGGATTCAAATGAGGTGAGATCCTCATTGCTTCATACCTATATGGAGTACCGATCCCCAGTGGAAAGGTCTCTGGTAACTGCTGAAAACATTTCCTTTCCTTTTTCTTCCCCCCTGTTAGCTCACCCTGTACAGTGGATGGTGTCTGAGAAGCCACAGCATAGCCTGGGTGCTAATTTCTTAAAGGGGGATATAATGGTACTTAACAATGCCTCATAAAAGTATATGTGAGTCAGGTGCTCAGTGAGTCAATAGGTGAGTGCATTAAACTGTTATCTGCAGAGATCAGAGACAGACCTAGGGTTGCTACGGCAGAGTGTGTACAAAGGGAGAAGTGCAGAGGTTCAGAGAGACTCTTATTGTTTGCATATCTGGGGTGGGTAGGTTTGACAGCTGGGTGTGTGAGGAGACAAATACAGAGACTTGCCTTAAGCAGCAGCTAGAGAACTCACTGATCAGGAAGTTCATTTTTTATTAAGCTCCCGTGACAACACATCCTGATCCCCTCTGGTAACTGTGGAAGAACAGGAGTGCTATAGCCATTCCACAGCTGTCTGTCACTACAGGGAAGGATTGGGGAGAGGGGAATCTACGTGTGTGTGTGAGAGGGTAGAAGAGGGGGGTGAATTTTATTGGCTAAAAATACTGGGGAAGGGGAGAATGATTTCAGCACCTGGGAGGGTGCAGAGTCAGTGGTAGGAAGGTATAACTGCATTGCTCAGGGATTTTCCACACTCCTGAGCGACATATCACCATTAATTGGTATTGTAGACCAAGCCTCATATGAGTGATGGCAAAGCAGGACTCTCAACGGTGTAGCTGCTCTCAGGTGTTAGCCTAAGGGAGGGAGACTTGGGACTGGACTAACCTGAGAACTGCAGGACAGGATCCAGGTGGTGTGGCACTGGCCAAGAACAGCCTGCAACCCCACTGACTCAGTGCAGTTCACACCAAAATACTATATGCTAAACAGGAGCATTTGAGAGCTGGTGTGATGATATTGGACCCCAAATAAAAACCATTAGGAAAATCATTCTGAAAAGCTGTGGTCACTCTCCACTGATATCTCACTAATGTGATGCAGCTGCATTCCACCAGGCAAGAAAGTTCAATGACAACTAATATTTGTGCAAATTAAAACAAACAAGCAAACACAAAAAAAGAGGATTTAAACAATTCTGCTCCACAACTTTAAAAACCAAATTTCAGCATAGCCTGAAATATGTTCAGGGTAAAAAGTCTTGAATTGAGATTTATAATGGGAATGCTGACACACTTCAACCTGCAGATGACAGCACACATGCACACAGTTACAGTACATAACACACATTTCTTAGGAAATTAACCGAGATTAGTTTTTACTTTGATCATAGCAAAGCTTACTGCCTTGTGTGTATTAGTGTGTTAACACCTGCAGTAGGAAAAAATGATCAGTTCCAATTTAACATAATTTTGAAAGGTTGTTCTAATTCTTCTAATGGATCCAAACAAAAGACTTTGGTTTAATGTGTATGTATTTTGAGCCGTGCCCCCTCCCAACCCTCCAGTTTAATTTCCGTCCTTCACAGGAGATGAATGGAGTGTGAAGCGGGTCATATCTCAAGCACTGACACATGGGTTACAGATAGAACTCACAGGCAAGAGAGGCAGCCAGTCTGTAGATTAAATGAAAGCAGTTCTGAATAGATGGGAGGTCAGCACGGGCTAGCTTTGACATTTGATAGGACTTGTGATCAATCAGCTCTTTCTTGGGTTTTTCCAGGTTTCCTGATGACAATGATTCTAAAAACAAAACAAAAAAAAAAAAAAAAAACAGATGGGGCTTGTTGAAAAGTGCCAGAGCAGCACTAGATTGTGTAATAAGATAGATATTAAATATTACCAAAAGTGCCAGTGCTGTTTAAAGCAGCCGTCAAATCCCAATACCCTGCTTCAATCTGACTGGTATTTTCAGAGTTTGCCTTTGCCCCTATGGAAGTTAGCATTCATTAGTGGCGGGCAGCTGCAATCATTTCTTCCCTCTGTGCATTATATCACTGAGCTTTGGGAAGTGTCCAGAAGCATGATAGTGAAGCCAGATTGTGTGTGGCACTGAAGAGCTAGACAGTAAATCTTGGGGAAAACTAATTAAAATACTACTGGTAAACAGAGAGGAAGGCTGGGATGATTTCCCTGGCTGTGTGGAAAATTGCCCTCTGCTCAGTAATCTCCTCCAGACGTGACTTATCCATGGGGGGTCATAAAAACACTTCTGAAGAGCAAATGCTGTGCTTTTGGCCTGGGCCAAATTTCATCAAATGGAAAAATTTCCCAGAGAGAGAACCTTTAACTGCCTATAATGTCGTCTCCCACTTTGCATTATACTAGGGGAACATTGCACTCTACTAGTAATACAGGGGGGGATTTTCAAAAGCACCCAGTGTTGACCAAATCGCAATGGGAACAAAGTTAGGCCAGGACAGCACTGTGCACTTTTGAAAATCCCACCCTATGCAGTGTATATATTTTCAGGCACAAATGAGAGCTCTTGCCAGGAAAGTGTGCATCCGAAGGGGATTGTTTTTGCCAAGTGAGGCAACCTCTGTTCTTGGTAAAGGTATGAGAAAGTTGGTGTTTTTTCTTTTCATGGGGAAAAAAACAAACGGATTCTCCAGTTTCTCATTTTCCTCTGTGCAAGCAGGGGCATTCTGGCACATAGGGGTTTTCACAGGTTAAGGGGAATGCAACAAAGGCAAGAGGGTTGGGGTTAGCAAATCCCGATTGCAGAATGAGCCACACCTGGGAGAGATCAGTGATTGCCCTGAAGAGAGCAGTAAGAGGCTTCCAATGAAGCTGGGGGGAAACTCAGGAGAGAGTAGAGAGTTTGTGAAGGGATCCTGCTGGAGAGACCTTGAGATTCAGGAGTTGTTATACTGAGAAGCCCAGGAAGCAGGAGGCTCCTGAGGAGAAACCTGGATGGAGGCTGGGTCTAGAAGCTGGGGGGCCTAAAAGCTAGTGCCAGAATGCTATGCTCTAGCTAGGAAGAGCTGGAAAGACAGGCTGTGAGAACAGAGAGGGACAGAAGAGCTAAGATACCAGAGCTAAGCATGGACTGTTGTGTAGTGATGCCCTTTACCTTGGGACCCTGGGGACTGGTAAGAATTGTTTCTGTGATTAAGCCAGCCCCAGGCCTGGTGTGGTATTATGCAAGGGAAAGCCTGGGTATTGTTCTTAAGGGGCCCAAAAGCAGGGTCTAAAGGGGGCAGTGCCTACCAAGCAACTCCAGGCCATGAGTGGGTACTTAGTAAATGACTATCCTGCTACAAGAAGACATTTTTTTTGTTGGAGAGCCTGATACAAATATTGGCAGGGGTCACTGGTTTAGGGGAAGCTGAATGAGAGTGCTTCTTTTCAGACGTCGAAAGAAAGAAAAATAGCTGCTAAGAAACATGTTGATGATAGGATCCAGGGATGTGAAGTGGCTAAGCACTCAATAGAGGGATAGGAAGGATGGTAAAGTGGGTAGCGCACTGGGCTAGCACTCAGTTAAATTGCTGGCCACAGACTCTCCTTTGTGGCTGTGCGCAAGTCACTTATCGCCCTTGTGCCTCCTCGAATGGGGATAGGCGTTTCCTACCTCACAGGGGTGTCCACTACTGTGAGACAATTGGATAGTGCAACGACAAGGGGCCATATAAGCCCCTAGATAGAACAATGCCATCTATTGGGGCACCCGTTCATCAGAGCACTCAAACACATGCATACACCTAATTACATATTTAAGTGCTAGGTTTATTCAGCAAATGTTGAGAAATCCCTGCCACATAGCCAAGGGGTTAAGGGGGAATAAATGGCAAAATTGAGTGAAGTTGTGATTTTGCACTTTAGCGAGCAGGGATGTGGCGCCTCTAGGGTTAAGACCTGAGATCTGGAATCTCAATGGAATTTAGACACCTAACTCCCATTGATGTCAATGGGAGTTAGGTGCCTAAAAACCTGTGAGGATCTGGGCCTGAATGACTGTATATTGTTAGCCATCGCCGCTACTTGCTGTTCAGGGGTGTTTTAGGAAAGCTCTTTAAGGTGAACACATGGCACATGATAATGAGGGGGTAGAATGGAGCTTGGGTTCCTGGTTTCTTTTCCCAGCTGTGATAATCAGTCACTGTTTGACCTTGGACAAGTCACTTAGGCCTAACTTTCCCAGAGGACCCAGTCATTTTGAGTGCCTCAGATTTTGGGTGCACAACATGAGACCCTTGCAGTGCAATTTTTCTTTCCTCCCAGCAGTACTGAGCATCCACAACTCCAGCTGAAGTCACTGGGAAGTACTAGTGCTCAGCATCCATGTCTTAGTCACCCACAAACAGACACACTAACATCCAGATGGGTCTTTTAATACTGAAGGGCTTTGTTCCTGTGTAACCATCTGTACTATGGGGGTAGTAACAATTACTTACCTCAAAAGGCCATTGTGATGTTACTCATTTCAGATCTGTAAAGACCGGAATTGCCAAGGTAGCATAGGAGATTTAGGAGCTCAACTCCTAGTGAATGTCCATGGGAGTTGTCTAATTTCCGTAAGCTGATTTGAAAATCCCAGCCAAAGTGCAAAGAGATTGTTAGCATTTATTCACTGCCTTTCATCCCACAGTCATTTTGAAATTACTCTAAAGTGTTACTAGGTGCTGTACATGTCCAGTGCCAGTATTTTGTGAAGTGCTGTCGATGAACCAGGTTACTCAACTGCTTGCAAATCTCTGAATCCCCTCTTGACTCTGCATCTTCCTTTCATTTTAGCCCTTTGACCTACTCTCCATCATGTCACTTGTCTCTTCCACTGTGTTTCCCCCACATCTCTAAGATGTTTCTCCTCCATGATAGAACTTTCCCTTTCTCTCCCCGTCAGTCTCTTGTGTGTGCTGTTACACTGATTTTTGCTTTGTTGAGTTTGGCTTTCTTCATGATCTTTAACTAGAATCTTTCACTTTGCCAGTCTGTCTTCTCAACTGCTGCATATGTGTTTTACCTCTGACTACTTTCAGCCCACAATCCTGACATCTGAGGCCCTACGTGTGTTTAGCACATTGACTACCAAAGGCATTCAGTTTCCTGACTGTCTTCACTCTTAAAGGAGACCAGTTCTCTGATGTTTATAGCAACATCAGCAGTTTTCAATTCTCCTGGAATGCCCTCTTGTTCCATAAGACACTCAATCCACCTTCAAAGATACCGCTAAGGCTTTTTCTATATTTAGAGATCTGCAGATGGTAAATTATTCTAACAACATTTCCCATTCTGTTCCTAGTCCAAGGATTGGCTCTGCTAACAAAAGGACAACAGCAAGGAAGTAGGTTGAATTGCTTCCTGGGGGACTGTCTGTCTCTGTGTGTGCTGCTGAGCTATTTTTTAAGAAACTTTATGGAAGTGTTTAAAAATAAAACCCAGCCATTAAAAATGCTGTAGCACTGACAAATGCAGCAAGACATGAGGCAGAAGAAAAAGGAATCATTTGGTGGAGTTGATTTTTATTGCTACAATTTAGCAAAATATGTCTGAGGGAAGCAAGAATGGCCCTTTTGAATTATATCGTACATTTATTATATGGCCTGTGGGACAGAGGAATGCTTTAGGCAGAATGCTAGCTGCAGAATCTTATACAATAGTCACAGCTCTGTTTGCTAGAGTGCTGAAGAGCCCTTTCTCTAGGAGAGTCCAATGTAATTAGAGCCATTTCTTTCCTCTGAGATTTGTCCTTCTTAAAGCACCTTTTGACCTGAACACCTGGTCTAAGGTAAACCAATTTGTCACTGCTATGTCCCATTACCCACTACATGATATAACCTTTGAAATACTGGCATTTTGTAGTATGTGCTTAAAAGTATTGCTATGAGCCAGATTTTCAAAAGAGCCCACCTGGCATATAGAATTTCTCATTGTTCTCAGTAGGAGCTGGTAGGTCCTGGGAACTCTTGAAAATCCAGGGATTTCATTTAGGTCCTTAAATGGGAACTGAGTTGCTTTGAAAATTTGGACAAAAATGTTTGTTTCTCAGTTACTCCATGGTTTGTTGTTTTGATTTAACATAAAGAAATATAGTATAAACTTGCTAATACAGTAAGCCATCCATATGTCCCCATTTCTTCACAACATTTCAACAGCAGAGGCTGTAGTGTGTTGCCATGTTAATAACACTTCTATTTTTTTTAATATACTACAGAACACTTACTATCATTTTATGAAATCTTGTCATTGAACTGAATTATAATTGTCTCTATGTATATAACCCACATATGTCCTGGGTGTGGTGTTTTGTCCCCTCTAATGGTACTGAGACCACTTAGCGATTAATGAGTCTGCTACAGCCTAAGCTAACAAGCATGTGGCTTTTAGCCCATGCAGTAGAGGTTCAAGCATTTAGCTCCAGAGGTCCCAGGTTCAATCCAGCCTGCTGACGATCAGGGTTTGTCAGTGTTATATGTATGTATATTATATATATACACATACACACACCAATTTGGACATTATATAAAATTAGATTCAAAATGGAAAAGTTACATATGGGGGGAATTAATCTAAAAACAATGGAAAGAAGCAGTAATGCTGCAAGAGAACTAGAAGTGACTGTGGACAGCAAGTTAGATGTGAATTTGCAATATGGTATGTTTGTAAAAAGGCCATTGTGATTTTGGGTTGTGTATGCAAAGGCATCACCTCGTAGAAGGAGGAGATCATAGTCAATTCTCTCTATGGTTCTCATGACCACACTTAGAACACAGTCTTCAGACCTAGACACTATGTTACCAGAAAGATATTGCTGCTGAAGGGAACTCAAAGAGGAGAACAAAAATTATCAAGTAGCTGGAGGGATTGGTTTCTGCAGAATCATTTAAAAGAACAAGGAGGGAGGTATGATTAGATGTAACAGGATAACACTAAGAAAGGAAAATTTAAAATTATGTCGGAAAAGCATTCCTAATATTTGGAACAATCTCCCAAAGGAAAATGTGGGAGCCTCATTGCTTGGTACTTTTAAAACTGGACTGGAGAAGGTCCTAGAAAATGTACTGTCCTAAACAAATTATATGGCAAATAGTGAGAGAGATTTTCCATTTCTAACTTCTATGGTCCGGCCTCTAGTGTTTAACATACATGGCTTGGCAGTAAGTTTCATGTGTTCCTGTTAATGCTGAGAACATCTTCATTTTGTGTGTTGATGATAATGTGATCCATATCATATAGCATCAAAAGAAACAATGGAAGCCAACCTGGGAGAAGTGAATATTTATTTCGCACTTGCCCTTGGGTAGAAACTGATGGCAAATGTTCTAGAAGCAACACACTAGATACCATCTTGTCTTTTATGTAAGTGTACTGATTTATCTCTTAAGGAAGGTGGTGGAAGCCCCATCATCATTAGAGTCGTTTAAAACTAGACTGAACAAAGCACTCAGGAATATACTCTCGGGCAAAATAATGCATTGTGGGGGGATGGATGAGATTAAACAACAGGTCTTATCCGGTTCTAACTGTGTATCTACAGTTTTAATCACAGTGTTTAGATCAGGGAAACTGGAGTCAGGAGACATTGTCTTTCCCCTGTTGGCTCCCTGTGCAATCTTCGTCAAGTAGCTTAAGCTATAACGATCAACCATGAATGCCTGAAGCTCAGCAGCTCTGAAAATCAGGCCATTAATTTAAGAGCAGCACCCAACTCTAGGCACCTACATTAGAATATGATAACCTTACTCTCCATAGGTCTGTTTCCCCTCTCTTCCCAAACAGAGACAGGAACAATCAGTCTGCAATGTTTAAAATATAATTTTTTTAAATACATATATTTGAAATACTTAACTATATATAGTTTTATAGCATTATTGTATTACTCAGTAAAATCCATGGACCAAATTCTGAGGGTATTTTTTCTCAGTCTTTACTTAGACAAAATTTCAATCAATGGGATTATTGCCTGTGTAAGAATTGTGCAAAAATTGCATAAGATTGTAGCATTTTCTCAGTGCAAAATATTTTTGCAACAGTAAAGTATCTAGTTAACTGTCAAGATGGCAAGATAATCACTTAGTTGGTAAACTGGCATAACTGAAACAGATTTGGCCTGAAATTGTATTTTATCAATTGGTGTGTGTTGCAATTTAAATCTTTTCCACAACAAGGAAACAAATCTTTTTAAAATATATATTCAAATCACTATTTATTATTCTAAGCATAAGTACTGCATTCTGAGCTGTAAATCTTTTTTTAAGATCCCAAGATAAAATATTACAGCAAAACTACTATGTAAAAAATCACTAGTTTAATCATGGTAAATTATAGAATTTTTGTATGTGGCATTTATAGGGCACTATTTCTTTTTGACTGAAATAGCACATAGCTGATTTAGATGTGGCTACTTTTGTATAGATGGGGTTAATGTAATGTTGTGAAAATATATCTTGTTAGATAATTAGTTCTCATGTGTTTATATGGATGTATTGTTTAGATGGTTGTAAATAAACCTCAGATGGTACTTGCAGGTACCAGCAAATTACCTATTGGATAAACAAATAATTCAGTCCCCTCTGGTGTTAATTTTACTCTAAAACACTGAGCTACATAAAAGTCATTTGTGTATTAAAAAATAAAAAAGTTCTACAGGTCGTAATCTCTTTAATTAGAAACTAGAGCTGTCAATTAATCGCAGTTAACTCACACGAGTAACGCAACAAAATTAAAAAATTAATAGTGATTAATCGCAATTTGAATCACACTGTTAAGTAATAGAATACCAATTGAAATTTATTAACTATTTTGGGTATTTTTCTACATTCATATATATTGTATTTTGTGTTGTAATAGAAATCAGTGTATATTATTTTTATTACAAATATTTGCACTGTAAAAATGATAAACAAAGAAATTGTATATTTCAAATCACCACATACAAGAACTGCAGTGCACTCTCTTTGCTGTGAAACTGCAATTTACAAATGTAGATTATGTTTGTTATGTAACTGCACTCAAAAACAAAACAATGGAAAACTTTAGAGCATACAAGTCCACTGAGTCCTACTTCTCGTTCAGTCAATCGCTTAGACAAACAAGTTTGTTTACATTTACAGGAGATAGATAGTGCTGCCCACTTCTTATTTACAATGTCACTAGGAACTGAGAAAAAGCGTTTGCATGGGACTTTAGTAGCTGGGATTGCCAGGTATTTATGTGCCAGATATGCTAAACGTTCATATGCCTCTTCATGCTTTGACGACCATTCCAGCAGCATGCTTCCATGCTGATGATGTTTATAAATATCTTGCTATGCTGACTACAACAGTACCACGTGAATGCTTGTTCTCACTTTCAGGTGACATTGGAAACAAAAAGCGGACAGCATTATCTCCTGCAAATGTAAACAAATGTGTTTGTCTGAGCAATTGGCTGAACAAGAAGTAGGACTAAGTGGACTTGCAGGCTCCAAAATTTTACATTGTTTTATTTTTGAATGCAGTTATTTTTGTACATAATTCTACATTTGTAAGTTCAACTTTCATGATAAAGAAATTTCACAGCAGTATGTGTATTAGGTCAATTGAAAAATACTAGTAAATCAAAAATAAATATAAAGTGAGCACTGTACACTTCGTATTCTGTGTTTTAATTGAAATCAATATCTTTGAAAAATATAGAAAACATCCAAAATATATTTAAATAAATGGTATTTTATTGTTGTTCAACAGTGTGATTAATCACAATTAATTGTTTTAATTGCTTGATAGCCCTATTAGAAACATATTTTTTTACTCACTTGTAAGTGATCACTACAAAACCAATGGGGCCAGATCCTCATCTGAAATAAATCAATGTGTGATTGAAATCAATGGAGTAATGCCAGTTTACACCAGCTGAGGAGGTGACCCAGTGGCTCTCCATTGGGTGACTTGTTGTGACTTTATTGATATAATCTGGAACCAAATAGAACATGATTGCAACCAAGGTCCTGTAGTGGCACCAAATCTTATGTAAAGGGGGTCATATAAGGTATCTAAGATCAGGTTATGGATTGCTGGTTATAATTATGCTGTCTATATGTATGTATCATTTTGTAGTTGAAGTTATAAGTATTGGCTCTATACTGTCTGTATTTCAAATTTGTGCTGTGCTTCTGGGAAATATCCCAGACAAGTTGATGTTAGCTCTGCCTAGCCTGCTTGATGGCCCATTAAGGACCATCAGCTATACAATTGACTCATTGAGAGAAGACAAATACGCCTTGTAACTCAGCAAAGTATGCAAGGACTTGCCCATGTGACTCCAGACTTCATTTTGCTGTAATTTTCCACAGTAAGGACAAAGAGGTTCTTACACCTGGAAAAGCCTATATAAGGCTGATGCCTCATCTCTATCTTGTCTTCAATCCTGCTTCTTACCTCTGGAGAGACTTTGCTACAAACTGAAGCTCTGCACAAAGGACTGATGACCCATCCCAGCGGGGGATGTACTCCAGAGACTTGATTTAAACCTGCAGTTTATTCCATCACTGCTACAAGTCTGAACTAAGAACTTTGCCATTACTGTATGTAATTGATTTCATTTAACTGATTGTAGCTCTCATCTTTAGATTTTAGATTCTAAAGGATTGGCAACAGCGTGATTTAGGGGTAAGATCTGATGTGTATATTGACCTGGGTCTGGGGCTTGGTCCTTTCGGATTGAGAGAACCATTTTCTTTCATTGGGGTGTTGGTTTTCATAACCATTCATCCCCAGGACGAGTGGGACTGGTGGTGATACTGGGAAACGGGAGTGTCTAAGGAAATTGCTTGTGTGACTTGTGGTTAGCCAGTGGGGTGAAATCAAAGTCCTCTTTGTCTGGCTGGTTTGTTTTGCCTTAGAGGTGGAAAAACCCCAGCCTAGGGCTATAACTGCCCGGTTTAAGCATTTGGTCCTGAATTGGCACTCTCAGTTGAGTGCCACCAGAACTGCATCGTCACACTTGTTTCCTGTGTTATGTAGGAGGACAGACTAGATAATCACAATACTCATTTCTAGAGTTAGAGCTATGAATGTAAGAAATTCTACCCTGAGCTAGGAGAGTGCATCTTCGAGCGAAATAAACTGAAAGCTTACACCTTTCTGAGGCAGGGATCATCTTTTTGTTGTGTGTTTATACAATGTCTGACACAATGAGGTCCTCCTTCATGACTAAGTGCCTAGGCACTACCTCAGTAGACATCAGAATGAGAATGTATCTGTGCACCTGAGGGCGGAATTGGGCCTATTGTGTGAACAAATCGAAACAAAATTCTAAGATGTTTGGTGAAACCTTTGTTTGGAACTGAAAGTATTCCTCAGGTTGCCCTTTACCCCTATATAGTCTGGTCGTAGAAGGTCAATGTGCTTATTCAGGTAAGGCAGGCAGCCTTGATACCTGTGACGTGACATTATATCTTCTGTTCCCTGACTAAATGTTTTAGGTTACCAAGTCATACAGCACAAATTGTAAATTTTAAATACTTCAATCACATAGGAAATTTAAAAAATTGCATTTGGTGAATATTAAAGTGTACACTTCCTTATTCCTGGACCTTCACATCAGTGGAGCTCGTGCCTTCAAATGTGCAGGGGAAGTGAATGTGAAATGGTCACCAACCCAGGAGAATTGAAAACCACTTCTGAGTTTAAACGAATATTCACAAAAATTTTCCCTACTATGCATTTTGCTCCAGTAACAACTTTTACACACTGCCATCCCAAACTGGATTTAGACTGGCAACTAACAAGTTATACTCTTTATAGCCATTATCAGTCACTTTGATCCATCATTCCCCTGCCCAGTTCTGTACGTGAAAATTGTTATCCATTGTTCGCATAAGAGCTGAATGTGATCTGTGTCCGTGCTTGGCTACAAAGCAGCTAGAGAGAAGTCTAAGGGAAAACTCTAGACTTTTGAATGTACCTCGATCAGGACTTGGTGGAAGTTTGGAGCTGGAGTTGAAATTTGCAGCTCGGGCTCTTTGCTGTTAAAAATAAATCTTTGGGCCACATCTTCTTCTTTCCAGTGCTGTGAGGAGGAGAATGACCAATGGCAGATGTAGCCTTTGCTCTAAGAGTTCTGCCAGCTAGGGTAGGGGAGAAGGAGAGATATTACTCGCTTTATCTTAGCCCCTAGATATAGAGGTCTAAGCCAGTTTACCCCACCCACTGCAAGGCACGGTGCCAAAGAAGTAGCTAATATGAACATACACACACAAAGGAAATGGTTTCCCTGGCAATAAGAACTACATAAACTCTAAGAGAACAATTCCACACCCAACTCAAGTTTCCTTTCACGTTGGTGGTTGTATATACACATCACAGTCATGTACAGATAATGAAATACCTAGCTGCTCGTGAGGACAAACTGTACCACAGGGAAATCACAACAGTTCATAAACAAGCTCCTGAAGAAAAAGCACAGAGCTGGATTCTGTCTTTAGATCTCAGTGGGGTTGCACTGAGGTAAAGGAGGGCCAAATCTGCCCCAGAGGGCACTCCCTGACTCCAGAACTGTGACACATTTCATAGTTGTTTCCCTCACTAATGGTTTCATTTGTCTGCAAAGCTGACATAAAGCTGCACAAAATCATAATCCAAATTATTTGTCACTCTGGGCTAGAGTCTGGGCTGTATCTCTGGAGAAGTGCAGCACAGAAAATGCAGCCCCAAGGAAGAGCAGCAAAGGTGACTTTCACAACTTTGCAATCTCTGGATTCTGAACTGTTGTGAAGGCCACCATGGGTAAGTTATGGCAGCCCTGTGGCTGGCGCTAACTTATGGAAACCTCTGATGGGCAGTGGCTGGGCTGCAAGTACTACAAACAAGCCTTCTCCTGGTCTATCCCTTCATGCCCCTATCTGCAGTTTAGGGCTTGCAAAAGGCAGCATAGGGCCTCCTACATTCGCTTTACACTGATCCTACAGCAAGGAAATTCTTTCCTGTCCCTGTAGCATATAGGAGTCAGAATTGTCAGTCTGTGGAAGGAAGCCTTTATCATAAATACAGTACAGCACAAAAGATCTGGTTTCTGCTCAGATGAAAAACTGCTTCACCTTCCTGACAGTCTACAATTTCTCCTGATGGTGATGATGCCTTGCACAATGACAATCTTCATTCATCTTTTCAGCGAGCAGAGTTAAGAGTTCATTTTTTAATCCCCTTGGCTGTATTGAAGGCACATTAAAGCCCCTCTATGCTATTTAAACACAGTCCTCCATTAGGAGCTATTTAAACAGTGTTTGCTTTCCCTGCTCCAAACCTTCCTTGTGTGGAATCTTTCCAACACTTTGTGTGACATGAGCCAGCTCCTAGTCTTAGACATACTGCACTGTCCATATCGACAAACAGAAAGCTAATTAACTAAGCCATCAGTCAGGCTGCTTCCAAGATGGTATTGATGATTTCAAGGTTTAAATGTCATCTTTTGCCTTTCCAGGTCACTAAAGCTCTGTGTCATTGTCATGTGCAAAAAAAAATCTGTCCGGAGAGCACTTTGAAATACTACAATTTTTCTTTACATTCTTCATTTACTAGGCTATTTGTATCAGCCAGCTTATCTTCATCTGCAAGCAGGTCCTAAAGTTTTTTGTGGTGTCTAGAGTTTGTGCTGGCAAAATCCAGTTTGGTCTCAGATTTGTTTTGCAGGTTTTGCTCAATATTTTTGCTATGTTCAAAAAAAAAATCAAAAGCTTCTTGTTACTGCAGGTGCAAAAACCACATTTTTGCTTTACAAAGCTCTTTTGATTGTGACAAAAGTAAAATGATACTACTTTTCAGCTGGGACAAATATAGGAAGAAGGATGATCCATATGGTTAATGTGCGGCATTGTGATATAGACAATTCCATTTCCATTTCTTTCCATGTCACTGTTGATCTAATCAGCAAATTATCCCAAACTTGGGGGAAAATGATATTTTTCTCTTGTAAAATATGCACTGATGGTTTGCTATAGTGCTGGCTAGTGCTTTATCTCAAGTCTAACAAATCTTTTGAGCAAGAAAATTCTCCCTCAAGCCTAGCAGATATCTACTGAATCACTGCATTTAACTATTTCTCTGCAGCCTCTGCGGTCAGCAACTTTGGCAGCAAACACACACAGTCTTGCAGACATCAGATCAGAAGGCTAAATCCTCAGCAGGTGTAAATTTGCATCTTTCCAGTGGGAGAGAAGTGGATGGGTGAGGTTATGTGGTCTGCAATGGGCAGGAGGCTAGATTAGATGGTAATGATGGTCCCTTCTCACCTTAAAGTCTCTGAGTTTAATGGAGCTACTCTGATTTCACACAGCTGAGGGTCCGGCCCAAGGTATGTTTATCTAGGTTTTCTTCACATAGGGGAATGTACATATCTGAGAGGTACTTGACAGCATGCAGATGACGCAAGCTATAGTTATGGGCTATAAACAAGCTGGACACACATTTCTCTTCAACAAAAAAATTCCTTGTTTCTATGCTTGCATTTTTTCCACTGAAAATGGATTCCAAGTGCAAATGTGAAGATCAGGATCTTAACTCTGTGATAAATAAGTTCTATTTTTCCAGTCCTTAGAATCCCATAACTTAAGGTAATACAGACTCCCCCGTAACGGGGCATGACTTGCCCCTGCGGCGCCTCCTTCTGTCATCCTGGGAATTAGCTCTTTTTCCAACCTTGGAGCGCCCTCTGCAGGCCAGTATCTCGCCTTTCACTGGCCCCGTGTCCCTCCTGGACCCCGGTGCTCCTTTGCCTGGGGTGCTGCCCCCCTGTAGCACCCCGCAGTCTCGGTGGATCTCCCCTCCCCTAGCCCCACTTTTCCTCAGTCTTAGGCTACTGCCAGTCACCATCTAGCCCCCGCTCACTGGGGCAGACTGCAGTATAATTACCACTCATCATGGCAAGGAAGGTTTGGATCTGCTGCCTCTGCCTACCCTTAGGCTGCCCCGTTGCAACCCCAGTACGTTTTCAGTCCTTAACAAGGCCGGCAGCCTAGGGGGTTTCCAGGCCAGAGCTCCCCAGCTTGTCTGGCCTTTCCCCAGCCCCACTCCACTTTAGGTACTTGGTTTGGCTTCCCAGTAGCCAGGCCCTTCTCCCTCTAGAGACCGAGAGAGACAATAGCTCCTGCCCACTGCCCCCTTATAAGGGCCAGCTGGGCCCTGACTCGGGCATGGCCACATCTGAGGCTGCTTCCCCAATCAGCCTTTCCCCAGCCACAGCCCTCCTTAGGGCTCTTTTTTAATCCCTCCAGGCAGGAGCGGGGTAACCACCCCGCTACACCCCCAGATCTTTGCCCACCACTCTGTGGGTGTATAGGGGCTAGAGGCAGTAGAACCTCAAAGCAGAAGCTTAATCTAGGCTTCTGTGTAGGAAAAGTCAGGGATGTAGTAGACCTGGGCGAAATGTTTCATCCAGAATTTCTTTCATGGAAAAATGCTAATTTGAATTGTCCAAAACATTTCACCAATTTGTGTCAAATTCACCAGCTTGTATGAGTTGAAAACAAACAAATTCCCCCCACATTGAAACATTTTGCTTTGACATTTTCAAAATGAAACATTTGGATTTTTCAGTTCAACACAACTTTTCTCTTGGACCATTTTGTTGGACCCAACAAATGGAAACATTTTCATTTGTGCCTGATATATCTTTAGCTGATTGGTCAGTTCATTGGCCAATCTGAATATCAGCCAACGAATATTCAGATTGGCCAGCAAACTGACAAATCAGTTCTTTCCACAGCTGTGGTGACACATGGCCAATAGGTCAGTGACTAGACAAATCCTCACTTTGGGGCTGAGCCAGGCAACATGCCCTGTAGTGGCACACATGGGACTTCTATGTGGGTGCTTTGCCTGGATTCCATTCCCAGTACCCATAGAACTCTTCTGCATGAAGCTCATTCACACTGGCTGGGTACATAATGGAAGGCTTGGATTATGTGACATTTAAAATAGATTAAAATCTTATTTACCTTATTGAGTCAGACCTGAAGCTAGGAGTGTTGGCCCCGGGGTAAAACACATAGGTCGCTGGCCCAATGGGAGTCAGTGCATCCAGCCAGTTCCAGCAGATGCTTAAGATTTACATCATTATAAGTGACACCTCGTCAGCTCTCCAGGAGGGTATCTGGCTACTTTCAGGGAGGTTTAGATGCTTCCAGGAGACCTTTGGATAAAGGTTAAAAAAGTGACTCTCAAGCAAATCCTTGGTCCTGACCAAAAATAACTCAGATGTTTGCAAGGGAGGGAAAATACTTTGGAGGTGGGATCTTTTCTGAGAAATTCATCCTTGAAAGATGATATGAGTCTCCTGAAAAGGTTATTATCTTTAGCAACAAATCCTTCAGCAGGGTTTTTTATACCTCAGACAAAGAACAGGCACAATCAAAGGACTGTAAGATCTTTTTTGCTGCTTCTATGCTGTTCCCTTTCATTTTTGCCATCCACAGAAACTGCCACAGCTCCCTGTATCTGCTGTGGGAGATACATCAAATAGAAGGCAAAGGATCGGCAATCTTCACGTGAGGAATGAGGCAGAGTAAGGGCTCTGCTTGAGTGCTACATTTCTGCATTAATATTCTTGCTCATGCAAAAGTTTCAATAATAAATGTAGATGACCCAGAGAAGACCCGAAAATGCTAGTGCCGTATAGACTGTGAGAGGGCTTGAGAGGTATATAATGACATGAACTTTGGTCTACCCCAGTGGTTTTCAACCTGTGGTCCACAAATGAAAAAAGGTTGTAAACCACCAGTCTACCCTATCACTCAGTCAGACATCTATCTTGAGTAAGGTTCTGTCATGCATAGTACAGGCGCACTAGCGCAGAAGGGTTGTGTTGCCCTCAGGGTCCCAAGAAATATTCTGGCAAGCTGGAGTCAGACAGAATTCCTTCAGGGCTGCTCAAGTGCTCATTACCAGAGTGGTAGCTATGCCATATTTAGAGAAGGTGCAGTTGGCCTCCTTCCTACATGTCCAAGTAACTTCCTTTACCCTCTTGTCCTCAGTGCAGGGATACAAGATGCTGAGTCAGGAGGCTTCTCCTCCTTGCAAGCACCCATCAGAATCTGACTCCTTTCTGCTAGAAAGCTGTGCCCAGAAAGTACAGAATGTGAGGGCTAGTGCTTAGGAAATGGAGGGTCTTGGTTGTAACTGAGGCATTAACTCTGGGACATTGGGCATGTTCATGTTGTGTCTCTGTCAACCCTGCTGGAGAACTGGGGACAAAAGTGGTCCTCCTGAAATCACATATGGCATCTCTTCAGAGCTGTCTAGGGTACATATATTCCTAAATTTTCACTCCCCACTATGTCAACTCCTCACATACACACTCCGAAAATGGCCCTGAGGATTTTTCTGCCTCTGCCTATTTTCCTTTGGTATAACTTGTAAAGTGAAATATGTTTATTCAAATAAACACAACTTCCTCTCCCTCTCACTTTCCTATGTGTACTAGATACAGTAATGTCAGTGAGCATTACCTTGGTCTACCGAGAAGAATCAGTATCAACCTGGTATTCAGTCCAATTTATTCAGCATGAATTAATACTGGAAATAGAATTTCAGACTCTGATACTGTTTTAAAAATGTGCATTTGCTTTGTGATGCCTTTACATTAAGGGGCTATTTCTAGAATCGAGAGATTGGTTTTCTTCCTGCTGGCAAACAGAATTCATCACTCCCTAGTAGTAGATGGCATATTTTTGTAAAGAGAAGTCAGCTGCACAGACAAATACAGTCGCTGTCAAATGAAAAATGACAGAATAATATCTATGTTCACTGGGCAGGCTAAGACAACACAATTGATGGCTTTGTGATGTTTTGGAATATCATGACAACACAGTGGAGGGGTTTATGAAAGTCAGCAGCACAGCAACGCTTTTTGTACATTAGAGGTTTTCACTGTTAAAGAGGCTTGTTTGTGCCCTTTTTATAACCAAGCCTTTATGCCACTGGTGGGCCAAATTCTGCTCTGTGTTGTTCCAGATGTTTGAAGGTAATAATTCAGAGCACATTTTGGCTCAGTGGTGTGCCAGGTGACTTTCCTCTTGTGCTTTTAAATTACTCTTTCAATACCTCACCTGGAATAGTTGGTCTTATTGGCAGTTTGAAGGCTTTTGGCTTTAGGAGTACCAAATGATTTTTGGGTCCTGTCTGGTTTTTATTTCTGTGCAGCACAGTCCTTGGGGGAGACAGCATGGCATCTGCTTGGTGAAAGTCACTTGATTTCAGGTTTTTTATGAACTCAGATCAGGCTCACAAATTCCCATCCTGCTTGGGCTCATTTATTGTTTAACATCAAAACCAGGCGAAACTTGACAGAGTTCACCAAGCTTTGCTTTGAGTTTTTGGGTTCGTTAAAGGCCAAGCAAGACACCAAGGAAAATTGGGGTGCATGAGACGTGAACCCCTGTTCAACAAGAACAAATTAAATCTTTGGCTGATCTCATTCTCAAGTGACATGGCTAAGTGTCACCCAGCTCAGCTGCAGCTGTGGAAGTGTGTAAGTGGAATTTATTTTGCTTTTCTTTGGTTCAGGTTGCTCTTCAGCTTAACATAACGAGTTTGATCTTGCTTACTCTCATTCTGATTAATGGCTGCAAATTGATAGAAACGTTTGTCAGAATGCAGTGTCCTATAGACCATTACCCTGTAATTCATGAGGAGTTGACAAATCCATTATACTTCATAGCACTGACTGAGATAGGAACATGCTGCTAAGCCTCTGGGTTGAAATGCATAATGGTTCACTGTTGTAGCAGCACAAACCATGCACAATTTTTTTTTGCCTGCAACTTACAAATCATAAATGATGTGGCTTTATCATAAGCCTCTCTACTAAAAAGGTAAGCAGATAGCTTAAAAGATGATAATGGTACCGTTAGAAATTTAGAAATGCTTATGTTTCGTGATGGCATGAGAGGGGCCATCTGCAGATACAGATATGACACTCTTTGAAACACCCAGAAACAACTTGATTCATATCAAATGATAAGAGATACTCTGTAAGAAAGAGTAGCTCTCTCTCTTTTGTGTGTGTGTGTGTGCAGAAGATAGTGTCTACGTATAGCATCTTTCACTGAAAATAATCTATTGATCTCAGATACCAAAGGTTTACAGATGTCAAGGTATTGTACAGTAACACTGGAATGTAGTAGACATTTTTTCACGTATCACTGATAGTCTCCTTTGTCTTGATGTCTGTTTTATTTTTAAACACAGGACAGGTCTTACATATGCCCATAGGCATTGTCATTTCATTCTGTTAACCTATTTCTTACTTGAAAGATGTATCCAAATATGCCCAACAGTACTGAACTTCCTGTGAAGTAAAGACATCTTGCACCAGACTGAACATATCTGTGCATTGTCCACTGGCATTTCTAATGTCAGAAAGTCTCTCTCTCTCTCTTTCGCTCTAAGAAATGCCCATTGCCTAGGTATAGTGGTATCATCAGGAAAGTTGCCAATATTGGAGAGCTCTGCAGCCATTCATTTTTGTTCTCTTGGCCAAGAAGAAAAAACATTTACTGATCGCCCATCTGACAATGTCAATAACTCGTATGAAAAGATGCTGGGAAATGCTGTTCAGAGGGAGAGTATTTTTAAATTAAGTAGATACCATTCAGCCTCAGTTTTGTGCCTCCATTATCTAAAATTCCCTCCAGTATCTCATCTGTTTCTCTCTATACCACATCCAGGAGTAACAATTTTGCTTTCACATCTGAGTCACTGGGGTCACAGCAACGTATGTTCCTCCTGAAGAATGAGTCTCACCCTCTAGCTGCACTTCCACACTACAAACAGGATGGCATGCCTGGACACCCAGAGCTGCTTGTGAAAGGAGGAGATGAGGGAAACATCAAGGCAAGCAGGAGGCAAGTGAGACAATAGATTAGCTGAAGGCAGGGAGGATGCTATGACAGGCTAAATTTTGTTAGTAATAAGTAATGCAACAGGCAGGCACAGATATAGGAAAGATCTTTATTGAGCATTCATAGAGGCCAGTTGTACATGTTGAAAGGCCTGAATTTATCCAGTCATACCCTAGCCACAAGCTTGCACTCCTAAGCTCAACATGTGAACAAATTAGGTCCTCCCTGAAACCTGATCCTCTTTCTCAAGTCTCTCCTGTCATACTTTAGGCTTTGGAAATGTGGAAACTTTCTCACGCTTACCCGAACTGATTCTGCCCACGGAAAATTTGTCCCTCCCTATCTGTTTGAAGATCCAAAATAACAGTTACCGTATGTGACCCTACTGTGTAGCTATCCTGGAGTTAATAATTGTACATATTAGACTGATCACATAGCTTGTTCTCATCTCTCCCCCGCCCCCCATTGCTCTGAATATCTTGGAAATAGATAACTGAGTAGGAGAATAATATTGTGCATTTAAATGAAAATTACTGGGGAATTGACAGTTGCTTTGTTTGAACTGTAATGATTCAGAATAATATGTATTTTTTTCTTAAAAGGTATCTTACCTAGTGTTTACACCATATTCTTGCCAAACCTTAATCTTCAGGTGTTCTTAAACTTTGAATTGTAAATCTTTGAATTGTTACATTTCCATTAGGAAACCAATTTCTTTGACCTCTCCTGGAAATGTGGACTGACTAGTTTTTTTTTCTGACTTCACTTTTGGAAGATTACCAGTTATAACTGGGGAAAGGAATATCTCCTTATGTCCAACAAGGTTTTTTGTTCCCCTTTCATTATATAATGAATGTGCAATGGTAATTATTCTGCTTTCGGCCTTTTCCTCTCTCTGTCCACAAATCAATTCATCCACTCAGCAGCCAGTGGAAGGTTCTGCAGCTTAAAAAGGCAGCTAAGTAAAGCACAGGTTAGTAACCAGCACTGGTAACAATAACAGCCCTTACGGAAAATTAATTCTGTGTTCCTCTAAAGTAGCACACGTTGCGCTGTCGGGCTAACCCTCCAGTGCAGAGCCGTAACAAGGAAGTTTTGCACCCGAGGCAAGGGCCGGCTCCAGCTTGTTCGGTGGCAATTCGGCGGTTGGGCCCCTCAGTCCCTCTCGGAAGGAAGGACCCGCCGCTGAATTGCTGCTGAAGAATGAATGAAGCGGTGGCGGCAATTCAGCGGCAGGTCCTTCCCTCCGAGAGAGACTGAGGGAACCTGTCGCCGAATTGCTGCCGATCGCAGCTTTTTTTTCCCCTCCCCTCCGCCCCGCTTAGGGTGACCAGATGTCCCAATTTTATAGGACAGTCCTGATTTTTTGGGTCTTTTTCTAATATAGGCTCCTATTACCCCCAACCCCCTGTCCTGATGTTTCACACTTGCTGTCTGGTCACCCCCACTTGGGCAGTAGAGCTGCACCCCTCAGCTTTGCGTGCCCGAGGCAAGTGCCTCTCTCTCCTTGCCCTTGTTACGGCACTGCTCCAGTGTAACCCCCAGGCAGGTGGGACCCTGACTTTATCTTGGTGTTGATGATCAGACATAGGACGAGAGTTTGCTTCTGATGCTGAGCAGTTTACACGTATAGAATCTAATTTGCTTTCTTGTTCAATGCTCCTGAAAGCGAGATTGTGTGGCCAACTGCTTCCAGATGGAAGGGAATAACCTGTGTGTGCAAAGGATCCCATTCACCAGAAAGGGCCCAGTTTTCTCAGGCATTTGGATGTTTTTCGCAAGGTGCTGAGGGTCATCAGTTCAAATCAATGGAAGAGGAGGGCACATGTCACCTCAGGAAGACTGCTCAGCTGCCTGCAGAGTCAGACTCAAAGGCTCCAGCTCTCAAAAGGCATATATGGAGTTAGTGAAGTGTCGTTAGTATCAGGGAAGTCAGGGGTTAATCACCTCTGTCTCAGCATCAAGCGTAACAGTCTGGTCGGGAATGGTTTTATTTCAGCTATATTTTGCAGGGCAGAAATTAGTAAATAACATTATTCTAAGAGATTTTTTGAGGTGCAGCCAATTTTTAGGAATGCTGGGGCTCGGTCCAAGTAAAACCTGCATGTTTCTCATTGGCCCAGCCTTGTCTTCTGAGATAGCCACAGTGATTGATACAAGAGATAAACAGAAATTGAAATAACCCATGCCTGGAAATGTAAATAAAACACCCTCATTAGAGAGAGGCAGTTGCACAATCAGGGTTCCAAATGCAGCCATCCAATCTCTGAAGCCAACCGTTAAAATGTTGGCTTCAGAGATTGGGTGGCTGCATTTGAGACTCACAGGCCAATTTAGATAAGCTTGTGACTTTAACTGTACAATTCTATATGTGGAAGCCAGGACCAAGTTCTGTTATCACATCCACCAGTATAATTCCAGTGGAGTGTTGCCAGACTTTGCCTTATCCCTGTACAGTTTAAATGCATGGAGAGCCAGAAATCCTAATCAGTCATTATTTCTTTACAAAGGAAACCAGCGGCTTCACCCAACCCCCAGGAATTTGATCCTCATCTCCCCAGTTCTTACTTGACTTCCAGCAGAGCTGTCTGGAGCAGGAGTCATTCCACTTGCCTTGTGACCTGAATAGCTCAGTAGGTAATGCTCACTCAGATAAGCATTGTCTCACCAGCGTATATAGCATTCCTTGACAGGAATGACTCTAGGGGAGTTTCAGATAGTCTAGGAATAGTTTGCTTAGCCACAAGAGCATCATTATAATGGGTTTGGTGCAGTTGTATAACTAATCACATCATAAAAATAGTCCTTGGGGATACTTAGCATTTATATCACACTCATCATCATTAGAGCCAAAAGCATCTTACAAAATGAAATAAATAGAGAGGAAGGACAATTCTGTGGTTACGGCATTGAGCTGTGATTCTGGAGAGCTGAGTTCAATTCCTAGCTTTGCTACAGACTGCCTATGTCACCTTGGGTGAATCACCTCATTTCTTTACCTCCATTCCCCATCTATAAACTGGGCATAGGATATCCTTTCTCCCACCCGTTGCCTGCCTTGCCTATTTAGAATGTAAGCTCTGAAGGGCCAAAGTCTGTCTCTCATTATGTGTATGTACAGTGCCTAGAACAATGAGCTCCCGTAATACAAAGAATAACTAGTATCATTATCCTTGTTTTCCAGATGGGAATGTGAGGGGAGAAGAGGCGCATTGGCTGTGTCAAACAGCTTTTAGGATTGGGGCTTAAATTTCCTTATACTGGAGCTCTGGGTCATGATGATCATTACCCGCTGGGCATAGATTTCAGGATTTGGCCACGTAACAGCAAGTGATACTTCCTGCAAGAGCCTGATGCAAAATATCCTCAGGATGCATTGTTATTTAGTTTCAAAATCCCAGATCTCATTTTTTTTCTTCTTTTTTTTTTTCTGCAGACAGTTATCCCACAAATCACTGGTCTAAGAAATAAAAATCACATTTAATTATCCCGACAGAGGAACTTAAAAATGCAGAACACTTATTAGTGCCATTTTTTTTTTGTAGCTTTGAACTCTAATAGCTTTCAGTAAAGCCCTGGAATAACCTTGGAATGTGTTTCATTATCACTCAGATGGAAACTGCTATCTTATGAATGCAGTTTTAAATTACAGTACATTTTTGTAATTTATAAGTAAGCAACCAGCTGGACACAACACATGAAATTCTATTAAGTGCCTTAGCCAAATTCTGCCCTTAGTTGTGCACATGAAACTCCATGGATACTAATGAGGTTCCATGAGTATAATGGAGGGCTGGATTTCATCCCCTAATTCACTATGATCCTGCATTCTTTGCCCACCTAAAAATAACCCTTAGCACTTTATATGTCCAAAGCACTTTACAAACATTGGGCCAGATTCAGCTCAAAGCAGCCAGAGAAGCAGTTTAAGGATCTGCCTACACTGCAATTAAACACCCCCAGCTGGCCCACGTCAGCTGACTTGGGGTCGTGGGGCTTGGGCTGTGGGGCTGTAAGATCTCAGTGTGGTCGTTTGGGTTCAGGCTGGAGCCTGAGCTCTGAGACTCTCCCACTTTGTGGGTGCCCAAAGCTCTAACCCCAGCCGAAGCTCGAACATCTACACTGCAATTTTACAGCCCTGCAGCCCCAGGAGCACTGAGTCAGCTGACAAGAGCCAGCCGTGAATGTTTAATGGCAGTGTAGGCAGATCCTAAGTGGTTACCTGGTGATTGCCCTTGTGTAAGGGGAAGCTACAGGCAACATGGAGCTGACAAAATTGCTCCATATCATACCCTTCCTGGCCGGAGACTGTGGGGTGCAGTGGGAAATTGACTCAGAATGTGCTACAGTACCTGAAATGGGGAGGAAAAGTGGGAATGAAATTCTTATAGTTGGTCTCATCTCATGTTCTCTGTACTGTGCATGGAAGACAAGGGGATGTCATTCTGCAGCAAATAATGTTACATTAATATGACAAAGCATAGGTGAAATAAATTTTACCACACAAGGCCCACGCCTGCATTTCCTGAAGACGCCAGTCTCCCAGAGCAATGGATTAGCAGTATAGAGCAGATATTTCAAAAAGCCCAACAAGCTTTTCAGCTTATGAGCCAAAGTCTCTTAGAGCAAGATCTCTCTTGTTTTGTAAAGCCAGGTATGTGAGTGTAGGCCAAAGATACTCCCACTGCCTTAAGGCAGACAGTGAGTCATTCTATAGCTTGGATCCATCTGTGCGGGGTCAAAAGATTTCCACCTAGTTCAGTCACAGAATCATAGACTACCAGGGTCAGAAGGGACTTCAGGAGGTTATCTAGTCCAATCCCCTACTCAAAGCAGGACCAATCCCCAGACAGATTTTTACCCCAGTTCCCTAAATGGCCCCCTCAAGGATTGAACTTACAATGCTGGGTTTAGCAGGCCAATGCTCAAACCATTGAGCTATCCCTCCTCCCCAATAATAATAATAATTATTAATAATAATAACAACAATAATAATAATACAGTCCTATGTATCTTCGCCTTCAGTGAGTGGTTCTTTATTTGAAGAAAACAATATATGAGTTAGTCCACAGAACTGCAGTGCAGCTGAAAGCTTCAACTACTACTATGCGTTATTATGACTAAACTTACAGTGCTAAAGTCTTAAACTTTTGGGTTTACTTTACATCAGGGATCAGCAACCTTTGGCATGCCTTTGGGAAATCCGCTGGAGGGCCGGGCCAGTTTGTTTACCTGCATCGTCTGCAGGTTCGGCTGATTGCAGCTCCCATTGGCAGCGGTTCACCGTTCGAGGCCAATGGGGGCTGCAGGAAGTGGTGGCTAGCATATCCCTTGGCCTCCGGCACTTCCCGCAGCCCCCATTGGCCTGGAAAGGCAAACCATGGCCAGTGAGAACTGCGATCAGCTGAACCTGTGGACTCTGCGCATAAACAAACCGGCCCAGCCCTCCAGCGGATTTCCCTGAAGAGCCGCGTGCCAAAGGTTGCCAATGCCTGCTTTACATGTACAGAGCAACTGTTTTAATATGCAATCCATTCTCTCAGCTAACTAATAGAGGACCAAGACAAAGCTGATCAGTCATTTTATGACTTGATTACTGGTACTATGTCGTCATGACCTTAAAAATTAAACGTGCAGAATAGCATGCTGCTCTCAGAGGTAGTCTCATATTCTCCACTACTCCCCACACTTACTGAACCCTATTCCTGCCTGTTCAAGGATGTTTGTCACTTGGGAGCTCCTCAGATTCCTAAATTTTAAAGCCAGAAGGGACAACAGTGGGCATGTTGAACGGTCTGGCAGTAGGGCTGGGAGGGGCCTGGCATCTGAGTAGAATTGGAAGACGTTTCAGTCAGTAAATGGTGGTGATCACTGATGTCTCCTCCCACTGAAAAATGATGAAAATATGTCCATTGATGATCACTTTACAGAGAAGGAAAAATTATGACCTGAGATACTGCAGTTATAGGAAACTGGTGCCCACTATCAGCTCTATCAATCAGTGAATAACAAATTAATATTATGAAATCTGATCCTTATCAAAGAGGCCTAGATTCATTGCTGTACTAAGTTTCCACTTGATTTAGTAGAGGAGTGATGGGGGGGGGGTCTCAGAGAGCCTGTTATAGGGCCCTGATTCTCTTGGTCAGCCTGGGGTCAGTAACCTCAACCAGCCGGCAACAGTCCTCAAGGGACCCTTCACCAGCTAGGGATAGTACTCTGGTCACGCCTTCACCTCACAGCAGCTAGGAGCACATAATGCTGGTTCTGTGCCAGCTGACCACTCCCAGCCTGCTAGGGGAATTCTCACTTAGCCATATCTGGCTGTTTTCCAGCACCGTGGCAGTGCCAGAATTACCCAAAGAGGCTGGAACACACCAATGATTTTATTTCTGAATCTGTTAGGAATCTCAGTGACTACAATCATTAAGTTCTGAATAAATAACCATTAGAACTGGAGTTGTTTGTATTTCCTGCTAGTGCAAAAATAAGCGTACAAATGGATATTGTGAGGCACTCTGATACTACAATCATGAGCACCATAGAAATACAGCAGCTTTTATGTGTGTCACTGGTCCTTAGCCTTTCTTCTATTTTGGATACTTATATGTCCCATATTATCTGAGTACTTGACAATCTTTAATGTATTTTTCCTCATAGCACTCCCCTTGAGGTAGACTACTATTATCCACAGTTTGTGGACGGGCAACTAAGGCACAGAAAATTGAAAGGCCCAATTTTTAAAGCCATTTGACAATCCCTTTATGTGCCCATCTGCATCTTTAGCTACCTAAATATTTTTAAATCTGGCCCTATACGACCTGCCCAAGGTCAACAGGCAGTCTGTGGCAGTGCACGAAATTAAACCTGTATTTCTTAGACTAGCAGTGTAACCACTAGATCATACTTCCTCTCTGACTTTCCACCTGGTAGCATAGTATCTTTTCTGCACCAGCCAAACACCCACAAATCCAGGAGTGACAGACCTTCTACATGAGTTCATCCACTTCATTAGAACAAAATCAATGCCTATCACCTACCAAAGAAGATTCCTTAGATCACTTGTACTAATTAACGAAGAAATGCCCATTAACCATTTTCATTATTTGCCACAGAAGCTTTTGAAAATGCCATTTTCATTGTTAAGCATAATACATCAAAAGCATGAGGGGGTCACTATTGACACTTCTATTGGAAGAAACCAAACTGGGCGTGGAAATGTTAATTGTCATAGAGAGCTTTCTAAATCAGCTGGATCTCTTTAGTATTATTTATTTAATCTAGGGGAAATTTCCGTGAGTCAAGGTTAGCACTGCAGGTGGATCGGATGCCAGTTCCCAAAAGAGAGAGCCTTTGTGGAAGAGAATAGCTTTGTTTTTTAGTTTGTCCTCAAAAGTTTCCCGTTGGCAGTGTCTCAAATATGTGCTACAAAAGAGAGCTTGTTCTTGTTCATGTCTTTGGTGTCCAGGTGTCTTTGAAGGCTATGAGCTTTGCAATGTTTCCCTGCTTGAATCCTTGTGTTTTTCTCTCCAGCTCTTTTGCTTCCACAAACATCATCTTCCAGAAATCCATTTAGATGTATCCTTTTTTGTTTCTTTATTTTTAATGACTTTTTTCATCATAAATTCAGTGCTGGTGAAAGGTGCCAGGATGGCAATTTCTCATTGAGTTTGTAAAATAAATATGGGAGTGTTATAGGCTGGTAGAGTTAGCCTGAAACATCCCATTTCTGTTACTAATGTTAAATGGGTTCTTCTGACTCTTTAAGGCAGGTGGCTTATATGACAGAGATAAAGTGGATCTCTCAGTAGAGAAGGTCTATTGTGTGGGCTGAGAAATTCCGTGAGAGGAAACCTAGGTGCAGCCAAGCCCCCGTTCCCTGCCCTCTGTCCACCCTACCCCTATCCACACCCCACCCTAGAACTCCCCTGCCCTCTATCTAACCCCACCTGCTCCCTACCCCCTTACCGTGATGCCTGGAGCACTGGTGGCTGGCAGCACGCTGCCCGGCTGGAGCCAGGCAAACCATCACGCAACACAGACCACCAGGTCAGGCCCCGGCTCTTTAGTTGTGCTGCTCGGCCACCCAGCACATTGCTCTGGTGGCGGGGCAAGCTGAGGCAGCAGGGGAGGGGCCAGGGGCTGACCTCCCAGGCCAGGAGCTCAGGGGCCGGGCAGGAGGGTCCCACGGGCCGGATGTGGCCCGCAGGCCTTAGTTTGCCCACTTCTGGTCTAGGTTTACTTGGTCCTGCATCTGCCATGGGGTTGGGCTAGTGACCTCCAGCCCTACATTTCTATGATTTCATGATTCGATGTATAACTTTGAAGAAAGCCTACACCATACGTTAGATCTGCCTCATGAGATGTATTGAGAACTAATGTCTTGGAATTTTCCCAATTTCTCTTGTAGCTTGAAAAGATTGAAAAATTGTTGATTGGTGATAGTGGGTAAAGTGAGACTTTGGGATGGACATTGCTAATCCTCTGTACCATCTTCTGGTAAACTAGTACTTCCCTATTGCAAAAACTAAAGATTCCAAATAAATAGGTTGCAATAAGACTCATTCTGCAAAATCTGGTCATATCCATCCATGTATTATTTTCATTTGTCTGCTCTCAGGTTATTCTGCTAACATTTTCCTTCATCTTAAGTGTGAACAGAAAACAAAGTGGTTCTGATGGTACATGTAGTACTACATATATTTATTGTGCATTCAAGCTTCATCCTTCCCTATGTACATAATGAGCAGGAGTGTGAGGTCCGGAAGTTATTTATATTAAATTTATTTTAATAATGTGGGAAGTCAAGTATCAAGAGAGAGGCTTATTGTTCTGAGAATATACATCTTAGTTTTACTAGCTTTTCATGTAGATTCTTGGAACTTCTTTAAAGACACCTGAAATGTCCTGATATTTCATCTGTCAAAGTGTTCAGGGGTTGGTTTTTTTAAATAATACTAAATGCTTGGTGAAAATGCTCCTGCTCTCAGGCTTCCAGCTTCCCTGGCCATCACCTCTTTTGGATGGAGACCCGTGTCTCTCTCCCTCCTGACTGGGGTATTTCCAGGCTGAACAGTTCCCTGCCTTCACTGTTTTATTCCCATCAAAAGTCAGTCTGCCTAAATAGAGCTGCTTGCTTTCTCTTCAGAGACTAACAAAAGTGTAATTGCCCATAGCTATAAATGAAACTAAGGACTAGGAGAAAGCTGACAAACGCAGAGGAGCACTTGGTTCAGACAGAGCTATCCCTTAGAGATGAACTCTATATCCAAGTATAGAGAGTAGGAAGGAAGACGTCCCATTTAAACATACATAACACAAAGGCAAGCAACTAAATATTGACAAAATGTATACATGCTTACATGCAAAGTGCTAGACATCTAAATACTAAGATAGGTGAACTAGAATACCTGGCATTAAATGATGATGTTTATGTAATAGACATTGAGGAAATTTGGTGGAATGAGGGAAATCAATGGGACACGATGTGACAGGGGCTCTGTGTGTCGAGCTGGGCTACTCCCATTGAGCTAGTTTGGGGTTGATACACCTGGTCATCCAATGTTTGGGATTTCTTGCTAATTCAGGGAGTTGCAGCAAGGGGGCTCCCGTCCCCTGGGGGAGCCATGTAAATAAACAGTACATAGCCCCTGAGCATCCGGGCTGGGACTGACAACCACAGCTGGAGTTCTGGCCCCCTGGGCGTGGTACAACAAACTAACAGTCTATGGCCCCTAAGCTTCTCGACTGGGATGTAGAGCAGACAGCAGCCATGCCTGGTGGCCCATGGGGTGCGGTAGAGGAACTCAGTCCCTTCCTCTCCACCAGGTTCTGACCCAGGACCCTATGAAGCCGGGGAACTCCCTGTTAGGGGTTCAGGCATCGGCTTCTGCTACCTTCCCTGGGTCACTTCCTACCACAAGTTGCATCCTGGGAACCTCCTCACCTGATGGCAGCTTGGCTTCCCCAGCAGTCTCCGCAGACAGTGGGTCATTCATAGTGTAGTCTGGGTCCTCAGGCTCTACTGCCTGGAGTGTTGCCGGCACTTCTACAGGAACCTGCAGTACACGTCCTTCCTCCTCCGCAGCCAGCCCCAACTGAGCTGGGCTGTTGCCTTTTATCTGACTCTTCCACCTGGAGCATGCACAGCAGGAGAAAGGGGGCATGAGCTCCTGGTCCCACAATGATTGGTCTGCCCCACTGGTCCAGTGCGAGGTTGATCCACCCCGTTACACACAGCAATAACAGGGTACAAAATATATAGGAATGACAGAGTAGGTCACACTGGTGGAGGAGTACCACTGTATGTTTTTAAAAAGCATATAATCAAATAAAGTGAAAATCTTAAATGAATTAAACTGTACCATAGAATCTCTATGGATAACAATTCCATGTTTGAATAATAAGAGTATAGCAGCAGGAATATTCTACCAACCACCTGACCAGGATGGTGACAGACCTTGTGAAATGTTAAGGAAGCTTAGAGAGGCTACAAAACCAGAAAACACAATAGTAATGGATGATTTCAGCTATCCTTATATTGACTGGGTAAATGTCACCTCAGGGTGTGATGCAGAGATTACATTTCCTGACACCATATGTGACTGCTTCTTGGAACAGCTAGTCCTGGGACCCACAAGGGGAGTGGCAATTCTTGATTTAGTCCTAAGTGGAACACAGGATTTAGCTCAAGTGGAAACTATAGCTGAATCACTCAGTAATGGTAACTATAATGTACTTAAATTTAATATGCTTCTTGGGGGGACAATATCAAGAGAACACACCGCAGCAACATTTAAATTTTGATGAGAGAACTACACAAGAATAAGGAAGCTAGTTAGATAGAAATTAAAAAGAGCAGTCACAAGAGTAAAATGCCTGCAAGCAGCATGAAAACTACTTTAAAACACCATAATAGAAGCCCAGAAGTAATGTATATCCCAATTGAAAAAGGCTACCATGGCTGAACAGCAGAGAAATGGAGGCCTTAAAGGCAAAATGGCATCCTTTAAAATTTGGAAGTCAAATCCCAATGAAGAAAATAGGAAGGGGCACAAGCTCTGGAAAGTAAATTGTAAAAGTATAACAAGACAAACCAAGAAAGAAGTTCAGAAGCAACTGCTGGCTAAGGACAAAAACAAACAGTAGTTTTTTCAAGTACATCAGAAACAAGAAGCCTGCCAAAGAGGCAGGGGAGTACAAGATGACAAAGATGTAAACAAAACACTAAAGGAAGACAAGGCCAGAAGTTACATGAATTCTTTGCCTTGGTCTTCATTGCAGAGAATGTGGGGGAGATACCCATGTCAGAGCTATTCTTTTTAAGTGAAAAGTCTAAAGTACTGTCTCACATGAGGTCAATAGAAGCAGATTTAGAACAAATTGATAAATTAAACAATAATAAGTCACCAGGAACAGGTGGTTTTCTCTTAAGAGTTCTGAAGGAACTCAAGTATGAAATTGCAGAACTACTAACTGTAGTATGTAACGTATCACTGAAATCAGGCTTTGTACCAGATGACTGGAAGGTAGCTAATGTAATACCTATTTTAAGAAGGAGCTCCAGAGGAGATGCTGGCAATTAAAGGATGTTGAATCTAACTTCAGTACTGGAAAATTGGTATAAACTATAGTAAAGAACCAGGGGGTAGCTTTGTTAGTCTGTATCCACAAAAACAACAAGGAGTCCGGTGGCACCTTAAAGACTAACAGATTTATTTGGGCATAAGCTTTTGTGGGTAAAAAAACCTCATGTCTTCAGATGCCTGGAGTGAAAATTACAGTAAAGAACGGAATTAACAGACATATAGATAAACATGACTAGTTGAGGAAGATTCAACATCATCTCTCACCAGTCTGTTAGAATTAGAATATAACACAGAAAATATCATAAAGCCACTATATAAATACATGGTGTGCCCACGCCTTGAATACTGTGTCCAGTTCTAGTCATCCCATCTCAGAAAGGATATAGTGGAACTGGAAAAGTTTCACAGAAGGGAAATAAAGATGATCAAGGATAGGGAACGGCTTCCATGTGAGAAGAGTCTAAAGAGATTAGGTCTGTTCATCTTAGAAAAGAGATGATTCAGGGCAGATATGACAGAGGTCTGTAAAAGATGAATGGTGTGAAGAAAGTGAATAGAGAAGTGTTATTTACTCTTACACTATACAAAAAAGAAGGAGTCACCCAATGAAATTAATAGGCAGCAGGCTTAATACAAACAAGAAGAAGTACTCTTTTACACTATGCATAAGTAACCTGTGGAACTCATTGCCATGGGATGCTGTGATGGCCAAAAGCATGACTGGGCCCAGAAAAGAACTGGATAAGGTCAAAGAGGGTAAGTCCATCAATGGCTATTAGCCACGATGGTCAGGGATGCTACCCCATGCCCAGGGTAACCCTAAACCTCTGACTGCAGGAAGCAGGAATGGAAGACAAGGGTGGATCATTCATACTTGTCCTGTTCTGTACATTCCCCCTGAAGCTCTGGTATGGACCACTGTCAGAGACAGGATACTGGGCAAGGTGGACTAGGACACAGTTGCATGTATGGGAGCTCTTAAGTTCTCATGTTACCATACAATTCTTTATAAGAAAACCTAGTTCATTCTTATGGTAAAAGCACTACAGAGAAAATATATTAAAAACAATAAAAGCGCCTCCATGCATGCTAATAAGCTTACCAGAGACCAACCCCATCCCATCTCCCAAGGACTTTGATCAGTGTCAGTGCTTCCAACCCTTCCTTGAGGATTGTGGTCTTCCATGGCCTGGAAGCCTGTTCATTTGCTGGATCAGAACAAAAGCACGGACTTGGGTTATTTACCCCAAATCCTCCCTTTGTCTGTTGGTCTCTCGAGAATCCAGTCTGAACCTTTGGAGAAACTGAGAATAGGTAAGCAGACAGACAAGGGGCCCCCCTCTCCCTGGGGAGCTCCAAATGGTGGATTACAGAAGGAATTACATTAGCATACTCTTACAGAAGTGCCATACAATCTCACAATAGCACTCAACAATTGCATTTTGAACACAAGGGAGTTCAAAGATATTAAATTTCATTCAATACGTCTGTCCAGGACATTGCCATCTGTCACACCAGAAAGAAAGTCCAGCAGAAGGAGTGTTCGGCATGAGAAAGAGTGAAGAGAAAAACTGAATTACGGTAGCCCTGTCAAAGCTGTTCCTTTATTCAAAATGAGTCTTAATGACACTTGTTAGTGTTTGGAGATAAACACATTCAGACACTGTGTTACTGGCAAACATCTTCTACTCTGAGAAACATGCCCATGTGCTGCTGAGTCAGAAGTTGGCCACAGTGGCAACAGCACATCTTTCATAAAAACAGTATTTGTCTTTTGAATGGGTTTCTTTCTGGTTGGTTGGCTAGTTGTTTTCTTTATATTATTTCTACATTTTGGGATGATCCTAAAAATGTAGCTGCAAAAATGGGAGAGGGGGGTAATTTTGAAAACCTGATTTGCCTTATTCAGTAGACTCCGCTTAAGAGCAACCCAGATAGTGGCAACTTCCTATTAATAGCCATATTTTGCTGGGAATTAATTCTGTACCATTGACTTTAATGTTAATGGGATTTGGAGACTGGCAACAGCATACTGCTTTTTAACATGTTTTGGAAGCAAGGCCCCAGCTGCAGGCAGGTTTTCAAGGCTGAGCCATGGAAGGAAGCACTGAGACATACCTTCCCTGGCTGCAGTCCCACAAACCTGCCTGAGGCCAGTGCTCTGTCCATCCCAATGCCTCCTACTGGGGCTGCAGCCCTGCCTGCAGAAGGGAAATACTCAGGAAGTGAGGGAGTGGAAGGGGAGGCTATGGACAGGGCAGTAGTGAGGAGGGAGGCTGCAAGCCAGATGCTGGAGCTGCATGGTACCTCTCCCTGTGCTCTCTAGACTGTGCCCTGCCGGGGGACTGTACACAGGAAAGGGAACGCTGGGATGTGCTGAGTCCCAACCCCTGGATAGTGTAGGGAGGGGTAGAGTGGAAACCCATGGTGCCCCAGTACCCCACTCCCATGGAAATCCCCTGGCTGCAGCCCTGCAAACCTGACTTCCACTTACTGGCGACTGCCAAATAATGGCAATTTTTTGCTGGCAACTGAGATGGTTGTTAATAAGTAGAATCTACTGTATATGCACCTGGGCAGTTATATTAGGGTGTGTCTACACAAAGGGTTTAATCTTCTGAAGCATTACGATGAACATCAGATAACTCGCAGTACGGAAGTCACACCAATGGTTTGCACACTGAACGCCTGTGCCATTTTCAGTTCACATCATATGAACACACAGGCCTGGTCTACACTTGGGTGGGGGGTCGATGTAAGAGACGCAACTTCAGCTACAGGAATAGCGTAGCTTAAATCAACATATTTTATTCTGACTTACTTCCCCTCCTCACAGCGCGGGATCGACGGCCGCGGCTCTCTCGTCGATTCCGCTACCACCGCTCACTCCGGTGGAGTTCCGGAGTCAATGGGGAGTGCATTCGGGGATCGATATATCGCATCTAGACAAGAGGCGATATATTGATCTCCGATAAATCGATCGCTACCCGTCGATCCAGCGGGTAGTGTAGACATACTCACAATACCCTTGCTGCAGCAGATCTGGCATGATGGATAAACAGGAGAATCTCGAGTAGAAGTGGATGTTATTTTACCTTTGTATTTGGCACTGGTGTCACCTTTGCCACAATACTGTGTCCAATTCTGGTGTCCGCATTCAAAATGGGTGTTGATAAAATGGGGAAGGTTCAGAGAAAAGCCACCCACAAGAATGATTAAAGGATTAGAAAACACGCCTTAAAGTGATGGACTCAAGGAGCTCAGTCTAACTTAAAAAAGAGAAGGTTAAGGGTCACTGGCTGCAGATTGCAGTCTGAGTACCTGCATGGGGAACAAATACTTAATAATGTGCTCTTCCATCTGTCAGAGAAAGGGATCACATGGCTGGAAGTTGAAGCTAGACAAATTCAGACTGGGAATAAGACATACATTTTTAACAGTGAGGGTAATTAACCATTGGAACAATTTACCAACAGTCGTGGTGCATTCTCCATCATTGACAGTTTTTGAAACAAGATTGGATGTTTCTGTAAAAGATCTGCTCTAGGAATTATTTTGTGGAACTTCTGCAGCCATTGTTATGCAGGAAGTTAGACCAGATGATCACAAGAGTCCCTTCTGGCCTTGGAATCAATGAACCTGTGAACTTTTCAGCTCTTCTGAATAGCTTAGCAATGATGACAACATTAGCTCTGGCATTTTCACATGCACATTGATTTTTTTTTCATGGCTCTGCCTTGCATACAATGACCATTCCTGGAGGACACAATTAGCTTTGTTTCTATCATATATTATCAGGCTAATGCTACACATTAAGTGAGAGCACAATTTATGAGCTCAGTTTATGATTCCCTCTTTCACTATACAGAAAATGCTCAGATAGCTCTATTATAATGTGCCCATATCTAATATCTTTACTTGGATGTCTCCAGCAGAGCTGAAGCCTGAATGAACACAGATAAAGACTAGCTTGTGCTTGGTACAATAAACTGAAATTTCCTTGAATATCTCGAATCTATTACAAATCAAGCTTTTAAAATAACCTTTCTATCCAGTCTATAAATAGTGCAAAATATGACAAAAGACAGGTGCTAGTTTCAAGCTCAAAGCTTGCATTCAGTGGATAGCATTAAACATGTAATTCCTGCTGTAACTATAGATGAAAACCTCCTGAAGGAAATGTCTCCAGAAAGGATAAATACATTGTGAATCAACTGCTGAGAAGGACGCCTCGGGATACAGAGCATACGTTTTAAGGAAAAGCTGAAAACATGATCTGTCTTTTTCCATTTGACCTCAGCCTCTAATACTGTTTGGCAAATTGGCTTGGCAGATAAATTGTTTCAGATAGGAAAATGGGACTGATTTATATGAAATTGATCTCCGTCCAATCCTGCACTTGTGTGCATTTGCAATAATGACATCAGTTGCCCCAGAACTTAAAAAATGGACTTCCTCAAAGCTCTCTTCTGGTGCCAGTCTTTTCCAGTGCTGATATGGAAGACTTGCCAACAAAGGCATCAAAGCTACATACTTCTGCTGATTGCTCATGACAGATACTTTGCCTTAAAGAGAAAAATCTTTCACGTCTTGGTGTGCTTTCATAAATGGAAGTTGCACTTCCTGATGGATTAGAGGATGGGGAGCGTGCCACCATTTGCTCTTTCAACAATATCCTGCCTCAAGCCAAGCAAATGATGGATTTTTTCTGTTTGCTGAAAATTTTAAAAAAAAATTGAAAAAACAATTTTTTCAGGCCAAACTGAAAACTAAATGTTTTGAAATTTTTTGGGAATCCAACAGTTGACAAAAATTCATTTCAGCCCAAACTGAACATTTCATTTCAACAAAATCAAAGTGTTTAGTTTTGATTGTGACTACTTAAAACCAATTAAATTGTTTTAATTGAAATTAAAGAAAATTTTAAAATATAAAATTGATTTGATCTGAAAAATCACATTTCATTTTGAAAATGTCAAAATAAAGATGTTTTCAGAATTTTTTTCTTTGTTTTGTTTTTTAACTGAAACAATTCAGCAAATTTGACACAAAGTGGTCAAACATTTCAGTGTTGCCTAATCTGTATTTATGTGCTGTAAAAAGTTCGGTTGAAAAATTTCACCAGATTTAATCCTGATATGTGGAGATTCTGAAATCAGACAGGATTTGTACAGATTTCCCTACCCAAGTTATTCAAAAAGTTCTTTGCAAAAGTTGTTAGGTCTAATAGAACTGTGTAGAAAAATCCCTGCAGCTATTAATTTCACATCTCAAACTTCTTTTCTTTTCTTTTCAAGCACAAATCATGATGAAAGGGATTTTGCTAAATAGAAAATTTACTTAACCACAAAAGCCTCTTTGCTTTGATTGCTAATGGAGAAATGTCTTTTAGCCAAGAAAAAACATAACATTTTGAAAATGGTGAATTTTTGTCTGGACCAGGCAAAATCATGTCAAATCCTAGTTTGTCTGAAATACATAGAGGTCTGGTCTACACAATGCTTTTAAACTGAATTTAGCAGCGTTAAACCGATTTAACCCTGCACCCATCCACACAACGAGGCCCTTAATATCGATATAAATGGCTCATTAAACCTGTTTCTGTACTCCTCCCCGATGAGAGGAGTAGTGCTGAAATCAGTATTGCCATGTCCGATTAGGGTTAGTGTGGCCTCAAATAGACAGTATTGGCCTCCGGGCGGTATCCCACAGTGCACCATTGTAACTGCTCTGGAAAGCAATCTGAACTCAGATGCACTGACCAGGTAGACAGGAAAAGCCCCGCAAACTTTTGAATTGCATTTCCTGTTTGCCCAGCGTAGAGCTCTGATCAGCATGGGTGGCAATGCAGTCTCAAATCCAAAAAGAGCTCCAGCATGGACCGTACGGGAGATACTGGATCTGATCGCTGTATGGGGAGGAAAAATCTGTTCCATGAGAGCTCCGTTACAGAAGACGAAATGCCAAAGCATTTGAAAAAAATCTCCAGGCTATGATAGAGTCCACAGCACAGTGCTGTGTGACAAGCGTAACGGACAGCCAGAGAATCAAATGGACGCTCATGGTGGGATGAGAGGGGACTGAGGACTCCAGCTATCCCACAGTCCCCACAGTCTCTGAAAAGTATTTGCATTCTTAGCTGAGCTCCCAATGCCTGTAGGGTCAAACACGTTGTCTGGGGTGGTTCACGGTATATCTCATCAATTTACCCCTCCTCCCCCCCAAGAAAGCAAAGGGAAAAAATTGTTTCTTGACTGTTTTCAGTGTCACCCTATGTCTACTGCATGCTGCTGGTAGACGCGGTGCTGCGGCACTGAACAGCAGCATCCTCTCCCCTCCCCTACCCGGTGGCAGATAGTACAGTGCAAAAGGACTGATAGCCGTCCTCGTCATCATCCCGTGAGTGCTCCTGGTCGGCCGGGGGCACCTGGGTAAAAATAGGAATGACTCCCAGTCATTCCCAGCAGATGGTTCAGAACGGCTGGTGACCGTCCTCATCTTAGCAACTGGGGGCTAAGTTCCATCAGCACCCTCCTTTCATGTCTAAAGAAAAGATTCTGTACTGCCTGGACTATCATAGCAGCGGGATGCTGGGCTCCTCTCTCCCCCCTCCCCCCGTTTAATGTCCTGCCTGGACTATCATAGCAGCTGGAGGCTGCCTCCCCCTCATTTCATATCACTACAAACTCAGTGTTTCTTATTCCTGCATTCTTTATTACTTCATCACACAAATGGGGGGACACTGTCATGGTAGCCCAGGAGGGTTGGGGGAGAAGGGAAGCAATAGGTGGGATTGTTGCAGGGGCACCCCCTAGAATGGCATGCAGCTCATCATTTCTGCGGGATCTGACACGGAGCAGCTGTGCTCTCTGGTTCTCTGATACACTGGCTCTCTAGTACACTTGCCCCATATTCTAGGCAGGACTGACTCTATTTTTAGATAAAACATAAAGGAGGGAATGACCCGGGGAATCATTCCCATTTTTCTCTTTGCGCCCCCCAGCCGACCTCAGCGAAGGTCAGCCAGGAGCACCCATGACAGCAGCAGATGGTACAGAACGACTGTTAACCATCATCTCATCGCCAATTTACAATGGCACAGCAGACAGTACAGAACAACTGGTAACCATCTCTGCTATCTTGCAAAGGCAAATGAATGCTGCTGTGTAGCACTGCAGTACCGCCTCTGTCAGCAGCATCCAGTACACATACGATGACAGTGACAAAAGGCAAAATGGGCTCCATGGTTGCCATGCTATGGCGTCTTCCAGGGAAACAGGGCGCGAAATGATTGTCTGCTGTTGCTTTCATGGAGGAAGGAATGAGTGACAACATTTACCCAGAATCACCCACGACACTGTTTTTGCACCATCATGCATGGGATCTCAACGCAGAATTCCAATGGGCGGGGAAGACTGTGGGAACTATGGGATGGCTACGGGATAGCTATCCACAGTGCAACACTCCAGAAATCGACGCTAGCCTCGGTATAGGGACGCACACTGCAAAATTATTGTGCTTTGTGTGGCCGCGTGCACTCGACTTTATACAATCTGTTTTACAAAACCGGTTTATGTAAAATCAGAATAATCCTGTAATGTAGACATATTCAGAGTTTCAGCATTTTTCCTGTGGAAACCAGTATTTGCTGATGATGGAAAGAATGAAATACAGAAGTCCTGCCTCCTGGTCCTGTAGCCATAATGAAGTGGTAGCCTTTCCAGCTGGTGCATAAGCCATTATTATGTTTATTATTTTTTAAAAAGCCAGTAGATGGGCTGTTGATAATGTGAAACATTTTGGTGTGAGTTTCATTTGATAAACACTGGCTATTCTGCCATTTAGGAGATGTTCACAGTCATAATAGGTATAGAACGGTTGGGCCATGTCTGGTCTGGGGAAATTTGTCTTTTGTGTGTTCATGTCTCTTTTTGGACCCTATGCAAGGGAAAGCTAACATACTTGAGCTTCCAAGCTGTCCTGAATCACAGCCCACCGCCCCAGTTATTTCCACATTGGTTATTTTATCCAGTTAACCATTTCTCAAAAGTAGAGAAGAATTGCTATACCCTCCCCCACCCGTGTTGTAAAACTATGCTCATTACATGACATGATTGTCTATCTGTGTTTCCTCTACAGATTCTAGCTTTTAATAGCTTATATACAGCATGAAAGATTGATAATACCGTGGAAACATCTTTATAATAAGAGATTTCAACCTTCACAACACGTACTTTCCCCAGAAGAGGAGTTTCACTACAGGAAAGGGCTAACATTATCTCTTTAGCCCAACAATGTTGATAAGGTCTTTCTTCTTCTTCTGTAATTGCCATAGCTGGTAGGCTATATCTGTACTGCCCACAGGGTACAGCTGCAGCAAAACTAGGTACCAGGAATTCTTCCTTATCCCTCCATCCATGGTGTAGTGGTAACAGTAATCTGTACACTCCTCCTGCCTTGGGGTGAATTATTGGATTGATGTAATCTCAGATCAGTTGGCCCCAGCCCACCATGCCCTGAACACCATTGTGTGCTGTGAAGCTGCAAGGCCCTGTAGAGTCACTATCTAGCAAGTGTTACAGAACCCATGCTCCTCAAAGCATGGCCCTCTTCCATCCCTGTGTAGTTGAACTGCTTTAATCCCACTGCATCCAGGGCCTTCCACACCCAGAGCAGGGCAGAGGGCAGTATCTGCCTCCTATGAGTAAATGTAGTTTCCTCACATCGCCACCTAGGGTGACCAGACAGCAAGTGTGAAAAATCAGGATGGAGGGTAAGGGGGGTAATAGGAGCCTATATAAGAAAAAGACCCCAAAATCAGGACTGTCTCTATAAAATCGAGACATCTGGTCACCCTATCACCACCTCCAGCACAGAGTGCTTGGCAGTATCCCAATATGAGCTGGGCTAGTGGGGGTTCCATACATCCTGTGGATTCCTTTATAGTGGATAGCACATTGAGAAGAGTTTCTGAATATTGTGAATAATAGTCTAACGTGTCCCTTTTTGAGACTAGTTCTTTATCATTAACACCCCCTATTAACAGAAGCCCAGAGCCTGAGATGTTCCTTTGATTTAAAAGGTTATAAATTTTGGATGCAATGTCAGAAAGTGAATTTTACAACAGAGCCTCCAATTTAGCTAAGGACTAATTAAAAGACTTCCCCAGTACTGCTCTCACCTGACTTGTCTGAGATTTGTGACAGGCTTCAAGAAATCTCATGAATTATGCCACAACCATCCTCTCTGTGTATGCATCTGCTCTGTGCATGTCCTGAGCCTGTGTCCATGTGTAAGGGGTGGTTTCTTTGACAGTGTTTAACGTATATACTATAGATTTTATTGCACTGCGGGTAACTGTAGTCATTTTGCTTCCATGTTGCCATGGAGTTATCACTGTCTTTTTTTTTTATTTTAAACCCTCTTGAAGCCTGAATTGAGGCTTATGCTTCCAGGGAGAGAGAGTTCACCCATATTTCTCAAACCGCACAGCTACAAGCCCCACTGGAACTAATGTGAGCCTTTTCATCTACTTCAGTGGAAGGGGGACTAAATCAAGACCTTATAAATGCATAACTTACAATGCCGAGATACTGAATTTGGCCCATTGAACCTAACTCACCTGTGAAATGGTGAAACTTGCGGCCTGGGAGAAACGGGGGTACCAGAAAAAGCAACTAACAGAAAAGTGTAAGTAGTCTTAAGCTGAAGCAGGCTATTGAGCCACTGGACCTTTAGCAGAATACAGCAGACTTTATTTTTTAATAAGGGCAATTCTGCAGACCCGGGAGAAGCTGATAGTTCAAATCAGCTTCAGGAAAGCACAAAAACGTTAGAATTCCATCTGTCTGTCAGTAGGAGCAGTGTGTGCCCGTTTGATAGTGTAATTTAGCCCTCCAATAGTTGAGATGATCAAGCTGGGCCCATTCAGTTTGCTAGCACAGTAGGTTAGTGTTTCAGCTGTCTGAAATCTTCCTGCACGTATCTCAGTGTGCAGCTATGCCAGTCCTTGGTGCTGCTGAAGCCAGGAAATATTTTTGAAGAACCAATTTCGTACTTGAAAATTAGCTCACCATAGTCATCCAAAAAAACTCCAGCCCCACAATACTAATGTGTAAAAAGTTCATGGGTCCCTACGGGATCCCATTTAATTTAATGTGAAACCAGAAAGACCATTTGCCTTTCACTTGATGCAGTGTGTGGCACTGCTCTGCGGATAGTACTGTATACTTTCATCTTGGGAATAGTCATTTTGTCATTCGGGTGTGTTGACTCCCTTTCAGTGCTCCATCCAGCATAACAATTCAATGCACCAAGAGGCTGACACAAGTTTCCCAGCAAAGTGTAAAATGGCACTAGACATCTGGTAACTGCTCCTAATGAAATATTTGCAGTGGGCAATCTTCTTTCAACTATTAGCAGTCCAAACACATGAAAAGCAAAAGGTCAGCTTGTGTTTGGGAAACAAATAGGAAATGGGATTAACAAGCACAGTTTGAAAGCCCTGAGGTTTTCACTGGATAATATTCTACCTTTTCAGTTATTTAGAAAAGTGAATTACGTTGCGCTGTGTTGGTAGCACAGTTTCAGGATCCACGAGCCTCACATTCAGGGTTTATCAGCAAGTTAAAAGGTTCCTTGTCTTGTCTGTTTGAAATCACACTGGTCTGAAATTTGAGTTGCACATTTTAAATCAAGATACAACTTTTTAGGATCTTGATTTTTTGCATCAATCACAAACGCCCCCGGCCATGCATTCTTAAAAACAAACGCACACGTGTGTACACACCTGCGCACGCGCACACACACACACATGGAAATTGTAGAATTTTCACCAAAATAGGCCACTCTGACCAAAGGAAGGTGAATACTGCCCAGGCTGCACCAGCCTCCCTCCCTCCATCTTTGCAAAAGCCTCTCCCTTGAGAGAAGAGTTGCAGGGGGAGGTGGAGCCACTGGCTGGTTGCTGTCCACATCATCAACCCCATAGAAATCTGCAAGAATTTCTCTATTATGAAATCTAGTTTGGGTTCCCCCTTCGTGTTGTGAGCTCCGACTGAACAAACCATGCTCAGGTGGGTTCCAAATGATCAAAGTGAGGGCTGGTCTACGCTACCGCATAAGTCGATGTAACTTATGTCATTCAGGATTGTGAGAAAGACCTAAGTGCTGTTCACACCGGTGCTATGTTGGTGGGAGACACTCTCCTGCCGACATAGTTTCCGCCTCTCTTGGAGGTGGGGTAATTATATTGATGGGAAAGCGCTCTCCCGTTGGCATACTGTGTCTTCACCAGACGTGCTACAGTAGTGCAGCTGCGTTGGGGTAGCTTCACCGCTGTGTGTAGGCCAATGGTTTTCAAACTTTTGTTCTGGTGTCCCAGTTGAAGAAAATTGTTGATGCCCGTGACCCAAAGGAGCTGGGGGTGAGAGGTTTGGTGGGGGTGAGAGGCTCAGGGCTGGGGCAAAGGGTTGGAATGCAGGAAGGTGTCAAGGCTCTGGGATGGGGTTGCAGGCTCTGGGGTGGGGCTGGGGATGAGGGGCTTGGGGTGCAGGACGGGGCTGTGGTTTTGAGGGGGCTCAGAACTGGCGCAGAGGATTGGGGCACGGGGTTGGGGTGCAGGTTTACCTCAGGCAGTTCCCAGGCAGCAGCAGGTGCTAAGGCAGGCTTCCTCCCTGTCCTGGTGCCACAGATCATGCTGAACCCTAGAAGCAACCAGCAGCAGGTCCAGCTCCTAGGTGGAGGCACGCAAGCGGCTCCATGCGTCTCATGCCTGCAGGCACTGCACCCCACCCCCTAGTTCCCATTGGCCGGGAAGCCAATGTTCGGGTTGGGGGTAGTGCATGGATCCCTGTGGCCCCTGCTGACTAGGAGCCGGACCTGCTGCTGGCTGCTTCTGGGGCACAGCACGGTATCAGAACAGGTAGGAACTAGCCTGCCTTAGCTGGGTAGCACAGCTGATGGGACTTTTAGCAGCCTGGTCAGCGGGACTGACCAGAGCTGCCGTGACCCAGTGCTTTCCATTCCGTGATGCAGTACTGGGTCACGACCTGCAGTTAAAGCACTGGTGTAGACTTGTCCTGCAACTATTTTCTAGAGTAGTAATAATGAATATTGTTAATAATGAGCTAATCATGATTAGTCCCAATTTACAGGAAACAGGCACAGAGAAGTTAAAAGAATCGAATAGGCCACATAGCAGGTCTGTGGCAGGGCTTGGAGTAGAACATAGAAGATCTGACTCCTGTTCCACCAACTCTTAACACAAAACAATTCTTAGTCTCTTGAGGACTGATCCAAAGCCCACTGATGTCAGTGGAAGTCTTTCCATTGACTTCAATGGATTTTGGATTAAGCCCTTGGGACAGTGGGGCAGTTTATCTAGAGAATAAGCAATTCCTACAGGGATACTTGAGCTAGATTTAGATGAAAGGGAATTTCAGCTTGGGATAGTCTGTGTAAATGAGATTTTACTGTATTGGGTTCTTGTGGGCTGTCAGTTAATTCTCCTTTATGTGTGTAAACCAGGTCAGAAACAGGTAAGTAGCCTTCTGTTTTGATGAGAAAAGGGAAACTTACACTTAGCTTTCCTATTAGTTGTAATTATCCAGCTGTATTGATCATGTTGTTAAGGTTATCTGATGTGTAGGGCGTGAATGAGGCTCAGATTTTGTCCATGAATTAAAGTCACAGAGTGTCAGCTTTAATTTACACACATCCAATTGGAAAATTGTCTTCATGCAGCTGCAGAGCTCCCTGAAATTGACATAGACAGGCAGCATATGGAGTCTGCGTATGCGTAATGGAGAGGCACGTGTCACATGGCGTTTTTGGTATGTATTATATAAATATCTGGGTTGTGGAAGATATAAACCAGGGCAGAATAAAGTCAGGGGTCTGGTTTCGTTTCCATCAGAATGCATCCCCCCTGCTGGCATTAATGAAGATCTCACTCACACATGCTGAATGGAGAGTAGACTCCTTAATTTTGGTTTTAGTTTCATAAGTGTTTGGCACCAGGAAGGAGAGAGATGTTGATTATTATTAGTGAATACGGATTTATACTGCATGGACATTTGCAGCGTGGTATAACAGGATATACTCTGTCGTGTGCTCAGATAACACAGTTAAGGGCATATTATAAGACCATACAAAGGCTGATACATTAAAAAGGACTGTGTTAATCGCACCATATAGGAGACTTATTATATGAAGTGGGGAGCATTCCACACTGCCACTCTGCCGCTGCACTCCATGGGAGGGAAAGATGCTCAGCACCTCACAGGACTGGTCCTTAAGAGCACGGAGGGACTATAATGCAACAATGCAATAAGGAAAGAACACAGAGGACCTTCTTCAGTCAAAACTCCCACTGATGTGCATTGGTGGTGGGGTGAGGTCCTTATGGCTGGGGATGCAGAGCAGAAGGAGTTTTCTGTATTCTTTTGGATGATGGGAGACATGGGTGTACAATGGAATAAGCCTCCCAATTCAAAGTGTAAGTTGCATTGTTTGGGGCAGATTCTCAAAAGAATTCAGCTCCCATGAAGGGGACTGAATGAAGTGGGTAGATTTACAGAAGAGCTCAGAGCTCCTTATCATTACAACAACCTAGGATAGTTTTCTGGTGGGGGGGAGGGCGCAAAGGAATGTTCAATCAGAAAGTTAAGCAGCTATCTATTATCTGTCTCTGTGACGATAAAATAGAGATTTCTTCCCTCCTTCAATCCCTTCCAAAAATCAATCTTTCCAAAGGTGAATTCTGCTTAGTGGGACCTTGAAATTCAACCCCTTCATTTTCTATTTGAAAAGATCTCAATAAAAAATTTGGGGTGGATATTTCAATTGATAGCCAAAAATGAGTTATATGGCACTTATTCAGAAAGCTGCCATGCTAGTTAATTCCTCAAAGGAATAAGTCTCTATTGCTTTTTTGTGAATATTTAGTACATTATAAAAATCTCACTTACAAAGGCTATAAAAATACTTGTATGATTTCCAACATACTTCTGCTGCGAATCCTTTAGTGTTTACAGTATGGGGATCAAATCCTGCCTTTAGTCACACTAGTGTAATTGCATTGACTCACCACTGTAAATTGAGAGCAGAATTTGACCCTGCTCCTTGGCTTGATGCCATTATATCACTTAATAGATCTTTTCCAGGTGTTTTCTATTGTCATGGCAACACTAATCAAGTATCTTTCCATGAATAGCCTTGTCAGTTGCAATACAGGTTCCTGAGCGAATACAGCCTACAGCTCTTCTCCGGCATGGATTTCATGAGTTTTTCTTACCTGACCTTTGCTTTCCTATGTCCCTCCAGCTCCCTTAGTTCTAAAGCTGGGAAATCAGTTTTGTTTTGTGAGAAAGCTTTATAAATCTATATTGATGGTAACTAAGGGCCAGATCTTGCAATTGACTCCAGTAAACGTGTTTTAGAAGGGATTAAGGGTCACAATAAACTTCTCTCCTGCACAAAAGTGCATCAAGTGTAATAAATTCATGCAAGCACTGCTACCATGGAACCTGAGCATTCTGTCTGCCTCTGCTGACCAACTGGTCCACAGGACCAAGAGGGGCTCAAGGTGGGGATGGAACCCAAAAGAAAACAAGGGGTCAGGATTAGCATTGCCAACTTTCTAATCACACAAAATCGAACACTCTAGCCCTGTCCCTTCCCCGAGGCCCTACCCCCCACTCACTAAATTCCCCCCTCCCTTTCTCCCCCACCCTCTTCACTTTCACTGGGCTGGGGTAGGGGGTTGAGATGCAGGAGTGGATGAGGGCTCTAACTAGGGGTGTGGGGTCCTGGGTGGGGCCAGAAATGAGGGGTTCAGGGTGTGGGGGGGGCATCTCTGGGCTGGGGCAGGGAATTGGAGGGGGTGAAGGCTCTGGCTGGGGTTGTGGGCTGGGGATGAGAGGTTTGGGGTGTAGGAGGGGGCTCCAGGATGGGACCAAGGGGTTTGGAATCTGGGAGCAAGCTCAGGGCTGCGGCAGGGGGTTGGGGTATGGGAGGGGGTGCAGGCTCTGGCTGGGGGTGTGGGCTCTGTGGTGGGGCCGGGGATGAGGGGTTTGGGGTAAAGGAGGGGGCTCCGGGTTTTGGGAGCCTCAGGGTTGGGGCAGAGAGTTGGGACCCAGCCCATGGAAGCTGGGGATGGTGCCTGTGGCTGAGAGCAGTGCACCGAGCCACGGGACCCCCGCACCTAGGAGCTGGACCTGCTGGCTGGAGTTAGGACAGGTAGGGACTAGCCTGCCTTAGCCCCACAGCACCGCTGACCGGACCTTTAATGGCCCAGTCGGCGGTGCTGACCTGAGCTGCCAGGGTCCCTTTTTGATCGGATGTTCCCTGTCAAAAACTGGATATCTGGCAACCCTAGCTCAGGATTGTCATAGGTCCTGCTTGACTGTGAACAGGGAGTGCTCCCTCTATGTTCCCCTGTCTTCCCAGTGCCATTAATCTTGGCTGCTAGGACTCAGCAGAAGAGAATTGCAGCAGATGTAACCAAAGTTTATTCACTTTTGTTCAGACTTTTCTGGGAGGTCAGCTGTAATCTGGGCATTAGGAACATGCTGCTCAGTGGCATTTCTTCCTCTCATTCCCCACTTTTAACTCATGGATACAGGGCTGCTCAGGTGTTTTGCAGAAAGGTGTAAGGTGGCGGAGAGCCTCCCATGCAGCCACTTCCCACACCACTGCAGCTTTTTTCTGAGGATTTGCCTACCATAGCCTAAGGAGGCAGGGTGGAGCCTCTATGTTAGTCAGGGCTGCAGGAGTTTGTCTGTTGTATTTGCACTTTCTAAAATCCTTGAACCGATGTGGGTGGAATCTTAGCACCATTGAAATCAATGGGAGTTTTGCCACCGAGGTCAATGGAAGCAGGATTTTACCCACAAGCTTTAACACCTCACGCCCACCAGTGGTAATTGTAAAATAATTTGTACTAAATATATAGTGCTTTTCACTAGTGATCGCAAAGCACTTTACAAAGGAGATCAGTGTCATTTACCCCCATCGTACAAATGGGAGGAAGCGAGGCACAGAGAGGGAACGTGATTTGCCCAGGGTCACTCATCAGCTCAGTGGCTGAACTGGGAATAGAACCCAGGTGTCTTGCAACCCAATCCACTGTCCTAGCTACTCGGTCACACTGTAATAGTCATTATGAACAATCATATACTGAGCCCAGGGAGGAAGCTGGAATATGATTCACTTGGGGAAAACATTTCTTTCTCCATATATTTATGTCTTCTTCCAGCTCTATAAGCCCCCTTTAAATAAAAATAAATTTAAAAAAAATCTCTGAAAGGCAGGTTTTTAATCACAGGAGATCATTATTCAGCTTCAGAAGAACATCTTGCCAAGTGTTGCTGTTCAGAAATAAGGAAAACAGCTCTGCCAAAATGCAGCAAATGTGATTACACAAAGCTGAGAAGACCATAATTAGATCATTACCATGGAAACAACCTAATTACATGTGTAAAGCAGGAAGGTCTGAGTTGCGTAGCTGAATGTGTTTATGCTGTTGTCTAATAGGGCCATAGTATTGTCTCGGTGCCTTTTTCCGTGAATTACTGAGCCACCTTGATCATTTTATAGCAGATAATCTTGAATTATTTTTTCTCTTTATTGTTTAAATGCTGAAATGGAGCACGTAGTGACTTAGGGCCAGGCATGTCTAGGGGATGATGCTAGGCAAAAGGCAAAAGCTGTGCCTGGGATGGGAGGAATATGCATGCTTCCTCCTGCCCTCAGGTGGGCAGACCCCCTCTGACACCAATGCTGGAGGCTTCCAGAGATTCCCCAGATAACATGGAGAATGGCAGGCTGCAGACAGGGCATCCAGGGAGCAGCCACTTGGGTCTAGATCCTCAGAGGCATTTAGGTGCTTAATTCCCATTGATTTCAAAAGCAGTTAGATCCTCAGAAGTGTTTAGACACCTAAATCTTGGTCTCACATGCGACCCTGGGACAGGAAGCTGAGCTTCTCAGCAAATTGCCAAAGATGTCCAGGGTGGCCTAACTAGTGTTCACACCCCCACTACAGCTTTAATTCACTCTAGAAGGTGTGTTAATGAGCCTCTGTGTTGGATGAGCCTGTAAACTGGTCACACCACCAGCATGGAAGGGGCCCTGTAGGAATACCCGATGTTTGGTTGGGATTGGCTCTGATTTGCTCACAGATCCTACTTTTTACACCTTGTATTGCTCTGTAAGCTACTGTCCTGCTGCCACGGTTTTCCCCTAGGATGGGGAAGGTTAGTAGAGAAAAACTAAGCCAGGGAGTAAGTTCCAGATTTCCAGAGCTGTACGCATCTAGTTGCATGCCTACTTTGCATGAACAAATTACCATGACTCTATATGCAAATTGGGTAGCTCTGGATTCAGATGACCAGCTACATATATAACATGGCCACTTGCTTGTAAAACTACGTGATCATAAACTGCCATGGCTATTGCACATACAAATTAGGCCTACATTTGCCTGCACATTTGTTGCATCTGTAATTGTGTGTTCAGCCTAAATGTCTAATACAAGTTTAATAAATAGACTTTAAAAAGTCCTAAAGATAAACAAGTTGAAATAGCTATGAAAGGAAAATATAATTTTGAAAAAATATACATGAGAGAAAGCAGCTGTATAAACTTAAATCTGAATCCTTGTACAAAATTATTTTCATCTATGCCATCACAGAAAGACTATGTAGGATAGCATGAAAGATAGATAACACAGAATTTTGGATGCTGGTAAATAAGACACATGGAAAAGCTTAGTCATTCTGTCCACTTGGGTACGATTTATAAACTCCATCTCCAAAACAAATAATCAGTATGAGCAGCACCTGGCTTTAAAATTGAGCTTAGGGATCTGTTAACCCAGGTTTAACGTGCTTTCCCTGATTAGTACAAACCTGGCCAAAAGCTTGTTAGACCTGCGTTAGAAAACGCGATGGCAGACTATTTTCCATGCTAGGTACAAAAAGAGAGTACTTGGTACAGTAGATAGCCTTAAAAGTTTTTTGTCATGCGTTTAATGTGCTTTTGCATGCTCCTTGTTAACAAGACAAATCATATTTATCCCATCCTAGTATAAACCATTTTTTAAACAGGTGTCCTAACTTATATCTTTCGATTGTGAGGTCTTTGGGACAGAGATCACCCTTTTGTTTTCTGTACTGTGCCTACCGCAGTGGGTTCCTGGTCTGTTCCTGTGTCTCCTAAGCACTGCCACACAGGGCGCCCCAGGCCCCAGGCACCGCAGGGGCCACATGAGCCCTGGCCCCGTGGCAGTCCGGGTCTTCAGCTGCGGGGGTCCTTCAGTGCTGCCGAAGACGCGGAGTGACTAAAGGGCCCCCCACCGCCAAAATGCTCCACAAAACCTGGCCTGGCGGTGGTCCAGGTCTTCGGCAGCGGGAGGCCTTTCAGTGCTGCTGAAGACTTGGAGTGACTGAAGTGCCCCCCCCCCGCACCGAAATGCTGCCGAAGACCTGGACCACCGCCGCGTGAGTACAAGCTCCGTAGCTCCCCCGCTTTGCCCCAGGCCCCCTGAATCCTCTGGGCAGCCCTGCTGCCACAGTATAAGTAATTAATAACAGCACAGCTACCTCACACCTATTGTCAGCAGAGCTGACAATTTGTTCTCTTTTAAATGATAGCGGCCACATTCCTTTGGCATTTTCAGCTACAAAGTCATAGTGCCAACTGTGCCATGTATGTAAGATGTCACATAATGCGACACAGTGCAATTCAACACTTGCAACAGCTAGGGTAACTAAGCTCAGACAGATTGCATCACAGGCCACAGTTTGGTCTGCAGTAATTTCTGCTTGTTCAGATAATTCACAGTAGGGGCCTCACTTGAAATCTAGCTATATTTTTAGTAGAGCTATGTGGGGATAAAAGTAAGGCAGGCTGCATCAAGGATTAGAACCACGCAGACAGGTTTAGCATACAGAGTAAAACTGGAGAATTTGGTCTTTCTGCTGACGCTGTGCAAAGGTTTGAAATCAGGCTTTGCCCAGTGAATTTATGTGATCACTGTGAAGCAATTCTCAACAGTGGGAAATGACCCATCTTCAGCCACAGGGGGAGCGGATATCAATTCCTGCTTGGCAGGATGTGTGACATCCATGGCCAGTGGGGTGAACCTGAAGAGGGGAGAGCAAGGAATCTGGATGAGCTGAGAGGGGCCACTTAAGAGAATCTGTGTGATCAGTGTGCATTTTATAATCAAGCAGTGAAATCACCATGGCTTGGGGGTTTCTCTTCTTCCTTATTTCATGGGTAAGAAAGAAATTTAAATGGAAAATGGGTCATACTTGTGTAGGGTCAGTCAGAGAAGGGTGATAAGACCAAACAGAGGAAAACAGGATGGAATAGAATTGGGGGTAGATAGACTTTTCAGCAATGAACTCCACCCACACCACAAAACAGCATTTTATTTTCACTGGAGGAAGCGGAGGAGGCAACATAAGCAGAGGTTGTCATTTCTGCAGCTGTGGCAGGAGCAGCAGAAGTGGTGTTGCCACAGGGGCAACAATTATATCGTTCGCAACAACAGCTGCCCTTCTCCTCCCATTAACTAGAGCTAACAGCAGGGCCCACCAGATTGTCCTCCTGGATTCTGAACAAAAAGAGTTCCCTTTCCTGCTCTAGTTTGTGGTGTTTATGAGGCCACGTTGCAGAAAGTGCACACTCCACCAGCTAAGACCAGGGATACTGATAGCATTTATTTTATTGGGGTTACATCAGGTTCATCATATCTGATGGCTTGGAGACAACTTTGGACATATTCACCCTATGAGTCTGTGAAATAACCTAAGAACCAAATGCAAAGAGGGGTTATGTCTACACTACCACTTTTGTCGGTATAACACCACCCGCCCTGAGTGACATAAGGTTCACCGACAAACGCGCCAGTGTGGGCAATGCTATGTTGGCAGAAGAATATCTCCTGCTGACATGGCTACCGCCGCTCGTTGTGGGTGGTTTAATTATGCTGACTGGAGAGCTCTCCTGTTGGCATAGAGCGGCTACAAGGAAGATCTAACAGCAGTGTAGACATGACCTTAGTTTGTATGTAATTAAAGCTAGTCATTCAGATCTGTATGCATCAGTTGCTTGCTCACATTTGAGTGAAACGCAAACATTTCATTCATCTCTGTTAGGTGTACACTGGCATGAGTTTACTAAATCTTAGAGTGAAGCCATATCTGAGATGGAAAGATACAAAAGGAGGAAAAATTTAGCTCTCACTTTTTGATGTCTTATGGACCACAGTGAGATGGCTAAACCCTCAAATTTCACATTCAGCTTTTTATGTTAGATTCTTTGCCATGGAAAGGAAAACATTTCTGATTTTTACACTATACACTGTGTCTCCCAGCTTCCTTCAGTAATTTCTACTCCTTGAGCTAACCTAACATCTTCCATGCTGATGTTTGAGAATACGGCACTGGCTCTGAAGGAATGATCTATGGAACGTTACCATTCAGATAGTACCTCATCGTGGAAAGCAGCTATGATGCAAGTTCTTGGCAGGCTAAGTGACAGATATAGCACTTGTAAGCCCCATAAAGATGTATGCATTTCATTAAGACTTTTAGAAAAACTATAATATTTTTATTAAATATTAATTGCTTTTTAAAAGAGCACTTTTGAACAGCATTGAGAATACAGTTGATATATTCCATTGCCATTTAATTAACTGAAAGTTACATAAGCATGTGTAATAAGTCTCACTTAGATATTAATACCATGGGCAGTTCATTAGTATTTAAATATATCAAGCCAAACTCTGTTTTCTCTTATGCTGGTGTAATCCCAATGGCATGCTGGAGTGGCATTTGAGTAAGTGAGAGCTGAATTTGGCCCCATTGACCAAATCCTGCCCTGGTGTAACTCTAGTAATGTCAGTTCAGTTAAACTAGGAATAAATTTAGTCCATTGTAGTTAAAAATGCAGTAGGGGCTAGGACACATTTGAATTTACTGAACTTTGAACCAAAATAGAACCTATATTATTAATTATTATTATTATTTTAAATTGGCCCATCTCTGCAAAGGGAGACAGGGCAAAAGAGGGAAGATCATTTGTAAATCCATTCATGACAAACATTATTTTATCCATCACAAATGTCGGTGGCTGACATCCTAATTAATGTTGTCAGGTGTCTGATGTGCTGTGTTGTCACTTCTTGTCTGTCCTGTTGATTCATTCAAAATGAGTTTGATTTGGGATAAAAGGACATTTGTAATATTCAAAATGATATACATAGAAGTGGTGCCTAGTATGACAAAGTACAGAGGGCCTCACTTTCATTTACAGTAAGGACCATTTCCACCACTCTGGTAGCATAAGAGGGGCCTTCCTGTAAATGTAAATAGGTTCAGTTGGATTATTTTAATTAAAACATTCAGTATGGCCCTCATTCCATTGACAGGTCATGATGTGGCCAAAACTCAGGCCTGAATGCTTAGCTGCACTCAGGGAGTGTTTAAAGTTCTGCACTGGCCGAAGCGTGCGAAGGATCAGGGCCTAAATGCAGAAACAAATGTGGGGTCTATTCATTGTTAAAGCTTCCACGGGTTTCAGTAGCAGCTGAATTAAGCCCAGGGGGACAGAAAGGCTTGTCTAGATGCAAGAAGTAGAGGTGCAGCAGGAGATTGATTGAATAAAGGGCAGATCACATCTCATTTATAGCACCAACCTCCTGTTCAGTTCCTAGGTTTGCATTGTGAATAGCTCAAACATTACCTATTACAGCCCTACAAAACACAATAACAATGAACGTGTATGGAAATGAGAACAAAAAGGGGTGAAGAAAGGAAAATGAATAGATTTTTTTCTTACAACAAAAGGTATATCAGCATGTTGTCCTTTCCTTTAAGAATTACCTCAGTTGTTTCCATTTCCAGCATGACTTCCCAGCAATTATGCATTACTCTTATACTTCTAATATGTTTCACATTGATTTTTTTCCCCTACTCTCTGCTGACTGTACAGTCTGAAAAAGCATTGACCTTAAAGTCAAGGTCAAGTTTGCATTCCCTTTGTAAACAAGCCAGAGAGAAGGAGAGAGAGGAAGCACTTACATCAAGAGAAATAACTGAGAAACTATCAAATAAATATATTTCTTCTAAAAACACACATTGAAGGAAAGAAGACTAAAGATGAATGCATTCAGACTCCAAATTCTGAGTTAAATAAGATCCTAGCTACCAAGAATAAATGTTAGAGAGGCCATGCTACATGTGACCAGAATTAAATTAGTCTTTAGTGTATTATTTGTGTAAGAACTAATCAATCTCAAAAGAGTCCCATTCCTATGGCTAGTCCAAGTCAATGGATCTGCTGTTTGGTATGTACTCATGTAGCTAATATTTTCATTTATCCTTATATCTAAGCATTGATACAATTGAACAATGCTACTATATAGTTTGGCCCCCTCAACATTTTAGACCAATTAATAGCCCCACAAACTATATTCTAATATATTCATTCTCATTTTCACTAAGGGCTATTTCCACCACTCTGGAAGTATAATAGGGGCCTTACTTTAAATGTAAACAGGGTTCTGTTGGATTATTTTCATTAAAACATTCAGTACAGATGTCATTCCATTGACATGTGGAGAAACATTGATCATGAGCAAAAGTTCAGATCCAAACTTAGTGTAATCTCCTTAGTCTGAGAAAGTTGGCTGGAAGTCTAATGAAAAACGGCTTTTGCCAAAAACTTCTGATTCCTATACCTTCCGGTTGGACCAGAAATATATGGTGAAGATAAGTAGTTTAGGACTTCTGCTCTGAATGGGGAAATGCAAAATTGCATGAAACTGAAAAATAATTATATAATAAGGAAGGCACATAGGAATTGCCATATTAGGTCAAAATTGAGATCCAATTAGTCTAGTATCATAGATTCCAAGGCCAGACTGTGATCATCTAGTCTGACCTCATGTATAACACAGGGCACAGATCGTCCCCAAAATAGTTCCTAGAAGATACCTTTCAGGAAAACTTCCAATCTTGATTTTAAAATTACCAGTGATGGAGAATCCACCGTGGCCCTTGGTAAATTATTCCAATGGTTAATTACTCTCATTGTTAAAAATTTACGCCTAATTTCTAGTCTGAATTTGTCTAGCACCATCTATGGCAGTGGACACTACTGGTGCTTCACAGGATAGTGTCAGAACCCCTCCAGTCGGCAGATATGGCATAACTGTCCCCCTCCACAAAGACCACCCATTTTAGGTCACATCCTGATAGTCAGAGATCATCTTAAACCCTGAAGCATGAGGCTTAATAGCCTTTCTAATATGTTTATCATTATTAATAATTATAATTGGATATTCTAGTGATCCATGTAAAGATTTGTCTGATCTCCTCTTGGATATTTTTGAATCATAAAGTTTCAGTTTAAGTTTATGGCAAAAGTTTGGGCCAGTTCTTACTTTATCCAAACTGGTTCACGTATTGTCAGGTTTAATATTTAACTCATTCATTAAATGCAAGGGGGAGTGGGTTATTGAATGCTATTTTATTAGTGGAGTTTATTCACAAAAATGGGAAGGTTGGAAAAATGTTGCAGATACAAAACCCATGTTCCCTTCTCTCCTATCTTGAATTATAAGGTCCCATTTCTGATCATGTAAAATTGAAGTCAACAGTTACTCTGGATTTACACCAATATAACTGATAGCAGACTTTGGATATTACATATGTTTTCAGAATAATCTTACCCCCTTGTAAAATGCATCTCTAAATGCAGAGGAGAAAAGTAGGCAGTACATTTCCTCCACCACACTGCTGTATCTGTAACATTAGCTGCAAGAAACAGTGTGTGTACAGCGTCACCAGCAAATTGTGACCCTTCAGTCTCTTCATTGGAATGATTCACAGAAAAAGGGTCTTGGTTCTTGTCTCATTCCATTTTTAAACTGTTGGAACTGCACTGATTTCAGTGGAACTGCTCTGGATTAACCCTAGCGTTAGTAAGGTCAGAATCAGCCTACAGTCTGTCAGAGGGGAAAGCTGGCAGAGTACAAACATCAGAGGCAAGCAAAATTAAAATTTGCAGATTAAAGGCCTAATCTAAAATCCATTGAAATTAATGGAACAATTCCCATTTACTTCAATGGGCTTTGAATCAGGTCCCTAAATTTGGGAAAACAGTGAAAGCCTCAGTTCCAGAGATTAGTTCTGAATGTACGATAGGAACTGAGGAGGGAGCCAGAGGCGAATGCACTGAACAGAATATTAATTCTCCTTGCTCAAAAACCTGAGATACAAAAGGCCAGATCCCCAGCTGGTGTTGATTGGCATAATTGCATTGAAGTCAGTTTAAACCAGCAGAGGATATATATAAAATGATATGGAGATATACCTATCTCATAGAACTGGAAGGGACCCTGAAAGGTCATTGAGTCCAGCCCCCTGCCTTTGCTAGCAGGACCAAGTACTGATTTTGCCCTGATCCCTAAATGGCCCAGCCCCGGTAGCAGGCCAATCCTCAAACCACTGAACTATCTTCCCTTCAGGGTCTGCTACAGACTGTATCTAAAGGCACAGTCACAGTGGACTCTTAATATTCACCTGTTGAAAGTGTTACATGCACTTAATATTTATTCCAAAATTTCTTTCCGAGATATATTTCATACAATGGAGAATTCATTTAAGATTTTTTGAAATGCATAGTTTCAATAACACTGCAGCAATTTCAAACTAAGCTCATCCCTAATGTCCCAAGAATGTTCAACATTTTTGTTTTGTCTTTTCTATTTTTAATTGGGCAGGTTTACAAGTCTATACTTTTCATTCATCAAAATTGCAGACCAAGTCTGTCTGGAGAAAAGCATGTTGATGCCATGCTAAAAAAAATACCCTAATCTTTCTAAATAAGCACTGCCAATGTTTATTTCTAAACATCAGAGAACCAGGGAAATATAGCAGCACTTTGAATGTTTCAATTTGGAACCATTTCTGCAGATTCAACATTTGTCTGCAGCACCCTTCTGGGACTGAATTGAGTATGTGCAGTCACTGCCAAAAGTGCAGACAGAGCATTTAGAGGAAAAATTCCTAGCGTCAATGTGTTTGTGAAGTAATTCCTTTAAAAAGAAATATGAAAAAAAAAGAGAGCTTTGAGTCCATATACCACAGCACACTGTGTCATGCTTTTAATGCCTGAAAAAAGGGTGCATAATACTGTCTCTTATTAACATTCAATAAAAACTGCATACTTACAATTTTTCAATGACAAAAATTTAAATTCAATTATATATTAGTTCTTAGATGCCACTGTATACCCTGAAAGATGATTTTTTGATGTTATTGTTTGAGAGACAAGGCAGGTGAGGTAATATCCTTTATTAGACAGACTTTTGTTGGTGAAAGAAACAAGCTTCAAACTTACACAGAGCTCTTCTTCAAGCCTTTCTTTGTCATTTACATGTAGGATAATTTCCCTGTTAGATACCCTGGCAATTTTATTACAATATTAAGCAGGAAGGATTAATAAAAGTCCAATAGGAAGGCCAATCCTGCATCACTTATATTAAGTAGATAATTGAATTTAACCAGATTATTAACATTTCTATAGATAACAAGAATATCATGTATTTTTATTCGTTTATTGTAGTTGTACCAAGCAGACCCAGTCATGGAGCAGGGTCCCATTGTGTTAGGAGCTGTACAAACACAGAACAAAAGAACAGTCTGTAATCTTGTGGGCCTGTCCACTAGCTTGGGGACAAAACAGTCAGACATGCCCAACTGTTTTAGTTGTTCATGCTCTTTCATTCTTCTGCCACACAGTCACACAAAATATAGAAAATTAGCCCTGACCTGGACTGACACTGCAGGGGCCTTTAAACCCACAAGTAGCTCTACGGTTATGGCCTTCCCTGAGCCCTTGGGGGATCATAGGGCCTGCTTCTCCCATGAGAGCCTTCTGCTGCTCAGAGAAGTGTTTGTCACACGTACCCACCCCTTACGGAGCTGGGGCCTCACTTATTCCTTCCAGCTGGGAATCAGCTCCATTAATGGCTGCTTAGCTGGATCAGGTGCCAACCACCTGCTCACTGGGCTTCTCCTTAGGCCAGGGCTTTCTGCTCCCTGCCTCCTGAGGCCCCCAAGGGGCAGATCGCTCTACTATACGGTCCCTGTCCCAAAGAGCCTTCCACTTAGGTAACATATCCATACAGGCAGTCCTCAACTTTTTGAAGTTCAACTTACGACATTTCTGAATTGACAGCCTGATCTGACTTACGACTGTTGGTTTTGACTTTACGACGCTCGGGCCCGTAATGGAGTGTATTGCAGTTCTGAGTTACGGTGTTTCGACTTACGATGCAATTTTCAGGAACCAATTGTGTCATAAATCCGAGGACTGCTTGTATTATAATGATTCGACCCATGTTGCATAGCACATGCCCGTTCTCCCTATTTCTTGAGCCTACTACTGTTCAGTGAGGAGAACTATGCTTAGTATTTGATCTTTCTTGTGATTTCAGATAGTTCCCACTCAGATGTGCACTGGAGCACCACAACCAGGTATCTTTGCTGTGCACCACTCAAAGATTTGTGGGATGGAGGCCATCATTAAAGAGGATATTATGACAATGGGGCGCAGCCCAATTTTGCTAACTCAAAAAGTTCGGTTTAGAGCTGGGAGAAGTATTGATAGCAAAATGATTCATTTGATGAATGTTGCATCTTTTTTTTTAGGTTTGTGAATTATAACAGACGACTTTCAGTTTTTTTAAAAAAGATATTCCCATAAATTAACCAGAAGACTTTTACTTCCCACTAAGATTTCTGTGAACCCAATGGATGTTCATGGAAAACAAACAAGAAGGATTGCAAGAACTTTTGGAGAAACTTTATGAATGCTCACAGGTATACTTTTGCAATATTCATACAAATCTAGATTAAATAGTTCTGGAAAACTTCAGAAGCTTATCCAAATCAAACCCAAACTCTGAATCCTTTGAGGTTCAGAGATCACTAGAAGGAACATTTCAATTTGTTCAGACCCTTTGCCTCTTTTGAACATGGGTAGTACATATTTCCCACTGTTCTCATCAGAGTGGAAAAATGAAACTCAGTTTTTCCCTACACATTATTCAATGGAATATTATTTCATACAAAAAGTATCACTGATATGTTTTTATTTCACGTTAGAGCGTGTAAAAAAGACAGAGATTTCATAGCACAGACAGAGGCTCATGGGAATGAAATCTCTGTCTATATTTAGGTACATACATTTCATAGTTTGTTAACTCGAAACTAGAAGGATAGTTCAACATATTCAAAGGGAATGACATACAGTGTTGGCTGCACTTGAAACCAAAGTCTGATTGCCCTGGGCTGAGAATAATAATAGAACTGGAAATGATTTTTGGGATCGTGATGTCCTGGAGACAGAATTTGTTTTAGCAACGATGCACCACTGAGTCATGACAGCTGGCCACCAAAATCTATGCTGCAGAGAAGTCTGCAGATATATCACTGTTCCATCCCAATCATTAATGGTATGTCTACACTGCAATTAAAAACCCACAGATGGCCCATGCCACTGGACTCAGGATTGCAGGGCTCAGCCTAAGGGGCTGTTTAATTGCAGCATAGATGTTCAGGCTCAGGCTACAGCCTGAACTCTGGGACCCTCCCACCTTGCAGGGCCCTTGAGCCTAGGCTCTAGAAGGAACTCAAATGTCTACACCTCCTTAGCCCGCTCCCCATGAGCCTCAGTCGGCTGGCACAGGTCAGCTCAGGATTTTTAACTGCAGTGGAGTCATACCCTTAAGTGTCAATGTGAGCCTGTGGTAGTACTAAGAAAAGAGAGCCTAGAGGGAGCAGGGAATGAACTAAAAAATCAGAAAACAGAACTAACAATGCTCTCTGAATTTACCCAGGAGCAGTTACTAATGGAACTGATATTCAAGGCACTGAAATGCATTTCAACTTCCTGATCCTTTCTATAATAAATAATTTTTTCTCTGTAGTTCATGGAAATGGATGGCTGTTTATTGTTGTGTTACAGGACATGACAATAACTGTCCTCTAACTTACAGGACATTGCTATTTATCAAAATTTGCAGATGATACAAGCCTACTCAATGTAGAGTGCAAAGAGTTACAAAGGGATCTCACAAAATGGAGTGACTGGGTAACAAAATGGCAGATAAAATTTAGTGTTGATAAATGCCAAGTAATGTACATTGGAAAACATAATTCCAACTATACGTATAAAATGATGAGGTCTAAATTAGCTGTTACTACTCAAGAAAAGATCTTGGAGTCACTGTGGCTAGTTCTCTGAAAACATCCACTCAATGTGCAGCGCAGACAAAAAAGCTAAGAAAATGTTGGGAATCATTAGGAAAGGGATAGATAATAAGACAAAAATATCATATTGCCTCTATATGAATTCATGGCATTCCCACATCTTGAATACTGCATGTAGAGCTGGTCACCCCATCTCAAAAAATACGTATTGAAATTGGAGAGATACAAAAAAGGGCAACAAAAATGAACAGCTTCCACATGATATGAGATTAATAATTCTGGGACTTTTCGTCTTGGAAAGAGATGTCTAAGGTGGATATAATTGATAGAGGTCTATGAACTTGTGTGGGGAAAGTAAATAAGGAAGTATTATTTACTCTTTGTCATAACACAAAAACTAGGGGTCACCAAATGAAATTAATAGGCAGCAGGTTTAAAAACAAACAAAAGGAAGTATTTTTTCACACAACACACAGTCAGTCTGTGGAACTCTTAGCCAGAGGATATTGTGAAGGCCAAGAGGGTTCAAAAAAGACTAGATAAAGTTCATGGAGGATAGGTCCATCAATGGCTATTAGCCAGGATGGGCAGCGATGCAAAACCATGCTCTGAAGTGTCCCTTGTCTCTGTTTGCCAGATGCTAGGAATGGGCAACAGAACATGTATTGCTTGATGATTACCTGTTCTGTTTGGTGCACCTGACACTGGCCACTGTCAGAAGACAGGCTACTGGGCTAGATGGACCATTCATCTGACACAGTATGACTGTCCTTATGTTACATTAAGAGTTTCTTGCAAGTCTGTGACAATTCTTGTGGTGCAGTCCCCAGGTGGGTGTCCAGATCCATTACAATAATAGTAATTTTTTAATTTGTATTAGAGTAGAGCCTCATGCCTCAAGTGAGATTAGAACCACATTGTGCTAGGTATAGTACATACATGTAATAATAACAAACTGTGCCTGGCCAGAAGACAAGACAGAGAAAAGGTGGGAGGGGAAACAATAGTTGATAAGAGGGCTGAATAGGTCAACATTTTGGGAATATTGCCATTGACTTCTATGGGACTAGGATATCACCCATGGAGTTTTCCTACTCCAGGCTGCTCGTTCCAATCTGCCCCGGGATACTTATGAATCATGAGTAAGAAACATTTCCACCTCATGACTGTTAGATGACCTGGATGAAAAAAGAATCTATATTCTAGAGATGGACAGATTGTCCACATTGTCAGTAGAAGGGATCTATTCAAGAATCCAATTATTGAATAAGCCTGGAAGTCTTCTCGTGTGCATAGGTGGCCCTTCTGGTTGAAGGATGTTGCTAGGGAAGGGCTTCAGTTTGAAACACCAGATCTGGCAGTCTGACATTTCCCTAGTACACTAAATTCAGGAATAATAATTTACAGGGAGCTAAAGGTATGAAGAAAAAGCAAAAAGATCCTACACTAAAAATGGACTCAGATTTATGCACAAATAACCTGGAAAATGTTGGGAGAAAGGTGTATAAATCATAGTTCCCTGGAAGATAATATGGCAGATTGACAAAATGCTATGTTACAGTGAACCGGTATCCTGAAGAAGGATGGCCCAATAGTTAAGGCACTCAATTCCCTGCTTCTTGTGTGACCTTTGGCAAGTTATTTAGTCTCTCTGGATCTTAGTTTCCCTTCTGAAAAATGGGAATAGTAGCACTTCCCAACCTCACAGGGCTTTTTTGAGGCTTAAATATATATTAGATTGTTAGGTGCTTAGATACTATAGTAATCGGGTCATGTATGCATCTTAGATAGAATATTACCCAGCGTACATTATGTAAAGCTGAACTATCCTGGAAATATTTCACATTCCTTAAACGCCAACATTTGTCCGCCCCCTTGAGCAAACTTTTTTTTGTGGCCAGTGTGAGAATAGTGCCAGTGGCTTTGTTTGCATCTATGTTCCTTAGAGGATCCCAGGGGACTTCGAGTTGGATTGTGTTCCAACTCTGCAAGTTGTCTTCCTGGTTGTAATGGAATGATAAACTGTATTCAACTGCTCGGCCACTAGGTGGTGCTGTGTGTGTAATGTACTTTATTTAAACTAACCTCAGCCATGCGTGGCAGGACATTAAAAAGTCTTAAAATGAAGCCATCTCTAGTGTACCTCTCTGGGAAAAAAGTTCTGTAGCCTGTCCACATCTGGTACAAGAGACTGACCTGCCAATAGCAGCCCTGCAACCTACCGTGTACAAGGTGTACATGACAGTAGTTCCCTTATCTGCACAACCATGGGGAATCTATTCTTGTTGCTTGTGTAGCCATTTTCCCGAATGTAAAAAAGCATCTGATTATTTCAAGCTATATGTATGTTATAGCCTGTGGACCTGACCTATAGGAGATTCTGGGAGGGGGTGGAAAGTGTCAGGAATCAGGACCTGCAGCAGAGCCGGTCTGGAAGCAGGGTCCATGGTCTCTGGGCAACCTAATGCATGCAGCTGGCCTGTAGTAGGCTGCATGATTGGCTACACTTCCTGACTGGTTGGAAGTTAGCAGGCTGGCTCTTAAACCCAGCAGCAGTTACCATATGCTGATTGATTTAAAGATGAAAAATCAGGTAGAGTAGGACCAGCCTTTTGCATCCCTCAGATTGGAGTTAAGGAATCTACTAATTTTGTTGCCATTATGATGGCTGAATTGGTAGGACTAATGTTAGCACTAAAATGAATAAAGGATGTATGGCCTATGGCAACTATTATGTTTTTGGATTCATTATAAGGTTTATTGGCAATCAAAAGGGGTGATTTAGAAAGCAGAAGTGATCTAATAAATGAAATATTGTTTTTGACAACACAGTATAGTATGGTTGGGCATGAACATTGTAGTAGAATGAATTCTAGCACATGCTGAGATGCCTGGCAATGAAATGACAGATAAGGAAGTGAAAAATGTTTTAAAAATGAAGAAAATAATATAAAAATTCTTCCAAGTAAATAGGAATTTCAAAGTTTAGTTTAAAAAGGATATAAAAAGAATGGCTAGAAATGTGGACCAAGGAGATTCTACGAAGAATGCCCCTATCTAAACTCCGTGGTTTAGATAGGAGCAGTGATGTACTCATATTAAGACTGTTAACTGATTATTGTGGTTTGATTCATAATTTATATTTATTGAATCAATACAAAGATGGGTTGTGTAACCCATGTAAGGTTAAAGAAACAGTTGATCATTTGTTAAGGGAATGCAGGGAGAGTTCCCAGAAAGAGAGGCTCCTGATGAAGAACGTAGATGTTATAATGTGACAGACTATTTTGTGAGTTTATAAGGAAAAGGGAGGTACCATTAAAAAAGCTCTACCATGTTTTCTTAAGAATACATAGCAGGGTAAGAGAGGGCAGTGCATGAACGTACAAGGAATATAGTAGTAGGTGATGGTTATTCTCAGTAGATGAGTTGGCTCTGCCATAAGCCGTAAGAAGTTCAGCAGCTGCTGAAAGCATTTGCTCACAACTGTGACAGATTCTGCTCCTGCCTTGGCTGCAGCTTTGCTCCACTCCAGGTTGCCCGGTCCCAGCCCTGGACTCTGATTCCTGACTCCTGCTCCCATCACCCACTGACAGTGAACTTAAATACAAGTAAATCAGTTATCTGGGAGCTCTAAAGTTATATCAGAAATACTTCTGATCTAGAAACAGAATTGGCTCCCTAACAACGGTTTGATTCAAGATGTTTTAAGAACTGAAACTTTCTTGTGGGAAGGGGAACTGAAAGCAGATAAAACAGCCCTTTGAAAGTCAAGGTGCCATATTTCTGCTAACTCTGTCTGCCATTGTCAGGTGCTGAGTAATACAGAGTGTAACAAAACCTTCTTTGTTCTTATGGTCTCTTAATTGAGCATGATGAGATAAGAGGTAAGTCAAGGTTCATTTCACTGGCAAAACACAAAGTTATTAATTCACCTGCTTTGCTAAATAAAGACTTGATAATAGCAGACAGTCTGGCAGGAGTCAAGTCCAGGTGCAGCAAAGCCCTAAGCAAGGCAGTTGTTGTATGGCAGGACTACAAATACAGTGAATTATGTCAAGGACAGTTTTGCTACCACTGAGGCCTGTGATTCCCCCCACCTTCTCACTCACTCAGGCTCTGCAGCTGCCATTTGAGAAGGCTGAAATTCAAAAGCGTTTCATTACAATGTCCTGGAGTGGGTTAGCAACCCTCTTTTCCACCTGATTTTTAGTGGATTCATATTGTATGTTAGATTGCAAACTCTTTGAAGCAGGGAGCATACATATCTCTGGTGCTGATCCTGCAAATGCTTAACCGGGAACTTAACTGAGGGAAGGTAATGGCACAACTCACTCGAGTAAAGCAACATTTGCAGGACTGAGATTACACTGGTGCAGCATGTAGTACAACAGCTCCCTGAGTGGGCCCTCTGGGAACAATCATAGCATGAATACTGAACAACAGTGACAATATGTTAATCGGGATGGACCTTTTCCTCTCTATTACAGTAAGGCCTCAGATTTGACCTGTGACATTAATGTTTTGTTAAATGGCATTCCTACTATACTCCATATTCAGACAGGTACCTCCACTAATCCACTTTACAGTATGCCTCAGGTAAGTATGATGAGTATAGCAAATTGGTTTGCCTCTAGGTTGTCCAGCTGGTATCCTTCCCTGGCCCTCAAAGGTCCTGGAAATCACCGTGCTTATTGAAAGAATTAGACTAGATGGAATGGTCCCTTCTGGCTTTGGAATCTATGAACCAGCTGGATGGCTCAGAGGGTAAATCCGAGGACAGACCAAAGCCGGAGGGACAAAAATCTTAAAGGGCATCATGTCTCTCCTCCCAGATACTGAAGCAAATCCTAAGTTCCCTGGCAAAAGAAGCAGCCATCCTATACAGCTCCTCTTCTTCTCAACACAAGTGCAGAGACTCTCGCAATGGGTGCCATCCACCAAGCAGAGGGAATCAGATCCAGAGGGGGAGGACACAGAGGGAGAATATGCAGAGACATACATTGGGTGGTGGTGGTGGGAGCCCCAAGATCCCCCACTCTGGCCACATTCAAGTGACAGATGTTATATTTTCTCTTTCCTTTTTTGGACTCTTTTGCTTGCTTTGTAGGAGCTAAGATGTATGTCCTGATTCAGGCACCACTTCTTTTCCTGAGGAAGCAGAGCTGTCAGATTCAGATTCAGGCTCTGAGCAAGGCATGGGGAAAAAATGCAGCAAACTTGCTTTTCCTCCCCTCCCCTGGATAAACTTGAAACCACATGCAGAAAGGTTGCATCTGCATCCAGCTCCCACTGAGCAAGCATACAGGGACAAGCCTCAGGGCAAATACCTGCCTGAGACAGCAATCCCACCGCACCCATCCTTTGATGTGTTCGGGGAGGAAAGGTAGCTTTCTTCCTGCAGAAACTTCATTCTTGTCGAAGATTAACTCACATCTGCATGCCTCGCAGAAGTTCATCCTCCTTGGATACATAAACAGAGGAATCTCGAGCAGGAGTAGAGAGGTCATTGTACCTCTTTTTTGGTACCAGTGTAACCGCTGCTGGAATACTGTGTCCAGTTCTGTGTTAACAATTCAAGAAGGATGTTAATAAATTGGAGAGGGCTCAGAGAAGAGCAACAAGAATGATTAAAGAATTAGAAAATATGCCTTATAGTGATAAGCTAAATAGATTGAGCTCTTTGAGTCTAACAAAAAGAAGGTTAAGGAGTGACTTGGCTCCCCATGTAGGTACTTATAAACTGTAACCAATACTTAATTATGGGATCTTCAATTTAACAGAGAAAGTTATAACATGATCCAGCGGGTGGAAGTTGAAGCTAGACAAGTTCAGATTGGAAATAAGGTCCACATTTTTAGTGGTGAGAATAATTAATCATTGGGAAAATTTATCAAGGATCCTGCTGGATTTGCCATCACTGGCAATTTTAAAATCAAGATTGGCTATTTTTCTAAAATAATTATTTTGGGAAATTCTCTGACCTGTGTTATATCGGAGTCCAGATTAGACTATCACAATGATCCCTTCTGGCCTTGGAATCTATAAATCTTCCCATCATTCTGTCCAGAGCCACAACTTCCTACAGGAAAGCTGAATAATACTGAAGTAAACATTCCTTCAGAAATCAACACTGTTCCAGTTTTGAGCACCAGTTACAGAAAGATTATTGGACAGTTCTATGAATTACCACTAGATGGTCACAGAGTTTCCTCTCTACACTGGCAAGTCCTCTGGTCTAGAACCCTGACGTCCGTAAAGAAATATCTAAACAACAAAGTTTTCCAGTTGTATCTATTTTATTAGCTAAAATAAACAGCTAAGCAAAAACCTAAGATACATACATAACATAGCCTAAACAAATCAAATTAGAATAAATTGGGTCAATATCAAATAGTCAAATTAGTCTAATTATCATTTGATTAAACTGTATCAGACAAACCAATGATTCCTTATAAATCTTTATGTAATAATTTGGGAAGGCAACAATCGTGATTAGCTGTCAGCCCCAAATGCAAACGAACATTATCACTTTCAATCCCAAGTCATCTACTTATATTCCAGCCAAACAGTTGATACATAGAGGGTCAAATCACTCCCAGGTTGACACTACAGCTCTGATGCCAGTTAAGACAGTCTGCCAAATTAGGGTGGTTCAGTAACATCCAATCTCTTCTCCCTCCAACATAGGGTTACATGAAATATTCCAAAGCAATACAAGCTGATGCAGCTTGTTACATTTAGGTGAAAATAACATGACTTTTCAGGATTAAACAAACCACTCCTAACTCATAAAATTTATGAGTGTGTGATCTTTTAGACAGCAGGCTCATTTAACCTAGGGCTGATGCAGGTATTTGAGGAACTATTCTATAGGTGCCAATCTCAAATAGACATTGTGGCTTCTAGCCACGTACATTCCTGCACACACACATTTATTACCAGCCATCTGCTGGAGTTAAAAACAAATGCAAAAAAAAAAAAATGCTGACGTAGAGGTGTCCTTCTACTAATGAAGACTGGAAAACCCAACCCAGGCAAACTAAATGGGCTGATACTTATGCATGATGGTTGTCGCAAATTTTGCAGTTTGATTGGCCAGTCGCTAACAGATAAAAGCAGCAGCAATTGCAGGTAAGCAAGCCAAACAGGTAAAGGCAAACAAGCAAAGGTTTCCTCCTTGTCTTCAGTTTTTGAAGATCCTGGCTTGGCTGGTTCCACCACCACAACAATCTCCCTGAATTCATGCTCAGGAGTCCTTTGGCCAATCAGAATGGGGCACTGTGATAGGACACTCACATCTCATAAGCACCTCCTGTCGGTTGGGTGCAAACCAAGAGTGTAGCTCCTTTTATCTGAGTCGGCTGTGCTCTCATTGGCTGCTTCCCTTCAGCCTTTCTAGGCAGGCCTAGAGCACTCACCTTCACTGTGAGGTAGTAAGAACCATTTGTCTCCAGCAGCCAGTCTACGCTAGTGCTACTAATGGTGGACGTGCAGCAGTGCTAATGCAATGGGGGAGATGTCAAGAAAGGGCCTGGTGTAGTATCAGCCCCATTTTACAAATGGAGAACTGAGGTAAATGGTAGATTAACTGACCTGTCTAATGCCACAGAGAATGTCTATAGCTGAGTTAAGAACTGAATCCAAGTCTCTAGAGTCCTAGACTACTCCCCTGACCACAAATCTAACCTTCCTTTCCTAACTTTCTAGTAACGTCCTTTTACACTACTAAGAGTAAGAACAGGACTTGCTAATATTATTCAAAAGGCTCCCAGTCCATCGTCCCTACAATTCATATATCTCCTTCACTGCTCACTATGTTACGTTACCATATATATTTATATATGGCACCTGTCATCCAAAGTGCTAGGGAAGGATAACAGAAGGGCACAGCAATAAAGCAAATATTAACCAGTGGTAATAAAAAACAAGTCAACAAATGCTGACCCTGAGTGAGAACTAAATATTGAACTCACAGGAAGAAAAGAAGCTGCTTCCAATTGTCAGGAGAAGCAGCAGAGAGAAGAGGAAAAAGAGTGGGGTTTTGATTGAAGATTGCAGGGAGCCAGCAATATAAAGAGAGAGCAGCATGATCCAGAGGACAGAGAAATGCCCTGGGAATCAGAAGATTTGGGTTCTACTATTAGCTCTACCAAGTAACCTCAAGGAAGTTACCTCACCTCTCTGAGCCTCATTCATCCCCTTCCCCAGTTCAGTTATTTAGACTAGGACCTTCAGGGCAAGGACCATCCCTTGCTAGGTGTTCATACACTGTCTAGCACCATAATGCTTAGGCCTCCCAGTGCTACTGTAATACAAACAAATATCTGGAACAGAAAAACCATGATAGTTGGAAATGGCATTAGAAGACATGAATCATGGGGAAAAAAGGGTCAAAGGAAGCAAACGTTGAAAGCTGAGCCGAAATAAGAGAGTAAGAACAGATTTGGACAATAACATTGAATGCAACAGGGAGAATTTTATGCCAACAGCATAGATGGATTGGAAGTCAGTAGCATGGAGAAGAAAAGAGATCATGTATGGGATTGTAGGTTTCAGGGTTGTCCAACTTTCAGAAGCAGTCATTTTGGCTCCCATAGCAACCTAAAATCTGGGTGACGCAAAGGTAGCTTAAAGCCACCTTTTCTCTCCTTCCCTCCATCTGGGGTTCACCTTCTTTGCTGCGCCTCCCAGGCATAGACTCAGAGTTCCTGATTCTGCTTTCTTCTGTAACAAAAACCAGAGTGGTGGGAAGGTGGATATAACAGAGAAACAAGAGTAGAAAATACTACACATATAGAATCATGACAGAAACTAGAGATAGAAAAGAGCCACCTACAGCATGAGGTTGTCTACCCCATACCCTCTTCACCCTGTGCTGTAATTAGGGAAAATTGATTCTGAAAAAGAGTTAGGCCTGTATTATAGTAAAGATACAGGACTATTCCCTGCAATATGTTGGCTTCTGATTTGTCCACTCTACTTTTGAATGTTCTAAGCACTTCCACCACTTCCTTCGTCTTTGTGCTTCTCCTCACCCGCCAAACAGATGGCATTCTCTGAACTTCCTTGCACACTTTGCTTCTCCACTTTCCATCATAGATGGCTCTGTACATTATTTATCACAGTTAGTATTTGTGCTACTGGGATGCAAAAGGAGACATATGTACAGCTTGTGTCACATTACCACAATGGAATGACAATAGATTGCCACTCCCAAAGGCTGTAACATTCATCTGATTACCTATTTATGTCATAGCAGTATATAGCTGCCTGCTCATGGTGGTTCCCTTGGAATACTCCTGGAACTCAGAGAATTTGTGTGAACAAATAAGGCCCTGTCCCATGGGATTTCTAGAGGATTAAGAAAGAAGTGGGGCCCTTTTAGAGATTAGTGGATGGTAAATTATTCCATTCATTTGTTATTCATGATGAATAATAAATTACTCTCATAACATTTACTATTCTGTTCATTTATTATACAGTACAGGGGAATGTTTGGAACTAATTACTGCTAAAAAGCCTCTCCAGTCACAAAAAAATGGAGGGGGGGGGAGAAGACTGAGAAGCCAGTAGGAGATTCTGTGGCCTGCATTGTGCAGGAGGTCAGACTAGATGATCGTAATGTTCCCTTCTGACGTTAAAGTCTATGATTCTATGGCTGCTGCCTCAGCCAAGGCACCACACATGGGAGCACTGATTGGATAATTGCCTGGCTCCACCAATTGGTCCAACCATGCTAGTTAAGCCAGAAGGAAGCGCAGGAAGTTGTCTGAGCAATAAGGTGATTTTCTATTGGGGCTGCCTTGGATCCTGCTTGAACCTGCTTCCTGACCCCAATCCTATTCCTGGTCCCTGCTCGGCTCCTGCCTCACTTCTGCCTTCGCTTCTGTTCCCACCATGCTCCTGCTCCATGTGTCATAGACTCATAGACTCTAGGACTGGAAGGGACCTCGAGAGGTCATCGAGTCCAGTCCCCTGCCCTCACAGCAGGACCAAATACTGTCTAGACCATCCCTAACAGACATTTATCTAACCTACTCTTAAATATCTCCAGAGATGGAGATTCCACAACTTCCCTAGGCAATCTATTCCAGTGTTTAACTACCCTGACAGTTAGGAACTTTTTCCTAATGTCCAACCTAAATCTCCCTTGCTACAGTTTAAGCCCATTGCTTCTTGTTCTATCATTGGAGGCTAAGGTGAACAAGTTTTCTCCCTCCTCCTGATGACATCCTTTTAGATACCTGAAAACTGCTATCATGTCCCCTCTCAGTCTTCTCTTTTCCAAACTAAACAAACCCAATTCTTTCAGCCTTCCTTCATAGGTCATGTTCTCAAGACCTTTAATCATTCTTGTTGCTCTTCTCTGGACCCTCTCCAATTTCTCCACATCTTTCCTGAAATGCGGTGCCCAGAACTGGACACAATACTCCAGTTGAGGCCTAACCAGCGCAGAGTAAAGCGGAAGAATGACTTCTCGTGTCTTGTTTACAACACACCTGTTAATCTATCCCAGAATCACGTTTGCTTTTTTTGCAACAGTATCACACTGTTGACTCATATTAAGCTTGTGGTCTACTATGACCCCTAGATCTCTTTCTGCCATACTCCTTCCTAGACAGTCTTTTCCCATTCTGTATGTGTGAAACTGATTGTTCCTTCCTAAGTGGAGCACTTTGCATTTATCTTTATTGAACTTCATCCTGTTTACCTCAGACCATTTCTCCAATTTGTCCAGATCATTTTGAATTTTGACCCTGTCCTCCAAAGCAGTTGCAATCCCTCCCAGTTTGGTATCGTCCGCAAACTTAATAAGCGTACTTTCTAGGCCAACATCTAAATTGTTGATGAAGATATTGAACAGAGCCGGTCCCAAAACAGACCCCTGCAGAACCCCACTTGTTATACCTTTCCAGCAGGATTGGGAGCCATTAATAACTACTTTCTGAGTACGGTTATCCAGCCAGTTATGCACCCCCCTTACAGTAGCCCCATCTGAATTGTACTTTCCTAGTTTATCTATAAGAATATCATGCGAGACCGTATCAAATGCCTTACTAAAGTCTAGGTATATCACATCCACCGCTTCTCCCTTATCCACAAGGCTCGTTATCCTATCAAAGAATGCTATCAGATTAGTTTGACACGATTTGTTCTTTACAAATCCATGCTGGCTATTCCCTATCACCTTACCACCTTCCAAGTGTTTGCAGATGATTTCTTTAATTACTTGCTCCATTATCTTCCCTGGCACAGAAGTTAAACTAACTGGTCTGTAGTTTCCTGGGTTGTTCTTATTTCCCTTTTTATAGATGGGCACTATATTTGCCCCCTTCCAGTCTTCTGGAATCTCCCCCGTCTCCCATGATTTCCCAAAGATAATAGCTAGAGGCTCAGATACCTCCTCTATTAACTCCTTGAGTATTCTAGGATGCATTTCTTCAGGCCCTGGTGACTTGCAGGCATCTAACTTTTCTAAGTGATTTTTAACTTGCTCTTTTTTTATTTTATCTTCTAAACCTACCCTCTTCCCGTAAGCATTCACTATGTTAGACATTCCTTCAGACTTCTCAGTGAAGACTGAAACAAAGAAGTCATTAAGCATCTCTGCCATTTCCAAGTCTCCCGTTACTGTTTCCCCCTCCTCACTGAGCAGTGGGCCTACCCTGTCCTTGGTCTTCCTCTTGCTTCTAATGTATTGATAAAAAGTCTTCTTGTTTCCCTTTATTCCCATAGCTAGTTTGAGCTCATTTTGTGCCTTTGCCTTTCTAATCTTGCCTCTGCATTCCTGTGTTATTTGCCTATATTCATCCTTCGTGATCTGACCTAGTTTCCATTTTTTATATGATGCCTTTTTATTTTGTAGGTCATGCAAGATCTCGTGGTTAAGCCAAGGTAGTCTTTTGCCACATTTTCTGTCTTTCCTAACCATCGGAATAGCTTGCTTTTGGGCCCATAATAGCGTCCCTTTGAAAAACTGCCAACTCTCCTCAGTTGTTTTTCCCCTCAGTCTTGATTCCCATGGGACCTTACCTATCAGCTCTCTGAGCTTACCAAAATCCGCCTTCCTGAAATCCATTGTCTCTATTTTGCGTACTCCCTTCTACCCTTCCTTAGAATTGCAAACTCTATGAGTTCATGATCACTTTCACCCAAGCTTCCTTCTACTTTCAAATTCTCAACGAGTTCCTCCCTATTTGTTAAAATCAAGTCTAGAACAGCTTCCCCCCAGTAGCTTTTTCAACTTTCTGAAATAAAAAGTTGTCTGCAGTGCAGTCCAGGAACTTATTGGATAGTCTGTGCCCCTCTGTGTTATTTTCCCAACATATATCTGGATAGTTGAAGTCCCCCATCACCACCAAATCTTGAGCTTTGGATGATTTTGTTAGTTGTTTGAAAAAAGCCTCATCCACCTCTTCCACCTGATTAGGTGGCCTGTAGTAGACTCCCAGCACGACATCACCTGTGTTTTTTACCCTTTAGCCTAACACAGAGGCTCTCAACACTTCCATCTCCTATGTCCATCTCCACCTCAGTCCAAGTGTGTACATTTTTAATATATAAGACAACGCCTCCTCCCTTTTTCCCCTGTCTATCCTTCCTGAGCAAACTATACCCATCCATACCAACATTCCAGTCGTGTGTATTATCCCACCAAGTTTCAGTAATGCCAACAATGTCATAGTTGTATTTATTTATTAGCATTTCCAGTTCTTCCTGCTTATTACCCATACATCTTGCATTTGTATATAGGCATCTAAGATACTGGTTTGATCTTGCCTCCCAGCTTTGCCCTGACCCTCCTTTCTCTCTGCATTATAGCCCGTGCTCCCTCCTGTTTCCAACCCATCTCCCAGGTCTTGTTCCCCACTTACCTGTGGGGTTTGCTCACCTGTCCCCGTCGAACCTAGTTTAAAGCCCTCCTTACTAGGTTAGCCATCCTTGCCTCTGCTCCATTTCCTGCCCTTACACCTTGCTTCCAGCTGTGAGTTACCAGTCATGGCCCTGACCCTGGCCTCCAATTTCTGACTCTGCGTTGGTCCTTGGCTCTGGAATTTAGTATCTGACCCTAGTTCCAACTCTCAGCTTGGATTCTTGGGTCTGAGTTTGGCTTGACCCCTGGCGCTGGTAGTTGGCCAGTTGACTTCAGTGCTGACCTGTGTCCTCGTTTTCCAGGCTGGTTTGCTCCCTCTTTCCCCAAATACACCACCTAGCCCCATCAGCATTTGGGGACTGAGATAACTGCTAGGGGTGTGAGGAAGGAAAAGCAGAAAAGAGAACGGTCAGGGAAGGCACTCGTGAGGTAGAAGGAGGTAAGGGACAGGTTTTTGCAGAAGAATAGGTGTGTGTATTTGTATGTGCTGAGAAGAGAGCAAATCAATATATTTAGGGGAAGCTTGTGAAGCACATCAGGCATGCAGTGGTGTGTGTTCTTTGGGGAAGCAGCTGTCTTGCGTTATGCGTAAGGAGCTGGTATGTGGTGAAAATGGTCCTGTGGACAAGTGAATTGAAGAGACCCAATGGCAGGGCCTGGTGTAGGATTCAGATAGGAGAACCTGAGCTGTGTATAACAAGGCTTTTACTCTTATGTTCCCAGCAGTACAGTCTGTGCTCTTCTTTACCTGACATGAAAGATTTTATGAAATATTATGCCCATACAAAATGCTGGCATGTTTCATTGCGGGGCAAAGAGGCAGTTTCATCCCTCATTTAATATAAACTGGAGACATCCAATAGCAGTTCAGTTGAGATCTCAGCAACTCAGAGCGAAACCCTTTTTGCCTTGCTTCCTAGCTCAGCCATGAGCCATGGGTTAAGAATGTCTGTGGCTTGTGAAACAGCCTAATGCATCAATTTCAGGGGCACTCTTCGCTTTGCTGAATAGTCTAAAGTGAAGAGATAAACAGACCTGTTGGTCTTCCTACATGAAAGTATGGATATCCAAATGGATGGGGAATGAGGGGCTAAGCATTATTTTTGATGGTTTTGCCAAAACTACAGAAATCAGGCATTGATTAAGTCTGGATAAATGTTTCAATTCTGTTATCCAGGTGAGTTTCATAACTGACATGTACCCCTGAAAACAATTAAAGCTTTTGCTTTTCTTTTAAAGCATCTTCAGCACAGCATAAATTAGAAGTAGGAAATCTTATTCTTTATCGATATCACCCAGATATCGAGGTGGCAGACCAGTTTGAAAAGCAGGTCCTGACTGCTGGGGAGAGCAGTTAGCACATGTCCATACTGAGCACTCTAGCCCTGATTTAACAAAGTATTTAAGTACATGCTGAACTTTGCCTCTTGGCTGAGTATTAACATATTCTGGGATATTAGCTACAAATATTAGGCCATCCCTTCTCACAATACATCCTGTCTAACTAGTCTGGAAAAAATAGAAAACCAATGAATGATACTAATAGTATTCAATCAGCAACTGTTAATATTTGGTTATTCAATCAGCAACTGTTAATACTTGGTTAATATCTATGTTGTTCCCTTGCCAGTTGTCTAACCTAGCATGTAGCTGTCTACCTATAATTATTCTGTAACCCTTTTGTTGAGAGTGGGATTTTTTAACTGTGTTTGTGTAACTGATTTGGACAGTCTCTTATCTTCACTGCTCTTTGTGCAGTAAGAAGCCCCAAACTGCATTGCTTACTATACTGACAGTGGTACTCTCCCTTCATGTTATAATAAAGCTTTGTGGGATAGCTGCCCATATTTTCCTGCAATGCACTGATACAAACACAGCAGCGCAGTAAGTGCAGGTGTGTAAACATGGTGAACACATGGCCCTGGGGAAAAAAATCAACTTTGCTGGCCTCGTTACTAAAACATAGTTGTACTTGCAGTGTGGATAGGACTCTAATTCTGGATTTCTCTTTCCCCAGGAATCCATCCTTCATAATGAAGATTGTGGGTCAGATCCTCAGCTGGTATGAATTGGCATAGCTCCATTGACATTGATGGAGCAATGCAGGTTTACACTAGCCGAGTTGCTGGTCCTGTATTTACTAATATTATTTCTCATTTCTGCTACATACTTAGAATCAACCTTCTCTTGTTCCGTACAATGATATTATGTGCAGATTTATAGGCCCTAGCATAGGAAAACTCTCATGCTGAGCTGGTCCAATGGCTGCTTTAGAAGCTCACATGGAGTTCCATGTTCTTGAAGAATTGATCATCACACAATTCAGTCTGAAACTGATCATCAGAGATCATCACAACTGGCTATCAGGATTTCAGTGGGATTAGGATTTAACACATAGGAGCCAAGCCAACCTCCATCTCCTCCTCCCCGTCAGCTATTTTGGCAGTAGAATATTTACACCAGGGGACACTCTGGAAGAGTTTTAGCATGAAGGTGGATGTGACCCTTTAAAACTGCCCTTCTCTGTCTTACAGTCCGTGCTGCAAGCTATGACTAGTAGTCTGGATCAATAGACATGCAGGATATTAAGCATTGTTGTAAACAGCATCCATCTACAGTGCACAGTGAGCAGTTTTATTGGGCCTGCAAAACCCAAGAGCTAAGGTATGTATTCTTGAGCACTGCATGCTGGAACCTTACCTACTAACTAACGTGCTATTTACATATTAACAGTGCACTCTTGTAACAAAGGAAACCAATTCATCTTTAAGGCAGCCATCTACCCCAAGAGGTAGAAGACATTATCCACGACAGTAACCCCATGGGACCAAGGAACATCGTTTGTATACTCATGTCATGATATTTAAGATTCCAGTGCTGGCCAAGCACTTGTAGAACTATAACGAGAGCATCCTCTTATGTGCTGTTTCCAGAATTTATGCACAGCAAGCAATACATAAATATCAATTAATGAAACAACTATAGAAAAATTAATTAAACCATGAGAGGATAAAAGCCTCTATTCAGCCTTGTATAAATGGAAGACAAATTCATAAACCCCTCCCTACTGTTCAATAGAAAGCTCTCAGTTCCAGAGGAAGGAAATCGTTATTTTTTTAATTGCATACTACTTTTAAATTAATTTCCACAAGCACCACAAGTAACAAAAGGGAGAAGGGGGAAAGCAAAGATTTTACAACTAAATTAGTACTTGGGGGCAGCCTAGCAATTATTGGTAATGATCCAAAGTCTGCATATCCTGTAACTTCTCTATAGGTGGCAGAGGGATGGAAGAGAAAGGAAAGGATCTTCAGAGACAGCAAATTAAAGTCTATCCATAGAGTTCCACAAAGTCCATAATTCAGAGATTCGTTAATAGCACCTAACACTATAAATCCACAGGCATAACCACTAACACATTAATTTGCCTGAATTATCCCTAAAGATAGTAAAAGTACAAAACCAAAGAAGAGATGAAGAAATGGACGGGAGAGCTGAATTCTCATTTCAGACTATGTGCAAAGACCATTGAAACACCATTTGCCCTCAAACATAGCATTCTGAGCCCAAACCAGTCCCCCATAGTCAATGGGACTCTTTCCATTGACTTTATTGGGGGCTGGATCAGGTCCTCTGGAAAGAAATTAGAAAACAAAGCAAGAAAACTGATGAGGGAGAGCTTGGTGTTGTGGAGGGTTCAAATGACGGCATGGCAGCGTATGTATGTGAATGCAGGACAGAAGGTTACTTAGTACTTTCTGTCCTTTCCCAACCATGATGGCTCCAGCATTATTTTCCTTTGCCTTGTTAAGCATCTTTTTGTGCTCTCAATGACATAACACAGAAGGTATCTTTGTCCTCAAAGAACATTTGGTCTGATCCTGCACCGCTAAAGTTAATGGGAATTTCATCCTTGATTTCAGTGGGAGCAGGATCTGCGTCAATATGAATTTTTTTTAATGAGGTAGTGATGGAATCTGATACCAGGAAGCAAAGAGAGAGCTGGACATGCTTTAGGGCACACTGAGTTCTTTCCTATCTGCTGATTTGTGGGACTGTTCCACACTTTTCATTTAGCAGAATCGCTTGAATGCTCTTTAAAAAACCAGCCATACTCATTGAAAACACACAAACTATATATCTTTTTTAATCCTAAGCACATTTTTCTTTGACCATAAATTGCTGGAATTTTTTGTGGTTAATGACCAGGGAAGGGTATTCGCTCAGCTCCTTAACTGCTGTTTCTCCAGTCCCAGTCACCATCACTGTTTGGCAGTGTCCTACTGCAAAAATGGTTGTGCATCTTACAACAGTCCTGTGGAATGGTAGGTAGGATTATTTGTATCATCGCTGCCGTTTTACACATAAGCAGGTTGAGACGCAGAGAGTTCAAGTGAGTTGGCTCAGCTCACACAACAAGGCAGTGCCTCTACTAGGCTAGAACCCAGGTCTCCTGTCTGCAAAGCCCAAAGTCTAACTATAAGACAGTGCTACCCTCCTTTTCCTCAGGCTTCTTCAATCAAGCCAGGAGGGTATTCACCCCATCTTCACAAGGGAAAATACGCCAGGATCGCAGTGTCTTTTAAAGAAAGCCAATAGGGAAATGTGACATTTTTCTTCCTGGTCTCTTTCCCAAAAGGTACCAGAAACAACCCACTCGTGTGGCTGTGCTGAGTACAACAGCACTAGAGATCCCACCAGCTAGAGTAGTACAATCAGCATGAATATGCCCTCTGGATGGTTACCTATGTTTAAAAGAACAAAATAATGAACCTCAGGGGCTCAGAGTACTACAGACCACATTTGTGTTGGGAAATCTTCCCAACAGCTCTTGTACTTCCCTCCCAGGGGTGATTGTTATAACCACGTTTGCACTACACAGTTATATCCTATAGAGAACCTGTTCCATGGATGCAAAGTGTTTATGCTTATCCTTTGGGCTATAAGACTGTTAATGATAATGCTTTGTGCTGATATAGTGCCTTTAATTTGAGGCTCCCAAACTGCTGTACACCCATTGATAATATTAATAACCATAATAATACTGCCTTTGCATAATGCCAATCCTGAGGTTGCTAATCAGTTTTCACTCAATCCTTACTCAGACAATGCCCCATTGGCTTTGTGTTTGTCTGGAAGCTTGACTGAGTTAGGCCTGAATACAAACTGAGCAATGACCTTAGGACTTGGACAACAGTGCATTTCATCCAAGGATTTCAAGGCACTTGGCAAACAATTTAACTTTGTTTCACTTGTAAGGTACTTTGTAAAATCCATCTCACAAACATAAAATGAGACAAAGAGGAAGTTGACATACTTGCTAAATTTCACAGAACTCACGAGTATTGGTGGCAGGAACAGAGCCCTAGATTCCTGACTTCCAGGCCATTGTTCTAAGTACTAGACAGCAGTCCATCCCACATTCTCTGGAAGCAGTATTGTCTTTTCTAAAGAAAAAGATGACAACCAAGTTAAAATCTCTCTGGCCCTATGAGTTACTCTCAGAAATTATTTTGACAGGCTAACACTCTTTATTTAGTTTGTTTACTTATTTAACGAAGATTCTCAACCAGTAACCTGGTAGGCTGAAAAATAACAATATTTTGCACCTGTGGCACTTTCTATCAAGTACTTGACAAATGTTAACAAATCATTCCTCACAACAGGCCAGGGGAGTCAATGACTATTATTTATACCCAGCTGACGAATTAATAAGCCAATACCAAAGGTTGTCCATTAACTTTAATTATCCACTGACTTTAATGAAGTCACTCCTAATTTACACTAATACAACAGAGAAGAGAATCAGGGCCTGAGAAGTTAAGTGGTAGAACCAGGCCTAGAATTCATGTTTCCTGAATCCTAGTCCCAGGCTTTAACTTGGATCCAGTCTTTCTCCCTACATCGGAGAAAGAATAGAGCCTCAACTGGTGTGTACTGGCATAGCTCCACTGAAGTCAGTGGATCCACTTTGATTTATATCAGCTGAGGCTCTGGCCTTAAATATTTAAATTACTCCACATACACTTTACAATGCAGTCCTAATCTACGTAAAAGGAATGCATGGCACTCAAAACCTGGATGTCCTCATCATCATTCTGCAGATGATTTCCTATATTAATGTAATTACATAACTCCCATCCAGCATAGAATTTCTGGGAAGAAAGTCAAGGGAATTTCTCAGAAGGCAAACAAGGGATTTGTTCAGTGCTGTCCAGAATGTTATAGTTTCAATGCTTTCTCACACAAAGCGCTTTGTCTTTCCTTGGCTCTTTACAGTAATTGCCTAGATGGGTGGAGCTTGGCATGCCACTGATACAAGAGAACCTCAAGCTGTAACTTTACTACCTCCAGAAAGGATTCCTTTTTAAAAAAAATTATTTATTTATTTAAATACTCAGAGCTGGTTTGTATGTTTGATCGAGAACTGATATGCCCTGCTCTGTGGCAAAACATAACCTGTTTCCTAATTTACTGCTTTGGATAATGCTAGTGTTCTGTCTATGGCAAGAAGAATATAATGATTTCAATATCTAGCCCTGCATTTGTCCTTGATTCATGCACCAGAACAAAATAGGGCGTTGAGCCTATTTTCCCATTTAACAGAACAGGTTAATTTTTCTCTTTTATAACCTGCAACTTTATCAACAGCAAATTACCGCTATTGATAACTCATTAGCAAATAAAATAAAAGGCAATGCTATTGACATCTGAATGCAACTATGTCTGAACTACATTGGTTCCTGGTTATTGGGCTTTTAGTATTCATTAAGGCCCTGTAAGCAGTCTGTGTTTAAAATGTTGATATATGCCGTATGCGTTGAAAACTTTATCTGCATTAGCTGAGACAGCGGCTTGCACCACCTTTGCAGCCTAACAAACTGATTTATCACAGCTTCCTAAACTCTGTTTAGGAGGCTGTTTTGTTTTTAACAGCTTAAATCAATTTTTTTTCATGTGGTGACATTTATCAACATCTGTGTCTCACATTGCACTGAGTGTTAACCTGGCCTGGATGATTGTAGCTTTAATAGTGCAGTATACAAGGGGTGTAGCGAACTGAAAGCTGTGTCACTTTGATCTGCCAAGGAGTGTGTGTGACTGCTGTCAAACTGGTAGCCAATTTAAGAGATGATACTTGGTCTAGGTGTTGTTTTCCATTCTGAAGGAAAAATACATGATCATTTGTTCTCTTGGCCTTTTATCGTTCCAATGGGAAAAGGCAACAGGCTTCAGCAAAATACAGTATAAGAGAGCGCAAAGAGGACAGTCTAGTTAGACTGTGGCACTCATTGCCACAGGATATTGATGAAGCCAAGAATTTAGTAAAATTCAAAGAACAATTGGGCATTTAGATGGATAACAAGTATTCAGAGATATAACAGTCAATGCAAACATGGAATTTTGAATGCTTCAGGGTTTTTAACAAATTTCTATTAGAGATTAGGATGAGATCTCAATGGAAGTGGATTCTACCACATCTTACTTTGAAACATCTGGCACTCACCACTTTTGGAGACAGATACTGGACTAGATGATCCACTGTCTGACCCCGTATGACAATTCCTGTTCTCTCCAGTCACCCTGTTTCCTGACTAAATACCGCATGCTGCTTTGGCTCGTTCTTGCTTACAGCTCCCGCTTCTGTTGAGAATGTGGCTCCATCTGCATTATGAATGTGTTGAAAGATGACTCCCCCATTGGACCATTCCCGGACCTAGCACAATTCAGGCAGCTCCTATGCCACGGTTCAAACACAGCTTGTGTCTGTCCACAACAATTGGCCAACCTATGTTAGGAAGCAGTGTGGTGGGAGCCATGTGTGACCCTGTCATAACACCCCAGCCATGAGATGGAGGTGGGGTGGAGCAGCACCACCTGAGGAAAAGCGCTAGAGAAACTGTACCTCAGAAATATACCATCTCTGCCAAGCCTGCTCTCTGCACACAGGGGATATGCATCTTACAGCAGCATAATGGAGTAATGCTCCCTTAGCTTTGCTGTCCCTGTCTCTTACCTTGCCTTATCTCTGCCAACACTCCTCTTTTGGTATCCTGCTCTCCTCAGAGTGCAGAGAGCACAAGGAACTGCATGTGTGAGCAGAGAGCAGGCTTGGCAGAGATGGTATGTTTCTGAGGTACAGTTTCTCTAGTGCTTTCCTTCAGGGGGTGCTGCTCCACCTCACTGCCAGCTCATGGCTATGATGTTACAACATGGGTCAAACGTGGCTCCCACCGTGGGAGGTACAGCTCTACATGCAGTGGCTTTGAACCAGTTGTGTGTGCACTTAACTGGACATTGGTGAGTACCCAGCTGGCTTGCAGGCCTGCTTACAAAGAGTTTGCTGTAAAATTGGTAAAAATTCAAGGAGGTCGTTGCTGGGGATCCCAGAGCTTCCAGAGAAGGTAGCACCAGGGCAGCACAGCAGCTCCATTTCCTTTTGTGGAAAATTTCAAAAAGTTTCATTTTTGTTCCAAATCAGAACAAAACCAAATTTCAAAATCCTGCACAAAACAGAATTACCTTTCTCCCCCCTGCTCTACTCAAAATATATGTATTTTTCCTACTTACCTGCCTCTGAGCATTTTATCTAATTATCTTCAGAGACTCTAGGAGTGAAACAACACATAATATAGTTATGAAACACTTTGGACCTGTAAGAAACATGTTGTTTAGGATCTAGTAATGGTACTGAGAGCTCATTCCAGTGGCAAATATGCTAGGTCCAAGCCACTAACTCTCTTAAACCACTGCCTACTGGAAACCTTCAGGCTGCTGGATCTGTTCTGATTAGAATTCTCTCCAGTGTACATAATCCATGGGAAGGAGCTGTGCTGACTTTCACCAGCTGAATATATGGCCATCTGTTCTTATGCCTTTGAGGAAAATACCTCAGTTTGTATGCAGTAGACTGTTCTGACTGGTACTGGCTGCATGTGTGACTATTTTACCATGGTTGTGTGCAGGTATATGAGGACCAGGGACTGTTCAAGGTCAAGAGTTGCTGGAAGAAATCAAATGTTTCATGGTAGTTGGATTCTCTCTATGTGGGAATTATTCTCCATCACTGTCTGCACTGGCACCTACCTAACAAAGACAACCTGTGCTATATACCATCACCATTGAGGTTCAAATATTCATGTAATGCCAATAATGTTATTTTTTGTTGCTGTATCAGAACATATGGTGTCTGATCTCAACCTGGGCTAACTCTAAGGACTTCAGTGGCATTACTTTTGATTTACACTGCTATTGGTGAGATCAGAATCTGGCCTATGATAATCATGTGGAATACTGGAAATGCACTTCAGAAAAAAAAAAGATGGCCCATGCTAGATGGTTGCTTGGCAACTGTCTTTTAATATGATGTTAACAGCGATCAGCAAGAGCACTTAATACCAGTGATTGCTTTTGTACCAAGGGACAACTTTTTCCCCTTTTCAAGCAGTCTAATTACTCTATCTATCTATCTATCTATCTATCTATCTATCTATCTATCTATCTATCTATCTAATCTACCAATAGCTGTTAAGAATGTATAGAAGAAGACACATGGGTGTAGGGCAGAGATATTCCATTTTTGTGAGCACCATCCACAAAACAAGCACAATGCACATGTCTCTACATTTCCTTAAGGGTGGCTATGGAGAAAGCACATGACCAGGTGATGAAACCAACAAACCATACCTGGCTTCAAAGAAGAGCTGGAATGACGAGAAACCAAAGTTAGTCTCAGTTTGATTTCTGACTCTATTAATGCACCATAAGTGTACATGTTTTATTTTATTGCATTCAGCTACTGCTACTACAATACTGAGAACAGTATTGCTGTTATAAACACACTTTCAAAGCAGACATGCCAAACTTGTGAAACAAATGCAGAAATTGGGCTTGTTTTTGGCGTAATTGGCTTGTGAGTTGCTTGTTGGCTAGTTTTTGGCTTGTAGCTTGCGGTTTGTTAGGCTTCTAGCTTGTTGTTTCTTTTAATTGGCTCCTGGCAAGCAGGGGCAATGAGGGGTAAGCAGGGGCAAGGACAAGGAGAGAGTCGGAGTGCACAGGTGTTGGGGTTCTTAGGGCTTGGCTTGTTTGGGCCTTGTTTTGAAATGGGATTAGCTTGATTTTTAGCTCATTGTGAAAGTCGCAGTGCTTATTTACCACATGAATGTTGGCAACTGTGTTTCAAAGGTACTTTAAATGTAGTTGTTTCTCATACACTTATATTTGGAATTTGACACATAATTTTTCAGCACTGCAGATTGTTGGGGAGAGTAATTACAGGGGGAGGGAGATGATCTCCAGAGGATAAAAACAATGGAATGAGAGTCAGGATTCCTGAGTTCAATTCCTGGTTCCATCATTAAACTATGCTACAAGCACTTATGCCTGTGCCAAGGTTTATGAATGTGAGCAGTCCCATTGAGTTCAAATGACACTACACATGTGCATACATGCTTGTGTGACTTTGGGTTATTTATCTTTCATGTCTCAGTTTACCCGTCTGTCAAATGGATACAAAAATTCCTATCTCACAGGGCTGTGAGACATAATTAACATTTATGAATGTGTTTTGAGAGTTAAGGGATGACTTCATCACAGTTTATAAGTACCTAAATGGGGAACAAATATTTGATAATGTGCCCTTCAATCTTGCAGAGACAAGTATAACACAATCCGATGGCTGGAAATTGAAACTAGACAAATTCTGACTGGAAATCAGGTGTAAACTTTTAACAGTGAGGGTAATTTACCACTGGAACAATTTACCAATGGTAGTGGTGGATTCTCCAACACTGGCAATTTTTAAATCAAGATTGGATGTTTTTCTAAAAGTGATGCTCTAGAAATTATTTTGGGGTATTTCTATGGCAGGAGTGGGCAAACTGTGGCCTGGGGGCTGCATTCAGCCCTTTAGACATTTTAATCTGGCCCTCAAGCTCCTTCTGGGGAGCGGGGTCTGGGGATTGCCCTGCTTCATGAGTGCTGTGGCTCCGTGTAGCTCCCAGAAGCAGCAGCATGTGCCCCTCCAGCTCCTATGTGTAGGGGCAGCCAGGGAGCTCCGCATACTGTTTCCACCCCAAGTCCCACCCTTGCAGCTCCTATTGGCTTGCAACCACGGCCAATGGGAGCTACAGGGGCGGCACCTGTGGACAGGGCAGCGTGCAGAGACACCTGGCAGTGCCTCTGCATAGGAACTGGAGGGGGGACATGCTGCTGCTTCCAGGAGCTGCTTGAGGTAAGCACTACCCGGAGCCTGCATCCCTGACCCCCTCCAGCACTCCAACCCCTGCCCCAGCCCTGATCCCCCTCCTGTACCCTGAACTCTTCATTTCAGGCCTACCTCAGAGCCCACACCCCCCAGGCGGACTCCTCACCCCCTTCCACGCCCCAACCCCCAATTTTGTGAGCATTCATGGCCCACCATACAATTTCCATACCCAGATGTGGCCCTCGGCCCAAAAAGTTTGCCCACCCCTGTTCTATGGCCTGTGTTATATGGCCTTGGAATCTATGATGGATGGAAAGTGCAGAGTATGATTATTAACTAGGAGGTGGTATTTTTTAATAAAACATGTTGACAGGGGTTTCTGTTTACAATATCATGTCGGTGTAAAATAGACTGCCTGAAATGATATGCATATAGATGTTCTAATTGATTAGGAGAGAAGTAATCAGGCATCAAAATGCCTCCTCCATTGGGTGATGCATGCTCTCCCCTAAAGTGCTACTTGCTTGTTGTTACATTGTTCGTGTTTCTTGACATCTGTTCTTCATTTCCTGCACAATAAATTCAGTGTCAGATCAACAGCATAAGGAATCTGCAGCAGTAACTTGTAGTCCACACTGGTTTTCTCATTATTTGAAAGCATTTTTTTCCTGGTGGCCCAAATAACAAGTGTTCCTGTTATATAACAACCCCAACAAATACAACCAATTCTATCTCTGAAAAGCTTCACTATTCTTAACCGCTCTGTAGTTCTGTTCTTTGATGTAACCTCTCTGCTCATGTTGCCTACATGGAATAAACAGCAATGGGTTGCAAAGATAAATCAGAAAGCAAAAGAGAAACCATTCCAACCAATATGACTGCCTTGTGAGAAAGCAGTGGGCCAGGTCCTCAGCTGGCATAATTCCACTGAACTCAATAAAGCTATGCTGATTTACACATGCTGAGGATCTGACCCCACATTGTTCATTATTGGAGCCACACAAAGCACCTCCTTATAGACAGGCATTTTAATATGTAGCTAGACATTGATAATCTTTGTTAAGTTTTTTTTTCTTAATTTGCTCTGAAATCTGTTTATACCACCAAAGGCATGAGTATCTATCAATTATCTGGTAGGGGGTGCATCTTAACGAAGTTTGTAACCACTTAGATGTGGTTGGTTCTAAACATATTTTGTGTCCAAATGGTTTATACCCATCTCATATGACCATTCAGTGGTAGAGAAGGGGTGGTTCAGAGCAGGGCTAGATGATGTGATGTTAAAAACACCTGCACCTAGGTTGCTTTAGAGCTTCCACCAGTCCTGGAGCAGCTGAGTTGATGCTAGGCCAACAGCAGGCCAACTGCTGAAAATTCTCAGTGTAGACACAATCCCAGAGACTAGCTTCTTAGGAATGACCTACTCAGCTGGAAGTGGCTAGAGGGACTCTAATGTGTTAGGGATACCAGGTATTTCTCTTCAAGCTGTTTTCTGTCTAGCATTTTCTGCCAATGGAGATGGGTTTGTGCTGAATAATTTGGATCTGGATTTTGAGTCCCCCAAATCCCCACTTTTAGAGATTTGGATCAGCCATGAACTTTGGATACAGGTTTGGATTCCAACCCTTCCCAGCCTACTTGAAGTCATGGGGTGTTTTGATCCAAGGCTTTGCTTCAGGCCCATCTTTAGCTGTTAACAAAGCCACATGCCTCATAAATAGGGTTATTATTTCTTGTCCTTCCATTCAGCCCCTGCCAGTGTGAAGTATGAATGGGAAAAAACAAGAAACCCCTGCAAGCAGAGATCATTACAGGAGTGATTGACTCCTGTAACTCAGTGCTACCTTCGAGGAACACGGCTAGAGCCAGCCAAAAACACCATCTGTCAGTGGCAGAATGAGTAAATGTATCTCTATTTATGAATTCTCGAGTTGTGAGACAATAAATGGTCTGCATATCTGTACATAAAATAGCACCGAGTTTTGTTAAAAATCTGATTCCAAAGCACCTGCAGCTCACGATCATGTTAAAATAAAACCAGGCAGGTCTGTAGCAGCCAACAGGAACCATTACATAGCTTACATGTCTCCTGGGGGCTTGCAAAGCTATTTCGGAGAATGTAGCATAGCTGACTATGGAAAAGAAACAGCAATTTGATTAACAGGCTTTCCCAGACTATTTAGCAGGAGTTTCCAATGCCCTTCACCTAATAATTAGCTGGCTCTCATGATATATCATTCACATTTGCATCAGCTGCAAGGATCAGTGGGCATGATGGCCTGGCTACACAGTCATATTATTACAGTTTAATAAACTTGTGTTCAAACAATGGGGCTTTTTAGGGTCTGATTCTGCCACTTTTACTCATACTGAGTCATGCCACTCCAATCAGTTGGACTCCTGACACAGAGAGGTACCGTTCCACATCACTAGGGGTACAGACCTGGGCCCTTGATGTGGTGGGGAAAATCCAGTTAACTGAGGGCTACTTGAGGCCTTTAGGAAAGGCTTTTTTATTCAGGTGATGAAAGGGTCAGCAGAGCGCAGTCAAAGCATCAGTGTCTATGTCCCATTCCTGTTTTCTTTCAATAGCTCCCTCCCGTTCTTTCTTTCTCCATCTGACTGGTCCACTCCAGCCCCCAGATAAGAGAGTGACCCATTAACTACCACACACCTAACTTGCTTTAGAACAACTGCCACTGTCTCAAGGCAGGTGTACACCAGAAAGTCTATCTTCAATCCAGCTGTCAAAACAATGTCACATGTGGCTCAGTATACCTATTCTTCAAGAGAATATCAATATTCAGTCCATGAAATCTTAACTAGAGTGTGGAGCAGTTCCACAAGCTGTTGTAGAAATTCTAAATATCATTTAGATAAAACAATTTATGAATCACAGAAAGTTTGATTCACTTCCAATGTCTCCAGCCCTTTCTGCTCAACATGAACATTTTTCTAACCTATGCCCCATCCTATTTGTCAGGTGCTGTGTTACAACATAATTTCTCTCTGTACATTTGCCTCATTTACATATAACCCCCTATGGCACAGCTTTTTTTACAGCCACACAGCTTTCAGTTGTATAGACCAGTGGTTCTCAACGTCAGGCCTCTGCTTGTTCAGGGAAAGCGGGCTGGGCCAGTTTGTTTACCTGCCTCGTCCGCAGGTTTGGCCGATCGTGGCTCCCACTGGCTGTGGTTCACCGCTCCAGGCCAATTGGGGCTGTGGGAAGTGGCGCAGGCCAAGGGATATGCTGGCCGCCCTTCCCGCAGCCCCCATTGGCCTGGAGCAGTGAACCACAGCCAGTGGGAGCCGCGATCGGATGAATCTGAGGACGTGGCAGGCAAACAAACCAGCCCAGCCCACCCAGGGCTCTCCCTGAACAAGCAGTGGACCGACTTTGAGAACCACTGGTGTAGATGGTATACAATATACATTTTACTTGCTATATGTGCCTTGGGGATTTTAATTTTGTGTTATATAGGTTATGTCAGTAGATCTTAAATTTTTGTACTAGTGACCCCTTTCACATAGGAAACCACTGAGTGTGACCCCCCCCTTACAAATTAAAAACACTTTTTAATATATGTAACACCATTATAAATACTGGAAGCAAAGCGAGGTTTGGAGTGGAGACTGACAGCTCACAACTCCCCATGTAATACACTCGTGACTCCTTTAGGGGTCCCGATCCCCAGTTTGAGAACCCCTGGGTTATGCTATACAACACTTAGCCTGGATCCAGACCAGTTTCCATTTGCATGGTCAGAAGACATTTTCTTCTTACGAATCCCATTTGCTGTTCAAAGGATCCATTTCCAACCATCTCCTAGCAATTTGTTAGTTTGATCTTTACACGAATTTTGAGAGGCCACATTAAGTTTGGATGGAGTGACTCAGAATACTGTAGGATTATAGAGCAGTAGGGAACTGTCTGCATCATTTTACTGTTAATTTCTAGTCTTTCCAAAATTTGGGTTTTTTTAAACAGGTGCTGAATTTATTTATTTTTTTAAAGTATATAGTCTTGGGGTATTAGCTGAACACCATGGAAACACACTCTCAGCCCTTAACTCGTGTTTATTGCCTACCCATTTTACAGTGTTGTGCCTCTTCTCTATACATGAATGTTATCCTTTGGCTATCAGTGACTCTCTACCCAGGGGATCCCAGCTGGTGATTTTGTTTTAAGTCTCATAGATTCAGAATGCAGAATGAATGTGATTATTGTCAATAATGTGTTGCATCTTAAAAAGCTTCTAACAATGTGACATGTTTCTTTGCAGCTTGTTACAGCAGAATCATTTTGACATGCACTCAAGTCACCTCTGTAATAGGAAGAAATTATCTAGTCATGATTGTGCTATCGTTCCCACTTTCAGTGTACGATTAACATCAATCAGCTGGACAGCGTGATTGATTTTCTAATTAATAAGGCATTTGTATCAGCTTGCATAACCACACAAAACTTAACGGGTTCTCTACTGTATCTTAGGAGATTTTTTTTGGTGTGGAAATTTAGTCTCAAACTTAGGGACCTTTAACTAGGGATAAAGCTAGTTATTAGCCCTTCACTTCACATCTAGATCTGACATGGCAAATGCTGCTACAAAAAGTATTTCAACAACAAATACAATCAAAAGCTTATTTGGAACAATGACCTTCTTACTAAATACCCACACATGCTAGACAGAGTTAAATACACAACTTCAAAATTACAATGAAAAGAAACTGCACAGAAAAAGGAGGGAAAGTAAGAGGTGTGGAAAATGGAGAAATATCTTCAGCAGAAAGATCAAAATGCAGTAGCTGGAGAGCTCATGAGGCTGAGCGATGCAGGAAAGTTATTCTAGATATCAGGCGATCTGATGACTTTTATATGAGCCCAGACTGGGACTGGGTGAGGGGACAAACATCTGGTGCTAGATGAATTAAAAGAGTAGAGAGTGACATGGAGGGCTAGATCCTAAAATGTGCTCAGTGCGAGACTAAGAGGGCATCACTTTTTGCCTGGGCTTGGCTAGGGCCCTACCTAATCCCTGGTGTTAGAACAGCCCTGATTCAGCTTTAACTAGCTTATGCCCAGCTGTTGACAATGTACTGCTAGGTCAGATTTTAGGGACATCTTGACCATGGCCTCTCTCTCTCTTGAACCAGGGCAGGAAGGCGTAGGGGACAGTGGATTAGCAGTTGCTATGCTAGGGCAACCCTATGCCACCTACAGATTTCATCCCACAGGCAAAACCTCAAAGGGCTGGATCTACTGGCTATTTCAGCTGCCAAGGTCAGCACTATGGTCCATAAGGTGAACTGGAGCATTTCCTTGAAAAATAATTTTTTTTTTTAAAATCCCTTAAGAAAAGCTATCCTGCTTGGAAATCCTATTCTGGGCTACAGCAGTTAATTGCTGCTCTTGCATAAATGATTTACATGTGTTTGCTTTAGATAATGCAGGGTTTGCGGATCCAAGGATCCCCCCTCTTTCCATTTCTAAAGGCTCCGATTGCAGGTTTTCCTTGCCAAGAGGCATGGCAGGGTTTGTACGAGTACTCCCATAACATGATGCATTCTTGATTCAATTTCCTTAAGAAAAGGAGATGAAACCCTGTGCAGCTCAGTCAGAATATCTTGTGGGACCGAATTGAAGGAGAAAACTTACTTTCGAAATTCTGGTATGCCAGCTTCTTGTCATGTGTGTGACCTTTGCTTGCAGCCAGACACTGGGGAGTAAAATTGAAATCAATGAGAAAAACTAATATCTCTTTCAGCTTGGCTCCAGTCTGCCTGCTGACTGGAGAAAGTGTTTTTTAATTCCTATTTCATGTCTTATGTTAACTCTACAAGGCCAGATCTTCACTCCCGATGCTGAACACCCACTGGCCTCAAGGCCTATAGGAGCAAAATATGAGACGAGGACTAAATATTCCAGGTAAACCAAATGAAATGAGGTCCAATAGTTACTCGGATTTTTTTAATCTGCTTTACACATTAAGCACAGTACAGATGGGAGCCCTAGGCAGACTTCACACAGTCTTCTGCTTTGATTTACACCTGTGCAGCTCCATCTCATGAGACTATAAATCTGGCTGCAAATGATATGAATTAATGCAGAATTTGGCCCTCAGCCCTTACCAACTGTCTAGAGAATGAACAAGCTTTGGTGCCTTAAAATAAATAGGCACACACAAGCCTGTGATGCTTTAGATCAATTATATTATGTGAAACAACCACAATCATTTTCCATGTGTGTTGAGCATATAACAACAAAAATAATCATTCAGAGGGAGATTTTCAGCCAGTCAGCGTTCAAGGGATGATGTCAGCGTAAAGCTTATGAGAAAACAAGTTGTTCCCCCTTTTAATAAAGAGCAACTAAGTCTGCAAAGAATGCCCATTGCAGTAAGAGATTACTGCTCTGGGGATTGTACAGTACAGTAAGGGCAAGATTGAAATCCTTATTCCCACCGAGAACCTGAGTAGCCCAATTTAAATTAGTGGAGATTACTTGCAGAGTAAGGTACTACTCCAGATGTGTAAGGGTGACCACAATTTGGTCCAAAGCATGCAGTGCCATCCTAAGTACTACATAACACTCCATGTTCCTTGTGTGGAGTGGCTGGAGGAGAGGACACTAATATAATTTGAATGGCTGACAGGCTTGCTTTATCAAAATGCATGTATGCCTCCCTCCCCAACTCCTCAGCAGACAGCAGCCATGTTTCCCCCTCTCCTTGGAGCAAGTCATTTAGCCTGGGTTGCTTTGAAAAATCCTATCCTGTTTTATATGTGAAGCTAAATGTGAGAAGTTTGCCAAGGGAGTGACTTGACTCTCCCTGCTGGATTTATTAGCTCTGCTGATGGAACACTGCCCTAATATCCCTGCCCAGCAAGTGATGCACCATATTTGCCACATTGCTTTAATTTGGCCATTTGTTATTACACAGGGGAGCAATAAAAGCAAATGACATGCTGGTTGTTCCAAGTGAGTTACATCTGCTGTTCCTTTAAAGCTACTGATCCGAACTACACAGCTGTAGCCTCTCCCAGCGTTAGCTCTGACAAGAGGTACTGTACCAACTAGCTGTCGTACCCTCTACAGGCTTGAATGACTCTTTGAGCAACGCCGAGCCATTTGCAGTGTTGCAGGAGGGCAGCTGGGAGGGAGAGGACCACACAGTCAGTGTCTAACAGCTGCTCGGTGGAGTGTTATGGAAAGCCTGAGCAGTGTCTTTGATCCTGAGACATATGATGCCGGTGACTTATTTCTGGTTTACTTTCTCAATCACTGCCACACAACCATGCACTGCTTCTTTTTCCCTCTCTGTCAAAGGAGCTACTGCTGATTCAGGGGAGGCAGAAATACATTAGCTCTCAGAACAGGGAGAAAAGGAAAGAGGAGGGATTTAAGGAACAGAAAATGAAACTGCAGTCACGTCTGCCTTTTTGCCATACACCTTTCTTTATTATTAGAGCTTGGCATACACCACAGCCCTTGGATCTGGTTTCAGGTTTCACACCCCTCACCTTTGCTGCCCCAGTTCAGATTAAGGGGTTTGGTTCAGACAATAGACTAATTGTGAAATATGGATCTGGATCTAGCTTCAGATTTTGACTTCTCCTCCCTCCTAAAGCGCATGAAGGTGTGTTGGTTCAGGCTCATTACAGGAATAACTTTGCTGGGATTATTCTTTGCATTCATGCAATGCACAATCCTCTCACACAGCAAAATCAACAGGCATATCAAGTGGTATCCTGCAGGGATCAGTTCTGGGTCCCATTCTGGGTCCCATTCATCAATGATTTAGATAATGATATACAGAGTATACTTATAAAGCGGACTATACCAAGCTGGGAGGGGGAGCAAGTGCTTTGGAAAACAGGATTAAAATTCAAAATGATCAGGACAAACTAGAGAAATGGTCTGAAGTAAATAGGATGAAATTCAATAAGGACAAATGCAAAGTACTCCACTTAGGAAGGAATAATCGTTGCACACATACAAAATGGGAAATGACTGCCTAGGAAGGAGTACTGCAGAAAGGGATCTGGGCATCAGAATGGATCACAAGCTAAATATGAGCCAACAGTGTAACACTTGCAAAAAAAGGAAACCTCATTCTGGAATGTATTAGCAGGAGCGTTGTAAGCAAGACACAAGAAGTAATTCTTCTGCTCTACTCCATGCTGATTAGGCTACAACTGAAATATTGAGTCCAATTCTGGGCACCACATTTCAAGAAGAAGGTGGACAAATTGGAGAAACTCCAGAGAAGAGCAAAAAAAATGATTAAAGGTCTAGAAAACATGACCTATGAGGGAAGATTGAAAAAAGTTGGGTTTGTTTAGTCTGGAAAAGAGAAGACAGAGAGGACATGATAACAGTTTTCAAGTACATGAAAGGTTGTTACGAGGAGGGAGAAAAATTGTTCTTAAACTCTGAGGATAGGACAAGAAGCAATGGGCTTAAATTGCAGCAAGGGTGGTTTAGGTTGCACATTAGGAAAAACTTCCTGACTGTTAGGGTGGTTAAGCACTGGAATAAATTGCCTAGGGAGGTTGTGGAATCTCCATCATTGGAGATTTGTAAGAGCAGGTTTGACAAACACCTGCCAGGGATGCTCTAGATAATACTTAGTCCTGCCTTGAGTGCAGGGGACTGGACTAGATGACCTATCAAAGTCCCTTCCACTTGTATGATCCTAAGAAAAAGTGAAGTGTGTTAGCTTCAGAAGAAGGACTACTACCTACCTTCTGAATCATTTGCAGATGAACTGTAGAGAAACTTTCAAAGAAAAACTGCTGAGCTTCAGTTCATCTGCAAATTTGACACCATCAGCTCAGGATTAAACAAAGACTGTGAATGGCTTGCCAACTACAAAACCAGTTTCTCCTCCCTTGAACTTCAGGTTTTGCATATTTTTTAAGGTGGCTTAACTCATCATACATAAGCCCCAGTAATATCCCTTAGCAAAGACCAAGATTTCCCCAAGACCATGAGTCTGAACTGAGTCATGGCCTCTACTACCTTGTTTAAGACCTGGAAACCAGTGTAAGGGGCTTCTGTCTTTTTCTCTATTTGGCTTAAGCCTATCAAATGCCTATATCTTTATGTGAGTCCCATCCCCCCACCCCTAGCTATGGTGGGGAGGGAAGAGGGATACATAATTAAAACAATCTGTACCTGGACTCCCACCAAGACCCACTCCCCCAGCACCCAGACACACTGACGAATCTCCACATCCAGGCATCCCAGCCAAGATTCATCCCCCCACGTCTGGACTCCCCTGCAGAATCCCATTGCCCCTGCACCTGGAACTCCCCAACAACCCCTTGTGCATCTGGATCCTCCTCAACCCACCCACATCCAAATTGCCGCATACAGAACCTGCTCATTGCACACCTGGATCCTCCCACACTAAGTCCCTCCACACTTAGATGCTGACAAGCTGAGGCTGCTTGACCACAGCTGGTGCACCTGGTGTGGAAGGGCAGGGCTCAAAGGTGTATTTCTGGGGCAGGCCCAGCCCTTGCACTGTTTAAGGATCAGGTGAAGCCTCACCGCCAGTCAGTGTCCTGAGGGGGTGGGGAGCACTGCAGGGTGATCCACCACCTCCATGTAGCCAGTACCCTGTGCACCCCATTGCCATGCTGGAGCCTCCACACTTATTTATTGACAAATAAAATTTGCAGAATTTTTATTTTTGGTGCAGAATTTTTAATTTTGGGGCACAGAATTACCTCAGGAGTAAATCTGATTTCTGCACTTCCTCTGATCAGCAAGAATCAAAGGGAAATCCACAACATCCACAGGAAGAGACACGATGAGAAATCAGAAGAAAAGGGACAAGCTCTCTAAATAGAATGTACATACAATTGTAATGTTAGTTTCATCTCCAGTCTCAGTGGAAGGCTACAGTTCTTCACTTCTGCCATTCTGTGGTGCTGTGGAAGGCTATAAGCCAGCCACACACCCAGGCCCACTCACATGATTCCAAAGTGGCCTCTCATAACAGTAAGTAGGTTGGCTTCTTCTGTGTCTCTGAAATGCATTTGCAGCCAAGGTGTTAGAGATCACTTCCCTCCATTATGTGAATGTTCAGGTCTCTCTTCCTATAGTAAAGAAATGGGTGTGAGAATGGGGGAGACCAGCTGGGCAGGTCTCATCTCTCTCTCGCTACTTATTCCTTGCTGCTCTGGAGGGAAATGATATCGTTAGGATGCACTTCTAGGTTAACTATTCAGTGGTTCACTGTCCCCCACATCAGCAGCAGATTGTTCCATCACTATCAGCTTCACTTCTCCATAGTAGCTGCCATATGGAAAGGTGACAGAAGCTACCCAATATGGTTCTGAAATAGGGACAGAGATTGCAGTTGTGTGCAGCACCAACAGCTTGAATATCACAGCCATCTCCAAGTTATTGGGCAATTAATTAGATATATGCTGGGCAGAGGCTGTCTTTGTGCTGGGTATATACAGCGCCTCACACAACTGGTCCAGGACTGGGGCTCCTAGGAGCTATGATAATATAAATCAATGATAATAATAATGAATAGCAATAAATCTGACCTGTACTATGTGGGCCAATGTACAGGTCTCTCACTGGTCACTCTTCAGTCAACTGGGTGGTGCCTCTTTCTCCTTTTGGTACACCTCAGCAAATGGCAGGCTGGTTTCTTACCCACTGACCAGGGAAAAGTACAGTCAGGAACCTTTCAATGAATGTGCCAGGAAAGGACTGTCAGATGGCAAATATGTCTTGATCAAGAGGTGGCAGTTTGGGCCACTGAAGAGGGAAATAATAGACTTCCTATGTGACCTTGGTAGACCTTTCTATGCATCATTTCCCCCCTCTGTCATCTGCTGAATAACAGGAGATGCTGTTACTTATCTCAGTGAAGAGTGGCTGAGACCTAGTGATGAGAAGTCTTACATAGAATATCAGGGTTGGAAGGGACTTCAGCAGGTCATCTAGTCCAACCCCCCTGCTCAAAGGAGGACTAATCCCCAGGCAGATTTTTGCTGCAGATCCTTAAATGGCCCCCTCAAGGATTGAACTCACAATCCCAGGTTCAGCAGGCCAATGCACAGACCATTGAGTTATCCCTCCCCATGCTGTTACTAATTCTGATCATCACTTTCAAATGGGCCAGTAGGGATTGATACAGAGCTTCTTAAAAGCCAGCCGGCCATCTTGAAGGTGCTTGTTGGTCCTAGAGTAAATGAGGCAGAATTGAAGGGTCAAGGCTAGCACCCAGCAATACCCAAAGCTCTAAAAAGGAAGCATTATTTCAATAAGTTGTGGCAAAATATGCCTAAAACCTAATAATGAAATCAGCCACGTTATTTAGGTGGTGTAAATTACTGCATCACCCTCCCCCAAAGGGCCTTGGAACTTTTAATGATCATTCTTGGTCAGGTCTTTCCTTTTGTCTTTCATCCAGATACATACAACGGCCTTTAGCATCCCAGTGGATCCAAGTACTGTGCTGATAGACGAGCACCACCTACTTTAGATTAGCCACTCAGCATCCTAGGTTTTCCCTCCAAGATTTTCCTCACAAGTACTGGCCAAACCTGATGATTAGCTGATGAGATCACTGCCTGAGGCAGATGGCTGCAGGCATGGGTAACCTATATAATTTGTTCTGCTATAATAAAGAATCTCTGCGTTCAGGCAGGCTTCTGATTTTCTTGCTTCCAGCCCTTTCCATTCCAGTAGGACCCCCTAACAGATAACCATTATTTTATATCCTATTTTGAATGAGGAATTGCATATATATATCTATCCTAGATATTTTTATATTGTTGCTATGAGTCTTGATTGAAACAACATGAGGTGTTAGATCATTAAATAGTAACACCTACTTTATCAAGTTGTTAAAGTCTAAGTGAGATCCATGTTAAAACTATTACATGTTTTTATCCTTCTGGGGCATTTGTCATCCCTAATTAAGCTTGGATCATATAATATTCTGTGTAATCACCTTATTGATTCTTGTAAATGTGCAATCATTTATTGTTTTGTTTCTTCTGTTTGCTGAAGGGCATTTATTTTGTGAGAGAATTGCTATGTAAAAGGGACAGACTCAGGGTACGTTTACACTACCCGCCGGATTGGCGGGCAGCGATTGGTCCAGCAGGGATCGATTTATTGCGTGTAGTCTAGACACGATAAATTAACCCCTGAGCCCTCTCCCGTAGACTCCTGTACTCCAGCGCTGCGAGAGACACAAGCAGAGTTGACAGGAGAGTGGCAGCAGTTGACTCACCGCGGTGAAGACACCATGGTAAGTCGATCTAAGTACATCGACTTCAGCTACGTTATTCACGTAGCTGAAGTTGCGTAACTTAGACCATCCCCACCCCCCCACCAATGTAGACCAGGGCTCAGTCTCCTGAATTCCTGATCTGAAATCACCTGGGTTATTCAACAAATTTACAAATCCATTATATCTCATTAATAAAAACTTTTAAAATCTTTTTCTTCTCAAGTGAAATTCAGTTTCACTGTGGGTTTTTGAAAAAGAAAAGAAAAGAAAAGAGAAACAGGTTAGCCAGTTTTTCCTCTAAAAGGCACTGCTATAATTTTCAGTCTTGCTGCACCAGATGACCCTAGGCATTGATTCAAAGCAGGTATATCTGAGTTCTGCCACATTATTAAGAAAGGTGACGTTCCGTCATATGAACAGATTCTATATGTTACCTAACACCTACCATGTATTTCTGAACCTCAGATATTTCATTAACAAATACAAAGTACTATTACTTCACTCAGTAAATGTACTAGAAGATATTTTAATTAATTCTTTGACTCCTAAAGGAGTTACCTTTAAAATGATTTGAGCCATATCCTCAACTAGTGTAAACTGATGTAGCTTCACTGATGTCAATGTAGCTACTTGGGTTTACACCAGCTGAGGATCTGGCCTTCAATATCTAAGTAACTTGAGCTAGGCAACATATGAGAAAGCGGCAAAAACTTTTACATTTCCCTAACCAAAAAGAAATTCTGGTTTCATATCTATAAATATACTCATCAAATTTCCATCTGTGATCTCTAGCATACTATGCAACACCACCTAATATACAATATTGAAAGCTCTGTTGGGAAAGATGTGGAAAACTTTCATCATTCATCCAACGTTAGTTTTTGCAAATGGTATCAATTTTTTTAAGTCTCCTTGAAAGTTGGCAGGGTTTTAACTGGTCTATAAGGATCTAATATCTTCAGCTGTACCCCACTTGAGCTAAGTAGAAATACATTTGATATCACATTTAATGTCTGGACGGCACATCACTGGTGTAAGGGTTTAATGTGCCATCAGGCTTCTGCCTTCTCCAACCCAGCATGGCTAATAACTATTCAGGCTTCCATTCAAGGGGAATGCTTTTGTATGCACTGGGATACAGCACCATCAGACACAGCGTCTTGTTTTCTTTTCAGTTGTATAGAAATGTAGCTCAGTGAACTGTGTTGGCATTAGGTGCACGCACGCACACCCCCCAACCGTTAACAAACAGACAAAAGCAAGGAGAATGTCAAAAAGAGTGTTGGATAAACACATTTCAAATACCGCAATTCCTGTTCTCTTGAGTTGTTTCCCCTTCTCTCATCTAAAATATTTCCATGGAGGATTCATCTTTCCTTTATCACAAAATGTTGTGCAGTGTCTGTCTAATATTAAAATCTCTTTTGATTTTCTATGGGTATTCTGTTAATTAGTAGTTTTCTCCTCCCGACTAGGCTGTAAATGGGAAGAGTACATACTATACCGATTGCCCTACTTACGGAGCTACTCATAGGAATGCTAAGATGGATTCATATGCATAACAGACGGCTTATGACCCTGGGAGACAGAAGAACCTGAAATAACCTTAATATCCTGTCAACTTGCATTACCAAACCCCAGTGAACAAGATGACTCTATTTCACAGTCTGACTTGGAAGGAAAGTCTATATCTTTATCTGGATTTTTTTATTTTTGGTCCATCTTTTCAAATGATAGGATTATTATTTTTCCCTTCATTTTTCTGAAGGAAACAAAATGATGTGCTCCTCCACATTAAACACCCTCCTCTCCCACCAGCTGCAGCTTCTTTGGTGTGCACTGACACAATTGCTTTGCAGTCATGCAGCCTAAGTGTTAACCAAAACAGTTGTGAGTAATGTTGCTGAAGTCCTTTTTTCATTTAGAGAGGGTATCGATATGTCAGAGGAAAAAATAGCATGGGAGGGGGCGGGAATCTACAAAAATCTTAAATCCTTTCCTTTCTCTTATTTTACTATTATCAGTATGTCCTTTGCTGAATTTAAAGCTATCCCAATTTGGGATGTATTAAGCCCCTGTGTGCCTTTAATGCACATGCACTAATACACCTTATAAAACTAGAAATGACTTTCATGTTTGCAAATGCTTATCCGAATCCAGAAAAAAATACAGGTTTCGTCCAAATCCAAATTGAAACCCCATATTTGGGTCAGCTCTTATTATTTTGTTTCCAGCCATTTCTAGTCTTCACAAATCCAGCTGTGCGCTAGCTGATTGTATTTACAGCCTCCACAAGACAAAGTATGGAACGGCAATTTACTATAATGAGATGGCAGCCACAATGAAGACTGTTTTACATACAATACTGGAGTCAGGCCTTCCCTTTCTCAGGCCTGGCTGTTGGAATTCAGAAGGGCAGCAGTGAAGTTTTTCTTGGATGGGGCATCTACCTAATTTCTCCTTCATCCCTCAAATGCCTTCAGTCGCTCCTCTCCTCTTACGCTTCTTTACTTGAGAGTAGGCACAGGAAGTTGGAGTGCTGATCACTGTGTTCAGACAGCAGAAGTCCAAAATCAGGTATGTCAAAAGGTAAATCTGTATCACACAGGGGTTTGCATACTGAACCCAGCTATTCAGGGTGCATGGATGTGATCTGCCATCACCTCTGCAGATCCACATAGGGGTTCAACTTCAGTGAATTCTGACTCTAAGGGGACCCTCCTAACACACACATACACACACACCTGATCCATCACTACAACTCCCCCCCTCCAAGCTGTTATTGCCCATCAGCATTCCCTAAGACTCCCAGCCTCTCTCCCTTTTACCTTAAAGGTCTTGGCAGGCAGTGACGGACACTGCTTGAGGTATAAGGAGGCTTACCACCTTCCAAACTATGCATGAACTTCCTCAAGAATGGGCTGAGTTTCACAGGAGTTCAGATATCATAGTGATGAGGGCTATTTAAGTATATAGATGGATACCTTGAACTTCAAACCCAAGGTTCAGTTTTGAGGTTTTGAGGTTCAGTGTGAATGTTTTGTATAGTTTGGCTCTAAATAGTCCAATAAAAATTAAATGTTGCTTTTTTATTTTTTGCAATATTGAATCATTTCACTCCTTTCCAGATAAAAACAAATTGGTTACAGAAGAAGAAAATAAAGACTGGACCAAAACTTCACTCAAATCTTAAAATGAAGCTAATGTCTTCTCTAATGTTAGAAATGTTACCCATATACAGGCTCATCTCTACGATCTTCCTATCTCTTCCTCTGCCCTAACAGTCATCCTGCCTTTACTGACATCCATTTTAGAGTCTTCACGAGATCTGACCAGGATAAAAGGTGGAGTAATGTATTATTGGCTAGTTCTGGAAGCCTTAGAGTGGTGGTCCATCAACTTTGTCATTCTGAAGACCACATTGTAAGAGAGGTCTCCTGATGTATGATCTTCCAATCTCCCAACTCCGCTGTGTTCTCCAAACACTTCATTTGGTTGACCACTGTGAAATGCTCCAAGCACCACATGGGAGAACACTTGCCCTTAAGTATGAGATCTGATTGAAAGAATCATCATGTTAGAGCTCTGAAGAGAAAGTGCTATGTCTGACTCAATCCCCACCCTATTCTACAATAAATTACTGTAAAAGGAAAGAACCATGTTGAAAGTTGGAAAAAAAGACTCAAGAGATGGTAGGATAGTCACATGGGAGATATCTAGCTGGGATGAAATGTTGCGGTGATGGAGGGGAAATAATTAAGATAAATAAAAGGCAGAAGGGAGACTTCAAATATTTCAGAAAAATTTGGCTATGGAGGCTCATATTCAAACATCAGGCCAAATCTGCTACCAGAGAGTAGAATTTGGCTCTTTCCTTACAAGTTTTTTCAAGTTTGCCTATAATTAAACTTTTGTTTAGTTATAGGCAAACTTAGCATGCTCAGATGTTATTTACTTTACTTGATACATTTTTTTCTGAAGCAGGAGACAAAGGAAAGAGCAGATGCAAAAAATAAGACATAAAATTAAAGGACAGTGTTGGTCTTGTTCAAATATCACCAGGAAAGAGAACTGATAGCAATCTTTTGTGCCCATGCCTTATTTTACTAGGGGCCTTTAATTAATACACTAAGGCTCAGTACTAATGTTAAGAACCAGCAGCTTCCATAAAAGTATCCAGCTCGGCTCAAGGGCAATGTGATTCTAACTAACCATTCTTAAATATCCAATCCAGAATGCACTGAATGTGTGAAACATGGGATGGATACTTCTGAAGCTGTGTCTACCTGTTGTTTTTTTCCCCAAAGTCCAGGTCTAGTAGGTATCTTTCTAGAAGATTCGACAGCTTGTCCACATATTCTGGAACTTTTTCTGACATGTGACAATCTTCTCCTGAGTCCCTGTGCCAAATACACACTACAAATACTACATAATTCTCCTGTTGCTCATGCTGGCATCCTACAGGAATGGGATTTCCAAGAGAGCTCAACGCTGGTCTTGCATTGCTTCCATTGACCCCAATGGGAGTTTGATCTCCTGGTGAAGAGTTAAACCCATATTCAGTGCTTTGGAAAATCACACTTTTATTCCAAGAGATTAGCTGGTGGATGGACCAGTCTTATTCAGATTGATTAGTGGAAGTTGATTGTCTTGGGGGGTTAGAATAGCTTTTTTCCTTTAGTCTTAACCTGAGAAACTGTTAAATAACATTTTAAATTAGGGGCCTCTGAGAACCCACAGGGAAAGAAACTATGGTTAGGTTCAAGCCATTTTTGAATGCTCCTAATCCTGGAAAGCTATGGGGGCTGAAAATGCTCCTACTGTAACTTAGACACCCTAGGGACCTGCTTAAGTTATAGCAGACTCCTGGAGCTACCCTAAAGGCCATTGTACTGCTCAGAATCTCTTCAGTGCTATGTGTTGAAGCCTGGCCCTGACACAGCCCCTGCGCCAAGCCTTGAGAACAAGTCCTCTAAAGATAGCCTTATGGTTGTCTTCCACAGTGCCTCCACCAAGGGAATTCTCCCCTCGCTGGATGCAGAGCATTTAAAGACCCTCTCAACCTGGTAAAAGGACCAGAGCAATGTAAGGGGGCTGGAGTGGGGGTGAGAATCTCAAAACTAGAGTTCCAATATAAACAAATCTGCTTCCGTTTCTCTGGTCAATTTTACTCATTTTGTTGTGTCTTCTCTCTCCCAGCCCCCGAACCCCAACTTCTTTGTCTGTTTTGTCACCTTTGTGTGCCCTGCCTGACATCTAAACTGTCTTCTTTGTGCCTGCCTGTTCAGTGCCTAGCACAATGGGATTCTTATCCTTGATTGTGGTTCGTAGGTGCTAACGTAACATCAGTAATAATAACTAACATTGGAAACCCACATCATCATGGTCACACATTTTTTTGTTGCACATTTTGGACAAAGGGAAACTCAGTCTCTCTCCTTTTTCACCTTTGCAAACTTCACTACAGAGGGTGAAATCAAATGCCGCCCTTTGTGCTTACCTAAAATATTTTTCCACAGCATTCAGTCTCTAATACCCTAAATGCTGGAAATAATCCAGCCCTCGATCAACAAGGTTCTTGATTCTGATCCCAGCAAAGGCGCCGCTTCAATCATAAGTAAAGTGAATAGAAATTCTGCCAGTTCAAAACCCACAACAGAAGCCAGGGCCTGGATTGAGACTTAGACTTCAAAGAACTCCAAAGACAGAGATTTAAACACGCGTGGCTGCTTTAGATGAGGATATAGCTTCACTCACATAGCCAGCCAGCATTCTTATTGCTGTTAATTATTTCACCTTCATTCACCTTCACATTGCAGTTTCAGTTAGTGCTGCCAAGGGAGAGAGCAGGGGGACCGAATATTTTTTTTATGACAAAAGGTAAGAAATGTATTTCGCAATGAGAAAGAGTTCAGTCTAATTAGGACTGAAAAACACAAAGGTAATTGCTTTCTGTGTCAATACTTGATATTTTCTTTTAGTGTTAAAATAAATACAAAAGGAGCTGTATTTGTTCACTGGTGGGCATTGTTTGTTGTTATAGTTCACAAGGAACAGTACTCATACTTGTCATAGGCAGTGACATGGAGAAAATAAATGACTCATACAGTTATAATCCTAAGCATTTTTGCTCACAGGAGCTGCAAGCTAATTTACAGCTATGTGGTGGCATCAAAAAGAAATAAGAACCAGAGAACAGCTGCAGGCTTTGGAGAAACATCAGGTACCTCCAGAAAGGGTAGTGTTCAATGTACAAGTGGCATAGAAAGGAGGGTATATGTCCACCTGCCTTCTTGCTTTTCTTGCCCAAACATATGAAGGGACCACCAGAAACAACACTTCCCTTGAAATCAAGCACCTACGACTCTCACACCATAGCACCACACAAGTGTGTAAGGAAGGAAGGAGACAAAAGAGGCTGACCTCAATGGGAGGAAAGGTAGGGAAAGGAAAGTCCCTGCCATGAACCACTTTAGATGAATAACACAGGGAGTATGGATGCCATCAACACATTGTTTGTGAGGACAAATTGAGATGTTAACAGGCGGGGGTAGGGCTGGGCACAGTTCACGGCAAAGCTTTATTTGTTGTTTGGTTTGGTTTGTTTCAGTGGCCCTGTCATGCTCAGGCAGAGAGAGGGGAGCAGAGCACACCCAAGTGCTGATGGTGGGTGGGATGCCAGATAAAAGTAGTGAGAGGTAAGGAGAGATTTAGAGATGAGTGACACTGTGAGACACAAGGAGGTTATTCAAGGATTACTTAAAGGCATCTGCACTACAGATTTGAGCCTGAGCAGCAAAATTCAGGCCTGGCTCTGGACAGGGACCACTTTAATGTGGAGGGGTCCTCCAGACCCAGGAGTTTGTTTCAGGCCCTTAGTGATTTTGCAATGGATTCTGATACCACTAACTCACTCTGAGTAGTAGCTTACTCCACAAGTTGTTCCAGTAAAATTCATGGGACTATTTGTGGAGAAGGATGCTGTTCACTGTGAGTGATGATATCAGAATCTAGCCTGTTACTATTCAAATGAAGTCCATGGGACTACTCAATGTAATACATGCTACTAAATGTAAGATTTGCAGAATCAGGCCCTGTTATAATTCATGATAATTTGGGGGGTGCTGTACATGCATTTAAAATGCATGTAATATATTATTAAATTATATCACAGGTATTTGTATATGTTCTTTTTGCAATATTAAGTAACGGAGTGTCTTTCCTCTTTAAAGTTCTTAACAGAGAAATGTTAACCCGGGTGAAGAGGCTAAGAGGTTACAGTGCAAGTGTGTTGACATTTGGTTGATGAAGGTAAAAGGTTTGTATAGGAGGTAGGAGGAAAGCACAAGAAGCTAATTAGAAGGTTAACAAGGCTCTCTCTCTCCCTTTCACTCATTGACCCTCCCCCGCCCTGCTGAGGTGGCTTTGTTTACAACATAATCTGTGACAAATATAACAGCAATATTTTGGCCTGGATGTGGCAAATGTAACCACAGAGAGAAAACATTCACTAAGTTGCCTGCCTGACTCACAGAAGTGTCTAATGGCAGGTCTTGATTCATCCTTTTCAGCAAACCCATTTAATTCAAGTCCAGTCTCCATTCCCCCTTCCCTAAATCCATGTCATCAGAATAAAATTCTCAAAAAGTCAAGGCTATATTTGCAGTCTGGAAGGAATGTACAGTATTATACTGGGGGTAGAATGATTGCACAACTTCAAGATTAAAAGCCACTAGACTTAGACTGTAAGCCCTGTACCGGTGAGTGCCCTCCCCCTTCCCCGCTGGGGTAGCAGAGGCAGCCTGGGGCTCTGGCAGCAGTTTAAAGGGCCCATGGCTCGGCCACTGCTACGGCCTCGGTCCTTTAAACTGCTGCCAGAGCCCCTGGCTGCCGCTGCTACCCCAGGGCTCCAGCACAGGGCTCTGGGGGCTATTTAAAGGGCTGGGGCCATAGAGACAGCGGGAGCCCTGGGCCCTTTAAATAGCCCTCGGAGCCCCACCACTACTCCAGGGCTCCGGGGGTTATTTAAAGGGCCCAAGACTCCCCTGCTTCTACTGCCCTGGCCCTTTAAATAGCCCCCGGAGCCCTGGTCAGCAGTGGCGGGGCTCCAGTGGCTATTTAAAGGGCCCAGGACAGTAGAAGCAGCAGGACCCCTGGCCCTTTAAATAACCCCCGGAGCCCCGCTGCCACTACCCCAGGGCTCCAGCAGCGGGGCTCTAGCAGCAATTTAAAGGGCCTGGGGCTCCAGGCGAACCGACTTACTTTCACCTCTGACTTTGGGGGACAAAAATATCTACTCTCAATTCTAGTGAAATGCTTAGCTATGCAGAATATTCCAAGCAACTCAGTGTATTTCCACAGCAGCACTGCTAACCCACAAAGCAGCAAATTACTAGTGTTTTCTTTTTTGCAACCAATAGGTCTAGTCTTTGGCTGTTTTCACATAGCGGAGGGCATGTGGAAATGGCTATGCTATCTAGATTTAGGACTGTGTTTCAAATTGTTTTCCTCCAGACATTTATAGCCAGCCCTTGAAATTTATCAACAGGTCCCGTAACTAGAAGGAGCGAGAGGTCAGTGTGAAAACTATGAAATAAAAGCAGTTGTTGGATTCACAAACTGTTCAGAAATTGGATGCTTCTCCTCAGCCTCCAGTACTGAAAGCTCATATATCAAAACATCGAGATTAGGCACATCCAGACATGGTGGTTGAATGCTAAATAATTGAAATAGTATTTTCTGCCATGTCCTCATGTTTCCATAGTGTCCCTTATGAAAAATACTGCACATTGTTACAGTAAATTCTTATTACCCACATCTTCACCATCTGAAGCTCCCCTTTATCCAAAGTAAGGTCACATCTCCTGAGGTCTGTTAAAACCATTGAAAATTTCTTCTCATCTAAACCCTTGATTGACCAAATTTATATGGTTTTCTCTATGATAGTGGCATAACTGAAGATGTACAGTAAGTAGTTAGTTTAGTATCTATATTTTCAATTCAATATTAAATAGGGATTGATGCTTCATGAAAAATATAGTAAAATCCTCTGTTTAGGAACAATTCCACTGATCTATATTTTCAGGGCATTTTGGTAAGATGTTCCTGTTACTAGATTCTTTAACAAAAGAACAGAATTGTTGCTCCTTACAAACCCCTCTATTCCTGGTGTTTATTCACTACCTGAAACCATAATCTCCTGCCATAGCATTGTCACTTCCAGAAGGACTAACTATGAGATGACAATACGGCAGATTATTTATTGGCACATTTGTAAAGATGAAAAATACAATTTGGGTTTTGCCCTCACCACAATGACTAATTAATTTAATTAACAAGAACAATATTGGACATATATGGCATGATCTTCATCTCACTTAGGCCAGATTCAGCAAAGCACTTATGTATGGACTTATTAGAGCTAGTTCAATGTTCTGAATGTCAAGTTTTCTATGACATTTTGAATCAAATATTTTATTTTCAAGGGGGAAAATAAACCTGTAAAATTGTGATGATTTTCTCCTCCCTCTAAGGAAAATTAAAGCTCTTTGATCCTTTGGTTTATTTTCATACTAATTATGTCTTCCAAGACTCCAGAACAAGGACAGCATCATTATGCTTAGCTGATGGGGATATAGCATCTCTTTACAAAGGACATCTGAACACAACAGTGGCTGCGCCTCAAATAAGAAACCATAATCTTAGCTATTTTTCCCTTTCTTGTTGCTAAGAAGAAAAACATCAGTTTGAAACATTTTCATCCCGCCTTTCCTTTTTCAACACTTCAAGGCTGTAGCAATTTAAGTTTACCTCAAGTTTATATCATATTTCTGGAATGCCACAAATCATAGGTTCGATGACAATTCATGGAGTTTAGCAGCAATGGAATGAGCTCTATTTTTAAAGTATGGACTGTCTTTGAAATGTTTCCATAATTGGCATAACAAACTACCTTATATATTATATTATATATAATATTTCAGCACCCTTCATAAAGGTGTTACTTCTATCCAGGTATGTATATGTTGTGGATAGAGAACAACCTATTGAACATACCAACATATACTTTATTTCAGGGCTTCAAGGTGAGGATGAGATGAAAGTCTATTAAGAGAGCTTTATTCTAAGTTATATCTTGTGCTACTTTATATGGGCTTCATTTATCTTCCAAACAAGAAGCAGAAAGAAATGATTTTCTGTTTCCATAATCATGCCACTAACTAGAGGAAATGAGCTAATCCATAATGAACCAGAAAGACAGTTAAATAAAGATAGGGTCTTTTGATGACTTGCCAGTTTTCTCTAACATCATTTACTCCGTTTATTGACTACGAATTCATTGTTCAAACCTTCCTCAACTAGGTCTCCATTACTGTGGCTGCAAAATTGCATGGGCAAGTATTTGAGGGTACACTTTGATGCCATGATTTAGACCACTCAGATTTCCAATACCTTGATTGCACCCACAAGCCAGATACTTAGACAGCTAATTTCAGGTACAAATAACTGCCAGTGCAAAATTGCTTCTGCAAATTGCACCTGCCAAAGGATATGAAGTCCTTCAAATCTCCTAAATTAGTTGTTGCTATCGACAAGTGTATAAAGTAAGCCAGTAGGCCATGAGTTACATCTGTGTATCTGGTGTACTGAACACTGTGTTGGAAGTGCAAGCTATCATTTTGGGGGCAGGGGATTTTCCTGATCCTGCTTGCAGGCTAGGGGGTATATAGTGAAGCATGCAATCAGAAACAGTCTGGAAAGAACCAGCTTAGAACCAGGTTTGGTAAATTGTGCCTCTGCTTTTGGGAGCTGCCTGTTTTCTCTCTCTATCTCTCTGTTTTTAGTTGCTGTAGGTTACCTCCCAGCAAGACTATCTGATGTTTTTATCTGACTACTCTGAGTGTATACTGTGAACATATCACTAACCAATAATAATTTGACCCTATCCACTTTTTATTTCTGACAAGGACTTTGGAACAGCTTAAAAAAAAAACAAAAAAACCCTGGGTGTAGAAAGTCTGTCCCATGTTTTCCACTAAGCATGCAAAGACAGGACTTAGGGAATTCAGTCATACAATACTGACATGCTCAATAAAGCCCATATGCACGCATCTCACTGTCAAATCTTGATGCTTTGATTTAAGGAGCTCCCAATACCCTGGGATACACATCCTTTCTGACTTCTGGGGAGTAGCATAGGTGCAGGAGATCCAGAATTTGGCCCAATCACTGCTTCTTGTAAGTGGATATTGATGTTAGTGTAACTAATTATAGATTGCAAAGAGAAGCATTTAGATTTGCACAGCAAGTTCTGGATCACTTTTTTTTTCTTTCAGTGCCAATTTTTTCTCTTCCAGAATTGCTGTTCCTCCTGTTTTGACCCACTGTATAATTTGTGCAGGCTATGCATGTTCCCATTGATGCTGATATAGACTGTATCAGCAGTGTTAGAAAAATTCAGCTGTGAGGTCTAGTGGGGAAAAGGCAGCATCTTCCATTTGAGTCTGACCTCTCTTCTTCAACAACAGGGACTCTCACTCGATCCCAACAGACCTTGGCATTATTCCAGTGTTGTGTTCCAGGTAGCATAGCTGTGTCTGAGTCAGAGCAGAGAGTTCAAGAGAGGTCTCCTTTTTCATTGATTGCTACTTAGCTAAAGAAAAACTAAAGAGTCTATGGGAGGAATAAGATCAACGTGTGTGAGGAGGAGAAATGCCAGAATCTGAAACAGCTGTGAGAAACTGATTGTTCACCCTGACCTGTGACTGTCTGTGATTGCTGAGCATGGACAGAAAGCATCAGGGAGACAGGAGCTGTTGCAGATGGGAATAGTAAATTAGACAACTCCATTAAACTCGACACGATCTGGCTTCCATTTCCACACCCAGCTCCCTTTGTCCTCCCTTAGCACTATGTTTGTAAGCTAACCTACATGTGTTTTTAACAGCATTTTCTGTTTCCATCAGGCTTTGGTGCAAGATCAAAAATACTGTGACATCGGGGTAAATGAAGGAATGTGGTGGAACTAGAACATGGAGAAAAATGTCAATTTGATGACAGCAAAAAATTCGTGTCAATTTCAGCAAATTGTTTTGAGCAGGGGGAAAAAATGAAACATTTTGCTTTGACATTTTTTGAATGAAAACACAATTTTTCTATTAAAATGACTCAAAATTTCCTTTAATTTTATTTTTTATAAAATAATTAAATGTTAAAAATTGAAATGAAACATTTTGTTTTCAGTCAGATGAAATGTTTCATTTGACAAAAAATGACTATCAACTTTTTTGCCCTTCAGAAATTGAAAAATATTCATTTTGACGCTACTCAAAATGAATTTTTGTTTTTGTATTATTCAGAATTGCCAGAAAGCCAAACACCCATTATTTGTCCAGCTCTAGGTGGGAGCACATGATCGGAAAACCCAACAAACTTTTAAATGCCATCGGAGCCCTAATATAGCACGACATGCTTCCCCTGATGATATTTATGGGCAGCCCCACCCACCAAAAGATGACTTTGTTTCAATTTCCCATTTCCCCAGCCTCTCCCTCAGACAACACCCACCTGCTGCCCTGCCTCCATTGGAGGCTACCATATGTTGAAAGCAGCATTGCAAACTCATGATTTTATTGGAAGTCTCATGATTTTGGGCTGTTTTTCTTAAAGCTCCAGCTGCTAGAATAAAGCATTTGCTAAAACTCTTAGTTTCATCTAAAAAAGAAAAAAAAAGTAAATTTCTAGGCCTCTTGAGAAAAAAAGCTTGAAAAGTTGACCCTAAAGACCAGAGACCAGAAACAAAGAAAAACAATCCAAAAATTATTTCTTTTAAAAATCTATGGTTTTTAAGCCAATCTCATGATTTTGGGAAGCCTGACTCATGAGATTTTGCCATGCTTGGCGTTGGTAATACTGTGACTATTGTTATGGGTTGGGTTAAACTTCTCTCAAAACGGTGGGTATAAAAGCCACCTTTCATTTGAGATAAATGTAAAAGTTCCTTTATGGTGCCGGGTAGCTGAAATAATAGCACTCATCACCCCCAAAGCAAAGGAACATGCAAGACACAGGTGGGTGGAGGGGTTTCTCTGGGTATCGCTTTGTGATGGTTTGTGTGTCTGTGAAAGAGGAAGACCTGAGAAGTGGAGAAAGAAGACAACAAGGAAGCACCAAACACAAGCACTGAAGCACTAGGAAAATGAGCCTAAAACTAAGAGTGCTTTTGCGCTGATTGCTAGTTAGAAAGATGCTGAGCTGTGAGCCAAAAAACTGTTCCCTGCTGTTTGAATGCTGCTGTGTTCAGGGAAATGGGACTCCATACATTCTTTGTAAATAAACAGCATTACATCAAAGATACCTGGCTCTGTTATCAATTTCTCCTCCAAACCAAAACAACCCCCCAGGACCCTGAATTTTGGCTAACCGCTCAGCTCAAATAAGGGGTAACAATATAACAGTGAGTCAAATCCTGAAGTCATTAGTCAGTTATCACTAACTCCTTGCCTTATGGAAAATTCCTATAGGATTGAATGGAGAACAATAGCCTTTCTATGAAATTTAAATGTATTTTTCAAGAGGACGTTGCATCTCTTTTGCTAGAGGGGCTGTGGGGATGCTGTGTTTTCCTGTCTTGAATATTCTACCTGGCTAGAGGCATAAAGAGACAGAATGGAGGAAGAAAACTTTCAAATCATCCCATTTTTATTCAGGGAGGATTTTCCTTCCCACGCCACGCCACGCCACGCCACCCCACCCCATCCCACCCCACCCCACCCACATAGAGGTTTTGCAGTTGCCTGGGCTTCTCAGATTGTGTTTGAATTGAATATTGCATGCATGGCTCTGTGTATGCAGCAAACAGCAAATAGCTCAGCAGTAATTCTGCAGCTCTGTCTTCACTCTGGGTGCACTGGGTTTTTTTTCATTTCGTACCACACACTGCAACACAAAGAGAAAACACTATCTAGTGCCTTTCATGTAAAAGTCCCCCAAGGTGCTTTACAAATAAAACACACTAAAATGTAATGCACAAATAGAGTTCTCCACCTACTGAGACTAAGCCTGCCAAAAGAAAGAATACTTATATTTAGACCTGTATGAGTTTATTGGCTCATTATTTCCACCTTGGTCAGCGCTTGGTCCAGATTCAGGGAATACAATCTCAGAACACATTAAATATCAATAAATCTCTACCGTATATTTTGGACTGACCAAAGAAAACGATGCTTCTCATGGTTTCAAACAGTGATTAAGTTCCAACAGCAGAAAGAACAGCTCAGAGAGACATATGGGCCCCCAAGACTGTGTTGCTTTGTAAATTATCAAAAGAATTTTAAAAGCAATTCAATATTTAAAGGGAAGCTGATGTTACTCCCAGAGGACTGATGTAACGCAGAGAGGCTGCTTTGTGACAGAAGTTCATTAAGAACATGTTGGAAGACAGAGCTTTTGCAGGGAGACCGTAAAACATCAGCATTGAAATGGCTTCATCTGAGGGTTTAGGAAAACAAGCAAAGCATAGCAATAAATAGATCGAAGGTGATAGGCTATTCGAAAGAGGAAAGCACAAGGGAACTCCCCCCAGAATTTCAGTATGGGCAGAAGCTGCAGGGTGTAATCATTTCAGCAGCAGATGACATGCAGCATCTGGCGGAATGTTGCTCCACAATGAGGAGAGAACCACTGTAGCATTTCAGTTGCTGCTGCCGGGAAGGGTGGAGCCATCCAAAGATAAGCTTCATTTGACAGGCAAAAATAAGCCACTCCAAAGCAATCAGAATGGAGGGGAAGTATCATCTGCACAATGCTGATAACGAGCCTCAAAACAACAAGGGCCAGATCCTTGGGTCTCTCCGGCCATGCTTGATGCAGGATGTGAGAAGTGAGAAAAGGTGGCTTTGGGCCACTCGAAGGACATAATCCAGCCACAACTGCCAACAGAGAATTCCTCTGGCATAGAGGAATGCATGTGCTGGTGTCTTTCTGCCACTGTCAGATCCTAAGCTTCTGCCCATCCTCCCATCTGGAGCTAGGGCTTCATGGTGTTGTTGCACTACAATAAGCAGATCTTCTGCACGTTTTTTGTCCACTAAGAGACCTGCAGCAGTGATGTAACTTAGGGTTGCCCAAAAGGACCTCTATGATGTTTCAGGGCTGGAGCTGGCCTTCAGCATCCAGGAGCCATAACCACCTCCCTCCCCAGAGCATATTTCTGTGCCGAGCAGAGCCCTGACCAGGAGAGAATCTTCCCCCAAAGCCACTGCTGAAGCCAACTCTGCACAGTTGGCCCAGAGCCAGCAAAACAAAGGAGGAGGCAGAGTTTATTACAGCATTATTCTTTTCCATAAATCCAGACAGAAATTCGTCACCTCGTGTAACTGTGCCCCCGTGGGTCACAACTGAGAATATCAAATTCAGGACAAACTGCTGAGAAATAGGGCAAATACACCCCAAAACTGGCAGTTTTCTCCCTTAAGATAGGCCAAAGCAGCAACAAAGTAAACTTCTGTTTCACCATACTAGCTAACAAGAAGTCAGAACAGCAGTTTTCTTAGGCATTCCAGTCTTCAAAAATATGAAACTTTAAGATGAGTGGTTCTTTACAACCAATTTCATCAAACGAAAGGTTCTTCTGATCCCAAAGGATTAGATACATACCCAGGTCAACATTTAACTCAGATCTTACCCAATAATCACGCTGTTGCCAATTCTTTAGTATCTAAAATCTAAAGGTTTATCTATAAAAAAGAAAGAAAGGTGAGAGTTAAAACTGGTTAAAGGAATCAAACACATACTGTCATAAACAGATATCTAAGGGTTAATGTCTCTTTCACCTGAAGCACCTGACCAGAGGACCAATCAGAAAACCAGATTTTTTCAACTTTGGGTGGAGGGAATTTTGTGTCTGAGGTCTTTGTTTTCTGTCTGCCTGCTTTCTCTGAGCTTTGGAGAAGTAGTTTCTGTTTTCTAATCTTCTGTTTCTAAGTGTAAGGACAAAGAGATCAGATAGTAAGTTATATGGTTTCTTTTCTTTGGGATTTGCATGAATATAACTGTTGGAGTGCTTTGATTTGTATTCTTTTTGAATAAGGCTGTTTATTCATATTTCTTTTAAGCAATGACCCTGTATTTTGTCACCTTAATACAGAGAGACCATTTGTATGTATTTTTCTTTCTTTTTTATATAAAGCTTTCTTTTTGAGACCTGTTGGAGTTTTATTTTCTGGGAAATTTCAGGGAAATTGAGTCTGTACTCACCAGGGAATTGGTGGGAGGAAGAAATCAGGGGGAGATCTGTGTGTGTTGGATTTGCTAGCCTGATTTTGCATTCCCTCTGGGCGAAGAGGAAAGTGCTTTTGTTTCCAGGACTGGGAACGGAGAGGGGGAGTCACTCTATTTGGATTCACAGAGCTTGTGTCTGTGTATCTCTCCAGGAGCACCTGGAGGGGGGAAGGGAAAAAGGATTATTTCCCTTGGTTGTGAGACTCAAGGGATTTGGGTCTTGGGGTCCCCAGGGAAGGTTTTTCAGGGGGACCAGAGTGCCCCAAAACACTCTAATTTTTTGGGTGGTGGCAGCAAGTACCAGGTCCAAGCTGGTAGCTAAGCTTGGAGGTTTTCATGCTAACCCTCATATTTTGGACGCTAAGGTCCAAATCTGGGACTAAAGTTATGATACATACAATAACTGGAAAGTGCTTGGTTCAGGCTTGTAGCAGTGATGGAATAAACTGTTGGATTAAGTCAAGTCTCTAGTTGCTTCCAAATCATTGGAAGGTCTCAGTCCTTTGGTTAGAATGCTCCCATTAGTATAAGTTCATAGTTCAGAGGTTTGAGCAGGAAAGAGGCAAAATGGAGAGGTTTCCAAGGCCTTTTATGAAGCAAAGAATCCTGTGGCACCTTACAGACTAACAGACGTTTTGGAGCATGAGCTTTCGTGGGTGAATACCCACTTCGTCGGATGCATGTATCCACGAAAGCTCATGCTCCAAAACGTCTGTTAATTTATAAGGTGCCACAGGATTCTTTGCTTCTTTTACAGATCCAGACTAACACGGCTACCCCTCTGATACTTAAGGCCTTTTATAACTTCTTTATTAATGATCTGGATAATGGGATGGATTGCACCTTCAGCAAGTTTTCAGATGACACTAAGATAGGGGGGAGAGGTGGATATGCTGGAGGATAGGCATAGGGTCCAGAATGACCTAAAGAAATTGGAGGATTGGGCCAAAATAAATCTGATGAGGTTCAACAAGGACAAGTGCAGAGTCCTGCACTTAGGATAGAAGAATCCCATGCACTGCTATAGGCTGGGGACCGACTGGCTAAGCGGCAGTTCTGAAGAAAAGGACCTGGTGATTACAGTGGACAAGAAGCTGGATACGAGTCAACAGTGTGCCCTCATTGCCAAGAAGGCTAATGGCATATTGGGCTGCATTAGTAGGAGCACTGCCAGCAGATCAAGGGAAGTGATTATTCCTCTCTATTCAGCACTGGTGAGGCCACATCTGGACTATTGAATCCAGCTTTCGGCCCCCCATTACAGAAAGGATTTGAACAAATTGAAGAGAGTCCAGCAGAGGACAATGAAAATGATTAGGGTGCTGGGGCACATGACTTATGAGGAGAGGCTGAGGGAACTGGGCTTATTTAGTCTGCAGAAAAAGAAGAGTGAAGGGGGATTTGATAGCAGCCTTCAACTACCTGAAGGGGGGTTCCAAAGAGGATGGATCTAGACTGTTCTCAGTGGTGGTAGATAACAGAAGAAGAAGCAGTGGTCTCAAGTTGCAGTAGGTGGAAGTCTAGGTTGGATATTAGGAAAAACTATTTCACTAGGAGGGTGGGGAAGCACTAGAATGGGTTACCTAGGGAGGTGGTAGAATCTCCATCCTTAGAGGTTTTTAAGGCCCAGCTTGACAAAATCCTGGCTGGAATGATTTAGATGGGATTGGTCCTGCTTTGAGCAGGGGATTGGACTAGATGACCTCCTGAGGTCTCTTCCAATCCTAATCTTCTATGATTCTTTGAAATGTTTCTTGATGAGCTACTTAATTTGAATAATCCCTTCAAGAAGTGCAAGCTAAATACCTGGTGGGCATTACCACAGGAGCAAACATTTGAAATACAAGTATAGAACCAAATACAAAAATGATACATGCATACAAATAGCATAAACATATTCAGCAAATCATAACCATTTCATAGACCTTAGTTGACAACCTTTGTACAAGATTTGTTGCAAATATATAACTGTGGTTGCAACAATGATCTAAATGGTCATATTTTAATCAGATAATGTCTCACCTAGGTTCAAGATATAAGACTATGCATGGCACAGCATTGGGTCTGTGGTGAGGAAGAACAAATCTGAGACTGATACAGCTGGAAAGCTGGTATCATAACAACAATGGTTTTTTGAGACTGCGCTGGTGATGATACACTGGTCTGATCCTGCAAGTTTCTCACCATCCTCATCTCCCAGTGACTTTAAGGGGAGGTGCCCAACAACTTCCAGAATCCAGCCTCCCGAACTACTAGTTAAATGTACTCAAAATACCTTGAGCTAATGTTTATGGGCGGCCATTAAGAATCTATGTACAATACAGAGCCTGTGTGCTGAAAAGTTGGTTAGCATGTTGATCAATTTCATTCACATCCTGACCTGAACAAAAGTTAGCAACTTGGAAAAACCAGTAATTCCCTTCCAATTGACTATTACCTTGCCACAGATGGATCATCCTTGGGAATCCAAAAATAAAAAGAGAGAAAATAAAAACAGGAAAATAACTGGTCTGCAAAACACTTAAGTTCATTAAACAAAAATCACTGCAGTTCTGGGTGTGCAATCCAGCTACTTCTGCCACAGAGATATTGCACCTTCATTTAGCACCCTATTTATAGCTTTAAGAGTGCCATCCTTTTTCCTTTGCCATTATTTATTCTTTCCAAATAATAAAACAGTCAAGCTGAAACTATGGCTCTGTTAGAAATACTCATGTGGAGCTCTCATCTTTCATGAATGTACCTGAGGGCTGGAATTTCACCAATATGACTCAAGAGATGGGCCATTTATACTTAGTGATGGGTCCATACCTAAGCCAAATAAACTTTGGGATACGGACCAGCTGGATTTATTTTTAGTTTATACCAAACTCACTTCGGGGGGTTGGGGACACTGGAACCTGCATCCAGATGAACCTGGGTTTTGGTTTAAGCTTTGCAAATCCAAAACTGCCCTAGGTTTTTTCCTTCTCTAGGAAATTCCCTCCATTTTCATAGCCCTTAATTCAACATTCTAATGGGGTGAGTAGCCTGAAGGAAAGAATAATAAGGTTAAAGGAGAAGCAGCTACATCTGGGATCTTTATTAAGGTATCATTAAACACTTGAACAATATCGTTTATATCCTGAGAACAGGCCAGAACAGGTCACGTTTATCAATTTGAGCTGGGTGTTGGGGAAGGCTGTAACTCAAGAAAGACTGAACAAGAGAAATGGCTGGAGGGATAAATGTGATCAAAGCAGCGTTTCAGTGTGTCATTGACCATGGAATTGACAATGTCCTGCCTGGAAAAATACAGTTCCTTGACAACAGTATTAGTGTGGAAGACCCAGCATGAAAGTGGACAGTAAATTATAACAGAGCTTTCAATACAATACAAAAAGCAAACCGAAAAACCCATATTGTCTTCATGGGCTGCATATAAAGAGGATAGCATCAAAAACAGAGATAGGCTCTCCCTATGCACCACAGCATCTCTTTGTGGCACTGGTGGGATACTAAGTGTAACTGTAATAACACATGCATCCAACAAAGTGGGTACTCACCCACGAAAGCTCATGTTCAAATATGTCTGTTAGTCTATAAGGTGCCACAGGACTCTTTGCTGCTTTTACAGATCCAGACTAACACGGCTACTCCTCTGATACTGTAATAACACTGGGGTAGATTGCCCCCTCCTGCATGGAAGCCCATGGAAGGCAGAGGAAAACTGCCGCAGAGGGTATTCCCCAAATGCTTCCACCACCTTCTCCTTCTTGCTCACCTTCTGAATGAGTGGGGTGTGTTTTCAAGCCAAGAGAATCATCTGAAATCTTTGTGGATACCCAGGTAGCTGCTGGAGGCTCAGAGCTATCTACGTGGAAGGCCTTATTACCTCAGCATTGCCTCCATATTCCCTCCATGTTCTCCATGCCTCCCGGTGACAATGCTCTTCACCTGTGCTATCTACTGCTCCTGGAACTCCTAGGACTGGGGCTAGCGAAGGGAGGAACCACCTGTGTCCTAGTGCCCACAAAGTGAGGCAGAGGGGGGTCTCCTCTGCATAGTTTTGGGTACTGGGGAGAGGGGTGGCCCCAGCTGGGCCCTGTGTTATCCCATCCCCCTGGTGCAGGAGTCTGCTCAGATATTCTAGATTCCATTCTTGGTTGATCTACATCAGGGACCGGCAACCTTTGGCATATGGCTTGCCAGGATAAGCACGCTGGCAGGCCGGGCCGGTTTATTTACCTGCCACATCCAAGGGTTTGGCCGATCGCTTCTCCCACTGGCCATGGTTTGCTGTCCCAGGCCAATGGGGGTTTCAGGAAGTGGTGCAGGCCGAGGGATGTGCTGGCCGCCACTTCCCGCCACCCCCATTGGCCTAGAGTGGCAAACTGCAGCCAGTGGGAGCCACGATCAGCCAAACCGGCGGACGCGGCAGGTAAACAAACTGGCCTGGCCCGCCAGGGTGCTTACCCTGGCGATCTGCGTGCCAAAGGTTGCTGATCCGTGATCTACAGACTAGCAGGTGACCTTGGGCAATAGGAATACTTCTTTGTCTGTCTTGTCTAGACTGTAAGATCTTCAAGGCAAGAACTGCTTCTTACTATGTGTCTAAACAGTACCTAATGCAACTGGGCCTCAATCTTGGTTGGGTCCATCAGGCTTTACTTTAATATAATTAATAAAAACAATGGCGAATCATATGTTCTTGTCAGAAGCACTGCTCCAGATCTTACATAGCCATTTTATAATTACCTTTCAACCTCAACTTTCACCCACATGAAAGATAAACCCCGTTATTTCAAATAGCAGCATTGAGCACTGTGCTCAGTCCAGGAAAGACCATGCAATGCAGAAGCCATCAAAGGGCGACGATCTTCCTAAACGGTTCTGAATTCACCCATACAAATACGAGATGTCTGCTCCGCTCCCGTGCAGCTCAAAAGCCGCAGGGAGACTCTGTGATTAAAAGGAAAGACACAGAGCCTTCTCCAAAAGGGACTGTATTGTGCTGCGGCAGGTTGCACAAGGGAGGGTGCAGGTGAGGTGGCGATGCTGCCTCTTAGAGAAATGGAGAGAAGGAGATGTTCGTTTGTTTTCAGATTTTTACAGCCTCCTGTACTGAGAGCTCAAATATTTCCCCCCAACTTCACACACAGGCTGCTGTCAGAAAGCATTGCTAAATCCTCACCTTCAGCAGCCTTGCCTTTGCTTACCCCCCTCTATCCTTCCTGGGCTTTTCACATGTATTGCATTCATTCCATGCATGCTGGCTCTGCACAGAGCAGCATATAAAAGGCTGTCTAAGTAGGGTTAGATATTTACAGTGGGACAGACAAGACTTCTTATCTGCCGGGCAGGCAGCCAGCCTCCCCTCCCTGGGCAGCTATTATTATCCCAAGGTTCTGTAGAAAAGGACACAGTGTCTATTAAAGCCCAAGCTTGGAAAGAATTCATCAACACCTCACAAAAATGTATTGTGTGATGAAGAGTTATAAACTCTGTGTCTGTCTGGATAATGATTCTTGATCTCCTAGAGGGTGAGCTCCTAAATGAGGTGTAATCTAAAGGAAATGGGCCAGATTCTGCTCTCAGACACACTGGTGTAAATCCAGAGGGACTTTATTGACTCTGCCAGGAGTGGAATTAGACCTGATACCTTGTATTTTGCTGCTTCTTGTCTCAAATATAAACCCCATGCTCAGCCATAGCAAATGCCATGTTAAATCTGGAAGGACTGAGAACATGCGGGGACAAAACAGCCTGATAATGTGCTTGTTTTCAAGGGCTAGCCCAGGAAATAGGATGTTCCCACGTAACTTTGGGCCCAGTGACAGTCCTTTGTCCTGCTGAGCTTCCCCTGTAGAGGCCCAGAACTCTCATTGAGCACAGGGTGAGGGATCTCCTCACTTTGCAGGAACAGGCCTTTTGCCATTAAACATGAAAAAGAGCAACTGGCCATGGCCTCCCACAAGCCTGGACCCCTCCTAATGTGATGTCAGGAATGGCTTTTCCCTTAGCATAGAATCATAGAATATCAGGGTTGGAAGAGACTCAGGAGGTCATCTAGCCCAAACCCCTGCTCAAAGCATGGACAAGGACAATCGTGTTTAAACGTGTTAGCTAGTCACTGACCACAGTCTAGCCCAAAAACACATTCATAACTGCAGTCAGCCTACATGTTTAAACATGAATGTCCTTGTGCATCCTCAGGGCAATATCACAGTTAGTATGTTTAACATGGGGCTTTCTGCCCCCTAGAAACAAGGCCCCAGGCTGCTTGACTGAGTTGCCATGCTGCATTAGAAGACGTTGAGATCTCTGTTACAGATGCTGCAGGACAGGAAATGTCAATTAGGCAGCCTCACTGGTGTAGGGGAGTGAGGAAAGCAGCAATATCACACCAGCAGGCAGAGGGGAAAGGAGACAGAAGCGCTGGTGTTATCTGAACTGTGACTGCAAAATCGTTGCATCACACAGTGCACATTTCTCAGAGTCTAAATCAAATCATTAACCAGCTAACCTCTGGGGAATCCAGCCCTCACCTCATCCCAATAACTCGGAGGCAAATCCTTTTTCATTACTAGAAACATTTACCTCTCCAAGTAAGGTGATAGCTGGACTCTTTGGGAAATGGATTGTCCCTCCCTGGCGAGATCGCAACACCAATGCTTAGTCACCATAGCACTCTGGCCACTTGAAGAAAATGACAGCTGATGTCAGCCTCTTTCTGTAAACATTCAGGAAACAGTGAGGGAGGCTAAGTCCCGCTGCTGCAGCATCTCAGCCTGATAGAGGACAGTATATGTGGAGGAAGGAATAAAGCCTGAATGTTGCACTGTCTTCTCTCTTTTTATGCCTGAAGACTAGGCCCAGCTTCCTTTCCCCATCACAATAGTGGTTTTGCTACCAGTTCTCACCCTATACAGGCGCCGGATCAGATACTTCAAACAACATTGTACCAGTTTAAATGAAACTCCAGAGTAGGTAAGAGCTAGTGTAACTTGGCTTAGTTTCTTATGGGCTGGCCTGCCCACCAGCACGCAATAAGCATTCCCCTCACAGCCACATCTGTGTCCCTGCCAAGTTGCTGCTTCATGGTACCAGGGCGCTAGCCTCCCTGTACTGGGAGGAGTGGTAAGTATAGGGCCATAGCCCTGTCCATCACCCACTGGCTAATGCAGCTGCCAGTCACGGGAAGGAGCAGGGGTGTGCTCCAGCAAGAAGCCTCACTAAGGAATTCTGTGTGTCAACTAGAATTCCTCCTGGGGATGCCTGTGGAAGTGAGGCCTACATGGGCTGTGGCTTGAAGCTGCAATCAAGCTCACAGGGAATAACAGAGTGAGAAGATGTTTGTGTTGCGGGGGGGGGGGGGGGGATGGTTACGTTAAACAATGGAAGTGAAGATTTCGAGCCTCTGGGTATGTGATTATATATATGTGAGCAGTGAGTTGAAATTCTACAAACACACTAAACAAAACTTGCAGCAGAGGGTGTGGCCATGCACCTAGCAGCATAGCAAGGGGATTGCATGCCTGTGCCCTGCTAGAACAGCATCTGTGTGTCATTGGCAGCTGGGGCTAAATAGAGTAACCTATATTGTAACGGAGACTGGGACAGCACCCCATAAACAGGGATAAGGGGAAGGAATACTGGATTAAGAGCCATTGCCCCTCTTTCACCTAGGCTTGTGCTGAGCACAGCTCTGCCAGTCTGGAGAAGCTGGGCCCCCAGAGCCATATGCCTGGCTAATGACTGACACAGAATAGGCAAGTCCTCAAGGTTCTCTTTGTTTTAATGTGTGACTTTCTGGACTTTAAAGGATATTTTTTCCCTTCCTTTTCAGGTATGGGGGAAACACCCCAGCATTTGGAGAGGAAGGAGCAGCCAACTGGGAAATATTTGCCTTGGCACGTTCCCAATATTAACAATTAGGGTGACCAGATGTCCTGTTTTTAAAGAGACATTCCAATATTTATGCCCTCCCGCAGGTGTCCCAACTTTTTCTTTTAAAAATGGGCAAGTTGTCCCATATTTTCTGTCTGCCCCCATCAGTACTGGTGGTTCCTGCTGATGGCCAGATCTCTGCTCACCAGCTGCCCGCCCACCAGCTTGGGTCCAGTGGCCAAAGATGGGGGTGGGTGCGCAAGGCTGGTAGCAGGGCAAAGTTGCAACGTATGGGGCTGGCCACTCACCCTGCTGGTCCATCTGCATAGCCCCTGCTGCATGCTGGCTCTCGGCCAGCAGGGCCCCATCCCCAAACATGTTGCCTTGGGAAAATGTAGTACCAGGAGAGGGGGGGGTCTGTCCCAGGGGCCCAGACAGGTATGGAGGGTGGAGAGGGCCAGCCAGAGAGGCTTGAGTCGGTCAGTCAGCCCCGCTGCCCCCGTATGAGAGAGGTGGATGGCAGTGTGTGTCACCTGTCCCTGTGTCAACCCTAAAGCCTTAAAGATAAGAAGGTAAATAAAAAGAATCCAATTATACAGTATTTCTTTTTCACGAGGGCTCAGTCAACTTGATGTTAATTTGAATGTTTGTACTGCATAGTTTGGCTTGATTGTCATTGAACTCACTTGAATACAAGTAATTTTACCAGGTGTCTCGTATTCAACATAGGGAAATATGGTCATCCTAGTAAAAATACATAACTAACCCTCTTCTGTTTGCTTTGAAAGGTTCAAGGAAAACTCCAGAGTGTAGGCTGGGATCAGTAACAGACTATGCATGGTAATAATGGGGGCTATGTAAATCATTCTTTTGTCCCTTTGGCATTCTCTGCAAATTACCTGGATTATAATGAATCCATTTGAACTCCCCACATCACAAATGGGCCTCCGTGAGCTAAAACTGGGCTAGATTATGAGGGATGCACTGGAAAGGCTCTGGATGCTTCGTTCATTAAGCTGTGTGCAGGCACCCTTTTGTGTCACTATACAACCCTTCAAAACAGTGTCTGGGCCATGCCACAGAAGCACAAACACAGTCTAAGTTGAATCAAATGCTGACAGGCCAACGACTGGCCAAGAGGGCACGGCCTTTCACTTGTTTACACCCTCCTGGTTACATTTAAAAAATAGAACCAATAACTGTTTCCATGAATAAGATGTTTCAAACAATGCACTGGTACAATGATATTATCATGTATCCGTGGCTTGATCCTGAACAGCACTCTCTCATCTGGCTGGCCATAGGATTTTAGGTTCTCAGCATTTCATAGGATCAAACCCTCGAAGGAAGTATTTTATTATTTTAAAATATTCCTCTGAAGTGCCTCCCATCTGGGACCTCAACACCGTTGACCAATGTGAAGGGCTTGTAAGGGCCCTGCCTTGTATGGGTGCAACAGAAGTGGAAGAGGACTCAAGAAGCCTTTTTTCCCCCACTTGATACATTTGTGCAATAGTCTGGCTTCGGATGGATCTAAGCACTGCCCTGAGCCTCAAGCACGTGTGGAGGAACTGGGAAGTGTGACTGTGGCATTCCATGTACCCCAGTCATCTAGGCTGGGCTATGGCCCACACACTACTGTCCTGCAGTTTGCAATAGGCAATGGGAACCTAAGCAGACCTTGCTGCAGCTTATAATAGCTGTTGGGAGTGGTAGGTAATGCTGTGTCCCTGGGCCTTTTTGCATGCTCAGACAGGATGACACAGGGACCCTGTGCTCAGTGTTACTACCATGTTCCTCCCGGCTCCAGCACACCTCACACTGGTAAAGCTAGGCTTTTCCCTAAATAGTTAAGTCTCACAATGCTGTTATGAGAGGAAACTGGCAAAAAAGGCTGGCTGAATGGTCTCAACTTCACCTTTGAAATGCTTCCGCTCCTTGGAATCAAAGGTTCAAATCTTATCCTGCTTATTGCGGTTCTACAACCTCCTGAGGCCTTGCAATTAATTGTGTGTGAAAAATTAAGGTAATCTCTGCTCAACCTGGGCATCAAAGAGACCACTGTTATTTTTGAAAGAGTAATTTGGCCTAGTGTCCCTGGACAAAATATCCCTTCTCTGCATTATTGTGCTGTGTGCTGGTTAGTTTCCATTCCAGTGGTATGTAAAGAGTTGAAAAGCACTTTGGGATCTCTTGGTATGAAAGGCTTTACAGCATGTTAATGTGTAGTAATATTTTAATTATTTTACAAGGGCACACAGGAATGGATCTTGGTCACCCTGATTCCCAGGGTGGGATACGCCCTTTCTACTTTTTCATTACTTAAAGGATGGCACCATATCCACTGTATGCTTATTCCCATTCCCAGAAACACCATCTCCTTAGATATGGTATTTTTGGCTAATCACATTTGGTGCTATAGATTAAAAGGGGATAGATGTTGGCAGCAGTCATTTTATTACCCACACAAGCCCATCAATAAGGTGCTGAAGCCTGACTATGCAAATGTCACAGAGCCATAAATATCCTATGTATTTTAGAGTGGTCATTTCAAATTAGTACTTGAATCAAATATCCTACTTAGCTTAATTAAAGACTTGAGAAAAGTGTGATTGAGGACATGCAAATTGAATATGCCCGATCTCTGGAATCTAGTGCTGCCATCATCAAAAGAACAACAGCAGCAGCAAATGAAATACGCCTGCATCCAAGGCTGATATAAACTGGTCTTATGACTCCACATGATAAAAATGGACTCCATCAAGCCGCAATAAGGAACTCTAAGTCTGAAGCTGAAAGGTTACAATGGGAAATGCACTACTGAGACAAGGAAAAGGAGAGATACACTCAGTTTAGGAAATAACATTTTGCAGAATTAATTCAGTCTTACAGACATCTATTCGAAGCCGGTGACACCAGGGTTAAAAAGCACCATGTGGTTTTGCACAGCTGCCACGGAAGGCAAAATATGTATGCATTTGGAAAGGTTACTTTTAAGGAAAAAAAGCAGACACGCACAGATAGCATAGAATAAACGTCAATAAATGTTTTGCTTCAGTTTTACATGGTTCATTTTTATAGATCAATTTAGCCAAGCGCTGCATGGATTTCATTGTGAATGAAATGAATCAGTGATATTGCTTCCATGGAAACCCACCTGGCTGTGATTGGCTGAGCAGTATCCAGGCTCTTGAACAATACCACTGAAAGTACGAGTACTGTTAATATTTAACACAGTGCAGGGACGTGGTAAAACCTAGCAACCCCATGACAATTGTTATGCAATTCTCCATGAATAGCTCAAAGGGACTCAGAACCGTCTCTACATTTTCTCACCATCTAAATTTCTACAGAAGTTTTTCTCCTTCCTTGTTAATAAACCTTTAAAATAGGGGAAAACAAATAAATTGGATGTTACATAAAACAGACTTAGAGCCAAATCATACTCTTGCTCCTTTGAAAGTGTTATGGGACCAGTTTACAAAGCTAAGAAGAGCCATGTGAAAGGATAATATTATTTTGTTCTCATTTCTGCTGTTTCACTGCTTATTGAAGGAATAGATTCACTCAGTCCAAGAGCAGGTAATTTATTAATGAGCCTTTAAGATAGTGGGACCTATCTCTGGCTGTAGTGATTAAATAATAGGGGGCTAATAATCCACAAAAAAGCAGGACTATGTGTTGTCATGGTTACCCAAAGGAAACTAGTTTTTTAAGACACATGTCCAGATTCAGACTCTGCCCCTGTTTTCTCAACAAATAGGAGCGCAGCTGGCCCAATTCTGCTCTCGTTTGCAATGGTGGAACACTGTTGAAGGCAATGGGCCCAATCATAGGCACTGACTCCGTGGGCGCTCTGGGGCTGAAGCACCCACGGAGAAAAAATAGGCCCCACGGATCAGCACCGCCCACCAATGGCCTGGCTGATCAGCTCCTCCCTCCCCCTCCGAGGGCCTCCCGTGCAGCATGTAGGAGGTGCTGGGGGCAGGGCGAGGAGTGGAGGCAAGAAGAGGTGGGGGAGGGGTGGGAAGAGGGGAATGGGGGTAGGCTGGGGGCTTAGGGGGAAGTGATGGAGTGGGAGCGGCGCCTGGAGTAGAGCAGAGGTCAAGCATCTCCTGGGATCTTAGTAAGTTGGCGCCTATAGGCCCAATTCTCCTTTCTACCTGAGATGCACTCAACACAGTATGGAGTGTGACACTGAGCTCCTCTGATGTTCTGGGCATGGCAGGGGGCCTGCCTTGCTCCTGGCATATGTTAGAGCAGCTTCTAGGGCCATGGGCAGCCAGGAGTAGCTGGATTACAGAGTTGCTTTGCCCTATTCCCTTACTTCCCCGCCTGCCCCCTCTCAGAGCCTACCTACAATGGGAGCCAGGCTAGAGCCATTTCGCTACCTGTTGGGAAGCCCCTTTATGCTCAGTGTTCCTCAGAAGACAGCTGCTGCCTCTACATCCCCTTTTCACTCCCCGAACACCATAAAAGCCTTTTAGCGAAGCATTGGATCGAGGCCATGGAGTGACACCAGTGTAAAGATGGAAGATCAGAATCAAGCCCAACATGTTTGCAAAAACAGCATTAACACGAGCCCGTATACCAGATGCTTTTGACCCCCTGCACTTCCTCTCATACAGACATCAGCTAGCCTAAGGCACTGGTCATCCCAAACTCCCATTGAAGTTGTTGGAGGTTGAGGGTGCGGGGCAGCCTCCAGAAGGCAGTCGACACTTCGAAGGGCAGGCCTTAAACACCAAGGCCACACAACCCTGACACCAGACACTGCTTTTGGAATGGTTCCTTGCAGCTCTGGCATGTGATATCTTTCAGAGAAAGGATGGTTTTATGGTTAAGGCACTAGACTAGAAGCCAGGGGTTCACCTTATGATTCTGCAACAGGATTCCCACGTGACCATGGCCACTTAGTGGCTGATTCTGCAAGGTGCTTAAGTGGTTTGCTGGCTCCAGGCATCTTTCTGTGCCTCAGTTCCCCATCTGTGAAATGGAGCTACTACTTCTCCCAGATGGATTGATGGCTGTGAGAGGATCAGATACCATAATGATGGGGATCATATAAGTACCTACATACTGTAGATTAAAAAAAAACCCACCAAAAAGCCTCCTCTCACAGCTGCCGCCTGTTGTTCTTACATAGGAGAGGTGGCCTTTCCTTGGCTCTGATCTGAAATTATTGGAAGGTCCTACCTAGAATATGGTTATTTATGTTGTCTGGATTTTTTTTAAGTTAGTCACCCTGGAAAAATAAGCCATACATCAACTGAAAGCCTGAGGTGTTTGCTAATCTGAAAAGCAGACTTTGTACCAGGGAATGCATCCTTAGATCACAAAAGCAACAGGGATTTAAAAACAGAGTACTTTGTCTTGTGCTGGATAATTCAGCAGAAAGCTCCAGCCACACAAAGCCTATATAGTGATGCTGGGATAATGCATTCCTCATCCCCTTCCCCACTAGGCTTCAGCTCTGTCTTGAACACACTGTATAGCACCAGGTAAGTGGTGCGATGCAGGTCACTCTATTTTCCATGGAGGTTAATGTGATGAATGTACAAACTCCAGTCAGATGTTGGGAAGGAAGAGGCCAACCCTCCCTCCTCTCTGGCTTTAGGAAGGGCTTCTGGTAGTGGAATTAAGTCCACTCCACTCACAGTTAAATGGCTGCGGGGAAACTGGCAGTTAGGGGAAACTGGCAGTGAGATTCAAGGGGGAAGGTGTTCTAGGAAGCAGAGAGCCAAAAGGGGAAGAAAATAGACTGATTGATTCCTTTTCCTTCTGTCCCTCATGCGTCTGGCTGAAGTAGGCACACTTTCAGGGTTTGATTAGGGAAACACTATTGTTTTTGGCACTCGAAGGAGAGAGGACATTCTATAGATTCACTTCAGTCAGATGCTACAACAAAGCCCATGACAAAGACATTAGAACTCCACCTAGGTTTGCAGCACCCTTTCCTTGTCCTATCACTTACAACATACTCATAGCAAAAGTGACATTTTACAGGATGACTTTATCAATGGTATCCATGGTGGAAGCTGTTTGCGCTCTTCCATGGAGTTGGAGATCTTCTCCCTTCTTGGACCATGGGATCAAAGAGCATCTTTACTAATGGAAAGAGGGATGGCAGAACACTACCCCTTATCTGTCCAGGCCATTTTCTAGAACAAGTCTTCATGCTCAGATGCCATTCTGGGACATGTGTGAATAGCATTACATGCAGAATGATCTAATCAAATCACCGTCACTGAGGATTCCAAATCTGTCTCTAGTATTCTGTACAGTGTAAAAATGGTGCTACACTTATTCCCTGGAGCACAGTAGCTGCCTTTTCCATGAAGCTACCCGAATTAGTCATTGGAATCAGTTCATCTCATCTGCGACAATAGTGAGAATTTCCGGACCATGTGACAGACAGGAGGGAAATAGGCTGAAAGACAGTATCACAGAGGGCTTTATAAGATTTGTTTTGTTTCTAGGCACACTATAGAACTGTACTTGAATCAAGGCACACTATAGAACTGTACTTTATTTCCTGATTCCTTGGAATGAAAGTACTCAAGCAGTCTTGTGGAGGGTGGGGAGAATAGCACTTTTTACAAGGCAGACACTGTTGATTATTCAATAACCTAAATCTTTAAGGGTCAAATTCTAAAACTGTTTGTGCACAGCTTAAGTATCTAAGCGCACTTTTCCATGTAATGGAAATTGTAAGGTCAAGCACCCAAGCTGCAAACCCAACTCCATGCATGCTTAGAGTGTGCACCAGCAACCATGCCTGCTGTGCATGCTCTTCGGTGGCTATTTTTTGAAATTGTCCCTAAATTCTAAACTGCAAAAAGGATAAAGTTGCCCATTTGAAAGAAACCCAAAGAGTTACAACACAAAACAGGTTGAAGAGATTTGACCATGAGCAGAACTGAAAACAGCAGGGGGTTTGTCAGCAGTTTACAATACATAATAGGTGACTAAGAAAGAAAATTCACCAGAAAGAAATGTTGGCATTGCTTCAAAATTGTTGATTTTTTAATCAGAGACCTTAAACCCTTGTAAATCAAAAGCAGGATTTGCAAGCTGTGGGATACCTGCGCTCAGATGAGACACAGGAAGCCAACTGAAAACTAGCCAAGCTTGACAAGTTCATCAGACTCCTAACATTCCCAGGACTGTTAGAATGAATGTCTAAAGAAAGTATTTTTAATTAATATTCTGAGATGCCCTCAAGACCTCTTTCCTTATTTAAAAGTAAGAAAGGAACCATATCTATCAACACACACACACAAAGCCCCAAGCAGCCAGAAAAGTACCCTTTCCTTGTAATGCCTTTTATTACAGTTCATTACTGAAGCCCTCAAGTGCACTATATCATCAGAGTAATAACAGTGATGCCATAATAAATAGAACTGGTTACAACGCACTATAAGCAGAGGGGAAATTAATCTATTTAATACACATGCAGGAAATGTGTGGTGTTTGGGTGGGGAGCAGAGATTTTTAATTAAAGCTGAGAAGGTGTCTTCCTTAGAATGAAACAAATGCAAGGGAAACTTTGTTTAGCTTTCAGACTCCAAAGTGAGTTAAGGCTAAAGGAAGCTGTCTCCTTCTGTTTGTTAATGACCTGTGACATAATAAAAGCAGAAGGGACAAGTGCAAGAGGAACAGGCAAAGTTAGATTTTTATGTTATGGTTGTTCAGTCAGACCTGTCCTCGACGTGCAATGTTGCCAGACACCATGAAACCTGGCTGTTGCCTTTTCTGCAATGCAGCCCAACTGTTCTACAATTATCTGCAACCTCACTGGGTTTTTTCTTTTTTTTTTGGATCATCTGTTTGATTTATAGGACCACATTTGGCCTTTTTCCTGATCATGGAGCATTTGCAAATAAATCCTGATTTCTGTAATGATGCCTGAGGTTTTTTTAAATTAATATTTATTGAATAGTTTTATTCAATCAAATTAAGGCTGCTGGTCTGCTCAGATCACTGCCTATCATGCTGACCTATACTGTTTAATTGTACTCTCTTGCCTGTCTGTATCCATCTGTTGGCTCTTGTCTTCAACTGTAAGTTCCTTGGAGCAGGGACCGTCTTTTTATTCTACAGCACCAAGCACAACTAGGGCTCCTAGGCGCTACGGTAATTATTAATAATTGTTGGTTTCAGAGTAGCAGCCGTGTTAGTCTGTATCCGCAAAAAGAACAGGAGTACTTGTGGCACCTTAGAGACTAACAAATTTATTTCAGCATGAGCTTTCGTGAGCTACAGCTCACTTCTTCGGATGCTGTAGCTCACGAAAGCTCATGCTGAAATAAATTTGTTTGTCTCTAAGGTGCCGCAAGTACTCCTGTTCTTTTTATTAGTAATTGTGTAAAATGTCTTCCTATCGTGTTTTGCAAACAATTCATTGTTACTTATTCCTGGCATCTGACTGATCACCTAAATCAGATGTGTGTTCTTCTGTTCTGTGATTGGATGATCGGAACTGTTAAACAGAAAAATAACCAACAACAGTCCTGGTATAAATTTTAGAATGAATCATCATTCATTAATCTTTTGTGACTTCCAAACATTTTCACAAATAAACCAACAATCACACGACCAACTGTAAACAAATTAATATGATCCCCACCCCAATTAAAAGCAAAGTGAACTCGCCACATTTATTCGTGAAAATATGTATCAGTCCCTCTTTGTTCTAGTCAGCCAGCTCTAGTAGCCAATAATTCATTGTTCTCAAATAGGATTAGCAGTACTCATATGTGACTGAATCGTTAATGATTAGTAAGAAAGAAAAACTTACATTTCATCACAAACTCATAGTAATTTCCATTTTCCATCATAGGCAGTGTCAGTGTTCTGCATATAAGCCCAGTCTCATTCTTGATATTTTAAACAAAGAAGTATGGTAAATTTCAGGCCCGTTAGCAAGCCACTTAATTATCTTATTCTTAGAAGATCCTTTACCACCATCTCTCAAGAAGACAATACTGGCTGGTTAGATATGAACGTCTCTTTCGGTTAGCTGGAAAACAACCATGCTTTGTTTGAAGAGTGCATTGGAAGTTAGAACATCATTAAATTGAATGGATATATTGCAGCTTCTAGCTCAAGTGACACATTTCTCAAATATTGCTATTCAGGGATGATACATGGACACTACATTACAATTGCTTCACCTCCTGCAAGAGGATGAGACCAGACAACATGTAGCAGATGTGTAGTCATATTGTTTAGTGGAAGGCATTAAGATTCTATGGTGATGAGTGTGGTATAAGAAACTATACAGAATAGAAGAAGCTTTCTCAAGTTCTCTTAACTGGCACCCTTGAAAGATAGGGCATAATGCATGATGAGAGAGAGAAAATATATCAATCAGTGACATACTTCAAAATAAAGCTTCTACTACATCCACAATGTAATGCATGGCCAATTGATGTTAACAGAATTGTGTTTGCTTACAGGTTATATTTGGCCCACAGTGATTTACCTAAAGCCTCCTTCAATTAACACTCCAGCTAGCCCAACCATTATTTAGACCTATTCCTCCGCTATGACAGGTGATGAAAATGAAGAGTTCTGTAGTCAACTGTGGTTAATTGTGAATGTAGTCTCCAAACATGATATGGTGGTGATGATCATAAAGTAATCACAGATTCAATACCAAGAGACAAGGCAGCATTACAGTGGGAGCACAGGTTGTACATTGAAATGGAAGAACCTGGGTGGGCCAACATGGCTTACTAAAGATTAAAGCACAGACCCATTAAGCTCTGCACAGGTAATCTGTAAGCTCTTGCAAATATTTTGTTTCAACTTAATAGAGAACTCTAGCAGTGAAGTTTATCCAGACACAACAACAAAATTGACTATGCCGAGGTTCAAAAACAAAAGGGTATTACTGTCCTCAAGTTTAAACTCCTTCCAGGTTGTGATATTAGGTGACCAGTTATTGTTCCAAAGTTAAAATTTTACCTTGATTGACTGAAATACTTTGGTCAGTTACTATATAATGATGTCAGCTGTCTATAATTGTTACATCAATCTGGTCAACATCAGGGAGAAGGACAAACTTGATAGAAGCTACTAGACTCCCAATCTCATCGCAATTTATTTGCAAAAAGAAATTAGCTGCATTCTATCAGTTGTTTAGTTGGTGTTGGTCCTGCTTTGAGCAGGGGATTGGACTAGATGATCTCCTGAGGTCTCTTTCAACCCTAATATTCTATGATCCAAGGTCTATCGTTGAGATGAAAATATACCAGAACAGGAAGTCAGGGACTTCTATGCTTTTCTGCAGGTTTCAACATTTCTTCAGATCAGCTGACAAAGGGAGAAACCAAAGTATGGAAATCAATATGTTAAAATAAATAGACATTTAGAAATGCTGGAAGACATAGGAAATGTATGCTGATGAGAACAGCAAAGAACTCAATGATAAGTGGAAATTTACCATTTATTAAATAACATCAGAGAGTCCACAACAGATTACAAAGGTAATGACAACTTGCAAGGGAAATTGTGATGATACAGCTCTGAGGGAGAGAGATGATTAAGGAAAAAAGGAGAATCCAAAGAACTTCTGTCATAAAGAAAAGTGACTATAACAGGGTTCAAGAAAGAACTAGATAAATTCATGGAGGATAGCTCCATCAATGGTTATAAGCCAGGATGAGCAGGGATGGTGTCCCTAACCTCTGTTTGAGACAAAGAACGGATCATTTGATGATTACCTGTTCTGTTCATTCCCTCTGGGGCACCTAGCATTGGCTGCTGTTGGAAGACAGGATAGTGGGCTAGATGGACCTCTGGTCTGAACCAGTATGGCCACTTTTATCTTCTTATGATGTAATATCCAATCCCACTGTTATGGAAAACACCCTGAGTGGTGTTGAACTGTCACCTCTGCTAAAGGGCACTGAAACAGAAAATAATGTAATAAACTCAAGTTGAAGAAAACATTTCTTGATGTGATACTATATCTATCAGACACAAATGAGAGCCATTGATACACTGTGTTACTATCTCGTTGCTTTGTCATGCAATGTAGAAGACTGAGAAATGGCAAGAAAAATAACAATAGGATTATTATCACTATTTGCATTCCATGAGTGTAGGCCTCAGCTGAGATCAGGGCCCTAATGCGCCAGGTGCTATACAAACACGAATAGGGTTGGTTATTGCTAAAAACTAAATTTAAGAGTAAAGCAATTATAATTAGGACCTCAATAAGACACAGCTTGGAAGCATTATTAGATGCTAAGCTCTAGTCACGTCTCTACACTGTGTAAAGCTCACAAATACAATTCAAGGCATTTATAGCTTAAAAGGCAAACACAGACAAGACAAGACATACTAGTAGACCTAGAATAAGTGGCACCTTAGAATTTGTGTGTGACAGGTTTCCCCCAGGGTGCCACCTGGAACTGCCATGCTACTGAGCCCACCTCACTCACCAGCCTGGGCTCCCTTTACACTGTACTGCTATGACAGTCTCTCAAGCCCCCTCCAGCACACATACAGGTAGGGACACACCCAGCTGCAGCTACACACAGATGCTGAAATCAGCTCTTCATGGGAAGGCTCAGCTAAGGCACCTCCCAGTTCCTAATGCACGCACCCCCCTTTAGGGTGTACACCCAAATTATACCATCTTGCACTGCACATGGGACTGTACAGTGTAAACTCATGAACTTTGCCCCCTCCCTCAATGTGGAGGAAAATATGCAACAGCTTCCTGTCCCCCAGTTATGATTTCCACACGCTGGTTTTTGACACAACAAAAACAAATGTATTAACTACAAAAGATAGATTTAAATGATTATAAGGGATAGCAAACAAATCAAGGCAGATTACCTAGCAAATAAAACAAAAATGCAATCTATGCTTAATATACTAAAGAAATTGAATATGAGTAGCAAATTCTCACCCTAATTGTTGGTTCAGGCAGTTTGCAGAGATTCTTGAGGGCAGGTTGCACTTGCTTGCATCTTAAAACCCCAGATATTCCTTTCACAGGCTAGAAATCCCTCTAGGGTTCAGCCCTTTCTCCCCAATTCAGTCCTTGTTCCTCAAGTGTTTCCAAGAGTCTCCTTTGTTTGGAGAGCCGGTGAAGAACCACGCTGATGTCATCCCCCTGCCTTAAATAGCTTTTGCATATGATGGGAACCCTTTGTCTCCAAGCTTGGTTCCCACACCTTTCAGTGGAAAAACACTAATATTCTATGATGGAGTCCAGTACCAGGTGACTTGGTCACATGCCCCTATAGGGAAACAGCAACCATGACTTGGAGGCTGTTCGTAGTGTCCTTCCAGGTAGGAGATGAGCATCTTCTAAGACTTATTGTTCTCTCTAATGGCCCTTCCCAGCCAGCCATCTAGACTGATTGCATTCTGCCTAGTGGGTGTTCCCCAGGTGTAAACACATTTGTAATAGATGCATAGACAATATTCTTAACTTCAGATACCAAAATGATACATGCATACAAATAAGATAATTATATTCAATGAATCATAACCTTTTCAATGATATCTTACATGACCTATCTTGCATAAAATACATCATAGTTATGCCATTATCATATCATAACAATATCTCTATGAAGAATATGGGGCATAGTGTCACAGTGTTTTCTGTGCTTTTTTCTTCTTCCTCTAGTCATACATTTTCCCTTCTCTCTTTCACTCCCCTATAAATAGGGTGGAGAAGGCAAACAAATGGCATGGATTACTTTGTCGGGCCTCATTGAAGAGGTGAGTCTGGAATGAGAAGAGAAGGATCTTTTGCACTGGATTGGAAGGTTCCTTGCATGAGGGGCAGCATGGAAGAAAGCATAGAGCCTACATAAGAAATGAAAGGTAACTGGGAAATATTAAGACCCTATAACTGCAAAATGAAATGTGAGCAGTGATGAATTGTGCCATGAAAGAATTCTGCCACACATTTGTCTTCCCCGATGAGATGAGAACAAAATAAAAATTTGGATTAAGATATTTACGGTATGCATGAGACAGAGACCTTTAGAACAGAACCAGATGTAGCCTTAGAAACTGGATGGCATTTTTCCATTTCCTTCATTTAATTATAAATATGTAGTTAAGTGTTCAGATGTATTCCACACTGGTTTGTCTCAGAGTATTGCTTTGTGTCGACACTGCCAGGTAGGTTGTGCCTAACCAATTTGCTAATAAATCTGTGTGGAGCTGCCATCTTAGGGCCAATCAAGGAATTACAATTCAATGCAGTATTAGGAAGGGACTGATCCTGCATTCCTTGCTTAGGAATGTAGGCGCAAGCCAGAGACTGTGTCTGGGCAAGGTTATAGCATACTCAGAAATAATATTCTCCAAAAACGGTATTTCCAAAAAAAGATTAGAAGCATCAGGTCAGACCCTTACCTGGTGTAAATAGTTCCATTGTCCTTCAGTGACCTGTAATGATTTTCATGTCTCAGCAGTAAGCCATAGTGCCCAAAGCTAAACAAGATAAAAAAATGTGAAGGTTGATTTGGCATCTGTGCTGGTGTGTAAACCAGTCGGCATGACGACTTTTTTTCCTATGCTTGCAAAACAGATATTACATGAGAGCATTTCTTCAATGCTTTATACCAGGGATAAGTTTGGTTAAGTATATTATTATTAATTTGGCACTGACAGTTTGCTCATCAATAAATACCACATAACTAAAGTAACGGTTTCCATCCCAAGAAAAGCTTGCAATCTAAAAAGATGTTTTTGCATAAATGATGAACTGCTTTTCTGCAAGAGTGGCTGCACCAAAAACAGCTGCAAGAGTTGCACGTGGCCGAGTTGGGTGCACAGAAATGTACATGTTTAAAAATCTGAGCTCCATAGGAACAGTACAAAATGTACCAGTGTTGATTTTGTATGTATCAGTGCAGGGAATTCTGTGCGCACACATGAATGCAGTGGCAAATATTGGGGGCTCATTTTAGGACAAGCTGTTTAGGTATGAGGCCCTTTGTGTTTCATTTTGATAAAAGATTTATAGGTCAAAAAAAATGACACCAGATTCAGCTCTTGGCAGGCTCACATTAGACCCCATGTACAGCACTGGAAATTTTAACTTCGTGCTTCATGTTGCATTCAGGGGCCATCAGATAAATTACAGCACAGCCGATCCACATTGCAAAGGATAAGCCCAGTTCTGGAACTGTCAAATCTGCAGAACACGGCAGCACATATAATCTAGGTCCAGGACTCTTCAGAGACCTAGGGGACAAAGTCAATAAGACACAATGTAGTGAAGCTGACATTCCACATCATGAAATTGTCATGATGCAATATTATGACATCATAACATACATATGTATCATACAAACATCTCCACATCACTATGCAGAATCTAGGTTGATGACATCACATATACCCTAAATTTTTTCTGTGTCTTTAAGTCTTAACTTGCAGGTAACAAGACAGTTCCAATGGTGTCAGCCCTAACCCATTCACTGACCTCACAAGCGACTGATTCTAACTGCAACCAGCCTTGTAGAGCAATGGCAAAGACTAGACTGATAACACATAGTTCTTTGAAATTTCTGCTCATGGGGCATTGAGTAAGTGGTAGATTTCTTCTCTCTCCCCCACTAGCATCATGTTTCACTCTCAGCCACATTCTCCCTGGCAGCAGTTAGTTTGGAAAGCCTGGCTTGCCCCCATAACCCACCGTTTCTTCCCTCTGTCTGGTGATTTAGATATCAGACAGGGGAGGCTGAGAGAACTTTTCCACACGGACTCCTGGCATTAGAGATCACAACAGAAAAGGTGGGGAATACGGCAATCCCTAGGGTAGGGGGAAATTTGCCAAAGGGTGTTTTTGGTTTCTAAGGGCCACATGTCCCTCTCCCTACTTGATGATGAAAATCCCCTCACCCCCAGAAGATTGAAAGGGGTGTGTAAATCTTGTATAGAAATGTATTTTCTACTCTCCCAGGCCCTTAGCACTTTGAACAGCTGCAATGTGGGTTTACTCAGAGTATGTGGGTTCTTTTTACTCAGTTGAGAGATTCCACCTTTCCGTTTTACTCCTGAAGTTTTTAAGGCCAGACTAGGTGGTCGGGTGCCTGGTTTTCAACAGGAAAGTCCTGTCAAAAAGGGGACCTGACTGTGTCTGGTCAGATCTACTGATTGTACACCCAAAGTCTGATTGGTGCGGGCAGGGGAGGCTGGTAGGCGCTGGGTCCATTTAAGTTCCCTCTAAGCTGCATGGCCACGCAGCAGCTATTAAGCACCAAGCAGGTGCTCACTGCTGTGGCAGAGAGAGATGCCTCTCCCCAGCCCCGGACTTGCGGCAGCGGGGAGAGGCGCCCCTCCACCGGCCCAAACCCAGCCTGGCCCGCCAGTAGGGTTTATATGGCTGCAGGCCCACGATCAGAAGGGTCCCCGCTGGCCCGGCCTAGCTTCACTTCACTTGCACTGCTCCAGCTCCTCTCTCTCTCCTCTCCAGCCCCTCCCGCTCCTCTAGGCCTGTCGGCACAGGGCTTCTCTCCACTCCTCCTCCACGCACTCGCTCGTCTCAGCCACCGGCTGCCTGCCAGTGACAGGGCAGGGGCAGAAAGGAGTCCACAGTCGCTGCCACTCCTCCAGGCCAGCAGTGACAGACAGGGAGTCCGAAACCACAGATCATCACTGGCAGCCCGGACTGTGGACAGACCTGCCACAGCCAGGGGAGAGGTGCCCCTTCCCGGCCACAACCCAACCCAGCCCAGCCTGGAGCTGCCACGGCCAGGGGAGAGGCACCTGTCCCACCGACCCAGCCCCAAAACTGCTGCAGCAGGGAGAGATGTCTCTTCCCCCAGCTCAGAGAGAGAGTTGGGGGGAGTCCTCTCTTCCCACTGTAGCCCCAGAGCAGCCTGCACCCCAGGCCCCTCATCCCAGGCCCCATACCACAGCCAGCACCCCCAGCTGGAGCCCTCACCCCTTCCCTCACCCAACCCTCTGCCCCAGCCCGGAACACCTCATCCTCGGCTCCACCCCAGAGCCCGCATCCCCAGCTGGTGTCCTCACCCCTCTACACCTCAACCCTCTGCCCCAGCCCTGAGCCCCCTCCTACACTCCGAACTCCTTGGCCCCACCCCCGCCACATGAATTTTGTTATATCACCTCCATATTGGTGCACATAACAAAATTCATTCTGCACATGCATGGGAAAAATTAGAGGGAACACTGGTCATCGCCTACTCAGCCAGGGCCACCTCTTACCTGAATCATGCAGCTGCAGCTCCCAGTTCTAGCTCCGGATGCGATTTCCTCCCAAACCAGGTGAGTTGGGAGGAGACGGAGAGGGGAAGAGGAGCGAACAGAGGCGGGGCCTTGGGGAAGAGGCGTGGCAGGGGAGGTTCTGACACTGCTGGAGTGTCTGTTTTTTTAAATATTACAAAGTTGGTAACCCTAGTCCAGACCCTTGTGCTCGGTGAAATGCAGATCGTGTGACATGTCTGCTGTCTTTATACAACACTTCTAATAATACCTGGATCTGGGTTAATATTTCCTCTTCCCAAAACTGCTTTGGACACCAAAGGTTTTTATTTAGGATTCAGCCGTGGGTCCTCAGGTTGCAGCTACTAGTCAGGTACAAGTACTCCTTGTTCTTTTTGCTGATACAGACTTACACGGCTACACTCTGAAACCTAGTCAGGCATTGAGCACTGCATGAGAGAAAATCCAAACCCATCAGAAGCACAGAGATTATCATTAATATTGCAGTCAGAATCTTTTGTATATTAGCCTGTTTTGAAAATGTCTTCGACAGATGCTGGTAGGCCAATGAGCCTCCACAGCTGCAATACTAGACAAATCCAGGAACTGTTGTTTATTCCCCTTTCACAGTCTGAGTCCTTGCGACATCGCCCACGGTGCTGTTGCTAGGCAGCAGGCAGTGTTCTGCAGCAAACGCTGGGGGACTGGGCGAGTGGGGGGGCGTGGAGGAAGCCAGTTGGGGTCTGGGTACTAGAAAGTGCTGAGACAGAGTTTCCTCTCCTTGTCAGCCTAACAGCCTTCATGTTCCAGTCACATAATAAGCCAAAAAGCCAGCCCCTTCGGCTAGAAAAGGAAACAGTTGGATGCTGTGATTAAACAGAGCATCTGAATTTTATTTCATGATGAAATTGCTACAGTTCTGATCTCTATGGGCATCGCAGCTTACCTCCAAGGCGGGAAATCAAATGAGCACAGAATTGCCAAATTCACCAAACATCAGCAAAGAAAATGAATCTGCTCTCATTGGACCTGCTTTGCTTTCATGTTTCAGCTGATGCTGAGTCACATCATCTCTCCCAAACAGCAACACAGCACAGGACAGAGGGGACTTACCCACTGCCTTCATCCCAAAGAAACCAGCATACTGGAGCCTGGCGCCACAGGGCACTGACCTAATGGGACTTTACTCTGCATATGGCAGAAGCTAACACTCCACAGAAGGTTCTTTCCCATCAGACTGAGGAGTGGGCAAAAGTGGGTAGGGGCTGGATCCCTCCAGCATGTGTGCAGCCCAGAGCAAGGAAACCTGCCGTTTGCAATTCATCCAAGCTGCTTGCAAATAACTTGGCATGTTTCCCAGTAAAACCAGAAACTGATTTTCTACAGAAGTTTGATTATTCTTGTTGTTAAAACAAATAGGAAATGAAGGCTTTGTCAAAACAAGTGCTATATTTATTGCACAGTTTAATTGCTTAATGCACATCTCACGCCTAAGAATTTGATGGCGCTGATTTCCTATTAGGTCACCCTTAAAAACAAAGCCAAATGGAGAAATCATACAACTGTAGGTTTAAAATGTAACTGGCTGGCACACAATTAACTCCAAGAATTAATGCAATGGAAAGACATCGGCTTTGATTCTGGGCTGCATGTGCAGAATGAGCACTGCAGCTTCATGGGTAATTCTGGTGTCACTAAGATACACGTTCCTGGTTTTCTAGCACTTTTTACACCAGAAACACAAAGGGCAGACAAAGGGTGCTTTGTGTAACAGAGAAGTCAAAGGATTGAGCCGTACAGTTACGCCCACGTCCCTTCAATTCATTTCCTAGTCTCTGCCTCAGTAGCTCACAGGAGGATTGTCATCCCTGAACTGATCTTCTTGAATATCCTGGTAGTGCATAATGTGAAGCAGGGTGAATAGGATGAGCCGAGCATATGTGAGAATAGGCACAAGGAATTCCTACAGAGAATGCTGGAAAAAAATCTGCACAGGGGCAAGTGCCCCTCTGGGAAATCTCTGATTCCCATGCTACAGCCACTGTAAAGTACCCTCAAACATCTGCACTAGAACCACAATCATGTATTCACCTGCAAAGATTCTACCAACCCTGAGATCCACTACCAGGATGTTGAAGGAACCTCTTCACACCAACTGCTAATCTCAGGCTTTGCCCCTTTCCCTCTTTCCAATCCTTCCATTAGGTCAAGCCCTCGATGGCTTTTGCGGCTATTTCACGTAACATGTCTGACAGAGTGATTCCCCAGGTTGAACAGGGGCAAATGGATTGCCATTTCCATGAGCTACATGACCAAGCAGAATAGTATCAAAAAGGCAACACAGGTACAGGAGCATGAAAGGGGACACGCCAGTCACTGGCAGACATTCGCACAAGGGCAGATATAGATATGGACTAGGGTGACCAGATGTCCCGATTTTAGAGGGACGGTTTCTGAGTTTTTGGGTCTTTTTCTATATAGGGCGCCTATTACCACCCCACCCCCGAATCCTGATTTGTCACATTTGCTGTTTGGTTCACCCTATGGACCATGGCAATGTGAGGTTGTTGTTACGGACAAAGGTTCCGTGACACGCAGCTTTGCACTTCACATACAGCATTACACCTCCCAGCTGCTCTAGGACAAGCCCTATCCACTTATATTAGCTTAATCAAGGCAACAAGCTAGAGAATAGGTGTGGTGTAGATTTTTATTACCCATGGTTCTCTTTGGCTGCACAGCCCACTTGTGGAGTTTACTCCTTGGCCTCATAGTCAGGCCGGGGTAACAGCTGCAGCGTGCACTTACTTTTCCCAGGGAAGAATCGTCTCAGAAAGTGTGAGTTCAGCTCACTAATAAGGCTTAACCGCCCTTGGGCACAGGCCTAGCTGACTACCCATGCTGCGACACAGTGGAGAACTGAGCCCATTCAATTCTGCATAAGGTTAAGCCCACCTTGCATTGGTTGTAGGAAGCTTTGGTAGCCTAGACAAGGGGACACAAGCATAAACTTTACATGCTTGATGTTGGACGACAAATATTAGGTCATGGCTGTGGGCTCCACTAGGAGTGATGTATCAAAGAGCTTCAGTGAGTGAATTAGGGGACATCTAAAAGGGAGGGGCTGCTCTGAGACCTATCAGTAAGTAATATATCTAACCCACCAAGAGCAATGGAATGCTTTTATCTATGCCTGGAAAATTAACTGTTATCAGTAGCAATACTTATGAGCTTGACATCAAACTACAATCAGAATTTGTGGGTCCCAGTCAGAGGGTAAGTGTGAGTAATTAGTAATGGTGCGAGCTGGCTCATCTCTGACATTATTTTATCAAGTCTCAGCAGTAGCTCTCACACCATTGCTGCCTTGACCTCAAAGTCTAGAATTCATGTTACAACCTAGAGTGAGAGGGAAACAGCATATCCTGCATCATCAGCCAATTACTGATGAAAATGTCTTGCAAAACCAAAATCTGGCGTTAGCAAGTTGCTGCCATCAACATGCCCCCTCCTGGCTGGCATACAATACGCAGCAACATGTGAATCAGTGTTCCCCCAGCTGTCATTTGGCCTACTCTGGCCATAAGAAATGTACTGGCCATCGCAGCCAGACCCTTTGAAAAATGTACTATGTGGCCCTGGAAGGGCTGAAACTCTGCAAAGTCAAAAAAAGTCAGTATCAAATTAAAACCTCAGCCCAGCTGGCTCAGCCACCTCTGCCTCGGCACAGGCAACCCTCTGGTTGCAGCTCCCAAGTCCACAAGCAGCAGCACTCCTCCCCTTGCTTGGGGGTTTCTGGCAAGCTCTAGCTCGGCAAGGCCCCAGCTTAGCTTCAGCTCACCCCAGAGAGCCAGTCTGGTCTTTTCCTCTCCCTCTAAGACTTCTTTTCAGGCTGCTCCCCAGGCAGAGGGCATGTCCCATTTTTGCTCCCCTCAACTGGCTCATGCAGCGCTTATGGAGTAAAAGCCCTGTTCTCCCACAGCTGGGGGTTATTTTTAATTAGCACCTGCCCACCCTCCCGGTTCACCCAAGCTGCTTAATTGGCCTCTGTTAAAAGACCATGTTAAGCTTTCCGCACCTTGTTTGGGGTTAAATACCCCCTCAAACGCCTTTTTGAAAAATCAGCCCAAAATGCTTTCTTCCCGAAAGGGGGTCTCCACGAATAAGTATATGCGTAATACCTGCTTATGTTAATAGAAAGTGCACACAGGTAGCTGAGGCCAACTTCTGCTCTCTGATGCATGTTGACAACTCCAGTAAGAGTGGAATGGACCCCTAAGCATTTCTCATCAGCCAGGTTTTCTTTTTTAAGTGGAGTCTTGTTTTTCAATAATGTAACCATAAGGCTTTGTTCTATTCCCATTGCTCTCTTCACAGTCATCTGTGGTATGTTGAAAGGCATATTTGTCATGTCCCAGCCAGTTTCTTGGAGACGCAGTCACAGGTCAAGTTCGTTACCTAGTTTATAGGTCAGGAGCAGCAGGAATGAATCAAACAGCATTTTTGTGTTTTTCCAGGCAGTAGCTTGACACTCCCGGCCTGGTGCTTTTGTGATAATTTTCAATCCTACTTGGCTGGCATTACAGCGATTCAAACTGAGAAAGTGTCACCAGCACAGACAGCCAATGTGCCTGGCGAAGACGACTCTTTTAAACTGTCTCCTTTACGGTGGAGGTTGTTGATATCAGCAAGTGGGTAGACGAAATTGACACAGCAAGGTGTACTCTCAGCCAGAAGATCAGAATGTTTCTCATTCAGAAGAGGCTGGTCAGTGCCTAACTTAACTGATGGCCATTGAGGGGCTCCGCTAGTCAGTATGGCCCATGTTTTGAAATGTCTGTGTAACAATGTGTGTGTGCTCGCGCATGGGTGTGCGCTCTAGCATCCACATGAGTATGCACAAGCCATAATGAAGTGGTATGGCATGCCATTCCCTGAGTGCACATACAACTTGTGTGCCTGCCAAAATACATACATGTTTTTCTTTACGGTGACCCTAACTTTAAGATTAAGGCCTAGCCATTTATTATGTCTTTGATAGTTGTTCATGTGGAATATGATTCTCTTTAGTCTTGATTCTTGTCAAGCCTTGGATGAAGCAAGGTGTTGGGATGGAAGGTGGGGGGGATAAAGGAAGGAAATAATATCAAATGTAACATGGACAAAGTAGATTTGACCTACATCAGTCAGACTACTTTATCTGACCTGTACTGCCTTGGCCTGCCTAGTCCTACCGAAGTCAGTTGTACCACTGACTTAAATGACAATTTGGACCCTCCAAAGTAATTCCCCAAACAATTGCTATGTTGCCCAGTGGTACAGCCACCTATTTTCATTTTGAAGGAAAACAATAGCACCCCAGATATTCCTGGGTGGTCCTTTTATATCACAGTGACTATAAAGCATGAATGTACATGTGTGTGTTTATGTGTAGCTGCATATGTGTATCTGGAGATGGATAGAAAACAAATCTAGATGAAAGCAATATCTAATATAAAAACAGCAGACTGTACAATCCCCTAAGCTCCACTGCATCCACTTAAAAACACCTCCTCTGTAATACAGATCTCACTAAAGCACGTGCAAACGTTTTGCTACCAAGAGCAATCCCCCAGAGAGGGGGTTCTCATGGCATGTGTGTTCATGTGCGGGTGGGTCTGTTTGTGAGCAAAGTGTCTGGCTGCTTTCATTTCTCAAAAGAGGTTTGTCTGGGGATTTACAGAAGTCTGTTTTCAGGATTTACAGAGGTGACTGAGGTTATAGCACTCATCCTCGCCGCTTTGTATCTGCATCAGGCCTGTGCACAACGCCTCTCAGCTCCTCTGCCCTTTCTGCACATTCTCTTTTACTTGCTGATAAGACTCAGTTGAAGGGGATACAAGTCTATCGACGTCAAAACAAAACCAAACACTTGGCTCTCAAACAGGAAGCGTAAAGCAGAGATGAAGCGAAACATGTTGAACAAAACACTTGGTTCCTACAGCCAAGTGACAGAAACAAACACATGTGAGCATGGAACAGCCTAAACCCCCAAACAAGAAATGGAAAAGGATCAGGATGGTAGTATAGAAAATATATCCCAAGAGACAACGTTTGTTATCATTAGGAAACACAGAGTAGCAAATTATTGGCTTGTGCTTTGCTAGATGAAATATTGGCCATTAGGAAGCTCTGCAAAGTGCTTTCCAATCCCTTCTCTGTTGTGGTGTTGCTTTGCAGAAGTGCTCACATAGTCCACCGTGGTTTTGGATGGGGGCAGGGAAAGGGAAACACCCTGCAGCTCAGATTTGAAGGAATTCCTGTATTCAGTTCTTCAGCTTTACAGAGCCTATTAAAGACAGTCCAAAAAAAAAAAAAAAAAAGCTCAGATTTGGAGAAGTTTGAACATGAACTCATATGTTTTGATTTCAAATGCTTTTTGCTAGATTCTCTGGAATTAACCCAAACCTCAGAAACCATTTTTAGCCAAATTTTTTGAGGCTGGTAAGGACATACCAGACCATTACTCAAAAAAAAAACCAACAAAAAGAAATCCTGTCCCAAATTCTTCTGTGATATGTAAGTCAAAGTTGTAACCAAGATTCAGTTATCTCAACAAAATAATGCTTTGTTGTTTATAACTATATCACTTCTCTATGCATGCGAGAATTAGTGCATATTAGGTAATTTTCTCCAAGTTCTGATAAACACAACTGAGTAGCCAGGTGAAAAAAGCTTAGCAAGCTCTTCATTCATTTACAGTAAAGCACAGTCATGTAAAAATTTCCCTTTTATCACATCCATAACACAAGGCTTCATTGCGAGACTTCTATTTGCAACACTCTAAATTCCTGTTTGGCTATGGAAGTATCTCATCCTCCAAGACCCTAAAATCTGCTTTGACCTGAAAAGATCTCTCAGCTTTCAACTCCTCAAAGAAACCCCCCAAACCTCAAAGCCATCCATCTCCCACTGCCTTACACACACACACACACACACACACACACACACACACACACACACACACACACACACCAGGCATAATCCTTCTCTCTCTTACACTGGTGTAAATCTGGAGTAACTCCATAAATGGAATTATAACAATACATAAATCATTTAACTGAGAGCTGAATCTAACCCATAGACTTTGTATGCTTATACTGTTACCACTGGCTACTGATGCGCATACAGAAAAATACTAAGGACTAGGAGCCACAAAGGAGCACGTTGTAGCTCTGTGGTCTGGGGGCAGTTCTGCAATAGCCTGAGCACCAGCATGCTCTAAAATACGGTGGCTGGTAATGGCCCCTAAGAATCTGTCCACCACTGGGGATTGTTGGAGTGCAAAAGCATTCTGGCCATATTCCTCCCACACTGTCATGTCCTGTACTGGGGCCAGGAAGGTAACACAGACATAGGTTTGGCTATGTGCAACTGGAGGCTTTCGCCATGCCAAGGGAATCTCCAGCCAGGGAGATCCAGCTGCCTTTCATCCTCTTTGAGTCCTTCTCAGCTTGGGGTCTTGCCCTATATAATTTGCTCTGTGTTACAGGCTTCTTTTCCATATTAATAGAGTTCCTACACACTTGCCCATTTTTGCTTCTATTTGAATTGTGTTTTCACTTGAACAAAGTCATCCTAGACGTACTGAAAAATGCTTTGAGATCTTTCGACGTGGGGCACCAGAGGTGCCCAAAGCATTATTACAGGAACTGGCAAAATATCAGGAAAAATATACAATGATATATTTGAAGCTCACCTTAGCAAGGGAAAGAGTTAATTGCTTTGGTCTCCCAGGAGTATTTATGGCTAATGCCAACCAGCCCTAGAGTGATAAGAATAAAATGTGATTGAAACCTCTGGCTCTTCAAAAAAGCCTAGTTTTAATTAGATTGGGAACTAGCTGGTTAATCAGCAAGAATACTAATGGTCTGATTAGCAGGAGATGTTAGGAAAAAAATAAAAACCTCATCTGCTGGTGTCGCTGGGGAGGGAATAATCCATATTTGGGTGAAAATCCTGGCTCTGTGCCCCCGTTCTTTCCCCCTGAGACACTTTGCAAAAGGTGATCTGCTTCCAAGATGGGTGGCAGCTGCTCCCTGAACCAGCGCACACTGTCTGCTAGATATCAAAATGGCATGTTGATATCATAGTCTCCCCTCCAGCTCTTAGGCCGATGGGTGATGCATGGAGGCCCAGATTTCACTCAGGAGATTCCAGAAGGATAGAGATAACAGGAAAAATGGAAAAAGAATAAACCTGAAGAATCTTTCGGAATAATACCTTTGTGGGGGGAGGGGGAATTGTAAAATAAATTTGGAATTTATTATGTCAAGGTAACAAAACCCCAGGAAAATGAACATTTAAAATGTAAAAATCAATGAAGAATGCCCTTCTAATCTGCCCTTCCCCCCGCTTGGTATAAAGAGTACACTTCCTTTTGATTAAGGCTCAGCCTGAAGCATTTTCAGGGGCAGGAAGCCAGAAGAAAGCTTAAGATGCTCTTTTCTATTTTAAGGTGGAGTTGTTTACATTTTGTTGGTGAGCTTCATTTGATTCTCTAGCACTGAGCCGTAAACATAAAAGGTTGTGCTTCCTTAACATCAGTTTAACTTTTATTCCTGATTTACACAACACAAGTATGGAAGGATAATCAGGGCCTTAGTTTTCAATATCTTGCTCACTTGCAGAACTGGTCAGAAAATAGTTTGGGATTTTTTTTGCTTTTTTTGGTTTTTGCCGAGTTTTTCCGATTTTACTTAAAAAACTGATAATGTAAAAACAAAAATTTTTGCTCAGGGAAGAAATCAGGGTTGTGTAATGAATTAGGCTCTTTATAGGTCCCCTGCCTCATTTGCTTTAGAAGTTGGAAGGTGTGTACTTATTGTGGGTACTGGGATGGGCAGGCTGAGGCCTACCAAGAATTGGATGGTCCCCCCTTTCAACCGAGGGGTGGGAACCACTGAACCCTGACCACCAATGAATTCTTGGGGCAACAAATAGGAAAACAGGAACAGGAGTGAGTTCAAAATTTAAAAATCAGGGAATGCGAGAGGGGCACTGAGCAAAGAACCCCGACAACACCCACTGGTCCTTAAAGGCATCTAAGGAGTCAATGGATACCTCCCAGAGGAACTCTGCTCTGAGGCATCATTTAATGAGGGACTGGAAATAGGCACCACAGTCACAAAGCAATTCCCCATCCAGCTTCCTCCTCCTGGTATGATGGATGGTGATCACGGCCAGTGCCAGGGGGAGGTTGACAAGAGGGTCTTGTAACTTTGTGGGGTCATGGATGAGATGTACATACGTGAGGAGGTTCAGGGAAAAGTGCAGCTAGAACCTCAGTAAGAGGGTCTGGAGGAGGCACAAAAATGGGCTGCAATCTGATACACTCTACAGAGATGTGTAACTAGTAAATGTGAGCGGTTCCATGAACCACATCAGACACAGGCCTGTGCTCATGGCTCCATAGAGTAGTTGCTAATGAATATCCCCAGCAGGCCACGGAAGCAGAATGGAGTACAGACTGGCCAACCAGGTCTCCCCACCCTCTGCTGATGGCAGCAAGTCCTGCCATTTTGTGTCACAAGGAAGTGGAAGCATGAGCACATACAGATGTCCTCTGAGCACAGTTTGGAGATGGACCAGCTGCATGGCATTCAACTTACTCAAGTTGTGTGCCAAAGGTGGCCAGGGTGGCTGATGAACTCCAGAGAGACAGAAGTGAGGGGTGGGCAAGGAGCACACTGCTGCAGAACTCAACTGAGATAAGCAAGAGAAGTGAGGGTGCCCTTACCTTCTGGAGGACATGACAGGGGACATGTAGAGTGAGCAGACCCATGAGCTGGCCAAGCACCATGGGGTCCACCCAGTCCCTCAGACCATAGTCCAGGAGGTTTCTGAGTCTGGTGACACAATCCAGTACCTGCAGTGCACCAAGGGAGATTCCACCACCTGCACACACAGGTATGAGTTGTATAGCCAGGGTCCTGGTAAAACACTGGCAGCTTAGAGGGGTCTTGAGGGAGACCACTCAGGTGGAGATAAAAGAGCTACCAGGTGTTCTGGAGCCCTCAGAGGCAATAAAGGAAGGGATGCACCAGCATGCTCCATGCTGGACTGTGCACAGTAAAGGATTCTCTGTGGAGCCTAAAAGCAGAAGGTGTGAACCTGGCTGTGGATACAGACCAGGCCCTGTTTTTGTCTACTGCCCCATAATCGCTCGGCTGCTTTCAATCCTTCTCCCAAATCAACCTGCCTGCTCCCCACCTCCAGAGCCATCGCTTGGGTACAGCGAATAAGGGCAATCGCCCCGGGCCCCGTGCTTTGGGAAGCCCCACACTTCGATAAAATTGTGAGGAGGCAGGCAAAGAGGTAAGGCAGGAGGAGGGTGAGTGGGGTGAGGAGGAAAACGGGGAGGTGAGCTGCAGGTGAGCAGGCAGGTGGGAAGGGGAGGAGCCCCCCTACCAGAACCTCCCCCCAGTGTCTCCTGCCTGCGGACAGGCCCCACCAGTCAGCGCCTCCATCTCTCACTCAGTGCCTACCGCTTGCCGCAGATCAGATGTTTCACAGCATCAGGAGACACTGGGGGTGGGTGGGAGAGGAGCAAGGGCGCAGTGCACTTGGGGGAGGGGGCAGAATTGGGTGGGGAAGAGGCAGGGCAGGGCTGGAGTGGGGGTGGGATGAAGCAGGGCAGGGTGAGGTTTTAGAAGAAGGGTGCGGGGCCTGGGAAAAGCCAGGGAAGCACCCCCTGGCAGATTAGGAACTGAGTGCCTATCTTCCAGGCCCAGCACCCCGCCTAGGGATGGCCCTGCCCACCTCCTGAGATAAACCTGTTCCTGCACTTTCCTTGCCCTCATTGTCATATATAGTAAGTTCTTACTGGCGAGTTGCCCAGTCCTTCTAATGGCTGCTTCCTACTCACTCCTGCAACAAAATGATGGGTCCTTTCATGTTATTGGTAGGCTCTGATTATGGGAAAGGTGGATTCTGTACATCCTGGGCCACAGTGACTTGTACCCACCACCATTCCATCTCACCTTCCTGTGGGCAAAACTTCCTGACTCCTACCTGTTGGTTCTGTTTCCCACCCATTTCCCCTCTCTTCAGTCTCTCCTGCAGAACTTCTGTAGATCAAAGATACAGCCAGAGTGGGACAACATGTTGTGGTGTCTCATAGCAGTTACGCCAGCTCACCTGGAGCTCTGGCCTTGTCTAGATTTATGCTAGAGGTGGGCTGGAACTACAAAGTTCAGATCTGGATCTAGATCCAAGACTTCCCTGGGTTTTAGTTCTGGCCTATCATTAATTTAACACCAAATTCAGGCCAGCATTTTCACAGGTACTCAAAGCGGAGAATTCAAGGGATGTTCTCTCTCGGGCCTCTGGGCAGAAACTGGCTGGAACCTCATTGGGAAGCATAGTCAGACAGTGAATAGTTCTCAGATAGTGAAATCATAGGCACTATGGGAAAGGGGGCAGGGACGGGATGGGTGGTTGTAGGGCCCCATTCCCTTGTGCACTGGCCAGCAAGGCAGAATGAGGATCACACTGCTCCCTTTCAAAGGGTAGCTGAGGTACTGCTTTAGGAGAAACTCTAGCTGAGGGTGCCCAGAAAACTTAGTTTATGCTTGTGAGATTTTCAAAAGTATCTAAAGGAGTTAGGTTCTCACACTATACGAGTAATTTTCGAATACGTTCATTTATTATAGAAAGCTATTCCTAATGCATCCTTGTCATAACCTTAGTCCCAGATTTGGACCTTAGCGTCCAAAATATGGGGGTTAGCATGAAAACCTCCAAGCTTAGCTACCAGCTTGGACCTGGTACTTGCTGCCACCACCCAAAAAATTAAAGTGTTTTGGGGCACTCTGGTCTCCCTGAAAAGCCTTCCCTGGGGACCCCAAGACCCAAATCCCTTGAGTCTCACAACAAAGGGAAATAATCCTTTTTCCCTTCCCCCCTCCAGGTGCTCCTGGAGAGATACACAGACACAAGCTCTGTGAATCCAAACAGAGTGACTCCCCCTCTCCGTTCCCAGTCCTGGAAACAAAAAGCACTTTCCTCTTCACCCAGAGGAAATGCAAAATCAGGCTAGCAAATTCAACACACACACAGATCTCCCCCTGATTTCTTCCTCCCACCAATTCCCTGGTGAGTATAGACTCAATTTTCCTGAAGTAAAGAAAAACTCCAACAGGTCTTAAAAGAAAGCTTTATATAAAAAAGAAAGAAAAAATACATACAAATGGTCTCTTTGTATTAAGGTGACGAAATACAGGGTCAGTTGCTTAAAAGAATATTGAATAAACAGCCTTATTCAAAAAGAATACAAATCAAAGCACTCCAGCACTTATATTCATGCAAATACCAAAGAAAAGAAACCATATAACTTACTATCTGATCTCTTTGTCCATACACTTAGAAACAGAAGACTAGAAAGTAGAAACTACTTCTCCAAAGCTCAGAGAAAGCAGGCAGACAGACAAAGACCTCAGACACAAAATTCCCTCCACCCAAAGTTGAAAAAATCCGGTTTCCTGATTGGTCCTCTGGTCAGGTGCTTCAGGTGAAAGAGACATTAACCCTTAGCTATCTGTTTATGACAATCCTTGATGAGGATGTTTGCAGTTCACAAATATTTATTTGTGCCTGACACCTATCTGTGCTCCTATAACTCAGAATTGGCTTTGCATAATAAAACTGCACAGTATTTTAGCCCATAAAGTGGAGAAGGCAGTTTGTGCGTTTCTTTTAAAAAACAAACACAAAATGTAAAATGGCTATGACATTAAGGTTAAAAAGCCGCTGCCGTACAAATAGAGTAATTACTTTTTATTAGGATATTTACTATGCATTTGGTATTATGGACCAATAAAATTGTTAATGCTCGTTCACATCTCATAACCTATAATAGCTTGGGTGGAAAGTTGCACACACAGCCTGATCCAAAGCACACTGAACTCAACGAGAGTCTTTCTATTAACATCAATAGGCTTTGGATCAGGCAAAACATGTACACAGCAAATATGTGGCCTGCTGGAAATAGGGTGACCAGATGTCCTGATTTTACAGGGAGAGTCCGATTTTTGGGACTTCTTCTTATATAGGCTCCTGTTACGCCCCACTCCCATCCTGATTTTTCACATTTGCTGTCTGGTCACCCTAGCTGGAAACATGCTGTAGAGGAAAGATTTGGCATGATGTGTTGCTTTTAGTGGTTTGATGAGGAAAAGGAGTAGAGAGAGGTTAAGAAATGGTAAGCTTTGCTATCCATTCTTATTAAACTTAAGAAAGAGAGACAACCCTCCTAACTCTCTTTAAATAGAGTATATTTTTGAAAGGATCCATGCAGCCCACTCATGAAACTTCTGGTTAAATTTGTTGTTTGGCTCTCAGAGCCTGTTGCATTCTCTGATCACTCCTGCAACAATCACCTTCAGAAAAGAACTCTTCACATGCAATTCCACTTGTTGGAAGTAGCATTTCCAAGCACTATTGTAAGGAGTTTGGAGTCATTGCTGTAGGGGAAAACGGCCTGGCTAACAAAACACCCCCCATCTTACTGCGCATATCAGGGAGATACAGCCATATTCACTCCACTGAGGTTTCTGAATTTTTGCAGTGCTACTCAGAGAAAGTTTGGAAAAGTAGCACCAGAATGACTCTATGGATAGATATATACCATACTGAAGATTGGTGTGGCTCCAAAGGACTCGAGTGGCCCAGCAATTGCCAATATATATTCACATTAACTTAAAAACAAAGATCTTTACAGGTGGAGTGGATTTACAAAAGGGTTCATCTACTCTAATACAATGGACGCCATTAAAATATGTTGATGTTTGCCACTCTGCATTGTCTACGGTATCATGGTATCTTCTCTTCTGCCCTAAGTATAGGAAGATTCCCATAGTTAGCACTGGTACTTGAGATGGCCTACACTAAGCTCTTTCACTGTGCCCACAGTGGAATGCATCTTTACTAAACTTTGTGGCATTTATGTTTAAACAGGGCTAAATAGCCAAAAAAAAAAAGACTGGATCCTTCATTACAGACCAAAGTATTGCCAATCTCAAGCATTCGGAAATAATGAGTCAGGCCCCCTAAAATCGTGAGGTTGCCTTAAGAATACATAATACACTTTAGTTTCCTTTTAAGCTGCCTTTTGGTGTTTGTGCCTTTACGATTCACCTTTTCCAGCTTTTCTCAACAGGCCATGGGCTAGAAACTTTCTTTTATTGTTCAATGAAAGCTCAGATTCTCACTTAATTATTGGAGTCCTGGAGCAGAGGCTTTATGAAAAAGATCAAATATTATGAGACTCATGATAAAATAATGAGTTGATAACATGGAGGCTTGTCCACTGATGTGGAACATTCTCTTGTAAGTATCCAAGAAGAGAGTGCTGTTGTATAGCAGCTTGGGCTTGAGGAATAAAATGGGTTTCTGTGAACTGGAATAGTGAAAGACTTACAGTAAATGTTCCCTGGTTAAGGTGTTCATATTGTCTCCTAGACTGCATTGCCTTTCAGTTACACAACAACTGTGTCAGCAGTAATACACACAAGAAGTTAACTGGGAAAGGACGAAATGTAGCTAGAGTTTATGCAGGTTCTTCACCATTTTCCAGAGTAATACACTTGGCAAATGAAAGAAGGAAGAAGGGTGGGTGTCAGCCCTATGGAAAGAAGCCTGTAACATGGCCAAACGGGCTGGTAAGCACTGATCTTTAATTGACACCTTTTCTAGTTTAGGTTCCAAATTCCCTTCGTAGTAAACCAAGCTGGTTGATGTGACGTAATTTCCAGTTTATTAAGTTTAGCATCACAGTCTGTATTGAAGGCATGGTCTGAATACAGCAAGCTAAAATCCATCTCAGGGGTCCAAAGAACCCTGTTGTGCCTTAATGCCTATATCTAGTATATTTATATCTATCTTCCTTTTAAATTTACATGATACCTAAGCTTATCACCAGGACTGTCTATCTTAAGTTCCAGGAAGTCTGGTCATTCATTCCATCATTGGACCCCTCTGACGCACCCAATCACTTCTTCCTAGCAGGATACACTTCTCTATCATCACCTTCCATCCAGTGCATTTAAGGATTCTAATGGCACAGAGGTGGGAAGGCAACCTCACGGGGTCTCCATTAGCCAGATTCTTGATTTCCCAGTTATGGGAGCACCAGGATACAAGATATCCCAACTCCCTACAACCATATGAGCTATTTCATCCTCTTAAGAGAGAGAAAGGAGGATATCAATCCCACTGGGAATCACTAGAACAGCAGGAGCTTTGTCCTAAATGTGGAAGAGTGCTCCAGCTGGTTCCAGGATTTAGTACAGCCTCATGGCCTTGGGACCCTGGTGCAGGGGGTTGAGAGGGGGCTCCAGAGCTAAAAGAAGAGTGCTCCCCCTGGCTTGAGTAAGCAATGCTCCTTTACAGCTCCCCATCCACATTGGCTCATGCAGAGTCATCCACCCCCTCGTTTCAACGTACTTTAATCACTGCCCTGGAGATGGCACAGGTTGAAATTGCTGTTTGATTGGACCAGGAGCTCTGTGGGGACCCTTCCCTACTCACAAATCCAGACACCAACATTGAGAAGATCCTGAGGATTCTAAGCCATTGAGAACCAGCTGAAACCACCTAGGACATAAATTCTGTTCTGGCCAGATCTGAGGGGTGGAGTCAGACCGTGGGAGAAAAGATGCCAGAACTGCAGGTGATACCAATGGCTGGGCAGATGGGGAATTAGTTTACACATAAGGAAAAGAAGCTCATGGAACTAACCCAACTTGTGCCAATAATCCCTTTGTGTGTTTAACTTGTATGTCATATCCCTTAAATCCCTGCCCTCAAATTTGTCCTAGATTTTAAGCTTTAAAAGAGAGTGCTGAGTTGTCTTATATGCACAGAAAGCATTCAGCACACTGACCGTGATATAAGCAATAATGATAACACACATGCGCTGCTGTAATAGGCTGACAGTATTTGTCTGAAACACTTGACCCTGTTAACAAGGGTGGATGCTGGTGGGGATTGAATATTAAGAGGGTTTTGCTGACCCCCTGAGGTTGGTGACTTATTGCAGTGGGATATAATGGAAGTGGGAGTGTCCCCCTAGAGTTAGAGGATATAGAGTTTAGGCTGAACAGTTTGGAGAGAGGAATCCTGGGAGCTGCCAAGCTTGGGGAGAAGGTTTGAGTTGAAATATTAAACACCTTATTATTAATTCCTATGGTAACAAAGTCAGATTCCAGGAAGGAAGTGAATTTGAACACAGTAGATTGTGTAGACTAGGCTGGGTTCAGTGTGTTTGAGACCAGCATGGAAAAGTTACCTGCTCCCATCTATTAAATCCTTGCTTGCTCATTAATGATTGCTTGGGTTCCCCTTTCTGCATGATGCTAGCCTTGTACAAACATATAAATGGGCTCTGTGAAGGCTATCTGAGCCTTCACTGGAGACATTTTTTGTCACTGCTCATGGAAACCATGAGATAATGACCTGAGAGCTGAGTACCTTTATAATATAATTGAAAATGGAGCTAAACTAGAACATAGAAAAGTAAGTCTGAATTAGCTTGCTGAAAAAAAAAGGATATCTGACAGCAGGAGCAAGCTGTGGAAATGTAGTCATTGTTTCTACTTATGGGTTATGAAATGTAAATAATTTAACACTCAGCTAGGCAGAAGAAGATCTAGCTATTTTCGGTATATTCTGAACAAAGACAGCTGTGTATTCCAAAACATATGGTTCAGCATTAAAAAAAACAAAACCAGAAATCATCCATGCAAGAATGGATTGGTTCAGGCCATTTTGAGTTGCAGAACCAAATTCTGTGAATTACAGCAGTGCATGACATCATCATATTACCTTTTCAGCAATCTCTCATTTCATTACAGGTTTATTCCAATAATCCCATAAGAAAAGTTGATTTAAACTTGTGAGCAATAGGAGAAAATCGCTAGGGATTCATGAATCCTCTGAGAAATTTAAAATGGAGATAGAAACACGGATGGGTTAAACAGGAGAAACCAGCTGCATCAAAACCCAAACAAGCATGGAGAAACAGGTTCAGATCCTGGGATTCAAATCCAATTCCCCGTTGAGATTTCTGAAGTTATTCCAGATTTACAGAATTCTAACTGAGATCAGAATCTGCACCCTCACCCTTTAGAAACCGTAACTAGTTCCTGGACAATTCAGAATCTGGTATAACTGAACCTGATCTGATTTAACTATCCTAATGTATAACCAGCAGTAACTCCATTGAAGTTAGTTGAGTTATGCTAACAGGTGTGACCTCACTCAAAATCAGTTCGCTTGTGCTTAGAATCTTCCAAGGACTTGTCCACTGCTCACCATTCTAATTTCATTCTCTACCCAGCCTGGAAAGGGGGAATAGATTAGAAAGATGGGAACGCAATAATAGATGGAAATAAACATGGTGGGAGATGAAGAGGAAAGAGAAGATGTGGAGGAAGAAGCAAAGGTGATAGGACAAGAGGGGCAGGAAAGACAGAAAAAGACAATGTGGGTAAGGAGAGGGCAACTAGAAACCATAACATGGGATGTTGAGAATGCAGGTATAAAATGGAGAAAAGAGAGAATCCTGGTGACTTAGGGAAGGGTGAAGAGCTCCACACTTCTGGTAGGAAAAGCTGGTAGATGTGTATGATACTGAAATACTCCCTGTCTGCATCTGAGGATGCACCATGTGAGTTTAGGGCTAGATTGGGTAACCCCTACACACACTGGAGAGAACTCACAGTGCATGAAATCTGGCCCTATTGAAATCAAAAGACAAAATTCCCATTGATTTCAGTGGTGCCAGAATTTCAGCCCATGACTCCAGTGAGACTATTCAAGTGAGTGAATGTTTGCCAGCTAATGTAACTCTTCACCCAGGCATATCCATTACCAGGCTATACAATTCATAATGACATGATTTGATTTTGGGTTGTTTGTTAACTTTTTTCTGGTGAAACCAGACAAACCAGGACAAAATGATAAACCCCAACCCATTTAACCAATAGCTAGTTAAAGTAACCATTGCTGCAACTTTTTTATCATTCGCACACATCCTCCCATCCTAGCAGTGACAGGGGATCTGATCAGACAGGATGTTTTCCCCTAGACGACAGATGAATTCCCCTGTGACTGGGAGTGGTTGTGGTAGAAATGAGTTTACCTACATTCCTGCAGTCTAAGGCAGGCCTTTTCTCAGCTGAAGCTTGCCAGCAGAGTATGCTGGCTGTGGTGTAATAATACTTTTCATCACAGTAACAGAGCGCCCTTAACAAGAAATCACAAGTCTACTGGAGAGATAAACCTGCTATTCTGCTCCTGCTCTGGTGATGTGTTTGCATGCCTCAGGCAGCGCTGCACATTTGATCTAAGTGGGGTGATGTCTCTTCCGCCTCCAATAGAAAAGTAGACAATTTTCTTTCAAATCTGTATAGCCAGTATTTCCTAGGCTAAAGTGAAACTTCCCTGATTGTGGAAAAGGGCTGGATAGATGTAAATGCTGAACCATCATTGAGCTGTCCGGCCAAAAGGGTTGAGCACAAACAACTGCAGCCAGCACATTGGGTGCTGAGCTTTGTTGAAAATCTGGCCCCAGTTGTGGGATGGCTCTTGAAAATCTGCCCAACATTCCTGAATAATCCAACCCCACCGGATGAAACCAAAGCCCACTAAAATTTAATGGGAGTCTTTCCACTGACTTCAGTAGACTGGGGAGGAGGTTCTTTGCTCTTAGGTGTAAATAAAAAAACAAGCATTTTCTGAGGATAAAATGTATTTAAAACAAAAGGGGTGCATTTGCATCCCTCGCTGTTATTGTCTTATCACATGCAATGCACCCTGACAAAAGATTAAAAAGTATTGTTTCCCACATGAGGTAGATTAGAGATGAGCTACAAAACCACACAAACATTGTGGGTTCAAATGTCTGACATGGAGTCAAGAATTTCTGTGCTTGTGTTCCACTTACCAGTGTCTGAAGGTGAAAGAGGCAGAGAAAAAGATATCCAGTGGAAAAAGTAGGATAGCAAGGACCTAGCTAAAGAATGATCCAGCTGGCGTTCTGTCTCCAAGAAGGCTACATTCCTTTGCGATTTGCCATTGCGGTGGTAGTGATGATGACTGATGATGACTAAAAATGTAACTTGCATATTAAATACTCCCTCAACCCCCAATTTTGATGTTAAAATTCATTTTTAAAGTATTGACTCATAAATTAGCAGAGTTGGCTTATATATGAGTATATATAGCGGCTCCTACACAGTAAGAACACATCCGTTGAACTTATAAAATCTGTAACTTTGATTCTCCATCGCCATGTGTCTTGTTCTATCATTTACACCAGTGTAGAGTGAGTGCCCAGTGGGCGTGGAATGCTACCATTCTGATCTGGTAGTTCTTACACCCACCTTGCACTGGTGTAAATGACAGTACAAAGCGTAAAACAATGGAGAATCAGGCTCTGCAAATGCAGAGCTTGTAACCTAAGGAATATTAAAATCCACGAGTGCATGACTATGTACAGTCAATAAGATCCACCAGAGCAAGGCTCATAAGTGCTGCAAGAAGTAGGGGCTCCTCCCTCCCTCCCAGAGCAAACAAGCTCAGAGACTCATAGACTCATAGACTCCAGGGTCAGAAGGGACCAATGTGATCATCTAGTCCGACCCCCTACACAAAGCAGGCCACAGAACCCTACCCATCCACTTCTATAACAAACTCCTAACCTATGTCCGAGTTATTGAAGTCTTCAAATTGTGGTTTGAAGACCTCAAGCTGCAGAGAATCTACCAGCAAGCTTCCAAGAGTGTTCCAAGAAAGTTGGCCTAAAAATATGACTTCTATGAATCTATACTGTTCTGAGCTGGGTGAAATCTTTGAGACCGATGAATGCACCCTTCAAATGATGCATCCATAAGGATAAGCCCCACCGAGGACAAAAGGAGTTTGGGAACCTGCCCAGGAGTTTGGTGTGTTTCTGTGTGTGTGTGTACAGAATACACAGACTGAGAATAGACAGGAACAAAGAGAAAGGCAAAGACATGAAAGTCAAGCAGGAATCTGTGAGCACAGTGTGACCCTGGAAAAACCTAGAGAGAGAGAACTTTTGGGTCTGTTTTGACTGAAAAGGATTGGTTACTATAAGCTAAGACTGCTCCTTTTGCTCCTGGTTGTCCTTGCATATAGAGAAGCAGGACTTTGTACATTCCTTGTAAAGAAACAAGATTGTATCAAAGAAAATAGCTGACTAACCCACATTTCTACTCTCAACTGGAGCATCCCCAGGGGTCTGAACTTTGACTAGCCACTCACGTCAGAAAAGGGCAGCAATACATTCAAGACAGATATAACATGGTAATTATGTCAGTGTTTGTGTGTTCACGCATGGGTGAATAGTGCGTGATACAGAACTCGCTTCCCTTGATGTCCATGTTCAGTGACTAGTGCAATTAATTTCCCATAGAAAATACCAACAAACGCAGCAGCTTTGTCAACCTTGCCAATCTTACCCTGAGCAGTTGTCTAGCTAAGAATGTATGCATTCAACATTTGCTTCTTTTTTTTTTTCTGTTGATTTTCTTTCACATGCTCTCGCCTTCTTTTTTTTAAATTGGAAAGGATATCTTTCCCTGCCTCACAAGCACAATAGAGAATGAGTCAATTGCACATGTAGCATACGGAACACACAGTTCTGTAAATATGAAACAGATGGAATTCAAAAGAATATGGTGCATTTTGCCTTTTTTTCCCCAGTTTTCAAGGAAATTCTCTTAAAAACCCACAATTGCTGTCCACGTAGTTAATTGGGTTTCAATTCCTGGAAAGTGAAAGTGATCATTTGCATTCTAATGGTCTGTGTTTCCAGTACAACGTGGATGGGACTGACTTAACCCTAAAACATCATTGAGTTGGCTGAATACTGCAAATGATTTGCTTGAATTTGGAAAAGAATTCACTTTGGCCATACTCACTTCCCTCTTAGCTCCCTTGCTTTGAAAAGTCATACAGTTGTACTAAACTGGCAACCAGGTTTGGGGAAGGTGACTTCTAGAGTGAGGCATGGGGGGAATTGGAATTTCCAGCCCGTGGAATGCCAATATTTTGAAATTGGTTTTCATCCCGAATTGGGACAAAAAGTCAAAATAACAATGTTTTCACTGAACAAGAAGTTCCAAAAAATGTCACTTCAGATATTTCCACACACTTGTTTTGATACTTTTGATCCAAATCAAGCATTTAGATATTCTGAATCAAAACATTTCATTTGTTTGTTGAATCGAATCACAATGTTTTGTTTTGAGTCAGTTTGAATATTAGACGACATCTGCCGATGGTGCTAAAGTGTCTCACTAGAGTCGCAGTTCAGGTGCCTCATATCCCCATTCTCTTCTCTGGAGTGGGCAGAGCCCCCTCCCACACCATGAACTCCTCATTTCTGGCCACACCCTGGAGCCTGCAGCCCCAACCAGAGCCCTCACCCTCTCCTGTACCCCAACCCCAATTTTGTGAGAGTTCATGGCCCCCCATACAATTTCTATTTCCAGATGTGGCCCTTGGCCCAAAAAGTTTGCCCACTCCTGGCCTAGCTGATCTAAGCTGATGCTCCAGCTGACCTCTGATTTCCACGATGTTGTTAACTATCCTTTTTTGTATATATAATGAGAATTTTAAAGGTTTTTACCTGTTCTGAGTGTGTTACCATAATCTGGCTGCTTGTTACTGACAGGGTCTGGGTCTTTCTTTGGGTTGTTTATTGATCCAGAGTCGGACTGGTGGATTCAGACTGAAGAAAGAAACAGACTGCGTCATGAGCTGTCAGAGTGAGGTTAATAATAAAGAACCAGAAAAGATAAAAAATGTAGCATCTCGGGCACAACCCAACATTTCATTGTTACTTCAATAAACTAGTTCCAAATACCTCTGCAGCATAGGTGACAGTGTGATGTAAAGGAACCTGAGTGAAACTGAGAATTTGTCTCCACTGGAACTGGAAGGTGTCCAGCTTGTGAAGACTACCCAGGCTAGCACTGATCAAGGTAGTATAGTCATGGTAGCAAGAGTGGTGGGATAAGCTAGCCACCTGGGTACGTGCCTTGGGTGTCAGGTGGGATCCTACAGCTAGCTACTCCTGCAGCTCATACCACCAGTTACACTTCTAATTTTAGCACGCTAGCTCGGTCAGAGATAGTGCAATTAGATTTACTCAGACTGGAAATTACACCTTCCAGTTCCACTGTAGACATACTCTGAGAATAAAGCTCATAGTCTCTTTTAAATAAGAAACTACTCTATGCACCCAGTATCTGCACTCACATTAAATGGTATGGGAGTTGCATCCATGCGTCTGATGTCAGCACTGGGTTCAAAGGTTCAGATTCTGATCTCGGTGACAAGTCGAGTTACTCAAGGTTTATGCTGGTGTAACTGAGATCAGAATCTGTCCCCAAGACCTCTGATTTAGTTTAGCCTGTCTAAGCCATCCTGAGTTACACCTGGGATGAATTTGGCTCACTTTGGTTTTTAAAAAACCAAATTCTTGTAAAATAAGGAAAGTTGCTAGTTTGTAACCACCCCTTTAACTTGTATTCCTGAAATTTTGCAAATATCCTCCCAGCCCAGTCCTTCATTTGATTACTGTGTAGAGGTCCTTCTCTAATTGTTATTGAGTTTTTATTTTAATCAGTTGTCATAAAGGTAGCTTCACAGGAGGGAAAAACGTCGAAGGATAAAAACTCTTCCTTTGAAAAGCTTGTGATCTAATCAGGGCAAGTAACATTACCCACCAAAGAGAGTCACCTAGACAGAATGTTGACTCAACAACCTTTCTGCGAGTGCCACACTGACACCAACTCCTACCTGTGGGCCTTGGCATGCACAAAAGAGGCATAAAACAGCCACAGACAACAGAGAAAAAGCCAGGAATATCTATTTCAACTTTAACAGCATCAGAGCAGCTACTTCAATGGGCCTTGTCCAGGAACATAGCACTGGGAGTTGTGTACCATTAAAATTGAGAGAACATTGGAACCAAAGACCTCCACTTGAGTACAGCAGCTGTTTCCATAAAGAAAGAATGTCAGTCATTAACTTCCAGGCTGTTTGCTATTCAGAACCAAGACCCAAAAGGATGTTGAAGAAGTTAGAGGCCAATCCTGTGAGGAGCTGTCTTCAATGGGTGCTGAAGATGTTCAACATCTGTCATGGTCAGGTCCTTAATTAGCCTGCTGCTATGGAAAAGGAGAGGTCAAGAATGACTGCCCTACACCATCTTATCTCCCTTCTTTCTGCCCTACAAATCAGCTCCGCCTAGTGGCCATAGCCTAGTGCCCTGCCTGAATAGCAAGGGATGGCACTAGAAAGATGGGCAAAAGGAAACAGAAAAGGAATCCTGCCACTCCTAATCATGGAGTAGCTGTGACTTGAATAAGAATTCTCCATGGGTTGGGGATGGTCTGCACAGAGCCAGATCCTCCAGCCCCACCACAACACTATTCCTTGGCACACACAAAAACACCAATGGGTTGAGCTGTGTACCATGCAGCAGATGCACACCCTTTATACACTCACTCCCAAACTCCCTTCCCTCCACCACTCACCGCATTAATCCTGCACCTAGGGAAACCCTGTAGCTGGGGCTGGGAGGCAGGAGTAGGATTTGTGGTGAGTGCACATCTGACTAAATTAGTAGTTAATTTCACAAGATGAGCTGCCTTCTGCCTCAGAGAGCAAGATGGAGTTCTGCAATCAAAACTGAGCTCTGGGATTCCCAGGGCTATTTGCACACACTGTGCTAAGTCCTGAGGCATAGCCCCTAGAGATGTCAGCCAGAGTTTTGCAGAGGTTCAAATGTGAGCTCTGTGATAGAGAGCTTCAATGTACAGAGGAGACCAGAGCTTTGCCCTCAATGTAACAAGTATGAAGGCTGCAGGATTCCACCTCTGAGAACACAAAGGATCCACTCTGATGCATTAAACCACCAGATAGTGTTATGACCTTTGTGAATGAAATACGTCATTTACAATTATTTCCTTTCCATTTCATTTGTTTTAGGTTTTTAAGTGATTTCTTAGTCTTAGGGGTCTGTTCGATTGAAGGCCTATTGTATTGAAACAGGAACGAAGAATAACCCCTAGATCTAACTCTCTGAAGGCCTAATTTTAAATCCAGATGTTCCACAATAACAATTAAGATGTTTAGGGGGACAGGCGGATTCATTAACTCACTGCCCCTCAGGAGACAGAAGGAGAGGAATGAAGAGTATCTCTTCCTTTCTCCTTCCGTTAGGCGTTCAGAGAGTATGGAGGGATGTGCAGGATGGAGCGGTTAGGTATATTTAGACCGAAATGTTCAAAATAGGGCCACATGAGACTTCCACAGAAGCCACGTGGGTGGTTAAAAAACATCCCCATTTGCCACTTTCAGTGAAGCATAACTGGAATGTTCTCTCAGATCACCTGTGGATGTTTCTCTTCAGTAGGAGAGGCCTGCTAAGCTGGTGAGCACACTCTTCTGTGTCTGTGAATGAAAAAACAAAAAAAAATGTTTTCAAAACACTGGAAGTTAAAAGAAAGCCCTTGCAGGGTTGGTTCAAAGGGGCAACATTTTGCCTAAGGCAGCCACAGTTTGCAATGTTTAGATGGTTGGCAATGGCAACCCATGTCTTTAATGTGTCCGCTAATGCGAAAGCCGAAGGATTAGTCATGGCTGGGCTTGTGGATGCAGTGCTTTAATGATTTATTGAAGGCTCTCTCTTTTTTTTTTACGGTCAGTAGTTGCCATTCTAAAATGTTCTGTAAAAACATGTGTAAATCTATTCACTTTCAAAGGGCATTTGCATTAGTCACAAAAATGCCCAGCCTTCAGCGAATTCTCCAAAATGCATGACATAGGGCCAAATCCTGAGGCTCTTACTCCAACTCTGAGCATATGTTAAACATTTGGACACTAAGGGGAACCTTCCAGGCACAGATGTCCCTTCCACACAGGCAGCTACATCTGTGACGACACCCCTATCTTCCCTGAGGCCTTCACAGAGGCCTTTCGTAGAGTCCCCAGAGCTATAGAAATCTAGATTTTGGGGTCCAGCCAAGGAGCTGCCTCTACTAGTAGGACCCAGAAGTTCATCCGTTACCCTTTGTGGAGTTGCTGCATTTTAGTAGCTGAGCCAGAGAGGTGAGAGGGATGGAGAGCTGAGGTGTGCTGGCAGTTTGTGTCTGTGCACAAGAGAGGACAGCTACAGAATTCTAGGAGCTTGAGACATGGGGAGATGGAAGATAATGGGAGCTTGAGCAGATGGTGCAGAAGGAAGAGTCACCCAGAGCCAGTCAGAGAGGGTGCTGGGATGGCAGAAGTTGGCCCTCTAGAAAGTTCAGATCAACTCCTGCTAAATATTTAATGCCAAATTCAGGTCTCCTGTAGGCAGGGACGATGGAGTTGCTTCCATTGCGTTCCATATCCCAGGAATAAATCTGCCCTCAGACTTTTCAGTGTTTGTCCAGATGAACCCAGGTCTCCAGACATGTTGACACTTGCCCGCTATGAATAGTGAGTTTCTCAGGTTGATCAAAATAGACAGAGAGCTGGACCTGGCCATTAAAATGGTAAGAACACCGTTCTCTGAATCTGATGCTTATCAATACATTCCGGGCTCTGTTTGCCAACTGACAGTGAGCCCCCAGAGCAGATGTAAGCAGATAGCCAGGCCCCCTAGTCTGCTGGCTGAAATAGCTTCCTGTGCCCAGAAGATTATCACAGCTGAGATTCAAACCTGGCTCCTACTGGTTTATATTGTGTCCCTGTGATTTTAAAAAAAAAAAAAAAGGCAGGACATGACCAAGGATTAAATCTTCTGTTGGTATAAATAGACACCACCTCATTGTATTCAATAGAGTGTCACTCATTTACACCACCACAGAATTTGGCCCCAGGGTTTCTTTATTCAGACAGGAGGGTGGCCCATTCTCTCTGGCTCCAACCCCAGACTAACTCAATGCAGTTTAGGGCTATCACGCAGCATCTCCCTATATCCTGGCCTGGATTTCACAGTCACAGAAGGAGCTGCCAACTACAGTACACTTCAGCAGCAGAGGATCCAACAGTCAAGCAGTAAGGGAGTCTCCCCTAGTTTAACTGGTGGTGCTGATCTTTTCTCCGGTGGAAGTCACTCTCTCCATAGCTTAAGCTCTGTATATTTATACTACCAAACTGGTGCTATAAAGCTTAACAGCTCGGTATCTCCACACTTGCATCTAGACACCAATCCTGGCCCAAGCGCTGCCACCAAAATTAGATAATAGACTGATTGCATAATTACTACATAATAAGGTTTGCTCAGCCTCTCAGTGCTGAATGCCTTTTTTCATAGCATTTTAATGTCAGCGACATCATAGGCACCAGCTTGAATATCCACATGCCAACGAGGCATGGCAGTCCCCAGGCCAGCTTGAGGTTGTGAAATTTGGTTCAGCTCTTTGGGGCAGGGAGGGGTGACAAACAGACTCTTCCCAAGTGGCTCAGTGTATGCTGGGCTGGGAATCAAACTTTAAAGGAAAAAAGGTTTCGCTCCCCTATCCAAGGTGTGCCTGGGTGACAGCTAGTCCTGGCTGGGTACTGAGAGCTGCAGACTCGAGGCTATTTCTCCTGGTGACTGTCGACCAGTTACATCAGCGTTGTGTCCTATTCGATTATTCATATGTCACCTGCACCAAGACGCAAGATGTTAAATCCTCTCGCTGCTGCTGCTGCTGCTGCTGCTGCTGCTGCTGCTACTACTACTGTTCTGATATTTTCCCTTCACTCTGACAATATGTCTAGACTGAAATAAAACACCCGTGGCTGGCCCATGCCAGCCGACTCTGGTTCGCGGAGCTTAGGCTGGGAGCTATAAAATGGCAGTGTGGACATTTGGCCTCACAGGGGCCATGACCTCAGGCTTCAGCCCAAGCCCAAATGTCTGAAGTATAATTTTAAAACCAGGCAGCTGACAAAGGCCAGCCACAGGTGTTTTATTGCAGTGTAGACACAACCTGAAAGGCTGAGTCTGAACTGGCTGATCCTTCCAATAAGTTAGACAGCAAACATTGCTCTGTTATTAAGATCCCAGCTTCATTCCCAGTGGAATAAAACTGGAGAATCATACAGGCAGCACGAACAACGTAGCAATCTTTATCACTTAGGGAATGTTTTTAATTTAGGCTGTTTTAGACGAGCCCAAACTTAGCATAAACTGTTTTGGACACACCAGCAATAACAGCAGTCTCTTCTTTCTGTATTGCATTTATCTGTAATTAAAATAAATGGACCAAATGCTACTAGGCGAAATGAATGTGAAGTTTCTGGTTGACTTACCCACAATTCCAACAGGTACCACAGCTTGAAGGTCACAGAGTGTCCCTTCAGATGGTTAGAGACAGAAGACATATCCTTCGGAAATCTGTTTTCATATGCTTCATGTGAATACATCGATTTGTTATTGTAATATTGCCCGAGAGTGCTGGGTTGACTGTGCTTATTTGTTATGGTAGGGTTGCTCAAATTCTGGGCTGCACACAGAGTTTATTATGGTAGGACTGCTCAGGATATAGCACATATATATTTGTTATTGTAGAGCTGTTCAGGAATGCTTTGTTGCATGAGGAGATCTGTTATTGTAGGGTTGCTTATGAGTACTGGGTTGCAGGCACTGATTGTTTTGTTTACATGTTTTGTTTTTTTCATATCAAATGCTTTAAAGAATTTCAAGCAATTCACGAACACATATATTTTAAAAATCAGTTCAGTTTGGGATTCTCATTCCCAGCAGCATCCTTTTCACGTAATGGCTGTGGGCTGTGCTCATGTCTCAAATGCCCCTGGGTTTTTTTTTTTGGCCCTTTGTGCTGGTCCCATTTGTGAGAACTTGCAAAGAATGGGTAGGTTGTGCACAAGTACCCTTCTCAATGGGATCTGACACTTGGCAATGTCAGGCTGTGGCGAAGGTTCTCTCCCATCACTAGCAAGTCAGACTGGTCCTAAATAGTAATGGTCTGAAACAGGGCAAGGAACCCAGGCGCCAAGGTGTTGGGTTGTCTGAATCAGCAGCTGCTTTAATTTGTTTCTCCAATTTGGCAGAATGCCTACTCTTCACAATGCTCTGACCAGTCTGGCAGCTGAGAAGAGGATTTGGCCTGCCAATCTCAGCAGGATATACAGTAAACCTATGCTCTCTCTCTTTCTCCTCTCTAGTAAGGCTATTTTCTGTTTGAAATGTAGCTCGTATTAAAGCTATTCAAGGAACGGCTGTTGAAATATGGCATGTGCTAAGAACTGCATTCAGTCTGCTAGGAATCCAACCCTCCTCACTAACACTACTACATTATTCTCTCTTAATGGGCCAAAAATGTTGCAGAAACACTGGTGTAATGGCCAGTGTGGTAGCATTTTGGAGCCAGGTTCTGATTCCTTTATGCATGCTGAATAATACCTTAGCTCCATTGATTTCAGTGGGACTATTTGTGGATTAAGATGCCATTCGGTGGGAGTAAGGGTATCAGAAACTGTCCTATCACTTGTTGTTTAATGAGTGCTCATCCAGGAACAAAAAAGAAGGAAGTAGATGAGTCCTTTCCTTTAGTCATCTGTAATGTGGTTTTTAAAATTCTCTACACAACCATGCTTGTGTTAGTAAGGCTAATGGTTCTAGGACACGCCCATAGAGCTTAGGCCAGCTCCCACTAAAGTTAATGGGATTTTTGCCTTTTACTTCAATGGAAGGGAGATTCAATGGATAGCGCCCATTAAGTAAGGATGGAATGTTCAGGTAAGCCTAAGTGATTCAGGCACACAAGTACCTAATTCACTTAGGCTCTTTTGGAACTCCCACTCTAAATACAGTGTGATGATGCTAGTTCCTTTTGGGTGCATTTATTTACATTTGCAAATTTGTTTTGTACTGTGATAACAGATACAATAAGTCCATGGCTGTACCCAGGTTTATGGGTCACCTTTTTTCATAGGTAAGAGAGAATTCTCTGCTACTTGCTTCCATAGCTGTGTTTCATTTTTCTTTGAAAACAAAAACTTTAGGGGGAAAAAATCCCTCACCCAAAGAGCCAAAAATAAATAAATGCTGCCTCCTGCTATGTGTGCTGGACCCCTGCTGATTCTGAACCTGATCTGAAGCCCATCATAGTCACTGGAAACCTTTCCATTGGACCACATCCTTTTGAAGGGTGACATGTGCAGATGTAGCTGGGCGGTAGCTTGGCCCAGTATCACCAACTGGAATGGGGCTTCCAAGTCCTTTTGACTACTTGGAAAATCTCAACTGTAATAATTTCTAGTTGCTAAATGTTGCTTTTGTTTTGGCACATTTTCATAGGCTGTCAGGCTATGGTATTTCTTGAATCAGTGGGGTAGGTGCTTTATTTCCTAAGCGACTTTGGGTAGGATTTTCCAAAGCACTTTTGAAAATTTCACCTTCAAGATTTAGACCTGAGAAAGAACTTCAGGAGTAAGCCTATTAATTATTATTATTACACACTTCTAAAGCAGAGTTTTTGTAAGAAGAGAGCCTTCAGACAGGGCCCAATCCACCTCTCAGTCAAATCATTTGTAATTTTGCAATTGTCTTAAACTGGAGTAGACCTGCAGTATGCACTGGGATGGGGGAAGACAAAGCTACTTTTTGGGTCAGCTAACTGCTTAGATTTTGTGTTTTGCCGAATATGAAATTAGTGTAGCTTGAAAGGAAGCTGTGGTTAGAGTTCTGAGGCAGACTCCAGCCTTGCCTGTTGCAGCAGTTGATGTCTGAAAATTTGGAAGCAGCATTTTAACCTAATTGCACAACTACTTCACTGTTTCCTGTGTACTTTGGACTCTATTAATGAACACAAATGTTCTTGCATGGGAAAGGCAGCTCTTGAATTTTCTTTGCATGCCAGAGAGGTTAAGCATGTGATCATGGCGAGCCTGGCAGAGGATAACTGTTTCTATTCTTTAGTATAAAGTTCCTGACCTTTCCACTACTTCACAAGGCGTTTACTAAATCATCCAGAATAGAAGTTTATTCCCTGGGGCACATACTGGATTTAAACAGTATTATATCTCACACATACACCGCCCCTCCATATGCTAGTATTAGTTTAAGAGCCTGTCTTAAAACTCCAAACCCAGGAAATTCCATCTCTAATTGCGTGTCCCAGTGTATTTTGCGTAGTTATAGCAGTTTACAAGATGTGGGAGATCACCTACATAAGATCATCACCCTTTTAGAGTTCCTCACTAATCATTAGCAATAGTAAGGCACAAACAAGGGCACAGCAGGCAAAAGCTGAAGTCCATTTGAAGAACCTTATCTTTCAGAAGCAATGGTCCCGCCATGAGGGCAGGGGACTGGACTCGATGACCTCTCAACATCCCTTCCAGTCCTAGAATCTATGAATCTATTAACTGCTAGAATGGAAGTTTTCTAGAGTTCAGGAGACCTGGCAGTAAGCTAGAGGTTGGAACAGCTGACATCCAGATGTGAAAGGCAGAGGCATTCCCAAAAAGTCCAGCTGTGATTTCAATGTGCAGGTGCATATTCAATACCCACTGGCAAACCTCCAATAGTGTAGCAGCTTGGTTCAGATAAGAACCCAAAGGATCAAAGGTTTTTCCAAATCTTATCTGAACTTGTTAACTTGGTGAACTTGTGTTATCTATGTGGAGGCCCAGCCTGGGTATGCATTCTCTCCTGCAGAGCTCGGAATCAGCACCGATTATTAATGCAGATATCAGCTCTTTATTCTATAATTCTTCAGCAACTCCCTTTTCTACACTAAGCCCCACAAACTGCTTCCCTCAAATGGAACAGCAGGAATACATTATTCCTCAAACTGCTCTGAGGTCAAGGACTACCAGTACCTGGGAGTTCAAGTTCTTCTATTAGTGTAAAAGAATCTCTCTTCATCTCTACAGTTATGTTCCTGAGGACTCAAGTATCCAACTATATATAGTCCGTTAGCCAAAGGATTCCAAAGGATGTCACTGAAATGTACCCTCTGTGGTGGAGAGTAACAGGCATGCAGACTGTTGGCAAACACACTGCAGAGGGACAGGAGAAGTAATAACAAGAAGGAATCCTTGTGGCACCTTAGAGACTAACAAATTTATTTGGGCATAAGCTTTTGTGAGCTAGGACCCACTTCATCAGATGCATGCAGTGGAAAATACAGGAGCAGGTATAAATACATGAAAAGATGTGAATTGCCTTACCAAGTGTGAGGTTAGTCTATTGAGACAATTCAATTGACAGCAAGATACCAAGGGAGGAAAAATAACTTTTGAAGTGGTAATGAGAGTGGCCCATTTCAGACAGTTGACAAGAATGTGTGAGTAACAGTAGGGGGAAATTAGCATTGGGGAAATTAGGTTTAGGTTTTATAATGACCCAACCACTCCCAGTCTTTATTCAGGCCTAATCTGATGGTGTCCAGTTTGCAAATTAATTTCAGTTCTGCAGGTTCATGTTGGAGTTTGTTTTTGAAGTTTTTTTGTTGAAGAATTGCCACTTTTAGGTCTGTTATTGAGTGACCAGGGAGATTGAAGTGTTCTCCTACTGGTTTTTGAATGTTATGATTCCTGATGTCAGATTTGTGTCCATTTATTCTTTTGCATAGCGACTGTCTGGTTTGGCCAATGTACATGGCAGAGGGGCATTGCTGGCACATGATGGCATATATCACATTGGTAGATGTACAGGTGAACGAGCCCCGGCTGATGTGGTTAGGTCCTATGATGGTGTCCCTTGAATAGATATGTGGACAAAGTTGGCACCAGGGTTTGTTGCAGGGTTTGGTTCCTGGGTTGGGTTTTTGTTGTGTGGTTTGTAGTTGCTGGCGAGTATTTGCTTCAGGTTGGGGGGCTGTCTGTAAGCAAGGACTGACCTGTCCCCCAAGGTCTGTGAGAGTGAGGGATCGTCCTTCAGGATAGAATGTTAGCCAAGGATGTGGAAGCAAATCCTCACTGTTATCAAATATGCCTTGGCAACTTGGCAAAGCAGAAAGGACATCGGTTTTTAAGCTCTCAGATGAAAGACACATCACATGTCCTAAACAGCAGAGAACTTTATTTACTTAGGAAGGAGGAAGTCCTGATTTAATCTACTGGGATTGAGGCCTGTTGTCCTAAAGTGTCTACATAATTCAAACCTTGTGATCAGTCTAAAAGGCCCGTTATAGCTAGAGCTGGTCCGAACATTTTTTCTCAGAACATCTTTTCTCCACACATGCTCTTTTGTTGAAGCCAAAAGGTTTTGCAGACACACATTGTTTCTGACAGCTTTTCAACAGGAAAGTTTCTGAGGTCCAGGTATCAGAGAGAGACCTGAATCAAAAACCTGACCTTTTCAATTTGAAAAGATGTCTTAATACAGTTCTGTTTGCAAAAATCTTCAAAAGGATTTGTTTTCATTCCAATGTGGAACGAAAACAAATGTTTAAACCTCAAAAGTTGTTGCAAAACAAAATTGTCACCCTCTGGTCATTTCCAGTTACAGGGCAATCCATCCCTAGTGTAAGTCTACTGAAGTCAGAAGTTATACCAGGGTTGACTTTGACCCTATATATGTTTATAGCAAAAAAATGTAATCTGCATTAGTAATTTGTGTAATCTATACCTTTTTGGTTTAAGATTTTCTAATAATGCATGAAAACCCTTTGTTAATTCAAGCAAATGGGCACACTTTAATAATGGGAAGAGTTTGAATGTTAAAACAACCAGTTAAAATTCAGAATTAGATCAAAGGCATTTTACCTTGGAATGGGCCAGCTTTTCTGTCCACACCATATGCTCCCTTGGTGGATACACATGCAGTCCCAACAATTCCAGTCTCTCTGCCTCAAGAAAAAATCAGTTTTTCATTCCCTGAAACCAAATGTGGACTCATCATAGTCCATTTTTGCTCCTTCCCACCCCTAGCCCTGCCCCTGGGCACACCCTGCACATCAGTCTTGGGAGGGGGTCCTCAGGAGTCAGTCTTTATGGCTGTCATCCTCACTGCCTGTACTAGGGAATTTTCCCTTAGCCAGAACTGCAGCTTTTAAGGTAGGAGCAGGAGTGATGGTTGTTTAATAAATTACATTTTCATTAACCTAAGAGCACAACTAGTCTGTCGTGCCATCTATTGATAGAAAGAGGTCGAATTAGCTGCAAGCTTCCACAGTAGCTTTCACAGTAATCCAGTTACAGAAGTTAACTACAATATATTGAGCCACTAGTTCTCTAGCATTAATTACAAAAGAGTGAAAGAACCTGAGTGTTAATGGGGATTAATATCTCCCGTACCTCATTATCAGCTATTCTTCACATGCACACACAGCTATGAAGAATCCTGAACTATGTTTTTTTCCTTATACAGCATCTCATTTGTTCTCTAGGGTTTCAATTCCTTAAATCCAGGATGCTGAGATTTTCAAAGCTGCCTAAGAGACTTTAACACCTAAATTAAAATTAATCGGAAACTAGGCATCCAAATCCCATATGCAGCTTTCCAAATGTCAGCCACATGCATACAACTCTGGGCAGCTCTCTACCGGAAAGGTTCTTACACACTGGAGAGAAGTTAGAGAAGAGGAAGAAAAATTATTAAGTGACTAGAGGGACTGATTTATTATGAGGAAAGTTTGGGCTTGACCTAATGATAACGGAGATGGGGGAGGTACATGAAGACCATGGGTAACTATTTGAAGGGTGTAAATACCAAGGAGGGAAACTGTATTTAGGGTGGTCAGAGGGGTATAATTAGGTGTAATGTATGTAATTGAGCAAGGGACAATTTAGGACAATTCCTAACTGAAGTTTATTAGATTTCAAAATAGTCTTTCTAGAGAAGTGGTGGAAGCCTTATTGCACGAGTCATTTACAACTGGATCTGGCCAGAGAGCTTCAGAATATACGGTAGGGAAAAATCCTGCATTTGCAGAGACACGGATAAAAATACCCTAGTAAGTCAGTTTTCATCTGGAATTTGAATGATTATGTGAGTAGTTTATTTAAATGTGGTGCTGTCCTACAAACCCATACTCCCATGGCTAATTCTTCTAAAATCAGTGGAAGCAGTCACACGGGGAGGGGTTACTCATGTGAATCAAGGTATGTAGAACTGGGACCTTGAGACTCAACCTTGCAAAACCTTACACAAAGAAGTGAAATTAGGAATATTAATAGAAGCATTGAGTTCAATGGAACTATTCAAGTGCATGAAACTTACATGCCTAAGTGTTTTTGGGATGAGGATTTACTTTATAAGTCAAAAGTGTGATTTTTTTATCATATATATAAGAGTAGTTGATATGTAGCATACCCAAGAAATATTAAAATGGCACCTTTTTCAAACTGGTACATGTCAGTGTTGACCCGAACTTTGTGTTGGAAGATTTTTCACCACTTGTTAATCATTTTCTTTTATCGTCACGGCTACTATATAAACTTTTCTCCAGTGATTAATTTCAAAGTAAGATGTTAAACTTGCTGTTAAAAACTATCAAAAATGTAACATGTGGGGTTAATGTAAGAACACTGTGTGCCAAAGGCACAAATCTTACCATTTCCCATGCAAAAATGACAGGATTACTTGCGAATCTGAAATCATTGTCATCCCATGTTTGATTTAGTTCTTCTGAAAACAGAAAACAAAAATAAAACCAATCATGGATGGCTTACAGATATTCTGCAAATAGAGAAGTTAAATTCACCAGATAATTTACTCATCTCTAGTTTCTGCGACTGAACCTGGGCTGAATCCTGTTTCTTTGGAACTTTGACTTCAGAGCAGAGGTGAAAGTAAGCCTGTACAGTACGGTACAGTGTACCGGCAAGAGCCAGTATGCTGTGCTGGACTGGACCGGCTTCTATGGAGATGATTTAAAGGGCCCAGGGCTCCTGCCTCTGTGGGGAGTCCCGGGCCCTTTAAATCCCCACCAGAGCTCCGGCAGCCGGGCTCCTGTGATGATTTAAAGGGCCCGGAGCTCCGCGGTGGCCAGAGCCCCGGGCCCTTTAATTCACCCCTGAGCCCCAAGGCTCCCAGCCGCCTCTGCAGCTGGTAGCTCTGGGGTAATTTAAAGGCCCTGGGGCTCCCAGCCAGTCGGAGCCCCAGGGCTTTTAAATCTTGAAAGGCCCCACCTCTTCCGGTTGAGGCTAGACCTCTTCTGGTTGAGGCCACACCCCCGCTCAGGACTCCAGCGTACTGGTAAGTCCTTTAAGTTACTTTCACCCCTGCTTCAGAGGCTTTTTAAAGCGTGTAAACCAGGACCCCTTGATTTTAAATTGTATGTGGTTAAAACTTTAGGCCCTGATCCTCCCAACTCCTGTGCTTAACTGTACACATTGTGAGTATGCCTACACAGCCCCAGAGCCAAGTCAACTGACTCAGGCCAGTCATGGGTTTTTTATCCCTGTGTAGACATACCCCATGAGTACCTCATGGAATTACAGTACATAAAGTTAAGCATATACATACATGCCAATAGCATCAAGGGCCCAAATTTGTCAGCCCATGTGCAGATTATTTCATAATATAGTGGCATCTGGCTACTACGCATGTTGTAAACTAACTAATGTGAGAAAATTATATTTTTAAAGGTCTCCAGCTTTAGGACTGAATGTTGAAAAACAGGTTCTGTTTTTAAAATATATTCCCTGGCATTGAGGCCCTGGATTTCAATGGACTTTGGCTCAGACCCCTAACTCTTTCCATACAGTCCAATTTTGGTGGGCTTAGTACAGAAGGTGGCGTTGGTATTAACAACATTTCACTTAGAAAAGCCTTTTCTCCAGCTGTTTATGGAACTCAAATCCAGCTTTGTCTCCTCCAGCGTCTTGCAGGTCATTCACTAATAACATGAATAAAGCCTTGTTGCATTAAATTGCAAAGGAAGCCAGGATTATTAATACGGGGTTGTGAATATCAGCTACTGTGCATGCACAGTCACTCCCCTTTGCAGTGTGTTTCTGTGAGGTGACTCTAAGACTGTATCCAGCCCATGTTATGGATTGATATTTGTGTGTGAGCGGGAGAGATGCTGCCTCATGCCAAATCCACATTCTGAAGCCATATTCTCCTGTCCTCATCCAGCCTACACTCAGCTAAAGTTCCCATTTACTTCCATTTATACAGAATTGAATCAGTTTGAATGGTGCCAGTATTCAGTGGTTCCGGTTCTGTTGCCCTAGTGTGGAGAAGTAATACCTTACTCCCATAGACACACCAACCACGAAAACCGGTTGAATTTTCTTCTGAACAAAAAATTGGCCTTTTTTCAAAACAAAAATAAATGGGGGAGAAAAATTATTTTTCTTGTTGTTAATGTTCTGGTTTTTCAGTAAAAGCTTTCCAGGAGGAGGTCAGGAACTAGATTGTGACTCTCAGCTCTGCTTCCCCCTTTGTCTGTGGGAAAGTAACCTATGCCAATCCTTCTGCTGACTCAGATTCCTCCAACCCCATCTGTGCTGGCTCTAGTGCATTAGACAGTGCTTCAGAGATATGTCAGTGAGGTCCACCTACTTCCTGCCTTACCTGTCACCCCCACTTTCTATCCATCTGCGCAGGATGGAGAGTAGCAACCCATTCAGGATCTATTCATATTATGTTGAATGGAGCTTATGATTGAGCCTGAAGTATCTGGCAGTACCAGGCCCTCGAAGATGCTGCCATATGCAATTGCTGAACATCTAGAGGTTGCATTTGTGTTCAGCAGTGAAGGAGTTAAACATACCTTGGCCTCCTAGAAATTAGAGATGGAAAAAATAACTAAGGGATCATCTATTTCATCCCCTGGGAATCAACCCAGGATTCTTCTATACATCATATTCGCTAGGATTTTGTCCATTCCAGTAATAAATGACCCAAAAAATGGAGCTTCCACCATTTCTGTTGGAAAATAATACTGTCCAAAGACAGTGGCGTGTAGTATCAATGTTCTATATATCTTTTGTCCTTTTTGCCCTTTTCATTTGTTTGCTATGAATACAAGCTGTGAGAACTGGTGTTACATTTTATTTCCCCTTCTTTCAGCATTTGATCTAACTGTTAGAAAGCTGCGGTTCCTCCATAAAACCAGTCACTTGAGTATATAGAGTATATAATAGCAGTCTTACCACGTAAAGTTGTTGAAGTCTTTGAAAGATATTAAAACATTATGGCAATCATTATTATTATAAATTACAAGAAAACAGACCATTAGCTGAATCTGTTATAAAGAGGAAATCTTTCACAAGCCAGCTTCAATTTTAAATAAATAATAGATATAACTGGGGGATGGGTGGTAATGAAGGATGGTTTAATAGAAGTAAGAGTTTATTAGCTAATGTGACTGATGTCCCTCCATGCTGTGTTCTATAAACACACATGTTGTAATGTTCAGATTATGCTGCATTCGTTTTCTTCTTGAGATCTACTGGAGAAAAAATATTGATGGTGAACATTTTTAAAAGCACAAGTCCCGACCTAGCGACCTAGCTCGCTAGGGTTTCTTAAAAAAAAAAAAAAAAAAAAAAGACATGTAATGTGTTTGCAGAGTTATCATGGTATTTGCCTTTCAGATAATTAACATTTGAGTTTACTTGTGATGATAAATCTACAAAGTTGAATCAAGTGTTTTTAGCAGGCACTTAATGAATCCCCCCTACCAATTTTTTATAGTTTAATGTTATCTATTTGTATATCTGCCATTTTTGTGCAGTGTGCTTGTAGCAGTGTGCTTGTACCTCCTCCTGCCCTTAGGGGCTAAAAGCAGCCCAGGAGACGGCTGTGGCTGGGGCAAGGAGCCTGGACTGATTAGGGAAAGTAGGCTCAGCTGGGGCCAAGCCCTGATCAGGCCAGCTGGCCCCTATAAAAGGCAGTGAGCCAGAGGCCCAGGCAGTCTCCCTCTACCTGGAGAGGGAGAAGAGCTTGGCTTCAGCGAGCTAGAGACAGGGTACCTGAGTGGAACAGGGCTGGGGAAAGGCAGAGTCACTGTGGAAGTTCCAGCCTGGAAAGCCCCAGGCTGCGACTTAGCATAAAGCCAATAGGCACTTAAGATTGCAGAGGGCAGCCCAGGGGTAGGCAAAGGCAGCCAGTCCAAACCCCTTCGCCTATGATGAGTGGCTGATACTGCAGTCTGCCCCAGTGAATGGGGGCTAGATGGAGACTGGGTAGTAGCCAAAACTAAGGCTAAGTGGGGATAGTGGGTTGGGGGTTCCCCAGGGAGGGGAGACCCAGATTGGTGGGGTACTGCCAGGGAGCAGCACCCCAGTTAAAGGGGCCCTGGGGTCCAGGGAGAGACATGGGACCAGAGGACAGGTGGATCACTGGCCTGCAGTGTGCGCTCCTGACTGGAAATCGAGCTAATTCCCTGAGAGACTAGCAGGAGGTGCAGCAGGGGTGAGTCTGCACCTCTACAGTGCTCTATTTTTAAAAAATCTATTAGTTAGATTACTTTATGAGTTGGATGATTTCTACTATAACCTTTCCCAGAAGAAAAGGCAGCATTACAAAAACTTCACAGGAGTCATTCACTCCTGCTATTTATTAATTTTATTTATGTGTGTGTAAAAGAGGCTATTTTGACAACTCTAGAGACTAAAATTCTCAGTAGCCAAAGACTAGAGAGAGCACATCCTATATTTATGTCCACATGTAGTGGGAGAAGATAGGTCAGTCTCCATACCAGTCAGTTCTTGGGCTCTCTAATAAAGCTACGTCCAGACTACCCGCCGTATCGGCGGGTTAAAGTCGATTGCTCGGGGATCGATATATCGCGTCTCATCTAGACACGATATATCGATCCCTGAGCGCGCTTATATCGATTCCAGAACTCCATCAACCCCAACGGAGTTGCGGAATCGACAGGGAGAGCCGCGAACATCGATCCCACGCGGTGAGGACGGGTGAGTAATCTGATCTTAGATATTTGACTTCAGCTACGTTATTCACATAGCTGAAGTTGCGTATCTAAGATCGATTTCCCCCCGTAGTGTGGACCAGCCCAATGACTGCCTGTTACATGGTGGTTTATAAGATGTGGACACTAGTCCACTGGGAGCCGAATTTAAAGCACTTCCCCACAGCTAGGTCACTCAAGACACTTCAGCAAAACAATCACGAGACTTTTGTGGCCTGCTCTGCTGGAGCATACCTGCCTAGACAATGGATGAAAGAACAGGTCACTCCTTTTCTCCAAAGTGATATTAATATTAACATTAGAATTGGTTGGGACGCAGATTTTTTTTTGTTTCATGGGGCATTCTGCAATTTCAGGGGAGTTTTTCTGTTCTGAAACAGAATGAAAACAAAAATTTAGAACTTTCCCATGCAATGAAATTTTGGGGGAAATGTCAGTTTTGATCTATTAAAATATTGTGTTTCAATAAAATTGGAATATTTTATTCTCAGTTTGGTTTTCAAATTTATATTTTATAAGAAAAAGTTTAAAAAATTGAAATGAGAAGGCGTTTCTAAATGGAAAATCAAAAGGTTACATTCCGGAAAGACTGAAGCAGAATGCTCTAACCTTAGTGAAACACTTTTTATTGTTCAATTTTTCTTTCAAAATGAACGTTGGTCAAAATCAACACATTTCCACAAAATATTCCACGTGCAACAAATCGACATTTTCTAACCGAAAAACATTTAGCCAGAAAATTTCTAACCAGCCTTAATTAAAATGTCTTTTCCCAGTCTGTGCTCTAAGACTGCAGAAGTCAGACATGCAGCAGAAAAGGGGCAGCATCTACCCACTCTGTCCAACCTTTTCAAAAGCCTGGGCAAATCCAAGCAGCCATCTGAGCCCCCGTGTGGGTAGCTACAGGATTGTCAGAGCAGGTTGTTTGTTTGGCACACAGAGGGAAGGAAGAATATGGTGGGAGTGGAAAGTAGACTGTGGAGGCAGCAGCCACAGAGAATATCAGCAAATAAATGGTTGCGGGGGCAGAAAGAACGTGGAGAGGAGGAAGTGGGAAATGTGACTGAGGCTTTGGCAGTTTAAACCAGGTGAAGGTCTGTCTCTTTGCAGCGGCAATAGTGCAGAAAGTCATCCCCCATAAGGAGCAGTGTCAACACAGGACAGGGGGAGGTCAGGTTGCCTTGCAGTTAACCATGGTGAATCATTATTTGCTAAGCACTGAAAATATGCTCACATTAACTGGGTTGTTTTCTCCCACGAGCAGTGAATCCACTCCCGCCAAAGTGTGAATTTCTCACACAAACACCACTGCACAAGTGGAGGTGAATTAAGTTCCCAGTTTCCTGTAATCTAATGTTTTTCCTGAGATCCATTCTTTCTGTTGCTTGCCCTGCATTATGCCAAAGCATTCCTAACGAACTGCCAGGGAGTTTAATCAAGTCATTGTTTTCCTTTTGCATGTACCTTACACAAGTGGCAGATTTTCCATCATTTGAAATCTTTAAATCAAGACTGGATGTCTCTTTCTAAATAATATGCTCTCTCTCAACCACAGGATATGGGCTTGATGCAAGAATTCTATGGCCTGTATTATGCAGGTTAGCCTATGTGATCATAATGTCCCTTCTGGCCCAAAGTCTATGGGGGGAAATCCTGACCCTATTGAAGTCAATGGAAATGTTGCCATTGACTTCAGTGGGGTCCAGATTTTATCCTGTGGATCTATGAATCTGTACAATAGCTACCTTTTGATAACTATTTTCCCAACCATCTGTCTCTACTAATACTTGAAATATTTACTAAATTCCTGTTGTATGCAGTCTTACACTCAACATACTCCAGATGTTCTCCTCTCATCCCGTTACATTCTTTCCCATCCCTTCCTCCCAAGAAAACCAGGATGTCGAAATAACAAATGCAACTTTTACATTCTCAGCCACTCATCTTCTTCTCCAGACTCCAAGGCATCTTGCCTGGTTAATTAACTAACCCTGGAAATTTAATTTGAGATTTTTTTTTAACTTCAGACAGTGCTCCTGGGCATGCGAAATGTCTCTATGAATTACAGTATCATTTTATAATGTAAAGAACCTGCTGCCTCATTGCGAGATACCCTACATCCCTAGAAGGAGCTGGAGGAAAGGTCAGTCTGGGAAGGGGGAAGAACCCAGACCTCCACTGAGCAGCGGTGGTCCAGGGACCAGCGCAGCAAGCATGTGCCGGGGGCGGCCTGCTGGTCGCTGTGTGGGCGGCAGTCAGGAAGCCTTCAGTGGCGTTTCTGCGGGAGGTCCGCTGGTCCTGCGGCTTCGGTGGCAATTCGGCGGTGGGTACGCTGAAGGAGGGACCAGCAGATCACCCGCAGAACCACCACCGAATCCATGTGACTGGCGGACCTCCTGCAGAAATGCTGCTGAAGGCTGCCTGACTGGCATGGTTGGGGCAGCAAAAAACATGGAGCCGCCCCTACCACTGAGGCTCCACTTCAGGAAAGCCATTGTGCCTAGCGTATTTGGATCCTTTCCTTCCTGCCAGCCTTCCTAAAGAATTCTCCTGGTGTGTGGGGGTTGTTTACTGGGGATCCAGTAAGGGATAAGCCTCAATTCTTTACAGCGTTACAGAGTATCTTATAGCACCCTCCTCCCACCAGAGCAGGTTATGCTTTTGCTGAGCCAGCTCACTGCCTGATGTAATTCTGTCTGAGTTCTCTCACAGAATCCAAGCAAGCAGCTTCCAGCAGGGTTAGCTGTCTCATTTTAAGCCTTCTTAACACCACAAATCAAAACCTCAGACTCAGGCCGAGCAGTCCCTTCCCCAAGTCTGTCCTTCATACCAGTAACTTCAGCAACCGAAAATTTCCTGGCTCTTTTCTTCACCCAGTCTTCTTTCTGCCCATTTGGCTTCTGGAGCAATTCCTCTCTGAAGTAGCAGTACATTGGGAGCACTGCCCCGACCCCTCAGCTTTCTGGAGGGTGTTGCAGTCTCCCCTCCCCATTTCCTGCTGCCCTCTTTTATAAGGATCAGCTAATTAAGGTCTGGCTCTTTTTTCGGATGCAGCTGGTGGGGCTAATCAGTCATGCAGCCAGCTGCAGACCTCTGAGCCCAGAGAGATAATATGTCTTACACCTTCACAAAGGCCCAGTGCTTGGAACACAGGTAGAATTTCCCTCTGAGATCATGGTTCATAAAACACACTCGCAATTATCTAAAAGGGACTAGCATACCTCAGTGCCATGATGTGGTAGGGTCGGTTACAACATAGTTACAATTCTGTGCCAATGATCATGCGCTTTGAGACATTTAAATCTTAAAGATTTACAACAAGAAAGTGCAAGGAACTGAAGTTTCTAGAACTAGTTGTGAATTTGGAGGTAGAGATCAGATCGCAAAAATCAAGAGCAGGATTCTCAAAGGGCTCGGCCTGGGCTGAACTCAGCTTCAGTTGAAGTTGATGAGAGTCTTTGAATATCACAGTCAACAAGATGTGTATTTATCTGAACACGGTACCATCTATGCACTCAAGAACTAATATGTGGGTGCCTTTGATAAATGTAAGTTTGCCAGTGTCAGACACCTCCCAAAAATATATGTCTATTCTTGTATATCTCTTTGGACTAAAAATGTTATTAAAATCTAGGAGCAGCTTTACAGATAATAGACCAGGTTCTGATCGAAGTAAGCACATGATCCTGGCCCCACTGAAGCCACACACCCTGGTGTGAGTGAGCCCAGAATAAGTTCTGATACTTGTAGGATTTCTCATGAATAGAATATGAGTATCTTTCCAGGGCCACCCAGGAGAGTTACTATAGATATCCATACTTTAGCCAGTGAAGATGAAGGGTGAAAGTCTTATCAAAGCCCTGATTGGGGTGATTTAGTTGGGGTTGGTCCTGCTTTGAGCCAACCTCCTGTTGGACTAGATGACCTCCTGAGGTCTCTTCCAACCCTAATCTTCTATGATTCTAAATCAGATTACTGCTAACTTTAAATCATTATAAATATACTGATGAGATGATGGCTGTAAGCCATGTCCACTCAGGGTGGCACTCTGAACCCCCCTCTGGTGGTGACTAGGCCACCTAGAGATTGCTGAGCTGCTACAGCTTTGGCTAAGAAACCTGGTGTCTGCATTACATGACTGCTAGATACCTCCCTGCCCAGAGCATATCAAGTCTATATATATATATTACAGCATTTATGGTACATTAGAGATGCTGACTTACAAGCTTAGCCATTTTAATTCATGTGGAAGGGGGTCACGTGCAGAGTTCCCTCCCTAAACATAATGTGCAGCATGCCATGCTTATTTCATGTAGGAGGAATGTGACATCTGCACGACATGGGAAAGAACTGTAAGCCTCCTATCAATGAAGCAGTGCTCCCTGTCACACTTCTTTGAGGTCCAGAGTTTGTTTTTTACTTCTTTCCTGTAGCGTAGTTGGGAGACCACAGCCCAGAATAAGATTACATTCCATTCCTGATGGTAATGATGATTCCTTCCAAGCCTTGTAAATTACAGTTGCCCTGTGTCTGTCAGAATGCTAGACGGTTACCAGGAAAAATTCTGTGACAATCGGATCATTTTTCATCTGGAGATTCAATTGAAGATCTGTCTACATTACTCTGGCAATTTAATTTAATCGACAGAACATTAAACTATGTCACATTAGTATTAAAAATAAATGGGCTGGACCCAGCTTCTGAAAATTGGGGGTTATCTTTTTTCCTGTGTCTCTTTCAACTCTGCTATGCAAAGCCTCCCAGAGCACAGGCAGCAAAAACCTAACAGAGAAAATGTCACTTTAAATTGAAGAGTTTATCGCTTCAACTTTCTTTCTCCATTTTTCCTGGCTCAATAGTCTCTTTCAGCACAACCAGATCCCTCTTAAGTGACAAGACCTACAGAGGAAACCAGTGAAACTCTCTGACAGTTTAGTCCCCGATTTTTACAGATTGCCTTTAGGAGTTGAATTTGTTAGACATCTTCGGTAGAAAGAGCAGAGAGCCAGGATGAGTAACGGTTGTGGCTAATTTTAGCACCAAAACTCATTCAACTAAACTGAGATGCGTCATTACTCAAAAATCCTCCCACATAGATATTTTTACTTATGAGTAGATTTGGGGGTGATTGGGTTGTTGAAAGAAGCATAACCCTCAAAGATCAGATCTAACTGTAGTTTCAATACACAATGGTTTGTTATATTTCAGGGGAAATATATTTTTTTTTAATTTGTAATATCAGATGCCAGAGTCACACTGAGACAGAATGATTGAGAGCTGATGTTTTAATTTTAGCGTCATCATTATTCCATGGGATGAACAGAATTGGTTAGAGTCCTCCTAAACGCACACTTCTCTCACCCTCCATTGAGGACAAGTACTTTTTGAAATTAACAAGTTCTCAGTGTAACTGTACAGCTCATCACTACATAATCTGTTCAGTAAATGAGGCACTTAAAAACACTGCCTCCAGCAAAACAGAATAAGTAGACACTGCCTGGAGAACATAGCAACATATTACAATCAGATACTTGCAGTCATTCAAGGCCGTGTGTCCGTTTAATTGTTAGTTTAGTGCTTTGCACAGCTCTAAAACCACCTCTTGAAGGAGACTGCCACAGAATTAGCCTCGTCATTTGGGCAAGGCTTCTTGTAGTTCAGCCCCGTGTCACATTTTTCCCAGAAGTGTGGAGTGGTTCTGAAATGGTGTTCAGTTTCGATCCAATTCTATAACGGGCCGACAAGCATGGTTTAGGATTTGCAAAAAACAGGAGTGATTTGAAATGGGGGTCAGATTTTATCTGAACTACCAGAGTTTGGAGGCAGGCAGAGCAGTGGGAAGAACAGACAGTTCTGATTTTTGCCCATCTTGGGTTAGAAAGACATGCAATCTGCTTTCTTTCATAGACCCTCTAGATAAGCTGTAGTTACCTCTACCAGAGGTAAAGAATATGCCCTACGTCAAGAAACTGCTGTACATACATATACTCTCATACTCATATTATACAGAAAGTCAGTGTTGCATAGAAGATCAAGCATTCAGGAGAGCTCGATTATATTCCCAGCTCGGTCACAGGATTGCCGGATGACGTTGGGTAACTGCCTCAGTTTCCCCTTTGATAAAATGGTGATAATGCTCCTTAGTAAATGTATAATGCTTTGAGATCTGCAGATGAAAAGGGGTAGTTTTTTATTGTTATTATTCAAGATTAAAGATACAAGATAGCAATGGCTTGAATGAGAATGGACAGGTTGGTTGCTGCACCATACTGCTCCTACCAACTAGCTGTAGAAAACAGCAAAGAATAAAACTAATGGAAAAGGGGCTATTTTTAAAGTCAATAAACGGATGCTAAGAATACAAATCTTAGTCAAGGAAAAGTACAATGCAGACCTATGGCCTGATGGTAAATGGAATGACTGCCATTGACTTCAATGAGTTTAGGATCAGGATCCTAACTACTAGATAAGACTCACTCTAAAACAAGAAACTGTCATCCACACACAGGTTAATTTCACCAACTCTTAGTGTTTAGACTGTCATACCTCACTGTAATTATAAAGGGCTGTCCTTTCTTGGCTCTTACTTAGACTAATTCCAATTGCAATCAAGGGTAAGTTGCCTGTAGAAGGATTTCCTGCTCAACAAACATATCGGCTATGAATTCTGTCCTACCCAAACTTTCATCTGTTTCCCCCTGGAAATCATCTGGAAATCTCTAGATCTGAGATGTTTCTAGATGCCAAAGAAATTGCTCAGTGAGCCAGAATACTGCAAATATTTCTCTGGGAGAGTCCCATCCGGTCTAGGCTGGCTGCCTTCACCGCCTCATAGTCTTTGGCCTGCTCATTGCTCAGTGCCATATAGGCCACTGGAGCCTCACCAGCCAGATAGGGAGCCAGCTGTAGGGCCCAGGTTGCCCTATCCCATCCAAGGCTACCTGCTCAAAGGTGCAGAGGAAGGCATCCAGGTCATCAGCAGGGCCCATCTTACACAGGCCCAATCCCATCGCATTGGTGCCATCACCCCCATCAGACTCACCAGTCTCTGTAGGAGACGCTGGTGCACATTAGCCTGCTCCTTCATAAAGTCCTGCAGGGTTTTCTGTTGTTCCACCTGCCAGGAGAGTAAGGCCTGCCTCTCCAGTTCGTGGGCTTGCTGGAAGACTTGCAGCACCTTTTATATCTCCTCCTGCTGCTTCGCTAGCCATTTCAGGGTCCCCTCCATCTCTGGGCCACCAAACTCTTGCACTGACTTCAGATCCCAAACAAGCCCACATGTGTAGCAAGGCAAAAACTGGGCCACTCTGATTTCTGCACCTGCTTCCATCATAAATCAGTCAGGGATGCCTCAGGTTGATGCAAACACCAGTGCTCTTTATTTACAGCTGTTTCCCACCACCGCCTTACTATCTGTGTACAAGTTTTTTTAACAGCCAAACTTTGCAGCTACAGACTAGAAGGACCAGACCGGACCGGTTCCGGTCCGGTCCGGACCGGACCGCACCGGACCGGGGCAGGGCGGGGCCTTTCTCATCTCTCCCTCCCCACTCATCTGGTGTCCTTCCTCCCAGCCTTTATAGCCCCTGGGCTAATTAGCCTGGTAGCTGTTTCTCCTTGCCAGGCAGGCACAGGACTGTTCAATCAGCCCCAATCCATTCCTCTTGATTGGGGCTGGAGTGGCCAGTGGCAAGGGGCTTACTTAACACCCTGTCACATCCAAAAACTTCTTTAAACCATCCTTAGAAGCCTTTCTCTTACTGAAATGACAAAGAACTTTGTTTTCAGGTGACTGAAGTCCACTAGATTGGATCATCTCTGTGCAACATTTTGCAAATTTCTTCTTTCATTAACTCACCTCATTACTCACTGGGAAGAACAAAAATTTGCAACTTTCCCAAATAATTAGCAGTTGCTGTAATTGAAATCATCTTAGTCTATTTATCCAGTAATACCTGACGATGCTAATGACAGCAGAACATTATTAGTTATTGTCCCATATTTCATATGCAATTATGGAACATGCAGTTTGCAATCCAGCTTGTGCATGAATAAACTCCTGAATGAGAAGCACTGAGGCTGCAGGCCATTCCTGTACCTTTCACCATGACTGCACTATCAGAATTCACAGACAAAAATCTTCCCTGCCTTTGATCAAAGGAAAATGTGAAGAGCCATTTAGCTTGATCTTAAGAAAGCTTTTGACATAGTTAAGGGCAGGATATTAATTACCAAACTTCAGCAGCCAATGCTGCTCTGATATCACTCTTAAATCATTTTGAAGTGACCTTGCAGAATGAGGGAGAGGGGAAATGACTGCCGAGTGTGAGACTAATCTATGTCCCATCACAGTCCGAACACCAGAGGAAACCATGAGGTTCTTTGCCATTGGTGAGATGTGTGGATGAGCTGGATAATGAACAGTGACAGGCAAACGTTGCTAGGTTAGGAGGATTTTATGTAATCTACCAGATACATTGGTAGACATCCCACAATGATGAGACGCCCCACTGAACTGTCTTAGCGCAGACTTCTATCTTGCCATCACTGTTGGCCCCAAGTAACCCTCCTACTTATTTCAATGGGAGTTTTACTGGATGAATAATGGTAGAATATGGTCCAAAGAAGTAAAATCACACAAGCCAGCTGTAGGCACATATGGAGGGCGGGCCTAATTCTGCTTTCCTTGAGGTCAGCATACATATAGGATAGTAGACCTGGATCCTATTAGCTAGGTCCTCAGCTGGTGGAAATCAGCTCAGGATCTGTCCCATAATAACTAGAATTAAACCTTATCTTAAGTATAAGTATCTCTATGGCTTGTTACACTACCGTAGAATACATATATTCTTTGCTCTTCAGCTGTACATCATAGCTAGAACTCTAGATACTGTGAGCCAGCTCCTTAGCTGATGTAAACTAGTGTAGCGCCACAGATTTCAATGGAGCTATTTCAGTTTACACCAGCTGAGGATCTGGCCCTGAATGTTTTCTTTTGTTATTCTGCACTAGATGTACTATACACAGGATATGAAGATCCACTGGCCAGGAGCCACATTTTAAGTGGTATTTAGGCGCCTAAAGAAGCAGGTGGGCACTCAGGCACTTTTGAAAATATTCTTAATAAATGAATGCAGCGTCCAAAGAGATGATCCAAAAGTTGACCATATCAGCTACTTACACACATGAAACATGCCTTCATCACACAGATTTACTCCTCCGGCACACTAGCTTCTGAAACAAAGTGAGACTGCTTCATTAAGCTCATACGATCATCAGGTACATTAAATATGAAACCAATCCCTTCCAAGATCATGTAGCCAGTCCTCTCTTAGAGAAGGATGAGCCAGCACATCAAAAATCTCTTGCCCTGCATTTTAAAAACATTTCACGCTGACTGATTTCTATCAACCCGCAGTTTCTGAGCAGGTCATTTAATCAGTGAGGACACTTTGGGCCTGGACAGTGGCATGGCAATGTTTGACTGTCTCATTGGCTGTTAAGTATAGATTTCACTGAGGGGATAAGGTGGGCTTCCTTTTCTTATTGTTAAGGATTGTCACACAGAATTTCCAGCTGAAATTTAGCATATGCCTTGCTGAGAGGCTCTCTTGGGCTAACTTCTACCTATGCTGTATTTTTCAAGCCATGTCCCTGGCAGACTCTTCTCGAACTGTTCCTTGTGCCCAAGTAGGGTGAACAATCTGCTTCAGATACTGCTCCCTTTGCTGGGTGTGCCCCTGTTTACTGGGCTGTGATAGAGGGTGGGTGGGACTGGGGCCCCATCTCTTCTCACCCCTTTTTGGGCACCTCACTCCCCATGGGGAGGAACTAAGCAGTCCCCCAGAGCACAGCACAGATTGCTCTTATGGGTAGCACTTGTGAATCTAGGCAACTAAGGGAAGCTTTTTTTGGTCACTCCTGTGCAGCTGCAGATGGGGGAACCACATAATCTGGCCCAACATTTTCAAAAAAAAAATGCACATTTCAGTACTTAGCACCCCAGAACATGAAACCCTCTCTTAATGCAATGAGCAGAACCTCTTTACCAGCTGATAGCGACAGTAACATTGAAGTATTGGACTGCGTGGGTTTTGCTATCAGCAAAGCATGGGATTGCTTGGGTTTTGCTTTTTTTGCATGAAAACCATGTTGGAGGAGACTAAGCAGCTGAATCTGGAGCCTGAAATAAGCCAGAAAAACCTAATGCTGAACATAATTGATAAGACTTTTGTACAGACGCTGGCCATTTTGCATGGTAAGTTGAAGCAGCAGTCACTAGCGATTGCTGAATGTTTGCAACGTGTCTTACATGCTTTTATCCGAAGATTAAAAACAGCAAAAAATTGTTTAACACCCAATGGGAAACCATAATTGAAACAATCTGGATACAGAACTATTAGTGAAGCAATCCCAGCTTCCTCTTTTCAGTCACCAGGAATTTTGCCAGAAGGAAATTCTGAAGTTCGAGAAACTGTGAAAAAAACACGGTGCAGTCACCAAAGCAGCACATGAAGTGCTAAGGTGGGTGAAAAATGTGCTTGTGCCACTGACACATCACTTGAGCCGTAATGATTTTGTGAGCCTGACTGTGAACTTTTCTGCTTGAATCATAATATAAATAAGGAATCTGGTGCACCACAATTTTCAATGCAGTATTAGCAGCCAAACATGAGTCACCTAAATCATACGACATTCCCAACTTTGGCAAATACGTAAATATGGTAATGATTGAAATATTATGCCACATCAGTCACAAAAACCAAAAGCAATCCAGCAAAAGGCAACTATGTCTTCTTCCACCCTTTGTCTGTCTTCTTCGTTTAGATTGTAAATTCTTTGGGGGCAGATACTGTCTCTTACTTTGTGTTTATGTGGAGCCTGTTATAATGGGGCTCTGATCTCTGCTGTGGCCTCTAGGTGCTACAGGTATGCAAGTGAATCATAACAATAAAAATAATAGTAGGTACTAGAATTATTTATCATTGTCTTATAAACAAATTAGTGATCTCTCTCTGGCACCTTATAAAGAAGATATCACAAAATACCTTATGCCATCCAGCTGGTAGTTCCATTATCCCTTAGTGTAGTTTATAACATTTTACACGAGCTGAGGATCTGACCCCATGAGTCTAATTGTGATCTTAACCAAACCATAATGAGTCAAACAGTTATTTGTGACTGTGGAAAACTGGTTCAATAGCTGTTTGTCCGACAAAAACATATTATGTTTCCTTCGGCCTGCAAGAGGACTTTGATATACTGTGCATCTTTGAACATTGCCTGAAAAAACAACAGCAGCCTTTCGTTTTGTCTGTTGTTACAAAAAGGCAGGAGATAGCTACCACCTGTCTGTCTAGATTTTTATAGCCTATTCATCATTGTGGCATCTGAACACGTTTGCTCAACAGTCAGTAGATATACCTCAGGAATGTCAATTGTCTCCATGTCGTTTTGACCTTTTTTAAAGCACAGCTTAGGAAATACACTGACCCACTTTTTACTGACGGCGATTTTATTCATGGCCATAGGCTCACCAAGAGCTGCTTCACAAAACACGTTGATGCAATAACTAAATCCAAAGGGGAAGTGCATTCTTTACCTGGCCAATAACCGACTAAGTTATGGGTGCAAATTGAGCAACGCAATGAGTTTAGAGGTTTATCTGGATAACTCAGAGAACTAGTGATATGTGGAATGGAAAATCACTGGAACCAACCAACCGTGCTAAATACCTAGACATAGAAATGTTAACTAACAGCATTAGTGCATAGTACAGCTGTATCTGAATGAGTCAAGCTCCTGGCACAATGAAAAGTCTCTGTAGGAGACAGAGAAAGATTTTACTGTGTTTCCCCTTCCCTGCCCTGGGTAAATACAACTAATGGACTTTTGCCATGTAATGCAGTCTTAGATCATGTGAAAAGCTAAGAAAAGCAAAACTCTATTGTTTGCAACAAAAAAGGTTGTTTTCACGACATACTGTATCTTGGCAAGGTTAGCCAACTGCAGTGTAATTTGTCCAGATAGAAATGACCTTATGGTCTGAGTATGATGGTGTTAGGAGGAACGTGCAAGTTCATGTTCTTAGAATGTCAAACAACTAGCAGCTGCCAAGGCTCAACCCTGTGGATTTAGCAAGCACATAGTGTGGGTATGATACTGCTCTGGATGTGCATTGCTTGCATATTTTGAACTCGGTACAGTGTATATATGCACACTTGTACTAGCTGACTGTGAGTGCAGTGCATGTCTGGCAGCAGCCTCAAGCCCTGTTGTGATAAGCAAGAGTGAGAAGTGTATAGTGTGCAATCAGTAGCATGGCCCCATTCCGTATTTCTTACAGCACAGCTTAGGAAATCACTGACCCACTTCTTACTGATGGTGATTTTAAGAATTCCTGATTCCTAACATAAAGGGCTGTATTCTTTGGTATCAATATTTTTTCAAAAAAATAGATAGGGCCAGATTCTCAGCTGATGCAAAGTGGTGTAGTTCCATTGACCGCAACAGGCCAATTAATACCTGCTACAGATCTGTCCCGTAGTGTTTAAACCAGTACAAGAAGTGTGGGGGCAGATTACTAAGTGGGGTTCATGCTAACAATTGTTAGACATTCTTTGGATGTACCACACTTCAAATAGAGCTGGATGCTGTTTGCTACAATGAAAGTGCACTGCAAGGGACTGGATGGTTAAGCAAACGGTAAAGAACCTTTGACTTTGAAGTCACTGGTTCAAATCCAGCTCACAGTACTGCTGGTTGAAACCTTTTACCATATGAGATAATTATGCAGTGGCTTTACTGGGCAGGTACCCACATCACAAAAGGCATCTACACAGCTAGGGTGATCAGATGTCCCGATTTTATAGGGACAGTTCTGATTTTGGGATCTTTTTCTTATATAGGCTCCTATTACCCTCCCACCTCCATCCCGATTTTTCTCACTTGCTGTCTGGTCACCCTATACACAGCTGGCAGCTTTTACTCTATTGAGGCCTCTATTCTGTGTTTCAGGGGCTAACCTGAGCACAAGAACTTCACAGGATAGAGGTGCCAGGCCTCTCCAATCCATGCCCAACAGAATCATCTGTCTCTGGAGAGGGCACTAGATGTTGCAATGGAGGTAGTGGGGCTGGGAGGAGCCAAGAGCTCCCCCTTATTTGTGGTGGGTAAGGTCACTGCTATGTGTGGCTTTTCGTGTTGAGGTGGATGCAGGGATTGAGATGGTGGTGATGAGGGAGAGAACGAGCACAAGGATCCTTCCCACATTGTGCACATGTCCTCACAATCTTCCTTGCACACACCAATTAGCAGTGAGTCACTAGCCACCCTTTAGCCAATGCTTAAAGCATTTATAACCATAGATAGCATCTATTATGCTAAGATACCTACATTATAATCAGACAGAGCCAGATCATCAGCTGGCATATATCAATGCATCTCCATTGCTGTCAAATTAGCATAAAACCCCTTAAAACAAATGAAAAATGAAATAGAACTGTGCCATAGAATTTGGATCTGGTACTAGATCTTAATTTGAAGCCACTGTTACTGTACCAATGTATGTCAGCTGAAGATCTGACCCACTGGGACAAACCTGGCCTGTAGTTGTACTCACACAGTGGTGATGATTGAAAGAGTCTGTCAGGGTATGGCTACACTTGAAATTTGCCATGGCAGTGCTTTGAAGTGTGAGTGTAGTCGGAGCACCAGCGCTGGGAGAGAGCTCTCCCAGCGCTGCATGTAAACCACATCTCTTACGGGTGTAGCTTGCAGCGCTGGGAGTCACGCTCCCAGCGCTGCAGCACTGATTACACTGAGGCTTTACAGCGCTGTATCTTGCAGCGCTTAGGGGGGTGTTTTTTCACACCCCTGAGCGCGAAAGTTGCAGCTCTGTAAAGTGTGAGTGTAGCCATGGCCTCAGTGTCACTCAGTGGTGGGTGTTATTGAAAGCCAGATTTGTCTTGTAATCTGCTCTAGGAGGTATAAACCGGCTGCTGCTGTTACAAATCCAAATAGAAAATCCATCAGACACAAAACAATGAGGAACTGAGATCTGGTACCAGATATACAGGGGAGTCGCATCTTACGCGGGGGTTAGGTTCTGAAGTCAGCGCGTAAGGCGAAAATTGCATATAGTCCAACGCTCATTGAGTGGAATCGCCCACACTACAGGTACAGTGTTTAAATTGTTATTTTTCTCTTTTTTTGTTTTGCCGAGCATGTATAGTTAAATTGGCATAAATTAAATGCACCTATGATGCGACTTCACTGTAATCTTTGCAGCTCAGTCCTATCCCTCATTTCTGTTTGATTAAACAGTTCTTATGCTTTAGTCTAGTCTATGGGCCAGGTTCTGAGACACCCTTACACATGTTACTTGAAAAATTTACTCCATGAATGGTCCCATTGATTTCAGTGAGACCACTCCTGGTGTAAGGTCGAGTTCAGGTTCACTGGGAGACTGGGCTTTACAATCTGACCACTTTCTGAACTGTATTTCCTTAGATTGTAAACTCTTGGAGGCAGGGATGGTCTTCTGTGTTTGTACAACACCTCACCCAGTTGGGCCCTGGTCCATGGCTGGGCTCCGGGGTGCTAATGCACTACAAATAATAAATAAAAATTGTCAGTGTCTGCTGTGCCTGATGAACCAGGTAGAGTGCCGTGATTCTTCCATTCACAGGGAAGACCAGATTGGATCAAACGTAAGCACACTGGCAAAGTCTAGGGAAGGTTGTGCTGATGTTGCCTGGGTCTGACATCTATTTCTGGGACTGAAGCGCATGTTGAAAAACTCAAGAACAAGAAACGTCGTAAAATAACCCCCTAAATGGAGTCCCTGGGATTATGCAAATTAGATTCTTCACACCTCTGTTGCTCCCTTTGCCTGATGGGTCCCAGCTAATTTGGTGTCTGTTGTCTTCAGTGCATTATTCCAACTCATATTGAAAATTAGGCCTTTTTTACCCTCTTCAGTACATACACATACCCCATGCCAACATATCGCTACACTGGAACAGCCAGTTTCTAGATAGAACAAAACCAGCGCAGGGCATGTGCTGCGAATGTTAGAACCCATGTTGCAAAGGAAGCAAGTGTTTGGAAAATGCAGTCAATAAAGCGGTTACTGTCATTGTTCCAAATCAGAGCCATGACAATGGATCATTAGTGATGGGGAAAGCCAAATGAGGGAATACATTGTCTGTCCTGCACTACAGCATGCAGTCAACCACAGCCTGCAAAAGCCTAAGCAGTTAAAATAAGTCTCCTAAGGATTCTGCTTGAGTTTGTACATTCCTTGGTGTCGGGTAAAGCCACAGGAATGTTAGTTTGACAGCATGTAAACAGCTACACCCATTCCCTTTGCAGTGTGGGTCTCTGTGAAATAGTGCCCCAGCGCTGCCAAAAGCCACAATGACTCTCAACAGTGTGAGTAGTCAAGTAAAAGCACTTTTCCACAGTCGAATGACCAGATTGTCAAGAGTAGTGGCTAAATTGATTGCAGCTCCCCCAGATAATTTCTACCAGAGTGATGTTATTGTATTGAAATGGTAATGCATAATGTATGGCGGTGCATCTCTGCAATAAACATTTTGCATTTAATTTAGAAATCTCTGAGTCATTAGAAAAGTTCTCTCATTATGTTTCAGAGACCTTTGTGGAATCAGCAATATTAGAGTCTTTACACACACTAAAAAAGTTAAACATGGAGAGGATTAGAGCCGTGCCAAAATCAGTGAAAGCAGTTCAGGATGTGAATGTCAGCTAGCCGCTCAGAGCCTGGCTGTCTCGCCATCTACAGCCATGCGCTCTAGGGGCCTGATCCTGCTAGGGGCTGAGTCCTCCATTGCCAGCAGGAAGTCAATAGAGCACACGGCACCTTGCAGGATCAAGCCCTGGAGCCAGGTTCCAATGCAACAGGGTTATAGCAATAAGGTGCAAAATAAAAATGACTAATGATCCTGATGCCTTTTCACAGGCAGACGTTCCATGGAAGTCAGATCCCTGCCCTAGCTTCTCCTTACCTTGGCTGAAATCCCTCCCCCCAATGCAGAAAGTCAGCACATGGCTTGTATCCCACTAAGGGTATGTCTCCACTGCAGATTTCACTAGGGCTCTGATCCAGGTTTTAGCCCAAATTCCCCTGCTGTCCACACATACAAACCTTTTTCCCCGGTTTATATGTGGTTGAACATTGGCTTGCTTGCCTCACCAGAGTTATAGCTTGCAGCCCAGGTTTTGCTTTAAGGTGGGCTCTATCCCACCTCCTTTGCAGCGTGAATGAAGTTAAGCCTGGGTTACAGAGCTTGGACTGCGATAGTCCTCCCATAATTCCCCAGGGGCTGTATCTTCTGACCCATGTACCTACTCAGTCAGGGCCGTCCTTAGGATTTATGGGGTCCTACGCAGTATTATTAAACTGGTGCCCCTATGCCCAATGGCAGCCCAAACTCACAGACTGGTGGGGGAGGAGGGACGAGACAGCAAAGGATAACGAGACGCCCAGGCCTCCTCAGAATGGCAGAGAGTCACAGTTCCCCGCAGAGACCCCCATACCCTCTCTCTCATGCAGAATGGACATGAAGAAGGTACCTATTAAAAGCACTAAAACTTGGGAATAAAAAATGTCAGTCATAGGTTTTTTGATATGCCCTGAAGTTTGTCAGTGATTTATTTGCAAAAACTTCGTAGTAAGGGTGAGTCAGCTGTTCTGCTGAATACAACCTTACATATAATGGAAGCAACTCTTCTCTGTTTTACATTTTCTTAATCAGTATTTCTAAAATGAATTTATATTTTAAATGTAGTCTTAAGCCTTAAGCCATCATTCCAGATTACTACATATTTAACTCACTGGAAGAAAGACATTATTATAAATTAATCAGAGAGGTTTAGTGTGTTCATAACAATGTTCATTGCTTTAAGAAAAAGAGAACACTAATTTACTTTGTGTGATCTCCATAACAATAGACATGTTTATGAAATTTCACCAACTTTAAAAAAATATGTTTCCAAAGATTTTAGGTATAACAAAGGATTTTATGTCTTAATAAGGTACTGATTTTGCTGGAGGGTTCTCTTAAAACTAGTTCATCGGATGGTCAGAAGTAAAGAAAGGGAACTCTTTGTCCAGCTATCTGGAAGGGAAGGGCTGTTGTCTCTTTAAGGGCTCTCTTCAGTGGGGAGTGGGGGGAGAGGTGGTGAAGGGATGGACAGAAAGGACAGGAAGACTTGAAAGCACTTTTTTTTTAACTATAGTAATTAAAATGTGTATTTTAGATAAGGGTGGTCTTGAAGGATTTATTTAAAAACCTGTATGTGTGAAGATCCAAACATTTAAGGCTAAAGATGATTGTGCATCTAAAAGTCAATGAAAGGATTTTTTAGAGATGTGATTTTAATGTGACTTCACCAGCTCACTAATGCAATATTTTTAAAGCAAATTTTAAACTAAGGTCCTGTAGACTGACATGTTCTGTGTAAATATTACATTAATGCACAACTGTTTTTGTCAGTAGAGTCAGAAACTGACAGTATAAAAATTTATTTGGGCATAAGCTTTCGTGGGCATCTGATGAAGTGGGTTGTAGCCCATGAAAGCTTATGCCCAAATAAATTTGTGAGGGTATGGCTACACTAGAAACTTCAAAGCACTGCTGAGGGAGAGCTCCCGCGGCAGCGCTTTGAAGTGTGAGTGTGGTCGCGGCGCCAGCGCTGGAGAGAGCTCTCCCAGTGCTGCACGTACTCCACATCCTCATGGGGATTAGCTTGCAGCACTGGGAGCCGCGCTCCCAGCGCTGCAGCACTGTTTACACTGATGCTTTACAGCGCTGTATCTTGCAGCGCTCAGGGGGTGTTTTTTTCACACCCCTGAGCGAGAAAGTTGCAGCGCTGTAAAGCGCCAGTGTAGCCATGGCCTTAGTCTCTATGGGCTTGGCTACACTTGAGAGTTACAGCACTGTAAGGTGCCACAAGGACTCCTCTTGTTTTTGCCGATACAGACTAACAGGACTACCACTCTGAAACCTGTCAGTATATACCTGGGGCTTGGCAAATGCCTGTTAAATGGCTTCATTATCCCTTGAATGGCTCTTTAACAGTTTCAGTGTTGTGCTAATAGGTCCGGCAGGCTGGAGGCTTTTTCACTTTACTAGATTCCCTCCCAGGGAAGACTCACCAGGCTGCAGCAGCCATCTGTGGGAGCCTGCAGGAAGGGTCAGAACAGGGATAGGAAAACAAGACGAAGGGTGGATGCTAAGACCCAGTGGTGCCTCAAATTTTCAGGTGCCCTATGCAGCTGCCTCTGTTGCCTATGCCTAAGGATGGCCTTGTACTCAGTTCCCACTTACCTGTTAAGCACCAAAGGCCATCTACCAGTTTATAAACAGCTGGTCAGTTCTCATTTAAATGTGGAATATAGGACTGAAGTGGTGGCTAGGCCTTGGGCTGTCTCCGCACAGGAGGGAATTTAACTTGTTTTGCATTAAATTGAAGCTTCTGGTCTTTGTCTTCATGACTTCACAAAACCCCACTGCTGAATGGACCTCTGCTCTAAATTCCTTCTACTCTCTCTTCTGCAGCCCCATTCCATACAATGTTTCCCCCCTAACTGCTCCCTTCACGACCAACTCCCACTCTCATCTGTCCCTCAAGTTATCCATTTCTTCCTCCCTGCCAAAGCAAAATGGTCCCCTGCTAGAGTGCTTGTCTAGAGTAGTTTAAAATGACTAAAACAATGGGCCTACCACTGCAGGAGAATATTCTACAGCCTGATAGGCCTCAACTGTTTGGAATTTTTTTCCTGAGTCTCTGAGGCTGAAGGGAGCATATTTTCTCCATTTTCCATTACACAACAGGATAGATCAGACTGGTTTGAGATCTCCTTCCCTCTAACTTTTTGTCATCCTAAAGTGTGAAGAACTGTTGGCCAGGTTCTGATAGCCTTCATCATGCTGAGTAGCACCTCATATGCACATATCCCCATTGAAGTCATGAAGTAAAATATTATTCGCTATAAGGGCATTACAATGTTATCCAATTGCATTCCAATTTCAAAGGACAAGTTCGTGGAGCCCTTATCCTAGTGAACATTTACTCCTGTGAGTAGTCCCACTGAAGTCAGAGACTAGACTGAAATGAGTAACTACTTACCAGGGTAAGATCACCACAAACTGGTCTGTGACCATGAATCTTACTACGAATGGTGAGTATTTCCACTTTTATTCTGCCCATTCATCATTTAATTTTACTCCCTTTTTTCCATTCCTGAGTTTTACTTGATACTCTCTCTTTCTTTCCATGGTATCTGCAGGGATGCATTTTAGAAGCGTAAGAGAAACAAAGAAAAGTAACAATGTTTAGGCTTTAGTCTAATTTGCTCAACTAACGCAACAATCCCTATAGCAGGCACTGGAGGTCATTTGTTCTTTTCTGAACTTTAGCAAATTTAACCCATTATTTTTCAGATTTTTATCTGCTTGCCTGTGTAGGTTGCTACATAAGGAGGAAAATGTCAGTCAATATTTTGCACAGTAACAGTATGTTAATTCCTCCCTGAGAGAGGGTTTACCTAAGTAAATTATAGGAAAGCCTGTGGGATTGACAGGGGCTCCAGACATTCTAAAGCTCACTGCGAAACAAAGTGCTCAGATGGATTTCCCACCTCCAGTCAGCTGCCATTGACGCAACACACTTCTTAGCAGAGCTTCGCAGTGTGTTGTGCTCAGGGTTAAATAAACAAAAAATACAAAAAAGGCACAGCTTAGTAATTATTGCCTTTAGCTGGCTGATGTGTTTGATCTACAAATAAAGGGGCCTGCATTCTCAATGCCAGCTGTTCTTAGATTCCCAGCACGCCAACAGCCTGGTTTGGCATCTTTCATTCACAGAGGTGGAGAGTGTAGAAGAGTTGGCCATTCCTTTGAGTTCTGGGTTAGGTGAATGTGAGGAAGAGATCATCAGGGCAGGTTTGACTCAGCAAAGAATATGTGCAGATGGGATCAGTTCGCCTGCACTGGCAAGAGTCTGCTGCAGTCTTGCCTCCTCCTTCTGGAAGATGCTATGCTGTTTAAGAGGAAACAAGACAAATATAACTGGGAGCAAGAGAAAAGCAAAGTGTGGTGCAGATACGGGCTAAAGAATAATAAAATTGAGCTATGATGTACAGTGCCTGTAGGAAGCTTCTGTGGAATGGTGCCAAGGCCTTATGTAAAACAGGGATAATGATACCTAGCCTCCTTTATAAAGCATTCTGAGGGCTGTGGATGAAATATGGCATATAAAAGCAAAAGACCAGATTGTGGAACCCTTACTCATACAAATAATCCCACTGATTACTTGTGTGAGTAACTGTTCAGCAATGAAGGGAAGGGACTCACATTGTGGGGCCATGTGACTTCTTATTCAGGTCAACCGGATATGTGAGTCAGTTGGAATCTGCTAGGACATGGTAGGAAAAAACTGTCTTGTTTTGAATGATTCAAGCAAAGGGGCTTCCGCTCTTACCCATGGAGCCTGTCCTGTGCTATAGGATTAGGACAGTGGCCTGGGAAACCTATAGTGACAGCACATTAAAACCAACCTGTGTATTTGATATCATAATAGAGTCAACCAGCTATCTAGCAATAATGTGGTGCAGGACGCCTGCATTGGACAGCACGGTCCCAGGCCAGCTGTGGCAGGGATTGATGCTGGAGACAGACTGGCCATCGTGCTCCGCACAAATCAAGAGTGAGGATCAGAAACTTGGGTGTTTTAAAACAGTGCCATTAGGTGCCTTGAATTCAAGCCCTCTCAAAAGTGCGGGTGTTTGGATCAGGCAATATGCTGTGGGTCCATCTCTAGTTTACACTATCAAGGCAGAGTTTACTAACGCTGGTGAAAGGGAATGGTATCTACCCCTTCCAGGGCCAGCTAGGGTTCATTCACCCCAGGTGGACTCTTGTCACTTTCCTACCTCAAGGTTTCTGCCAGGAGTGACAGAGAAGCTTTAGTTCATAGCTAGGATTCTATAGCAGCATGGTTAATGGAGGCTACTGAGGAGACATGCTGAATCAGTACATCCCCAGTAACCTACTGTCTTCCTGCTCCACACTGTGTGCTTTTTTGGGCTACATTGAACATTATGGACCAACCCTGATGTGGCTGAGGTTGCAGCCGCTTTGTAGGAGCCCTGTACAATTGTCTACACTGGCGGATGTACAAGTTTCTAGGAGCCTGTCTAGAGATGCATTCTTCTTCTGAGTCTCTCTAATGTCAGGCTCTATACCCTGCAGAGATGCAGTTAATTCTTCTGACTCACCTTGGCAGCCAGACCAAGTGGATCCTATTAGCTCCAACCCCAGAGTATAACATGTTTAGCATGCCCCTCTGAGGCAGAGAGAATTAGGGACAAGGATGGAAGTAAGGGACAGAGACATTTTCATCATGCAGGCAAAATCTATAGGAACAACCAAGCTCAGAAAAAGCTCAGCCTAAGCTTTCTTTAGTTCTTATTTAAGATAACAATCAAGACAAAACAAGCAGGAAGTTTGAACCAGATCCAGCATGTGTGTGTGTACTGTATACTGTGTTTGGAGTAGGATAGAAAAGTCACCTGCTTATACTGGGTCTGTTTTGTTTACACCGAGAAATCAGATGCTCTTGAAAAGACACAGATGTTGGAAGTGGAATATCATAGCTGTGTGACTCTGCTGAGGGGAAAAAATAAACCCTTTTCATTTGTCACAGTGTGATGCATTCTGGCACCGTAAGAGAACATCTGAGAGCTTTCTGAGGAAATGACTACATCTGCTTCCTCATGGTGGAATGTACAGATCAAGCACCAGAAAATAGCTAATCTGTGCATTTCCTTTCTCGATGTCTAGGCACAACCTCAGCCCCGTACCTGATTCTCCCTGTACAGGACAAAAGCATATGTAGGGGGTGTGAGGTCATTTACATCTTCAACTAACTTATTTTACCATAAAATATGTTTATTTTACTCTTTTTTGTCTCTCTTCTAAGAGACTTGTGATCATGTATCCATTTCTTTCACATTAATCTGTGGGTTTAAAAATGTGATCTGAAAGGATGCCAGTTTTCAAAGAAAGATGCTCCAGTCCAAGGATTTGATTTAGCAGCAAGATTATGAACCTGAGGTATTTGAGCCTGGAATAATTAACAGAGTCAAATACTGGAACTTATGTATTGTATTGTAGTTCCCAGTTTAAATCTGTACTTTTGTGATTTTAAAAATACACAGATTTTGTGTTTTCACCTCCAGGAACTGGCTCTGTGTTCATGCAAATACCGCAAAGATTTGATGTTTTTCAAGAACCATAAAAAGCCTCGACCTATAAAATTCAATTTCAAATGGTAAAACTCCCCTGGCCACAGAAGATGGAAGTGACAAACTAATGCGTTATGTTGTGTAACAGTCTATTCTGAGTCCAGGCTTGACCTGTAAGTGTTCTAGATACAGCCAACTAAAATGGGTTTTATTATTTTCCATTAGAACTGGCTACAGCAAAATGAACTGCCAGTCCACAGGGGAAATAAAAGTATTTTCCTCTTCTAGATAGCATCTGCTGCAAATATAAACAGAGCCTTTCCCATCCACTTCTCTCTTCAGTTTCCTTCCAGCTTTTAGAATGATGCTATAGAATTTACCAAGATTTCTGTTACATTTCTGAACCTCCATGGAAAATTCAGTGGACAAAAGGATCTCCTCTCCTATTCATTCAGGACTGGATCCTCAGCTGTAATAAATCAGTGGAGCTCTGTTGAAGTCAATGGAGGGGGTATTCTGGTTTACACTCACTGAAGATCTGGGCCAACAGAATTATGGTGGTGTGCAGGAGAGAGGAATCCCGCCCAATGGATTTATATCAGAGTAACTGAGACTAGAATCTGACCCAGACTCTTATTTTTTTTCAAAGAACTGATGTTAATTTTTCACAGATCAAGAGTGTGCCAAGCAGTCCTCAGGCTAACACCAGATTTACAGAGACAGTAACACTTCATGGGAAGCTTTGGCAATACACTGAGCCACCGCATCTGGGGCAGGGTGAATATAGGAAGCCAAATACGACACTGCCCGGCACCTGCAGTGAAGCCTTTTGCGCTGGAGAGGAATTCACCAGGAGGGAGATTAAATATAATCGCTCTGAGGCCACCAAGGCGCACTGCTGGAGGAAGCTGCTGAAGGGATGAACACATGGGCAGGTTCCTTGGTGTGAACCCTCATTTCTGCCCCCAGTATTCCCTTTTTGGGGATGTACTTCAGGTTACAGCCACTTTCCACCACTGCTACTTCCTCCCCTGGTGAATTTGCCACAGCCAGTGATTCTGCCAGTCTCTTCCTCAAAGCAACTGGGGGAGGGGGTGGGGTTGCAGCAGTAAAGGGGCCATAACTGGTCAGTGCAGCCCAAAGCACTGGTGGCATGGCCAGGAATGCAATAATTCAGCTCATTCTCCAGGCAGTCTCTACATAGGGCCTCCAGTGGAGCAATGTAAGGCTGCGGGTGGTACAAAGACTATCTGCCTTCCCACGGGGTGCATCCCTCTTTGCAAGGCAGTGGGCCCCACTGGCCCATGGATGTGCAGTCAAACCTCCTGGGTGTAAATGGGTGAACCATATAGGAAAGCGGACAGAAGGTGAGTGTCTGCTTCATTTTACCCCTTCTAACTGCTGGTTCCAGCTGGTTGTGATTTTCTAGCCACAGCCCTGCCCTTTCCACTCCCTATAAATTACACCCACCGATACTCAGGCATGCCTACCCTATTTCCCTCAGCTCTCAGTCTGACCCTTAGTGAACCACTGGCTGCAGAGTGAGGGAGCACAACAAACATGAAAGGCAACGGGTGGAACTGCACACATGCACGCACTGACACCATGAGGCCTCACACATCCTTGTGTGTTCATGCATACCCCCCTGCTAGACACCGTCATGTTTGCATACATGCTCATGCACCAATAGTCTCAAAGAAAGAAAACTCTAGCAGCATTTAGAAACACATGACAAGTTCTGTGCACACATGACCGTAGGCAAAATCAGGGGTTTTACTGATTTAGTTTCTGAAACATGGTCCTTTTTTTTTAGACAATATCCTGATCGTTTCCATCCGTGTCCATTTATACTCTCTGTTGGTTTTATGAAAACTTTTTTACAAATAAATAAATTATCTAGTATAAATATTCTGCAGCATTAAAAACTGCTTCCCATCTTCAAGTTTCAGTGAACCAGTGACATGTCATACCCCCATCCCTTTGATGCTCAGATCTAGCTCTGCAGGAAATGTTACTATCATGGCTCTTTAATATCTCTCCTGGTTTGAAGATAAATGATCCTTGGACTCTTCTAGCCTTGCATAAGTTGCAAAAGTAATGTACTAAGCCAGCTGCCTGTGGCGGCAACTTCAACTGGAATCAAAAAGGACAGTCAAAAATATCTGTAATGCTTACATAAGGAGTAACGGGGCTGAGTTATCACAATAATGTCTTCTCCTTTTCGATACATACAAGGCATGGCATGTGAAGCTCTGGGAGAAATGCAAAGAAGGTTCGTTTGGCTGTGACATAACTGGAAAAAAATCTCTTTGGTGGATGAAAAGAATTGTTTAAATGACACCACTGGTTACCATTCTGCTTCAAACTATTGACACCTTCCACTTGCTAGGGAGATAAGCCCAAGAAGCCAACATAGGCAGGGCTCATTTTCAGCTGACCATCAGCAAAACAATAGGCTGCATTTTGGGAATAATGTTTCTTAGGGTTTTGATCGCATGGATGTTCCCTATACTTTAAGAACTGGGCAAAACCACCTCCCCAAACCCCTACTGATTTGAGGATTCAGACATTTTTGGTTTGCTGTATTCTTCTCCCATCATTCTCCATTTCTGGGTTTCCCTCCACTTCCTGGTTCTGAGCAGATGCAAAAGTGATGAAACAGGAAGTATCAGAACTCTTACCAGGAAAACTTTTCTTGTTAGCTCTCTGGCTTGGTTTTCCAAGAGTTTCTCATTAGAGATGGACCATGAAATCCTGTCCCAAACATCCCCAAACCTTGAAGAGGTGAAAGATCTATTTTCAGATCTGAACTATGTAGCTGGGGGCTCATCCCTGCTTTTGATGTGGTTTTTAGAGCCTCCAAACCTTTGGAGTTTAGCCCACTGCTAGCGATGAGGTGATGAGGTTCTTATGGCAAAGGCTCTGCAGATGAGGTGCAGTAGGCCATGTTTTCTCTCAATCAGACTGAAGAATGCAGTAAACTCCAAACTTTTTCAGTCCTTCCCTGAACCCTTTCATTTCCGTTAGGTAAATTCAGATGAGAAAGCCCACCAAACCGTGGGCACAACATATGCAAGTGTATGTTCTTGGACTTGGAGATTTTTTCCTCCTTTCCCCTCTCACTTTATGGGGCAGATTCCCTGCTCTCCTTGTTCTCTTTGCACTGCTCAGTCAAAGGAATGGAAACAGGCCACATTCTCCTGTATGGGAATTCTCCTGATGTGGAGAAATCTCCTGTGGGTGAGGAGTTGGCAGAACTGGCTTCTACATCTGCCTTCCCACAGCCTTCGGCAACGGAGGTGTATAGAGCATGCTGTTCTTTGGCTTTGTTCAGGTGGTGGATGGCCCATAGAGGACCTTTACCAGCTGGTGCAGGTTACAGCAGCACACTGACTGCTCCACCTAGGGCTGGAGTCAGGCAGAGAACATGGGAGTCTGGTGGCCCTTTTGCATCAAGAGAGGGTTGGGCACAGCAGAAATCCAGCCCAGGGTTTGTCTTCAGTGGTCTTCTCTCTCTGTAGAGTGTAAGCTCCTTGGGGCAGGGACCATGTTTGTCTCTAAAGCACTTTGGGCACCGTATAAATACTAAATGCTACGATGGATGATAAACCCTCTCCAGTGCTAGAAGCTACAGATGTAGCAAATGACTGCATCTACTGATCCTTGGAGCAGAACTGTTCATCAGTAATTTGTGCTTTTCTGTAGGTGGTCCTGTGGGTTGCAGAGCTATTTTGATATCTCCCCTAGCTTTCACCTGATAGTAACAAGATATCACGAGCACTGCCAGAACTGAGCATAATGCACTGCATGACTGCTGTAAAATACCATATGTTTTCAAATGAGAAGGCAAGTTTCCCTGCTGCCAGCCCAGCTTTATTTTAAGCAAGGTTTTAAAGCACTATCTGCAAATAGACCCTGTTGCTCATAACTCCTCCCCATTTAGCTACATCTGCAGTTCTCATTCACATGCTGTTGTTTTCCAGATCATTAATGAAGATGTTAAATAGGACTGGACCTAACACGGATCCCTGTGGTACCTCACTTCCTTCCAGTCTGATGCATTACTGTTCATTACTCTGTTTTCAATCCATATGTTGCTGTTCCTCTTCAAAATCATTTGAATGCATGTACACTCACAGATATTAAATTAAGCAATAAAGCAATTATTCATTTAAAAAACTAACCACTAGTGGACTCCCACTGCTATGGAACAAGTACTGCATGTGATAATTGGATCATAGGAACATGAGGAATATGGCTTAAGATATAACACGTCATACACTCATTTCAGTTAGCTACAGCATTGCATACAGAGTATTCATGAGCTTTCGACATCCCTTATTGAACTCTGGATGCCACCATTTTATAAGCAGATTAATAGAAAATAACTTAACTGACTGAGCTCTCATGAACACTGGAGTAAATTCCATTATCTTCAGTGGAGTCCCACAGCTGCAAATGGGAGCAGAATCTGGCTCTTAAAGTTATGCTCCTGGCCATAGGCTCAATCAAATCAACACCCCAAAAATCCTTCATGCAAGTTTATTCAGTTTAGGTCTTTTCATTACACGATGTTTACTGCAGATGGTGACTCAGGTCAAATTTTGACATCAGGTTGTTTTTATTCTCCCTCTCTTTTCCTACTTAAAAAGAGTGGAAGTGCCTGTGTGATATTTTCCATGGAACTACTGATCTAAATTTGATTTCTTTTATTGTTTTATGTGGAAATAACCAAATAATAGCCTCTCACAGTATTTCTGTGGGAAATGAAAAATGGTGGCCAGTCTGGAATGGAAACTAGCAAGCAAACGGAAACTGAATGAGACAGAAGGAAAGAAAAGAGCTGAATTTAGGCCTAATCCATGCTACAAAGATAGGTCAACATCATCTGCTTTGCGGTGACCTACTTGTGCATGTGTCCACACTTCAATGTGTCTCCCACTGATGTGAGCGATGCAGTAACACTGCCTCTCTGAGTGGCCTTGAGCCATGGTTGATGTATTAAGGTGCAGTGTAGAAACTGCATTACATATGTTGACCCTAACAGTCCTCTACCAGCTGTCCCACAATGTCCAACATTGACTGCTCACAGTTGTGAACTCCACTCCAGCCCCATTTTAAAACACCGTGAATTTTTGAAATGCCTTTTCCTGATTGTCCATCTTGGCGAGCACATCTAGCAGCTCCCCATTGTTGTGTGCAACTGCTCAGCTGACTACATGATCCAGCTGAGCTCTGGCCTGGAGTAGAGAGCAGATATTGGATCTCTTGGGCCTTTGAGAAGAAGAGGCTGTGCAGGCACAGCTACGGACTAGCCATAGAAATGTGCACATCTATGAATAGATTGCATGGGGGATGCAGAGGAAGGGGTAAGGATGGGACCAGCAGCAGTGCGGCATGAAAGTGAAGGAACCATGGCATGCATATTGGAAAGCCAGGGAGGCCAATAGGGTCTGGTGCCATGCTATAGACATGCCCACTTTTACAAAGAACTGAATGCCATACTTAGCAGAGACTTCGCCGCCTCTCCTCAGACCACTGTGGATACGTCCGAGGAGCCCAAGACACAGACCCCTGCTGTGAAAAACAAAGAGGAGAAGGATGGGAGCATGCAACCAGGGGTCCAGCTATGCCGCAAGCCAGGACCTGTTTGAGACTCCACCACAATCCAGTCAGTCAAGCATGGGTGAGTCCGAAAAATTGGGACGGAATCTTGGGTAAGCGTGTAAATTTATTTCCAATTACTGATGGCGCCATGAGCTGAAGAGGACACAGCTATCCAGTTTTCATGAACTGACTCCTACAGAAAGAGGTAGAAGTGTAACAAAGAGAGGTAGCGTTAGCTGCTGTTCATTCTCCAGTACAGTTAGGTGGCAGAGGTCCATGTGGAGCTCTTTGTTTTATGTACACAAGGATGACCCTTGAATCCTCCTGAGAGTTCTCAATGAAACTTTCGTGGAGGTATACTTCAATCCTCTCCTGAAGGTTTCTAGGGATGGCATCCTTAGTTTTTTATCCATGGTAGGACACTTTCCCATGCTAGTCAGCGACAACTTCAGCAGGCACCATGGCTGTAAACAGTCTTGTGGTATATGGACCCAAGTGGCTTTGGGATGCCAGCAGCAGCTGTGTTCTCTGTGCCTTTGTCACACTCAGCTAAAATCTCCCACCTCTGGAAAACGGTGCCAGTATTCAGTGCCATTGCCCTATACTTACAGTTTCATGCAACCGAGCAATTCCCTCCTCATTTCTCTCACCCCTGGCAGGCCATAGTCATCATGGCGGGTGCTGAGTGGGGCCCTGCACAAGCACTCCAAAGCCGAAGCGTCAATGAGCATGTCTTGTTTAAAACCTTAGGGGAGCAAAGGAAGTCTGAATCTTAACTTTCACTTTCCATTGTGACTATACTATCAGTGTGTTTTTCTGTAGCTGTTGCCATTGCAGCCTTGAGGGGTTCCCCCTCAACACCCATGGAATGTCTGAGCCAAATAAAGAGGAGAAAGAAAAGGACTCAGTATGTCATGTTCAGTGAGATCCTGAAAGCTAGTGCTGCATCCCAAATCAAGATGCAATATCAAAAATGCTCACGGAACGCTGATGATGCAGTGGTCTTCTGACCCCTGTGATGCACTGCATCATTCAGCCAAGGGAGACTGTTATGCCCCAGCGAAGATGTAGTTCAGTCAAAGAGGCTGAACTCATGGAGGACAATAGGACAATACCATGAGGTATCTGAACTACGACTCCCATGAGGCACTGGAGCAGCTCATGAAAACAGATGTGTGTCAAACTTATATGAAACTAAACAAGTTCCACAAACCAATGTCTTCTGATTTTTCAAAAACTGCAATTACTGTTGAAAAGTCATTTCAGTGGAAAAGTCCCAACCAGCCCTATAATGTACTGACTTTGTGTGTATGAATGAGTAATGTTGCCCACTAAAGGCTGGTTCACAGACAGAATAAAGGGACTTACCCAGATGATCAGCTAGCAGTTCTCTTTCGGCCTGAGTGATTAGGGCCTGTGTTTTCTGAAGCAAAGGACCAGAAGCCTAGACCTGATTCCCAAGGTGCATGTGTCTTTGTGATTTATCTAGTAATTTTCTGTTGTCTCAAAAACATGGTTTGATTACAATATCTCCCTTCCTTAATCTAAGAAAATGGTTACAGAACACAGTAAAATCTGTTTTTCATTCATTGGGGGTTTTCTTTCTATTTGTGGCTTTGAGGACATACTTCTAGAAGTATTAACACTTGGAGTCAAATCCAGAGGCTAAGCCAAAACCTCTGTGGAGGGAACGCCAACATCTACTGCTGGCGTTTCACAGCTGCCAACTACACAAAGAGAGGCATGGAAACTGATTTATTCCTATATTAAAAGGTATGGATATAAAGTTTTGTACTCAGAAAAATGCTCCCAAATGAAATTCTTGTGAAATCAGTAACATTCTGCAAAGCATTTCAATTTCAATCTGTTTCAGTGGAAAATGGTTTGGTCAAAGTTTTTGCAGCCAGCCCTTATTGAGAGCTTTTCAGCAGGAGATCTCAAAAAACATTGCGAAAGCATTACCACTTTACAAAAGCAAGTATTATTATGCCCGTTTTACAGATGGAGAAATATATCTGTTTATCTATGGCAAAAATTGAATGTTTTTAAGTTGACCTGTAAATCTGAACCAGAAATATGTCTTTGGGAATTACACTCATCCATTTAGAAAACAGAAACAATAACGTGATCTGTGCATCAAATCAGAATTAACCAACTCATCTAGAATTCTGAATATCAAATATTCTTATTAAATAACTGAAACACACTCTACATGCAGGCAATGTGGCCCAATCCTTAGTGCACTGGACTGAGAATCAAAGATTTCGATTCTATTCCCAGCTCTGTCACCAACTTTCTTTGTTACCTTGAGAAAGTCACTGCACCTCTTTTTCTCCTCCTGCCTTTGGTCTTTCTTGTTTGTTTAGACCGTAAGTTCTCTGAAGCCAGAACTGTCTCATATGTGTTTGTACAACACCTTGCACAGTGTGGCCTGGATTTTGATTGTGGCTTCTGGACACTATCATAATAACAAAACAGATGAAGAATTATTAATTAAAATTTTTCAGACTGGAAGAATCTGACATTTTGAAAAATCACTTTCTTTAAGGACAGATTAAAAAAAGCTCTGAACAAAGAATTTGCTGAAACTAAAATTTTTCAGAGCATGAAAACAGTTTTCAGTACAAATTTTGTTTCCTGAAGTTCTAGTAAATGTCCATACTTATTGTAGTACAATACAAGTTGAAGCAGTTGTGATATTATCAACCACCTCCTTTAACATCATGGCTGCTTAGCTGGTTAATGAGATAGGCAGAAATGTATGTTTATAAAGAAAGCCCAGTTTCCATAGGTTACACTTTCCATGGGGAGAGATCACAGATTAAGAAGATTTGACTACCTTCTGGTAGCAGCAAGGCAATTATGCTATTCATGCACAGGGAGAGGAACACAGGGTGATTTTCTTTGCATCATAAGCTGTTAACCTCAGTATTAACCTTGTTGGGCACAGATCTGTTAGCTTTTAGCATGAGTCCCCAATTAAGCTGTCCACAGCTGTTGTGGATTGATGGTGGTTGGAGCTGCTGAGTGAACTTCAGAAAGGAACAACTTTCTCATTTTACTCTTTGTAATAAAGTTAATTTGGTTTTCATCTATTTTTTAATCACCCCTGCCTTGCCCACTTTATAGCCTTCAGTTACGTTGCTCAGAATGCAGGATGAGAGCGTTTCCATGTGAGTGTTTTCTGTTGATAGCTTACACAAAATGTTTCATTTTTTAATTTGATTTTGATTTAATAAGGCAGTTATTGTACTGTGTGAATGCAATAAGTTATGAACATTTATAACAATCATGAACCATTCCTGATCCCCACTTACACTAGTGTAAATCAGGAGTATTTGACTGAATTCAGTAGTGTTATTCCCAGATCAAACCAGCATATATATGAAATATGTGTTTATATCCATTGACCAGTGGCCAACATTTTTAAAATGACTAGTGGTTCTGGATGCCCAATCTGAAATACCTTAAATGATGCTGATTTTCAGAGGGCAGATGCTTAGTACTTTCTGAAAATCAGGCCTCAAATTGGACAACAAAAAATCGAGGCACCCAGTTCTCTAGTCCCTTTTGAAATGTTTGGCTCTGTGTTTATATAATGTATAACTAAATAAATACATTGGCTAGGTAAGACCCTAATTCATCAAGGCACTTAAGCACATGATTAATTTTGAACTCATGAGTGATCCCATCCCCACTCAGCAAAGAATTTAAGGGTATGTTTAGGGACTTTGAGGTTTAAAGTCTCTACCCTGCAATTTTAGGGGGAAGGGAACAGAACCAAGCATGTTCTACACTGCAATCAGCGGCATAACTGCAGGACTGGAAGTCAGAGTCAGCTAGTTTGGATCTAGCTAGCTCAAGTTAAAAAAGCAGTGAGGCTGTGGCTGCTTGGACGGCAATGCAGGCTGCACAGCCCTACCCCAGACCTGGGTATGTGCTCAAGCAGCTAGCCCATGCTGTCACGGCTTCATTGCCATTGTTCTTCAAGTGAGCTAGAATACCCATGCTGCAGTCATATCACTGACTGCAGGGTAGACATACCCTGAATCTGTGGGGTTGCATTGATTCAGTACATGATGGTAGCTCCTGAACATGCAATATCACATATGATTGCAGTGTCACTCACCCCATAACCGTCATCACATCATGATGTGATTCTTTTGTAGCTCCCTATACACCCACCTGCTCTTAGAGGCTGATTATCATCGCCGTAGGCTATTTAAATACCAACTGAATCATGTACATTTATTGAAGTTGGTACACAGGTTTTGTACAGCTAGAATATATGTTCCTGGAGCATATACCACAATCCTGGGAAAATAATGCATAGAAAGACTTGTTTGGCATAATAACTGTGGCAGCCAAAATAAAATGTGCTGACATGGACAGAGCAGAAACCCACAATATGGATGAAACTGTCCAGATTTCTCTGTAATGAATTGTAGATTCAGATATAATAGCTTAGAGCAAAATCCTAACTGCAAAAGCAATTTCCATTGAAACGTAAGCAGGATCCTGGGGGCATGGTGATGAACTATACTCAGATATGAGGACTTGCTGGTGACTCACAGTACCACAGAAGCCTTGCATCCTCCCATGCACAGGGGATGGAGGATGAGCACCTGCATCTCAACAGACCACAAAGAGTGTTGGAATAGGCCAGCATAGGTCATTGGACATGTCTTGGAGGAGGGAGCATTTGGCTCACATTTATATAGACCCAGTGGCACAAAATCCCTGTAGAGGACTTGTCTCCGCTATTCCTTTCCAGAGTCTGGAACAGGGGCTCCAGGGCACTGCAGGTTGGGGGGGAAGTTCCATCCTTACCTCCAGGCGCCCCAGCAGAGCTCCCTGCACCAAGCCTAATTACCCTGTGAATGGCACTCTGCATGAGCAAAGGGGGAGGGGAATAAAAATAATATTATTTAAATGAAAAAAAAATCTAAAATAAAGATTCAGTGTATCTGTCACAGGGTGATTGGCCCCTTTAAGAAGAAATGGGACCAGCCACATCTGGTCCATAATTAACTAGCTGCTTCCCAGCCTGAGTGGGTGAGGCTAAGGATAGTCAGGTGATAAATTAATGGACATCTGGGCCTTATAAAAGGACTGAGAGTTAGCTGTGTCTGGCGTTAGAAGCAAAGGTAGGTTGTCTCTTGCAGTGTGCTCTGCACTATGGTGGATAGGGGAAACAGTACTCCAGGGGAACCAGGCTGGGGCTAACACTTGAGCCCAGAGCTAAGACTGTTGAAGGACAAGGGAGGCTTTTTGGCACAGTCCCACATGACATTCTCATAAGCAAACTAGGAAAATAGGGTCTAGATGGAAATTACTGTAAGGTGGGTGCACAACTGGTTGAAAGACCCTATGCAAAGAGTAGTTATCAATGGTTGGCTGTCATACTGGGAGTGTGTACCTAGTGAGGCCCTGCGAAGGTCAGTCCTGGGTCCAGTACTATGCAATATTTTCAATAATAACTTGGATAATAGAGGGGCAAGTATGCTTATAAAATGTGCAGATGGCACTGCACTGAAGGGGTTGCTAGCACTTTGGAGGGCAGGATTAGAATTAAACTGGATCTTGACAAATTGGAGAATTGGTCTGAATTGAACAAGCTGAAATTCAATAAAAACAAGTACTAAACTTAGAAAGGAAAAATTAAACTCCCAACTACAAAATGGGGAATAGGTAGTAGTACTGCTGAAAGGGATCAGGAGGTTCTAGTGGATCACATATTAAATATGAGTCAACAATGTAATACAGTTGAGAGAAAGGCTAATATCATTCTGGGGGGAATTAACAGCAGTGTGGTATGTAAGACACAGGAGGTAATTGTCCCACTTTACTCAGTGCTGGTGAGGCCTCAGCTGGAGGACTATGTCCAGTGCTGGGCACCACACTATAGGAAAGAAGTGAACAAATTGGAGAGTGCCCAGAGGAGAGCAACAGAAATTATAAAAATTTTACCAAACCTGACTTGTGAGGAAGGGTTAAAAAAACTGGGCATGTTTAGTCTTGAGAAAAGAAGATTGAGGGGGATAACAGTCTTCAAATATATTAAGGGCTCTTATAAAGAGGACTGGGATCAATTGTTCTCCAGGTCCACTGAAGGTAAGACAAAAAGTAATGGGAGTAATTTGCAGCAAGGGAAATTTAGGTTACATATTAGGAAAAAAATACTAACTATAAGGGTAGTTAAGCTCTGGAATAGGCTTTCAAGGGAGGATGTGGAATCCCCATCACTGGAGATTCTTAAGAACAGGTTGGACAAACACCTGTCAAGGATGGTCTAGGTATACTTGGTCCTGCCTCCATGCAGGGGGCTGTACTTGATAACTTCTCAATGTCCCTTCCAATCCTACATGTCTACGATTGGTTGATCAGAGGTGAGCATGGACAGCCTGACACCAAGTGAGAGATGATAGATCAGGTGGGGATTGACTTAAGGGCCTTGAAAGTAAATACAAGCATCTTATGTTGATATGATAGAAAAGGGAGGGCTGCACAGAGAGGCGTGATATTGTCCAAGTGACGGGCTAGACAGGGCCAGATTAACCCATCACTGGGCCCTAGGCAAACCCCACCACTCCTCTCCCAGTTGGCTCCCCAATGCGGACACTCACTGCAGCTCCCCATCCAGCGCTGGGATGATAGTGCGAAGCTCCAGCAGTTCTGGTTCAGGTATTGGTGCAGCCCCGCAGCTGGAGCAGCAAAAAGCAGCATAGCTGGCTGCCCTACTGCCCACTCAGGTTTGGCCCTGTTGGCCCTCTGTCATGACGTGGGAGGCACTGGGGGCCAAAACTGAGTAAGTGGCGTTGCAACATGTGACAGAGCGGCAGTTAGGTTGCCCTTCCCTCCTCCCCCGAGTTGGACCCTAAGCACATATCTAAATTGCCTATGCCTTAATCTGGCCCTGGAACTAAGAAAATTATTTTAGCAGCGGTATTCTGAATGATTGTGAGGGGGCAAGCTTGCATTTGTCAAGGCCACAGAGAAGGATGTGATAGTAATCAAGAGGTGAGATGATGAGAGCTTTAGCTATGTGGATGGGTAGGAAAGGCCATATCTGGGAGAAGATATGCAGAAAGAATCAACAAGCTTTAGACATCATCTGGATGGGAGGACCTTGAGAGAGACCTGAGTCGAAGTTGACACCCAGGATACAGGTCTGAGTGACAGGCAGGATGTCAGTGTTGTCCGCAGCAGTTTGCCTGGTAGCAAGTGTCTTTCAGGTTCAGGTGTGATGGCCCTGATTCTGCAACTGGCTGCATGTAAATGAATGCTTAATCCCATGCAGATCCCCACTGACTTCAGTAGGGGTAGGCGCTGGCCCAGGAGTCAGCTTCGGGATCAGTGACTATGTTTGTCAGTATTTTCAAGGGGTGGATTTTGCTTTTCCTCAATCCTCTGTTTTACCTTGATATGAAAGACAGAGATCCTATAAATAACACTCTTGTTCTCTCTTCCTATGCTGAACCAGCCCTTGCTTTACCCTTTATTTGGCTTCCCTGGCCCTGCATCTAAAGAAGAGATTACAAATTACGCCATCAGCAGTCAACCAAGGTCCAAAACCACAAGGAAGAATCTGAGTCATCTCCCTGAGAGAATATTTTAGCTGTACATCATTGTTTGTTTTCAGGCAGACCAGTACAATTATGCAACATAAATTATTTTAAAGCATTTGGGACTTCAATTCAATTTAAAATCCTGTAGGTTTTATGACTAGAATGAATTATTATAAAATGTCTGCATATGAATGAAGAGTTTGAAGGGGAGTAGGGAAGAAGGATTAAAGGGCATAAGAAATTTCATACACAGGCTCAGGCTAAAGTGTAACACAGGGTGGGCGATATGAAGAGTCCATGTCAAAATGTGGGTTATTGTATTTATGGTTCTAAAATATACTTGTAAGATCCTTTTGTCATGAGTGTGTGCTCTGAACATAAAGCGTGATGCTGAGCTCACTTACGGTACAACAGCTCCATTTACTTCAATGGGCCTAGGTTAGGTGACTTCTGATCTATGCCGGCGTCAATGAGGGGCAGAATCAGACTCATATTTAGAAAACAAACCTGATTTATTAAAGGGATAGAAGGAGGTATTAAAATGTGGTCATTCTGAATATTTCACTGCACCAGTAAAATGTTAAGGGCTCGATTCCGGCACTTATATTCAAGTTGATTAATATCTTATTATCAAAGAGGAAGGATAGGCTTGTGGTTGTGTCACCAGCCTGGGGCTCAGAAGGGCTGGGTTTGTTCAGTTCCTGACTCTACCACAGATTTCCTTTGTGATATTGGGCCCGTCACTTAATCTAAATTCCTCAGTTTCCCATCTGTCAGATGGAGATGATGATAATATTCTTTGCTCGCACGTAAGAGAAAAAGAATATCACCTAGGACTGCATTGCTTTTCCCATGACCCTGTGACTTTTTCTTCTTGGAAAGAGATGGATAGCCACCGAAAGGGGAACTTTACAGGGGGGTTTCTCCCCCTGATCTGGGTTTCAGTACCCAGTCCTATAATATTGTCTCAAAGTCCCAAAGGGATATTTTTTTTTAAAGACTAAAAAACAAATCACCTATTCCAATTCCATCCTTCTGAGGTCCACAGCACCATAACAGCCTGGGTCCAGCCCCAGGCTTTCTCTTTGTTATCACTATGGCCTTAATTTTAAACCGAATGAGATTTGGCCAGCTTTGGGGCCAGGGTGTATCATTGCGTCTAATTTTGAAGTGTAACTTTGTGAGAGGTGTGAATTCAGCTCAGAGAACAAGGTTCTGTGCTATGTCTTTTAGAGCCCACCTTTGATCTTGGCCAGCTCCAGGCGTTGCAGAAGCCCAGCGTAAACCAGACTGTCCTGGAGACCTGAGTTATGGCAGCCTCCCAGGCTGCACTGAGGACTGCAGCACAGCCAGGAATCTGGTCAGCTATTTATGCTGTGTCCCTGCTCACACTGGGGCTTGCAGGGGGAGTAGTGCCTGCACCAGAGGAATCCTCCCCATCTGGATACAGGGCTTTTAGGTCCCCTTTATACTTCTCCAGCCTTTTTATGCAGTGTCAAGGGGCTGCATAGGGAGTGATGATCTTACTCAGAGACTCCATGATCATTCCATGAAGTTTATCCCGCACCCACGTGAAGTGTAGGGCCTGTATCCAAATGCACAATTATCCAGCCTGTGCTAGGGTCTGGCATTGATATGGCTGCTGGCCTCTTTTAAATGGGGCTGAGTGTGAATGTAGCCGTTGAATGCACATATTAAGCTGTCTTGGTAGTACATAACTACACTGGTATAGGTCTGTTTTGGTACCTTTTCTATATCTTCCTGAGGGAAATTTCTGTCTCTTTCTCTCTCTCACACACAGCGTTTGATTCATGAGCAAAATAATTTGCATTCTTGCGAGAATGAGGTGCAGTCCCAGGTGTGTAACCTCAAGGGCAGTAGCAAGCTAGAATTGTCATCACTTCAGCCTAGACCTAGCATAGCAGGAATTCCTGAGAACTATGTGTAACCAGCAGACTCCACGGGACTCAGAGTGTGTTGAGACAGGAAGGCAAGTGACAGGAAACGCTCACTCAACCCCTCCAATCTAGCACACAATTTAACCTTTTGTGACCTGAACCACACTTTTTGCCAGCTCAGTATTTACAGCATGCACACACACACATTCATTAATGTATCACCACGGCTGGGAACAAGGCCACATAGTCAGTGAATGCAAAAACAGTGTTGCCAATTCTCACGAGATATATTTTCAGTGCAAGGAATCATTTTGACTAAATTTTGTCTTTTAAAATAATTTGGAAATGTAGTGTTTCAAGAAAGCACTTTGTTACCGGAATAGTACATTTTAATATTTCATTTTGAAACAACATTTCATTTAGAAACTAATCTTAATATCAATTATAATATACCATTAAAAAAGTCCATATCAGAACAAAACATTTTGACTTTATCAAAACAGGGTATTTCGGCTGACCCAAAATATTTTTTTTAAATATGTTTTTCAAGAAACTAATTTTGCAGGAATTTTTTTGGTTTTTTTGTTCCCGTTCAGAATGAAAACAAATTTCAAAATGTCGGAATTTCCTGCAAAATGGAATTTTTGACTTTGGATGAGCGCTAGGAAATGCATATATAGTGCCAGATTCTGCTCTTATCTGCTCAGAGGTAAACCCAGAGGAATACTGTTGAAGTCAGTGGAGTTACTCCAGCTTTATACTGATGCTAATGAGATCAGAATCTGACTAGCTGGCTTCTCTAGGATTGCACAGGATGTATACAGTTCCTGGCTGAACATGGTTGTTTGTTTGTTTTGCTTGTTTTATTACTCAGTACCTAATAATGTGGAATGAAGAACAGGACCAAGTTGCAAAAGGGCCTGAGGACTTCACTTTAATTGAAATCAGGATTGGGAACATCCTTCTAAACCAATTACAATCCAAGGGTTTTGCAAAAGCAGTGGATTTTCTGGAGTTACTTTCCAACAGGATTTAGCTTTAACATTTCATCTTTTACAAAGGGACATATTTTTAATGATTCATCTAAAGCAGTTTTATTTTATTCCCTGATATTCAGCCTCCCAGGCACAAGAGATTCTAGGCACAATTCAATTAAAGCAATTAAATAGTACTAGAAAAAAAGAAAACATGGATCGTTATTAAAGATGGTCCAGAGCCAAAAGTTTCCGCATTGAATACAGATTCAAACTTTAATGAAGCTTGGGGCTGTTCAGAACTGGAAGTTGGTTCAGTCCATTATAGAGCTAGTGGGCCAGCCCACAAAGTTTTGATCCAGCTCTGAATTTCACTAGTTTGGAGGAGTTTGGGCCCATCTCTGCTAATTACAGTACACGATCCAAGGCACAAAATTCCATCAACAAGTTGACTCTAAAGCAATCTCCCAGAATGGCTGAACTGGATAAATCGGTGCTAACCATATTTACTAGTAGAAGAAACATTGAAACTCTCATGTTCTCATTAAAATATCTGTTGGTTTCTTAGATCATAGCTCTCTGTGTATGTTATGAAATAATCCAAACAACAATTTAGCTAAAGATTTCACAACAGGACTTTCTTTCTTCAGCTGTATTTTTCCAAACAGGCATTTGTAGAGGCTCGCATTTCAGTGCCTTTATTGGATCAGTATTTGTATCACAGATGCCACACAATTATTTGCACAATGTTAGTGGCATTATGCCGCGAGAATATTTTCCACTGATAAGGCTGATACAACAAAGACTTTGAATTCTTCCCCACACCCCCCCACTCCCCTTAAACCCTCCCTTGTGCATATGTGTCTGGGGAGGGAGCGAGGAGGCTCCTATACTCAGGGAGGATTGCAGGAGCTGCTGGAGAGGAAAGAGGAAAACATTATTTATCCCTTGCAGGTAAGATAATTGACCTGTAGCCTGTAGACAACCAGTCTCAAAGCAGCCAGTGGCTACACTGAAGAGACACTAGCTAACCAAGGCCCAGCCTAGCCTGTCAAACAAAAGCTTTATAGGGATACCAGGGAGAACAAAAGTAGCATGTTTTGTTCCTTCATAATAAATCTTCCATCTTTATTGTGCTGAGACATTCTGCGCTCGAGCATGCCGCATTTCTGAGCAATACCCAGTCTCTCCGCCCCACTGAAACACTTGACAAGGACCCGAAGCATCAAAACGTATTCGACTTGGTGTACCAGGCTACAAGCTTTATTTGGTCTGAAAATATAGCCAGGCCCAGCTGTTGTGTGGCCGCTGTGTCAGTGTGGTTCCTGGGTTAGGGAGCACAGCCTCTGACGCCAGCACTCTGTATTTTATTTGTACTAAAGGCTATAAAATATCCATTTCTAAATTAACTAGCATTACATAATGCAACTGTTTATTACATAAGGCTGCTGTTTATATTGCCTGGAATATTGATTGCTATAAAAAATGTTGTACAGCTAGAGCTCATATAAATTAACTTTGTTTTCTTTTCTTTTTTAAATGATCAATCAAAGGTCTAATTTGTTCTCATGAATTCACCTCTGCTAAGCATGCGAGGTATCAGACAGGGCATTGTTTACCATCATTCAGGCTTGCATTCAGCACAGAATCTGGCAGGGGATATATAAGGATGACAATTGGATCATTATTTGAACCATTGCAAAAAAGCAAATAAAGCAGACGTACTTGCTTTCCTTCAAATCAGGTCAATTTTTTCCCCCTCTGTAAAGCAGCAGTGGAAACCACTTAAGAATCCCAGCATTCTAACTATATATCATCATTATTGCCTACTGTACACTGTGACTAGGTATTTTCCAACAATAGCACAAGAAATGAGAAAATGAAAGATGTTTTTCTATTTTTTAGCCTGGGGGAGGAGAGAGAGAGACAGAATTAAATATTAACAGAGCTAACAGATCATGGAGCAAAAACAATTAAATAGCACAGCATCAACACAACAATAACAGCAAATCATGATGCAACTGCTGAGCATGGTGGAAATATACTAATCATGGATTAAAGGGACTGATTTGTGTCTCATGAGTATTCATGGCTAAGACCGGATATATGAAAAGCTGATATGGTGCAAAGGGAGATTGGTGGCAAACACGAGAATATTCCAGCATATGGGCAGAATTATGACTTTTCTTGAATATGCCTCAGATGGGGGAATACTTGTCAATTTTACAGAGCAATTTCCCACATCCTTGCAGAATAAAACACCTTATTTTTCCCCCTCTACACACACACTATTGAGAATTGTCTGTCTGAAAAAAATTCACCCAGAAAATTAGAGGATAAACTGAAAACATCATATTTGCTTTATGGACCGGACCATGGTTGGCAACATCCCTCCGGCAACATGGAGTAGCTGATGCTTCCAAAGATGAATCATCCTCATGCTGCACTTACTCCCCTGAGACAAGGACTACGTATCCTCCATACTACAACAGCCACACTGTCCATATCCAGTAAATAGAAAAACTTGGCTTATGATTTCTTGGGATGAAGCCCCATGACAGCCAATGGTGCAATGTTCTACACAGGCAAAGGATTCTAGTCAGTTCCTCTATAGTTATCTGCTTGTGCTCTGAACAATACATACAAATGCTGGCATTGGTCATCATGGGCTGCAAAAAGACCATATCTTTTCTTGCCACTTTTGGGGGAAGGGTGAAATTTTTTTGCACAACTCCAGAACAGGAAAAATACCCTAAGAAGCCAGGGTAATAGCAGGCCAGGTCATCTACTGAAGAAAGAACTCACTACAAGGACACCCTCATGAAGATTTCTTCTCAGTCATTCAAAGAGAATAGAAGGAGTTACCTCTATCTTGTTAGTAGGCTGCAGGCCCCATCCCAACCTGGCAGATCTCCAAGGTTCTGCACCAACTCTATTTCCCCGATGCTCCTCTCCCTGGGTTTCTTGCAGCATGATTTCTAGAAAGCCATGCTACCAGGGTCCCTTGCTGGCCACAGCTGGGCTTGAGACCGTAAGGCAGAGGATCCAAGGAAAAAATATGGTTGCCTAAATTCCATGGGACCAGAAACAGAGCAATGTGCATCCTCTTGCTTTTCCTATCTTTCCCTTCCTTCACCTTTCCCCACTCTCAATGTCCACTCCTTGTCCCCAGTAGACATTAAAGAAGGGAATGGTTCTGCAGAGGTGGGTTAACCCCAACCACTTGCACATAGGAAGGGAGCCCAGGCTCCCAACAACTTCAGTGGGCACTGGATCAGACCCTTATTGGGTATCTCCAAGTACATGAATATGTTCATTAACACTACGCTCCCTATGATACAGTGAATCAGTATTATTTTCCTCACTTTACAACTGGGTAAAGAGAGGCACAGAGAGGAGAAGTGACCTGCCTATGGTCCCACAGGGATGCAGTATCCCTGAGTCTCAACCAACTGCTCTGACATTAATCAACAGTTCTAGCTCAGCAGAGTTTGTTCTCAATCCAGCAGCTACAGCAGCAGACTTTTACAATCTTAATAAATCTTCTACTTTTAAGGTTAAAGGAAAGTCCCTATTGGAGATCTGGTGTTTTCATTTTCAAGTCCGTTCCATTTTTGGTTGGTTTGGTTTGGTTTCCTTCACTAGCTAGAGTTTCATTACTGTGCAGAAGCAAATGTAAAAGAAAAAAAAGCAACCCAGCAGTTTATGAATAAGAAGTGACCAATTTACTGCATTGGTTGGTGGGAAGTAGGCATATTCCAACTAAACCCTGCCTACGATCAGTAATTTCTCTTGGAGGCAGCATTTCTTATGCAGACTGGTAGATTTATTATTATGTCTTCAGAATTTTTATTAGCACATCTAGATCTCTCTACCTGCACCTGCTGGGTATGGGGCATATGCTCCCTTCTATTAAAACCAGTAGAGGAAAGCAGAAGCCTGCAAAACTTGGCACAGAATGTGGGAGCAATGACCCAAAAGCTGCTTTCTCCTCCCCTTAAGCCTGTGGAAGGCCTTCCTCCCCAAGGCCCATGGGTTGGGGAATATCCCAGAGGAGAAAAAGGAGAGCAGGGGGCCAGAGGAACATTCACTTTCCATGGCATCCTCCCCTTTGAGCTCAGCTATCTCTGCAGCTTGTCCAAGCTACATCACTTCTACTCAGTGCCTGTACCATTGGAGGGAATGGTTTGTGAGATGAACTAATGCAGTGTGGCTCGAGAGGAAACATGTTGCTATGTGAGGGAAGGTAAGTCATCACTAGAGAGAAGACAGCACACTGCAGGTCTGTATTTTGCTTTTCCCATAAAACCTTGTGGAGTCCCCATCAGGTCTCCCCTCCCAAGCCCATACACCCTGGCTCAGGGTAGTGTCCAAAGGTAACTTACAACATGATCCTCATGGAGTTTCCTGGCTCAACCATACCCCTGCCATGGCTTTTATTGGAGGAGGAGGGTAGGATCAGATTGTGTGCAATATAGCATACCTATTGTTTGCTGAGGGTAAGCACAATAGAGCAGCCAGAGTATGACCACCATCTTGGCCAACACACTAGTGAAGGAACCAGGGACCTCCAGAGCCAAATGCATTTGCTGCTACACCTTGAGCTAAAGAGACATGCCTTTTAGCTGCACTATAACAAATTCATATCCTCTGCAGATTGGTCACAATGAGGGACCTGGACACACACGTACCAGTTGGTTAAATATGAGGGAATGATGAATTGCTGGCTAGACACCTGTGTTAATGGGTGAGTGAAGCACAACAAAGTGGAAAAAGTGGGGCCTCTCCCTCCTCCCCCCCAATTTTATAAAGGAATATGGGTTCTCAGATGTATAACAAGGGTGCTGTTCCATCACAGCAATTTGGGGCATGCATCAAATAAATGACAAGGAATATAGCTCTTAGTAATCAATTGTTTGCTCAGAGGTTAGATTCTACAAGAGTCAGTATCTTCTGTGGATAACATCTGAGGAGTCTGGCTAAAGATCAAAGGCCTGGAAAGAAAATGGGGGCTCTGGAGACGAGCAGATTATTGAAGAAATGATCAAATAAACCAAAGCACTATAGTTTATGTGAGATGACAATAAGAGTGGGTGGAAGTGGAATGATATCATATTACAGGCTGTCCCTGAGAGGAATGATCCGGAGACCTGGATGAGTGCACAGCAAAATGAATTACAGAGACTGTAGATCCACTGAACTTTACAAAACCTGTCAGACTGGATGATGATAGTTCAGTATTTACCAACAGAGGAGGAAGGGAATAAAGTTACTGGGCACATTTGTACTTTTAATTAGCCCTGGCACTGAAAATCCAAAATAGACGCTGCTGAAAGTGGCCAAGGATAAATCCACAGTAATTTTTAGAAAATCTGTCATTTCCTTTTTTAACTTTTTGGTAACTAGACACTTGACACTGCTGTGTTTGATTCCCCTCATCCTTGCACTGGTGAAAATCAGGAGTAACCCCCCTGAAGTCAGTAGACGTATGCAAGTATAAAGCAGAATAAGTCTTAAAGCCATACGTGACTGTGTTGGACTACGACTATGAATTGTTCCACCCTACTGATCTGAAATGGAGTTTAGGTGGCATAACCCTGCATGATGTTCCTCAGGTCTTTTGGCTCATGGCTGGCCCCCCCCTCGTCTCTTCCAGAACTCCACCCCTTTGGGGGAGAGTGCCCTTGCTCTCATTTCCCTTTCTTTGGCTGAGTAGCTGAGATGATTCTACCTTTTCTTCTTCCTCCTCTGAACTCTGCTGCTTGCGCTGAGGGATGTCTCATGGTATTTGTCTCCAAGAAAACTGGCTATACCACAAACTTCAGGCATCTTAAATATAGCAAACTTTGACATGGGCCTGAACATAGGGAGATAAAATTTCAAGAATATAGCTAGTTATGACCTGACTTCATTTACAATCCGCAGGTTAAGCAAGATGATAATCTTACTTGTAAGGACGTCCATTTGTGTTTGGTTTTGTGTAGGGGGATGGGTGCATTGTGTTTCTCTTTCTCTCAATAGCAGAAAGATATAAATTACTTTGTCCTGCTGTTTCATGACTAGTACCTCCTTATGTGTGGTACATTGCCCCCCTGCGAGTGTGGTTGGCAATAGGGATTGATTCTGTGACCTCTGGAGCTGAAAGCATGAGCTCAGCTAACAGACCCAGCTCTGCTAATCCAGGCTGTAGCAGGCTCATCGACCTCCATGTGTGGCTGAGCGAAAGTGGGTTACACACTGCCCCCAACCAAAGAAGATTATCGCAGGCTTCATAGCTCCACCCAGTGCAAATCCTTGCAGAGTCTGTCACTTGTTATATGACATCCCTTGGTGGGTTGTGGGCAGCAGGGATGGAACGTGGGACCTCTGGATCTTAGATCCCGAGCCTCATATGGAACCGATGTCTACTGTTGATAGATTTTTGAGGCCACCTATTAAAGCTCTCCCTTAGCATGTCAATTATTACCTCATTCTTGCTTTGGACCTCAGGAGACAATTTCTCACTTACAGTCTTTTTTATAATACTTTGTAAGCTCTCCAGAGCAGGGAATGGGAGACCTTGAATCTGGAAAAAGGTCTCCACCCTCTCCCCTTAGGTGCACCTGAGTAAACATCCTCACTTAGCCTTCTGGCATATTAATAGCTATTTTCCCAAGAGGTTATCACTATAGATGTCACATAGAGTTCAATAGCCAGTGCTCCATAAATTCAGTACATCAAAGGTCAGGTAGTTCAAAGGTCTGATACAACTGACGTCTCTCTCACCACTCCTCGGAATAGTCTTACAGTAAATCTGGGAATCCTAGCCTAAGTACTGTTATTTGTTATCAAGGATACTACAGTATTTTTGACATGCTACTAAAAAGAAGAGAAGGTTTCTACCATGAACATAAACATTTTCTTATATTATTAGCTGTGTAGCAAAAAGAGGAGCAGAGAAAGTGTATAAAAGGAGCTATTCTAAGGTGCAGAGTGGATTCTGAGCTCCCTAACTTTAGAAAAAGACATCCTTGGGCCACAGCCTTTGTTACGCTACAACTTAACCTCTAGGTAAGGGAAAGGATTTGAGCTGTTCATACATCTGACTCCTGAGAAAATGTGAAAGCTGAACTTTTTCTTAGCATTTCCATAACTTCCCTCAGACACACGTCTGCGTTCCTTTGATTTGGCCTGGATAATCTCATGCAGTGGGCTGGTCCATCCCTCTGGGATATGTGGGTGATTACATTAGAACTGCGGGGGAGGAGGTTGTGCCTTGTTTACCTTTGGAGCATGAATGCGAGTTTGCAGTCCTGTGTCCTGTTTTGATTATCTCGTATTGCAGTGCTCTGTAGGCAGCTCTTTCATCTCAAAGTCTACCTGTTGATGAGTTAGGTAATGCGTAGTGTGGGAGGAGGGGAACAACCTGCCACTTTATTGATTATTTATACTGATAGATAAACTGTTTTCTGCTCGCTAGTTCCCTTTTTTGGGGAGGGGAGGGGTTGTTATGAAAATTCCAAAACTCTAGATCAGGGATCGGCAACCTTTGGCACACAGCCCGCCAGGGTAAGCCCCGTGGTGGGCCGGACCACTTTGTTTACCTGCCACATCGGCAGGTTCAGCCGATCACGGCTCCCATGGTCCATGGTTTGCCGCTCCAGGCCAATGGGGGCTGCGGGAAGCAGCGCGGGCCGAGGGATATACTGGCCGCTGCTTCCCGCAGCCCCCATTGGCCTGGAGCAGCAAACCACGGCCAGTGGCAGCCACGATCAGCCAAACCTGCGGACGCGGCAGGTAGACAAATTGGTCCAGCCTGCCACTTACCCTGGTGGGCCGCGTGCAAAACGTAGCCGATTCCTGCACTAGATGATAGGTGGTCGGTCCTCCACTTGTCACAACCAGTATTTATTGCAGTATACAACTATGCTTCAAAATACCCACCTGCAATATGCCCAAACCGCGTCTCTATTCGTTTTCATGTGTATCCCATTGTGACCAGCACCCACACCCCACATTAGAGCTGGGAAGGAACTCTAGTTGCGCAGGATAGTTATAGCAAGCGTCTGGACTTAATGCCAACAAATCCAGCCACAGGGGAATGTGTCTGGGCTTCTATCATGTTTAGAGACCATAAATCAGGAAGCTGATCTCTGCTGTTGCTAAGCTTTGGACATAAGCACTGAGTCCACACATGCCGTAGGAACCAAAAGAGCAGGAGCTTGTGTTATGGGACTCAATACTGGGGGAACTGGATGAAATTTTAAGGGCCTCTGATATAAAGGAGCTCAAACTAGATCAGAGGTCGGCAACCTTTCAGAAGCAGTGTGCCAAGTCTTCATTTATTCACTGTAATTTAAGGTTTCGCATGCCAGGTCAGCAGCGGACTGAGTAGGGCTGGTGGCCAGAACCCCAGCTGGCAGGGGGCTGGTGGATGGAACCCCAGACTGGCAGCAGAGTGTCGCTGAAAATCAGTCCCTGTGCCACCTTTGGCACGCCTGCCATCCTCTGGACTAGATGATCCTGTTTGGCCTTAAACTCTCTGAATCCAATTGGAGTCGGAGCTGGTGTTACATAGTATTTTGTGATCAGACAGTAACAAAATTACAACACAGGTCTCTGCTGTGAAAGTTATTTTGCTGTCCACTAATGAGGAGCTGGTCCATCCCTGATCCTTCGGTTCCTGTGATGTAGTGTATCGGGCCTTCGCAGCCCCTGGGTGGAGGTCCTAGTGCTCTGCTGCATCCCATCCCAGGAAACAGCTCTCTGAGAGGAAAAGAGCGCCATTTCGGGAACCAGTGAGATCTGTTCCTCCATCAGGCAGAAGGTCTGGGGACCAGCTACAAACCAGTCAAGGCCCAACAGTCTGAAAAACAAGGAGCTGCCTGCCATGAGCAAGACAGTTCCTGGCTGGAGCCGGAGGAGCGAGTAAGGATGCTCCCTAGGCTGTAGCCAAAGGAACCAGTCTAGAACAAGGCCCATTGCTGGCCATAATCAGTGGCAGGAATCCAGAAGAAACCCTGCTGATTCAATTCCAGAGAGGGAATTTAGTCCAGAAAGGTTTATTTTGTTTATAATTGGTGCTGATGGGCAAGGAACGGCTTCTATCTTGAGTCTGTTATATCCCAGAAGGGATTTTGGATATGTGTACCAGCCTCAGGGCTGAGCCACCGAAGACCAGTAGAGGTAATCTGACAGCCTGCAGGGGATGCTGGGAGCCAAAGGGAACAGTAGCACAATGGCTGGATGGCAAGGGGGCAACCAACACTAGAGTGTAACCCACCACATTTTCCATATTTAAATCCAACAGTTCTTGATGTGATGCTATGGGGTAAATATAAATCAGGCTTAATCTGCAATCTCTCTGCCAGGCTAGAGACCAAAAAAGGGAGTTTGTTAAATACTTATTATCTGTATTGCTGCTCCTATGTTTGTCTGTCCCTCTATGGTGTTATAAGGGGGCCCAGTATGAAATTTTCCACAGTGCACTATTGCATGAATTCTGCTAAGTGTATTATGGCAGTTTTAGGCTGTCTTATGAATCAAGTGGCCACTCTACTGTCAGACACAGCTTACCAGACTGGATGGACAAATTCTGCCATTGGACAATCCTATGTAAAACAAATGAAATGTAGATAAGAACATAAGAACGGCCATACTGGGTCAGACCAAAGGTCCATCCAACCCAGTATCCTGTCTGATGACAGTGATCAATGCCAGGTGCCCCAGAGGGAGTGAACCTAACAGGTAATGATCAAGTGATCTCTCTCCTGCCATCCATCTCCACTCTCTGACAAACAGACTAGGGACACCATTCCTTACCCATCCTGGCTCAAAGCCATTAATGGACTTAACCTCCATGAATTTATCTAGTTCTCTTTTAAACCCTGTTATGGTCCTAACTTTCACAACCTCCTAATAAGACTGCAATTCTTCAGGATCTTCCTTCCGAGAAGGTTAGGGTGCTTTGCAAACAATGGTGAATTTGGCCTTACAATACCCCTTTTTACAGATGTGTAAACTGATGTCCATGCAAGTTAAGGCCAAAATTAACTTCAATAGGAGCTGCGTCTCTCAGCACCTCTGCAAATCAGGCCTTGCATTTAGTGTGTCTAAATGTGGATTACTGTCTCCATTTCCTGAGCTGCTGAGCACCCAGAGTGCTAGCTGGAGTTACTGGCAGCTCTAGTGCTCATCATCTTTGAAAATCAAGCCACTACCTTAGGCACTGATGTGTGAAAATGTTGTCCTACTCTTAGTGTTTGGTGGAGTAGGAAGCAGAACCCGCGGACATCAGGCTTTATAGTCTTGCACCTCATGTTGTTATTTACATCTGTGCAGCTGGGAATGGTAATGTTCCTTATGCCCTTTTTGTACAGGTGTAAGTGATGAGAGAAGGAGCCAGCCAGACCCAATGTTCCCTGACTCCATCTTCTGCATCTTCACCACAAAACTTTTCCCTTTCCCTAGGCTGATGATCTTTGAGGATAAACATATTAATTAAATAGATAAAAACGGATCCTTGCAACACAACTTAAAGCCACGTTGATGGGGGGAATTGAATCCTAAAAATGAGACCAGTCTAAGAAACAAAACCAATTATATTTTTACAGGACTTGCAACTGACTAAATAAAACAACTGACCCTGCTACCATAAGACCTTTCTGGAACAGCTCTATCAAACCTCCACATGAACAGAGCTTGAGTGTCCTACTGGAATCACTGCCATCACAATTAAGCAGGAATCTATTTTGTGACTTATATACATTAGATTTAAATGATTGAATTATAATGGCTGCAATGTACCGTCTTGTGCGACGTGCCTGGTACCCACCCTTTTGCTTAGGTCCAAACAGTGTACAGGATGCAAGGTTGAGAAGGGTTTATTTTCCTTATCCCCACAAGATCCACTCTAGAAGAAATGAAATCATGTTGTTTTCTGCTTATTTGCCACACCGTCTTCCTGGGTTTTGCTGCATCATTTGAAAAGTAACGTGGACAGCTGGGCTATTGTGAGAAACTGCAGGGTGTTTTTAAGCTGCTGCATCACAGTTCCCACCTTTAGCTTCACAAAGATGAAAATAGAGACTGCAGTGGTGGGGGAGGAGGAGACAGCTCACTTTTTCCAATTAGGAAGAGACCTCAGTTCATTCCATTACTGCTGGCAACTGCACGTAGTTAGACTTGAACTAGTTGTACTGCTATCTCAAGGCTCTGACTCAGGAAAGCTTCCCTGTTCAGTAAAGCACCTAAGCACATGCTGAAGTCAATGAGATTTAAGCACAGAGCCAGGTTTAGGCCGATTCCCCCAATTCCCTGGAATTGGGCCCCGCGCCTAAGAGGGTCCTGCGCCTTAGGCGCCTTTTTCATTTTATTTTTTTTTACTCACCCAGTGGCGGGTCCTTCAGTGCCACGGGAGACCCGGATCGGAGCCCCTGCTGCCAAAGTGCCGCTGAAACCCCGGACCACCACGAGGTATTCGAATCGGGCCCCGCAGTTCATAAAACTGGCTCTGTTTAAGCACATGCTTAAAGATAATCACCCGGTTAGCTGCTTTCCTGAAGTGGGGCCTCTAAGTCTGTTAAAGCAGGAAGGTAGAGTCAGCTCCTCATTCCCCTGCCCTCTGTTGCCACAAATGGACTTTAGCCTTCCTGCACTGTCATGGAACTCTCTCTCCAGATCAATAGGGTCTCTTCAGAGGATTCAGTCTCCTCTTATTTTGACCCACATTTCTCCAAACTAAGATGATCTTTTTACATCTTGCCCTCTATCAAGTGAGGTATGAGAACTGTCTATTTGTGTGTGTGTGTGCACATTGTAGCAAATGGTCTTCTGTATATATCAGTGGTAGGCAACCTATGGCACATGTGCCAAAGGCAGCATGTGAGCTGATTTTCAGTGGCACTCTCACTACCAGGGTCCGTGGGGCTCTGCATTTTAATTTAATTTTAAATGAAGCTTTTTAAACATTTTAATAACCTTATTTACTTTACATAGAAACATAGTTTAGTTCTATATTATAGACTTATAGAAAGAGACCTTCTAAAAACATTAAAATGTATTGCTGGCACGCAAAATCTTAAATTAGAGTGCATAAATGAAGACTCGGCACATCACTTCTGAAAGGTTGCCGACCCCTGGTATATATGTACCACTTTCCCTCTGTACCATAGATCAGAACTGATCATCAGGTGTGTCACACACCCCATTGTCATTTATTTATTTATATTTTGGTAGCTCCCAAAATGTGTTGGGCACCATGCATCACACACCATGCATACATAGGAAGGCATCATCTCTGCCCAAAGAGCTTACCGGCTAAAAGGTCCCATGCTACTAATACTTAATGGAGATTTTCCCTTAGCTGAAGTGATAGGGGAGGTCTGTGCTTTTGGAGCAGTGACGATCTTATACCTGCAATGTCAGAGTACTGTATTCCTTGACTAATTCTAGTTTTTTCAGTGGGACTTTAACAGGGGACTACTCCTAGCTTAAATTACCATCCAACATGAGTAAGGATGGCAAGATATGGCTCTTATTTATTGCCCCTTCTGGATTATTGTCTTTGTTTCTCTTTCTGCAGATTAATTACAAACATCTCATTCTGTGGAGCGAAGATCACAATGGATAGTGGTTGCATGATCTCAGAACCATGAATTATAGATGGCTGACATATCACACCAAGCTATTATGCTATTTTTTTCCACAAGCAAGCTATGAATTATGAAGAAGCTCCATTAATTTCATAATATTCTCTATCTTGTGTGTGGGTATGTGTGGGTGCCTGCTGATAAAACCTTTATTCCCCCCGCCGCCGCCTCCTCCCCACATCATCATCATCATCAGATATAACAGATAGACAACACAGTAGCATTGTGTAAAGGTTTTCTACACACACATTCACAATCTATCAGTTTTTTGGAGAAAACTGAGTGAATAAAAAATGGAAAAGGAGTCTCTCAATCTTCACTAAAATCCCTGCTGCTGTGAATGCTGAATATGTACAAAGTGTGAGAGAGCGCTGTGGTATGTAGCTCTCAGGCATTCAGATACCACAGTGCTGGGAGTGGTATAAGAACCTAAACAGAATCAAACAGAATCTATTTACGCCAAGCCACTTACGCTTGGACACATCACGTGCTGTTCCTTTAACAATTTGCACATGAAGCACAGTGGAGATCAGCCTTTTGATCTTTGTTTAAATAAATGTTTTAATGGTATTTATTTCCTCTATTGGGCTATTTCCTTCAATGGCAGAATGTGACTCCAGTATCCCTACAATGGACTTCTGAGCAGCCTGACCAGTTTCTCCTCCACTTGTAGTGACAATCATAGTTTCAGTCAGGGAATTTCTGTCTCCTTGTTGGGGCCAAATCCTTGTCTGGTGACCGTGACACAGGGGCATGGGGCCAGCTTTGCCATGTCTACTGTTCCCACAGACGCCCTGGATATTGGGGATATTCCAGGGTTTGGTATAGACATTGGATGAAGGTGTGGCCAAGGCTGTGCTGCACTGCATTGATTCCATGGTGCTGCAAGCCCCACAGGTGCCAGGAGAGTTGGGAGTACCAATTAGGGCAGTTCTCCGGGCTGCCCCAGCCTGTCCTGGTAGCTGTGCCAGTCCCCACAGCCCTGGAATCAGGCAGCTGCTAACCACCTCCCCTCCGGTCCTGTGGCAGCCCTAGCCCTTGCACCTGAGGCTCTCCCTAAAGATTCATCCCTATGTGGGTGCTGGGATGGAGAGGAGATCGTTTGTGCCTCCCCTTTTCTGGGGCAGTTGGGAGATGGTGGGTCCTGGTGCCGCCCAGGGCAGCCTAGATAGCGTCCCTGAGTCAGTGGCCCTCGTGAGTCACACCTCACTAGAGAGACGATCCATGCTGCCTGCCTTCTCCCAGGCACGATCCACCCCCAAACTGCTCTGGGTCTCTGGCTTGCCCCTCACAAACCCCCAGTGCTTGGGGCTGCTGTGGAGCCTGTTCAGGGGAGGCTAAAACCCTGCAAACCCTCTGCACTAAAAGCTCTCCCCTTAGCAGGGAGACAGGGCTCTCTAAGGCTCTCCCCACAGTAAGCAGGCAAGCAGGCAGTGCCCCTCTCTTAGGCTCTCCCGGTAGCAGGCAGCTCTTGCTCCTCTCTTAGAGAGTTGTGGGTATTTTTGAAAGTAGCAGTGTAATAATACACAAACCACTGATGATGTCAGCTTGTTATTGACTTTCCAAGTCTGAATGACTGAGCAAAGGAGAGGGGGTGGGGTGGAATCAAGCTATTGCAGGCGACGTGGCCAGCCATGCAAAAATGAGTTCTCAAGGTTGTGCTGGGGGATGGGCAGAGTGTCTGGCTGCTGCTGCTGCTGAGCCTGTGTTTAAAAAAGCAGCCTGAGAATCAATGCAGCCCAGAATAGGCCGTAACTCCACTGAGGCTCAGGGGCTCAAGCACCTCAGATATTTATGTTTTGTCAGGTTTCTCGATACCGCCTCTTACGCCCACAGAAAGCCTTTACTATGGGGCAGGAGTCAGTTCCAGGCCCTGAAGCTCAGAGTAAAGTGTTTGTCGGCTTAGCTCCAGCGGCTTTAATCCACTAGCCTCCTAGGACCATGCAAAAGGGACTTTACACCCCCTGTGGAGCACTTGCACCCACCGGGATTCCTGGCAGGAGTTAAGCGCTCCCCAAGCGGCCCGGGGCTGCCCAGGTGAGCCCCATGAGCGCCTAGACTAGATCTGTGTGATATTTATTACCATTCAGAGAAGATCCTATCAAATGGAAGGGTCACTGCAGCAGCAGTGAAATATATTTTGTGGTATTATTGGTCTCATTTATTTTATAGGGCATCCAGGTCTCATTTATTTTATAGGGCATCCAGTGGTAGAGTGTTATTAATGAACCATCCTTCAGGCTGGCCACCAAACAGTACATCTTCATCGAATAGACTCTTGGCGATTGGCCTGGGCCTGGTGACTACAGCAGTCACTTGCATAGCTGAAGAGCCGGGGCTAGGATTGACGTTGGGATTCCCTTGGTTACTGATGATTGTGCAGGTGATAACCACCATGGCTTCTGGGGTGTGAATCAAGCTGCCCACCTCCTGTGAGTCAGGCTTCCTGCTCTCTATTCCAGTAAGAAACATTAAGAGCAACAGCCACCTCACAGAAACCTAGTGCAACAAATTAATGGCCATGCAAACTTAAATATCCTGCTATACCCAATACTGGGGCTGCATGGATGTCGAGGTCATGAATGGGATCAGAATTTAGCATGTTCTGCTCTATAACCAAAGTACCTTACTTCCTATTATTTATTTGAATGACCATAACAGCTAGACTGTGACAAACCGTGCTGCACATCACGGCCATTCAGAACTCCATAGAGGAGTAGGGATAGAACACAGATCCTACTGCCCCAAAAACACAGACTCCTACCACGTGAGCTAAAGAAGAATCTTCATTAGTAAGCAGCCATCTAGGCCCTATGACACGTTTGGAGAAGTTCTGATTCCGTCCAATGGAGGGGAGTGGTACACGTGGCTACTGGAAAATATATTATACCAGGAATTCCGAAGTTTTGGTAACAGAGTCTCAGTGTTTGCATATGGAAACCTGACCCAAGCCAACCCTGAAATCTATATGATAAAACATGACAGGAATATGGGAATTAGCCGTCAACTTTTCAAAATGATGAAAATGGCCCTCAGCTTTATAAAGGGCCTCAGCAGAATCCTAACCTCTGTAAGCATTAGGGTGTTTGCCATCTGGAACCAAAATTTGCTGCTTGTGACCATCCCTTCTTTTGAGCGTATAATGCTGTTGTTGGTAACAATCTGGCTGCCTCCAGACTGTCGAGTCCTAAGCAGATTTCAGATATCCTTAAGTGATCCTGAAGTAAGGAATCTGTACACATACATATAGGAACAACCACTAACCAGCTAAGCAATACGAAGGCTCCAAAGTCAATATGTAGCAGACAGCCCAGACATCTTCCCACTGCTGACTCTCCCACATAGAAAAGGGCTAAGTGAATGTATCATCAGAAGAGGAAGTATTGAAAACAGAAATGTGCCAAGCTGCTACGAAAGACAGTTAGCCCCGGTGTTATTTAGTTCATATCAGGAATCTGGATCTGGGTTGATGGGAGAGAAACCTGGAAAGAAGAATGTTAACTGTGTGGCATGTTCCTTCATCCCCTCCACCCAGCTGGGATCAAATTCTGAGGGTTCAAACCGGGGGACAGCCACTGTCCGCATCAATTTATATAGACTCTCCTACTGTCCTAACACCCTCTTGTTTAGTAGGGAAGCACAGGGACAACTCTGGCCCCCGTGGATCTGAGACTTTTGGAGCTTGGGCTTCTCCACAGGTCAAAACTGATGGGGTAAAATCCTGACCCCATTAAAGTCAATGGGACTTTTGCCATTGACTTTGAGAAGGCCAGGATTTCACTCATATGGTCCTCTTGTTGGGAATAAACTACACTGGGAGCAATATGCCCCATTAAGGGGGCATATCAGGAGACAGCACAATTCAGTGAGTGGAATGTAGAGAAGATGGTGGCACTTAATTTTTAGGCTTGATAGTTCCTATTATTCCAAAAGGCAGGTATCTGTTCTGACTTTTCGGCAAATATTTATTGGACCAGATATCTGCTAATAGCAGGGAGTTTTAAATTGTGAGGTACGTAAACACTTCAAAAGCAGATGCCCTCCTATCCATTTCATTGCCTATGCATATTGAAATGATTAAAGCCCAGCCTGACAACGTGGGAAAGGTAATATCTTCTATTGGACCAGCTTCTGTTGGTGAGAGAGACAAGCTTTCAAGCTTAAGCAGAGCTCTTCTTCACCAACATAAGTTGGCTCAATAAAAGATATGACCTCACCACCTTGTCTCATTAATATCCTGGGACTAGTAAAGCTCAGACTATCTTTTACCACCTGAGCTTGCTGTCATATGACACAAGGAATAAAGAATAGGGACAAACATCTGCAGCATATCTGAATCTCTTTTCCTTGCAGGACTGGAAATGGGCTTCTGTGGAGAATCCTGTGTGTGAAGCTCCTAGAAGTTTGTAGGAGACAGACAGTAATGACGCAGTAAGTGGCACAAAATCCTTCTGGATTTAATAGGGAATCACTGGTTCACAGACACAGCATAAGGAAGGGAAGACTTTTATAAACAATTATCTGTACAAGCTGTGAAAGTAGAATTTGCACGAACTCTCCTGGGTTTGGAAATACTTTCTGGCAGATAGGAGGAAGCATGTAGCTTATAAACCATGTGTGGTATCATATTATAAACTGTGACTTTCTTGATGCATTACTCTTGGGCCCTCTTCATGCGCTCATTTTCCCTAAAACATGTACTCCTGTATTGCAATTTAAAATAGCCATTCCACTGGAATTAATACAAAGCGAAGAATCTTGAGCTGTACATATTGTATTGTGGACTACCCAGCCCAATTCCACAAAGACAATTATGAATGAGCCCATTTTAGTATTTATTTAGTAACTAATATCATATTTTGCAGTTTAATGGAGCCTGCCATCTGAAAGGAAGGCTCTCAAAAGAGCTTTCAGACATCAGTACATTAATCCTTTCAGATCCCTGTGAGGTAGATAACAATTATGCTAATTTTTACCCAGGGGGAAACTGAGGCACAAAAAGATATTAAGAAACTTGCCTAAGGTTACACAGTGAAACACTGGCTGAATACCTAGGCCTGATTCTCTGCTGTCATGTATCTTGTGCAGTCATTTATGCCCATATAAAGTGGGCATAAAACAATGCTATTCTGATTTGGGAGCATTTTACATGCACTTTACACAGCCATAAATAACTAGACAAGGTGCAGAGCAATAAAGAATCTTGTCTCCTTCCTTACAGTCCCATGCTGTAATCACTCCAAACATTCCCTCATGCTACCTTGCATTATCTACTCTTGCTAGGCCTGATATTTTAGGCTTCAGAAGGGTCTACTTCCAGGAACCACCCCATATGGACATAATGGTATAACAACAGTATAGTACATAAGATCTACGCTTGAGGGGTGTGGCTTTTGGGAACAATGACATAAATGCAGAGGTGCTGACTGGGGGATGGATATGGAATGGAGGAGGGTAGCAAAATATCAGCCCCACTTTCCAAATACTAGGGCATCTGACTTTCTATTTTAAACCTATTCAATTCTTCCTATAGCACTAGGAGCCTGGTTTCCAACCATGTTCTGTTTGGTATTCTATGATTTATTTCATGGACTAGACACATTGGGCTTGATTCACAAAGAGACACAGACACCTAATTGCCACTTTAGGCATGTAAATCCCAGAATCAGGCACCACTGCTATTCATAAAAAAACCTGTTCACCTGCCACCAAACGTTGTAGGAGCCTAAAATCACTCAGCACCTAATTTTTTGCAGTTTCCTCAGTGCCTATGTTCCTGCCTCTGAGGATGTGCACTGCTGCCTCATTTTGGGGTGGGAGACGTGCGGGGGAAGCCGGGGGAGACTCTCTGATTCAGTACCCTGGTGGTTTGCATACCCACCCATGATGTTGCAGACCAAGGATCATCTTCCAGTGTCTCATTAGTTATTTATCCAAAGGAGAACAGCTTTAACAGAAGAGACTGTGGGAGCCCCACATCAGAATGTCCCAAGCCCCATAGGTAGGGCACTCACCTGAGCAGGGGCGGCTCTGTATATTTTGCCACCCCAAGCACAGCAGTCAGGAGGCTTTCAGTGGCACGCTTGCAGGAGATCCGTTGGTCCCACACCTTCGGCGTACCCGCCGCTGAATTGTCGCTGAAGCCGCGGGACTGGCGGACCTCCTGCAGGCATGCAGCTGAAAGCCACCTGACTGCATCCCTCACGGAAACCGGCAGGCCGCCCCCTAGGCTTGCTGCCCAGGCACGAGCTTGGTGCACTGGTACTTGGAGCCGCCCCTGCCCCTGAAAGCTGGCAGATCCCTATTTAAATCCATTATCCCCTTTAGGAAGAGGGGGGATTTGAAGTGTGGGGCTCCCACATCCCAACTGTGTACCCTAATCACTGGGCTATAAGTCATAAGGAAGCGCTGCTGCCTTCTCCACCAGGAGAGGGTTCATAGCTCAGAATCCAAAGGAGAGAACGGTGCCCCCTCCAGCCTGGACTTGGGTGCTGAACTCCTTATGTGCTCCTTATGACACACCTGTCATTCATTGTATAGGGAGCCTGAGCTCCTTATGCTGGTTTTGTGATTCCCAGTGATTTTCTAGGCGCCTATAAGTTACATGTTGTGATGCAGAACGTTGCAACATCTATGTCCCTATGTGAATCTAGCCCTTTGATCATAAAAAGAGGCTGCAGAATCAGAAACTCTTAGGAGCTAGGGAGATTGATTCACCTCTCATGCTGCAGGTATATTGACTTAATTGGAGTGACTTCTGATTTACTCCACTGCAAGCAAGTGGAGGACCAGCTTCACGGTCACGTATTTAGGCCCTGATTTCCTTTCCAGTGCACATCCGTGCATGCCTTGCTCCCTCAAAACTCTACATCTGCACAGAGCTTCCTTAGCTACAGTGAGGGATACGATTCCTTTGGCTCAGTGGAGTATTTTCCCTCGCCTCACCTCCTCAAGAACCAAATGCCTGCATGTTACTCTTATCACTAAAGGGAACTGTGTGCATGCTCCCTGATGGAAATATACCCCAGAGTGTTTACACCAAGTGCTATGAAGTCATCATAGCTCTATGGATTATGAACATTCAGGACCAGATTCTGCTCTCAGATCCACCTATGCAAATCTAGAGTAATTTCCATTTAGTATCATTTTTCACTGGTGCAAGGAAAAGCAGAATCTGGCCTTGAGTCTTTTTTGTCTGTCTGAAGGAACACACAGCAACTGTAGGCAACATGATATTTTAAGGTGACCAAAATGCCATAAACAGGCTACGCCCACTTGAATTTCCCCCTGGTAGCAGCAAAGAAGAACTCCGTCAACCAAGCACACTGGAGAGAAGCTCTTGAAAGAGGAACTGAACATGTTGGACTGAACGTATTTTGTTTTACATTAGTCTAATAATTTAGGCTTTATGCTCAGCTTGGAAGCTCAGAAGTACTGTGAAGCCTACAGCTGCCAGCTCTAGAATAGACACTGGTGTATATACTCATTTAATTCCTCTGCCCTTTTATCTGATGGTGGAATATATTCCAAAGCTGCTTTTAGGTCTAACTGGGGAATGAAATCAATCATAGCATGCACATTACAAGAAAAGTGCTGTTGGTGTCAATTACCTAAGCTCTGTGAACTAACTCTTCTAATTTCCTGTTAAATCAGTAATGTTACCAATCTCACTCTATTATTTTAAATAGGCCTGTGACTGCAGTTGCTAGGAGCCGAGTGAGAACAGACAAATTTGAATGTGTAATTAGTCCCACAAACTAATGGCAAGTTGAATGTGTCAGCATCATAGGTAGTTACAACAGGGGGTGCAGTGGGAGGCTAAGTGATGTGGGCCATTTATTGATACTGGTGTCCATCCAGAGTAACTCACTGAAGGCAGTGGAGTTATCCCAGACATATGCTGGTGTAATGAGAGCAGAATCTGACCCATGGTCTTTAAAGTTTCTTAAAGCTTCATCATGGGTTATTTTTAATGTTTTATGTTCTGTCTTGTCTGCTTTGTATCACTGTAATGTCTTCAATAAGCAGATTTTCACACAATGAATGCTGCAGTCAGGCTAGTGGAATGTAGGTGTTCCCGGAGCTATTTATTATGTGTTGAATTCCAGTCATCCCCAGGGACCAATAGCTCTCTGAGCAGGTAAGGGAATTACTCACCTCTGTTCTCTCCCTTGCTAGCTATGAAAACAGTTCCTCTGCCTGTTGCCACATCTGACTGCCTCGTGCATCCCAAGCACAGCCAGCGTATTGACAAAGGAAGCGTGGTTGCAGACAGCAATGCCACATTAGTCACCACCTTACCAAAGAAACAGGCGGGGGACAGAATCTCAAGCTAAATATAGATCTGAACGGGAGGGTTGGGGGGATGCTCGATCAAAATTAAAAATGAAAATCATAAGCTGCAACTCTTTAATGACCACCTAAAATTAACGGCCATGGGTTACCCAGCACACGCCATATACCCAATGGTCCAGTTTTCCCACAGTGTGAAGCTCAGAATGGCATAGATGGGAATAATACTGCTTTTATTAGCACTTGGCTATCAGTCAGCCTTCTGCACTCCACAATAAACGACTAAGCCAATTGCATATCATCCCAGCCCACATGTTACAGAAATCACATGGAACTGGAACCAGAATTGCAGTATCTAACCTTTAGGATACGGCTGGGTTTGAGGGGGATCATCACTTTGGGCAGTGCCATGTTTTGGAATCAAGAATTTGCTTTTACCCAGTGACCTAACCCCACCATCCATGCTATAATTTCCCTGGGTTAGTAAGTCACACAGGCCTCACTGCCTCATTCATATGGCACTTCCTCTGTCAGTTTCTGTAAGGTAAGTCTGGGATAACTAGATTCCCAGAAGCCATGGGTTTGCCTCCTAATAAGACCGACAGACCCTCCCTTTTTCCAAGGTAAATACACCACAGTAGCACACATGAGATAAATACTTTAACAAAGAGATAGGGCACTGTGCCGTTTCCCATATGCGTGGGTCATTCAGAACCGACCTGAGTTTCATGCAGAGATATTGTGGTGATGAAATCTTTACAAATACCATAGATGAGAAATTTTAAAACTTGGGTCCTGTCATATAATTAAAGATCCAACTTCACTTTCCGTAAACGCATACTTGTGAAGATATACAAGAGGGGATTTGCCACTGGGTGGGTAGCATAGGGGCCACAGGATCTGAAGCTATAGTCACCCAGAGGCCCCAAACCACCACAGAAGGAGTCCAGAATAGAAATGGCCACTCTTCCAGCCCATAGGTTAGACTAGCAGCCCAGGGAAGGACTGTATTGCAACCCTTCCTGTGTGTTGTTGAAGGTCAACATGCTTAAGTACCATGCTTTTGGGCACAGGACAGAAATCTAGGGAGGCTGATAGAATTCCATCCGCCAAGTACCTCATGTAGATGTCCCATAGCCCCACCCCAAGAGCCTGTTTGCTCAGACTTGTATAGAGAGTGGTGAATTTTCTCGTGAGAGACTCACTACCTAGTGCACTTCCAGTCTGACCGAAACAAGGAAACAGCCTGTGGGTTGGACCCAGAACTGCAAACATGGGGATTATCAGTACCTGGCCATGTGCCATATCATCAAGCTCACATCCCAGAGCTCTCCCAGTCTGCATCTAAACCAGCCATAACATAACAACTCCAAGCAGGCTTGGCAGGTTTTCCAAGCAGCTCACCTACACTGTAAGGTAAACAGTAATCCCATGCTTAAGGTCTGGGTGATGCCATAGATGTATAAAGAAGTCCGTAGCCAAACTATTGTGCAACCAGCTTGTAACGTGCATGTTGATAAGGCTATTAAGGTTTACAAATATCCTGCTCTTCTTTACAGTTTATGATTTAATTAATTGCCAGTTAATTGTCTTATTTTTCCCTTGTGATTGATGTCACTGAGCGGGATTAGACAGCATCAGATGTCAGAGAAAGAAGAGATGCAGCGTCCTATGACAGTATAAGAGGAGATGTTTTTTATGGACAAATCCTTTCCGATATGGATGAATACCTCAATGAGATATCACAGAGTATGAGCTCAATCCAAATTGTAATGGGATCATTAGCAGAGGTACCAGCTGTATGAGGTTTGTATTCACAAGCCATGAGTGAGTAACGGAAATATTGGTGTCTTGGAAATGTTTGCCAAGCATAAATCTCTCCCTCTTTTCAGAGTGCTCAGTTTATCTGCAATGAGGAAATATTCTGTTTCTGAAATAAGGCTTGTACTGGGGACCGATTCTGCTACCACTATAGTCAACAGGAAAATTCCCAGGGAGAAGGATCGGGATGCAGCCTTTATTCGATAATGCTATCCAAGTGGGAAAACAGTGAAGTGGCATCCTTTCATGTATGTATACCTGCTCCTGTATTTTTCACTTCATGCATCCGATGAAGCGGGTTCTAGCCCACGTTATGCCCAAATAAATTTGTTAGTCTCTAAGGTGCCACAAGGACTCCTCGTTGTTTGTTTGTATTTTTAATTAAATATGTGCCTTAGTCAAGTAATAGCCGCCCTTCTAAAGCAGCAAGCATCCCTATTTCCCTGCAGGCCTATGGCCTCCTGGTCATAGGGGAGAGACTGCCCCCGACCGACTTTCAGACATTTGTTGCAGAAAGAAAGCGTTTTAAACATCGCCTTGTCCCCTCCCCCTTTGTCATTGAAAATTATCAAAGGCAATCTCCTCTGGATATAAAAGGTCTCTCTCTTGGGTCCCAGGATTTGAAATGGTGCCAAGAGCATTGGACAGAAGATCAAGGGGTCCAGTGTAAACTGACGGCTTTTGACAACACTCTGATCTCACTTAGGGTCTGCCCACGCTTTCAGCTGGAGGTGTAGTTCTGAGAATGAGGATCCATACTAGTGCTAGCGCTGAATGAGCTACTGCCCAAGCTGCAGGAGGGGTTATCTGCCCCAAGTATGTGCCCATCCAAGGCGCTAGGCACGTTCTCAGGCCGCCATCACAGCTGCCCTCTGTTTTAGCATGCTAGCTCAGTCAGGGTATGACTCTTTGAGCTGGGAATCCTACCCCCAGCTTGACGCATAGCAACACCCTTAGGTCAGTGTAAAAATCCAGAGTAACTCCAATAACTTTAGCGTGAATGAGATCAGAATGTGGAGCAGTGTATGAAACCAGGATTGAGAAAAAACCACGGCTAGGCTCCAGTGTAGGTGAATAGCCCATTTGAACCTCTGCATTAATCAGCATGGGCTACCTAGGGTTCTCTCTAATACTGCAGTCAGAACAGAGAGTCAGCCAAACCATGTCTGCTCATTTTAATTCATTACTTACATTTTGGGAACTTAGCCTTTAAAAACAGCTATCAGTGATTACATAAAAGAGATTAGCTAACGCTTCAGCATAAATCAAAGCTGATTCGAGATGTTTCCTATGTGCATTGCGAAACCCATGCTGACAGAGGAGAAGTTCCTTATTGCTCACTGAGTCTCCCCTCCCCCCCATCTGGGGAATGCAATGCACCAACTCGGTAGAGCTGTGCAGAAAAAAATGCTTTGAGTTCTTCTTATACCTCTCAAGATGACTGGTTAGAAACAAGCTTCTGAAGAAAATGTAGAAGAGACGGCGTATGGCCTATCCAGTTTTTTCCTTTCATGCGCATAATTTTCCCAACTAAGATACATGATAGAAACAAGGAGTGCGGGGGGGGGGGGGGGGGAAGAGAACGAAGAGAGAGAAAGAGAGAGATCAGGGACAAAAAGAACCTTCCTGTAAAGGACATTCCTGTGTCTGAATGCAAATCGATCTTAACATACAATTCTCCTTTGGTATCAAAGAAAGAGCTAAAGGATATTATGCAGACATGTAACAAATTATCTGGATGTACCATTGTTTTATGAATCAAACAGCCTTTTTATGCTTGTTTTATTAATTATTATTATTTATTATTATTATTTTAAAGAGATATTACCATTTTTGTTCTGCTTGTTTTGGTAACAAGAAGAGACAGATTGTCTTAAGGTTGAGAGAACTGGAATTTCCCCCACCACATTGTTCCACTTCTTGTCTTCCTGCGTGTCTCATTGTGCTCTGGCTGCCCACTGAACTTTTAGGTTAAAATTTTTCAAAAGAGGCCTCAGTTTTTGGGATCTCACCTTGAGACCTCTTGAGGCTGATTTGCAAAAGTGCTGAGTACCTGAAGCGCCCATTAACTTCAAATGGAGTGCTCAGCACCTGCAAAAATCAGGCCCAATGAAACTCTTAATATTTACTGCCTGTAGCACAGCAGCTCCTAGTCGCCTCACCAAGATCAAGGCCCAGTGCATTAGGCATAGTGCAAGCACATAGTAAAAGACAATCCCTGCTCACAAGAGCTTACAGTCTAAATAGACAAGCCAGAGAGGTAGGTCCATTTAAATAAATGGATGTTAGGCATCTAAGTATCTTTGAGGATCTGGGCTTATATTGATGGGAGAAAGAAAGGATTCCTATCATCATCCTCATTTGACAGATGGGAACTGAGGCACATAAAGATTAAGTGACTGACCCAAACACATACAAAGAGTCTCTGGCAGAGCTGAGAATTGAACCCAAATCTCTGTCCAGTGCCTTCACCTCAAGATCATCCTCCCTTTCTGCTACATTTTTGAGAAGGTGCCACACATGTGCTCAGGCAAAATGATGGCAGCTATAAATCTTTGGTATGTCCAATATTTCCCTGCCTCATGATTGGCTGATGCTGCTTGGAAAAAAATGCCTCAATCATCACGACCTGTGCAACCAGAGTACTTTCCAGGGTATGTTCATACAGCTGTTACAGACGTACACATTTTATGAACAACTTGAATTTTTGAAACAGAAGCATAATTGTGAATCAGGGAATGTAACTTTTTCTGTTGCTGGAGCTCAGTCTTGCCTGATCTTTCTACAGCTCCTTCAGCAGCACAACTGCCACCCGCATGTGCACAATACAATTTCTAAGGTACCCGGAGACTGGATCTGAAAACACAGCCCCAGCAGTAGCATCTGAATCTGCTTACTTTCTGGCCACACCAAGGGAGTGACTTCTCCTAGGCAGCTCTTATTAATTGGGCTGCTGCTATTGCATCACGAGAATCACAGTTCAAAGATAGATCATAGGATAAAGAAAGAGAGAGAGGGGGGAATTTCATTACTGGTTGGGTCTGTTCTGAGCATTCTGGACACAAAAGCAGACTCCAGAATCATTCTTAAAATCATCAAGGTCCAGCTGTGGTATAAAGTGCTTGTCCTGTGTTCTCACTGTCACTTAACTTGCAAGTATTTTAGGATCTGATTGTACAAACCTTTACTCACATGAGTAGCCTTTTCTAACAAAAGTCAATGGGAGTATTCACACAATAAGGATTTGCTCACATATGATTTATGACTTTCAGGATCAGGCCCTGGATCCCATTCTGCATTGAATAATAGACCTTTACAATTTTAACACACAATCTGTAATTCATGCAAGGTCTTTTTATGTTAAATATCCAGTGGGGAAAAGGAAAGAATCTGAGGTGGCCAATCACGCACATACCGAAGAGAAATCTGAAATTCCCACTCTGTTTCTCCATACAGCACAACATCTGCCAGAGTCATTCTCATCTTCACAGCTCTGGTAATTTACATTATGAACATTTGCAGCATCTGAGATCTGGAATCATGGTGTTTCATGCTTATAGTAGATGATTTCCAGTCAGAGAAGTTTCATATGCAATTTCCCTGAGGTCTCAGAATAAAACAACATAAGACCAGGGCGGGGCGGGGCGGGGCGGGGTGGGGGGGGAAATCTGATGTTTCATCATTCAGAAATGCATTTTCTGTCCATAATATGAAAGGGAAACATTTTGAGTTAAAAAAAATAGTTTGGGAAATTAGCAACTTCCTTCTTTCAAGCAAGTATTGAGATAAGATCCAGCAATAAAATAATTGTAACTAGGTTTGTCATCTAGATTATGTAAAAAGAATGATATTTCAATCAGAGAATTCAGCAGAAGAGCTGTATCATTAAGTGAAGTTCAGAACAAAGCAGATAACCCAGTTTATTTGCTTTCCTCAAGAAGCCATGGATGTGAAATGAGTTTGACCATTTCAGTCAGGTTTCCAGGGGCAGCAGGTATCCAGTCCCAAAAAGTAACCTGGCAAACATGCTGGCAATTGCAGCAAAGGCCCAAGACTGAATAGCCACGGAGACAGAACTATGTTCTTACCCTTTAGAAATGATGTATTTGGGTTGGGATTGAGAGGCAGGGTAAGAGAAGCTCGCTCTGCTGCTGATCATGTTGTGGGTAAACAAAACTCCAGGAGAATCTTTCCTCTGATGAATACTATCATTTGGGGAAAAAGAAGCAATTGCGGTCCTTATATTTCCAAAAAGGAATGAGTTTATTTTTACCCATGCACCACTTATTTTTTCCACTTTTTCTGTTCAGGCAATCAAAAATATAATTGTTTGAGGGAAGGGGCACTTTTAAAGAAGAAGGTGTATTTTGTAACTGGCTCAAGAGCTTGGACTGTAGAGAATTTAAAAAAACATAATTGACAGCTGAAATCCTGAGATTGAATCTGGTGATGAAGAAAGGAACTCATGTCAGCAGTCATGAAACTCTTCTCAGATAAACTGGATCTTAGACTCTACACTCTGGAAATACCTAAAGTGGACACATTCTGACATCCTTCCTATCATTTAAAATTAAATACATAAGAAGTGTTGCTCCACAGAAAGAGTGCAGGCTGTGATGGAGAAAGCCTTTTAGATTTAAGGATTCTTTTCAAACAGGGGACCTCCAAAGCTAAAAGAATGAGCTGCGATAGCATGAGCTAAAGCCTTGTGTGGCTATCTTTTGCCCATTATTTAGGATAGATTCATATATTTATATTACTGTTGGATAATTATGTATGGTGTGGGTTTTCTTTAGCTTGATGTTAATCTGTATTTCCCCTGCCTTGTAAGATCATTTCATCAATGTATATGAGGTGCTCCTCTGTGACAGTAAAGGAGAATATAAGAACATAAGAACGGCCATACCTGGTCAGACCAGTAGTCCACCTAGCCTAGTATTCTGTCATTTGACAGTGGCCAATGCCAGGTGCTTCAGAGGGACATGTAAGTACCTAGCTAGATAAAAAGTTATAATTTGTGGGAATCTTTACCAAATCTTTATCATTAATGTAGTACGGCTGTTGGATTCTGGCAGTCCAATTAAACCTAATATCTGGATGTATCTGTGACTCACTGGTGAATATGTGTTATGGGTGGGAAAGGGTCTGCCTCTATGCCCAATCCTTATCAAATGTAACTGTATTACAGCCGCCACCTCCAAACTTGGCTCTTTAGGGCACAGTGTAGCAACTCAAGCTTTTTAGCTCTGAGGTCCCTGGTTCAATCACTGGCATCTCAGTCAAGATGGTGGCCATCACACATTGTTAGCAGATTCTCAGTTCCCAGATCATTAATTGTAAAAATTGGTGGTTATTGCTCATATGTAAAACATCATAACTTGCTCTTATACTTTGGAATTCTTTCTGCTTTCATCCTGCCAGTTCGTTACATAGAAATGTATAATGTTTTTTATATATATATAATTCCAAATAAACACACTCATTAACTTTTGTTTTAAGAAATGTAATTAGTTAATGCTTATTCTCTGCTCAGATTTGAACACTTTTGAATGGGAAAAGTTCCCCTGAGATAGCTTGACAGAATTTGTTTGATGTCGAACACCTTCGTTTCTTCAGCAGTAATGTGAGCAGAACTGATTTTTTTTTTAAAAAGTGCATTATACAGGAGTTCAGATCTTAAAGCATTTGAATGCCAAGTTCCTAAAGTTGCATCTTACTGCAGCTTAGTAAAAGGTATCTACATTTACAGCAGTGGTATGAATGTTTCATTATGCTCCAAAGTGAACTGCCAGACCAAGTATGGAAAAAGTACAAATACTGGTCGCACATGAGGAAACCTGTTGTGGGCTGCTACAATCTGCAGCAAGAAAGACAGTTATTGTAGGGCGTGGACAAAGATGATTCTGTTTTAGGTACCATTGCTCTCTCTGCACTGACTGCCCACTGGGGAGTAGATGAAGTTCAAGGTTTTGGTTTGACCTTAACAAGCTAGGTCACATGTATCTCAGGGCTCAGTTCAGTGACCAAAGTCAGTGAGAACTGAGAATTCATAGCATCGGCGAATCATAGAATTGTAGGGTTGGTGGATACTGTTAGAGGTCACCTAATCCAGCCCCCTGCCCTGAGACAGGGTTAAGTATAGACCATCCCTGTCAGGTGCTTGTCTAATTTGTTCCTAAAAACCTCCAAAGACAGGGTTTCCACAACCTTTTTATATTTGCCATTGCCACCCCAGGTTTGTGGAATGCCCTTTTTCTGGCCTGAAGGGAAGTCACAAAGTAGGTTGGCCAGACTTCAATCCCTTTCTCTTTTCAGACCCAAGGTTGGCGGGTTTAGAAGTTTATTTTCCAAGTGATTTTATTCTTAATCCTGCTCTTTTAATGTGTAGCTTTAAGCATGTGAAAGGTTTATGCCAGAGGTGCACAGGGATCTGGCTGTTTGGTGATCCAGCATAATATGCAACTGAATCAGTACTTACATGTTAAAATTAATCTTAGCTCTTAAATAAATGCCCCAGGAGAGAATCTGTGTTAAAAAGTGGGTCAAAAAGTTGGTGAACCCCTGCTCCAAGTCCCTATTGAGGCACAAGGCCTGATCCAGTTCACACTGAAGGCAATAGCTGTGTTTCTCCACTACACTAAGCAGGGAGGAGAAGGGGATTGAATGGAGCTATTCACAGCTCCTTGATTCTCTATCACCCTGCCTTGGCATGAAGTATAGCTGCAGAGGACCAGTTTTACAATGCTAGTGTAAGGGGCTTTGTTCCCCTTCCCCATTCTCCTCCTCCCCTGGCACCTCTCTCCATTTCCCTTCCCCAACACTTTCCCCCCTCAGCCCTCAATATGTCCATCCCCTTATTCTACTGGCAGTTTTCTGATTAAGGCGGTGGTGGTGCTGCCTTTTCCAGCTCTGCAACATCTGGGATTCCTACTCCACAGTGAGAATTCTCCAGGGGGAATCTCCAGTTGCTCTAAGTGAACTTGAAGGACCAGAGAGTCAGGCCTCAGATATATATTGGCCCATTGTGTCCACCAGGATTATTAGTTTTCTCTGTGGCTGTACATTATGCTCTGAGGTCCCACAGAATAATTATTGCGTGGGACACAAATCCCACACAATAATAATTTTCTTCAAATACTTAGGTTTTAATATTTTCCCCAGCTGAACCATAAATAAAATTATTTCCTAAGAGCATTTATTTGAGCTTGATTATTAAATACATTGCCAAAATCTGGTTGGTTAAAATACTGCCTGCTACTCAAGCTGAAGTATCTAAAAGACAAAGAAAGAAGTAAACGAAAAGGAAATCAACATCTTGCTAAATTGCATGTTTTTAAAAATCCTATAATTGAGGCTGCTACTTCATTTCCATTTGTAAAACAGATTGAGCTCCCCTTCCATCTACTAATGGATTTGGTTTATCTCTGATACTAATTACAGCATTTGCATGGCTTGTGCAGACTGACTACAACAGCACAGAAAAGTCTTATTAACATAGTTAACCCTTGAACTACAATGCAAGCTTGAGATATACTGAGGTCCAATCCCCTATTCTTCTCCTTACAATGGATTTCAAACTCCAGAACAGCATGGTTTGATTTATTTCCCCCACCCCCGGTTTACTATTAACTTGCTGTAGTTCTGCTGTAGTTCTTACTTTAGAACCAGTAATGAGAGAATCTGAAGGTTTGAATCGAAGTAGCATCTAATAATTTGAATGCTTAATTAAATGTACCCATGCCTTCTTCGACATAATGACTGGGCTGGGGCAGAAATATCTCTTTTCCCATTCTTTCCAAATACCATTTGAATGGAAGCTGATGTTCAGAGGTCCAGAAAAAAGCTATTGTTCACCTTCCAGGAGATAAACAATCATTTTCTCAGAACTCATTGTAGCCAATCAAGTTTCATTTGCATGTGATCAGTCTTATTACTCCAGACCTCAGTGTTATTGTTAAACTATAGAAACATACTGGACCATCACACATCTGTTTTCAACTCATCTTGATTGAAGATCTTTATTTAACAATAAGACGGCCAATGTTGTCATGTATAATCCTTTTTATTCCTAGAAGAATATGCAGCTACAAAGATAAGTAAAATCAGGAATGTAAGACACTGGACTAAGCACCTTTAAAGAACCTAAGAGTTTTTGGGGGCAGGGTGTATTGCCCCTTCAAGGGATAGTCTGGAGCCTAGGCCAATCAGGTTGGTTTGGGGCTGGGCTATGTAAACAGGATAAGGCAGTTGAGTGGGGAGTATAGGAAGAAGCTAAAAGCCAAGTTGGTGGTAATGGGTTGCAGGCATTGGCTTAACCTGGGCCCTAAAGACCTTTGTTTTTCCAGCTGGCTGTATGTTTGGTTGTTCTGAGGTAAGGCTCTTATGAACTTTGTTAAGCTGCTCCTACTGTGACCTGGTGCCTAAGGGAGATAGCCTGCCTGGAATAATAAGGGAACCAGGAACTCTGCTGACTGGGGTTGGTATAGAGCCTTCCTTAAATGTGACATATGTAGACAAAACTAAACTAACAAACCTAATCTCTTCTTGGATCCTATGTATGCAAGGGTCATCTTTTTTATTATATCAGTACAAATGAGTCCTGAGCACAAATGAGGTTCTAGGCCCTACTACAATATGAATTATAATAAGAAATTATGGTGGAGTGTCATGTTTTAGCTTCTATTATTTTTATCTGTAAACAGAATTATTTTGAAGATTCTTGAAAATGCTTCTTTAGATTCCCAAAGAGTTAAGTATGGTAAAGAATCATGCAGGTCTGTAGGCTCTCTGCCACTTGAATTGCAGGACAGCGTTATAACGATGAGTCAAACACCTACCAGATGTCTGCTAGAGTGTTTCATTTCCAAGATACATGGCTGCTGGTTTCACAAGAACGTGGAGCAGAGTCTACCCTAATATATGTGATTTGTCCAAAAAGTTTGCAGGTGTTTCAATTTGTACTGAAGCTAGGGAACTCAGAAATGAGACATAGCTGCTGAGGTAATGCTTTCTCTCAACAACTGGTGAGAAGGCAATATGATGCTATCCATGTTAAATAGCAGGCAGCTAGGTAGCCAGTTTGTCATATAAATGAAAACCAACCTTCAGGCCATACCATACCTTCCTGCAGTAAATCCCAAAGAAGACCCACAAAACAACATGAGCTGCTATCCATACCCCTCTCAAAGTGGGGGAGGGGCTAATGGGCAAGCAATTGTAGGGACCTCCTACAAGTCCTGTGGATCCCTGAAACTCCATGCTGCTTTGATGGTCCTCTGTCCACTCTGGCATGCACCATTGGCTGCTTCCTTCAGCAGCTGCACAGTAACGACTGTGGGGATGACCCAAAGGGAGTTCATGTTGCTGCTGTGTAGTTATTCACTCAATATCCATGGGGTTTAGAGGAGCAGAGAGCAGCTGTGACCCCACCTTCAAATTTCTGTGGTGCTTGATTCCTGTGGAACTCAGGTGAAGGGGCTTCCTGACTTCTATATTGTCCATCAGGTTTTGTCCTAAGCTGGCTAAAATGGAGGTGGGCATAGGAGTTGTTTCTACCTTATCATTAAGTAGCCTTTTCTTTGAGTCCCCTCCTGCCACCCCTTCCGTGCAGTAAAGTTCCATCGAAGTCAGTGGGAGTTCCCCAATATAGATCGGTCGCAAGATGAGGGAGGGAGTGGGGGGGCCAGATTTGAGTCAAGTCTCAGATGAGTTTTGAGTATCTCCCCTGGGGATGGGTGAGCCTCAGGAGGCTTAGAGGTGCTGTTCAGGTTGGATAAGCATTATAAAGTTAGATGCTTATCAAACCTCCTTCAAACTCTTTGAGTCTGAAGAACTGCTCTGGTTGTCAAAGTAGTTCTGCTTTTGGAGAGACCATGAGAACAGGATGTGCAGACTCAAGGATGGAAAAAATATGTTGGGTGATGGCTCAGAATGATTCTCACTTTATGCAAACCAGTGCATCCTCTCTATCCTATCTGTATGTCTGACATGTTGGAAGTGCTGGGTCTGCTGCATAATATCTGACCTCCAGCTTATACAATGGGGTCTTATTAAAACAGTCTTGTTAGTGGGAAAACAAAAGTTGAGGGGTGGGTAGCATGGAGAGGGAAAGGGACTGTCTCAGCAGTATTATACCACCATCTTGTAACAACCCCCAGCCTGTCCCATGCTCTACTATGCATAGGTGCTGGAATTAGGGGTGCTGGGGGTGCTGACACTCCCCCTGGCTTGAAGTGGTTTCCATCATATAAAGAGTTTAGTTTGGTTCAATGGCTCTCAGAACCTCCATGGTACAAATTGTTCCAGCACCTCTGCTACAACCAAATCTTACACATGATGATATCTCTTTGAGTATTTCCTACACAGTACGCTTACTCTAAAGAACCAAACAGGGTGTGTGACTGCTAATGGAGGAGAAGAGTCTGGGAACATGGCAGGTATGTGGTATGCTGCTTCAGGATACTCTGTGACATGACCTCCTCAGACTGGTTTCACGAATAGAGATAGGGTTAGAGACATGGATACCTTATGTTCCCCAAGTGGAGAGCCCTTCCCAGGGGCATTCAGGGCACCTGCTCTGTGGCGGCTGGGTTAGTTTTAGTCTCTGATGAGGTTTCCATAGGAAGCAGCATTACTTGTGGAGGGGATGTGCTGGTTTTGTGTCTCACTTGTCTTCTGCATCCACACTGCCTTCCTGACCAGATCTTCCTCTTTTGGGCCTTCTGATAGAAGGGAGTCAGCAGCCTGTTTCTCCCTCCTGGCAAACTCCTCCCTTCTGCAGCCCTGGGCCTGTGCTGAATGTGTCCCAAAGGACCCTTCAGCCATTCAAAGTAAATTCTTATTGCCCTATAGGCCACAGCTACTGTGTAATGTCCCCTATCACTACATTTCATTCAGTGCAATGACTTCAGGGGCACCGTTTTCAATTCCCTCTACAGAGCCAGAATTAATATTAAGCGTATGCAGCATTAGAGCAAGGCAGAGCTTTAAGTGTCCACAAAGAGCGTGAATATTTCAACATAATGTACTGTGCCCTAAAAACAAATACTGCTAAAAGTACCACTCCTGCTTTAGCTGCAAATTTCAGCCTGTCTGAGCTGCAGCAATAGAGTAATAATTCTCTATTGATATTTGTGTCCCTTAACATTGCACCAAGATGACCACTTCATTAATTTGACAGTAACTGTATGTAATACAGCACATCCTTGACTGTATATAATTATAGCCTTGCCCAATGGAAAGTACTGTATAAGGGCTTTCCATATTGTCATTATATGCCAGAATCTGAAGGGTTTATAGGTGAGATTTTAGAATGTGGGTTAGCCCCAGATCCTTAAAGGTATTTAGGTGCCTAACTCCCACTGAAATCAAGGGGACTTAGCAGATCTGGGTCTGAGGCTCCTGTGGTCCACTGACTTGCCATGAGACTTAGGCTCTGAAAATGCCCAAGTAGCTTTTGGGGGAGAGGGGAAAAGGGACTTGGCTCCTAAATCACATAGGCAATCTTGAAAATCCCACCCTATAACTGGCAATGAATAAACCTGTTTTGATATAACAGGACCCTAGCTGCAGCTATAGGATGAAACTGCAGCCTACAAGGGGTAGTGTGGGGCAACACCACTATAGAGGGAGTCTTGCAAAGGATTGTTCTTCAGGTCTCTGAGGGACTGTGTGGTTTGCCCCTGCTTGCTATGCTTGCCAGTTCATGGGCCAATGTAGAGAGACAGGAATGGAGGCTGAGACACCCACCATTCATTGTCCATGTCCTAACCACAGGGCCGAATGGAGGGAGCAGTCCCTGCCCTTCTCCAACTACAAAGACTGCAGTTGTGGCTGGTGCTAATCTGAGCTACACAAGGGATAGGAGAAGACTCCTTGTGCCTCTTCCCTGTGTGTCTGTACATGAGCCAGCCATGATCTCGCCTTTTGAAGGGCAGGTGAGTGTTCTGGGCCAGCCTTCTCTGCCACTTGTAGGGGTGGAGAGGGGAGGCTTGTTTTAGAGTTTCTGTTTGGACCCATCTCTGGGTATTGTGGGAATGCATATGGGTAAAATGCTGGCCCTGCTGAAGTCAGTGACCAAACTTCCATTGATATCAACTGGGGCTGGGATTTCACCCTGTTTGTGTGTCCTGTACAGAGCTCACAGACATAGAAGATGCCATCATGATGTTTGCGACAGCTTATTCTTGAGTATCTTGTGCAATCTTTTCATGATGCGTGCCATGGGCTTTCCACGACTTCCCTTGGGTGACTACCCTGTGACCTAACAGATCTTGCAGCTAAGAAGTTTTTCATGTTAGGAAAAATTTCCTGAGGCTTAGCTTACATTTTTCTTTGTTCTTTTTCATCTCCTTATTGGTAGCTTTGTCCCTCTCCGCACGGTATCTATTAAAGATGGGATCAAAGCAGCAAGAAGTAGACCTGACTTTCTAACTCTAAGTTCCATGGTCAGGGTCTTTCAATCGAGGCCTTTAGTTTACGTCCTTCAGATCAGACCCCTCCAATCCTTTTTACTGGATACATACATATTCTTGAAGAAATAAGTTTGAGTGGGAAGGGAGGAAAGCTTATCAAAGACATCCAGTTATAATCAATTGCTCTTGCCATTTGACTCAGTTTTTAGATAAATAGAAGGATTATAAGTTGCTTGCAGGAAACACAGAGTATGCAATGTACGATTCTGAACATTCTGTGATGTGGTCTAATGACTTAACAAAGCACAGGGAAACCTGTGGAAAATGTTAGCAAAATCTGTCAGGATGTTTGTCTTAAAAGCTGATCTGGATGAGCTCATATCTTCCAGCATTTCAGAAAGAGACAAATGTTAGGCACTGGTTGAGCTGGGTAAGTGAGCTAGCTAGCATGAGACTGGGATATAAAGCAAGGATTTTCAGAATAAATTTTGGGCCTCAGGGTGCAGCCACGAACTCTTGCTGGTGGCTGCTCTGACAATTTTTCCTAAAATACTTTGTTAAATTTAGGAAAAACAAATATGCTAGCTAATAAGTCTGTTGTGAAAAGCAATATTAACAAACATACAATTATCACTTTTCACAGCAGCCTTGCTTAGCTCTGGCGATCCTGGGGACAAATTAAGCCCTGGATAGGGGGGATCAATGGAGGACAGGGGCAATGGGGTGGATTGGTGGGGAGCAGGGGAGGCAATGGGGGGGCTGGAGCCCGTGCCTGGCAGATAGAGCCTGAGGCATGCAGCCAGAGCCTGGGGCTGGACCCTGAAGTTCCAGAGCCAGATCTTGCCATCCCACCAGGGCTGAAGCCCAGGGCCTGAGCCACCCTGGGAAAGGTGGGGAACTCATCGGCTACCTGCTCCTCCAGCGTTGTGCCCTAGGTGTCTCCAGAGGGGGCAGAGCCCAACTGCTGCTGGCAGCCCCAGCAAGCAACACCAAGAGGGTGCATCCAGGAGTAACAGGGAGGGGGAAGGGCTGCTGCTTCCCCCCCCCCCACCAATCACAGGCCAGGAGGGTGTGGCCTCAAGAAAAGCCCCTGGTGGCTGCCTTTGGGAACTGCTGACTTAAAGCACACTAGAATGCCTTGCAGTAGCTATGGAAGGGAGGGAGATTTAGAGTAGGCAGATACAGGAAGACAGCCTCTGTTGGCAGTGCCAAAGAGCAGACATCACTGGGTATCCAGTATATGTATTGACCTAAAACTGGTACCAGACCTGACCGGGCGGGGGGTGGGAGGAGACAGAATGGGTACAATTGAAGGGTGCAAGTTATGCAGAAAATTGCCTCTTTCTGCTGCTCTGAAACAACCTACACAAAGCATAAATTGGCAGACAACTGCCAAGTGCTAATGGAAGAGGAGCTGAACATATGAGGGCAGTTTTCCTTCTATAAAAGAGCAGTAGGACACAACCAGTGACCAGGAAAACAACACAGTCAGGCCAAGAACTCAGCATGCAAGCACATGGTGAGGCACAGCCATGCCGTGACTTAGAGGACAAGTTCCAAAGTCTCTGGGGGTAGGACGAGGAGGGTAACTTCCATCAGGGGATTCTTCTCTGACCCTTATTGCAACATACACCCTGCCTCCATATTATGGCCTTAGCAGATAATGCACAAGGGGATAAGGAAACAAAATGCAATCCAATAACCGTAACTTAATAATGTCATGCAGAGGTCAGCTTGCTGTCTTTTTATTTAGACGAGCCCTCCCCTGCCTTGGCTTCTGATTAATGCTGAAGATGACTGTGAAGTGTGCTGAAACAGGACGCTGGCACAGACTGCTTTCAGAAGCAGGAAACCACTCCCTTTATCCTTGCTCGATCTCTTGGAGTGAAAATATTTGCAGGGCCCTTGTCAGGCAGCAAGAACCCTTGCGAGAAAGAAAAGCAACATTAACAAGCAGACAAAGATGAAACTTTTTTGCCGTCATCACATTTTCTGTGGGGGGACCAGGACTTAGGGACACGAGAAGGTGGTTTTTAGACTGCATTTGCACTACAGATGTGCATTTCCCTCGATTTGCTGCGTCCTGGACTTTATTTGGCTAGTATTTTTTTTAATTCAACGTTGGGTTTAAATTTAAAGACAGCAAATCCAAATCAGTCACCCTCACAGTCTGTTCTGAATGATCAGGATACAGAAGACAAATGAATGAGAATCAGCATGATGTAATGTGGCATAGCTAAGCCGAAATCAGTGGCTCAGTTAAATAACATGGCACTTTACCAGGATCTTATTCGCTTTAATACAGCAATCTGATTTTATATATCATTCCTTATCACCAAACTCTCTGTATTCAGTGGTACTCTGGATTTACACTGAGCTGAATCCAAGTGACTCCATTGAAGTCAAAGTCCAGTACGTTTTCTTTAGTGAATGAGTCAGCTCCTACTCTCATATACATTAGTATAAATCCAAAATAACTCCTCCAGCGTCAGTACAATTACTCCTGCTTTATGGAGATGGCTTTGCCCCATTTTGTACATATGTTTTCATGATGCATTACATATTGCAAGGTACCTCTGGTGTTTAAAAATGAAATCCAGAATGTAAAGGGCCTGATTCTCACTTACTGACTCCTTTGTACTGCCAGAATGGTGTGACTAGGCCTTAGTGTAAATGAAATTAGGCCCCAAGTAGTTTGATTTCCTAATTGACCAGGAAGCCCTGGTGAGGTTAAAGATGAGATTTTTTTTTTCTTCAAAAGCCCTAAGAGGATTTCTTTGATTCCATGCTGAACTGGAGGCTAACCTCCCTTAGGTAAGTTAGAAAATACCACCCTAAATGGGTTAAGTTAAGGTCCATACAAAGTAACATGCAAGTTTTTATTACTGGGCTTGGGTTTGTCCTCTTCAGCCATGAACCATTCCTAGCCATGCTTGTTTTCACTAGGTCAGGAAAAAAAAAAGCTATAGGATTATTGTGAAAATACTGTCTACAGTACAGTGGAGCTGACATTTTTTCAGTTTCTCCAGTGTTAATATTTGTATGCCATACTCTGGAATATGACACTTAAATCATGCATTTTGTGTTTTTTCAGCTGAACAAGGTAGATGCCCTCTAGTTCTTGTATGAAAGAGGCAGGGCTGGCTGCTCCCTGCACACCCATCAATTTATTTCCATCAGCTGGCTAGAAAATACTCCGCTCCCTGTTAGGGATTGAACACAATGCATCAGAACCATCATGGCCCAACCCCTGCCAGCTGCAAAGTGTAGCTCCGGAACTTTCATGTGGCTGAACTGTAGCCTGCTCCTCATCTCGCAGACCAGGGGTATAAGCAAAGCACCCAAACTGTATATTAACTTCAAATGTTTCCAAAGCTCTGGCTTCTTTACAAAAGAGCATCTGCTCTCATTCCTCAGCAAGGCAAGATTCCAGTGGTAACAAATGTATATACTGTATATGGCAATGTTTAAATCGGTGCCAAACCTTTCTCCGATGGAATCTTCTGAATCCTACTGCCTGGCTGTTTTGTCCATAGTGGCTGCTACTGACTCACTATACTGAGGCTTGGTCGTCCCCTCCCCCATGGCCAGGAAGGTACTTTTCAGACATTGTAACACAGCTTCCTCGCCCCCCAGAGCGTATTACCCATATATTTGCAAATACATTGTCTGTTTCCCCTCAAAGAGCAAGTGAACATCATCTTTCACTGACCACACTGCTACCCATATCACATCCTGCACAGGTCACGTGACAGACCACTTACTTACAAAGGAATAAACCGTAGCATGCAGCTTACAATGTTGTTACAGAAAAGTGGTCTAGCATCAGAAATAATGGGCCAGATCATCAGCTGGTGTAAACTGATTTCCGTGAAACTCTGCTGATTTGCACTGACGGAGGATCTGGTCCACACAAGTCTAAGATAATGTACTGAGCTGCAGCCAGAGACCCACAGTAGGTTCACAACTTTCTTTTCTTTCAGTGTTAGGGCACTGCATGGAACAGGATGGACATAACCAGTTTCACACTTTTTCTCAGTCAGTTTTTTTTTTCCAATAGGTGACCTTTCACTTTTTGTGCTCTAGGACTCTGATGTGACAGGGATGAATGACACAATACTGTGCTTCAGATGTCTTCCAGTTTTCCCTGTACCACTGGATGCATTATCGATCATGCTATCTCTATCCCCTAGTCCACTGTGTTTGGGTAGGGTATTTACATATGAACTATGAGAGAGGTGTTGAGTCAGTGACCTAAATAATATGGAGTGTATTAAAATCAACAACTACATCAAAACCTAGTACATTTTTTTAAAAAAGTGATGCTTTAATTGAGGTACATTGTGGACATTCCCAATGGCAGCAGAAACTCAAAGATGGGACCCACCATTCTGGGAGTCATCAACCATACTGGCTGAAAGATGGTGATAAGAAGAGGTGACCATACACCGGTAGCATATACACTGAGTAATTTGTGCTAGTCTGTCATTTAGGGGGAGTTATGGGGACCTACCTATTACACAAGTAGGTGAAGGAGAGTGGCAAAGGGACTTGGAAAAAGCCACACCGACTTTGGGAAAACTGCAAAGAGCTAGAGGGAAAGCCTGAGACAACATCCAGGACCAGAGTAGCATTGGGTTAGCAACCAGTTTGAGGTTGGGAAAACTTCTACAGGTTGGACAGAAGCCATGGCAGCTTGAATCAATTAAAAAAGCATGTGCAAGTGTGGTGGGGTTTGGGAGTGAAGGGATTTTTGCACATCATCGGTTAGTTGTGCCCTAAGTCACTGTCCTTAAATAAGAGTTGGCCTGTACACAGACTGGATTATAAGTGGATATATACAGTAATCATCAGAGACAATACAACCATGCAAACAGGCAGCAAGTTATATGGGCCTGTGGTGTCCGTGCTCCACCAATATTCAGAAAGATTAATTTTGCACTGAACCATTTTGACAGAAAAACCCAGAACTCTTGAACCCGGTGAATCATAGTTTAGAGAATTGTCACTCCTGTTAAATGCATTCATGGTCCCAGCTCCACCAATGTTTGGGGCTCCGCTGCCAGCCAGGCCTGGTCCCCTGCCCACACCCATCTCCAGCTGTGTCCCCAGCCTCGGCCCCCTTACCTCTGTCCATCTAGCCCCTCCCAGAGACATGGCCTTTCTCCCGTTCGTGTGGGGGGGCGGGAAATTGACCTGTTCTGGGCACCAGCAAAAGTTATAGAAACCTGGCACCCATGTCTATGCAGGTGGCTTCTGTGCCATATGTATCCTTAAATGGCCTCAGTACTGTATAACTGAGGATTTTCCCATAACGTCTGTTAATTTCCTATATGTAATAAGGAAAACTAATAAATATGAATTTTCACTCTGTATTCCAGTTTTTGACTTTTGTGATTTGTTACACTGAGGGCAGACTTTGAACTTACATTCATTTTCTGAGGAGGTGTGGATTAGGTGCTAACAACCAGCCCCATGGCTTTCAGCATCTTCCATAAACTTCTTCCCCAGCTGTTGTTCAGTAAGCACGCTTTCTACAGCTGTATGGTCTTCTTTGATCAAATAGCAGGGAAGAAACTATTTTCTGACTTTTTTTTCCCCCCAGATACTATAGTTATCTCCTTTGTTAGTTTTCATGGCAGTTCAAACAAAACTGTTCAGCTTCCTCCATGTCAAATATTAACCTGCAAAAAATTCTTGAGATGTAAACTGGGAACGACTATTCGTTCTTCATGTAACGCATGAGTCATAAAAATGAATTGCAAAGGCTTGCCAGTACTGTCTGCTAAAGCTGGTCAGAAAATAGGGGGTTTTCCCTGGAAATGCTTCAATTTTGGCAAAAAATGGAAAGCTGAAAAATTTCAGCCAAAAACATTTTGGTTTCAAACTGAAATTTTGGATTTGGAAATTCTGCCATGATGTCTCATTTTCCCCCATTCTCTTCCAGAAGCTCTCAGGCCAGACTACAGCTTCCACGATCTCCCCTTTTGCTGACCCACTGCATGCCTCATAGGATTTACTAGTTGTGATGATTATAGGTGATGTAGTCTGTCTGGGCTCCTCAGCCCACAGAAGAGAATTGAGATATAAGGTACCCAAACTACATCTCCCAAAATGCACCATGCCAGTTCTTTCAAATCAACATTGGTTTTGTGTCAAAAACTGAAATCTTTTCGGTTGTTGAGTATTTCTTTTGATACAATCTAATTTTACCACAAAAAGCAAGCAGTTTTCACAAATATTAGTCAAAAACCTAATTTTCCGGGGGGAGGGGGAAGTTTTTTAATGAATTAGCTCCATAATGTACATCAAGAAAGGACATCTAGATAGTTTCTGGCCTTCTTCTGGAAAAGCACTGAATTAGCAATGCTCTGTCATCTTCTTAGCTTTGACATTCCAACTGCTGTTTTCTTTCTGTTTCCCTCTGACATTTAAACCCCCCTGATGTCATGTAATCTCTGTAACCAATGTTCCCTTCATGATGGGTTCTAAAAATAGAATGAAAGAGACTAGAATTATGAAGCTGGCCAAAATGTTTCTGTACTACTCTTCAGGTTGATGATCCAATACAACTACTATTCTGTACTCTTCAGGTTGATGATCCAATACAACTTCCTCTGTTCTTCTGGTTTGAAAGTAAAATAGACAGTCAGCCCCAAGTTGTAAAAAGTGAATACAGGCACCAAGCTAAGATGACAGATAAATTTATGAGAAGTGGTACATCATGGACACATGTGCTTCTCCTTTCCCATGTGGTGCACCACATGGGTATATATACCACACAAATGGCATCCACAATGACTAGAGGTGACTGGGTATTGTCATTCATCCACTGGAACACAGAGCTGGAACTCTATGGGGATGATCCAAAGACCAGGGCCGCCCAGAGGATTCAGGTGGCCTGAGGCAAAGCAATTTCGGGGGTCCCTTCCATAAAAAAAGAAGTTGCAATACTATAGAATACTATATTGTCGTGGGGGCCTCTGCGGGGCACAGCACCTGGGGCAAATTGCCCCACTTGCCCCCCCCCCCCCGAGCGGCCCTTCCAAAGACCACTGAGATCAATGGAAAGACTCCTTTTGATGTCAGTGGGCTTTGGAAAAGGCCTCGTGTCCTGGGCAGTCAAATATATGAGAAATTGTCTAATTTACTTGATATATTCTATCACAACATATCAATATCAAATTGATAATTTCTAACACCATGATCCTTATCTCATTAACGTCACAAGACAGACTTCTGTTGACTGGAGCTGAATTAGGCTCCAAATTGCCTTTTCCACAATCATAAACCAGGTCTCCTGGACTTAGTCTTGGGTCCTTCCCTGCACCCCCCTCCTCTGCTCTGGAATTTGCTGTAGTGTGGCGTGAAAGCTCATGAGCTGCAGTGGTACTGCATGGACAGAACTGACAGATGTGACGGAGACAAATCATTCTCATAATATAAATACAGCACATCCTGTCCCAGTTCTTATTACCCAGAGTTGTATTCCTTATCTTAAACTTTCTTATTTTTAAATGTAAGGCCTGATATTTTGTAGCCAGTTAATTAAAAAGGGTGGGGGGGGGAGAGACTTTGAAATCTTCTGTTTGTTACAAATTTGTCATCTCCAGAGTTCTCAATCTAACCAAACCAAACACAAATGAAAAATTCACTATAAAGAAGTGTCAAAGGTGCTGGAAAAATGTTAGCCGTTTTGTGAACAATGATAAACAGTGCTGGTTCCTTCAGTGTACTTAGGACTAATTGTAAATGTTTGGGTTGGGCCGTTATTGGTACCTGAATTAGACATGTGCTGAGCAATTTATTTCTTACATTTTCACTGCACGTGGGCTTGTCAGATTAGGCTGCACTAGACTATTCATTACACCATGGCCATGATACCAGGTAATCCCCTAAATAGAACTGCATCCGTCTTGGAACTAGGAAAGTTGAATTGGGGGTAGAGGTAGGGGGAGAGTTGAATGATCTTGTGTGCTAGGAGGAAGGCAAAATGCACTGTTGTTTCAAACAGAAGAAAGGACGTGACAGACCTAAGTTATTTGGCACATAGTAAGAGAACTGTCCATTTTAAGCCTTGGACAAGATTTCTTATGTATAGTCTACATTTGCGTGTTGGTAGACTGCAGGGGCGGCTCTAGACATTTCGCAGCCCCAAGCACGCTGGTCCCTCGGCTCTGGTGGACCTCCCGCAGGCAAGCCTGCGGTGGGTCCCCTGGTCCCACGGCTCCAGTGGACCCTCCACAGGCACGCCTGCGAGAGGTCCACTGGAGCCGTGGGACCAGAGGACCCACCGCAGGCATGCTGCCAAAGGCATCCTGCCTGCCGCCCTCCCGGCGACTGGCAAAGCCCCCCCCCCCCCGCAGCATGCCACCCCAAGCACGTGCTTGGCGTGCTGGGGCCTGGAGCCGCCCCTGAGTAGACTTTAGATACATATGCTGGGTAAACACGCTATTCCCAATTAAAGTATCTATGATTTGAGCTGCATGCAGAGCCCATGCTGGCTAGAATATAGGTGCACACTAATGTTGGTTTTGCAAAGTATATAGGAGGATGCTTATCAGGTGTGGGCCAAAATGTGTTCCCAGTAAATAATGTATAGTGATTTAAGACACATCTTCCTATATTTAGGCATTATGGGGTGAGTTAAAATCATCAGCCCTAGCTCAATTTCCTCATATCCATATGTAATACAGTCAAATCTATAGTGTATAGTCTTTATCTGCACACTTAATCACAAACAGAAGAGTTATTTATAGGGATGGATTTTATTCTGAATGCAGTTTATGACTCATGCAATAAATAAAGGACTTCCAGAAATCTTGTCTCTTACAGTGAATATACTTTGGTCCCAAGATGTACCATTTACAAAAATATTACAGAGAGCTTTAGAACTGCTCTAAACTGATGCTGTTTCATGGAAATACTGATTCAGGGCCAAGTGCTTGTTTATATCAGATGGAGTTAGAAGGCTGAGAAGAGAATTAGAATACCGTGCAATTAGAATAATGCAGTGTGTGTGCGGCGGGAAGGGGGGGTTAGTTTATTAGAAAGCTTTAATTCTTTTATTTCTATGTAACATTTGTGGGTGAATAATATAAGCACTATTGAAACTAGAAGATTAGAGCCCTTAGCTACAGAACTGAACTCATGATCAGGCCCTCTTAGGGTCACTAAGGAAAGGCTGCAAACTCCTGCTTGGGGGATGGGGGAAAAACAAGCATGATTGTATGACCCATTAAAAGGAAAATAAGCTGTGTAGCGCATCAGGGAATAAGGTACACTCGAATAGGAGCACTGGTGTGTTGCCTCCAGGCCAAATTCTACCCTTTATTTACACTTGAAGTAAATGGGGAAGTCAGTGGGGTTTTCATCACTGCATTGCAGGCAGACTTTGCCCCCCTTGTGTGCACTGAGGGTAGCACTATGTGCTAGCAGTGTGCACTGTCCATGGATCACTGAAAATGAATGTGGTCAACAGAACCTCAGGCATGGCCAGAGGAAAAACCACAGCAAACACAATGGGGTCTTGGTCCATGACTGGAGCTCCTAAAGACTACCCCAATATTGACAATATATGTTCCTCCTGCCGCCAACGTGCGCTCACCAGAAATGCTAGAAGAGTGTAATTCCAAGTGCACTGGATCCAGTCAACATCGCTTGAGAGCAGTTGGCTGTGATTTCTGTGCTGTGGCCTGCATCTCTGTGAGGTACTCAACCATGCTCTGTGTGGGATGTTGCATTTGCATGCGATAATTTCTCAGGCCTAGCCATTCCAGCAGTGCTGTGACAAAGATGCACCTCCCACTGTATGTCTCAGAGCGCTTCTCTCCGTCTATGCTGCCTAGATGCAAATGTTATTCCCTTCCAGGCTGTGATGTGTGCATTGGTGAGCCAATGTTCTCTCTACATGCTGCGTGGGCTGACAGCAATTTACTGATAACACTTTTAAATCAGCAGCTTATTATTTAGTATTTCTCAGTGCTAGAGGTGTACATAGCATTTTACAGACATAGATGAAGAAATGGTGCCTGGGTGTTACTGTCAATAGAGTGCATGCAGGCTCTTACTGCCACTATCCTTGCTGGGCTTTGCGGATCCTGTTTGCTAGGTTTCCAATACGACTTTAAAAAATGCAGTGAACTTCAAGTATTGACTTGCCTGCCTTAGTGCTGGACCCATTTTGGGGATAAATAAACTCTGACAGCTGCTGTGCAAGCTTCTCCAGCTCTTCTAACCAGGGCACCTCAGCCCTCTGTGAAAGGGACTGCCTTCAAAGGGTGAGAGGGTAATTCAATCTTCTTGCTTCTTGGTTTTTATGCAAAAAGTGAGAATACAGGTGATTGTGTGTCTCAGCTGAGGTGGTGGTTGTGAGATAAACAGCATCTCCACTCTTCTGACACCACCTACTAAGTTCTCAAGGGCCATCACCCAGCCTTCCGAAAGACTCAAGCTGGATTTGAACCAGTGACACACACTACTGCTTTTTAAAATACTCTAGTATTTCCCTCATTCTAAATAGAAGAGGAATCTTGAACAACTTTGAACATCATCCCTGATCCTCAATAGCAAATTATGGGTCAGATTGCGCATCTCATAATCCCAGTAGTGAGCAGTAACCTGCACAAGTAGTTCCATTCTCTTCCATGGAATTACTCATCCAAGTCACTGCTTACCAATGGAACTAAGAGGTTCACAATCTGGCCCTTTGGAGCTGACAGCACTTTTTCTAGGAGAGTAAGAAGATTTTACATGTTCTTTTATCTAGTTGCCCTAGTAGTGAGAAGGACCATTAATTGGAACCATGAACTCTGAAAAGAGTAAAAATCAAAGATGACCCAAGAGCCTGCAGGCATAAAAGCATCTACTGAATTGCCAACCCTGTTTCATGAAATGGAGCAGCACAAAGACAAAGTTCAGGTACAGATTTATACATACCAACAACACTGGCCATCAAACAGTTTACATAACACACTGTAAATTGAAAGATAGAAAGCATGGCTTGTGTAAGCATTTCATAGGGATTTAGGATAAAAAAAAAAGTCCTACTATAACACTTTGCCTTTCTATAGTGCCTAAGGGTGCCAGTACGCTTTAGAAACATTAATCACCTACTGCTGTCCTCACCCCACCCCTGTGAAATGGGAAAAAGTTGTTACTCTCCACTTCCATGGCTACAAAGTGGGGATAAGTGACTTGCCTAAGGACACAGAAAATCTGTGGAAGAGATAGGACTAGACCTCAGATTTGCTAATGCTTAGTTCTGCACCTTAAAAACAGGTTCTTCATCCCAGACACACCCATCAAGACCTTTCTTTTTTGTAACAGGGTGACTGTCCCCAGTAAGGATAGCAGGGGCCAAGAGTCAGTTAATCCCTGGTCCACAGTGAGTGTCTCTCTGTAAGGTTCCTGGGAATTTTGGAGTAGATGAAGACCTTGGGAAAGCAGAGCTAGGTGTTGGGAGAGAGGGAAATGGTCCCAGGGGATCAGTCAGTGCTTAGGGAAAACCAAGGCTACTGTTTCTTTAAGGGCCCAGGACCAGGAGCCTGGTAGTGCAGGGTCAGAGCAGGGGTCCTCACTCTTTCAGTCAACTGGGATGAGCCCTGGGAAGAAGGGCAGTATATATGCTTCCTCAGACCTCATAAAAAGGAGGCAAGGAGTTAAGTAAAGAAGAGCTAATTAGGAAAAGCACTTCAAAGGGCCAATGAAACAAGGAGGGCTGTGGGAGTCCTGAAGCAGGGAGAAAAAAGTTTGGATGTGTGGGGCTAAAGAAGATATCTGTACCCCATATAACAGGTAATAAGTCAGACTCCATGAAAGGGGGATTTTGTTCTCAGTACTGGGGTCTGGAAGTCAATTATTTCAGAGAATCCCAAGGGACCTATCTGTAGGGCTATCCTGGGACATGAGGGGGTTCTCTGGAAACAATGATCATGTTGCACTTTGCAAATACAGGATATAGTCTCCTGCTGCACTGATGCTCTACTTGATGTTAGCAAGAAGGCAGCTGCCTGAGAGAGCTTATCTTATGTGGTATGTTTCTTTTAACACTTTAGTGTTGTGTGCAAAGGAGACTCAGGAATGTTGACTAATTGTGCCTCTTCCAGTCATAAGGGATTCACGTGACAAAATGCACACAAGACATGAGATACTTTCAACACATGCCTGGGTCCCCTACTGGTTTAAGTCAGTGGATTCCTGAGTTTTCTCCTTAATGGATTTGATGACTGCACAGATCCACAATAGTAAATAAAAAATGTCACTTGATATATTACAAGTAAACCAAGGGCTGGATTTTGCCATCATTTATAATCCTTTTGGCATCCATTAAAGTTGAGCAACATGCAACTGGTAGGATAATTGGGCCCCAGAAGTGTGCAGTGTTAACCCATACCCCAACCTCAAGCAGATGACTTCAATCCCATTGAGTTTAATGGGACTACTCGTGTGCTTAGGGTTAAGCATGTGCTTAAGTGTCTTGTTGGAAGCTGGCCCTAGTTTGTACTAGGAAAACTACCAAGTAAAGATCTTTCAATGTTTCTGCTTAGACAGCTGTGGTGTTTAGATGTGCTTGTAATTATTAGAACTGGGAGCACTGGCTGTTGGGAGTCTGAAAGGACAGGAAACAGGAAGGAGGGGAGAGGAGTTGAGGAGGCGGAGTGAGAGTTATAGAGAGTGCAGCAGCAGCTTGGTACAGAGGTTTCCACTGTAAAAATAAAGTCCTGTTGAAGTTGTTAGTACCTTGCTTGGTTGATACAACAACAGTGTGTGTATGTCCTCACAACTGGGCATATGAAGGGAGCTGGGGCTAATGCTTAGAGCCATAGATTGTGAGTCAGGAGACCTGGGCCCAGAACCTTGGCTACCACCAGTGCAGCTCAGGAAGTGGGGGTCCAAAGTGGCCTCTGTGTATCCCTCCATCTGGACTCTGCTCTCCAGGCTAGTCCCTGGCAGGTCTGAGCAGCCTGAAAGGTACTAGCTGCCAATGACCATAACGAGTTTTTATGGCAGTTGGGAATCAGCAAGGTGTAGAGATGATGCCTTTAGTCATGGCTCTTCTGCAGGCAGAAGTGAGTAGATAATCAATAATCACTCTAGGGCAGTGTTCCCCAAACTTGGGATGCCGCTTGTGTAGGGGAAGCCCCTGGCGGGCTGGGCCTGTTTGTTTACCTGCCCTGTCTGCAGGTTCGGCTGAATGTGGCTCCCACTGGCTGCAGTTCACTGCTCCAGGCCAATGGGAGCTGCTGGAAGTGGTACAGGCTGAGGGACGTACTGGCTGCCGCTTCCAGCAGCTCCCATTGGCCTCCAGCGGCGAAACACTGCCAATGGGAGCCGCGATCGGCCAGACCTGTGGACGTGGCAGGTAAACAAACTGGCCCGTCCCGTCAGGGGCTTTCCCTACACAAGCGGCATCCCAAGTTTGGGAAACACTGCTCTAGGAAGCAGTTACTCACCCAAGTCTCATTGGCTTAATTAGTGTAGGGGCTGCAATTCTGATTCTACCCCATGTTGGATTTTCCTACATTTGGGTGACCCCAAACCCAACTACACCAGGTCTAGGGCCATAATCTGCTGCTGGTGTGATGTAAAGCAGCTGTACAGGAGCAAAAGCTCTGGATCCTGGGTTAAATCCCCAGCTCTGCCACTGGTTTGCTGTATGACCTTGGATGAGTCCTTCTGCCAGGGACAACACTTACCTGCCTCACTGGTTCAATTAATGAATATTTGTGGAACACATAGCAAGTATATAGTATCTGTAAATGAAGAATCTAAGTAGTGTGATTGTACATTAAAATCTATCTGTATAAGGTCAGCACAGGACAGAGTCCTTGGTGAATATCTTTGTGTCCAGGTTTCTAAACAGCATTACTGTTTACAGCAATGAATCATCATTAATAGGAAGAATTTAGAGGCGGCATGAATAAAGTGAATGCAGTGATATTACTTAAGCCTATTCAAGTACTGTATGACAGATAAAGTTAATGGTTTGGTTATATTTTCCTGTTACTTCGTGGAGGAAAATGCAATCTAACTAAATTAGCCCCTGGTTAAAATTCTATGGTAAGCTGATCACCACAGAGGTCAGGATAATCTTTCCTGCATGTACGTCATTATGCCACTGACAAACTATGCTGTGAGGGTTTTTCTTTGCTTTCTAGTGAGACATCAGGTATTAGCAGGTCACTACCAGAAGTAAGGTTTGTAAGTGAAACTCTTCTTAGCTTCAATGCACCCTTTGATAGTGTGGTTAGGAATTACTAGGGGACAGAGTTGGCACACAGAAAGAGTAAGAGAAGTGTGTATTTGTCCTGCTGTCCACTAAACCACACAGCAATGGTAAATGTAATACCACCTCCGTTAAAACTGTTGCTCCGGTTTGTCATCGTTCATTGTTCAAAATATAGCTGCTAAATGACAGGATGTGGGAAATTAAACATTTCTGACATCGTAATAGATTTTTTTTTAAAAGACATTTCCTGAAGAACGTAAATAACTTAGTTTAAAAATGGGCTCAGGAAAAAAAGCCTGCCTGAAAAATCTGATTGAAGAGAGCCAGTGTGGTCTGCTGTTTAGTGACCTGGATGGGACTCGGAAGACCTTTGTTCTATTCCTGGTTTTTGCCCTGACTTGCTTCCAGACCTTGGGCGAGCTGGTTCCTCACTTTGTGCCTGTTTTCCTTCTCACTCTAGGTCGGGCTATCTGTATTGCAAGCTCTTACTATGGATTTGTACAGCTCCTAGCACATTTGGGCCCTCATCCTGGTAAAAATAACAGAACCTAAAAGGTAAATGTGCTTCTGCACTGTTTTCTTTGCCTAAGCTACTACTCCTTTAAAGGCATGATCCAATGCCCCCTGAAGTTAATGAGTCCTTGGTTCAGACCTTAAATGCTCGGGGAGAGGGACAATTAATTAGAGACTAAAACAGAATTTGAGGGATAAGATTAAATCTCAGATCCTAAGGGCATCTGCAGAGAAGACCTGATTAAATAAATGATCTAGTTATCAGCCTAGATCCTCAAGCATGGCAAAGTTCTGACTGGAGGAGAGATGTGTGTGCAAAAGGTGACTTTAAGTTGTCTTTATGCCCCCTTGATCCTGAGGCTGCCTTGTGCTGATCCAGTCCCCACTCTCAAGTTAGAACAAGTCCACCATGCTCTGGCTGCTTATAGCCAAAAGGAGTTATTCACTGCACCTAGAGATCTCATCTACATTCCCTTTCACCTGGGCAAATCCTGTGGGCCAGATGTGGGGAGAGGAGCTGCTACGGTGTCTATCATTTAACTCCCACTATTTCACATTGATCTTAAATTTACATGTGGCATTATATGGCTCCAGTCCTTTAGTCTGTCATATATGTTAACAGTTTACAGTAGACAATATATAATTACAAATACACTCCTGTCTCTTCCTCTTAAGTAGAAATTGTTTTCTTTGGGTGAGCTGCACATGAAAGTAAATGGGTTTGGTGGGAAATTGATTCCATCCAAGTGCATCCATTAGTCTAGTCCCTGGACTCAAATAGCAGGCATGATCCCTGCACAATTGCCATGTGTTTGGGTGGGGGGTAGACCAAACAGCAAGCGTGAAAAATTGGGATGGGTTTGGCGGTAATAGGCACCTATATAAGACAAAGCCCCGAATATTGTGACTGTCCCTATAAAATGGGGACATCTGACCCAGTTGTAGTGTCATTAGCCCTTTTCTTGCCTGCCCCTAACTATCCCCCTTCTTCGTACAAATATTCCCTAAAGCTTGCCCTGGGGTATGTGGAGCTAGTATGAAATTTGCCCATGTGTCCTCTCCACAGTTACATGCAGTCCCCATCCCTCCAGCAAAGTGGAACTACTACGGTTCCACTGTATTGGGGCCTACTTCAACTTTAACTTCCTAGGTCAATTTCACCCCCATGATCACTGGACACACTCTTAGAATGCTTGGTGAAGAGCAATTAATTGCCATATTTCTCAGCTGTTCCCTGTTACAAGGGTTGTTCTGTCCTTTAGATCCAGAGTACATTCTCACAAGCCTAGTCCTGTGTCACTTTTGCTAGTTTAGGTTATTTGCTACATCAAAAATCGTGACTCACAAAACTCCATCGCCCTGGTCTCCCCAGTCAAGTGTCCTTTCTGGATTACCCTGAAGCATTTTATGTACCTGATAGAAATATCACACAACTCTCACACAGCTAATAAAATTTGATCTCATGCTGGAAATGTTTTGTGGGACTATCGCTGCTTAATATACTTCAGCAATTCACAGTCAGTGCTGTCACAATGAGCATCAGAGGTTCTGAAGAATGTCATTGGCTCAAGCAAGTTTGGTGTGTTATCAGAAACCCACACATAGAAGACGGGAACAAATGGATGTCTGATACAGTAAAAAATAATAGGCCACCAAAAGGCTGGTTGGCTTAGCTCTGATCCAGTCAGAACACTAATTGCTGAGGGGAGTACCAGCTACTGCTGTTTAAGAATGACAGCTGGAATACTGAATAAAATAAATAATGTAGCATGAGGCCATTCCAAGGTGTGCTTTCATAGGTTACTGGTGTGTAGTGAAACAAGACTAAAGACCTAGGGTGAAATTTCAGCCTCAGGGAAGTCAATGGAGCAACTCCAAGGGGGGCTGGGATAAAGCAGTCCTAGTGCTTTAAGCACCGGAGATCATGCGTGCACTGCAGTAGGTGAGCAAGCTCTTGCTACTAGTGTGTGGCTCATTAATGTTACATTTAATTAATAAAAATACTTGGAATACTGAAAAACAAAACAACCCCCCCACACACACAACTTTTGTGGCTGTCAATGCAACACATCCTTCTACTATGAAAAGTAGTTCCTATTAAAAGAATAAGAAAATGCATTTCTAACCTTTCCCTTTTAACTGTTTTGAATATATCAATTTTTTCTAAAGCTTTTTGATATCCTCACTGAGGCCCAACCAGACAACTGGTGTCCCAGGTAGGGTGACCACCTGTCCCGAATTGGGCAGGACAGTCCTGGCCTGCAGAGTTCAAGTTCTGGTCCCAGGCTGAATGACTCCAGGGCAGCATTAGTCCTGGGTTCCCTGTGGCGCCACTCTGCACCTACGTGAAGCTCAGATGTGGTATGAGCCTCTTCCCAGTGCGGGAAGGGCTGAGGTGGGCCTTAACCTACCCTTAGCCATGAGGTCTTTTCCCCCCAAGGCCCTGGCCAGGCCAGAAGCTGGAGCTGGGAAGTAGTAAGAGATGCCCAGGGAGGCTGGGCCACTGTGGGGGGCTCCAGACTCTCAATTTGCCCTGGGTAGTGTGCCCAGGGGGCAGGGACACTGGCTAGGGGGCTGCTCTCAGGCCCCTACCCCTGGCAGTGGATGGTCTGGGGCTTCCCACAGCGGCCTGGGGTCCCTGGGCCGCTCTTATCACTGCCCAGCTCCAGCTTCTGGCCTGGCTCTCTTTTACAGATGGCGAAACTCATGCATTGAGGTTAAATGGTTTGCCTTAGGCCACCTAAAGTCTTTTTCAGAAGTGGGATTAAGACTGAGGAGTTCCTGGCTCCTAGTTCTGTGTTCACACCACTAGATCCAAATAAAATAATTTGAATGGTGTAGTCACAGTGACATAAAAGCACCATTTAAGGTGTCAGCAACAGATAAGAATATATCCCAAACTGGCTGGGTTCCTGAGCTGGCAATTAATATGAAAATAATGTGCTAGAGATTAATTTAAAACATTTTGTACTTTTAAGCTTGTTTATTTTATATAATTATGTCAAATAACTTAGACTACATTATGAATCATGACATTTAAAATATTGAGTGTTTCTGCAACCAGATCCTGGCACCCTGAAATACTCCACTTATATCTCACTTCAAAGCCAAATGCTTCTTGTCAGATTAAAGCTCCAAAGGTGTGTGATATCCCATTGTACCACACCCTTTTTTGTAACAATGTTGAAATAAAACAAGTCAGGATTTGCCTAGCTGTTTTATGATGTACATCTGGGTTATAACTCCTGCCATAGAGTTTTGCTGTGACTGTAATTACAAGGTACTTCTTAGTATTTCTAGTTGAAAAGTAACAAACTGTGTTTTTCCATTTTAAAAACGTGGCTATTTACATATACTTTAAAAAAAAAGTATGTTAAATACCTTAGGAGCAAGATTAAAGTAACAAAATAAATTTGCTACCATGTCCTTAACTGAACTCATTGTGCCTAATTATTGCAGATGTTTTAGAACAGTGTGATCTTGCATTGCTGGGTGTGCTTGCAACAGAAGTTGCTTTAACATTAGCACGAACGCTGCCATGGTGTGCATTTGTCAGAATTTTGCATTTCAAAGACATATGATCATAATTCACAGACCACTAAAATGATAATCATTAACCTACTCTATTAAAAAAAGTTATTAATGTCCCCCGACAGAGAAAAATGTATTAACTCCCAGGATAAAATAACTTCAATTTGGCTTCCCTGCTTGCTCACCGTTCTTCCTCCCTTTTCCTACTCAGGTAGAGCACCGCACAATTGTTTAGGGGTCCGATCTTGAGATGTGTGGACAGTGTTCAGCATGTTCCAGGAGACACCGATCATGCAGGATTGAACCCCCAAGTAGGGTTTTCACTTTTTTTCTTAAAGCATCAGGAACTGGCCATTGCTGGAGGCTGAATGCAATGTGTAATGACCTGGTATGGAACCACATGGCAATTCCCCTGCCACCTCTTGACAGACAAATGATGGGGCTGGGAGTACCAAGGAAAAAATGTTTTGCTTCTTTAAACAGGAAAAAGATAAAATAGGGTGAAAGTGGCTTCCCCTTGTGAGAAAGGGAGTGGTGGGAGTCCTCAACTGACTCCCCACTCTTGTAGTCTCACACTTTCTTTAAAAGTATGTTAATCTGGCACTGGTTTAAGCAGCTCCTGCCAGTGTGTCCATGCACAAACACACCCACATCTGTATTTGCAACAACAACAAAATCCCTTAAAGATGTTGCTAGGTTTGTGGGTGATGGGTCAGCAGCTCAGGAACTGAGTTTGGTACTGGGCCCACTTTTTGGAAGGCTGATCAGTATCTTAACAACCCAGTAATAGATTCAATATTACAATGTTCAGGATTTGTAAAGTTTATGACCTGCCAACCCTGACAATGACCTTTAAGAACAGTGAGTGAAATTCACCCTTGCGCAGACATCCCAGCACAAGGCTTAGGCCCCACTTAAGGCTCACAGGAGACTGGGAATCATTAGCTAATTGTTACAAATGCACAATAAAAACATTTTAGGACAGTACTCCAAGAAATGCAGTCAGACTAGAAACCTGCACTTTTCAAATGACAGGAGGCAATCGGCCTTTGTCCTTGGGTCACACAATGTACCCACAGTGTATAGAGAACTGACCACTCACCTTATTATGTTGTTATTACTCTTACTACTTACCCAAGAAACCAGAAAAGTCTCTTAGATCTCTGTGTATATTTGTTTGACAAACAGCATATTATTTTGTGATGGAATCAGTTGTGCTCTGTAGATAGTCACATTATTTAAAATGCAAGCCGTTTACAAAATTAAGTGGAACAGCTTCATAGACTCAACATGTGAATATATATGTATGAAAAAATACTGTGTATATTTAAACTAGCTGCTTAAAAAAAAAAAGCCCTTCAGAACTTTTGGCACATGTCCAAGACGCATGTTAGAAAGAAAGCATAGGATGTTGGCTGTTTTTCAAACTATTTAAGGCATTACTTCTAAGCAATTGCTAAGTTAACTTAGAGGTATAGGTTTAGATCCCCAAAGGTGCTCAGCAGCACCAAAGCAAACTAGCATCTTGCCTCTTTGGCCCATAAAAATGGAATTCATTTTGTTGAGCTACAATTGGCATAAAAGGAGTCCTTCAAAAACTTGTTTTCTTTTTTGAACATGTGCGCAGTACAATGATACATATAGCACACAATTCTATAACTCATCCCATATATTTATTCCACAGGACTCTTTACATAAGCAAGGGCAAAATGCATGAACAAAGTTAACAGTATAGGGACCATTATTAGTATTTTTTTTTCCAGTGGCATAGATAGAAACTCTTACTCCAACCCATAGACCCCTTGTTGAATGATTAATACTAATTTTGCTCCCATTTAAGTCAATGATCAACTTCCGACAGATTTCCGTGGTGTAGAATTAAGTCTTCAGATTGGTAATGGTCTGCAAAATCGTTTTAGAATGAAATCACTATATAAATTTGCCATTGCTTTTTTTTTTAATTTGCTGGAAAATGTTAGTAAAACCACATATTACAGATAAATGCTATCCCAGAATTTTTTTTGAGTGGGATACACTCAATGCTTACCTGTCTCACAGGGCACTGGGAGGGTTAATTAATTTTTGTAAAGATGTAAAATGCCATGTAAGAAACCAGAATTATGACTGAAGTGCTTTGAAAATGGAAACCACTACATGAATGCCAAGTATTATTATTTGTGGAGCACTGACCATGTGCTTGGTACTGTACAAATACAGTGCCTGATATTGCTACTATTTGCTACAGGACATGGTAGTCACCACCATTCATAGTTCCAGCAGCAACTGCAGTGAGACTGCAGACAGATACCAAAGGGAGAACATTTTCCTATACAGTTTGGGAATTATGGAATTAATAAATCTAAAATTACAGTAGATACAACAAATATACAGTAGAACCTCAGAGATACGGACACCAGAGGAATGGACTTACCAGTCAACAAGACATGATGTGGAACTGGAAGGCCTCAATCAGGCAGCAGCACAGACAATAGGGGAGGTGAAGAAAAAAACAGGCAAATACTGTGCTGCCTTTGGATTTTATCCATAGGGATGGGGGAGGGTAGGGACAGCAGCCACAGGGTGGAGGGGGGTCAAGGCTCCCTGCAGTGGGTGGGGGTCAGAGCTTCTGACCTTCAGGAGCACAGGGCCTCAGGGCTTTAGATCAAGGTGGAGCTTTAGTGCTTTAGCCATGTGGCACTGTTCCCCGCAGGGAAGGCTGGGGCTTAGGGCTTTAGCTACCAGGGAAGCGCTGGTTTCAGTCCCAGCACTCCCGTCTCTAGCTTGAGCCCTGATCTTCTCCCCCTATCCCTCCCCCTGCTGAAGCCAGGACTGGAGCTGTGGAGAGCCCCAAGTCCCAGTGCCCCTGGCAGGGCTGATGCCAGGAACAGAGCAGTGGGGCTGAAGACGCAAGGCCCAGTGCTCCTCCCAGCTCTAAAGTGCTGAACCCCAGTGCTCCTGCCAGGCAGAAGCCCTGAGTCTCCTGTCTGGAGCCCCAAAGGTCAGAAGCCTCAACTCCCTTGTCCACCCCCACCCCCAACTGCAGCCCAAACCCCCTGTGTGGCTGAAGTCCATAATAACTATTTCTTCAGAGTTACGGACAACCTCAATTCCCAAGGTGCTTGTAACTCTGAGGTTCTACGGTATTGCAGTATAGTGCTCTGCAGAGTTTTCTTTTTGTCCTTCAAACCCCTGTAAAGCAATTTCCAATGTGTTGACCGTATCGGAATATGAAGGGATGTTGACTTGTTCTTCATCACCGTCACTTTTGGTATGTGATTTGTTTTCTGTCAGGAAAATCGTTTGTACAACTGGTCATTCATAAGATTGGTGTTTGTAAAATTGAGGTTCTACTGTAGTTGGAGAGAGACTGAAAGTGATGCACAACGCTACACTAAAGTGCTCAAAAATGAAAAGTGTATTGTTGTTCAGAGATGTGCTTGAACTATGGACCCAAACTTTATGAGATTTTGGATCTGGTTCCTGATGGAACCTTTGTGGTTTGGTCCTCTCTCTATTAACATGAGAGGGCTTGGAAAAACAATAGTGCTAAAGATTATTATTTAATTAAATGTGACGCTCCAAGTTCTACATATAACCCAATTCCATAAACCCTAAACACAGATTACTCATTTAACAACCCACCGTAAAGAATCTTCATTGACCAATTACCCACTATCTCTCAACATAGCCTCTCCTGGCAAACTGAGTTCAGTCGTATGCAGGGGCAAGAGCATTCCAAACTCATAGACTCATAATAGAAAGTACAGTTCCATATACCCCAGTCCTATTGAACTACAGCAGTAGTTCTCAAACTTTTGTACTAGTGAACCCTTTCACATAGGAAGCCTCTGAGAGTGACCCACCTTATAAATTAAAAACGTTTTTGAACACCATTATAAATGCTGGAGGCAAAGCGGGGTTTGGGGTGGAGACTGACAGCTCGTGACCCCCCAAGTAATACCCTCATGACCCACTGATGGGTCCCAACCCCCAGTTTGAGAACCCCTGAACTACAGGTTCCCCTGCTGCACAGCACGGTTGTGGAATCAAAGAAGGAAAGAGGTGGTCTCTCAAGAAGCCAGGTCCTAAATTATTTAGGGCTTTACAAGTCAAAACCAAATGTTGCCCTGCAAACATTTAAGCATGTGCCTCGCCCTATTGATTCCATGAGGACTACTCACATGGTTGTAGTTAAGCAACTGTTTAAGCAATGACTGGGGCCTCAATACATAATTTTTATTTTAAAATTATTTAAGTGCTAAGATTATTAAAGCATTATGTACTAAAAAGTACTGTGCAAATTCTATAAATTATTATATTTATATATAGACACACAAATACACACCTACTTGTTTTAGGCCCCTTGACAATTTTCAAAATTAAAAATCAATGTTTAAAAATATAACTATCCAGTACCAATATAAACCCCCAAATCACCTGGCCTTTACCTAAGACTATACAACTCACCTTCTGCAGAGTCCTCAACCCCTGTATATGATTCAGCTGTCTTCAAAGTTCCAGACAAACAGGTGGACTTTGCAGCATGCCTTAAAGGCTGATAACCTTGAGTTATTTTGGTCCAAGAATTAAATAACTTGAAAAGAGAACGTGCTCTCCTCCATGGGGGCTAAATATTTATTATTAATAACAACAAAACATTTAACAAAGACAAGGACCAGGGCCCTCACCCTCCACAGCTGAATGGTGCAGTGTCCAGGTAGAGCCCAGTGGGGTTGCAAAGGTCCACCTGTAAGGCTTAGCTGGTGGGATCCCACATCAAGCCCATGGAATTAGGATGAAGGCAAAGTCTGCCCCTGCTGTGTGGCAAAGTTGGAGCTACAGTGCAGTTCCCCAAGTCTGCTACATTAGCCTGTGGGCTGGAAAAGCAACTGAGTCCCTCCATGCCACTTATCTGTGATGATAGGATTGTGTCCCATCTACTGGGCTGAACACACCTCACTTTACAGACTTGACACAAGCACAAGTCCATGGAGCACATCGATATGGAGCCCCCTGCCATGCACCCTTATCACAAAGTTGGGTGGTGCAGAGGTCCTCATGAATACACTCCCCAGTGGTATGAATTTCACCCTTGCCCCTGATCCTGCAGTCTGCTCCACCTGAGGTTTGTAGGGAGTAGAGCTTTGTGTGGGCTCAAACTTCTGCACACACAGATTTGATTGCAGGATCAGGGCCTGTCGGTGTGGTCCACAAAGTGCTTTAAAATGTAAAGCAAAGTGCAAGGATGAATACGATTCACATTAATGAAGCTTACTTTAAAAACCCCCTGTGATATAAATGCTAAATAGTATTAAAGCATCCTAAAACAAACAACACGCGTGGGGCTACGCGTTATTATCAATAAGGCATTTTATATTAAACAAGGAAGCTGTACCCTGATGCAATTGGATCCAGGCAGGTGCTCCCCTGAGCATGGGTGGAGCCCTGGAATCAGCCCATTCAGAACCAATTGTAGGATTGGGGCTCAAATGCCATTGTTAGTGATAAAAAAAAGAAAAGTCTTTAAAACAATAAGGCATTATATACATGCTAAATGCTAATGTTATGTAAGTGCATCAGACAGGAAACATATTCTGGAGGTGCTTAAAATATGATTAACAATAAAACCACACTACCAAGCGTTATTGCCCTGTGCAGGCTGTTTCATGGCCGCCTGGGTGCATGAGCATAGTCTTAAGGGAATGTATCTCTTTCTGGACTGGAACCCCAGCGTCCACCCCCACTCCTCCTTGCTTGCTTTTCTGGCTGCTGATGGTTTGTACATCATTCATAATAAGACAACACCACCTGGCACTGTGGCTTAGTGTAAAGTGTTGCCAGGCCTTGGGAGTGTGTGTTCCTCGAGGCAGGGGAGGGTCTCTCCCTGAATGCTTCCCCCTCCATGCACACTGCTTGCTTTGCTTGTATGTTCTTAATAACAAAACAACCCCAGGCAATACTGCCGGATACAGCTTGCTGCAAGGTGTGTGTGTTTGTGAAGAGGGAGGGTCTCCCTTCAGTGTATTGGACCCCTGTGTCCCCCTGTCCTCACCCCGCTGTTTGCTTTGCTGGCAGTCTGTATATACTTAATAATAAACAGCGCCTGGCAATATTGCCTTATGGAAGGGGCTGCGAGAGGGCGCGAAGAAGGAGGGTCATCCCTCACCCCACTGCCCCTCGGTGTCCCCCACTCCTGCTTGCTTAGCTGGTGGGGAGCATAATGCATCACAGTACAGGAGCCCTGCCTGGCCATATGGCCTTGTGCAGCTTGCTGCAAGGGGCTGGGAATGGGTGTAACAGGGAAGGTGGGGGAGGAAGGTGTCTCTCTGCCCAGTCAGGGAACCCCACTTATCCCCACCCACCCCTGGCCCCGCTTTACACCCTCCTGGTGGCTTGTACATGTCGAATCCTAAAGCAGCCTGCTGGGGGGGGAGGGGGTGTGAAAAGGGGAGGGTCTCCCCTCCCCCACAGGCCCCCCAACGGGGAGCGCTGGCTGGGCTGGAGGCTGGTTGTGCCGTGCAGCAGCCGGCGCCCGGCCTGCCACTCTCCCCCTTCCCCGTCTCTCGCTCTCATTTCCGTGCGGCTGGCCACCCCGCTCTCCCCCAGCGCGGAGTGTCTGAGAGCCGTTGGCTGCTCCGAACCGTTTGGCTCCTTCCCTTAGTAACAGCTTTTACCTTCTGCCTCAATTCCTCTTCCATCTAAATCACACACACACACAGAGATTACTGCCCTCCCCCCTCGGGACTTCATCTCTCCTCCCTTCCCCCCCGGCTTGGGATACCATTGACTATCACAGCACCCTTGGGGGGCTATTGATCCCCCCCCTTTTTCTATTTTGTTTTTGTTTTTTTGCTTGGAGTGGGCACCTCAGCTGAGAGGGAGCGTGTATGTGTCCCTAGCTGTGTAAAGAGGAGGAAGCCCAGGGTGCATTTCTTTTGCCTCCATTGCAAAGGAAAAGGGGGGAGGGCAAAAGCAGCCACTCAGCCATCAGCTACCAGGTAAGGACTTGGGGTGTTGTGTGTGTGTTTTGTATTTTGCACCAGCATTTACTTCTCCTGGGCTGGATCAAGTGCATCCAAGGGGGGGTTATTATGGAGCTTTGGGGGGGGGGGGCGAGGCTGGGAGGGCTTTGGGGAAGTGATCAGGGCTGGGGGGAGGGAGCTGTGTTGGTCTGTGCTAGTTGGGGTGGGGGATGGGCACAAGTGTAACATGTCTTTATTTTTCAACTTGGGTCCCTGTGTTTTTTTTTTTTTTAAATGTATTTTTGGGAGCTGGTGGTTTTAATTGTAAATGGCACCTCTTTTTAAAGCTTGTGGGAGGGGGCTTTCTGGCCCCTCTTCCCCCTTTCTTATTTCTCCCCTCCCCCCCCATTGGATTTTATTTTAAAGGCTTTAAGGAAAAAAGAATTTGCAGCAAATTGAATCAAGGAGCCATCATGAGGCAGGCTGGTTTATAGCCTATTTTTAGCCTGATTTTTGTAAAGAAGAATCCTCCCTCCCTTCCCCCCCCACCGTGCATATTTACTATTTCTAAAACCGGGAGGGGGGGGGGAGGAAGACCACCCCAAAGTGTGACCTTAGGTCTGTATTTATTTTGCAGTCGGTTTATGGTTTGTGTCTGCAATGTATAATGTTAAGAAAAGCTGGGGGAGAAATGTGCTTGTGTCTGAACTCATGCTGGAGTGGGGGAGGGGAATCTGTGTCCATACTTTCCTCTGTGTGATTTTTTTTTTTTAATTTCCTTTCTTTTCGACTGTGTATGTTGTTTTCATTTGTAGCTTAGAGGGATGTGTTTCCTTTTTAACTCCCCTGGAGATGTAGCCCTGGATTTAAGAGAAGAAAACATCTGTATATGTATTTTTTTTTAAAGTGTAAAGTGCCAAAGTTATTGTTGATCAGTTTCCTGTTAAATTCTGGGTGGAACATGATCACATCTTCTTTTACAGGGTAAAGGCCACATGTAAAAGACAAAACATGGGCCCTAGTTATGGAAATAAGCCTTTTATACCTGTTAATGGGCTGTATATATTTTTTAACTTAATAGTATCAAATATCCAAAATGAAGCAGGCAGTCTTGTTCTGTGCATGCTATATTTTCAAAAAGACCTTAATGCCTAAGTTATATGTTTTTTTCTGTGCTGTTAATTGAATATATTTATCCATTGTAAATACAAAATACGTAGTTCATTATACTATTTAATGGGGTTAAATTGTACATTGAAGTTGTTCCAGATGAGTTCAGTTTTCATCACCAAATTCCTTTTTAAGGAAAACTTATGAGATAAAAAAGTCTCTTTTGAGAGAGAGAGCGAGCCTTAGTTGTGCTTAATGGCAGAGTCTTGTTGCTTGAGATTGTATGTTGAGTTTTCAAGATAAGTTTCATCTGTAGGTTGCTGTGTAGGATTGCAGAGTGAAGTTTGCTCATAGAGTTTTTACTATCAGATGTACCCAACATCCTCATTTTGCTGTCTGTATAAATCAAGACTTAACTGATTTATGGAAGCGATCACAAAATATACTCAATTCTTTGCTGTTAAGGCATGGGAGGTAAAGAGTTGTGATCTTGAAAATTCAGTATTGTCACATAAAAATTAGCTGAGCCTGATTGCTGATACCTTAGTATATAAAATAGATATTTGAGAACATCACAAAGCATATTAACAAGGGAAGGGTCTTTATTATAGATGGGCCACACTCTCTGGATGTTAACCTTGGGCTTTAGGTAGAGCCTACATAGAGAGAGGTGCTACTGACAGAATTCAGGTTTGGATTTTGAATAATGCCTGAAGTTTTAGGACTGTCCAAGTTTTGGGCCTTGATTGTGCAGTGATCTTTGCAAAAGCTTAGATGTCTGGCCTTGGTTTGGACATCTCCATATTTATCTTTTCAGCATATCGTTCAAACTTATTAAGGCTCAGATCCTGGAAACACTTATGCAGATGCTTAACTTCAACCATATGAGTAGTCCCATTGGTTTTAATGAGACTATTCATGAGCTTAAAGTTAAGCATGTGTTTAGGTGTTTGAAGGATTAGAGCTTGAGATTTATAAAAAGCTTTACTGTCAAGGTAAATCTGCTTAGTATGCTGTTGGTGTTATGTAAATAATAAACATTCTATGGTTTCCCAAAGTGATTAATTTTTTCTTTTGGTTAAGATCTAATGAAATAGCACTGTATTTTATTAGTAATCACAGGTCACCTGAGACTACACTCTCATGGTCTCTTAAATTTTGTTAGGGAAGTGCAGGCTTGTCTCCATGACCACATGGTTCATATGGGATTGTATCTTGGGAACTTTGTGGCAGGTCTCCCAAAATATATTCTGAACACCTGGAAAATATTTAGTGTTCACTCCATAAGGGAAGGGGGAAGGGAAGAAAATACAATTTTAAACATGTAAAAGTAGTTAGGACTTGAGTGTGTAATTTTAGAATATACAAGAGTTTACAATTGATTTTGTTCATTTAAATGTTTCCCTGCTTCGTTGAGAGTAATAAATGCTGATCAAAATTATTACACCTATTTGCTGGTCAAGATTCTCCCCCCTTTCCCCCCCCCCTCCCCCCAAAAAAAAGCAGTTAATTTTTTTCTGAAAGAAAATTTTTACAAATGCTGCTTTTATTTCTTCCAATGATTGATGTTTCGTACATTGGTTTGAAGTTATAAGGCATTGTAAAGTGCTCAATATTGTAAAACTTTACTTGTGACTCTGTAATTCTTATCACTCAGATGTGATGGTAGAGAATATTGTTAAATCCTACAAACGTGAGGAGCTGGATGGAGTAAGTTGAAATGGTCAAAACACGAATAGTATATATTTTTGTGTGGGTGTATATTCACTTTGTTTCAGTTAAATTTTTTCATTGACGAAGAACAGATCCAAGTGCATGTAAAGTAAATTGAATGGTTATTTACACAGGAGTTCACATTAAAGTCAGATGCCCACTGTTATAAATGTTATAGAAGCAAATTAAGACCCCGTCCTACAAGAGGTTCCATCTGGACAGACCCACACTGAAGTCAGAAATTCTGCAAATACAATGCATATGCTTAATTTTAAGCACATATGTTACTACCTTAACTTGAATAGGGTCTGTATATGTGCATAAAGTTGATCATGAGAGTGTTTGCAGGATCAGGGTATTAACTATAATTTCTGTAAACTATATTGGTGGATGTGTGTGTGTGTGAGAGAAGGGAGATGACTTTTTTGGTGAGTACAATTAATTCCTACCAAAAGAATATATTTACTGCTTGTTGCTTGTTATTTCTGTTGATAGGGTAAAAATTCTTCTGAACTAGTATTTGGTGAGTGTAGAGCTCATTAAAAGGTGAATGACATGACTAGTGGACCTTTTAAATGACCGCATGTTGAATAAATAAATTTTTGTGTGTGGCATTGCTGTATAAATAGGACCTTACCAAATTCATGGTGCATTTTGGTCAATTTCACAGTCATAGGATTTTTAAAATTGTGAATTTCATGATTTCAGCTATTTAAATCTGAAATTTCATGGGGTTGTAGTTGTAGGGATCCTGACCCAAAAAGGTAGGGTGTGTGTGTGTGTGTGTGTGTGTGTGTGTAGGGCGGAGTGGTCCACAGGGTTATTGCAGGGTGTATGTATGTGATACTGCTACACTTACTTCTGTGCAGCAGCTGGTGGTGGCGCTGCCTCGGAGCTGGGCAGCTGCAGAGCAGTGGTTGCTGGCTGGGAGCCGAGCTCTGAAAGTAGCGCCCCACCAGCTGCAGTGCAGAAGTAACAGTGGCATGGTGTGGTATTGCTATCTTTACTTCTGCGCTGCTGTCTGTGGAGCTGGGCCCTCAGTCAGCAGCCACCACTCTCCAGCTGCCTAGCTCTGAAGGAAGCAGCATAGAAATAAGGGTGGCATGGTATGATATTGCCACCTTTATTTCTGTGCTGCTACTGGCAGGGAGCTGCCTTCAGAGCTGGGTGCCTGGCCAACTGTTGCTGCTCTGTGGTTGCCAAGCTCTGAAAGCAGCACAGAAGTAAAGATGGCAATACTGTGACCCTCCTAAAATAACCTTGCGCACCACCTCCCCCCCACAACTCCTTTTCGGGTCAGGACCCCCAATTTGAGAAACGCTGGTCTCCCTCATGAAATCTGTATGATATAAAGTAAAAGCACACAAAAGACTAGATTTCACTGGAGGAGACCAGATTTCACGGTCCGTGATGCATTTTTCATGGCTTTGAATTTGGTAGGGCTCTAAGTATAAAATATCACATCTTCAAATGAATAGCTGATAAAGGAATAATAGCTCCTGATTTCCTTTTGTAGGCTCAGGATCCACCAAAAATCTTGGCTTCCCCATATGCAACTTTCTGAACACTTCAGTGTGATGTTCTTTTGTTTAAATTATTTTAGTTTCCATAAAGAAACTTAGAGATAACAACTGGTTTTTCACAGACCGTGTTTCATCTGAAGATCTCAAACAAGGTAGATGGGGGACTGCTTAACCCATCATGAAAATGTAGTCCTATGAGATAAAATATGGCAAGATAATAAGTTGAAAATGTTTTATCCAGGTGAAGCTTCAGGAGAGTCTGCAGGGTTGGGCATTTGACTGGTGCAAAAATAGTTGGTCAATTAACTGGTGAAATATTGGTCAAATGTCAAAAATAGTCAAATATTTTAAACTTTTTTTTTTTTAAGAACAGGAACAACAGTCACAAAAAGAATAAGACTTTATGGTCCTTTGTAGGCATAACCGTAGGTACTTGTGCCTTTATTACAAAATAAAAAGTTAGTTAACTGAGTTATTTTAACTCAGAAAAATGGGCAACACAATGAACTTCTGAAAAAAATGGAAGAATGTCACTGTGATATAATCACAAAGATAGGCCACCATGTAAGTCTTGCTGGAATATTTGGCAATATTTAACTGTGGTCAATTGTATAAATATAGTATTTATTTTGGCAGAATGTATTATCCAATTGTAACTTGTTAGGACACTGAAGCTGTCTCTTCACTATGAAAAAAGGTGTGCTCTCCATTCCAGTTAACTAATGTGGGATGAAATCCAAGTGAAGACAAGGCAGTTGGTAATTTTCATGTGAGTTGGCAGGTTGAATTCAAGACTATCAGGGAGCCTGGTCTTGAACTCGACCATTTAACTCATACGAAAACTACATTCTGCCTTGTATTCACTTGGATTTCATCTCGCATTTTTTCATAGTTCAGACAAGGCCGAAGTTGGTTGCAAAAAGTGCCAAGGGATTTTTAATGACCATGAGTGGTCAGAAGTTTTAGTTTTTAGCTATCTCTGAAAGACTTCCAGCATCATAATGCCTGATGCCTCCTAAAACAGTGATTTGGATACTGGTACTGCTACTCCAGGCTCTTGTGAGACTCTTTAGGTTCCCTATCTTTGTAATGAACCTCTGTTCTGGGCTTGTGATGTGGTGGCAGGAATTGGATGTGAACCAGTCCAAGTGGCATTGCGGATCAGAGAATGTACCGTTAAATGGGAAATAGTGTGCTTGTACAGATAAAGTGAACTGGTACCGTTGGCTGAAAATCATATTGAAGGGGTTTAGGGGTTTAGGTCAGGACTGACTTGGAAGGAAGATTTCTGCTTACTGAGTCACCAACACCACAACATGCAGCACTCATGCATCTTTAGCGGTTTTCCATGCCACTACTGAGCCATCACGCAAGATCCTAGTTTTGACATCTGAAAAGGTGAACTTATACTGCGAAGCTGCTTAATGCATTAATCTTTCTTTTTAAGAGTATGAATTAACACCTTTGTTTGGAAAAGAGAAAATCTTGGGTAGACATTGATCATGTTTTCAGATGCTGAGCACCCATCGCTCACTTTGAAGTTTTGTGGGAGCTCTATGTGCTTAGCATCTCTGCAAATCAAGCCCTAAGTGTATTTAACTGGCTTTTGCAAACTTCAGTTCAGGCTGTAAGTCCTATTTCTGTTGGGTTTCATGATAGTGAAAAACTATGACCTCTTCCCCGCCTCCCTCCCCCCCCAGCCTGTGACTTGAAATTTAGTGTTTTATTCCATTGTTGTAATTTTTTTTCGCTATGTTGCAAAAGAGTGATATCTAGCAGTAAATCAAAATCAATATCGAAGTTCAGAATAATCCACAGAACATCCTGGGTGTCTTGTTTGTTTTGTTTCTTTTATGATCCAAAATCCAGTTCAGCCTCTTTTCTATGTACTACATTACAGAGAAACTCCAAAGAACCTGTCTGCCATAAGCAAGCATTTTGGAATATTACTTTGGATAGCTGGAACTGCATTGCTAGACATTTTAGTTGGTCTGCTGGAGCTGTGTATTAGGCTTCCCCACCCCCTCTGGCGAGGCAGGCAAGCAGCTGTTTTTGCAGCTGATGGTAGTGCTGCTTTTAACCCATTGGTGAGGCTGCAGAATTATTGAATTACCTCCCCAGTAGTGTAAGTTGCATATAAAGCTCATGTTGAACTCCCACTGACATCACACCATTGTAGGTTTTATGAATTAAAACTATCAAACTGATTATGGAAACTTTGCTTTTTCTTTTACATATGCAGTTGCATTGTTCATTGGCAGTGGCTTGAAACTACATAGCACAGTGTATTTCTGGAGTCGTATTCAAGGGGAGAAGTTAATGGGTCAGATCTTTACTGTTTAAGAGTGAGCGGTGCTAAATGCTGTGCCTGACATGAAGACTGTAGATGTCAGCCTTCAGAGGCTCTAAATTTAATTTTTTGAATGTGTTGTCCCCTTGACATTCAAACAGACAGTGTTAAAGCTCATGTTCTTCAGAGAGGCAACTTACCGCCACCAAATCAAGTGAGTTGGGGATTCTTGCAAACACAGACACGCTTGAGGTGAATGTCAACACCCCAGTGGCTCAAAAGGAAGAGTTGGGCAGGGAAAGTTGAGGGACTGTGTTGAAGGGCACTTATTGCCAGAATGATGCTGGGTGGCCTGACTGAGGAGCCAAATTGCTGATGTTACCTTTTGTCCCTTATTTTGGAGGAGCCAATCAAGGTATCAGGATGATTTCTAAAAGTATTTGTTTTCCTGTACAAATAGATGATAACAAAGGTAGGATTTTTTTTTTTTTTATGTTGGCCTAGCCTCTGCTCCTATTGGAGCAAATGCATTTTGTCATTGACTTTCAGTGGAGATACAGTTGGCCCACCTTTGAGTGATCTGAAATTCCTACCCCGAAATACAAATTGTTGCAAAGATGTGCCTCCATCTTTCATACCAATCCACATTCCAGATCTGCTCAGCTAAGAAGATGACTTTCTATTTGAGGTTTAGCCAAAAATGCTTGGGAGGATTTAGTTTTGATACTGCATGAATTTTTTTTCTGTCTGTATAATATGTCCACACTACCCGCCGAATTGGCGGGTAGTGATTGATCTATTGGGGAACAATTTATTGCGTCTAGTGTAGACGTGATAAAATCGATCCCTGATTGCTCTGCAGTCGACTCCAGAATTCCACTGTGGTGAGAGGCGGAAGCGGAGTTGACGGGGGAGTGGCAGCGGTCGACTTGCCGCCATCCTCATAGCCAGGTAAATTGACCTAAGATACGCCGACTTCAGCTACGCTATTCGTGTAGCTGAAGTTGCGTATCTTACGTTGACTCCCTCCCCCCCAGTGTAGATCTAGCCTAGGTGTGTGGGCAGTAAAGGAAGTCAGTGATAAAAATTAGGTTTAGAAGTTCTTGAGCATTATTTGTCCCATATGAGGTTAAGGGAATTATTGGTGACTCCATTTAGCAATAAATCCCTCAATCTGCAGTGTTTTGTATAGAGACTACTACTATTAAACAATGAATCATAGCTAATTTTTGTATGGCTGTCAACATTCTTCTTCTATTACAGAAGTTCCTGCTGGGAGTCTTAACATAAACACACATCCCTAAATAAAAGCTCTTAAACCTAGATTTTAATTGGAATATCATTTACAAAAATAGAGAACTTGCAGTGGTGATCTGCAAGAACTTTTCACATCCTATTTTTCAGAGTGTACTTTCAAATTTAATACTGTAGTGACTTTTTAAAAAAAAAAATTCACTGCACAGGTGTAGATAATGAAAAGGCAGAGAAACATTTGACATCAACTTTAATAAACAGCTTGCCAAACAAGTTATGGTAACAACATATATTTGGTAGCAACACATTAGCTGTTTCTCATTGCTAATATAACACCCTGATATGGATTAGAGAAACAGGCTGCACCTTGATTTAAACAGGCTAATTGTGTAGCAATAGCACTTGATTCTCATTTCATTTTAGGTGTGTGGTTAACCTGCCTACATGTAGTAAGTGTTTGATATTTCTTGTTTCAATTCTGAATTCATTGCACTGTGTAAGCAGAAAGTTTATAGCAACATAACCTCAACGTTTTAAAGTGAAATACCTCTCAGGCTATACATTCCAAAGAAATGTCCCACCAAGCAATTTTAGATAGGCTTGATGTGGCAGAAAGAGATCTGCTGCTAAATTTAAAGATTAAAATTCTTGGTTTATGTTATCTTAAGGACACTCTCTCCATTATTGGAAATATTTACCTGTAAATGGGTGAGTTGTAGAACCCATCTTTGTCTTTTCATTATTGCATCTGCTACTTGTGTAGATTGTAAAAGGTCTTTGGTTCCTTACTGGAAATATCCTTGCATGTATGTGCTTCATGTTGGCAAAATCCATGTTAATTGGTTCTTCCTGTATATCCTCATACTATGTTATTTTTATAAGGTTTATTATTCCAGTCATCAGTACCTATGCAAGTTCTCAGAGTTTTCTTCCTCGGTACACACTGTATTCATTATATCATAGGCTCTCAAGACTCTCCACCATCAAAAAAACCTTGCCCACTCAGACCATTCAACAGTCCAATTGAGCTTTCCATGCACATAAATAACATCCACTTTTCATCTTCAAGTACCTAAAAGGTTGTTACAAGGAGGAGGGAGGAAAAATTGTTCTCTTTAACCTCCGAGAATAGAACAAGAAGCAATAGGCTTAAATTGCAGCAAGGGTGGCTTAGGCTGAACATTAGGAAAAACTTCCTGTTAGGGTGGTTAAGCGCTGGAATAAATTGCCTAGTGAGGTTGTGGAATCTCCATCATTGTAGATTTTTAAGAGCAGGTTAGACAAACACCTGTCAGGGATGGTCTGGATAATACTTAGTCCTGTCATGAGTGCAGGGAACTGGACTAGATGACTTTTGAGATCCCTTCCAGTCCTGTGGTGCTATGATTCTATCTTCTGGGTGAATAGATAGGCCTTCGTACGTGCTCCAAAGGCAAACAAACACACCCTCTTTGGGTGAGTCGGGTGGATGTTACTAGCTATTTCCACTGAATATTCTTGAGTTTAAAACAGGAGGGGACAAATGTTAAGCAAGCAGTGTTATCCTGAGGGCCTGGCCTGATCAGTATTGGTTAGACATCACATGAGAGAGAGACATGCTGAATGCTCATGAATATGAAGTAAAAAAGCAGCTTTCTGGATGTTATTTATATTGACTAGGGCTCATCAAAAATTGAAGACAAATTAGATGAAAAATAGGGTGGGGGCAATAATTTATAAATATGTTATCCACTTTCTGACCAACTCTTTTAATATTATGGCTCCATACCAGAGACTTGCTGGTATGTCACCTAGCATATCCGGTATCTGTTAGTACTAGTGCTTCTGTTATATGGGCTGAAATGTTTTGCTTTTTGTCATTTTAAGTTACCAAAACTGTTAACATTAAGGGCCAGTCTTCAGCTGGACCCCAGTGAAGAACTGAAAAACCTGCAGGCATGTAACTGGAATCTGTAAAATCCTGTTTGTGTATGCATTTATTAGCATGCTCAGTTGAGCTCCCCATCCCTTGTTCCATGTCTAACTACTGCATTTTGGAATAGGTAGTTGGTTTTTTTTCAGAGTACAAAAGAGAGACAGCACTTTTGCAATTTGACTTGGAGAGACTGAATGAAAATGACTTGCACTTTGCTTGCTTTGACAGTAGTATAAATGGCAAAAGCCTGTCAGTGTAATGTTGTTGTGTTTTGAAACACACCCATTTCTGTTCACACATTGCTTATTCCAGGAGAATCTAGACTTTTGTCTTAAGCTTTAAAGTTTTTTTTTCCCCCTTCTTACCTACTTCTGTGCTGATTAACACCACCCCTCATTTCCCTGCCCCTCCCCCCCCCCAAAACATACAAACCCCGAACAAAACCATTACATGCCCAGCAATAATATTGTGGCAAAATGTTGTGTTTTTCATTTCTCTCTCTCCCCCAAACTCACCCCCATTTGCCATCTGCCAGTGATGAGCTTTCTATTTGCTGTCACATGAATAAATAAAATGAAGTTAATAGACTTCCCATATGGTCCCATATGAGGAGAGATTAAAGAGGCTATGACTTTTCAGCTTGGAAAAGAGGAGACTAAGGGGCCATGGCATAGAAATATATAAAACCATGAGTGGTATGGAGAAAGTGAATAAGGAAAAGTTATTTGCTTGTTCCCATACTATAAGAACTAGGGGCAACCAAATGAAATTAATGGGCAGCAGGTTTAAAACAAATAAAAGAAAGTTCTTCTTCACACAGCACACAGTCAACTTGTGGAACTCCTTGCCTGAGGAAGTTGTGAAGGCTAGGACTATAACAGGGTTTAAAAGAGAACTTCCATGAATTTATCTAGTTAAGTCCATTAATGCCCATTAGCCAGGATGGGTAAGGAATGGTGCCCCAGCCTCTGTCTGTCAGAGCGTGGAGATGGATGTCAGGAGAGAGATCACTTGATCATTACCTGTTAGGTTCACTCCCTCTGGGGCACCTGGCATTGGCCACTGTCAGTAGACAGGATACTGGGCTAGATGGACCTTTGGTCTGATCCAGTATGGCCATTCTGATGATGATATTCTTATGTAGACCTAAAACTTCCATGTTTCTCTTGGCATTTCACATTTCTTTCTGTTCCTTTCCTCCATCTCATTCACTCCCCCCCCCCATTCTCTCATTTCCTGTTATCATTTTGTCTTTCCTGTCTTTCTTTGTTACTATAAAGGCTTTCCCTAGCCATTTTTGTATTTGACGCTCTTAAGCCAAAACAGTCCTCTCAGCCTATTCTCTATTTACTGTTTTATGGTTTCTCTGCTCTACTCTTTCTGTCTTCTCTCCTTCCCCGAACTTATCTGCCCTCTCTCCCCCAGTCCAACTTATGCATGTGGAAGTGATCTTGTGCCATCTTTGAATCAATAGGCATTTTGCTGTGTGTGAAGACAGCAAAATTGGGCATTCTTCCTGCACTGTGTCAGGCTGTTCAATTTCATTGTGTGTTGCAGAGTGAAACTTACTGGAGACATGAGTAAGTTTCATTCAGCAGCCTGTGTTGCAGAGTGTAAGATCTGGAGGGGGGCAGCTATGAAAGGAAACCAAGTTGGCAACTTTTGGCAGTGTCTTTTATTTAATAAAAATAAACTTGCCTTCAGGCACTAAGGGTTGATCCAACTCCAATTAAAGTCAACAGGGGACTTTAATGGGAGGTAGCTTGAGTCCTTAGTAGGAATTTCAAAAGCTGCACTGGATTAAATGAAAACCTTTTGGTGTTTTTTCTTTTTTGAGCAGTTTAGTCTCATGCTTTTTAGCATAAAGATTGTCTATAATAAGTGACATTCAGATTCTGACTTAAAGCAACAAAAGCAAAGTCAGCCATAATGAATTCGGTCATAGGCTCACCTAGTTTGTATTATGGTAGTATCTAGAAACCACAATCAGGATTGGTGCCCCATTGTTGTAAGTGTTGTAGACCTTGATCATAGAAACTGAAGTCTGTAAACAGACTTCTTTAGTAGGGGCCTCTACCAGTACAGATCAATTTGTGGAATTGCAGCTATAATGTTGGAGGACAGCCTCTGAAGAGCCTACAGTCTAACTGTGTCCAGGAACTGCAGTAATGCCTGAAATATTCTGCTTAATATTTAATCTGTAGAAAGTGACCATTACTGATTTGGTTGAGTAGTTGTTCAGGAACTAAAGAAAATAAAAGGAGGGAAAATTGATACGTCGTAAACCCAGCAAAATCTTTCTGATAATGCGTGTGCGCCCCTTCTCTGAAATGTACACAAGCATCACAGGAGAGAAAATAAGATGTACTTTGATAGAAGGCGGTAAAATGGTTTTTACTTGAACATATTTAAAATATGATTGTAAGCTCTCTGGTGCAGAGACATTGTCAACACATAACCGAAAAATAGCACTAGCTGTCCATAGGTCGTAGACTCTACATAGATTACTGTTCTTGAAATACCACACTCTTTGCCACTTACAAATTTCCATATTCAGGAGTATATAATGTAGAAACTTGCTCCAGCCAGAAACTTGGCATGTAAAGTCTCTGGGTGTAAATAGACAGTTGTATTCAGGTGAAAAATCCCATTGGAATTGATGGGATTTTTGCCTGAATAAGAACTGAAGGATTGGGATCCGCTGCCTGGGAGTAATTTTATTTATTTATTTTGTTGTTGTTTTTCCATTTCTGAGGCCTGGCCCATACTAAAGGGTTAGGTTGATGTAAGCTGCCTTTCATCAACCTAGCCATGGAAGTATGTTCACATAAATTTGACTCCTGCCGACACAAGTCCCTCTATGCTGATTTAGTAATATCACCTCCCAAAGTGGCATCGAGTGATACTTGATGTAATTAGGTCGATGCGGTATCAGTGTAGACACTGTGTTGCTTATGCAGACTATTACTGGCTTTCAGGAGCTGTTCCACAATGACAATACCATCGATACAAGCGCTCCTGGTGAGGACATGCACCACTGACCCAAAGAGCCAAGTGTGCACGCACACAAGCAATTTAATAACTGTGATGGCTGTATGCCAGTATAAGTTAGGTTGATATAATTTTGTAGAGTAGACATGGCCTTACTATTGCCAAACATAGTTTAATTTATTTGTCTGACTCAATGTTTTTGACTCTGAGGTTTGTAGTGTAGACCAAGGCTATCTCATTATAACTATGTCACTCAGGGATGTGGATTTGCTGAGCAATGTAGTTTTACCGACCTAACTCCTAGTGTAGACAATGCTATGTTGATGGGAGGGCTTCTCCTGTCGACATAGCTAGTGCTTCTTGGGAAGATGGAGTACCTATGCTGATGGGAGAAGCTCTCCTCAACATAAGAAGTGTCTTCACCAAGCACTACAGCAGCACAGCTGCAGTGTTGTAAGTGTAGGCAAACCCTTAGAATAACATTTTTCAGGTCATTAGTCTGCAATCTGGGTTGAGACATAAAATATTTTGGAGTGGGGGCGGGGAACACTAAGTCTGAATTATTAACCATTGATGCTTCCAGTATGTGTTATAGCATCCACCAATGTGCTCTAAATTGTGACAGCTCTGTACTGTGTATTATTAGGATGCTTGCAAAGCTATGGATCCTCAGTATAAATTATCATAGCTCTGTTGACTTCATGTTGATGTGCCTTCAGCTGAGAAATCTGCACCTTTGTGAGCAGTCACTATAGTCTACTGTTAAATGACTTCTTCTGGTGGCTTATAGATAAATGGTAAAATATTATTATAGTTTTATTACAGCACCAACAGTAAGTTTTTTTTTGGATTCCTAATGCAGTTGTTATAGAATTACTGAACATCAATAGATGAGTCATCATTTAAAGATTTTAGCTTTTTTTGTACCAATGCTGTTTGCCTAGACAATCTCTTTTCAGGAACTGTTCAAAGAGAATAAGTTGCAGTTTTTGAAGGGCACTGAAGGAAGGGCCCATGGAATTATCTTGCAGTTCAGTGTTAATCCCCACTGCTGTCATAGAAATTATTTCTGCAGATTTCCATAAACTTCCACACCTCCATTGCAGCAACATTGTATGTCCTTGGAACTCTAGAGAACTCAAACATCTTGTAGAATTCCTATTTTTAAACTAATTATATATATATGATGCTATGTTAACTTTTTTTTTACTGCAGTAAAGAGTTTCCATACAGAAAATGAAGTACTGCCCCCTGGTTAGGGCTGGGGGCTAGGAGTCAGAATCCCTGGGTTTTACCCTGTGATCTGCTCCTGTGTGATCTTGGTGAATGACTAATAACTTTACTCATGCAAAACTGATCTTGTACTTCACAGGGATTTTTCAGGCCATGTGTATAAAGTGCTCTGAGATCTTTAGATGAAAGGCTCTCTAGAAGTGCAAAGTAGTTTTTAATTTTATTTTTCATTTTATTTAATTTTATTTGCTAACTTTGAGTTCATAGCTTAGGCAAAAATATTCCTTTCATGCTGATATTTTCCATGCTGGGTCTACAGTCTGACAGGATTTTTTTTCTCCAAGTTGGACAGAATTTGGGACCTGAGTCTGCAAAGACTTGCCTACTGTGTTTTAATTTCTGCACTGTGAAAGGCCCTGTTGAAGTCAGTAGGAGTACTAGGCATATGTACATGCATACAGTTATGTATATTCGTAACTGACCTTGTAGGACTGGGTCAGTTAGAATTGAAGACAGTTTTTTCCAAAATTCCTGTGTCTGGTGATCATGTCACAACGTGATGGTATCCTGACCTGTTTGGGCTTGCTTGTGTAGCTGTGACTAAATGGCAGTATAATCATGTTCCTGAAACAAGATTTAGTAACATGGTTATACCACAGTTTGGTCTGGTATTCACAAGCAAGATAAAGTCACTTTTGTGTTTGTTTATGTGCCTTGCAAAATAGTTATGAAAATTTACAAGCCCAGGCACAAAATGTTCATGTGTGCCCTTCACTATGATTCTTGATAATGAAAAATCTAATGGTATTTTACTTGCCTGTCAAAGAGATACATGGCCTGGGGCAGATAGAATTTTGCAAGCCTTGTCATGAAAGTGTACATCTTGCATGAAAATTAATATAAGACAAGGCACTACTATGTTATAAGACAATTTCCCACCATGTAACTTCTGGCTGTCTAGAAAGGTTCTAGAAGGCAAATCATGGTCTTTGGTGGAAAAAACAAATCCAACACCATAACTGACGTTTGTGCGTGTGTATAGTTTGCCTGCTTGTGCCTGCTTTACTAAAGATTTATAACACCCTGTTTTCACATTTCGTCTTTTGGGCTAAATTTTTCCATCCCTGCTTGATGATGAAGTTAGGGTTCATTCTGTTTTTTAACAGTTTAAGGAAAATCTCTTCAGGGATTTTTGGATTACGGGAGAATTTCTTTTAAAAATACATATTATTACCTTGTACCTTATGTAGATGTATACCAGAAAGTACTGAAGCTTGTACATTACTCTGAACATAATCTACATAGCATTTTTGCTTGATCTATTTAAAAATTTTTTTAAAAACTTCGTTAGTGGTTAAAAATATCACTTGTGTGCATGATCCTTGGCCTCTAACATATTTCAAAGACCTTAATGAAGCCCTTTTTCCTTTCAGACGTATCTTCACATTCTCCTGACAGTCTTCTCTAGGGGGCTGTGATATTTTTCAAGGGGATACTAATTGACCCAACTAAAAATTCTCTAGAACCTCTGGTCTTAACATTAGGACAACTGACATTATTGGGGGGAGGGGAAAGGAAACTGGGTTCACCATGATTTTAGCGCTCCCTTACCATATTATAACAAGAAAGGCAGCAACCCATTTTCAGTTTCTTATGACTCTGAAACTTTCATATTTGGGGCTGCAATTTTCCAGGCTTTGTCTCTATCCAAAGATGAATTAAAAACAAAAAACAGTTTTGTGGGGATAGGGTGTGTGTAAGTGTGTTTATTTCAGTAGACTAAAAAAAAGATTGCTGTTAATTTTTTTTAACCATCTCTTTTGGTGAAATTTGGCACAGCAGTGCCCTAGCCAAGAAGATTCTTGGAGAGTTGTAATGTAAAAAAGTAGATGGAGTTGTGTAGTCTGGTGAACATTGGTTTTTTTTGACCAAGCTGTGAGCCTTTGAAAATTGTGGTCTAAGCGTATGTGCTAATTTTGGAACAAGATAATTTGTGCTAATGCCTCAGTTCTGCACACGTTTTCCCATGTGCATAATATTAAGTTAAGCCTTATATGTGGTGCAGGATTGGTGCTTAGTCTTGTAAAGGGCCTATCTTCAAAAACTGCAATATGCTCTGGATCAGGCTTAAAATGCTCAGCTAGGGAAAGCTGCACTTTATATACATGTCCTGTGGATACCCAGACAAAGTGAGCAGGCCCTCAGCAATTGTACACCATTTAATGTACCCTATTGGGAAGTTTGCTGCTTAGTGACACTCCAGAGAAGCGGAAGACGCTTTTCATAATTCTGAAAGGCTCATAAGCTGGGTCAAAGGGAAATCAGTTTTCAGGTCTGCAGATTCTTTACTGTGGGGTTGAGGCGGGGTGGATTGAGTAGTGCCCCAAAGACAAGAAGATTTCTTCTTCCCACCATCCCAAAGCCACTGGAAAAGGCACCAAGACTCCTAGGAAAATGAGCTCCAGAAAAGGGTGTTTGAGATAATGCCCCTTCAACCTGTACCATTCAGGCTTTTCCTCTCCTTGACGCAGAAGTCCTGTTGGGAGTCCATCTTCACTACAGAGTTAGCCTGAGTTTTTACTTGGGTGTTGCACCAACCCTCCTCCATTCACATGTGCAAACCTCTCACTTGAGTTAAGTGATGCTTTCAACCTGGGCATGGCTGAGGAGTTGGTTTAGAGTCCAAGTTCAACTTTCACTTGGACTACTAACTTGCAGTGATGACGCAGGCTAAATTATTCAACTGCTGATGGCTCTCTAGTGCCTTCCCACAACTCTCCTGTCTGTCATGAACACACAAGTTCTCCCACAATTCACTGGGATGGAATCTTAGAGCGACTCAGCTTACTGCAGTACAAAGATCTATGGCATATGCTCCAAGGAGTCCTAGTGACATATTGGAGGAGTGCAGCACCTGTGGGGACACAATAACATGGGTAGATCTTTGCAGCGTAGCTGCTTGCACCCAGGTGCCAATTACTGCAATTAACTCTGTAGTGAAGACATGCTGGGAGAGCAGAGAGCCAGGACAGCCCTGACCAGATGAGACAAGAAGCCAGTAGCGGTATGTCCATCCAGCCCATAGCAAGCCTTCCAGTCCTGGTCAATAGACTCAGGCTAGCAGAGCTTGTGCTAGTGCTATAGAAATAGCTGTGTAGACAGTGCTTTGAAGTCGTAGCTCAGGCTCTGAAACCTAGGAAGAGGGCATGGGCTTCAGAACCTAAGCTCCAGCCCGAGCCGCAACTTCAAAGCACTGTCCACAGCTATTTCTAGAACACTAGCGTCAGCCCCGCTAGCTTGAGTCTGTGGACCAAGCTTGGATGCTCACTCCCGCTTGGTCCAAAATGCTGTGCAGACATACTGTTAGAGACCAGAAGGACCCCATTTGTCACTTGGCCCCTCACCTTCCAATGAAGATATAGGCCAGTAGGTGTACACCCTAGCTCCGTTGCGCAGCAGCACACCAGCCAGGTTACAAGCCCTTCATCAAGTGGGCTGCCCCTCTTGCTGACTGAGCTGCCATATTTTTTTATGTAGCACCCATCTGAGGCATTCCTCAGTGAGTCCTATTTCTGGGTCAAATCATGCCTTCTAAGGTTCATAGAGGAAAGGTTTGCTTCTGTGGACGTTGTGTGATTTATGGGATACACTGTTATGGTGGAACCTTGATGTAGAGGTCCAGATTATGGAATTTTCTTTAAAAACCACCATCCAGCCACAAACACCATAGGACATTCCTTGTGTGTATGCACTAAATGATCTTTAATTATGATCGCATACTATTTCACAAATGGTGCAATACAATATCATAGAATTATTTCTAGCATCTTGTTGTACTGTGTATTTCTCTGTACGTCAGACTACCTTAAACCTCAATCCTGCAAGTTGCTTTACATTGACTTCAGTGGGGCTGCGGGTTCGCTCACACAGAGCTCATTGAAGAATCAGGGCTTTGCTGTCATTTATATAAAATTACAGAAACTGTTCTTATACAAATACTTCATGTTAAGTAGAGTAACAGAGAAATAGCTCACCTAAATTTGCAGATGAATTATCATTAACTGCCTCTTCCCAGGCTGTGCTGTTGGCTGAAAATAAATTGTATAGTGCATTTCTGTTGACTAATTACATACCTTAGAGAGAAGAGAACTGATAAAAAGAATGCCAAAGACATATGGAGCCATCACAAAAATGAAATTACCGAAAAGAACAAATACAAATATAGCATAAAGTGATCTCTTTTTTTCTATCTGATTGTAAGAAAAATGATTAGACTATCTCACTGTTTGAGATGTAATATGCAATCCTGTTAATTAAGCTCTCTTGTATGTACTAAGACTGAATAATATGTAATAATAATATAATCCACTATTGTGGACATCTGTGTATGAAATGCTAAGAATATTTTTTAGTACAGACATAATATACAAAAATATATGGTTGTCCAAAACAAATGCAAATTAACAAAATATAGGGAAATAACACCAACTATCCAGCTTATCAATTGCTTGCCATGGTGTACATATATATTAAATAAAGTATTACTCACACTATTATTCTGTTCTGTTGATAATCCTGTGTGGTGAGCATTTTACAAATGTTGGGCTATATGCACAGCATACTCTTAGAACAGTCTTGCTGGGTGGAAGAAAAAGCATAAAAAGAAACAACATTTTGTCAGGGTTTTTCATTTCATGACACAGAGCAGCACACATATACTGTTTGGCCAACTGGGTGGGTAAACAGATGATTTTTTTTTTTTGAAAAATAAAAATCAGATTTTTTGGCATTACTTAAATTGTTTTCTTTTAAAAATGTTTTAAAGGAAATCTCAAAGTAATATAAAATGTTAAGTCTTAAACTACTTTTAATCTCTTAAAACATTTATTAAAAAAAAAACCTCAATCCATGAGCCTCTATCAAAATCTTTATGTTAAAGGCAGCATTTCTACATCAAGAAAGTTGTTTTGCGTCTGATTCTAACTTTTGAGGTCAAGCTTTATAAATATGACACAATAAGTCATGTAGTATATTAAGGGCATGTTTCGTTTAGTAAAAATAAATTTTATGTTTTGTGTCAAGTTACATTAAGATGGAATTTAAACAAGCACAAACCATGAGCAAAAAGTTAATTATGTAGTAAATAAGCAATATGTCATTCATTATTTTCTAACATACTAGAAATGTACGATTAATAAGAATCTGAAAATATTAAGCTATATAATTGCTAAATACATGTATATAGTTATAGTGTACCCTCCTAGATAGCAAAAAGATGTACAAAACTAGTGTAAAGACTGTAGTGAATTGTAAATCAAGATGTCTTGTTGTGTCAACTAATGAGAATTCACCCTTCTTCAGAAAATAACTGAAGTATAAGTGGAAAAGTTGATTAAAAATTGATGATTTAAATTTAGACTTTCCACTTGGTGACTTAAACCATGATTGAAATCGCCTTGATTTAATCAGTCCCCCCGTTGGCCAATATTTATTTTACAAGTATAGGTTTAAGTATGTGGAGGATAATGGTAGTAATTTATCAGCAGATTATGCAGCTAAATTGGTGCATGAGGCATACCGAGGATACTGGCAAGTTTCAGAGTAGTAGTCTGTATCCGGAAAAAGAACAGGAGTACTCGTGGCACCTTAGAGACTGACTGACTAAATTTGTTAGTCTCTAAAGTGCCATCTTTTTGAGGATACTGGGTGATTGTTGAAAATACTATAATAATTAGAAATTGTTAGAGATGGGCCCAAGCCATACCTACAGATCCAGATGTGTATTGCCAAACAGTTTGGAGTTGTTTAGAGCTGGTGTTAGGATATTCTAGTGATAAGGGACAGTTGTAAACTTTGTATTTGGAGTCTCACTCTCTCCAAGTTTGTGGTAGTTTTGGATATGGGATTTTGGTTTCGGGCCTGACTCTACCAAGTACCTTTTTAAAACAAACAAACAAAAAAAACCACAAAACAACCCCCAAAAAACTTGAAAATGAAACAATGTTTTGTATCAGTTTAATAACAGACTGTACTGTTAGGCTGGGCTGCTAGTGCTGCCTATCATTAAGGTTGCCTCACACATCCCATTATCAAACCCTATTTTCACTTTATAACTTTACTAAACCTTAACCATTTGGGCTAAAATTTTCTATACTGAGTGACTGTTTCAGGCTATTTTTTATTTTTTTTTTTAAATTTCAGCCAAAACAGTTAATCTGTTTTATTTTCCCATATCTTTATTCTTTAATTTTTGTCCTTTTTAAACATTCTGATGACCATCTGTGTCAGGTATGTCTTTTATCGTCCCTGCTTAAATTTGGCACCTTGGCATTTCCCAACTTTTGCATGCTTTGACTAATATTCTTTTAATGTAGTTTTTATGCATATTTATTTGAAAGTTAAAATAGCAAGATATCACTAATTAGGACATAACTGAATGCTCAAAGATAGAACAAGAAACTAAATTTTTTATTTTAAAGAGTTAATATTCATCAAACATTTATGAAGATATCTAACAAATTACAACAAAACATTGTCTAATAAGGATGAAAGGGATGAGATTCTTAAACACTGACTGTTCTTACAAAGAATTTTGACTTAATGTATTCATCACCTTGATGTACACTTCCAGTTTATTTTCTCCAAAACGTCAATTACCTTTGAAGGCCTTTGTTGAAGTTTATATTTTCTCCTTATAATGATGGGTGATTAACACCATTACATATATTCTATACAAAAATATTTTGGAAGAACAGACTCATTAATTTTGTCTGTTTCATTTAAATCATTATAGAACTGTCCAAATCTGAATTATGCCATTGGTGGGATGGATGGTTTCCGTAGGGAGCCTGGGAAGTCGGTTGAGGAATGGAGGTGGGAGAGGGAGAGAACTGTACTGTGGAAAAGGAATTGATTCTGGCTGTAGGGAGGCAAATCTGTGTCCTGATTCAGGTCTGCACTGAATCCTGCACCTACTGCTGAAACTGAGGCCTGGTCCACACTACGCTGTTAAACCGATTTTAACAGTGTTAAATCGATTTAACACTGCGCCCATCCACACTACACTGCTCTTTATATCGATTTAAAGGGCTCTTTAAATCGATTTCTGTACTCCTACAAAACGAGAGGAGTAACGCTAAATCAATATTACTATATCGATTTAGGGTTAGTGTGGACGCAAATCGACGTTATTAGCCTCATTATTTTACAGTATCTACCCACAGTGCACCGCTCCAGAAATCGATGCTAGCCTCGGACCACGGACGCACACCACCGAATTAATGTGCCTAGTGTGGACGCACACAATCGACTTTATAATATCTGTTTTATAAAATCGGTTTAAGCTAATTCGAATTTATCCTGTAGTGTAGACGTACCCTCAAATTCCTCTCCAGTTGTTGTCATGTTGCTGTGGGTCACTGACTACTCTTTTGGATGGCTAATCAGAAGGGCCATGTGACTTACATTAGAAGCTCAACCTGGGATGGGAAACCAACTTTATAGGAGAATGGCAGAGGTGGACTATAAATCTAGGCTGTGTGCGTTCTTGTTAGGAATGGAAAGGTGCAAAAGTGAGGAGGGAGTGGGGGCAAAAGCTGAAGGGAAGCTTGAGCAGGGCCTTATAGTGTATGTCTACACTGCCATTAAAACCTGCAGCTGGCCCATGCCTGCTGACTTGGGCCATGGGGCTTGGGCGAAGGATCTGTTAAATTGCAGTGTAGACATTTGGGCTTGAGCCTGGGCTTAGGATCCGGTGAAGTGGAGGATCACAGAGCTTGGGCTGCAGTCCATGCCTATATGTCTACACCACAATTAAACAGCTTTGCAGCCGAGTACTGTGAATTTGGTTTGAAGCTGCCACTGATATCTAATTGCCAGTGTAGACACTCATATAGTTTCATAGTGTTTAAGCCCAGAAGGGGCCATCCTTTTGTTTTTTGCATCTAAAACTTCCTACCCTGTCAGGTTGGTTAACCGCTGGAATAAATTGCCTTGGGTAGTTTGGAGATCTTAAGAGCATGGATGGTCTTGATAATCCTTAGTCCTGCATGGGTGCAACGGACTGGACTAGATGACCTGTTGAGGTCCCTTCCACTCCTTTGATTCTATGATTTCAAATCATCTAGTTCAGAGTTTCCTAAACTTTTTTTGTGGTGCCCACTTTGGAAATTCATGCCCCATACATGTCCCCCTCACTGAGGCCAGGTCAGGGGGTAGATGAAAGGAGTGCCCAGTATCAGGGTGAGAGCAGTGCCTTGTACCCCTGGGGGGACATAGGTTGTACCCACCAGGGTGACAGTCAAAGAAGTCTTCTGCTTCCTGTAACAGTCAGGCAGTCTCAGCTGCCAGGACCCAGCTCCCTGCCCATATTGCTTTCCATCCTTTTTCAGGGAAGTGATATAGGATTTACAAATCTTGTTTGTTTTGTTTTTTGTTTTTTTTTTTAAACAAGAAAACATAATGGCTCTTAATACAGTGTCCCTTTCTAGCAAGTTGTGCAGTATGGCAGGAGGTGAGGCAGTTTCTCAGGTAGGCCAGTCCCAGGCTGTTTATGGCTCCTTGGAATACAGCAAGCAGCTTGGAGGCTTCATTCAGCCTTCCAGACTGCACTATCTGGCCTACAAGTCTTGCACAAGCACTTACTGAGCGGTGACCATCCTTGGAATTTGTGTGTAGCAGCATTACTGTGACAGGGAATGATGCCAAAAAGAAAAAAAGGGGGGGTAGTGGTGGTAACAGAAAAATCATTATTATATTACCTGTGCTGGTGTTCTACCAACACTGATGCTAAGAACAGGTTGGGTATTGCATTAATAAGGACCTCAATATTTCTACTATGAAGAAGGGGTACTGGCTCTTGGGGTGGGGCCAGAAATGAGGAGGTTCAGAGTGTGGGAGGGGGCTCCAGGCTGGGGCTGGGGGTTGGGGTATGAGGTGGTGGGGTAAGGGCTCCGGCTGGGAGTGTGAGCTCTGGGGTGAGACTGGGAATGAAGGGTTTGGGGTGCAGGGAGGGTGCTCTGGGCTAGGACCGAGGGGTTTGGAGGGCAGGAGGTGGATCAGGGCTGGGGCAGGAGGTTAGGCTTGCAGTAGCGGTTAGGGTGCAGGCTCCAGCAGCGTTTTCCCTCAAGCACGCTTCCGGAAGCAGTGCCATGTCCCCTCTTTGGCTCCTATGTGGAGGTGCGGCCAGGCAGCTCTGTGCGACTGCCCCCAAACTCCCATTGCCACAGTTCCCAGCCAATGGGAGCTGCAGAGCTGGTGCTTGGGGCGGGGGCAGTGTGCTGAGCCCCCTAACCGCCTCTATGTGTAGAAGTTGGAGCAGGGACATGCCACTGCTTCTGGAAGCTGCGCGGAGCTGGGCAAGCCCCCCGACCTCGCTCCCTGGCGGGATCGCAAGGGTCGGATTAGAAGGTCTGATGGGCTGGATGCGGCCGCAGGCTATAGTTTTCCCACTCCTGCCCTACAACCTGTAGCTCTTATTTCTTTTTTGCTTTTCTGCAGAGCCAAAAGACCCTAACAGTTATCATGGCCCCATTGTGCTAGGGACTGTACAAACACCTAAGGAGGGAGAGATCCTGCCTCACTGAGTTTACCCTCTAAATAGAGGAGACAGACGTAGAACTGAAAGGGAAGCAGAGGAGGAGGTGAAGTAACTTGTGAAGTCAGTGACAGAGCTGAGAATTAAAAAAAAAGGTCTCCATCTACTGGACAACAATCCTATGCTCTAGGTCATCCACCTACATTCCTAAATCAGTCTAACTTAATGGCTGTCATTATTAATTTTGTTTTCATTTATGTACGCTGAGGTAGCACCCATAATGTGCTGGGTGCTGTCCAAAACCACTACAAATCACATTGGTCTGCATATTTGTTTTGTTGCTCTCTGGCAATGGACACTGATTTTTTTAATGAATGAAATGGCCATATTCTGTTTGATTTGAACTACAAGATTGTCCTGGTATCTAGGGGACCAGTGAGAAGGGAGCAGAGGGGTTGGAATAAGAATGGGAGTGGGATGCTGATGAGCATTGTTGTTTTAAGGATATATTTTTGTTTGGCAGTCCATTTTATTGATTTATGCCACAATTAATTCAGTGTAGGACCCCAATATGATTGCTTTGCATGAATTAGGTTTTCTTACATTTTATAAAGTGTCTGAACCTTAAGCTTTGCATGCAAATAACTGAAGGAAATAATAAAGAGTATGCAAATGTTTGTTTGAATACTGTGGGAGTAAACGTCTGATTTCTAACAAACTGCTCGTTTGCTCTCATTATTCTGCATACTGTGGCAAAGGTGGGCTCTTCTAGAAACAGTGTGTTTAGCTCCCACTACTGTGTTTCCTCTTTGCAGGCTGTGCAGTGCTCAGGAAGGTGGGCAAGGTGCCATACTTTGCAGTACTGAGTCAGTGAACGAGTGCAAACACCTTGTGGCAGAAAGCTGACTCAAGCTATCTCTCCAATAGTACTGTTGTGCCAGTAGTAAGAATTTAAAAGTGTGTAAAAGATAAAACTGCTGTTTCCACAGATCACTGCCATGGAGAACAGAGCAGTTCTGTCTAGGTTCAGGGCCCGATCCTCAGCTAGTTTAAATCTGCACAGTTCCACTGAAATCAAGAGTCTTGCCAACTACTCCATCCTTATTGGCCAGGGTTAATTTGGAAGCCATGGCACTCCACTTTCAAAGAAGCACAAACTAAAATCAGGTTGGTTGGATGGAACTTGACTTATGCAACAGTACTCACGGGGAACTGTGATTCTGAGCCTGGGGCAAAGGAGAAAGAGGGAGACTGCCAAGGCATCCGGAGACTAGATTGGATGCCCAGCTCTGTGCCATTGCCCTCCAGGATCTTCAGGCCAGTTACTGACATTCCCCCTCCTGTCCTCTTTGGCTCCCAAATAAGGGTCTGAGCCTCAGGTGGTGTAATCACCATAGTTCCTTTGAAGTTAGATTCCTTTGTCTGTGATTTAGAATTTGTCCCTTTTTATGTAATTCCTTGGCTGTAGCTATCTGGCATATTTGCTAACAGGAATGCTACATGGTGTACCTGATAATTTCCCCATGAAGCTGTCTTCTCAGTCTTTTCTTCTGTGATCAAAGGAATAAAAGTATAGATTTTCCTCCGTGAGAGGGATCTGACCTACTGGTTAAGAACTCAGTCACCCTTTGCTGTATCACTGTCCAGCTCTACAAGAGTGTGTTTTTATTTTATCTGCTGGATGACTGTGTGGTTATTCACATACTGAGTGTATGACAGGTATTTTACTCTGCCTCTAATCTCCATACGGCCAGCAAGAAAGGGAGCCCCACTGCTTGGGATGGGCACCCCTTCCCAGCATACCTTGTTATAGGAATAGGTCAATAATTGATGTCTGAGACCGAAAATTTTGCTATAGGAGCCAGAGGTCTAAACCTTTGAGTTAAATTAGGGTGAAAGCCAGCAACAAGAGAATAATGTTAGTGCTGGGCTGCCACCACCACCATTAAAAAGTGGTATGTGAAATGGAATAGGAAATGGTTAGAATCATAGGAATGAAAGGGACTTTGAGAGGTCATTTAGTTCAGTCGCCTGCACTCACGGCAGGACTAGGTATTATCTAGACCATCCCTGGCAGGTGTTTGTCTAACTTTCTCTTAAAAATCTCCGATGACTGTGGAATCGCCATCTCTCTAGGCAATTTATTCCAGTGCTTAACCACCCTGACAGAAGACTCAGTTGGTATGACTGTCCAGTAGGTCGTCTTACAATGGGTAGAGAGAGATTGGGTTTGGATGGCTTTGAACATATCTGGTAGGTATTGAAAAAGAGAGAGGTTGTCATGGATAATGAGCAGGTCAGATTGAAATTGGTACAAAGAGAGGTTGATGCTGCTTTTACAGTTGATATGGGAGGTCACGTACTATTTCAGCACATGGAGAGGGAAATAACTCTTTAGGAGAGAAATTGCGTTTGGCTTTGGGGAAGGGCTCTATGCTAAGGAATTATTCAAGAAAGGCTATGAATGCCAATTTGTTTTATTTTGGGGGAGAGGGTTGTTGCTAGAGTGTAAGAGAGGCATTTTATCTTCTGTATGCTAGGCTATATTAGAGAATTTTTTCTTTCTTAGTCTTATCTCAACACCACAATAGAAAGAAAACGCTTTTTGTCCTATTGGATTAGAGTGTGTGTGTCTGTTTAATAGCAGGTATCTATTTTTTGAATGGAGAACGAATGTGCCATGAGTCTAGGTACACCAGAGTGCACATGACTTCAAAGTCAGAAAGAAAAGGTAAGATCCCAATACATGTTTGCTTACAATGAGCTCAATTAGATGAGAAGAACATTTAATGGTCTGACTGAAAAGTACTGGGGCTCGGAAAATCTGTGCTTAAAAAATTTCACCAAATAAGTTACGAAAGGTAAGATTGGGTAACCTGGGTCCACGGGGTGTTCAGTGCTGGGTTATTATCCTGTTAGAATTCTTGTGGATTTTTACAAGGCGCTTCTTCCTTGCATGAGGGGCAGATTGTAGGGTGGTGCTTGTCAGAAAATTTGACAAATGGATGAACAAGGACAGCATTGTTGATAACGTGTAAGTGGGAGTGTATGTCTTTCTAGTGTAGTAGAGATGAAAGATGAGGTGAGGTTAGGTTATTGTTTAATGTTTTGATGCCAGTCTGGTTTTTGGTCTTGTTGTCCTACTCTGTCTGACAGGTTTAATAGTGATTTTATAACAGCAAACTGGATCTCCAAGTGGGACATAATCCCTTGCATGACTCAACAGCAACCTCCAGCCAATTGAATGGTGATGTATTGTTGGCTGCAATGCCATGCCTCCAGTCAACTGAGGTTAAAATATGTGTATGTATGTGAATTTAGAGCACTGAATGCATATGGGGTACAGTAGTCACATGCTGCATTTAACTGTATTTAAGAGCTGTCTATATTACAACCATCGTCCTACTCTGAGCTCCATGTGAGCAGAGCCCTGATCCCATGCAGAGACTTAGGCCTGGTCTACACTACACGTTTAAACTAAATTTAGCAGCGTTAAACTGATTTAACCCTGCACCCGTCCACACAACGAGGCCCTTTATATCAATATAAAGGGCTCTTTAAACCGGTTTCTGTACTTCTCCCCGACGAGAGGAGTAGCGGTGAAATTGGTATTGCCATGTCGTATTAGGGTTAGTGTGGCCGCAGATCGATGGTATTGGACTCCGGGCGGTATCCCACAGTGCTCCATTGTGACTGCTCTGGAAAGCAGTCTGAACTCGGATGTACTGGCCAGGTAGACATGAAAAGCCCCGCTAACTTTTGAATTTCATTTCATGTTTGGCCAGCTTGGAGCTCTGATCAGCATGGGTGGCCATGCAGTCCCAAATCCAAAAAGAGCTCCAGCATGTACTGTACGGGAGATGCTGGATCTGATCGCTGTATGGGAAGACAAATCTGTTCTATCAGAGCTCCGTTACAGAAGACAAAATGACAAAGCATTTGAAAAAATCTCCAGGCTATGATAGACAGAGGCCACAGTAGGGACTCAGCACAGTGCTGTGTGACAAGCGTAATGGAAAGCCAAAGAATCAAATGGATGCTCATGGAGGGAGGGAGGGGGGACTGAGGACTCCAGCTATGCCACAGTCCCCATAGTCTCCGAAAAGCATTTGCATTCTTGGCTGAGCTCCCAGTGCCTGAAGGGTCAAAAACATTGTCTGGGGTGGTTCAGGGTATATCTCATCAATTTACCCCCCTCCGTCCCGTGAAAGAAAAGGGGAAAAAAATTTTCTTGCCATTTTTTAGTGTCACCGTATATTTACTGCATGCTGCTGGTAGACGCGGTGCTGCGGCGCTGAACAGCAGCATCCCCTCCCCTTCCTTTCCTGATGGCAGATGGTACCAAATGGTGGAAAACTGTCATCATCCTGTGAGTGCTCCTGGCTGGCCTCGGTGAAGTCGACTGGGGGCGCCTGGGTAAAAATGGGAATGACTCCCTGTCATTCCTGGTAGACAGTACAAAATGCTTGGAAACCGTCCTCATCATAGCAGCTGGAGCCTGAGCTCCATCAGCCCCCACCCCCCACTTCGTGTCTAAAGAAAAGATTCTGTACTCCCTGGACTATCATCGCAGCGGGAGGCTGCGCTCCTCTCCCCCCCCCCCACCCTTTAATGTCCTGCCTGGACTAACACAGCAGCTGGAGGCTGCCTCCCCCTCATTTTATCTCGCTAAAAAGTCAGTGTTTCTTAGTCCTGCATTCTTTATTACTTCATCACACAAATGGAGGGACATTGCAACGGTAGCGAAGGAGGGAAGCAGTGAGTGGGGTTGTTGCAGGGGCATCCTCTAGAATGGCATGCTGCTATTCATTTCTGCAGGATCTCTGGGGCTCTGTCCTGAAGCAGCTATGCTCTCTGGCTCTCTAGTATGCCCCATATTCTAGGCAGGACTGATTCTATTTTTAGACAAAACATAAAGACGGGAATAACCTGGGAAGTCATTTCCATTTTTGTCCATGCACCCCCGGCCGACCTCAGCGAGGTCAGCCAGGAGCACCCATGACAGCAGCAGACGGTACAAAATGATTGATAACTGTCTTCGCCAATTTCCAATTGCAAACAGTGCAAAATGACTGAAAACCATCATCTCATTGCCAATTTACAATTAACCATCTCTGCTACCTTGCAAAGGCAAATGAATGCTGCTGTGTAGCACTGCAGTACCGCCTCTGTCAGCAGCATCCAGTACACATACGGTGACAGTGACAAAAGGCAAAACAGGCTCCATGGTTGCCATGCTATGGCATCTGCCAGGGCAATCCAGGGGAAAAAGGGCGCAAAATAATTCTCTGTCATTGCTTTCACAGAGGAAGGATTGAGTGATGACATTTACCCAGAATCATCCTGTGACGTTATTGATATAAACTGGGGCCATATAGAATATGGTTTGCAACCAAGGTCCTGTAATGGCACCAAATCTTATGTAAAGGGGGTCATATAAGGTGTCTAAGACCAGGTTATGGGTTACTGGTTATGATTATGTTGTCTGTATGTCTGTATCATTTTGTAGTTGAAGTTATGAGTTGGCTATATACTGTCTGTATTTCAAATTGATGCTGTAGTTCTGGGTGACACCCCAGACAAGTTGGTGTTAGCTCTGCTTAGCCTGCTTGATGGCCCATTAAGGACCATCAGCTACACAATTGACCCATTGAGAGGAGGCAGATACCCCTTGTAACTCAGCAGGGTGTGCAGGAACTGGCCGATGTGACTGCAAACTCCATGTTGCTGTAATTTTCCACAGTAAGAACAAAGAAGTGTTCTTACACCTGGAAGAGCCTATATAAGGCTGATGCCTCATCTCCATCTTGTCTTCTATCCTGCTTCCTACCTCTGGACGGACTTTGCTACAAACTGAAGCTCTACACAAGGGACTGATGACCCATCCCAACGGGGGATGTTCTCCAGAGACTTGACTGGAACCTGCAGTTTACTCCATCACCGCTACAAGCCTGAACTAAGAACTTTGCCTTTACTGTATGTAATTGATTCCATTTAACCAATCCTAGCTCTCATCTCTACCTCTTTCCCTTTATGAATAAACCTTTAGATTTTAGATTCTAGAGGATTGTCAACAGCGTGATTTGTGGGTAAGATCTGATGTGTATATTGACCTGGGTCTGGGGCTTGGTCCTTTGGGATTGAGAGAACCTTTTTCTTTTATTGGGGTTTTGGTTTTCATAACCATTCATCCCAGGACGAGTGGGACTGGTGGTGATACTGGGAGACAGGAGTGTCTAAGGAAATTGCTTATGTGACTTGTGGTTAGCCAGTGGGGTGAAACCGAAGTCATTTTTGTCTGGCTGGTTTGGTTTGCCTTAGAGGTGGAAAAACCCCAGCCTAGGGTTGTAACTGTCCTGTTTAAGCAATTGGTCCTGAATTGGCACTCTCAGTTGGGTCCCGCCAGAACCTCATCGTCACACACCCGCGACACTGTTTTTGCACCATCATGCATTGGGATCTCAACCCAGAATTCCAATGGGCGGGGAAGACTGCAGGAACTATGGGATAGCTACGGGATAGCTACCCACAGTGCAACGCTCCAGAAATCAACGCTAGCCTCGGTACATGGACGCACACCACTGAATTAATGTGCTTAGTGTGGACCCATGCACTCAACTTTATACAATCTGTTTTACAAAACCGGTTTATGTAAAATCGGAATAATCCCGTAGTTAGACATACCCTTATTGACTGGGTCTCCAGGTGAGAGCATGGAATCACCTGCACAGAGCTCACTGCAGGTTTCTGGTGTTTAAGTACAACAATGTGCTAGTACGATTATCTGCCATGCTTGAGGTGGTGGCCCATCCTGCAACATTCTTTTTATTTTGTAGAGCTGCATTGTCTGATTGACACAATCAGTAAAAACAAAATATGAAACCACCCCAAAAGGGAGCAGACAACTGTACTAGCATGCACTTAAGGCTGCAGTGGGGATGAGACATTTAGAATGAGGAGATTTACTTTACTTTTTTCAGTAAGATAGAATATAAGTGATCAAAATTTGTGAGACATCATATTTTTCCTTATAGCATGGTGATGTTACTCATGGTTTTTGGCAATTCCGTTCTTTTTCAGTAGTGTAAGTAAGCCCTTTTGTCACCTCTCACTGGCCCCAAAAGGCTCCCCATGCATAGTGATTTGGACAGAAAAGTGGATAAAATTTGGAATTCTCATTCAAATGGACATTCTCTTAAGCAAATTAGGGAAATTATGGTCTAGATAAAATTACTATCAGAGGGGAGGGTGCAGAACTGTTTAAAAGACCATACTCAGAGTAGTTATTAGTGGTTCACTGTCAGACTGGGAGGGCGTATCTAGCGGCGTCCTACAGGGGTCAGTTCTGGGTCCAGTACTATTCTGTATTTTCATTAATGATGTGGATAATGGAATGGAAATACGCTTAAAAAATTTTTGCAGGCACTTTGGATGACAGGTTTAGAATTCAAAATAACCTTTACAAATTGGAGAATTGGTCTGAATTCAACAAAATAGAAGATCAGTAAAGACGAGTGCGAAGTGCTTCACCTAAGAAACAAAAATCAAATACACCACTTCAAAATGGGGGATAACTGTCTAGGTGGTAGTACTGATGGAAAGGATCTGAGGGTTATAGTGGATCACAAATTGAATGTGAATCAACATTGTGATGTAGCTGCAAAGAAGGCAAATGTCATTTGGGGTGTATTAACAGGATTGTTGTATGTAAGACATGGGAGATACCTGTCCCACTCAGCACTGGTGAGGCCTGAGCTGGAGTAGTATGTCCAATTCAGGGTGCCTCATTTTAGGAAAGATGCTGACAAATTGGGGAGAGTCCAGAGGAGAGCAACAAAAATGATTAAATGATTTAGTAAACCTGACTTGTGAAGAAAGGTTAAAAAAACAAAAACAAACTGAGCATGTTTAATTTTGAGAAAAGACTGAGATGGAACCTGATAACTGTCTTCAAATATGTTAAGGGCTGTTATAAGGAGTACTGTGATCAGTTGTTCTTCACGTTCTTTCCCAGAGTTCCACCCTTGTTGGCACTATGGTTACCATTCACTTCTCCAGGGATGTGTGATAGCTGAAGCACAGAACACACAGACTTTGCAAAGGCTTCCTGCACAATTACTCTTTACTTTTGACAGCATGAGAGATCTACAGATCTAGGCAAAACAATAGCACACGTATGATGGGATTAATCTGCAGCAAGGGAGATTAATATTAGGAAAAACTTTCTAACTATACGGATAATTAAGCTCTGGAATAGGCTTCCAAGGGAGGTTGTGGAATCCCCATCATTGGAAGTTTTTAAAAATAGGCTGGACAAACAGCTGTTAGGGGATGGTCTAGTTTTACTTGGTCCTACCACAGTGCAGAGGCCTGGATTTAATCACTACTTAAGGTCCCTTACAACCCTACATTTCTGTGTTAAATATGCAGTAACTAGAAATGTTTCTAATGCTTTTCAAAACTATTCAGTCCTTTACACAAGGCTTCAGATCTGTTTTGGTGGATATGGGGAAAGGCTCTTGGGTATAAGTGATGGCAAGAACTCGCAATACATGGAATATCCACAGTCCAGCATTGTTGGACTATTGTGAAAAGCTAAGACATTCTTGTGAAACATGAGAAGAACATAACTTTATTAACAACCATTAGAATAAAGACTTACATTTCTCTAGCAGGTTTGACTCACGTGTGGGTTCCAGATGTAAGGGAAAAAGTTGGCCCTACAATTATGGAGTTTGTCTATCTTTGGAATTAGTCTCTGTATTGCAGGTCCAGGGTATTATTTCTCAGGGCATGTGGAGAGATTTCTATTTGTACCTTACAGATATAACTTTCAAGACATGTTTACTAGAAGTATCTCCAGGTTGTGGGGTTTTTTTTTTGTGTGTTGTGTTTTTTTGCATTATCGTGATCCATGTAATGACTCTAGGACACTCGGCTCTTCTTTGAGACTCTGAAACACATGGACACATTCCTCACAATGTGAGAGGAAAATATGGGTAATAAATAAACCAAGTATGGTGCTGTTTCTTATAAATGCATTTCTGGCATAATTGTGTATAGTTATGCTAGTTACATATAGATGTGAAAATTACTTGGTGTGAATGATTAGCTTTTCCATCTCTGCAGGTTTTGGCTCTTTGACCTTGGCAATCTGTCCTTCAGGCTTCACTGAATACTCCCTCAGAATATCCAGAAGAATTTGGTTGCGGCTTTGAGTAGATTTACGCTGCACACTAAGTCTGTGGAACCTGAGCTAGTGGATTCAGTGTTTCCAGGCCCATGGTTGCAAGCCTGCACTGCATTGAAAACCTGGATTTACAATTGCTTGCCTGTGTCTCACAGCCATGTAAGGCATCCATACTGTATTATGCAGACCTTCTGACTCGGGCCTGTAGCTTGACCTGCATCCATGTTGCAAAATGACAGAGTTTGGACACAAGTCACAGTGCGACTTGGGTTCCGACACACACTCCTCTCAGGGCCCTAGGAACTGAGTCCTGAAAGCTTGCTGACCTGAGTCAGACTGAGTTGTGTGTGGATGGAAGCAGAGATTGGGCTCAAACCTAAATCAGAGTCTGGATTAACCCTTAAGTACATTACCATTAATGTAGGTATGTAGACATACCTTTAATGACCCTTGGCAGTTTTAGGTATGCCTCCAAGGCAGGGAAACAGTCAGTCATACAACGAGAGGACTTAGAACTCAAATACAACTTCCTTCAGGCAGTTTTGTGAGGAGTTAATTATTTTCCCCAAACACCAAAGCAAAACAAAACAAAAAGGAAGTTTAAAAAGCATTTCTGAGATCTATTACTTGTGGTTAGTTCATCTAATTTTTTGTATTGTTCCATCATGTAAATTTTGCACCCATCTTCCAGCCACAACTGTGTCAAGGGGGGGAGAAATAGTATTTTGTGAATAGTGTCATATGCCTGTGGTGATACTGTTGGGGTTTCATAGAATCATAGAATATCAGGGTTGGAAGAGACCTCAGGAGGTCATTTAGTCCAACCCCCTGCTCAAAGAAGGACTAATCCCCAACTAAATCATCCCAGCCAGGGCTTTGTCAAGCCTTACCTTAAAAATCTCTAAGGAAGGAGATTCCACCCCCTCCCAGGTAACCCATTCCAGTGCTTCACCACCCTCTTAGTGAAAAAGTTTTTCCTAATATCCAACCTGAACCTCCCCCACTGCAACTTGAGACCGTTACTCCTTGTTCTATCACCTGGTACCACTGAGAACAGTCTAGATCCTTCCTCTTTGGAACCCCCTTTCAGGTAGTTGAAAGCAGCTATCAAATTCCCCCTCATTCTTCTGCAGTCTAAACAATCCCAGTTCCCTCAGGCTCTCCTCATAAGTCATGTGCTCCAGCCCCCTAATCATGTTTGTTTGCCCTCCGCTGGACTCTTTCCAATTTTTCCATATCCTCTTTGTAGTGTGGGGCCCAGAACTGGACACAGTACTCCAGATGAGGCCTCACCAATGTCGAATAGAGGGGAATGATCACATCCCTCTATCTTCTGGCAATGCCTCTACTTATACAGCTCAAAATGCCATTAGCCTTCTTGGCAACAAGGGCACACTGTTGACTCATATCCAGCTTCTCGTTTGTACAGTGCCTAACACAATGGAGTTCTTGTCCACAATGATGACCTTTTCTACACATGAAGTGGCATGTAGGGTATGTGTAACTACACACCACAGTGGAAGGTAGGCTGTGTCCAGCCTTACTGCAGAGTGTAGCTACGTGTGGCAATACTCTGTTGCTGGTGCCTTTCTCCACTGCCTCCCCACCATCTCAGAGTCTGTTTCTGCTGCTGGAGCCTTTCGCTGTTAGAGGGAAAGGCACTGGGAGGTGGGAGCTGCAGGAGCCTTTAACTGTGGCAGTGAAAGGTTCTGGCAGAGGAGAAGCAGTGGAGAAAGGCTCAAGGAATGGGATACTACGCTGCTAAAATAGCATTGTGGAGAAGGGAGATACTGGTTGGGCATGTAGAGAGCCATGTAGGGTACATACCTACAGAGTTCTGGCATGTAGGGCATGCTATTCCACATGCATAAGCTGTGCCTTGCTGTCTGTACTGCTGTTAATACCTATGCTACCTATACCAGTGCTAGCAGTGCAGTGTCTGTATGTACTACTGCAGGTGTAGACTTACCTTATGGCTTCTGGATGCTGTGATAATACACATAAATAGTAATAATGAATCTTTATATTGAAAGGTTTCCCTTATCTGCTTAACATCTGGACAGGCAACCTGAAAGATCATCAATATCTAACAGACATCTCCTTTCAAGGCCTGCCAGAATATTACATGCTTTTGGCACTGATTGCAATTAAGGCTTATCCCATGGGCTGCTTTCCCAAAGGACTGGATAGCTCTCTCAAATAGGGCAGTCTCGCTATCGACAATGAGTTAGTGCCTGATTTTCAGAGTTGCTGAGCACCCATAGCTCCCAGTGGAGTTGTAAATGCACAGCACCTTTGCAAAGTAGGCCCTGACATGTATTACTACTTCGAGAAGCTTAATGTTTAGCAGTGAAGCATTTAGGAAGCATTAGGACCAAAGAGGTTGAGATGCAGTTACAGATGATGGTGAGAGAAGGGTCTGTGCCCACTGAGGAGAGATTGAAGGTGAAGACAAGTCGTTATGTTTGATGCAATAGAGAAGAGGGAGTCAGTGGAGGTGTGCAAAGAGGGGTGTGTGTGTGTGTGTGTGTGTGTGTGTGTGTGTGTGTGTGTGTGTGTGTGAGAGAGAGAGAGAGAGAGAAATGGTCAAAATGAAGAATTAGGAAAATAATCCTTGCAGCAACATTCTGAATGGATGTAAACAGGGCAGGATTGCATTTGTCAAGGCCAGATAAAAGGATATTGCCGCAATTGAGATGAGAAATGATGAGCTTTAGTTGTGTGGATAGGAAAGGCCATATTGTAGAGATGTTGTTCGCAACGATTTTGCAAGGTTCAGATATTACCTGAATGTGAGGGCTAATAAATAAAGTGTGGATGCGTCAGTGTTTGTAGCTCATATTTGTGTGTGGTATCTCTAAGGTAAAACTGTTCTAGTGTAAGCAACTGATAACTCCCACCCTTTCTCTTTCTCCAGTTAGGTGCTACCGTCTCATAGTAAGAGGTGATCAGTTTCTTGTCTGTTTCAGTCCTTCACTTATCAATGGCTAATCAAGTAGCTGTTCCTTCTCATTTGCTTTCAGTCTCTTTCTGGTATTGGAGGTCCTGCTGAGAAATAGTGCTTTGCTATGACCTGAAATGTAACAAAGGAACAGAACATGACAGGATTCTTTATCTGGAGTTGGGATCATTTTCAGAATGCATACTCTGGAGCAGTTGTGGCAGATTGAAGGACACATTTTGAACTCATCAGTGGGTCAGAGAGTTTCCATAGGGTCAGGGGAGCTCCAGACCTTAAGAGAGTGATATTCTGAAGTAATAGCCTTCCTGTGATTAAGTCATCGTCATTGTGGTGGTGGAGTTCTGAGTAGCAGTCTCCAGAGGAAAAAAGGAAGGGAAACAGTGAGCTCAAGTAAACAGACCCTACATGGGGAGAAGATTTCGGATAGTAGAAGGCTCGTTAATCTATCAGACAAAGGTATACCATGATCCAGTGGCCAGAAGTTGAAACTAGGTAAATTCAAGCTAGAGATAAGGTGCCCATTTTTAACAGTGAGGGTAATTATAAATTGGAACAATTTACAACAACTGTGGTGGATTCTCCATCACTTAAAACTGTAAATGAAGACTGGACATCTTTCTAAAGAATATGTTGTTGTTTAACTAAAAGATGTGGACTTGATGCAGGGATTACTGTGTGAAATTCTATTGTCTGTGTAACACATGTGGTCAAATTAGATGGTGGTATTGGTTCCTTCTGGCCTTAAACATCTAATAGAACTGTCTTAAAGTAGAGAGAACCTTCAATTTTTTTTATTTCCACCTGCCCCAAAATATAAGGATCCCCTGAGTGCATACCTCAAGGGCACCAGGAGCTCTGTAACCAAAGTTGTTCGTTCTCCTCTGTGAACATTAGAGGAATAAACTTTCAGAATACACAGTTTTAGCTGCATAACTCTTAGGGTATGTCTACACTGCAATTAAAAAAACTGCAGCACCGAATCTCAGAACATGGGTCAACTGTCTTTGGCTCATGGGGCTTGGGCTGTAGGGCTATAAAAGTGCAGTATAGACATTTTGGCCCAGGTTCTGAGACCCCTCGAGTGGGGAGGGTCTCTGAGGTCTTGTCTACTACTCTCACATTGTAACTTGCGTTGCTCAGAGGGTATGAAAGAACCCCCCCCGAGGGATGTAAGTTGCATCAACTTAAAGAGGTGTCCACACCATGCTGTGTCGGCTGGAGACGCTCTCCCGCTGACACCTTCCACCTCTCCTTGAGGTGGAGTAATTACATCAGTGGGAGAGCATTCTCCCGCCAATGTAGTGCGGTACTGAAGATAAGCCCTGAGCCTGGGCTTCAGCCCAAGTCTGAAGTCTACATTGCAATTTTATAGCCCTAAGAGCCTGTCAGCTGACCCAGGCCAGCCGCAGCTGTGCCGTGGATCTTTTATAGCTGTGTAGATGTACCCTTATTGACATCGGTGGGAGATGAGAAGCAATATACACCAAATTTAAAATGGGAACTTGGAATGCTTAATAAGTGGCATTCCAGGCATTTACTTTGATGAGCTTTTTCCCTTCCAAAAGCACCATTATTCTAGAGGAGGATGCTTTGATTAGCAAGCTATGCCTCGGGTATCTATAGAAGTATCTGTTTCGAAGCATTAATCCTTGAAGCCATGGTTTATGATTTATATTAAGAGATTCAGTTTACTAGGGGGAAGACACATGTATTAACCATAAGTATAGTTAAAAAGAAGAGTGAGCAAAGTATGCTGCTATCTGTAAGTTGAACAAACATGTTGTCTGTGTCATGAATAATAATTAGAAAATATTTAAAGTAGATTTTTCAATTCTGAAAAATATTCCCAGCAAATCAGGACAATTTTAGTGGTATCTCACAGTTTGGGCTGAAATTATCTGACATCATTCCTTTAAAATATCTTGAATTGCAGGAAATTTTGAGTGGTTTCCAGGGGTGCAATGGCAATGCTGCATTTTAAATTTGCAAAGATGCTTGCATTAGAAGTTTCCCTCCTCTTTTTATCCTCCCAGAGGCTTACAGTTTAACTTCAAACATACTTTTTGTGCCATTGCTAGTTCTGTTTCCTGCCAAAAGGTGACTGTGTGTGCAGGCAGTTTGGTAAAACTCGTTTGTCATTTTTGAGTTCTCTGTCTATGTCGGGAAAGGCAAGCAGAGAAGGACTGGTTTGTATACTCCCAATAAATTTTTTTCATGCTGCCAATACATTTCTGCTACTTTCCAGTAACTAAAACACCTATTTTAAAACTTTTATGTTTTCTATGTGACCGTGTACCTTGGACAGATTTGCAGAGGTTGGCTTAGAAACTAGTTAGGTGTTCACAAACAGACTGTTGCACTTGCCCAGTGTGCAATTTTTCCAGTAAATTTATAAAAATGGGTTGAGTTCCGGGGGGGGGGGGGAAGAGAGAGGTGTGCGTGTGTATTTATAAAAAGAGAGAACGATCCTTGCATGCTGAAATAAGTATGTTTGTGTTTTTCTATGTGTGCCATTGTGTATTTACGAACATTCAGATAAACATGACTGGTTGTGTTTACCTGACAGTGTAATTACTAAAGTCTCACATGCCTCATCAGAAAATACAAAGGTATTAATTGCAATAGAGCTCTGTTCATACAGTTTTATGATTATGGAATTTAAATGCACAAAATTCAAGGAATTCCCATGACTAGCAACAAAAATTCCCACTGCAGTCATAACTTGGCTCCCTTGCGTATGCACAATATTTGCTGCATATACTGTATACATTCAGCTTACAGAATTTAGCCCAAACAGTCAAAGTTTTGCAAAATTATAGCCAACTGAAAGCAGGGTCTTATGGGAAGTGTTGATCAACCCTAATAATAGGTGGTGCTTCTGCCTTGCCTATAACATGCGGACACAGCCTCCGCTGTCATTGTGTTCCTTTTGACCACCATAGGCAGCGAGCTGGAACTCAGTGGAGTCTGTCTGCTGCTCTGTCAGCTCTTTTTTTTCCTTTTGGGAGAACTGAGAACATAGGAATGGCCGTAGATGTCAGATTAATCGTTCATCTAGCCCAGTATCTTGTCTTCTAACAGTGGCCAATGCTGGGTGCTTCAGAGGGAATGAACAGCACAGGAAATCATCAAGTGATCCAGCCCTGTTGTGTACTCCCAGCTTCTGGCAAACGGAGGCTAGGAACACCCAGAGCATGCGATTACATCCCTGACCATCTTGGCTAATGGCCAGTGATGGACCTGTCCTTCGTGAACTTACGTAGTTTGTTTTTGAACCCCAGTATAGTTTTGGCCAGTTAGTGCGTGTGTGTATATGTAAATTTACTGTTGCCCTTTTTGACCGAAGCATCTAGGCAAAGTTTGAAGCTTTGGGGACCAGTGTTCTAGTTGGAAGTAGAAATTGATGGAGTCTGGTAATTTTTTTAATTCCATCTTGTTTATTTACAAGGAATGCACAAAGTCCTGTGTCTCTCTGAATGCAGAAGGAGCCAAGAACACGCGCTTACAGCAACCAAGCCTCTTTAGCCAACACCAGACGCAAGAGCTCTCTTTGTAGCTTTTTCCAAGCAGACTGTGCTTACAAAGCTCCCACTTGGCTTTCTTGCCTCTCCATTTCTTTCTGTTCTTGTCTGTTGTCAGTTTCTGTGTGATTTCTTTTCCCTGGTATAAGCACACAGCTACCCAAAACAATACCCAGCCAAAAGTTTCTGGGCCAGGTTCTCAGACACTGTTTTGTTCTAGGTGGGGACTTGTGCATACAATGATGTTAACTGAAGAGTGTGTTCACACCTGTCAATCTCAATGGGGTTCTGGCTCCACTCATAACAAAGTTTCACTCAGCTCATAACCATATGTACATCAGATATACTTGCTAAATCATCCTCTGCCGTTGGGTCTAAAGTCAAGAGTCAAGCTAACCCACTCTTCTTTTAGTTATGGCAGTCACATCCCACGGGGGTGATAGGGGAATCAATTATTATCAAGCTGCTTCTATGCTACCATAAAATCCTCTACAATATGGGGCACAGGCATGATAGCATGGGTGTTTGGCAGCAGTTCTCAACCTGTGGGCCACGTGTGGCCCACGTAGCACACAGCTGTGGCCTAGTTATGTGCTTAAAAAAATTCAAAATTTACTGCTCCAGTCTGGCAGGGGGCAGGGCTGGCTGAGGGGGAGACAGCGTCTTACAGTCTGCACCAGTGCTCCTGCCAGCAGGAGGCTGGTGAGTGCCACAGAGGGCGGGAGAGTGTGTGTGTGTGGGTAGGTTTGGGGGGGGGGCGCTCTGGGCAGTGAGAGGGTGGGTGACATTGGGAACTACAGGTTTTTCAGGGAGCTACAGCACCCCCAGGTTTTAGGTGGGACTCTGCTCCTGGCTGCTGGTCCATGCCAGGTGCTCTGCTCCTGGCCCAGTGCTGGGGGTCCCAGCTGTCTGTCCCCACATGGTGGGGTCCAGGTTTGGCTGCTGCTTGGCCCCAGCCCCACATGGTGGGTCTGGGTCCTGGCTGCCCGGCCCTCACCCATGGCTCTGCTCCTGGCTCCACGCTGGGTGGGGGCTTTGGGCATAGGGGACTGTGGATTTTTTTGGGGGGGGAGGGTAGGGCACTGTGGTCCTCAATCTGCAGCCCATGTAACACATTGCGGGCCACATATGGGAGCCACAGGAGTATGGAGAATCATGAAGAATCTCTGTCTGGTTGAGCTGCAGGAAGATGAGGGAGTGTTCATTTAAATATTAAATAAGTAATAAGGCATAAAAGTCTGAATTAGTGCTCATTAATGCACATCTCCACGTATATAGTGAGCCACAGGCAAAAGCAGCAGGAGGGATCTTGAGCAGAGAGTGGGAGCAAATTATACAAATGAGGTTGGGGAAAGATGCGGGGGTGAGGGGAATGAAATTGAGCGGAAGGGAAAAAGTTAAAATAGTTGTAGAAAGGCCTTTATTATGACTTGAAGTTGTTGATTTATTGGAATGTGTCATGTTGATGTAGGTTTTCATTTATTATTGTAATGAGATTTACCTGTAGAGGAGGAGGTTCCAGACTCTGTAATACTGCTACTTAACTGTAGCATCACAAGCACTTTAGGTAGTCACAATTAAGACACCTCAAATAGTGTGTATCATGTAAATGGAGCAAAATCCCCATCAGGCATTATCCTCAGGCACCTTTCTTTGAAGAATTGTTATTCCCATTAGTGGTTTAAAGAAAAGCCACTCTTTTGCTGCAGTGGGACTCATAGCAAAATTGTACTGATAGCTCATTTTATAATTGGCTAATAACTTACATCTTGTATTATGGCTTATTGCATCCAGTTTAATATCTGCCATCTCGTTGGATCCCTGTTCAATAGTAGAACTTGAACTTTTTTGGACTAGTCTGTAAGAAGTTTATAGAAATACCAGGGGTGGCTCCAGGCACCAGTGGAGCAAGTGTGTGCCTGGGGCGGCAAGCCGAAGGTGTGGGACAGGTGGACCTCCCGCAGGCATGCCACCGAATCCGCGTTACCAGCAGACCTCCCGCAGGCGCGCCGTCGAAAGCTGCCTGACTGCCGTGCATGGGCGGCAAAATACATAGAGCTGCCCCTGAGAAGTACAATCTACTTTTCTGAAACCTACCTTTTGTGGTAAGCTGGTTTCTAAGTTAGACAAGAGACTTATTTTGTGCTTGGGCTAATCAGAATGCTGCAGGTTAACAAGGATGTAGTGAACAGCTGTCACTCTACTGAACCCTCTACCTTTTAGATGAAGTAATGAATTTACACCATTATTGGTATGAAAAAAAAATAATTGGGATGGCGTATTGTCACAGGTTCAATGTCTACTGCTTTGAAAACTAACATCTCAGCTTTGCTTATGCCATTTTTCTATAAATGTCTAGTTCTTTTTCCTGGTCACTTATGTAGCAGCAGGAGCTCATTATTCTGAGACAACATTCTATTCCATTGACACTAAATTTGAAATTCCCAGGTGTTACTTTTTTTCTTTCTCTTTTAAAAATTAGATACATTTTTGAGAATTTGGTATAGAGGAGAAATGTATTTGTCAGGTCTGGAGCCTGAAGGCCATTGATTAGCTGCATACTAGATATAGCATGGCCAGCAAAGGCGCAAATTCCCCCATAGGTTTTTTTTAAATGTAAGGATAGTTCAATGGTTAGGGTGCTAGCTTTCTGCTTGGAACACCTGATTTCGAGTCTAGCTTTTGCCACAGATTTCCTGTGTAACTTTGGACAAGTTGTTCAGGCCCAGATTGTTAAATGTATTCAGGCATTGCTCCACTCAGCATAAGTCAGTTAGGTGTTGCACTGCCTAAACATCTTTAATCCAGGCTTTAGTCTTTCTGTGCCTCAGTTCCCCATCTATAAGATGGGGGTAATGTACTTCCTTTCCTCACAAGAGTGTTGTGAGGATAAATAAAGGTAAATGAAAGATTATGAAGTGCTCAGATACTAGATGGGGGGGGGGCATATAAGTACATAAAATCCGATTAGATTGATAGAACGATAGATATCGGCCTGGAGAAACCATCTCTAGTTGAAAACCGGTAGCTGGCTCAAATACATAATTTCTGCTGAGTAATATAATTTACTGTTTTTATTTTGTAGTTTTTAGGCAGTTGGTGTGAAAGAAATGTAGTTCTTTTCCTTAGGCAAACATACTGTTGTTTTCTTTTTCCCCCATAGACTTATTACATACTGTGAGTTCATTATATTTCAATTATAATTTTTGAGTGTTTTCTCTAGAGCTACCGAAACCATAATGATTTCCTGTTTTCTTGTGGTTTGACAGATCAAATAAATACACCAAAAGCCATTGTTTTAACATTGGCTTTCATACGAGTAAATAGGACTGTATAAAATTAAATATGAAGTTATTTAACATTAAAATGTTAGCGTTTGGTAAATAATTTCATTTTATTTTCATGAAAACTGTGGCAGTGCTGCTATATGGTTTGTTCCCCTTTCCTCCTCCAATAAAATGCAAGTCTATGGGCAGGTCTTCACTACCCACTGGATAGGTGGGTAGTGATCAATCTATCGGGGGTCGATTTATCGTGTCTAATGTAGACGCGATAAAATCGATCCCTGATCGCGCTCCCCATCGACTCTGCAACTCCAGCTCACCAGAGGCGGAAGCAGAGTTGACGGGGAAGTGGCAGCGGTTGGCTCGCCGCCGTTCTCATGGCCAAGTAAGTTGACCTAAGATACGCCGACGTCAGCTACGCTATTCATGTAGCTGAATTTTTGTATCTTAGGTCGACCCCTCTGCTAGTGTAGACCTGGGCTATGTGTATATTGCTTGCAGTGTTGTTGTTACCACGTTGGTCCCAGGATATTAGAGAGACAAGGTGATTGATGTAGTGTTTTTTATTGGACCAACTTCTGTTGGCGAAAGAAACAAGCTTTCGAGCTACACAGAGCTCTTCTTCGGGTCTGAGCTCTGTGTAGCTAGAAAATTGTCTCTCTTTCCCCAACAGAAGTTGGTCCAATAAAAGACACTACCTCCCCAACCTTGTGTCTCTATCTGTGTGTATATGTTATACACGTGCATAATTTGTGTGTGGTGTGTTTTTTTATAAAAACATATATGGCCTAAAATTTCAAAAGAGACTTGATTTTGGGTGCCCCAATTTCTTCGGTGCCAAACCTGAGACATGTTTTGTAGGGTCTTGAATTTCAGAAAGTACTAAACCAGAGCCACCCAGTTCCTTTAAGGTGTTTCAAAATTTGGCACAAAACACCACTAGTTACTTCTGAAAACTTAGGTCTGATTGTCTCTCAGTAAACCTTGCCACAAAATTGCCTACTAAAATAGCTATCAAATGGCCTTTAACTTTTTTCATTTATTTGATACTATTGTTTTTAAACACACACACTAGTACTTGAAATCAGTTTTAATTGAGTTAAAGGAGCTACTGATCATATTAATCTAAGTATTCTTTGGAGCAGTTTTTAAAGTAGTTTTATGTGAGCCTCCTTCAGCTATTTTGTACATATATACCTGTAAGTTATGCGTCAGTGACATTACCATTACAAGAATTTTTGTGTCCATTCAGGACAGATTTTTAACTGGAGACTTAATGCAGCATGTTCATTTGTATGGATTGCTGCAATTGTATTTTCACACAAATAATGTGGTCGTCGTGGTAAAGTGTGTGTGTCTGTAATGTAAAATTTTTGCTTGAATTGAGATTGCTAAATAATTGGTCATCAACATTTCTGTTTTGCGTTAGAAGAAAACTGTGCTTCAAGAAATCGGAGTGTTAAATAAACAGTGCACTGGGTGACAATTTCTTTTTACTCTTCACTTATCAAAGGAACAGGAACTGAGAAAGAGAAGAGAATATGATTTTTATTGCCAATTATCATTATAGTATGACAATAATAGACTCATTATGCCCTTTTAGAACTATACAGTTAAAAATAAACTTTCCATTACGTTTCTCTTGACTTTGAAATATGGAGTCTCTCTACCAGCAAATGTGTGGTGATAGAAAATAAAATCACAAAGGTTTGTGATTGTATAGCTCCCCTCTAATAAAATAGTGCAATCCTGCCGCCCCAATTCTTTCAGTTTTCCAGCAGAAATAATTGGAGATTCCTTTATAGGGCGAGGAGCAGGTAACCTTGGAGATGGACTTTGGGTAAAGGAAACGACTATCTTCCTCAGTAGTTCTCATTGTGTTTGACCAATGTGGAAGCAGTTAGAAACACATTATTATTCTGTTAGGTTTTTCTTTTTTGACATTCATGTTACACCCGAGATATCTATGGCCTTCTGTTCAAACGTGTACAGGGCAGAGTCCTGGTCCTAAAGGAGCTTAAAATCTAATATGAAAGGATACTACACAAATTTGTAATGATCGGTTAAGATGGAAATAGGGGGAAATATTTTGTATATCATCTGGTTTCATATGTGTAGGCACATCTGTGTGATCCAGGAGTGTCTTCCCAAAGTGTAAACTGGCCACGCTTTGGGAATAGGATCCTTGAGAGAAGAAGCCACAGAAATCTTTAAACCATGATTTGAGGATGTCAGTAACTCAGCCAGAGGTTAGGGGTCTATTACAGGAGTGGGTGGGTGAGATTCTGTGGCCTGCAATGTGCAGGAGGTCAAACTAGATGATCACGATGGTCCCTTCTGACTTAAAGTTTTGAGTCTATGAACACCATAGCGTATATAGAGAAGGGTGATGCAAGAGGGACTGTGGTCTTTGTGGGAAAGCACTTGTGGAACTCAGCTTCTCTTTCAGACTCTGTTGTATTTATTATTCTGAATGAGTGAGTGATATGTGCAGCCTGATTCAAACACCGGGTACATCTACACTACCTGCCGGATCAGCGGATAGCAATTGATCTATCAGGGATCGATTTTATCGCTTGTAGTGTAAACGCGATAAATCAATCTCCGATTGCTCTCCCATCGACTGCTGAACTACAGCAGCCCAAGAGGTGGAAGCAAAGTCAACAGGGGAGCCGTGGCCGTCGATCCAGCGCTGGGAGGACGCGAAGTAAGTCATTTTAATTCGATCTAAGATACGTCGACTTCAGCTACACTATTCTTGTAGCTGAAGTTGTATACCTTAGATTAATTCCCACTCCCCCCCCCCCATTGTAGACCAGGCTGCAAGTGTAGTCAACAAAAGTCTTTTTAAGGGGCTTGGAGTCAACCTGTAGATATAATTGCCTCTTTATGCCAGAGATGATCAAATTGGAAAAAGTTTGTATTTTCTTGATTTATGTTCCTTCTCTAACACCTCTCCTTGTTGCCTAGTTTCTCTTCCATAAAGGATTTTCTGAGTCTGTAAAGATCTCTCTTCTGCCCTGGTGGCATCAGGTGCTTTTAATCATCTTTCTTTCCACTTTTGGTTACTTGTCCTGTTTATTTTCGAAGGTCATGACTGATACAACCATAATCTTTCATTTTTGTCTTTTCAAATTTCTATTGATGAAACCAAAATATAGTCAGAGACTTTTTTCAATTGTTTCCTTAGTTTATGGGCCATAAGCCCTCTCCTGCCCCAGTATATGTTTAATTGTCCACAGATGGTAATTTGTATTGTCTTAACTGCAAACTGGTTTCTTGTTTGATACATTATCTGTGTGTATTTGCAGCTGATCACTTTTGTTTCATAGCACTTTCTATTAAATGGCATGGTGGTCTCCTGGGAGAAATACTTTTTCTCCTAGTGCTCTAATGAGTTGTTTTTCTTAGCTTTCCCAAATAGTGGCCCGTTCCTAGAAACAGGCCAGTAAGTGTACTCATTCTGGTGTGAATGTACGTGAGTTTGGCAGGTTCATTCTGCCTTGTTTGGAAATTTCTCCGGCACTGAACTGAATAAAAGTGAATCTGACAGCAACTTGATCGAGCCAAAGTGGCAATTAGATGCCAATCCAGTCTTGTTTGATCCTCCTATGCATTTTCTACCTCTGGATACCAGTGTGCCTGAGTTTGATTGCTTCACAGAAAGAAGTGACTCAGCAATATGCTAATCACCCAATATCCTTAAATCAGGAATAAGGCTATATGAGCCTTGGGGCAATGATCTAAAAGGACTTAGTTACCGAAAGAGTAAAATTCTTCCAAAACTAGTCAGGAGGACACATCTGCTAACGAAGGGAAATTTTCCTACTTCCTTGACTGTCCCAGTGCTGGTGATGATGCAAACCAGATCATCAAATAAGCCCTTTTTAAAAATAATAATAATAATAATTAAAATTCCTTTCATAAAATGTTATCCTGGAACTGAGAAAAATCCTGAATGCCCAGAAAAAAAATTTTTTTGACATGCATCCCTGCCACCACATGCCCTGATTTTGAAAAGGTGGATATGAGGTTTTGAAATCTTGGTTTTTATTAATGTTTTAAGGCTGCAGCTTTCATGTATTCCAATCTGTTTGGCTCGTCTGAATATTTGCTACGGTACAGTTTATTTAGCATAATGTTCAAAGATGTGTTTACATTGCCACCAGCTGAAATACCCTGGATTCCATCAGCCTGGTTATTTTGGTGGTGGGATGATGTTGATTTTTAAGGGAACTTTGCAGGCTGTGTTTTTGTGTTGCACCTAGTACAGTAGGGCCCCAATCCTGATGGGCACTCGAGTTTTCCTGCAACATAAATGTTTAGTACTATTAATAATCTTTTACTGGCCACTGTAAAAATGGGAACAAATTTGCCATACTTTGTAGTAAATACTGTGTAAGGTTGTATTAAAAATTGTGTTCTTTAATTATCGAAGCACCGGAAATGACACAGAGGAGGAAATAGCCTGAGGCTGTTGGATGAGGGTGGTTGTTGTGATCTTGATGGTACATATGTAGCTTTTCTTTATTCAAAGTTAACATTTGGAGAAGACCTGGCTGCAGGAATAAGAAGGATTTAGCTGTGTCTAGTGTATAAATGAAGGAAGTCATGGGCCACAAATAGATGTCCTCTAAGCTGAATACACACAGTGGACGAAGGATGTTTACCATACAGTACACTTAAGAGGGACACCATGTGTGTAGTCGTCTTCTCCCTCTCCCACGCTTCATAAATGTAATATTTTAAAGATTGGCAAATCTCATCATCCAAGTATTGTTCTGTGTTTTATTCCAGAAGTGAATTTATTTCCAGACTTGCCAGATTACTTTAGAACAAAATTATAAAGCCAACCCCCCCAAAAATAGAGCCCCTGTTCCCCTAAAGAAGATAGGCTTATTGGCATAGGGAGAAAGCAGTCTAAATATTGACCACTGGATCCCATTGTTTGTGGGATTTCTTTTCCCTCCTATGGGACTTAGCGTGATAAAGGGAACATCCTTTCCGTTGGTTCAAGTCATGGCGATGGAACTTGCACTAAGTCCAACAGGCATGAGAAGAAATCCCACAAACAAAGGATCTGGCAGCCCTGAGCTCTGGTCCACCGGTACTGTCATTACCAGCACCCCACAAGATACAGGACCCTTCCAGTCCAGAAAAATCCATAGCATTGGCACTGACACCAGGCAAAGAGAAGGGTGTGTCTGACACTGGGGAGATCTAGAACTGTAGCTGAGCCGCAACATGTGCATGCCTTACCAGACCTGGAGTCGCTGCATCCGTCAGGCCCTTCCACGTCTAGAGAGATTATTTCTCTGCCACGGATTCTACCTCAGAACAGGACTCTCATCATCTGCTCTGCTTCTGCTGGCTTTGAAACAGAGTCCGCTTTCTCCTCTGCTGACGAATCAGAAGCGGTAGAGGAACTGGCCATGCCCTTTTATCCCTATGCTCCTTTATGGAGACCACAATATCCATGGCCGCATCCACCACTTCTACCTTGGAGCCATTAGTACCTCATGCCATTGGGGTTACCACAACCTCCCTCAGATCCAACCTACTAGTCATACTTGGAACCCTGATCCCAATACCATCCCTCAGAACCGGCTTGGTCCACAAGAGACCCTTCATCTGCCTCCTCCCTAAGGGATCCTTCTAGCAGGCACTCTGATCCACTGGTAGAGGAAGAACCCCTTAGTCTGATCCCAGTGGTGATTTCTGATTCCGGCAAGATTTCCATCTTCCTCTCTGGATGAAATGGTGACTGCAGCATCCCCTTCTCCACTGGATGACTTTAGGCAATATCAGGAACTGTTGCAGAGAGTCATGTTGCAGAAACTCCATGTAATGGGGGGATCAGAGAACCCCCCTTGGAAGCTGCCACCTGAAGTGCCAAGACTACTTCTGCCCCTGCTTTCCTGCCTGCCAGCCTGGTGCTTCAGTGCCCTGCCTGGTTTGAGTCAGACCCGCTAGCCTGCTGCGAACCCAGACCTAGGTTTGAACGATGTCCCCTAACAGCTGCAGGTTTAACTGAAAGCAGCTAACAGAAGTGTTCCTGCCTTTAACATTCAGATGCCCAACTCCCAATGGGGTCTAAACCCAAATAAAGCCATTTTACCCTGTATAAAGCTTATGCAGGGTAAACTCATTAATTGTTCACCCTCTATAACACTGATAGAGAGAGATGTGCAGCTGTTTGCCCATCCAGGTATAAACACATACCCTGAGTTAATAAGTAAAAAGTGATTTTATTAAATACAGAAAGTAGGATTTAAGTGGTTCCAAGTAGTAACAGACAGAACAAAGTAAGTCACCAAGCAAAATAAAATAAAACATGCAAATCTATGTCTAATCAAATTGAATACAGATAATCTCACCCTTAGAGATGCTTCAGTAAGTTTTTTCCTCAGACTGGACATCTTCCAGGCCTGGGCACAATTCTTTCCGCCGGTATGGCTCTTGTTCCAGCTCAGGTGGTAGCTAGGGGATTCATCATGATGGTTTCTCCCTCTTTGTTCTGTTCCACCCATTTATATAACTTTTGCATAAGGCAGAATCCTTTGTCCCTTTCTGGGTTCCCACCCCCTCCTTCTCAATGGAAAGACACCAGGTTAAAGATAGATTCCAGTTCAGGTGACACGATCACATGTCACTGTAAGACTTCAAGCCTTCATTCCTTCCAGCCTGACTCACAGGAAGGCTTTTCTGCAAACAGAGTCACCCACAGTCAGTTGTCCTGGTTGATGGGACCCATCAAGATTCCAAGCCACCATTAATTGCCCATATTTTGCATAGTTACAATAGGCCCTCAGAGTTATATTTCATATTTCTAGTTTTAGATATGAGTGATACATTTATAGAAATAGGATGAACACATTCAGTATATTATAAGTTTTGTAATGATACCTTACAAGAGACTTTTTGCATGAAGCATATTCCAGTTACATTATGTTCACTCATTTAGCATATTTTTTAATAAAATCATATAGACTGCAACATCACATTCCAAATTTCCCTGGAAGAGATCCAAGATCCCCAGAATAAGCTGCTGGATATCCTCCATACATCAGCACTGGCCAGAATTGCACTGCCAATTAATGACACGATCCTGGAGCCTGCCAGGACAGTCTGGCACATCCCTGCTACATGCATTGCTAAAAGAGGCCGAAAACCATAACTATATCCCTGCCACAAGGTCTGAGTTCCTTCTTACGCACCCTCCTCCAAATTCCCTGATTGTCTAGCCTGTGACCAATTCAACGATGCCTTCCCTCCTCTGCTGCTCCTACCTCAGGTACTGCACGAGATCTGAGGAGACAGAGCAATGGTCATTCTGATTGCCCCTTGCTGGCTGAAACAATTCTGGTTTTTCAATCTCCTCTGCATGTCAGCCCACCCACCTACGCACCTCCACGACTTCCCCAACAGGCTGACTCTCAGTACAATGGCAAGATCAAGCATCCCAATCCACATGTGCTCCACATCAGAGCATGGTATTTGGATGGGCACCTGCTTTAGAACACACGTGCTCTCCAGCTGTATAAGACATCCTCTCCAGCAGCAGGAAAGACTCTACTAGGCAGTGTAACTGAGCGAACTGGAAATGTTTCTCATCTTGGCTCCAGCAAAAAAGGACTTTTACCTTAGTCAGCAGAGATCCCCCTTATTCTGGATTCTGTTCTGTATTTGAAGTCATCAGGTTTTACCGTCAACTCTCTGAGAGTTCATCTGGCAGTGATTAGCACATTCCACCCTCTTGTGGAAGGTTATGCCATCGTTACACACCCACTAACTACTAGGTTTTGAAAGGCCTCATCAAAACCTTCGCACCTGTCCAAGTGATCGCATCCTAATGGGACCTGAATCTAGTTTTTTCCATGCTAACGAAACTACCCTTTGAACTGTGAGCATCGTGCTCCATGTCCCTTCTTTCCGTCAATTGCCTTCCTTGTTGCTATCACTTCCATGAGAAGGGTTGGCAAGTTTGGAGTTATAATGTCAAACCGTCTTTCATGGTTTTCCCCAAGGACATAGTCCCCCTAAATCTGTACCCCAAATTTTTACCAGAAGTGGTCTTCCAGTTTCACAATAATTTCATTCACTTACATGTTTTCTTCCTGAAGCCTTACACATCCACAGAGCAATGTCGACTCCGTTCCCTAGATGACCAACGAGCCCATGCTTTCTACCTACAGAGAACAAAACCTGGCAGGAAGTCCCCTACGTTGTTTGTTGCAGTAGCTGAAAGACTCGGGGGGACGGTGGGGGAGGGGGAAAGCCATCTCTACCCAAAGAATCTCCAAATGTTTTTTGGGTTGCATTAAACTCTGCTACCAACTGTCAAGCTCAACTCCCCATACAGGGGTGAGGGCTTATTCCATGAGAGCTCAACCCTTGACTGCAGCCTCCCTTCAGGACGTGTCACTTATGAACGTATGTAGGGCGGCCACATGGAGTTCTGTGCACACCTTCCTAGCTCACCACGAGTCAGTGCAGGACTTGGCAGACAACTCCTTCAGTACGGCATTTCTCTGCCCTCCTTCCCCTCTGCTGCGGATCTGTCTGATTCAGGATGGAAAAGGAACTGGAGACGTGGCTGATTTGCCCCGGCGTTTATCAGCTTGGGTGGAAGCATGGGGCGAGCCACGGCGCATATGCAGACCAACAGACACTACTTTCAAATTCTCCAACTCTGGGTGTGTGGTGCGCATGCGTAACCCTCAGTGGAGTACAGCTAGGGACCACACATCTCTAAGAACCTCCAATTACTGGGGAGTAACCTCCTCATTTGTAGATGCAAATACTGCTTCTGTTTAAACATGGTTCATAGTTGGGCTAGATAGTTAATTTTTTAAAAAATGGAGGATTCTGCAGGCATTAATGGTGTCGGTCCCCTCACTTGTTAGGGTGTTTCCTGTATGTATGTATGTATGTATGTATTCCGTCCCTATAACCTAGATAATTAACTGAAATAAATGCAAATAGAATCATCTATTTAAAATTTGTATGTGTCCCTACTTTAAAAAAAATTCTGGGGTATGAGAGATTTATACACAGGCACAGAACCATACATGAAATCAAATCCCTGCCCCACTGGCAATTTTGCTCTATGCCAGGCGGGGAGGTGAAAAGCTGAAACAGGCCAAATAAAACCATCTCCATATATACATTTTCCCCATCATATATGTGCATATAGAGCATTGGGTTTCATTTTGCATTACTTCTACAATTCACTTCCATTGCCTTTTGATAGCCTTTATGGACATATCTTTTGCTCTGAGAGAGTGGAGTTAGCAATGGGAAAGGAAAGCACCTAGGTTACTGACATGATTTTTTTGTATTTGTGCTTTATTATGCCCACATGTTTAAATAGCTATAATAATCCAAATTAACCCTTCACCTGCAAAGTAAAACAAATGATACATTATAAAAATAATCTATATTGGTAGTTTCTGAGACTAAATGCTGTCTCTTCACTTTTACTACTACTGTTAATAGGTATGCAGTAATACGTATTTTGAATCATTATATGAAAAGCACTATATTTTAAAAATACCACATATAATTCAGCTCGGTCTGATTTAAAATCAAACCATTAACTGCTTCTAACACTTGTCATGTAGTTCTGTATTTGAGTTTTATGTTAGCAAAATGTCATCTGGAGGGTGTGTGTGTACACATATACAGATTTTTCCCTCTAAATAACAGGCAAAATTTGTGAGACCAGGATGAATTTCCTTTGAAAATGTAGCCCAAAGTGTTCAAAGTTAGATTAGTAGCTGTATTCCTGCTTTCATTGGAAGGTGGTTGCTCAGGGTTTGAAATAAGTAAAATAAGCGTGCACTTGGACAAACTTTCAAAGAAAATAGATAAGGTATTACATTGGCATAGAATTTGTGTGCAATAATTTTGTAATTCCAAAACTTCACTTGTCCCTGGGTCAGACACTATAGCAGTGGTCACAACCTTTTTTTTTTTTTTCTTTTTTTTCTTTTTTTTTTTCAAATTTTAAAGGCAACCCAGAATCTACCCCGCCCCTTATCCGAGGCTTCGCCCACCCCGTTGCTCACTCTTCCCTACCCTCACTCACTTTCATTGGGCTGGGGTTGGGGTTCGGGAGGGGGTGCAGGCTCTGGGCTGGGGCTAAGAGGTTCACAGCGTGGGAGGAGGCTCCGGGCTGAGACAGGGGGTGTGCAAACTCTGGGAGGGAGTTTGGGTGCAGGAGGGGATGCCTGACTGGGGCAGAGTGTTGAGGTGCAGGAGGAGGTGCAGGATGTGGGCTCTAGGAGGGGAAGTATGGGTGTAGGAAGGGGGTATGTGCTGCGGGGTACAGGAGGTGGCTCAGGGCTGGAAGTTGGGGTGCGGGCTCCTGCTGGGGGGCCATGGGGCACTTACCTCCGGCAGCTCCTGGTCAGCGGTGCAGCAGGGCTAAGGTAGGCTGCCTGTCCTGACCCCACTCAGGCACATCGGCACTTCCTCCCCATCACGAGCCGAGCCAGGCCACCCCGCCCACCCTGCCAGCCAGTAGTGCCTCACAGTGGCCATGCTGTCCTGGAAGGGACCAACGTGCCCCCTGGGGGGGCATGTCGCACTGCATGCTTCCTCTCTCTGCAAGCACCACTCCCACAGGTCCCATTGGCCACAGCTCCCCGTTCCTGGCCAATGGGACCTGGAGGGGCGGTGCTTACAGGAGCGTATCAACTGGGAGAATTGCCAGGATCAACCAGTCAATTGCTATCGATGGGGTTGGTGACCACTGCACTAGAGTAATAGGAAGATGCAGAAACGCTTTGACAAATTATTGAAGTTCCCACATCATGCGTCGCCTCACTGCCGCCCCCTCCACCCTGTGGAAAATACATTGAGCATTGTTGTCATTTGTCTGCTGTGCACTGGCATGAATGCATAAATGGTGTCCCACTCATGGACTGGGGGAAATTGTGAAGCAGACGTGCCAGGGATGGCACTGATTAGAAACTTATTCAGATAGACAAACTTAGCTTCACAATTAACCTCTCATACAGACATATCTGACAAGTACTTTCTGTTCTTTTTCTTTAGGTTAAGACTGAGGTCATGATGGGAGGGAACTGGATATACAATATCAGGATAAATGCCTCTATTATGTATTTCTGCTAAAGAAAGCAGAAAGTTCAAGTTCTTGAATCTTTTATGGTTCCAATGTTCAAGTATTTAAATAAAAAATAGTAACTTTTCTGGACCTTAGTAAATCAGATATTTATGTAATCTCATTATTATGCTGCCAAATTCTCTATCTATTGTATAGCACTTAATAATACTTATTGTGTTATTTAATTACAAAGTGCTATATAAAAAAATCTAAATGGATGAAAGTGTAAAATAGGAAATAAGGTTTTATTCATTCAGAAAGCAAATAAGAGCCATGCCACAATATTTGATGGCTGTGACATATCAAACAAAAAATAAAATTAATATGTAGGGTATTTGTGACAACATCATTTATTTTACTCTTCTCGCTACAGCAATAGACAGTTGCATGCTTGGCTATGTAGCATATTTTATTGTTATCACCACAGAAAGTAGTAAATTGCGATACAGAGAGTGATATGCACAGGTGCCAACTTTACAATGTTCCAGGGAGTGCTCGATCCCTGACTCTGACCCAGAACCTGACGCCACTCCACCTCCTCCAGCAGGGCCTTGGAGCTTTTTTCCCCTCCTACACCCTCATCCTACCCCTTCCCACCTGTTCTGCCCCTCCCCCGAGTGAACTGTGTACTCATGCCTCCCCTCTTCTCCCCCCTGCCCCCCCCGAGCCTCCTGCACACTGTGAAACAGCTGATGGCGGTGGGCAGGAGGTTCAGGGAGGGAGGGGGAGACATTGATTGGTTGGGCCACTAGTGGGCAGGAGGCGCTGGGGGGAGGGGGGTGAGTCTTATCGGGGGGGCTGCCGGTGGATATTCAGTACCCAACTTTTTTTCCCTGTGAGTGCTCCGGCCCCAGAGCACCCATGGAGTCGGCACCTATGGTGATCTGTACTTTGGAACTGAAAATGAAGAAAGGAGTAAATCACGGAATATTAGACGTTTATCACATTTCTTTTGTTTCCAAAGCACCCATCACGTGGATCTTAAAACCATAATTAGATAAAGTTAGGCTATTAGTGGCTCCAGTAAAACCAAGCTAAAGGCAGGGTAGAAAAAAAGTGTATGAGAGGAACGAGGATAATTGTAGAATAATGAGAATCATATAGCACATTTAATCTAAAAATGCTGTATAGATATTGACTTATAGTACCTTTTCCGAGGTTTTTGAGTATTATGCCTATTTTGGGGATGGGGAAAAATGAGAGAAATTAAGTGACTTGCTCAAAGCTGGACAATAAGAGTCGAGATTAGAACTCTTGTGTTCCTTGCTCCTGTTCCCTGGTCAGTCTACTAGATCATAGTGATGCAGATAAATTGAACTGAATAGAAAGGCTTTCACCAAGACCTGAAGACAACTGTTGAGGGATTCTAGCAGACATCCTCTGAGAGGGGATTCCATAGAGGAGGTCCCTGAACTGACATCTGCTCTCCTGGCCTGATCTCTTTTGAACAGTGAGATTTCCAGCAAGTATAACTAAGCCAATGTTGACTGCATGGGAGGAACTCTCTCATTCAAGAAAAATAGTAACTAGAAGAAGAGGAGCATATGAAGTCTTCCAGCCAAAGGAGGTTTACTTGCTACAGTATGTCTATTCTTCATTCTTGTTTAAAATGTTCCAAGCTATAGGGCTTCCACAAGTTACCTTAAGAAGCTGTTCCTCAATGTGCATGATGTCATTGTTTGGACGATTTCGCTGATATTCAGCCTACATTTTCCTTCTAATGTCATCCCACTGGCTCCAGCTATGCCCTCTTGAATCACTCTATGTAGGGCTTGTCTACACTTACATTTTATAGTGCTCTAACATGCTGGCTCAGGGGGGTGAAAAATCACTCCCCTGAGTGCAGCAAGTCCGAGCACTTTAAAGCACTAGTGTAGATGGGCCCCGACTTGGAGCTAATCTCCTCATGGAGGTGGATTACCAGGAGCACTGGGAGAACTCTCTCCCAATGCTCGCTGCCGCGAGAGTGTTCCCACAGCAGCGCTTTGAAGTTTCTAGTGTAGACATACACTTAGTTCCTCTTCCTCCTGGATCTCTAGACCTGTTAAATATATTTTTTTAATTGTCCCTTGCCCCATCCTTACTAGAAGCTTCCCAGTATCCCAGGCGTAGATCATTAAGGGCTTGATAAGATAACAGCAAGACTTGTGCTTATATTGCTCTTTTTTTTTTTAAAAAAAATCAACATGTTGACAATCTGTGCGTTGATAAATGCAAGATGTGGCAGCTAAGCCTATACTATATTGACTGTTTTTTGTTTTAGAAAAAAATGTAGGTAATGTGCCTGACATTGCTCAGCTTTTCTAAGTACAGTACTTTGGAAAGTGGTGAATCAAAGCTATTATACTCAGAACAGGTTAAATAAAATTAAATTCCAGTCACTCTTGATGACATTAGAATGCACTCTGCCATTAGTGGTGGAAACATGTTACAGTGAAAAATAAGATTGTGTAATCTTTTATGATGAACTCTAATGAAAACCAAAACAGAAAGTAGGAGTGGAAAGGTGAGACTCTGAGGAGAGCATTCAGTCAAGTTACCATGGTGATAAGATTGAGAACAGAACAGCTTTCCTAGAAGGAACTTGTAAGGAACTGCTGATTGTTTTTGCTGACGAAAACTTACTGTCTATAGGCCAATGTTCTTTTGGGAATAAACTGTTGAAATTGAGTGGCATGATTGTAAATACAGTCCTGAACACTCTACGTTCTCTTGTTTCAAATTCCTGTTCAGTATGTCACAGTAAAAACAGTATTATACAGATTTTTTTTTTTATTTCAGTACCAACACTCGTTATGATTTTTGGCTTGTTTGTATTTTTGCTTGTAATATTTCTTGTATAGCTGTTGACCCTGTGGACTTCCCCTTTTAGGGTTTCGTAATTTCTCAAAGGCAAAATGGTAGCTTTGTTAAATCTGATGGGGTGGCGGGGTGGGGAAATATTCACAGAGGAAATGGGGGAACTTTCCTCTAGCAATAGTAAAAATGTTTTTAGGTGAAGCAACATAATAAATGGAACTGTGATCAAACATGGAGTTCTTCGGTTAAGAGTCTATTTTTATATACATATAAAACAACTTGTTTTGAAATGACGACTGCTGGTTGAATGGTGCATCTACAGTAGTGGAAGGATGATGTATCATTCATTTGGCAATATTTTCAGTGGGAGCAAAATGCATATATTGACTTCAGCATTCAACTTTAATTTGAGAACATCTTTCTAGTGTGGTACTTTGAATGATTACAAAATGTGTAATATTTCTTTCACCAGTCTGTTGAGATAAATTTGTTCCTATATCAGGAGAAGATCAACACAGTTGAGATGCTATAAATATAATTAATAAGCACCTTCTGACTCTGCAGGAGAAGCCACCCACGTGGTACAATGCCAGTGACCAGAGATTTTTGCAAGTATTGTAGGCCAGTACCCATGTGTCAGGCAAACAAAGAGGATAGCTCCTCTTGCTCCTTTCCAGGTAGCGCTTTTTCTTTTTATGTGGCTAGTATCCAGGCACAGTAGCCCAGTGGATACAAAGGTCACCAGCATACCATCCAGGACATTCTCCCTTCCCACACAGGGAACACTGAACCAAGATGATTTCCTTCAATAGGAATTAATGGGCAGAATTGTGGACTCCTGACTCCGAAGAAGCCACAAAGCCATCTGCATAGCTGCAAGAGAATCTAACTGAAGGATTGCAGAGGTATGAAGTGACTCATTCATCTCCATGGGATGTTCTGAGATGAATCAGAACTCTTCCTGGAAATTAATACAGCCTAACAGCACAATAGCTTGGAGAAGTGTTAACAGATTCACTAATCTCAGTAGGTGTTCTCCTCCGACCTCTCTCCGAAGTATACCTCAGCCATTGTTACGGAATCCTGTTCATCAAGGCATATCCCAAATAGAAGTAGCCTACTTGCAGATGGAGTACCATCTGGAACAACCTCACGCTAGGTTCTTAAAATGGTGTGTGTGGATGTTCAGTCTGTATCCATCATTGGCGATCTTATTTTGCCACCGAAGTTGTTGTGGAATATCAATTTTCAAGCCAATCTCACTGAGTCAAATGGATTTCAGAGCATTTTGAATATTAAAATAATTTCCTTACTGAGTGTAGAAAGTTGTATCTCAGGAACCTTTTTGACCAAATGACTTCAAATTTAGACACAGAAGTTTACCTCTGCCCCTGTTCTGCCAGACTAATATCCAGGATAATCGCGCTATGGATGTGGATTTTAGAGCATGTTGAAAATTAAAAGAAGCTCATTGTGCGGAGCTGTACGTTGGGGAATAATACCCCCCCCAGTTTTGCATCCCAAACTCTAAACCAGCCTGTGTGGCATAGATTTAAGCCAATCTGTTGATTTTAGAGCAATTTGATTGTTACAGTTCCCCCTGTAAGGGCTTTTATCTGCTGAACTCCTTGACCAAATGTCCCCGATTTGCATCACCAACTCTACCTTTTGCTTACCCGAATGTGGTGGAGTGATAGTGCCACCACAGTTATGGTTACTGCAGGATTTCCATTTTAACAGGGGGTAAATAAGATCTACAAAAGTGTGTTTTGGGGTTTAGAGTATCATTTTAAATATTCTGTAGTTGAAATGAACAGGAAGCTTCACTTGTACTTCTCGAGAGGAGCAATAGGTGACAGCTTCCAGGACCATGCTCTCCTGTTGTCGTGGACAGACAATCTCAGATGTGCCTTTCCTCCCATTCCCCTGTTACCACAGGTCTTGAGAAACATCCCTCAGGGGGACAGCTCAGTGGTTTGAGCATTGGCTTGCTAAACCCAGGTTGTGAGCTCAATCCTTGAGGGGGCCATTTAGGGCTCAGGGGCAAAAATCTGTCTGGGGATTGGTCCTGCTTTGAGCAGGGGGTTGGACTAGATGACCTCCTGAGGTCCCTTCCAGCCCTGATATTCTATGATTCTATGTGCTGCCTCATTTTTCTATAGCTGTTTGTGGAGGTGGATTGTGGGGTGGGGGAATATCATTGGAGGTTTGTGTTTCAAAAATGGTATTGAGACTAAAATTTTTCTAGAGTCTGACATTTCCTTCAGGTCCTTCTCACAAAACTACAGCACTTTAAGATTCTATGTGACTCTTGTGTTGATTGAGTGACAGGTAGGTGTAACTGCACAGTCCATGCTATTAGTCACAGTGCTCAGCGCTGCTGTTTGACTAATTTGGAGAGACTTCCTGCACTACCAGAACAATAATCGTTTTCATACAGTCACAGCTTCTGTGTTGTTTCATGTCTGGTTCACTTTATAGCACATCATTGCATATATCTTGTATATAAAGTATTGCACTGTGATTCCCATTGTGGCCCCAGACACTAAGTGAAAGGCGGGTTGAATGCACAGAATGCAGCACTTCAGAGGAGAGGAGTTAAAGTTGTGGCCCTTAAATTCTAGGGGCAGAACTAAGCCACTATGTGAGTACATCACTCAGTGAGTATCCCTCACAGAAGAGTTTCTGAAGAAACAAGAGCTTTCACAGAAATGAACTGATTAAGCAGAGATGTATAAGTAGGGGCATTGCCAACAAATCGAGGGATGTGAGCATTCCCTTCTATTCGACATTGTTGAGGCCTCATCTGGAGTACTGTGTCCAGTTTTAGGCCCCACAATACAAGAAGGGTGTGGAAAAATTGGAAAGAGTCCAGCAAAGGGCAACAAAAATGATTAGGGGGCCGGAGCACATGACGAGAGGCTGAGGGAACTGGGATTTTTTAGTCTGCAGAAGAGAAGAATGAGGGGGGGATTGGATAGCTGCTTTCAGCTACCTGAAAGGGGGTTCCAAAGAGGATGGATCTAGACCGTTCTCAGTGGTACTAGATGACAGAACAAGGAGTAATGGTCTCAAGTTGCAGTGGGGGAGGTTTAGGTTGGATATTAGGAAAAGCTTTTTCACTAGGAGAGTGGTGAAGCACTGGAATGGGTTACCTAGGGAGGTTGTGGAATCTCCTTCCTTTAGAGGTTTTTAAGGTCAGGCTTGACAAAGCTCTGGCTGGACTGATTCAGTTGGGGATTGGTGCTGCTTTGAGCAGGGGGTTGGACTAGATGACCTCCTGAGGTCCCTTCCAACCCTGATAATCTGTGATTTAGATGCCACGTGATTTTTTTTTTAAGCAGTCCCTTGCTCAGACATCTTCAAAATTGATCAGTTGGCCCTACCCCAGGGCCCCCATGAAGCACAGCAATTTTCAAGACAATCTGAGAATCCATGTGGATTTTAGTGCATTTAAGTAAAATTCGCTGTTAAACTTCAAACTAATTTACTGTTTAACTATAGTGGTACTATTGCCCCACTATGAATTCTAGTTCTAGAGATAATCCAGTATGGTTCTTCAGCAGGGTTATTGTGAACCTCCAAGTTCAGGTTTATTTTATCCCTAGCACCCAAAAAGTGTGTGTGTGTGTGTGTGTGTAAATATATATATGGCAATGACCAAGTCATTCATCACTTAGTAAAAAATGGCAGCAATGAAGATGGTACCATAGCCAGAGATGCTGTTGTGGCTCTGTTCAATGCCATTCCTAATCTCCAGGCTCAGGGCTGTTCAGAAAGGCCTAGTAATCTTGCTGCTATTGGTTTCCAACAAACAGATCATGGTGATTGGGGGAGAAAAAAGATATCCAACTCCATCCAGCTGTGAAAGTTATCTAAGGCCTGATCAACATGTAAAATTTAGTTTTGACCTAGTTATATCCCTTGGGGTGTGAAAAATTCACACTCCTGAGAGACACAGTTAAGTCAACCTAAGTCCCAGTAAAGACACCACTGGGTCCCCAGCTACCACCTCCTGAGAGGATGAATTTACTACAAGGCTGGAGAAAAAACCCTTCCTTTGCTGTAGCAAATGTCTCCAGTGCATACTACAGTGGCTTAGCTGCACCTCTTAGTAGGCTCTTCATGGTGAAACAAGGGACTGTCACAAAGCTAAAGCTGATTCTGATTCTGCCCAGCAAAGCTGGAAGCAGGTGGAAAACCTGTAACTGTTCTCCTATGAAATGGAATTTCCTGAAAAAATAATTCCCTTAGTATGCTTTGGTCTTTATGGATGTACCTTTTGTTTGCTTTTTCAGTTCAGATTTGTACGTATGTGTGTTAAATTCTTGATGATCTTATGGCTTGAATGGTCCCCAAATACTACATAGGGTGAGGTAAGCTGTTTCTACACAATTTACTGGTTGATTTTTTTTTTTTTTTGCTGCTTTGAGATCATGGTCTGCTGGAGACCCATTGTGTGCACTGGCCTGATTTTTATTAGTATCCTCTCTGATTAATTCTCCAGCAGTGAATTTTAATTCAGTATCCGAGTCTAGGGTATAAAATAAGACTACTGAAGACTGCTCAATGCTGAGATAAAATGTAGCCACTTTTTGGCACTGATGATAATGCTTTGCACATCTATATGCCTTTCATCTAAATATTTCAAAGTGCTTTATAAACATGAATTTACCCTTATGAAGTAGATGTTATCAAACTCCCTTCAGTAGCACTATTATAGAGGATATTTTACTCCGTGTTTTGGGCAGGGGAATTAGGTGGAATGAAAAATATAGATCCGTCTCCAAGTGAAATGAGAAAGTTAAGAACCACTCAGAAGTGCATCTTCTTTTTGATCTGACAATATCAGTGATGAACCTAAATGTATTTCATGTGATGTTCAGACCTTGGATGGTGATAACAGATGGTCTCAGCTGAAATTCAGTGAATTTCATTTAAATAAATAGTAGGTGAACTATGGTGCAAAGTAGCTCCTGCCGCATATACTCCATTTATTCTTTCCTCTAATTTCCAAGTGTTACACATTAACTGATATTGACAGAAGATTGCTTTCGTGCATTATGTTGCTGTTGGGTCTGATCAAGACTGTTTCTCTTCCAGCACTCTCACACCTGCCATGTAGCTAGCTTCTTTGCTTCCTTATTCCTATGGATTTCATTGTTCTGGGTTTTCTTTAAATATAATCTCACTCTGACTCATTTGTCTACACTGTTCTGCTACCTGTCATCAAACATGTTTTTGCTGTGTTTTTCGCTTTAGGGACAATTAAAATTCTGTTCTGAATGATTCTGCAGCTTAGTTAGTGGGTGGGGAGTAGAGGAATATCTGTACCTAACTGTATTTTCATTTTGGTTGTGGCTCCCATTCCAAGTACTATAGCTGGAAAAAAGCAATACATCAAGGGAGAGTCTAGCAGGTATGTAAGACTTTTGTAGTCCACAAAGAACAAAATTGAATGAGTAAATTTTTCTTGTGAAAACTCAAGCAATATAGAAATCTTTGAAAGCAGCATCTCCAACTGAAATGTAAACAATATATTCCTAAAAGGATTAGAAGAAAAAAACATGAGCACAAGTTCAAATGAAGAACCGATCTTCTTATTATCCACACTAAATTCAGTGTTTTAGCAGTAGAACTGATCCTACCTTCTTCCATGTAGAATCCATTGTGAAATGGATGAGGGGAGAGTGTTTGTAGACTGAATGGTTAAGCACTCTGACAGCTAGCTTTGGAAAATCATTGTTCTGCCAATGGGTTAGGCTGGAAACAGAACTATGTTAAAGGAGTAGTACAAAGCTGCATATACACTGCACATTTTTAACCAAGTGTGTAGTCATTTGGTGACGTGATTGGCTTTAACTGTGGTTTTATCCACATGCAACATGATTAACACTTGCTGGTAACCATGGCATCTAAGAGTGCATCACCATAGCAGCAGCCTAGGCTGGCATGTAGTTGTCTTTCTTTAACTGGGTTGGCATACTGTTTTTGGCAGTGTAGATAGGACTTTTTAAGCATGTTTGTGTGACCAGTTTGGTTGGAGCTCCTTTCTTCCAGCTGTCTCTGCAGCATATCTCAGAGTTCATTACTCCTTGTGCTGTTATTCCTGCTGCTCTGTGTAAATAACCTCTTGATATTTTTTTCCCTGGTGAAGCATTGGGGGATAGCTTCCCAGAATGTACTGATATTTATTTAGGTCAGCAGACAGAACAGTAAGCACATCATTTTGTTGTAAAGGAAGCTGCTGTGTAGACACAACTCAACAGTATTTGTTGAATTAGGTCAATGAGCTACAAAAAAACCCAAAACAAAACTCCAAAAACAGTTGCACTTGTAAGGTGGGCTTTTTCAGAAGCATTAAATAGTGACCTTAATCTGCTCCCGCTGCAGCTGACTTTAACAGAAGCAGTTAGCCTAATGCTGAGTGCTTTTAAAAATCTCACTTGTAGTGTATACAGGGCATAAACTTAAAGCCAGTTTGTTTCAACCTTACATTATTTCATTTACTGTGTGACACTTTTGGAGAGATTTTTGTCATTCATTCGCTTTGTGTAATTTAAGTTGCTATTGGTATTAGTTACCTGGTCCAAATTGCATGATAAGCAGTGATACTGATAATAGGATAGATATTCTAAAGTATAATAAAATAAATAGTGACAGTCACCTGCAGTTTGGTCTTTAAAGGCATGCATCAAATTAACAAATGGCAGTGGGATAATTTGGAATAAGATTGTGAAAGCTTTCCAAGAAGGTATCTTCACTCTGAAAACTTGGTCCTCAAGGACTCAGTTACAGATTTAAAAAAACAAAAAACCATAAACCCAGAGTAGTTTTAAAAGGCAATATAGACATCTAGAAAACTCATGTTCAAAGTTTGGGGTCAACTAATTAACACAAGTGGGAGTTAAACAGGCTCAATGGACCCTTTGGTTTTTGATCAGACACAGTGATGGTCTCTTACTGTGGTAGGGGTGCTGTAACACTTAACCCTTTCAATTTACCTTGTTTTGTTTTCTTATAGCTGAACCAGCTACTTTATATTTTAATGCATTTGGTGGTTGGGCTGTGCCAAACAAAAGGTGATTGATTTTTTGTCATTGTTCTTGTAGGCCCTTTTTAAAAGGGGCAATGTCAAGTTAAAAAATGCATTTAATAAATCAAATCCCCTTACCTGTATCACTAATACAACAGTTAAAGAAATGAACTTTATTCCATTATTATTTACTTACCCTTTACATTGCAGTAGCACCCAGAGGCTTCAATCAGAATCAAGGCCTCATCGTAGTAGATGCTGTAGAGAGACACAATAATATATATAGACATTTCCCCAAAGGACTTAAAATCTAAGAAGACAAGCAACATAAGAAGCATGTATGGAGAAAGGACTATAATCAGTAGGGTTGCCAACATTCTAATTGCACAAAACTGAACATCCTAGTCCCGTCCCTTCCCCAAGGTCCATCTCCTGCTCACTACATTTCCTCCTCCCTCAGTGGCTTGCTCTCCCGCACCCTCACTCGCTTTCACTGGGCTGGGGCAGGGGATTGGGGTGAGGGCTCTAACTGTGGGTGCAGGCTCTGGGGTAGGGCCAGAAATGAGGGGTTCAGGGTGTGGGAGGGGATGAGGGCTTTGGCTGGACTGTGGGCTTTGGGCTGGGGATGAGGGGTTTGGTCTGTTGGAGAGGGCTCGGGGTTGGGGGGGCCTTAGGATTGGGGCATGGGGGTTGGGGCTCGGGTTGGGGTGTGGGCTTACTTTGTGCGGCTCTCAGTCAGTGGCACAGCAGGGCTAAGGCAGGCTTCCTGTCTGTCCTGGCTCCACACTGCGCCTGGAAGCAGCCAACAGTAAGTCCAGTTGCTAGGCAGGGGGGCCAGGAGGCTCTGCGTACTGCTCTTGCCCGCAGGCCCCATCCCCTAGCTCCCGTTGTCTGTGGTTCCCGGCCAATGGGAGTGTGGAGCTTGTACTCGGGGCAGGGGCAGCACGATGAGCCCTGTCTCACCCCTGCCTAGGAGCTGGACCTGCTGCTGGCTGCTTCCAGGACACAATGTGGAGCCAGGACAGGTAGGGACTAGCCTGCTTTAGCACTGCCGACCAGACTTTTAACGGCCTGGTCAGCAGTGCTGACTAGAGCTGCCAGGGTCCCTTTCTGACCAGGCATTCTGGTGGAAAACCAGACACCTGGTAACCCTAATAATCAGAGGTATACAATTTTACATACACATCTATAGATTTACAGTTGTTCTTTAGATGTCCTTAGTTAAAGCATTTTTGCTTAGCCTGATCAATTTAGCTAAAGGATGCTTCTCACTGAATTATCCAATACTCGCTTTTCTGAAATTTCCTATTACCTGAACCATGGTCACATCTCCTGACTGCAGCAGGAGATATGACCCTGTTGAGATACTGAAGAAAGGGGGTTTCAGATAAGTGAGTTTCATACATTTGACATTGCAATTTAAGGATTGGGAAGTAGTTCTCCCAGGGATGAAAAACTGCCCATGCGGTGATCTAGTCCTGAAAGGTCTGGATGTTACACTGATCTGCCTGTGAAGTTGTTGGTTATCCGCTGTATTATTTGAAGTACTGCTAATGCAGGAAAAGAATGGAGAAAAACTGCCAGTCCTCCTTGCTTCCAATGCTGGGTTTGCTATCATCAAAAGTGAATATATGGCAAATAAGTGGATATTGGATAGTCTGAGAGATTACTTCCTTGTGTGAGCGAGTGTTCAGTGTGGAGACCTGTCACTGAGTGGCTACTTTCTGTGAAGGAGTATAATCCCAGGCTTAGGTGGAGGTTCTTTGCTCTACAGCTCTGCGCCTTTACCATTCTTCATTGTCCTGGTAAGCAAAATTAGTGGCAGATTATCTTTCCTGTTTGAATTATGGGTTTGACAAACTAGGGGAAAGGCTATGACGGAGTCCTGAAATACTTCTGAGAGCTCACTTTTTATTTGCCCTACTTAGTCGCCTTTTTTGTTTTCTTTTCCTATTCTGTGTTCTTTTGTAACTCATTTGCTTTCAGCTGCTCAATTTGTCAGGACTGTGTTTAGATTTAAAATGGACGATGACGACAGTTATGGCATAAAGCCCCTCCCACAGAGCAGAGTGAGAGCTTTCTCTCTATAGCTTTGACCTTAAGAACTGCTCTCTGAAATGAATACTGGGAAAGGAAGGAATTGGAGAGAGGCAATCCTGGCAACTAACTTAGGCTGAAGAAAGCCTCTCTTTTTGTATCTGACTGTTTTTATCTGTTTCCTCACAACTCTACTATCTTCATAAATAAAACAATACAAAATGTGTTGCACCTATAACTAGGCTACAGAGCTGGATTTTATCATCTTTCACTGTCCACCAACGTATTCCATTATGAACAAAACCTTGAAGTGATTTAGTCTGCTTTCAAAGTAAGCATAATGATCTAACAGCATGTGTCTCTGTATCTTTTAGAGAACTCCAATTATAGGCAAGTAATGTGTCTATATATTGTTTATGCTGAGTGATGTGATGAAGATTTCTTTTCTGTCCTAATATGAGGCTCTAGCTGTGTAAAAAGATACACGCACTTTTCCCACATAAAAAATCATACCACTTAACAAGTGGATTTTTTCCTCTTTTGATTCCGATAATTTCTGCATTACTAATGCAACTAAGCAAAGAAGAAACAGCATATTTGCAAATATTTGAATTCCCAACATATTTTGCATTCATTCTCATCCTTTGTGGCGCCTCCATATACTTGCATTATGAAGGTTACATTTCTCTTTGATGCGTATTTATGGATAGCTTGTAAAATGTTCTGGGAATAGTGTAAACTCATTAATTTCTGCTGCACAGGATGCTTGTTTTTGAATAGAGTTGTTTGACATTTTCATGACAGACCACTTATTTGACCAATTTGGTCAATTTTTTTCAAGGATTAATGAACAATTTTTCTGTGGGTGAATGAACTTTTACAAATTCAGTTGTTTGTTGCTAATAATTAATCAAACAATTCATGTGAACAAATTTTAGTTTGTGGGAAATTTGCAGACTTTTTGTTACCCATTATGGTTGGTCACCCTAAGTCACATGATGTTGTTTCTGCTCTCTGATCGAGTGACTGATTTTTTTTTTAATTTTTTTTTAAATAGCCAATAGCAAATCTTGCAAACACAGATATTCAAATGGAGAGCAGCCCCTCTCCAACCATTTATGTGAACAAAAATTCGTTTGTAAGTAGTGAATAAAAAGGGGCATGAACATGGCTGGAGTGAGCAGCTATTTGGATATCAAACACATGCTTGAGAATTACTGTTTTGCAGTTTTCTTCTACCTCTGGATGAGCTAATTATTACTCAATAATTATTACTGAGTTTTGTGGCTTTAAAAACATTCATTTAGAGAACAGGAAATGGAGTCAATTTTTTTTTTTAATTTTATTTAAAAAGACACATTAAGGCTGGTAGACTTAAAAAAAAAAAAATCTGCCTCAATACAAGTCTGCTCTTGAATGTCCTACCTGCAGGATTTTTATAACGTTTTTCTTCAAATGTATCCATGCAGCTAACATAAACTGACTTCCTCAATTTTCTAAGTTATTGTACAGCTTGGTAAATTTAACTGCTTTGCACGTTCTTCTAAATGTGCATACTTATATTGACTAATGTAATGTATGCCTTAGGAAAATTTATAATTTGCCTCTTCCAACCCCAATTAAACATTCAAGATGAATGTTCTACAATCAAATCAATGGAAGGATTTTTTTTTGTTTTAGTGCTTACAAAAGGTGCTACATAAATATCAATTTCCTCTGAAGTCTTTTATTCCTGGAACAGGTTTGGCATGGGCAATAAGAATGCCAACATCTAAGAACTCGTCTCTGGATAAATATATCAAAAGGCACGGTCCAGCTATAAGCTTCTCAAGGATGTATCCTTGTCTATGTGGATTTCCACTGAATGTGGATGCAAGTGTCCAGTGGCCTAATGACATAAGACAGTTCATTTCCCATAGTTATTTAGTCATAAATTCTGTACCTCTGCAAGGGTAATATTTATGATGTGGACACCTGCAACAGGACTGATAGGGAAACTAATTCTTCTTGTTATTACCACGCCTAATCACTGCTGATTTAGTCTGTATATACATTCTGAGGTGAAAACGTTGGTGTCCCTTACTGATCCCCTGAGCCATCTGGTCCCACAACTGATACTGGTTTTTAATCTGTGTTTTATTTTGTTAGCACATCTGCTTTTAAATGTTAAATCTTATCCTTTTATTTGTCTCTCCATTTCTTTCTCAGCATCATCTTCCTGTGACTGGAGGCAGCAGACAGGAGAACTTCCCTACATCAATGCACTGCCAATGGTAAATACAATTTTAACGGCCTACAAAAAAGTAGGCCTTCCAGTACCGTTGTAAGCCAATCTTATACTGTAAATCATGTTTTTGAAAGTCTTAGGCCATGTCTCCACTATAAAATTATAACAACCTAACTTGTGTCAGCATACAGCCACTGCAGTTATTAATCGCTTATTTGTGTACAGTATTTGACTCCTTGTGCCGGAGGTGCGTGTGCTCAACAGGAACACTTGTATAGATTATACTGTCAGTGTGGGGCATTGTGGGACAGCTCCTGAAAGCCAGTAACAGTTGACGTAAGCAACGCAGTTCTACACTGACGCTGTCAACCTAATTATATCAACTCTGATGCTACGCCACTTGTGGAGGCACTTACATTGGCGGGAGCCGAATTTAAGTGAGGACGCTTCTGCAGCTAGGTTGACACTAGGCATCTTCTGTCCGTCGTAGCCCTGTAGTGTAGACCAGGGCTTAGTTTTAGCATGCAAGTAGAATTATCTGCAGCAAAAACCAAAGCTTTATACCAGTTTACAAAGGAATTTACAAGTATTTCCAGATTTAATCCTGTGGACAAATATAGCAACATATTTTTGTTTTCAACAAATAGTTTAATTTGATAACCTTTTATTAGTATCTTCACACTGTTGGTAACTTCCTGTTTTTACTTCTGACCAAGGGCATGGGCAAGTGGTTGATTTGGCTAGATATTCTACTACCCGCAGTAGCATGCTTTTGAAAGTTCATTTCAATACTAACAGCTTCTCTTGTTAAAAAGCTATGCAGTGCCAGCGGTTTCTTATTTCAACACATTTGCCAGCATAAAACTGGTGAGGTTACTCTTTGCTCACAGAAATAGGCAGCAAGGTTGATGTCATATTTTCTCACTCCCTCTGTGTAATGTTAACAGGCGTTGTAGATTATTGCAAGTTTAACTTTGCAGACTGTTTTAAAGTTACTGTTGCTTTTTTAGTGGTTGAGCAGATTGAGAGCAGAAGTGAGGGCTAGGGGAGAAAGTCACAGCAGTGAGGACCAGGGAAAGGGTTTCAAATTATTGCCTCTACCTCTGATCAGCTCCATGTGTGATTGCTTTCCTTGTAATTTTGATGTCCTCTTTTGTCACAGTGCAGCAGTTTTAATCATAACCTGTAGCTTTAACCTGAAAAGTGACAAATATGCTTGGTTCACAAATAAAAAAAGTGTTTTTTTTTGTTTTTGTTTTTTTTTAACTGAGAGCCCTGAAAATTCCCCCGGGTTCTGAGAGTTGAACCAGGTTCTTCACTTTGTATAATCATGAGTATTAAAAGATATGCAAATCAATTATGGCCTTAGTTAAAGTTTCACAACCTCACTGCCTTCATCTTGTGCTTAGTAACACCAAAAAAGGCAGTGAGTTTGTACGGATATAACTGATTTTGTCCTGATATTGAATTTAGTAAACAACTCTGTTGATAATGCATAAGACGGAAAACTGTATTGGCTGGGCAAGACAACCAGGAGTGAAACATAATGCAATATTACCTTGCTGTTAAACGGAGCAAATATAACTCTGAGAAACACCTCTGTGCAGAGGACCTACACCCAGGGTGGGCAAAATACGGCCCATGGGCCGGATCCGGCCCATCTAACATTTTTGTCCGGTCCACTAGGCTCTTTGCCACCTTGTGATCTCTGGGCTGCTAAAAGTCTCGCAGCGCAGCGGGGTGTTCAGGCAGGCCGTGGCCCCACATCGCTCCCGGAAGTGGCCGGCTGCTGCTGGCGTGTCTCTGCGTGCCCCTGGCTGGTGGGGAGGCGGCTCTGCTTGCTGCCCTCGCCCCCAGCACCATCCTCACAGCTGAGTGGGCGGTGCTTGTGAGTGTGGGCAGCGCATGGAGGTCCACAGGGCCCCCCCCCGAAGGGGGGGTGCAGATACATGCCAGCAGCAGCTGTGGGAGCAGCATGGGGCCACGCATGCAGGAAGCCTGCCAGAGCCCTGCTGCGCTGATGGCTGGGGACTCTGTGGTAAGCACCTCCTGGCCAGAGCCTGAACCTCGCACCCCCAGGTCAGAACCCCCTCCTGCACCCAGACTCCCTCCTAGACCCTGCATCCCCTCCATTAATATAGTAGAAATGTGCAGCCCATGATGATTTTTATCAAAATTCGTGGAGTGTCCTCCCTACAAAAATTATTGCCCACTCCTGACCTATGCAAATCCTATGCACCACTTAAGTCTCAGCTAAACCCTTAAAATGGGGGTATGGGTATTTCATAGGCAATATGCTGGCCCAGTCACTTTTCAGGGTAGAATGGCACTCACTGTCCAAAAGCATGAGGCTAGCTATACCCTCAGACCTTTCTATTCACTCCAGAATTTTATTGCTAATCTCAACTGCTTTCCACCAGAAAACAATACTGCTTTCTTTTTATTTAAGAACATCATCTTTTTAGCCAAGATTTGAAATACCGCTCTGTTGTTGCATCCCTTAAAAACATGACTCATTCCATATTAAGCTAGTCTTAATACCTCATTAAATTTTAAAATACTGAGAAGATCTGTATTTGAAATCTCGTTGCATTCTGTCCTAATTTTCTCTCCCCACAAAGTATATCAAACGCAGCATTGTACAGTCTCAAGGGCATGCTATTTGGTTCCGTAATAATAAAAGATACTTAACTGCTACGTGGAGCATCAAGAAATGGTCTTCAGTACTGTCGTAAGAGCTGCTCTCACTGCAGAGATGGGACATATTTTCTATTCCAACTATTTCAGAACAGTTACTTATCTTTTAATTAGAATTATACTCAAATACTAATACTATTAAGAGACAGATAAGACAAGTTTTCCATCTTCCCAAAGGTAAGTATTACTATATGAGTTATTTTTCTTGTGGACTTTGTAGATAAAATAGTGATAGTAGGTGACCTGAAAACAAGTTTCATTTTCCCCCCAAACACCTTTGTCTTGGGTTATGGATATAGGGTTCAATTCTGCAAGGTACTAAGTGCCAAACACTCAGTCCAGCAAAGCACTTAAGCTAAAGTACATCTCTAATGTTCAGCGTGTGACTAGTCACATTGAAGTTAATCATAAAATCACAGAATCACAGAACGTCAGGGTTGGAAGAGACCTCTGGAGGTCATCTAATCCAACCCCCTGTTCAAAGCAGGACCAATCCCCAGACAGATTTTTTCCCAGATCCCTGGCACTACTCAGATATTTATAGTAATGCACAAACTTCAATATGTGGCTTGATCAGGATCCTTATGCTTAGTACCTTTGTAGGACTGAGTCCCAAGTATGTCTGATCCTCCTATTTAAGGATCCAGCAACACTTGTGGTTTTTTTTTCCTCCATTTTTTTTTTTTTTTTAGTAGTGTAGTGGCCTTTCAAGATTCTCAGTCAGGAACGAGTATAAAACGCAAAAATCTCATAATTTCTCTAATTTGTGCCTTTCTAATTTAAACTTGATTCAATGTACACTCTGTGCAAAAGTAACTAACTGGGCTGGTTTACATTGACGGGGGGATGGGGGTTCGATGTAAGATACACAACTTCAGCTACGGGAATAGGGAAGTAGGTACATATTTACTCAAGGTCTCACATAGTTTGTGAATGTGTCAAGTACAAAATTTGTCTCCTCTCTAATCACTGGATCATATGGGTTTGGCAATATAAGATCATCATGACTAACTTTTCTTTTTTGCTATTTAATAGGCTACCCATCTTACTTGAGAAAGGATATGCAGCGTTCAAAGTGCATCTTGACTTTAAATTAAGCATTTGGTATAGTTTCAGATTACATTCTCATAGGGAAATTGGAGAACTATAAAGAATTATAATTGTATAAGGTGTTTGCAATTAGCTTTATAAAAATCAAATGCCAACGGTAATTAGTAACAGTTCTCTTTGAATTTGGGAGATCTTAAATGAGATCCCATAGGAGTTTGTTGTTAGTACCACCAATAAACATAAGAATTATTACTTATTAATATTTCCATTGGGTGGAGTGGAGAGTATACTAATCGAATCTGAAACCAGCATGAAGGCAACATAAGTACTTGGGAGACTATAACTGAAATACAGCATGACCCTGATAAAATAGAGAAATAGTCTAAAAGTCAATAAAATGAGAGTCCGTGATTCACAAAGGAAGGAATAATCAAACTGAAAAATATAAAATGGGCGAATGCAGCGGGCCATAAATAAGCTGGAGATTATTGTAGATGATCAGCTGAATGAGTCAACAATGTGATGTGTTGCATAAAGGGCAAATGCTATGCTGAGTTTTATTAATAGAAATATCCTATGTAAAACAAATCAAGAAATTTATTCTGCTTCAATTGTCACAGGTTATGTTTCAGTGGGACAATCTGTTTATTTCTTCAAGTGATGGTCCCTATGTATTCCGCTGAAGGTTATGTGCATGCACTGTGTTCCTGGAGCTGGAGCTTTTAAAAGTAGTATCTTCCATCGGTCCATGCATGCGACCTTGCATTGCCTTGTGGTTTCACTTGAGGTGGTAAAGGGTGGGATAGAGTGACTGCGTCTTCAATTTCTTCTCATCATTACATCATCCGAGTCGGAGCTTCCACCTTTCTCTCATCCTTGGTGATGCACTTTCCAAATTTTCCAGAAAAACGGTTTCTATTCTTGTACATAGCTGTCTGTACTGCTTTGGGGAAGCCCATGTCATGTCCAGGTGCAGTATCTGCTGCTCCTTCCCTGTCCCTATCCAGGAAGGCTAGGGCCTACACCTTAGGAAGCACCTCATGGAGCTTGCCATGGGGCTACTGTTGGATCCTGGATGAAGACCAGCCCCCTCCTTCCCCATCCCCAGTACATCAGCCTGAGCAGTCCAGGAATGCACTTCCCTTCACGGAGTCCCAGTTGGGTTCTGCAGGTACCAGTGCTGTGGACCCCGTGCTGGGGCCTAACCATGAACCATCGAAGCATGCGCATAAGCATGGCAGTAAGTCGTTTTCCAGGTCCAAGAAAGACTCTGCACCACCCATGAGCTCTAGCCATGGAGGAGGGGTGCATTCCAAGGCCCACAATAGCAAAAAAAAGTCACATCGTTCACTGTATCTGCTGGTCCCGGTTCCTGAACTGTGTACCCTTTCTGCATCAGTCCCAAGGCAGGGCCCCTTACTGACCCTGGTTCTTTCTGTGGACTGGGTGCTGTTAATGCTATGGAGAATTGGATGTGCTCAGGGCCTCATGAATAGTTTGTCCTGGAATGGTTGATGTCTCCACCTGTTCCAGTCCATTCACCTGCTAAGAGGGCCCCTTCTTCTATGTTGGATCTGCTGCCCACTGGTTGTGTTCCTACAGCACACCCCATTCCATCGGCCCCGTCAGTGCCCCCATTCATACAGGACTTTGGTTCCTCCGAGTCTGAGGATTCGGATACTACCAGTGGTCTGCTGCTTCCATTCTGAAGGTATGACTAAGGCCTGGTCTACACTGCGTGGGGGTGGGGGGGGGAGAGATCGACCTAAGATACACAACTTCAGCTATGAGAATAGCGTAGCTGAAGTTGACGTATCTTAGATTGACTTTGAATCATTTACTTCATGTCCTCGTGGCGCGGGATCGACGGCCGCTGCTCTCCCGTTGACTTTGCTCCCACCTCTCGCCAAGCTGGAGTTCAGCAGTCGACAGGAGAGCGATTGGGGATCAATTTATTGCGTCTACACTACATGCGATAAATCAATCCCCAATAGATCGATTGCTACCCACCGATCTGGTGGTTAGTGTAGACGTACCCTAACAGAGGGTTCCGACGCCACCGTGACAGTACCCTCTCTTGCCTCAGCCCAGAAGCCACTGATACCCGGCTCTATGGACATTGCTGCAGCAACAGCAGGATCAACCAGGTTGGCTATATTGGAGCTTGTGGCCCATATATTCATCTTCAGAACCGTCTTGCTCAATCTGGAAGAAATCCCCTGTCTCACCACCCCATCCTTCATTGAGTAGATGTTTGGAACTGGGACCGGATGATGCGCCAGTCAGCTCGGCTCCATTGGTACTGACAGATCCAGAAAAATTCCCCTTGTCGTCCCTGGATGTGGCTGTATCATTGACCCCCTCTTCTCTACTGGGCGACTACAGTCAATTTCAGGAGCTGCTCAGGAGACTTGCTAAGGCTCTTCAGATTCCATTGGAGGAAATGCAAGACAGTCAGCACTAACTACTAGCATCAATGCATCAATACCAGCCAGAGTGGCCCTACTAATCAGAAACGGCATTCTTCAACCAGCACACACCATGTGGCATGGCCCAGTCATGTGTGCCGCCACCGAAAGGTGATGGTAAAGAGGTACTATGTCGTCTGCCCTCTCCCCCTCCCCCTCCCACCCAAAGGGTCTGTTTCTGTTCTCCCATCTCTGCCTGGTGAACCAGGCTGCTATGGAATGGGGCAGGCAACAGCATCCACACTCCACCCCCTCTGACAAGAAAGTTAGACCTTATGGGTAGAAAGATCTTTTCCTCAGCCAGCCTCCAGTTCTGTATCTTAAATTACATAGCACTGATGGCCAAATATGATTTTTTTTTTTTAACTATGGGCAGATGGCAGATTTTGCAGATAAGCTACCTTAGTAGCATCATGCCTGCTTCTAAGCTATTTTGGAGGGGGGCAAGGTGGTCTCTAGGACATACTCGAGGCTGTGTTTATTCTGCGGACATGTCCTCACGTACAGCGGTGACTGAAATAGTCTTGAGGAGGGAATTCTGGTTATACTCCTCAGGCTTCTCTGGAGAAGTACAGAGCACAGTTGAGGACCTCCCTTTTGATGAATTTACTGCCCTTCAACCAGAAGATCATAGAATCATTAGAACTGGAATGGACCTCGAGAGGTCATCTAGTGCAGTCCCTTGCACTCAAGGCTGGACTAAGTATTAATGGATGATTCCTTACAGTCATTGAAAGACTATAGAGCCACCCTGCAATCCCATGGCATCTCTCTCTATATAATACATATATGCCAGTGCTGAAACAAACATTTTATTGCCCATTGCCTACATAATGCTATAGAAATACGCAGTGCTACAACCAACAAGTCTACGAACCTCCACAGAAGTTCCCGAAGGTCCACAGGTCTTGTCCACCTGGTCCACCAGTGCAGCCCTCTGCACAGCATACCCAATCTTTGCGTAAGCAATATTCCTGAGTGCCTCTGGAGAACCACCAACCACTTTATATCCCGACGCAGTTGCCAATCACCCCCTTTGGGGGCCATCACAAACTTTCTATCAGCATGGAGCATGATAACAATGGACAAGTGGGTCCTGGTTGTCATTTGACACTGCCTCCATGCTCTGAGCCTGTTTCAAGGATCACTGTCACAACAATATGCTTACCCTAGAGGTAAACTTCCTCCTGCAGAGAGGAGCAGTGAAACTAGTCTCTGCAGCCTTTCAGGGCACAGGGTTCTATTTCAAATATTTCCTGGTATCCAAGAAGAAAGGGGGATTGAGATAAATCTTGAATCTCCAACACCTCAACTTTTCCATTTGCAAATTGACAATTAACTCTGGGGAAAGAGGGGAGAAAAGGGGAATGTTTGTATTTCGGTAGCTTCCATATCAAATATTCTCTGTTAGGAAAAATATCTTTTTAGTAACAAAGTTCAGCCTGGAGCCTCTTTCTCCAGAAGTCCAAAGTTCTGCTGTTTTGCAAAAAAAAAAAAAATAAAAAAAAAATAATAATTGGCAATAGAGGGTGCAAATTCCATACTTTGGAAATATTTGACTAGAGGCCATCAGAAGACCTTGTCCAACATACCTTCCAAGGGCTTCTCCTGTGAATCTTAGGAGCTGCACAGCTGTCGTAAATGCTTTCCTGAGGTGCAGGGGAACACTGCGTACTGAAATCCTCAACTCCTAGTTGGGGAATCCACCAGGGGTCCAAGATGCTGGTTTGTGGTGTCCTTAGTGTCTGTGTTGTATGCTGTCAGGGGATTGAAACTGCGGAGAATGCTTTTATATGAACCTTGGAAAGATAAAGATTCCATCAGCGCCTTTGGGCACAGAAAATAGAATGGGGTGAGACCCACACGTGCTTGTATCGGCAGTGCCAATAAATTAGTCCACTTATGTTAGTTGTTGGCTCAGTAGACATGAGATGGGATGTTAGTACTGTTGAAACCTCAGTTTTAAAGGACTGATTTACTGTTCTATGCTGTGTGTGGTTTTAAAACAGTGTGTAATTTTTTGTGGGACTCTAGGTTTTTCAGTTTGTCACTCTGAACTCTAGAACAATGAAAATCTCTAGGGAACTATAGGTTCAAAGCGATTGATCCATTTTATAACTCTGTCTCACCAACATCAGTACATTCAGAATTTTGGTCGATGATTCTTCATTGTGAATCTGGATTTCTTACATTCATGGTGGTGTAGGAATTGAGGCTTGGGTGGTCTGGCCCAGCTGTCACAGCTGGGCTGGAGTCTGCACTTCAGGGACAGTAGTTATTGAGCAGGAGCTGGAGGAATCGCAAGAGCCAGGTTCAGTAAGCAAGAGTCAGGGTCAGACTCAGGCTGAAAGACTTCACACTTTGTATATCCGTACAACTTTGGTATTCTGTGTTGACTGCACTAAGTTATTCAGTGCCTCTCGCACACCCTTTGTAGTCTATGCCAAGAGAGTCAAAGACAAACCATTGATAGCTCAACATATCTCGCACTGTATCCCTGACTGTATCAAATTCTGTTAAGATCTTGACAAAGTCTCTCTTCCACTGAAAATAACTTCTCACTCCCCCAGGGCTCAGTGTATTTCCTCAGCTTTTCTGAGCAATGTTCCCATAACAGATATCTGCAGAGACCAGCATGATTATCTGTATGTAACTTTAGGGACGATGTTAACTTTGGCAAGTCAGTATTACGGTCTCTGTCCAGATATCCTACAGTCTCACCACCTGTAAGGGAACTGCTACAGAATCCCCTGCAGTGGAATGTATATGTGCACAGTCACTCAGAGGAGAAAAAAATGGTTACTTACCTACATTCTGTGAGATGTGTTGTGCACATATATGGTCCTTGACCTTCCCAACTTCCCTGACATATTGGTCAATAATTTCATAAGTGGCGAGAAGGAATGGAGAGGGAGGCAGCAGACATTCCCCATTTATGGCCTCAGTTCAATGCACGAGGAGAGCAGGCACACGTGGTACTGTTGGCAGAAGTCTCCAGTTCGAGCGCATTGGGTTCACATACTCCTGCAGTGGACTGTATATGTGCACAGCACATCTCAAAGAACAACAGTTACTGTAGGTAACTGTTTTTTTTCTTAGCTTTCTCTTAAGGATCCTTCAAGTCACTGTGGGCGCTAAGCATGTGTTACAGATGACTAACAGCAGAGATGCAAGTAGGAGCACTACAAGAAATAACACTGAAAGATAAAGGCCCTCATCCTTCAAATACTTGCACATTTGGTTAACTTTAAGCACATGAATAATTCCGTTGACGTAAACAAGCACCACTCATGCTTAAAGTTAATTGTGCTTTAAAGTGTTTACAGGAATGGGGCTTAAAATTGCTCCTGAAATTCATTATTAAGCCAGTTTGCTTTCACAGTTTATGGAATATAACTAGAAAAGTATTTGTTTACAAAAGTTTGGAACAAAGTAAACCCAGTGACAAAATAATAGATTGATAATTCTAAAATATTTCTTTTATGAATCAGAATGTGCTAGCCCAAGAAGCCACTGGAAAAGTGGCAAAATACAATAAAGTAATCTGGCACAGAATATGAAATTTAACTAGTAATCAATAAAAATTCTGTCAGAGAAATTTCTTCATTTAAACTAGGACCCTAGACTCTGCAGTATTTTAAAAAGTTAGGTAAAATATTTAAGGTGCAATAAAGCGCTGGCCAAGAAATCCATGACACATATGTTCCATGTATTGGGAGTAGAGGAGTAAGAAAATCCACCTTATACCTTTGACTAATATGCTGCTTCAGTTGGCATTTTATAGCATGTTATTATCATAACACTGGCAATTATGAAATACAGTGAAGTATTGCATTTACTAGTACAAGAAGTTTTGTTTAAATACAGAACATAAGTGGCAGATTAGGGTTAAATTAAAAAAAGAGTAGAGAATTGTGGCAGGTATGAATTTAGATCACAATGATATATATAATTTTTTTTTTTTTTTTTTTTTTTTTTAAGTAGAAAAGTTCATGTGCGCATGAAACTGAAGCAAGGTTTTACCAGTGATGTAGCCATATTATGCAAGGGAACCTCAGTCAAGTTTTTCTAATCCATCTTTGATGAAGTTATGAAAAGTCATTTCATGACTTGGTTTTCACTAGAACTTGGGGTTTTTGTTACTTAAGACACATTTCTGCTCCCTCTGAAGTCAATGAGAGTTATTATGGGATAAGGATAACTGGTTGTGAAGGTGCAATATTTTTTGTCTGATTGGTTATGGTTGAGCAGTTATAACATATATGGACTAAGGACTCTAGGACATCATTATAGGACTGACATGAATTTGTAACAGATAATCAATTGGTATGTAGATTTAGTAGGACCTATGAAAATACTCTCCCCCCATTTGAGGATTAATTTGAAATACCATTTTATCCCATAATGGTTTGATGGCCTTTTTAAAAGGTTTCTATGTGCCAGTATGGAAGGCTGCTTGGGCAGTGTAAGTTTTAATTTTGGCAGGAACTAAAAATTCAAGTACATTGCTGCATCCTGATCAGTTTATGGAAGGTTTTGGTGTGCAGATATCAAGTTAAATGAATTGGAAGAATCTGTTTATAGGTATGTGTAAGAAGTTACTTGTTAATCCATTATTGAGTAAACCGTTAAGGAAGACTGTTCCCCAAAAAGAACAGAGCAGAGAGAGAAGCCACATCCTTCCTGCCATGAGTTTAAGTTCACTATGGACGGAATCAAATGAAAATGAAGTCACTGTGCTTACAAACAAAATGTAGTTACCATTTCTTCTCACAGTGCCATTTATTGAAGTAGTCCTGTCCAATCTCAAAATATTCTACAATTTAGAAATAGGATTTGACTAAGAATTCTCAGAAAAAGTCATCATCTAAATAGCTAGAATATTTTAGCCTCTGGCAGGTAACCCGTGCAGTGGAATCACAGGGGTGGAAAGCACAGGGCCAAGAACAGAACTGATGGAACATTCTCTGTACTAGAAAAGAGAAAATGAAAACCATTGTTAGTCTGTTCCTATTGCTTCTCCCATTCCTGATGCCTAAATCGTGTATCTATGACTGAACCTCCGTAGGGAGGTTGTGGAATCTCCATCATTTGGGGATTTTTAAGACCAGGTTAGACATATACCTGTTAGGGATGGTCTAGACAATACTTAGTCCTGCCATGAGTGCAGGGTGCTGGACTAGATGACCTCTCGAGGTCCCTTCCAGTCCTGTGATTTTATGAAAAGAGGCTGTTTCTACTTCCAGGGATTTTCTTGTGATGTGGCTTCTTCCCTTTATTTTAGTCTCTTTTTTTTCCCACTGTTGTTTCATTCTCTTCTCTCTCTTCCACCATGTTCTGTCTCGTTGCTCTCCCTTCATGTGTTTCTCTTTTGCTTTACTACTGTCTAAACTAGTAATAGTTCAAGGGTCTAACACTAGTAGTACAACTAGCATTAGATTATATCTCTAGTAATCAGTGTGCCCATCTGTCCTACAAGGAGGGGAATTTTAAATTCCTACAATGTTGGTTCAATGCCATATGCCCATGGTAAAGTCCTATCAACTGAAATGACCCCTGTTCCCCTTGTGAATGATTAGACAAGTGTGTTAGAAATCTAGTGCCAAATATAACCTGACAGATGGCTAACCTTTTGTGGCGTACTAAAACAACAAAATAAGCCTAAACTGGAGGCTAAACACATGTGATGGAGGAAAAGTCCAGACGAAACCTCATTATAGACCATCTCTCTGTGTCCTGGTATTTAAGGGATGCATACATATTAAGCAGCATGCTAATTGCTTTGCAACATAAATCTTCAATGTGGTGCACATCTGCAGCCAGGTCGTGGTCCTGCTGTTGTTGAAGTCAAATGCAAAGCTCCCATTCCATTATGTAGGTTCTGGATTTCAGCAAACACCCCCTGTAGAGCAACAGGAAGTAGATTGCTATAGGCCTTGGTGAAATGCTATTCAGTATGAACATTTTTCTTAAGTCACTAGATTTTGAGAGCCTCCAGTCCCAGCAGAACAAGAGCTTTGTTCTTGAGCACCAAAATATGGATGCCTGATCTTGTAGCCCTTATCTACTTGAGAAGTCTCTACATCTCCATTGTGGCTGCTTATGTGAATTAAAGGCTACAGCACTGGGCCCTGGAGCTGGTTTTGTGTGCACATACTGAGCTCTGGTTTTGGCAGCACTGTGCTGTATTGGAGTGTCCACATACAGAACTGTTCAGAACAAAGGAGAATCTGAAGCCTATTAATACAGTTCTTCTAATCCAGGTTCTGATCTTAATCCGAGGTTTAGTACTCACACAGAGCAACAGTTTCTGACTTCAGTGCTTGCAAGAATGGGAGCTACTCACATCAAGATGTCCCCCATGGTTTGGAATTTCTGTCCTCACAAAAAGAACACCCAGGGTACAAAATATTAAAAACTCCTATAGGCAGGAGGGCGCTGCATGTCTTCTTAATGCATGATTTAACACGTTTGCACAAATGTTCATATGTAATCATATCTGACAACTATGTCATAAAACAGTTAAAAACAATAGCAGGAACAGAGCCCAAGTTCCTATTATGGATAGAAGAAAGAGAATTTATATGAAAGTCTGAATCTGGTAATTAGGCATAGCAGAGTTTGTAAAACTAACGTAGGCGGTTTCATCATTTATTTTTGTTTTCGTTGTTGAAAAAATTGCTGTTCTTTCTGTGAATTACACTCGCTTTACCTCAAGTGCAGTATTAAAATGAAAAGAGACACACATCTAGTCGGGGTTGGGTGTGCGTGGTTGTGAAGAAAACAGCTTTAAATTTGTGTTAATTAATGATAACCTCGAAATAAAATAGAAATTAGAAATAGTTAAGAAATGAGAGGAAGAGAAATCAGCTGTTAAGCAGTTTCTGTTTTCATGAATAAAAATATAAAAATATCAGGTACATGCATAAATTGAGTGGAAAAATAGATGGTCAAAAGTTTAAAGGAACGAAAACACAAGCTTATGGTCACAAGATCAAATGAAGCATTAGTTCTTTTTCCTCCCTTTTGGTGCAGTTCACCAGAAGTTCAAGTAATTCAACTGTACGATTCAACTAGAACAGAAAACAGAGCCAGAAAACCTGATTACTAACCACATATACAGAAAAATAATCAAATGAACTTAACGCTTGATGTCAACTTTCCCATTAAAAGACAATTGTATATATTGGAATTTCATCTTCATTACATAAGGCCCTGTTTTGATATAAAACTCGCTTACAGTAGCCACTGTCCCAACAAGTGAGAACTTATTCTACTAATGAGCAATCATACTGGATTTTAAACAACAAATGCTTGAGAAACAGGGTCTTTTCTGGGGATTGAGGGTTGGAGAGCTGGTGACCGGTGGTATAGCTAAGGGCAGCAGATCTCCATGAAATAATCTGTTGCTAATATAAATCGAAAGACAAATGGATTTTGCGTCAAATGGGTGATTGTTAATTAGTATTTGTTTATGGTATCACTCATAGGGTGCAAGGTGCTTTCCAGACATTTAAGAAGGGTTAGCCCCTGCTTCAACATGCTTGCAGTGTGGTGCAAACTGGGCATTTCTACATAATTCATGTCCTCTACAGCAGTGGTCTCCAAAGTGGGGTGTGTCCACCCCAGAGGGTACGCAAGAGATCCTTGGAGGTGGGGGCACAACAGGAGGAGCACCTTTTCTTTTTTTTTTGTGCTTCGGCAGTTCAGGTGAGGATGCTTTGGCACAGCAAGGGGAGTGTGCTCAAAGATTTTTTACTGGTGGGGGGGCATGATCAAACAAGTTTAGAGACCACTGTGTTTCCCTCTTTCTTCTGCCAGTAAGGCTGAGTGTCAGTTTCGATAGAGAAGATTATGAAGCCCAGACTGTGTAATTCTGAATCATCCCCGCTTTGCTGCACAGTTGTTCCTTGTTCCATGCAGCAGGTTCCTGCTGGCTGAAGTTTCTCTACTCCAGGGATCGGCACTTTTTGGCATGCAACCCGCCAGGGTAAGCACCCTGGTGGGCTGGGCCAGTTTGTTTACCTGACGCTTCTGCAGGTTCAGCCGTTTGCAGCTCCTGTTGGCTGCAGTTCGCCTCTCCAGGCCAATAGGGGCGGCGGGAAGCAGTGCGGGCTGAGGGATGCGCTGTCCCCATTGGCCTGGAGCGGCGAACCGCAGCCAGTGGGAGCCGCGATCGGCTGAACCTGCGGGCGCGGCAGGTAAACAAACAAGCCCGGCCCGCCAGGGTGCTTATTCTAGCGGGCCACGTGCCAAAGGTTGCTGATCCCTGCTCTACTCTATCCACCTTTTTGTAGCCTAGATAAACCCAGCTCTGCCTCTATTCTGCTCCAACCTGTCACAGCTTCCAGAGTAGGTCCAGATTTTGCAATTTATCTCAGCCATTCTTTCTCCACAGCCTGCTCCACACTGACTTCAGCTGGCTGGCAGTGAGTGCACTAGTGGGCTGGAACTAGGGGAACGCAGCACAGTTCCCTGTCCAGGCTTGCAGCTGGCCCTGCAGCTGCCTCCAAGTCAGGGGCGGCAGAGGGAGGTCACAGAGGAGGATTCATAATCGAGACAGAGGTATCTTTGTCCCAATCCGTCAGCTGTTCCTCTCAGTAAGGAATGCTCCTGCACCCAGGGGACCAAACCCTGACTGAGCAAGATCTCTTCAGCCTTGGTGCTTCCTTCTGGTGGAGAGTGCATTTTCATAACCTCCCCGCCTCTTTTGCAAGAAGTAGTTTAAATGGGGCTCCCTTCCCTTTGCATCTGCAGCTCCAACCTCTGTCCTCTTCAGAGACTTGTCAGGATCCTCAGTGGGTAAGAAGAAACTTCTCATAGCCAGCCAGGGTCATACAGACCCCTCACCCTCCCACCTGAGCGAAGGGGAAATGCACTCAGATTTAGCCTCCACCCCCAAATTGCTAGCCACCCTACTCTGTCTCAACAATCTTGTGTAATAACTAGGGCTGTCCATTAATCACAGTTAACTCACGCAATTGCGATTAATCGCAGTTTTAATCACATTGTTAAACGATAGAATACCAACTGAAAATTATTAAATATTTTGGATGTTTTTCTATATTTCCAAATATATTGATTTTTATTACAATACAAAATGTATACTGCTTTATATTATTTTTATTACAAATATTTGCACTGTAAAAAAAGAAATATATTTTTCAGTTCACCTCATACAGGTACTGTAATGCAATCTCTTTGTTGTGAAAATTCAACTTACAAATGTAGATTTGTTTTATTACATAACTGTGCTCAAAAACAAAACAATGTAAAACTCAGAGCCTACAAGTCCACTCGGTCCTACTTCTTGTTCAGCCAATCACCAAGACTAATAAGTTTGTTTACGTTTGCAGGAAATAATGCTGCCCACTTCTTATTTACAATGTCACCAGAAAGTGAGAACAGATGTTCGCATGGCACTGTTGTAGTTGGTGTTACAAGGTATTTACGTGCCAGATATGCTAAACATTCATATATCCATTCATGCTTCAGCCACCATTTCAGAGGACATGCTTCCATGCTGATGATGCTTGTTAAAAAAAAAACAATGCATTAATTAAATTTGTGACTGAACTCCTTGGGGGAGAATTGTATGTTTCCAGCTCTGTTTTACCCACATTCTGCCATGTATTTCATGTTATACACCTCTACCCCGATATAACGCGACCCGATATAAGGCGAGTTCGCATACAAGGCAGTAAAGGGTTCCTAGCAGCAGCAGTTCCCAGCATGCCCTGAGGGAAGGAGATGGTAGCACACAGGAAACTCTGTGCAAGCCTGGGAATGAGCATCAGGCTGTTTCTCACTCTGGATTCCTAGGCTCTGGAGTGGGGAAGATAGGGCGTATTGGTGTCTGGACTTGATGTGGGAGGGGGCATGGATGGGCTCAGGGGGCATGGGTATCTGGCTCCCTAGCTCGGGGATGGGTGGGGCAGAGAAGCAGGAACTGGGTTGTCAGGGGTTTCTTTAATTCTCTGCTCCTGGGGGAATTTCTGTGTGTCTGTACTGTTACAGACATACCTTAAGGACAGGTATTTTTTAAATAAATTGCCAAAATAATTGAAATTGGCATTAATATGCAGTGTTATTTTGACAAATAAAATTTGCAGAATTTTGCAAAAGTTTTATTTTTTTGGCACAGAATGTCCCCAAGAGTAAATGGAATGGTGCTATTTTGCAACTAATTCCTATATAAAAATTTAACATTTTGCTACCAACATGCTCAGTGCTTGCACTTTTTCATAATTATTGGTATGTTTTCAGCAATATTGAGTTATTTATATATCAGTAGGTTTTTTTGTGCCATTAAGGTTAATTTTGTAACTTAAGGGAGCTATATGTGTGTATTGGAACTGCAGTATGAAGAGTATTTTCTTTTGTTTATGCACACCTACAGATATGATTACCTGGTATAGTTGTGTTCTGAAAATCAGTTTTGCCAAGGTGTCCCTATTAAGATTTTATTTTATTAAAAAAAAAAAAGAGGTGTACATGTTCATATTTGCTTTATTATAAATCATTTTATATATAGCTGTTTAATTTTAGTTCTTTATATGGGCGGATATAACATTTTATCAATAAGGTTTCACCTAGGGGTATAATCTTCTCTTTTAATGCTGTTTAATCATAACATGTTTATTTGTGGCTATTTTTTAAACAGCATTGATTTTAGAGATGGGACCGAATCATGAAATTGGTATCTAGAATCCAGTTCAGATCCATGATTTCCCCAAAATGCAGGGCTGATGGGGTTCAGATCCAGTAGTACTTTTTGAACCCTCTTTCAGTTTAACTATACCTTTTTGACTTCATGTGTAAAAGAGAAATGAGAGAATTCGTCACAAAAATAATTTCTTCATCAGTTTATGAATTTCTCAGTGCCGTAGCATATTAAGGCAAATTTTGAAATCACATGTGCTTGTGAGTAATGAGAGTAGTCCCTTTGAATCAGGGCCTATTCCCAAGCCAAATAAAGCCAGTGAGAGTGTATGTGAATCAGTGCTTGCTGGAGAGACTCTAATTGTATGTAAAATTCTTGATAGTTTTATAGTTAGTTATGAATAAATCACAGCAGATTTAATATTTTTCTCATATGTCATGTAATTTAAATGTGGCCCTGTATATTTGCCACGGTTAGTATTTCATTATTCTGTTTCACAATAGTATGCATGAAGTATATGGCTTAATTCTGTTTACTGTGTATTTGTATGTACATTTTCTTTTTCCATGTTAAATGCACATGGATCATTACTTCAATGAACATTACTTCAGTATATTCATTAGATTGTCTCCTTTTCTTGTGTTTGTACACCACCCAGCACAATTCTGTAGTAAACATTTATATTACTGAATGGGTCTTTTGAGATGTACCAGACTATAATTGTTTACTACTGTTATTGCTAACTGTTATGTTATACTGTAGAAAAATAGTGTTGCAGGTGTATTGTATTTAAGCAATACTGTGTGATCAGTTATTAAAGATCATATTGTAGTGCAGTATATGCATATAACGTATGAGGCTGAGATGAGCTTGCATTTGCTGATGTTTATGAGCCAAATTGCATACCTTTAGCGTTGTGTTAACATTGGTTCTTCTCAGAATGTTCCACTGTAGCGCGCACATGTGTGAGATTAGATTGTTTCTGAATGGCAGCATACATGAAGGTCACACATGTGCCCTGTGACTCCTTGCGTTCTCGTATCAGAGCACAAAGGGTGGAGCATCTGTGGCCCTTCCTCAGTTCCCTCTTTCCACGGTAGCAAGATAAACACTTTTGAGTGTCCACCCTGTTCTTAGCTTTGGTTAAATTCTTTCAAATGCTTCATAATACTTCAAAAATCCTTCTGATTTTCTAACATATGACTACTGTGAACACTGTTGACTCATCTGGACTGAATATTTACAGTCAACTTTCCTGCGTCCTCCCTCTACAGACCTCCCTGTATTAGGCTTTTCAGTAGGACAGAGAGAAAACCTGTAGGTTTCAAGCTCTGCCCCTCCTTAAATAGACTAATTCCATTGAAAGATGGACATGGCAGGTGCCTCTCCTGCTTAGGAGAATCCCACATACTGAGCATATGCTCAGTGAGCCTGTCATTCTCCACAAGAACTGGCAAGTCACAAAACACGCAGTTGAAGGTTCGTCTCCTCTCGTAATCTGTGACAGCTTCTTCAGTTCCCGAGGAGACTAACTCTAGAGTCCCGATAGCAGTTAGGCCAGCTTCCTCCCATAACCTCTCTAGTAGACAAGCGATAGCAAAGACCAGCCTGGAGAGGATGACCCTGAGATCAGACCTGGTATCCACATCGAAACCAACGATAACATCTCAGGTATTCACGTCTGGCACTAAGAGTGGCTCATCTAACAGAAGCAATGACTCCAGTTGGAGAAGTGTCTTACCATGTGGACAGGCCACCTAAAGCCTCAGAGGATAAAGTCATCAAGTCATACACATAATTGAAGAAGAAAAGACAACAAGTAACAGGTTCTTCAAAATGTTATAGTCAGTGCAGACACAATGATCTGCCCTCCATGCCCCACTCACCCCCCCCTTTTGGAGTCCCCCGCAACATGGGCTTTGGTTTGCGAGGGAACTGGGGGATGGTTGTGGCAGACACGGATAAACTTTGGAGTGACTGTTGTGCCAATTCCTATATCTGACTCCATTATTTGTTACAGTGCATGTACTTTCCTTGCTGTAGCCTCTCTCTCTTCTTTCCTTTTTTTTTTTTTTTTTTTTTAACCATCTCAATGTCCAGGTTTTCATATTTTCTGAATCAGTTTTGGGGAAACTCTTTGCTCCTTTGAAATGCTAACACATTTGGTGTGTGTTCTAGTGAGGTTGTCTGTACAGGAATGATGCATTCCATGGCTGTTTGCAATGTTGTTGTAGCTGTGTTGGTCCAGGATATGAGAGACAAGGAAGGTAAAGTAATATTTTTTTATTGGATGAATTCCATATATGGTCTTTCAATACTTGTGCCCAAAGGACACCTGCACAACCCCTTCAAAAAGCAAGCCCTGGGAACTTAAATTCATAACATTGCTGGACACTACAAACCATGGACTTAACAAGGACATTGGTTTCATGGTTCATTGCAACCATAATACACACCTGTCTGCTAACTTTAATGGCCCACTTCAAACCCCTTTTGTATAACAATCTAACCCTTTTTGACCACTCTGTCTTAAGTGACTTCTTGCAACTTGTGTTACCCCTTATGCTAAACTGTGTGTTCCAATTTGTACTTAGCTCAGACTCTGAACCCTTTCTCCAGACCTGAAGAAGAACTCTGTAGGTGGAAATTACAAGCTTTCAAACAACAGAAGTTGGTCCAATAAAAGAGATTACCTTACCTATCTTGTCTGTCTTGGGCGTGATAAAGATGATTGGAATAAAGCATATAATATTTTTAAAATATAGGCAGACCTGGGAAAATGAAATAGGCCTACAAAGTCAATTAAAAAAATCAGAGTACAGTAATTTAAAATAAAGGGTAAATCCTGGCTTAGATAATTCAGAACCATAGCTGGGCTGCCTTTCTCTTAAAAAAATAAAAATAAATAAAAAGTGATCTGAATATGCTTTAACTTGAATTGGTTGTGTAAATACAGCCGGCTTGAAGTTATTGGAAAAAGAACTTTTTTTAATTTATGAAGTCCTTCAAATGAGACACCAAAGTACCTACGTATAACAAAGAGGGAGAGAAATATTTGTATGGGTGTTTTTAAGCTTGTCTCTGCACATCACAGGTTGATCTTAGACTTTTTTGTTGTAGCCTGCAGGGGACTCTACCTAGTATGCACTGAGAAATGTCAATGGAAACAAAGTTTGAACAGATTGTTTCTAGAAATGATGAGCTGCAAGTATTGATGACGTATCTGCAAAGGAAGTTTTCAAGATAGAGACCCAGATCCTCTTGAGGAAGTCTGCAGGAAGGGAAATGCTTTGCTCCACTACAGCATTTCCAATTAATTGACACCTGGGTAGGTCTGTGGTTTTTGAGGGGATGGTGGATGGCCAGTGCCGTGTGTGTAGGTGAAGGTGCCTGGAGATATGTATAGGTCTCAGGCCATTCGTGATGCCCTGTCTTTATCCATTTGCAGGATGCTTGCTCAGGAGATGGTAGCCAGTAACTGCCTGTGACTTTTCCATTGTAAAATGTGACTGTCAGGAGACGATGCTATGTAGAATGGCTGCCACCACCCCAGAACTTATTTGCCAGCTGGACACTCTGACCAAAACTGCACAGAGATCCAGCTGTGTGGGTTTCTGTTGTCTGGAGAGGGAAATGGGTGAAGACTATTTAGGCTCTGGACCCATTTTATGTTCTCACCAGTGGAATTTGGTCAGTATTTGTTTGCACTGTGCCTAGTTCAATGGGGTCCTGAGCCTTCTTGAGGCCTTTAGGCACTCTTGAAATACAAATGATAATCGAAATATTTATTCTTAATTTTTCCCCTTTACGCCTCCAGTGGAGGCAATGTCATAGCACTTAGATTGGATAGCACAGGTAGCTGAATAACAATTAGAACAATTTGAAGAGACAATTTTGATAACACTAGTGCAAGTGCTGAAGCGTAGTTACAGAGCAGCAGTATCCTAGAAAGACCACACAAGAGAGAACATGTTCTTGCAAAAAGTGTGATGTACCAATGGGTAAAGAATTTCTGGATTCTGATTTATTTATGAAACAATTTTTTTTAGCAGACCTCTTAGTCTAAATGCAAAGAAGGATGCTCTGTACAGAAAAAGAGGGACTGCTCCCACCGAGATTATATTGTAAATCAAGAGTGGAGGCTGGGGCTTTTTTGTGGTGATGGGTGCCAAAGGCCAAAAATGAGTGCAAGAGTGTTTGAATGAGGAAACATTTTTGTTTCCTGACCTCAGCCCTGTGGCTCGGAGTGAGAGAAGAGAATTTAGGGACTCTGAACAGAACATCTTTATAGAAAGTAAAGCTCTTACCCTCACTTCTAGCCAAACTTGGTATCTGTTAAAATATAGTGTCATACTTTTTGGAAATCTAAATCTGTAAAATATATTTTCTAAGGCCAATAAGAAGCAAATTCTAAGCAAGCAGAAGAGTGTGTGACTGATGTTCAAAAAAAAAAAAAAAAAGACCAGGAACTGATTCTTCTCATACTGTTTTAAAATTGCAGAAATCATATTTATTGCTGTGCTAATTATATTCATGTTATTTTGTCCCAAGTGCAGTACTGTTTTGATTAAAAGCTCTTCCTAATAGTCTTTTAGCCCTATCTATACCCAGAACAAGGGATTCATTATTAAATCTGTTTCGGTAGTGGAAGCATTTCATGTCAGTTGTATGCATGGAATTTATTGTATATAGATGCAGACAATCATAACTTAATCTTAATATATGGTGATTATTTTCTGCATAGATGCTATCCCGCCCCTGAACCAACTGGACCTTACAGCAAGAACTGCAGAATGCTAGGAAACGTCATGCTGCTGTTTGGCACTTTCAGTACCTCAGGCACCATTTGATTATTTTTATCACACAGTGAACCTGAATCTCTTTCTGTGGGATGGCAGGCAGTGTACATTCAGTAGTAACAGGTGTAGAGCAGATCAACTTGGGTCTCTGGTCAGTGAGAAGGCTGCAGCAGATGGTTCAAGAAAAATGTATTTCACAAAAAAACATTGCACAGGAGATTTATCTTTTGACAAACAACATAAAGGTGAAATATCAGCCTTGTCTAGTTAAATTACAATCTCTTCAGAGCAGAAAGTAGGTCTTGGATGCTTATGCAGAACTTGCACAATGGGGCTGTGATCTTGAAAAGGGTGTTTGGGCAGCTGGGTATTTGCAGTTCTAACAAATAGTGTTTAGTGGTCATTTCATAATTTCTGTTTTTAATTGTTGTGTAAGTTCTCTGAGCAAAAAGATGGATGCCTGAAATAGAAGAGGAAAAAAATGTTAAACAAACGAAGAATGAATCAAGTCCCAGTATTATGTGGTGGCATGTGTTTTTATTTATTGATTATTTTTTTTAAACTTTTGTTTTCTTCGGCCCTGGTACACTACAGTTTTTAACAAAGCGTGTTACCAGTTTGAGGCCTTGCTGGCTCTAAACAGAGTTTGCATCCCAGTGTGATTCATATTCCAGTAATAAACATGTTGCCTAAGAGTGTTGTGTTTTCTTACCTATGCTGGTATGTGGTGACAGTCTTTGGCATACTGTGTTTTGCAGTACAGATGGGTTCCCCACTAACTGGGCCTATGTAACTGGTTTGGCTTATCCTCTTTCTCATATCTTTCTGAGCAGTAGGTCATTTTCTGAGTGCCTTGCCCCATGTGCCTCTTGTGTACACACTCCAGTGCTGAGGCACTATTTGGTAGCTATCTGGTTTTTCCCAGAGTGCAGTGATACAAACCCAGTTAGGCAGCATGATAGATATGGATGAACAACATAGCTAACGTGATTATGCTGTGAAAAATGGTGCCATGTGAACACAGCTTGCAGAGTTTCTGGAAACTGGGTCAGGTATTTTCAAAAGCACAGTTGTACTTTTTGTGCAGTCAGGGCTGAAATAGCTTCCTCCCTGTTACATGGGTGGAAGTAAAGCTGAAGAGTAGTTCCATAGACTAATTGATTCTACAACATATATGTTGTATGGTGGGATAATCCTTACAAAGCTGGCTTTGCTTATGTTAAAAATAAGGCTTCCACGGTTTTCTTTTAGCCACAATGAGCTGTGCCTTAATAATTATGTTGTAGGGTATTTGTGTTTCCTTTTACTTCACAATCTTAAGCATATTAACTGACAAGTATGCCCATCCTGAAATGAGAACAAGGGTAAAATGTGAAAAGGTGCCTAAGTGATGTAGGAGCCCAACTGTCATTGAAAGTCCACGGAACTTAGGCTCCTAAGTCACTTAGATGCTCTTGCACATTTTGCCCTTAGTGTCCTGCCTCAGTTTCCTTTGTGAATATGTCTGAATGACATTTTCACCCCATATTTCATCACCAGGAGATTGTGTAAGTAAATAGCCATGTGTGTTCTTTACACAGTACCACACGGGTCACAAGTTGTAAGGAGAGCCAGGTTTGGAGTTCAGCAAAAGGGATGGGAGGGCAAATCATTCATTCCTTCTGCCATTGAAATAGAACTATTGTCGTTCCACTACCACCACCACATACAAACAGTAGATGTCTGTCCACCAGTGGTTAGGGGTTGAGTACGCTAGGGCCATCTTGGCAGCTGCATGTGAGACGGGTGCTGTCAGTGCCCCAGGTAGGCTATTTCCGCCAGTGACGAGGTTTCTCTGGAGTTGCTGCCAAGATGTGCCATGGCCTCCCAGAGAGAATTCCACCTCCATGCAACTCCTCAGCACCTAGAGAACTCTGGATTCTAGCCCTAGTACTAAATGGGATTATTGGAATGTACTGATCTTTTATGCCAAATATCTGTCACAAGCGACAGGGATAGGAGATGTAAAAATGATCGTAAAACAATTTTTAAAAAGGCAGTATATATGTATTTTTAAATTGATCAATATTGTAAATGATTCTGAATGTGAGTAAAATAAAAAAACACTAACTGCGGCTTTCTTTGTAACCTCTCTGACTGTATTCTTATGGATGCAAATGCAATGTAAGTTATCAATACTTCCGGTCCTCATACTCCTCCCTGTTAGGCTCTGATTCTGACCCACCCTTTTAAGACATTGCTTGAATAACATCTACTCAGACTGAGAAGTTTTAGATGATCAGTGCATTATTCTAGAATGCTTTTGAAATGATTTATTCAAAATCATTTCTAGACATTCCAAAAGGAAAACCTCGGCACGGAGGATGGAAGGTATGGAAGAAGCATCCATCTAATTCTTGAGAGGCCTTTTTCACCTTTCCTTTCTTATCTCCTTTTAAGGAATTGTACTGCTCCTCTACTGCTTGCATATGACAGTTAGTAGTAAAAATAAATGATTAAATATACAATAGGTAAAAATGTGTGATGTGATGAATGTGTTATTGGGTTCCCAGCTGGCCTTGTATCTTAGTTTCCCCTCTCCTCCCTCCTTCTGGCTGATGACTTCTCCATTCTGTAACAGTTGTAACCTTAAAGTTGAAGTTCAACATGAGAAAGAAAATGAATTAGGCTGGACGGTCCCACTAACCAGAGCTGGCAAATAAGAGACCCTGAAAGCCCAGTGACTGCACCCCAGCTTTCATCCCTTCCCATGAATTTTTTGGGAGAAATTAGAAATGTCAGGACTGAATCTCATCTTTCATTGAACAACAACAAAGGAAGGAGAAGATAATGTTTAGCTATTTTCTTTGTAATGGAAACCAATTCTGAGAAATGAAACTGTGGTCACAGATCCCTCTGATCTGGGGAGGGCCTGAAGCCATGTGGCTGTGGGAACAAGTACTGCACAGGATGCCACGAGCGCCACCTTGACGTCCCTCCCAGCTGCTTGCTTGCAGTTGAGCTGATTGCTCTGAAGTGCAGCCACCTGCTCTTGTGCACAAAAAGCCTAAAAGCAAGGGTCAGAGGCACTCTCTAATTTGCACGCTACCGTAGAGAGGTTTCCTGACTATTAATAAAGTTATTTTTTCTGTAAAAGTACTAATGTTCAGCAGAATGCTCTCCAGTGGCCGAGGCAGCCTAGTGTTCCGTCTACTGTAGTTTATTTGGACAATTGTTTCTTGCAAAACTTTTTTTCACTTTTCAAGTTGGCAGCTGGATAATGGCCCCTGGAGAAGCAGATGGGCTCCACTTCTGTTGCAGGAGGCTTTGTCAGTTTGGAATGTATTAAACAGAATCCTCTTGTTGGCCTTCCGCAGAATGCTCAGGCTGAACCTAGACACAGTGATGAGATCACCGTAGACAGAGTCGGTTATATTTGTGGGGGCGGGCAGAGGAATGTTTTGCAAAAATGAAAATTAGAAGGAATGTCCCCTGGCGTGTTCCACATCCTTTAGAAATTCTATTCTTCTCCTGACTGCATCCCTGCACTGAAATTCCTCAGCGCCACTTGGATTGCTAAAGACACCCCAGAATACATCGTGCTTCACCAGTAATGCAACAGCTGCAGGAGGGCATTGTTCTCTTATGGATTGTCTCATTCTTCGCTCTGCCTATAGGCCACTGACAGGAGAGTGTGTATGTGGAGAACTCTCCATTTAGAGCACCATGTGACTGATGACCATACAGAGAGTGATCTCTCCCTGCTCCTGGGAGAACTGCAGAATATCCTTCAAAGGACACATTTCAATGTGCATGCTCAGCAGTGTGCATGGTTTGAAACAGCTGGGGAGTGGTGGAGAGCACTTCCTTTCATCTGACATTTTGGCACAGTTCTTTCCCAGTGCAGACATCACTCCTGTGCCAGTTAGTGAGATGCTGTTAGTGGAAGTTGTTAAAGGCTTATTGGTAGATTGTGCAATGCAGAGCTAAACAAGAAGTGATGCCATAAAAGCTCCACGATTTTTATATTCCCATTTCCTGGAAGGGAGACTCATAACCCCTGGCCTAGCTGGCATATGAGTGCCTTTAGAGAGAGAGTCTCATCTTTATGTATGAGGATAAAGGAGCATGACTTCATACAAATCAGATGGTCTTTAGTAAACTTACTTAGATTTTACTCTAGCTATAGATTTTTACAGGAAAGTGTGTCCATTTCAGATTGTGTTACATAATAGTTTTCTGCTCATTTAAAGGAACTTCGAATTTATGTACAGTATTTATCCTTCTCTGCATGCAAGTTTGGTTTTGAAAGTAAACCCAAAGTGTGTATCACTTATATTCACATTTAAAAAGGCGTTTCAGTTTTCACAGAAGTCAGAATGTCAAAGGCAAGAGTGGAGTATCCCTCAACATCACTTTCAGATGACAATTTCTGTAGCTAACAATAGCAATCAGGCAAAACAAATTTTAAAAAGCACCTGTGTTGAACAGAGTATCAAGGGGAAGCAGAACAGTGTTTTGGTTACCTAGCACCTTACTTTGTGACAATAGAACTGCATTACTAGTATGTATAGGCTGGAATTTGAGCGCCCCCTCCCCCCATGATCAGCTTGTATGCAAATCAAAGACGAGTGAAGAGGGAGGCTCTCATGAAGAGCATCTGATTCTTCAAGAGTGTGCATATGTACAGCTCTATAAATCACATGCATGTTGCAAGCTCCATGTCTGTGGGGCCAGCTGGATCCAACCGGGAGTATCTCTTGGTGTTGTCTGCTAGATGGGGCACCCCATGTGGGATGTGTATCTTCTCCTACCTTGTCCACTTCCCTCCTGTCTCTCTTCCCTCCCATGGATACTCATCCATAAGTTAATAGGGCATCTGTACAATTTTAATGAATTCTAATGAATCTGGCCTTTTAATGAGTTCTTAAATCAGAATAGGGATGGGAGATGTTTATATGTGAACTGCCTGATAGTTTTGACTGCATATGGTATTTATTTTTGGGAAGTTACTTCAATGGAGAGCATGTAGTACCTTTTATATGAACTAGCCAAAAACACAAGGTGGCGTCAAGCAACATTTTAAAAAGCTTTGGATCTATTTTGTTGCATTTAAAATAGTTTTAAATGCATGTCACCAAAGTTTACATAACAGCGCATCAAAATTTTGGCTCACGACTTCTCTTGTGTAGTAAATGTCTGTGTGTGTATTTGTTTTTAATATCTCATACACACACACGTTCACACTCGCTAACTTTACTTAATGAGCACTGGAAAACAAATGTTCACTTATGGGGGAAAAAAGTCTTCCCCTCCATTGTCTGTTTAGTTTCTGCTAATTATTCATCATAACAAACACTGTAATAACAAATTTAACCCTGTCCCTGGAAGTGTCGCAAGATTATAATATACTAGCTGGTGAAATTTACGGCCTGATGCAATTATATCATCAAAGGTACTTCTGACAGAAATCTTAATCCTCTGCATTCAGGGTTTCCCAGTGCTTGCTACAAGCATGAGAAAAACCTACTTTTGGTTCCAAAGGTTTACTAATTAACTTAGGGCTTGTCTACATCAGAAAGTTGCAGCGCTGGTGAGGGAGTTACAGCGCTGCAACTTTGAAGGTGTACACATCTGCAGGGCACCACCAGCGCTGCAACTCCCTGTTTGCAGCGCTGGCCGTACTCCCGTTTTGTCTCGGGTGTAGAGGATCCAGCGCTGGTGATCCAGCGCTGGTAATCCAATGTAGACAGTTACCAGCGCTTTTCTTGACCTCCGTGGAAGGAGGAAGCCTCTGGTAATCAAGCTGGTTTCCTTTCCCGGTTTGCTCTCTCGGTCCCGGAGCCACCCAGCAAACCGCAGGGAAGGAGACCTGCTTGCTCGGGGTTCCGGGACCGAGAGAGCAAACCGGGAAAGGAGACCAGCTTCGCCGCGGTTTGCTCTCGCGGTCCCGGAGCCACCCAGCAAACCGCAGGGAAGGAGACCTGCTTGCTCGGGGTTCCGGGACCGAGAGAGCAAACCGGGAACGCCGCGGTTTGCTCTCTCGGTCCCGGAGCCACCCAGCAAACCGCAGGGAAGGAGACCTGCTTGCTCGGGGTTCCGGGACCGAGAGAGCAAACCGGGAAAGGAAACCAGCTTCGCCGCGGTTTGCTCTCTCGGTCCCGGAACCCCGAGCAAGCAGGTCTCCTTCCCTGCGGTTTGCTGGGTGGCTCCGGGACCGAGAGAGCAAACCGCGGCGTTCCCGGTTTGCTCTCTCGGTCCCGGAACCCCGAGCAAGCAGGTCTCCTTCCCTGCGGTTTGCTGGCTGGCTCCGGGACCGAGAGAGCAAACCGCGGGGAAGCTGGTTTCCTTTCCCGGTTTGCTCTCTCGTCCCGGAACCCCCCTTGAAGCCGCCCAACAGCGCTGCAGTGTGGCCACATCTAACACCACTTGCAGCGCTGGTTGCTGTAAGTGTGGCCACTCTGCAGCGCTGGCCCTATACAGCTGTACTAATACAGCTGTAACAACCAGCGCTGCAAAATTTTAGATGTAGACATGGCCTGAGTTACACTTTTGCCATTAGATATTTCTACTGTACATTTGTGGTTAGTGTAAGACAATTTAGTTGATAGTTGTTTGAAGATGACCTTTGAATTTCTCCTCCATTGCCAGCCACCCAAAGGAATATTATTTGAATTTAGTTCATAGAATTTCATGGCTGTGAAGAGTACAATTAAGGGAAAAACCTCTAATATGTACATATGAAAAAGAAACCCTTTATATCCATTTTCTTGCAGTTATCTAAGTCTTATAAATGTAAAGACTTTACGTGCTTTTTTTTTACTCTGCATTCTCTTGTGCTCACTCACTCGCTTTGTATGCATCACTCACACACACAATCTCTCTCTCTCTTTCATATATACACACACGCACGTTCTCCCCTATGGGAGAACCAAGGACAACAATTTTACTGGTACAGTAAAATTGGAGTGGCTGTGGTGAGGAGCATGGGCTTACATTTAAGGGGCTGCTCTAGGTTCCATTGTTGGCTCTGCCACAGACTTCTTCTGTAACCTCAAAGAATTCACTAAACCTCTCTATGCCTCTGTTCTCCATCTGTAAAATGCGGATAAATGTTTTTCCCTAACTCACATTGGTTTTACTGTAGGCTTGGTTTGAAAGTGGCAGCATATGTAATCAGATTATAACGAGATTCCAATGGTATAAAAAAGTTGCATGAAATTTCTTGTGTGGGTTTTAACTACTTGTTGTTTCATTTAATATATAAATATATAATGTTTTTGCTCAGTTAAAAATGGAGAAAAATAAGCCTTGTCAAAAGCCTTTTTGTAATGAGGAGGTAAAGTGCTGAGACTTTGCAAGGACGTTTTTATTGTTTTTGTTAAATTTGTGAATGAATCATGCTGCTCTTCAAAGCAAGGGCTTGAAACATTGGCTTGATTCAGGTTTAATGGATAAGTAACTGCCTGGTAACAGTATCTTCTTTCAGCTTGTCAGGTTGCCTCTGTTCTAACTTGAAACTCCATTGCTGTTATAGAAATCTCTTGAGCCAGAGTGCCAATATAGCAAACTATGTGCTGCTGCTGTGATGTGATTTATGAACAAATGCGGAGGAGGGGGCTAGGTTAAATCTACCCAACTGATATTCACTGAAACCTGAACCAGGAATTTAACTAGGGACTCCAGAGATAAATAAGTAGTGCATTAATCTTATTTGTCACAACTCCTTAAGGCAGTTGAAAGCTATCCTTGGTCCTCCAGCCTTCAGAATTAAAACTAACGTATATTTCCTTCTGACACAATGTTAGTAGAATGCTATATTAAAAGAAACGAGATCAATCAGCCTTAAACTGTGACCTCCTAGTCTCAGCCACCTTCCACTTATGGGTTGCAAACCCTCACTGGATGCCAGTGAAACTTGCGTCTGTCCTGACAGCTATCTGAATTCCAGTGATATGGCTTCAGTTGTACAGTGATATAACTTGCTTCCTGCCTAACTTGGGTTCAGCTTCCCCTACTTATTTGGGAGTGGCAGGGCAGTTTAAAGTTCATTCTTGGAATCAGTGCCCCATGCTGGAAGGGAAGTCTCAACTCTGACAACAGTCATTGCTCAGCTGATGAGCTGCTAGTGCAACATGGACCCAGGCTGAGTATAGAAAAGAGAGTGAATAGAGAAATTGGTGAACCTGAACCCCCTCAAGTTATATTATGTGACCTACCTGACTGGTCTGAGCAAAAGTTGAGGGGAAGCAGTAGCAGACAGAATTGGGCAGCCTCATGTTGCTGAGGTATAAATAGGCCACTATGCCAGGGACTAACTACACTCTACTTCCTTGCCTCTTGGGGTGTGTTTGTGTATGAAAATTCTGCCTCTTCATCCCACTCTCGTACAGAATCTGAATGTTCTGCTGCCACATGTTTCCCTACAGAGGGAGTAAAGATCCCAGTGCTGGGGGTATCTACTCTCAGCTGCCTCTGAGGGGAGATGAGCCTGCTGCTGGGAGGAGATGGAGGATAGCTCTGGTGCCTCACTCCCACAGATATACATATGAGGAGAATGGTTTCAAACTTGTGGGGGGTGAGATGGGGAAAGGGAATATCTCTCTCTGCGGCTTCCATCTCTTCAGTGTCTAGGAAAGTCTACAGCAGCTATTATCTCTCAACCCTTCTCACTCACATTGTGTTGACTCCATCTCCCTAGATAAAAGCGAAGGAAGTGGTGGTAGTTGGGTACAATGGAGGTGGCTGGAAGGGGAGGGGAGCATTGTCAGTTTTTGCTCTCTGATACTGCTGAAGCAGCTGCTGAACCTGTGCCATGTATCCAAGGCCTGGTCTACACTGGGGAGTGGAGATCAATCTAAGATACACAACTTCAGCTACGAGAATAGCGTAGCTGAAGTCGACGTATCTTAGATCGATTTTACCTCCCGTCCTCATGGCGTGGGATCGATGGCTGTGGCTCTCCCGTCGACTCCACTTCCGCCTCTCGCCCTGTGGAGTTCTGGAGTCGATAGGAGTGCGTTCGGGGATGGATTTATTGAATCTAGACGAGACTCAATAAATCGATCGCTACCCGCCAATCTGACGGGTAGTGTGGATGTACCCCAAGGGGCCTTCACCGAGAATAAAGTAGTCTTTCTCTATGGGATGGTGATAGTGATGATGGAAGCTGCCATAAGCAAAAACTTGAGGGTAGGGGCTCTGGAGACAGGTGGGCGAGAGTACAACTGTGCAAAATGGGAGAGGAGAGTGATTCCCCCTCCCCCCCCCAAATTGCACCATGGAAAAAATGGTGATTTTTTTTTTTCCAGAAAAAATAACAGACAAACAAGCCTTTTGATCACTTTATATTTTGAGGGCTGCTATTGCAACCAAAAGGGATGCAGACTTCAGAGATCTTTTTCAAACGGGTAAATGAAGCCGTGCTTATAGTATTTGCAAGACTAGTCAAGAAAGTTATAGTACATGTAGAGACAACCTTTAAAAACAAAACACTTTTTAATACACCAGTTTGATAAAAGAGAGCCTCATTATTTACAGGACTATGTATCTAAAAGCTAAAGGTGTTAACTCAAGTCGTTTGAGTTACAATTAGGCAAAACAGTTAAAACAGTTTTAAAAAATGAAGAAAATGACACTGTTTTGGTATCTTGTCTCCAAAGCAGCCTGACCAATTAACTGTGAACTTTTCACACACAAAATTGGGCCCTGATTGGAGAATAACCATGGGAAATTTTATGCAGAAAAGAGAGATGCCCTATCAGAAAAAAAGTATTAAGTTGAGGGCTTGGAGATGAGTCAGAATTTTAATTTTAATTAAACTTTATGGAGTCACTACACAAATCCTAATCTGTGTGGGCAGGGAAGACTGGACTGTAAGTAATGCAGATATTTTGATAGTGCTTGGAAGATGTTTGGTTTTTTATTGTTCTTAACAAAACAAAGGAATCGCACAGCACAATGTGGTTTTAAATCCTGTTTACTGAATATATAATACTTAAGGCATATGCATATATATATTGCTGTTCTGGTTGGGTTCTGTGAACTTCTCCAATATAGAATATGGTGAGCACCATCAGAAGACTCTCTATTTAAAGGGATAGTATCCTATTCTCTTTCAGTAAAGTAAATCTTCTTAAATCTTTTAAAAGATTTATTATGGAAGTGACAGGGATTAGGAGGAGAGCAGAATTAACTTGGAACATGACCTTGGTGTGAAAACTAATGTTTTACAGAGCGATTTCAAATTAAATAGAGTTTGATTTTCAAATATTGGGAGAAGAGTTTTTGCTAACAAATAATATTCAGTGATCTCTTATTTAAAAATGTAATATTTCTGAAGCCTTCCTTAACATGTTTTTTGTCTGTAGCATTTCGATCCTTGTATCATTTTTATCTAGCAGAAGATTTATAATTCACTTCTGCTGAAAACTGACGTGCTAGAATTTGGCTGAAGTGTTTTACAAATACACGATAATGGAACCACGCACATTCAGGAATTAGAAGTGACGACTATTCTAGATATCTTGAACCCTGATCCTGTCAACATTTATGCGGTGTGCTTAACTGTAAGCAAGTAGTCTCACTGGTATCAGTGGGACTACTATTCACATGCTTAAAGTTAAGTACATACGTAAGTCTGCGGGATTGGGGCTGTAAATGGTTTCTGGGTCCACCTTATTCTGATTAGAAATGTTTGCCTTTTTTTCTTTGTAGAAGAAAATTAGAAATATTATTTGTTCCATTACCAAGGAAATACCACTTATAACGTTTATATTGTCAGTCAATAATATTTACATAGGATTTTATATGTTCAAAGCACTGTACCGACTTTGTGCCATATGACAGCCTGTTCAGTTAACATGCTGGTGGTGTGTGTGTTTGTATTATCTTTATCTCTGAATTACATTATAAAATTAAAATCCATGTGTGCCATCTGTAATATATTTGATAACTGAAAATGCATTTTTAAAAGGCCCACTGGTGTCTCATGGGACAATTTTGAGATGCTAATTAGAGATCATTCTAATTATGTGTTTCGCTTTCTCTAACACGCTTTCCCTGTTTTATTTTTTTGGGGAGGAGGGGTTCGTTCCTTCTAGAATGGAATTGAAAAGTGGATCTTTTTTGTTTTTTATATATTAACCAGCCTGTTGGTAATGCCTAACTAAAATTTCTGATTCTCAGCTTGATGATTTGCTGCTCTCCGAAACAGAGGATTAGAGCAGGGGTTCTCAAAGCCCCTTCTGACCACAAAAATTACTACATGACCCCAGGAAGGGGGGGACCAAAGCCTGAGACTCACTACCCCAAGTTGGGGGACCAAAGACCAAGGGCTTCAGCCCCAGGCAGGGGGCCTGTAACCTGAGGCCTGCAGCTAAGGGCTGAAGTCCTCTGGCTTCAGTTGAGCCCTAGGAGGTGGGGCTCAGGCTTCAGACCCGGGCCCTAGCAAGTCTAAGCCAGCCGTGGCAACCCCGTTAAAACAGGGTCATGAACCACTTTGCAGTTCCGACCTACCATTTGAGAACCTCTGGATTAGAGCATCGTGCAGGGAATAAGGAGCAGAAGTAACTCAAACTATTCAGTGACAAAGTTCTTATGCAAGTGAGGGAGGGAGAGGTGGACCAGCAATTCCAACGACAATTGCAAGGGAGTTCTCCAAGTGAAGGAGGAGCAAATACAGCATCTGTGGGGTAAGTGACTGTCTGCAGTGTGTGTGTTTGTTTGTGTTTGTGGGTTACTTGCTGTGTGCTGAGCTTGTGTTTGTCAGTCTGTTTGTTTGTTTTGATTGTTTGAAGGACTGTGTGCTGTAGCTGGCAGTTGGAGGCTGAGCTGCAAAGGAAGGTTTGAAAGCTAGAAGCCTCTGGTAATTGGCTGAGCCTTAACCAGTGGGCGGAGCATTCACTCAGGCCAGGGCTTTATAAAGCGGTGCACAAGCGACCAGGGAGCTTTGTGACCAGGGGCTGCTAACAGGGAGTTTCGCAAGGGAGTTGTGAAGGGGAGTAGGAGGGGAGTGGGGGTCCCTTGTCGGTCCTATCCATGACCCGTTAGTCCCTTGAAAACCTATAAACCAAACTACATCCAAATCCTTTCTCTTTAAAGCAGAGCAGAGCGGACGGGGAGCTGCAGACAGGGGAGTCTGAGAGGGAGTTTGACAGAGGGAGGCTTACGATGGTTAGGAAGACCCGCAACACCTGTGGCAGCACTGCTTCTGTCTCCCCCACCTGCGCCTGTAGCCAGACAGAGCACCAGAGCATGGATGCTTCTACCCAGATTCTGGTGTGGTTTTGCAAAGACTGTAACTTGCAATTTCCACTTACCGATATCCAGGCTAGGGGGGGCATCCAATGTGAAAGGTGTCTACTGGTGGAATCTCTCAGGCAACAGGTGGGAGAGCTACAGGAGGAGGTGGCTAGGTTGAGGAGCATCCGTATCCACGAGCAATTCCTGGACAGTGTCCATGTGGAGACAGCTGAGGTAGCTGTCCCAGTTCACAGGACTGCTGACACACCACTGGTGGAGGAGGAGGTGGAGGAGGAGATGGCTCAGGGTGGACACTGGCAGTTGGTTACTTCTGGCAGTGGCCAGTGCTCCACCCCTGCTGCGAACCCTCCTGCCGTGGAAATAGGTAACCATTATGCTCTTCTTGATACAGGAGAGAAGGAATCACCCCCTAGAGTAAAGAGGAGAAGCCTCGTACCCCTAAGGCTGGGAGGTCTGCTGCCACTACTGAAAATAGGAAACATAGGGTAGTGGTGGTCGGAGACTCTCTGCTGAGAGGGACGGAGGCGCCCATCTGTCGCCCTGACATTTCATCTCGGGAGGTATGCTACCTGCCGGGGGCCCGTATCTGAAATGTTACAGAGGCATTGTCAAGGATTATCCGGCCTTCTGACTACTACCCCATGCTACTCATACATGTGGGCACAAATGATACTGCGAAGTGTGACGCTGAGCGGATCAAGAGTGACTACAGGGCTCTGGGAGTACGGGTGAAGGAGTTTGGAGCGCAGATGGTATTCTCTTCGATTCTTCCTGTCAAAGGTAGGGGCCCAGGCAGAGACAGATGCATCATGGAGGTGAATGCCTGGCTGCGAAGATGGTGTCGCCAGGAGGGCTTTGGCTTCCTCGACCACGGGATGCTATTCGAGGAAGGACTGCTAGGGAGAGATGGCTTTCACCGTTTGAGGAGGGGAAAGACCCTATTTGCACATAGACTGGCTAACCTAGTGAGGAGGGCTTTAAACTAGGTTTGACAGGGACAGGTGAGCAAAGCCCACAGGTAAGTGGGGAACATGAAGACCTGGGAGATGGGTCGGAAACAAGAGGGAGCGTGGGCTATAATGGCAGAGAGAAAGGAGGGTCAGGGCAAAACTGGGAGGCAAGATCAAACCAGTATCTTAGATGCCTATATACAAATGCGAGAAGTATGGGTAATAAGCAGGAAGAACTGGAAGTGGTAATAAATAAATACAACTATGACATTGTTGGCATCACTGAAACTTGGTGGGATAATACACATGATTGGAATGTTGGTGTGGATGGGTATAGTTTGCTCAGGAAGGATAGACGGGAAAAAGGGAGGAGGCGTTGTCTTATATATTAAAAATGTACACACTTGGACTGAGGTGGAGATGGACATAGGAGATGGAAGTGTTGAGAATCTCTGGGTTAGGATAAAAGGGGTAAAAAACAAGGGTGATGTTGTGCTAGGAGTCTACTACAGGCCACCTAAACAAGTGGAAGAGGTGGCTGAGGCTTTTTTAAACAACTAACCTAATCATCCAAAGCCCAAGATTTGGTGGTGATGGTGGACTTCAACTATCCAGATATATGTTGGGAAAATAACACTGCCGGGCACAGACTAGCCAATAAGTTCCTGGACTGCATTGCAGACAACTTTTTATTTTAGAAGGTTGAAAAAGCTACTAGGAGGTAAGCTGTTCTAGACTTGATTTTAACAAATAGGGAGAGTAGAAGGAAGCTTAGGTGAAAGTGATCATGAAATCATAGTTTGCAATTCTAAGGAAGGGTAGAAGGGAGTACAGCAAAATAGAGACAATAGATTTCAGGAAGGCGGATTTTGGTAAGCTCAGAGAGCTGATAAGTAAGGTCCCATGGGAATCAAGACTGAGGGGAAAAACAGCTGAGGAGAGTTGACAGTTTTTCAAAGAGACACTATTAAGGGCCCAAAAGCAAGCTATTCTGATGGGTAGGAAAGATAGAAAATGTGGCAAAAGACCACCTTGGCTTAACCACGAGATCTTGCATGACCTACAAAATAAAAAGGAGTCATATAAAAAATGGAAACTAGGTCAGATTACAAAGGATGAATATTGGCAAACAACACAGGAATGCAGGGGCAAGATTAGAAAGGCAAAGGCACAGAATGGGCTGAAATTAGCTATGGGAATAAAGGGAAACAAGAAGATTTTTTATCAATACATTAGAAGCAAGAGGAAGACCAAGCACAGGGTAGGCCCACTGCTCAGTGAGGAGGGAGAAACAGTAACAGGAAACTTGGAAATGGCAGAGATGCTTAATGACTTCTTTGTTTCAGTCTTCACTGAGAAGTCTGAAGGAAGGTCTAACATAGTGAATGCTTATGAGAAGGGGGTAGGTTTAGAAGATAAAATAAAAAAAGAGCAAGTTAAAAATCACTTAGAAAAGTTAGATGCTTGCAAATCACCAGGGCCTGATGAAATGCATCCTAGAATACTCAAGGAGTTAATAGAGGAGGTATCTGAGCCTCTAACTGTTATCTTTGGAAAGTCATGGGAGACAAGAGAGATTCCAGAAGACTGGAAAAGGGCAAATATAGTGCCCATCTATAAAAAGGGAAATAAAACCCAGGAAACTACAGACCAGTTAGTTTAACTTCTGTGCCAGGGAAGATAATGAAAGTAATTTAAAGAAATCATCTGCAAAGACTTGGAAGGTGGTAAGGTGATAGGGAATAGCTAGCATGAATTTGTAAAGAACAAATCATGTCAAACCAATCTGATAGCTTTCTTTGATAGGATAACGAGTCTTGTGGAGAAGGGAGAAGTGGTGGATGTGGTATACCTAGACTTTAGTAAGGTATTTGATACGGTCTTGCATGATATCCTTATCGATAAACTAGGGAAATACAATTTAGATGGGGCTACTATAAGGTGGGTGCATAACTGGCTGGATAACCGTACTCAGAGAGTAGTTGTTAATGGCTCCCAATCCTGCTGGAAAGGTATAACAAGTGGGGTTCTGCAGGGGTCTGTTTTGGGACCGGCTCTGTTCCATATCTTCATCAATGACTTAGATGTTGTCATAGAAAGTACGCTTATTAAGTTTGCAGACGATACCAAACTGGGAGGGGAGGGATTGCAACTGCTCTGGAGGACAGGGTCAAAATTCAAAATGATCTGGACAAACTGGAGAAATGGTCTGAGGTAAACCGGATGAAGTTCAATAAAGAAAAATGCAAAGTGCTTCACTTAGGAAGGAACAATCAGTTTCACACATATGGAATGGGAAGAGACTGTCCAGGAAGGAGTATGGCAGAAGGAGATCTAGGGGTTGTAGTGGGCCACAAGCTAAATATGAGTCAACAGTGTGATATTGTTGCAAAAAAAGCAAATGTGATTCTGGGATGCATTAACAGGTGTGTTGTAAACAAGACACAAGAAGTCATTCTTCCGCTTTACTCTGCGCTGGTTAGGCCTCAGTTGGAGTATTGTGTCCAATTCTGGGCACTGCATTTCAAGAAAGATGTGGAGAAATTGGAGAGAGTCCAGAGAAGAGCAACAAGAATGATTAAAGGTCTTGAGAACATGACCTATGAAGGAAGGCTGAAAGAATTGGGTTATTTAGTTTGGAAAAGAGAAGACTGAGAGGGGACATGATAGCAGTTTTCAGGTATCTAAAAGGATGTCATCAGGAGGAGGGAGAAAACTTGTTCACTTTAGCCTCTAATGATAGAACAAGAAGCAATGGGCTTAAACTGCAGCAAGGGAGATTTAGGATGGACATTAGGAAAAAGTTCCTAACTGTCAGGGCAGTTAAACACTGGACTAAATTGCCTAGGGAGGTTGTGGAATCTCCATCTCTGGAGATATTTAAGAGTAGGTTAGATAAATGTCTATCAGGGATGGCCTAGACAGTATTTGGTCCTGCCATGAGGGCAGGGGACTGGACTCGACGACCTCTCGAGATCCCTTCCAGTCCTAGAGTCTATGAATCTATGAATTTTAAAATCAAGATTGGATGTTCTTATAAAAGATCTGCTCTAGGAGTTATTTTCAATAAATTCTATGGCCTATGTATACAGGAAGTCAGATTAGATGATCATAATGGTCCCTTCTGGCCGCGGAATCTATGAATCTTGCATGTCTAAGTGGTCTCAGTGCCACTAGATGGGACAGAACAGCACGCCCAGAAGGTGTGTGGGTTACATATGCACAATAGTCTAAAAACAAAGCCCCTCTGCTGGACTGACTTCAGTGTAGGTCAGGGGTCAGCAACCTTTCAGAAGCGGTGTGCCGAGTCTTCATTTATTCACTCTAATTTAAGGTTTCATGTGCCAGTAATACATTTTAACATCTGTAGAAGGTCTTTCTATAAGTCTATAATATATAACTAAACTGGTGTTGTATGTAAAGTAAATAATGTTTTTAAAATATTTAAGAAGCTTAATTTAAAATTAAATTAAAATTCAGAGCCCCCCGGACTGGTGACCAGGATCTGGGCAGTGTGAGTGCCACTGAAAATCAGCTCGCATGCCGCCTTCGGCACTCGTGCCATAGGTTGCCTACCCCTGGTGTAAGTAAACCAGTGCTCATATGGAGCTCAATGCAGCTCGGGGGCTTACATTATTTTATTTATTTTTCCATTTTTATTTTGAGTGCCTTTTCTCCTCTATTTCTGTTTCTGCATCAGGCTGGCTTGGGGGCATTCTTTGATATATTCACGATACAGAAAGAAAAATTTTGTCAAATGTTACTAATATTTATTCTAATGCTGAAGAGAATAGCAAGGCGTTCTTTCTTCTTAAAAATAAAATTAAATACTGTATTTTATACAGACAGTAATTATTTAATTAGGCAGAAGTAATTTTTGTGAGAACAGAAATCACATTTTTTGTCAGCAGAGATTTTCATACTACTGGGTCTCGCTTTGTTTATAATTAAATTTAAAAAAAGCTTACCTAAAAAAGTTATACGCTCCCTTAATCACAAAACCAAATAAAAAAATTAAAAAGTGGTTTTAAGCTAAAAAGTGTATAGGCCCAATTCCACTAGAATCAATATTTGAGTACTGGTCACCTGAAAGAGGAGTTTGTAAAGGAATTGCTTACACCTCTTTATAGCATTGCAAACAACACTAGAACTCAGAAAAACTTGGATTTTAACAATTTTTATTATAATGTTCTGTCAACAAACATTTTTCTCTTTAACCAAAGGTTACTTCTGCTAACTGTGAGGAATCGAGTTTACACAGGATGGCTGAGTTTATGCCAGTTTATCATCTCAGTGAGGTGCTGCTTCTCTAATAAGGGTGTAAAATTCCATGCTGATCCAGCAGCATGTCCTACTGACAGCTTCATCATGCGTAGTATGGTTTGGTATGGAATCCTGCCATAAATGTCCATTAACTCTTTAAAAAAGAAAAGAAAACGTGAAAGCTACTGAAAAAAAATAAAAATATATATATACACACAACACTGCAGTGCTTAGCCAAACCAAATGCAGTATCTCTACCTCTGCTTTTCTGCGGCTGTCAAAACTACCTGCATTTAGAGTCCTGTAATAACAAAGCAGCTTCATAATTAATTTGAAGCATATAAGTAATATGTATTTCCCTCTTTTTTGTTTACATTTTTTTTTAATGTACAGACACATTAAGCACTGGAGAGGAAATGTTCAATACTGCATGGTGCCCAAACTTTCTTATAGCAGGCATTTAGTAGCTCCTACTATAGTTAAGTTATGAACAAGTTTGTGTTCATAAAATTTAAAAGAATAGCTAAGCAACAATGGTGCTCATAATTTTCAGAAACATTAACATATGTTTTACCCTTAATATTTTGTGCCTTGCTTCTGTCTGATGTTGAATTATTTCTCAGAATGTTTGAGTTCCGTAAGAGTGACTTTTTTCCTTCATTTCATAAACTCCCCTGCCCTCTCCCCTCCCCTTCATCTCCTTTTTTTTGTTTTGTTTTTACAAGGCTGCCCTTTTGCAGAGCAAGAGACTTGGTTTCACTGCAAGAGCTGTGCAAGCCAGCTGCCTCTTGAGGTTTTCCTTTTAAAAAAGAATTTTTAGATGTTAAATGCAAAAACTAAAAAACATCTTTCTAGCATTATGGCAATGTAAAAGTTTGAGGTTCAAATATTCTTTTCCAAAATTCTAATATTCTTTCCCATTGCATGAAGTAATAACTTCTATTTAAATATAACATTTTTGGCCTTGATCTTGCAAAGACTTATGCACATGCTTAATTTCATACTCCAAGTCAATGGAACCACTTGCTATATGAAAAGTTAAAGTGCGTAAGTGTTTGCTGGATGAAGACCTTTGTTGTTACTGAATACTATAAAATAGATGGGATTTGCAACGAGGCAGGGTAAATACAATTCTAGGGATTTCAGTTACTTTTGAGTATTTAATTTTATAGCCCTACCCTTTAGCATTAAACTTAGTTTGGGGATTGGTGTTTTCCCATTTAATTTTATTATTCAGTTACACAATATTAAGCTATGGATGGTTGGTAGTAATAAAAACCTGCCATCCTTGTCCTGTTCTCAAAACTGAAAAAAGTTAGGACCAGCATTTCAAAGCTATACTTAATGGATTCAATGGCAAAAACTGTGCAGCCCTGTTGCTTGTCCCCTCTGGACTTCCAGCCCCACCTTGCAAGTATACACTTGCATATTCTGCAACTCTGTTAACATGTACAACTGTTGGTTGTGCAAGGGTGGTGTGGACATTTTTTCAGGTGTGTGTGTTTCACCTGTTTTGAGAATGTTGACTTTAATTTCAGTTTATTGTAATAAAAGTAGAGGTACAGTATACCAAAAGAAATCACAGCCCAGCTTTTATCTAAAAGGAGATTGTCAATAGACTAAGTTCCTACCCTGTCCTCAAGACCCTGAGTTAGTGTCCACAGCTCTCCCCCTTGTGGCCAAATTGGTGACCCAAAACTAATAACAGAAACCTTAGCCTAAGTTTCCTCCCTGAGCACTGCTGTTCCTTGGGTACGGTCTCTTATTTAGCATCATCTATGTATTTAGCTCTCTACAGTACTGAAAAATAAAGGCTACCACTTAGGGTTGCCAACTTCGTAATATTTAAAAACTGGACCTCCAGCAGGAGTGCCAGAACCTCCTCTTCCCCCCGTCCCCCTTCTGCCTGAGGACCTGCTCTGCCTCTTCTTACTGAAGCCCCACCTCCCTGTTTGCTCCTCTTTTCCCCTCCCTCCATCACTCACTGCTTTTCTGCTCCCGCCCCGTCCATACATTGGTCAGGAGAGACTTGTCTGCAGAGCTGGGGTTGGGAGCTGCAGCCGCCTGATGCAAGTAGGAGGTGGCCCTGGCTGAGTGGGTGCTGGCATGGGTGATGACTCGGCATCTACACGCCTCTCCCACCCTCAGGAACCAGATCTGTAACCAGCCACTAAATCTGACCAGATATCATCAGGTCCTCTTTTCAACCGGATCTTCCGGTCGAAAACCAGACACTTGGCCACACTACTACCACTACCCCAAAGAATTAACAATCTGAGGGTACATCTTCACTAGTAACGTTAAAGCTACGGCAACACTTTAACATGGCTGTGTAGTCGTGGCACCAGCGCTGGAAAAGGGCACTCCCAGCACAGTAAAAAACCCACCCCCACAAGGGGAGTAGTGCTGGTGCACTTTTCTACACTGCTACTTTACCCCGCTGAAACTTGCAGCGCTCGGATGTGTTTTTTCACACCCCTGAGCAAGAAAGCTGCAGTGCTGTAAATTGGCAGTGTAGACAAGGCCTAAAATACAGAAGCACTGAAAACTGAACAAACTGCAAAATTATGTTTTTTTTGGGAGGTTGTGGGTTGTTTTTAATTCCTTTTTACCAAGGACACAAGTCAGGCAGTAGGTAAAAATTGCTGATTGTAGACAAGTATTTAAAAAGCTAAAAATGAACTTACTGAATTAAATTTTGAAGTAGTAAAACGGGTGAAGAAGCAACACTGCTGAAGTTGGCTGAGTTACTACCCTAGATTATCAATGTAAATTACAGCAGCATGTGTCCAGTTGTTTAGGGTCTATTTGAAATGCAACTTTGTTGCTTAGTCACTCTTTTAAAATCTTGTTGAATCCGTGTGCCTTTTACCTAGTCCGTGTTTCCCTCTCTCTGTGGCAAATCAGTTGACTGTGAACAGGTTTCCTGTTTGTACTAACGGAGGCTAATTGATGGATGAATTTCCAGTTTTCTGTTTGTACAGTTTTTTTGTGTATGCTCTATGAGAAATTGTAAAGAGGAAAAGGATTCCTCTCAAACTGGCTTCTGTTCAGTTCATTGCTTTCCTTTCAGGCCTCCTTGTTCTGTCTTGTTTGACATAACCACAGCAAACAATATGAATTGGTAATACGAAGCATAATTTTACTATGAAAGTAAAATACTTGCAGTTGTAACTAAAAATTTGGAAGTTAGTGTAGCTTCTATAAACATTTCAGTCTCTTGTTTGCTTGTTTCCCCTTGTTTGCTTAGACAAAAGGATCATTATCCCGTTAATGATCTTAGTTTACTAAGATTCAGCCTGGAGCTAAATTTTATATCTGAGATTTAAACAGTGTTTATAATGTTAACTTTTTGATGCCAGCTTTAGCAGTACTAGTAGGTGCTGATGCTATACAATTCACCTCTCCAGAAAGGTTTATAGGAAGCCATCAGAACACAGATATTAAACTCTAGCAGAAAATGTAAATTATATTGGTTATGAGGTCAGGACCTTTTCTTTCAGTCATGAGGCACTATGGATAAGCATTGCTAGAATGAAGGACTAGTGACACTTTAAAAGTCCACTGTTACCCATTATTAGCCCTGTGATTCTCTGCTTTCCAGTGGTAGCATTTTCGTCAAGCCCTGATAGGTCACAATAGTTTGGATTTTAACAGTGCCATTGGTCTCTCTGGCCTTAAAATCAAGTAATTTAGATTGCTGCTACTGTTCCCTGTTTTTCCTTCTCTTACACTTCAATTCCAATATCATTTTAGAAGCCACTGTCTTGGACTTCTAGAAGTAGAAAACAAAGTCCTAATCCTGCATTTGGATCCATTCAGGAGGGCTTGATTGCATGATACGGACCCAAGTGTTGTATTGCCTCCGAAAGCTTGATACCTAGCTTTCAAGTGGTATAAAGCATTAATCTCTAACTCTAGTGTCTCATTTAATATTAGCTGCTAATATCATGTCAGACTTCAAGTGGGTGTATGAATTACATATCTATTAACATTTAATTTATAAATTACTGATATCTTTGCACTTTGAGCACACAAACCATTCAGTACATACAAGTAATACAAAAATAGATCAATGTGTGCTAGGGCCATCTCAATAAAATGCAACTTCATCTCTCTTTCTTGCTTAGTTATTTCCATAGATTAAAAGATTCCATCCATATAGAGTGTTTCAGCTGTCAGGAATGCCAAAAGGGGAGTGATAGCTGTTAGCTTCTTAAAACTCCTGTTATGAAGTTTAGGAATGAACCATGCTGGTGCAACCTGTTATCTGGTCATTGACGATTACAATGTATTAGCTAGATCTCTTGGGAAATTTCAACATGTCTGATGATTGTTGACCGCTGTTTAAAAATGAACTACATTTTTGTCATTCAGAACCAAAAACAGCACATTAAATTCTGGTTCAAATGCTGATATAAGACTTAGGTATTTTATAATTGGGTTATTTTAGATGTCAAGGGTGGTTGGTTTTAGAACGGAAATGTTGGAGTACTAAATGCCCTCTGATGTATTTCCTTCTACGTGTTCAGCCCTAGATATGCAGTAACTTTGGGAAGTCTGTGTTATCTGTGATGTCTTTTTCTGTTTTATGGCTTTTAGTTCTGCTTAGCTCAGCCTCTAGAAAATAATTAGCATTCATACCCATCAGCCACTCATTTTGAGGTTTTGCCTTGAACGTTGGCCAAAATTATCATGAGTATTCCATTACAAATGGTTCTTTTTACTACTAATCTGATCCTAGTCTCACTGAAAACAGCATTTTTTCTAAAACACAGAGATTCTTATAGGGACTTTTGTGGCACTTCTAACCTCCACATGGACTCCATAGGGTCTTTTATATAATTCAGAGGCTTTACATTTGCTCGGTTTGTGAAGCATGGAAACTCCTTAAAGTTAGGGTGACCAGACGTCCTATTTTTAAAGGGACAGTCCCATATTTAAGCCCTCCCACAGGTGTCCTGACTCTTTTTAAAAAATGGGCAAATTGTCCCGTATTTTCTGTCTGCCCCCATCAGTACTAGTGTTTCCTGCTGATAGCCGTTTCCCTGCTCGCCAGCTGCCCACACACCAGCGGTGAGTGTGGGGGTCCAGTGACCAACGATGGGGGTGGGCGTGCAAGGCTGGTGGTGGGGAAAAGCTGCAACGCGTGGGGCCAGCCGTTCACCCTGCTGGTCCGTCAGCGTAGCCCCCGCTGCATGTTGGCTCTCGGCCAGCAGGGCCCTATCCCCATTCCCGTTTCTGGCTGGCACTGGCTGCACGCTGTGAGCTGCGGTGGCTGGTGAGTGCAAGCTGGTGCCAGGCAGCAGCCAGTTGTGTGTTGCTTCGGGTTTCTACCCACCTTTACATGCTCCCCCTCTTGCTAGCCTCTCCCTACTTTACCCCTTCACACACCCCCACACCAGCCCCTCTTCTCCTCCATATTTTGCACCCAGCGCTGTGCGGAAACCAGCCCCTGGTTGGAGTGATGAGCTCACCATCAGCCTGGCCGGCAGGCTCCTTCCTTCCCCCACTGCCTCTGGCTGGGCTGGCACCCTGGGAAAGCCCGGGGCGCTGGTCAGGAGGAACTGAGCCCTGCATGTGCCAAAGCTCCGCACAGCACTGGCACAGGGAAGCCTCTCTGCTGCTCAGCTAAGCTCTGGAGTGGTGGGAGGGAAGCGATTTCCAGCCTGTTCCTGCCCGAACCTGTAGGTTCCACAGCAGCCCCTGAAGCAGGAGCTTAGCATCCTGTTCACCTGCGCACGCGCCCGCCCTGGGTCCTGCCCCTAGGGAGCACGGGGCTGCTCCATCACCCTTCCCTGCTGAGCCACCTTTCTGACCAGGTTCGCTGAAGCCTCTGCAGTCAGGTTCCCTAGGCCCTGGTGCACAGTGCATCCTTAGAGCTTAACCCCTTCTTGGGGACAAGAGGCGGCTGGGTGATATTGGTGGCTAGGAGCAGCCTGGAGGTGTTAGCTGCCTTTTAACACTGTGCGTGGCGGAAGGGACAAGCTGCTTCCAGCTGCAAGGGGAGAGAGGGGATGTGGGGAGGTAGGGAGGGGGAAGAGATGAGATCCACAAAGACACGGGCCAGGTCATTCCCCCTTCCCCTACTCCCCTGTGGCTCGAAGCAGCTCCCATCACTTCTCTCTCTCACTGTGCCGGAAAGCTGCTGCTGACCACATTCTGGTGTGAACCCTGGCAGAAATCTGGGGAGGGTGGCCTTGCGACCCTGCGTGCCCCACCCCTAACATGTTGCCTTGGGAACATGTGGTGCCAGATACCAGGAGAGCTGGGCCCATCCCAGGGACCCAGCCAAGTATGGAGGGCGGAGAGCTCTGGCCAGAGAGGGTCGGGTCGGGTCAGTCACCCCCGCATGTGAGAGAGGTGTATGGGAGTGTGTGTGTGTCCATGGCCGGCTCTAACCCAGGAGCTGGCCCTAAGCAGAGGTGAATTGCGGTGATGGGGGGCGCGGGGAGGGCTGCAGGAAGTAACCCTGGCGGGGGGGCAGTGGAACCGCTTCCGCTCCCGCCAGCTCACCTCCGCTCCACTGCTGCCTGCTCCCCTGAGTGTGCCACCGCTCTGCTTCTCCCTCCTCCCTCCCCAGCTTGCTGCACGAATCAGCTGATTTGTGCGACAAGCTGAGGAGGAAGGAGTGGAGCAGCAGCGGCACGCTCAGGGGAGCAGGCGGAGCAGAGGTGAGCTGCGGTGGTGGGGAGCGTGGGGAGGGCCACAGGAAGTAACCCTGGTGGGGCAGAAGAATCGCGGTTCCTCTGCCACACACACCCCCCAGCTCACTTCCGCCTCCTCCCCTGAGTGCTCCTCTGGAAGGGAGGGGTAGGAGGGGAAATGCAGCGTGCCTGGGGGAGGATGTGGGGCCATGGTTTTAGGGAAGGGGTTGGAATGGGTCGGAGTTGGGGCGGGATCGGGGGGTGCTTGAAAATTTTTTTGCTTGAGGCGGCAAAATACTTGGAGCCGGCCTGTGTGTGTGTCACCTCTCCCCATGTGAACCCTAAAGCCTTAAAGATAAAAACATAAATGAAAAGAATCCCACTACGCGGTATTTCTTTTTAACGGGCTCAGTCAACTTGATGTTAATTTGAATGTTTGTACTGCATAGTTCTGATTGTCATTGAACTCACTTGAATACAAGTCTAGTAACTCCTCACTTAAAGTTTAATGTTGTTTTGTTGTTACATTGCTGATTAGGGAACGTGCTTGTTTAAAGTTGTGCAATGCTCCCTTCCAACGTTGTTTGGCAGCCGCCTGCTTTGTCTACTGCTTGCAGGAAGAGCAGCCTGTTGCAGCTAGCTGGTGGGGGCTTGGAACCAGGGTGGACCGGCAGCCCCCCTATCAGCTCCCGCTCCCCTAAGTTCCCTGTGCAGCAGCTGCCCAGCAGGCTAGTAATTGCAGCTGTCCCTCCCCCCATGGCCATGTGCTGCTCCTGCCCTCTGCCTTGGAGCTGCTCCCCAAGACTCCTGCTTGCTGTGCCGGAGGAGAGGAAGAGGGGGGCTAATGTCAGGGTGTCCCCCTCCCCCTACTCCTGCACCCCGCTTCCCCCATCTTCATAGAGCAGGGCGGACACACGACTGGGCTCAGGACAGAGGGAGCTTGCTGACACACAGACGTCTTTTGTCTGGTAAAAAAAGAATTCCTTGGAACCTAACCACCCCTATTTACATTAATTCTTATGGGGAAACTGGAGTCACTTAACATCGTTTCACTTAAAGTTGCATTTTTCAGGAACATGACTACAACGTTAAGTGAGGAGTTACTGTAATTTTACCAGGTGTCCCATATTCAGCATAGGGAAATATGGTCACCCTACTTAAAGTCCATTTCCAAAGTGGCCAGGCTGAAAAATGTTGGAACAGTTTAAGTAAACACATAGGCATGAATTGCAACACCTATAATGTTAATTTATATGGTGCAACATAAATAGTTCTCTGACAGAGGAACCAGTTTTTTTCTTGACAGCTTTATATTTTAACCCCTGCACCCCCATACCTGTGGAAATTCCTGTATACAAATATTGTTAAACTGGAGATGTCGCTGAAGAGATGAAACTATCAGAAACAATAAGTAATAAAAATCAGAAGAAAACATCCGTAGTTGGCAGAATGTTTTGTCATCTTGGCGATTATTTTGCCATTGTAGTCCACACTAAATTGTTGTCTCATTACTTAGATGTTGGTAATGATTAAGTTGGATTGTTGTAAAATTCTAGGTAGTCATCCTGAGCAATCAGCCTGAATGGAATTTTTTGGCATTTCTAACTTTCTAATCTGAAACAAATGCTTCTGTTTTTATCATAAAAGCAGGAGACGAGAATAGAGTTGAAACTTTACTTGGAATTTTCTTTTTTAAAAAAATGAACATATTCCTAAAGCAATTAAGATACGGTTGTTTGTATAATATTTTGGTTTGCCCCTTAGGAAACTATGAACGTTGCTTTAATAGATTCCTCAAAAAAGTCTAGTAGAAAAATATCTCTTATACTATTTCCATCATTCTTTCAAATATATATTGACAGAAAGTATCATAATATGGTTTGTGTTACAGGTGGTGTAATACCAAGGGCTGCACTGCTGCCACATCACAATTTTGTGAGGTTTCAGAGAGTAGTTCTGGTAAGGACACTCAATGATTTATACATTTTTTTAAATAGAGGTGGACTATTATTTTGATATAAATGGGTATCCGACTCTATATGAATTCACCGTATTGGTTAGGTATTAATTTTTGCAGTCTGCTGAGTTTTTACATTATGTATTATTTTATTTGATAGTTTTTAACAGTTCCTTTGGAGCTGTTATGTTCTAATATATAAATCCATGTTTGTCTCCTTGAGAGCTGTTATAATATAACACATCAATTCATAGTATGGAAATGTTATTAAATAGATCTTTGACAAAACACTTGCAGCAGCTTTATTGTTTCCCTGAAGTATGGAGCCATTATCATCTTAATATGGATCAACTTTGTACTTTTTTTTTTTTTTTTTAGTGTTTCATACACAAGATATTGCACATGGGCTGAAGGATGTGTATTTGAAGTGTTAAAACTTTGGCTGGTTTAAAAAAAAAGCATTTTTACTCAGACAAATTGTACCATTACTAGTCCTCTTTTCCCTGATTCTAATGTACTACAATAATGTTTTTGTTTTGATTTTTTTTTAAATATATGTATATAAATGAATTCCCCCTCTGGTCTCTTGACCTCTTGAATATTTCTTTACCTTCTTCTCTTTAGTCTATTGTCCGTTTCATGGCCAGAACCATAATAGAGATGAGATTACCTCACCTTTTTAACAAAGGCAAGATTATTTTCTGAACTGTATACCAACAGCAATGTTCATGTACTATGTGAGAGCACAATTGTGCCTCTTCTTGCAGCAGTAGGTAATTGATACTGTACTTGTATCTATGGAATTTTTAATATATGCTGTAACTTAACAAATGTCTTGTGGGTGTAGCAGACTTCTTTTCCCCACCATTCATTACAGTTTAAAGTAACCGTTCGTTGTGAGGAATCATACGTCTACAGAGGACACTCAAAGACAGGTTGGTTGTTTCAATGAGCCACCTCAAGTGTACAGAGGAACAGAGCAGAGAGAAGGATCTCCCTGACTTCAAGTGTTGATCCCAGAAGTGTCTGGTTACTCTAGCCCCAGTCCAGCAAAACACTTGAGCAATTGAAGTCAATGGGGCTACTACCATGCTTTCATTGAGAATTCCAAATGGGATCACCTTTTCTTTGTGGTTTTTTAAAAAAAAAAGGGGGGGGAGTAGGAAGATCTTTAGGTGTGGGAGTAGGGTTTGTTGGAACTGGGTGGTGCTGAGGCCCACAGCTAAGAATGAGGAAAGGGACATCCATTTGTAGATTTATGCTGATAAGAATAAAGAGGGAAGCAATTTTTCTTGTTATCACTGGATTGTGCATACAAGTATACCTTTAAAATTTGAACATGCTTGTATGCATGTCTGTTTTTCAACATGCAGTTATGTTTATTAGAGTATGGAATATATACACAGATGCATAAGCATAGATAATAATACGCACTTCCACACTCTGATGTCTGTGTTTTGGGGAGGTTGAAAGACATGCCCTTCAGACTTACGTAAAAGAAAAGTGGAATAATTAATGTTTGAGTAACATTAATCAGCTATTCTTTTTCTTTATCATCCTGCACCCTCAGGTGCATAGGGCCTCCGTCAGCTTCCGCTGTTTATTTCGGTCTTGTGCTGGTCTGTTCAGGCTTCTGTCATGTTGATGGATTTAGCTTCTTTCTTTATTGTTCTGCATAATGTTTCTCTAGGTCGCCCTCTTTTTCTCTTTCCAGGTGATGTACATACTATTACTTGCTATGGAAGTTGTGTTAGTAACATCCTTAAAGCATATCCTAAATTGCCATATCTTACCATATTTGATGTTTTAGATTGGCTTGGTCTACTTAGAATTTCTGATGTTGAAAGAAGCACTTTTGAATGGACTCCAAAGACCTATTGCAGGCCTTTACTTTGAAATGAATTAGTCTTCTCAATTTCTGTAGTAAACTGCAGTAACTCTGTTCCATTAAGGAGGACAAGATGCTGGTGTTAAATTCATATTTTATGTCCATACCAATCAAGCTACTTTTCCAAATCTTTTCAAGTGTATGAAAGCTGTTTGCTATTTCTGATATTTGTTGTTTGACATCTAGCATGGTGTCATGGTGTCACCGTCCTTGCACATCTCACTCCCTAGATAGGTAAAATGACTGACTTCTTTTAGTGTTTCTTCCTCCACTCTAAGGATTACTTTTGGAACACTGATTGCCATATATTTTCTTCCCCTTGTTGATACAGCAAAACAAGCTGGTATGTTTTATCTGCCAAAAGCTTTTCTTCCATTAAGTGATATGTTGAATAAGGAGAACAGTGTCATCACCAAAAACAAGATAATTCAGTTGTGCTTTGTCATTTGTCCATAAATTTCCTTGGTTGCCTTCTGCAGTTACTTTTCTCATGACTGTGAGTGACCAGTGCAAACAATAATGGGGATATAATACACCCTTGCCTTGCTTCAGTTATCACTTCAAACCATTGACTGATGATGTCTCCATCTCCGACTACACATTCAGCATTATATAGATCTTTGGTGATTCTGATTATTTTTGCTGGTTTTTCATAGAATGCTATAATTTTCTAAAGACTGTCTCTGTGTACTCTGTCAAAAGCCTTCTGGAAATCTATAAAATTTATTACAAGAGATGCTTGCCACACCTCACTTAATTATGTAATACATCTGAGAACAACAGCATGGTCTGCACTTGATCTCAAGGTCTAAAACCTGGATGTTCCTTCTAAATTGAAGGTCTGGTTGCTTCCTGAGATCTTTCAGGATGATGTTGCCCATGATTTTTCCAGGTACCGAGTGTAACGTTATTGCAATTGGTAAAATCACCCTTCTTTGGCAATTTCATTATAAAGCCTCTCTTCCAGCTCTCTTGGGTTCTTTTCTTCATTACATATTCTACCCCAAAACACAAAGGAAGTCTGGAGAACTATTGTATCTCTCTTTTAAAGTATCAATTCAGTAATGTTATCTTCTCCCAATTGCTTTCCCATTTTTGCATGTACTGATGGCTTTTCTAACTTTTTTTTCCCCATTATTATATCTCCTGAATCAATATCAAGCTCTAGTGGTAGGTCTTCATCATGTATTTCTAGTAGTTTGCTTGGGCTTGGTCTATTTAAAACAGCCTGAAACTGTTCTGCCCATTTTTTTCCTGTGTTCTTCTTCTATACTAAGAGTCTTTTCATTTGCATCTTTAATAGGGTCTCCAGCACTGCTAAAGTTTCCTGTTAGCTGTTTAATTATCTTATACAAGTTTGTAAGGTCATGTCTTGAGCAAGCATCTTCAGCCTCTTGATGTTTTTTGAATCAATATATGCCCTTTTAGATCTTCTAGTGTTCCTTTTTACCTCTCTATCCGAACTTCTGTATGCTTCTTACCACATGCATTCTCTTAGCCTGCATGAGTTTTTTGCTTTACACTTCTCTGTTTCACTGCTGCCCAAGTAACATTGCTAATCCATTTTTCCATTTTAGATTTCATTGTTGGAATCATCTTAGCTCTTTTTAGATAGCAGTCTTTGATGTTTTCCCACAGAGTATCAGTGTCTTAGTTTTCTTCAGTTAACTCTATTAGAACACTGAACCTGTTCTTCAGTTCAAGCTGAAAAGCACTTTTTGTGTTTGGGTCTTTTAATGGGGCACTGTTGATGTGAGGTCTTTTTAACCTTCTTCATTTTATTTAACTTGATATTCATCTTAGTGATAAAAAGACTGTGGTCAGTGCCCACATCTGCTCCCCTGTACCCACGTACATCTGCTAATGAGCTGCGAAACATTACTGAAATGCAGAAGTTTTCTTTCTGGTTCTTTGTAGTACCATCTGGGGAATTCCATATCACCTTATGGATTTCATTATGAGGAAATACTGTTCTACCTATCATGGTGTTGTTTACACTGCAAATTTCTACTAACCGTACACCATTTTGGTTCATGTCCAAATCCCTGCAGCACTTGCCAATAACTTTATCTAATCCATCATTGTTACTGCCAACATTTGCGCTAAAATCGCCTATAGTCACTAGGATATCATGTTTTGGGACCTGGATTAACACATCCTATAACAAATCCTAAAAAGAATGTTACTCATCTGGCTTTTTGTTCCCTGGTGCATAGCATTGCTAGGTTGACCAGATGTCCTGATTTTATAGGGACAATCCTGATTTTTGGTAATAGGAGCCTTTATAAGAAAAAGACCCCAAAATCGGGACTATCCCTATAAAATTGGGACATCTGGTCACCTTAGCATTGCATGACTTGTTAGTTTGAAGACTCTAGTCTGAAAGTTAGCTTTAATAATTCTTTCATTGACTGATTCCCACTTTGTCAGTGCCTGCTCTGCTTCATTCACCATTAGGATTGCTATGCTAGCGTCATGTCTACTACTGATGTTCACGGCGTAGATGATGTCTTATTTGTTTCTCTAAAGTATTGTTTGTTTGAACCTGTCGATCTGCATTTGTTGATTCCAAGGGCATCAAGATGGTATCTATCCATTTCTTTAATTACTTGAGCAGTTTTAGTAGCTTCATACACTGTTCTCAGATTCCAAAATCTGATTTTCATTACTGACCTGGTCTTGAGCAACAGGACTTTTCAGGACATAGATTTCCTTATGAGTTTGGGCAATGTCCATCATATTCTTCAATTGAAGTTGATCTCGTGTTCGAGCCTGCTGCATACCATTATGGCTCCGGTAGTAAGTTTTCTGTGGTACATTTATTTTTATGTAGAGAGATTACCAGCCCTAAGTACAACCCAAGGTCCACGGGTCCTTATTCATTATTCAGAGCTGTCCACATGTGAATACTCCCCATCTACCACCTGGGAGATATGCTCGTAGCTTTGAGTGCCCCCAGATTAATCAGCTATAACATAGGGAAATTCTGAAAAGCATTCACATTGTAAGTATATAAACTAATTGCAGGTAAAGATGTCAGAAAGTCATTGGGATCAAAGAAATATAGTTTTGAGAATCTGTAAAAATGATTTAAATGCTGTGAGCAGTATTTATTAGAGTATAATGAAAGCTAGAAAAGTTAGTGGGCTTTCCCACCCCCATTAACTTATTATTTTACTGACTCATGTTTTTAAAAGTGTTCATGTTTTTAGAATCGTAGAAATGTAAGAGCTGCCATTTGCACTTGTGAAACTGTGATTCAAATGTTTGAGGGGAGTTCACTTTACACTGTTGTAAGCATTGGCTATATTTGAAAAGCTATCTCATGTAATATGGCAGCATTTGGTAAGGAGAAGCCCTAAGAGTAAACTGGCAGAGGTAGTTACTGTAATTACCTCATCCCCCAAAAGAAACAGAAGAGGTCATTTGTGGGGCAATTAGGAGACATCTTCACTGCAGCTGCCTGTATAATAGCTAGCCTGTGGATACAAGGTGCAGCATATTTCCGTCACTGCTGCTGGTTAGCTTTTACGAACTGCAAATATTTTCTCTTCACAGTAAATTTTCAAAAGGGGGAACAGTGCTAATATTTCTAATTGCACCTTAGCAATGTGAATACTTTTCTGTGAACATGTAATTATTTTACAGTTAGGTTGGAGAAAATGTTTAATTCAAAATATGTTTTCTTTGTAAATGGCTCACAGACCATCTTAATATGTCTTTTATATACATAAAAATACATTTCAATTTTATATATCATGTTAAATGTTTCTGGTTTCAAGTTTTGAATAATGATTTTTTTCAGTTGGGATGAACTGAGAAATTTCTCAGGAATAAAAGCAGACATATGACATTGTCCTAAGCAATAAGGGGGAGGAAGCATTGCACTGGTTTTCAACTTCTCCTCTTGTGTGGCTCCTTTATGCCTTTCAAACCACTGTTATGAATAGCTTCTTTTTCAGACCCTACTGGTTTTCCTGCATGGGCAATTAGTGCAGAGCTTAAATGTAGAAATGATCTTTTGTGTGCATGTGTGAGAGATGCACTGAAGACTTCATGATGGTATGATATAAAGGCTTTGAAGGAATTGAATATGCTGTATTCCTCACAAGTACACTATCATAATTCTATGTATCTCGCATATTTAACAGAAAAGCAAAAATGTATCTAAAAATTATGATGGCTTTGAATATTTTATTGAGACTAATTGTTGTACCTGATCACATGTACAAGCAGGCTGCCTTGGTAGTAAAAGGCTATCTTTACAATGATTTAGAAGGAAAGAAAAAATAATACATTCTTAAATCCTCTAAAATTAACCTTTTAAATAGATTTTTACATGTAAAAGTGTCATAATTTAAAAGTCCAGTATCTAGGAACCATCTGGGGCTAGAACCAAGTGTTTGAAACCAAAGAATCTCCCCTTTCCAGTGGTATAAACCTCCTATTTCTAGATTTGCAAAGTTGCAAGATCTGACTTTGCCACTGGATTAGGACTGTCTATGTCCTGCCTTAAGAATATTTGGTTTCAGTTAGGGAATATAGGTCTCGAGGGGCAAAGGAGTAAGCAAATTTGTGGCAGGTAAATTTTTAAAAGAAATTGGGTTGCTGCTTGGAAGTTTAAAGTGTTAGAATAACTCCCAGCAGAAACTGATTTCGGTACAGGGCATAGGAGATGTGGTCAGAGATGATGGAATTTACCATGCACTCTACAACATATCAGCTGCACATCACCTTTGCATGTGTTCATATACACAGTAATAAAATCTTATGTATATGTGTTACAGTGGAGCCCAGTTAGGTCTTGATTCAGTAAACCACTTAAACACATGCTTAACTTTAAGGAGAATTAAGTGAGGGTATGTCTACACTACCCACCGGATCATCAGGCAGCAATGGACACAGCGGGGATCGATTTTATCACATCTTGTCTAGATGCAAAAAATTGACCCCTGAGCGCTCTCCCGTCAACTCCTGTACTCCACCACCACGAAAGGCACAGGCAGAGTCGACGGGGAAGTGGCCATAGTCGACTCACTGCGGTGAAAACACCACGGTAAGTCGATCTAAGTACGTCAACTTCAGCTACGTTATTAACATAGCTGAAGTTGCGTAACTTAGATCGATTTCCTTCTTCCCTTCCCCCTCCCCTAGCCCCTCCTAGTGTAGACTAGGCCTAAGAGTCAAAAGAATAGGTGCCTGCTGGTGGCACAGATATGTTGTCTTGTCAAAAACATACCAACACCTTTGAAGGGAATCATCAGTACATATTCATATGCAAAGCACAATAGAGAAAAGGGTCTTCAAGTGCATTCCTTATCAACACAATCACTGACAATTGAGGAGATCAGTAGTTTACACTAATATCCATATTAACTTCATTTCTCATGATTTACCTAAACTCCAGTACCCAGCTGCATTTACAGACTACTCAGCTCCACACAAAAAATTCCCTTTTTAATTTCAATGTATAACCAACCAAAAAGCATACAGTCAGTTCCTCCCAATCACACTGAGTTCCAACCTCGGTTGGATTAAGAATTGTTTCCTACAAAGGTACACAGTGGCAGAACCTAAATAATATGGTGTTTGACCACATACTTTGTACATAATGAAGTTATGGTAGCATGCTTGAGTGTGATTGAGAGGAACTGGAGATTGGATGTGTGCACTGTAGTTGGGTTTGTGTTGGAAATGAAAGGGAGCTTATTGTGCCATGGAGGAATCTATGTGTGGTAGAAGTTGTGGATAGAATTGCATTGAGGTAGGCTTTTAAAAAAAAAAAGATCTCTCTAGTTGCAGGGCTTCCAGGTGGCAGGCATCTCCTGGGATACATGCATTTGGCAGCCCTGTCAGAGTTGCCTGCATCCCTGCTGAAATCTCATGTATCCAGCACAACCCCTTGTACTGTTCAGCCTCCCGAACACCCAGTGGCAGCTGTGGTGCCTGCTCATTGCCTCTCCTCCCCTGTGACTACTCTCCCTGCAAACTCATGCCAGGGAGGAGAGAATATTCTGGGGAGACGGTGTTTGCTCCAGGAATTATCAAACCCCTTTTTCAGTTGTCCCTCGTGTGCCCTAGGTACTACTGACAACAACTCGCTACACTTGTATCATAACCTAGTCCCAGATTTGGACCTTAGCGTCCAAAATATGGGGATTAGCATGAAAACCTCCAAGCTTAGTTACCAGCTTGGACCTGGTAAAGCTGCCACCACCCAAAAAATTAGAGTGTTTTGGGGCACTCTGGTCCCCCCAAAAACCTTCCCTGGGGACCCCAAGACCCAAATCCCTTGAGTCTCACAACAAAGGGAAATAAACCTTTTCCCTTCCCCTCTTCAGGTGTTCCTGGAGAGATACACAGAAGCAAGCTCCGTGAATCTAAACAGAGGGATTCCACCCTTTCTATTTCCAGTCCTGGAAACAGAAGTACTTCCCTCTTCACCCAGAGGGTATGCAAAGTCAGGCTAGTAAATCTTAACACACCCAGATTTCCCCCTGACTTCTTCCTCCCACCAGTTCCCTGGTGAGCTGCAGACTCAATTCCCTGGAGTTCCCCACTAAAGAAAAACTCCAACAGGTCTTAAAGGAAAGCTTTATATAAAAAAGAAAGAAAAATACATAAAAATGGTCTCTCTGTATTAAGGTGACAAATACAGGGTCATTTGCTTAAAAGAATATTGAATAAACAGCCTTATTCAAAAAGAATACAATTCAAAGCACTCCAGCAACTATAGACATGTAAATACAAAACAACAAACCATCTTTGTACTTAGAACTTGGAAACAGAAGATTAGAAAGCAGGAAATAGAAAAAAACACTCCTCATAGCTGAGAGAGTACAGGCAGAAGACCCAAGAACAAAGGACTCACACACAAACTTCCCTCCACCCAGATCTGAAAAAGTCTGGTTTCCTGATTGGTCCTCTGGTCAGGTGCTTCAGGTTACTTTTTTTTTTAGGTGAAAGAGACATTAACCCTTAGCTATCTGTTTATGACACGCCCCCCAAATTGCAGACAGTGGGGAAAGCTCACTGGCGGCGATTTCCTCCTAGAACTTTAAACTAAACAGATTAATACAACACATGCACCGTTACATATACCACTAAGTATATAACTAACAGACTTCTACAGTTTAAGAACACTTTTTAACTACTGGATTCTGGGAAACTCTCACGGGAGAGTGCATCCGCTACTTTGTTAGAAGCTCCTGAGATGTGCTCAATTTCAAAATCAAAATCTTGGAGAGCTAAACTCCAACGAAGAAGTTTCTTGTTGTTCCCCTTGGCAGTATGAAGCTACCTTAGCCCAGCATGGTCAGTTTGTAGCTGGAACCGCTGTCCCCAAACATATGGGCGTAGCTTTTCCAGGGCGTACACAATGGCATAGCATTCCTTTTCACTGACTGACCAGTGACTTTCCCTCTCAGACAGTTTCTTGCTGAGAAACACGACAGGATGGAAGTTGTGATCCATTGCTTCCTGCATGAGAACTGCTCCTATACCACGCTCAGATGCATCCATGGTTACTAGGAATGGCTTGTCAAAATCCGGGGCCCTGAGCACAGGGTCAGACATGAGCGTTGCCTTAAGTTGGGTAAAGGCCTTTTGACACTCATCAGTCCACTTAACTGCATTTGGCTGGGTCTTTTTGGTCAGGTCGGTCAGTGGGGCAGCGATTTGGCTGTAGTGTGGTACAAATCGCCTGTAGTACCCGGCCAAGCCTAAGAAGGATTGGACCTGTTTCTTTGACCTTGGGACAGGCCACTTTTGGATAGCATCCACCTTGGCCTGTAGGGGGTTTATGGTTCCTTGACCCACTTGGTGCCCCAGGTAAGTCACTCTGTTTTGGCCTATTTGACACTTTTTGGCTTTAACGGTTAGTCCGGCCTGCCTGATGCGCTCAAAGACCTTTTCCAGGTGTAATAGGTGTTCGGGCCGGGAGTCTGAAAAAATGGCCACATCATCGAGGTAGGCAACTGCATAATCTCCCAGTCCTGCTAGTAGACCATCTACCAGCCTCTGGAAGGTGGCGGGTGCATTTCGAAGGCCGAAAGGAAGGACATTGAATTCATAGACCCCCGCATGGGTGACGAATGCTGACCTTTCCTTGGCAGGTTCATCTAGCGGTACTTGCCAGTACCCCTTGGTTAAGTCTATTGTAGAGATGAACTGGGCCCGTCCCAACTTTTCCAATAGCTCATCGGTGCGGGGCATTGGATAGTTGTCCGGACGAGTTACCGCATTTAGCTTACGGTAGTCCACGCAAAAGCGTATTTCCCCATCTGGTTTGGGTACCAGAACCATTGGAGATGCTCATGCACTGGTAGATGAGCGGATTATACCCATCTGTAGCATGTTCTGGGTCTCCCGTTCTATAGCAGCTTGGGCATGAGGAGACACCTGGTAGGGTGGGGTTCTAATGGGGTGAGCATTACCTGTGTTAATAGAGTGGTATGCCCGTTCAGTCCGTCCTGGGGTGGCTGAGAACAATAGGGCGAAGCTAGTGCACAGCTCCTTGATTTGTCGCCGCTGCAGATGTTCCAGGGTGGTTGAGAGGTTCACCTCTTCCACGCCACCGTCTTTTTTCCCTTCGTAGTAGACACCGTCAGGCCATTCAGCATCGTCTCCCTGGACTGTAAACTGACAAACCTGTAAGTCTCTGGAATAGAAAGGCTTGAGAGAATTAACATGGTACACTCTGGGCTTTAGTGAGGAATTGGGAAATGCTATGAGGTAGTTCACAGTTCCCAGGCGCTCTTGGACCGTGAATGGCCCTTCCCATGATGCTTCCATCTTATGGGCCTGTTGCGCCTTCAAGACCATAACCTGGTCTCCTACTTTGAAGGAGCGTTCTCGGGTATGTTTGTCATACCAGGCCTTTCGCTCTTCCTGAGCATCCTTTAGGTTTTCTCTAGCAAGGGCTAAGGAGTGTTGGAGGGTGCTTTGTAGGTTGCTTACAAAGTCCAGAATGTTAGTTCCTGGAGAAAGCGTAAACCCCTCCCATTGCTGCTTCACCAACTGTAATGGCCCCTTAACCTCGTGACCATACTCAAGTTCAAACGGTGAAAACCCTAACCTGGGATGTGGCACAGCCCTGTAGGCAAACAGCAACTGCTGCAACACTAGGTCCCAATTATTGGAGTATTCGTTAATGAATTTACGTATCATGGCCCCCAAAGTTCCATTAAACCTTTCCACCAGGCCATTGGTTTGATGGTGGTACGGGGTGGCAACCAAGTGGTTCACCCCATGAGTTTCCCAAAGTTTTTGCATGGTCCCTGCCAGGAAATTAGATCCTGAATCAGTAAGGATGTCGGAGGGCCAACCTACCCTGGCAAAAATGTCTGTTAGGGCTAGGCACACAGTGTTAGCCCTGGTGTTGCCTAGAGCTACTGCTTCCGGCCATCGGGTAGCAAAGTCCACGAAAGTCAGTACGTACTGCTTTCCTCTGGGCGTCTTTTTTGGGAAAGGACCCAGAATATCCACAGCTACTCGCTGAAATGGGACCTCAATTATGGGGAGTGGCTGGAGAGGGGCCTTGACCTGGTCTTGAGGCTTTCCCACTCTTTGGCATACCTCACAAGACCGGACATACTTGGCAACGTCCTTGCCCATCCCCTCCCAGTGGAAGGACTTCCCCAACCGGTCCTTGGTTCTGTTCACCCCAGCATGGCCACTGGGATGATCATGGGCTAAGCTTAAGAGCTTCCCCCGGTACTTAGTTGGAACCACCAACTGTTTTTGCGGCTGCCATTCTTCCCGGTGTCAACCAGAAAGAATCTCCTTGTATAAAAGTCCTTGGTCTATAACAAACCGGGATCGATTAGAAGAGCTGAGAGGCGGTGAGGTGCTCCGTGCCGCCGCCCAAGCTTTCTGCAGGCTGTCATCTGCTTCCTGCTCAGTCTGGAACTGTTCCCTTGAGGCTGGGGTTACCAGTTCTTCCTCAGACTGGGGACTTGGGCTTGGTCCCTCTGGAAGCGATGTAGGTGATGGGGTTGTTTCCGTTGCTGGTGAACCACTCTCCGCTGGTGCACCTGAGGGTATTTCAGGCTCTGGCTGAGCCTTTTGGGTATGGCTGACTGTTGCTTCTGCCAGTTTTGGCTCGCTGGTGCCCTCTGGCGTTGAGTTTGAAGATGTGGTTGCAATTGCTGGTGCTGGTTGCTGTTCCAGTTCTGGGCCTGGGACTGGAGGGGCTGTGGCTGTTTCAGTGGTTGGCATGGTATCCGGGTCCACTACCTTTGTCTGGGTCTCTGGTAACACAGACGGGGCGTCTGTGGACGGCTCAGGAACAGGAATGGGTCTGGGAGCTTGCCTGGTTTGGCTACATGTAACCATTCCCACTCGCTTGGCCCGCATCACCTGGTTGGCCAAGTCTTCCCCCAGTAGCATGGGGATAGGATAATTGTCATAGATTGCAAAAGTCCACATTCCTGACCAGCCTTTGTACTGGACAGGCAGTTCAGCTGTAGGCAAGTCTACAGCTTGTGACATGAAGGGGTAAATTGTCACTTGGGCCTTTGGGTTGATGAATTTGGGGTCTACGAAGGATTGGTGAATAGCTGACACTTGTGCCCCCGTGTCTCTCCACGCAGTAACCTTCTTTCCGCCCACTCTCAAAGTTTCCCTTCGCTCCAAGGGTATTTGAGAGGCATCTGGGCCTGGGGATCTTTTGGGTGATGGTGGTGTAATGAATTGCACTCGGATGGCGTTCTTTGGACAGTTGGCCTCGATATGTCCCAGTTCATCTTCCATCTGATGGGTCACTGGGCCGAGGTGAGTTACTGGAGACTGGTGAGGTGGAAGAATAGGGCGTCTGTGGCTTGACTTGGGTTGTATGTGGGGTCTTTGGCTGTCCTTGGTTGTAGGGTTTATGCTCGGTGTGCCCCCTGGGGTATTCGTTCCCCTTGACAGTAGCTTTTTTGCTTTCTGCCACTTCCATCCATCTGGCTCCAATCTCCCCCGCCTCAGCGAGATTTTTGGGTTTTCCATGTTGTATGTACCGTGTTATGTCCTCAGGAACACCATCCAAGAACTGCTCCATTTGTATGAGGAGGTGCAGTTCTTCCAAGGATTTAACATTGTGTCCTGATATTCAGGCGTCATAATTTTTCCCAACGTAGTAGGCGTGTTTGGGAAATGACACATCTGGTTTCCCCTTTTGGGTTCTGAAACGCCGACGGGCATGATCCGGGGTTATCCCCATTCTGTATCTGGCCTTGGTTTGAAAAAGTTTATAGTCGTTCATGTTCTCCTTAGGCATTTCAGCTGCCACCTCTGCTAAAGGTCCACTGAGCTGTGGCCTCAATTCTACCATGTACTGGTCTTCCGAGATGCGGTAGCCAAGACAGGCTCTTTCAAAATTTTCCAAGAAGGCCTCGGTGTCATCACCTGCCTTGTAGGTGGGAAATTTCCTGTGATAGGGAACAACCATTGGCGCAGGGTTGTTAGGGTTGGCTGTGTTTTGCTTAGCCTTTTCTAATTCCATGGCCTGTCGGTGGGCTTCCCTCTGGAGTTCCAGCTGTTTTTGGTGGTCTGCATCTTTGGCTGCTTTCTCTCTGTTGTAGGCTGCCTCTCTTTGTCTTTCTCTCAGCTCCATCTCTTGTAGTCTTTTTTCCAGTTCTCATCTGTGTTGAGCTTCTTTGACTTGTACTTCGGCCTCCATTTTTGTCTTGGTAGGCATGGTTCCTGTTTTCTTGTGTTGGGGCGCCCTCTGGTGTTTATTGTCTGAACTGCAGGCTCTGTTGCCTCCTGGGGTCTGCCTAGCAACAGTGCCTTTTTCCCTTTCTTCCTCTAGCTAATGTTTTCAATGTAAAGTAAACCAGAAAAACCACTTTATTTGCATGTGTATAGTGCTGGTATGTAAAAGCAGCAAAGAATCCTGTGGCACCTTATAGACTAACAGACGTTCTGGAGCATGAGCTTTTGTGGGTGAATACCCACTTCTTCAGATGCATGTGGTGGAAATATCCAGGGGCAGGTACATATATGCTACCAAGCAAGCTAGAGATAACGAGGTTAGTTCAATCAGGGAGGATGAGGCCCTGTTTTAGCAGTTGAGGTGTGAAAACCACGAGAGGAGAAACTGATTCTGTAGTTGGCAAGCCATTCACGGTCTTTGTTCAATCCTGAACTGATGGTGTCAAATTTGCAGATGACCTGAAGCTCAGCAGTTTCTCTTTGAAGTCTGGTCCTGAAGTTTTTTTGCTGCAGGATGGCCACCTTAAGGTCTGCTATAGTGTGGCCAGGGAGGTTGAAGTGCTCTCCTACAGGTTTTTGTATATTGCCATTCCTAATGTTTGATTTGTGTCCATTTATCCTTTTCCGTAGAGACTGTCCAGTTTGGCCGATGTACATAGCAGAGGGGCATTGCTGGCATATGATGGCGTATATTACATTGGTGGATGTGCAGGTGAATGAACCAGTGATGGTGTGGCTGATCTGGTTAGGTCCAGTGATGGTGTCGCTGGTGTAGATATGTGGGCAGAGTTGGCATCGAGGTTTGTTGCATGGATTGGCCATCACATACAGCCCCCAGCTAAAACCCCTCCAACGCATCATCAAGGATCTACAACCCATCCTGGACAATGATCCCACACTTTCACAGGCCTTGGGTGGCAGGCCAGTCCTTGCCCACAGACAACCTGCCAACCTGAAACATATTCTCACCAGTAACTGCACACCGCACCATAATAACTATAGCTCAGGAACCAATCCATGCAACAAACCTCTATGCCAACTCTGCCCACATATCTACACCAGCGACACCATCACTGGACCTAACCAGATCAGCCACACCATCACTGGTTCATTCACCTGCACATCCACCAATGTAATATACGCCATCATATGCCAGCAATGCCCCTCTGCTATGTACATCGGCCAAACTGGACAGTCTCTACGGAAAAGGATAAATGGACACAAATCAGACATTAGGAATGGCAATATACAAAAACCTGTAGGAGAGCACTTCAACCTCCCTGGCACACTATAGCAGACCTTAAGGTGGCCATCCTGCAGCAAAAAAACTTCAGGACCAGACTTCAAAGAAACTGCTGAGCTTCAGTTCATCTGCAAATTTGACACCATCAGCTCAGGATTGAACAAAGACTGTGAATGGCTTGCCAACTACAGAACCAGTTTCTCCTCTCTTGGTTTTCACACCTCAACTGCTAGAAGAGGGCCTCATCCTCCCTGATTGAACTGACCTCGTTATCTCTAGCTTGCTTGCTAGCATATATATACCTGCCCTGGATATTTCCACCACATGCATCTGAAGAAGTGGGTATTCACCCACGAAAGCTCATGCTCCAAAATGTCTGTTAGTCTATAAGGTGCCACAGGATTCTTTGCTGCTTTTACAGATCCAGACTAACACGGCTACCCCTCTGATGCTGGTATGTGACTTCTAATGGGAGTGCTGTTGTGTGACAAAAGACTCTTAATAGTTCCTTAATGGTTTCTTGCTTAATATGCAAGCCACAACTGCCAGAGAGAGCAGAAAAAAAATTCTCTCTGGTTCCCTTTAATACCAAACTGTTTCTCTCTGCTTAAAAGCCCTAGCAGAGAAAAGAAAAATATAATATTCCTACTGGCTTCTGGATTCTCTCTATCCCACCACTGATTTGGACCTTAGCGTCCAAAATATGGAGGTTAGCATGAAAACCTCCAAGCTTAGTTACCAGCTTGGACCTGGTAAAGCTGCCACCACCCAAAAAATTAGAGTGTTTTGAGGCACACTGGTCCCCCAAAAAACCTTCCCTGGGGACCCCAAGACCCAAATCCCTTGAGTCTCACAACAAAGGGAAATAAACCTTTTCCCTTCCCCCCTCCAGGTGTTCCTGGAGAGATACACAGAAGCAAACTCCGTGAATCTACACAGAGGGAGTCCACCCTCTCTATTTCCAGTCCTGGAAACACTAGCACTTCCCTCTTCACCCAGAGGGAATGGAAAGTCAGGCTAGTAAATCTAACACACACAGATTTCCCCCTGACTTCTTCCTCCCACCAGTTCCCTGGTGAGCTGCAGACTCAATTCCCTGGAGTTCCCCACTAAAGAAAAACTCCAACAGGTCTTAAAGGAAAGCTTTATATAAAAAAGAAAGAAAAATACATAAAATGGTCTCTCTGTATTAAGGTGACAAATACAGGGTCATTTGCTTAAAAGAATATTGAATAAACAGCCTTATTCAAAAAGAATACAATTCAAAGCACTCCAGCAACTATAGACATGTAAATACAAAACAACAAATCATCTTTGTACTTAGAACTTGGAAACAGAAGATTAGAAAGCAGGAAATAGAAAAAAACACTCCTCATAGCTGAGAGAGTACAGGCAGAAAACCCAAGAACAAAGGACTCACACACAAACTTCCCTCCACCCAGATCTGAAAAAGTCTGGTTTCCTGATTGGTCCTCTGGTCAGGTGCTTCAGGCTACTTTTTTTTTTTTTTAGGCGAAAGAGTCATTAACCCTTAGCTATCTGTTTATGACAACTTGGAACTGCCAACGCCAACAGTAATCCTCTGCTCCTTTCTCCAGGCACTGCTCATCCAAGTAACCCAGAAATTCCCGGCCCTGCTGCTCCAGAAACTACCACTACCAGCTCTTTTGTCCTAGGTACCCTCATATGCACCCGCCCTGGAAATTCCCAACAGCAGCAGACCTCCCCCTAATTCAAGAACCACAGGCCTCAGGTACCCACACATCCAACTGCCCTGGAAGCTATGACGTGTGTGAAATATGTTTTTTGTTTTATACTGTTTTGTTTTATTCAAAGAATTGCTAATAATTTGCACTAATAGGAAGGATTGTAGACTGGAATCCTGCATATAGTGCAATAAGAGAAGGTATGTGAATGCTTTATCAGTTCTTGCCTTCTTTTTTCGAAGAGATGTAAATTATGAAGTAGGGCAGTAATGAAATTGATCCTTCTGTACAAAGGTGTAAAACCAGACTAGCTGTGGGTGCCATTTTGCCTATGACTCCATTAGGTCATATCCACATGTAACTGTTCCCAGGCCTGGGTTGAAGAGTTAAGATCACCAGTGACAAACTGCTACTATGAAATTTGCTCTAAATTTAATGCGGGGGGAAAGCTGGTTGGAATCTCACAGTGCCAGAAACGTACTACTTGTCATATACTTTTTATTTCTCAGAATAGCCATTATTGGTTTTGAAAGAAGCTTGAAGTTGGCCTTAAAAGACTTTTTTTGTTTTTGTTTTGCAATCCATGGTTGAACAGATGTTAAGTAAACAAAAGTGTATTTGAAAAAGGGTATGTTACATCTTGTAACTTTACCCAGTAATGGGGTATACGTGCAACCCTGGTGTCATCCTCACTGTTGTCAGGTATAATATGAATTGACTGAATTCATGGTTTTCCAGTGTTACTGCATTCTTTAGGTTACTGGGCCTTAGTGTTTTAAATTGCATTTATACATTTGACAGCTTGTATCTTTTTTTTTAAGTAATAAAAAGATGGTTGAACAAAACATGGTGGGGAAAGTTTTCAAGAGTGCCTAAATGATTTAGGAGTCTAAGTCCTATTTTCAACAATGAGGCAGTTTGGGGAAAGATTTTCAAAGATATTTAGTTATCTAATGGTACGTCCAGACTACCCACCGTATCGGCGGGTTAAAATCGATTGCTCGGGGATCGATATATTGCATCTAATCTAGATGCGATATATCGATCCCCAAGCATGCTTATATCGATTCCGGAACTCCATCAACCCGAACGGAGTTCTGGAATCGACACGGAGAGCCGTGGACATCGATCCCGCGCCGTCTGGACGGGTGAGTAATCCGATCTTAGATATTCGACTTCAGCTACGTTATTCACGTAGCTGAAGTTGCGTATCTAAGATCGATTCCCCCCCCCTAGTCTGGACGAGCCCTAAGATAGATGCTGAATGGGACTTTCAAAAGCACCCAAGGAGGTTAGTTGCCTAACTCCCAAATCAATGGTAATTAGGTAGGTGCTTTTGAAAATCCCACTAAGTACCTATCTACATCTTTAGGTGCCTAAATACCTTTGAAAATCTGGCCCCATGGAGCTTAAGACTAATTCTGAATGAAAGTCAATGGGACTTAGGCTTCTAAGTCATGTGGATGTGTTTGAACATTTTACTTGACATTTTATTTAAAATGTCATTCTCGTTAAATCTTGAAGTCCAGAAGCATGTTTGTTGTTCTTTAATTTTTGTAACCCTCCCTTCTCTAATTCATTTTCACAGTATGAGCAGTTATTTTGTTTTAAGTATCGCGTCCCCCCTTGTTAAAACTCTGAGATAGTGCTGATTTAATTATTTCTTCCTACTAGTCAGCCTTTTAATTGCATATAGGTATGTATGGGGTGAGATTGGAGGTTGTATTATTTAAAAAACAAAAATGTCCTTTGATCATGTTTGCATTGGTAACACACTTGCTTTTTGTCATGGTTGAGCATTTTTGAATGAAAACGTAGCCTGGATGCAGATCATTTGTGGGGTGTGGGATAGTGAGAAAAGTGGCTTATTTTCCAGAGTTAACTATCCAAAAAAGCAAAGATGGTATTGAAAATGTGTGTGGGAAAGGAAAAGTCCCCTTCTAAACTATTAAAAACAAACAAACAGAAAACAAGGAGTCCTTTTGGCGCCTTAGAGACTAACACATTTATTTGGGCATAAGCTTTTGTGGGTTATAACCCATCCATCAGATGCATGGAGTGGAAAATACAGTAGGCAGGTATAAATATACAGCACATGAAAATGTGGGAGTTGCCTTACCACGTGGGGGGGTCAGCGCTAATGAGGCCAACTCAGTCATGGTGGATGTGGTCTGTTCCCAACAGTTGACAAGAAGGAGTGAGTATCAATAGAGGGAAAATGATTTTTTGTAGTGACCCAGTCGCTCCCAGTCTTTATTCAGGCCTAATTTGATGGTGTTAAGTTTGCAAATTAATTCCAGTTCTGCAGTTTCTCATTGAAGTCTGGTTTTGATATTATTGTTACCCTTTTTGTTGTTGTTTTACCAAATAAGTCAATTCTGGGTTACTTGTATTAACTCTTCCCAAGATGTTTACCTAGGCCTAAGGGAAGCTTGTCCAGATAGCTTAAGTTTAATTTATTCTAGGCTCTGTGGCTCGTTTTATGGCTTTGGAGAGTCTGTGTGATCACAGAATATGAGGGTTGAAAGGGACCAAGGAGGTCATCTAGTCCAACCCCCTGCTCAAAGCAGGACCATTTCCCAGACAGATTTTTGCCCCTGATCCCTAAATGCCCCCCCTCAAGGATTGAACTCGCAACCCTAGGTTTAGCAGGCCAGTGCTCAGACCACTGAGCTATCCCTTCTCCCTATGGTGGCACATGTTTTCATTACTAAATACCAGAGTCCAAGTGCAGTATACATTCTCGGTGTGTTTAATATCTGGGTTAATGTGGGGAGGGAAAGGGGTGAGTCTAAACTATAGTGTATTTCTATCATTAATATTCATAAGCATGAATCTGCATATTTGACATCAGTCCAAGACTCATGGGTAGTAATACCCGTCATGCTAATAAATGGCGGCCATTATAGAAACATACTCAGTGCCATCGCAACACTCTTAATTCACTTTGTTCCCACTAGTATGCTGCTAGCTACTTCTTCATCCCAAATGCAGGGGAATGTATCTGGCCTAATCTTAGATAAGAAGGAGGTTCTGAAGTAGTAATGCTCAACTAATGGTAATTAAAAATGGAGATTATATTTCTCCCTTGTTAAAAGTTTATATTTTCAGTAGTAAAAACCTCAAAAATTGGAGCTGAAAGTTCTCTCAATCCCATGAAATTTTGTTTTTTCATTATGGTATTTTTTCACAGGGGTTTTCTGTTTCACCCTTCATTTTTCAGAGACAGTGGACTCATAGTAGTTAGTATTCAACAGAACATCTGCCTCAGGAAAAATTTGGCAGCTTTCTCACACAAGAATTTCAGAAGAAGTATTTGTTATCCCTAAACTAGATGCTGGCAGAGCTGATAATTCTAAAACCTTTCTCCTGGGGAATAGCATATAGGAACAGTCTTAATAATGAGGAAGCAAGTCCGTTTTATTTGCATTTTGAAAAGATCAAACTCTCTCCACTTGCTCTGTGAACAGACCACCTCGTTATTGTCTCTCTCTCTCTCTCTCTCCTCTTCTCCCCCCCCCCCAAAAAAATAATCAAATTGCTTGCTTGTATCGCCACTGCAGAAGTTGTGTGATGTGCCTGGCAACCCAGGAGCTTTTCTGAAGCAGTTTAACAATTACAGAACATGCATGACTCCTCCATTCCAATAGTGGTTATAGAAGACCCCATAATGATTCTCTGTGCCTCTCTTTCTGCCATGCCACTTGGGAAACGTTTTCCTTGCCTCATGTGTGCTTCTGATTTATGTTGCTAGTATAGTTTTAGCTAGTATTTATCTTTAATAGGTTAGTTTTGACTGATTTTTGTGCTGGTCCAAAAGACATTTTATTTTCACATATGAACTGCTTAAAAAGACCCATATGGGGTAATTTGCGTTTGTGGCTTTTTAAGCCAGAGCAAAACGAACATGCTAGTGATGCTTCAAGGTCATACTGTTGAAGGAGGTCATGTTCACTTAGCCTTCTCTAAGAGACCAGTGTAATTGGATCTGATGCCCTCAATCACTGGAAAAAAAGGAATGGGCTGTAGAGGAGCATAGGATTTTTCTGGGTACTTTGAGTCCTTAGTACCTCTAGCAACTTCTTTTTAAACAAAATAATAATTAAAAAAAAAACAAATAACCAAAGCAGCATGCTGAGGCAAGTTGTCAATTAGTATGCCTGTTCTGCAGCACCCAGCCTCATTTTTCCTTCACCCAGGAGCACCCCAGTAAGTCCACCAAGGCTCGTGTTGCATACCAACACACCTTGGGGACTAGTTTATTAACCTACTGTTTCCTCAAACTTGGTCTCTTTCGTCCCATCTCCCACTGCATACAGACCCTTCTTTCCTGAAGGTCTGTCTATGTTGCAGATTCAAATAAAGTCTCTTTCTGAGGTATTCCACTGAGGCCTCTCCTTTCTGAGTCCTGGCTAAATTTTCATAGTCTCTTTTCTCTGAGGTTTGGTTTCAATTTCCCCAGCTAGTACAGCATCTCAGTCCTCCCTGGCTTCGCCCAGTCTTTGGGATAGCCAGGCCACTGTTCTTGGGCTTTGCTCTCTAGAGTCTCAGGCCAGGATGCCAGAAGGCTTCCCCCACTGCTTCCTCAGAGATCATGTTGGAGCTCAGCTTCCCTTCTCCTCATCTCTGTTTCCAGCAGCACTCCCCTGATGCTCCTTACTCTCTCTCACAGAAAACTCTCAATCTCCCTCTTCTCCTGTCCACTCTTCCCTGCCTTATAAAACCTTAAACAACTTTCCTTTTCTGTCAGTTAGCCAGTTGGTCACAGGGCCTTTCCTTTCATTCTGTGACACAAATCAAGACACTGAAGCAGAGAACTTCAAGAAGTGTTCCAAATCTAGGAACACTTACAAATTTCATCAACGGGCATCAGTGTATATAGCCTCCTTAGTTCCCACGGATCCATTGATGGAGGTGGATTGTTTTTATTTAGGTATGTGACAAATTGCCTGTTTTTGTTAGGACCTAAACTTGAAACACTGGATCTATTATTATTATTTTTGTAACATGGTAGCACTGAGAAATCCTAATCCAGGTTCCGTTGTGGTAGGTGACGTACAGACAAACAGCAAAAGCCATAGAGAGCTGCCCCAGAGAGCTTAATGTCTACATGGCAGGCAGTATGCAACAGGTGAACAAAACAGACAGGCTGGAAGTGGTGGAGGTAAGAGGATGAGGTAACAATCAAATGTACAATGCTTAGTAGAAGGCAGAAGTCACAGCTTGTTGGGAATGAGCTATGACTAGGGAATAGCAGGACAGACCTTGTGGTGGGAGAGGTGGACGAGAGCATGGAATGGTGATAAAGGAAATGTCAATGGAAGAAAGTAAAGAGAGATTAGGGAGGAGGGAGCTGAGAGAGAAAGATAAGTTATTGATGTTGATGATCGAAAAAAGGAACTCTGCAATGGAGAGACCAGAGTGAGGGAGAGAGAGAGCAATGTTTGGTGAAGATCTAGCTGAAGTGAGTGGTCAGTTTGGTCAGTGGAAGAATTGATTTGAGATGCGAGCAAGAAGGTGGGTGTTTAGTGGTTTGCAGAGGCCATCAGCATGGAAGATAAAGTCATCAAGGACGGGTGGAGATTGATGTAAGGAAGATGGCAAGCTAGGAATCAAAACCTGATAACAGCATTGTGGGGGAAGAAGCGAAAAGAGCTAGAAGGAGTGCTGGTTACAGAAGGAGTAAGAATAGGGAGAAGTTGGAAGCAGCAGGAGCAGGAGAAGCTAAGCATAACATCCCCACCACATTCCTCAGGGGATGATTCTTGATACAGAGTGCAGGAGCAAATGAAGTTGCTCTAAGAGACTGCAGCTGCTGAGGTGGTTTCACCAGGAAAATCCGGATCTCTCTTGGAACCTGGAGATGGCCATGGCAAGAAGTGAAGAGGTCACAGATAGCTGTGATGCTTTTAGAGATGGGCAAGCATCCCATAGGAAGCAGGAGAAGGAGAGATAAGAGGTGACGAGGGCTGGTCATGAGGCTAGTAAGGAAGGGACCAAAGGGGCAGAAGTGGTGATGGTGGGGTGGGGTGGAGTGGAGTGGATGGGGGGCCAGGTTTGGGGCAGATGTCACTGGAGGTGAGGAGGAGGTGGTTGAGGAGTGTGTTGGATTTATGTGGTTAGAAGAAGGAGGGGGATAGGGATGGGGAGGAGAAAAAGAATAGGTAAAGATGTTGGAACTGTAGATGGTGAGATTAGTGGGAAAGGGGAAACAAAGCAGGTGGTGAGTTTCAGGATCTATCTCTGCGACCGCAAAACAGATAATTGATTTCTTACCAAAACTCAAGTGGTATGCTCATCTACCTTTTTGTCTGAAATCTCTTGTCAAGATAGCAATACTACTGCAGGAGTATCAAGGATTCCTTCAGCAGAAAACAGTTGCAAGGACCACAGAGACACTATCATTACTGTCAGTAACCTAACTATATTAATCATAACAAATGGACCTATGCCAGATTGCTGGGTCATTAATTGCTATTTGCTAACAGGGTTTCCAAAACAAACAAACTAACCCTGTCAGTCAGTCAGAAACCAGCTAATTTATATGTCTAGTATAGCTTTAAGCGTTTTCCTTGTAGATAAATAGTTATTATTTGAAGCTCTGAATAAGTCTATTCTCAAACCAGTCAGTATGCAACTGATCAACAGTAACATATAGTGAGAAAACAGTGCACCTCTTAGAGCACCCAGTATCCATCAGTACAAACGATTCATGTAGATGTAATCACTGTGTCTAATAGAAATAAAGTCACTGTAATGGAACATTGTCATAGGATCAATGTCTCCTGTTTTGAAAATAAACCCCTCAGCTTTGCCTTTGCACTTTATGTACCAGCAGGAGACCATATAATTCAATTCAATTGACACAACCTCTTAAATAGAGCTCTGAATGATCTATTGTGGGAATATCAGTAGCAACATATTTGGAAAAATAGAATGTTCTTGATCATTCTCACATGCTGGATTACACACTAGGTTTTCTAGTGGGTGGAGACAGGAATAAATGAGCTGTGAGGGTACAAACCTTGTATGATCATGTTAAATGTTTGATTGTATAGATTTCTGTAATTTTTGGATCTGGTAATCACACAGTCACTCTGCTTGCACACCCTTCTTCTTCTGTGGTACATTGCCACACACAGAGGACGTTTGTGAGTGTTCGTCTCTTTTGAGTCCAGGCAGAAGCTCTCAATAGTACGCATTTTGCCTCCATTTCCGGTTCAGAGGGACTTTTCTGCAGGTTTTGGGGATTTTTTTGTTTGTTTTTGTTTTTCTATTTTTCAAGAGCAGATGACACACTACTTCCCCAAATAAAGGGATTTTCCTGAATGATTTCATGGGCCAGCCCTTTGATTATCAGATCAGCATTCTCGTTCAGTTCTTTTCTCTGACGACTGTGTTCTGGGGAGCTGTTCACTCAGTATGATGAGCAATGGAATTGCAAGCACTCTCCTTACTTAACCATGAGTGAATTTTTCACTTAGGCCCTGGTGGAGCAAAGCAGTTGAGCACATGCTCAACTTTTAATACTCAAATTGGACTATTCATATGCTTAAAGTTATGCACACAGTAAATTGTTGAGTTCGACTGGGTCCTAAAACAAGGCAGTGGTCAGGGCTGATCCCAGTTTTCTCCTTTCTTGTAGTTGAGGTGTCTCCATCATCTGTGTCCAGATCCCAGGAATCTTAGCATCTCCCTATTCTGTCCCTTTTTCAGAAAGCACCTAAACACATGTTTAAGTTGGCATCTTTGTGTCCAGACTACAAGAGCCTTATTGAATTTAAGTAGGCATCCTAAAGGAGCTTTACTATATCTAAAAGGACATTCTTCTAATGGTTTAAGGGTGGAATCACAGAGGCTTACTTGGCCAAGGAAAGACTACTGCTTTTCGGAAAGCCAACTCTCGGGGCAGAGAAAGCAACAAGGTGGGCTTCTATACTTCTACTCAGGCATTACAGGCTAGATATAGCCTCATATATGGGATCTGGAAAGTGCAGGTTACATTTCTGAGGTAATTCTTCCCCCCCCCCCCATATATATATATATATATATATATATAGACACACACACACACAACGGCTGGATTTACACAGGAGTGCGGTCAAGAGGAATTTCTTAATTTTTTGTTAATTTCTTTATGCACTCTTACGACAGCCCAATTATTTGAGGGGGCTATGGTTGACTCTCTTTTAATGTTATTAGTTATAGTTACTGCTGGGCAATTCAATTAGACCTTGGGGTTGGGGTCTTCATCAGTAAAGCCATTGGACCTTGAATCCCTCTACTAGAATGTTCCTTCTTGGTTCCCATCAGAGATATCTGACAGTGTCTTCTTTCATTTTTTGGGGGGGGATAATTCTAACTGAGTCAGAAAACTCCCACTTAGTGTTTCCCCCTCTACCCTAATTTTACTGCCATGTGCCTACGTGCACTGAGCAGCCAAAATTTGTCCTTTAAGATTTAACTAATAGCTTCTGTGATAAGGTTGCTTAGAATAGGAAAATACGTATCACCACATTAAGGAAATCAGGAGAGTAAATCTGTTGTCTGTCAGGTCTGGACAATTGATCTGGTGTATTGTCTGTAACAGAGTAACAAGAATCTAAGCATGTAAACAACATTGAATGACATAAAGCCTCAGTTTAAATATTTAAATTTAAAAATTAGTATTTAAATTTAAGTTTAAATATTACTGTAATCAACTCTGGACACTTACAAAATCCATGGCCACCAAGAAGTACATTTTAAAAATACTGAAATTAGCTTTATCTAACCTTACAGCTACCCTGGATAATAGCCCCTTCCACTCCATAAAAATTCCATGGAAATATATATAAGAGCTGTTGCTTGAGGTTTAATATTCAAGTGAAATATTATATAGTAAGATGGTTGCACACAAAACAGATCTCTTTATAACTTCTGATGGTAGCTGGGTAGTCTTGAGGGACTATGCTGACTTCACATAGAACAGTATTCCCTTTAACTCTAGCTCAGATAAACAATTTTAAATAAATATTGAAATATAAAGTAAGTAAAAGAGTATTTTTAGTGCATTTTAGTCTACAGATATTAAAGAAAGTACAAACAAATCCCATGTTTTTTGAAGCAGTTAACAAATTGTTGACATTAAATGACTGCATTTGAAATACACCAATTTATATTGAACTAGAAAAAATTCTTCGTAAAAAGGCTCTAGATATCACTAACTTTAAACCCCCTCCCCAACACAAGAAATGTACATTTAGTAGCCAAAAGAGTTTCATAAATTTAAACAATGATAAAAATGTCAGGAGCTAATGAAAAATAGTAACTTCAGAGTTGAGACTGACTTGCTAGCATCTAAGCTTATAATGTTAATCCTTTAAACAAATGTAGGTACGTATAGCAGATCAGCATTAGCTATTACTTATACATTCCTTTAAATACATCTTCAGTGTAGGAAACAATTTCCAAGAATTGTTCTCAGAAATGAATATTCTCCTTGATTTAAAATAAGTAACACTCATTGAAGCTGTAAAATGGGGACAAATTAATTCCATTTTTTCATTATATGATTTGTGCTGACCGTGGTAGCCAGAATTTTACTTCCCTAAGAAAATATGGAGCTGCTAGCTTTGCATAACTCATAATATCCAAATACAATTCTGAATATACTGTAACTTGATATTACCATAATATCTAGGGGCCTGTTCTCCTGCATCACTATAGCATATGAATTTGGGGAAGAGATTCATGGTTCAGTAATTAAATACTGTTTTGCTTTAGGTGAATACAATATGATGGGGGCTAATTTAGCTACAACTAATCAGGGAAGAGATCTTGGAGTCATCATGAATAGTTCTCTGAAGATGTCCACTCAGTGTGTAGCGGCAGTCAAAAAAGCAAACAGGAAGGTATAGAGAATAAGACGGAGAATATCTTATTGCCCTTATATAAATCCATGGTACGCCCACATTTTGAATACTGCGTACAGATGTGGTCTCCTCATCTTAAAAAAGATATACTGGTATTAGAAAAGGTTCAGAGAAGGGCAACTAAAATGATTAAGGGTTTGGAATGGGTCCCATATGAGGAGAGAGTAAAGAAACTAGGACTTTTCAGCTTGGAAAAGAGGAGACTAAGGGGGGATATGATAGAGGTATATAAAATCATGAGTGGTGTGGAGAAAGTAATTAAGGAAAAGTTATTTACCTGTTACTCTAATATAAGAACTAGGGGCCACCAAATGAAATTAATGGGCAGCAGTTTTAAGACAAATAAAAGGAAGTTCTTCACACAGTGCACAATCAACCTGTGGAACTCCGTACCTGAAAAGGTTGTGAAGGCTAGGACTATAACAGGGTTTAAAAGAGAACTAGATAAATTCATTGAGGTTAAGTCCATTAATGGCTATTAGCTGGGATGGGTAAGAAATGGTGTCCCTGGCCTCTGTTTGTCAGAGGGTGGAGATGGATGGCAGGAGTTAGGTTCATTCCCTTTGGGACACCTGGCATTGCTCACTGTCGGTAGACAGGATATTGGGCTGGATGGACCTTTTGGTCTGACCCATTATGGCCATTCTTATGTTATGTTCTTAGGCAAAAACAAGAAATAAGCCATATCTGTGCCTTACGTTAGAACTATGCTAGGTGTTTCTGGGGCCTTAATGCCCAGATTTGAAGCTTGTGAGGATCTTGTTATCATTTAGTTCATTTTTCTTTTAGGGTTGTAATTCTCTGTCTTCAGGAAATTCCAAACAGTCTGTGTCACATTGTGTGCTCTGTACACTCAAATTGGCATGGAAAGATGGAGATTGCTGCCATAAATTAGGTCAGTAAAGCTGAATATTTATACAGATATTTACTGAGTGAGCTAAGGAAAAAAGTCGGACAGGGAAAAGAAAAATTATGTTTCAGTATTTTGAAAATAGAGCTGTATTATAGTGATTTAAAAATAAGACCAAAGCATTAGAGATAAAAGACGAAGATGTGAAAAGCAGCTCATGTTTTAGACTGCTAGGTGGAAAACAATTAAAGCATGACTATATGGGATGCAAGTAAGAGGGAGGGTTCATTAAGTAGAATTACAGGGAAGTTTGTTAATATATTTTCATATTTGACATCTCCTCTTGAGTTTTGAAAGCAAAAGAATATTTTTAAATAACAGCAGTTAAGAGATGAGTAAATTCAGAAATAGTGATACTTTTTCTGTTTGAACTATGTGAACCTTACAACAAAGCCAGTTTTTCTTATCCACCAAGGACTTTAAAAGTGTTTTCCTTTGAATTCAGAAGGTTAGAGAGGCTCTCTAATAACAGCATTGTCAGAAACCATAAGAATCCTAACAAGGCCAATTTATAGTGTGCCTGATGGTAGGAAAAAGTCTCTCAAATGAAAATGTGAAAACAAACAGAACATTTTGGGGCAGTAAGTCAATAGTATAATCAAAGAAGAGACAACATTTAAAGACTTAAGAGAAAATGGGAAAATGCCAGTTATAATTAAAACTGATTTCTTAATAAATACATCCACAGTACAATTTTCTCTTTGAATTGGGCCAACTCTTTACCATAAGAAACTCTTATCAACTTCAGACATGATCTTGCAGGGAAACTTTTTTATAAATATAGGGCACAAGCATTTTGTTAAACTTTCTCTTCGTGTTTTAGTTTTTACATCTTGAGAAACGGCACTTTTTTAATACCAGTGAAATTCAGTGTTATAGCACAGAATGTATTGGCATTCTTGTTAAGACCTGCTATTGTGTTCTGAAGTTTTATAACTTGCCCATAAACATTAACTCTGAAGTTGGAACTTGGTGCTGAAACTGGAAATCTGAAATACTTTTCATTTGGAATTTACTAAGAATGGGGAAAGCACATCAGCCACAAAAAATGTTCTCAACCTCAGCCCAATCTCTGCACTGAACCTAGCTTGAATCTGTTTAAAGGTGAAACATCACTGCTCCTCTAGGCTCCTCCACCTTCCTTGATGATGCTTAAGCAGCTTCTGTATAGATGCCCAGGGCCCGTGATAGCAAAGTTGTATTGCTTGCTTCATATAGAGATACCAATCTCTAGCAGATGGGGTTCCATAAGTTATGGATCTTAAGATTAATCTGCAAAGTACTGTGAAGAATAACCTTTGGAGAAATGGTGTATTGCTGGGGAGATCCCTTTACGGTACATGGTGTTTATGTAAACTATGGAGAGTTGAAATAAAACTTTCTGAAAGGTTGTATAAATAAACATATTCTTTTCTCAGTGCTTATCTAGCTAAACAATTTACTGTCACTGGAACTTTAGCAAAGATTATGGTGGATTCTCCATCACTGGCAATTTTTAAAATCAAGATCATTTAAAAAAAAAAAAGATATTCTGTAGTTTAAGAAGGAATTATTTACAGGAAGTTCTGTGGCTTGTGTAATAACAGGAGGTCTAACTAAATTGGGGGTGGGCAAACTATGGCCCAGGGCCTGCATCTAGCTTTCCGGACATTTTAATCTGGTCCTCAAGCACCCACCGGGAGCAGGTCCGGGGCTTGCCCCACTCCGGTGCTCCAGCCAGGGAGCAGGGTCAGGGGCTTGCTCCACTCCATGCGGCTCCCGGAAGCAGCGGCATGTCCCCCTCTGGCTCCCACATATAGGGGCAACCAGGAGGCTCCACATGCTGCCCCCACAGCTCCCATTGGCCGAGAACTGCGGCTAATGGGAGCTGCAGGGGTGGTGCCTGTGGTCACGGCAGCATGCTGAGCTGCTTGGCTGCGCCTCTGCATAGGAGCTGGAGAGGAGGCATGTTGCTGCTTCTGAAGCTGCTTGAAGTAAGCACCACTTGGAGCCTGAACCCCTGACCCTGTCCTGCACCCAACCCCCTGCCCCAGCCTTGATCCCCCTCCTGCCCTCTGAACTCCTCGGTCCCAGCCCAGTGTGCCCACCTGCACCCTGAACTCCTCATTTCTGATCCCACCTCAGAGCCCCCACCCCCAGCTGGAACCCTCACCTCCTCCCACACCCCAATCCCTAATTTTGTGAGCATTCATGGCCCACCATTCAATTTCCATACCCAGATGTAGCCCTGGGGCCAAAAATTTGCCCACCCTGAACTAAATGATCACAATGGTCCCCTTGGAATCTATAAATAAACCAAGTATCTGGACCTTTTCAGATTCATTAATTCAGTTGGTTTTATTTAAAGAGCATGGTCCTAAAAATGGTACGAATCTAAAAAAAAAAAAAAATGTGATTCCACCTTTGTGTGTGCATGCTTAAAAATAAAATAGAAGTTATTTTCCAGGGTTTCTTGTAAAGTGGGGAAAAGAATCTGATTAATGTTTGTGTCTTTGTTGGAGGGGTTTAGTACGTTTCGGAGATATTCATCTTGTGGTCATGGTACCATTATGTATGAGTAAATGCAGGAGTCTGTTTATGAAAGTTTTTCAAAGGCCTGGAGCATTGGATAGACCTCTTTGTTGTGCAGTCAAAACCTACCAGAACGAAATAATTCCTTTGCTGCATTTTGAGAAATATTTTGTATTTACAAAGTCAAGGGCTCTACTGTTGACCCCCTAGTTAGCAGGTGTTAGAAGCTGCTGAAATTTCATTCATGGTGGTAGGTGCCCCTCATTAACTCTACCCAGGATAAACAGGCAGTGGGAGTGGTCCTTTAGGAAGCGGGAAGTAGGATACAGGAGATCCTGGAGGGAAATTCTAGGTTACTGGAGGAAACTTAAGATGATGTTTGTTTTTGATGTTTTTTGATTTAAAGGAAGGTATTAGGCATGTGCCTAATCAGGGCCGGTGTGTTCCCTTTAGGCTGGGATGAGGAACCCCCAATCCATTCATCCTTGGCTTAGGAACTGTAACTTCTTGGCATAGATAATATTTTTCAATCTAAATTTCATAACTCTGTTCTTGTAAGTCCCATTTTTAACTGTGACCTAGGCATTGGTTTCAATATGAAATAGGCTTATAGATACCTAAGTCACTTTTGAAAATGGGACTTTTAGGCTTTGTTGAAAAAATTTCAATGGTTTCCAAATATTATTGAAAAATTGTGGATTCCAGGAAAAATTTTCTCTGTTTCGAGTTAATGTTGTCAGGACCAGATTTAGTATTTTTGGCAGGGCCAGACTGTTAAATTTTTAGAATGTCAAGAGGCCTCTCTGCTGTGGGGTCAATACATAACTGCCAAAATTTGAAAAAATATTTTCAGTGGACAGTTTTTTTCAAATTAACCGGAGGGTTTAAGATCTGATAAGGCCTTCATCTGCCACAGAATTCTGCATGAATGAATGAATAAATAATGAATATTCTCCGTCTCTTCACAATGATTTAATTGAATCCAGAATAAAGAGCAATATTAATATAATTTCAAGTGCTGAAAAGTACTCGCCATCTCATTCCTTTCCCTCGAGCACATAAGTATATACACAGGAAATCAGTGAATTAAATGTATTAGCAGTCCCTTAACTTGTTTATGGACAGTAATTTTTTAGTTTTTTCTCTTTCATTTTTTCCTGTTCTTTTACTCTTTTTATGTCTGGCCCATTCTGTCTGTCTCCATTCCACTTGCTGCCCCCACCCCCAAAGAAAACAGCACAAAGCACCACCACCACTTTGGGCCTTGTTCTAATTCTGGGAAAAACAAATTCAGTCAATTTGTAGGTTAGCTAATTTAATGTATTTATATTCCTATTATTATTTTCCTTGGCAGAAATCCTATGTAGCTCTGTATGTTCCAGGAGAAAGTGATGGGATGACTGCTGAGCTGAGCGCTTGTGATGTATTAATATAGCTGGCTGCTTTGGATTCAGTTGTTACCTGATAAGGCTTCAGCCTCCTCATTGCCTCAAGGCTGATAGAACTGGTGTGTGGCTGTCACAGCTTCCCAGGCCATTCCAACACATGCGAACTGCTGGAGTTCTAGATCACTCCTGCCACGCCACATCAGAACTTCCCCTGCTTGTGGCTCCAGCCCTGCAGGGAAGCACCAAGACTCAGGGCTCCCCCAATCCCCCACAACGGGGCAAGATGGCGCTCATGGCCCCTGCCCCATGGCCCAGATGAAATTAACCACAGGGCCGGATCTGGCCCGCAGGCCCTAGATCCCCCAACCCTGCCCTACGTATAGGAGCCGAGAGAGGACATGCCGGGTGCTTCCTGGGAGCCTGCCAGCCCCGCTGCACCGCTAACTGGACAGTCAACGTCCTAGTCAGCAGTGCTGACCGGAGCCACCAGGATCCCTTTTTGACCGGATCTTCCGGTCAAATGGTCACCCTAATGTCAGCGAGAATGAAGACGGGCCATGTAGAGCTGGCTATGCTGGTCCTACTCCTGGAGAGTTCTGTGCATTGGGTTAGCTGGCTAAGCCAGCTTTGCAGCTGCTTTGCAGTAGTACTCCAGTGTGAATTGCCCACAGCAGGAAGGTCTCATGGAACTTTCATGAAGTAGAAGTTTGTGGAAAGGAAAGTTTTAGTGGCATCTTGATTACCTTCTGTGCTTATGTAAACATTTTCACCTGCATTGAATTTTGCCTTTAATTCTATGTCAAAAGTTTGCCGAACTCCCACTTTTCCCATTGTTGTACAGCGGAATGTGTGCTGGTTCTTTTGCTTGACTGCTGCTCTCTACTCTCTACATAGAGGTCAGTGGAATTCAGTAGTGAATTGTTTCTTGCATGTATAGAGCTGGGATCCCTTGGGATGAAAGCTGACATAGAGGTGTTGGAATCGGTAGCAATTTTAAACAAGCGCTATAGAAAATGGCTAAAACCAAGACTGTGAAAGAATCTGGAAACTTGTGCAACACTTTTCTTGTAATAATTCTCTTATTTTAATGTCCTCACTGGGCAGATTCTATGCTTATTTAACACGTTTTCTTATTTTTCAAGCAGTGTTCAGTATTTCAAAAGTTTGTGTTATACTCTGCCACGTTTTGGCAATGAGATCTAAAACCTGTTTTCGTGTGGGACAAATGCCAGTTATTTCTCCTTACTTCACTGAACATCTTGCTGGAGAACACTTTGAACCAGCCTTGCTAAATGTTACTAGCTTACATGCCTAAGGTGAATAACACTTCTGACAGACAAGTAAATATTAGTTTTTCCTTGATCTTCACGTATCAGGATAAAGAACAGGTGGCTGGTACATTTGTATCACAGTTTTGCAATTCTGCTTGAATAGCTAGCCCTCTTGGTAGTAATAATGCTATTTATTTGCTAAATATTAAATATTTGTATTCATACCTGATTTCTCCATATTGTCTATCTCTTATTTTTCTAATGATGTAGTGAAATCTGAAAAATCTATAAAATGGTAGTAGGGGCACCACGCCAGTGTTATGAATTTCTGCAGGGTGTGTGGGTATATAACATAAGGAGACTTCCACATTGGCCTCTGTAACTCAACTACGTTTTTTTTGTTTGTTTTTTGTTTTTGTTTTTTAATAGAGGACTATTGTTTCCTCTGCCATGGAACTCCCTTCCCTTTAGCTAGTGGTTTGGGGTAATAGGATAGTGTACATTTGACAACTGACAGTCTGTCTAAAAAGGACTAGTATTTGATGTTGGTTTTTTATGCTAGATGGAGTTGCTGATACATACAACATAGTTGAAGAGTACATATATTCCCTTTGTTTAGCAACGTGAGCCTTAAAAATTATATTTAAACTTGTTTTAAAATCCAAATGATTTATAGAAATGATAGAATTCACACATTTGTTCTAGTATTTTTGCAAGGCAAAATGCCTAAGCTTGCAGCAGGACAGCTCTTCAGAAATTTGTCAACCCCAGAAATGATTAGCTATGTTACCTTTTAGTTTGTGGGTTTATCAAGAAAAACTGCCCACTTCTTTCTTTTCATTATCAGCATGTTTGTGACTCTCAGGTAAGCTACTTAACTAAACTTTCCAAGTGTTATTTGTAAGAAAAGGCTATCAACATACTTTTAAAATCTGGACATTGGTTCCTGCGAACTAGCAATTGTAAGCATTGTTATGCCTTCAGAAGAAAGAGAGAGATGAAAAAGATTCAAGTAGCATAGAATTGCAATTTGGTCTCTTTCTCATTTTAAAGAAAAATTATGTCCTAGAAAGAATGTAAAGTCTTTTAAATTTCAGCTATCTAGTTACCCTGGTCTTATGAGTTTCTTTGTTTTATTCTTGTTTTTGTTTTGCTTAGCTTTTCATCACTATTGTTTCCCTTTTAGTTCCCTCTCCTTGACCGTTAGTATCAAATGACCACACAACCGTCCTACAAGTTATAGTAGGAGCCAGCTGAGGAAGCCAACAGGTTTCATTCCTATTTTGTGAAGTGATATTCATTTTGGACAATCTAAGAAGGCCTATTCTCTACTGTTTCCTTCTATGTTTTACTGGTGCCAGGACAATAAGGCAATATGAGATCTTGTTGCAAAATCATTTTTGACTAACCTTTAGTCAAAAGCTGTGGGGAGAGGGATCTCGTATTTTCATTTTTGACTAACTTTTTCAAACTCTGATACCAGTGAGCTCAGTATTGCCAACCTAAAACATTCAAATAATGTTTAAAAAAATCAAAGCCATAAATGTATCTTGTCTTCTGGTTTCTGAGCCTTTAGGGTACGCTCAGTTCACATTTTAAAGCTTTTCTCTGCAACTATCAGAGCTAGAAACTAACTTTTTTTTTTTTTTTTTAAAGTGGAAACAGGGATTCTGACACGGTCTCTTGACCTCAGCTGTTGGGACTTTTAAGAAAAACACCAAATATTGCAATAATTGGCAGCACTATGGTTGATGGTATTGAGTGATTTTCTGCACCAATATACCTGCGTTTTTTTTATTTTAGGGACCAAAATTGATTTTCCCCTCTACATCTGCAGATTCACTGTCTCTGATTTAATGTATGAGCTGTGCATTTATAGTTGCACCATACGTGTAGATATAGAGGAAGAGCAGGACTGTTAGCAAGATAGTGCCTGATGGATTCTATAGCACAATGGGGGCTAACAGGTTTGGTTTCATAGTAGAAATGAATAACATGGACTGTGCAGTTCGACCTTATATAAGACCTGTGCTATTCCTCCATATTGTCCCCCTTCTTCTTGTGTGAATTTGAGACTTCTTAAAGTTAGGGAGTACAAGCACTAGTTAGAGACACGTAAAGTTTGATCAGGCCTTGTGAAAGATTTTCACAGCCGTGTAAACATACCTCAATCTTAACTTGCCACCGTTCTGCTATCACAGCTGTTTCTTGAATACACACTGTCAGTCATAGCATGTTGTGTGGTAGTTTGATTACGATTGAGAATCCAGGATGAGGCCACTACATTTCTCTGTAACCTAAATTAGCATTTTAACCTAGGTCTTCAGAGGCAAAGGCTAGTGTGTTAACTTTGTTATAAATATTAAGATTCCTTCAGATAGTTGTTTTGGATGACATGCCACAAATATTGCCAAATTTCTGTCAGAAACTGTGTACTTGGAGTTATTTTTGTTGGTAAATGCTACTGACAATCATTGTTACTGTGCAGACCTCAAATAAAAAAATGAAATATATATTCAAATGTTAATAAAAGCGGAATAAAGCTTTTATTAAAAGGAATGCTGTTGGGTCAAAATTGCCCCCAAAATATAATGGTTTTACAGAGCCACAGTATTACATGGTTTTATTTTAACAGAAGTATGTTTTTCCTGAACAAATATATTCCTGCAGTCTTTGCAGCCTATATATTGCAGCGTTGTGATTTTGCTTGAGAACCTGAAAATAAAATTGATTAGAAAATAAGTGTTTAAAGCAAGTATTTTAGTTTCATTGTCCAAGTTGAAAGAAGTTGAATAGTGAAAGATAAATTCTAGTTTAATTATGTGATTGCTACAAACTACATTACCTATATCATGTTGTTGTTTGGTTGTTTTTTTTTAAATGAGGCCAGTCCTTTGGCTTCTGTTAATTAAAATAGTGCCATCAAATTATGTCAATTTACATCAGTTGTGTACCTGGCTTGATTTTAAAAAGAGTAATTTTTTACAATGGTGTGAGATAAATGGCATTTTAAAGGTGGAAATTCAGACACTTTACATTGTGAAATAAATCCACATTTTCAACATTCTGAATAGGAGTGTCTTGTTTTTATATACCATTTGTTGAGAAACTGGGATTGGTTGTTTAAAAATACCTATCTAATTTACGGTTCTTTACTTATTTTTAGGGTTATATCCTTTGTCGTGACCTCATGGTTTAAGTGGGAATAAAGATGAGTATAAGCAGTGATGAGTTAACTTCCTGGTATATAGATACTTGCAAGAGTCAGGTGAGTACATGATTATGATTATCAAGTTAATATTTCTTAGTTGCTTTGATAGTCAAGAAATAATTCATCTGTAATTGGCTTTGTCAGATTCATGGTGTTGGGATTTATAATTTAACCCGGGGATTCATCCACTAGATGTGAACTGCTTCTTGTTGCTTTCTCTCTATATCTGTTTCCATCATGTGGATCGAGTCTGCTAAGTTGCCTCTTGCAACTTAATCAACTTTAGTAATTTTAAATTTGGTAGCTTCTTACTAATAAAATAAGGGCTCGTTGAGTCTCAGGAAACTCATTTGCTCAGAAGAAGCTTTGATGTGCTGGATGGCCAAGACTCTTCATGCTCTGGACCACTTGAAGAGGTCTGCTGCAGAAAAATACTCTTGTGGTATGCTTCCTTTCTGGAGTCCTCCAAAAGACACTCCTATAGGTTGATCTTGTGCAACTGAGTTCCTTGGCAAAGCAGGAAAATAGAACAAGCTGATATTACTCTGTTTCAAACAAGGAAACATCAGTAAATGAGACAATAATGAATTATAGAATTTGTCATACTGTAAATGTGGATAAATAGATTTTTACCAGGAATGTATTTTAGAATCTCTGAAGTAAATTCCCTTTTCTAAAGACACTATCTGTATAGGTTTCTCATGTGTGAGTCTTTGCTCCTTAGTGCAAGACTAACAGAAATCTCCTAGCTCTTGAGGATAGCAGGGTAAAGCAAAAGTCTAATGCTGTTGTCATAAACAAAGGAAGGTGTTTTGTTTTTTTCTCCCCCCCCCCCAGTTGTGCCTATACAGAGCAATGACATCTGTAGTATACATTAAAAGGGTAAACTGCTGATAATAGCTCAGCTTAACTGATCACTCTCCTTATAGTATGTATGGTAACACCTATTGTTTCATGTTCTCTGTGTGTGTGTGTGTATCTTCCTACTGTATTTTCCACTACATGCATCCGACGAAGTGGCCTGTAGCCCATGAAAGCTTATGCTCAAATAAATTTATTAGTCTCTAAGGTGCCACAAGTACTCACGTTCTTTTTACTACAAGGGTAGAATCCCTTTAAATAGTTTGAGTCCTCTAATTGTGCTCACTGTTTTCTATGTTTTCAAAAGCCCTCAGAAACCAGTCAGAGTAACAATATATAGCTAGACATGCACATTTGTGTATATTTTGTGAACATGGTTATTTGGGACCAGCAGCTGTGCCTATATGGTTTCTTTGTGGTGTTGTCTGAAGAACAAAAGCCACAACAAAATCCTTCACTGTCTTATTGGATACACTAGTTAGGCTGAGTTCTTCTATTTCTTCCAACCCATCTGCTGGAGGCTAATTTTCATATCCCTTGTTCCTTTTGTATCTCTATGTGATTGCATCTTTGTGTGTCTCTGCCTGCGTTTACTACAACAGTGTAGTTGGAGCTGTGTCGGTCCCACGATTTTAGAGAGACTGGGTTGGTTGAGGTAATATCTTTTATTGGAAAGAAGTTGTCCAATAGAAAATACTACCTCACCCACTTTGTCTTTCCTACAGCATGGCAGCTCAGCGCAGAAGCTAAAAAAAAAGACCCCCTCTGGCTCCATCCTTCACCAGAGATGACTTCTATGTCTCTTCTCATTCAGCTTCAAGGGAATACTGCTTTGGGGATTTGCTTGAAAAGAGAGACAATTTTCAAGAAGCTGTCTAACACCAAGGTTTTGTGACCATAAGACAAGCTCAAAGGCTGGCCATCTTCATCAATAGGCACAACTTTCCATGGTCCATTAATGATGGCAAGTGCAATATGAAAAGAAGACATTTTTTCTAGCATGCTAAATACATGCATTCTGTTTTAAGTTCCAGTGACAGGCACTTAGAGGTTGAACCTGATTATGAGCGGCTTTACTGCCTTTGGACTATCTATCTTCAGGATCTTTGGGAACATTTGATAGCCTTAATAGTATTTCTCTACTGTTTCTGGTGTAACACACCTTTTACTGAGCATCCTGTCAAACATGAGGCAGAACATTTAGACTTTCTTCCTCTTTTTTTTTTCTTTTTTTCTTTTTTTTTAGTTTAGCCTATCTCAGTTGAGTAGACTAAAAGTAAAAGTTTCAGAAATGCCTGGTGACTAAGGATCAGATTTTCAAAGGTATTTAGGCACCTAAAGATGCAGAGAGGTGCCTAGTGGGATTTTCACAAGCTCCTGAGCAGGTTGGGCACCTAACTCCCATTGATCTCAGTGCAAGTAAGTTGGATTTAGGCTCTGAAAACCCTGCATCACTTTTTGAAAATGGGACTTAGGCTCCTAAGTCACCTACATGTGCTTGAAAATTGTACCTTAAACTTTTGCTTTATTAGCCAGTGCCTAATTGCTACTGTTCAGCTGCTTTGGCTCTGATCTCCATTTCACACTGAACAATTTCAAATACTAGCCTCACAATTGTGATGCTGGGAGTCAGAGTAGCCCACTTCTGTTCCTGGTTTAGAAAAGGCATAATTTAATGTCAAGCAAAGAGGGTCCCTTCTGCTACAGCCAATGGCTCAATTGTTGATCATTAAGGTACAAAAGCCTGAAGTATCACTATTGATACTAGTAGGGAAGGATCACTGGTTTAAAGAACACTCTGTGCAGGGATTTGGATTTGACATATGTGGTCCCTTTTATTCCAGCGTCTGAGTTTGAGTTTTGCTCAGTGGCATCTAGTAATCTCCAGACTTTTTGAAAACCTGAAGTTTTGGAGTATTAGCTGTCATTTAAGATGCTCCTTTTGGAAAATCGGTGGTGTAGAAGCATTTCTCTCAATTAGATCATCAAGGACTTGTCAGGGACAGTTTTGTTCACGTGACTCTGTGAGTCTGGGGAGAAAAAAAACAGAATTAATTTTTAAAATTTTTTGCTAGTTACTGGGTCACTAATTCTTTGATCTGGGTGATTTAGTTTCACGGATTTTCATTTTTTCTCAAACTCCTTGTGCTTTTCAAACTGTATCTTAGCATATTTTCAGTAACAATGAGCTGAAGATGAGCTGCATACTTCTATAAGGGCAACTTATCAACCCCTTATACATTGATCAAGACATCAGATGGACTATTGGGTTTGAAAAATATCAGGAAACTTCATAAGGCTTGATAGCTAGATAGTCACCCATTTAGAGAGTTCCACCCACTATTCAGTAACCATTAATGTTCTGCTTTATATTGATTTATTGTCATTTATTCAGTTCCAACATAAAATCCTCCTCTTGTTCTGTTGAATGGGATTTTGTGGTTTGATCTGTGGGCTTTGTTCTGAGATGATGGAGAATAATGCAACATCTGCCCACTGCTCCTGGACTCCTCAAAGAGAGAGAGAGAGAGAGCGCGCACCAAGAAGCAGTGATGGATAACTCTTTCGGTGCCTATCTTCCAAAAAAAAAAAAAAGGAATACAGTCAATGTTCTTTATGAATTTATAGAAAACCATCATAAATTCTTGTTCCATTTGCAGAATGTTGTTTTAATAAAAGTAGTGCTATATATAAAGTTTGAAAGGCGTTTCCCAGAAGGGAATTTTAAGGGGATAATTGTCCGTAAGTGGAAGGCTAATTGGTTAAAATAAAACATTTCTGCATGTTAAATTTATCTTTTCAGGACAATCAAATACATAACAGGTTAATTTCCAATACCAGTGTCGTATTGTGATAAACTGTCCACTCTTGAATCCGTGTGTAGCAAACATGTCATTTTAAGTGCCAGCATACACAAATAAAATGCTCTGTCATGAATTTAATTCTCTGCTGCGTAGACATTTTATTCTTTTTTGTATGTAATAAAAAAAAATCTGAGCACAGAAAAGTAACAGGTAAATCTCAGCAGAGCCCTTTAATTGGTTTATAACCTGATAACTTGTAATCAGTTTTACTGAGGGACTATGCAGTTTTCAAGAGAGAATTAACAAAACAGAAACAGACAAAAATAAAAGGAAAAGTATCATAAAATAGAAAAAGAGAATATTAAATGTTTTTTTAATCCTACCACGAGTATTGCAAATACAAACCTAATATAACTGAAATTTTCTGTATTTGTGTTTGTATTGCTTGCACATTTAAAATAAAATATAATAGAGGCATGTTTGAAGTTTCTCTTTTATATATTTGCTATAACATTTGTTTGTCTCTATAACCAGAAGATCTTGCAATATTTTGAGAAACAGTTGTCAGTATATGAGTAAATCAGTTCTGATAGTTTTCCCCTTGTCTTTAGGGTTTTCTCATTCAGCATTTACATTTGGTATAGAGAGCCATATCAGCCAGTCTAATATAAATGGTGCTCTGGTGCCACCAGCTGCTTTGATTTCTATCATCCAGAAAGGTCTGCAGTATGTAGAGGCTGAAGTCAGTATTAATGAGGTAAGGAGGTTTCTTGATGCCTACAAAAGCATTATGTGCTTGCTTATATTACATTTGAATACTGGTATTTTTTTCTTAACTCTCTTGTGTCCTATTTATTTACTTTTACTTCAGATTCCTTACTGCTGGTGTTCACCATGACTCCACTGGTGGAACCAGAATGGAGTGACATAACTGTGTAGGGGTTCTGCCCAGTGCAGCCACACAACACCAGGCATGGTGTGCTGGCTCATTGCTTAAAGGTCCGTTATCTGTGGAGTTTTTTTCCCTAATATAATGTTGTAGTTAATCCAGAAAATACGCACATTATAAAATAATAGTACAAAAGAACAAGAATTCTTAACTTCTCTTTGAAGGTTTTCGTTCCATGGTGAACTGAGATTAATGATAGGCAAACATCTAAAGGTTCTGGGGTTCAGTGTAGAGAGTAGTCCAAAAGCTTGGGGACTTATTCAAATTCTTTAAGATTTACTATCCCCTCTTTCAACTCGGGGCAGTCTCCCTCTCACCACCACCTACTTATCAATAGGCTCAGAAACTTCCTTATCTTTGAATTGTTGCTCCCTTCTCAGTGGCATCAGGATTTTCAATAAATGGCCTTGTTTGTTGGGATTTCCAAAGTCTATGGTGTGTCCTGAATGAAAGTACTGGGGAAGCCCCAGTTTCAGTAGAGAGGCTCAAGAGAGGAGAGGACAGGCTACAGGGCTCCACTAACTGTTGTAGCTAGAGCCCCTGTTAAGGTGGGTTGGGTGGGGGGTGAGGAGGAAGAGGAGAAGACCCGTACAACTCTGTCAGGGGCCTACCATTGGGGAAGGCTCATGGAGAGAAAGGAAGGGCTGACTAAATGGAGAAAACATTTGAATTTGGTTAGGACAGGAATGATGAATGTGCCAGGGAGACTCGTATTTTGCCTGAACTGGCTTATTATCTAGTTGGCTCTATTATATGTGATGCTTCCATGATTATTCCATGAGTGTGTTTCCAGCAGTGGAGAAAGATACATATCTAAAAGGTTGATCCTGTAAGGTATCAGCTTCTTGCAGTAGAGGCCTTTATATTTATCAATTAAGCTATGGCAGCCAGATTGTGCATCAATTCTGGTGTCCTCACAGTCTCTCTCGGGTCTTTGAGTTGGTTTAGCTGCAGCTTCCGCAGCTTGAGTGAAAGGAAATCCATTTCCTCAGGAAGGGTCATAAACGCAAAGCAAGTGCTCAGAGCAGGAGAAGGAAACCTCTATTTGTCACTAGGAATCCCTCTAGATTATAAAAAACAGACCCTCATAAGGCCTTAAACTAACATGAGACTATTTTTGACAGAGTCTTGCCCATTCATGATAAAATTCTTTGTTTTTAAATTATGCTAACACTGTTTAAAAAAGAAAGAAAAACTACTCCAAAGCACCAGATATTGTGTTTATGGAAAATTTCATAGGACTTCATAAGCCATAGTCTAAACTTGCAATGTATGCAGCTCTTCAAAGCAGTTGGATTTTTTGGCTGCAATCACTCCATTTAAAATATTCATAGTAGCTTACAAAAGGTTATTTCAAATGAATAGCATATAACTTTGTCCCAGAGTCTCTGCTAGAGGCCTACCGTGGCTTGTTTTACTCACTATATATGATGATCACTCTAACTTTTGAGTAAAATTCCAGACCTAGCTGCAGAGAAATAAATGATGACAATTTCTGTATAGCATGTCTCTCTCGCATTTGTGACTGTTGCCTTTTATTATACTAAATTACAATTTTGGAATGCACAGTTTTCCCTGGAATTTTGTGTTAATGACAGCTAACATTGGGGTGTTATCTTTTCTGTGTGTTTTTCCTCTCCCCGAATTAGGATTTACCTTGTTTGATGTAGGCAATAGAGTCTCTCTCACTGATAGATGCAGTAATGCCTGATGTGGTACAAACAAGACAACAGGCCTACAGAGATAAACTTGCACAACAACAGGCAGCAGCTGCTGCTGCTGCAGCTGCAGCTAACCAACAGGGCTCTGCAAAAAATGGAGAAAATACTGCAAACGGCGAGGAGAATGGAGCGCACACTATAGCAAGTAAGTTGAGGCAGAAAAAGATCTCCACCTATGTACACAATTGTGTGGCTATATCCTTGTTATATATTATAATAATAATGATACCTAGTTCTTAGATAATACTTTTCATCAGTAGATGCAGCCTCTTATTGTATCTGTAGTGTACCCCTCAGATAGTAAATGCATCCATCAGATAAACGGGCTTGTATCTGTAACCCCATGACTTGTGGAGAAGTTTATATGTGATACTTTAATAGTCAGTTTCTCTACAGTGTGTAGGGATGGAGACTTATAAACTCTGGGCCATCAATACTGTAGGCCAGATTCTCATTTCCAGCCTAGCTCCTTTGTGCCACTGGGGATTATTGCTGTAACTTTCCATCTGAGAATTCCCCCCAGGGTATGGGAGCTCTCAGCTTGAATAAAGCCATCAGATGTGACTCCTCTGAAAACTGCTTCTCCCCACCCTCACCCCAGTACGGGGATAGGGAGCACGGAGGGACTAACTCCACTCCATCAATCCTCAATTAGTCTAAGTTAGAGTAGTGCCGAGGTTACTCTGACTCATACCAGTGCCAGCACAGGGTCAGACTGGCCTATTCAGTCAGGCACCTATAACCACTTTCCTGGTGGCCACACCAAGAAGATCGCAACTGCAAAGGAGAAGAATCCAGCCTTGCATGGAAATTGAATATAAATCACTTTGATACCAAAAGATGTGTCTATCTTCTTGCAACAGTACAGATCAGTTTTCTTGATTCATTATTCGAAATTATTTGACACAAGTTCTTGCAAATTTTATTTACTCACTGGTTTAGTGTGTGGCGCTGTGCTGTTTAGTTGTGATTAGTCATATAAATCATAGTTTTGGATAAGTTTACTCGTATAATCAGGTTCATAGTGTGAAAGCTCCCAGAATAGAAATGTAGCTTTCTGGAAAGGCTTGATTACATGAATGTTTTAGTGAAAAAGAATGCAATCAGGCACAAGAGCAGCCAAAGAAAATTTTGACTGAATATTCACTTAATCTTATGCATTATTTGCCCAGCTTTACAGTTGCATTGTATTAGTTTCTTTAATTTATTATCTACAATAAATGATCTGGAAAAACAAACTGCCTCCATAAATTTTATAAATGTCAAAACTCCATAGTAATATTTCCTTGTTAACTGTGAGTTATAACCTCAAGCTTTAGAACTATTCTACTAAGCTAGTGTAAAATATGATATACCAGCAACCCCTACTGGCTGGAACACCAAATCTTATTGATATGATTCTGTTCAATCAGTACAGTTTTTATATGATGCTGTAATGGCTTCTTCTCTTCTCTCACACACAAGCACTGACACACACGCCGCTAAAACCCTTTACTATTAAATTTAAGCAGTGTATGTACAGTGTTTTGTTATACAGTGACTGCCATGGATAAATGTGGAGCAGTTTAATGTTTACCACTCTTGATATTCATCTTGGTTTTCTCTAAGAAGACTCTCTTGATGTGAAATAATATTTTTAAAAATAGAGCAGTATTGGTGGTAGCTGGCAATAAAGCTGTTTTTTAATGATGAATTACCCGGAATATATTTTACAGAACAATGAGGATTCAGTATACCTTCCACATGGAAAAGCAACATGTAATCATAATTTGATACCAGCTGTCAATATAAGATAAAAATCTCAGTTATCAGTGTACCATGTATCAAGAAAACCAAATGTCTGCCTGTTAATTAAAATAGTTTTTAGAAGTGAAGGGGCTGAAATGTTGATTTCACACTCATTTATAGCCATTAATTTAAAGTTAAAATGCAGAAGTTTGCTATTTCATGTACAGTACAGGCAATTGATTTCACATTCATAAGATAGAAATCAGGTACTAAATGGATGAATAAAAGAGAGTATAAGGCCTGACAAATAGCGAGAGTATGGTTTTTTAAATACAATTTTTACAGTGATTTTCACAAGTGGTTATTAACTTGGCTTCAGTTTTGGGTGCCCAGTGTGAGACACGTTAAGGAGGCTTAAGGGAGGCTTTTGGTGCTTTTTGTAATTCACGTCCCTTTAAGGTTTCTCAGATTGGATATCTGAATCTGAAATCACTGTTACATTCAAAAATCTTAGCCATAGGTTCTGTGAATTTACCTTTCCGAATAAACCTACCAGTTAATATTCAGCAGATGAAATACATTACCCAAGCTGTAAAAATCCAAACTCTCTTCTGTTGTTTTCCATAATTCAGATAATCATACGGAGATGATGGAAGTGATGGAGATGTCCGAAATCCCTCCTAACAAAGCAGTGGTGCTGCGTGGTCATGAATCTGAAGTATTCATCTGCGCCTGGAACCCTGTTAGCGACCTTCTGGCCTCAGGTATGTTTTCACAAAAGGAACAAAAATTGCAGTTCTCATTGCAACTGGGTTATTCATAGACTTTGCAGAACAACGATACGCTATGCCCCATAAACAGTATCTCTTCTGCCACTGTCTTGAAGTTCCTGACATTAGAACTTTTTACCCTAGGAACAATTTTCCGTGCAAGGTATGAGCGCTTTGTCAGCATCCAGCTGCTAGATTTTCAGTGTACTCAGTGCGGGTGAACTTTAAATATTAGGGATATATGGCTTCCTTTCCCCCTCTCCAGCTATACAGGGGAAGGCCAGTTAGTCAGATGCATAGCTGAGTTGACAGCATCCCCCAGATTTCGAGCAAGCAGTCAACTCCTTGATAGTTATATCTCTATATAAGCAGAGTTGGTTTTCCATCAGCAGTGAAAACAATGGCCTTGCATTGCAAGGGTGAGAAATACAGCAAGGACACTCAGGGCAAATATAAGACAGCTGAGATGGAGGATAAAAGCTGGAGACTCTCCAGCTGAGATCAGGACTGTTGCAAGTATGCCAACGCACTATGAGACCTTGAAGAAGGCACTGACTCTTGCTGCGTCTCATCTGTAAGATGGAATAGTAATACTTTTCCCACTTCACGTGAATGTTGTGACAATTAAATCATTTAATGTTCAGAGCGCTCTGTATGTACTTGTAAATCTATTTACTTTGTACTAAAGACCAGTAGTGGTTGGATTTTTGTCTAATAATCTTGAACAGACCAGTTTACCTGAATCATTATCTCCCTTAGAAATTCAGTTATAGTTTCCAGTACTTGAGATATGTGTAATAATTTAGATATTCTGATGCTAATTTGTAGGGGATTGAGAAGATAACAATGTTAGGATTTGTTTGGGCTAACTTACACACATCTTACAGATCTTCTCTATCAGGAAGGGAAAGCCTACAGAATAAAATTCTGACTGAAACAAACGTGTATATGAAGCGAGAATGCTCCTATGAGTCTGATCACACCAGACTATTATAACTGTCCCTGGAGTGCTCTAACTGGGACCTGCTCTCAGATCTACTGACTTTTTTTTAACACTGATGTGTTTTTGAATGTTTTATGGAAATATATAACATATACATTTTGAAAATTCAGTTTCTAAAGAGGAGACCACACTAGTATGTCCATGCTTGTTGAAAAGGACACTGTCTTTTCTGTTATGAATTAATTTGAATGTATATTTTGAGTGCTTAGATCTGGAGATTCACAGCACGGATATGGAACCTCAGTGAAAACAGCACTAGTGGCTCCACGCAGTTGGTTCTTCCGACATTGTATACGAGAAGGTGGCAAGATGTACCAAGCAACAAAGATGTGACATCCTGGATTGGAATGTAAGTGGAAATTATAAGTGCTTGAATAACCTGAAGAAAAAAATGCAATTTTGCACAGTCAGATGCTAAGGGGTACATCTGCACTGGGACTGAGATTCCATTTCCAATTTGGATAGATGAATGCAGTACTAGCTTATTCAGCTAACATCTGCTAAAAATGGCAGCACAGCTGCAGTGTGACAAACTAACCACCCGTACCTAGAGTCTGAGGGCTTGTCTGTACATATAGCACATCGCACAACTGCAGTGGTTAGTGAAAGATGCTGTCTAGGCCAACGGGAGAGCTTCTCCTGCCAACAGAGATACTCCACCTCCACAACAGGCAATTGCATGTCAACGGGAGAATGTCATCGACATAGTGCTGTCTACACCTGAGTTCAATTGGTATAACTGGCCTCGCCAGGGGATGTGGATTTTCTGCACCCCTGAGAGATACAGATATACTGACGTAAGTCTGCAGTGTGGACCAAGCCGCAGTTAGCACTGGCAGCTAACTTACCCAGGCCACCACAACTACACTGTGCTACTGTTAGCACATTAGCTTGATCATCTATCCAAGCTGGAAATTACACCTCTGGTTGCAGCATGAACATACCCTAAATGGCAAGGGCTTTGCATCTTCTGTTATTGCTGTTAAGTGCTTCTATTTTAGAGTCATATCAGAATTATATTTTCATTTTATCGTATGCACTCCTCTTAATATACTGCAGGTTCTGGACTAAATAGCATGACCCTTATGCAAAACATTTTCTATCTGACAGTTTGCTCTGTGCCCTTAGGTTTGAATTGTATAATAATGTAATAACTTTTTGCTGACAGAGTGAAGTACGCTTCTAGCAACTGGGTCGTATGATGGATTTGCAAGAATATGGACTAAAGGATGGTATCGAAATGCTTTACATTTCCATTAGATTTTTCTGCATAGGGCCTCCACACATATTTCTCTCAGTTCTAGAATGTAATAATTTCAATGTAAATTTTCAGGTAATCTTGCCAGCACCTTAGGGCAACATAAAGGACCTATTTGCATTAAAATGGAACAAGAAGGAACTTCATTTTAAGTTCCGGAGTGGACAAGGGGAGATAATTATTGGCTAAATAAATTATTTATTTCATGATTTAATTATGCGTAACAAACACTAAAATAAGAATTTGGTAAACACGTAGAAGATATAAGATCATAGAAAGTATGGATTTATAAAGAACCAGTTGTGCTAGATAAACTTGATCATGTGATGTAGAGTTGGGAAACTAGTTGATTTGAATGCAGTGGATAAGTGGGCCTGGTTCTCTTCGTTATAACAATGTAGTCAAAAGTAACTCCCTGAAATCAGTGGCATAAAACTAGTGTATCTAGGATTTATTTTCTGAGGTACAGTATCTCGAAAAATGGAAGAACGAAAAATGGCAATGTATCTAAATGTGGGGAAGTGGCCAGTGCAGTGCAGTGCAGTGGCAATCATTGCTGAATCAGGTTTAGACCACATCTTTAAGAAAAATAAAGGAAGAGGTAAAGCTGTTTCTGAAAACCTCTCATTCAGACAGTAGTGAGAACAGGGAGGTATTGAAGAGTAACAGCATAAAGGATTGAGAGGGATTGTTTAGGATTTTCTGGGCTTATAACTCAGAGCGGTGGTACAAAATGTGCAAAGGTAAACGCAGGCTTTGCTGTCAGGAAAAATTTAATTAGATCCAGTTTGATTGTGATGATATCCCAAAAGAGGAGGTAGAAGCCTCATTGCTTCAATCATTTAAAACTCAACTGGAGAATACAATTGAAATATAGTGTCAGAAAATATTCTATATTATCTGAGAGATGAAAAAGTTCGCAGAATACATGACCTAACTTCTGTAAGAAAATATCAGGTCTGTTCATGCTTCCATTGAAGTGCAGTAACAAAATCCTCACTAACTTCTGTCACAGTAGAATCAGACCCATAGGATAGGATATAATATAATTATTTTTAAAATATGTTTATTTTGCCGTAATAGTTGACTTACTCATATGAAATATTTGTATAGCAGAAAGATGCCAGAGTATTAGCAAACTGCTCAAAGAGAGTTTAAGAAGGTAACAGAAATAATTTAGTAGCTGAAAAGTTGATTTAGAGAATAGATTTAAAAGCTAGAAATATGTATAGTTCTTCTAAGTGTCAGTAACAGAGAGCACATAATGGCCATACAAAATTTGAAGTTAAAGGAATTATTTAGGATAAGACAAAAAGGTATAATTATGAGTAATGTGATTACGTTAAAAGAGGGAAAAAATTAAGATGCAGTCAGGAACTGCTTGCTTCCTGGCAATTAAAATATATTAGGGTAGTCTTTGAAAGGAAGTGGTAGAAGACCCATTGTTTGGGACGTGTGAAACTAGACTTGATAAAACACTAGAAAGTGTACAATAGTGACCAATCCTGGCCAGCAGGAAGATGGGTGTAGAGGACCTAATAGACATTAATGATGGAAAAGGCCTATGATTTGTTAGCAGTTTTACAAGTTTGTTTATTTTTCAACTCAGACCACAATTATTTGGGATGCCCATACTGGAGAAGCCAAGCAGCAGTTTCCCTTTCATTCTGGTGAGTACTTCTCTGGAGGTGACAGCTCAGATTGGTCAAAAACAGAATAAAAAGTTTTAAAATGTTAACGTGCTGAGCTTTTTCAAATCTAATATACCTATTTATAGCTTTTTAATTTGGATCTGACAGCACAGAAACTGTCCTAGTAATATCCCTTTGAAAAACCAATTTTGTGTGTGTCTGCTACCGTCATTGATAACCTGTATTTCAGTCTGTTATGTTGTATGTGGGGAAAAACTATAATAGACATGTATTATTGTAAACTGGCATGTCCCTCTTGCTAAATGAAACATTAATGAAAACTAACTTTCGTATCATTTGTGTGAGTGTATTTAAGAACTTACCCAAAATTAAGATCTGTTTGTGTTTTATATCTTCGTGATGATCCAGAATTAAAATAGATTTATTTAAAAATCAAAACAGACAAGTCCATTTCATTATTTCTTTTACCCCTGGTGGCTTGGGAGATGGAGCAGAGGAAGCAAAGTGTATGGCATTTGGTGCCTGTTCCAAACTCCCTCATGTTCCCACCTTTTTGACTCCCTTAACTTCATGGACTTAATGGCATGGCAACAACTAGAGGGGTCACTACTAAATAATGTAAAGCATTCATGGCTACTTGGAAGGAGCTGGGAGTAGTATTTGCAATGAGCTTCCAGCTCCTGCCAGCTGGGGTGCAAGGACCATGATTGTCTCAAATTTGGATCAGTTCATAGTGGCTTATTGTGCTATTAGACATCAATGTGTGTCTTGTCTTCTGTAGAGTTGTTTCATTTCAGATATGTTCCCTGTTTTGATTCTTTCCTATTAAACTTAATTTCATGTGTCTACATTAAACTGCATTTGCTGGTCTACATTTCCCACTGCTCTAACATATTTAAAACCCTTTGTTAATTCTTCAACTTGATTTAGTCACTCCCTGTTGGCATTTGTTCCAAGTTACAAGGCTGATGCACTGACAGACTCACAAATCAAACCTTTCCAAGGTACATATTAACTTAAATATCTCTCCTTATTTTCTAGCACCAGCGCTAGATGTTGACTGGCAGAGTAACAACACATTTGCTTCTTGCAGCACAGACATGTGTATTCATGTCTGTAAATTAGGACAAGATAGACCTATCAAAACCTTCCAGGGTCACACAGTAAGTAGTGACTTGGTTTCTATATACTGAATGAAGTTTTAAAATCTCCTTATTACTTAATTTGTTGGAAAATGTGTGTTTGCTATTTGATAGTATCAGTATATTCTTCTTCGAGTGATTGCTCATATCCATTCCAGGTAGGTGTGCGCGCTGTGCGTGCACGTTCGCCGGAAACTTTTTTACCCTAGCAACTCCAGTGGGCCGGCAGGTCGCCCCTTAGAGTGGCGCCACTATGGCACTTGATTGTACCCCTGCCAGCCCGCCCGCTCCTCGGTTCCTTCTTACCGCCGTGTCGGTTGCTGGAACTGTGGAGTGCAGCTTGCTGTCCTCCACGTACCTAGCTCTCTTGTACACTGTTCGTAGTCGTAGTTGTAAATAGTTTATAGCAGTTTAAAGTAGTATATTAGTCAGTTGTTTATTGTATATAGTTGTATAACTTGTTCGCGGGTGGGCCGTTGCCCTTCCCGGCACCGGGCTCATGCCTGGTTCGCCGGGCTTCAAGCACCGGACTGCGCCGGCACTGGCAAGACTCCCCAGCACCGTCCATCCCCGGCACCGGGAGCAGATCCAAGACCCTCGACGTCTGCAACACCATCTAGGCAGGCTTGAGTGGAATGCCCGGCACCTACCTTGGCCGCAGCACCGCCTGCAGGGCTGCTGTTGACTCCGGCTCCGGAAGGTCTGTCGAGTCCAGCCCCTCCTAGCTCCTCCTTGAGATCAGGGGTCGAGCTGTTAGTCCCATCTACGCCGGAGACCTTTGCCTTGGCACGGGACTTGATAGCGCTCACGGAGCCATCGCAGCTTCAAACCACGGCACCCCCAGGACGGGTAACCTCCAGAGGCAAAACCGATGCTGAGAGCGCTGTCTCCGGAGTCCAGGCACCGATCGCCCCGGAGACGTGAACGCTCGCGCTCAGGGCGCCGCTTGCAGTCCCGGCACTGTTCTCCTCGGCGGTACCGGTCGCACTTGCGGCGCCGATCAGCATCTGCACGGTCCCGGTCTGGCTCCTCTTACCACCGGCACCGAGACTCTAGGAGCCGTTCACCTCGGCGTTCAGCTCCTTGGTCGACCTCCCGGCACCGAGCCGGTGGTAGGTCCCGATCCCGGTCGACCTCCCGGCACCGCGTCAGTGGCAGGTCCCGGTCCCCACTGCCATCCCGGCACCGCGCTGAACAAAGATCGCAGTCCCCGCTCTCGGCACCGACCTCGAGGCAGATCCGGATCCCGGCACCGATTACCACGCCGTTCCCGGTCCCGATCCCAGCACCGGTACGGCTCGTGGTACCGATCCTCGGCACCGAGGAGATCGTCGGCGTCGGCATATAGAGAGGTCTATCAAACTGGCTCAGCGCCTCCGTGGCCTTCAAGGGAACCATCCGTGTCCTCTCAGGCAGAGAGCGCCTATACGCTGGCCAGGACAGACACTCGGCCTGTTTCAGGACCCTCCACCTCAGGAACGAGGGCCTCAACAGTGGGGGTTTTGGACCCCATGGGCGTACCGCCAAGCCCAGGGTCTGCAACATATCACTCCCCGCCCTGCGGCGGAACGCAGGCTACCAGAGGCAACAGTGTCTAGACCCCCTCCCTCCCCGGAAGCAGAAGACAGGTTCAGCCACCAGGACCCAGAGCTCCCTCCAGTGACGGAGGTGCAGCTCCAGACAGAACCCCCCGTGGACGCTCTGTTGCCAGGGGTTTCCTCGTCGTCTTTCCCTGATGAGGCAGTGACGGGTACCTCGTCCTCCAGCCCTCCCCCTCTAGATCTTAGGGCACACCAGGACCTCCTCTGACGCGTGGCGCAAAACCTGGACATTCAAGCAGAGGAGGTCTCTGAAATCGAGGACCCTGTGGTGAGCATCCTCTCCGCCGATGCGCCCACCAGAGTGGCCCTGCCTTTCATCAAGACTATTCAGCCAACGCCGCTACTATCTGGCAGTCACCGGCCTCCATCCCTCTGACCGCTCGAGGAGTGGAAAGGAAGTACAGGCCCCTCAAAGGGCTATGAATACCTGCACGTTCACCCGACAACCCTGCTCCCTTGTGGTCCAGTCGGTGAACGACAGGGAGCGCCATGGTCAAGAGGCCCCGGCGCCCAAGTCTAAGGAGGCGAGGCGGATGGACCTCCTGGGCCGCAAGGTCTATTCAGCGGGGGCGCTACAGCTCAGGGTCTCGAACCAGCAGGCCCTCCTTAGCCGCTACTCCTTTAACTCTTGGGTAGCGGTGGGAAAATTTGCAGAGCTGTTACCGCAGGACACCCGTCAGGAGTTTATCACCATTCTGGATGAGGGCAAAAAGGTAGCGAGGACCTCGCTACAAGCCTCCTTAGATGCTGCGGACTCGGCCGCTCGGACCCTTGCCTCGGGGCTTACGATGCGCCGCATTTCCTGGCTTCAGGTCTCTGGCCTTCCGCCAGAGCTCCAGCATACTATCCAGGACCTCCCCTTTGAAGACCAAGGCCTGTTTTCTGCTAAGACAGACCCCAGACTAAAGGACCTTAAGACAATAGGGTCATAATACGGTCTTTGGGGATGCATACGCCTGCGACACAGTGCAGGCCATTCCGGCAGCAGAACCAACAACAGCAGCGTCGGCCGTATCCTCAGTTCCGTCCGCGGCAGGACCTCACTAGGCACTGCGGCAGGAACAACCGACGCAGACAGTTGGGTGGCCAAACGGGGCAAAACCAAGGCTCCGCCAAGGCCCTCCTGGACCCAAGCCTTCATTTGAAGGTGCGCCCGAGGGCGCAGTACCAGTTTCCCCTCCGGATCCTCCCGCAGTTTTCCAACCGTCTTTCATTTTTCCTCCCGGCGTGGACCCAAATAACATCAGACTGTTGGGTCTTGCGCACTGTGCAGGCCGGTTATCGCCTGCAGTTTTCATCGCCCCCCCTCCCACCCACCATCCTCGTCCCTCTTCAGGGACCCCTCTCACGAGCATTCCTCCGTCAGGAGGTGCAGACGCTCCTCGTCAAGGGAGCCATAGAGGAGGTTCCAAAGAGCGAGAAGGGCAAGGGGTTTTTATTCCCGCTACTTTCTAATCCCCAAGTCCAAGGGGGGCTCAAGGCCTATCCTCGACCTGCGGGAACTCAACAAGTATATGGTAAAGTTGAAGTTCTGTATGGTATCCCTTGGAACCATCATCCATCCCGGATCCCGGAGACTGGTACGCCGCCCTCGACATGCAGGACGCTTACTTCCATATCGCCATATCCCCCCAGCACAGGCGTTTCCTCCGCTTTGTGGTCAACCGCCAACATTATCAATTTGTGGTCCTCCCGTTTGGCCTCTCTACGGGCCTGAGGGTGTTCACGAAATGCATAGCAGTCGTCGTCGCATACCTTCGGCGCGGCCGCATTCACGTGTTCCCCTACCTCGCGACTGGCTGATCCGGGGCACATCGGAGCTGCAGTTCCGTGACCACGTCCGCAGGGATCAGCAGCCTCTTTGCTGCCCTAGGCCTCGTGATCAACGTGGACAAGTCTACTCTGCTCCCCACGCAGAGGACAGAGTTCATTGGGGCCGTTCTGGACTCTACCCTAGCCAGGGCCTTGCTACCCTTGCCCAGGTTCCAGTTGCTGTCGCCATCATTCTGCGCTTGCAGGCGGCCCCGCTGAACCTCTTTAGAACATGTCTGGCCCTCCTGGGACATATGGTGGCCTGTACGTTCGTGACAGCGTATGCCCGACTCCGCATGAGCCTCTTCAATCTTGGCTCATCGCGCAGTACTGGCCGGCCAGAAATTCGTTGGACACAGTTGTCACTGTCCCCAAAGGGTACTGGACTCCCTTCGGTGGTGGCTGGAACCAGTCCGTAGTCTGTGCGGGACTCCCGTTCCATCCGCCCCAGCCCTCAGCATCCCTGACTATGAACGCCTCAGATCTGGGCTGGGGGGCGCACTGCGGCGCCCGAGAACTCAGGGCCTGTGACCCCCTCAGAGCTGGACCTCCACATCAACATACGGGAGTTGAGAGCGGTCCGTCTTGCTTGTCAAGCGTTCGTCCATCACCTTCAAGGTCGTTGTGTCGCGGTGTTCACCGACAACATGACGACCATGTTCTACATCAACAAGCAGGGCGGCACCAGGTCCTCTCCCCTATGTCTCGAGGCGATGCGTCTCTGGGAGTTTTGTATAGCCCATGCCGTTCACCTTTCCGCCTCCTGTCTCCCGGGAGTACGAAACACTCTAGCGGATCGACTGAGCAGGTCCTTCCGCTCGCACGAGTGGTCCCTCCGCCCAGACGTCGCCCTCTCACTCTTCCAGAGGTGGGGTTGTCCCCGGATGGACCTCTTCGCATCCGGGGAGAACAGGAAATGTCGAACATTCTGCTCCTTTCAGGGTCGGGAGCCTGGGTCTATAGCGGATGCCTTCCTGATCCCATGGGCGACCCACCTGTTTTACGCGTTCCCTCCCGTTCCGCTGATAAACAGGGTCCTCCTCAAGGTGCGCAGAGACAGAGCTCGTGTGATTCTGATAGCTCCAGCGTGGGCCAGACAACACTGGACCCTGTGTTGCTGGACCTCTCAGTAGCCAACCCAGTTGCCCTGCCCCTTCATCTGGACCTGATCACCCAGGACCACGGCAGGCTCTGTCACCCGGACCTTCGGTCTCTGCACCTTACGGCATGGCTCCTGCATGGTTGACAGGCTCCGAGTTACACTGCTCTACCCTGGTTCGGGCGGTTCTCCTGGGCAGTAGAAAGCCTTCCACCAGGGCTACTTACTCGGCTAAGTGGAAGCGTTCTCCTGTTGGTGTTCGGAGAAAGGTCTTCTCCCTATGGAGATTCCCATCACCACTATTCTGGACTACATCTGGTCCCTCAAGGCCCAGGGTCTGGCGTTGTCGTCCCTTTGGGTTCACCTAGCGGCTATCTCCACGTTTCATCCTGGAGGGGACGGACGTTCCGTCTTCTCCCACCCTATGGTGGCGAGATTCCTGAAGGGACTGGAACGTCTCTATCCACAGATCCGCCCGCCTGCCCCTTCATGGGATCTCAACCTGGTCCTAACTCGGCTCATGAGTCCTCCATTTGAGCCGTTAGCTACTTGCTCCCTGCTCTATCTCTCATGGAAGACCGCCTTCCTAGTGGCCATCACCTCAGCTAGACGGGTGTCGGAACTACGGGCCCTCACAGTAGATCCCCCGTATACAGTCTTCCATAAAGACAAGGTGCAGCTGAGACCACACCCTGCCTTTCTTCCCAAGGTGGTCTCAGCTTTCCACATTAACCAAGAGATCTTCCTCCCCATCTTTTCCCCAAAGCCCCATTCATCCCGCAGGGAGCAACAGCTCCACTCGCTAGATGTCCATCGGGCGCTAGCATTTTATGTGGACAGGACCAAACCATTCCGCAAGTCCCCCCAGTTATTCGTGGCGGTAGCGGACCAGGTCAAGGGACTACCGATTTCCTCGCAGAGGATATCTTCCTGGGTTACCTCCTGTATCAGGACCTGTTATGACCTGGCCCACGTTCCGACGGGCCATGTGACTGCTCACTCCACCAGAGCACAGGCGTCATCGCTGGCTTTCCTTGCCCGCGTGCCGATCCAAGACATTTGTAGGGCGGCGACCTGGTCATCGGTCCACACATTCGCTTCCCATTACGCCCTGGTTCAGCAGTCCAGAGATGATGCGGCCTTTGGCTCTGCAGTGCTCCAGGCCGCGACTTCTCACTCCGACACCACCGCCTAGGTAAGGCTTGGGATTCACCTACCTGGAATGGATATGAGCAATCACTCGAAGAAGAAAAGACGGTTACTCACCTTGTAACTGGTGTTCTTCGAGATGTGTTGCTCATATCCATTCCATACCCACCCTCCTTCCCCACTGTCGGAGTAGCCGGCAAGAAGGAACTGAGGAGCGGGCAGGCCGGCAGGGGTATATATCAAGTGCCATAGTGGCGCCACTCTAGGGGGCGACCTGCCGGCCCACTGGAGTTGCTAGGGTAACAAAGTTTCCGGCGAACGTGCACGCGCGGCGCGCACACCTACCTGGAATGGATATGAGCAACACATCTTGAAGAATACCAGTTACAAGGTGAGTAATCGTCTTTTATTAGTAGTATTAATCAGAGATGGGGGCTGTATTGTGCCAGGTACTATATGCATATATAACATCCAACCAGTCCTTGGCAAGAGACAATAGGTAGATACCACAAACAGGGTAGGATGCACAAGGTAACAGTGAATCATTTATGATTAGAGTAATCAGCAGCCACAGCACACCAGCTGCCTTACCATTGTCAAGTGATTTTGAAGTTCCCCTATGCTGTGGTGCTTAACAGAAAGATTTGAAGGAGAGTAAAAAGGTGGCTTTGAGATGCACCCATGCAGAAGAAGGCACAAAGGTGCTTTGGGAAAATTTTGACTATTGGGCAATAAGGGTTGGTATGGTTGGTGGAGTAGAAATGGGAGTTGATAGTATTTTGAAATGTAACTGTACAAGTACTCCTGTGTACTGTCTAACTTTATTTTTGTAAGCTGTGGTTTATAATGGAAACAAAGACTTCAACTTTATTTTCATTATTCAATTTTAGAATGAAGTAAATGCAATCAAATGGGATCCTACTGGTAATCTTCTGGCATCCTGTTCTGATGACATGACTTTAAAGGTAACTGCAATTTTGGGCAATAGTACCATTTTATAGTTATTGTACACTGCAACCTCTGTGTTTGTTTGTAGAGATCTACCATGTGCACTACTAGCCTTATTGTTTGGCAGTTCAGTAATTTTAATGTCATTATTTTATTCTTTAACATTTTTCCTTTTTTAAAAAACCTGACACAGACATTCCTAAAATATCTCTATTTGTTAACGACAGTCTTTCATCCAAAGGGCCCAGCCCTGTGAATTTATGCATTGACTTCATGGGAATTTGAGTATAATTTACTATACACATGTAGCGGTTTACAGGATCGGGCCCATTAATAATTGTGCTATCACTTACACTTGTAGTTATAGAGAGATTGCTCAGTCTTGCTCAAAGAGAAATGTTACAATCAGTGTAGTGTATGGTTTATGTAGGACCAGACTATAGTTAGCTGCTGTGCTGGCTTTTTTCAGAGCTGTCTTAGTATTACTGGTAGTACGCCACTACTCGATATAATGCCACCCGATATAACATGAATTTGGATATAACGTGGTAAAGCAGTGCTTGGGGGGGGGCTGCGCACGCCGGTGGATCAAAGCAAGTTCAGTATAACATGATTTCACCTATAACGCAGTAAGATTTTTTGACTCCCAAGGACAGCGTTATATCGAGTAGAGGTGTACTATCATAGCACCTAGAACTCCAGGTATGGACCAGGCCCTCATTGTGCAAGGTGCTGCACAAATACAGAACAGAAAGGCAGCCCCTGTCCAAAGAGCTTTGCCATTTAAGTATTAGGCAAGCGATAACAGATAGAGTGATGGGGAAGTACAAGGAAACAAGGAGTCATGACAGGCAGTGGTTTCAGCCTGTCCTTCATTAGGTTTTTCTGTAGGAACCATGGCAGAGGAAAGTTTTAAGGAGGCATTTGAAGGACGATGATAAGTTAGTTTTGCGGATGTTTACAGAGACCTTCTCCCATGCACATGGGGCAATGTGGGAAAATGCATAAAGGTGTTTGACTGAGAATTTAACAAGTGAGCAGTAGCGTCTTTCGTCATGCAACCTGTCTGCCTGCCATGCAAGTACCTGTAAATGGGTCTAAAGAAACATTCTCAACATGATCACGTTTACCATATTAGTTGCTACACAGTTTCCCTGAAAGATTGTCTGCAGTCCTCTGGCCTTGCTGACTCAGCAGGACTCCTTGTTATGCACATGAATAATTTACAGCCGCATGACACCTTACAATACAGCTTGTTTAACTGGGGGAAACTATGGAAATAGATTAGCATGAAGGGTCTGCCATTGCATTAGGAGTCCAAGCTTAGATCCCACAGTGGTAGGTACCTTAGAAAAACTGAAGATGGACTTGAATTGACTTGAATGCCTCGACCATTCTCATTTTAGAGTTGATACTTTCCAGTATCATTTCATTTACTCACCTCATTATGTTAAGCTAGTGGCAGGTGTTTTACATTCTGCTATTACATTCCATACACTTGGCAATACTTTGGAACATCAGGTCTTTTGTACCTAAGTATTGTGACAGACCCAGACCAGTGGGGTACAGGAGTTTGGTAGAGGACAAATATACTGGTCACTGGATGAGTAGTTTTCTGTTCCGTGAGTGACCAGAGCAGAGGCTGCACTAGAGTAATCAGGAACCTGCTAGAATCAATTAAGGCAGACAGGCTGACTAAATCACCTGCAGCCAATCAAGGCAGGCTAATCAGGGCACCTGGGTTTAAAAAGGAGCTCACTCCAGTCAGGTGAGGAGGAGCCAGAGGAGAGGAATGTTCGTGTGAGGAGCTGGGAGCAAGAGGCACAAGGAGCTGAGAGTGAGAGGCTGTGCTGCTGGAGGACTAAGGAGTACAAGCTTTATCAGGCACCAGGAGGGAAGGTCCTGTGGTGAGGATAAAGAAGGTGTTTGGAGGAGGCCATGGGGAAGTAGCCCAGGGAGTTGTACCTGTCATGCAGCTGTTACAAGAGGCACTATAGACAGCTGCAATCCACAGGGCCCTGGGCTGGAACCAGGAGTAGAGGGCGGGTCTGGGTTCCCCGCAAACCTCCCAACTCCTGATCACACAGGAGGAGTTGATCCAGACTGTGGGGAAGATCACTGAGGTGAGCAAATCTGCCAATAAGCGCAGGACCCATCAAGGTAGAGGAGGAACTTTGTCACAGTATTTGAGAGTGGGCACCACCATTCTTCAGTTTCCCTGAAGGACAGGTTAAGATACCCTTCCTTACATTGAATAATATCTTACTTTACAAGGAATCCCCCTGAAGTCAGTAGAACTATTTATGGAGTTAAGATGTAGCTAAACCAGAGTCAGAGTATGAGAACCTGGCATTTAATGTTGTCTTACATTTGTTAATACAGAGGTCACAGTCCCTTCAGATTCTCTCTAAATACACTTTGACCATTATGGCTCTAATTGTGATATAACTGGGATTTTGGATGTACTCTTACAACACATCAGTGCTTTTTCTTTTACTAAGACTTTATATAACAGAAATATGCAAATAGATACTGCAAATGTTTCAAACCAGGAAAACTCTGTTGTTTATATTTTATTTATTTATTAAAAGGGCCTAGTGTACTCTGCAGCTCTTTCTCGATGTAGAGCCTTTCACCTCCAGGTTGCTGCTTCACATTTAAACCAGACTGACAGCAATCTCTTCGTTTCACCATTTCACAAGCTGTTTGATGTTTCGTGGTCTTCCACTGTAGTTACTATTGGATAGATATCCACATCATTAAACCCCCCCACCCCCTTTCCATTGCAGTTAGCACACTCCTTGGCCTTTCCCAAGGAGTGAATGTGGAAGAAGATTGAACTACTCATGTTTAGAGGTTTTGTTTCCAGGTTATGTTTGAGCCACCTGGATATGGTGGTAAGGGGAGCCTTGGACTGATGATGCCAATGTGTTTTCAAACCAGTGAATAAAATGAAGACGAAGGTGTTTGACTTGGTAGGGTAATATGACTTTACTTAGATTGGGCAGGGATCACCTTTTTGTTCTGCGTTTGTACAACACAATAGGATCCCAGACTTCTTTTTGAAGTCTCTAGGGTTCTTCATACAGAAACTTTTACTGGTGCTGAATGTTCTTCACAATGAGGGAAAAGGAACTAGATTTTATGTTTAGATCCAGCCATTTTAAATCAGAAATATAGTTAAATCTTTCCCCTCCCGGTTCCCGCTGTCATTAAAGTGATTCTGATTCAGGAAAGCATCTTAACTTTAAACACATGTTTAAGTGCTGGCCGTAACAGAGATGGACTTAGGAGTATGTTTAAATGCTTTCCCGAGTCACAGCTAAAGTGAGGCGAGCTAAAATTACACCAAATTAGATATCATTAAAGGAAAAAAATGCACTTGTACAAGTAATTTGAATGAATATCAAGTTTCAAATGTATGCAAAGCTTTATGAACGCTCCCAAACCTGTTTTTTGTAATGAAAACACAAACCCTTAAAAGAATACTTTGTTTTTGTTTCATTATTTGTGTGATGATAGCATGTAGAAGCCCTAGTCATGGATTGGGATCCTATTGTGTTGTACAAACGCAGAACAAAAAGGTGATCCCTGCCCAATCTAAGTAAAGTCATATTACCCTACCAAGTCAAACACCTTAACAGTTTTCCATTGTGCTTATATTATTCTGTTTGAAGAAGTATATTTCCCCAATATCCTTTTCTGCATCCTACCCTGGTAGCACAAAGTCTATTTAAAAACAAAGTTCAGTGATAACTGTGATAATCCATTCATACAACTTTGACACAAACACCACTATATGCATGCCGTATCTTAGCACATGTCCATTGACTTCAGTGGTCTTTGGATTGGATTCTCAATGAGCATGCATGCATTTGTTTAGGTAGGAAACATTGCATGTCACTCCTTTGTTTATTTTTTAACCCCATGCTGTACTGATAACCTTAAAGAAAACATACACCTGTCTCCACTCTAAAGCAACCAGCGATGGTGTATGATTTGGGTGACCTAAAAAGCTGTCAGTTGGGCCTTGTTAGCTGTGAGCAAGGAAGAGGGTGGGAGAATCCGTATGTTCTAGTGTAGTGTTTATGTTTAGGATATTAATCTGTTTTTTTCCTTTCATTTTTACCCTAGATTTGGAGTATGAAACAAGATAGTTGTGTCCATGATTTACAAGCACACAACAAAGAAATTTATACTATCAAATGGAGTCCTACAGGACCAGGAACAAACAATCCAAATGCCAATCTTATGTTAGCAAGGTAATATTTAATTCTTTTATCATACCAGTCAAGAAGCTGACAATTCCCCCTGCACCTACCCCTTTCCCCCTCCCTCCCCTTTTCTCCTTTTGTAAATGAATGTTAGCACTAAGTGAACCTCTACTTTAGGAGATACTCTGACATTAAAGGAGAGACTTTAACACCATCAAAGGAAAACAACTGAATAAAATTGAAATGTAATCCATTTGTTTTCCTTTGGCAGTGCATCCTTTGATTCTACTGTTAGGTTATGGGATGTAGACAGAGGAATTTGCATCCACACTTTAACAAAACATCAAGAACCTGTGTACAGTGTAGCTTTCAGCCCTGATGGCAGGTACTTGGCCAGTGGCTCTTTTGACAAATGTGTTCACATCTGGAATACACAGGTACATGCTGTTTTTATATGAACCAGTTTGTTTGATTTGTGTGTTTCAGACTTATTCAGTGAATCATATATTGTTCTAAGGCTGTTTCAGCTGCTGTAGCTTTGTATATTCAATATAAATATTAAATATAGTATGTGAAAGTAGCTTTCTTCAGTTCAAATGGGTCTTTTTGCAAATTTTTGACAAGGTAAAACTTAAAACTTAAAATATGACTTCTCTCTGTAAACCACAAACTAATTCTCACAGGCATATTTATTCAGTGTCACAGCTTCAGCATAAGGATTCAACACACACGCATACACTGGGTTCTGAAAAGTATAAATAGGTGACTTGTTCATACATAGTTACAGCTATTATCCAAAGCTGCTACAGTCAGTGATATATGATGTTGTTGCATGTGTTGGATCCAGTTCCAGAAGAGAATAGCTGTATATCCAGAAATTCTGAAAAGTAATTGCTGTTTTGCAAGGAGACCTTTGTACTAGGATATCCTGGTATACAGGATAACAGAGTTTCATAAATGTTTTAACATGATGCTTAAGTTGTATGTGAGATCTTACATGGATCACTTCCCCTGGGGAGAATTCACCCTTTAAAAGTAACAGGGAAGTTCTACATACCGTACAAACTCTACTTACTCGTGTGCATTTTATTATTCTAATTGCATATCTTTTTTCCCCCCCGTGTAGACAGGTGCTTTAGTTCACAGTTATCGGGGAACAGGAGGGATTTTTGAGGTTTGCTGGAATGCAGCAGGAGACAAAGTTGGAGCAAGTGCTTCAGATGGTTCAGTAAGTATAGTAGAACAATCTCCAACATTTCTTACACGTGTATATTTTTTTAGACAATCAGATGGGCTGGAGGACTATTGACTAAATGGAGAGAAATTGTGCTTATTCTAAGGAAGAATGAGTACAAATAGCCAGTTATCTAAAATTTTACCTATAAACAAGCTGCACTTGTTTTCCACTTAAATTAACATCTGAAATTAAGGCAAGGTTGGAAGTTGTCTCTCTTGGTCACAGGGGTTTTGGGAAGTGTAATCCATTTTGATTTGTCAAGTCCTTTAAAATTGTCAGATGCAAGTGTGAAATATTACGATTTTGAGCCAGGAGAGGCTATAAAACAACATGTACTATAGAAATATGTACATAATAACTGCTCTGTTCATTTCAGTGTGGAAGCTAGTTCTTGCTTGCAACCTTTTCATTTCAAGAGAACTGATCAGTGGGGGGGGGGCATTTTTTTTATATCTGATATGAATGAAGTATCATTTGAGTTGCTGTTGAGAATTTAAGTCAAGATATGAATTTCTGAGCACTCATTTGGTTACAGGTCCCTTTTATACAAGTAACGTTTTGCTTACATTGTTTGGAGTGCCCAGGAGATGAGCTTGTAAGTTCTAATAAAGCATGAATCTGCCCTTTCTTCCCTGTAGCAGTGTGACAGTGTGGCCTTCAGTTCTTTTGATGTCAGACTGCAACAACACCGCATTAAAAATATTCATGTGTGACTCTGCACAGCAGCCAGGCAAACAGTGACTTCTTAATCTCATGGGTTAATAAGAAAGGAGAGAGACAGGGGTCAAGCCCAACACAAATCAGAAATAAGAGCATTGGGTAAGAGCTATTATGGGCATGTACTCTGGGAGTTGGTAGCTTGAAGGAGTGCCATAAATAAGTAAGTGAGAGAAGCTAACCTGGTACCTTCACAGTCCAGAGACTCAAATGATCTGATAGCCCACATGCCAAAAAGTCTGCATGTTCCCTCCCCCCAGCTTCTGACACACATACATATAGATACAGAAGGAAAGAGCACAGCTGGGGAAAGGCAGGATTATCTCTTTGATACCAAGAAGTATTCCTTCAAACAATGAAGTCAAGTGGCTTCCAGTTAAATCTTTCTGGATGATAGAAAATGGTCCTTTCAGACCCTTTAAGAGGACATTTGATAAAGTAAATAAACTGAGAACAACTTTTGGGAAGGCCAAAATAGATTGGTTTGTTGTGGTTCAGAACAGAAAGTGGACAGCTCTCTTGAATATGAAAAGAAATGAAACCACATTGCAGAGACTTCATCTCAGTGAAAGGAAGTTTTCATATGGTCTGCATCATGTAAAAATGAGTAGCTGGCATTTTGGTATCTCTAGGAAGGTGTTGGAAGCCCTAAATTATCTGCTGGGAAAGCATAGGGATTTGTCCTCTACTTATCCTAAAGGGGAGATAATTAGAATATATTCATTCAAAATGTACAGATATCTCCCCATTAAGTTCATGTTTCATGTTTTAATTGAACATTTTAAAAAACTGTTATTTCTACTGTCTCTGGTGAGATTTGTTAGTAAAATGATATCTTTAAATCCACCCACAGCTTCCCCACTAATCCAGAGCTAGTTCTACCATAAACTGGGTAATAATGAAACAAATGATGAATGCAAATGTAGTTTACATGTGGTTTTCTTTTTCTGGTAGGGTAATCTCAATTTGTAGACCTGAAGGAACTCCAGGCTCTAGCAATTGATCCATCTTCTGATTAGATTATAATAGGAAACTGTGTACTATTATGTGTTCTTTTCTTGGCTGATCCAGTCTGTTCTAATATTTTCACTCTCCCACAATGGAGATTTAATGAGATCTTACAGTACTTCACAGACTGGCTCCAAATAGATTCCTTGGCTTTTAACTACCACATATTAAGCAAAACAATTCACAGTATCCTTTTTTGTTGGTTTTGTTTGTTTCCCATAACAAAAAAGAAACAGTTGAAGTTCCAATTAGGTCGTGTTTTGAATGACTGGGATATAACCATGTTAATCCCTTGGTTTTTTTTTAATCTGGAGAAGCAAAATCCATATGAAACCTCTCATTAACCATTGTGTTTCTTTACATGCTAATGAATTCTCCATGGGGCAAAAGAAATGCAGTAGTTCAATATCATTGTCATTTATGAGCAACTTTTGCTTTTGCATAGGAATGACCTGAGACCAGCTATTTTTGTCACAATATTCGATGAATCCCATGGCAGTGATTATTATATATCTTAGCAAAGCATTCAGAGACCCTTAATATGGCCTTAGCGTGCTGGGAATTGTACAAACATAAAAGAAAAAAGAACGACCTTGCTACAAAGAGCTTGCAGTTTAAAGAAGGACAAGACACAGCAGTGGGGTGTAGAATACCACAGGGGTTGGAGATTGTGGAACGGAAGACAAGGATGGCAGTATTAGGAGCACCTGGTTACATGTTGTTAACACAGCACATGGTAAAATTTTTTTGCCACTTTTTAACCAAATGGGCACCAGGAGAAATACTCAGGGAATAACAATGTAAAGGGTAACTTTCAATAGCACCTAAATCACATTTTAAAAAATGACTTAGGTACTTAGAAGCCTCAGGTCCATAAAAGTCAATGGGACTTTGGCTGCTAAATCACTTTGGTCCTTTTGAAAATTTTACTCAGAATCATTTGGTTTTGTCTATTGTATTCATAGTTTACAGATGATGCACAATGTTGTTCATGGGTTTATTTTTCCTCCCAATAATAGGTTTATGGTTGATTTGCGTAACCTGTTTGTTGTTGTTGTTATGACCTTATATTACATATAGAATTGTATAGCTGTAAAAATGCTGTGCAGTGTGCATTTCTGTATATGTATTTCTTTTTTCTTACAGGTTTGTGTATTAGACCTACGGAAATAGCGCTACTAGTTGGAAGCCATGGACCGACTATGAATGTGTACATAGCCAAAATGACTGTCCCTAACCCATGTACTGCTATAGTCCCAGTTGAACCATGGCCAGTCCAGTACAGCCAAATCTAAAAGAAATATATACATATACTGTATATAAAATAAAATAAAGATTACACCCTGAAGAGGATGACAGAGTTTTGTCACAGCTTGTGAATCCTGTTCACCAAGTGCTGGAATCTGCCTGTGCCCCAAAATAACATTTAGAAGTTTCGCGTATGAAAAACAGAAGAGAGAGAAATATACCATACAAGAGCAGACCATACATGTACCAAATTTGGAAGATACTAATGACAGCCTTTATTTCTCCCTTTTTAATCCAGAGTCGCAATGGTTTGTGGTTTTGTTTCCCCTCCCCCTTCTCAGTAGTTGAGCAGTTTGCGTGTACAGAGAAAATGGACTTGCATAAACCTGCAGCGGTATTTTGTTCTTTGCTTTTAAACATTTGGTTTTTTTGTTTCTTTTGGTTAAGTTTACGGATGCATGAAGTAAGGGAGTGAATCGGTTCCTTGTTTGTTTTTTCACCTTTAAACAGAGCTTCTTTTAAATATATTTTAATGCATTATTTCAAGAGGTAGAGTGAACTTGATATTTGGTACATTCTGTGGCTCCGAGAGCACAATTTTGAGGGGGGTGTGGAAGATGTGTTACTGGGTGAGAGAGAAAAGAAACTCACCTCTGAGATGTGACATTTCATGTCCTGTTAATCTATAAAGTACGTCAGCAATGGGTATAATGCTGTGGATTTTTTCTAGTGACATGGCTGAAATGCAGTAGTTTCTTATTTGGGACATAATTCTGCCAAATTTAAGAATAGAAGGGGGCGCGCGCGCGCGCACACACACACACACACACACACACACACACACCACACACACACACAACACACACACACACACACACACACACACACACACACACACACTACAGGGATGCAAATAAATAAATAAAAATATGCATCTTCTGTTGTTTTGAGACCATAGCTAAATTATGGTTAAATTGTGCACTATTGTGAAAAGGAGCAAAATGTAGTTTTGGGGTTTTTTTGAGAAGGGGGGTGGTTGATTGGTGGTTGGTTTTTTGTTTGTTTGCTTTTTTAAAAGATTAAAATCTTTTTGGATGCGGGTTCATGCCACAGCTTCTACAAGACTTGCCCATCATTGTTCGTAGGAGCTCAGATGTCTAATGTAACCAAATTCCAGTATTAAAAGTATCTAATGTAATTTTTCCTTATACAAAAAAAATCTTTGGCATATATTTGATAACACTGCCGTTATCAGGCAAAATGTTTACTACCTTAGATTTAAAAAAAACCTTTAAAACAGAAGACTTGCTTCAAGTTTATTTTAATAGCAGTGATTCAGCTTATTTAAGAGATGAATACTTGCACTAATTCCCCTGCTGCTCCAGTCCTGCAATTTGTTGTATCTTGTGACTACATTTTCCCCAAATATAAGGTAGATGTAAGCTGCTATTTTTTTAATAATCACTACTATATTGTGTCTTTTACTCTGTTTACAATATCAAATATTTTTCTTACAGCGACATATATGTGGCAAACCTTTTTCTGCTCATGTGATTTAAAAGTATATTGATAGTGATTTTATTTGTAAATTATAGCATGAGGGTCGTGTTTATGCCTATATGGAGTTGAAAGGGTTTTGTCTCGCTTAAGATTCTAGGCGTATAAATCTCTATAAAAAGAGGTTGTCAAATCTATGTCACAAACATTTTACTTAAGAAATGATTTATATTAGAAAGCTTTGCAAAGTTATCAGTTTTATAACACTATTTCAATCACAAATTAATTTTGTGGCTTATGATCACTTAACTTTAACTTCTGTAGTTAAGTATAAATTGATTTAACCCAAATAATGCAGCTTTTACATTTTAACAGAATTGTTCTTTAGGGATTGATTTCTGCTATTGCCAGAGACTAACATGACTTGAAGCAAGTCTGAGTTTGGCTAAGGTAGGGTGGCAGTTTGCCGGTGGTAAAGAGAATACATGCATTCATAATATGTACCCCAGTTATTATCAGTGGGGCAGGTAATACACGAATCTAATAACAACCAAACATTCATATCCATAAAGGCAGTCATCCATGATGGTTCTGTGCCAGCTGTTTTTAGGGTTTTGGAACATATTACTGTTTAGAACAACTACCCAGTGAGTTACAATATGTAGGAAACCTAATATGTTGAGTGTCTGGCACTTGAAATATCGCTTTTATTGCTGGAGGTCCATGATTGTGGCTGACCTCTGTCATTATTAAGAAAAAATAAAAAAAAAATCTGTGCAATAATTTTAAACTGTGCTCCCAGGAATAGACACAAATGTTTTGAGTATATTTAAGCTGCATTTTTCCTTTAGCAATGCATTTGTCGATTGCACTGAATTTAAATTGAAAGTCAGAGGTGATTCTTGATAGTACTTTTGTATTTTAATATGGACAGTTTATTCATTTTCATACAAGTTATTGGATGGTTGTTTCAGCGAATTTAAAAAAAAATGTTGTGGAATTCTGTGACATAACTGCTAAACCACAGCCATGTTTGATGGTATTGCCACATTCTTTTTCTCAATCTTCAGCTGTTTTAGTTTTGAGTAAATCTAGTTGCTTAAGCATAATGTCAGGTATCCACAGTTAGAAAATACAGAGCTTCATTACCACAGGACTGTGGGTTTTCAGATGTTTGTATACACTGCAGGAATATCAGTTTCATAGGCCTGGGTGTCTCTGGATACATGAGCCAGACATCAAGCTGGTGTGAATCACCAATGCTCTGCTGCAATGGAGCTATGAGGATCTGGCCAGTATATTTTTTGCTGCTGTTCTGTATCAACATGCCACAGTGCTGCTCCTGTTCTGCACAAACTTCCTCTTGTCTCATGTCTTATACAGAGTTAACCATGTGCATGCATGATGTTCATTTCCATGTTTTATGTGAGGCAAGGAGGAGTACCATGGTCATTAGATTCTTTTCTAGTGCAGAGACTCGTATATAGTAGAACAAAGTAGATTTTCCACACTCCTCCTTTTAAGGGGTACATGCCTAATGTTATTAAGGCCCCAATTCTGTGAAGACTTAAGCACATGTTTAACTTTACATGCTAAAGGTCTCACTGACATCCAGTGGGGCTGCTCCCAGTATGTGAAGTTAAAGGTGTATAAATCTTTGCATATGTTTGCTGGAAGAAATGTTGACTTACAGAGTGAATTCTTGGGAGGGAACTTCAGTTAGGGAAAACTGGGGTCACATTTGTAGATGGGATGAGGCACAGCCTGCTGTCATGTTTGCAATCTTTTTTTTATCATCAACTTAGTATTTTTTTTTTCCATTTCTGTATAAGGAGTTCCAGGTTTTCCTGGAGATATCATCATTTTCTATTTTTACTTTGGCTCCTGTGATTTAAAATTGATGTAAAGAGTCCCAACCCTTTGACTTTGTACTATTGTTTACAAAGTAATTAAGTCCTCATAGAAACTTTTTTTTTTTTAAATTCTTTTGTGGTCTTGATAATTCAGTTTGTTTGGAGAATACTTCTTTAGGGGGTTAAATGGTGTGTCTGGCAGAGGACTGGAACTCTTGTATGAAATACTAGAAGTGCCTCTTTTTCTGGGTTGAGGGAAGGAAGTAATAATTACCAGAGTTTGAATGACATGACAGTTGAAACATGTTTCTGGATTTTAGGACACTTTAGTGAATCTTAACAGAAAGGCCAAAGATTTGTAACAACTTCAATTTTTGTTTTTAAATGCATTCCTTTTTCCTTACACTGCTTACCTCATGTTAGGGTATTTAAGGAGATATTGCTGACTTTAAAGCGTTCTCCAACTTTAGGAAGTGTAGTAGGTACAATAGGGCTGTTGTACCAGTTCACCTTAAAGCTATAGAGTAATCTAACAGCTAATGAATTTAATTCGGTCTTATAAAGGAATTTCATTAGAATTTCAAAAGTGGCTTTTCAGCTTGTAAATAAAAGGTTGTATGTTTCCTCTGTTTAGTAAAGAGAAGACATAGGGGCCAGTTTTCCAGTCCTTACTCAGTCAAAAATCCCATCAACTTTTTCACTTCAAGGGGAAGCTTTTGCCTAAGTAATCATTGGAGGATTGGGTCCTTCTAAGTATTGGACAGTGTGACACTTGGGTATAATGGGCCAGGAAAAACTTAGTGAGAATTGTGCCTGGGCAAGCTCTGCAGGCTTTAGCTCAGTATTCCATTTGCTTGGCAAGCAGTACTCTCCTACAGACTTCCTCTTCCTACCGAAAATGCCTGTAGAATTGTATGAAGAGGGATCTCCAGTAGTCTGCACAAAGCAGGAGCAATATTGTGGCATGCTGGAAGAAAGTACTGGTTTGGGAGATGGCAGTAAATCTCCATGAAGATGCCTGGCATTTTCCCTGGTGAAGAGGAAGGTGTGATGCAGTTTTCACTCCTTCCTCTAGTGCAAACTCTGAAATATCACGTTCAATAGTAACTTTTTCAACATAAATATGATTGAAGGCAGGCAAAACAACAGAAAAGTGCACCGTTTCTTTTTAAAAATTGCAGATTTTGTGTTAATAGTGCTTCAGCTCCGTAGTTTTTGAAGAGCTACAAAATTCTCCTTTTCATCCTTTAAGTTTCCAGGGTTGAGGCCTGATGATATTGTAGGATATTAATTACTTTTTTCTTTTAAGTAACAAGCATTTTTACTTCATAATGGTTTCCTGGCATTAGAGGATAAATTCAGAAAAACAGTCTGCATGTTGTTGCTAGTCCAGTATATTTTGCAGTCTTGTTTCACAACAGACTGCAGTGTGCAGATTAGTAATCCTAGAATACAGAAATAATTTTTTCTCTCTCTCCTGACATTCACACTGTAGTTGAAGTTACACATCCTTTGGGTCTAATTCTGTGAGCCTTCCTATAGCACTGGATTAAAATGTCTGCATCATTTCTTCAGTTATCCAGTTAAACTACAATTGTTGTAAAAGTGTAAACCAGCCCATGACAGTTTTTTGTACTTGTTTAAAGGACTTTTATTGTTCAGTTTTCATGATTATTGTCTAAAGGAGACTGATATAGATGTTCTATACTGTCCTGGACCATGTTAATTACACTATGATGTTATTTTGGTTCTACATCACAATGATTTGTCCCCAAAACCCATATCCCTTCTAGGCACATTTTCTGTTGCAGTTTCCCTTTGCATTGTATTGCTCTGACAACTGTAATTTGAATCAGATCTGAAAGAGGTCCAGAATAAAATATATTTTGATATTACGTTGGCTGGATGTTCTGTAAAACATTTAATAAATAGAGGATAGTTGCAAATAGTTGGCTTAGTAAAAAGAAGAGAAATGTTACAATAGGTTTACGTCTATGTTAGGACATACTTATTGTTCTTTATATTTAAAATAATGTAAAGTAACACTTTATGTAATGTTACAGGGGTAGTACTCTTAACAGATCCATAGCAGCAGGAGTGCTTTATGACCTTGATTCAGCAGGGGACGTTGGCCCCCTTGGTTTCAATGGGACTGCTGCCATTTTATATTTTTATTTAGAATATTTTTATGCCTGTTCTATTTTAGACATTTGGAAAAAATTTTAAGATTAAATATGGAATAATGTGCATCCATTTGTATATAATGAAGCTATAATTCCTTCAAAATTTGGTTGCTATCATAAACCAAAAGAGGAAATTTAGATTTTATTTGTTTGTTTTGATGCCAGTAGATCTCAGAAATGGAATTATTGCTTTGTTATATAGTTGTCTGTTTGCTGTACCACATTCAGGAAAAAGTAATGATACTCAGTCTGGTTATTTTTATGGTTAAAATTAATCTAACATGTTATCAAAGTGTAACTTTATTTTAACATGTTAAAACTTCTGTTGCAAAATTTTAGTTAATGTGTTAAAAGTAAAAAAAAAAAACATCTTGGGGTGGGGAAGTAGTAATTTAAATACAAAATCAGTCTTGGTCTCCATCCACATTGGTACATGAATTCTTTATAGGACTTGTCTACTATAGCTTGAATATTGTGAGAGGAACAACAGTGAAGAAGAAATCACTTTCCATATGTCATTGGTACCAACATGTACCACAACCACCGGCTCCTCCCCAGCACTGCACATAAGTTGGTCTAGATGTTTCAAGAGATCTGCAACCTTTGCACCTGGTAGGCAATTCACTATGTAGTTCTCCCAGTCATCACAAACCCAACTGTCTATATTTCTAATGCTTGAATCCCCTATTACTATTACCTGTCTCCCTAATAACTGAGGTTCTTCTTTGACTGATTGCTCATGTGTATTCCACAGTAGGTGTGCATGATCGCTATGTGCACTGGTGCCGGAAGTTTTTCCCTTAGCAGTACCTGTACTGGAGGGAGCACCGCAGTGACCCCTGGAGTGGCGCCTGTATATTGTGCTATAAGGGGAACCATGGGCTCCCCCCACCCTCAGTTCCTTCTTGCCACCAGTGAAGTTAATCGAAAGTTTGTGCTCCAGCTCTACTGCAGCCTTTTTCTTCTCAACTTTAGTCGTACCATTCTTGGATCGTTTCTTCAGTTGTTAGAGTGGGCTTGGGGCATGTCCCAGGATTCAAGTCGTGTGACTCCTGTCGCCAGCGGTTCTATGCCTAGGAGTGACCCGCACGCTGAGTGTCTCCGCTGCCTGGGTGAGACTCACATCAGCGACTGTTGAATGACCTGCAGGTCTTACAAAGCAAGGACTAAGAAGGACAGAGACATTAGACTTCGAGCTCTCCTGATGGAGTTGGTGCTGGTCACAACGCCAGTGCGCCGATCGGACTCGGCACCACTTGCTGCGTCATCGGTGCATAGCGAGGCCCCTTCGACCAGTCGGCACCACTATCCCTCTGAAAAGCAAGGGAAGGGCCCTGCCTCGCAGTGGCACCATAACAAGGAAAAGGAGGAGGCTGGTCCCGCGTTGCGCAGCCCTCGATCCCCTCCGGGCTCAAGGCCTCTGACTCGTGTGGAACGGAGCAGCCCGGCACCGTCGGCCTGTGCATCCCCACCAGTACAGATGCCAGGAATGCCAGAAGCGATGCAGGCTGCAAAGGACATTATGTGCCTGCCGGTCCTGAGCATTCAGCCAGGCCTGGGCCCCAGGTGTCATGGCAAGCCTCTATTGGGTCCTCACCAGGCCTTTCCAGTGTGATGCAGTTCCCTCTCTGAGGATCGCTCCCTGCACTGCTCGGTGCACAGTGGCCGCTCATCTTGCAGCTCCCACGCACCCTTGACACAGCCAGACCATCCAGGTCGCCGTAGGGACAGGAGTCGTGGGGACCCTCGACACCTCCTGCCAGCGAGCTTAGGCACCGTAAGAGGCACCAGGAACGCGCCGCTGCGCGGCGTGGATACCGCAGCCACTCTCGACGGAATAGATGCCGTTGTTCCTGTTCCAGCTCCCAATCAGTTAGATGTCGCGCTCGAGACTCCCCCCAGGGTGCCTTGGCACCGGGACACTGGACCTCACGTCGCCGTCACGGGTACCGAAGTAGTTGGTTCATTCTTCTTCGAGTGATTGCTCATATCCATTCCAGTTAGGTGTGTGCGCCGCGCGTGCACATTCGTCGGAAAACTTTTACCCTAGTAACTCAGTGGGCTGGCAGGTCGCCCCCTAGAGTGGCGCCATCATGGTGCTCGATATATACCCCTGCCGGCCCACCCGCTCCTCAGTTCCTTCTTACCGCCCGTGTCGGTCGTTGGAACAGTGGAGCGTGGCGTAGCTGACCTCCACTTCCCTAGCTACTCGTAGTTCTCGTATATAGTTATGCAGTTATAATCCTTTTATATATATATTTGTATAGTTATACGTTTTTTCTTTGCTAACATAGTTAGTTTAGTAGTAGTTAGCGGGATTCAGGAAGTAGCCCCTTCCATGAACCCGGTGCCGGAGCCCATGCACGGCTCACCGGGTTTTAAAATGGGCTCGGCCTGCCAGAAGCTGATGCCGAAGGGAGATCCACACGACTCCTGTTTGAAGTGCCTCAGGGAATCACACTTGACAGCTAAGTGCCCCATTTGCAAGGCTTTTAAGCCGAGAACAAAAAGGAGCGGGACTTTCACTTACCCCTCCACCTTTGGTGCCGAGCGATGGTCAAGCGGCTGGCAGAAGCGCCTCCTCGGCACCGGACCCCACCGGTACTGCCAAGGCCTTTCGGCACTGGCCGTCGCCGGCACCGAAGTCGACTCGTTACCGCTTCCTTCCTCCGAGGTCGAGAGAGCCTACGATTCCTGCTGGTGCCTGACGGCTCCCCGGCACGCACCGTGGTTGAGTCCCCTGCTCCTGCTGCTTCCATGCCACCTGCATCGCAGCCAGAGAGCTCGTCTAAGTCGGATCGCCCGGCACCGACACCTGCTTAGGCACCGACGACGTCGGCACCGTCGATCCCGGCCCCACAAGGGCCGTAGAATCCGGTGCCTGACGGCTCCCCGGCACGCGCCGTGGTTGAGCTACTGCTCCTGCTGCTTCCGTGCCAACGGCACCGCAGCCAGAGAGCTCGTCTAAGTCGGATCGCCCGGCACCGACACCTCTGAGGCACCGACAACGTCGGCACCGTCGATTCCAGTCCCACAAGGGCCGTCGAATCCGGTGCCTGACGGCTCCCCGGCACGCGCCGTGGTTGAGCTTATTGCTCCTGCTGCTTCCGTGCCGACGGCACCGCAGCCAGAGAGCTCATCTAAGTCGGATCGCCCGGCACCGACACCTACCGAAGCTCTGACAACCTTGGTACCGTCGATCCCGGTCCCACGAGGGCCGTCGAATCCGGTGCCTGACAGCTCCCCAGTATGCACTGTGGTTGAGCCTGCTGTTCCCTCCACGCCGGAGACATTACCAACGGCGAGGGATCTCATTGCCATGACAGAGTCGATGCTGCCTGACCCCGGCACCGCCGGGGCGGGTAATACAGTCTCTTCATGTGACCGTCCTCTTTCAGCACAGCAGGCACCGTTCATGATCACGGTCCCGCAGACACTCCAGGTCCTGTCGGCACGCCCGACGCCACTTGCAGTCCCGGTGCTGTTTTCCTCATCTGTACTGGTCGCACTCGCCGCACCGGTCGGTATCCCGTTCGCTGACCCGCTATCGGCACCGTTCCGACTCCCGGCACCGCGACAGGTACCTTGACTCATGTAGCCTCTCCCCAAGCCTCGAGATCTCGGTCGACCTCCGAGCACTGTTCTGGTTGCAGGTCTGGATCTCATTCCAGGTACCGGTACGCCTCCCGGTGCCGGTCCCCGGTGCCGAGTTGGGCAAGGTCCGATAGAGTCAGAGACTCTGCCCGTGCCGCCTTTTAGTACCTCTGTGGCCATCCAGACACGCATCCGTGTCATCCCACATGCGCAGATCTTATGCTCAGGACCACGATTCTGATACGCCCCCCGACAACCTGAGGTGGAGGAGGTCCCAGAGGTAGAGGACCCGGTATGGGGCCCTCTAAGGGGTACGACTACTCGTCTGTCCGCTCTCCTCTCTGCTCACTAGTCTTTCAGTCTGTTAAGGAGAGGTATTGGCATGGCCAGCGGGCGCCAGCCCCAAAACCGAAAGAGGCTTGGCAAATGAACCTGCTTGGCCGCCAGGTGTACTCTGCAGAGGCCCTGCAGCTCTGGGTAGCAAAGCAACAAGCCTTGCTTAGCTGCTATAATTATAGCACCTGGGTGAAGGTAGTTTAGTTTATGGAGTTTCTCCCTCAAAACTCCCGCCAAGAGTTCGCTGCCGTCTTGGAGGACGGGGGAAAAAGGTACCCAGAGCGTCCCTCCAGGCCTCGTTGGATGCTGCAGACTCAGCAGCCAGGACTCTGGCCTTTGGTGTCGCCATGAGGTGCATCTCATGGCTTCAGGTTTCAAACCTCCGGCCGGAGCTGCAGTATGCCATTCAGGATTTACCCTTTGTTGGTAAAGGCCTCTTCGCGGCAAAGACAGCCCCAGGCTGCGAAGCCTGATGGACAATAGGGTCCTAATGCGCTCTCTCAGCATACATATGCCAGCGACCAAACGCAGGCCTTTCTGTCCCCAGCCGCCATACTCTGTGCCTAGCCAGAGACAGGACTTTGGCAAACGGCGAGGCCAAGGTGGTCGCAGACGAACGTCAGGACCCCTAAAGAGCCACGGTCATGGTCCCTCGCAATTACCACTGGGACCAAAGACGAACCTTCCAAGGTGCGCCTGAGGGCGGTATACCAGTCACAGGCCGGGATCCCAATCCCGCTTTCTCCTGGCGTGGCCCCAGTTAATTTCAGATCGCTGGGTCTTGTGCACGGTGGAGCATAGGTACCACCTGTAATTTGTTCCAGCCCTGTCCCCCTTCAGGGACTCCTCTCACGAGCAATTCCTCGTACAGGAGGTGCAGACGCCGACTGACGAAAGGGGCAAGGGGGTTTACTCCCATTATGCCCTAGTCCCCCACTCGAACGGAGGTCTCAGACCTTCCTAGTCCTGCACGGACTCAACCAGTTTAGGATAAGGTTGAAGTTCCGCATGGTATCCCTGGGAACCATTATTCCATCCTTGCCTCCTGGGGGCTACTATGCTGCCCTCGATATGAAGGACGCGTACTTTTGCAACGCCATCTTCCCTCCGCACAGGAGATACCTCCGCTTTCTAGCCATCCGTCAGTACTTCTGGTTTACGGCCATAGTCGCCGCCTACCTTCGCTGATGTCGGATATGCGTTTTTCCGTATCTGGACGATTCGCTTATCCGAGGAGACTCCGAGACACAAACCACTCAGCACGTGGGCATCGTCACGGTCTTATTCACAGGTTGAGGCCTGATGATTACTATAGAGCAATCCACTCTGGTTCCCATGCAGAGGTTGGACTTCCTAGGGGCTATCCTGGTCTCCTACCTAGCCGGAGCCTGCTTATCACAACTGCGGTTTTAGGCGATGGCAACAATCATCCGAGGTCTGCAGGCTTTCCCAACGACCTCGGCTCGTACTTGTCTCAGTCTCCTGGGTCCATGGCTGCCCGCAAGTTTGTAACCAAACACGCCAAGCTCCGCCTCCGTCCTCTCCAAGTCCGGCTCACCTCGGCGTACCACCCGGACAGGGAGCCAATGGTCATGGTAGTCACTGTTCCCTCGAGCACCTTAGGCTCCCTAGAGTGGTGGCTAACTCCCTCCCTGGTGTGGGCAGGGATGCGGTTCCATCCACCCCAGCCCTCACTGCCCCTGACGACGGACGCGTCATCTCTCTGCTCGAGTGCTCATGGTCACCTCCGAGCTTAAGGCCTTTGGTCTTCTTGGGAGCTGGCATTCCACATCAATGCCCCAAAAATGAGAGTAGTCCGCCTGGTGTGCCAGGGGTTCCAGCGGCAGCTGCGAGGCCGTGGTATCTCGGTGTTTACAGCCAACACAACGGCCATGTGCTTCATAAATAACCAGGGAGGGACATGGTCCTCCCCCCCTTTTGTCAGGAGGCCATCCATTTCCGGGACTTTTGTATGGCCCACTCGATGGAGCTGGTGACGTCCTTTCTCCCAGGCGTTCAGAACGTCTTGGCGCGTTGACTCAGCAGGTCTTTCCTGTCTTACGAGTGATCACTCTGCCCCATGTGAGGCGTTCTGCTTTCCAGAAGTGGAGATGTTTCCTCACATAGACCTGTTCGCTCACCGCGAGAGCAGAAAATGCCAGATGTTCTGCTCCTTCCAAGGTCTCTCCTCGGGATCGATCTTGGACGCATTCCTGATGCCGTGGAAAGGCCAACTCCTTTATGCCTTCCCACTGTTCCCACTGGTTCATTAGGTCCTGCTCAAACTCTGCAGGGGGCAGAGCGCGCATCATCATGATCACTCCAGAGTGGTCCAGGCAGCACTGATATACCACGTTGCTCGGCCTGTCAATAACCGACCCAATTACCTGCCACCCCACCCAGACCTCCTCACTCAGGGCAACGACAAGCTTCGTCACCCGGACCTGGAGCCTCTTCGCCTCACGGTGTGGCTGCTGCGTAACTGAGCCGGGGTGACAGGAAGCCTTCCACCTGGTCAACGTACCGGGCCGAGTGGAAGCGTTTCTTCTACAGCTGCAATACGCTCGATCTTGCTCCTACTGAGGTCTCGATCCCCTCTATTTGGCCTGCCTCTGGCCTTCAGCGGCAGGACCTGGCGGTATCATCGCTGAGGGTACACTCCGCAGCCATCTCTACCTTCCAGCCAGGCTAAGGTGGACGTTCCGTGTTCTCACACTCAATGGGTTCGAGGTCCCTCAAGGGCTCGGAGCGCTTGCATCCTCGGGTGCGCCGCCCAGCCCCAACCTGGGACCTCAACCTAGTTTTAACCAGACTTATGTCTCCCCCATTCGAGCCGTTCGCGACCAGCCCTCTGCTATACCTGTCTTGGATGACAACTTTCCTCATAGCTGTTACATTGGCCAGACGGGTCTCCGAGTTCAGAGCTCTTACGGTGGGTCCGCCGTACACTAGGTTTCACAAAGACAAGGTGCAGTTATGACCGCGCCCGGCTTTCCTCCCTAAGGTGGTTTCGGCCTTTCATGTTACCCACAGCTCAACGCAATGGGCGCAACCATTGCACTCCCTGAACATCTGTGGAGTGCTCGCATTTATATTGCGCTGACAGAACCATTTCGTAAGGTGCCCCAGCTCTGTCACGGTAGCAGACCAAAGGGAGGGTTTGTTTGTTTCCTCTCAGAGGATCTCATCTTGGGTGATGGCGTACATCCGCACTTGTTATGATTTGGCTCATATTTCCCCAAGCCACATCATCGTGCATTCTACCAGGGCTCAGGCTTCATCTGCCGCCTTGCTGGCTCGTGTTTCTACCCACGAGATCTGTCGCGCAACTTCATTGGTCGTCGGTCCATACCTTTGCTTCGCAGTATGCCCTGGTTCAACAGTCAAGAGATGCTGTAGCCTCTGGCTCAGCGGTTTTCATTCTGCCACATTTCACTCCGACCCCACTGCCTATGTAAGGCTTGGGATTCACCTAACTGGAATGGATATGAGCAATCACTCGAAGAAGAAAAGACGGTTACTCACCTTTGTAACTGTTGTTCTTCGAGATGTGTTGCTCATATCCATTCCACACCCGCCCTCCTTCCCCACTGTTGGAGTAGCCGACAAGAAGGAACTGAGGAGCGGGTGGGCCGGTAGGGGTATATATCGAGCACCATGACGGCGCCACTCTAGGGGGCGACCTGACAGCCCACTGAGTTGCTAGGGTAAAAGTTTTCCGACGAATGTGCATGCGCGGCGCACACACCTAACTGGAATGGATATGAGCAACACATCTCGAAGAACAACAGTTACAAAGGTGAGTAACCGTCTTTTCTCATAGCCCCAGCGTGGACCTGTCAACACTGGTACGGGCCCCTCCTACGCCTCTTGGTGGCTCCCCCAAGGGCGCTGCCGCTCCACCTGGACCTCCCCTCCCAGGACGAGGGCCACCTCCTCCATCCCAATCTGGCCGCGCTCCACCTGACAGCGTGGCTGCTCCGTGGCTAAACGAGGAGAACAGGTGTTCCGAGCAGGTAAGGCGAGTCCTCCTGGAAAGCAGGAAGTCATCCACGCATCGAATGTATGTGGCGAAGTGGTCCAGGTTTGCCAGGTGGGCGAGTGAGGGGGGAGTCTCTCCCTCCGCTGCACCTCTCCAGCTTATCCTGGACTACCTACTATCCCTTAGGGCCCAAGGACTAGCACCTGCCTCGATCAGGGTGCACCTGGTGGCCATATCGGCCTTCCACCTGCCAGTGTTAGGGCATTTGGTGTTCTCCCACTCGATGACCTCCCATTTCCTGGAGGGCCTTGACTGTTTGTTCCCGTACACTAGACCCCCGTGACAAAATGGGACCTAAACCTGGTCTTGTCCCGAGGGCTCAGGCTTCATCAGCAGCCTATTAGCCCATGTCCCTATCTAAGACATTTGTAGGGCAGCCACTTTGGCCTCAGTTCACACATTTACTTCGCATTACACAATCGTCTCCTAGTCTAGGGATGCCGCGTTTCGCACGGTGGTACTTCATTCCGAACTATCGTGAACTCCTACCCACCTCCAGCAGATATTGTTCGGAATCACCTGTGATGGAATATACATGAGCAATCACTTGAAGAAAGGACAGTTATCTGTTCCATAACTGGTGTTCTTCGAGATGTGTTGCTCATGTCTATTCTGCACCCCGCCTTCCTTCCCCTCTGTCAGAGTTGTCGGGCAAGAAGGAACCAAGGGTGGGGGGAGCCTGTGGCTCCCCTTATAGCGTGATATACAGGCGCCACTCCAGGGGTTGCCACAGTGCTCCCCCGAAATGGATACTGTTAAGGGAAAAACTTCCGGCACTGGTGCACATGGCAAACATGCATACCTACTGTGGAATATACATGAGCAACACACCTTGAAGAACACCAGTTACGGAACAGGTAACTGTCTTTTCCCTCACCTAGAAGGGGTATCCTCAGTGTGTGAGGATACCATGTTATCATATGGCAGGAGGGTCCCAATTATGGGAACATTTCCCTCCACTCCAGTTTGATGTTTTCCTTTCCAGAGACTTTCATCCTTCCCACCCCCAGTCTGACAGCCTCTGTGCTCTTGAGATGACTCTACTGTGTCTTGGAAAGTCTTATTTATGTACCTCTCTGTCTCCCTCAGGTCCTCCAGTTCAGCCACTCTGGTCTCAAGAGCCTGTACTCGGTCTCTGAAGGCCGTGAGCTGCTTAAACTAGGTTCACACATATGCCATCTGCCCACAAGGCAGGTAATCGTACATGCTGCAGTCAGTGCAATAAATTAGACAGCCCCCACTCTGTTGCTGGACTTTTGCCTCCATTATTTTTACTCCTGCAGCTTTTTTGTTTTAGGGTTTTTGTTGTTATGGTTTAGTTTTAAGACCCTCTTAAACAACAGGGTCTTAAAAATGACTGTCTAACAGATCAACTCAGATTATGCTCCATGAAGCCAAGATTTCCTTCTGAGGGATCAACTAAGAGCCCATTCAAAATTCCTTGGTGCTTTAACTGAGGAAGAGAGAACACTAAAGTACTAGACTGAAACCAATGAAGGGCTCTCCTATGGGCTAAAAATAGCAAAATTGCAGGTCCAAAGTGCACCTGACACCAAGAGCCACAGTTTGTAGGTTCCAAACCTTTAGAGCTAGTCAGAATACAGGAATAAGAATATCAAAATTTTCAAGTAAAATATACAGGTGACATTGACAAATGAACTTGTGAAATATTCAAATTAGGGTTGGTGATTAATCACAGTTAACGCGTGATTAACTAAAAAAATTATTTGCAATCATTAATCACAGGTTTAATTACATTGTTAAACAGTAGAATACCAATTGAAATTTAGTAACTATTTTTGTATGCTTTTCTACATTTTCAAATATATTAATTTAAATTACAATTCAGTATTCAAAGTGTACAGTGCTCACTTTGTATTATTTTTATTAAAAATATTAGCACTGTAAAAATAAATATTTTTCAGTTCACCTCATTCAAGTACCGTAGTACAATCTCTTCATCACGGAAGAGCAATTTACAAATTAAGATTTTTTTTGTGACATAACTGCACTCAAAACCAAAACAATGTAATACTTCAGAGCCTACAAGTCCACTCAGTCCTACTTCTTGTTTCAGCCAATCGCTCAGACAAACAGGTTTGTTTACACTTATGGGAGATAATGCTCGTGGCTTCTTATTTACAATATTTGTGAAGTGAGAACAGGCGTTCTCATGGCAGTTTTGTAGCCGCATCACGTGACAGATATGCTAAACACTTGTATGCCCCTTCATGCTTCGGCCACCATTCCAGAGGATGTGCTTGCATGCTGATGATAATCATTTAAAAAAAAAAAAGTGTTAATTAAATTTTGACTGAACTCCTTGAGGGAAAATAGTATGTTCCCTGCTTTGTTTTACCCTTATTCTGCCATGTATTTCATGTTATAGCAGTCTTGGATGATGACCCAGCACATGTTGTTCACTTTAAGAAGACCTTCACAGCAGATTTGACAAAACATAAAGAAGGTACCAGTGTGAGATTTCTAAAGACAGCTACAGCACTGGACTCAAGGTTTAAGAAACTGAAGTGTGAAATTAATAGGCAGTATGTTTAAAACAAAATTAAGTGATTCTTACAACGTGCAATCAGCCTGTGGAACTCATTGCCAGGGGATGTTGTGAAGATGAAAAGTATACCTGGCTTCAAAAAAGAATCGGGTAAGTTCATGGAGGATAGGTCCATCAGTGGCTATGGGCAGCGATGGGTCTCTTTCAAAAGCAAACTTGAGACCTTTAAGTTCACTCTTGCAGAGGGGAAGTTAAAGCACATCACTTGGATGCATGCTGCTATTCACACTCCGTAATGCAAACTGCAGGACAGCGTAGACACGCCCCAAACAGGACAGTAATTTGGAATGTTACGATGTAAGTAAGGCCTACCTCTGTTTTAAGGGGCAGCTCACTCCAGCCGTGCTTTGAGCCCAACTGTGATTTCAGTTACACTTCTATAAATTAGAAGTGTGTCTTTTGAAATCAGTGAAAAGCTGGTGTGGGCAAAATCAGAACTAGGCCCACTGTGTGGAGCTCTGGAGCCCAGAAAAATCCCAGGAGGCTCAGAACAGAGAATACGAACTACCAACTATTAGTCATGATTTCTTACCCACCTCGCATTTCTTGCACCTTACATTTAGGGGAGGTTAGTTTTCTGTTTTTAGTTGGTTATCTGCAGAAGTTTGCTGAAGAGCAATTGCGGGGACTGAGCTCTTTAATGACAGGTAGCTTGATGAATTGCTCCTTTTTTGCTGCAGGTTGATGAGACAGTGCTTTCTGTGCAGAATTGCAGGGAGGAATTTTCCAGGGCACTCAGTATTGTCTGAACTCTGCTCCTGTTAAAGTTGCTCACACTTTGAGCTTGTCTCTGCTTGGACAATGAAAACAAACTAGACATTGTGCATTGTCTTTACAGAGTCAGTTTGGCCCTTCTGAGTCTCGTACACCAGCACGGAGCTGTGGTGTTTGCTGCAGGGGCGGGAATGTCTGTTTGCGGTTTTGTTGTAATATAGTTCCGCTGAATTTTAAAAGTGCAAACATTTCTGCTGGTTTTAGAATTTTGTCAACTCTTGTATTTACAATATATAAATGTTGAGGACATGCATTACTTGAACATGTCTCTGTAGTTACCGGTAAGTGATTAATTCTTATCCATTAAGAAGTTATGACTTCATAGCACAAAGATGGTGGTGAAGAATTCCAGTTACTTTTACTTAATTTCTTTTTTAAGCTGCTATTTGGAAGTTTTGCAATTCCTTCATTTTCTATTGCAAGTCTCATCTGTCTTCAATTTGCTCAGATACTGTAGCAGTGAGAAAAAGTCAGATAAGTTTGATGCTGATAAAAATGAATACAGACAATGTGCTTTCCAGTAGTAAGTAATTTCAAGCCAGAAGCCAATTCCCTGGGCCAGAGCATATGAATGTCTAATGTAATGGCAATATTTAAAAATGGCTCTAGAGGTGATCCCCAGCAATTACAGACCGGTAAATCTAACATCAGTACCAGACAAATTAGTCGAAGCAATAGTTAAGAATAAAATTGTCAGACACATAGAAAAACATAAACTATTGAGCAACAGTCAACATGGTTTCGGTAAAGGGAAATCGTGTCTTACTAATCTATTAGAGTTCTTTGAAGGGGTCAACAATGTGGACAAGGGGGATCCACTGGACATAGTGTACTTAGATTTCCAGAAAGCCTTTGACAAGGTCCCTTACGAAAGGCTCTTAGGTAAATTAAGCTGTCATGGGATAAAAGGGAAGGTCCTTTCATGGATTGAGAACTGGCTAAAAGGCAGGGAACAAAGGGTAGGAATTAATGGTAAATTCTCAGAATGGAGAGGGGTAACTAGTGGTGTTCCCCAAGGGTCAGTCCTAGGACCAGTCCTATTCAATTGATTCATAAATGATCTGGAGAAAAGGGTAAACAGTGAGGTGGCAAAGTTTGCAGATGATACTAAACTACTCAAGATAGTTGAGACCAAAGCAGATTGTGAAGAACGAAAAGATCTCACAAAACTAAGTGATTGGGCAACAAAATGGCAAATGAAATTAATGTGGATAAATGTAAAGTGATGCACATTGGAAAAAAATAACCCCAACTATACATACAATATGATGGGGGCTAATTTAGCTACAATGAATCAGGAAAAAGATCTTGGAGTCATCGTGGATAGTTCTCTGAAGATGTTCATGCAGTGTGCAGAGGCAGTCAAAAAAGCAAACAGGATGTTAGGAATCATTAAAAAAGGGATAGAGAATAAGACAGAGTATATTATTGCCCTTATATAAATCCATGGTACGCCCACATCTCGAATACTGTGTACAGATGTGGTCTCCTCACCTCAAAAAAGATATTCTAGCACTAGAAAAGGTTCAGAAAAGGGCAACTAAAATGATTAGGGGTTTGTAGAGGGTCCCATATGAGGAAAGATTAAAGAGGCTAGGTCTCTTCAGCTTGGAAAAGAGGAGACTAGGGGGATATGATAGAGGTATATAAAATCATGAGTGATGTGGAGAAAGTGGATACGGAAAAGTTATTTACTTATTCCCATAATATAAGAACTAGGGGTCACCAAATGAAATTATTAGGCAGCAGGTTTAAAACAAATAAAAGGAAGTTCTTCACGCAGCGCACAGTCAACTTGTGGAACTCCTTGCCTGAGGAGGTTGTGAAGGCTAGGACTATAACAGTGTTTAACAGAGAACTGGATAAATTCATGGTGGCTAAGTCCATAAATGGCTATTAGCCAGGATGGGTAAAGAATGGTGTCCCTAGCCTCTGTTCGTCAGAGGATGGAGATGAATGGCAGGAGAGAGATCACTTGATCATTGCCTGTTAGGTTCACTCCCTCTGGGGCACTGGCATTGGCCACTGTCGGTAGACAGATACTGGGCTAGATGGACCTTTGGTCTGACCCAGTACGGCCATTCTTATATTCTTAATGTCAGTAGTTTGTTACAAGTGCATTGTGTATAATTACATATTCAATTAAGTAGTTTTTAACTGAAATTTCAGGGTGAATTTTCTAAATTAAATATTCTTCTTCGAGTGCTTGCTCATATCGGTTCCAATTAGGTGTGCGCGCTATGCGTGCACGTTCGTCGGAAGATTTTTACCCTAGCAACACTCAGTGGGTTGGCTGGGTCGCCCCCTAAAGTGGCACTGCCATGGCGCCGGATATATACCACTGCCGACCCAACGGCCCTTCAGTTCCTTACCGCCCGTGTCGGTTGTTGGAACAGTGGAGCGTGGCTTAGCTGATCTCCACTTCCCTAGCAACTCGTAGTTCTCTTACTAATTCTTGTGTATATAGTTATAATTTCAATAGTTGTAGTTAGTTTTATTCGTTCTATAATATAGTTAGTGTATATAGTTGACAGGGATTTGGGGATTAGCCGCTTCCCCGCAACCGGTACCAGGGCCCATGCCTGGTTCACCGGGCTTCAAACCGTGCTCGGCCTGCCACAAGCCGATGCCAATGGGAGATTCCCCACGACTCCTATCTTAAGTGCCTTGGGGCCTTTAAGCCGAGGACGAAGAAGGAGCGGGACTTTCGTCTCAAACAGCTCCTGGTGGAGGCAGCCCTTACTACTCCGCCCTAGGCACCGAGCACCAGACAGTCCATACCAGGGAGAAGCGCTTCTTTGGCACCGGATCGCACCGGTACCGCTAAGGCCCCTCGGCACCAACCGTCGCCGGCACAGATGTCTTCTCAGCACCTTTTCCTCTCCCCGTGGGTTAAGAAACAAGACCTCTTCTGCATCAGTGCCGCCCGCACCACAGTCAGAGCACCCACCTAAGTCGGACCGCCCGGCACCGACACCTGCTGTGGCACCGCTAGCTTCGGCACTGTCGATTTCGGTCCTACAAGGGCCATTGAGACTGGTGCCTGAAAGCTCCCCTGCGCACACCATGGTTGAGCTCACTATTCCCTCCATGCCGGAGACCTTCTACACGGTGAGGGAGCTGATTGCGCTGACAGAGTCTGCACTGCCTCAACCCCCGGCACCGCCGGCACGGGTTATACAATCGATTGGCAAGCCTGCCCTGCTGAGACCATCATCGGTCGGCACCGCTGAGAGGCATTGATCACGATCGCGGTCCCGCCAGCGCTTTCGGTCTTGTCACCGATCCCGGTCTCATCGCTGCTCACAGTCCTGGCACTGCTATCCATCTCGGTACCGGTTGCACTCGCGGCACTGTTCAGCATCCCGTTTGCCAACCCGGTACTCCCGGCACCGATCCAGCTCTCGGCATCGTTCCCGGCACCGTGACTCTTGCAGCCGCTCCAGACATCAAGCGTCGAGATCTCGGTCAACCTCCCAGCACCGCTCCAGTCACAGGTCACGGTCTCATTCCCGGTAACCCGGTGCCGCAGAGAGAGAGATCCTTTAGAGATGGGGACCCTTCCCAGGACTTTTCAGCTCCTCTGTGGCCGTCTCGACACACATCAGTGTCATCTCGCACGGACAGTGCTTCCTATGCACAGGACTGTGACTCAGATGTGCCCAGCCGAGTCTTCCAGGAGACCCAGGCCCAAGAACAAGGACCTCATTCGTGGTCATTTTGGACATCTTGGGCATATCACCAAGCCCAAGGTGTGCCTCCAGTGTCATCACGCTCCGTACCATTGGAACACCCCAGATGCCGGAGGCAACGGTCAGCCGCCCCCCTCCTGCAGGTACGGAGGAAGCTCCCATGCAGTCAACAGACTCTCAGGTTCCACCTGTGCCTGACGTCGCCCACAAACAGAAGCCTGTGCAGGACCCTCTTGTCCCTGGCCTTTCCTCTTCCTCCTCTCCTGATGAAGCGGTAGCAGGGACATCTTGCTCGTGCCCTCCTCCAATTGACCTGAGGGCACATCAGGACCTCCTGAGATGCGTGGCCCTGAATATGGATCTTCAGGTGGAGGAGGTCCCAGAGATCTAGGACGCAGTGGTGGATATTTTGTCAGCTGATACCCCCACAAGAGTGGCCTTGCCATTCATTCATACGATCCAGACAAATGCCGATACCATCTGGCAGTCTCCAGCCTCTATTCTGCCCATGGCCAGGGGAGTTGAGCGGAAGTACATGGTACCCTCTAAGGGGTACGAGTACCTGTACGTGCACCCTCCTTCCTGCTCCCTTGCCGTGCAATCAGTCAACGAAAGGGAGCGCCATGGCCAGCAAGCTCCGGCTCCAAAATCAAAGGAGTCTAGGTGCATTGACTTATTGGGCCGCAAGATATACTCTGCGGGGGCCCTCCAACTCAGGGTGGCAAACCAGCAAGCCCTGCTTAGCCAGTACAACTATAACACCTGGGCGATGGTTGGAAAATTCACGGAGTTAGTCCCCCAAGACTCTCGTCAAGAGTTTGCTGCCCTTTTGGAAGAAGGGAAGAAGGTGGCAAGAACTTCTCTCCAGGCCTCATTGGACGCAGCAGACTCCATGCCAGAACTCTGGCCTCAGATATTGCCATGAGGCAAATATCATGGCTTCAGGTGTCAGGCCTTCCACCTGAACTGCAACACACAATACAGGACTTGCCCTTTGATGGCCAAGGCCTATTTGCTGAAAAGACTAACCTTAGGCTGCAAAGCCTAAAGGATAACAGGGTGATCATGCGCTCACTTGGAATGCACACACTGGTGACTCAGCGCAGATCCTTCCATCCCCAACCTCACCGCCCTTACCCCCCACCTAGGCCACAGCAGGACTTCGGCAGAAGGCATGGCTGAGGCAATCGCAGACAGCAGTCAGGACCCCAAGGGGGTCAGAATCAGGGTCTCTCCAAACCTGCGAGACTGAAACCAAACTTTTGAAGGCACGCCCGAGGACGGCGTACCAGTTGTTTCCCAGGAGCTTTCCTCTCCTTTTTACAACCGCCTCTCCCTTGTCCTCCCTGCGTGGACCCAACTAACTTCGGATTGTTGGGTTCTACGCACAGTAGAATTCGGATACCACCTCCAGTTTATTTCACCCCCCACCCGCCATCCTCGTCCCTCTTCACCCCTCTCACGAGCAATTCCTCTTGCAAGAGGTACAGACGCTCCTTGCATTGGGAGCTATAGAGGAGGTACCGAAGGACTCTAGGGGCAAGGGCTTCTATTCCCACTATTTCCCAATCCCCAAGGTCAAGGGAGGTCTCAGGCCTATCCTAGACCTGCGAGGACTCAACAAGGTCATGATAAAGTTGAAGTTCCGCATGGTATCCCTGGGGACCATCATCCCATCCTTGGATCCCAGAGACTGGTATGCTGCCCTTGATATGAAGGACGCATATTTTCACATTGCCATATAGCGTCCGCACAGACGGTACCTCTAGTTTGTGGTCAACCATCAACATTTCCAATTTACAGTCCTTCTATTTGTCCTTTCTGCAGCCCCATGGGTATTCATAAAATGCATGGCTGTAGTCACCGCCTCCCTCCGTCGTCGTCGGACACACATCTTCCCGTATCTCGACGATTGGCTCATTCAAGGGGCTTCCGAGACCCAAGTCACCCGTCATGTGGGCATCGTCAAGGACCTATTTGAGCAACTAGGCCTGATGATCAACATAGAGAAATCCACTCTGGTTCCCACACAAAGAATAGAATTCATTAGGGCCATTCTGGACTCCAATCTCACCAGGGCCTGCTTACCACAGCCTCAGTTTAAGGCGATGGTATCAATTATACAAGGCCAAAACTTTCCGACAACTTTGGCTCGCACTTGTCTCAGCCTCCTGGGTCACATGGCTGCCTGCACATTCGTGACCAAACACTCCAGACTACATTTCTGTTCCCTTCAAACTTGGGTCTCCTCACTATACCACCCAGGCAGAGGCAATATAGACACGATCCTCATGATCCCCTCGCACATCCTAGGCTCCCTGAACTGGTGGTTGACGCCCTCCCTTGTCTGTGCAGGGATGCCATTCCATCCGCCTCAGCCTTCAATGACCCTCACAACGGACGCGTCATCTCTTGGCTGGGGTGCCCACCTTGAACATCTCCGCACTCAAGGCCTTTGGTCAACTCAGCAACTGGCCTTGCACATCAATGTGCGAGAGCTGAGAACAGTCCGCCTTGCGTGCCAGGCGTTTCAAGGGCAGTTACAAGGCCGTTGTGTCTCAGTGTTCACAGACAACACAACGGCCATGTTTTACATAAACAAGCAGGGAGGAGCACATTCCTCCCCCCTTTGCCAGGAAGCTATTCAGCTCTGGGACTTCTGCATAGCCCACTCGATAGACCTGGTAGCATCTTTTCTCCCAGGGATTCGGAACACTCTGGTGGATCAACTCAGCAGATCCTTCCTGTCTCATGAGTGGTCTATTTGTCCGGAAGTTATCCATTCTGTTTTCCAGAAGTGGGGTTTTCCCCGCATAGACCTCTTCCCCTCCCACGAGAACAGGAAATGCCAGACATTCTGCTCCTTCCAAGGTCTCTCCTAGGGCTTGATCTCAGACGCATTTCTGATACCGTGGACGAGCCATCTGCTTTACGCCTTCCCACCATTCCCGCTGGTTCACAGGGTCCTGCTCAAGCTCTGCCGAGACAGAGCCAACCTCATCATGATCGCTTCAGCCTGGCCAAGGCAATACTGGTACACCATGTTGCTCAACCTGTCAATAGCCAACCCAATCCCTCTACCTCTTTTGCCCAGACCTGATAACTCAGGACCACGGCAGACTTCACCACCCAGACCTGCAGTCTCTTCACCTCACAGGATGGTTACTGCGTGGTTAAGCCAGTCCGAGTTACGTTGCTCTGCCTCAGTGCAACAAGTGCTCTTGGGTAGTAGGAAACCTTCCACTAGGTTAACATATCTGGCCAAGTGGAAGCGCTTCTCCTGCTGGTGCTACCAACGTAATATTATTCCCACCGAGGTTCCGATCCCTACCATCTTGGGCTACCTCTGGTCTCTCAAACAGCATGGCCTAGCGGTATCTTCATCAAACGTGCACTTGGCGGCCATCTCTACCTTCCACCCAGGGGAGAGCGGCTGCTCGGTCTTCTCTCACTCCATGGTTTCAAGGTTCCTCAAGAGCTTGCAGTGATTATACCCACACGTACGCCGCCCTGCTGCAACTTGGGACCTCGACCTAGTTCTAGCCAAACTTATGACTGCTCCCTTCGAACCGCTAGCAACCTGCTCGCTGCTGTACCTGTCCTGGAAGACAGCCTTCCTCATAGCCATTACATCGGCAAGACGAGTTTCCGAGCTTCGGGCTCTCACGGTGGACCCCTCGTATACAGTGTTTCATAAGGACAAGATACAGTTGCGACCATATCCGGCCTTCCTCCCTACAGTGGTATCGGCCCTTCATATCAACCAGGATATCTTCCTTCTGGTCTTCTTCCCAAAGCCACACTCATCACGCCGGGAGCAACAACTGCACTCCCTAGACATCTGTAGGGCTTGCGAACAACGCCCTTCCATAAAACACCACAACTCTTTTTCGCAGTGGCAGACCAGATGAAGGGCCTACCTGTCTCCTCCCAGAGGATTTCATCTTGAGTGACATCTTGCATCCGCACCTGCTATGACTTGGCTTATGTTCCTATGAGCCACCTTACTGCCCATTCTACCAGGGCTCAGGCTTCATTTGCTGCTTTCCTGGCTCATGTACCCATCCAGGAAATATGTCGTGCAGCTACCTAGTCCTTGGTCCACACCTTTGCGACACATTACGCATTGGTTCAACAGTCCAGAGATGACGCAGCATTTAGATCAGCAGTTCTACACTCTGTGACATCTCACTCCGACCCCACCGCCTAGGTAAGGCTTGGGAGTCACCTAATTGGAATCGATATGAGCAAGCACTCGAGGAAGAAAAGACGGTTACTCACCTTTGTAACTGTTGTTCTTCGAGATGTGTTGCTCATATCCATTCCAAACCCCGCCCTCCTTCCCCTCTGTTGGAGTAGCCAGCAAGAAGGAACTGAAGGGCTGTTGGGTCGGCAGGGGTATATATCTGGCGCCATGGCGGCGCCACTCTAGGGGGCGACCCAGCCTACCCACCGAGTATTGCTAGGGTAAAAATCTTCTGACAAACGTACACGCAGCGCGCGCACGCCTAATTGGAATGGATATGAGCAACACATCTTGAAGAACAACAGTTACAAAGGTGAGTAACCGTCTTTTCTATCAGTTGTTTCATAAAAGACATTCTGGTTCTTGCAATTAGTTTAATAAAGCATCAGTCATTATCTAATAAATCTCATTATATTTTTACTTGAAAACAAATCCCCAGAGTTATCAAATTTTTCCATTATGTGCTTTTAAATTGCTGAAATGTGCAGTCAGAAACCCATTTAAAATGTCTTTTAAACAGAGATATGGTTTATTGTTTCTCAGACTGCAGGTATGCCTCTGAGTTTGGATTTCACGTCTGTGATTTCTTATGCAGACACTGAAGTGCGAAATACCGGTTGACCCATTTATTTGTCTCCTAGCCAATTATCGTTTTGTTGGCTGAATGGATTAATCAACCCAGTGGTTTCTGTCATATGTTTTATTTATAGCAGGTAAGTTGAGCTCAAATATCTGTCCTGGCATTGGAATGTTGATTTGAACATTAATGTACTACATGACTTTGTTACTGTATCATTTTCCTGTGCAGATGAAGGGTTTCTAGAGATTCCATCACTGAACTTATATCAAAGGGACTTCACTTCATTCTTTTTATCACCATCAGTATTTTTCATGCTATTCCTTTTAGGTGGACTTTTAAAAAGAATTGATGTTGGATATTTTCCTTTGTTGGGTTTCTGTAATAAAACAAATAAATCAAGTAATCAGGAAAACTAAAGTGAATGAGCATCTTACACAGTCCACCAACACCAGCTGCTCTTCTTTTTGACAAACATTCGACTGGGGACTGAGGTCCACTTCTTCTTGATAATAAATGAGGCCACTCCCATAAGTAAAAGAGAGAGGGGAAAAAACACTGGGAATGAAATGGTATAATCAACATGAATTGGGACTACTTTGTAACTATTTCTGCTTCAAGGAGCTTACAATCTAAATAGACAATACGTACAAAAGAGTAAGAGGGAAAACAGAGGAGTGAAGTGATTTTTCTGGGTTCTCACTGCATGTCAGCAGCAGATTCAGAATAGGACCTAGGTCTCTTGGCTGCCAGACCAGTGCTCTACCCGCTAGACCATGCTGCCTTTCTACTCTACTATATTTAGGATGATTTACTTCAAAACATGGTGGGGGATTATTGCCTCTTCCCCATAGGTGAGCATGGAGTGGATCCGTCCCCACTAACAGACACCACCTCATTTTGGAAAGATAGGTCCAGGGCTTTCCTGGCTTTGGGTTTTAATGCAGAAGGGCACAATCTGGCCTATATGTTCTCAAGGACATGACTGTATTTTCTTAACATTTTCCATAAGGAGTAATATTGTGGGGGGAAGGCACAGAAATTGTTGATGTACATGATACCTTTATAAAAGAATTGAATTGATAAGGTGCTTCGATAGTATGGTAATGAGGTTTGGTATAAGTACTGAGACAGACTCTCTGCCACTTTATGTTAAGCACGCTTTCAGGCACTAAGTGTTTTCTAACATACTTAAAAAATGCTTTTGATCAAAAGTTGCTCCCATCTGAGGGGTGAACCAGGGGAGTCTAAATGCATAGGTATGTTCTCTGCCAATCAGCTTCCTTTAAAGATGCCAAAAGCCCTTGGCTTCAAAGACAACAAAGCACGTACTATGTGGGAAGCTTTTAAAAAAAAATCCCACTTTTGTGACCCCAGTATGTAAAATAAGCATTCAATCACCCATAAATGAGTGAATAGCAACCAAAAAATTGCTTCTATACTGAAGATAAACACAAGAAACTTCAGTCCTAATGGTGATGGTGAGAGGGCAGGATTGGGAAGCTGTAAGCCACTGGAAAGTCACCTCTGAATCTATTCCTTATAATAGCATCTACAAGCCCCAGTCAGGGGCCCGTAGGACTAGACACTGCACATATACGTAGTCAGAGTCAGTCTCCTCCCGAAAGATCTTGCAATCTAAATAGACAAGAGAAACAAAAGGTGGGAGAGGAAACAGAAACACAGATAGGTGAAAGTGACTTGCCGAGGTCACACAGCAGGTTGGTGACAGGACTAGAATGCTGGTCTCCTGACTCCCCATCCAGTGCTGTATCCTAGATTACACTGGACCTGGGCCTCTTAGCTGGGTGCATCCAACAGGAGGTTACTATATTCACATAAAGGACAATGCAGACAACTTGTACAATGTGAGGGAAATCTCATTGTTAAATAGAATTCCTTTAAAAACATGGAAAGAACACCAGCACTTTTCCGTGGTGGTCCATGCTTTCTGAGAGATCACAGAAGGTAGTTTTCAGCAACTGGGCACCCCAGGGTACTATATGGGGTCGCAAGTCCAATTATGAGGGAATTAGCCAGAAGATATGGCAGCTATATCAGCTCCAACTGAAGGAGAATGCTAACTATTGGTTGCTAAGGTTCACAACCTGGGCGATTTATTATATTCAGAGCTTCTGGTTATAGGAGTGGTTACTAGGAGTTCTTTGAGTGCTTGCTCATGTCCATTCCATTGTAGGTGTTTGCGCTCGTCACTGGTGCCAGCAGTTTTTCCCTCAGGGGACTGGCTCTGGCATCCTCTGGAGTGGTGCACATATGTGCTAGTATAAGGGGCGCTGCTGGCTCCCGCTCCCTCAGTTTCCTCTTACCAGTGAGTCCTCAGCAGGGGGTTATACCCTCCAGTTAATTTCTATCCCTCTTTCCCTGTCCCTCTTCACAAACCTTTCTCATGAGTGTCTGCTCACTCAGGAGGTGCAAAACCTCCTGCGGGTGGGAGCCACGGAGGAAGTTCTTTTGCACATGAGGGGAAAAGGGTTTCACTTCTGCTATTTTTTTATCCCAAAGACCAGGGGCAGAATCTATGCCCCATTCTTGACCTGTGAAATCTCAACAGGTATCTCAAGAAGCTGAAGTTCTGCATGGTCGTCTTGGTCTCCCTGGATCCGGGAGACTGGTACACAACCCTTGATTTGAAAGACACTTACTTTTACATAACAATATTTCATGGTCACAGAGAGTTCCTACGATTCACAGTCAGTCAGGACTTCTCGTTATCAATTCACAGTGTTCCCTTTTGGCCTAGCAATAGGTGTTTACAAAGTGCATGTCGTGGTGGTGGCCTACCTCAGACGTCCGGGTATCCAGATTGACCCATACCTCAACAATTGGCTCATAAAGGGCCACTCCAGGGTCCACGTCCAGTGCAGTATTGAGACATTGCGAGCCATCTGTCAAACTCTGTGCCTGTTGATAAATGAAAAAATATGAACAGTGGTTCCAGGTCAAAGGATAGAGTTTATCAGAGCGGTCCTCAACTCTACCTGAGCCAGAGCATTCCTGCCACAGGCCAGGTGCAGGGCAGTCTCAGATCTGATCACTGGCATCACTGCCTATCCGCTCACCACTACCTGGGTCTGCGCACACCTTGTTCGACTTGCAAGATTCAAGATTCAGACTACATCCCCTACAGATGTCACTGGTGTCGATCTGCTCCCTGGCCAAGCATCATCTGGAAAAGGTCCTCACGATCCTGCTGCATGTACTTACCTCCCTGCAGTGGTAGTCTGACCCAGTTCTGGTGTTGGAGGGTGTGCCATTTGTGAACCGTTGACCACGGTCTCCTGGATATCAGATGCATCTGATCTCGGTTGAGGAGTGCATGTTAGCACCCTGAGAAGTCGGGGCTTATGGTCGCGAGAGGTGCTTGCACTACATATAAATGTCAGGGAGCTCAGAGCCATCCGTCAGGCTTGCTGAGTGTTCCTTATCCATCTGTCTGGTTGGGTGGTGCAGGTGTTGATGGACAACACAGCCTCCATGTTCTATGTCAACAGGCAAGGGGGAGCTTGTTCATCGGCTCTGTGCCAGAAGGCCCTCCATCTGTGGGACTTTCCATCCTGCATGTGATCCACCTGGAAACATTGCACCTCCCCGATGTCTGCAGCACGCTAGCAGATCACCTCAGCAGGTCCTTCTTTTCTCACCATGAGTGGTCCCTTCACTCGGAGGTAGTCAGGACGCTTTTCCAGAAGTGGAGAGCTCTCTGAGTGGACCTATTCACCACCAGACAGAACGGAAAGTTTTATCAGTTCTGCTCTCTGCAAGGTCTTGGCAGAGGCTTGCTTTCCAATGCTTTTCTCCTGTCTTGGTCTGGAGACCTGACATACATCTTCCCGCCAATTTCACTCGTCAGCAAGGTCCTCTTAAGAGGGACAAGGCATGGGTCATTATGATCTCCCTGGCTTGGCCTCACCAACATTGGTTCATCATGCTCATGGACCTAGCTGTAACAGCCCCACGGGCACTTCCCAGCCACCTGGACCTACTTTCACAGGATCATGGTCGGTTGCTGCACCCAAACCTCACCTCGCTCCACCACAGCTTGGATGCTGCGTGGCTGAGCCCAGAGGAACAAGCCTGATCTAGTGTGGTGCAGCAGGTTCTCTTGGACACTAGAAAGTCCTCCACTGGGGTAACTTACCTGACAAAGTGGAAGTGTTTCTCCTGCTGGGAGTCAGAAAGGAATATCTTCCCAGCCCAGTCATCTCTACGCTCTATCCTGGATTACCTGCTTCTCTGGAAGCACCACGACCTTGCCTTCTCTTTGATCAAGGTGCACCTGGCGGCCATATCGGCCTTCCATCCCTGTGTCAAGGGTAGGTTGGTATTCACAAATGAGATGACAATCAGGTTCCTGAAAGGCCTCGAAAGACTCTTTCCACCAGTCCAAGACCTGGTTCTCCAATGGGACCTCAACCTGGTCCTTGCCAGGATCACAGGCCTGCCCTTTGAACCTCTAGCTTCATGTTCCCTTTCCTACTTGTCCTGGAAGGTCGCATTCCTTATAACTATTACCTTGGTGAGATGAGTCACTGAGATTAAAGCCCTTGCTTCAGAGCCCCCATACATGATTTTCTAAAAAGATGAAATTCAGCTGCGGCCCCATCCAGCCTTTCTGCCAAAGGTGGTGTCACACTTCCATGTCAACCAGGATATCTACCTCATGGTGTTCTGTCCAAAGCCTCACATGACAAAGCGTGCCCTGGCTTTGTACTTGGATCCAAGTACCCAAGCCATTCCGCAGATTGACTCAGCTCTTTATCATGATAGCTGACAGGATGATGGGCTTTACGGTGTCTTCTCAGAGGATTTTGAATTGGATCACCACCTGCATCCGTATTTGTTACGAGTTGGCGCAGGCTGTGCCTTCACCGATAGTGAAGGCTCATTCTGTGAGAGCTCAGGCGTCTTTGGCTGCTTTCCTGGCACGTGTCCCAATCCAAGACTTCTGGAAGGCCGCAATGTGGTCTTCCGTACACATGTTCATAATGCATTATGTCATCAGGCTGGAGGTGATGCTGGCTTTGGCAAAGCTGTATTGCAAGTGACATGTCCATGAACTCCTACCCACTCCTACCTCCAGAGATACTGTTTGGGAATCACTTACAATAGAATGGACATAAGCAAGCACTTGAAGAGAAAACAGTTACTAAACTTCTGTAACTGTTGTTCTTCGAGATGTGTTGCTCATGTCCGTTCCATAACCTACTATCCTTCCCCTCTGTCAGAGCTCTGGCAAGAAGAAACTGAGGGAGGGGAGAGCCAGCGGCACCCCTTGTACCAGTGCATACGCGCACCACTTCAGGTCGCTAGAGCCCATCCCCTACGGATACCAGTGAGGGGAAAACTTCCGGTGCATGTGACGAGCACACACACCTACAGTGGAATGGACGTGAGCAACACAGCTTGAACAGCAGCAGTTACGGAAGGTTAATCGTTTTTGGGTTTCATCAATCAAGCATAGTACGAAGGATGTATTCTTTTCCCATCGGATGAAGGCCTCAACACAATTACCCAGATCTTTGCCACCGCAATTTGGATTACTTCAGGGAGTTCCACCTTAGACTGTTTGACAAGTTCAGGTTCTAATAATTATGACTATATCTGCCCACTTACTAAGCAACATTTCCTGCAGTGAGCACATGAAACATGCACTGTGTGGTCTGATCTGGCTTCTGGGTAAATTTTAAGGTATAGGTTTGTACTGCATCTATAATAAAACCTTTAGTGGTTCAGTTCCTGACAAAATAAAAGAACCTCTCTCTCCCGCCTGTCTCTCCAGAGGTCATACTGTCATTGGATTCAGTTTAGGCATCTAAGGTACTGCCCGTCCTAGTTTGATTAGGAATGGATGCTTACAGGCTAGTTTCAGGGATGAGTTCTCATCTTTTAAATCCTTCCCCTGTTCCAACACACCCTGCAAGGTTCACCTGTTTTCCAAGGCTGTTTCCACAGGACGGAGGAACTGATTGGGTTTATAGGATGGAGTTAAGAGTTTCAGGCTGCAGATCTCTCTCTTAAGGAAGTTTTTCTGATGTCCCTTTTGAGCCGGATTATTAGTTGGTTTTAATTAGTGTCAGTGCAATGTATAATTCCTATATGTATAAAGAGAGATTAAATGAAATATGCATTTGAGTGATGTGTGTAATCAGAATGAGGCCCTGAATAGGAAGCAGAAATGCTTCTTGGAATATGAGTGAACTTCGGAAGATTCACAATATAAGTGGTGTTATTATGTCAGTTTCCTGTAAGCCAATTTGCTGTACTTCCCGCCTTCTTTCTCCACTGTACAAAACAACAGCCGGAGGAGTCATTAAAATGAAGATTGCATCCTAAAATTGTCTATAATTCAGATCCTTCAGTGATAGAAAAATGTGTAGTGTGAAGCCATATGCAAGAAAGATCCTTGACCAAATTGCAGAGATTTTAGTTTGTTCAAACCAACCCCGCTGTGCGTTAGAGGAAACAATTTACTACTTTTAGTAAATAAACACAGCTGTTAAAAAGTTCAGATTAGGCAGTCAGATTCATAGTCTGCTGAGTAAATGATAGTGTACAGCCTTTGCTAGCGAGAGAAGCGCAGACTCCAAAGCATCCTTAAAATCCTACTCTTCAAAGAAAGATTAAAGATAGATGCAGAAAATTATACAGTGGGACCACGATCCTTAGAGCTGATGTCTGTACAGATGGGTTCTCAGAAATGAAATCTTAACAATATACAGCAGGAGTGCGTGCGTGAATATATGTGTTCGGTGCTTTATGAAAAGTTCCAGGGTGTCAGCCTCATAGAGGAGGGGGCGAGTTTCAAAGGCACAAAAGGTAGTTGGCACCTAATCCCTGTTGAAAGGTGGTTGCCTTTGAAAATCTCACCCTCAGATCTTCTGCTCATCTTCTAAACTGGTACAGCATGGGCAGCAGCCCTGCAAGCTTCCTCAGCTCAGTTTTAGGCCAGTATTTAAGCGCCAGACTTTAAGCAATGTCTCTATATAGCTTATTGCAGAAACAGCCAAGGAGGACAAGGTACAGCAATATTGCAAACAACTAGCCCCTGCACTCAAAGAGTTTACAATCTAAAAATTGGGCGTATTGCCTGCAATCCAGTAACAAGTAATATCTGGATGTCTTGCCAACTGTATACCTGTTAGGTAAGTGGAGCATCCACTGTGGTCAGAAGGAGCCTTCTCCTTTTGGACTATACAAAGCTCCAGGGTGAAATTTTGGCCCTATCAAAGTCAATAGCAAAACTCCCATTGACTTCAATGGGATCAGGATTTCAATCCACGACTCCAACTGTAGGCAGCACCCATTTTAAATCTACGAAGTGGATTTAGAACCTCATCACAGTTGCTTGGTAGGACCTATACCTGTGTTGGTGGTTACAGTTCTCCCCTAAAAGCTGCTGCTTTCCCATCTTTTGCCATTGGTGACATGATAATTGGCATTAGCATTTATCTAATGCCAAGGGCTTGATTCAGGTGCAGGGTGCTGAGTTAGCTGTACTCTAGGCCACTGGTGCCCAAACTTTTCCTATTGTGCCTCCTCTTACACTGGTCTACAATTTTTGAGAAGTCGTCTGCTTCAGAGATAAAATATGATATTTATTATGTATTTTGATGTGCTGAATTCAAATATGACAATTAAAACAACTGATTGGCTACTGTTTCGAAGATATTTAAGCTTTTACATTTTATGTCTATGTATATTGTGTAGATAGCAAAGTTTTAATCATAAATTGTAAACCTAGGTCTTTTCATGTGTTTATAGTTGCTTTACATGATATTTCACCTGTCCTGCTTATGTAACACTTTAAAAATCAGCAAAAGGGTTATATAAATAAAATTTATTATGAAACAAAAGGCAAAAAACTATTATGTACATAGTTTAGTACTATTCAGTGTCTACTCGGCACTTCATGGCTTGTCTCTTGTATTCATTAAATGGAGCATCTCTTGTCACTGTCCAGCAATAGTCTGCAAGCATTGATGGGCTCCATTTGCCCTGATAGCCTGCCAGGAGATTCCACTGCTGTAGTCTGGAGCCCAACAGCTCTGCCTTACTCTTGGGTAGTTCCAAATCCCTGACAAGGTCATTCAGTTCAGCTTGTGTTATGAGGTGTGATTCAGAGGAGGAGGATGGGAGAAAATGTGGGTCCTGTCACATTGATGGTTCAGGACCAGAAGTTTCATCCTCTTCCTCTTCCTTGTCTGACTCAAGTGAGAATGATTCTGGTGCATCAGGAACCGGCAGTCCTTCTCTGTGGGGTACTGGGCGTATAGCTGATGGAATGTTTGGATAATGCACAGTCCACTTTTTCTTCTTTGACACACCTTTCACAACTGGAGGCACCATGCAGAAGTAACAATTGCTGGTATGATCTGTTGGCTCTCTCCAAATCATTGGCACTGCAAAAGGCATAGATTTCCTTTTCCTGTTCAACCACTGGCGAAGATTTGTTGCACAGGTGTTGCAGCATATGTGTGGGGCCCACCTCTTGTCCTGATCTCCAATTTTGCAGCCAAAATAAAAGTGATAGGCTTTCTTAACCATAGTGGTTATGCTGCGCTTTTGTGATGCAAAAGTCACTTCACCACAAACATAGCAGAAGTTATCTGCACTGTTCACACAAGTACGAGGCATCTCTGCTCACTTTGGCTAAACAGAAATGTGTCCCTTTGCAAAATCAAACACTGACAAATAAGAGAGCACGACACTGTATGATTTCTAGAGCTGATATAGGGCAATTTGTTCAGCAGAGTGATGGAAGCTTCGTTATGATTGCATCATCCATGACTTCTAGGAATAACATGATGCAATTCATATCATGTATGACACAATACCAGCTTCAGATTGCATCATTCATTGTTTTGCCTAAAAAGCAAGTACTGTCCAAACCCTGTCATAGATTTATTCATAGATCCAGTCAAAGATGTATTTTAGTCATTTCTGGTTTAAATTGAGATCCCTTCCCTTTATAACTCACTTATCCTCCGCCATTCCCAAGTCAAGGGTCATATATACTGACCCAATAGCATAGCTTGAAAACTAGAGCCAATCAACAATTTTAAGCATCGTTTTCGTTCTCAGTGAGCCAGAATTAGTAAAGTTGGACTACATTTATTTCAGAAGCATTTTGGCTCTAGAGCAGTGTTATCGGTAATGGGACCTATCTGTGTTTCCCCTCCATTACTGCACAGTTGGTTCAGCAGAGGCCCTGGTCCTGAAGGTGGAGCTGACCTGGAGGCAGAGAGTGAACGAGGGCAGAGCTGGGCAGTGGGTCGAGTGGAGCTGTTGCTGGGAGCAGAGCTGGGCTGAGAGCAGTGCAGGGGGCATAATGAAGCTGCAGCTGGGGTTGGGACTGGGCTGGGGCAGAGTGGGGCTGGGTGGAGCTCCCTCCTGTGGGGGCTGACCCAGGACTCGCTCCCATCCCCCCCAACATGCCTTTGCACTCAGGGCTGGCAGTCGCCTAGAGTGCCAGGATTTGGGAGGGTGGCATTTTGCCGTCCTCGCTGGCAATTCGATGGCAGGGGGGTCCTTCTGCGCTCCAGATCTTCAGCGGCAATTCTGCAGCGGGTCCTTCACTCGCTCTGGGACCTGCTGCTGAAGTGCCCCGAAGACCGGGAGCGCGGAAGGACCTCCCCCACCGCAGAATTGCTGCCAATGACCGGGGGGTGTGCCAATGACCGGGGGGTGTGCCAATGACCTGCCTAGGGCGCCAAAAACCCTGGCTGCACCCTCCCTCCAGGCAGGGCCGCTTGGGGGGGGGGGCAAGTGGGGCAAACCCACTAGAGCTTTTCAGGGCCACTGGAGTGGAGTCCTTCACTCACTCTGGTGTCCTCAGAAAACTTTCGCGGGGCCTGGGCCCCCAGAGCTTCTTCAGCGGCAATTCGGCGCAAGGGGTCCTTCCGCTCCGGGACCCACCGTCGAAGTGCTGAGTCTTTGCCTGCCGCCAAAGACGCCAGACCCCCTGAAGTCTCTGGGCAGCTCTGCCCCTAGGGAGGTATGCCCGATGGTTTGGGGACCACTGCTCTAGGGCCATATGGAAAGAAGCATGTTCTAAATCTTTAACTTGGAAAAGGGAAAAATTGATCTTTCTGAGGGAAAGCAATATCTAGAGTCATTTTACACTAAACCATTAATTTAAGGAAATATGACATCCCATCTTCCTAGCCAGCTATCAGCTATTTTATTCCAATCCTGTTTCCTGTGGTTGATCAATGCTAGTTCCTCTCTGCACCTGCCAACTCCAGTCAGCAAAGAGCAGAATGAGTTCCTTTCACTGGGTGGGTGAGGCATGCCTCATACACACAAGACCAATTCCAGTGGGAGCAAAGCATGGCCCTGTATTCAGTGCATTGTGGCTCTGGTCAGTCTGGCCATTTGGAGGAGGTTCTTTCCAACTGTCTATGGCCCTGAGGTGGAAAGTTGAAAAGGATGATGAAGCACCAGGAAAAACTGAGGTGGTAGGAAGGTGATGATGAAGGAGGGCAGAGTAAAATGAAGCTAGTGAGCAGAATACTGTAAAGTAGCCAGTTTAAGAATGGAGGGGGAAAGAGGTGATGAGACTAGACAAAGGAAAATGGTGACAAAGGACTAGGAAAAGGAAAAGAAATCGAGTAACAAGTAAAGAAACAGATGCACAATTTTTGTAAATGATATGCAAATTTTACTCTGGCACCTGGCAAGTTGCCAATGTTCCTCTTAGTTCTGCATAGGTTGGGCACCCATATGATGCATGTGCGCTCTGCTTTTGTCAGCTAATTGTAATCTCTGCTTGATTGATATAACATTAAGTAGTATGTGGTCTCTAGTGAAATGACAGTGTGGGTTGGAATTGTGGTGGAAGGGAAATTTGAATGAACTGCTCCAGCAAACGACCATAGTGCTCATTTCCAGTGAGTTCTCTCAGTGAATACATGTATTGAATGGATGGAGCATCCAATCATCATCTCTGTACATAGGGTTGCCAACTTTGGTTGGCTGAATTTCTGGAAGTTTCATCACATGACATTATCTTTAATTAAAGATTAATTCCGGGAGACTCCAGGATAATCCTGGAGGGATGGCAACCAAATCTGTATAGCACCTTCACATTTCTAAGGAATCTGGCTATTTGCAGGGGGAAGCGCCATTGCAGGGAGAGCTGGTGCAGCATGTTAGAAGAGACACACTGTGCTTGTCCATGGAGATTGTATTTCTCTTCTTTGCCCTTATTCTAAATAAGATCATTCAGACTGAATGAACATGGTTGCATTGTGAGTGGCAAATCATGACAGTGAGCCAGTGTTTGGGGGCTGGTTTTCTCTTGGATATGTAGCAAAGCAACACACTAACCATCCTTGGGAATGGAAAGTGGAGGCTGAGATGGTACAGGCCACTAGTAAGGGCTTCTGAGCAACTGGTAACTTACTGGGCTGTGCCTTGCTGCGTGTGCTGCTACAGTAAAACTAAGGATTATATCTTCAGTACAGAAAAATGCTTGTAGATAAAGATAAGTAACCTTGTATGAGAAACTGTCTCATTGTAAAGTCCTAGGGGAAACAAGGCACTGCATTTTTTACCTCTAGATAGCTGTCTGACATCAACCACAGATGTAGGGTATAGGGTGGATTATCCCAATGAAAAAATGCACCTTTTGTTCTTTTTTGGAAGGGAAGCAAGCAGTTGCTTAAAAATCATGTGTGCCATGTTTTATTTTTTAATCATCTAGATAGATGAGGCTATTTTTAAAATTGCCATTGGGGATGTGAAGAACTATTTTTTTAAAATCATAGCTAAATATTCATGTTGCAGTAATAAATTATCACAGCTTAAAAATTCACAAGGATAAACACCCACGATTAAAATACATTTTAAAAAAAAGCCGATCAAATAATTTATCTGAAACGATGCATCTTGGTTTTTTAATGATCCAAGTTCACTATTTGGGAATATGATGTTTTTCCATCTCACTAGAAAATATAATAATCACTTAATGTGCTTAATGGTTCTGCAGGTTAGCGCTGTGTTGGTCTCACAGCTGTTTGAAGGGAAGAGGTTCCTTGGGAGGCCGTTAGTTTGTGGTTGTGTGCATGTTAATGAACCCCCAAGATTTTTCTATTCTGGCTCCAGCACTGTTGCTGCCACTTTAGCTGATTACAGTTCAGGATAATTACAACAGTGAATCTCGTATTTAGTGGAAACAAAATGCATTGATGACAAACATGTTTCCTGTCAAAAGCGGAGAGGACTGATCTGAATTCCAAATGCACAGTGGAGATGAGTGTGGAGACTTGTTAGAGAAATCAAAGACCCCTTTACAAGCATTGTGGCCAGCTCAAATTTTTGGTCACTGCATCATTTCAGATGTTTGCAGGAGGACAGAAGATGAAGTTCTAGTTTCCTCCTGTCCTGGAGCCTACCATTCCAGAATCTTTTATGGAAATTCAGGGACAGCCTCAGCCCCACCCTATGTTCATTAGCTTTAATGAAAGCACCAGACCTGAGACCCCTGGCTCTGTTCAAATAGGCATAAGCTTTTATTACAGTAATTCATGCAGCTCTCGTTAGCTATCTCTTTTAACTTGCCTTATCGCAGTAATGGTTCTGTATGTCTACACTACAGCTGGGTGCAAACCTCCCAGCCCAGGTAGACAGACTCACATGAGCAGGGCTTGAGATAGCGTGCTAAAAATAGCAGTGCAGACCTTGTAGCTCAGGCAGGAGTTTGGCCTCTCAAGCCTAGGGGGTTGGGTGGGTTTGAAACTCCAAGCCACAGCGTCCACGAGGCTATTGTTAGCATGCTTACTCAAGCTTTGCTAGCTCACTCTCAGCTGCAGTGTTGACGTACTCTTAGCATCTAAAATCTGCCTAATAGGTGATTTCCCCCCTATTGCTATACTCTCACATTGTTTAAAGGAGCATTGCCAGCCTACTCATTCTCAGAGAATCACTCTCGCACGCTTCATAGGGCACTCAGGTCTGCTATCCATATGGTTTTGAAACACGCACACGTAACCCCCCAGCTCAGGCTTGTAGGTTCTGTTTAGGGAGCTGGTGTATGAAACAGTGATATGATTGTCCCAAGTACTTGTCTGTCTTGGAGCTGGCAGGTCTCAAACTGGGGAGGGTGTACGAAGGATGTTATGCCGTATCCCCTTATCTCACTGCTACTGGTTTTAAAAAAAAGGGTCTAAAAGCTGACCTTTCCCATTACTCCTTCCCAAACCCCATTCAAATGCTGCTCATGTCTCGCAACTAATCCAAAGAGTGTAGTTATCTAGTCAAGCCATGCATTTTCCACCAGTTGTCTGTGTTGACACAAAGCTACTCATTTTGGACCATCATTTTTTGAGGATCAAAATACCTTAAAGAAGAGTCTGTTCCCGTGCATTATGGGGCAGTTTGATGTCCTATTTCCATTATAAATGTAATTTAATTTCTAATAGTTACATGCAAACAAATGTCTGTTGGCAATTAAAGGAAGCAGACATATGCTAATCGAAAGCTCTGATAATTACACAATCTTCAAATTTAATTAATGAGCCAAAGGCAGCCAAACATTAGCATTTAGAAAGAGCTTTTTTGCATTAACCACTAATGAGTTCATTTAAATCTATCATGCAACCCATTTTGGAAAGCATGGGTCATATTTAATCATATTCAGTCAGATTCAGTAATGAAATCCTTAACACTAGGCATTGTTGATTGTGAAATTACCATAGAATTCTAATTGTTAAATAGAGAGGGGAAATTTCTAGTCTGTGCTGTTAATTCAATGGGACTTCTATGTGAAAATTGGTCATATATGTATGAGCAGAGGTATGAATATACTGAATAATAACTATATTTGAAGGTGTATGAACTACATGTGTATTTCTATCATTCTAGATAAGTTAATGGAAGATAGCCATTGATGGACCTATTAGCCAGGTTGGGCAGGGATGGCATCCCTAGCCTCTGTTTGCCAGAAGCTGGGAATGGGCGACAAGGAATGGATCACTTGATTACTTGTTCTGTTTTTTGCTTCTGGGGCACCCTGTATTGGCCACTGTCGGAAGACAGGATACTGGGCTAGATTGACCTTTTGTCTGACCCTGTATGGATGTTTTTATGTTCTTGTTCTTTCCAGAGTAGCATCAAAATTAATCTGAAGAAGAAACTTGGAAATTCCATGATAAAGAGGAAAGAATTTTTTTTTGGACTATGTACCACTTGCCAGCTAGGCAACTGCATTTTAATTCTGCACTTGTTTGGCTCAGATTCTGTTCTTTGTTTAATTTGTGTATAGCCAGAGTTTACTAACTCATCTGAAGTCAAAGGACCTACTCTAAATTTTCAGGGTATAACTGATAAGGGATTTTGTTCCATTGTCTCTTGTTCGTCAGAGGATCCTTTTCTGGTCATGTTGAAGTCAGTGAGTTTTTTGCCATTGGACTTAATTGGGGGAAGAATCCATCCTCCGATCTGATTATGATCTCACTTCCGCTGAAGTTACCCCACTGTAAGTCCGTGCAATTGAAATCAGAATCAGACCCCTAGATTCTGGTATCCTGTTACAGTATCCACAGGATGTAACAAACTACAAGAAGATAACTAACAAGGATAAGTTATGATAAAATATTATAGTAATATCCAAGGGACTCGGGCTTGGAGCCCAATTATTCTAAGGGCTGCACTAACGCATTTGAAAACATGCTTATGGAAATCTCATATTAAAGCATTCAAAACCCCAGGAATACGGCTTCAAACGGAATGTCAGTTAACGTTATGATTGTTTTATTTTTACTAGCATCTGAAGATATCCTCTGGAGTTTTAAACCAGCGAATCAAATGTTTTAGTCACTGTGTGTTCATGAGAACACACAATGTTATTTAATTATCTTGATATTAACTGGCTGATATTTATACATCAGGATGTGGTGAGCCATCCCCCTGAGTAACATTTCACTAAGCATTGTCTAGAGATTACAGCAGGAGACTAGGAAGCAGGATTCCTGGTTTGTTTTATTTATTTAGACTAGATGACCCTTGTGGTCCCTTCAGCCCAGTGATTCTCAGCTCTGGTTTCTGTGTGTGAGGATCAGGCCCTTAATTTGTAAAGTGTACCTGCACTTCATGTCTGCACAGAGGACATTGCATTGTTAAGAAAACCAATCTAAAGGCTGTGGGGGGCGGGGGGGGGTAGGGAGGGTGGTAGATCTGTACTCTCATTTGGGGTATCTGTAGGAGGAAATTTTTAATCTTTCCCTAATATTATCAGATGATTTCTAAATCATATAGAAGAAGAAAAAAGATATTTGAAGAGAAAAATCTGTTGGGCATATTTGCAGATGAATTTCTGGGTAGAGATTGTAGCATAATATGTGCTCTTTCTCCAGACTAAAAAATTATTTTCTTACCTCATGGTGTGTTGGGTGTTTTTTGCTTTCTGTAATTTGGTGACTATTCGCTTTATGTGGATGTCTTGTCAGCGCTTAATTTGTAATGAAAGAGGTGCCGGGGCTCAAGCAGTGAGGACCCTGGGGCTTGCGCAATTTTTTTACTTTCATAGCTAGGGTGACCAGATAGCAAGCATGAAAAATCAGGATGGAGGGTGGGGGGTAATAGGAGCCCATATAAAAAAAGCCCCAAATATCGGGACTGTCCCTATAAAATCGAGACATCTGGTCACTCTATTCATAACTGAAGTGGTAAACTCAGAGATGTCGGGACTATGAACTGCAAAGCCTAGAGGTGCTGGGGCTCACTCTGGCACAAATTAAGCACTGGGGTTTGCTGTATTATATCATACGTCACATGACCCAATTGTCACATGACATGAGGAGGTAATGTGGTCTAGTGGAGAAGGCAGTAGGTTAGGGGTGAGAAGGTGTGTTCTGTTCCTGGCTGTGCCACTGACCTACTGTGTGCCCTTGAACAAAGTTACTTCATCGCTCTGTGCCTCTGTTTCTCCTCCCATTTCGTCTGTTTTAGACTAAGCTTTTTGGTTGTCTCTAATTCTGTGTTTGTAGCATCTGTCCTTCATCGTGGCTGGTGCCTCGAAGTGCTCTTGTATCATCAATCATAATAACAAATAGTATGCCTAATGCAACATATAGCAGGTGAAAATGTGAGAAGACTTCAGCATAGGCAGCTTGAAATCTTGGAGGGCCTTATGATTGGCCTGTCTCATAGAATCTATGGAATTTTAGGGCACCTACCATGATAGTGTTTAAGGATTTAATTCTTTAAACTGAAATATATGGAGATTATAACAACTTTGCTGAGACAGCATTAAGCGAGGCATTGACAATTTACTTACACCATTAAAATAGAGGGGAAAAAAGAGGCTGTATCATTTCACATCATGAGGTTGAAGCTCTCAGAGATCATCTTCTAGTTATCCAAACTGGATTCTTACCTGTGGGATTCCCAGTACATTGGAGGACAGAAATACAGGCTAAAGAAGGAAAGTGATAAGCTATGAATTAGATATATAAATTGGGAATCTGTAGAAATATTAGAGTCTGCGACCCTGATCATGTTCTAATTGACTACAGTGAACATAGTGCAAGAAATCATCTGTTTTAAGAGACTGTTCTAAAGTATCCACAGATATATGGAGTACAGTTCTGCTCCACCTTTAGTAGTGATCATGTCCATTAAGAAACTAATTTGTTGGTCCATGGAATACTTAAGGCAGGCTTTACTCTGTGTCATTTCCTTCTGAGATCTTTAGTGATGTAAAAATTCAAGCTGCTCTCACAGATTGAACAAGGCACATGATCAGAGCTTTTGAGAACATGGGCTGAGCTGATCAGAGCTTTTGAGAACTTGGGCTGAGCTGTTTAAGTTCATACAGTACTAGAGAGAGAGAGCGCTACCTGCTTGGAAAAAAACATCCTGATACATTCTACAGCATTGGATCAAAACACTATACCAACACCTCTGTGAGTTGTAGTGCAATTACAAAATAAATACTACAGTGCTTCATGATCAATGTAGATGAGTTTTGCTATAATGTCAGAATTATATATCACCTTTAAAACAAAGGGTTTGAAACCTATAGAAAACCCACATTGTCTAAATGAGGAATAAGCTAGAAGCAGAACCCTCAATCTCTGCATCCAAGAGCTTTTGAAGTACTCAAAATTCAGACCTAGATTTTAGTGGCTCCAGCCTCATCTCTAGTTAAAGAAAAATGAGAGTGCTCCTATATTGTTTACTAGCATTGATGTCATAAATATCTCCATTCAGTAGCAATTAAGCTGCTGGGATTTGGGCTGTGTGCCATTATAAGAGGTAATTATAAAAGAATTGGATTAATTAGCCACTGAATTATTTATGTAGACATAAATATTGCACATGAATTCTATGTGAATTACCACAAAAAAAGAAAGGTAAAGATAAACTGAAATACATTGTCTCTTTAGTTCTTTCTCCCTAAACTGTGAAATAGGTGAAAATTGTCAACTATCCATTCGCAATGTCAATGCACATACATCATTTTATCAGGTTTATATATAAAGTAATTCTGTGTGCTTTTGTAATCTTTCCAAACCATCACAAATAATAAGCACTGAGAGTTCTCTCTTGTCAATACAATGAAGTCAATCTTCTGTCTGTTGTGGTATAATTTAGAGCGGAGGGAAATGACTGATTTCACAGATATTAACTTTATCGAATATACAAACAGATGTATTATAGGGGAAAAAAATTCTGTTTGAGCAGCACAAATAACTAGCAATCAGCAAATCCAATCTTCCTTTGGCTCTACAGCTTATCTGCAGGCTAAAGCTGCTTGTCAGCTGTAAAAATAATACAATACTGGGATCTAGAGAAATGAAAACAATGCAGACTACTTGATATTGCAAACACCCAAGTGACTTAGCTGGGAGACATCCATCCATGTATGAGAATAAGAAAACAGGCATTGAAGTAAAATTATTAAACTCTAGCCCAGGTTTATCGGTCCTCATTCTTCACAGCGTAAACTTGATCACTAGTTGGCCTCAGGAAGAAACTTTGCCGTACTGTGTAATATTACGCAGTTAGGAGTGGAAAGGTTTGGGGTCTTCCTCCATAGGTAGGTGGGAGAGATGAAGAAGAGCAGCAAAAACATTAATTGGTCAGATACCTGCTTTCTGACCTCCCCAGGGTGCCTTGGAGAGCTGAAGTGGATGAGTTGTTTGGGATCACAGGCTCCTCTGGACTTGGATTGTTTTAACTCTTTGTTATTGTTAGCCCACAGACCTTATGAATGTCTTTCCCTACCAGCCTGGTATCTTTTTTTTCTGTTCTGTAACATGGATGGGAGAAAGCTTCTGGTACCTTGGTGATGTGGTCTGATGGTGAGAAAGAGCCGAGGCCTCAGGATGGGAGCTTATTATTCGTGAGGCCTGATGAATGTCTGATTTCAAGACATAAAGCCTACTCTTACCCACTGTGGCCAAGTTCTGTAGAATTTAATAGGAATGAAGCCGACAGAACTCTGGACACTTTTATAATAGGCAGACTGCAGCATTCACAAAATTATTGAAAGTCAGGCCCAAGGCTAACAATCTAAGCAGGCAATATGCAGCTGAGGGGAGAGGGATGTAGCGCAAGAAATAAACATTCTTTCTCATGCTACTATCCAGGGCTACTATCTGAAGCCCGATTCTCCTCCTCCTCCTCTCTCCGTTTCCCAAGCTCTGGATTGGTTGTTGGAGGCAGAATTTTCATAAGTTCTCAGCGTTGGCCAAACTCTGTTCAAAGTGAGGCCAATGGCAGTTTTCCCATTTACTTCAACAGGAGCACAGAGCAGTGCTTATTTAACATCTCACCCCTGATGTGCAGTGGCCGGAAGAGAAAGAAAAGGGGGACACATGGTTTTTCAAGTAAAAGAAATACCCCATGGATTCCCCGAGTATGATGCAATGGCTCATTGGTTGCCCTTGTGTATACCCGAAATTTTGTCCACTTCATCAATATGGCACATATATCTTCGGCAGCCTGCAATGGAGGGCAGCACGTTTTTTATTTCCTGACCTTTGATGGAGAAGATGGGGGTGGCAACGTTTTTGGTCCCAGCCCACGGCTGCAGGAAGGGTTAATCCAACACTTGTATGAAAGCTGCAATAGTTAAGGTATGAAAGAAATCCTGTTTTAGGAATAATGTGGTATGAAGCTTCTTCAGCAATACAGAAGAAAGTGGAGGGGAACTCTTAGCCGACAAGCACTAATGGGACCAGTTTATTCCTATTTTCCTCTTGATTTACAAGCCACTCAGTAAGCAGTAAACCGCCTCCTTTTAATTACCCATTTGCACAGCCAGGATGGTTTCATACTACTTTAGAAGCAGGGATAGCATAAATGGAACTGACTAGATGTTCTCAAATGCTGTATGTGCTTTGTAATTCTAATGAGATAACTATTTTATGTTTGCTTTTTCTGATGAGTGCAATTTTCTTTTGAACCATTACCAAAAAGGGATTTTGGTGGGGGGAGTTTGTAGCTATTGCTTTTAACCCTTTTCTGTGGCTCTGGAAGCTCTTTATGTTGCAGTTTTCCAGGGAACTTCTGGACACACGGCAGGGCAATGCCAGCAGGGTGTGTTTGGAAGATGTGCCTGGTGATGAGTTTAAATGCACGCTATTGTGCATGACCTAGATCATGGTAATTCTTTAACCATAGGCCTACCTAATCTTGCTCCCGTTGACTTCAGTGTGAGAATGGGGATCTGAATCAAGTCCCAAATTAGTAACAGGTAAATTTTTAAAATGTGTCTGGAGAGATTTTTTTTCTATGTAGTTTGCTTATATCTAGCATTTACTTACATGTAGAACTTAGTGGACCTGATTGTCTTTTGTGCCAAGATTAGTTAAGAAGGGGGAGAAGACAGTCAGGAAACCATTTACGGCTGCCTCAGTCTTAATCTACCCTAGCCCTACCATCAGCATAAATTAGAGCAGCCTAGGGGCATCCTGGCTAAGATCCCCAGGAGACCATATGTCAAGCTGAGAATTGGAGGAGCACAGGTTCACCTTGCCCTGAGTCACTCCTTTCTACATCTTATAACAGACTACTGGGTGTAGTTGTTCTGGAAGCTGGCTAGGCTAATTTTACATAGAACCAGTCAAAACAAAAAATTAGATCTAACAGTTTTCTAATGCAAAATGCAATTCTGTCAATACCAAAACATTCTGCAGGAATGCCATAATTTTCTCATTTTGAAATTTTTATTTTAAAATATTGCAACACATTATATTTAATGTTTTATGTTATAATAGTTTGGCCTTGTCCTGGCAAAATGATTTGATGTTATTGAAATGAAATATTCATATTTTCTGTATCAACATTTTTCAGACTTTCTTTTCCATAAGAGTTTTTTGAAAATTTGGCTTTTTGTTCCAATTCAGAATGAAAACAAAATGCTTCTTGTTTCAATCAGAATGAAAACACAATGCCAGAATGTTGGAATTTCCCTCGGGATAGGAATTCCATATTTTTGGCAAGCTGTAATTTGACTGAAGCCGAAAGCTTCTCTGTGCTTAAAGAATTCTCAGCTGGCTGCTTAAGGCCAGATTTGATCACATAGCCTCATATGGGTAGTGCAAAATGGCCAGAAGGGTGTTCATAGTAAAAGGATTGGTAATCAGCACTTTGGGTGCAACTTCTATTCCTGGCTTTGCCAGTGATTGCCGTGTGTGACCTTTAGACAAGTCGCTTCCCCTGCCTGTACCTCAATTTATCCATCTGTTAAATGGGAGCAATACTACTTACTTAATGTACCTTATAATGGCCTGGAGGTTAGATAAATAGTGTTTGTATTGGAAATCCATAGATGAAAAACACCGTTAGAAAGGCAAAGTGATATTCTTAAAATAATATTCAAAGTTAACATTTCATAACCTTAGGATTTGATTTGTCCCTAGTTTACTCTCTTCCCAAAGCAGTTTCAGCTCAAGCTGGTGGCATCAGGGAAATTGTATGTGAACAGTAGGGAATCTTGCTGTGTGCCTGGGAACATCCTTTTTCCCTTGGCTAACAGGCACACTTCTCTCTCTCTCTCTCTTACACACACACACACACACGCACGCACGCAAATAGATTCTGCAGAGTAATGTAAATGTTTGTATGAAACAGCTGCAGATGCTTCTGATTAGATTTTCAAATGTGGATCACTCAGTGGAAATGTGGTTCAGCGCCTTGCTATGCACATTCCCGTATCTCGTTTTCATCATCACCAGCTGGCGGAGGCTAGGAGTGCTGCAAAGGTAGCAAGTTCAGGCCCTGCCATGGGAGGTGGAAGGAAACATCGCCATATGTTCCTTCACAGCAGCCGCTCTGGTTGACTTATTACTGGAAATGATAGCTGCACAAAAGGAAGCCCATCCTCTTTATGCCCATTTTAAAAATAGGAAACTAAGGCCCAGGATGGGTCAAGTGACTCATCCTACGTCACAAAGGCTGAATCTCAGGCCTATGAAGGTGCTGGAGGTGAGGAAGGAAGAATGAGGTGATCCTCAATACATCTAGAATCAAAAGGAAGGATTGAGGGGGACCAGGGTGGGGGAGGGAGGAAATACATCATAAAGGATGTTTGCATCTTATTCCGTATAGCAGCTCTTATCTCAGATGCCAACTGGCTTAGGGGAAGACTATCCTTTGGAGATCGGTTCTCATTTGCTGACAATGGTATAAAGTAAGAAACAGTAATGCACAGTGTATTCTGCAATTCCTTGCCTGATGGAAGTGAGTCTCTCCTGGCACCCACAATAAATGAAAAGAAAGTAAATACTCTGTTTCATTTAACAATGACACTGCTGAACATGAATAGATCAAATCATTATGTTCTACAGTACTTTTACAGTAGCAATTTGGACCATTAGTATTGTCTTTTCAAAGGATTTAAATGTTACATTTTTAACGTTAAATATACGTGCGTGTTTCTAACTTGCAATAACGGTAGCTAAAACTAGTATGTTATGAATGTGAGGCAGCGTGGTTAGCACACTGGGGTTATGGAACCTGGGTTCTAGTCCTGCCTCTGACACTGACATTCTGCATAGCCATGGGCAAGGCACTTTACCTCCCTATGCCCCCCCCCCCCGCCACCCATCTGTCTTGTCTTCATGGGAAGGACAGTCTGTGTGTTTGTACAGTACCTAACACCTTGGAGTCCCCACCTAGGCCAGGGCCTCTAGGCACTCCTTAAATTATATTTAACAGCCTTGCAATTGGTGACAGGGACAGCTTCTCCACACGCATTTTCCATTGCCCTTCTATCCAGACCTCTGAGGAAGGATGGACAGTCGCACCAGATGATGTGATGGCTTCATAACATGGACCAAGGTTCACGAGGAATCTTCATTTTCACTTACAACATGACCTTGGCTTGAATCTAAATCTCCAGAGCTGACATTTATCTTTGTCCTCCAAGCCACACAGCTCATTTTAGTCATATATAATACATCAAACACTGAGATATATCTGGCTCTTCCAAAGGGGAAGGACTTTAGATTCCGAGGTGAAACCTTGGCTCTCTAAAAGCCATTGACTTGAGAGGGATCAGGATTCCACCCTGATCTTTCCTCTCAATGTGTGTAGGCTGGCTCCCTGTGCCAGCATTGTGACTGATGACACTCGGTCAGCTATTTGCCACCAGAACATCCTTCAGACCTGCAGCATGTAACAGAACAAAAAGAAAACTGCCAGTCACGATCATGCTAATGACAGCGGAATGGTCCTTCAAAATGAAGTCGCATAGAATTCTTAGAATATCAGGGTTGGAAGGGACCTCAGGAAGTCATCTAGTCCAACCCCCTGCTCAAAGCAGGACCAACCCAATTTTTTTTTTGCCTCAGTTCCCCAAATGGCCCCCTCAAGAATTGAGCTCACAACGCTGGGTTTAGCAGGCTAATGCTCAAACCACTGAGCTATCCCCCACAAGTGAAATATTGTTGTGAGAAGACAAGGGAAAAGCCTAGTAAATGAATGTTGTTTATCCACCTCTTAACAGTGTGATCCAAGAGTGTCCTAATTTCACCCAACCCTGGACTCCATTGGAAATTGCTCAGAAACCAAAGGGCCTCTTCTAAACAGCATAAAATGGAGCAAACACCCTCATCTTTAATACTGACGTGAGGCACGTAGCCGCTGAAGGATAGGGAGAGTGGTTTAGTGGAGTGAGCCTAACACCGGGACTAGGTTCAATTCCCAGTTCGGCCACAGACTTTCTTCATGACCTTGGGTGAGTCACTCCACCCAGTGCCTCATGGCCTCATCTGTAAAGCTAGTGTAATGCTCCCCTACCTCCTGTAGGTGCTGGGAGGATAAAAGCTATTAATGTTTGGGAGGTGTTCACATAGTACAACACGTGAGTGCCTCCCTGATGCATACTGGGACCTGCAGTGTATAGAGGTGTAATGAGCCCATCCGAGGGCTGCATTATAAAACTCAGAGGGCTGCATTTGGCCTTCTGACTGTAATTAGGCTTCACCAGGACTGCTCCTATGCTGCACCACAGGCCTACACATGTGTAAGATTAAGGCCAAATGTGTGTCGTTCCCTGTCACTAGTGCAATGACACCAGTGCAATCCCCAGTTACCCAGGCACCAGACTGGTCTGTGTATCACGTTGTCTCCCGAAGTTCCTTGTCAGATTCAGCCTTGGAGGCCGGGGGTAGCAGCTCCTGTCATGTGCTCCCCACCCCCAGCCTTAGTTCTAGGGCTGGTAATTGGCAGTGCAGGAGGCAGATCACAGCTGCATGGAGAAGTCTTGGGGAGAGGAATGGGGAATCCCTGGAGGTGAGCAGGAGCATTGCCACTGAGGCTCCTGTGTGGCTCCCCCATGTCACTCAGTGGTTCGGTTCAGAGGCACAGGAGGAGTAAACAACTGTTTGTTGCTTTGAAAGAATGGCATGCGGCATGCAAAAACGTGCTACAGCCATGTCAACAACTCCTACAGCCTCTTCTCTCCCCTCCCCTTTTCCCCAGAGGAAGTTGGGCTTGATGATGGCTAATGGCAGGAGGCTGGGAGTCAGCAGCCATGTGGAGCTGCGCAAAGCTTTCCTAATCAGGCACGTTTTACTTGGTTCGGGGCTTGCCTATGAAGATTAAGCTCAACTCAATTTTGCCGTAAGACTGGTTCACAGACCTCAGCCAACTTGGGCTGAGTCTGGAGACTGTGAAACCTGAAAGCTTCTCTCTTTCGTGATCCCAAAAAATATATGATCTCATCCTCCTTCTTTCTCCCATATCCTGGGAGCTGCAAAAAAGCAATAATGATAACTAGTGAAGGGAATGTGTTAAGGTGCAGTTATACAGGCATTTTGTGGCCCTTGATTAGACAGATTGTTTCCCAAGTGACCCAATTGTTCTTCTCCTCCATTAAATAAAAGCAAACTGATCCTTCGAGAAGCTCCTGGAAGCGAAGGGCACTCATTGTCTTTCAGGAAGAGCTCTTAAATTGGAGTGTCAACCCCTAAAGCCTAGTTTTGAGGGGTGCTTAGCTCCCACTGACCTCAAGTGGAATTGCAGGTGCCTAGTCACTCTGAAAATCAGGCACTTAATGACCAAGACTAACCAAGACAAATCAACAAGTTGGGATGTGGTGCAAATTCCACCCCAAGATCTCCAGGATGTTTTTCTAGCAGGAGAAAGGATGTTTAGTCTGCAGTACCCTGCAATATTGAAAATCCAAACCAATTACACTTCATCGCTTAGGCTGGTTTGCAGTTTCTACAAAATGCCACCAGGTGGCACTCGTGATTTATAAACATCCCAGAAATGGTCTCGACTGGCAGACAATGCTTAGGCTGGTACTTTTCTGATTTTATAATACCAGGGCTTTATAAGATACCGAATTATCTCTGTAAAATGGGTTGGGTCTATGAAGAATTAATCAGTACAATTTGAAATGCTGGTAATATGGCTGTATAATTTTCCAGCAACAATTTGTGCAATTTCTATTTTAATGTGGGGCCAGGAGTGTGGTGTTTTGAGATGTGGCTTATGGTATTTATATTCATGATGAACAATCACCAGCTATATAAAATATGTTTAGAGAAGTACAGTATAACACTAGATGCTATGGTCGGAGAACACACTTTTTTTAGTTTAGATTCTCTGATATAATTTCCAGGGGGGGGGGGTGGGCAAGAGGTGGAAGGAATAGTTTGTTCCTGTTCCTAGAAACTGACATGCATGTATTTGCAAACCTGATCCAAAGCCCTGTGAAATCAACTGGAGCCTTCCTATGGAATTCAATGAGCTTTGGGTGAGGCCCTTACAAAGTTACTTTCTTTTAAATAATTTGAATGGGTTTCACGCTAGATTTAAAGAGGGGAGGACAATAGGAATTGCCTAATGCTGCAGCTTCCCCCCCATCAACAGGGAAGAAATGGAACAGTTGTATTTGTGGGATGGCTGTGCCCTGCAACTATCCAAGCACACTGTTCTTCCTCTTCACCTTGCCCTAGGTGGTTATATTCTATGCAGCTAGCACTCAAGAACCTCTTATCTTGGGAGATCATATTTGAAAGGTGAAATCAAACATGTAAATATTTACTGGAGGTGCCCAATTTCATGTAATTTCAGACTGAATTGCTTTTCTGTAGTAACTCTGCAACAGAGACTTTAAGTTAGACAGAACCTCGGGTAGAAGGTGAATGGAATTTTAAAATGTGCTCCTGATGGATTTCTGTTGTCATTGCTAAGGTTGTTTGAAGGTACAGATGTTGTCTGCCATACAAGCAGCTAACACCTATTTCTCACTTGTTAATACATTACCACAACACATTTGCCGTGGAATTATATTTGCCTTCCTGCCAGTATTACACTTGAATTGCAGGGTGGAATATGAAAAAAGCCTGGAAAACCTTTTTATTGTATAGTTAAGAAGCTCTTAGGAAATTAGCATTCACAAAGGGGATTTGGTTTGTGTCTGTTTGAATCCACTGAATGTCTGACTAACTTTTTAAAGCCTGGAAACATGGATAGTTCAGTCATTTGTGTTAAGCTGCATTTAATGTAGATGAAAAATGTTGAATTTCACAACAGCAGCAAGACTTTTATAAATTAGCGGTTTTACCTCTTAGGAGTTTCAATAGGGAAAAAGCAATAATTTCTATTATATTAATTAGTCCTTCATTCAAAATTCTTGGATTGGTGGTGGTTACAATGAAGGATAGGGGAATTGATATGGATATAATAATTTAAAAAAAACAACAAAAAACCTCTCCACATGTAGGCTCCGATTCTGCATGTGCTTAACGTGATGCATTGAGTGTAGTTTGACTGACGTCAATGGGGAAGTTAGATATGCATCGTCTTTGGGAGACAGTTGCCATCTTTTCTGATACCTGAGAATGGTAGCAAAAGCATTCTCTGTTGGTCAGGGGGCTGCGGAAACATAACACACACTGGGTATGTTATATTTGTAGGACCAGAGCCTACTTTGAGGTTCTGAAAGGTTCCATTAATTAGTGGTTTGTGCCATTATTTGTTGTTATATGTGTATTTCTGCATTCTGAGGTTCCTGCAGACATGGACAGCAGAATAACATTTTATTCACTTTGCTATTTTGCCATTTTCTAATACTAATAATACATATTTCTTACATGGTGTTTTTCAGCCATACATCTCAAAGTGCTCTACAAAGGAGGTATTACCATCACCATTTACTAGATGGGGAAACTGAGGCACAGAGGTGAAATGACATGCCCAAGGTCACCTAGCAAAGCAGGAACAGAGCCAAGAATTGAACCCAGATCTCCCAAGTTCCATTCCAGTGCTCTATCTACTAGGAAACACTGCTTCCCCTAATCTAAGGGTATGCCTGTCCTGGGAGCTGGGGGTGTGATTCCCAGCTTGAGTAGACATACTCATGGTAGCATGCGTTGAGCTATCATGCTGGACACAATAGTGTAGCTGTAATAGCATGGGCAGCTGCAGCTAGCTGCTATCAGTACAAACCCTGTGGATGTAAGCCAGGGCTGCTAACCTATGCCCCCACTGGCTTTGCTGCCATGGTTACACTACTATTTTTAGCTCACCAGGTCAATGAGAGCTAGCACAAGCATGTCTACTCGAGCTGGGAATCTCACCCCTATCTCCCTACTAAGGATCTCAAAGCTCATTACAAGCATCAGTTCAGGAAGCCTCACAAGTAGAGCGGGGTGGGAAATGGTTTTCCTGTCCCATGAACATTTGAGAGATTGAAACATTTTCCATCCCAAATTGGGGCAAAAAGTAGATCTCCTAAAAAGAATTGTGTGAACTAAAAAAATAAATAAATCCAGTTTGGGTCCATCTTCATCACTTTTTAAAATTTTATTATAACTAGCTTAAATTTAGGAAGAAAACATCATCTGAACCAATTGGAAGAAAACGTCATTTTGAACCAGAGAATTAGTTCAAATATTTTGCTTCAGAAATGGCAAAATGAAATGTTGCAACAATTTCAAAACTTTTTCTCCAATATTTTAAGTTGAAAAATTCATCAAAACCAATCCTTTCCTGCCCTTCCCAAAGTGTTGGGTCTGATGTATTGGCATCTTCTGACAGGGGGGGAAAAAACAAGTTTAATTAAAAAATTCCCAACCAGGTCTTTTCATAAGAGCCTTGGGAAGATGGTAACAATAAATAGCCACATTTACACAAGGATGAAAGAGTTGCTTTTCAAATTACTTAATAGAGGATTTAGGTGACCAGGTCCTATTAAATTTCAATGGTAGTTGGGGTATCTAGCTCCTTTATGTACTTTTTGAAAATTCCACCCAGAATATACAATGACTCTTGTCCCTCATAATTTGAGACAAGCACCAACTCCCAACCACTGATGGGGGTTAGGAAGAAACTTTCCCTATGGCATGTCCTTCTGTAATTGCTCATTGCTGGGGATTCTTGCACCTTTCTCTGAAGCATCTGACCATCTTCAGGGCCAGGACAATGGAGTAGATGGCCTACCTGTGTGATCTGCCATGACATTTCTCATGAGATACAGCCAGGTTAAAAGACTTGCTGACCAAGCCATGGCAAGTCAATGGAAAAGCTGAGTGTAGAACACATGAGTCAAGACTCTCAATCCCATGCTGTGACTCCTAGGAAAGTCTCTCTTTGTAAGTTCCAAAATTCAGTGAGAGCAGCTCTTCTTTCACTACTTCATGCTTGCCTGGAAGAAGCAGAATGTATTTAGAAATCTTGTTGGGGGAGGGGAACACACTCACCTACACACCCTCCCTATGTCCACGAGACAGCCTGGTTTGATGATGTTTCTAGCCCAGATTTGGCAAAGTCAAGAGGTTTGGATTGTTTGGAAAAACAGCTGAAACGTGGATGCTTCTCTGAACCAATCTTGAACCTCAAACCATCTGAGGCCATCCCCACTTACAGCCATAGCACTCTACTCTGTTCAACCCACGTAAGAACTTTGTAGAAGTACAAGAAAATCATAGAACAGCCATTTAAATATTTAACAGGCTGGCTGGCAGTAGAAATGAATCAAAATAGCCCACCTCCATCCTTTCTGGCCCAGTATATGAGCCACAATCACAAACAGCAGCTCAGACTGCTTGGTGATGAGACGCCATGCAAACTCATAATCAAAATATAATAACTGCCATCCTGGCTATGACCGAGAATAATGTGCTGGGCCAGCACCTCACAGCAAAATATGTTCACATGCTAGCCTGGTGCGCTCCAATGCAAGGTAGAACATTGTTTATTGCTTAAAAGAAAAAAAAACTTTTAATAGACCATTTAAAAATGAGAACCTGGCTTTGTTTTCCAAAGCCTCAAAGAAAAGAGAGCATGCCTCACTGCTTCTAAATTAGATCACAAATTTTCTGGCTGATGACAGCATCTTAGGGCTCGCCCTGAGGGCAAAGATCAGAACAAATTACATTTTAATATCTCAGGCTCATTTATCCATGCTGAGATCACACATGAAGCAAAGGAATGTGTTGCAATCCAATGGACTTCAGGGCTCTGATGGGAATGGGGAATGTGCATCTGTTAAAATACAATTAAATATTTCCTCTGCGTGTGTGACAGCTAATATATATGGGATGTAGCTCATGTCACCAATCTGAAGTGTAATACTCCAGGGCATAAAAGGCGTGTGATTGACCCACTCCTGTAGTTCATCGCATGGCCCTTTATTCAATCAAATGCTTTATAACCATGGAAAGCACTGATGTTGACATATGCTATCAACGGCATCGATGGATGTGTTTCTGCATCTCTTCTCTTGTCAAGAGCATTGTTGCAGGGCTGCAAAATAATGCTGAGTGGTTTTGCTATACCCTCGAGGGGTCTAATTCTCTCCTGGATGCCTGTGTGCTGCTCCCGTTAATGTGCATGTCTCCGGAGAAGGATCAGACCCCTTAGGAAGTACGAGGTGACACATTTGATGAGAGAGGAACAGTTGCAGGCACATTTCCATTCATAGCTCAGAACTCGCCTTTGTTTCTCTAATTGATGGTTTGCTACAAATATTTACATTTTTGCAATGAAAATGTTCTCTGATCAGGAGGCAATGGTGGTGGAGAAAATACCGCCTTCGTGTGCATGTCCAGGGCTGTTCCCAAAGGAGTAGGCTGCCTAGATCAACAATCAAGAAGTGTGGGGAGGGGAAAGGGGAAACTACAGGGCATTTTGGCTTTAGATCCAAGCTCCGCAAAACACAGGTGTATATTTAATTCTAGGATCATTTGATGCTCCTGTACAAATTGCTAGAGAGGTGCACCCAAACTGAAAAATGCCCTGGCTGTTCTGAACAGCAGCCCTTGTTGGAGAATATTGAAGGGAATTAGAAAGTTTTTGGAGTCCTGCATTTGTTTGAAAAGATCTCCCACTCACTCCTCTGGCCATTCTTTCCCATCCCAACTCAAAAAGCCCCTTTCTTCAGATCTCTATCACCCCCTCTCACTCACCAAACCCAGGATGGATGCCCTTTTGCCTCTATCCCTTCTCTTCACTAGGGAGAAAACTAACCTGAGGTGAGGACATGCCTAACATGAGGGAAAAACCTAGTGAGGACAGGACAGTTTGTACTTTCCAGTTCCACAGAAGCTGACGGGTCAAGGTAAACCCTTCCCTGCTACTCTTTAACTAGACCTGCAAACATATGTGAAACTACAGATTGTCTTGTCCTCTCTCACTAGGATTTTCCCTCCCATTAGCTAACTCGAGTTAAGAACACACCTTTCCCCCTAGTGAAGATGCGCCCTGTGTGTCTTCAGGTGAGCAGCCTGCTGCCTACAACTTCCTTTCTGGTTTCTCTCCAGTATCCATCACTAAACTGATTTCTCTTTAACTCTTCAGGATGAACCTTGTGGATGCTTCCCCCGCTGTGACCTAGAGCAGCTGCCCTCTCCAATACGTAGGAATCACTGAAAGCTGGTGGGGATTGGTAGGGGAGGGCTGATGTTGCCTATTCCTCCAAACTGAAGCAGCAGGATCTGAAAAAGATCCTGCCCAGCTGCTCTACTTTGTTTTCACCGCTCAAAGCTGAGGTGCCCCCAACTCTTTATGTGTGGCTTGTCATAGGAGCTACTGAAATGGAGAGGTTGTCTTAGAAATATTCCTGAGGCCTCTGTCTGTAGCTAGGGAAACCTCAGCCACCGTGTGAAGGAGGCTTTGTTCAGACTTCCCCTCTTATTCCTGTGCTTCCATGAATAGGTGCCGAGTGGCCTTGTATGGCATACAAACATCTGCTAGGAACTAGGGTCAGATGCTCAAATGCCTGTAACTCTCTATTTCATTAGCCAGTGCTAGCTGAGAGATATGATGGGCCTAGGGGCATTATGATTGTGTTGTCCTGCTTTATGGCATCATCTGTTTAATTGCAACTAGATCTAATGTAAATAACTTGTGGTGCCCAAGCATGGTTGAAAACACACCCACTCACTCCTACAGACTCTCTTCCTCTCCCGGAAACGAAGAGCCCATTCCCCTCACAATCTGCCACTCCTGGCTCTCTTTCACCAATGCCTTGTTGAGTCAGTGGTGCTATGACCATTCACACCAGCTGAGGATCTGCCCTCATAAAATAGAGAGAATCATTTTGCCCAGCACAACACTTCCAAATCCTCAGGTCATGATTCCCCCAGATCCCTAAGGCTCTAAGGCTTTGGAATGTGACTCTGCAGGGGTTGCTGGAAAATGTGAGGTAAAGAGAAAGTTACTGCATCTTTTAACATCCCCGTGTAATCTCAAATGCTGTAGTTGTCTGAATTTTTCTGTGTGATTTTTATGTGAAAAAGCAAGGGATTTTCACCATTAAGCTTCAAAGGTTAAGACTAGTGAAGTCAGCAGTAAAATATGTGAATTTAACCTTTGGCTGTTACTGTGTAAATGACTCAGTTTCATAATGTTTGTGCTGAAATGACTGAAGGTTTATATTTTCCAGAACACACACAATGGGGAAAAAACAAGGCTTGTGAATGTAGCCCTTGACGTCTGTCTGCGGGGTTGTTAGTCATGAAAACATTTCTTTCCAATCTGAATACAAATAACTTAAAACATTTCCATGGTCTCCCTATGCGAACCAAGCAGACATGCACTAGGAGTTGGGAATAGGGGTTGGGTCCATAGAGATGGTGCAGAAGCAAAGGGGTACTACGCATTATTATTATTTTTATTATCATAGTACATAGGAGCCCTACTTATGGACTGGGACTCTATGGTACTAGGCATGGTTCTGGCCTTCTGTTGCTCCCATCTTTGCTGCAAAAGAGACAAAACTTCCATCTTTCCTATGGAATAGCACAATCAGGCCCTGATGCCAATTGGGGGCTATCGGTGTTCCTGTGCTAAAATAATGAAATCCATGTTGACCGTTCTCATGACAGAAATAAAATTAACATGTACCCTCAGAGAAGGGCTAGCTCTGTGTTGCCAACTCTAGTAATTTTATCGTTACTGTTGTGATCTTTAGTGTCTGCTGGGATTTCATGATTAAACGAAAGCTGTGGTTCTTGTAGAAACAAAAAAATCTAGCCCCCCCAGTTGCCAAGAAAAGCCTGAAACACAAAGCAAGTATGACCTAGAGGCTAAAAAATCAGCAAGAAAGTAAACAAGAACCCAACTATGTTTTTTTTAAATCTCATGATTTTTAAGCCAAATTCATGATTTTGTGGAGCCAGACTCATGATGTTTGACTATTCTGGGTTGGTGATGTTGTGTAGCCCATTATGGAAAAAAAAATGACTACAGCTTTGATTTCTATAGGAGTTAGGCTCCTAAATACCTTTGCATATTTGGGCCTAAATAACTTGATACAACTCATCAATGATTGTGGTAGAAAATTAAAACAACTGCAACCGGAAACTTAGGCCAACATGCCTTAAGAAAGGAGGACAAGCTAAAGCGAAAAGATTAGTATGTACACCACCATCCAGGATTTCCATTTATAGATCAAAAAGGAGCCTCAGCAAGGATTATTTAATTTTTTCTTCTGTTCTATTTACATTCTCTGCTCTGCTTACTTATCCAAAGTATTCATCATCTTACAGTGCTTAGATGCATATTATGCAATTTCTTATGAAGTGTATTTGTTATGCAAATTGTTGTAGCTCATTATGCTAGCTGTTTGTACTCATTCTCATAGGAAAGAAAGGTCCCTGTGTCTCTTTCAAAATTTAATTCCCTAAAAATACTATTTATTTGGCTGAGAACACAATACATATCTGTCTGAGATGAGAATTCTCTATCAACAATTCATCGTTGTTCCCTATCAGCAATTAATATCTGAGGCCACAGTTAGAAGTGACTTATTGTGTAGATCTGATTGTTGTATTGATTGGACAGAAAATGGGTGGAATGGGACATGACTAGTACTACCTCACCTGTATAATTTGCTGATCCATGATAAAAATGGTTGATGAGTGATGAGCACACACAATTCCAAAAGGTAAAGGAGATTGTGGGGAAAGGAAGAACTCAGAGCCTGGTGATCTGGATTATATTCACAGCTCTGACATTAGCCTGCTGTGTGACCTTTGGCAAATCACTTAATTGCTATATGCTTTGGTTTCCCTATCTGAATAATGGAGATGGTAAAGATTTACCTATCTTACGGGGGTGATGCGAGACTAAATTTACTCTATAAAGCACTTTGAGATTTCTGGCTGGAAAGTACTACATGGGTGCAAAGCACTGCTGTTGCTACTGTCAATGGTACAAGAATGGGATTTAATCAATGCAATTGAGACATTTATTTTAAACTAGATTATTTTATTTTTGTATGGGATACCAGATGAGGTGATCAGCAAAATAAGGAGTTTATATGATGGAAGTAGATGTGTAGTAAGATGAGATACAGGTCTGAGTGAGTGGTTTGTTATTGTGACTGGAGTCACACAAGGATGTGTGATCAGCAATCCTCTTTATATTAGCAGTAGATTGGGTGGTGAAGTGGAAAACAAAATACAACATGAGCATAAAATGGATTAGTGCAGATGAGTTTTATGACCTTGACTTTGCTGCAGACATTGTTTTACTAAGTGTGATGTGGAATGGAATGATTACGCCTGAATCCGAGGTAGAACAGGAGGCGACAAAAACTAGACTGAAAGTAAATGCTGAAAAAGCCAAGATTCTGAAGATAAGAAACTGAACAACAGATGCAAACGTGTATATGGAATGGAAAAAATAATTGAGCAGATAGGAGAGTTCTACTATATGGGGAGTGTGATGAGATAGTCATATGAGATTAGGAGAAGCCAACACCACTTTTGGAAGGATGAACAACATCTGATCAAAGAGATCGCTGCCTAAACTAAAGGTCAGACTATATCTGTTCTGAGAGTGCTCTTACATGAAGTAGATGCTTGATCGATGACAGTGGCTAACAAAAAGAGGTGGAGGCTGCCTATCACAGATGGCTGAGGACAATACTACAACTTTCATGGAAAGACAAAATAACAAACGCGACAATGAGGGAAACTGACAGAGCAGGGCATGTTAGAAAATATCACAGAAGAAGGAAGGCTCAAATGGTTGAAACCTGTACAGCATATGGACAATGGGAAGAAAGCATTGGGTACTCAAGGAAGGAAAGAGAGAACCAGGAGGAAGGTCAAGGAAGAACTGACAGAGGATATTGAATCAGCTGGTATCACCTGGGAAGAATTACCACAACTAGTGACTGACCGTAATCAGTGGAGGAACTGAACTGCCCAGCATGTCATCAACAAAGCAGGAATAAAGGTCTAAGGTCAGTCTTCCACTGGCAGCGGCAACACAGCGTCTGCTTATGGGGAAGGATTTGCATTCCAGGCAAGCTGTGCATTCTAGTGGATCATAAAAATTCCTGGGTTGAGATTCTGTGCTGTCACACAGCAAAGAACTCACAGGCCAGGGGGAAGGAGTGCAATGCTGGTTAAAGCCATCTTTGTGTCCTCACAATTCTGGGCTGCTTCAGGGACTGCAGCGGCCCTGATACAATTTAGACTGGGAACCCATCTAAATTACCCGCAGGCTCCTGGAGTCTTCTCATGGGCTACAGCATTGCCTGGAATCTCCATAGCACTCTGTGCTGTGATCCTGCCCTGACACACCCCTCCTGCCCCCATTTTTGCCCCTGGCATACCTTCTTGCCTGGGCTTGCGTGTGTGTGTGTGTGTGTGTGTGTGTGTGTGTGTGTGTGTGTAGGCGGATCCTCTAAAGGCATCCTTATGGCAGTCCGCTGCAGTTCCTATGAAAGGGGAAATTCTCCCCCAGTCAGGACCTGGGCTTTTAGATACCTCTTTACACAACTTCTGCACCTTTCATCTGGTTTTAAAGGGGTGAGAGCAGGGCAGGAATCTCACCTCAGTGTCCTAGAAGAGGTTCTGTCACTGACCCACTTGGAAAACCTACCTTAATTCTCCATTTGTAAAATGCAGGACTGTTGTGGAGTGTAAGTACATTATGGTCTTGATTCTTTATACACTCATGCACATGAGTAAAGAGATTGTGAACAATTAGGGGAAGGGACTGTCTCTTTGTTCAGTGTGCCTACAGTGACTAGGACAACATGTCCCAATCCCTGTCACAAAATGATTAGTAACAATAATTCCATTGATGTAATTGAAATCAAGTGCTCAAGTTCTGCTGTCATTTACAATGGTGTAACTAGTAGTGGAATTTGCCCCAGCCCGCTTCTTTTGGTCCTAGCTCTGCATTTAGGTTTGTTGCTCTGGGAAGTTATGCTCTTCAGAATGGCTGGCTTGTACAAGGACAATAATGACAGCAGTAATATTTTACATGTCTTCTGTTAACGCTGTTGTTAAAGAGAAGGGGAGATCGGGGTGCTGTTCCTTTAAGCAATAATTTTAAAATGAGGAAATGTAATGAAAAGGCGATGGAGGGTTTAATGGTAGTGAATCAGAGTTTATTATTAATGTTGATTAGTTTTGTGATTTCAGTTTTTGGAGTGTGTGACTGATTGATAAGGGATGTGTATGAAGGTTCATGTGATTAGAGGCAACAAGTAAGTCCAGAGGGAAGTTGCTTGATGTTGTTTAATCACCAAATAATTTCTTTGGTATCATTTCACATACAGCCAATGTAAGTCACAGATTTAAAGTAATCATTTTCCTCCAGGCATTGGTTTCATTTATGTGATTTTATTTTTTTAATAATATTGGTTTCTTTACACATTTTTCCCTCAATTTGAGAATGGGACTATCTCCACGCTGCCCCGGAATTTGGACTATGGCATGTGAATATCCGTGTGTTCAAAGGGCTGCCTTGTATCTCCCCCACGTGGAGGATGCAGGCACAAACCAAAAGGTTCCCAGTTTTATTCAAACAGGATTACATTAATGCAAACGAAGAACCTTTTAGTTCATACCTGCAGTGTCCACATGAGGGAGTTACAGCGCAGCACTTTGGTGCGCACTGCTATTCACACCCCTATAATAATCCCAACTGTGAGACAGTGTAGACTTTTCCTCAGAATGGGAAGTAGCCTTTCTTTCCATGAAACACCTGGATCTGGCTTATTTGGAAGATGTATAGTCATTAGAAATAGCCAGTCTGGTTTGGAAAAAAATATGTAAAATTCCACCTCTCTGTCTTTTGAACTGATCTTGAAATGAATTGAATTTTGAGGCACTACAGATTTCAGATACAGTTTTCCCCAACTTTTGGGCCCTGATCCTCCAAACATTTGTACAGTTAAGTAATCTCTTTGTGTTCAATGGAACAACTCAGGTAGATACAGTTACTTCTGTGTGCAAGTGTTTCCAGGGTTGGGACTGTTGTTTGCAGCTGTGAGAAGAAAAGCAATAAGCAGTGCAAGAAAATCTGTTGTTCTCAAGTGCAATTTTATGGATTCAGTGGTTTGAATAGCTGGATGGGCACGTGAACTTTGGGATCATTACCCATACTAAAGTACAAACTTCGAATTTTTTGAGGTTTGCACATTACCAATTATGCATAGATCCACCTATAGTTATTCCATCAAGTGGGGGTAGAAAGCTGACTCTGCAATCAGTTAAGGGTTTTGTTTGCACCACTGTTTGTTTTTTTTAAAGTTATAGAAAGATACAAGAAAATTGGGGGAAAAGAGCAAACAAAATTGGTCCTTTGAGATGAGCTGGTTATTGTGTTAGGTTGCTGCACTGTGACTTTTGGTATATTAGTGACCATAATTCATTCTACAGGATGCACACATGCAATGCTGCCAACTTCATTGTTTCAAAATGTTAGGGGAGGGAAATGTCAATTTATGCCACAAAGTGGCTTGACCAGCTAATTTATAATTGACTTACAAGTGATTGGTTCCCCTTTATGGGAAGGGTTATACAGGAAAATCCAGAGGCAGGACTGGAATTTCAATCGGATGCTGTTACACGTATGTGGTTACACTTCAGTATTGCCTTCTCACAGTGGAGACTGAACTCCAAAGCAGCAGGCTTAGCTTGGGGCTTGGATAACCGCAAGCAACAGCTCTGACAGTGCAAGTGAAAATCAATGTATAGTGGATCTTTTCTAGAAGAAGCCTGGATTCCATGAAGAGAGGGACTTCTAAATCTTTTAGCCTGCCTTGACTCTGGTGAAAATAGGAGAGTGTCAGTTATGTACTAATCTGGCATGGGTTTTTTGGGAGCGGGAGGGTTAGGGGCTCCTGCTGGTTCAGTGTGAGGAGGAAAAGCGAAGACAAATCAGTATGCTGTCATTTTCTATCTGATAGTCCTCTTTTAAAAGGCTAGGTTCCACCAGCTAAAATGGAGGATGCTTCTGTTGTACTGAATTGCCCTACTTAGGGTTCCTCTAATCTTTGGTTCCTTTCAGTCAGGCCCTTCCACCTTGTCTTAGTCTCCTTTCCCCGCCATACCTTTAAAAAAACCCATTAAACCCTGTATGTTCCCTTAACCTCCTCTGGCTAGAGTGAAGGGAGGCGCTACCATTGCCAGTGAAGAGAAGGCAGCGTGGTCTGTGCCATCGTCCCCAGACCGTAGGGCCTGGCCCCCTAAGTGGGTGCATAGGAACATCCGGGAAGCACCCAGTGGGGCCCAGGCCAGCCCCCACAGGGTGGGAAGGGAGCACCATGCTTCCAGTCCTGCTCCATCCCTAGCCTTACTCCTCCCCCCAACCCTGTTCAGCCCCCAGTCCTGCTCTGCCTCCAGGCCTGGGCCAGCCCCCATTGGGGGTAGGAAGGGAGCACCATCCTTCCATCCCCACTCTGTCCTAAGACCAGCTCTGCCCTCAACCCCTTTTAGCCCCCTGTCCTGCTCTGCCTCCAGGCCAGATCCACCCCCTGTTCCAGCTCCATGCTGCCCTCTGTTCTGCCTCATTCCCTTTCTGCCTCCAGACCAGCTCCGCCTCTATCCCCAGCTCCCTCCCCATTGCCAGCTCTGCCCCCAACTCCACCTTCAGCCCAAGCTCCGCTGGTGAGGAAGCCTTGGCTGTACAGAAATGGAGGGGCCAGGGGGGCACTGACCTATTCCATTAATGATGTGGGGGACATGACTGAAAGAGTTTGTGCACTGCTAGTCTAGTGGCTCAGACACTTAGCTAGGAGTCAGGAGACCTAAGCTCCATATTCCTGCCTCTGACACTGACCTACTCTATAATCTTTGGAAAATCTCTGTGCTTGTTTTCCCGCCTACCTTTGTTTTTCTTGTCTGTCTAGATTGTACGCTCCTGGGGGCAGGAACTGTTTCTTTCTATATGTATGTACTGGGCCTGGCACAATGGGGCCCTGATCTCAATTGGGTGTTACCATATTAAAGATAATAACAACAAGGAGGAATAGAAGAGAAGAGCAGGAAAGAAACAGCATGAACACAAGTTGGTATTTACTGTTTTCCTATCCAATGGGCAACTGCAATACTGCATTCCTGCCACCATGTGTGTGCAAATATAAATCAGACGCTCTCCCCACAGCCACTCCCATCATTCAAAATGGTGTTTTCCTAGTTAACATGGAACAGGCTTTGCCAGCTTTTCCTATGCTCCCAGTTGCAGATGCTGTTTTGCCATTTTAGAGGGATGCTTCTTCAAGGTAAGAGTGGCTTGTTTTGTGTTTCGTATAGTAGGATGTGGCAGGAGAATGGAAGAAGCTAGCACTGCAACATACATCCAGGGGTGCTGCTGATGGAAACCATGGAAAATGTATTTAGAGTTTGTTATTACTACTTCACCTTTGTACCCCAAGTTCCGGTATCCCTGCATACAAGACCGGCTCCAGGCCCCAACATGCCAAACACGTGCTTGGGGCGGCATGCCGCGGGGGGCGCTCTGCCGGTTGCCGGGAGAGTGGCAGGTGGCTCCGGTGGACCTCCCGCAGGCGTGCCTGCGGAGGGTCGCTGGTCCCGCAGCTCCGGTGGAGCATCTGCAGGCACGCCTGCGGGAGGTCCACTGGAGCCGCGGGACCAGCGAGCGGCAGAGCACTACCAGCGGTGTGCCGCCGTGCTTGGGTAGGCGAAATGGCTAGAGCCAGCCCTGCCTGCATACATCCTGCTTCCTATGTCTCCCCTCCAGGTCTCTATCCTAGACCTCAGATTCAGTGGCTGACTGCTTAATGGCAGATTTCTTTATCATAGAGAGGTGCCCAGAGTCTGTAGAATTGAAAACTGTCTAAGACAGAGTGAAGAAGCTCCCTTAATGTGTGAAAAAAAATATAAACATTGTGATGGACAAACTTTCTTTTCAGAACCTGGTAGTGAGAGGTTCCCTCAAACCCTTAAACTCTGTGAAAATGAAAGACCTGGAGAAGCAGTTTGTGTCCTTTCTTGACCCCTAAGAAAGGTTATCCTACTCTTCAAGCAGCTATGTATATGAACAGTTGCAAATGGAAATGAAAAATCTGCATGGAAGTGGGTAGCCCCAAAAATATTAGCAGGTGTAGAGCAAAGCTACAGAATGTGCTAACTGGTAATCACAAGTTTGAGAGTTGTAATAGTGCCAAAAATAAAAAATTAGGAAGCTAGCTTAAAAATAATGAGTTTAGAAATAAATTTTGTGTTCATTTTAATTCCCTTTGGGAAGGTCAGATTTTCAAGCTTTCATCTGCAGGTGTGTGTATGTGTGTGCGTGTGGCGGGATGAGGGATAAGAAACTATTTTTGTTTTAATGAAAGGCAAGGGTCCCATGTAATCACATGACTCTAGGAGCTGGGGCTTTAAGAAAAACATTAACTGACACAAAACTCAAAGTGCTGCCAGCTTTCACAATATTATTCTAACTGAGGTAAATGGTGATCACAGAAGGTGTGTGTGTGGGAAACTCTGGCCCCACTAAAGTCAATAGCAAAACTCCTATTGACTTCAATTGGGCAAGACTTTCATTCCAGATGTACAGGCAACTGAGTGAGAAGCATGTGAGTGGGTGGTAACTTCACCAGGTATCCCAGCTGCATACTTGTTGGCATACGGTGCCAACTTAGACAATGTCTTCACTAGAAACATTGCATCAGCACCACTGTAATGCTTCAGTGTAGACCAGGGGTTCTCAAACTGGGGGTCGGGACCCCTTGGGGGTCACGAAGTTCTTACATGGGGGATTGCGAGCTGTCAGCCTCCACCCCAAACCCTGCTTTGCCTCCAGCATTTATAATGGTGTTAAATATAAAAAATGTGTTTTTAATTTATAAGGTGGGAAGTTGCACTCATAGGTTTGCTCTGTGAAAGGGGTCACCAGTACAAAAGTTTGAGAACCACTGGTGTAGACACTCTCTTTCCTGGAGTTTATTCACTTTCCGAGGAGGATATAGCTAGGGCAACAGAAGAAGTCTATAAATTGACCTAGCACTGTTTGCACCACGGGTTAGGTTGGCTTACCTACATTGCGGAGGGCATGGGGATTTTTCACCTCCCTGACTGATGTAACGGTCAAGCTAACTCTTTAATGTAGATCTGGCCATAGTTGCAGTTGTGCTGATGGGAAACTAGTGGAAATGTTTTAATGGCAAAAAAATGTTTGTTTGTTTTTCAACAAACATTTTTCAGATTTTTTTTTTATGGGGAAAAAGTCATTGAGATTTTAAAATTAAAAAAAAATGGTCATTGCTAATTGCGCCTGCCTGTGGGACTATAGGGGGTTAAAACAATGAAAGAAGAGTCTATCATTCCCTGGCCCTGCTGCTATTTGGGAAGACTTGGACAGGCCATGAATTTGCTTTTCCTTTGCTCCCTGTGTTAAGTTGATGGAGGGAAATGGGGAGTTTAGGTTCATACTTGAGCCAACAAAGCAGCACCCATGGGTCAGGTCCTCAGTTGGTGTAACTCTGCCTAACCCCCTTTACTTCAATAGTACTACAGCTGTATACATCAGCTGAGGAATTGGGCCTGTGTCTGTAATGCCAACTCTTTGTTAGCTGGTGTTCAAAAGCTGGTGTTAGGGAAGAGCTGCAAACATTCTGCACATGCTCCACATGTTTCACAAACTGTGATTTTGATTCTGACCTAACTCCTCTAGCTCAGCCGTACCAGTTACACAGTGGATTGTACAAACCTGCAGGTTGTTATCATTATGTCTGTCCCTGAAAAATACATTGCACTGTAGGGATGATTTGGCAGGGCACTGGGGATGCTTTTGAAAGAATGTCATGAGATCAAACCTTTTAATGTCCATAAAAGACAGGATGTCAGTTTAGAGCCTTGTCTGTCCTATGCATTTTAAGCCGAAAAATGATTTAGTAAGTACTGTAAATTGCAATTATTTCAGTCTGCAAACTCTGGCAGCTGTTTAAATAGCAAAACTTTCTTCCAAAAATGTGAGAGATGGAAGAGAGAGAAGTTTCAAAGAGGGAGTTTGGTTTAATAGGGAAAGACTATTAACATTAATTTACTGACGAGAGAGGTAGCTTCTGTTACAGGAAATACCCCTTCCAGAGCCCTCCCACACTCACTGGTAATCCAAGCATGGGTTCCCATTTTACTGATGAGACAGGGGAAACCCCCAAAGATTTGGGATAGGATTCCTGCAGCTGTGAGAGCTATTTCAAAAAGCTGACAGCACCAAGGGAGCTGTAACACTTTTTATAGTGGGGGTGCTGAAAGCCATTGAACCAAACTGTAAACCCTGTACATAATGGAAACCACTTCAAGCCAGGGCTTGTGGCAGCACCTCCCACACTCCTAGTTCCAGCAGGTATGGACACCACTGTAAATGAGTTGAGTGTTGATCAAGGCAAGGGGTAAAATTTTGGCTCTGTGGAAGTCAATGGCAAAACTTTCATTGACTTCCAGGGTTTCACCCAAGAAGCACAAGCACCCGAGTGATATCCAGGAGACCGGGAAAACAAATCAGAGCTGAGGGTATCAATCTGTGGCTGAAACATGCCAGAACAAAAGGAGAAATGTTATTTTAAGTACACTGAAGTTTACGTAGACTATTGTATTATACTTTGCCTAAAGACAGACCCTATTTCCCACAATTCACATGGGAAAGAGAAATGCCAGCATGCAGAAATAGCAGTGTATGCCAGTTTTAGATGAATTAGATTGGTAGTTTTAAGAAGATAAAAGCTACGTGCGTCCCATGAGATGGGGATGTGGGACTAGCTCATTGGTGTTCTCACAAAAGCCTTTAGTTGTTAGGTAAAGGACTACAGTAATCAAAACAGTTTTATCTTGCAGGACCCAACTGACCAAGAAATAGTTGTTTATCTACTCTTTAAAATATGCCATGAAGTAATGGGAGCTCGATATAGTGGTCTGACTTGGTATGACTTTAACATCCGTAGCTAATTGCATCCAGATTATGAAGGAAGCTATCATGAAGGGCTGCATGTGGGATTTTTTCCCCTTCACAAGAAAACACCCTTTGAAGTTACGATATTTACTGATAGATAATGAGAGGTATAAAGGAAATCTTCTCTATTTGCCATCTTAGTGCCATTGAATCATCTCTGGAAATGAAGGAACTCTGTTGATCTGGTACCCACATGGCCCCCAGTGGCTTAGTATTTAAACAACTCACAATCTGTTAATGTATTGTGAAGATAAACACCTCTGTGGGGCGGGGGACTACCATTATCATCCTCTTACTGCTGGGGAAGTGAGGCACAGGGACGCTAGATGACTTGCTCTGGTCTGTGTCTCAGCAGGGATTGAACCAAGGTCTCCCAATTCTTAGGCTGCTGCTCCAACCACTAGCTCATCCTTCCTCTTGTGTTTGCTGTGCCAAACCCTGGATTAAAAAAACAAACCCCAAACCAAACCAAAACCCTATTCCCAGGTCCTTAGTTATCAAACAGTTGCTGTGGATTATGGCTCCACAGGGGAGCCTAACTTTAACATTTGGCGGAAGTGGGGAGAGTCTTTTAGTTTTTCTTGCTTGGGTCAGGTCAGCGTATTCTAGTGTAATAACAAACACTGAGTCGTGGTTGTGCCAGCTGGACAGCTGAGGCTTTGACATTCTTAAATCCTCTGCTAGATTTAAATGTTATCGTTGTTTGCACTTCCCACCCCCAGTGAGTTGTGCGGTGCATTCCACTTTCCCTGCTAGGGAACAATGGGCGAGGGAATTAAAATCCTGCTGTTGAAATGAGCCACCGCACAATCTCCAGTCCTACTGAATATATAACTGAAATGTGTCACCTTAATTATAAATGAGGGAACTAGAGCCACTAATGTTATTGCTTGCTAACAATGCTCGCGGCATGGGCAGTTTATCAAAAACAAAAACCTGTCTCTTTCATTCATGTAAGATTAACAGTTAATTTGTTTCAAGCCAAAATCCCTATTATTGCATTATCCATCAGGTGCAACAAGACAGGGCTACTGTGACGATACTGGAACTCAGAAAGGCCACAGACAGTGCTCTGTGAAGCACATTTTGGTTTCTACTTGCTATAATAAATACATTTCAGAACAATAGCAACCTGTTCCTGCTCTGCTTCCTGTGTGGTTAAATATCAACTTCATAAAGCCTTCTGTGGTACTGCCTTGCTTGTGTTGCGAAGGAGCAAGTTGTCACAACTACACACATGCTTTATTTAGGATTGGCTTATCAAGGCCTTTATTAAAGAGGTTGAGTTGGAAGAGAGAGGCAGATTGGTTTGATCTTTCATTCCTTCAGTGCCAGTAAAAAGTTCGACGTAAGCTAGTGAGGGGGATTTGGTGGATTGGAGAGGGGCTGGTCTTTCACCTCGAGGTTCAACTTCTGAACCTGCCTCCATCAACAGTGACCAAAAACCCCTGGTGGTTGTTTAGTGGAAATGAGCCTGATGGTTTTGGTCCAGGCAGGAGCAGTTCTGACAGGTGTGCAACCAATTTCCTCTCAGCTTCTCTTCTGCCTATCATCTGAACTCTTTTTCTCCTAGGCTTCTTGTCATGAGTCTCCCTCTAGACTTCCTCTTTTTAGTCTAACCCCAGCTCTTTGTGTGTCTGCCCCTTTTCTCACTTATCCTTCCCTAAGTCTGCTTGTCCCAGAATCCCCTCTTGTTTTCTAGTGAAGTGAGCAAGTATATAGAACTGATCATAAGTAAAGGCCAGGGGGAGAGACATGAGCCATTTTATAAGAGTTGGGGACTGCAGAGAGTGCTAGATGTGCTAAATTGCTAGTAGATTGGCAACTTCCTCAAAGAAGTGGAGAATGGAGTGGGCCACGGAGACTGAAGTAATCTTTCCTCCCTGGAGCGATCAGGAGCACGGCACAATGGAAAAGGAAGCTTGCATTCTGTACTTGTTTGGTGGATAACCAGAGTCCAGTCTCTAAGGCTGTCAAGCCAGTTCATTTCACAAGCTATAGGCACATAAAAATGTTCAAAATTATTCAGTTAGTTGAAAATCAGTATCTTCTGACAGATGATTAAGGGCTACACTGAAAGGAATGCCTTAACAACCATGGCTAAAATGAACATAGAACTGGAAGGGACCTGCTAGTTGCCTGAGAACACAGGCCACCCTGTCATATAATCTTGTCATTTAATGAACATGGGCTGCTGCAGGTCTTGCAGCAAAGGTTTCTCAGAACCCTTCATAACCTGGTGATGAGATAAGGCCTGATCCCAAGGGGAAACAGGATAGGAAACAGAATCTGTCTGAGGTGGCTGGAATACGTCAAACCTTTGTGAATTCAGTGTTAGTATTATGACTAGTTAAAATACTAATAGTGGTCAAAATTTTTCATTCAAAATGTTTTGTGGGTTATTTTGATGAAAAATGACTTTTTATCAAAACAGAAATTCTTTGGAAAATATTGAATTTGGGGGGCCGGGGCATAAGATTTCATTAAGTCAAAAAATTAATTTTGGAATTTTTGAGGAAAAATGTTGATGAAAATGATTTTTTTTCTTTTTCAATGACATTTTTCACAGGGACAAAAACCATTTCCCAACCTGCTCTCGCTGTTACTTGGTGATGATGATGGCGTCATCACATAGCTGCAAATGTGTTGTGCTGCCAGCCCAGACTCAGAAAGCGCTGCGTTCCTAGGCACGCACTCCAGAACATGAGTAGGCTAGAGTCTGCACAGGAGTTGAATTGGGGGTGGTAGGGGGAAGGTGGTTGTGCACACTTGTATTCCACCTACAAAGTGATCTCATTTTCTTCCTTATACATGCTTCTGAATTTGGCCTAATTCATTAAAAAAAAAATCTGAAAAAACAATGTTGTTCAAGCATATCCTGTAAAATGTTTGATTTGAAGATGACCCCTTCTGTTCCATAGTGTGGTAACTGAAATTCTATGGGTCAGATTCTCAGCTGGTGTACATTGATGTAGTTTCATTGATCTCAGCGAGGCTACGCTAATTTACATGAGCTGAAAACCTGACACAGCATTTGAGTTTTACATTAAATAAATTAACACTAGGGCTAGCATTCAAACGGATCTGATTTTAAAACTTGAAAATATGGCCAATATAAATGGATTCCAGTGTTGTGGGTTTTTTTAACTGATTTATGGAGTGCCTACTGATGATGGGTATAATTTGAACTATACATCTTTATTATCTCAGATTCATCAGAACAACAGTGCTGCTATGTTTTTGGCTGAGCTCTGCACCGAGTCAGATTTTGAATTGCTCAGCACCCGCAATTTTCAGAAGGGCTCCACATCCAAAAGATCCCATTTTGACACAGTGGAGAGATTTTGAGAAGATTTCAACATGCTCGGTAAATGGGATTTGAGCTCTTTTGAAAATTTGATGCCAAGAAAACACCATATGGGTTTGTCATCTCACTGTAACAGCAGCAGTTTCAGATTCTAGAGATCTACATATTATAAAAGTTGTCAAACTACCAAAAAGCTCTTTTGAGCTGCCATTTAATGCACTTTTGTGACTTATCTTCAAATATTTTTTTGTTCTGAGCTGTATATCTTTGATTTCTGTTTCACACAAACAAATATGCCTTCACCAACCTGGTGTTGGTGATAATTTTGATAACATCTCCCTATGAATTCTAAACAAACCTTTTATAGTCTTCTGCCAAGAGACTGTGTGTGTTCGGCTATTTTATTTGAGTTTATGTAATAAATTGTACCTTAAAAGCTATTAGAATTAATTTAATCTTACATGGACCCAGTACTGAAGAAACAGATGGATCTCTTAAACACAATGTGAATGTTTCCATCAAAACTCCTAGGAAGGGAAATGTTGTTTGATGGGAAAAACACTTATGAAGCTATAGGACAACTGTTGCTACAATATTGCTTATTGTGTTTTCCTTTCTCCCTTAGGTTTCAAAGTCTCAAAAAGCCTACTTTACAGCCAATGAGAATGAAGATCTTTCTACAAATATGAATGAACTAATAACGGAACAAATTCCAACACACCAGGTTCTATTTACTGCCTTTTGAGCTGGTTCTTCCAGTTGCCAACATAAGGGTATTTCAGTTTTATTGTCACCAGAAGTAACTTTTCTTGGAAAATATAATAGTCAACTCAGAGACTGTTTTGCACTTGAAAATCACAGGCTAGAGGCCCAAGATCTGAAGAGATTACACATTGAAAGGCAAATATATATATTTAAAAATGTATTTTCTTTTAGTTACACATACAGTGTGTATGTGATACATTATGGACTAGACATGCTCTTTCGCTCTCTCTCTAGTCTAGTCCCCATATATATATATTGTGACAGACCCAAACCAGTGGGGTACAGGAGTCTGGTAGAGGGCAAATATACTGGTCACTGGATGAGTAGTTTTCTGTTCCCTGAGTGACCAGAGCAGGGGCTGCACTAGAGTAATCAGGAACCTGCTAGAACCAATTAAGGCAGACAGGCTGATTAGAACACCTGCAGGCAATCAAGGCAGGCTAATCAGGTCACCTGGGTTGAAAAAGGAGCTCACTCCAGTCAGGCAGAGGAGGGGGGGGAGCCAGAGGAGAGGAAGTGCGTGTGAGGAGCTGGGAGCAAGAGGCACAAGGAGCTGAGAGTGAGAGGCTGTGCTGCTGGAGGACTAAGGAGTACAAGTGTTATCAGACACCAGGAGGAAGGTCCTGTGGTGAGGATAAATAAGGTGTTTGGAGGAGGCCATGGGGAAGTAGCCCAGGGAGTTGTAACTGTCATGCAGCTGTTACAGGAGGCACTATAGACAGCTGCAATCCACAGGGCCCTGGGCTGGAACCCAGAGTAGAGGGCGGGCCCGGGTTCCCCCAAACCTCCCAACTCCTGATCAGACACAGGAGGAGTTGACCCAGACTGTGGGGAAGATCACTGAGGTGAGCAAATCTTCCAATAAGTGCAGAACCCACCAAGGTAGAGGAGGAACTTTGTCACAATATATAATATCTGGAATTACTGTATTGTGTAACAGATCCATAACACTCTATTACCTCTGCAGTTGTCACACTTTAGCAACTTGGAACTTTGCTGTGACAGCAAGGGTGAAACTCGTATCCTCTGTGCTCCACAACCGCAATCCTTGAATGTGAGATCAAAGAGAACCTCTACCAGCTGCTAACAGTATAAAGGCTTATGGCACACAATTAAAAAATAGGTATATCTCTAATTATTTTTATTTATGTTCTAGAACTGGAAGGAACCTTGAAAGGTCATCGAGTCCAGCCCCCTGCCTTCACTAGCAGGACCAAGTACTGATTTTTGCCCCAGATCCCTAAGTGGCCCCCTCAAGAATTGAACTCACAACCCTGGGTTTAGCAGGCCAATACTCCCCCCCGGCCACTGAGCTATCCCTCCCTCCACAATTGAGCATGGTGCTTAGATTCCATGGTGAAAGGTGCCTGTGTAAAACTTAACAGTTCTGACTTTATGCAGGGCATCAAGTAATAGTACACACAAGCCAGTTCATTAGAATATATTTACTTAATCTACTCTCTTCTACAGAAGTGACTGTGCAACTTTCTTGATATATCCTATCTGAGAGATTATTTTATATCTGATCAGGTCATAGAACTTCCATGCCAGGAAAGTTTTGGGAGTTTAAGGGACTCAGATGCATCTTTCGTTATATTTTAAAGTATGTGTCTAAATCCTCTGTTGAAAATCTCAGCAGAGTTTCATTTCCAGCCTGTATACAGTACTATAAGAACCATACTCTGAAAGAGCCAAATTCTACATTTGGATGCGCATGCAGCTCACAAGTTTTACAACTGAAACCGAACAAGATGTTTGTCTGCTTTCTAGCTGATTGCAGATTCATTCCTTGCACATGTGATACAGCCTCTGCTAGGCACTGTGAAAGCAATGCCAGGGCTGAGATTGCCTGACTTTGTTAATGGTGAAGTGCCAAATACTTGAATTGGGAGAAACCTGGGGATTGCTGTTAGTAAAGACGAATTGTTCAAGCTTCATAGGCCGGGTGAGAGCTGCACTGCTCTTCAGTGCCATGTGCTCGCTGATTAGGAATAGTCCTGTGGATTTGAATCACTGTAAACATAACAAGTTTTACATGGTTCTAGTTTTAGGGAACCATGGATAAAACAAAGGAGAAATCAGCTATTCTCTCTGTCATTTTACCAGCTCCTTTTCTGTAGGCAGATAGTAATGATAGCTGAAATGGAAGAGCCGCAGGGATCAAATGAAAAATGTAAGGATCATCTCTATTTCCCCCTTTTGAAAAGCAGTGCAGAAGATGATCTGGTTGGACTTTAAAATGCTGTGTGCAAGAAACTTTCCTGAATCTACCTTCCAGCTACTAATGAGGCTGGTGAATGCCCTGTGCATCAGCAAGCAGTTGTCAGAGCCTAATGCTGCGTGCCTCTGAGTTATCTCCCAAAACTTGGCTTCAGCAACGGAAGACTATTTTGAAAATTCTTTAATGAAGCCAGGCAGGGACATTTTGGAACAAGCTTCACAGGGTCAAGGGCATCTGTTTTTTTGCATCTACCATGTATCAGTTTGAAAGAGAAACTGTTAGCAGCCTCTGATAAGGAGCCCTCCATTAAAGATAGATGAATCTGAGCTTGAGCAGCTCGAGCCTTTTCCCAATTATTTTAAGATTTAGATAGACAAATTGGGTAAGGAAGTCTCTTTTATTGGACCAATTTTTGTTGGTGAAAGAGACAAGCTGTCTAGCTATACAGAGCTAACAAATAAGAAACAGTGAAGGAAGTAGATTTGTGTATATGAATACAGAATATGTGGATGTTGTGGGTATCACCGAATTTCTGATCTGTGGTCTTCAGTGAGGTCAGATGTTCAGCTGAAGTCTCGTTACTTTTTAAGCAATTCTATCCAAGTGAGCTTTCACCTGTTTGTGTGTTGCCTCATCACAGTTTATTCCACAATAGTGACAGGACTCCTGCTTATTGTTGTTCTGCTCCCATCTGATATGTGCAGTTCACCTTGTCTTTTTTGTTTCCTTGTTTGTTGATGTAAGCAGGGCTTCAGAAGATGTGCTTTGGAGACACGGTACCAGGAGTTCATTATACGTTGAGAGACCTGCATTGTGGAGTGCCATAGGATATCAGCCCCCAGGCAGTACTGATAGGAATAAGGACATCATAATGGTAGAATACACTGGGCCAAATTTGGGATAGACATAAATGGCAATATGAGTTTTAACTTACCCTCATTTCTAACATGAGGATAAGTGCAAATTACCTGCTAAAGTAGCAGAACAGTACTGTCTATTCCATCTCAGTATTTACTGGCAGGCAGTGCTTGTCACCACAATATTTGTGCATCCATAGTAATGTTATGAGCTGGGTTAAAACTTGCTATGGGTTGAATTAAACCCTCATTGAAACTGATGTGGGAACGTGCCCTTCATTTAAGATTGCTATAAGAGAGACAGTTAAGGGGCCTCACCTAAAGTAAGACCTAAGAGTCTGCTCAGAGACTAGCACCATGTGGGCAGAAGGTTCCACTGGGCATTGTTCTGACCAAGTGGGGGTGTGGAAAAAGCCTAGGTAGGGGGCCAGAAGAGTGACTCAAAGGCAGCATGAAAGTCAAGCAGCAGCCTGTAAGTCTGGTGTGACCTTGGGAGAAGCCTAGAGGAAGTTTCTGAGTTGAGTGTGCTGGCTGCAAAAAAAAACTTGGGCTCTAAGCAAAGAAACTATCTCCTGGTTATGGTTCCTCCCGTGTTTGGAGAAGCAGGACTTTGTATATTCCTTGGAAAACAGACAAGATGGCATCAAAGAAAATACTAGACTCCACCATCAAATTCTACTCCTATCTGGATCATCCCCAGGGCCCCAAAGTTTTACTAAAAGCTTGGATCAAAAAGGGGCAACAGTATGATAAGGTTTCTCTATGGTACAATTACAGTTGTATATATGATACTAACTTGGTAGTGAGTGCCTTTTAGCCAAGGATTTTGAAGGACTATTCAAGCACTACGGAGTTAAGTCTTACAGCACCCCTGCAAGATTGATCACGACATCCCCAGGCAATGTTTCCTCTCAGAATGACTTTGCATACATGTTGAACAAGAGGGATGACAAAAATGACCCTTCTGGGAGGAAGAACAGTTGCATTTTGCTCTCCATTGGGACATAAGTGACTAAAACCATTCTAAGTCAACTTTCTTCCACCCAGGCTATCCCCTGAAAGTATTAACGGCACTTCATGGTCAGTGCTATCAAGGCCAACAAATCATCTGCCTTGCTATTACTAAAACAGCTCCAGAAACACCATCCTGACTATGACCAATCTTATATTTGAAGTAGATTAAAGAAACACTAACAGTGAGGCAACCTCGTTTAATCAGAAGGCTTAACTGCCCAGAAGACATTTCACTAGAAAGTATTTTGCAACTGTGGTAGAGAACAACAACTCCTTAATCCAGATATGCAACATAGGAATGTGTTTTTGTCATGGTATAATTCCCCACTCTGAACCTTAGCGTCCAAAAGATGGGGTACCAGCATGAATTCCTCTAAGCTCAATTACCAGCTTAGTACTTGTAGCGCTGCCACCAACCAGGAATTCCAGTGCCTGGTACACTCTGGTCCCCCCCAAAACCTTGCCCGGGGACCCCCAAGACCCAGTCCCTCTGGATCTTAACACAAGGAAAGTAAACCCTTTCCCTCACCGTTGCCTCTCCCAGGCTTCCCCTCCCTGGGTTACCCTGGAAGATCACTGTGATTCAAACTCTTTGAAGCTTAAAACAGAGAGGAAAATTCACCTTCCCCCCTCCTTCTCTCTCCCCCTCCCAGACTCTCCCTGAGAGAGAAAGTAATCCCAACACACAGAGAGAAATTAACCTCTCTCTCCCCCTCCCCTCCTTTCTCCCCACCAATTCCCTGGTGGATCCAGACCCAGTCCCCTGGGGTCTCACCAGAATAAAAAAACAATCAGGTTCTTAAACAAGAAAAGCTTTTAATTAAAGAAAGAAAAACAGTAAAAATTATCTTTGTAAATTGAAGATGGAATATGTTACAGGGTCTTTCAGCTATAGACACTGGGAATACCCTCCCAGCTAAGTATACAAGTACAAATTAAAATCCTTCCAGCCAAATACACATTTGAACTCCTCCCAGCCAAATACACATTTGCAAATAAAGAAAACAAACATAAGCCTAACTTGCCTTATCACCTAGTACTTACTATTTTGAATCTATAAGAACCTGTATCAGGGAGATTAGAGAGAAACCTGGTTGCACGTCTGGTCACTCTCAGAACCCAGAGAGAACAACAACCAAATTCTAACAGCACGCACAAAAACTTCCCTCCCTCAAGATTTGAAAGTATCCTGTCCCGTGATTGGTCCTCTGGTCAGGTGACAGCCAGGCTCACTGATCTTGTTAACCCTTTACAGTCAAAAGAGACATGAAGTACTTCTGTTCTATTAACTCTTAACTATTGTTTATGACAGTTTAAAAAAAAATCACCAACCCTTCTTCCTCAACACCACAATTAATGCTCCAGTCTCTTCCACCCCACCCCCAAATAAATGTTTTCAGGTCACTGGTTACATCATGGTGACCTGGGATGATGACATGGTACTTTTTATTGCCTAGAATACTGCAAATAAAAAAGACTAAATCAATACAGAATCGGGGGATGACAAAGCTTCCTGGAGTTGTAGAGCTGTTATTGTAGCTTAATCCGCATGAGAAGGCCTGCTCCCAAGCAAGTGGAAACTATTGTTTCCATAGAAGACAATAGTGCGCGTGGTGCCAATCCTCCTTATCTCATGATTACGCTGTAGGTTGGTACTCATTCCTTTGGTAAATCTAGTTAATTGATTTTGCTTTCAAGAGTCAATTCAGGTTCACATAGTAAAGGAAGATTAGTATGTTGGTTAAATGCTTCAGTGATTTACACTAGAACCTAAATAACAGGCTTTAAGCAGCTCTGAGCTGCTTAATTTCAAAAGCAGTTGGAACTGAATAATTTATTCACTCTGTTGTTCACATGTCAGAAACTTAGGTGACATCCAGAGTTTGCCCTTTTTCTAAAAATGAGTTTTGTATTTGTTCAAAACCGTAGGAAGCTGCTGTTTTTTGCAAGTTCCAGAATTGTATTTGTTTCAAATAGCCCTTTTGTCTCTTTCATTTCAATAACGCCGTTAAATTGCTGTCAGTCAACAGTAAATGAATTCACACCCACTTTCTGCTTTCACAACACCAAATAACAAGCTTGTCTCTTGGAAAGTAAGTCAATCTGAGTGTAGGCTAAGGATCAGTCTAAATATGCAACCTTAGAGTCAGAGCAGCAAGTAAATGAAGAAACTGGTGCTTAAATGGAGTATGGGAAGTAGAGGTTTGCCCCTACTCCCATGTTAAATTATGACTTCCCCCATAAAAGCAATGCTAGGGCCCAATTATTCCTCAGGATGATCTTCCATTTTCAAACTGCACTGGTGTGAAGTGAGGGATCTGACATAACCTCTTATATCTTTTTCTCCTTGACTCCCAGTCTGCTGTTCTTGGCATGATTCAAGACAGAGAAGTAATGAAAGCCCTTGCCCTGTTGCTTACAATCTTAAGAGACCATAAACCTGATTTTGATCCTTTGTTTCAATAGTGCCTGGAGACCCCAAGCAAAGTGGCACTTCATTGTGGTAAGTACTGCACAATCAATTCCTGCACAGAGAGTTTACAATCTAACTAGACAAGACAGCCAATAGGTTGGGGCACGGGAAATCAAGGGGCAGAGATTTGCTCAAGGACATGCAATTGATGAGTGGTAGAGGTGGACATAGAACACAGGCCTTCTGAATCCCAGGCTAGTGCCCTGTCCACTGGCCCATGCTTGCCACACACTCCTTTCAATAATCTACAAAGGGCTGTCCCCAGATGACATAATGCGCATTTGAGTGGGTAGAGGGGGATATACGTTTCTTGCTCTCTTTGCATTGCACTTCTGTATTTCCAGGCAGCTGGTTTGCTGGATCTTATACTGAGAGAATCCTCTTCCACTAGGTCATTGGAGAGAAATTTGGGGCACTGGTATATCATGTTTGCTGGAATCCCACCCCTTCCCATTTCACTTTATTTATGGAGACATTACAGATGTTTTGGGAGCCCTTCTGAGCTCAGGGCCCCAGTACAATTATCCGTGTTTTCCATCCGTGTTTTCCCTCTCTCTCATCAGCCTGGCTTCCACCTCATGGAAACCATTTATCTTCTTTTCTCTGTCTAAACCATTAACAACTTAAAATAACTCCTCTATTAAAAAAAATCCGCTCCCCCTCTACTTTTCTTGATTTTCATCTTTTTGTCTATGCCATTTAAGTGAACCTGTTGGCTTCTCAGCCGGGGTGCAGAGGTGTGGAGGGAATGGCTGCTGGCGTGACGTAGATGTGGTTGGAATGTTTCCAGAAGCCTTTACTTTTTCATCAGTGCCCCCACCTTCTGATAAAACCCATGAGGATTTGAGCTACCAGTTGCAGGTGGGTGATGCATGATGACTGGCAAATTATTCACAGTGAATAATTTATCGGGTGAATTTTGACACTTACCATGTAACTTTTTATTGCAAATTCATATTTTCATAATTTGGCAAAGAACTTACTGGGTGAATGGTTCCCAGCAATTACTGAATAAATCAAACTCATGTTTTCATCATATCACAAGCTCAACTACAGTCATATGTCAGACAGAAGTTTCACTTGCCTTTGAGAAATTCAGTGTTCAGAGCTACCCAAAATGGCCTAATTCTTCAAGAAAATAGCTTCAGCAGAGAGATTCTGAAGAGAATTCCTCTTTATGGGGGGAAAAGGTCGTGAAGATAGTCACTCCAGGATGCTTCTGAGGGATGAGTGTGGACCAGAGAGAAGGAAACTGTATGTGTTGTGGAAGAAAAATAGTCAGGAAATAATTTCTGTTTCACCAATAACAGCTCCCAAGGACTTTCAGTTCCTGACTTTATTACTCTCTGTGAAGTAGGCACAGACACATTAGCATTCCATGTTGTCCTAATTAGTTTACCAGGCCACATATTCCTGGCAAACTATGCTTTCAGTTGGCACATTGCTCGGTTGTAATTAGCATGGAGAAATTGAATGCACAGAGAGCAGTATTGCAAACCCACTAATGCCATGGACTGGAGGCATTTCATTTGGAAGCTCGAGTCAAACATGAAGAATGAAGGAGTGAGCCATTCGCTAGGGTTGCTCCATGGAAATTCCGGCAAAAAAAAAAAATTCTAGCAAGGAGTTGTAACTTAAAATATTAACACTGACAAAGAACTGAAGACCAACTCCACAGTTTCTTTATCTCAGGCTATTAGCTTTGATTTAGTGCAGCTATGGAACCTTTTTGGTAGCTTCCTTAGTGTCTTCTCATTCTGGTTTAATAGGATTTGTTTAAATGAGGAGTGGATTCTCAAGCAATATTTCTCTTTAATGGGCAAGACCCAGCACAAAGTAATAAGTAAACTGGGAGCAATATATTTTAAAAGAAGATATCGATTCTGCCAGCACAATTTAGGGAAATATTTATTACATGTAATTTCTCAACTGTTTTCCAAGTAAGCAATATAATGTGCTCCTTATGAACAGCAAAGAGGGAAGGAAAAAAGTCTGCACCATTATGGGGAGTTAAATCTACTCTGGGTCTGTTCATTGTTGTAAGTAAAGACATTATTTACAGAAGCCATCTCTACTGTGAGCCTCAGGAACTTTGGTCATGAGGCACTATTTTTTTTAATGCTCACATGTTCCCATAACTGCCCACTGTCTTACTTTATACTAAGTCAGCATAACTATAACCTCCAGGCCATTATGGGAAGGAAAAGGGTGCCCAGTCTCAGGGCAGGGAAAGACAGAAACCTCTCTGGACCTATGTACTGTTTCTTTCAAAACTGTTTCAGAAAACCACAGTATGTGTATATGTATGTAAAGAGACACAAAAGTAGCTTTAGGGATAATCCTGTTTTTTTTACCCTAATAAAACTCCATGTTCAGTGTTAGAATGAAGTTGCTTTCTGTGATGCTTTGCCCTTGTCACCTGGCAATTTGAAATTGTTTTTGTTTTTTTTCTGGTAAGGTGTTCAGATGCCATGGTAATGATTGCAGTATAAATACCCAAATAGGACTTCACTATGCTTCATGCTCTGGTCCTTCTGAACTTCAGACCCTGCTTTTTCAAACACAGCTTTAAGCTAAGGTAGCCCCTCCCATAGCCATCATTCACATAAGGCCTAGGATATAGAGGTGGTATGTGGATAAGCATACTCATCTGTCATTCTTTCATACTGCCCGGAAAAACACCAGAACGCTTGGAGAGCAGGCTAGAGATGTTGCTTCAGCTGTCCTCATTGCATAATATAACATCCCTTCTGGCTTCTTCTCTGTATGGCTAAAGACTCTGGTATTTCCAGTCTTCTCTCCATCTATATTTTCAACTTTACGGGGGACAACTTTTTCCAGTGGATACATATGGCCATTGCTGTGCCAGAGCTTCCGTGGTCACCTGATGTGCTTCACTAACTCCTCCACATATCCAGACTTTTTCTGCTGGCAATCTAGTCACTGCCCAAACATTTCCGGACTTTTAATGTGATGGTGCTTGGAGGAGTGGGAGGGGAGCTGCTTTTGCTCCCTTTTGAGATGATCTTTCCTGATCTATAAAAGCAGCAAAGAATCCTGTGGCACCTTATAGACTAACAGAGGTTTTGGAGCATGAGCTTTCGTGGGTGAATACCCACTTCTTCAGATGCATGTAATGGAAATATCCAGGGGCAGGTATATATATGTGTGCTAGCAAGCAAGCTAGAGATAACGAGGTCAGTTCAATCAGGGAGGATGAGGCCCTGTTCTAGCAGTTGAGGTGTGAAAACCAAGAGAGGAGAAACTGGTTCTGTAATTGGCAAGCCATTCACAGTCTTTGTTCAATCCTGAGCTGATGGTGTCAAATTTGCAGATGAACTGAAGCTCAGCAGTTTCTCTTTGAAGTCTGGTCCTGAAGTTTTTTGCTGCAGGATGGCCACCTTAAGGTCTGCTATAGTGTGGCCAGGGAGGTTGAAGTGCTCTCCTACAGGTTTTTGTATATTGCCATTCCTAATGTCTGATTTGTGTCCATTTATCCTTTTCCGTAGAGACTGTCCAGTTTGGCCGATGTACATAGCAGAGGGGCATTGCTGGCATATGATGGCGTATATTACATTGGTGGATGTGCAGGTGAATGAACCAGTGATGGTGTGGCTGATCTGGTTAGGTCCTGTGATGGTGTCGCTGGTGTAGATATGTGGGCAGAGTTGGCATCGAGGTTTGTTGCATGGATTGGTTCCTGAGCTAGAGTTATTATGGTGTGGTGTGCAGTTACTGGTGAGAATATGTTTCAGGTTGGCAGGTTGTCTGTGGGCAAGGATTGGCCTGCCACCCAAGGCCTGTGAAAGTGTGGGATCATTGTCCAGGATGGGTTGTAGATCCTTGATGATGCGTTGGAGGGGTTTTAGCTGGGGGCTGTATGTGATGGCCAGTGGAGTCCTGTTGTTTTCTCTCTTGGGTTTGTCTTGCAGTAGGAGGCTTCTGGGTACACGTCTGGCTCTGTTGATCTGTTTCCTTATTTCCTCATGCGGGTATTGTAGTTTTGAGAATGCTTGGTGGAGATTTTGTAGGTGTTGGTCTCTGTCTGAGGGGTTAGAGCAGATGCGGTTGTACCTCAGTGCTTGGCTGTAGACAATGGATCGTGTGATGTGCCCGGGATGGAAGCTGGAGGCATGAAGGTAGGCATAGCGGTCGGTGGAAAGAGGCAGGGAAGAGGAGATGAGGGGCAGGAAGAGGTGGAGTGGGGGCAGGGCCTTGAGGGAAGGGGTGGAGTGGGGGCAGGGCCTGGGGATGAGCATCCTGGGGAAAATTAGAAGCCGGCTTGCGGGGGGGTGGGTCTGCAAAAAATGTAAATAAAAAATGGGGGTCCTTGGGTTGTTAAAGCTTGAGAACTGCTGCTTTATACTGTTAATGGTTTAATTTTCAATCACTTGTGTCTTTGACTATGCTGTTGGGTAGCATTGCTGGATTGTTAGTAGGAGCTACAACTTTCTGTAAGGCGCAAGTGAATTGCTTGCCATGGATAAGCATAAGAAGTGGAGAACAGATACCAACCACTGACTGCACCAGAAGAGCTGGTCAAATGGGGGGAGATGATGTTTGTAACAGAAAAATTGAGGATTTTCTCTTGATAGGTAGAGTCAAGAAGGAACTTAAGCTGGGGGGAATAGTTGCTGAATTTGTAAGGAGGAACAAATTATTTGAGGTCATGCTTCTGGTCGTAGAGCTAAATAACAGTGGTACCAGCAAACATCGGAAAGCGTGTACGGCTAGCCTGCGTTAGAAAAGGCTAAACAACAGATATCATCAGTGACGTCAAAGGTGTTACTCTGGCTGTAAAGGAGACCCAAGGTCCCATTATCTGAATATGTGGAGAAAAAGTGAAGAAAGAATTAGCAAACCAGCAGGAAATGATTTGAGACGTTGCCTGGCTTCTTTTATGGCATGAAGTCCCTGCGGTAAGTCATGCTGAGTAACACTTTTCTCTTATTTTCAAGTGAAGAATTCTCACTAGGCAGCGCAAGGTTTCAATGAGGAGGTGATGGCAGAGTAGAGAATGGAGTTAATAACGGAAGCACTTACACAACCTATTTTCTGTCTTGGCTTATCTGTAAGTGAAAGAGAATTAAACTTTTTTTTTTAAATTGGGTGCATTATGACTCTTCCAGTAGCTGTCTCCTTTCAGTAAAAACAGTAAGGAGTCCTTATGGCCATAGACGCCAACTTTTCAAAGCACCGGTGGGTGCTCACCTCTGGCCCCGCCCTGACTCTGCCCCTGCCCCACCTCCATTCCAACCTCTTCCCCAAAGTCACTGCCCCCTCCCTGCCCCTGTTGGACTTCTTCCCCAAATCTCTGCCCTGGCCCTGCCTTTTCCCAGAGTGCACCACTTTCCCACTCCCTCCCAGCGTTTGCCGCTGTGAAAGTAAGCACTGGAAGGAGAAGCGGGGACATGGTGTACTCAGGGGAGGAGGAAGAGAGGAAGTGAGCTGGGATTGGGAGCTGCCAGTGAGTACAGAGCACCCACCAATTTTTCCTGTGGGTGCTGCAGCCCCAGAGCACCCACAGAGTCAGCATCTATGCTTGTGGCACCTTAGAGACTAACAAATTTATTTTGGGCATAAGCTTTCGTGATCTAAAACCCACTTCACCAGATGCATGGAATGAAAGAAAAGTAAGCAGCTATAAATATACAGCAGATGAAAAGATTGGAGTTGCCTTACCAAGTGGGGGGAGCAGTGCTAACGAGGCCAATTCAGTTAGGGTGAATGTGACCCATTCTCAGCAGTTGACAAGAAGGGGTGAGTATCAACAGAGGGTAAATTATATTTTGTAGTGATCCAGCCCCTCCCAGTCTTTATTCAGGCCTAATTTGATGGTGTCAAGTTTCCAAATTAGTTCTTTAGGCGAACACGGCTATCTCTCTGAAACCTCTCCTTTCAGTTGGTTTTATGCATGGAATCTCTGCATAGAATGGCTGGTGCTCTCTTAAAGAACTCAGTATTGTTCTTCAACACTGAATGCACAAGAAAGGCCCTAAATTTAAAGGCTCAAGCCTAAAGTCCATCGTCAAAATTCTTAAACCTGGGTGCCCCTAGTTCAGACCCCAAATCCATATTCAGGCACTTAAGTTAGAAGTGAGCTGATTTTCAAAGATGCTAAGCATCTCTAGCTAGACTTCTATGGGATTTGTGGATGCTCAGGGACTCTGAAAATCAAGCCACTTTGGTTCCTAAGTATGGGTTTGAAAGCCTAACTTAAAGGCAACCAGGTCTGAACATTTTGTCCATGTGCAAAAACATGAGCACTTTTGAGTGCACATTGCCAGCATGTGAGTGCTGTGAAGGGAGCTGTATCTGTCTGTACTTGAGGACCACAATCTCCGTATAAAACAAGAAACAACAGATGGAGATAGAGAGATGGTGGGAGCACCAGGAAACAACGAGGCAATCTAGGTTGGTATGATAGGCATTGGTCTCAGCACAGCAATTACTTATATGGCTGTCATCACTGCAGTATCTGAATAAATAAATGTTCATTACAATCAGAATTTGAAATGGAAGCAGTTTATTAAGTCCCTACCCACCCATCCCCGTCAGCTAACACGGGCTTGTTTTCTGCCATAGATATTTTCTAGTGTGATGTCCGATTTCATATTTGAATGTCGCAAGTTTTGGGGCTTCTACCCATTCCCTTGGGAGGCTATTTCACCATCTTATATATCTTGCTGTCAAAAAGCCTTTTCCCCTTCCTAGTACCCAGCAAAATATTCCCTTTTTTAATTTCATCCTATTACTCTGTGTTTATATTTAGTTATTATTGTGATTCATTCTTCCAGTTAAGAAAATGCCATTTTCTGGTCTGTTTTTTTTTTTTTTCTGGAGGGAAGGGCAGGACTTTTGCTTATTTGTCACACATACTTGTGTTTCATCTGCAGGAAGTAGCATGTAAGTGGTACTGAAAACAGCTGCTTTTTTTTTTTTCATTTTATAAAAATGTACCAAGGAAAATCTGATGAATCACAAGCTTTTCATAGCTAATTACTCGGTGGGTTTTTAACATCTGTATGGAAATAGACTCCTAATATGAAAACTCCACAAACAGCCTGAAAATGGCTAGGAACTGAAATGTTTACATGTCTGTTATTACCATCATTTATACAATCAATTTCCAGAGGGCTGTGCCCAGCACTCTATAAATTTCAATTATATTATTAGCAATAGCTCTTCACTGAAGTAATTGGTACACTCACTTTATCTAATGGAGTATTTTTCATCTAATTGACTCCAAATTTATCTCATAAATGTCAAAGTCAAATTTTCCTATAATAACCTATTATCTCTGCTGTTCTAGCTCTCTGCACTCACAAGAAACAGAGTAATAATAATCTTTGGGATAATGAAGGACAGCAACTTAATTCACAAAGTGCTGAGGAGAATGACAACTACTTTTCCCTTTTCAGAAGCAGAAACCTTTAATATATTTGTTTAATTAGGCTGCAGGTTCCATTCAGAAGGTTTTTCCCTCCCCACTCCCCTTTGTAACACAAAGATGAATCTATCTTTCAGGAGAAAATGAGACCTTCCAGTGGTTCCTTGATGGGCCTGCCTGTGATTGTGTCTTTAGACAAGCATTTCCATTAAACTGAGCGTTTTCAACTTTTTCCTTACTCTGTGTAGAGTAATCAATCGTAGCATAAGTAATAGGCAATTATATCATGACACAGAAGTGGCAAAGAGACAATGGAAGAGGCTTTTTAATGTGCAAATGAATTTTTGAGAATAAATATGGGGAAAAATATATGATGCAAGTGTAACCATCAGTCCTAGAGATTTTATATGGGCCTAAATGAGAGAGAGCTATTCTAGCAGGTTCCAGATGTACTGTTTTCTGTTGAAGGGCTGAGCCGTTGTGCACAACAATGTTTTTCTGTATTGGGATGGTGATAAAAGTAGGAGCCCCATAGAATTTAAGGCCAAGTTTTATCTCCTTTTTTTTAAAGCTCATAAATGTTGGGATAACTTTTAAAGACTTTGTTTCATCAGTTCATGTGTCTCGATGCCAACTCTGCCCACATATCTATACCGGTGACACCATCACAGGAGCTAACCAGATCAGCCACACCATCACCGGTTCATTCACCTGCACCTCCACCGATGTAATATATGCCATCATATGCCAGCAATGCCCCTCTGCTATATACATCAGTCAAACTGGACAGTCTATACGGAAAAGGATAAATGGACACAAATCAGATATTAGGAATGGCAATATACAAAAACCTGTAGGAGAGCACTTCAACCTCCCTGGCCACACTATAGCAGACCTTAAGGTGGCCATCCTGCAGCAAAAAAAACTTCAGGACCAGACTCCAAAGAGAAACTGCTGAGCTTCACTTCATCTGCAAATTTGACACCATCAGTTCAGGATTAAACAAAGACTGTGAATGGCTTGCCAACTACAAAACCAGTTTCTCCTCCCTTGGTTTTCACACCTCAGCTGCTAGAACAGGGCCTCATCCTCCCTGATTGAACTAACCTCGTTATCTCTAGCTTGCTTGCATATATATACCTGCCCCTGGAAATTTCCACTACATGCATCTGACGAAGTGGGTATTCACCCACAAAAGCTCATGCTCCAAAACGTCTGTTAGTCTATAAGATGCCACAGGACTCTTTGCTGCTTTTACAGATCCAGACTAACACGGCTACCCCTCTGATACTTGACATCATGTGTCTTTGTTCCTTCTTCTGGTTCTAGCTAAAATCAAAAACACCAGGGGTTAAATGTTGCCCCATAAGGCAGAGCAAAGGTGGGGGTGCTTTGGCAGCTGTGCTGGGAGCACTGTGCTTGAGAAAAGCATTGCTCCTCCAGTGCTGGTTGGGTACCATGGATCTTGCTATGCCTTTTAATAAAGCATGCTTCTCATGTGCCCCAGCATCCTTCCCTTGCTTGCCAGAATTTGGTTAAAGGCATGGGTCCACCTATCTCTTTCCCCAGATACATCCCCTTCTGGGTCCAATTAGTATTGCCGGCAACACTCGTCTCAACTGGCAGAGAAATGGCTTCTTCTGGCACCTTCCCCATCCACCTTCTGGAGTATCTGGACAGGCCTAGCTCTCATTTGAGGTTTTTTTTCTGAGAGTTTCAGCCTATTTTTTTGCAGAGCCAGGTGGCTTGCACAATTATCAAAGGCAAATCCCTGAACCTTATCAGGTTCGCACATTATAAGTTGTAGCCACCTCTCTCCCTATAGGGGAAAAACTCACTTTCCTAAGAAATTAAATTATATTACTGAGTCCAGATCCTCATTTTGCATATGGCACTCAACAAAGAACTCACTACAGGTTTTTTTAATGTTGCAATTATGTATGTCTTTTCAGTTTACGCCTTGGGCTAACAATGGGATTTGATGCTGAAACACTCACAGCTAAAAGCATGACGCTCTACTGCTTCTGTGGACAAACCACTTGAGAGAGAGAGAGAGAGAGAGACAAAGATCCACCATTCTCCTGCTGTGGGCTACACACACACTGGAGGCAGTGTAGGAGCAGTATTACACAAACACCAGGGACTCTATCCTGGAAAGCAGTGACTGAAAAATGTTGGGGGTCGTGATGGATAATCAGCTGAATATGAATTCTCTACACGGTGGCCAAAAGGATTAATGTGTTCTGTGGATGCATAAACAGGAGAAGCTTCAGTAGGAACAGAGAAGTTATTTTACCTCTGTATTGGGACTGGTGTGACCACTGCTGGAATACTGTGTCCAGTTCTGGTGCCCACAACTCAAGAAGAATGTTGAGTAATTGGAGAGGGTTCAGAGAAGAGCCAGAATAATGTTTAAAGTATTAGAAAATGAGCTTTGTCGATTCAAGAGGCTCAATCTATTTAGATTAACAAAGAGAAGATTAAGGAGGTGACTTGATCAATCTATGAACACCTTCATGGGGACAGTGGTGAAGCCAGGTTTTAGCAGCAGGGGGAGCGAACACATAAAAAAGGTGCCACCCGCTGTGAAGAAAAAAGAAAGGAAAAAGAAAACCCCCAACGGACTCACCACTGAAGTGCTGCCGAAGACCTGGAGTGGCTGAAGGACCCGCCGCCAAAGTGCTACCAAAGACCCAGAGCGCCACCAGGTGAGTAAAAATTAAAGAGGCGCCACTTTTCTGCTCATTGGGAGCAGCCACTCCCCTTGCTCCCCACCTAGTTGCACTGCTGCATGGGGAACAAATATTTAATAATGGACTTTTCAATCTAGCAGAGAAAAGGTATAGCACAATCCAATGGCTGGAAGTTGAAGATAGACAAATAGTGTGTACAATTTTAATATTGAGGGGATTGTTCCAATAATTAACCATTATTTACCAAGGGTCATGGTGGAGTCTCCGTCATGAATTTTTAAATCAAGATTGGCTATTTTTCTAAAGTCTGCTTTAGGGATTATTTTGGGGAAGTTCTATGGTCTGTGTTATAAAGGAAGTTAGATTAGATCACAGTGGGTCCCTTCTAGCCTTGGAATCGATGAAAGGGGTTGAGGGAGGAAGGCAGTTGTATAGTGGAATCGAATCCTATGTTAATGTTCTGGTGCCAAGCTGCTACTGCTTGGTGGCAGGAATGTGACCTAAAAGGAGGAAAATATGCTAAATCCATCATTAGTATGAGGAGTTAGGCCCACACTCTGTGGCTTTCTTACTATATTTCCTTTCAAGTAAGGGAGCCAGTGCACAAGGCATATCGAACTACTGCTTATTGAGGACCTTTGTGCCTGGAACTTAACCCTGCATGTGCCCATGCATAATTTCTGCTTGCTATAGCTTTTGCATAGCATGCCATGCAAGGACGTGCAGGAATCATAGCCTTACTGTAGTAAGCTTTTATTTATTTTTTCAAGGGAAAATCCTGCCTCTTCCCCCCCCAGCTCTTCTTAATGTACTGGTTATTGCAGAAAATCTTTAAAAGCAGTAGAACTACCATAGTTTGACCGCACGAGGCTGTGGTGGTGGGGAACAGGCTACAAATAAGCTGCATATAGAGGCTGCTCTCGCTGCAGAATGGCGGTCAGTTGAGAATCTGCCATGGCTCTGTGGTCCCAAAGCAGCAGTTGCTATTGTTGCCTGTGTATCAGCACTGGAGCTTTACTGCATGGGATAGGGATCTAACCCTTTCAAAGACCTCTGCACATCTCATTTATTTGAGCTATGTTCATTGGACCAAGAATTTGTGATGGATCGGAGAGTTTGTACTCGATTTAGCCCTGTGAATCTTATTAAAGCCAATAGCAGCCATGTTAATGAGCGTTGTACAGTTTGGCACTGAAGGAAGAATAAAACCACAGTTTAAAGTGCTCTCTATTTAAAAAAAAGTGCTGTCAAGTAACAGGTCAAGCTAGCCAAGGCTTCGCTTCAGTGGAGCATATTGGAAGCTAATGTTAGTCGCAACATATCACTTTATTCAGTGGCTTCATTAAGAGCGGGCTTCACTACACAGCATGTATCTTATCCTTTTATGCTTTATTGCCAGTAAGTCTATTCTGCCCTTTGTCCTTTACATTTCCAAAAGTGAATATTTATATTTCAAAGAGGCATAGTTAGTTTTAATGCTTTCTGTACTTAAAAGACCACCCCAAATAAGTGGCCAAAATGACAGAAATAATTAGTTAAAAATAAAGGTCTAAGGAACCTTAACAGGCCCAAGATTTATTGGGTCTACCCCCAATATGTCAGAAGCTATATTTTCCTCTATCCCCTTTATTTTCCTACATAATCACAGCACTGTCACTCTGACAGGTCATTATAATACACCTGCAACAATACTGGTGGAAGAGACACATTAACCAATTTTAGGGGAAGAGCTAGTCATCCCAATTTCTTCCTTTTAAAACCCAAAGGAAGTGAATGCTCATTTTAAAAAGGTACACGTTGCTAATGGTTTCCAAAATGCTAGAAGATATGGACAGAATGGGGTCAAAGCAATTGATGTGCTAACAGCTAAAGGTTCCAGCGTTATGTTCAAGTGGGACAAGTGCAGAAACGTTAAATTGCTAATGGAAAGTTTGTCTGAAACTTCTGATGTCTTCGCTACTTGCCTTTTCTTGGTCCCGACTTTTTCTCTGACTTCTTCTTTCTCTGGTTTTGTGTTTTTTTGCTCTTTACACAATTAAAAAAAAATATGAGAAACCATATGGGTATTGCTAGTCCCAAATAACTGTTTTTACTAAAGATACACAAATGTGCAAGGCCTAGCCCCACACATACTGTTTCTCTGATGGGGAGGAGGTGGTTCTACAACATGGAAACAATGTATATCAGGAGGATGCACAGACTGTTTAAAAAGATACTGCCCTGTTCCTATATACCACATCTGAACATCTTCCCAATCAGCTCCTTTACTCTACAGTCCTCCTTCCATAGTACAACTAACTTTCTGGAGGATGTAAAACTTTCTTTTCCACAGGATTCTGTCCTTGCTGCCTTTTCCTTCCGATACAAGTATACTTCTCTTTTTCCTCCCTCCCAGAGACCCAAAGGCAAGGTCTTTTTTTATTATCCCAGGCATTTCTATGGTGGCTATATTGTGCTAGCAAGTCCAACACATTTCTATTGGCTTGTTACACCCCAATGGCCCCCTCCCTCAAGCGGTCCCCTGGGGAAGGCAGACCAGCATTGTATATTGCTAACGCTGTTGCAAGCAACACAGGGCATTATGGGAAAGGTCAAAGGTGTGAGTGAGTGTGGAATGGAAGATTCCTTTGCATGTTGCGAGAGGCCAGAGGCTGGCTTAATTCTCAAACATGGCTTCCCCAGGTCAAAGCAGGGCACAAGAGAACATCTTGGGTTGCTTTTTTCCCTCTGTGTGGAATATTTTGGCATGCGCAAGATTGCCACTGCTGGGTTGACTGCTGAAATCAGAGGAGTTGAAACCTGGATGGAATTGATGGCATAGCAACAAATGTATGGGAGCATTCAATGGGCCAGATATGAATTTGGATGGTAAAGGTAAGCTCCTTACCCAAGCTCACGTGAAGCAGACAAAATGTACATTTGGTTTTTTTATTCATGTTGAGGTTCAAGACAGTTGTGTCAGTCATCCATAGTGTGCATATTTCCCCCTGTGCCTTTGAGACAAAAATTAATTTCAGTACACCGATCTGCTAAAAAAAAAAGTGCCTTTGGCAATCGTTGCCATGCTGAAATATTTCTGGGATTCTTTTAAAATGCTCATACAATATAATGGGCTGAATGCTACTCATATTTTTACTCATGGAACTGCATTGAAGCCTATAGGCTTGCACAGTTGTAACAGTTGCAGCATACGGACCAGGTATTTTTGTGATATATAGTGTTACAGAATGACTTAAAGTGCATCTCCAGATAAAGTGTGAGTGAAGGTTTGCAAGGAAGCATTTAGAGAGAGGAAGTGGCTCAGGGGAATGGGTGATGTGGTATGGTGCCATTTTGTGCATCTATGTAATAGGAAGTGCTGAGATGAGAGGAAGTAGGCATGGGGGAGACATAGACAGAGTATGAGACAGAGTGAGAAACTAAACCCATTTTTGATGTAATAATTTAATAAATGCAGTTTATTGAAATCTGAATCTCCCTGATTCCTCAAGAATACTGCAGAGGGGAAGAACACTCCAAATACACAGGGCAACGCGAGGGAAGGAATGATGCTCCATGTGCAAACACAGAGGGAGAAGACACAATGGAATCCCAGATTGGAGGCATGGAATGTTGAAGTTCACCCCTTTGCAGAGAAGCTCTAGAAAGCCCTTGTGTTGCTTAAGTCACCAAAAAAAGGGTGTAAGTGGAACTGCATTTGGACATAAACCATGTGCTGCTGGCATCTGTAAAGGAGTGAATTTCACTTGCCTTGGGGATGGGGGAGGCAGTGGTATGGAATCAGAGAAGTATAGTAGGGTAAGGTCAGGGCAAGTTCTGAACGCCAGGAGAGCAACTCTTGAATCAAACTGAGTAATGGATAAGGAGTCTGTAAAGAAGTTGGGCTGAGATGGTCCTGCTTCATGGGAGATCACCCTTGATCTCCCTAGGGTTTAGAGCAGTGTTTCCCAAACTTGGGATGCCACTTGTATAGGGAAAGCCCCTGGTGGGCCGGGCTGGTTTGTTTATCTGCCGTGTCTGCAGGTCAGGCTGATCCAGGCCAATGAGGGCTGCAGGAAGCGGCACAGGTTGAGGGACGTACTGGCCGCCGCTTCCAGCAGCTCCCATTGGCCTGGAGCAGCAAACTATGGCCGGGGGAGCCGTGATTGGCCAGACCTGTGGATGTGGCAGGTACACAAACTGGCCCGGACCACTAGGGGCTTTCCATACTCAAGCGGTGTCCCAAGTTTGGGAAACACTGGTTTAGAGGATAGAGATTTCGAGCAGCCATGGAAAAGGTAACTTCAGGAGTTAGAAAAGGGAAGTAACTAAAGCATGAACAAGTAAAGATTTTGGCATAAAGCAGAATGAAAGGGTGAAGACAAATTGTGGAAATATTGTAGGGTTGGTGATGGGTAGCCTTATAGCCACGGAAGTAACAGTAAAGGAAGGGAAGAAATGTGATGAGGTCAGAGACTGAAGTAGAAGGAAAAAAAGGCAAGGAATGAAACTATGGACAGAGTAGGAAGCAAGAAGGAAAATAGGAATACTAGTTTTGAATAGAGTATGTGCTTTGATACAAACTAAGTTTAAATATTTAAACTTAGTTTGAAATGGCCACAACTTCCTATTCAAAAGCAATAATAGTAAAAACATAGCAAGACAGAAAAGACAAATGTGGAGGGTTTTACTGTTCTTCTCCCTGCCCCCCATCAATGTCATTTAGAACAGTGCTTCTCAAAGTCGGGCTGCCGCATGTTTAGGGAAAGCCCCTGGTGGTCTGGGCAGGTTTGTTTACCTGCTGTGTTTGCTGGTTCAGCCGATCCCAGCTCCCACTGGCTGCGGTTCACCACTCCAGGCCAATGGGGGCTGCAGGAAGAGTGGCCAGCACATCCCTCAGCCTGCACCAGGCACTTTCCCTGAACAAATGGCGGACCAGCTTTGAGAAACACTGATTTAGAAAAGATGTACCAAATCCCTGCGCTTTTGAGTAACCATTTTATATGACCAAAGATCATATATTTTCAATGGCCACCATGGTGGAAAACACAATAATTCATGCATATAGAAAAGTTTCTTTGTATAGTAATGATTATGGTGTCCTATAATTTTCTCTGGACTTCTTTCTCTGGACTCTTCTATTTGCTGACTTTGATTGTTTTCCTTTGTTTTTACTCAAGATGGTGTGTTATAAGAAATTCATGATTTACTGTGAATGGCTGTAATGTTGCTTTTTCATATCAATCTAAGGTACAGCCCACATCAAGTGTCTCACTTTATGTATTTATCCCTCTTTAATGTATTTATCCTCACACCAGCCTTATGAGGTGGGAAGTTCTGTTATTCCCATTTTACAGATGGGGAAACTAAGCCACAGAGAGATTTAGTATGTCTGCATTACAGTCGGCGGTGTGATCGCATGCTGGGCAGGCAGACCTGCTCTAGGTTTACTTTAGCTAGCACATCTATAAAGAACTGTGAAGATACAGCAGCATGGACTTCAGTATGCACTGTACAAACCAGTCCAGAATCCTAGGTACATACTTCAGTAGCTAGGCTGTGTGCACCGGGGTCTGCGTCTGGACCGCTATTTTTAGCCACACTCAATAGACAAAAGCTGGGGCTGGTATGTCTACCCAATCTGAATTTCAGTATAGATGTACCCTAAGGGCCAGCTTTTAAAAGGTATTAGGCATCTAAAGATGCAGATGGGAACCTAGCTGGATTTGAGAAGCACTTAACTCCCATTGAAATATCTTGAGTATTTACATCTTTAGGTGCCTGAATAGCTTTAAATTAACTGGGCTGGGATCACACAGGAAGTTTGTAGTGGAGCAGGAACTGAAGCTGCATATCCTGAGTTAGTATCCTAACCACCGAATCATCCTACTCTCTCAACACTGTTTTCAGACTCTTGCTTGTTAAACCTCTGTATGCATCACAGTTGCTGACGTTGACATGACAAATAGAGAAGATTCTTTGGCTATAAAATTAAATGGGGGGAATTTAATCTGCTAAGAATTTAATTCCAGCAATAGGCCTACATAGAACATCCATAAAGTATAGCAAGTCAATATGAAACACGTGTATTCTCCATTTCTCCTTTATGTTCAATATCGTCATCAATGATTCAGATAATGACAGAGAGAGTACATTTATAAAGTTTGTGGATAATACCAAACTGGGAGGGGTTGGAAGTGCTTTGGAGGATAGGATTAAAATTCAAAATGATCTGGACAAACTGGAGAAATGGTCTGAAATAAATAGGATGAAATTCAATAAGAACAAATGCACAGTACTCCATTTAGGAAGGAACAATCAGCCTCACGCATGCAAAATGGGAAATGACTACCTAGGAAGGAGTACTGCAGAAAGGGATCTGGGGGTCATAGTGGATCACAAGCTAAATGAGTGCAAAAAAAGCAAACATCATTCTGGGATGTATTAGCAGAAGTATTGTAAGCAAGATATGAGAAGTAATTCTTCTGCTCTACTCCATGTTGATTAGGCCTCAACTGTTGATTAGGCCTCAACTGGAGTATTGTGTCCAGTTCTGTGTGCCACATTTTAGGAAAGATGTGGACAAATTGGAGAAAGTCCAGAGAAGAGCAACAAAAATAAATAAAGGTCTAGAAAACATGATCTATGAAGGAAGATTGAAATAATTGGGTTGGAGAAGAGTAGACTGAGAGGGGACATAAGTTTTCAAGTACCTAAAAAGATGTTTCAAGGAGGAGCGAGAAAAATTGTTCTTCTTAACCTCTGAGTATAGGATAAGAAGCAATGGGCTTAAAATGCAGCAAGGGTGGTTTAGGCTGGACATTAGGAAAAACTTCCTAACTGTCAGGGTGGTTAAGCACTGGAATAAATTGGCTAGGGAGGTTGTGGAATCTCCATCTTTGGGGATTTCTAAGAGCAGGCTGGACAAACATCTGTCAGGGATGGTCTAGATAATACCTAGCCCTGCCTTGAGTGAAGGGGACTGGACTAGATGACCTCTGAAGGTCCCATCCAGTTCTATGATTCTGTGATTTGTGACAAGTATACCCAGTTAGACCATATTTTTGACTACTGGGTATGTAATCTTATCTAGTAAATATGTCCTTATATTGCTAGTCAAATTGAAAGATATGTAATGATGGCAACAGCTACCTTTTATCTTTATTAAACAGAACTGGCATAGCAATTGTGAATATTGGCCACAGGGTCAGGTATTTATTCAGGTTATTTCCTTTGTAGAAAAAACGTAACAGCTTGAGCATAATTACTGCAACATGCTCAGGGGACAGAAAGCATATGTGCATCTCTCACAAGACAATGAAGCAAAGCTGGCTAAAGGGAGTCCTGGATTTCCCAGATTTGTTACTATCATAATGGAAGCTGTATGTCTAAATCCTATAGATGTTTTTCAAAAATCTCCATCTTTTTTGCTGTAGTATCAAATTGTTTCGGTCACTGCAAGGAGGACTGTGTTCCTGATTGAAAAAAGAACTTTGAACTGACTTGTGCCTCTCTTCAGAGCATTCCTCATTTAAAATAATCGCCCGTTTCTTTATGGAAAAATCCCACAGTTCACAGACCAAGATAAAGAAGAATTTCAGTACCAGCTTTCAGCTTACGAGATCTATGGCAAGAAAGTGAAGACTATTTGGGGACCTATCAATACAATTGTAGAGAAACTTGCTGTTTATCATGCAGGTAAGGATGGTACAAATGATAAGCACAGCCAACCTTTTCAATAAGGCTCAAAGGACATGAAGCAATTATTACTGTACTTCTGGCAGAGTGAGCATTGCATTGAGTACATAACGAATGGTAACCAGAGATGTACTGTACACTAATCTTACTTTTCATGGCAGGGAGTTTCTCAAGCGTGAAGAAGCTTTCCCATACTTTGTTAAACCCAGTGCACATGTTGGGGACATAAAGACGACACTTCAGTGGAGAAGCTAGATTAAGTCCTGGTGATAAAAAGCTCTTTGGTCCATCTCCTTGCAATCTACTTCTGTATAAACTAAACTTCCCTATTTGAAAACCTTTGCAAAGGATGAAGAGGTCAGGGAAACATTGGACTGGGAAGCTGTGCTGTACACATGGCTCAGCTCGCGTTATTCATAGCACTTAGGTGAAAGCTAAGTGGGAGAACAAACTGCACATGGTTTTACTAATGAGGAATAGGGAAACTATCTGGTCAGGGATCCAGGTGTCTTTCCAATGAGTTGTTGAATGGGTTTTATTGGACACCTAAAAAGGTGCCTTAGTCTGGCCTTCTGCCTCTTTTTTTTTTTTTCCCCCCCTTGCCCGGGAAATGTCAATTTTTGAAAATGGGATTTAGGAACGTAAGGTGCTTTCAAAAATGTTACCCACCCTCTTTCGGATGAGATTTGAAGCTGAGATGCTGAGCATCTGTGATCTCTAACAACCCCACAGCCTAATTGTGAGGGTAGGATGTTAATTCATGCGTCAGATTCTATCCTAGGTAATTTCATGTTCCTTATCGCAATTCTGGTTTTAACTGTATATAGTTTTTATTGGATACAGTGGCCAGAGTCTCTGATCCGTTAGAAGCTGGCAGATTGGGGTCTGGGGGAATTCCCTCTAGCTAGGGCAGTGGTTCTCAAACTTTTGCACTGGTGATCCATTTCACATAGCAAGCCTCTGAGTGCGCCCCCCCTTATACATTAAAAACACTTTTTTATGTATTTAACACCATTATAAATGCTGGAAGCAAAGCGAGGTTTGGGGGTGGAGGCTGACAACTCACAATCCCCCCACATAATAACCTTGTGACCCCCTGAGGGGTCCCGATCCCCAGTTTGAGAACCCCTGGGCTAGGTGAACCCCTGGGTACCTACACCAACTCCATCCTGAACCTCAATATAGGGACTATGTCCAGGGAAAAGAGAAAAGTGGTGAGGGCACCCCAGCATCTGTTTGGTCCCCAACTGTCTGTATGGCCCATGGCACTATTTAGGGCAGCCTTCAAGCTACTCTGATCTGTGCTGTGAGACTGGACTGTCACTGGTTCTGCAGAGGATCAGAGAGGTGGACTGAAGAACCTGGCCTAGTGTTCTTTCCTTGTTCCTATCTTAGAGCCCGACTCTACAAACACTTACATGTGCATGAATTTAACCCGAGAAAAAGTTACTTGTGTGTAAATCTTGGCCAGATCAAGCCTTAAAACTACACTGCAATTTTGCGGTGTATTTTCAAACTGCCACATTTCACCCCAGAGGAGGTTGCTTTTCAGTGTTGAGTGCATACACCTTGTGTATTAAAAGCCTGAATGCAGCATTTTACTAATGCAAGTAGTCCCACTGAATATAATGCTATACTAATATGTTTAAAGTTCCTCACCTATGTGAGTTCTAAGTCTGTAAACACCTAAGGAGGGAAAGGATTATGATAACTGTGGTTTAAAAAAAATAATTTTCAAAGAAAAAACTGAAAAGGAAAATGTACTAAGTAAATTAAGACAGTTGTAATATTACTTTTCAACTGATTCATACAAATCTTGTATTGGCTGAAAGTTTTTGATTCTGAAGGAGCATTTGCTATCTTTGTCCAATTAAAGCAATGAGCAATAAGAGACATTTGTTCAAGGAGATGTGCCAGAACTGTGATAATGACATTGGCACTGGACCATTTCTTCATCTGTGACATTTATCATGGAGCAATATTCAGCATCTTGATTGTGAGTTCCTGCTGTGAAATACAATGGATGTAATATCTAGAAAATGAGAGGACAGATGTAGCTAGGTTGTATAATCCAATGTGACATTCATTATGCTTTTGAAAGGAATAACTACTGATCTTGACACATAGGAAATAAATGCAGGAGAGATGGTCAAAACTCTATCAACTACCTGTGAACAGTCATTATGAAGTAGGTTGTCATTACTCCAGTTTTTAATACACACAAGAATCTCTTGCAATATGCCATAAAACCTGTATGATTTCTCTGAAGGCGTTTAATTGCACTGAAATTACCTCTTGCCAAGAAACAAACAGGCTGCAAAACACAATGGTAAGGAAATGCTTTCCCATGAAAAATTACTGATCTTCTTGTAATCTATGACTTGAAAAGTGAATAATAACATGAGCTTTAGCTATTTAAACAGGGTTGAAAGGACACAAGAATAAAAAATGTACATATTTAAAAATGCACTGTCATTGCCTTACAATATTAAAATTGAATTTTTAAAAATTGGGGCTTCATTCACCATTTTGCACTTTGAATAGACCATTTGTACCAGTTCAAAATGGGTGAAAAATGTTGCCATTCTGACTGGGTAGCGTTTGAGACCCATTTTGCACTGGTGCAAATGACTGCACAAGGTGCAGGGCAACAGTGACTCTCTTCCCCACCCCCAGACCCCCCCACAATTTCTTTGTTCCCATTTATTCTATTTTGGTTTCCTGGGTCACGTCACTCAAAGCAAATAAAGTATAAAAATGGATGGTGAAAGAAGGCTGATGCATTTTGTCATCTGTTTATAGCCAGTTTCACTTTCTGATTCTTGCACACTTGCATGGTACTGGGTATGCAATTGGAGGTGTGATTCCAGCATGAGTAGACATATTTGACCTCATTTAAATCTAGCAAGTGTGGGAACCAATAGCAATGCCAGCACGAACTTCAGCATAGGCTGTACAAGCCTGGCCAGAACCCTAGGTGCTTACTTGAGCACTAGCTCATGCTGAAATCCAGGCTACTGCGGCTTTGCTGCTCTTTGTACCCAAGCTAGCAAGATTAAAGCTTAAGTTGTGTATGGATTCCGAAAACTGCTCATGGGGATGTGTATAAAATATATACACACACTTTTTTGCAAAGCAAATTTGAGACATTTCTATTTGGCTATTGCTTTAAGTGAATGATGTTGCCATCTAGTGCTTAGCTCACAAAGAGGATCTGGTTTACTATTGTTGTAGCCTATAGGGATTTTCTTTTAATATAGATAGCAGAGGCCTGTGGTATTGGGGCAGAAAGACTCTGGTTTTAGTTCTGGCTTCTGAAGGGCACACATGCATTAGCGAGAGATTTATGGCATTAATTGTGTCTGTGGCACATTTTCTTTACAGACTGGAGTGTGACTGTATAGGGATTTGAACTCCAGTGGAGCTCAGGTGTTTAGGAGAAGCTTTTCTTAACAGGAGCTGAGTATGATCACTGGTTTTATGAAATTATAAAGAAAAGACCACTGAATTCTGGAACTGAAACTACTTAAGTATCCAGCAAGCCAAGAGTAGCTTGCAAAGAAATATGAGTCTAAAAAGCAACCTTTAGATCCATGTTCACAACTTTACACTATCCTTATAACGTGTGAGTGGAAGCTTACTGACATTTGGGAAAATTAAGATACAGATCTGGGGTTTTCACTCCCATATTCAGGAGGGCTTAGATCAGAGGGCTTTTTATTATCCCAGGCAGACAGCGAGGAGCTACAAAAGGATCTCTCAAAACTGGGTGATTGGGCAACAAAATGGCAGATGAAATTCAGTGTTGACAAATGCAAAGTAATGCACATTGGAAAACATAATCCCAACTATACATGTAAAATGATGGGCTCTAAATTAGCTGCTACCACTCAAGAAAGAGATCTTGGAGTTATTGTGGATAGTTCTCTGAAAACATCCCCTCAATGTGCAGTGGCAGTCAAAAAAACGAACAGAATGAGAATAATTAAGAAAGGGATAGGTAGTAAGACAAAAATATCCCATTGCCTTTATATAAATCCATGGTATGCCTACATCTTGAATACTGCATGCAGATGTGGTCGCCCCATCTCTAAAAAGATATATTGGACTTGGAAAAGGTTCAGAAAAGGGCAACAAAAATAAGGGGTATGGAACAGGTGCTTATGAGGAGAGATTAATAATACAGGGACTTTTCAGTTTGGAAAAGAGATGACTAAGGGGGGATATAATAGAGGTCTATAAAATCATGACCGGTGTGGAGAAAGTAAATATGAGAAGTAAATAACACTTCCTTAGCACAAGAACTAGGGGTCACCCAATGAAATTAATAGGCAACAGGTTTAAAACACAAGGAAATATTTTTTCACACAACTCAGTGAACCTGTGGAACTCTTTGCCAGAGGATGTTGTGAAGACCAAGATTATAACAGGTTCAAAAAAAGAACTAGATAAATTCATGAAGGATAGGTCCATCAATAGCTCTTAGTCAGGATGGACAGGGATGGTGTCCCTAGCCTCTGTTTGCCAGGAGCTGGGAATGGGCGACGGGATGGATTACTTGATTCCCTGTTCTAGTCATTCCCTCTGGGGCACCTGGCATTGACCACTGTCAGAAGACAGGATACTCAGCTAGATAGGCCTTTAGTCTGGCTCAGTATGGCTGTTCATATGTTCTTATTTTCCTCAATTTTCTGCCTAGTAATTTACTAGTATGCAATCCATCAGCTGATGGATTTATGCCCATATTAGCCATTGTTCCCCAGTGTGATACATACTGGTAATGGCAGCTGAATTTAGTGGTGATGTTTCTTTTGAAAATAGAAATTAGACATTGAACTCCTATTGAATGTCCAGGAAATTGAGCACTTAACTTCTGTAGCCTCATGAGAAAATCCCAGTCCTTGTGAAGGTGTTGGGTCTCTATGGGAGAACTGTGTCCCATACATCTGCCAGAACTGAATGAGAAACTTTCAGGAATCTGTGATGACTCAGTAAAAGTATGTCAAAGTTGAGGAAGGAGGAAAAATTTGCAAGACTTGGAAAACACACATAGAGAAATTAGAGGAGAAATTGGTGGGAAAAGCTACAGAAATTAATTCCAAAGCCATTTGTCTGGTGGCAAGAGAGAGAGGCCAACAGAGAGCAAGATGAATCAATTAGATGTGGAAGGCTGGTTTATTTGCTGAGAAATAACACAGAACAGTGACACAGGCATGTAGAAACTGACAGCCTAAAAAGTTGGCCAGTTCTATCCAGAGCACCAGGATGAATTGGTGCAAAAGCAAGTCCCTATCGGCACAAATCCTAATCTGTTTCTAATATTAATTCTGGTTACCCCCACTCCTCCCAAGTGTTTAATAATTTAAAAGGGGGTTGTTTCAAGTTTGGCTTTAAAAATGTAGGTAAGTTTGGGGATGTTTTCATTTTATGCTTACTGGTACCCTCATCCCTAATGAGAGATGCTTCAATCCCACAGCCACTAGGGTCAATGGCAAAACTGATATTTACTTCCACGGGGTAGGGTCAGGTCTCACATACACATGTAGATGGCATTGCACCACTGAAATCTAGGGAAGGGGAGTCCCACTGTAATTGTTTGTAACATCTATCACTGAACAAAATCCTTTAGCAGCATTTTCCATTGATACACCTTAATTCTATTTGGGCAACTTCAGTTGATGATGATCAAACTAGAACTATGTATTTGAAGTATGTGTGCCCCTAACTCGGTATTTTAAAGTTTTATACTGATAGAAACAGAACCAAGGGAAGAGTTTCCAATGCTGAAATACACTGCATAATTCAATAAAGTACTCATGTATATTAGCATTGTCAACTGTTATGAGCGTGAACAGATTCCATCGTTCATTGCCCATTGTGCTTCAGTTTGTTGACTTAATGATCTCCATCCTAGAGAGAACTCTCTTAGCACTTGCACATCTCTGTATAAATGTGTGTGGGGGGGGGGAAGCTTTAGAATGTGAAATATTCACCCTATATACTGCCAATCTCTCACTGTTAGTGAAGTCTTTGAGAATCTCAGATTGGTTTCTTTTGAATGAATACCAAATTCTGAATTCTCACTGCTTAACAATTCCCCGTCGCTCCTTTAATAAGGCATATGGCGGGGCAACCAAATTCACATTCAAGAAACGTCTATATTTTAGAAAGTGTTTTGCATCGCATAATGACAGCAGTGAGAGAACTGAAATTTTACTAAATCTCTTACAATGCTTGATCAATAATGCATTATACCTTAACTGTATCTAAAGACCTATCTTTAATGCTGTTCTGTGTAGATCTGGGTTTATTATTAACAAATACCTTATTTTATGTTCTATACCAGTCTGTCTCATTTTTTTCATAGACCCTACAATTGTGAATACGAAAATCCATTATGTTTCCTCCGACCTGATAACTGACTGTTTCTTCTCCCGTGAATGGACTGCATTAATGCAACAATGATGTTCAAGGTCAGAATGTTGTAAATAGTCATTCAGTGCTCCTCAGTGTCCCAGACGTCTTGATGTAATAAGGTACAAGAAAACTCCACTGATGACTTTTTGCTCAAGAAATCTGCTCAATTCCTGTGCTGTATCGGAGACTTTTGATGCTTTTGCAATGTCATCTAAAGTTTTCAGCATTGGTTTTTGGAGTTTTTCTGAGCATTTCAATTATGGCTTTTATTCAGCAACACCATTTAATTCCTGACAGTTACTTCACTTTGACAATCTCTGATTTAGCTGTTATCTATTTTCAGTGGTGTCAAGAGCAGCATGATAAAATGGGCCACTTTGATTGTATATAAACAGAATCTGGACAGTCCAATACTACTTCCTTGCATGCTTAATTTTTATCTGTCACCATATCAGCAGGAAGCCTATAAGAAGATTTAAGCTGATTTGGTTAACTTCCTTTAGTGTACCAAGATGCAATTCATTAATGGATTTGTGTTTTGTGCATAGTAACTGAGCCGCACGCTCTGCTTATATTCTAAAACAAATAGGTGGGGGGAAACCATTTGTTTTTGCATTGGGGGGTGAAATTCACCCCATGCAGAGGGCCAGCGAAATGTCTACGTACCACTGAAATCCTACTTATGCCCTCCGAACCAAATCAAATTGCTGAGATCCATATTATGCTAATCACCCCAAGCACATGAGGAGGAGGCAAAATAAGCCTGCTGCCTACGTCTGATGTATTAAAATATTTTAGGTGGAAAGAATTTCTCTGGGTCATTTTCCCCTGTAGTTAGTGTGCCTGGTTCTCCTCTCCTTTACACTGGTTTTTAACCAGTGTAAATGGTAGGAGAATCAGGCTCAATATATGGCATGACAAGTAGCTGGTGAATTCTTAGATGGATTTTGATTTTCACTAAGATCCACTGACTTGCACATACAAAATATGTAGTTGTGCATGTGCAAAATGACTATTTGGGCACACACTGGTAGACAGGGATTCTTGCAGCTCAGGTACTGTTTCTTCCATGTCTTGCAGATCAGGTATTTTAAAATAATTTTGTAAGTGTTCATGAATGTTGTTTCCCAGCTGTCACTAAAGCCATCACACACACACACCTATGCAGAAATGGCCTTGGATCTATAATTTGTGCATTTTCATAATTTAATCTTCTCCATTGCTTTCATGCCTCAGTGGATGCTTGCACCTTTGAAATGAGAAAATAATTTCTAACTGAGCTACTATTCTGAACTTCTGATGTCTCTCCATTCTTTCCTAATTGCTGCTACTTAGTTAATTACATAGTCTTTCATCAAATAAAAAAACACAGTGAGTTTTGGCTTTGTGGAGCATTCATGAACCAGTTGTGAAGTTGAGTATGTGAATGTTTTAAGTTATTGCTGGTGAACATAATGGCTGTGAAGGGATGACTGACCTGATCCAAATGTTTTTATTCTAAATAAATAATATTTTGCTTTCAGAATGCTATTTTAGTCACTGATTACCACAATCATTGCCCTCTTGAGAGCAGAATTGCAGGGACTGGACATAAGTTTAGACCTGCTGAGGTAAATCATGGTTGATACACCAGGTACTGCAACTCAGGACCTGAGTGAAAAAAACAAGTGATTCCACCCTGAGAGGTAGGCAATGGCCCAAGGCCAGAGGCATAGGTTGGGTGCCTTTGGACAGACCAGAAGGGGGTCAGAGGTGCAGTTTGCCGGATAACTGACAAAAATGGCCTATTATCCTTGTTACGTAGTCATCCATTGTGCAGACACGCACATATGTAACCCACACATCTCCTGGATGTGGTGCTCTGTCCCATGTAGTGGCACCGAGACCACTTAGAGATTAATGAGTTTGCTACAGCCTTAGCTAATGTCCATGTGACTTTTAGCTCATGCAGTAAAGGCTCATGCATTTAGCTCCAGAAGTCCAAGGTTTGATCCTGACAACTGGGGTCTTTCAGTGTTACACATACACAGCTTCATTGTTTGTCTGAGCCACCTGTTATGTTTTGTGTTTTGAGACGGTGAGGTCTTCTGGGCAGGTGTGGTCATTGACCGGGGGGGGAGGGAGGGAAGAGAGAGAACTCATTTTTGTTATTGATGCTAGGCATCCAACTTGCATTAACTATCAGAGGGAGTTGGATGCCTACCTGCCCTTTATGCCTTTGAAAATTTCCCCCAATTTGCTTGTACAGCACCTAGCGCAATGGGGCCCTGACGCTTGAGATCTCCAGGTGCTGTGTCAGTGTTTAACCAAACAAATAATAATGTATGTATTTGACTAATCGGGTAGACAAATTTCAGCACTTCATGAATTCACTACTATTAAAGGGCTTGAATTTGGGGGACTTGGACGGAAGCAATAGTATTTGTAAAACTATTTGTATGCCTGTGTTTAATCAGCTCAGTAGTTAATGCAACCACCCAAATTTCCAGTTCGTTGAAAGCAAATTTGAAAAGCGGGTTTTCAGATTTGAGCTTTTGCAGGTATGTCCAAAGCAAGGCAAAGTATTTTTCTTTCTCTCCTGAGTTTTGGCGGAAACAGAAAGGTGGTTATTAAAGGTCAGCTTGCTGCAAAAATAATGAAGTTTCTCTGCCAAAATATTCAATTTCTAGCAGGCAGGAGAGGAGGAAGAATATTGTCATTTTTCACCATGAAAAGCAGTGTTAGAAAATGGATAGTTAAGCATAGCTTTAATAATGACATTGTCCTCAAGGCAACGCTGTAAGTAAATTTCTGAAATGTGTCATAGTAGCAAATGCATTGAAGAAATAATCTTGCCGGAGAGGAGTCGGTCACATCCAACAGCAGCTAGGTTATCCAGGAAAGATCAGCTGGTTGTCATTAAGTTTCTGCAGTTTAGTTTATAATAAATATTGTGGGCTTGATTGTGATCTCATGTCACTTTTGCACTGGTGTAACTCCATTGGCTTTAATTGATTTACAACAATGTATGAAAAGAATAGGGCCCAATATTCTTTAACTGAATGATAGAAAGCTCATTGTATGTTATGCAGCAATGGGTGAAACTCAAAAAAAGTAATTTGGAGGTTCAGGCAGCCGTAAGTTTGAGGGCTCATCTAAAGTGTTTTTATCTATTGGGATGGTAAAATTGGACTGTAAATTTTGTAAGAATGAGCTTGTTTGTGTGAGAATTCTATTTTTTCAGGCTTCCAGGCTTTGGGGGTGGGGGGGAGGGTAGGGAGAGGATAAGGGAAAATAGCCTTCCAAGTAATATATATCCCCTTCTGCCTGCCTCAGTCAGGTAACACTCCCATTCTTAACTCTTTCCAGTTTATCAGCTTCTCTCTAATACTGAGAAGCTCAGTACTGAATGCAGTCTACATTTGCAGTCAGTGGCATGGTGGTAATATACTATAATTGCATTATTTTTAGTGGCCATCAATGAGATATGGTGCTGGGAATCAAGATCCTGGCACTACAGAACCTTGATCCTGATTTTACTAAGTTCATTTGGGTGCCTGACTTGAGACACTTTAGCAGGGCCTCATTTTCAAGAAGTGCTGAGCGCCCTTGAAAAATCAATCCTGGTTAAGTTCAAATTGGACACCCCAGAAATTGAGACATCCAAAATCAGTGGCTGATTTTGAAAATCTTGGCTGAGCTGTTTCAGGAAGATTCCTGACCAGATGTCGGATCAAGCCTCAGTACCACTTTGTACACAAAGAACTGACTGCTGCTGTGGTCTGTCATTCATGTGCCACGCATCACTGTCACCCTTTCCAAAGGTTTTTGATCACGGTCTACTTCCCACAAAGGACCAAAACCTTTATAGTAGCATCAACCTGCCAGTGAGAGCACCAGAGAGAAATCCCAGCCAGGTAGTTCCATAATAGTAGCTGGTGTGAGAGAAGCAAGACAAGAGAAAGATGGGGATATTCTTTTTTCTTCAATTCAGCTGCAGCATAAGACTTCTGATTTACCTTAGCAACGGCAGGGAGTGTGTGTGAGAGAATGAGATCATGCATAATTAAGGGATAAGTGGGACTGGGTATTTTTAAAAAAAAGTTTGCTGTTGCATAGAATTTCCCAAGTTGTAGGTCACAAAGCACCTGTAAGTTGTAGGAGGTTTCCACTGGGTTGTAGCCAAAGTGCTCATGTACTGAACATGATGTGCAATACACCCACTCCTAAAATTGCCTCTACAGCACTCTAGCAAAGGGTTTATGAAAAAAACATAGAAACGCAATAAGGTCCCTGGGGATGAAGTTTGCTAACATTTTCTGGAGATAAAATGCTGTCAGAAGTAGTTTTTCTAGAAAACTTCAGAGACCAGGAGAGAATGGGGCATCATGCCACTTACTACTAACATCACCTATTAATAAGGTGGTTGACACTTCCCATTACAAGAGCCTATTTTCATTTGCTTATAACATTGCCAAAATTTAACCATTTGGCATGAACTTTTCCATGCCAAGTGACTGTTTCAGGCTGAATTGTTTTGGAGAATTTTGGCCCAAACTGTTCTACTAACAAGGCTAGGGAAAACTTCATTGATCTGGCCATGTTTTAAAAAAAACTTCTAGTGACCTTTTCTTTGAAATGCTTTAATTCCTCCCATGTTTTAGAGCAGGGACTTGAAATTTAGTACGGGGACTGCCTTTGTATCAGGGATGGGCCTCTTGCTGGTGAAATTTGGGCAGATTTTCACAGGGGCAAATAAAATGCCTCTGAAAAATTGCAGTTTGCACTTGCTCAGTGGAGTCTTGCTAGACATTAACAGTGAAGATCTCAAAGATTCTGTCCTCACTGAGCATGCTCAATACCCTTGCAGCATCTGCGTGTATGCAGCATCCCCACAGAGTGCCTGAGCATGCTCCAGCCCAGGGCCATGGAAGCTCAGAAGGGCTTTCTGCATAATGGATGCTCCTAAATGCTCCAGGGCACGGTCAGACTGTGCACGAGAACTGACAGCAGGGAGCCTTCATGGAGAAGGAAGCCATCTGATTTGAATTCAGAGGGGACAAGAACTGATTAGATGAGAGGGAAAGGAGCAGATTGAGACAAGGAGTTGTGAGACTGGGTGGGGGAGGGGAACTGAGAGTTGGAGAGTAAGAGACTGGGAGCCAGTTAGGGAAATGGGGGGTGGGAAAGGGGAGAACTGGGAGCTTGTTGGTTGGGATTAGTGGTGTTGCTGAGATTGAATAAGGAGCTGGAGGGAATGGGAGACTGGGAATAGGAGTAAAGGAAAGAAGATTGGGGTAGGTGGCAAGACTGAGATTGGATGAGGACCTCAGGGAGGAAGACTGGGATTGGGACCCAGAGTGTGTACGGGAGAGATAAATCAGATGAGAAACTGGGGGGTGGGGAGAATTGGGACTGGCTGGGTGAGGGGACTGAGACTGAGATGAGAAGCCTGAGGAGTAGAGGCTGGAATGGGTAGGCAAGGAGAATGGTACTGGGACAAGGAGCCAAGGGTGGGAAAGAGACAGGACAGGGACAGGATGGGTTGGGGGAGACATGGCAGAAGGGGCCAACGTTGGGGGAAACTGGCAGAAGAGTCTGTGCCCCCTAGAGAACACTCCCCTCCAAAGCCTGGAATGGAACCCAAGCTTCCTGAGTGTCTCCATTCCTCTGTTGTCAGCAAATATATGTGAAACTGGCAACGTGTATGTGTCTGGTCCCCCTCGAGTGCTGGTCCACATAGAGGATGACAACCTACTACTGCTATTAGTTAATCTATTAGCTCAAGTGGCAGAGGTCTGTGTGGTGACTCTAGATGTTCCATCCCTGTTGATGAACAATGTTAAGTATCAATATATATATATATATAAACCACATGACTGAATATTTTTTTTTCAATTTTCTTCTGAAAAAAACCTAGGAAATTAAACACTAAAAGGTACATGAAAAGAACATTATTAAGGTTGCAATGTCAAACCCTCAAGCATTAGGAAATACCAGCATTAAAGTTTTCTGTGCAACCTTAATTCATCCTTAAGTGCATATTCATTTAATTACATGATCACATACTATATTTTCCAAAGGAATCCCAATTTTCTTTCCCTTCCATCTTTTTCTGAGTAATATTCTGCAAACCTTGCCTATGACAACTAGTCCTTTATCCAAGGTCTGATTTTTGGAAGGACCTGAACACTTTCAACTCCTACTGAATTCTGTAAGTGGAGGGTGCTCAGCACCTCTCAGGATTGGACCGTTAGTGCATAGTTGCAATGAAATTTGTTGAACTACTTAATTGAATTAGGTGCTATTCCAAAGTAAGGGTGGCAGAATCTGGCATTTTGCTTTTGAAGCCATATTACTACATGCATCATTGAAACTGCTTCCAGCAGGATAGAGAAGATATAGGACAAGAGAAAAGAACAAATTCTTTCTGTTTTTTCCCAGTCACAGAGGTTTGAGACTAACTCACTCTTCATCTGTCTGCTATCTAGTAGTGTGTGTTCATAATCTCCAAAGAATTAGGTGGGGAAATGCATCACAAGTAACTCAAAACTAACATAACGGTCAGACAAATGGTCCGTCTAGCCCAGTAGAGGGCTGCCCAGAGGGGCGGACAAATGGGGCAATTTGCAGGGGCCTCCACAAGAGTTTTTTGAGGCCCCTGGAGTGGGGTCCTTCACTCGCACCAGGGGCCCCAGAAAAGTCTCGTAGGGACAGGTCCCAGGTCCCCGGAGCTTCTTCCACTCCGGGTCTTTGGTGGCGGGGTGTCCTTCTGCCCTGGGACCTGCCGCTGAAGACCCCTGAATCCTCCGGGCAGCCCTGGCCCAGTATCCTGTCTCTGACCATGGCCAGTGCCAGATGCTATAAAGGGAATAAACAAAACAGTGCAATTAGAGAGATCTATCCTGTTGTCCAGTCCCAACTGCCAGGGCTTGGAGGTTTAGGGACACCTGGAGTATAGGGTTGCATCCCTGACCATCTTGGCTAATACCCAGAGATGGACCTCTCTTCTATGAACTAGTATAATACTTTTTTGAAACCAGTTATATTTTTGGTCTTCACAACATCCCCTGGCAATGAGTTCCATTGGTTTAGTGTGATTCGTGTGAAGAAGTACTTCCTTTAATAGGTAGCAGGTTTAAAAAAAAAAACAAAACTAATTTCTCCAAGTTACCCTTAGTTCTTGTGTTATGTGAAGGGGTAAATAACACTATCACTTTCTCCTCACCATTGGTAAATTTATAAACCTCTATCAGATCCCCACCCTCCTTAGTTATCTCTTTTCCAAGTTGAACAGTCCCCCTTTTCTCAAGACTTTTCAGACATAGCCCTTTGACGATTCTGGGGCTATACAATAGCCTATGGATATATAACCACATTTATTATGGACTCAGTGTTGAAGCATTCTTGGAAAAGCGGGGGAAAGGATCCCCAGGGAAAGTAGTCAGATTGAAAGGCTCCCCATATGCCATTTTAATCTGTGTTTCTCTAACTACGTCACGTAAACTTTAATGAGGAGAAATGCCTATCAAACTTTGCAACTTAAAGAAAAATGATTGTGGATTCAGAACAGGAATGGTATCAAGGGTGTTCAGTTATTTTATTTTTAACCTACTGTAGTAGAGCTGAAATTTTTTTAATAGAACCTTCCTGTGTGCACTTTTCAGCATAATCCTTCTTGAAACCTAGGGGGAAAAAATCCTGTGATAAATTTTTAAGTGGAATGTTTTCAGAAACCAGGGTGAGTGATAGTGTGTGTGTGTGTGTGTGTGGGAGGGAAGTGATGTGAGATTTCTTTTGACAAGAAGATGACAGGAGGATAGATTGAAAAGATTTATGCAACTCATGGAGCAAAAACCTAAACTGATACATTTGATAGCTGACCTAGGATGAGTCACTCACTTTTTATTTGCTGTAAAAAGCTACTTTAATTATTTTAACATTTATGTATTAAATTTTTCTGCTTGATCTATAATTCAAAACTCTATATCAACCCTTTGAAGGTTAGGACAGACATTTATTTTAGTATGAAAGCAGATTGCTAGATTTTCCAGCATACACTGTGAAGACAAGCCTGTCCCATGGTACTTCTGGCAGAAGATTTTAAAATGATGATCTCTGATGCTGACTCAGGCAGGAAGAACATTGTATTTGCGGCATGGGATTAGACTAGGCAGTCCAGTATCCTGCTTCTGGAAGTGGGCTTTACTTGATATTGTTGTGGCTGGAGCAACTGGAGTGAGCTCTTACAAATTCCTTTTTCTTCATGCACAAGCAAGATTTTAGCCTTTGAAGAAATACTCTATTGGTTTTCTATTGCGATTTTTTGGGGGGAGCTGTGGTTTTTTGTTAGTTTGCTCTCTGCCTTAATCTCCCTAACTAGAGTCAATTCTTGGGGCAGAGTTGCTCTCTGGGACCAGGGCATTGGTGTTTAGCTAAGAGCTCTGAAAGAGAAGATTGCCTGCAAGATGGTTGTGATCACTTATATTTACCAAACTCCAAGCCTCTGATTCCTCTTCCAGTGGAAATCTGATTTGCAAGGCCCTAGACATTGGCTATCACTCATTGGAGAAGTAATAATATTTTATAGAGAGGAAAAAAAGTGAGAATAGTGCATGTCCCCAATTAATTGTGAAATGCAATATAGGAGAAACGGGGTCCTTTTTGGCACCAGCAGATGAGTAACTTACATCATACAGCATGAAATTTTGAACATAACCAATATTTTAGCTTAGAGGAAAATTGGTGAAAAATAGAAAATATTGGGGGCTTAATCCTGCAGGCTGAAAGTATAAAGACCCAAAGATTTTCTGCAAGACAAAACATTGCTATGGCACAGGAGATTAAATTTTACAGCTATTTTTGGATTTTCAATTATCCTGCTGCCAGTCAGATTGAATGGTTTGTACATAGGTGCTTCAGACCAGCTTTGTACATGGTCCTCCCAACTAGCTGCATCAGAAGAAGCTGAGAGCTCTCTGGGTCTGTCTAGACTAAAGTTCTGGGCTAACCTATGATGAGGAACAAATATTTGTGGTATATCCATACTGACATTTACAATACTGTTAGCAATCAAATAACTTGAGTTACAACACAACCAAAAACTCTCGTGTATGCAGCAAGTATGTATAGGATCTTGGGCAAGACTCCTTACCTATGTAAAGTGGCTTTCTCTTTATTTTTAATCAAAGTCATGGACTCTCTCAACTCTTCAAAACCCTGGTGGTGTAAGAGGCTTTTAAAATGGGGAATTTTGTTACATTGTTTATGCCTACTTAGTTGTAGAGAACATGGCACCAGAAGAAAGAATGAAAGTAACATCTCATTGCAGGATTTACAAATCAGCTAAAAGTGGACACTGGTGTTGCATCTGTGATGCAGAGGCAACTTTTAAGCCATGCAATCCTGGAACTGAATTAACTGAATGCTTCCTAGGTACCGGCAAATGACACACACTTGCCGTTCTTTGAATCTTATATTAGTTTAGTCCCAGAGAAGTCCAAGGGTGTTTGAACTTGGTCAGTTAGGCTGTCTTTCTGGATAAATGTCTCTGCAATACATCTTCATGGATTTACCATGTCCAGCAAACTTTTACTTATAGCAGTCAAAAACTGACAACATTTTTGTGTTGTTTGTACTGTCAGAACTTATCTATCACCCGTGTGCCTTCAACAAATCTGGCTTCCTCTGCTTCTGACAATGTTACCCTTTTCTTCACTTCACTTCAGTCTTCCCAATGTCTTCACCTTGCCTTCTTGAGGAAGACTTGTCTTTCTCACCCCTTCTTTTCCACTGTCTTTCAAATCTGTGCATTTCTAGATTTCCCATCACAGTAATAGTCATGCTGTTCTATAATTGGCATCTAACAATTAGTCCCTAAGAGGTCTTGCTCTCTCATACTCATTGATTCAGCCACTATTTTTAATTAGATTACTTGAGAATTAGAAAATTTAACAGTCTATCATTTTTCAAGATGATTTAAACTGATGTAGAAAGTATTCAGGCAATAGCAAGTAAAGAAAATTTGTTTTAAAGTGCATGGGAGTAGGGTGCTGTTTTCTACCTCATTTAAATACAATTTGTTAAATGCTATTCTGGTAAATTAAAAGAGATCAAGTTATTCTTACACTGAGATAAGATAAGGGGGATATATTTTAATTTCAGCGATTTGCCTTTCCCCATTTTAAATCACAGGGCTCCCTTCTTTGCTGATATTCTAGATATCTATGCACAATTTACTTAGGAACCACATGTATTGTTGAGGGCATCACGCTATCACTGGACATGAATAAATCTAGCTGCCATGTCTTTCAGAAAACAGTTGAGGGAAAACCTATTAAAATGAAGTTAACTGAATTAGGATTTTATGTTCGGAGAAAGCTGCCAACTAGAGATAAAGAATTCACATTTTATTGTGAATAGGCAGAATATGTATCCCAGGACAAGATATAATTACCTCAGTAAAATACAGGGGAAAATAGCTGCGGATGGAAAATTGAAAATATCACCATTTCTGATCATACTGTTGTCTCATTACCGTTACTCATTAGTGATAGACAACATCCTGATTCTAATTGAGAAAACATCTATTTTCCCCTGCAAAAGTAAGAACACACAGACTGCCTGAATGAAATTATACTTACAAGAATACTTCAGTGCTAATGACAATAAGGAAACCAGCTATTCAGCATTGCAGGATGCAGCTGAGGCATTAGGGCAAATAATTAGCACTTCTGCTTCTAGTAGAATAAGAAAAATATCAAATTGATTCACTAGATCAAAAGGATTTTTGAATTTGCAAAGAAGTCGTCTTTATATTGTGAATCCAGCTGAACAATAATAAGTGACCTAATCAATATGATGGGCAAATTCTATTAATCTCAGAAACACACAAGAACCCTGACTGAATAATTAAACTACTGGAAAGAAAAGTAATCTTTTGAGAAAGGAAACAGAGCTGACAGGCTAAGCTGGTCAGCAAAACCATGTAACATTTCTTCAGCTCCCTCTGGCATCCTCAAAATAATCACCTCGAGTTATTTAGCCCTATTCCCATGGCCCAGAAGAGAGAGAGGGATGGAAAATACCTCCTGGGGCATCAAGTCCAGTCTTCTGCTATTGTAGGCCACTCTGGCATATAAATCCTGTACATAAAATTATCAAACTCCATCTTAAAACTAGTTAGGCTATTGGGTCCACTACTCCTGTTGAAAAGCTGTTCCAGAACCTCACTTCTCTGATGTTTAGAAACCTTTTCAAAATATCCAGCCTAAATTTATTCATGGCTTGTTCAAACCCATTTGTTCTTGTGCCAATGTTGTCCTTTAGCTTAAATAGCTTTTCTTCCTCTATGGTGTTTATATGAGAAAATGTGAAGAGATAAATGAATCCATTTGTTTGAACACCAAGAATGGTTTGATTCAGCTGAAGTTTGGGGGAAATTTCAGGACAGGTTTGCTGATCCTTAATGAGTGATTAATTCTAATAGAGAATAGACTATAAAGAGCCAAATTTTTCCTTGGTAAAACACCACTGAAATTCAGGGAGTTACACCAGCGAATAATTTGACTCAAGATCTTAACAGAATATGTACAGCATCAGCAAACTGTTATATATTTTTTTTCAAGTGTCAGATAATGTTGCCATTAAGGAAATAATTGCTTTCTCTTTCTTCTTAATAAATATTGTTTTGTCACAGATTTTGTAGGATAAAGCATTCTACAGATATCCACAACATAGGCTGGAATTTAATGGAGCCTTTTGAGCCCCTCTTCTGGGCAGGAACAGTCGCTTGCTCTGTGACTAACATAATGGGGCCCTGATCTTGACTGGGCCTGTAGTGGCTAGTATATTACACTTGATCTTAACTTAAAGTCCATGAAATGGTTGGTTAGTGCATTATAAATAAATAATACAGGGAATAAAAGTATTTGGGTTTCCTCACTCATCTATTTTGTACGTGTGACTGAGCAACTGGCCCAGGTGATTAGGTCAAGCTTTGGCTCCAAGTCTGTGCAACCTAAGATTGAATGGGTTGAAGCTTTCGATGGGAAGTTTAACAGGAATAATGGGATGTAGCATTTAGCCTTACCATATTAGCATTTGAAGAGTGAGACTAAGCAGTAGGTATAGTTTCCTACTGCATGAGTGACTTTCTGACTGCAATCAAGTAAAGTGAGCAGTTTACTCTGTGTCAAGATGGAAATTAATTTACATAAATTGTAAATCTACTCTTTCTGAGAACGCTAAGGAATAGCTTTCTCTGTATTTCTCTTTTAAATGGAATCCCAGGTGGGGAAAAAAATCTGATACTTCAGCATAAATATTGCATTATATTTAACTGATTTATATTTATAAAGCTAATTTCCACTTCTTAATGCAATTCAAACAAAAAATGTATCTGGGGGCAGGCTGTTTAAAAGTTGGATGGAAAATGTCAACATAATCAGAATGAACTGATTTCCCTGGCTTGATAGCCTAATTTTTATGTGGCCTCTTCTCATTCTCTCAATTTAGTAAAGTAGTTTAGTGAATTTCCTCTTGGCTGGAAAATAACTGTGAAACATACACATCTGAGGTGACAGCTTTTTCTGACCTTCACGCATATTATATTATGGAGTTGACCAGCTAAGAACTCTGGTGTCTGGGAGATTTTGCCCTTCACATTGCTACTCTATTGAGATGGGAACACATCGAGATAGAGGGCTTTTCACAGTGGAACACAAATTGCCTGCACAATGAGGTACATTGTGTGGAGTCAGCCCAGTCCTAGATTATATTATATGGGTCAGATTCTTCCCCTGTTATAATCTGAAGTGAGTGAAGTTACAACAGGGATCAGTGAAACCCTATGAGGGTTTATTTTTTCATTATTTCTTCTATTCCTAAATGGAACTTTTAACATATTAGTTTCCTGTGATTAAACTTTGGGAATCGATAACTGACCCATGTTGTGTTTGGAGTAGTTGTTGAGTATGAAGGTGAATTAGAAGAGTCCCAGCACTTATAAAGAGTTTCCCTCAACTATCTGAGCTGAAATCCTCCTCAAAATGGGGAGAAAGCTAGTTCAGACTAATTTGACAGACTCTGGCCTTACCTGTGTGACGCAGGAACTGGCAGACAGTGGAGGACACTCACTGAGTTTTACAGGGATCCCCTGTGTCAGGTAAATACATATAAATTCACAAAGGGTGGCATGGAAGGTATCTTCTGAGGGCCGATAGCCTGCTGGTCATCACAATCATTGAGAAATGTGTGAAAAGGTAATTAATACATCAGTGCATATATGTATCTATATTGGAAATGTTATTTTTAACATAAGGCAGGTCACTAGGAAGTGACATGTCTCAGACTGTTCCTTCTAGGTAGGGGGTAACGGACGCTTCTCTCTGTCTGGCTATGTGTGTATTGTGCATTGTATGTCTTATGATGGATGCCTACTGCATACGAAGTCAAACAGCAGGCATAAGATTGCAAAATCTACAAGAGAGAAATCCAGCTTGAATGAATTCAAGGGATTCGTCTGGTATACGAGGTGATGCAAGGAAACTCACAGCATCTTCATCGAGGAGACAAGTGGACAGTGTGTTTTGTCTCATGCAAAAGGGATCACAGCAGTGAGAGAGAAGCAGTTCAGACCATTCATTTCAGATTAGTCATATTGTATATGCAGATGTCACTGTGTTTCAAAACATCACACAAGTTTCATTACAAAACCCTGAAAGCAGGCTAAACTGTAGTTCTTCCTTGGTCTGGTATGAACAATGAGAAACAGTCAATGGGAATAGTGGGTGTTCAATGCCTCTGGAAATCATGCCATTTACCTCTATGTATCACAGTTTACCCACATATACAGTTGTGATATTGCCTACTTCATAAAGGTGCTGAATGCATTAATGTTTGTAAAGCAACTGTGATCCTCAGATGGAAAGGCACTAAAGATGTGTAAAACATCATTGATCAAAGGAAAGTGGGGGAAGCCATTTGAATTGGAGAGTCAGTAGTCTCAAATACAAGAAATGCCAGGCAATTCAGAATTGTCAAGTTTTCCTAATGGTGTGGTCTGCACCTTAGTAGACAGATTGTTCTGCAAACCCCCTCTTTTCCTATTCTCAGTCATGTGGGTCTTGTTTCTTGCTCATGATCACACAGCATCCCTGAGGCTAACGCAGCAATTGATCACATGGAAAAGTGACAGTAGGAACCTATTTATGTGTGTTCAACTTCTCTAAGATGATGCATCAACTGGTCACAATATGACAAACAAGCTCTCATGTGACGACTAGTAAGTGTTCCACAGGCCATGGTTTTCTGTGGTATCGTGTTGTCATCATTTAGGTTTACTATATAGATAGCTACTATATTAAGACAATTGTTCAGTGTGATTGTGGCAGTTTCTTTTTTTCTCTTTTTTATAGGTGATGTAAAAGAGAAAAAATGTCCTTTCTTGAGAATCGAATACAAAGGTGTGTGGAAACAATTCAAGCATGTTTTAACCAGGTCAGAATGGAGTGTTATGAACTGGTTACAAAAACACAGCTGTACTTGCAGCATGGTTGGGCCGTAACAGACATTAAATCCAACTTAAGTTGTTTAAACATAGCTATGTTGTTAGAGAAAACCGAGTGAATTATAAGATAAAGGATAGCTTAGCAAAAACATTCTTCAGATTATTGCTAAAAATGTGGATGCAGACAAGAACCTTTTGTTACGAAGTAGGCAAGAGTTCCCATGGACTTTGCAAGAAGAGAAGTTTTATTTGGCTGGCTACTTGTAGACTCCGTTTAGTCTCCATCCAGCGTTGTCCTTTTGCTCATCATTTTAGGATGACTCAGATCCCCACAAGAGCTTTAGTGCTTAAAATGTAAACCTTGGGCCTTTTCTGTTCTCCCAAATTAACTCCTTTCCCTTCTCAAGTTCCAAAAGAGTTCAATTTTACATTATATAATCTTTCTAGACCAGTTTTGAATGCCCCTCCTTTTGCCCATCATCCCATAGGAATGGGGATAGTAAAGTGTGGATGATGTCTGGAGAATCCAGAGTTTGGATTAGAGAAATACAGTGCCACCTTGAATTCCATGTTGACTAGGTGATTTGTATTTAGAGCCTGCTTGGGTTATTCCACAGAGAAATGCTATTTAAAAAAAAGGGACGGGGGCGGGGGGAAATTAGGCTGCAGCCTCTGGCTTTGGCCAAGTTGTTGATATCTGGCCAGAGGCTGCAATCACATTGTGCACTATGTCCCCAAAATGATAGACAATGCACAGTGTTTTGGGATGGAGTCAAATAAACATTTGGTACTGTAGTGGCTATTCAGGGTATTGTATGCATCTTACATTCTTGAGGCTGTAACTTAAAAACACTCCATGGACTTGCTCCTGCCTACCTCATAGATCTTATCTCTTCTTACTTTTCACTTCCCTTTCCTGAGCCAATTCTCTTGTTTAGCACTACCTTCCTCTCTGTCTGTGCAATTTTGCCCCTATTAGTGTGGGAACCTTCACCCCTCAAGCACGTGCCACTTGAAATGGTGTATTTCCAGCTCATCAGTGTTTTTTATAGGAAACCTAACCTACAAATATCTTTTTTTTATAGCTCTTAGTTTTTCTCTTTCTCTCTGTTAAATCCATCATCCTTATAATTGTACAAATTAACTTGTGTAAAGCATTTTGGAAGGCAGCTTGTGATACAAAAAAGATGTGCTGTTTCAATAGCATTTTTAAAACAATTTAAATGAATAGATATGAATCAATTTCTGTATTCCACAAAAGATTTTGAAAGGTACTGAACTGGGGGAAAGGTGATCTGGCTTAAATTTCCAAGTTTGCTGTAGACATCTTGTATGACCTTGGGTAAGTCACTTAATCTCTCTCTACCTCATTTCCCTATGAGGATAAGAGAATTATTATTAGCGTTGACTGGAAAACAAAAATCCCATTTAGTGAATAATGTTGAGGTTTCAAAATTTGTTTCTGTTCTGATACAGAAATCAATCAAACTTTTTCTGGTTTTGGGAGGAGTAAGACACCCCTCTCACCCAGAATAACCAACAGCTCAGTAGGATGTGAGATAACCTAGGTTCAAGTCTCTTCTCTGCTTAATTTGAGCCAGGAACTTGAACTTAATTCTCCCATGTGAGCACACTAACCTGCAGGCTATTGGCTATTGGATGGGATGGGAACTGAGTGGATGGGATGGGAACTGAGTTACGGCAGAGAATTCCTTCTTGGGTGCTGGCTGGTGAGTCTTGCCCACATGCTCAGAGTTTAGCTGATCGCCATATTTGGGGTCGGGAAGGAATTTTCCTCCAGGGCGGATTGGCAGGGGCCCTGGAGGTTTTTCGCCTTCCCCTGCAGCGTGGGGGATGGGTCGCTTGCTGGTGGATTCTCTGCAGCTTGAGGTCTTCAAACCAATTTTGAGGATTTCAATAACTCAGTCCTGGGTTAGGGGTTGTTATAAAAGTGGATGGGTAGGGTTCTGTGGCCTGCCTTGTGCAGGAGGTCAGACTAGATGATCATATTGGTCCCTTCTGACCTATGAGTCTATGAGTCTATTCCAGGTGGGTCTTTCTCTCTGGGTTTGACCAGAAATTCCATCCTCTTCACAAGTAACCTTCCTGGTCAAAGTTTAGTCGAAATAGACTAAATGTTTCTGTGAAAAGTTTGTTTCAGTGAATCAGCATTTTCCAACAAAAATTGTGTTGAAAAGTTCACAACCAGCTTCAAGTATTATCTTGTCTATTTAGACTGTAAGTTCCTCAGGGCATGGACTGTCTCTTCGTGCATATTTTGTACAGGACCAAGAACAATGGAGTCCTAATATCTTGGAGACATTGGGCACTTCTGTAATATAAATACAAGGGAAGTGCTGCAGAAAATGCAGCTAACAAAACAGGGTTGAAACTGAAATGTAAATACTGAAGCTGAGGGAATAACAAACAATGACAAATGCTTTTAATCCAGAAATTATCCATTAAATGATTTCAAAATGCCCAAAAGTATTTTTCAAAATTTTTCAACCTCAGCAAATAATTTTTAGTCTACAGATGATTCATGAAAAGTTAGTTACCACAATTGTGTGGTTATATTCTGTTCCCTGACTGGATAACCTATGTAATTAATAAACACAGTATGAATCACAAATATTCCAATGGGATATGCAATTTAAAATTATTTTAAAGCAACTATTCCAATTTTATATTTGCTTTTTATGAACATTTGTGACAGTAATGAAGTATTGCCAACTCTCACAATTTTATTGCAGGACTAATAATTTTGGGGTTAGATTTTTTTTTACTTGTTTTATGAAAATATGATGAAAGGCAGTAGCTCTTGAATTTTCCTTTATTCAAAATGGCCACCATCTCCCATTACCGTCAATGGGCCTGAAGTCCTCAGGATGGCCACCATTTCCCTACAGTCTATCTGCATCTGAAGTGAGGGTGCCCTTAATAAAGTGGGTTGACACCTCCTGTTGTTTTCATTGATATTGAAGCCATGTGCACAGTCAAAATGGCTGCCATCCTCTGGTTCAGGGGACTGGACAGGACATGACACAGGGACTGTGAGGAGCAGAAAAGACACTGGGAAATGGGAATGAGAAGAGTGAGGTGGAACAGGGCCCTCGGAGGAGGCAGGAGGCAGATTCATAGATTGTACAAGGATGTGGGAGCCAGAGGGAGGCTGAGGGGGTGTAGAGGACAGTGATGGGGATAGGAGATGGAGGGATTGAATGGCAGCTTTGCCGGCTTGGGAGTAATGATTAAGAAGGGGAGTCCTTACCAAGCAGTCCAGGGAAGGCAGTGTTGCCAACTCTCATTAATTGATTGCAAGTCACAGGATTTTGGCTCCTGTGGGAGGAGTTGTCATGGATGATGTGAGAAAATCCTCCAATCCCAGGATTTTTAGGGATGGGTATGTGAGCAAAACTGTGTCCTGCCACTGAGCCCTGACTTCATATATGACCCTAGTGCAGAAAATTGGTCCTGGGCAGTGAGAGGCAGCAGAGAGGGAAGTTGTGGAAATGGTGATGGAGAGTCCCAGGCAGAGAAGTCCCAGGGCGGCAGGAGGTGGAGAAATGCTGCTGCTGAGTCAAGCCAGTAATAGGAAATGCCTGGCATTTCCCCCCTCTTAGGGATGAAGTGATAAGTGGACTCTCTGTATGAGCAACCAAAGAGACTCATGCATTTTTGCTTGCATTGGAGGTTGACTTTTCAGCTGGAAATTATTCCATCTGTATCGGCTGAGGAATAGAGGGGAATTAAAAAGTCAAAAGGCCAACTGGAAAGCATTATTTGATCCTTTTTAAAATCTTGTGGTTTGGGCCCATCTCTTGAGATGGTCTGACTTGTCATTTTTATCTCTTCTGGTTGGCAATACTGTAAATGTCAAACATGCAAATGTTTATACAGGGTAATTGAAAGTCGAATCAAAATTCACTTTCAGATTCAATCAGTATTCTCCAGACATATTTCTCTACTTTAATTATAATAAAAGCCCAGCAGCTGAAAAAAAATGTTCCTACTGTCACAGTCTCTGGAGGTAATGACCTGGGTTGCGAGAACTGTTGTTTCAAAACCCATGTCTGAATATTCACTTGCTTCTTTTTTGTATTTTCAGTAATGTAGTTACTGATGCTATCATGGTTGCAGCTGGTGTACTGACAAAGATCATCACTGCTGCATCTCCCAATGCTCCATATTGTAGAAGGGTGTCCTCTGACCGAATGTCTGCCAAAATCTTGGATACAATAGACATAAGGTCTCTCTGCTGTATTGTTCTGTGGAACCTGGGATATTACAACAGCTGCTTGAAAACCTTACAAACTCAAAAGAAGCAAGGGTAGGTGGCAGAGTCATTTATCAACTTCTGTCCTCCTGAACATCTTCAAAAATGTTAGTGATGATGTATGTTAGGATGTCAGCTGCTGAATAAATGCTAAGCAGAATCAGCTCCATCTGAAAAGTCCACTTAGTAGCCTGCAGGGGCGGCTCTAGGTATTTTGCCGCCCCAAACACGGTAGGCAGGATGCCTTCGATGGCTTGCCTGCAGGAGGTCTGCCGGCCCTGCGGCTTTGGCGTACCGAAGGCTGCCTGACTGCTGCCCTCGCAGGGACCAGCAGGGTGCCCCCCTGTGGCTTGCCGCCCCAGGCATACACTTGAAGTGCTGGTGCATGGAGCTGCCGCTGGTAGCCTGTGTCTCAGACTGCTTACTTGTCTGACTTCCTTTCACTTCTGGCTATTGCACTGATTTTGGTCAGTGGCATGAGCTTTTCCATCTCATTTGTTTGTCTCAATGAAGCTCTGGGAAGCTATCACAAAGAAATCTGAAACCAGAACACCCCTCTGTAATGGACAGAGTCTTGGTTTCCCCTCCATTCCATTCCAAATCCATAGGCCTAGTAGACCCAGGATTTCTAGGCATAAATTAAAGTGGCATAATCCACCCAATGACTCCCACAACTAATAATGAGCCATCTTGATTTGTAAACATTCAGGTTTATTACTATTCTCCAAAGTATATAAAATGCTTTTGTCTTAAATTTCTGATCCTTTCACATTTGATTCCTGCTGCTTCCACGTCCCTCAATATTTTACTTGGATTCACAGAACAATAATTTCTTATCAATTCCCTGCTCTATCTTCCTTAAATTAAACTCACATCTCTCTTGTCTGGCACCAAAGGTCACACTTCTGATCTGATTATTTCACTGGAATTATCACCCTCTGACATCTCTCTCTTTCCCAAAATACTTACTGCTCCCTCTTTAATTTCTTCCGCTCAGTCTCTTTCAAAGTAAAAAACTCTACTTCAATAGTGTCTCATTACACTAATCATTGTTGCATGTTGATAACTTTTTAGCTCAGATAGAACAGTCCATGATTTCTCTCAGGTTTTTAGTCACGCGATAGTGCACTAACTCTGATAACACTTTTTCACACACTAATGCTTGTTTACATTTATGCTAAATATTCTGAAATCCATTCCAGGGTTCGCACCAGAATGGCAAAATCTCTAAATAAGTTCCTGCCGTGTTGAAAATCAATGACTGACAATAGGCCTGTTTCCTTTTCAAGCTTTGTAAAACCAACAATATTTTTTCCACTGACATTTAATTTCTATTTATTTTTCCTATGACCACCTAAGGTAATATATATGGAAATGTATCACATAGCTTTCATTTTCAGAATAAAATATATCTACCACCCACATACATTCACCTTTCAACATTTAAGGACTTTTCAATGCTACTGACTTTGTGCAGATTTTTAATCCTTCATAAAGAGAAAGTGGTCAGACTCTGTAATAAACTGCTTTTAATTTCTTGCACTTTCATGAGTGAATCCTAATGGTTAGAGCAGCAGACTAGGACTCAGGTGACCTTGGTTCTAAACCTGCCTTTGCTATTGGCCTACTAGATGACATTGAGGCAAGTCACATTGCCTCAGTGCTTTGAGATCTACTGATGAAGAACTAGATATTGTTGTTATACCTGTAATCTTCATCATTGATAATTGGACCCCCTCTGATTGCCTCAAATATTAAAATTAGTGCTATTATTATGTAGCACTTATTTAACACTTAGATGAGGAAACTGAGCCACAGAGAGTGGGTTGCTTACCTGAGTCACACAGCAGGATAGTGGGCAGTAATGGGAGTAGACCATCCATTGGACAATGGTGCCCCAGAATTTGTCTCGTATCAGACTGCAAGAGTATAAATCATATTCTCAAAAATTTGTTTTCATTGCTTCACTTAAACTAAGATGGGGGACATTTGGAACAAAATCAGAACTGCAAGCGTACACCTAGTCTTTGGCAAAGGAGATGTGTGGGTAGGTCTGACTTTTTCAAAATTTGAACAGTGTTTGCAATCTTGAATATTGTCCAGCTAAACAAATTATTTCCCATCCTGCCCTCCAAAATAGTACATTTAGAGATCATATCACAGTTTCTGCTAAAAACGATTGGTTGATCTCTCACATGATCACTTTTTTTTAAGAAGCAGTAACTTCAAGAATGATTTGAAAATTGTCTCTATTGTACCAAGGGCAGATCATTTGTGAACAAAATTTTGGGGCAATGTTATCGGCCGTTGGGTGGGATATGTATTTCACTAATTCACATGACTGATGTGAAGTTCATAAAGGTTTAATGCAGACTACCATGTTTTTCTATTTTGTTTATATTACACCAACCATAATACACTCATGATTTAATACAGTAATTAAACCATCCCAATTTTCAAACCTGGGAACCTACATTAGCACGCCAAATTATTATGAATATTTATTATTCTTTTGCATCGCTAAAAAGTATTATATGCTTTAAAATAAAGATATGAACTGCCTCAAAGAGCAAGAATTCAGTGTCTAATTTTGGATCACTGACAATTTCTAAGGTTTGGTGCCTAAATGCTGAATTAAGTTCCCAAATACATACCTGTATGCTCAGATTTAGCTGCCCAGATTTGAAAATTGGGTCCACAGCATCCACTTGTGGGCTGTAGTTTCAGTGGGTCTACTCATGTGCTTGCAAGTCTGTAACTTCTTAAGTGCCTTGCTGAAATATGGTTTTAGCCATGATACTGCTTTGTAAGGATCAATGTATTATAGCAACTAATTTTCTTGATTTCAATGTAGAATCTACAAACAATCACTCCATGGAGAATGTCAGTGTTTCACTATCCATTTCTTTAACAATGTATTGAGTTCATCTTAGAAGTCTTAAGTTTATTACATTTTTATTTTTTCATAATTGACACCCAGGTTTGCCCGATCTATCTGTTGACCGCTTCCTTTCTTCCTTCCACCAAAGATGGTGAAACAAATCATATTCTGAAAATATAATATGCTACATGAGGTGGTTCCCATACCTCGACCCTTTTCTCCATACCTGGACCACATTCTCATCTACCCGAAAACCCTACCTATTCAGCAATATCAGAACAGTGGAGCAGTCATGATCTCCAGGGTGAGAACCGTTCTGCCTCACTAATGAATATCTGTCTTCTACACCTTTGAAATTGATCCCAGATACAACAGAGAATTCTTGCAGTCCAAAAATATCCTTAATGACATTTTCATTTCTTCAGTTTCTTTACAGGCTCTTAATATAATAAGAAACCCAGGAGTCACATTTGACTTCATATAGTATACTTCTCTCAACCGTATTAAATAAAAGTCTTGAGACAGACAAGTAATATCCTTGTTATGGGCCCTAATTTGCATACTGATTCAGCAAGGTACTTAAGCACATGCTTAACTTTAAACACCCAAGGCTTGATCCTTCAAGGTTCTGAGCACTCTGGTGCCATTACAGCAAAGCATTTAGTATGTGTTTAATTTCAAGCCTTTGCACAGCCCCATTGAAGCCAATGGGATTATGCATATACTTAAAATTAAGCACATGCATAAATGCTTTGCTGGATTGATGGCCAGATTGTTCAGCATCAAGACCATTGTGCACGTGAGAAACTTGCTGATCCCAGGAACCATGGCTGGTTCACCCCTGTATCAGCATGAAGCTCTTTGCATACGGTCCTTAACTTTGCTCAAAGCTAGGATGGTGGATGCAGATTGAGTATTATTCTTTTGGACTCTTCTGTAAAACAAAATAAAGTAAAATTTCTATATGAAAATGTGGGTATATAACTGATGCCAATTTATGATGAGCAACTAAATTGGAAACACCCTGTTTTAACACGCTACCACTTTCTCTGCCCCCACCTCCCCAAAATATATTTCCACTGCATTAAAGGAAGACCCTTTGCTTTATAACTCACTGCAATGAAAGAGCTGGGAGAACTAGGCATGAGCAGATGGTTTGATATAATATTTTTATTGGTGAGCCATAATATTACCGGATAATTTTGTAAAATGGCACAGTTTGTCAGGCTGATCGAACAGGGCCAACTTTGGACACTTTTCAGCTTCAGTGGTGTCTTTTTCTTTGATTGAAAGATTAGTCTTTAAATAATATAGAATTTGTGTATTGTATGGCCTGTAGATGGCACTGTTACACTGGTATAAAAATGAGTGGAAGCCACATATTCCAGTATTAAACAGTGAAGAAGGACATCTATACCAAATCAAGATTCAGTTTCTGAAAATATAGTGCAGGTAAATATCTAAAATGCAATGTTTATATTAAAAAGTGCATATGGTTAGGGAATATGTTGGATCAATATGATATTTGCTCTTGAGTAAGCTCACTGAGGAAAATGTGTTTACTATTTCTGCAATGGCTTTCTTACATTAGGCTCAACAGCAACAAAAAATAGAGTTAAATTCAGATCAGGTGTGAGCAAGTGCTATTCCATTGAAGGTTTAACTCCATTCAGGAGAACTTTAGTATTCTAGTTCAGCGGAGTTGCATGCTTTAGGACCAGCTCTGAATTTGGGTTGGTAATAAATCTGTTTTCATGTGAAGATATCAGAATACTAAGATTCTCCTGAAGAAAGTAAGGCAAACTATGCAAAGAGAGTATTCATAAACATTCAAACAAAACCACACATTCATTTCATCACATTTTCAATCCCATGTACTTGCTTTTTCTGAACATTCTGTGCAAAGTAATTTATATTTGCAGAGACAGTTTCATAAATACTCATGGGCGTAGCACCATATCTTCAAAGGTATTTAGGTGCCTAACTCTCATTGAAATCAATGAAATCAATGGGAGTTAGGCAACTAAATACTTTTTGAGGGTCTGGACCCTAGGCTCTGATCCAGCAAAGCACTGAAGCATGTGTGTAATTTTAAACAAGTGAATAGTCTCATTGGTGTGAATGGAACAACTGACATGCTTAAAGTTATGCACTCACTTAAGTTCTTTGCTGAACTGGGGACATAGAGCCTGACTGAAAGTCCATTAAGGTCAGTTGGAATCTTCCCATTGACTTCAGTGGGCTTTAATTAGGCAGTTATATATTTACATGCATATTTGCACCATATGTTTGTATGCAGCAATAGCACTCTGTGGGCTTGGGAACCATTTAATCAAGCAGAAAAAACAATGCCATGTGACTTAAAAGTGCAATTACAAAGCATCCATCGCAAGTACTTGAAGCAACAGTCATGGAAATACTTTTTGAGCGCCTTTAGGTTTCAATATATTTGAATAAACATCTATTCAATAACTTCAGATAATGAACTCATTGGTTTAAAAAAAAAGGCGTTTCAGGGGAGGTTAGTGCACCAAAAAGGAGGAAATGTTCACCCAGTTCTGCAAATATAGAACTGAAAATAAACACATGGAGGCCAGCATTTCAAAAGTTTCATGTAAATTAGCCACCAAATTTTTGTGATAAATTGTCATGGTGGGACCTTATTTGCACGCCTAAATAATACAGTTGTGACATTTAATTATTTAGTTTGGAGGCAGTAACATCATTTTGCTCCTGCAAATCAGGTATCTAGATGTGAAAATTCTATTTATTGTGGCTACACATGATTACAGGCACAAATTTTGACTCTGAATTGGTGCTTCTAAAAACTTAATTCACAGAATGTCTACCGTGAAGTGAAATCTATACTTCAGTAGGGAATCCCCTCTCTTTACTGATCTTTTAAAAGTATCCCCAAGGTTTCCATTGCAATTTTGTTTGACTGTTAAAGACCAACCTCTTGTAAGCAAATGGTGTTTTTTAGAGTGATCAAGTAAGCAGTCATGAGATAAGTGGTAAGGTCCTCTTATGGATCAGTAATGGGTTAAAAGATAGGAAACAAAGGGTTGGAATAAATGGTCAGTTTTCACAGTGGAGAGAGGTAAATAGCAGCATCCCCCCAAGAATCTTTACAGGGACCAGTGCTGTTGAATATATTCATAAATGATCTGGGAAAAGGGGTAAACAGTAAGATGGCAACATTTACAGAGTATACAAAATTCCTCAAAATAATTAATTTCAAAGCTGACTGTGAAGAGGTACAAAGTAATCTCACAAAACAGAAACAAGAAAATGGCAGATGAAATTCAATGTTGATAAGGGCAAAGTAATGCACGTTAGCAAACATAATCCCAACTATACCTATGAAATGATGTGGTCTAAATTAGCTGTTACCACTCAAAAAGAGACCTTGGAGTCATCATGGATAATTCTCTGAAAACATCTGCTCAGTGTGCAGTAGGGTCACAAAAGCTAACAATGTTATGAATTATTAGGAAAGGGATATATAATAAGACAGGAATATCATAATGTCACTATATAAATCCATGGTATACCCACATTTACACTACTGCGTGCAAATCTGGTTGTCCCATCTCAAAAAAGATACATGAAAAATGGAAAAGGCTCAGAAAAGGGCAATAAAAATTATTAGGGAGTTCTATGGTTTTAAACTACTTAAACTAACATACTCCTTCCTTGAAGACTTGGTAGTGGGAGACAAAGGACCAGCCAATTAAAAGTAAAATGCACCTTATACTCCAATGTAATACCTGTGGCTATTGAAATAAATTCAATTGGTGTAAAAATGTTATTTAAGCATTCCCATTTGAGGAATTATTTGCAAGTTGCTAGGCAGAAGGCGCATAAAGTCATGGTTACTGTCCACCATGCTTCTAATGAAATTAAACAAGTAATTAAGAGGGTTAGCAGAGATTCAGAACACAGTTGGTGAAAGACGTTGTTGGGATGGTCCCCCACACCACTGGGATTTTTCAGTTTGGCTTTACATTCAATTGTGGTGATTCTCATGCTTCAAATTGCATTGGTTGTTGTGTTCTTAGCACTGACATGCTGGGTAAGAAGAAAAAATGATCAGTTGCAAGGCCAGCAATTTTACAAACAATGGGTACTTCCCAAAAATAAGTACATAATGTTTAGTCTTTAATGAGGCAAAGTTATGGGTGAAACTGAAGAGTGCCAACGAAAAAAATTCTTGCTCTGCCTTTGTTAAGAGCCTTGAGACTAATGCTGAAGTTTCAACGGTAACTAACTGAATTCATATAATACGTATGTGTGGTGTGTATGTGTATATATGTGTGTATGTGTGTATGAAAAGGCCTTAATATTAAAGATGTATAGACTTCGAGGGGAATGTTGCCCTGGATTTGAGAGGTGTATATACCCCAGAATGTGGTTCAAACTAAGTGCAACCGTATTATATGCACTCAGCTACTATGAATTAATGAAATAGAACACCACATAGTTAAGGGTTAATTTGGAGACAGGCTTTCAGAAGCAAGATCATAACTACTGGCAGTTTTGTTAATCGGTATGGGAGGAAGGGAGGAAAATAGTAAATGTGTGCATGGAAGAAGATATGTGGATGGACAGCCTTGAGTCTAGCTGCCTCTGATAGTAAAAGTTTGTTGAAAGTTAGGAAAAGTGATGATCCAGTAGGGGACATCATAACCTATGTGTTTTGTAGAAGTTAGTTATTAAAAGTTTAGATAATAGAGTATACTTGGCAGTAGTCCTCCGGAGCTATCCTGGGAGAGAGATTTTCCTAACATCTTTACTTCCCAGCAGAGTGGCGTTTGGCCAGCATTGACCTGTCGTTGATTACTCAATACCATCTCAGAATATAGGTAAATATCTGGGATGTTCTAAACCTATTGCTTATATTTGTGTGTGCTTAAATCTAATAAACTGCAGTGTTAGACAAAAGCACGCTAACTTGTATTTAATCCTTGATCAGACAGAATCGCTGAGTTCCTGTTGATTTATTCCTTACACTGCCAGGAATGAAATAGTTAAGTTGCCCCTGTTGGAGGTTCTGACAACCCTGGGTAACAGCACTGACCTAAATATTCATATTAATGCCCAACCTTCCATGCCCAAATCTTATTTCCTCACTCAGCTAAATCTTCGGGTACACTTACTCTATAGGCTAACATATTATGACATATTACTACCATATTCATATTATTAATATTGATTATCTCATCCTTAAAACTGTTACCTTTGGTCTAAATCATTACTTCCATGTTGTGTGCTGTACCTTTTGGTTACCAGTACGTTCCAGAATTATGCTAAACACATTCAGTTCTCTGTTCAGTTTTCCATTCAGTTCCCTAAAGTTAAAAGAGAACCAGTAGGCCGTTTATCTATGCCAAAGGTTACAAACACATATGCTAACTTGCCCTAGCTAATCATACAGGATACGGGCCTGTAGGTGCCTTATGTTGCAGCCAGGTATAATGAAGTAATTTGTACTGGAATTATTCAGCATCAAACATAAACTAGTGAAGAAAACAGATTATAGAGCCACATGGGCTACAGACCACAGGTGCATTCTGTAGATACAGGTGTTATCAAGGTAATAGAGCTAAGCCAGCATTATCAAGTTCAGGAATTTTCCTTAGCATATTATGACATTATCCAACTCCAGTTAAATCAGGGCCAGATTCTCATTTATTTTAAGACAACTTTACATCACTTTGGCAGTATGAACAGGCCTAGAGCAGGAGCAAATTTACTCCCAAGTTTATGTCACAGTGACATGAAGGGGCTTTTAAAGTAAACAAGACTCTGGTTTTCAGTCTGAGTTGAACTGACCCTATAAAAAGGTACAGTGGCGTCGCATCATAGGCGCATTTAACTTCTGCGATTTTAACTATACGCGCTTGGCAAAACAAAACAAAAAAGAGAAAAATAACAATTTAAATACGGTACCTGTAGTGTGAGCAATTCTGCCCGCCATTCCACTCAATGAGCGTTTGACTATACGCAATTTTCGCCTTACACGCTGACTTCAGAACCTAACCCTTGTGTAAGATGTGACTCTCCTGTATATGCTTTGAAGTGCCAGGGAAGCCTGCAATAGAATACAGATCTTCCTTGAAGAGCAATATAAATTAGCTAGAAAACGTCTCTTGGGTGGACTCACACCTTGATTGTTCCGTCATCCTTTTGTTACTTAGCTAAGTTAATGTTCAGGTTTTGAAAGAAGCCTTTTCAAATAGTAACCTGTGCATATAAATCAGTTGGAAATGGAGATCTTGCAACTTAAAAATGATTTTCCAGACCTGTCATATTCTTGAAGCTTTTAGCATCCCTTGAACTTCAATATTGAGGAGGATCCTATCTATGCAAAGAGAGCCTATTGGATTCCAGTTACCCAAATAACTGCACAGCAAAAAACTCTTCACAGCAGGTACACTGGATATTTATAGTCTCTGATATAGATCATAAAGACAGGCACTGTTGCATTTGTCCTGTGTAAAAGAGGAGGTTTGGAATCTGTTGCTTACCTCTTTTAATAATGTGCAGAGTCACTTCCCAGCAGTAGGTAAAGATAGTACTTTATCTGTTTCAAAACAGGATAGGATTAGCTTACGCAGCCTACACTCAGGAGCCTAGAAAGATAAAAAGATTTTCTTTTAACCCAATATGAACACAGCCACATTTTGGACACTGAGCTAGTTAATCTCACTACTTTGTACCCTGCAGAACCAAGTGTTAGATGTGAAAATAAAAAAAAAAATGTTTGGAGACTTGGTGGCAGCTGAAAAGTTAGTGCCAAAGTTAACAGCAGTAGTAGTATTTGCATGAGTGCACTTGGGTATGAGCTGCTGGTGACTGGTTACCTTAATGACGGAATTTGCAGTTACTTTGGGAATATACATTTTGTACCCTGACAAAAGTGTACCACTTGCATTAGCCCGCCTCTTTCCCACACTCCCCAGAAATCCTACATGTGGTACAATTACATCATGTAACCTGAAAGTCTCAAATATAGAAAAGTAGTCTTTGAGTTTGGGTATTTCCATCCTCTAGGTGCTTATCTTGAGACAATTTGAATTAGATTTTCAGAGGTGATCAGTGCCTAGAACTGCATTAGGAGCTGTTGTTTGGGCAGCACCTTTGAAAATTGTCCAAAATGGTTTTTACTGTAAATAGCAAGTACTAGAAGCAATTAGTTTCTAAATGTTAATGAATGCCTTGAAGGATTCTCCTCCCACCCTGGGGCTCCAGAGGGACTGGGCACAATTGCAGTCTCTATGCCCTCTTTGCTAGCGCTCTAGGGGTAGAAGGTAAATCACCATCACAGAGGCTGTACAGCAACTACTGAAGCTAGCTGGCCACATGAGGCAAGCTACACCCCTCCTGCTGAGGGGAGATGCTTGGGAGTTTGAAGTACCTTCTGCTGATGCCACTCGGTGTGTGTGCAGCCCAGCATCACCCCTGATATGGTGCTGTGGCTGAAAGCTGCCTAGTCTTTCTTCCAACCATAATACATTATGCCAGTCAGAACAGTTCACTAAAAGGAGAGCTCAAAAAAGAAATGAAAGGGAAAGAAAGAAGCTACCCTTTGTCCCACACTCAACTATTGACTGACAATCACTAGGAAGAATTTCATAGGATAGAACAGCCAGCATTTGAACTGCTGCCTCTACACTGAGCGCCAAGAACACCCATTTCTGGAAAGCTATATTTTAAAGATTTCTTTGTCTTTGATGTGAATTTCCACTTAAGGATTACAGAAAAACCGAGTTCCATAATGCTTGTGGCGCAGCTGGTGAGTCTGTGATTAAAAATTGGATTCCAGATACAATTAAACATCTCTTCTTTCCTTGGTTCTAAGTAGTTTCTGAAAAGATCCACCAAAGCAGGAAGGTATTTTTCAACTGCAAACTTTGAGACTGATTTCCCCCCTCTCTCTGTGAAGCTGGTTTTAAACTTTTTTATCTTTATTGGCTTCAGTGGATTTACTCCTGATTTACACCAGCATATGCTTGAGGAGAATTTGAAGCCTCTTTTCTTTCCCCTTGCTGCATCCTCTAGTGTTCTCATGGAAGTATGTTACTGTTGGAAACATATAGGCAATTTACAGTGTGAAGTATCTGCTTAGGGTAATTCTTTTCTTTTCTTTTGATTTTGTTGTATATTCTCACATTCTTCAGTGGAGTGACTGGTGAGCAAAACCTACCAAATTAAAAAAAAATTTTCAAAAATCCACTAAACACTGACCATTATTATGATTAGTGTGTGTTTCCAGTATAGCTCACAGTGTGGAAACAAAAAGGCACATGCTTGCTCGCCTTTCAACAAGACAGACAAAGGGTAGAGTAGGAGTTATGTGGTATTCAGTGATTAGTCAGTGTTTAAGGGACTTGCAAGAGCTCTATTTTATTGTGTCCAGTTCCAAGTGGCTTTGTATAACCCAAAATTCACAGTGGTCTTCCCACACTCCGTCTGGGATGCTCAGCCCTTAAAGGCACAGTCTCCAATACCTAATCTTCACTTCCAAGTGAAAACTTCATAACACTTTTTAAAATATATATTAAAAATAATATAACATACATTTGCAAATATTTATAAATAACCTAAGAATGATTAACAATGTTCAGTTAGTCTTTGAAATGCCCTGTGCTGTTGCCTGGACCCGCAGGGCTCCCTGTAACATCATTCTTCTGTTGTGAGGAGGCAGCAGGTCCACTTGTTCTGGGATCTGTTCTCACAACCTGCTGTCTGTCACTCTAAGCCGATGGGAGAGAACACTGCTGTTGCCTGTCTGTGACCCTTTCCTGGGCAATGGCTGACTCAATGCCTCTTATCTTCCTCTGTTCTGGGATTTGTAGGTGTCACCTGACTCTCCCTAGTATGTGTCTTTCAGAGCTGACAACTGCAGGGCAACCACTTGTCACACCACTGCTGTTTGCGACCATTGTTTCCCTCCATAGAGATGCACAGTGTCATTTTCATGAACTTGTGACAACTCCTGTGGCCCCAAACCATAGTGATTTTTTTTTTGCCTTATCTCTTTGTCTCCCCAGTGATTCTGACATCCGTTTCAGACAGTGCCAGCATTCTTGCTTCCACTTTTCTGTTGAACAAAATGTCAGCAGGTGACAGCCCATGTTTCATTTATGCTAGTTTGTAATTTAACAGAGCTAAATATAGATTGAAGTCTAACTCTGCTGCCTTTTTCAGTAGGCATTTTATTATTTTGCCACCATTTTCCACCACATTGGATTGAGGATAATGGGGACTAGCTGTTACATGTCTAAACCTCTGTGTTGCTGAAAATTGCTTAAACTCATGCCCACTAAACTGTGGCCCATTGTCAGACATGACGATGTCAAGTATACCAATGGTTCTCAAACTAGGGCCACTGCTTGTTCAGGGAAAGCCCCTGACAGGCCGGGCCGGTTTGTTTACTGGCCGTGCCTGCAGATTCGGCCGATTGCAGCCCCCAGTGGCCGCAGTTTGCCACTCCAGGCCAATGGGAACCGCAGGAAGCGGCACGGGCTGAGGGACATACTGGCTGCTGCTTCCTGCAACCCCCACTGACCTGGAGTGGCAAACCACAGCCACTGGGAGCTGCGATCAACGGAACCTGTGGATGCAGCAGGTTAACAAACTGGCCCAGCCCGCCAGGGGCTTTCCCTGAACCAGCGGTGGCCCTAGTTTGAGAACCACTGAAGTATACCATGTCTAGGAAAAATAGATTTGATATGCGCAATCACCTATTTAGTTGTTGTATCTTCTAATAAGGCTATCTCAGGGAACTGAGAATAATAGTCTAGAACACGTACATAATCCCCCATCGCCAGTGTAAACAACTCTCTGCCTACTTTGCTCCAGGAGGGCAATTTATCCTGTGCCTCCAACACGGACTCTATCACATGTCTTGGCTTGTACTTTTGGCATATATAACAAGACTTAACAACTTCCCCAATGTCACTGTTCATTTGAGGCCAGTATAAAATGTTCCTGGACCTTCTCTTAGATATTTTTTCATCCTTAAATGACCTTTATGTATCCCTTTAAACATTGTTTTCTGTAATATTTTGGGAATCACCATCCTGATGCCTTTTAAACAAAACCCCATCTAGTACAGAGAGCTCCAGCCTTAAACTGATAAGGGCTGGGAATACCCTGTCCTGGCAACTCTTAATTACTTTCTGTAGGATCTTCTCCTGAGCAGTAGTTCTGGTGATCACAATCCACATTTCATCTGAGATTGGACAGATTTATTTTTTCTTTTTCCACACTGACATTTGCAAAATCTAGCTCTGGACTTTGCCCTGTACTTTTATCAAATGCTCTGGATAGTGTATCTGCAGCCACCAAATCTCTCCCAGGTTTGTCATCAATTTTCATATCATGCATTTGTAGCTGAAAAAAATAATCTCTATATTCTCAGGGTGGGGTGGGAGGGTGTTTGCCAGGCTCTTTATAGCAATGGCAATCAGTGGTTTATGGTCAGTTCAGCTAACAAAGGCCTCCCATAAATAAAGTCATGAAACTTTTCATGCTGATAGACCAAGACTGTCTGCACTATCCCTTATGTTGGCATGACTTGTGTTGCTCAGGGATGTGAATAAGCCACATTCCTGAGTGATATAAGTTACTCCAACCTTGCACTGGTATGGACAGTGCTATGTCAGTAGGAGAGCTTCTCCCGCCAACATAACTGCCATTACTCATTGGGGTGGATTAATTAAGTCGACAGGAGTGTTCTCTCCCATCGGCTTAGAGTGGCTACATGAGAGAGCTTACAGCGACACAGTGCAGTGCATAGATGCAGCTGTGCCACTGCTAGTAGCCACAGCCTGAGGCCAAAACCTCCTTCTCTGTTTGGGTGTTTTGACACTCAGCTTTCATTAGAGCCAATGATGCGTAAACTACTGGTCTCTAGTTTCGCTCATACTGTTGTAAGACGACAGCGCCAGTACATTTTTGTGGACAACTTAATTTGCATTTACTGTCATAGTATCTCAGGACTGGGGCCTATTTACCTCTTTCAGTTTCTCAAACTCTTTATTAAGATTTGCATCCCATGTTCATTGGACATCTTTTCCCAGTAGCGCACTCTGGTGGCTGATTCAGGCAATTAGATTGGGCACAAATTTCTCTACATAGTTTGCCATTCCAAGGAATTTTTGTACCTCTTCCTTGTCTGTTGGGGCAGCATGTGGATGATTGCCTCAGCCTTACCATTCTCTATCTCTACACCTTGGTGTGTTAACTTCTCTCCAAGGTATGTCATCTCCGTTAAACAGAATTTAATTTGTTTCCTTTTGTTTAGCTTTAGCTAGCCCAGCAGCTGTGGTTCTTTCCAAAGCTGCTCAGAACCTTTAGTCATGCTCTTCTGCTGTTTTTCCCCAGATAAAAATATCATCTGTGTAGGCCTTTGCACTCTTTATACCACCAAAACAATGTATTTTCTGGTAAAAGGCGTCAAGAATAGAAAAAAATATATTTGACATTAGCCTGCTCCTTAAATTTCTCTCCCTTTTAACATATTTATTTAATTCTTTTGGGTCTGTGCATAAGGGAAGAGATCAGTCTATTTTTTTTCTATAACGTCCCATGAGTTTATCCAGTCTGTTCATTCTTCTACTTGCCCTAAAAACAATAAACATCCCATTTGCTTATGAATTGATAGTCCAATCATCTTCTGCTGCTACATTGTCCTTTCTTCCGATGAAGAATTAATTTGAATAAGAGGTGCTGTTGTCATCCTCTTGGTCTGTGCTGTGCATACACTGTTGGTGAGTGCAAATGGTTGCAGAGTGAAGGAATCCATTACATTTCTTGCATCTTTTCCCATATACCCAGCTTTATCTTGGCTAGTATTGGTTGTCATGGTGCGTGCAACACCATATTCTGTTTTGGCTGAACTCCGCTTTTGAGCTCTGCATGCATTTCCACCTCAGGTCTCTCTTCTTGTAGTATTTTGGAGTCTCTATCATGTCTTGATTGTCAGAGAACTTTTCACCTTCCATAAACTTTATTCTGGACTGGGTAACTTCTGTAGCTTGGCAAATTCTAATTCCTTTTCAACAGCTAATTATGGATCTTTCAGTAGTCCCTCTCTGAGTTTTTTGTTCCAGATCTCAAACATAGAATCACAGAAATGTAGGGCTGGAAGACACATCAAGAAGTCATCATGTGTAGTCCTCTGCGCTGAGTCAGGACCAAGTAAACCTAGACCACTGCTGACAGTTGTTTGTCCAACCTGTTCTTAAAAACCTCCAGTGATGAGGATTCCACAACCTCCCTTGTAAGCCTATTCCAGTATTTAACTATCCTTATAGTTAGGAAGTTTTTCCTAATATCTCATCTAAATCTCCCTTGCTGCAGATTAAGCCCTTTACTTCTAGCCCTACCTTCGGTGGACATGGAGAACTATTGATCCCCCTCCTCTTTATACTAGCCCTTAACATGTTTGAAGACTTATCAGGTCCCCCATCACATCATTCTGAGGGTGCAATTCAGGCCAGTAAAGATTTGTATCACCATTTGCCCTGCAAGTCTGTGTGCCTTACAATGCTTCGCTGCTGTAACTCCCAGCCAGAAATGCTCCCAGCCAACCTACAAGCATGCAGGTCACACCATGAGTGTCTGTGCACTAGACAGCCCTGTTCCAGTAGCTCTGATCCAAGCAGTCTGTCTACAGCCCCACTCTAGCTTTCACCAGTCTTGGTTACAACCAGCAAGGTGACCCTAATGTACTCTCAGTCCCAAATATCCCCAGAACTGTGTTCTGAAGTATCCAGCCCTCTCCTAGACAGCTCAGAGAAGTAATAAGGTTTGTTGCCCTTTTAAAGAGACAAAAGCACATTACAGCTTGTTAACTGGGGTAAATACTCTTCCCTTCAAACACAGCACTGAGTTGGTGTATAGTAAAAACTAAGACAAATTCATTAGCAGTAGGACATAAGTTAAGTGATGCCAAGTAAAAGAAATAAAACTAGAAAAGGTTACAAACAAATAAAAGTGAAAACACATTTTAAAGTCTAAAACGTCATCTAACCAGGTACAGGCTTTGTTCAAGCTGGTTTCTCTCACCAATCATTTCTTCTTCCCAGCCATGGTTGACTTTCCCTCAGTTAGGACCTTCCAGAGAAGAAAAAGAGGCTGGTTTCCTTTGTTTTCCTTGGTGAAAGATCTTTGCCTAAGTAGGCTTTCTCACCTATATTCAGTTCACAGAAACTTCAACCCCACCGCTTGGTTGAAGGACCCATCTTTCTCAGCTTGCAAAGATCTATTCCCTTTTGTATGTCTAGTGGTGGATGCCAATCATGACTTCTTTCTTTGCTTATGTATTCCAAAGTTCGATGACCTTGTTTCAAGAAGCAGGATGCCTCATGCTGTTCTTCCTTTGCTGTTGGTTTCCCATCTGCCTGCTGATTTGAATGTAAATGGAGCTTCCATTATTTTTGGTTACATCTTGCTTAATTTCTTTGGAGACAGGTAGATAGCTGTGACATTCCCTCCTGTCTGCGAGAGACCTCTTTCTCCCTTTGTTTGAACACAGACTGTAAAGCCTAATATTAATTGGTATCCATAATTCCTTATATCTTGTTAATCTATACACTTTATGATATAAAGTGCCATTGTGTCATAGGATTTCATAAAACACTTCACTCAATATACTTCTATAATACAGCAATATGATATATAATCAGTTGATTCAATTTCTTACCACTTAAGGTTCAGACTCCATGTCTTTATGGACCAGTAAACCTTTGCAATGTATTCTTTGAAAGGTAAAACCCAGACCAAGCTTCTTTGTCCTGCTGCATGTAGACACCCTGCCGTTTCCTTCCACACTTGTTGGCTTGGTAGCTTTGTTTTCCTAATATGTAAATAGACCTTCATCATCTCTGCCTGACAACAGGGCAGGTTAGAGAAGTAAACACACTCCTTTGTCTAGGGCAGTCCTATTTACCAACTCCCCACAACCTGCCTGGTTTAAACACATTTTAGTCATAACTCCAGTATATATTCATAACTTTTAATACTCACTACATACATACATCACACTTGAATACTAATAATCAGTGAGTTATTAGTTTTCCAGTGACATATTACATGATACCTTTTAGACATAGGTTATAACCATAGTGAGTTGGGATACACTGAGTTGGACAGGCCAGCTGAAAAACTCATTACCTGCTACCACTGATCCCCTTTCCCTCTGGCATTGGGATGCTCTTAGGGTCATATCTGCCTGCTTACAAAGCTGTAGGAGAGTTAGCCACTGGCTGACCTGGAGGCAGCAGGTCAGAGCCCTCTTTCCTGCACAGGACATCTGCCACCATATTTTATTTGCCCTTTGTACAGAAGAAACCTGTTTTGTCACATTCATCTGTTTACAGTTTCCAGGACATATCATCCTTTTGGCAGTTTCATAGACATGCTGGAGGTTGCTCAAAAGATGTGGACACTCATAAATCAGCAGCTGTTGCAATGTTTCAGACTCTTCAGTGGCCTTTCTTGGGACATCGTGACATCAAGATTGCTACAAAGCTGCAGATCTATAGAACCACAGTTATACCAATTCTATCATATGGAAGTGAAATATGGATTCTGAGAGACTGAAGAATGCTGCATTGAGGTTTTCTGTTTTTGTTGCCTTTGTCAGCTTCTCCAGATTAAGTGGCAGGACAAGATCAGAAGTGAGGATAGTCAAAGCTAAACTCAGCAAATGCCTCCATCAACACCGTTTACATATCAGTGATTTTCTTGGTATGGACATATTGCTAGAATGGAAGACTAATGAATTCTGAAGCAGGAGTACCAAGGGATTCTGCTATACAGCTGGTGATCATGTGGGCATCAAAAGCTTTGTCTCTGCAAGAAGATTGCCAGTGATGGACATAAAATGAATGTTCAACTAGACCACTTTAAGCACCTTGCCTGAAACTGATCCAGGTAGTGCTCCAGATTTGCAAAGAGGCCATGTCTCTTTGGTATTTGCCATGATGATGATGAAAAACTTGTTAGTAATTAATTACTACACATTGCACAAAGGTGTGCTCGGTGCCACACAGCACAAACTGGATCTTTAATTTGGGGAAGTTTTATGGGCCTGTGCTATACAGATCATCAGACTAGATTATCACAATGATCCCTTCTGACCTTAGAATCTATGAATAAACTGAACCTATGACAAATGGACATGAGATCAAACTCCAAGCACAATATGTTACTGTATCATGAGCTGGGTCATACTCATGACTGAAAGACACTTAATAGTAGGGGGTCTATCCTTTTATTACACTTTGGCCCGACTTGTATAGGTTGTCAGGCCAACAAGGTACCACTCAATCAAACTGATCACACTGGTCTACAATTTTTGAGAAGTCGTCTGCTTCAGAGATAAAATGTGATATTTATTATGTATTTTGATGTGCTAAATTCAAATATGACAATTAAAACAACTGATTCGCTACTGTTTCTAAGATATTTAAGTTTTTACTTTTTATGTCTATGTATACTGTGTAGATAGTTTTAATCATAAATTGTAAACCTAGGTCTTTTCATGTGTTTATGGTTGCTTTACATGATAATATTTCACCTGTCCTGTTTATGTAACACTTTTTAAAAATCAGCAAAAGGGTTATATAAATAAAATTTATTATGAAACAAAAGGCAACAAACTATTATGTACATAGTTTAGTCCTATTCAGTGTCTACTCGGCGCTTCTTGGCTTGTCTCTTGTATTCATTAAATGGAGCATCTCTTGTCACTGTCCAGCAATAGTCTGCAAGCATTGATGGGCTCCATTTGCCCTGATAGCCTGCCAGGAGATTCCACTGCTGTAGTCTGGAGCCCAACAGCTCTGCCTTACTCTTGGGTAGTTCCAAATCCCTGACAAGGTCATTCAGTTCACCTTGTGTTATGAGGTGTGGTTCAGAGGAGGAGGATGGGAGAAAATGTGGGTCCTGTGACATTGATGGTTCAGGATCAGAAGTTTCATCCTCTTCCTCTTCCTCATCTGACTCAAGTGAGAATGATCCTGGTGCATCAGGAACCGGCAGTCCTTCTCCGTGGGGTACTGGGCGTATAGCTGATGGAATGTTTGGATAATGCACAGTCCACTTTTTCTTCTTTGACACACCTTTCCCAACTGGAGGCACCATGCAGAAGTAACAATTGCTGGTATGATCTGTTGGCTCTCTCCAAATCATTGGCACTGCAAAAGGCATAGATTTCCTTTTCCTGTTCAACCACTGGCGAGAATTTGTTGCACAAGTGTTGCAGCATATGTGTGGGGCCCATCTCTTGTCCTGATCTCCAATTTTGCAGCCAAAATAAAGGTGATAGGCTTTCTTAAACATAGTGGTTATACTGCGCTTTTGTGATGCAAAAGTCACTTCACCACAAACATAGCAGAAGTTATCTGCACTGTTCACACAAGTACAACGCATCTCTGCTCACTTTGGCTAAACAGAAATGTGTCCCTTTGCAAAATCGAACACTGGCAAATAAGAGAGCACGACACTGTATGATTTCTAGAGCTGATATAGGGCAATTTGTTCAGCAGAGCGATGTAAGCTTCATTATGATTGCATCATCCATGACTTTTAGGAATAACATGATGCAATTCCTATCATGTATGATGCAATACCAGCTTCAGATTGCATCATGCATTGTTTTGCCTCAAAAGCAAGTACTGTCCAAACCCAGTCATAGATTTATTCATAGATCCAGTCAAAGATGTATTTTAGTCATTTCTGGTTTAAATTGAGATCCCTTCCCTTTATAACTCACTTATCCTCTGCCATTCCCAAGTCAAGGGTCGTATGTACTGACCCAATAGCATATCTTGAAAACTAGAGCCAATCAACAATTTTAAGCATCATTTTCATTCTCAGTGACCCAGAATTAGTAAAGTTGGACTACATTTATTTCAGAAGCATTTTGGCTGTAGAGTAGTATCATTGGAGCTTAAAATTTAAGGCCTTGATCCTCCCAACTGCTTTGTTTGGTGGACCCCAGCATGAGCCCCATTGAATTCAATGTGAGGACAGAGGTCCACTTGGATTGAGCAGGGTCTAATGTCATGCATGATACAATGAAGGGGGGAAAACAGTGGGGAGAAGACGTAGAAAGAAATAAGCAGGGGTTGGAGAAGTACTCTGGCACAGCTAGACTGTACTTACAACGGTGTTTTAAAATATAGTTTTGATGAAAATATCTATTAGGAAAAACTCCTTCATTTATTTATTCAGATTTTAAAAACCACCCACACAAAAGTTCTAGGCATGTTAACAATTGATTTAAACTTACAATAACCTAACAGTAATCATCCAGCAGCACTAAACAGTTAACTCAGCCAACAACTAAATCACAGCAACAGAAAAGCCTTTTGAGCCCCCAGCTTAGCCACCAGAAATGCACCCTCAATCTTTCCCCTAAATCATGCACAGCAACTTTCTTCTTTTGGCTATCTGATCTAATTGAGTCTTAAGCAGGGTTTGAATGAGGGGAGGTTAGAGGCCCAGAATATCGGTTCAGGGAGGACATTCTGCTATGGGAATTTCTGGGAGTTCTTTTCAGAGACATATATGTTGATTTCCAAAACACTTAAGTTATTTGGGAGCACACATTTCATTGAAAATAAGCAGAACTTGTGTTCCTAAGTCACTTTTGAAAAAGCCACCATCACTTCAGCAATGAATGTAATAGTACCAAGCTTTGGAGAATGGCACTGCATATTATGCTAAGGGATAGAAGTATGACTGTATTATTCTTTGCAGAATTTAGATATCTTCAGAAAGAAATTTGACATCTGATGAGTGACAACTGTACCACTGAGGAATGAAATAAATACACAGCATGTCCAATTTACTAGTAATTACTGAAATAATCATGTTCTTAAAACTAGGGCGTATTCTCCTTTGCATTCTGTATGACTTCCGCAGAAGCTAAGAAATTATCCACAAACTACTGGAACTATTTTAAAGAAAGGGTGCAATGGGCCAAATTTAGATCTGATGTAAAAAGGTGTAATTCCGTAGGACTTCCCCACCTCCAAAAACAGAACAAAACAAACACCACCTCCAATCATACAAATGCCATAGAATTCATTTTATTCATTTGTTTGAATAATGGCAAATGAATGTGATGGCATTTAATTTATAAAGAATGAGTTTTGTTATCTTGCCAGAAAGACTTGTGTTAAGAAATGCTAGCACTGAGACAGAAAGAACTCAAGATTTATTTTAAAAGGAGCGGATGGGTTGAGTTCATCCAGATTTAATTATGAACCTTGTTTTAATAATAATAAAAGAAAGTTCTCTCTCAACTACAATGCCCTCGGTAGATTAAGGGAAACTTCCATTATGGTAGACAGCAGTGTTAAGTCTTTAAGTAGAGGATTTTTTTCTTTCAAGGATATTAAGTGCATGATGAGGGGGAAAACCTTTATTGTATTATCTAATCATTTCTGATCTTTTTGAAGTACTGTATTTTTTCAAACACATCAAATATCCTTCAGGAGCAGACTTCTTTTCAGACATGCTAAACAGAATAAAGAAAAAAAATAGAATAATCCAGCTGTAATGTGCAAAGTCATTCTACCATGCTACACATCACATATCAATTGTGATATTGTTTTTGGCAGGGGATGACAGGGAGGATACACTGACATAATGTTATAGTTTGATTTACAAAAAACAGCAATGAAATCAGTAAATAGGCCTAGTTAAGCAGAGCAAAAGAAATGTATTTCTATTAAACCAGCTCTTTGCGTTATATTTATTGTACAAGTACAGTTGCAACTAAGATAATTAAGGTGTAAAAGACTGGCTGGTTCCTTGAGAGTGTTTGACTGAATATGCTAATTAGATGCAAAACCATAATCACATGGCAGACTATTTGGCATTGTTACTGCACAAGAAAATCTATGCTTATGAGAGACCTTGATCTTCCACATGTCCTCTAAAAACACTTCCTCCACAAATTTTTAAACCCTAGTTCTCATCCTCCTCCTTTCTAAGAAGCACCAAGCAAATAATAAAATAAAAACAAAACCCATGGAATTAACGAAATACATCTTGTTACTCTAATGTTTGCTTTGATTGTAACAGGCACCGTGGCCCAGATCCACAAAAGGGCGTAGGTACCTATATCCCAGATTTTAGGCACTATTGCAATCCACAAACCCTCCTCCCTTCTCCCCTGGTGCTGCTGCCTAAATCCATAGGCACTTAATCTCACTCAATGTTTTAAATGTTCACTGTAAAAGTTTTCTGGGCATCTAAGTTGGGCATGTCTCTGGGCATGTATACTGCTGCCACAGGCATGTGCCTGGACACATATCTGACACCTTCACACCTAAGTCCCAGTGCTATCCTCACAGCAGGTGGAGGTAGGTGTCACCCTGCAGGCCTAATCCAGTAGGCATGCTCACAGCATGTCTAACTCCCTCCAAAACAGCCTTTAGTCCAGTTCTAAGTCATTCATCTAGACTACAGGATACCCTGGTTCAATTTCCCCCTTGGCCTGTTGTGGCAAAGGGATTGGAACAGGGGTTTCCTACATCTCAGGTGAGTGCCTGAACCAGTAGGCTATGGGATATTCTGATATGGGTCTCTCTTGGTGAAGCCAAGCGATGCATTAACAGGTGTGTTGTAAACAAGACACGAGAAGTCATTCTTCCGCTTTACTCTGCGCTGGTTAGGCCTCAACTGGAGTATTGTGTCCAGTTCTGGGCACCGCATTTCAAGAAAGATATGGAGAAATTGGAGAGGGTCTAGAAAAGAGCAACAAGAATGATTAAAGGTCTTGAGAACATGACCTATGAAGGAAGGCTGAAGGAATTGGGTTTGTTTAGTTTGGAAAAGAGAAGACTGAGAGGGGACATGATACCAGTTTTCAGGTATCTAAAAGGGTGTCATCAAGAGGAGGGAGAAAACTTATTCACCTTAGCCTCCAATGATAGAACAAGAAGCAATGGGCTTAAACTGCAGCAAGGGAGATTTAGGTTGGACATTAGGAAAAAGTTCCTAACTGTCAGGGTAGTTAAACACTGGAATAGATTGCCTAGGGAAGTTGTGGAATCTCCATCTCTGGAGATATTTAAGAGTAGGTTAGATAAATGTCTATTCGGGATGGTCTAGACAGTATTTGGTCTTGCCATGAGGGCAGGGGACTGGACTCGATGACCTCTTGAGGTCCCTTCCAGTCCTAGAGTCTATGAGTAAGCCCTTCCACTTTGAATAAATAATTAACTATACATTGGACCACAGAGAGTTGGAATGATTCAATAGTCCAGTGGCATGCCAAGAGAGGGTCCTGGTTGGGGGACAGAGAGAGGCACAAGCCGAGAGAGGCCCCTTTCTCCAGCCCAAGTTTTGGTGTCTAACTCTGTGAGACAGGGAGGGCTCAGGACAAACCCCTCTTATCACCATCTCCCATTGGCTAACTTAGGCAGCTCCCTGCCTAGCATGTTGGCTTTTACTGATCCCATTCTTGTGTAACAAAGAGAAGGTTAAGGAGTGATTTAATTACAGTCTGTAAGTACCTACAATGTAGAACAAATATTTGATAATGGGCTCTTCAATCTAGCAGAGAAATGTACAACACAATCCAATGACTGGACGTTGAAACTAGAAAAATTCAGCCTGGAAATAAGGCACATGTTTTTAATAGTGAGGGTAATTAATCATTGGGACAATTTACCAAGGGTTGTGGTGGATTCTCCATCACTGGCAATTTTTAAATCGAGATTAGATTTTTTTTTCCCTAAAGGGTTTGCTCTAGTAATTATTTGTGGGGAGGGGAGTAGTTCCCTAGCCCTGTGTTATACAGGAACTCAGACTAGATGATCAAAATGGCCCCATCTCGCCTTGGAATCTATGAATCTCTCCCCATACACTGTATAGGGACCCTAATCCATTGATTTTCAAGGTGCCTAAAAGTTGCAACTGCTATGTCCCTTGTCCTTATACTTTCCTGTAAAACACTTGGCCTACTTTTGGCACTACAGAAATAGAAAAAAAATGCAGTTTAGAATTTATCACAGAGATGCCAATTACTTAGGCTTGCAACCAATAGCAAGTAGTTAGGCTACTCTCAGGGAATTAAGAAACATGGTACTGCATCTTCATGGTCTTAGTGAAGTCTTACGGTTTTCTGAAAGCAGACATCCTTGCTTGTAGAAGTATGTGGTCATTAGTTCCTCACTCGGCAGTTTGTGTGGGTCTGTGGGAAAGCAGCTGAGGCTTGTCAGAGTGACCACTCTTACCTTGATGAGCCAATTAAGGGAACCTATAAAAGAGTCCAGCCTGGTTTCACATGTGAGACAGACTGATGGACTTTAAGAGGGGTCTGGATGATCAAGGAGTGAGTCATAGTGTATCTAGTACTAAGTGTAAAAACAAAACCTATATGATTATATAATGTAGTATTAGTAACATTAGGGCTCTGAGAGCAAACACTTCATGTAGGAGATTCAAGAAGCTAAAGGTGTTCTAGTCATGTTTGCTCAGCTACAATTGCACATATGGAGCATTTTATACCATACATGAATGAGAGTAATACAGCAAGGTTTACAAATAAGAGGAATTGGAAATGAAATGAGACGAATGTGATGGAATTAGCATTCCCAGAGCAATCTTCACTGTAGGAATTTCCTGACCTTCAGGTTTTTAATTGTAACTATGGCAAGAATATGTGTGTAGATTTTTGCATTTAAATTTCCTTGGCTGTTTTCTTGAAAGGGGGAAAAGGTCTGAGTAAAATCTGGAGGCAATTAGTGCCATTTATGATCTTTGCTTCAAAAGAGCATCTGTATGTTGCTCTATATTATATAATAACTTGCATTTTTAAAGCTGAACCTCACTATATTTTCTTCCTACAGTTACAACTTCCCCTCAGTTCCTTTGCATGTTTGCTCTTTCCTCATTGATATTTGCAAATCCTCCCAAGTTAGTAACATCAGTAGCTATTCTTAATTTGCTGTTAGCTCACTTCCAGATCTCAGTGAGGCTGTTCAATGAAAATGGTTCTGATACCAATCTTTGCAGTAACCCACTAGATGCTTCTCCCATTGCTGAATATTGTATTTTTTTTATAATCAGGGTTTAAAAGCTTGTTTTCAATCCACATCAATGTTCTTATCAAAGGCTATTTGAGCTCTGTTTGAGAACTGGGTGCTGCTGCTATTGTTGGTTTGTCTGGCTGGCCTTACCCTAACTCTTGAATGCTTCTCCCCACAGCTCTGACCTGCAGTTTCTCCTGTTACCTCAGTTTTGTGCCTCTCCTTAGGAACAAGTAACACCTAATTGATTTTGTTTTGGGGTATGCACAAATGTAGACTTGTGCGATGCCACCGAACCTATTTTATGAGCCTCCCAACCCATGTGTCCAGGTGTAGTTAACCAATTCACTCTGCCACCTTGTCCCCAGAGTAGAGGCAAGGTGCCTTTGGTCAGGGTAACTAAACTCAACATTCAAGTAATTAAAAAGTAATGTATGCAAATAAAAAGTAGGTTTTGTACCAAATAGGCTCCAAATGTCTTTAAATACATTTTTTTCTGTGAATTAATCATGCACCAGCATAAAAAAAAAAACCTGAAGGGATTAAATGTGTCTGGTGACCATACCAAGTGAGTTTACTAAGGATTCATTCTCATGCATGCAGTCCTGTCACATACATAAATCATGTGAAAATTTAATATCCATTAGGTTGGAGTGGAGTGAATAATTTGCAACAAATAATTTATGCAACAAATTGTTTTTTTTTCTGCCCACTGTATGTCTGAGAAGATACGATTTTGTTCATTTGAAATTCTTCAACAATTTTTTTTAAACTCTGCAGCATAGTGTCCCCAATGCCACTGTCCCGCAATGATGATTTAATGACTGCCTTGTATCACTCTTCTGAATTTGACCCATTGACATGCTGGAGGTTGACTGATTTCAATATAGTTCCATCTGCTTACCCCAGAACTGAATTTGGCCCTCAGAAGCATTTTATTCTTGCAATGGTGCTATAATGCATATTCTTATAAAAATGTAGTACTTTGTAACATTAGGCATACAGTTTGCCAGTGTTGTGCATGTCAAGTATAGATAGAATGACTTGGCATGTGTAATAAATCTGTAATACATTTTGCAATGGCTGTTACGTAAATATGTGTGGTGGCAACATTCAGTGGCACCAATTTTAGTTTTCTCTCACCTAAATAAGAATCTAATTTATTAGCAACAACTGGAAAGCTATGAAATCTATATTTAAAAAATCCATCTGGGCTAGTGAGTGGTAGAAATCTTTCAGCACAATAATTTAGAGTAGGGAACGATAGATGAGCAGTAAAGTATTTGACAGAAAAGACAACATCTGAATAATAGATATCGCTCATCTTGGGCCAGCTCTTATTGCTCGTTTTAATTTTTGGTTTGTTTGTTTTGACTGTGATCTGCTGAAATCCTACATGTATTTTTAATTCAAAGGTTATCTGAGGATAGTTGAATCCCACTGCAGAGAGAAGACAGGCATTTGGATATTTGGTGGACTTTCTGTGTGACTTTTCCTGTGCATGGTAGGAATCTAAACATCTCTTAAAAAAAAGTTACTCTGTCTAGATTTTTCTTTTGTTATTTCTCTGATTCTGATGCCTTTCAGAAGTGGTGTGCCGAGACTTCATTTATTCACTCTAATTTAAGGTTTTACGTGCTAGTAATACATTTTAACATTTTTAGAAGATCTCTTTCTATAAGTCTATAATATATAACTAAAATGTTGTTGTATGTCAAGTAAATAAGGTTTTAAAAATGTTTAAGAAGCTGCATTTAAATTAAATTAAAATGCAGAGCCCCCCCCCAGACCGGTGGCCAGGAGCCTCGCAGTGTGAGAGACACTGAAAATCAGCTCGTGTGCAACCTTTGGCATGCGTGCTGTAGGTTGTCTACCCCTGTCTTGAGGCCTGATCCAAAGCCCATTGAAGTCAGTGGTAGCCTTTCTATTGGCTTTAGTGGTCTTTGGCTCAGGCTTCTAATCTCTTTCTCCTCCCCTCCCCTTTTCCCTCTGCCCCCGTATCTTAGTTTGCTTCATGAGGAACAGCCAGCTTTCTTTTTGAGTCTGTACTTCAGGAACGATAAGGCTGAAATGTAGTGAGACTGGTCTGTCTGTGAATTCTGGCCTAGACTCAAACTAGAAGGGTGAGTTTTGATCCAAGAACCCAGTGCAATTCCATTTTATCTGAACCTTCATCCTTCCTGATGTTCAGAGGGAGACAGAATTTGAGGACTTTGTCTTGGTACTGTTTGTAAAGTCCTCTAAAGAGCACACAAATTGTTGGACTATAGCCCCTTTTTTGTATTGACTTTTGTTATTTCCAATTGGCAAACAACCTGAACCTTGAATAAATGCTGCCTATAACTGCTTTGGTCATTGTGTTTACACAGGTTTTTTTTGTTTTTGTTTTGTTTTTGTTTGTTTTTTTTAAGAAGAAATGATTGCAATTTAGAGCCTCACAAATGATATACCTGCATTTTGAAAAGATGTTGCACACTAAGTATTTGAGGGTGCAAAAATGTATCAATGTAATATTCATATGTATAGGAAATGGGGATTAGAAGCACTCAGAGCTTTACCAACATACTTGTATGATAGAGTCATGGATCTGATGCTTTGGAACTGCTCTGTATGAAGCCAGCAAGGACTCTGGGGTAGCCTGACTCCCTTCAGGGCACGCTGTCCAGGGCAAAAAAAACCCTCCTTGGCTTCAGCCTTCCTGGTCTGACCTCAGAACATTCAGCATCCCTGGTTACACTGCACACTTCCCCTGGGTGGGGGAACCTAGAGGGCCCTGCACCCCACTCCACAGTCAGGGGTGACTCTCAGCCAGCGTTGTAAAGCGGAAGGTTTCCTTGGTCAACAGGTAGACAGCACAGAACAGAGCTTGTTAGCACAGCAGTCAATGACTTTCAGCAAAGTCCATCTTGGGAGACCCCCCCCCCGCCCTTCCAGTCCCCCACAGCACACTACTCTGGATCCCCCTGCCTGGCCTCAGACACGGCCATTGCTGCTCCTCTTTGTCCTGCTTTACGGGCAAAGTGTCACCAGGTCGTATCCCATTCCTGGTTCTCAGGTTACAAAAGGTGTCAGCCATCACCTACATGCAGACCGCTGAGCAGCCTCACCTGCCCAGAGGGTCCTCAGCAAAAGTCACTCACTCAGTTTCCACCACCTAGGCATTGGTGCGGTACACAGGGAAACTGAGGTACACACAGTACTAGTATAGGACAGTAAGACTTGCATGCAAGGTTACAAGGTGACTAAAACCCCACTTTATCACAACTTGAACCTAAAATATCACAGGAATAATTATGCATGACTACAGTACAGAACGTGGAAGTTATGATGCCCTTGGGGGAGAGAGATTCTGGAAGGAAAATATAGCTACTAAAGGAACCCACTGTCTGACAAAATAAAGTTATTTAAATGCCAACAAAAATTTTGACTAAACCCTGAGACTTTGTTTTATTCAGTTGGCTAATTATCAGTGTACTCAAGGGGAGGATAAATATTGTCTTTAGAAGAAAAAAACTGCAACATACAAAGACTTCCCACATCAGCTTTTTTTTTTAAAAAAACAATCAAACCATTTTGCATGTGGAGGTCTAGTTTTCTTGTGTCATTCTTTGCACTGGCTAGAAGTTGATTGGGGAGTCCTTTTTTGTCAGTGTATGTTGCTAGCAAGTCTGAACTGGCTTAAAAAGCAGCAGACCATACTGTAATAAAGGGTACAGTATGCACAGGTGTACTGGTAAGAGACAGCCCCACAGTCATATCAACAGGAGCCAGGGTTATAAAAGAACTTTTGGTGCAGTCACTTCCTCTTACATTTGATTTGTAGTGTTCTGTTTAGCCACTGCGATAGGTCTGCTACCTGGAGTCTGCATTTGCTGCTTCTCATGATCTTCAATATTGGTAACTGGATAGGTCTGTGCTACTTCTTTTGGAGCATTTTAGGTGGCCTCAAAAAACACAGAGCCAGTGTCCTCTTTGGTTTTGGAGAGATGTCATCTCCTCCTCCCAAGAGTGACCTTTCGTGGTGGTTATGGTGTGTGACATTTGATGGTGTCGAGGGTATAGCTATTCTCTGGATAGGTTGCTAACCACTTCCTATTTCAAATCAAAGATTCTCTCCTGATTGCAATGGTGGTAACTATTTGGCAGTTCTGTCATGCCTTTCTTCTGTTCTAGTTTTCTCACATTAAATTCTCAAAGTTAATTGTCTCTGTTTTAGAATCCAGAGCTCAGGGGTTTTGCACAAACTCCTTAGCTCTAGAAAGAGCTCTTTGAGTCTAAAGGGGATGGGTGCTGTGAGCTGGATTGCCTTGGAGGAAGCTGTGTACTGAAGGGAATGGTTCTAGGGGGGCTTTGTTTACATTCTGAGTCTAGATTAAGGGCTCTTTTTACTACCAGAATAGTATTTATTCTACCTTCTTTACCTCATGTATCTCTCAGGGGTCTGACACTATTGTGTGTCTTGAACCCCGAATGTTCCCTCAAATTTTAAATCTATAGAACAGCTCATAATTCAGATTTTTTTATTGTAGCTGACATTCTATATTATCCCAGTAAAAGCCCAAAGGAAACAATCAAAACCTTCAGCTTTAAATTCCATTATATTGCTGTATTATCATAGCTGGCCAATGTTTGCTTAATCGGTTTGCTTTTTTACTGATGATTTCCAGGGTAAAATATTTATTGACAGAAAATGGAAAGATTCCAGAAACACACAGTCAACAATTATGTCAAAGCAGTTATGTCATGCTGACTAATTGCCATGAAGACTATCTTCCAATTGAGTTTTAAAATCTACTGGGGATCTTTCATCAATAAATCCCTCCACTCCATGCAATGTCATTCAGCACCGTTACCTTCTACCTTCAGCTAACTCACCATCTTTTTCACCACCCCTCTCTGCCCCATAAAATACATGTTTTCTGGACCAGTCTTTAGAATCTTTGATATTTACCTTATAGGAACAGCTTTTATTACTGAAGCCCTTTGATCTCAGCAAAACTATCCTAGCAACTAAATCCTTGAGCCTGCAACTTTCTTATACCTCCCAGGCACCTGATGGCACTTGAAAACATTGACCATCCCTATGAAATCACTATATAAATAACAAGGCAATTGAAAGATTTGGGAAATATAAGCAATGTGAATCAAAGTCCACTGAAGTGAATGAGAAGCTTTCCATTGACTTTATACCAGGTTCTTGCTCTGCCTCCAATTAGATTTCCAACTGCTAGTTTGCCTTTGCTGGATCTCTTGGAAATGCAAGGAGTCTTCTTGATTGGTCCTATGTTTGATAACATTAAAAGATAAAAGTGAGGACTTGTGACAGGGTTAAAAACCAGCCCTTGAAGAAGGCTGGGGCTGTGAGCCAATCAGGAGGAGGTGGGAGGCAGCCAATCAGAGCTGGACAATACAGTATAAAAGAGGGCAGACCAGAAGGGTTAGTGAGACTCTCTCCAGCCTTGGAGAGAGATGGACCTGGCTGCCTGAAAGAGAAAAGAGTACCTTAGACAGCTCCACCCCCCACCCCAGAGCCCCCTGTTGCACTCCAAACCCCTCTTCTCTGGCCCCACCCCAGAGCCAGGGCCCTCATCCTCTCCCACACCCCAACTCTCTGAGCAAGCCTGGTGAAAATGAGTGAATAAGGATGGGGAGAGTCAGTGACGGGGGGGAGGGGAATGAAGTGAGTGCGAGTCAGGGCCTTGGAGAAGGGGCAGGTAGAAAGTTGGAAACCCTAATGTGATGTGAACTCACAATGTTTCTAGACACTGAAAAACATTTACCTTTGACTTTGTGATTATCCAATTGACATGGCATTCTAACCTAGTTCTTCTCATCCACAAAGACTTTACTGCTAATCATCACAACATGCTAGCTATTGCATTCTCAGTTTGATAGGTCCTGCATCTTTTTAGTGTGATGTGGTATGTAGGTTAAAGCACAGCCTCCAATATTCATCAAGATAATCCTAGGAGGTGAAGTGCAGAAAGTCTTCCATGGACCAAGCTTACATTGACTTCCATGGCAATTTTATGAGTGGAAAGTTATAAAATAGGCAGTAAAACCAGAAAAGAGAGAATTCCTCCAGAAGCTCCTCCTCCAGACAACAGATTTTTTTAAATTTCTATTAAATGTGAAATAGAAATGTCTGGTATTATTTTCATTCTTCCCTTCTTGAGAGGATGATCAATGTCACATGGATACTGTCAAATTTATTACAACTTTAGGCAAGGCATTTTTTTCTGCCTGACTTTCTCATTGCCCTTTAAGTTATCAAATTTATGTCTTCAGAATGTGTACTATTTATTCTCCTAAAATAGTAACATTTTAATTCTAAGAACTATTCCTAATGGTTCTTTTTTTGGCCATGGATTGCTCCATCATCATCATCATCTTAGTTTGGTAGGTAGTGTAGTTTTGAGTCAGAATTCCTGAGTTCCACTATGACTTCTGTAGTGAAAATCCCTATTTGTATTTCCTTGATTGTAATATTTGTCTTTTCACATCATCTGAAACTGCATCCATGACCCATGTATTTGCATGTTTTATTGCAATATCATGTAACATTAACACAGTGTTCTGACAACAAACCTGAGATATCATTACATCACATTTAGGTATCTAAGATTAAATTTACAACCCCTTTAAATTTTAGGATGGGCGTCAATGCTCATGAAATTACCATTTTAAATAAGATCCACTGTAAAATTTCTGGGTTGCTGTAGCTGGAATGATAGATACTTTGGAAATGAGTAGTACATAATAGCCTGAATTGCAGAGGAGTCTGGTGGTAGCTCCACAGCTGTAGCCATGTTCCAAAATAGTCTAAAAATGGGATATTAGTTCCTTGCTTCTCTAAAAGCAGGCATCCAGTAGGTATGAAATGTCATGCAGGTTCGTTTTTATGTATGTTTCATTTTTAGGTAACTTTTATTTGGCATTTATGAAGAAATTTCTAGTAGGATACGCTAGTTGAAATTTGTCCTTGTGGTCAGACTTTCCATTATTGACTGACTTTTTTTTTTTTTAAATGATAAAGAGCTTGATCCGGAGAGAGATCTGGTGTAACTAATGGTTTTAATAAGTTTCTGGAATAATTGTTAGCCATTGTTCACATTAATAACTGAAAGATTGTGCCCTGTTTTTGAAAACAGATTGATTGTGGCTAGATGCACAGGGACTTGATTGATAAAGGGAGATGCACCTTAAACCTTCTTCATTAGGAGTTACCCCTTTCCACCTATGGAATACATATGGGTCAATTGCAGAGAGAAAGGCACGTACAGTTAAAGGTACAAAATATCTTGTCCTAAAATAGCCAGTGCAATTGGGCCTCTTGATTTTTCTGAAGCCAATTTCCTTTTGTCCAAACTGTCCTCCTTAAAAATGGCTTACAGCCCTAAACATTACATAAGATTCTTTTGTTATATTTGCATCTCTATCTATTATGTTGTTCTTTGTGGCCTCTGTTCTTCACAAGCTTCTATCTCACTATGCTGTACCCAAATCATTTCCCTCATTCTAATTAACTCCAGTCCATTTTCTCTATTATTCTTGTTTCCTTTTTTTCCAGTAGCCTAGGTAATGAATAGCTTTATTTCAATCCTGCATTTATACCAGCGCCTCAGGATAGCTGATTACTTGCCATTACTCATGCTTATTCTCAAATTTCTTCTTTCTCATAATTAACCAAGCAATAATTTGGTACTTTTCATTTTTCCTCACCAACTTATTCTAATTCTTTTTCACTTAGATGTCAAGATGTTCATAGCCAAAATGTGGAAAACAATTCCTGCTTATCTTTTCAGCATTCTTACCACCTGAATACAATAGAAACTGGGGAAATCTTAATTGAAATAAAAATGGTACTTTTTCCTCTCTGTTATTGGGTCTACTACTTAAAAAGCTTTTCTGTGTGTGTAGCTGCACATAGGAAGGGCATCCACTTGATAGTTCCAGGTTAGTTTTCTATTTGTATTTAACCTTAGGGTTCACTAGGAGGTTATTCTCTGTCTACCCAGGCTTTCATTTAAAAGGGATTCACTGTATTTCTTCACATGTTTTTTGTCTAGCTATGTGGAAAAGAGAGCTCTTCAAAGGTTTCTTCTATTGACATTGGTTTTATGCGGGTTCCAATGTACAACCAAAATTTAGATCCCTTCAGTTCAAAGTATCAGAGGGGTAGCCGTGTTAGTCTGGATCCATAAAAGCAGCAAAGAATCCTGTGGCACCTTATCGACTAACAGACGTTTTGGAGCATGAGCTTTCGTGGGTGAATACCCACTTTGTCAGATGCATGTAGTGGAAATTTCCAGGGGCAGGTATATATATGCAGGCAAGCTAGAGATAATGAGGTTAGCTCAATCAGGGAGGATGAGGCCCTGTTCTAGCAGTTGAGGTGTGAAAACCAAGGGAGGAGAAACTGGTTCTGTAGTTGGCAAGCCATTCATAGGCAAGACTGTGAATGGCTTGCCAACTACAAAACCAGTTTCTTCTTCCTTGGTTTTCACACCTCAACTGCTAGAACAGGGCCTCATCCTTCCTAATTGAACTAACCTCATTATCTCTAGCTTGCCTGCATATATATACCTGCCCCTGGAAATTTCCACTACATGCATCTGACAAAGTGGGTATTCACCCACGAAAGCTCATGCTCCAAAACGTCTGTTAGTCTATAAGGTGCCACAGGATTCTTTGCTGCTTCTTCAGTTCAAAGATTGCATTCATTTATTTTTAAATGCTATTGATATTTTGCATTTCTAAAGGACACTGCAACCTGGATCTCCCAGCACTTTACTGACATTACACCTTTGAATGACTAGGACTACACACTGGTGATGCGGAGGAAGAATTCCTCTCACACATATATTACCCAGGCCTTGAGTTCAGACATGCAAACATAGCAGCTCCCACGTATTCCCCATATAAATAAGATAGGCAGGGGTAGGCAAGGAACAGACAGAGCCACAGAGTGTAAGCTGAGTGACACTGGCAGGATGCAGTTACATGCGGACATTCGGGGCCACCTGCAAGCTGGTGGCTGTTTGTGAGTGATCTAGGTTGGGGGCTGCAGCAGTAAGGCATTACAGGGCAGGTGATGAGACAGCCCCTGACTGGTCTGGATAACACCCTGGAATGTCACACCTAGTGGTTAGAGCACTCACCTATAAAATGTAGGAGACCCAAAGCCAAGTCTCTGCTCCAATTACTATAACAATGTGGAGAGATTGAAAGCCCTATACCAGAGTATCCCATAGGCCAGGTGCTAGGTTACTTTCCCACAGTATGGGAGATGCAATATCAAATCTCTTTTTATCATGCGGAGGGAGGACTTGAACGTGGGTCTTCAATATTCCCTAATTGTGATGCTAAGGTTATAAAAAGAGCTCTTATCTCTCTCTCTCTGGTGTTTGTGAATGTAGCCCTCTTTTGCTTTTGTGGGAATGCCTGATATCAAAACAAAGTGCTGGATTGAAATGAAACCTTCCATTTCACCTGACTCCATTGTTTTGACTTTTCAACTTGCTCAAAATTTCCACTTTTGGTTCAGTTCCAAACAAAAGATTTTTATTTTTTGGAATTGCTAGAGAATCAAAATGTCCACTATTCAGCCAGCTCGAGACCTGATTTCTCTGCCTCTGACTCACTGTTATTTACCTTTTTATTCAGACACTTCTATGCTTAAAATTGAAGGATGTATGCACTGCCTGTAATGTTTTGTGACAATATGTTCAAACTGCTTGATGATTGCTGTGGTGCTTGCTATATGATTTCCAAGGGGTTAAATTGCGCATGGGTATACTGGCAGGACGGGAGACAATAAGCTCCAGACAGCATCATTCAGAAATTTTCTTCTGCTGTGTTGAGTTTAAAACACTGACTTGCCACAGGGGAGGGGAAATCCAGGTGGGAAACTGAAACGTAGAACTGTGGAGTTGCTAAAACCTGAGCTCATGGAAGAGGGAGACACTGCTTCATACAGACTGTCCCCCTAAAGCCACGTGGGGGGATTTGGAATAAGCTTTAGGTAAGATAGACGTGTGTAGACTGTAACTCTTTTCTTGTTATGCTGGGTTCCATCTGTTGAGATTAAACAATACTTTGTTTTGAAAAGGCTGGTTTGGGTCACCATGTTCAAGCTGATCTCCTCGCCCGAAAGGAAGTCTTGTAGAGCAGCTTCCTCCAGTTGGGCCTACTGAGCAATCGCAGTTGGTAAACAGGGAGTTGCACCCTGGAGAACTGGTCTAAAGAGTGGAAGAATCATGGGATTCTGCCCCAGAAAGGAGAAGGCTCAGGGCCTTGGAGAGAGATTGAGCAGGGTCAAAGGTGTAGGTAGCCCTGACCCATAATGTTGAGCTACCTACCTCTCAAAGGTTCTATGAGGATTAATTCTGGTAATGTCTGCAGAGTGCTTTGAACATATAAAATACTAAGTGTTAGTACCGTAAAGCACTGAGGCAGACCAGCTCTGAATGCAAACTCTCAGGCCTTGGGAGGTCCCCATCTCTAATTATTGCATTCATGTAGGAGGGGAATGTATCAAATATATACAGGTGTTCTCCCCAAACATGGTAAAATGGCAGGTGCTTCATACAACAAGAAACAAGTGACAGAGATGGGGATTAGAATGACTAATCTCTCCAATATATAGGTGGCAAATGGTACAAAATTACCATATATAGTACAATCTGAAAACAAAACTAGTAATGGGATCTTGATGTCTTCATGTATGGTTGAGTGAATAGGGCCGGCACTGAACTTAAGAAACTTGGCTTTTATTCCTGGCTTTACCACTGTGGGACGTTGGCCAAGTCACTTTACTTCTCTATGCCTGTTTCCTCTTCCATCCTTCTGTCTGCCCGGTCTATTTAGATCATAAACTTTTGTTTTTTTGAACTGGGATTGCCTTTTGATGTACGTACTGCTGCTATCGCAATGGGCCATCAGACTCATCAAGACTTATAGAAGCTACCACAATGCGTAGTGTGTGTAGACTGATTTATAATGGAAAAGATATAGATAGCCCTCTTGACTTACAAGCTTACTTTGGAAGAAGGCCTTGTTACTAAAGGGGTTTTATTGCATTTAAGGCAATTTTTGCTGATGCTCTCAACATTTCTTTTCATTCGCTCTCTCTTCTCCCCACTGCTTTCTTATTTCTTCCCCGCTGCTAGCTTTATTTTCCCATTTGAAATGGTGGTGTGTTCATTTTCCAAGAGGTATCCATCCTAAAATCATGATCAGAATTTTTTGAACATTTTTTTTAAAAAGGAATTAGAAATATCATGTAGTTTTTTCTTTTATTAGAAAAAGTCATGCATTCTAAAGCAAAATAGAAATGCTACCTCCCCCCAGTCACCCAATAAAACCTTTTTGCATTGATATATTAAGAACATTCTTGTCTCAAATAGCTTCATGGAGATCTATATTACTTTCCTATGCAGGTGTCCATCCCTGAGCAAATTATTACTGAACACTGTAAAAGTGAAATTAATTAACAGTTTTTTTAGTTCTTTGGGTTCCTGGAGCTCCAGTAATGACTTGATTTTTTTATAGAACTGTGCCTGTTACATGTATTAGACAAGCCTGGGCACATTGACTGTGTAGTTCCTTGGCACTTATTACTATTATCAATGCCCACTGTCCAGTTTCTTCAGTAACTGCAGAGAAACCAGCTGCTGGGATTGTAAGTTTAAGATGCAGAGTCAAACTAAGGCTGACTTCCCAGAAGGTCTTAGGGTTTCAATCCCTTTTTACCAATTTTCAAGTGACCCACACAAATTAAATGTATGTTGCTTACAAAATAAATAATGGATGAGACACCAGAGTTTATCAATACATTAGAAGCAAGAGGAAGACCAAGGACAGGATAGGCCCACTGCTCAGTGAGGAGGGGGAAACAGTAACGGGAGACTTGGAAATGGCAGAAATGTTTAATGACTTCTTTGTTTCGGTCTTCACTGAGAAGTCTGAAGGAATGTCTAATATAGTGAATGCTTACGGGAAGAGGGTAGGTTTAGAAGATAAAATAAAAAAAGAGCAAGTAAAAAATCACTTAGAAAAGTTAGATGCCTGCAAGTCACCAGGGCCTGATGAAATGCATCCTAGAATACTCAAGGAGTTAATAGAGGAGGTATCTGAGCCTCTAGCTATTATCTTTGGGAAATCATGGGAGACGGGGGAGATTCCAGAAGACTGGAAGGAGGCAAATATAGTGCCCATCTATAAAAAGGGAAATAAAAAAACCCAGGAAACTACAGACCAGTTAGTTTAACTTCTGTGCCAGGGAAGATAATGGAGCAGATAATTAAAGAAATCATCTGCAAACACTTGGAAGGTGGTAAGGTGATAGGGAATAGCCAGCATGGATTTGTAAAGAACAAATCGTGTCAAACTAATCTGATAGCATTCTTTGATAGGATAACGAGCCTTGTGGATAAGGGAGAAGCGGTGGATGTGATATACCTAGACTTTAGTAAGGCATTTGATACGGTCTCACATGATATTCTTATAGATAAACTAGGAAAGTACAATTTAGATGGGGCTACTATAAGGTGGGTGCATAACTGGCTGGATAACCGTACTCAGAGAGTAGTTGTTAATGGCTCCCAATCCTGCTGGAAAGGTATAACAAGTGGGGTTCCGCAGGGGTCTGTTTTGGGACCGGCTCTGTTCAATATCTTCATCAATGATTTAGATGTTGGCATAGAAAGTATGCTTATTAAGTTTGCGGATGATACCAAACTGGGAGGGATTGCAACTGCTTTGGAGGACAGGGTCAAAATTCAAAATGATCTGGACAAATTGGAGAAATGGTCTGAGGTAAACAGGATGAAGTTCAATAAAGATAAATGCAAAGTGCTCCACTTAGGAAGGAACAATCAGTTTCACACATACAGAATGGGAGGAGACTGTCTAGGAAGGAGTATGGCAGAAAGAGATCTAGGGGTCATAGTGGACCACAAGCTTAATATGAGTCAACAGTGTGATACTGTTGCAAAAAAAGCAAACGTGATTCTGGGATGCATTAACAGGTGTGTTGTAAACAAGACACGAGAAGTCATTCTTCCGCTTTACTCTGCGCTGGTTAGGCCTCAACTGGAGTATTGTGTCCAGTTCTGGGCACCGCATTTCAAGAAAGATGTGGAGAAACTGGAGAGGGTCCAGAGAAGAGCAACGAGAATGATTAAAGGTCTTGAGAACATGTCCTATGAAGGAAGGCTGAAGGAATTGGGTTTGTTTAGTTTGGAGAAGAGAAGACTGAGAGGGGACATGATAGCAGTTTTCAGGTATCTAAAAGGGTGTCATCAGGAGGAGGGAGAAAACTTGTTCACCTTAGCCTCCAATGATAGAACAAGAAGCAATGGGCTTAAACTGCAGCAAGGGAGATTTAGGTTGGACATTAGGAAAAAGTTCCTAACTGTCAGGGTAGTCAAACACTGGAATAGATTGCCTAGGGAAGTTGTGGAATCTCCATCTCTGGAGATATTTAAGAGTAGGTTAGGTAAATGTCTATTCGGGATGGTCTAGACAGTATTTGGTCCTGCCATGAGGGCAGGGGACTGGACTCGATGACCTCTCGAGGTCCCTTCCAGTCCTAGAGTCTATGAGTCTATGAGTTAAGGCTGCATTGAGATTTGCAGTTAACACAGGGGTAAAATCTATTTCTCGCTTTAACGGTTGGAAATTAGTTTCTAGCTTTGGCACCCTAAATCTGCAGAGAACTATTCAGCTTTCCATATTTCTTCATAAAACTAGTTTTGCAGAGGAAACATTTTAGAAGGCATCTTTTTTTTTCCCCTATCAAGCCCATGTGTAGGATTTTTGTTTTCCCTCTTGTTAAATGACTTGAGTCCCTTTAAACTCTTCACATCTCTCAGAACTTCCGAGTAACTGAGATCTTTTCCTTGGACGCCAAGAAAAGCCTGCAGAACTCTATTTGCTGATACTACAAGGCACAACTACCTCTTGTACTAAAACTTCAATTCCCCAATCTGACAAAATGGGCTTAAACTCTCTCCCACACCAGCCCCTTTTACTCCAGGACTGCCAGGTGTTGGGCATCTCATGTGACACCCATGGATGTAAAAATCCTGTCGCTCTTGCCCTCATACCTTCTTGTGGTATCTGGCTACAGCTTTATATAGTTTGCAGGCATTCACCTGCAACTGCATCTTCTGGCCACCTGAAGGCACTTAAGTAGCTTCTTTGCCTTATCACAGCTTGGAAAGCCATCTGAGAGGAAGCAGTGGGTGGCAGCATGAGAACAAGATGAGGGGCCTCATATTGGCCTCAGGCTCCATCCCCAATGAACTGTACCAGGCTTCCTCAAGCAAACACCTTTCCATACGGCCAGACACTTTAGTTTTCTCCCAGGCATACTCAGCCAACATCCCCAGCACTGCAGTGCCGAGAGCCTTGGTACCCACCTACATGAGCCTCAAGCAAGTAGCAAACACTCACCCTCTAGATACCCCTGAAAACACATCTGGGTACTCCACCAAACAGCCCCCACTTCTGTTCAGATTCCTACAACCATCCTGTTACTTCTCAGGTCATCCACCCAACAAACACATGCCCAGGAACCTTAGGATATGCTCACCTACTCTAGGCACAGCTGCCAAATTTGACAAAGCTCCGTGTCCAAACCCTGCCACTGCTTGGGCAGAATTACACATAGCTGCAAAGTTTCATACAGCTCTATGCTAGCCTCTGTGAGTAACAGGTCAAGAAAGGGTAGAACAGCTGAAATCCCACTTGTGTATCAGAGACCTGGAGCTTGCTTCTCTATACTGGTTAAGTCTCAGCTGGAGTAGTGTATCCAATTTTGGTCACCAATGTATAGAAAGGATGTGGAAAAACTGGAAAAGGTCCAAAAGTGAGTGACAATGATGATCAAAGGGATGGAATGGAAGCCATGTGAGCAAAGGCTGAAGGAACTGAGTATGTTTAGTTTGGAAAAGAGGAGATTAAGAGGGGAGGACATGATAGAGGTCTTCAAATACTTAAAAGGCTGCCATAAAAAAGATGGTTAAAAGTTTTTCTCTTGCCACAGAGGACAGGACAAGAGACAATGGGTTCAAACAACATACTCCCTGAGGGATTTCTGTGCCAAAAAAATTAAAAATTCTGCGCACAATATTCTAAAATTCTACGTGTTTTATTTGTCAAAATAACACAATATAATTATGGCAGTTTCAATTATTTTGGCAATTTATTTCAAAATATCTGTCAGCAAGTATGTCAACAAAAAAGATTCTCCCAGGAGTAGAGAGTTAAAGAAACCCCTATGGCAACTGACTTCCAGTTGGCAGGTGCTGGACAGGCTTGTGTAGGCCCCCCCAGCTCAGACACCTGTCCCTGCTTCAAGGCCGGCACAACCCATTAGGTGACCTAGGCGGTTGCCTAGGGCACTAACATTTGGGGGGGCGGCAACTGCGGCGGCTGGATCTTCGGCCGCCCCGTCTTTGGCAGTATTTCGGGGGCAGGACCTTCTGCCGCCTCTGTTGGGGGTGCCATTTTGGGGGCGGGACCTTCTGCCTCCTAAGGCGCCAAAAAAGCTGGCAGTGCTCCTGCCCTGCTCCTCCCCAGAGTCCAGTTGTGGGACCAGACATACGCCTCTCTGCACCCAGAACCCAGTTGCAGGCTCCACTTTGTGCAGCTTTGTCCCGCTGGGGGATATGGTACAGCCCTGCCCTTCCTCACCCTTTGCCAGGTCTGGGTCTCCTGGGCCCACTCCCACCCCTAGGTGGCTGAGGATCGAGCTCTGCAGCCAGAGTGTGCAGAGCCTCATCCACACTAGGCTGGGAGCTCAGCTCGCTGCGAGCTGGAGAGCCAGGCTCTGTAGAGTGAAGGCCCCCTTCCTGAGGCTTACCAGGTGTGAAGGGGAAGGGATAGATGCAATGGAGCCATGGGTAAGGCAAGGGGGCACAGATGCTGGTAATGGGCCTGTGGAGCAGAGCTGAGTTGAGCATTAACATCCCTCACTGATTTCCTTGTCCGATGCTCCCCACTGCTCCTCTGCCCTACTACTGATTCCAGTGACCTGGACTCAGTGGGCAGTCCGTTTTCCTACTCCCATAGGCAATCTTTCCCTTCACTGCCAGCTGGCATTGGCCTGGATGTACTACCCCACTCTGCAGGGATTGTTTGGGTAAATTCATTGTTTCCCCTATGTCTAAAAAGGGGATGATCATACTTTTTCTGTAAAGCAACTTAAGTGCTGTGTAAGAACTACGTGATATTAACATCTCTGCAGTGCTCGGATACTATGGTGACAAGGGCTGTATGAGTATCTGGGTAGATAGGTAGAAACAAAGAAAACAAGACAAGGTAGATGGAACTGTAAATTCCACTGACTTTAATGGGAACTTTGTTTTAAAGTGGCAGGGCCCATTACTATAGTGTAAATTATCCCCTGCTGTATTGGCTGTATTTTACCTTAGTCTTGAGGGACTCTGGCTAAGGGGCTGTTTAATTGCAGTGCAGATATTTTAGCTTGAGCTGCAGCCCAGATTCTGGAACCCTCTCACCTTGTACTGTCCTAGAGCCCAGGCTCCAGCCCAAGCCTGAACGTCTAAATCACAACTAAACAGCCCCTGAGCCCGAGTCAGCTGGCATGGGCCAGCCACAGTGTTTTAATTGCAGCGTAGACTGACCCTTGGCTATAAATTTCCTCTCTCATCAACTTCCTTGCTGTTCCAGATTAAATTACTTATTGCTAACATGAATCTGATTACAGTTAAACACAGGCAATCTGAGGCAAACTCCTACCATTGTCTAGAAACTGCACACTTGTCCTGTAATTTACTTTTCCTTTTTACTCCAGATTTGGCACTAAGCAGAATGTTGTACAAAAAAAAGTTGCAGCTTTTTGTACTTTTAATCTAAAATACACCACATAACCGCCATGCATTAGTTAGAATAGTAATAACAAGATTTTAGGCAATGTAATCCTCTGCAGAAATTATATGCAGAATATAATTTATACTATAAAATGAACAATTTGTCTCTAATTTGCTCAGTTCTGAGATGTTTTGTTTCATTTGGCTTTGTTTGAAAGACTTTATTGGTAATTACCTGTTTTTTAGTACTGGACATTATTAGTAACATTTTGAAAGTGTGTGTGTATATAACACATTTTACACTTACAATGGTAAAATGATTTTTCTCTCATGAGCAGGGTGACCAGATGTCCTGATTTTATAGGGACAGTCCCAATTTTTGGGTCTTTTTCTTAAATAGGCGCCTATTACCCCCCCCCACCCCCATCCCGATTTTTCACGTTTGCTGTCTGGTCACTCTAATCACGAGAGAAGCCTTCATACTGTTAGGGTAGGGCCAGTACTTAACTATTTCCAGGGCTGAGCTCCTGCTAGATGATACTGCAATAGAAATAAATTATGATAATAGTGGAAAACCAAAAATAATAGTTAAATTTTGGAGGTAAACATGTTCTTCTGCTTTAGCTGTATAAATCTGCCTCCAACACACATGAAAAGTGGTGGAGTCATTGCTCTTCAGTAGGAAACTCTCTGGCTCTATAAGGTGGCATCTCTTTCTGTACTAAATATTTGTTTCTTGTTTAAGACTTGGAGAGACTGTTTACTGCTGTGCTGTGGTGTGTGCTATGCCTCCTCTGTCATCAGTAAAGGTGGATAAAGAATTCAGTGTTCATTGGGTCTCTTTTCATTTCCCCTTTCATTTTTCACTTTCAAAACATAAACAAAAAAATCCCATATCCTACTTCCATCCTAAGTTAATACTGGTTGCATCACCTCATTTGGAAAGGCAAAGATAATAGATGAGAGGCAGGAAGGGATGGATGGAAGTTGCAAGCTCTGCCATAAACTGTGATGTGGCAAGCGTGAGGAGAGAGTCTGGTATCAGAGATCGGATGCACAACTTCGAAGCCTCCCACCACATGCATGCCCACGCTACAAAACTACGGGAATATGTTACCTGAAGTAAAAGCCAAGCCAGTAATATAAAGATATTGTAAGTGATGACAGGAGAGATTGAAGGGCACAGCAGTAGCCCATCTTGTACACATACTTAACATTGCCTGTCATATGCATTGGAACTAATTAATTTTAAACATACCCCTACAATGTACATAGTGAAACTGCAAGGTTTAAATTATGCACAAGATCTTGTCCTAATGGCAAATATTTAATGCCATCCATCCCCAAAGAAACCAGATATGGGACCTAATTAAAAACAGAAACTTGAAGCAAATTCTGCTCATATCCTGCATTGCTGAGCTCTATTAAATGTTCTGCCCCCTTCTACATGTGGAACAACCATCCTGAACCAAGAATACAAAATGTTTGCAGAAGGGGCTGTCATGTACTATATTTGTGTGCATCACCTAGCATAATGTAGCTCCTGTCTTGGCTTGGGATGCTAGGGGCTATTATGGTACAAATAATAATTAATTTGTGCAGTGCCATAAATGCGGATGACACAGAGCAGAAGAATAAGAGGTGATCCCTACCCAAAAAGTTATAATCTAAATTAAATTAGAGTTGCTTGCCTGATGAATTTATTTGTTGTTTATAGCTCTTTTCTGTTATCTGTGTCTATTATGAATTTGTTTCTTGCCACGGGGTGAGGATGAGAGAGAGTGAGTCTCACTTGACAGATGTTCTCACTGCTTAATGTACTGCTGGAAGGCCATGTATACTATAGGGATAAGGATGATTACAAGAACCCATATAGAATAGAATTGTGCGTACAAATGGCCTGTGGATTGCTTATCAAGTGTGTGCTGCAGCTAATCATTTGAATGTTATGATTTCTGTAATTAGACACCTAAGTTGAAGGATAGAGCTAGCTGAAAATGTTTTCCTTTGGAAAATGCTGATTTGATATCATTGGAATGTTCCCCAGAAACGTGTCAATTCTGTCAACTTTGATGGAAACAACGCAGGTAGGCAAGCCAGAGCAGGACTGCCAGTCCATCTGGCTCTTTATGGTTGCCAGGCTTCTCAGCCCCCCACTGCCAAGTAGCCTGAAGGATACCTGACTACCAGGCCAGCAGGCTGGGGATTTGGCTTGGCAGCTTGGAAATATTTTTTAAAAATTATGTTTTGGTTCTTTCTGTAGAGAATTTTTTTTGGAAAATGTCCATTCTGTGGAAAAAATTCTGACTTTTTGTTCCAATTTGGAACAAAAAACTTCTGGAAATGCAGAATTTTCCACAGGATAGACATTTCAGTTCTTGCACTGCTCTATTGCAGGGTAATGCCTAAGCTCTCTGATTGATTGTAGGATCTGGCTAAGATAGATAAACTGCTTCTGCCTGAAATGATTTTCATTTCAAATGGAATTTCTTTCAAACTAAATTTATAGTGAAAGGCCTGAATTATTTTTTTCTGCAAATGTGTGAATAAAACTTTAGCACATTGCATGGGGCTAAATCTAACTCTTTTATTTTCATCAAAGGGTCCTCACAAGCATTAGGTATCACTTCGGTCTTTTGAGGCGTCTTTTGAGGGGTTTAAGGAAGAATGAAGTGCATAGGTCTTGTGCTGATCTTCTACACAGGAGTATATTTTTCCCAGTGCTAAAACAAATTTGAGTGATGATAAATGTTTCGGAGGCAGAAGGGAAGACAACAAGAGCAACAGCAAAAAAAAAACTTGTGTCAAGAGTTGCTTTGATAGGTTATGGACATGATTTGATTGGAACTATGAGTTAGAGCAGAATTTGTAATAAAGACGCAGTGCAAAATGAAAATGAGGAGTCCTTGTGGCATCTTAGAGACTAACAAATTTATTTGGGCCTAAGCTTTCATGGGCTAGAGCCCACTTCATCAGATGTATGAAGTAAAAAATACAGGGGCAGGTATAAATACATGAAAGGATGGGGGTGCTTTACCAAGTGTTAGGTCAGTTTAACAAGATAAATCAATTAACAGCAGGATACCAAGGGAGGAAAAACAACTTTTGAACTGGTAAGAGGGTGACCCATTACGGACAGTTGACAAGAAGGTGTGAGTAACAGTAAGGAGAAATTAGTATTGGGGAAATTAAGTTTAGGTTTTGTTCAGTTGTTTAGGTTCTAGACCAAGAAAGCTTATGCCCAAATAAATTTGTTAGTATCTAAGGTGCCACAAGGATTCCACATATTTTTTTTTTTTGCTGATACAGACTAACACGACTACCACTGAAACAGTGCAAAATAAGTCTCTGGACTTTCAGCTACTTATCCAAAACTGATTTCTGTAGTGCTTCAAATTCAACAATGTTAATGCTGACCTTAATATATGGGAACATCAGGAGAAGGAAAACTTGCCCTACAGTTGGAGTGTGAGGGCACCATGAATGAATAAATATGATTGTAGGCTCCTGGGGATGGGGCAGGGGGGAAGTCTTCGTTCTCTGTGTGATATGCATTATATGTCTGGGGCACAAGTTACAAAGGTATACTAATAATGATATGAATTTAGATGCCAAAATGTCACCATTATATATAATTTTTAAAATGTATGCTATACCTTTTCTTATGAGAAACTGATGACATTGAAGACTGCTGTGATTCTGACTGCAATATATGAGCAAATGGGACTATAGTACATGTCACACTCTGAGGAGCAGAGACCCTGCTCACTACTAGCGTGCCTTTGGTCACTGAGGGTATGTCTACACTTCAGTTAAACACCCATGGCTGTCAACTGACTCAGGCTCATGGGGCTCGGGCTGCAGGACTGTCGGGCTGCAGGACTGTCAGGCTGCAGCGTGGAGTTCAGGCTTGGGGACGCTACCCTCTTGTGGGATCCCACAGCTCTGGCTCCAGTGTAAGCCCGATCATCTTCGCTGCAATTTTACAGCCCTGTAGCTTGGACATGACACGTTCAAAGTCAGCAGACATGGGCCAACTGTGGGTGTTTAATTGCTGTGCAGACATATCCTGTCTGTCTGGAAAGGCAGAACAGTTGGAGGCTGTATGCTGGGAGAGCACAGCTGTTAACCCATAGGGAACTGAGTATGTTACGGCCCCACCTAATGACTTCTTGCTTTTACCTTTGGAGGGCCTTGGTGTTGCACCCAAGATCATGGCTGTCACACAATGATCCTGTTCCCGGTGTGGTGCAGCCGCTTCCTCAGCAGTTCAGAGATGTATTCCAGTGGAGTTGTCCAAAATTCCTCCTGGGGATTCCACTGCTTTTTTTTTTATCTCCTGCTCCTTGAAACCCCGGGGGAACCAAAAGCCCAGTTTTGCTCCTCTGTGTGTTATATCCACATATATTTTATATGTCAAGTATCAGAGAGGTAGCCTTGTTAGTCTGGATCTGTAAAAGCAGCAAAGAGTCCCATGGCACCTTATAGACTAACAGACGTTTTGGAGCATGAGCTTTCATGGGTGAATACCCACTTCTTCAGATGCATGTAGTGGAAATTTCCAGGGGCAGGTGTATATATATGCAAGCAAGAAGCAAGCTAGAGATAACGAGGTTAGTTCAATCAGGGAGGATGAGGCCCTCTTCTAGCAGCTGAGTTGTGAAAACCAAGGGAGGAGAAACTGATTCCGTAGTTGGCAAGCCATTCACAGTCTTTGTTTAATCCTGAGCTGATGGTGTCAAATTTGCAGATGAACTGAAGCTCAGCAGTTTCTCTTTGAAGTCTGGTGCTGAAGATTTTTTGCTTCAGGATGGCCAGCTTAAGATCTGCTATTGTGTGGCCAGGAAGGTTGAAGTGTTCTCCTACCAGGTTTTTGTATATTGCCATTCCTAATATCTGATTTGTGTCCATTTATCCTTTTCCGTAGAAACTGTCCAGTTTGGCCGATGTACATAACAGAGGGGCATTGCTGGCATATGATGGCATATATTACATTGGTGGACGTGCAGGTGAATGAACCGGTGATGGTGTGGCTGATCTGGTTAGGTCCTGTGATGGTGTCGCTGGTGTAGATATGTGGGCAGAGTTGGCATCGAGGTTTGTTGCATGGATTGGTTCCTGAGTTAGAGTTACTATGGTGCAGTGCGCAGTTACTGGTGAGAATATGCTTCAGGTTGGCAGGTTGTCTGTGGGCGAGGACTGACCTGCCACCCAACGCCTGTGAAAGTGTGAGATCATTGTCCAGGATGGGTTGTAGATCCCTGATGATGCGTTGGAGGAGTTTTAGCTGGGGACTGTATGTGATGGCCAGTGGAGTCCTGTTGGTTTCTTTCTTGGGTTTGTCTTGCAGTAGGAGGCTTCTGTGTACACGTCTGGCTCTGTTGATCTATTTCCTTATTTCCTCATGTGGATATTGTAGTTTTGAGAATGCTTGGTGGAGATTTTGTAGGTGTTGGTCTCTATCTGAGGAGTTAGAGCAGATGCGGTTGTACCTCAGTGCTTGGCTGTAGACAATGGATTGTGTGGTGTGTCCAGGATGGAAGCTGGAGGCATGAAGGTAAGCATAGTGGTCGGTAGATTTTCAATATAGAGTGGTGTTAATGTGACCATCACTTATTTGCACCGTGGTGTCTAAGAAGTGGACTTCCTGTGTAGATTGGTCCAGGCTGAGGCTGATGGTGGGGTGGCAGCTGTTGAAATCGTGGTGGAATTTTTCCAGAGTCTCCTTCCCATGGGTCCAGATGATGAAGATGTCATCAATGTAGCGTAGATAGAGAAGGGGCATGAGTGGACGAGAGCTGAGGAAGCCTTGTTCCAGGTCAGCCAACAACCGCATCTGCTCTAACCCCTCAGACAAAGATATATTTTATATGGATATTTGAACACATATTTCTGCTATTTTAGCTGGTCCAGTTTTAGACGCCATAGTTTGAGTAGGATTTCTAAATAGGCTATTGTTGTAGGAGGCCTATGGGTAATCCTTTATATTATGCGCTGTGCAGCTTTTTCTGTTCTTGTTTTGTTGGATCTGATTGTACCTAATTTACCTAGATTTCAGTAAGGCGTTCGACACGGTTCCGCACGGGGAACTGTTAGTCAAATTGGAAAAGATGGGAATGAATATGAAAGTTGTAAGTTGGATAAGGAACTGGTTAAAGGGGAGACTCCAGAGGGTCGTATTGAAAGGTGAATTGTCAGGCTGGAAGGAGGTCACTAGTGGAGTCCCTCAAGGATCGGTTTTGGGACCGATCTTATTTAACCTTTTTATTACTGACCATGGCACATAGAGTGGGAATGTGCTAATAAAGTTTGCGGATGACACGAAGCTGGGGGGGTATTGCTAACACGGAGAAGGACAGGGATACTATTCAGGAAGATCTGTACCACCTTGTAAACTGGAGTAATAGAAATAGGATGAAATACAATAGTGAAAAGTGCAAGGTTATGCATTTAGGAATTAATAATAAGAATTTTGGATATATGTTGGGGGCGCATCAGTTGGAAGCGACGGAGGAGGAGAAGGACCTTGGGGTACTGGTTGATAGCAGGATGACTATGAGTCGCCAATGTGATACGGCTGTTAAAAAAGCAAATGCGATTTTGGGATGCATCAGGCGGGGTATTTCCTGGAAGGATAAGGAAGTGTTAGTACCGTTATACAAGGCATTGGTGAGACCCCATCTGGAATACTGTGTGCAGTTCTGGTGTCCCATGTTCAAGAAGGATGAATTCAAACTGGAACAGGTTCAGAGACGGGCTACAAGGATGATCCGAGGAATGGAAAAACTGCCTTATGAAAGGAGACTCAAAGAGCTTGGCTTGTTTAGCCTGGCCAAAAGAAGGCTGCGGGGGGATATGCTTGCTCTATATAAATATATCGGGGGGTTAACGTTAGGGAGGGAGAGGAATTATTTAAGTTTAGTACTAATGTAGGCACGGGGACGAATGGGTATAAACTGGATATTAGGAAGTTTAGACTTGAAATTAGACGAAGGTTTCTAACCATTAGGGGAGTGAAGTTCTGGAACAGCCTTCCGAGGGAAGTAGTGGGGGCAAAAGACTTTCCTGGCTTTAAGACAAAGCTTGATAAGTATATGGAGGGGATGTTATGATAGGATTGTTAATTTGGGCAATTGATCTTGGATTACCCCAGATAGGTCTGCTCAATGGTCTGCGGGGAGATGTTGGATAGAATGGGAACTGAGTTACTGCAGAGAATTCCTTCTTGGGTGCTGGCTGGTGACTCTTGCCCACATGCTCAGGGTTTAGCTGATCGCCATATTTGGGGTCGGGAAGGAATTTTCCTCCAGGGCGGATTGGCAGGGGCCCTGGAGGTTTTTCGCCTTCCCCTGCAGCGTGGGGCACGGGTCACTTGCTGGTGGTTTCTCTGCAGCTTGAGGTCTTCAAACCAATTTTGAGGATTTCAATAACTCTGTCCTGGGTTAGGGGTTGTTATAAAATTGGATGGGTGGGGTTCTGTGGCCTGCCTTGTGCAGGAGGTCAGACTAGATGATCAGATTGGTCCCTTCTGACCTATGAGTCTATGAGTAGCCTGTCAGTCACAAGTGTTCCATCTGTGACTTGTCGGCTGGCTTGATTCTTTTATTAAAACCAGTTTTCTCTTCTCTTCCCAATGACTAAATCTGAAGCTATATTGCACAGTCTCATGAAGAATTTTACAAAAATTATCAGCTTTTTTTTTTAATAAATTTCTATAATCCAATACCAGAAGAGGAATGTAAACAAACTTAATGTCAGGAGTCAGACACTAGAATTTTTCTTGCATTCAACTCACTAAATGTACGAGGGAGAAAGCAAAGAATTTGAGTGTCACTGATGTTGATGGGACATCTATCTGTACCTGTTTTAGAGAGACTGCTTGAAAACCAACTCAGCTGTAGAGAAATAGCTCATGAAGGATATTGATATCTGAATATTGGGTTCAGTATTCCTCCCTCTGAAGTTCATGGCAAAATATCATCAACTTCAATGAGAGCAGGATTGTAAATGTGTAAAGATTCAAACTGATCTGAAAGTAAGCTTGTTGTTTGATTTCCCTCTCCCTCCCCTCCCATCTCCCCGCCCCCCCAACCACAAGTCACCAAATACTGTGGGTATTACAGTGATGAAGGCCACAGATGTATCTGAATGTAGGTCTTACTACAAGGTGCTGTTCCTAGGGGATGAGTGTGTCTGGTATGTCTTGTTCTCCACCCCCCAAGTTGTCTCCTGTGGGTAAGCCACATGTCCTGGGGTCTCCTGTTTGCATGGAGATGCTCCCAGTGTTGGCCCTTTCTTTAAGGAGGTGGCTGGGTCTCACTCCAGTCTCATCCTTAGTGGTTGACCACTAGAGCATCTTCTCCCAAAATTATACCTTAGGAGGCACTGCTGGATTTATAAAATATTTGTGGATAAAATCTCTCTTCCTGTCCCACAATGAGTGCTTTAGGATTTGATCATTCTGTTGGGCACTCTGCAGCAGCAGTAATATGCAACCCCTTCCCCCTGGAGTGCCCTGGTATTTTAAAAGCAGACAGAGTAGTTGACCCAGTGGAGCACTTACTTTGTGTAGTTGCATGGTAATGGTCTGCACCTGACAGAGTCCAACAGTAGACAACAAGGAGTCTGGTGGCACCTTAAAGACTAACATTTATTTGGGCATAAGTTTTCGTGGGTAAAATATTCACTCCATACATCTGAAGAAGTGAGGTTTTTTACTCATGAAAGCTTATGCTCAAATAAATCTGTTGGTCTTTAAGGTGCCACCAGACTTCTTCTTGTTTTTGTGGATACAAACTAAGACAACTACCCCCTGATACTCAACAGTAGACAGCAGACAAAGCTGCTCTGAGAGAGTAACACAGCAGAAAGGGTGGGGCGGGAATGTGCAAGGCCTAAAACTTTTTAGATTAGTATCCATATTTTTGGATCCATCCTCTAGCCCTTCTTTCATTCTTAATGATTACCTGTTCTGTTCATTCCCTCTAGGGCTCCTGGCATTGGCCACTGTTAGAAGGCAGGGCAAGATAGACCTTTGGTCTGACCCAGTATGGTCGTTCTTATGTTCTTCCGAGTACAGTACTTGATCACATCAAATTCACTGGGATGGTCAACAAAACTATACCCATATTTGAAATGTTCAGTTTGGCAACTGCCATCTGTAAGATAAAAGCAATCTGCAGCCTACTGTGGACATTTTTTTAAACTAAATATCACATAGTTGAAATCCCAGAGTGCCCCACATAAACAAAATGAGGAGAAAAGAGAGGAAAACACACAGATATGTAAATCCATTCTTTGAGTACAGGGCCCTAGGTGTCCAATCCACCATGTAGCCTTGTATACAAGCTGCTTAAGTGAAGTGCTCCAGGAACTTTCCAGGGGTTCTGTTGCTAAGGAAACCTTTTCTTTTAACTGAATGTGCTGGGAATAGGCAGCTTTATATAGCCTGTCTCATAGGCAGCTTTGGCAGCTAAAGGGGAACAGAAACCCCTAAGAAGCCATTTTGAAGTTTTACATATCTGTGTTTTTCTCTAACACACACAAACAATAAGGAAGAAAATCCAAAGCCTATTTTAAAGCAGCATTATGGTAGGGAATATTCGTGGGTAGAGATGAGGGAATTCGGTATCGAGGTTGCAAAGCTAACCAGTCAAATCTGGAAATGCAAAAATTAGCACCTCTGTGTCAGAGACAAGCAATGTTAAGGCAACTGGATGTGGGCTACCCTGCCCCACCCGCATAGGCATTAGTCTGTCAGTATGTCTACTCAGCATTTTGAACTGAATGGGAATAAGCCTCCCAACCCGGGTTGACAGACTTGGGTTAGCAGGGCTCATGCTACTTCAAAGCACTGCCTATACAGCTATTTTTAGAGCAGTAGCAACTGGGGCTTTGAAGCCCACCACACTCCTTTTACTTCAGTGCCCTGAGATGCAACTTTGAAGTGCTGTCTATACAGCTATTTTTAGAGCGCTAGCATGAGCCCTGCTAGCCCAAGTCTGTCTATCCTAGATGGGAGGCTCACTCCAAAATGCTGTGTAGACTTACCCCATGAGAACAGCATGGAGGGCTCTTGAGTGGTTCATAGAGCTATCCAGGTATAATCCATGCCAATGTAGTGTGGCTCTTTGTCCCCCGGCTAATGCCTAGACAACTTAGAGAAACTTGAGTCTATTACTGCTTGCTAATGACCATGCTCATTTAGCTCAAATAAGCTCATGCTTTCAGCTCTGGAGGTCCGTTCCTTGTAGATGACTCAGTCGAGGTGTTGTCAAACAGGAACCCTTACACAACCATTTTGCCTGCTGCCTTGCCGTTCAATCCCTATGTGGGACTTAAGTGTTGCAGTGGGTCTTGTGTTGGCCTTCCATGCCATGGGTGAATTTCCCCCTGAGGATGTAGGTTGGGTATTGCACAGGGAAGGAGGCATGGGTATGTAGATAATGACACAGGAATCCTGTGACGTCCTGCCTTACTGTAGGCCAATATTCTGTTTGCAGTTGTCAACAGAGTAAATCCAGGGTAACTTCATAGCCCAAACTGACACATCTGTTACAGAGAGCAAAACTTGATCCCAGTCTGGATGTTGTACAATGAATGAGTCCATTGGGAAGTACAACATGGATTTTTTTCCCTCTCTTCCTGTCCACTTGACGGATCTCGTGATGGTGGTTAAGCTCCTGGTCAGTCTTCTGGATTTTATTCTTCTACCCTGATCTACTTGACTGAGTCCTTTGTTTCTACGGTTAAACACTTAGCCCTGTACTTTGTGAGCTGCATTATCCTGGAAGACTGTAGCTGTCTTTCTGGGTTATGAATGGAAAGGGGCTGCTGATGCAGCCAAGTCCCACCTTAGTGATGGCCTCCAACATTAGTACTAAAGCTTCCCAATGTCTTAATAGATCAGGAGAGATTCAGGCCTTTCTTCCATAGCTCAGGGCTGACTTGCACCACAACAACTCTCTAGCATATCAGGTGTTCTCCTTTGCCTCACTTGTATTCATAGTTTTATTGTAAAGTGCAGCACAGAACTGGAAATGTCCCAAACTGACTATACCCAGTATCCTTAGGTTTTCTCCAAATCAGATACTTCATTTCATCCTCCTACTGTGCACTTAAACTGCCTACTTTTATAGAGTTCCATTGTTATCTTCTTTTATCTCCTGTCATAGCCAGGGTTAGTAGCCCAGACTGAGCTACCAATGGTGCTAAGCCAAAAAACATCCAGAGGTCTCTAGTTCAGTGTGGCTACAGCAGACGTAGATGAAAGCAGTGTGGATATTTATGAGATTACTTATTTATTTACTAGCTCAGAACTGCAATGACTATTCCTGCTCCTGACTGTTGTTATCCATCATCTCATCCATTGCCTTAGGCAGAGATGCTTCAAGCTTGCTACTAATTTTAGAGTGTGTTCAGTTTTGTCTCTAGTATGGTATCATTACTTGTTTCATTAATTCATTGTGACCAAAAGGTAACAATCACAAGAAGCTGAAGTTTGTTTTCTGCTGTGGGTGGCATCTTGCAATGCTTGAAGTGTCAGCTAACAATTCATTTTTCAGTTATCGCATTCATAATTACACCTGGCTGCAAAAACATAGGACTCAGCATTTTCTCCTAGTTTGCATTTACTATTCTGTAACTTTCTGAGTGGCTTTAAAACTTGCTGCTTTTGGTTGGATCACATAATCTTTCCTTTCTGTGACGAATGTCCTCTGATGCTTTGCAAACTGGTATCTATGTTAGCATCCTATGATATTCTTTTAATAAATGTTATAGACTCATAGACTCATAGACTCTAGGACTGGAAGGGACCTCAAGAGGTCATCGAGTCCAGTCCCCTGCCCTCATGGCAGGACCAAATACTGTCTAGACCATCCCTGATAGACATTTATCTAACCTACTCTTAAATATCTCCAGCGATGGAGATTCTACAACTTCCCTAGGCAATCTATTCCAGTGTTTAACTACCCTGACAGTTAGGAACTTTTTCCTAATGTCCAATCTAAATCTCCCTTGCTGCAGTTAAGTCCATTGCTTCTTGTTCTACCATTGGAGGCCAAGGTGAACAAGTTTTCTCCCTCCTCCTGATGACACCCTTTTAGATACCTGAAAACTGCTATCAGGTCCCCTCTCAGTCTTCTCTTTTCCAAACTAAACAAACCCAATTCCTTCAGCCTTCCTTCATAGGTCATGTTCTCAAGACCTTTAATCATTCTTGTTGCTCTTCTCTGGACCCTCTCCAATTTCTCCACATCTTTCTTGAAATGCGGTGCCCAGAACTGGACACAATACTCCAGTTGAGGCCTAACCAGCGCAGAGTAAAGCGGAAGAATGACTTCTCGTGTCCTGTTTACAGCACACCTGTTAATGCATCCCAGAATCATGTTTGCTTTTTTTGCAACAGTATCACACTGTTGACTCATATTAAGCTTGTGGTCCACTATGACCCCTAGATCTCTTTCTGCCATACTCCTTCCTAGACAGTCTCTTCCCATTCTGTATGTGTGAAACTGATTGTTCCTTCCTAAGTGGAGCACTTTGCATTTATCTTTATTGAACTTCATCCTGTTTACCTCAGACCATTTCTCCAATTTGTCCAGATCATTTTGAATTTTGACCCTGTCCTCCAGAGCAGTTGCAATCCCTCCCAGTTTGGTATCGTCCGCAAACCTAATAAGCGTACTTTCTATGCCAACATCTAAATCGTTGATGAAGATATTGAACAGAACCGGTCCCAAAACAGACCCCTGCGGAACCCCACTTGTTATACCTTTCCAGCAGGATTGGGAGCCATTAACAACTACTCTCTGAGTACGGTTATCCAGCCAGTTATGCACCCACCTTATAGTAGCCCCATCTAAATTGTACTTTCCTAGCTTATCTATAAGAATATCATGCGAGACTGTATCAAATGCCTTACTAAAGTCTAGGTATATCACATCCACCGCTTCTCCCTTATCCACAAGGCTCGTTATCCTATCAAAGAACGCTATCAGATTAGTTTGACATGATTTGTTCTTTACAAATCCATGCTGGCTATTCCCTATCACCTTACCACCTTCCAAGTGTTTGCAGATGATTTCTTTGATTACCTGCTCCATTATCTTCCCTGGCACAGAAGTTAAACTAACTGGTCTGTAGTTTCCTGGGTTGTTTTTATTTCCCTTTTTATAGATGGGCACTATATTTGCCCCCTTCCAGTCTTCTGGAATCTCCCCCGTCTCCCATGATTTCCCAAAGATAATAGCTAGAGGCTCAGATACCTCCTCTATTAACTCCTTGAGTATTCTAGGATGCATTTCATCAGGCCCTGGTGACTTGCAGGCATCTAACTTTTCTAAGTGATTTTTTACTTGCTCTTTCCTCATTTTTTCTCTTCTAAACCTACCCTCTTCCCGTAAGCATTCACTATACTAGACATTCCTTCAGACTTCTCAGTGAAGACCGAAACAAAGAAGTCATTAAGCATCTCTGCCATTTCCAAGTCTCCCGTTACTGTTACCCCCTCCTCATTGAGCAGTGGGCCTACCCTGTCCTTAGTCTTCCTCTTGCTTCTAATGTATTGATAAAAAGTCTTCTTGTTTCCCTTTATTCCCATAGCTAGTTTGAGTTCATTTTGTGCCTTTGCTTTTCTAATCTTGCCTCTGCATTCCTGTGTTATTTGCCTATATTCATCCTTCGTGATCTCACCTAGTTTCCATTTTTTATATGACGCCTTTTTATTTTGTAGGTCACGCAAGATCTCAAGGGTAAGCCAACGTGGTCTTTTGCCACATTTTCTATCTTTCCTAACCATCGGAATAACTTGCTTTTGGGCCCTTAATAGCGTCCCTTTGAAAAACTGCCAACTTTCCTCAGTTGTTTTTCCCCTCAGTCTTAATTCCCATGGGACCTTGCCTATCAGCTCTCTGAGCTTACCAAAATCCGCCTTCCTGAAATCCATTGTCTCTATTCTGCTGTACTCCTTTCTACCCTTCCTTAGAATTGCAAATTCTATGATTTCATGATCACTTTCACCCAAGCTTCCTTCTACTTTTAAATTCTCAACAAGTTCCTCCCTATTGGTTAAAATCAAGTCTAGAACAGCTTCCCCCCTAGTAGCTTTTTCAACTTTCTGAAATAAAAAGTTGTCTGCAATGCAGTCCAGGAACTTATTGGATAGTCTGTGCCCCGCGGTGTTATTTTCCCAACATATATCTGGATAGTTGAAGTCCCCCATCACCACCAAATCTTGGGCTTTGGATGATTTTGTTAGTTGTTTGAAAAAAGCCTCATCCACCTCTTCCGCCTGATTAGGTGGCCTGTAGTAGAGTCCCAGCACGACATCACCTGTGTTTTTTACCCCTTTTAGCCTAACCCAGAGATTCTCCACCCTTCCGTCTCCTATGTCCATCTCCACCTCAGTCCAAGTGTGTACATTTTTAATATATAAGGCAACACCTCCTCCCTTTTTCCCCTGTCTATCCTTCCTGAGCAAACTATACCCATCCACACCAACATTCCAGTCGTGTGTATTATCCCACCAAGTTTCAGTAATGCCAATAATGTCATAGTTGTATTTATTTATTAGCACTTCCAGTTCTTCCTGCTTATTACCCATACTTCTTGCATTTGTATAAAGGCATCTAAGATACTGGTTTGATCTTGCCTCCCAGCTTTGCCCTGACCCTCCTTCCTCTCTGCTATTATAGCCCGTGCTCCCTCCTGTTTCCAACCCATCTCCCAGGTCTTGTTCCCCACTTACCTGTGGGCTTTGCTCACCTGTCCCCGTCGAACCTAGTTTAAAGCCCTCCTTACTAGGTTAGCCAGTCTGTGCGCAAATAAGGCCTTTCCCCGCTTCGAAAGGTGAACGCCATCTGTTCCTAGCAGTCCTTCCTCAAATAGCATCCCGTGGTCGAGGAAGCCAAAGCCCTCCTGGCGACACCATCTTCGCAGCCAGGCATTCACCTCCACGATGCATCTGTTTCTGCCCGGACCCCTACCTTCAACAGGAAGAATCGAAGAGAATACCACCTGCGCTCCAAACTCCTTAACCCGTACTCCCAGAGCCCTGTAGTCACTCTTGATCTGCTCAGCATCACACCTCGCAGTATCATTTGTGCCCACATGGATGAGTAGCATGGGGTAGTAGTCAGAAGGCCGGATAATCCTCGACAATGCCTCTGTAACATCTCGGATACGGGCCCCTGGCAGGCAGCATACCTCCCGGGATGAACGGTCAGGGCGACAGATGGGTGTCTCCGTCCCCCTCAGCAGAGAGTCTCCAACCACCACTACCCTACGTTTCTTATCAGTGGTGGCAGCAGACCTCCCAGCCTTAGGGGTATGAGGCTTCACCCCCTTAACTGTTGGGGGTGATTTCTTCTCTCCTGTATCAAGAAGAGCATAATGGTTATCTTTTACCACAACAGGAGGGTTCGCAGCAGCGGTGGAGCACTGCCTGCTGCTAGAAGTAACCAGCTGGCTGTGTCCACCCTGAGCCTCCTCCTCCACTGGTGTGTCAGATACACCCTGAGGCATCTCCTCCTTCACTGGAGTGTCAGTAGTCCTGTCAACTGGGACAGCACCATCAGCTGTCTCCACATGGATACTGTCCAGGAATTGCTCATGGACATAGATGTTCCTCAGCCTGGCCACCTCCTCCTGTAGCTCTCCCACCTGCTGCCTGAGAGATTCCACCAGTAGGCACCTTTCACATTGGATGCCACCCCCAGCCTGGATATCAGTAAGTGGAAATTGCAAATTACAGTCTTTGCAAGCCCACACCAGAATCTGGGTAAAAGCATCCATGCTTTGGTGATCTGTCTGGCTACAGGCGCAGGTGGAGGAGACAGAAGCAGTGCTGGCACAGGTGTTGCGGGTCCTTCCTCCTGGGGAATTTCATTTTATTGTAGGAAGTCCTGGGATGGTGGTTTGGGTCCTGCCCCCAGGAGGAGGTGGGAGGCCCTGTGGGTGTTGCAGAATGAATCTGCCACATGCTTATCCCACTCTCACTCACTCCTGCCATGCAGAGATGGACCCAGTTCCCCACTCTGGGTGGTGTTACCTGGCAAACAGGATTGCAGCACTACTCAGGTTTGGCCCAGCCACATCTCCATCATGATGCAGGGGTGACTGGGCCAAATTTGAGTGAGTGGCATTGTGACCCTGATGCCCAAAGTGGGGAATCAGCCCCATGGGACAGGAGCTGCAACACCCACCACTGTGGAGGAAATTTTTCATATTTGTAGGGGTTTTTGTCTTGTTCTGCATTTGCAAAATAACCAAAACAAAAAAACCCACAGTGCTCTCTCCGCCCCTCTTGTTTTGGTTTTAAAATTCCATACCAGTTTGAAATGTGGAATGAGATGTTAGACTGATTAATCGTACCCAGAGTCTGATGTTCTGGAAGAATTTTACCCCACTGTTACCTGGGTTTGCAGAACCTAAAGCAGTGGTAACTTAACTGTTTCACTCCAGGAGGTGTCAGGAATAAATGAATGGAGGAACAGAAATTTCCATCTGATGAAAGATTAATACAAGTATGTGGGCTTTTATCAAACTATAGTTTATTAGATATTCAGCATACACAGACATAAGCAATAGGTATAGTACATCCCAGATATAGTTACCCATAGTTGAGACAGTTTTGAGTAATCATTGGCCGGACTTCCAGGGGCCTTCTTTCTGTCCAGCTGATGGAGAGTTTAGATGTAAGCTCCTTTTCCAAAGAAAAACTCCCTTCGACTGCTCTCAGGTATTTACTTTTACCTAATCTTTTATACCTAACTCTCTAACAAAACACATAAGCCATAGTGACTATTTATGGTTCAGCATAATAACCTCTACTGGGTCACCAGTTCTCCTAATTTCATCAAACTACTGTACTTATCTCAAAACATTTCTAGTATTTATAGCCATAACAACAATATATCAGGGGCACCTAAAATCAAGGTTGCTATCCGTTCAGTCTCTTCTATAACTTTTTTTTCTCCCATCCTCCCATTCTGATTAACAGACTGGGAGTATACAGCTATCTGACCTTGTCTCACAAAACCCTAAGATTATTCCTAGCTATGTGATGTTTGGTTTTCAGCCGGTAGTGACAGAACATACAAAATAGCTGACTGCAGTACTGTCAAGTTCTGGGGTACGCACAGGAATGTCAAATTTTGGAGGGAACCTACCCTTATCTTGCAAATGGAGAGAAGGATGCAGGACTGATCACATTATTTGTGGAGCAGTCAGGGCCGGTGCAAGGATGTTTTGCGCCTTAGGTAAAACTTCCACCTTGCGCCCTCTCCCATCCCCGATCCCCTGCCCTGAGATGCCCCCCCCATGGCAGCTCACCCCCTCCGCCCTGAGGTGCCCCCCCATAGCAGCTCCCCATCTCTGCCCTGAGGCACCCCCCCCCACCCCAGCTTACCTCTACTCCATGCACAAGCACCAATCAGCTTAGGCGTCACAAGCCTGGGAGATGGGAGAAGTGAAGTAGCCACGGTGTGCTCGGGGAGGAGGTGGGGCAGGGATGACCTGGTGCGGGGAGTTCCCCTGCATGCCGCCTCCCCCCCTTACTTGCTGCAGGCGGCCCTCCCCGCGCTGCCCTGCTCCAGCTCCCTCCGCCTAAATGCCGGCGGCGACCAGGGCGGCCGAAGATCCGGCCACCACGATTGCTGCTGAAGAAAATGGCACCCCCACCCCCAAATCCTAGCGCCCCAGGCGACTGCCTAGGTCACCTAAATGGTTGCACCAGCCCTGGAGGCAGTTGTCTTTCACATCAGTGCCATAAGATCAGATACCACAGTATGAAAACCTGAAGAGGAAAAACAAGAACAGCAGTGTGGTGTGGGGATCGGGCATTGGGATGGGAGTCAGGAACCCTGGACCCTTTTGCCATTGGTTTGCTATGGTAATAGTTCTGTGGCTCTAGCCACATTTAGGGTGATGTTGTAGGATCAAATCTTGAAGTCCTTGTGCAGTTTTTACTTACCACTGAGGCAAAATTCTCACAGATTTCAGTAGGAGGCTGAATAGGGCTTAAAAATTTAACCCTCTGTTACTGCAATGTCAGGTTTTTGTTAACGTATTGCATTTCACCCACAGACCTTTATTAAACTAAAATGAATCACTTTTTTTAAGACTCTTCATGAGTTGTTTCTACTTACAGAAGATAAGCCTCTTAAATCAATTCATGACATCACTATAATATACAAATAGGGTTATGTGAGGACCTATGATTTACCCAGATGGGAAAAAGAGTGCAGTTTTACAAGTGAACATAAGATGATCTTCTGTTCTGCAAGACGTTACTGGGCTGAGGTTTGCACTGGGAGGCAGGCATATTGGGCAGCCTGACAAGTTAGGAAATGTGTAAAGAAGAAACTTCATCTAATGGAAGAGATTCACTTTTACTGACTGTACTTTAAAAGGGCCTCTCCCATCCTGATTGCTGGCCGTGTTTTTTCAGAGTGTAATTTCTCAAGGATCCCAAAAGGAATGATGAGTGGTTCTATTTGTTGTCTTACAATACCTGCCCTTCACTCATTTGTGTGTAGCCCTAGAAACAAAGCACATAGGACTGTCATCTGTTCATGTACTGCTGGATGAAAACGGGAAGAGGATGGATTGACAGATGAAAGTTCCAGCAAGAGATGCAAGAACTGGTTTAGAAAATGTAAAAGCATCTCCAAGCCATTGCCAAAGGCCAAGCTGAATCTTTGAAGGACATGAAATATTGAGAATAAAAATTAACTTCCTGCAGTGCCCTCTGCCCTTGCAGGTTCACAGTGGGTACAAAAGGAAAAATATCCAAATACTATGAAAATGGCAGCGGTTGTGTGCATTCCTGGTTGGACTGGAAGCAGTTTTTAGTTTTCTAATGAGAGCTCCAGCCAAATTCCCAAGACTCAGAAGATTCAGATAGTTTGAATAATTTTCAGATATGCAGGCAAACATTGGTGCTTACCTGAATCTTCTGGTTATCTTTAGTTCTAATGTGAACGTACATGATACATTTCTCTTTATTTATTTTCATTTAGAGAACAAAAAAGATGCCTAGCACACCATGAACAATGCAATTAAATCTAGGTAGCAGTAAATGATCAATTTATCAGGAATTCACCTAGCCACCTACAAAGTCTCTTTTCTGCCCCTTCAAGATAAGGGGGAGAACACTTTCACTTCATATTGCTCCCTTGGCAGGACTTTTTTTTCCGGTTATATTTAACATTCCTTAAATATATTTAAATAACGTTCAAAATACTCTGTAAAATATTTATAAAACTGTGTTTCTGCACCATTTATAGAATTACATGATCATGTGATGTGTTTATAAAACTGGCTTTGGCACTGGTTTGAGAGAACCTGCTTCACTCACTCATAACTTCACCACTCGAATAATGCACCCCAAACTAATGCTGATTAAACTCTCATGGTGTGATATAAATCGCGCTGTATGTTTTCATGAATATACACAGTGCCTGCAATTATAATTGGAAGGATTCTAGCCTCTTGAAAGTTTTTAGCAGTTCCTGAAATTGGCAGACAGTTCTGCTGGAACTGGTAGAATCTTTCAGAATGGTTCCAAGTTTTCATCCAGGAGAATGTGTATATAATGATATTTCATGAGAATAATAGTGTACATGTGACAACTTATTTGCTCAAGAAAAGCTTTCCATTACACAATCTCTTAATACTTAATTATACATGATTATATTATTACTTTGCCCTTGCATATCCTATCCCCTTTCATGCAAGCTTCTGGAAGTGATTTCAAGTGAACCGTTATTACCCTTACTTTCCAGACAGGGAAGCTAAGGCGTTTTAGTGGCTTGTGTGAGTTGGAGAAAATCAGTCCCTCAATCTAACCGTTAGATATACTCTCCTTTAACAATGCCTAATGGTGCAGATGTGTTACCTTATGAAAAATTAATACCTTAGTTTTAAAAAAGTATTACTAATGTATAGCTAATGTAGTACTGGGTAGTTGCAGACTACTGGGTTTCTGTACTGATTAATTTTCTTTTTTACTAGTTTACCATGATTTTTCTAAATGCTTCTCTTCACCACAAAACAAATATTTGCATACTGTTGCATTGGCTCTGATTCTCTGGTCAATTACAGCCATTTCCTATGGGTATAATTTCACTGAAATCAATCAATTATTTTCAAATTCCAATTCTAATAGGAGAACCAATTATCTGTATTACTGTTAAAATGCAGTACATTAGTGCCCTTTTTAACCTGTGCCATTTCAAGAATTGAGATAGTAAATTACCATTGAAAATATGTAGGATATCTGATTATTATTAAGCTTTTGTGGCTGATGAGCCATAAGTCATATTATGAAAAATATATTGTCTGGAAATCATGCTACTGAATATTTTATTTTACTGGCAATGTGCTGCAAAAGAATTTAATCTTTAATCAAATATATTATGTAATATGCTCTTGATAGTAATAGATTAAATAGTAGGGATGAGGAAGTGGTGCAATATATGAACTTTCTGGATGCCAGCAGAGGACAATAATTGGTTATTCAGTAAAATCAAATAGAATAGCTCAAATTTTGTATGTTTTCTAAACTGATCCTCTCCCGACCCACCCCCAAAGTACGCCTGCCTAGGAGAAGTTATATCTCAACACAGCATGCAGCACTACTTTTGAGAATCTCCACTCCTCTGAGTACAGGAGAAGACATTATGAAGGACAGAGTGGGTCAAAAAAATGCCTCAATGTTTTTAGCTTTTCCTTAAATGGCTTTTTTTCTGCTTTTACATAGGGAGTATAAGTTCTCATTTCACTTTACCCTTGCTAATCGTGGCAAAGTCCTGTGAAAGAAAAAACCTCCAGCTAAGATTAGTTTTGGGTGTCATCCTTATTCAGGTCCTCCAGAGATTTTGGCAAAGACCTCCAAGAAATTAAAAAACAAAAAACAAACAAAAACCAAAAAAACAAAAACAAGGCCTGATATTTCTAATGCAGAAAATGGGGACAAGGATAGCAACCATTAAAACATCATAAATTATAGAGAAAAACAAAATGAAAGTTTAAAAAGACCCTACAACACTTTAGACCACCCCCCCCCCCCCCGCTTCTAGTGCAGAATTATTCCTTACTTGACATTCATAGCTTTAAAGGTCAGAAGTCTGACTTCCTGCATAACGGAGACCATAGAATTTCACCAGTAATTCCTGCATCAAGCCTATAACTCTGAACTTAAATGTTTTTTAGTGACCTGTGAATTTTTAAACTGCCCTTAGCATAGTGTGTTTCAATGCTTTCTTTATTACTTGAAAATAGTGAGCCTTCATACTCTAATTGAGGTTAATGAAGTTACTCATTCATGCAAGTGAGATCAGAATCAGGCCCCAACCCTTACAAATTTGCCTCTTCCCTGGTACATCCTCTATTTGAGTTTTATTAGATAGTCTCATATCATTCCAGCTCCTTCTTTATTTTGATCTCTATTTTGTATATTATACATCGTTTTTTCCATGGTAATTCTGTTGCACTCTAATTATATCACCTTTAAAGATTCATGGAGAAAGAATTAATTAAATGGACACAACCAAGTCCCTTTTTAATAGCTCCTTTTAATTGTTTTTGTAAATGTATCTGGTTTCAAAAGGAGAAATGCCTGGCTGAAAACCCAGGAAAGTACTAGAGAACAGGTTTGTATGAGCAAAGGCACCTGAAACTTTCAACTCCTTTCCTTGTTGAGAATTGCTAGTGGAGAAGGTCAGAGGGCGCTACTGATCTTCCACGCTGTCAATGGGAGCTATTCAAAGGTCTCGGTGCTTCAGAAGAAGCCAATTGAGTGACTCTTTAAGCACAGATCTAGGATTTGCTTCTTTTGAGCACAATGAAAAAGCATATTTTAATTGAACAGAAGCAGATCAGACCTTAATACCAGAACCAAAAATTGATCTTTTAGTGATTTTTTTTTTTTTTTGGTAATTTGTTGGGTTAAAGCATGTCTATGAACATCCTGATATTAAACAGATACACTTTGTGAACTAACTAAACCTTGACTGAAGTGCACAGGAGTTGGATAAGACTCTGCCTAATGATAGTGGTGTTTTGAAATACTTATTTCTCACATGTACAGCCCTCAGCATCACGTATCTGTTGCAGGAAGATCTGGGTTCATTTCTCTTATTATGCTGCCCAGTGAGATGCATACATATCATGTGGTAAGGCATAACCTGATGCAACCCAGTGCAATGCAGAAATATAAAGCAATCAGAGTTTCCTATGCAGGCCAAAAAGACCTTCAGGCATCTATGGCAGATGTTATCCTCTGATTTTTCTGGCCTTTTTTTCACCATGGAATTAAATGAAATCTGCTTTGCTGCTCTGCCGCCTTTTAGACTAGTTGAGTGAGCCAGCTCTTCAGAAAAAGCGTTGATGCAGCAAATAAGGTTATTCAGGCAGGCTGTGCTGTGTATAATACAGGAGCCCTATCGAAAAAGGTTAAGCTACATTCAGATGTGCAAAGGCAAATGAGGACACCATGTAGTCTAGTGCAGAGGATCAGATGTTAGCAGACTCCTGGGGTCTAACTTAGACACTGACTCACAGAGTGGTTTTGAGTGAATCACTTTACCTTGTTACATCTTTCTCAGCTCAACCACACAATGGGCAGAACTTCACTGAAAAAAACAGGCTGCCTCTGAATTACCTTCTTTTCAGTAAATAAAACAGCATGCCTCTTTTTATGGAAAGATCCAGAGTTTACAATACAAATACCACCTAAAATGTCAGGACAATCTTAGCTTGGAGGAAAGACAAATTACTGTAGTTAAATATAATGGATATTTTAATAGGGAGAGGAAAAGATAGTGTCTTAAAGAAATCCACAAGTAAAGAACTAAAAATGGGCCATATCTTCAGCTGGCATAAATCAACATAGCTGCATTAAAATGAACAGTTATGGCTCAGGAAAGTCAGTAAAAATGAAATGTGAAGTCTTTTGCAATAACAATATAGGTACACTGTGCATATGTACAAAAGAATTGCAAATGTGTGACATATTGTCAAATGCATTGTTATGAAATTTGTAGATCTGTACCAAATATTGTTGGGGGAACCTAGCTTTGAACTTTCATGAGAATCTGTTGTGATGAGGTATTATTGTTTCCATATACAGAGATGATCCTTTTGAAAAGTATGGTTTTGTCATCGCTCACATAACAGCTGCATCTGAAATACCACCGTGTTTCCCTATACACGGATTGTAAACATTGACAGTTTCTCCACATTAAGAAAAGACTATTATTATTGTTAATACTGGATGAGGGCCTATAACTAAGGAAAAAGGCAGCAATTCTTAAGATTTTTATATTCTAAGTATGGGGAAATAAGTGCACTTATCTCAGACAACATTGTTGGTTACCGATATTGCGATGATCAATTATCCTATCATTACATATATTCCCTCTACAGATTGTTGGCTCTTTGTGCTTTTTGGATACCTTTTCTAAACACCACTGAGGATGCTACCTCATGCAGCAGTTGTTCAAATTGTAGATGTTGTGACCAGATCCTCAGCTAGTGTAAACTGACATAGTTCTGTTAAAATCAGTAGAGCTATGCCAATTTTTTTAGCACAAGCAAAGTTGTTTCAGGTAACTGATTAGGACCACAGGCAATGTACCGCCTGCTCCTACCCCCATCTTGCGGTGCAGATGGGTGAAATCCAGTCTGCTTATTGGTTTATTTGTTTTTAGTCAGTACCACATATAAGAACCTAGACAAGAAGATAGATGGCAATAAAAGGCACTTTGAATTAACACAAAATTTAAATCTGGGCCTGGATTTGAGAATAGATATTGAGTTGAACACTGACCAGGCATTCCTGTACACTGTCCACAGAGTGAAGTGCATTTATCTGGAAGAAAAGTAGCTGTTTGTATGTCATGTAAACAGCCATTCTCCCAAAGCAGCATGTATCACACAGTCCATGTTTTTTGTTGTTCTTCAGATAATGGGTGTCTTTAGGTTTCTGCAAAATTTAGATCAGAAACTTGCAGGCCTTACTCAGCCGAAATGCCTGATCACCTCAATTTCCCTCAGAAAAGAGATGCTGAGGAAATGCAATCTTTTTCACAAGGGAAATTTCAACATTTCATGATGAGTTTTCATTCTAAATCAGAGATGGAGGTTGAAAATGCAAAAAATTTCACAGGACAAAAAATTCTAAAGTGTTGAATCAAAATATTGAAACATAAAACAGATATTCCTGATCAAAACAATTTGCCATTTCAAAATGACATCGTTTTGAAATTACAGTGATACAACTAATAATTCTTAGTTTGGATTTAACAATTTGAAAGGACTTTTTTAAATATCTCCTGCTCAGGGGAAGAAAAAAAAAGTTGAAATTGACATTTCCACACATTTGACAAAAGCACATTCTCAATACAAAAATTTGTCAAGCAAAAATTTCAACCAGCTCTATCTACGAGTAATGACAGTAGGACTGGGGCCTTCAGCAGCAGTTTAGAAAGGGACATATGTACATAACTTTGAACACATGAAGTCTATTGGCTTCAAGGTCTTTTGTCCTAAAACTCTGATTCATACCCTGATGTTTTGGTGCAATACCATGACATTGGAGTTGCATTACATGGAGTTAATGAAGTTGCATGGTGTTAAATTTGATGTTTATTTCTAATTTTTATTAAGATTGAACAACATTTGATTTCTCTTCCCTCCCCGTCCCCTAAAAAGCCTACCTAGGACCAGGAGATAACCATCTTAGGGTTGTCATGAGAGTAAGTTAATTTGGTGCATTTTTTTTTCTCCTAGGAAGACGGATTAATTTTGTCCATTTTCTTCTCCTGTTGCAAGTCTTGTCATATGAATAAGAATATATTATACAGGGGAACATTAGACGTAGTAATTCTCCTGATAACTCATTTTTGTGACAGAGTGTAATGAAATGAGAAAATGGTGCAAATTTATCACATTCTTGTGACAATCTTAATAGTGTGATCTCATGCTTTTCTTTAAGACTTCTAGGCCACATTGCTTTGTTTTAATTCCAACTATTGATTAAAGAAATCTTCTTCCTTAAGGGAATTGTAGAAGTCCTCAGATCATCAGTTCCAGTTACTAGAGCCAGTCTACTGTCTATGCCTGTATTTTCTTCCTCCTAATTTAAGCACATTTAAGAGTTAAGGGGTTATTTATTTGTTATAAGAAAAGGGACATCCAATCAAGAAATTCCCTTTTGAAAGAGAACATTGTCACAGGTAGGAAAATAATCATTTTTCAGGACTTCGTGAGTGATAAAGTTGTTAATATCACTAGAGAAAAGGACCTCACATTTATAAAACTTCACAATGCCTTATTTATTCCTGAAATCCTTTTAACAGGATATTAGTATAAAATATTGTTGTTGCTTTTCCATAGTGAAGAGTAAAATAATAGATATTTTACTTTCAGGAAAATTTAATTGCCATCAGTATGCTTTCCTATATAATATGACACAGATTTTTCTTTCTACTCTTCAAAGAAAATCTTGGACTTATTGAAGTCAATGGGAGTTTTGCCACTGAGTCCAGGATTTCACCCGTCATACACTTCACTTTCATGCTAAATCTGGATGGAACATCATGATAGTACTGATGAACCAGACTCTGGGGTTGCTGAGCAAGAAGTTCAACCCAAACTCTAGAAAAAAACTCTCATCTTGTATGTATCCTGGAATTAGTGTTGTTCTTAAAAAAAAGAAATCTGATTCTTCCTGGAATACTTGAGAGAAAATTCTGCTTATGCAGGTACCCTGATGTTAGGCCCTACATAAAAGCCTAAGACAGATAGAAATAGATAGACAAATTAAGCATTTATTTTGCTTTTTTATTATAAGGAACATTTGGCTTTTGTAATTTCTTGTGTATCCAGTAGTTCCTGCAGTGGACTTTGGGTTAATCTTGCTTATAAAATATTTTTTGATATATTTATATCATCTTACAAATGTTGTTTATAAAGCCCTAAATGGGTCTGGTACCAGCTTATATGAGACATCTCCTCTTGACCTGTGAAATCCACCACGTTTGTGGTCATTGGAAGTGTTTGAACCAGAACCCCTCGCTAAGAGAACGGAGGGAGCTGCCTGTAGGCAAGTTCTGAGAGAAGCTTACAACTTTGGAATGAATTCCAACCTTTTGTCCAAAATGGCCAGAATTGCTAACCTTTTAGGGTATGTTTCCAAGGCTCATCTTCTCTTCTGGGTTAAGAGGAAATAAGTGAAATAAGTGATGCCTAGATAGCATTTGCGGTGGTGTTTGATTTTTAGCTTTATTCTCTGTGTTTTGGAGGAGGCTGCTGAGTTTTCAGATATTATGTCAAAAATGCCTAGTGTCTGGGATAGGTACATTCTCCTTCCAAATCTAGCTAAATCAATAAATTATTAAAGAAACCAGTGACAGCTGGAAAGGGGGAAAAATAACCCTCTGCAGAAATTTCTCAGATGGGTGGGCAGCTGGGGAATCTGTAGATTTTGAAAACTCCCTCTATATTTCTGCAGTCCCTGCGATGGTGGCTTATGACTTCTCCCTCTGGATCAGAGTCCTGTGATGTGCGTGTACTCACTCTGCACTATGATTCCTCCTGCTTGAAGAATCCTTTGAGATAAGCTTTTTTTCCCAGTAGCTTACCATGCCACTGAAGTCCATTATGTGCAGTATTTCTCCCTTCATAACACATTTCACTGTAAGAAGATTATTATATGATTGCTGGGGAGAGGGCGAAATGTGGACTGAAAAGTGGGGGTGGTCTGTCATAATCTCAGCTGAAATAAATTTGTAGGCACCAGAATTTCCATTGAGGCAATAACTAGCTTAGATTTAAAATAAAATAATAATAATAAAAAATTAATGCTGTCCTTTGACAGTGGTGATTTTCCAGCAAAACCTTTCATAAAGGTATAATCCAGTGTGGATTTTTTTTCTGGGTCTGTGACCCTTTACAATCCTGCCTACTATAAGCACTGAGGAAATGGCATCCCAGCAGTTCAAAGCTCCAAAAGTTGAAGCTCCTCTAATGCTCTAAATTAGTACTTGTATTTATACAGGGTAAAAAAGGCTACTTAATCTGATTGGATATGTTGTAACAATAATAAACAGAATTGGCTTCATAGTGCTGCATGAATCATCATGCTGTCACAAGCCATTGAGCACCACAGCTTTGAAATGGACAAAACTCTGGAAACCTGATTTGGAAAAGTTATATAATCCTGAAGCGAAGGAAACAATTATTCTTGTTTTGATGTAAAAACACCTCAGAAATTCCTTCGTTATAGGCCAGAAATAAGGAGCATTTAACAAAAATGGGGGAAGAAACCAATTTTTGGAAGGTGCACTACAAATTCCATACTTACAGATAAGAAATCTGCCTTATTAATATTTCACTTGCCATGCATGATCAGTGCCAGGAATTCCCAGATTTGCATCAAGTCTCTTTGAGTACTTTAATTCCAAGAGCACTTATCAACAACTGCTATCTATAAAATGTATTATGTACATCTGTTAAGTTCTCTGACAGTTAATAAATTCTCAGTTGCTTCAGCAATTGGCAGTGTTTGCTGCTGCTTGGAGCCTGAGTATGGTAAATTTATCAAAAAACAAAACAATCCCCCGGCCCCTCAATTTATTCCAATTCCCAAACAAAAATCTCCATTAATGTTAAGTATTTTAATGTTAATGATTTACTTACCAAAAAATCCTCTTTACAGAATGTTTAGTTAAACCCTTTACCATGCAAGATTTTGGACCTTCTCAGTTATGGTGACCAAGTTTTTAGTAAACAAGTCAAAATGTAGCAACTGTAATTTAGGGCTTGCTTGTGACTCAGAGTTTGTACCTACATAAGAGAGTAAGAGGGGGTAAGAACTTCCATTATTCTCATATATGCATGGACTATCTAGCCCTTGAGTCTGGGGACACAGGAATAAGCAGGCCTACTAGTCCACTTGCCATCTCTGAACCTAATAGTGAAGAGGGCTGAACTGACAGATCCTTGACTCCACTTTACTTACCTGTCATTGGTCTGAGTATCAAAGCCACCACAGGCAGACTACGATCTTCTGGTATAGCAATGGAGGAATTGTGACTGACTCAGGTCATATCTACACTACAAACTTTGGATGCAAGCTGAATCATCATATAGCCACCGAAGTTTGTAATTGCTGGGGCATGTGGTATACCTGTCTGCTTGCATCAATGCTGTGCATAGGCACCATGAGTGCTTGCATGGCTGTAAAGTGTATTGCAGCATGGGTAGGTATCCCAGTGTGCCAGGTGTCACTGTTGTCATAGCATTCCTTCTCAGATCTGAACCTTAGAGTTCAGAAAATGAGATACTAGCACCTGAATCCTCTAAGCTTAATTACCAGCTTAGATCTGATAGCACTGCCATCACCCAAAAATATAGTGTTTTGGGGCACTCTGACCTCCCCAACCTTCCCTGGGGACCCCAAGAACCCAGATCCCTTGGGTTCTTAAAACAAGTCTTGAATCTGTTTATGACAGCTGTACAGCACAGTGCCTTGTGGGACACTTTTGCAATGTGTTGTAGTATAGTAATGATTTGCCCAGGGATTTCTGGGAGCTAGGTGTCAAGTTCCCAGCACGTACCTTTCTCCATCCCATAATACATCCCATAATTTTGGCCTCATTTTATTTTGAAAATCTCACAAACCCACGCAGTACTTTTTAGTTTCTGTGGATATCTTCAAGGGGAGTTTGTTGATGGGCATAACTGGAGGGAGGGGGGAGGGAGAAATTTGAGGTTCCATGGAGCAGCTGCAGGCTGTGGAATGCCACTTCTGGGCCTGAGGAATGAGCACTTAGTCTTGGCATCATGTCATAATGCCCACTTGGGACAATGAACAGTGGCTGCAGAACCTCTGGATGCGACAGGCCATGTTCCTGGATCTGTATGCCCAACTCACCTCATCTGTGTGCCCAGTGTAGGGACAGGAGAATGGAACCTACATTGACATTGGAGAAGTGAGTGGTGGTCATGCTCTGGAAGCTTGCAAAGCCGGATTGCTACTGGTCAGTGGGGAAATAATTTTGGAGCTGAAAAATCCATCATGGGGGCTGTTGTGGTGGAAATGTATAGGGCCATTAATCGTCTCCTGCTGTGCAGGACTGTGACTCTTGGCAGTGTACAAGAAATAATGGATGGATTTACAAGAATGGTGTTCCTGAACTGTGATGGGATGATAGATAGATAGAATGCATATCCCTATTTTGGCACCAATCCACCTTACTACTGAAAGCATAAGCAGAAAGGGCTACTTTTCCATGGTTATGCAAGCACTGGTGGATGACTGTTATCAATTAAGTATCCAGTGTGGACTAGTCAGGGAAGATGCATGACACAAGGATCTTTAAAAACACAGGACTGTTCAAAAGCTGCACACAGGGATATTATTTTCTAAGTAATGGATTACTACAGTAACTCCTCACTTAGTCGTCCTGGTTAACATTGTTTCATTGTTACGTTGCTGATCAATTAGAGAACATGCTTGTTTAAAGTTGCACAATGCTCTCATATAACGTTGTTTGGCAGCCGCCTGCTTTGTTCACTGCTTGCAGAACGAGCAGCCCGTTGCAGCGAGCTGGTGGGGGGCTTGGAACAAGGTGGACCGGCATTCCCCCATCAGCTCCCCGCTCCCCTAAGTTCCCTGTGTGGCAGCCGCCCAACAGACTAACAATTGCCGGAAGTTCAGCCATCTCTCCCCGCCCTGCTGTGTGCTGCTCCTGCCCTCTGCCTTGGAACTTCTCCCAGAGCCTCCTGCTTGCTATGCTGGGGACTAATGTCAGCTTGTCCCCCTCCCCCCTGCTCCTGCCCCGCCACTTACTCCATCTCCATAGAGCAGGGAGGACACGACAGGGCTCAGGACGGAGGGAGCTTGCTGGCAGCAGCAGCTGTCTCAACTTGCTGATCTACTTAAAAAGGCAATGTACTTAGAGTGGGTCAGAGTACTTAAAGGGGCAATGTGCATCTCTCTCTCTCACACACAGGGTATGTCCCTCTGTCTCCCATGCTGAATTCCCTCCCTCCATTTGTGCTGCCTTGTAGAGTGAGGCTACATTAACAATGCGTTAACCCTTGAAGGATCAGCTGAATGCTAGTTCATCATTTAGCAGCAAGGCATTCCCTGGGAAATATCCCACTCTCTGACTTCACCGCCTCAGCCAAGCTTCACAATCATCATTGCTGTGTACAGTATTAAATTGTTTGTTTAAAACTTATACTCTGTGTGTGTATATATAGGTGTGCGCACGCGCGTGCATGTGCGCGCGTGTGTATATATATGTGTATATAATCTTTTGTCTGGTGAAATTTTTTCCCTTGGAATGTAACCCCCGCCCCCTTTACATTAATTATTATGGGTAAATTATATTCGCTTAACATCGTTTCACTTAAAGTTGCATTTTTCAGGAACATAACTACAATGTTAAGCGAGGAGTTATTGTACTAGCTATGTAGAAATGCCAACAGTGATTCTGGGTGACCCAACCTAGTTCTTTCTCCCTTTCCTCATGAAGCCATTCACTGGCCACCTTGAGAGTGCTAGAGAAAAATCCAGCTATCGGATCAGTAGATGCAGAATGACTGTGGAACGATACTTTTGGTAGATTAAGAGTCACTCACTGGTATTGTCTATTCATTAGATTAGATCTCAGTAAGTAAAAATACCTACAGTTATAGTTCCATACTGGATATTTCATAATGTATGGGTGGCAAAGGGAGAAAAGCTACTGCCAGGGTGATGGGGCAAAGTGGAGTGACTGCTGAAATCGAACAGTCAGACTCAAAAGCTATTATAAGAGCCCAACTTGGAGCTGTATGTTTGAGAGGGGTCTGGTCTACACTGAAATTTTGCATTGGCATCAGTTACATCTCTTAGGGGTATGCTGGCCTAACCCCACTGTGTAGACAGCACTAGGTTGACCAAAGAATATGTCCATCAACTTAGCTATCTCTTCTCAGGGAAATGGATTAACTACAGCAAAGGAAGGAATCCTCCTGTCACTGCAGTGAGTGTTTACGCAGAAGCACTCCTGCTGTGTAGCTGCCTTGCTGTAGCTTTTTAAGTGTAGACATACCCATGGGCTTTAAAGGTTCATTTTCGTAATCTGCCACAGTAATGTTCTGTCTTGAAATACACAAGAAAGACACTACGTACTATTTTTTTCCTGCTGGTATCTGTTCTGTTATGCCTGCTGCAAATTTGAAATACTGCTGGGCCTGCAGCTTTTCCTGCCACTACAAACTCTATATGGTGCTTGCTGTACTTCTGTAAATATGACTAAATGTTTTCCTGAGGCTATGAATTCTGAGATAGCTAGTGTGCATTTAGAAGTACTGTTTGATTTCCTGACTGCCATTATGTGTTCTGTAATATCTAAAAACATATTTTTGTATCTAAAAAAACAAAACATTGAGTGCAAAAAGCCAGTGTATAAAATCAAAGTGCAAACAAACAAATACAATGTCATACAAACTTCAAACATAACTTAACAGGGCAAAACTTTTACAATTCCTATCAGAAAGGAAGTAAATACTTAGGTCTGTGTAACCCAGCCCTGAGATGTGGCTGCAGCCTTCTCCTTTTTCACTTCAGAGGTCTTGATTCTGGGTTCCCCTAAAAAGATGCCTGGTTCCTCCACCCAAGGAAATCTCTACTAGTGGCAAGAATGCAGAGGGCCTATCCCTTGGGAAAATATTCAGTACCCAACTGCATCTAGAGGAGAGTCAGGATACACAAACATAAAATAGTTATCACAGTTCCTAGAGTAATAAAACAATATCCAGGCCTTTATTAGGTATGGGGACCTCAGGATAGGGGACAATGAAAAAAAGGGATTAAGATGATAATAGACAAAATTACTACATAAAATGTACCCCTCCCAACACTTAGAGCCAAGACATACCACCCTGCTTCCTTCCAGTGCCTGCACAGGCAAACGGTCAGTTTAGACTCTGCTTTTGGTGAGCGCTGAAATCTGTTGCTGGCTTAAAACACAGTATCAAAATAAATAAACAAGAGTTTTTGTAAAAGTATCAACACAAAGTGGTGGTTTGTGACTTTTTTTTGACAGGTGAGATACAAATGCCACTATAGTCATTTGCACCCCTGCCCAATGTATAATTGAATAGCTTTTAAAAGCTCACCTTATTTATACTGAAGTAGCAACAGCTGGACCTGGGAGCTGGATCTGCCACCGCTTCTGTCCCAGACTGGCATGTGGGATGGAGCATGAGGTGGGCCTGGGGCTTGTTGGTGGCTCCTCACACACCAGGGCCTACTCTGGAGGGAAGGGCGCCAGGGATGTACAGGCTGCATCCCCGGCCCCTGGAAACCTCCTGTAGCCTGGGCTTAGCTGCCGCAATCATATGTGGAATCACCAAGCAGTGGTTACCACAGCAAGATCCTTATAAAGTGACTCCTGGTTGTGGTAAATTGCCATGGGAGCTCCTTGGGCCATTCTTAGCTATACCAAGATTTGAGCCTCATGCAGCACTACATTCTTTGAACTTTCTGGTGACATTCTGCTACTGGGGAGAACGAGTTGTGACATTTATATCAAAACACAATTTGTCCTAAAATCTGCATATATTTATCAATTAAATAAACAAGAATATGTCAAATGTATTTTGTAGCTTCAGGGAATTCTCGGTTAGGCTGTACCTCACTTGCCTGGGCGTGTGAGCTGCCCTGTGCAAACAGGCTGGCTCTTGGTAGCTTGACCATGCCTCTCTTCTTGGCCTCCTGGGTTTCTGCTCTTTGCTACAATGACATTGTTCAGTGTCCCAGAAATCCCAAAAGGGCTTTGTAGTGTAGCCCAGCCTTCAGAGGCACCTCTGAATCTCTTCAGCCAGTTGTGATCGTGGAAACATAGCAAACTGAGGAATGCAAGTACAACTCTTCCCCTTCATTTTCCACAGGAGGTACAGTCCATTCAGTGCCCAAGCACCAGCAAAGTTTTCCCTCTTTCCTTATGGCCTAAAAATAAACAGATGGACGTTTATAATCCATTAAAACTTGTTAAAGAAATAAAGGACATTCCTAACCCAAGAATATTGTTGATTTTTAAGGGCTATGTTGTGATATTAAGCACAGCCATGAGCAAGGGGAGATATATAAGCTGTTACCAGGAATCGTCTCAGGAAGCATTGTGACACAAGGCATGTCTACACTGCAATAAAAGGCCCACAACACATCTGCGGCAGGCATGGATCCGCTGACTCAGGGTCAGGGGGCTTAGTTTGCAGGACTGTAAAATTGCAGTGTAGATGTTTGAGCTTGGGCTGGAGCCCAGGCTTTCAGACCCCACAAGGGGGAGGGTCTCAGAGCCCAGGCCCAAGCCCCAATATCTACACTGCAATTTTATAGCCCCACAGCTTGAACCCCATTAATTGGAGTCAGCTTACCCAGACTCAGAGATTCAGTGCAGTGATTTTTTTATTACAATGTAGATATATCCCCAGAAACAACTGAGCCCCAGTTCTTCCCCTGCTTTCTTCTTGCTCCTGGGAAAGAAGGAAATTAGTAAGCCAAGCCTTGAGCTTTCTACATGTCCCTTTATCTTACAAGACTCCTTTATTTCCCTGCCCTCAAGCTTCTTGAGTCTTCTGATCCACATGCACCTCCTCTAAATGAAGGTGAAGACCTTTTTTACTTCTTTTGAAAGGCTTCAGTAATAGTTCACCCACCACATGGAAGTAAATTGTGTAGCTCAAAACTCCCACTTAGAACCACATTCTCCCCAAGGTATTTTCAAAAGGCATTCTAGCCATGCCTCTCAGACCTTGTCTATAGTAGCCGCCCTTCTCTCATAGACTCGGGGTGGGGGGGTCACAGGGACTGAAGGAATATTGTCTGGTCCAAGAACAAGCCACCGATTTGACCTACTGTTGCTTTCAGTCCCTGATCTTCCAGTGTCCCTTTCCCTTGTCCACTGCTTCCATCATGCATTAAATTCCTGTCACACAGCTAGGAGGTAAAGTGAGAAATAATTTTAACTCCTCTCTGGCTGTTAAATAAAATGGTACTAAGACTGAGTTTACTCATTATCTACTGACAAGTTTATGGTCTTTTAAAATTAATTATATGGAAGTTAAACCTGGGAGGCATTCATTTTATTTAGAAATCTGAAATCTTATGGCATTTAGTGATACCTTTGTGTGCTTAATTATATTGTTCATCCTTATAATTTATCCACATGATTTTTTTTCTTCCAACTGTAAGGCATTTACTTTGTTTTCCTTTGTCCTTCTACCTAGGAATCCTCACTCCACAAAGCTACTGTACTTAAAAACAGCTACCAGTATTCTAAAATTGCCTGTTGCCTTGGAAATCCGAATGCATGAGTACTTGCTGATTATCTGTGTTTGAGAGTTGCATTGTTCGCAGTGCGCCGCCTCTGCTGTGTTTAATCTGAGATAATGGCAGCCTGAAAAATTCCTTTTGTTCCCAGTTTTGCCATTTTGTTCAGAAGAGCTTTTAAGGGCAGCAACTTTTACAATAAACTGAACTTCTGTGCAGGTATTTACTACTTTTGACCCCACTTCTGCCAACCCAAATGACCTCCAGAGAATGAATTAGAAGTTTGCAATTGAGACTGGTGGGTTGATCGAGTTTCTTTTGGAAATGTAAGCAATGTTAAATGGAATGAAATTATTCAACCAATTGGTTTTCACTTTTTGATCAAAGCAAAATATTTAAATGAATTGCTTTTGCTTTAAATTAATGAGAATTTTGCACCCAATTCCAGTCGCAACTTTGAAAACCCTATCCTTAATTTGTTCTCTCATGTGAGATAAAATCTAGTAGTGTTTACGTTGTTGTTCTATTTCCTGTGTCAGGGTTTTCTTTTTCAATCTAAGTGTGTAACTCAAATTATTCCTGTTTCTCTTTTAATATTCAGTTTTAAGACTTCTTTTCTTGTGTGTGTGTTTGGCCTGGAGAGAGATGGGAACCAAAACCATAAAGGATTTGTAGCCAACTTATGTAACTTTTACACAGGGGCACTAGGCCTGCATAACTGCTCTTTGCTGACAGATGTTACATATATATCTGTTAAAATGCAAAAAGTAAATACTTTTAGCTTTTCTCAACTGAGAGACTGGAATGTTGCCTGGGGACAGTTGTGAAGGTGAAAATGGCCCAAAATAAAGGTCTGGAAGAGGCGGGGGTGGAAAAGGGGAGAGAAACTACCAATGACTGATATGTCAGTTAGATGAAGGATTTTCCTTCTCAATATTCAACTACTCTAAGCTAAAATAAAAGGGAAAAAAATGTTGAAAAGCAGATATTTGATATTAAATATATGTTGGGAACCATGGATAGTAGATTTATATGTAAGAGAATTGCAAAGCTTACAACCATTTCAAACTGTTTTGTGGTATTTAAACATTTGGTCTGATCCTGCTGTCCTTTCCCATGAATATTATAACTCTAATTGAAACTTTTGCTTGTAAAAATGTCCTAGTAAAGGGGGTGGGAGGAGGGAATGCCTCCTTCATTGAAGAGACAACAACAACAAAAATAGTTTTGAATCTTGGCCGATGAATCCTAGTCCCCAATTCAGCAAACAACTTGCTTAATTTCACACACACATGCTTCATTTCCATTGATTTCACTAACAAACTGTGTTCTTTTCTCTAAGTGCATGTTAATGACACTTCTTTAATATTTCATAATCAACTCTTCCAGAACACCAAGTTACTAGCATAAACACTCCACTTTGAGAAATATACTCGTGGTGCTGTAGAATCGGTTATGGGCAGTAGAGAGACCTGCAAGCATTGTAAAAAGCCTATGTTTGGTCTCGTGTGTGTCATAGTTTCAGGGTAATTGTACCTTTTAATCCCTTCACCATGGTCTTGTCTGGGAATGCCCCTCAGGTCTCAGGGAATGGTTTGCTGCTAAACTGGGAGGCCATACCAAGTAGGGTCCCACAGGGGCCTCTTCTGGGTCCAGAGCTATTCAGTATTTTCATTAATGACTTGGATAGTGGAGTGGAGAGTTTCTTTATAAAATTTGTGGATGACAATAAGACAGGAGGGGTTTTAAACTGTTTGGAAGACAGGATTAGAATTCAAAATGACCTTGACAAATTGGAGAATTGGTCTGAAATCAACAAGATGAAATTCAATAAATACATGCAAAGTACTACACTTAGGAAGGGAAAATCAAATGGACAAAGACAAAGTGGGAAATAATTGGCTAGACATTAGCCAGAAGGGGATTGGGGGATTATAGTGGATCACAAATCTAATATAAGCCAACAGTGTGGTACAGTTGTGGAAAAGGCTAATATTCTGGGATAAGTCATGCGATGTAATTGTCCTGCTCTACTCAGCACTGGTGATGCATTAGCTGAGTATCATGTACAATTTCAAACACCCCACTTTAATAAAGTTGTGGTCAAATTAGAGAGAGACCAGAAAACAACAAAAATGACGAAAGGTTAGAAAACATGACCTATAGCGAAACATTTGACCAAAAAAAAAAGTGTCTTGTAGTCTTGAGAACAGACTGGGGGAGAGGGGCACTAATAAGTGTTTCAATATCATAAGGCTGTTATAAACAGGATTGTGATCAATTTTTCACTGTGTCCACTGACGGTAGGAAAGGATGTGATTGGCTTTATCTGAAGCCAAAGAGATTTAGGTTAGATATTAGGGAATAAATTCTAATTATAATGGGTAGTTAAGCACTGGAATAGGTTACTAACAGAGCTTGTGGAGTCCCTGTTACTGAAGGTTTTTAAGAACAGGTTAGACAACACCTGTCAGGGATGGTCTAAGTATACTTGATATGCCTTAGTGCAGGGGGATGGACTAAATGACCTCTTGAAGTCCCTTTCAGCCCCACATTTCTATGATTCAACCTTTTATTCCAAAGCTCTTTCTTTGTTTTGTTGGGCCTTTGCTACCCGTTTGAACCAATACATGCAAATCACCCCACGGATGGAATTTCTCTGGAGCTGTTTCCAATGTCAGGGGCTGCAGTAATCATCTCCCACCGTTTTTGGTTCCTGGAGGAGCTCTCCCATGGAGTTGAATACAATACAATGCCTACCTCACAATGATACATAGACTGTTCCATAATTTAATACAATATGGTACCTGAAGACACTGCATGTGGCTGCAATATCGGTCACGTGGTATAATTATCTCACAACCCCTAAAAAACCACTGCAGCTTTTTGAAAATAGTCACCTAAATTAAATGGCATAGGGTGGTGTGCTTTAAAATAACCACCATGAAAGTGCCTTTCAATAATTCACAGCACATTAGAGGTGAATATAGTTGTTGTTTACCATAAACTTTGGAATGTGACATTACTGAAATAGTCCAATTCTTCCTGGCTATGATTCATTAGAAGCTCTGTTAAATGGGCATTTTTATGTATTTACAGTCAAGCTGGAGCTGCTTGTTGATTCTTAGATCCTGTAACGACAGAGGGATCACATCAAGGTTGCATACCTACAGAGCAATGATCATTTTCTAAGAACTCTAATCAGGTCTTGTTACTTCTGAGGCAATATAGGTGCTATATAGGATTTTTATGCATTTTACTAATATTATTAGATGAAATATTTCTAACATTCTGTTTTATAAAATTGTCCCAAAGGGTAATTAAAGAAGCATGTGCTACATCATCAAAACTATTCCAGAAAGTGTAGCTTTTTTGTAGCTTTATTATTCTGTAGGCAAATACAGCCACTTCCCCTTCCAGTCATGATTGCAAGGACCAGTTCCTATCTAATCCATAATGACACATCCTGCATCCATTTTCAATCACGGACTAACTACAGCAATTGCATACATGAAAACGTAGAGTTAGGAAAGCATTTAGCTGTCTTTAATGTGCGAAGTGTTGTGACCTACTTTTGGAAAAAGTTCATTGTGCTGTTGGCTTTTGCTCTTCCTTTAATCTCTCCCCTCTCATCTGGTCTATTCATCACATTTATGGGGGGAAAGAGGAAAGCCAGCACCATGTGACCAGTCAGCTTGCCATGGACTAGCACCAAGCACTCCAAAGACCATAGGCCAGAGTTAGGGGACCTCTGATCAAGACTAAATCTGGATGGATTGTATTTTTTAAAATAACATTTAACCGAGTGGTTTCTTTATACCAGTTAAATATACGTGATCCCATTCCAGCCCAGGCATGAAAGAGAATGGAGACATGGATGTGTTCCTCAGCCCACTCTACTACTAAGCCTGCCATCTTCCTTTTCTCCCTTGTAAATTGCTGCTTTATTATTCAGCATCTGACACTTTGCAAGCAATCCTTCTGAGCGGAAAGAGTCAACTAGTTCTGGAGTAATCCTAGTGAAGCACCTTGAGTGTCTCAGGTGCAAGCTCTGTAAAAGCACACAGAGAATATTGTGTGTTGGTCAAGAGCATGGCCAGTGGTTTCTGAAAACTGTATATCATTGGCCAAAACCCTTTCCTGAGGTGATACAACCCTTTGTTCTGCAATAGCAGTTCTAGGCTGGCTGTGCAGGTGCTCTGTCTTGGCATTCCAGAGGATTTTTTTTCTTTCAGTCTTCTGTACACCCCCTGCATAGAGACTATTCACTCAGAGCATGTAGGAAAGTTTAAATTCTTCTGTCTTTGATCACTTAAGAAAAGCTTTCTCACACAGTGACACATTTGTGAGGATTAGAGCTAGGCAATTTTTTTCAGACAAATAGTTTATTTGCCAAAAAATGTAGTTTTGAGTCAAGTGGATTTGGGTCAAATTCTGCAAATAATTCAGATAAAAGGAAAAGTGTAAAAAAATTCCAAAAATATTGAAATATTTTGACTTTTCTTTTCAAAACATTTTGTTTCAAAATTTAGGTAGATTAATTTTTTTTAAAGAATATAAAAAAACAAAAACAAAATATTTATCCTCAGAAGCAGTGACTCTGAAAAAGATTTGGGGGTTATAGTGGTTTATCAGCTGTGAAAGTAGAATGAATTATATTGTAAAAATAAAAAGGATTAAAGAAATGCTGTCTGTACCTTTAAGACAAACTGTTGGAATGCTGCAATCCAGGTGTCAGGAATACAGACATTAACATAGAACAATTGCACCGTTTGAGGGCAATTGGTGAAGTATTAGCCTTAAATCGATAACAGTTAGTAAGGAAATAGGATATGCATGCTGTGCCCCAGGTGAATTTTCCTGTTTTGCTTTCTTTGTCCCTTTGTCTAATTCCCGCTCTTTTATCTGTATAAATAAGACTGTTTGGGCCTTGCATGGCCGCTCACATATTCTGAATGTTATTGGCAGAGCGCTGTGCTAATAAAACAGAGTGGTCTGACAAATTGTGAGTCCTGATTCTAACTTTGACAATTTGGAGGTCCCACCGAGATGGCAACCGTCTTCACTGGGGCTGTGTGATTCCTGACTGTTTTTGTAGGATGACTGTGGCAGCCGGCACCTGGGCATTTGGCCCAAGCGGTCCTCCACTAGAGCGGAAAGGCGCACAGCCACAGTGAGGTCTACGCCATCGAACCTGTTGGTTCCCACTCTGTTCTGGTAGGGATCCCGGGATCTGACATCAGGAATCTGGTCAGGTAATTATTTCTGTGTTTTGTCCGGACTGAGGACTGTCCTGTCTCTGTGTCTATCTGTCCTCTTGTGGAGTGTTTGAGTCTGGGTGCCGTCTCTGTCTGGGGATCGGCCGACCAAGGGGTTCCTGTCCCCGCGGTCTGAGTGAGTGAAATCTGCACAATTGCAGCCGCACCACACCTTGGGTAAAACCCTTAGTGTGAAAGCAAGGGCAATTGAGGCAGTAGCCTGTGGGCTCCTTTTGTGTGTTGCAGCAGGCATCGCTCTGATGAACCTGAATTTCCTTCTTGTGTGATTGGTGTGTGAAAGTCCTCCTGTACTGGTAACCAGACGTCTAAGTCGGGACAGTTCCCTAAATGAACGCCGGCTCATTTTATGTATTTAGGATGGGTCCAGACTCCTGTAAAAAGGGTCAAGACTCCTGTAAATTTCTGGGAAAATGGTCTAGGCTAACTCAGGAGGATCCCAAAACTCAGTGGCCACTGTTAAAATCTTGGAACAAAGACTGAGTGGATGTCTTAAAGGACAAACTCGGCCAACCTAAAACTAAATTGGCTAAAGGAGAGGTTAATTGTTTCATGCAGTGGTGGGAAGAGGCAAATCATAGGTGGACAAAATCAAAACTGGCCTCTCTCACTTATTCAAATAATAAGTTAAAAGCTTTATTAAAAGCCTCCTCTCCCACCACTAGACCGAGCGCTCCCCTTTACCCCGTTCTCCAAACCCCGGATCGATCCAAACCCCTTCATACTCCCATCTCATTGTAAAAAGGACAAACAGTCCCTTGTTCTGTTCCCCTTTGTTGTCTGCCTCAGAAACTGATTCTTTATAGTGTCCCACTACCAATTCAGCAAGGCTGGGGGCGGGGGGGGCTCCTCAACTAGCCCCCACCCTTTCTGGTCCCTTTCCTTGAACATTTCTTTCAAAATTGTGAAATGACCACAATATCATTCACAAACGGTTCATTGAAAAAAGCAGGATCGGGCCCAGACAAGCAGGCAAGCAACAAAAAAGAAACAGGTTGAAAGCCCTAAGGGAATAGTGTCAGAAGTAAAAAAAAGTAGTAAGTGCAGGCATGAACCCCTGGAACAATACTTAAAAGGGTGAAATCTAAGGTGATAAAGGTGTCATTTTGGAACATAAACAAGTGCTTTAAGAAAAGAGAGTGAAAAGTTAACTATAGAGGCTGGAGAGAATTAAGCAGTTAAACTTTGTGAAAAATGTTAAAAAGGACCATGTTAAAGAGAGAGAATTCTTGGTTTCTTTGCAGACATTCTGAAGGGAAAATGGGCCCTTTTCCAAAAGAGTGCCTGTAAATAATCCTTATATATATACAGCTATGCAAAAACAAAGCAGTGTAAAAAAAAAAAAAATGTTAAGGAAAAGAAAATGTGTATGTATCTATTTGTCTGTGTATGTAAAGTTCTAAGAATCTAAACCAACACATCTGGTTTGTAAAACTACTGTTTTGTAGGTGTAAGATAAATTGATTTTGTTTTTGTTTTTAATGCCACTAAAAATTCATTTGACTCTTTAATTCAAAGTTGCAAAACTGACAGACCTTTTTGCAAGACACAGGTAATTAGTGTTGTTTGGCTTTGGGATTTAGCATTTAACCCTTAAGGGGTAACTTGATTCTTTACAAAAAATTAAAATGTTTTTAAATAAAGACCAAGTCATGGCTGCAATAGGGCAGTCAGAATCAGGAGAATAGGTAGAGATTCTGGAGTCTTTTTGTTTGTTTGGTTTGTTTTTTGTAACAATAGCAAATAAGAGCTGTAATGACAAAATAAGAAGTTAACAGTGACCCTCTGAAGCAACAGCAGAGGTGAGGTGCACAAAACAAAAAGAAGCAATGTTAAAAACACTGAGCCTTAAAATAACTATGTGTAATCAGACTGTCACTTTAATAAAAGTACATGAAAACTCTGAAAAAAACAAAACAGTTATACCTTATGTAAAAATTAATATGGCTAATGTTTTTGAAAAGTTACAGTATAGAAAGAATGTGCATTTTCCATAGGACATGTGCAGCGTATATTGTAAAAAGGGATGTAAAAAAAAAAAATGCAAATGAAACATGCTGCTGAATTAAAATCCTATTAGGGCTCCAAAAAGAGCCGCAATAGGCTGTGTTTTCTTTTTCAGATCCCTGTGTGTTAAAACAGAGTCGCTGAGCTCTGCTGATGGCTTTGAATCCAAAAGCCTAGCCTGTGTTGATGCAAATTACCTAACTGATAAACAAAGCTGAAAACTGCCAGCACAAACGAAGCTGCAAATAAAGAACATACCTGGTCAGCAAACAAACTGCCTACATAAAAGGCATGGTATAACAAGATACCTTTAATAAATTTAATGCTAATGTTACTGTTAATATTAAACATTAAAATAACTTTAATGTTAGTGAGTACCCCTGTAACAACTTGTAGTGTGTATGATTTTTGGAAAAATCCTTTAAAGTAATATGGTAATGATGCTTCTCAGCTATTACCTGTGAATAAACTTAAAGCTTAACACAGCAGGGAAAACATTACAAACTTGGTCTGCTATATAAAAGGCAAAACTTGAGGTACACCACCTCATGAATTTAATAACTAAACAGTAAAATAATTCTTGCATAACCCTTAAAATGTAGAAGCCATTAAAACCTGGCCTGCCTATTAAAAAAAAAAAAAAACACACAGGAAAATATGGGGGTAATTCCTCTGTTTTGCCTGCAGTCAGGAAGGGTATTTGTAAAAGAATGAAATCTTTAAGCAATAATCAATGCCACCCCAAAAGGGGTAGAAAACTGTTCTTTTTGTCTTTCAGATAATCCAAAGTACTGTATAATGGACTATGTGTATGTGTTAATTCTTGGGAAAAAGTGTTTAAAAAGTGCTAGCAACCCACCAGAAGACAAATGTAAATGTAATGTAAGTACTGTGTTTACCAATAATCACGTTTACTATTTGCCACAACAACAACAACAAAAGAGTCTCCGCTTACTGTAAGCACTGATTTAGCTGAGTTCTCTATCAACCTTGGCATTAAATGGCAAACAGTTACCAATCATCTGTTAAAAGGTAAAAAGGTAACATGGCTCCTAAAAAAAAAAATAAAAACAAAAATGTGAAAAACTGAACTATTCATATTATACACGCAAATGGGGACATGTTAAAAATTGCCACTGCATAAAAGAATAACAGCTTACCATTGGTATAACATTTTCTGGATGGTCTCCCACAACTACTGGCATACTAATATTACTACCCTAATTGTTTTTGGTTTTACATTGTATGTGTTTAATTAAAATGTTTAAAATGTGCTGGTGGATAAAACAAATGTATGTAAAGCTAAAGCCACAGGCCCAAATCACCTCCCAGTATTTTCTATTACATGGACTAAATAAGAAGTGACACTGGCGATTAATAATCTTAGTGTCAAAAGGGGGATATGTAGGAGCAGGATTTTATAATGTCCCATAAGAATTACAGTATAATTTGATTTCATCCTGCTAGCCCTCTTTTTTAAATACCAGAAAGAAATGACCCCCTGGGATAATAGGATTCTGTTTTCCCATATGCATTACAAATTGGGCCCTCTCTAACTCTTTGTTTTAAGATTTAGGTAGTAAGAGACAGGATTCTCTATTGTGTCTGTGTTAAGTAAATTAAAGAAACATTGAAGGCCTGGGTCTCAATGTAAATTGTCTTAGTTATCAATTGTAAAACTTAGCAAGGTTTAATTTGCAATGTTTTTTTTGTTCAATATAAAATACTACTGTTTGTATTCTCAAATCTATTTGTGTGAATAAGGAATGTATGCATCAGGAAAAGATAAGGTGTGAAGGCCATTGTTACAGCCAGAGTCAAGGGACGGCTGTTAAACTGTCTGGCATCTCAGAGTGGATACATGCTTCGCAGTGCAAGAATGCACAGACCCCAGTGAACCAACCACCACCTCAGGACCACGCAGAGTCAATTTTTTTGACTCCAGAAGAAGACGTAGAGGAACAGCCTGCAATACCTTACAATCTACGCTCTCGTAAGGGTTGCCAGAAGCAGATGACTACATAAAGCAAGGCCCAAGAAGAAGCAGTAGTGAGCCGAGCGCCTGCTGCCTGGTGGACATAAAACTGTGAGTGCAGTTCCCTCAGTTGAGGTTGTCAGAACCAGAAGGGCCTTGCCTCCAACATGCAGCTCTGGTAGCGCCTGTTCTTCGGCTGCTGGTATCTTAAGGTCTGGGGTGCACACAATGACAATTCTTTTATTCAGCAGCAAGTGTGGATAGCTCAGACCCTTATTATTTCTAAATGCTGGGTCTGCAGCCACATCCCAGCCCACTCTCAAACTGGTGTTCCTGTCCTGGCTATCCCACTCAATTACCCAGACCTCACTGGAGGACCTTGTCTGTTTAACACAATATGGAACAGTAATGACACCTGGGAAGAGGCTATTGGCAGTTCCTTTACCCCACTTGGGGGAGCAATACACCAGGCAAAAAGGCTCCTAAGTAGTTAAATAATGGCAAATAAAACCAGAGAAAGTTTAAGAGCCCTGGCCAAGGAAACAGAGGCGATCGGACAGGTGGCCCTCCAGAACCGTCAGGCATTGGACATAGTGCTTGCGGCCAAAGGAGGGACCTGTGCTCTCACTGGAAAACAATGTTGTATGTTTATACAATACCAATAAGGTAATAGATCGCTATAGCCACTTAGAACAAATCGCATATCTTCCTCATGAAGAGCTGAGTTCTTTATGGAAGTGGCTAAGTAACCTGTTCAATTTCTCTGGCATAGGAAACTGGTTGTTTCAGGGAGCCCTAACTATCCTGTTTGAAATCTTAGTGATTTTTGTATGCTTTCAGTTAATCTGTTGTATCCAGAATTGTGTCACCCAGATGGCTGCCCCAAAACAGAGTGCTAATATAATGATTTTGAATATCGCTGATGAACTAAAAGATAAGGAATGGTTAATTTGTGGAACTCAGTAAGGGTTGGTCATGGCGTACGCCTGACCAAAAGGAGGGATTGTGAAAGTAGAATGAATTATATTGTAAAAATAAAAAGGATTAAAGAAATGCTGTCTGTACCTTTAAGACAAACTGTTGGAATGCTGCAATCCAGGTGTCAGGAATACAGACATTAACATAGAACAATTGCACCGTTTGAGGGCAATTGGTGAAGTATTAGCCTTAAATCGATAACAGTTAGTAAGGAAATAGGATATGCATGCTGTGCCCCAGGTGAATTTTCCTGTTTTGCTTTCTTTGTCCCTTTGTCTAATTCCCGCTCTTTTATCTGTATAAATAAGACTGTTTGGGCCTTGCATGGCCGCTCACATATTCTGAATGTTATTGGCAGAGCGCTGTGCTAATAAAACAGAGTGGTCTGACAAATTGTGAGTCCTGATTCTAACTTTGACACAGCTGAACGTGGACTCCCAGTGCAATGCAGGGACCAAAAGAACTAATATGATTTTTGTATCCATACACAGAAACCTCAAATAGGAGTAAAGAGATTATTTTAACTTTGTATTTGGCACTCACGCTACCACTGCTAGAATACTGTGTCCAGTCCTCATTACCACAGTTCAATAAGGATGTTGATAAACTGAAGAGAGAAGAGAAAACCAGGGAGTGATTAAAGCATTAGAAAATCCTTATAATGATAGATAATACCTCATCTTTATTTATTTATTTGGGGGACTTCCTTGTTTAATTTCATCCATTTTTTCCCTACCCTCTGTGGGTTGCGTCTTGTCCCCAGAGAGGGATGGTAGCTTATATGAGTAGGAGGGTCAGGTCCTTCCTGGAAGGTTGGGAGGCTCGGGGGTAGGGTGACGTGGTGAGGGTTGCTGAGCAGCCTGTCCTACAATTTGCCCTGCTTACAGTATTGCCAGCCCCAGCTGTTCAAAAATCATGAGTCAGGCTCACCAAAAATCATTATTGGCTTTAAAATCATGAGATTATGTAAAAATAATAGATTTGGTGTCCTTTATTTGCCTTCTGCTTTTTGAGCCTATTTAGGTGCACTGGAGTCACATTTTGAAGCTTTCTCACAGCCAAGAGGGCTAGAAACTTACTTTTTCTCTAACAATGAAGGCTGAAATCTCACATATCCACTTGACTCCAGCAGCTGGAGCTTTAAGGAAAACGATAATTATCATGAGACTCATGACAAAATCATGGAAGTTGGCAACACTGTGCTTGTGGTGTTCTCTGTTCCAGGTGTTGGGACCTGCCACATGAGTTTGCAGCACCGCCCTGGTTTGGTTCAGCTGCCCTTCTGCCATGATGATGAGGTGGGGAGGGCCAGTTTAAGTGAGTGGCCCTCCAACGCTGTGTGCCAGGTCACAACACCTGGTATGGGCAGCCAGGCCCAGTCCCCTGGGTGGGAGACACTGCTGAATGGTGAGTCTTTCATTTTATTTGGTTCTGCATTTGTGATAAACACAGGGCTCTAGTGATAGACTCAAGGAGTTCAATCTATTTAGCTTAAAAAGAGAAGGTTAAGCCACGACTTGATTACAGTCTATATGTACCTATATTGATAATGAGCCCTTCAATCTCACAGACAAAGATGTAACATGATCCAATGGTTGGAAGTTGAAGCTAGACAAATTTTGCCTAGAAGTAAGATGTACATTTTTAACAGTGAGAGTAATTAATCCTTGGAATAGTTTACCAAGGATTGTGATGCATTCTCCTTCACTGGCCATTTTTAATCAAAATTGGATGTTTTTCTAAAAGGAAACATAATTTCTAGGAATTGTTTTGGGGCAATTCTATGGCCTTGGAATCTATTAATCTGTTTTTTTCTGGTTTTTTATTTTGACAAGAAACGAAAAATTGTAGTTTTGAGTCATTGGAAAAATGAAATTTTCTTCTGATTTTTTTTAAAATGTTCTCTTCTTTTCTTATTTTATTTTTTGTTCAGAACCAAAAAATTAGTGATTTGCCCAGCTCTAGTTAGGAACGCAGCTGAGCTTGCTGAAACCATTTTCCAAACAATTCCTCTTCCCAGCCTCCCGCATTTCCCATTTTAACTTTCGAGGGCTGCTTAGTTATTTTCTAGCCATGGATATGTACCTCATATTTTCAGCAAAACTCCAAAAGAAGGTTGGAAAAATCACAGCATTAATATTTGTTTTGAAGAGGGAACGCTTAATTACTTTTCTCCATTTAAGCAGAGTATGTAGAGTATTATAATAAAGAGTAGTCATGAACATGGGCAGTGGATATCAAAGGCCAGGAGAGGCTAAGCCTCCTCTAACCGAGGCCGTGGCCCTGCCCAGGCTCCACCCTGAGGCTCTACCCTCACTCCCCCTCTTCCCTGAAGCTGGCAGGGGCTCAGCTCCTGTCAGCGGCCTAGAGCTCAGGGCTCAGGCCAGGGGCTGGGACGGCCAGGGGCAGCTCGGGGATCGGGCCAGCTGGGACGGCTCAGGCCCGCTCCTCTGGCCGTGGGAGGAAGCGGCAGGGCCTCAGGCGGAAGGGGTGGGACTGGGGCTTGCTTCCTCGAAGGGGGGGGGGGTTCACCCACTGCCCATGGTCATGAAAATAAAACTCTAGGGTTCTAGCCTCATCTGAGTATCAAGTGTTGTTTTCCTCTTGATCACTGAAATAATTGATTTTGCTGACAATGAAACATCAGCAGGTAAACGACAATGCAAGTTAATGATGTCCAGTTCAGCTAGGGCATTGATGTGGGAAGCCAAGGCTTAAAGTAGACTGGATCCAAGAGGGTCATGGCCATCCTTGTCTCCCTCAGCTAGTGTGAGCTGAGCTATATTCAACCTGGCAGATTCAATTCTCAGGGGCATTATGGTTCGGTTCCATGGTTGCTTTCAGTTTACATGGGTTTGCATTTAGTTGAACTTTACTTCACTTCAGATATGTTCTAAGAATAACATAAAATTTAATCAAACTCTAGTTTTGTTTTCCCTACATAAAATCAGAATATAAAACAGGGAATTTCTGGGTGAAAAAGCTTGCATTAAAGTTGTAGCCTGTACTGGAACTGAAAGGAGAGAAACATTTTTGGAACAGGGTTTTTACAAATATTGGACCATGTCTAGTTACTTGCCTTTTATTGTCTTGTCTGTCGACAGCTGAAACTTAACCAGGAACAAGTGTTTATAGATCGGCTGGGCTAACATTTACCAATTGCATGTATTAACTCAAGTTAATTGGCAATTAATTCAATTTACAGCCCAACCAAAATTTCTTGACAGACCTTTACTCTGGCATCTTTTTGGTGTCTCTTGAGCTTCTGCATTCCTGTTTCCTCCTTTTCCCCATTCACCCGTAGTCTTTTCTATAATTCTCAATATCCAAGCAACCGAGATGCCATCAGTGTTTAATTCTGTGCAGTCCTTTCCCCGTGACACTCCAGGATAAAAGGGGTTTTATTTTATTTTTTTTATAATACTCAAAGTTACATTTTTTTTCTGCTGAGGGACAATACAATCCATTGCTTACTAGCATCCATCTGTTGCAGAGCATACAGCACCTGACATTGGGGAGGGTTTATGAATAGAGCACTGAGAGCAATTAGCATTTGAATTAAAGCTACCTGTGGATAACAACAGGTGATTGCCCTATTTAACAGCTGCTATTTTGCCAGCTACAGACTACAGGCTGAGTGAATTGTATGCATACAAATGGGAGTTACTGTGCATACAAATAGAGCAAAATTAACAGGATATTTTTTAAAATTGCAGTTATGATATATGGGTATTAATTCTAAACATGCAGTCACTGGCAATGTGTTAGGTATATGAGGTATTTGGGGAACAACATATTCAATGTTAAAGTTTTAAAACACTTTGCAATCTAGCATTTTGTTCTTCAAGTCAAAGCTTAATGTCAACAACCATTTTAGAGTGATTCAGCTGACTGTGAAGTGGGAAAACTGTAAGAACAGAGCACTTAGAGCAAAGCAAAGCAAAATAACCTACAACATAGGCTTATCAGTTGTGAGCCTTTTAAAAGTATGGTAGTGCTACTGTTGCAGTTCACTCTCCTTGTTGTTAACTCTCCTTCCGTAGAAGGAAGGTCTTTTTGAACATTTGCTTAGCATATGTTCATCTTCCTTTTGAGTATATGCAGATTCTGCCCATTGGTTCTGCATCCAGTGCTATCCTTGAACATTTTCCTTCTTGGTTGCACCAATTTTCATCAGCAACTTTTTCCTTTGCTCAAAGTTATCCTTGTTAATTTATTTGATACATGATTTTTTCAGGGTGTTTTTCATGAGGCTTTCAAACCTATTCTAACTGATGGTTTCCTTAAATTTTTTTCTTACATTTTTAAAATGGTTTTTGCTGGATGTGTGCAATGTTACTATTATCAGTGGCTTCCTGAGCATGCTACAAATACAGTCCTCCCAAGTGGAAGCTGATCAGGACTTATCCCTTTCTTGGGGAGTATTGCACCCATTGTCATATGATTCACACAATGTGGCATGCAACTTGCCCAGAGGGGGGACTGTGTTGCATGATGGGAGATGTAATCCTGCCAGGGAAGCCAGCAAATGGAGGCATCAGGCACCTGAATTACAATTTCCATGAGGCAATGTGGCACCACAGGAAGATTCAGTTTAATATTGACCTGATTCAAAACAAAATATTTTGGATCACTTCAACAAACTGAAATATTTTTATATGGATCGAACTAACACAAAATTAAATGATTTGTTTTTTCTGATGGAATATTGTCCCATTTAGGCAAAATCAAAATTTCAGTTTTCTGGAAACAACCGTTTCCATTGAAAACTATCTTCACCAGCTCTATTTTTCAGCAGATGCACTGCCTGCCCTTAGGGTGTGGATTTTCAGGCAAATGCTGCTGGCCTCTTACAATCACTAAAACCATTAAATTATGTCAGTCAGAACTTGGAGCTTTTTAGGTCTGAAGTACAAATAGAGAGGAAAGAGTAAAATACTAATAGCAGCTGACATATGTTCTTATAAGATCAGTGTTTATATAAACTCACGTTAACATGTTAGTGTAGATATACTGCCTAACATCCTGCATCTCCTGGAGTTCAAAGTGATTAACATTAATTGTGCATGTGAAAAACTTAAACAGATTAGAATGAACGTGACAAATTTTAATAATACATGATATGCAGTATCGTTGTACCCATGTTGGTCTCAGGATATTAGACAAGGTGGGTGAGGAAATATCTTTTATTGGAGCAAATTCAGTTGTTGAGATACACGCTTTCTACTTACACAGAGCTCGAGCTCTGTGTAAGTTTTCCAGTCCTGAAGAAGAGTTGTGTGTATGCTCGAAAGCTTGTCTCCCTACCAGAAGCTGGTCCAATAAAACTGCCAACCTTGTCTTTTTAATAATGCGTGATGTCTCTTCTTAAAGGGTTTATCCTACTACGTGTTTGAGATAAACTGAAATTAAATGCCAGTCAATCTTTGAAGTATCAACTGTAGCTATGCAAATTTATGCTGTAAATATGCAGTGAGTTAAGACTGACGATTAACTGATTGGTGGTGGAATGGTTCTGAACCCATATAAATTTAAGGGGTACACAATTGTTAGATCTTTAAACTTAGGGAAAAGTCCTTTTTATTCACTGACATTTGTCATACAGAAGACTTCCAGTCCCATGCACCGGGCCACTTTGGCATAACAGTAAGGTTTCAATGCTTGGATGAGACAATGGTTCTGTGAAGAGGGATTTAGGTTTATTAGGAACTTTGGAACCTTCTGGGAAAGGAGGAGCTTTTATGGAAGGATGGGCTCCACTTAAACTATAACGAAACCAGGTTGCTGGCAGGGAAAACTGAAAAGGTTTAGAAGGATTATAAAATTAATGGCTGGGGGAAAGCTGATGGGCGTGGAGGAGCACATGGTTCAGACAGGCACATCCCTTGGAGGAGGATCTATTATCCAGTAAAGAAAAGAGGATGGAAATTGATAAAGAAAGTACAGGTAAGAACGGAAGAGAAACAGTCTGACAAAAGTGTCCAGTTACATCACATGAAGGCAGACAACTATATATTGACAAATTTTATAAGTGCTTGTGTACAGTGCTAGAAGTCTATATTCTAAGATGTTTGAACTTGAGTTCCTGGTATTAAATGAAGATATTGATGTAATTGGCATCACAAAAACTGGATTTGACCATGATAATCAATGGGATATGGTAATACTAGGGTATAAAATAATATAGGAATGATAGAGTAGGTCATGCTTGTGGGGGAGTGGCACTATATGTGAAACACAGCAGAGAATCAAATAGAGTCAAAATCTTAAATGAATCAAACTGTAGCATACAATCTTTATGGATATAAATTCCATTCTTGAACAATAAGATTATAGCAGTAGGAATATACTACCGACCATCTGATTAGAATGGTGATGTGATTGTGAAATGCTCAGGGAGATTAGAGAGGCTACAAAAACAAAAAACCCAACAATAATGGGGGATTTCAACTATCCCCTTACTGACAGGATACATATCTCATGATGGGATGCAGAAATAACATTTCTGGACACCATTAATAACTGCTGCTTTGAGCAGCTAGTCCTAAAGGTAAATCTTGATATATTCTTAAATGGAGGACAGGATCTGGTTCAAGAAATGAATGTAGCTGAATCGCTCAGTAATAGCAACAATAATGTAATTAAATTCAACATCCCTGTAGGGGGGAAAATACTTGAAGAAACCCACAATAGTAGCATTTAACTTCACAACACAAAAATGAGGAAGCAATTTAAAAGGAACAATCACACATGGGTGGCATGTGAGCACCCCCTTCGGGGAGGTTAGTCAAGCAGTCCTGCCCCTTCCACCTAAGGCCCCACTTCTACCCCTCCCGAGTCAGAGGAGCTCCGGCTGAACTGCGCTGGGCTGCTGGCCAGCTCAGCACTAAGTCACTGGCTTCCAGCTGCAGCTGAGCTCCCTCCAGCTTGGGTGCTGGCTTGAGGGAGAGGGCGGAGCACGGGAATTTGAAGAGTAACTAGCAAGACACAAAAACTAACAGCAATTTTTTTTAAGTATATCAGAAACAGGAAGCCTGCCAAACAATTGGGATGGTCAGGGTGTTGAAGTAGCATTCAAGAAAGACGGGGTATGGATTTATACAGTGGCATTATGATATTTTCTGTCTGCATTCAGTTCTGGTCACCACACCTCAAAAAATATGCATTGGAAATGGAAAAGATGCAGAGTAGGGCAACAAAAATGAAACGGCTTCCATATGAGGAGAGGTTTAAAAGATTGGGACTGTTCAGTTTAGAAAAGAGATGACGACTAAGGGAGGATGTGATAGAAGTCTATCAAATCATGAATGGTGGTGAGAAACTGAATAAGGAAGTGTTATTTATCCCTTCACATAACACAAGAATCAGGGGTCACCCAATGAAATTAATATGCAGCAGCTTAAAACTAACATAAGGAAGTACTGCTTCATACAATGCACAGTCAAGCTATGGAACTCATTTCCAGGGGATGTTGTGAAGGTCAAAGATATAATTTCGTTCCAAAAAGAACTAGATAAGGTCATGGAGGATAGGTCCATCAATGGCTATTAGCCAAGATGGTCAGGGATGCAATTCAATGCTTTGACTGTCAAACTGGGACTGGATAACAAGGGAATGGATCACTTGATAAATGCCCTGTTCTGTTCATTCCCTCTGAAGCATCTGGCACTGCCCACTGTTGGAATACAGGATACTGGGTTAGATGGACCACTGGTCTGACCCAGTATGGTCGTTCTTATGACATCCACAGTACAACATGAAGAAAAATGTAATACATTTCATTTATCTTGTACATTTGATCAACTTGTGTACATTCTATCTGCTGATTCATCTCTGCAGGACTATTTTTTATTTCAACCCCATTCCCCAACAGCTGCCTTTTTAAAAAAATAACTACCCAGGGAAATATTTTCTTATTCCTCCCTCCCCTCTCTGCCAAAAAAAAGCTGTTTTGATGTGCTGTAAGAACAATATTCTATTCTTGACCAGTGACACATTTCAGGTCCAATATTTCACCAATCACCAGGACTTGACATAAGTGATTTAAATGTTATTGGAGAGTTGAGTCTGCCTACTTAACACGAGGGTAAGGAACTTGTTTATACAGAGATTGAGATACTGAAACTTTATATTCATTATATCTTAGAGAACCTATTTCAGATCATTCTTAGAGGTGTATATATGTGACTTTACTACTGTGAATATTAGTAGAGATTACAATTACAATTAGAGATTGTAGTTCATAAGAACCATGTGTTCATGTGAACTACAAACATGCATTTGATATTTCATTCACAAACTTACATTTTACTTAATCATTACAATATACAATAACCTGCTGTGCAGTTTAATGCCAATATTTTGATTTGCTTGCAGTTTTTTTTCCAGTGAAACAGTGATTCATCATAAATAGGTCTTAGAAAATGCAAATACATCCTTGTTAGACTTACCACCATATTAATATATGAAAGACACATGGCATTTTTGATGCTTTATTAGTGCTGCAGCTCATTTTTGTGTTCATTGTGGCATGAAAACCTAACAAAGCATTAATAGTAACTTCCCTGATTTAATTAAGCTCCTGCACTGTAATGCCAGAGCTACTGATAGAATAGCCATTTAATAACACTGTAATGAACATTCAACTGTCACAGCATTGGAAGGTTTAATGTGGTGGTTTAAAACAACATTTTTTCTCATAGTTGTTCTTGAGCTATATTTAATACTAGCCTCACTTCTGCTTACCTATATACACGAAAGAGAGAAGAATACAAAAGCAAAAGCTTTCCTTATTTAAAATGCAAAACAGTCATGTGAAAATAAAACTATCAGCCTCCCTAAGTAAAAAGTAATAAGCCTTCAAATTGTGTTTTTCGCACAATACAGCTACAGAAGAATTAATGCTGAAACTAAACTAAAGGTTAATAACCTACAGCAAATGCATCATGCTAAAGGAATATGACACGTTCCTTTTAGAACAGGGCCAGACTAAAACAACTGACCTGTTTGGATACACCTGAGTACCTGATCTGCTTTTGTGGATTTTGCAAAAGTATTAGACTACGGCTTTCTCTGTTATAGTAAAAATTCCACATGTAGCACACCAATTATCAATATATATGGTGTCAGGGTTCCCTCCCCACTCTGAACTTTAGGGTACTGATGTGGGGACCCGCATGAAGACCCCCTAAGCTTATTTCTACCAGTTTAGGTTAAAGACTCCCCAGGGCTCAAATCCTTCCTTGTACTTTGGATTAGGTAACGCTGCCACCACCAAGTGATTTAAACAAACATGTAGGGAGGGCCACTTGGAGCCCTATCTTCCCCAAATATTCCCCCAAACCTCTACACCCCTTTTCCTGGGCAGGCTTGAGAATAATATCCTCATCAATTGGTACAGGTGAACACAGACCCAAACCCTTGGATCTTAAAACAATGAAAAATCAATCAGGTTCTTAGAAGAAGAATTTTAATTAAAGAAAAGGTAAAAGAATTACCTCTGTAAAATTGGGATGGTAAGTACTTTACAGAATAACAAAAGACTCAAGAACACAGAGGATCTCCCCTCTAGGCAGAACCTTAAAGTTACAAAACCAAGTATAAACCTCCCTCTTAGACAAAGGAAATCACAAGCCAAAATAAAAGTAAGCTAATGCATTCCTTTGCTGGTGCTTACTAATGCTAATGGAGTTGGATGGCTTGCTTTCTTGATCTGTCTCCAGCAAGCACACAGAACAGACAGACCAAGCCTCCCCCCACCCCCTGAACGTATCTTGGTCCTTTTGGTCAGGTGCCAGCCATGTTACCTGAGCTTCTTAACCCTTTACAGGTAAAAGGATTTTGTGCCTCTGGCCAGGAGGGATTTTATAGTACTGAATACAGGAAGGTTGTTGCCCTTCCCTTCATATTTATGACATACGGTTACACATTATATCTCAACTCTAAGGACCTAGAGGAAATAAGACAAAATATGGGCCAACCAAATGCTGAGACAACCAGAGAAAGTGCTCTCTAGAATAAATCAGCTTTTTACTGAGAGACATATTTAAAAAAAAAAAGTGAGGAGAAGATAAGGATCTGAACTGGAAAACAGCACAACAACAACTGTTACGAAGAGGAATAACAAAATGTGCCATAAGTGTAATGCATAGATATCTTGTATTTCATAGCTTACCCTGCAAATATATAGGTTTCTGATTTTAGGTTTTTAGTGATAACCCTAAATGCAGACAAACAATAAACATGGTGTTTATCCAGTAAACTTCTACACATTCACTAAATTTATTTGGGACATCACAGTACCAAAGTAGTGAGGTCCTTCTCCCTGGCTTGTATCTAAGGGCTTGACTATGTGGAGCATTAATGGGGACCCCAGCGGTGTGATTCTGAAGGGCATGAATGTCTTGCACAATTACTGGCCCATGTAGACCCTGCTGGTGACTTAAAGGGTCCCTAGTGCACTTAACATAGTGCTGTTTCGAAACAGCACTGTGTGTGTATACAAAGAGAGAGCCCTGAAAAACTCCTGATTTTTGGACATCTACATAGATCTCAAAAAATTGTTAAAAATAAACCCTGAAAAAACAAAGTTAATAAATCCTCCAAAATAGAAGCCCTAAATATATACATCCCCGTGTATGTTGCTCCCATATCAATCACTTGTGAACCCTAACTGCCAAAATGGTAAAGGCCAAAAAAAAAATTCTAGAACTTTCCTATAAGTACTAACATACATGTGAAGGCCAGAATGGAAGGGTATATCAGGAAAATATCCTTAAACATGGCTGTAAAAATGTAAGGATGTCTGAAATCCAATAAGTCTTGTCATTTACATCTCCTACACATTACCTCCAAATTTGGGTCTGTATACGTTTGTATAGTGTAATCTCTATCCTTGAGTGTGTACACACATGAAATGGGCTTATTATCAAATAGACCTCCAGTTAATAACACCCCAAATGTATGTATGTATTTTTACTATGCTGATTATTTTAATGTATATAGTGAATACACCTTACATTTCAGATTCTCATTACCCAGCTGGAGCCTGTGGACATCCTGAATCTTAGTGGTCTCATGACATGGTGTCCTTGCTATGGATTCCCATCAGATGGAACAATTTAATCTGTGAAGTCCCAATAAGTTTTTATGTGTGGAGATGTCTGGGTATTTTCCGTTGGCTGTCCATCTAGAATGTTTCCGGTTCTTGTTAGGTGGATCAATTTCTGTGTCTCATTCATGCTTGTCAAATTTGTTTTGGAAAGTAGCTCTTGGATAATATTTGCATCCTGCTGCTCTTTGGTTATACTTTCAAAAAACTTGTAGTGGTATGTCCAGTATACACTTGTTCCTGCAAGGTGCTAAGCTCATGGAGCCTGATTCAGCAGAACAATTAACTTTAATGACTGCAGTGGGATTACTCATGTTCATATTTACCCATGTGCTTTAATCTTTTGCTGCACTGTGCTCAGTGGTTCAGCACCCTCCAGAATTGAGCCCTGTAGGTAGTCAAATACTACAGTGATGAGAGTTAGAATAGAACCTTTTGATAAACTAAGCTCATTACTGAGATTATTTCATAGTTAAGTAGTTGTCTTGTGATCGCTTGATCATTTCCCACTGCAGGATTGAAGTAAATGGATCAGTAACCATAGGAAGCCAGTGACAAAACTCCTATTGACCTCAATGATGCAGGATCAGAACCCCAATGATTAAGGTCTTAGTTTGTTAAACTAGTTTAGCCTTACCTCATTTTGTCAGCTACCTATGAAACATTTCCCATTGATACGCCTGCATAACTTAATGTTAATGATACATGGACATCAGTGGGACAACACGGTGCTGTAAACCAAACATAAATGTTTAAGGTTGGGGGTATAAACAAATGCAGGCTAAACCATCTTGTGAGCAGCATATTTCAAAAATACAATTATACTGTGATGGGGTTTACAAGACTCATGCTGGACAAAACTTTAATGAGAGCTTGTGGGCTCAATCATCCTTGCCCTGCTACACCTGCAATAGGTGTCAGGCCTGGAGGAAGCAGTTAAAAAGGAAGAACTGGCTCAGTTAGCGGCTAACTGAGGAAAGCAGATCTTTAGCCCTTGGTGAGAATAGCCTGGCTGGAGTTAGGAAGCTGACATGGTTGCTGCTGGTCAAGGCCTCCCTGAGGGAAAGAGGCCTGAAGTGAGATTATCATTTGAGTTCATTTGCAATGCCTCATCTGTTGGTGCTGAGGGAGACTGGTGCCTGTCAGAAATGCTTTGATGGAAGATTGGCCTGCAGCAGGGACCCTAGATGAGCATTAGCTAGAAATGACAGACTCTCAGTAGAAAGGTAGTGTCTAGCTGTGGACTGGGATGGATGACTCTCCTTTTTGATTTTGTTATATTTGTTTTGGAACTTTGGTACTCCAGAAGGTGTAGAACCTTGGTGTGATTTAACCAGAGGGCTTAGTCACTTCAGCAGTAGACCATGTTGGAGATGCTTGAAGACTTTGAGGGAAACTGAAGCAGGGTAAGTGTCATGGTTGGTGAGAAGGGGTACTGTAGAGACCAACCCTATTACATATACAAAAATCATTAACATCAGTTGTAATTGTTCTCTAACTTGTCTGAATTGGCCTTGTTCACATGCAGTGTGAGTTTTTGCTGGTTAACACTATTGTGCAGGATGGGGGGGCTGTGTGCATATGTGTGTGGGGGTTTTCTACACAGAACTTTTGACACTTGAACTCTTCAGGGTTCACTTTTTGGATCAAATCTAATCCACACATCTGGTACACGTGGTGTTCACAGTTGAAACCTCCCAGCATCCTTAAACCTGCAGATTTGTGGTTCACTGACTACCTGAATGAATTATTTTCAATTAATTTGGCACATCTTCAGAGGAACAGATGGCTTCATGTTTACTGCAAAAACATTAACAAATAAACAAAAACAAAAAATCATCCATGAATCTCCCTGGAAACTCTTCAAATACAAGAGAGATCTCAATGATTGTCTTACAGTTCCTTCTGAATTATCTTAAGAAAAGGAGTGTTTAACAAGAAAATAACATGTATCATTTACTAAGCAAAGTATCATATACATGGAGCAGTTGGCTGCATAATAAAGCTGTTATGCATGAAGTTTCTAATAGGACTTCCCCTAGAGTCTAGCAGCTGGGAAGAGAGAAATTAGGGAAATGTGATGTTGAGTGACTTGAGGAAAGAAAAGCTTAAAAAATAAACAAACATAAAGAAACAGAACACAAGGAGAGAAAATAGCTAAGCTCAGAGAAACCCCAAGTACTGTGACTGGGAGCACGCATCAGAAGGTTCATATGTTTAATCATCAAGATTCGAATATGGAAACAAAACTTACCCCAAACTACAACTGGTCAAAACGGTTTCCTTTGAAATGTTGTTTTCTGTGGAAAATGACTGTTACAACTTCCACATTCTAGCAGCATTTGTTGTAGTTGGGTATTTTATTTTTCTCTTAGTATATCTTTGGGAAGGTATGTTATTGAAGTTGATGTTTAATTGCTATTGTTTTAGTGAAGAGAAACAGAATATTGATGGTACAAATTATTTTCTCATTTAAGCAATTAAAAAGGAGGATTTTAGATATACAAGAGAAATGAGAATTGGCTTCAAAGCAATAAACATGCCTAACGTTAAGTGCCACACTGTTCTGCAAGTTATATCTGGTTTATAGCACATAGGTAACATTTATTGTTGAGAGAGACACAGAGAGAGAGACCTCTGCCTCTCCCAGATACACTGTTACAATGAGAGGACAACATAAACTTGGCACTACTCTTAGAAGATTTCTGGTGTGGACAATGGTATGAGGGAATGATACTTTTTACTTCCTCTAGGAAGCTTTTCAGTGATAACTCTCCAAATGCAGGAGCCAACTCCAACAGCCCTTACTTAGTCAAAGTCCCATTGACTCTATTTGATTTCCTCCCCACCAGCAAAGTAAGGACTGTGTAAAGGCCCCAGGATTTGGTGTTATATTTGGGGAATAGAAAATTCTTATGGAAGTGCAGCTCCTCAGATAATTTCCTACCTAGTTCTTACCTTCTGTAAGAGCAGTCCCAAGTCCAATTTTCCATCTTCTCTTAACACTGATTTATTGTTGTGACAGTGGTCTATGAAAGAGATGTCTGCATATGGAAATAGTTAATAGATGAGATGCCAGTAAATGGTGTTCAAGAATATGCAGCGTTCTTCCTGGTTTTGGCCCTGCAAAATCCCACTTGGTGCTGTGAATGGCTTCTTGTCAGTAGTTCTTTATATGGAGCTCTTAGTCAATTCTATCACAGATCATACTCAGTGTTATGGAGATCTAAGCAGTCAACATCACTGTCAGAAAGTGAGCTGGGCCTGTAAGCCTCCATTCTGACCTGTGCTTGAATCAGGTGACCAAAAGACAAGTGACAGAAATCTGGACTAGGCCCCTGATATAAGAGGGGCTGGCTATTCTTTCCCATAGAGGAAAGTAGACCAGGGTATGGTCTCTCCATGGCACCTTGCAGCTGGGCAGCTAACAACTGGGGAAAAGCAGTCGCCCAGGAGGAGCCAAAACAACTATTGGGCTTAAGCGACGGAAGAAATGGGAGAAGTCTGTGAACCTAAAAAGCCAGGTAGCAAATAGGTGCAGGACAGATAGAAGAGAGGAAGTAGATGGCCACTCCTCTGTATAGGGCCTGGGGCTTGAACACAGGATTGAGATATCAACTGTGCTACCCTATGTCTCAGCAGTGCCAACAGGAGCGGGTAAAGCTCTTGAACTCAGAGGCAGAAAAGACTAAGATTGGAGGGGTGGAGAGGATGGACTGTGTGTGAAGCTCTGTTGCAAGAGGAAGGGACAACAGAAAATGGTGGTAAAGTGACAGACTAAGATGTGTAGTGTTTAGCAGTTTGCCATGTCTCCATGGAGACAGTGGTCTTATTTCCTATGGGTGTAAACAGGGAGTAACTCTAAAGGAAAGGAGATAATGACACCAGCCCTCATTGTAAAGTGCCTTGAGAACTACTGATGGAAAGCACTAGATAAGAGTGAGGTATTATTATTACTGCTATAGTGGTATAAAACCAATCTGAGCAAGAGCAGCATCAAGTCCAATGTGAAAAATGTCAGCCCCATGTTTTGCTGCCTCTGATGCAACTATTGGAAAGCTGTAACAATGCTGTTTCCGAGTGAGCGTACGCATTGAATCAATCCAACCAGGGTACCACAAGCTGTGCACGTGTGTTGTGTTGAGTGAATCCGGCATTAGGAACGTCTTTTATCTTAAGTACTGTACGGAGGTGGGCTAGTGCTTAAAATTAAAACCATAGTGAAGAATGTCATTCTAATAGTGCCCACAACTGCTGGTATTTTAATGTTGTGTCAGCATTTTTTTAAATAACTCATATTTCCAACAATTTATAACTCAATCATAAACATTTGCTGTGGGCTGAATTTTGGCAGGCAAGGCTGTTTACTGAAAATTTGAAGGGCTCCCACAGTTCAGGAGGATGCAGTTGCAGGCTATTTATTCCAACGGGGAAATAATTCTAACTGATCTTTTGATTTGGTGGCTGAACCAAACCGTGCCCCTCCCACTCCAAATGTCATTGTGAGTTGATTGAAACTTTTCATTTGACCAGAAATGAAACTGTTGATAGTTTTCAGTTCAATCCAGCTAAATTTCAAAGCAAAATGTCATTTCAAAACAAAAAGTGAACATGTTTCATTTAGAAAATGTCAAAATGAAACATTTTAGTTTTGGAAAATATATTTTTTTTGGCCAAAATTATTTGCAAGATTTGCCCCATATTCCCCAGCAGCTTAGCTAACCCCAAATTGCAATTTTTGTCAAATAGTTTATTCACTGAAAAAGTTTTGCCCAGTTCTATTCTAAAGCAATATGGGTTATTTGGCCAGAGCACTTGTATAATACAGGAGGACGTTAGGAGCCAGATCACGATCTTCTGACTCACACCAAGTAGAGCGTTTTCTCTAGGAGTCATCCCACTGAAATCAGTGAAGCACTTGAATTCAGAATTTGCATGTTGGTTTATCTCTGATGCTTATATGACCCTGTAATGGGATTACCTGCCCCATTAAAGGCCTGGGGCAGGCCACTCCTGTTAATTATCAGAGTCAGCTGAAAAGAAGTCAACACATGTCTCAGTTAAGTGTGGAGTAAAAAGTCAAGCTGTGGGAAGGGAGAGTTTTCTGCTGTGGGTCCCGGAGGAAAAAGACTTCAGGTGGGAAACCCTCAGAGTGGAGGCTGTGTAGAAAGCCCCAGCTGGAAGTTTTGTTTTTCCTGTTGTGAGTTTGTGGACATTTAGATGATAAACAGAGCCCAGAACCAAGAGTTAAAGACTCTATTGGTGTGGCTGATAATATCTGAGGCTCATTAGGAAACCAATCTTATTACAAGCCGTCATCATTGGAGTATCTGCGTGCCTTACAATCCTTTATATATTTATCCTCGCAACACCCCTTTGAGGTAGGAAAGTCATATTATCCCCATTTTATAAATGGGCCTCCAGCAGCAAAGTCACTTGCCCAGCTCTATGCTGGAGCAGGGAGTTGAACCCAAATTTCTAAAGCTGTAGGCTACTGCCTTAACCACTAGAGCAACCTTCCTCATCTTTATTATTGATACAGCCAAAATGCCAGATCCAAACAGTTCCAACCTTCAGCTCTGGTACTCCCTTTGTCATTTGGGGTCATCCTAAGTAACAGCAATTCAGTGGATAAATCCCCTGTACTATTCAGCACAGAACCCCTGCATCTTTCAACACAGTTCCAGTTTGCATTGCACAATGTCATTATGATTTATTATTGATATCACAGCAGCATTGTGTGACCCTAACAAGGGCTGGGGGATACTCTTGGTATCATCAGGTAAGTCAACGAAGTCTCTGATGGAGGGATCTTGCATTCCAAGACCCTGATCCTGCACTGTGGTCCAACTGCATGGATCACAATGTAGATTCAGGGCTTAGGAGGACAAGTGCTATCTCAAGGGTGAATGTATGCAGGGGGATGGAAATGTAACTTATTTTATTTAAAAAAATGCAGTGTAGTGTATGCTTTGCCTGAGTAATGTGATTTTATTGATCACTGTTTTACTGTGCTATAAATGAGAAACTGTAGATACCCTCTAATGGAGAAACAAGGAAGATAGAATTCAAAATACAGTCATCCACTTCCCATTCTTCCTCTTCTACAGCTCCTTGCTCTTGTCCGACTGATTATTAGAATGTCTTCCCTGAGAAGAACTGTTTCATGACAGAACTGTTTTGTTATACAGTAATACCTCATAGTTTGGTAAGAGTTGCCTTTCAATTAACCATTCATTTCCTGGAAGATGCATGCACGTAATTTAAAAAGTAAAATTATAATTTCTAAAAAACAACCCCCCCATTGATTAATAATCAGAAATGAAATCCACTTTTGTAAAGATAAATGAGAGTGTAATTTCTCCCCCCATTCCCTCCCTCCTTAAAGATATAAGTAGAGTATATATGTCTTTGTAATGTGATCCAGTGGTTGCCATGGAAATATTTTTTAAGTTTAGTGAAAAGCCATGCAGTCAAAGGCATAAATATCCAGAACCTTTGGCAAGGTAACTTGGACAATGGAATTTCTGAATAAATTTTCATGGGCTTTTTTTATTTTAATGTGGACTCTAGACACAATTCATTCTTTGTGAGCAAAAGCATTTCATTTTCATTAGATGGGTAACTATAATCTTGTAACTGCTTCAGCCATGAGGTGATTTTGTGTTAGACTGTCCTTCATGTTTTCATAGGCTATGGTTCCTTGAAAGACCATGATCCAGGCTTTTCTGTGAGAGCCCCAGTGAATCTAGCCTACTTGAAATACTTTTTCTGTACCTGGTCTATCTTTCAATGGCTTCTTTTTACTCTCTCCCCCACTTTTGCCTTCATGCTTTATGTCATCATTTTCCCACTTAGTTTGGCATGATAAGGATTCCTTTTTGTGTGTGTGTGTGTGTGTGTGTGGGGAACGGGGAAACAAACCACAATTCTTACATGCTAGAATAATGGAAAGAATTAGATCAAAACTCAGATGGGACCATATAGCCTTGAACTCATGTTTTGTCTGTGATAAATGGAATCTGGACCTTAAAAATTAGGGCATTCTGTTCTGAAACCTGGAATATGTTCTACACCTGATAATTCAGAGAGGTTTTTTTTGTCAGGTTAGAAGAAATCATTATGATCACTCTCTGACCTCCTGTGTAACACGGGCCTTATCCAGGAATTTCTGTATCCCGCACATAACTTCTGTTAAACTCAACAGAAATTGTGCTTGCTTTAAGGATTTTTGTTGTTGGTTGGTTGATTGGTTTCAAGAGCTGTGATAATGTGGATTATTTGACTTGAGAAAGTTTGCTTAAAGGATCCAAAGTTTCCAAGAATAGGAGATGGACAATTTTTAACCCATTCACTGCTATTCTCCACTACCTCTGCTGTGCTACCATATTCAGGGACACAGCAGGTGCACTTTACCTAAAGGATCCAGGAATGCAGAGGTCAAATGGCTAATGGACAAAGGAATGCTGAGACCATTGGGCTGAGAAAGTTTACTCCAAAGAAAGTGACAGAAAGCTAGTTGTTGGAGTGATTTCTCATATCCCACAGACGTCTGTATCCTGCTCCTAACCCAATAAAATAACCTGGTGTTGTGCTATTGAATCAATGGAACTATGCCAGTTTACATCAGCTGATAATTTGGCCCTTTGAGAGTATTGGGATGGGGTGTAGGCTGGACTAAATATAATAAAACTTTCCATCATGAAAATCTGTGTTTCTGTGCAAGCCATTTAAACTGTTCAGTGTGCAGTTTGCTTTCTGTGCTCACAAAGTCTGTTTCCTGGTCAGCTGTGAGAGGAGTGTCTTCAGGGGAAGGGGAAATAAGCAAATAAATCCACTGCTTATCTCACCACTTTGCCACAATCCTTGAGCAAGCTAACACCTTCCTTACATTTGTCCATAGCCATTTATAAACTGTTATGATCCTAGGTTGCTGGGGGGGGGGGGCGGGCGGTGTTTCTATTTATGATTAGAATAAAATTAAGCTCATTTGCGAAAGAACACTCCTCTGCTCCGAAGCTTCATAACAAGTTATATGTATTTGCCAGACTGTAGCTGTCTTTATTTATCTTACTCTGCTTCTTTTTTTTAAATTTATTTTTTTAACATCAGCATTTCAATTATGCTTTAATCTTCATGGCATTAAACTACATCAAAAGAATCTTTATGGTGTTGCTCTGGTAGCGGGCAAGAAAAGGAAAACTCCCTTATCTATTTATGCACCTCTTTGCACTGTAAACATCCAACTGGCCCTGGTCTTCAATCTGATCATTTTCATTTTGACTGCAATGTGACTGTGAGCCCAGACGAGTATTATTACTTGTATTACAGAAGTGCCTAGAGGCCTTAACTGAGAGCCCAGTGTGCTAGGTGCTGTACAAACACATAGAGCTGGTCTTTGACTCCAAGAGATTAATTACAGTCTAAGTAGCCAAGACAAAGGATGGGAAGGAAAACAGGTACAGAAAGGTAAAACAGGCCAGATTTTTCAGGTGAATAGTTTATTTGACAATATATGCAGTTTCTGTTGACCAGACACTATTCACAGACTTGACTTGATTATTTCAGCCATTCACAAAAAGCAGCAGGAGATGGAAGTGTTAGCTGCTACTTCTGCTTCTTTCTTCCCCTTTATAACTTTTAGCCCAGTAGTTAGACACTCAGCTGGGACTTGGCAGACCCAGCTTCGAATTCCTACTCTGGAACAGACACAGAACAGACTTTTTTTCCATTCAGAGATTCTTGAACTTTTCAGATTCAGTTTGACCTGAACCATTTTTTTTTCTGAACTCCCACTGAACTTGAAAAATCAGTTATTTCCCCAGCTCCACAAAGAGGTGATCTGACCTGCCCCAGGTCACATAACATGGTCTGTGACCAAGCTGGGAAAAGCAGCCAGGTATCCTGACTCCTGACCAGTTACCTACCTACTAGTCCACACTGCCTCCCAGCTATATAACAGCCACTCAAGCACTTTACTTCTGGAGTTAAGATTTATCTTTTTCCCATTATTGATATGATCTTGCACATTACAAAGATTTTAAATGGCAGAGGTGCTGTTTTCATATCAAAGAAGGCTAGAACATTCTAACCTCACTTCCGCTGGTGTAAATCTGGAATAATTCAATAACAGGCAATGAAATTACTGGAAGTAACTTAGACTAGAGTTTGATCTCCTATATGCAGTAGCACACAGCAAAGAGCATATTCAGAAGGTAAAAGGCAGACATTGTGAAGAACATAGACTCCAAGGATTGGTAATAAATGGGATACGGACTTTTCTACTTCTAGGAGGTCACTTGATATTTATATAAATCCAAGTAACTAATGTTCAAAGTTTTTGCCATTTGTGTTCTGTTTGGTGATCTACATAATGACAACATGGTTCCCACCTCCTCTTACCCCTTCCAAGTTTTGCTGTTTTTAAATGAGGAGTCTTCAAAACATTATTAGTAATGATACTTTGCATTTACACAGCGATTTTCATGCACAGATCCCTAAGTATTCATTAACTGATTCTCAAAACATCCCTGTAAGGACAGTGTTGTTATCAATCCATTCTATAAATGATTGCACAGGGAAGGCACAGGAATACCTGAGCATCTGAGGACCCAATCTTGCATTGGTCTCTGTTAAAACAGACACTCTGCTTGTGCAGAGTCCTATTGATTTTTGCATGGGCAGTGCTAGCAGATCCAGATGGACGAGTGGGGCCGGAGTCAGTGACAGAATAAGGAAGAGAAAGGCAGAAGTCCTGGTTCACAGATCCTTGTTCTAGCTATTAGACATCATTGTCCAAAACAAAAAATCCATTTGTCCCTGTCCTTCTCGTGTACAAAAAATAGCTTGTGAAGGCTGGCTGTGGCAGCCTGCAAACAGCACTTAATCTGGGCTCAGTTGGGGCTGTTTGGACACAGCCGTACATTGAGGGGCATCACAGAGGTGCATCACCTTTCTGGGAGGTAGAGGAGATGTATGTGTGCCTGAGCTGGGCACTTTTCCTTCTAGAGCTGCAGGGAGCTTGAGCACAGCATCATCCCAGGGTACCGTGTGTGCTCTCAAACCTGTACAACAGCACTCTGCTGGCCATTGTGGTGGTGGGATAGGTCATAATCGTCCACCACCTGTCAGACGTCTAGCGCTGCTTTTGACACTACCCTTAAGACTCTCAGGGTGAAATTCTGGTCGCATTGAGGCTGATGGGTGTTTTGCCATTGACTCCAATAGACACAGGGTTTCACCCCTCAGAGCACAAGATCTCTGTTTTTTCCCAGTCTCTCTGCATCTGCACAACTGACTTTTCCTGCCAACCCTTGCCTCTGATACACAATGTATTTGTACACATTTTCAGATGAGCGATATCTTCCCAGAAGAAAGAATTTTGAAAATCTTTCAGTAGAGGCACAATGTATAGGATCACTGTATAAGTGATACATTACTATAGCAACTTGTCATGTACAGTATGCACTTCAGGCCTCATTTCACCATTCTCATTGACTCTCTGAATATGTATTTTTCAAGTGCTGTTAGCTAAGCGGCTGCAGCTTCCAATCTGCCATCTCTTTACAGAAGATAAATCACTTCTTAACTCTGTGCATTTGACTTCTTCCTTTTAAGGAAATGTTTAGTTAGCAGCAAGGATGCAAAAAGCACAAAGAGGTTCCATATCAAAGCTGACCTTGCAGTACTGATTGTAACCAGTTTTGAATTTTAAATTAAATAAATACAACATGAAAGTCCAAGACATAAGGTATACAGTACATTGCTGTCAAGCTGTGTAACAAAGTGACTCTTTTCACCAAAGACCCATCTTCTTCTCCCTCTGAGAAATCCTAAATTTGAGGTCGAACACACTCCAAGAATAACAGAATAGGTAGCAGTGATATCAAAAGTTTTTTCGGTGAGATTTTTCTGTTGACATTTTTGATGGACACCAAAATGTTTTAAAGTTACAAATCCATTAGAAGCAGAGAAAAGAAAGGTGACAAAGTGAGACACACAGAATAATAAACCTACCAGCCTCAGAATACATGAGGAACAAAAAATGAATTATTTTATTTTGTTTGTTACATAGTGTAATAATTTTTACTGAAACCTCTGTTCATTAAATATCTAGATTCTCTTTTTTTATGGTAATTAACTCATGTAAGAGAGACAATTTAAGAATCTATAAAAGCCATGTATAAATAGGGTTAATGAAGTCTTAATTATTGAAATCTAAGTAGATTATTAAAAATTACCAACTTTGAATAGGCATTAAACAGAACTCTTTCACCCTCTATATTTAAACATACACTGGTTATACTTGTGTAAGCAGACCAGTTGTGTTGATATAAGCAACTAACTGGTCCTTTATGTTGTGTATTTTCTGAATCATCCTTAGAATGTCTCAATAGTAAGGAATCTTTAAATTGGAATTTAGTAGCATACCTTTGCCCTGTTCCATGTGAAATTATTGCAACAGTCATATTTAATATTTATGGCCAAATCTTATGCTCTTTACGGAGGTAAAACCCCCACTGAAGTCTGTAACATGTTAATAACAAGTAATATCCCTATAAATAGTCTGTGAGCCCTCTCATGGTGCTCAATGTGTTCTATGAGCCACCAAAACCAGACAGCTCAGCAGTACAAATATAGCTGGGCCTTGCATGGTTATGTATATTTAATAAACATAGTTATTTGGAACCCTGTTCTGCCCATGTGATTTCTTCATATTTTTGTTTTGTAAAGGCATAAAGGCATTGAGTTGTGCCTGACAAAGTTTGAAGGTCATACATTTTATACCTTTTCCCTCCGTGCAAGTTTAAGTAAAAGTGTTTTTGCATATAGACTCTAAGGAGATTAAGACTTCAATGGGGTTACTTTGGCATGAAACAGGAGTGATGCATTGAATCAAGCCTTGAAATTCTACGTTCTTTGTCTATGGAAAAACACAGCCACCAGTCGTTCAACAAGGCATCTCTGTAGTGAATGGTAGTGTCAGTGAGATTTATTTTCTGGTGTTTGTCATTTTGGAGGTAAAATTGTGGGTATTACATTACATCTGATTCCCTGTGGAAGAAGACTTTCCACCTCCTCTTCTATCACACGATTATTATTGGGTGAAGGAAAAAGAAAGAATGGCCCACCAGTCAATAGGGACTCAAGGACCCAGAAATGGCATTGGCATGAACTGGCTCCCTACCTGAATGCTAAATAGCCCAAATATGACAGGTCCTAAATCCAAATGGAATAAAGATGCTCAGGGATCCTTGCACACATCTACTTAAATTATTTTTAGAATAAGTGGAAAAATCTTTGCCCTTGTGTTTAGAGACCTGTGTTTTTGGAGCAAGAGGCTAGGTGTTCTGTTCCACACTGTACTGTGTGTGGTTAGCTGATGGCTGTAGTTTTTCTGAATGTATGGAACTAGGGATGGTTACATCTTCATAAAGTCTGTAATCAGGAAAATTTGCAAATTTTAGTGGTTCCAGAACTCATGAGCATTATTATATATACCTACATCCTCGTAGATAGCTTTCTTTGTATAAACTATCTGCATATATTCATGCACACATAAACATATAGTTGTAACTCCTGTAACAATCAGGTCTTGCTGACTGCATACAATTGAAGCTGATAGACTATCAGCTGCATATAGAAAAACAGAGCCAAATAAATGGAAGGAAAAAAAATGCAAGCACTCCGGGATACTTCTTAGTAAGAATTTTCATGAGAGATTTACTAATTACTAGGCCACATTTACTAATTGTCCTAATTAGTTACTTCAGACAAATAGTCCTCTTAAGTAAAATAACATGTTGATTAACTAAAGCATTGTATGGAATAACTGTCTGCCGTGACTCATCAAATCACCTTGTGGCACCCTGGTGTTTAGTCATAAGACATACGTCATAAGCTTGGTATTTAATGCTCAGGCTGGGGAAAACTTAAAGAGCTAGAGTCTGTCATATGGACATGTGAAACATCCAGCTGCATATAGTGTCTTATTCACTGCTTATTGAAGTTAATGGAAAGATTCCCGTTTATGTCAGAGGACATTGGGTCAGGTCCATAATACACCCTTCAGTAGCTGAAGTTCTGAGGCTTGGAGTGGCATCAATTAAGTAGGACTTTCCTACTTTTAAAAGGAAGAAAGTGGTGGAAAATGGGAGAGGCTGATGGTGGAAAGAATGAAGGGAAGGGCAAGTGACCAATGGAAGGCAACTCGTAAGGCTAAAAGATGGAGTAGTGGAAAAGGATAAAGAAACATGTCCTCCAGGTTAATTCAACACACCTCTGCTTAAACTATACATGTAATACTACGTAACACTAATATGTAGCATTTTCAAAGCACTGCATACACAGCAGTACTTCTGCAAGATAGGAGTATCCTCATGTCAAACATCGGAAAGGTGAGACATTCATAATGTGGCACTCTCCAAATTGTACCAATGTAATTAGAAACAAAACTTAGACCAAGGAAGTTATGGGGCACTAGATAGGGAGGGCTCTGAGTTACCACTGAGAATTCTTTCCCAGGTGTCTGGCTGGTGGGTCTTGCCCACATGCTCAGGGTCTAACTGACTGCCATATTTGGGGTTGGGAAGGAATTTCCCCCCAGGTCAGATTGGCAGAGACCCTGGATGTTGTTTGCCTTCCTCTGCAGCATGGAGAATGAGTCACTTGCAGGCTTAAACTAATGTAAGCAGTGGATTCTCTGTTACTTGATGTCTTTAAGCTATGATTTGAGGACTTCAGTAACTCAACCAGAGGTTAGAGGTCTATTATGGTAGTGGGGATGGGAGGTTGTATGGCCTGCAATGTGCAGGAGGTCAGACAAGATGATCATGATGATCCCTTCTGACCTTAAAGTCTAAAGGATATGCCCAAGACCACACAACTTAATTTGTGAGCCCTTTGTTCTGTTTGTACAGCGCTAGCATAACGGGGTCCTTCTGATCCATGTAGGAGGCTCCAAGACACTATCACAATACAAACAATAAAAAAAACAGCAAGTTGATGTTACAGCTGAGGTCAGAACCCCAACCCAACGGTCAATCTGCTATGAAGGACCCAAATATTGTGTATTGTGCTACAGCAGTGCTAGGAGCTAACAGAGACCAACTCTTCAGAGCTGTCGTGAGTTTGATGGGATTACACCAACCTGGATATATATTAAACAGAGTCCTGTTTACTTCTGCTGCATAAGAATCACAGGGGAAACTGAAATCAATGTTTTCCAAATGGAAAAAAGCAAAGCCATCAGGGAAAGAAATTTTATTTTCAAGCTTCTTTGAAAGGTAACACAAACAATGCAGAAGGGAAAAAATCTTAAAAATAAAATTAAGAAAGCACTTGCCGGTAGCCTTTTCACTCTAAATTTAGCTTGCTTTTCAGGGTTTCAGACATTATAGACCCTTAACATTATTTTAAGAGTGTTTTTGTGTGTGTGACTAAATATACTTTTGAAATGGATTTGTTTTGAATTGCAATATACACAAAGCATCTGTATATCTCAACAGCAACAGAAGGCACTTAGGTTTCACAGAGGGACACAGATGACACTGGGAGTGCATGATACAATGGTGTAATGAAACAGAGATCAATGTTAAAACGAATGTAGCACCACCGAGGAGTACACACAGATCAATACTCTTGTAAGCCATAGAGTGTAATCCTGCTTTATAGGTCTTGTTACATAGTACAGTCAATTCTACTAAGACACATTTTTCTACATTTGCCGAATGCACCTGTGACTTATTTGTCCCAGATGCTGTATTAAAATGTCCTCCTTTTAGAATTTAAAGGTTCAGAGCTCTGTCTGCCCATCTATAAGATAAGATACGCATCACAAAATATGCAAAAGCAGCAAAGAATCCTGTGGCACCTTATAAACTAACAGATGTTTTGGAGCATGAGCTTTCATGGGTGAATACCCACTTCGTCGGATGCATCCAAAACGTCTGTTAGTCTATAAGGTGCCACAGGATTCTTTGCTGCTTTTACAGATCCAGACTAACACGGCTACCTCTCTGATATTTGACAAAATACGCAGTCTGTAATGGTAAATTCTCAGTCCTCAGGCATATAGAATGGGAGGATGGAGGGGGAAGTCAGAGATGGCTGGAGTTTCATCAAGACTTTGGAAATGTTACCTTCCTTTCTTGTTTGTTTGTAAAAACACGTCTTCAGTAAAGCTGGCAGGAATTTTTTTTGTTGAAACATAGTTTTTGATGAAAGATACCATTTTAAATGAAAGTGAAATGGTTTGGAAAAATGTTTCATCTTTGACAAAATTTCCTTGGGGGAGAAGGGGCTGGGTTTTTTGATGTTGAAATATCAACTCAATGAAAAATCCAAATGAAAATTAGTTTAGAGTCCATCAAAACGTTTCATTTTTTTGGAGAGAGAGTGTGTGTGTGTGTGCACACGTGTGTGTGCGGTCATTTTGTGGGAAATTTTTGGGTTTCATAGAAATGTAGGGCCAGAAAAGACCTTGAGAAGTCATCAAGTCCTAACCCGTGCACTATGGCAGGACCAAGTAAACCTAGACCACCCCTGATAGCTGTTTGCCCAACTTATTTTTAAAAGTTTTCAGTGATGGATACTCTTGTGACCTCCTTTGGAAACCTATTCCAGAGCTTAACTACCCTTACAAGTTAGAAAGTTTTTCCTAATCTCTAACCCTGGGGCTGGCAACCTTCAGCACTCGGCCCATCAGGGTAATTCACTGGCAGGCCGTGAAACATTTTGTTTACGTTGACCATCCACAGGCATGGCCCCCTGCAGCTCCCAGAGGCTGTGGTTTACCATTCCCGGCCAATGGGAGCTTCAGGAAGTGGCGACCAGCACATCCTTGTGGCCTGTGCCACTTCCTGCAGGTTACCGACTCTTGATCTAACCTAAATATCCCTTGCTGGAGATTAAGTACTTTACTTCTTGTCTTACTATCAGTGGACATGGAGAACAATTGATCACCATTCTCTTTATAAGAGCATGTTATAAAAAGACTGTTATCATCAGGTCCCACTCCCGTCTTTTTTTCTCAGAACTAAACATGTCCAGTTTTTTTCCTCATAGAAGATTTAAAAAACTTTACCTATCATTTTTGTTGCCCTCTTCTTGACTCTTTCAGTTTGTCCACATCGTTCCTAAATTGTGGTTCCCAGAATTGCAAACAGTCCTCCAGATGTCAATACACCCAAGAATCATATTAGCCTTTTTTACAGCTCCATCACATTGATGACTCATTCAGTTGGTGGTCCACTATAACCCCAGATCCTTTTCACCTAAACAGTTATTCCCCATTTTGTAGGTGTGCATTTGATTTTTTTTCCTCTTTCTGCGTGAAATACCAATTCTCCAATTTGTCAAGGTAATTTTGAATTTTAACTCTGTCCTGCAAAGTGCTTGCAACCCCTCCCAGTTTGGAGTCATCTGCACATTTTATAAGCATGCCCTCTACTTCATTATCCAAGTAATTAATGAAAATATTGAATATTACCAGACCTAGGAACGACCCTTGTGGGACTACACTAGTTACATCTTCCCAGTTTGACATCAAACCATTGATAACTACTCTGAGTATTGTTTTTCAAGCAGTTATCCACCTACCTTCTAGTAACTTCATCTAGACCACATCTCCCTAGTTCTCTTATGACAGTGTCATGCAGAACTGTGTCAAAACCCGTACTAAAAACAAGGTATGTCATGTCTACTTCCCTCCCGTCCACTAGGTCAGTAATCCTATTAAAAATGGCTTGGCATTATTCGTTTTTGACAGATCCATGCTGACTATTCCTTATAACTCTATTGTCTTCCTGGTGCTTACAAACTGATTGTTTTTATTCCATTCCAAAATTATTAAAGTTTAAAAATCATGAAATTTCCTGCAAAACAGAAAATTTGGTTTCCACCTTGGCTCTAATGTTTGAGCATAATCACTTATGCAATATGAGGGCTCAAATCCTACAGAACTTGCTGGAATTGTGCTCAGAGCTGGCTTTGGGGAGGTGCCCATCCCTGCTATTTTAAAGCTTATGAATGTCCATTTAAAAAGCTCAGCAAGTTTCCATCTCTTTTTAATGAATAGAGAGCCTTGAAAATATAAGCTGGTTGCTAGTGTTGAAGGGTTTTTCTATGTCCTCCCCCATTAAAGATCTCAGGTTTTCCATGTTTCTCCTGCTGCATCCCCACCTCAGATTGCCCCCCCCCCTTCCAATCCGATGGCTGGTCTTTGGGGCTTGTGAAACCTATGGTCATTGTTCTCTCATTTTTGTAGTGTGATATCAAGACACACCTTGCAGGATTTGGTGACAGCATGTTGCTGCTAATGGCTCTAGCAACTCCAAAGCAATCCACTTCCTGTAGGGGCATAGCCAGGGCGAATGTCCCTGCATTATGTGTTCTCTTTGAATATGACTTAGCAATGAGGTGAGTGCCAATTAAAGAAGCAGTAATCTGCTCCAATTTGGCCCTTTTGTGATAGCATAAACATCCACAGGCTGAAAGGCTGGCAAGATCATGGGCACAGCTCGGCAAAGTAAACCAACAAACACGCGTATTCCTCGTGCAGTCACAGATGTACTCACCAAGGGCTGTGCTGCCTGTTAACGTGGGGGTCAGCAACTGTGTGAGCTTCAATGTCCAGAATCTGCTGTGCACCGGTGGTTAACCTTAGGGCTCATTGCTACAGTCCGGCATGCTCCTGCTGTTGGATGTTTAAGCTTCAGTGGCCACCCCTTTAATCCCTGTGTCCTAAAATATTCTCCATCACGTGTCCAGATGAAGGTTCTGCTTTACTGTCTTCTGTACTGCTTTTCAGAAAGCTTGGAAACTCCAATGCAGTTTGCTATCCTGTGCTAGCACTTCTTCCCCCCAGCATATACAATGCTGCTATCTGGCTGGCTGTTGTAAATTCCTTTCTAACTATGGAGTTCTGATTTGTAGGCCAGAGGCTCTGTGGGACACTACAACTGCAGTAAGGCCTGAAGGGCTCCAACTGTGATCCTAACGTGACTATCAGTGCCCTACCCTTGGCTGTCAGTACCCCACACTATCCCACTTCAGTCAGTGCAAGCGCTTCTGGTGAGGACCATACTCCACTAGCAGAAGGAGGGTAGTGTGGACACCAACAGCCTATTGAATTACTGCGTTGACTGTAGGTTGACCTGAATTGAGTTGACCTAACTTTGTAGTGTAGACAAGCCTTGATAGTTACATCTGCTGCTTTTCCTAGCTTTTAACGCCAGAAGGGACTATTGTGATCATAAAATCTGACCTACTGCATAATACAGACCATCAAATTTTACTTAGTAACTTCTGCATCAAGCCCATAACTTCTTGTTGAGTTATGAGGCATCTTTCAATCAAGATTCAAAGTATGTCTAAAAGGCTTTGTATAGTGATGGTGACTCCAGCACCTGCCTTGGCAAACTGTTCAGTGGTTATCCCAGCAATTAAAATTTGCACTTTATTTCCAGTCTGAGTTTGTATAGCTTCTTGTATTTTTAAATTCCTAGTCTTTGGGGTGCAGGTGGGGTGCTGCATTGCTGAGAAGGAGCCATAAAGTCTCAGCAGAGCCTCTTGTGACATTTTTCATTATTGCTGGCAATCCTTCAAGAACTTGTTCTCGCATTTCATGCCATGCCATTCCTTTCCTCCTAGGCCCCTATGCGCTTCAGCTTCACTCAGCATTAGCTCTGCTGTCTCCACCAATTTTGATACTACCGGCTCACTATGATAATGCTCAGTTCCACTGACACTTACCTATACTTATCCTTCACCTCCTCTTCCAAAGCCATGATTGAACCTGTCTACTTCAATTGGGCTAGCAAGGTGGTGAAATGGAGAAAAGGAATTGAATTGTCACTCTCACCAACACCACTCTTTGGGAGATGGCTTTCCTAATGGAATTCAAACTTCCAAAGGTGCGGTGTTGTTTGAAAACCCTAAGCCCACATTCCTTCCAGAATTCTTTCCTTCTTCCCCAGTGCAAAACCAGAAAAACTGTTAAGGGATCACTTCCTTATAGTACTAACCTGATATCTGCGCTGATGATATGGTAGTAGATGAGTAACTGCAAATAGTAAGACTTTTTTTTTTTTTTTTTTTTTTGCTATAGAAAGAAGCAATGCAAAATAATACACAAAGTACAATGTTAGCTGCATAGTTTGTTAGTCTAATCTGTCACTCCTGGCTGAACTGCTGTGGGAATTATTGCAAGTTAGATAGCATTCCTCTCTGTATACTGATTTGATTGAAAGGGTAATTTATCAAGGCTCAGCACCAGATTGAATGTTCCACTCTGGTCTGGAGGGTAATGAGTTGTACCCACATCTCACTTTCCTTTCTCATGTGACGCTGAGAGATCATAAGATGAGGTGAGCCTTTGCAGCCTTTGACATCTCACGCAGAGACAGCTCCCCTGGTTGCTCAGAGAGACCCTTCATAACAACTTCAGAATCAGCCAGATCACTTGCCCCTCCCAGGAAGACGGGGAATGCATTAATCAGGAGCTCTCAGAAAGCTGCAGAAAGACAATGGGAGTAAAGATGGTGAGAGAGGAAAGGGGAGGAGGAAAAGAGAGATTAGAAAATGGGAGGGAGGAAGGGGAAAGACGGCAATATGCTAAGAAAGCACAAAGGGCTTTGTTAAGATTATTCATCATTCTCAAAAATACCAGAGACTTCAAAGATGGATTATTGTTGCTGTTATCTGTGCCATCAGCTTAATTATGTAGCTCAAAGCCACCTGTCATTATCTTTGCTGACTACAGTAGCCCAACCCTGTCTCTGTCTCTCTCTTATCATAACACATTGCAAACTAATACCATCTCCCTGGGTTTCCTTTTTAAGAAACAGCCCTGGTATTTGTTTCAATCATGAGAATGTCCATCATATCACCTTAATTTAAGAAATCATAATAAACAGTATTTCTGCTCGGCACAAAGAGCACGTTGGAACACATGCCACTATGTATCCACCGTAATGTATTTTTATAAAGGTCTTAAGTGAGCAAAGAATTAAAATGCAACAATGGTCTCACAACAAATACCTAAATCCTTTATTGCCTATTTCTGAGGTAATCTCTCTATATTTGTGAAATATATGGCAGTTTAGAAAGGGCTTCAGAATGCAGTTGTGTGGTTTATTTACCAGAAGATGGCAATGGTGATCTGCTACAGTATTCATCTGTATCCTCAAGGTCCCTATTATTCTGGTACAACACAACAGCACCCAGTATGTATAAACTGGAGTGTTCCAGAACTGTTTGCCATTCCATTCCTTGTTTCTGAAGTGTTTGTGTTGTTGCTAATCATAAGACTTACTCTTTTTGATTGGAACTACAGCTTTCTGGACATATCTAAACAATAATTCGCAGAGTTCTGGAAGCCAGGGTGTTTAAAAAACAAAGGAGTAATACTGTTGAATTAAGCATGCCAAGTATCAGAAAAATCAAATGAACTCTGGAAGCAGAATAATAAAAGAACATGGTTAGTTTGCTAGTATTGAATCTGAACTTCAGCATGCATCTGAAGATGTGAGGTTTTTTACCCACGAAAGCTTATGCCCAAATAAATCAGTTAGTCTTTGAGGTGCCACTGGACTCCTTGTTGTTTTTGTGGATACAGACTAACGTGGCTACCCCCTGATACTTCAGCAGTTAATGAATGGAGAGTCATGTTATCTTTGTCGGTAAAACTGTTTGAAATATACCGCAAAGTGTATACACAGTAACCATATTATAGCATCTGAAATGGATCATGGCCTGCAATACAGTCTGAACTGTCATGTTAACTAGCTTTTCAGACTCTTAAATCAGCAGGAATTTTGGGTTAGTAAGTGCTGAAGCACAGAGCCCTATGAACTGTGCGTAGAGTTGTGCTGTGTGCTCTAATGGGTATAGAGCCCTTCAGCAGGGGAAGAAAAAACTTCTGTGAATATCCTCTGTAATGTTTAAAGGCCAAATTGTTATCCCCTTATTGGTGAGCAGAGTCTTGTGTGAATAGTACTATTGGCTTTATTGGGATGAGTCCTGCAAGTCACTGCTCACCATTGGGATTCAGGAATTCTCAATCTGGTCCTAAATTAATTTGCTGCAGCCATGTTCAAACACTTCTTGCATTCTGAAAACATCAGAGCAATCAAGTGAATCTCTCCATCTACTCAGAGAGAGTGAGCATTTCAAGCTTTCATTAACTCTTGAAGAAACAAATTAGGACTCATATCCTACAAAGACTTAACTTTGTACAATGTGTGTAGTGCCACTGAAGTTGTTTATGTGCTATGCATAGAGCACTGAAGTCAGTGACACTGATCACAGTATGTAAAATTAAGCCTGTATGTAAATCTTTGTAGGAGTAAGGCTTTAAAAAGTACTTGGAAGTGTTTGAGTGCTCATCAGGGAACACTATCATGTTACTTTTCCAGCCCATCACAGCTAACTAATGTTGCTCCAATAGTAAGGGGGCGGGGAGGGGAGGGGGGGGGCACCAGTAGGACTCAGAGTGTAGAAAATTGTGTCTGCTGCTGTGCATATGTATTCTCTCTGCTCTAGATGCACAGAGATGGTGGAGTGCTGTGCTGGAGGAAGGAGGGCACAAGAGACATAACAGGCAGGCAGGAGAAAAGGTGAGAGGGAATAAGAGAAAGCAGCAGGAGCTGCAGGGAGAGAGAGGAGGAGGAGCCTCTTATATACCTCTCTAGCACCGCCAGGAGCCTGGACTGATTAACACCAGCTTCTCAGGGAGCTTCCTGTTTCCTGCTGCTTCCCTGAACCCACTTGAGGAGCATAGGCAGTCAACTGAAGTAGTAGGAGCTAGTTATGCCCTTAAGACACTGATATCTTCCCTCACTCAGGCCCCGCTACCAGCCTGCTTATTTGTCCCCTTCAATTGAGTGTTGAGAGCCACTATAGCTGGCACAAAACAGCAGTCATGAGTTAAAGAAGAAAATGCCCCTCTGGGGCAGCATTCAGAAAAAGCAAGCAAGCAAAGGAAGCTTTCCTATCTAAGCAGGAAGGAGCTCTCCTGAGATACATAGACACAAATGTCCATGGCAAGCTTCCGGCCCCAGTGAGGATGTGAGTGGTGAGGAGATGCCTGATCTTCCAGTTAGTCAGAGTGTAGGTGACCTGGCAGCTAGTGCAGCATTCATATCTCCATCTCAAATTTATGTAGCCATGCACATTCCTGAAGAAAAGTGTAGATCAGAGAAGAGTGTAGTGGAGGTGCAAGAAACAGCTGCTGCTGAGTTTAGTTCCTTAAGTCTAGATGATCCTTGTGCTGCATGGGCCACAGCAAAGATAATGAAAATAGAAGTTTCCATTCAACACATTACTGGTGTGAAATTCTAAATGGTGACAAAATGGAAAGGCCATCGCTTATGTACTCAAAACCCCAGAATGTGGCATAATGTTTTTATTGCAAACTCTTCCAGTCTAATATTTCAGTCACATTGGGTTCTATATAAACAAAGGACTGGAAAAATCTGGCTAGAAATCTGGCATGCCATGAGAAGGCAGCAAATCATCAGAGAGCATTCCATAGGTGGAAAGAGCTTGAGATGAGACTAAGGTTAAAGGCCATCATAGATGATCAGCATCAAGAGAAGATTGCATCAGAGTCTCTTTACTGGCAAAATGTTCTGTAAAGGCCTCATTGCCATTGTGAGAATTCTTGCTACCCAAAACGTAGCACTGCTTGGCACTTCAGTTCAACTGTATGTGCCAAACAATGGAAACTTCCTTAAAATTGTGGAGCTGATGGCTGAGTTTGATGCTGTACTCTAGGATCATCTAAGAAGAGTCACCACCCAAGGAATGTACACACACCACTACCTTGGAAAAACAATTCAAAATGAGATCATACAGTTACTGGCAACAAAAGTCAAACAGAAGATTGTGGCAGATCTGAAATCAGCAAGATATTACTTTTTTATTCTGGACTGCACACCAGACATCAACCATACAGAACAAATGACTTTAATGGTGCATTTTGTAACAACAACAGTGAAAATGTCCCTGCATTGGTGACTGTCAGAGAGCATTTTCTAGAATTTATTGACATTGATGATACTACAGGAGCTGATATGACAAATGTGCTTCTTAAAAAGCTGGAAGATATGGGAATTGCGATAGCTGACATGAGAGGTCAGGGCTACGATAATGGTGTCAAGGTGAGAGGAAAGAACAGAGGAGTGCAGACCCGGATCCAAGAGTTAAACTCTCAAGCATTTTTTTGTCCCATGCAGTTCTCATTTATTGAACTTGGTGGTCAGTGATGCAGCACCAGCTTCTAGTGAGACTGCTGATTTTTTAATGTAATTCAAAGCATCTATGTATCTTTCTCTGCATGAACTCATTGATGGCAAATTTTGAAGATAGATGATGCCATAGATGCCATTATGAGGGATAATGCTATGACAGGAACTGTTCATAGGAGAACAGTGGCAGAGGGAAATGGAATCACTAGAAACATACATAACTTCAAATTTCTGTGTTGCTTAGTGGCATGACATACTATTTGAAATGTTGTAAGCAAGAGACTCCAAGGTGTTGACTTTGATATATCTGGAGCAATGGAACAACTGGACAAAGCAGTCATACCTACAGTCTTACCGGTCAGATGAGGGATTTCAAAATGTTCTGAAGAGTGCACAGGAGTTGGCAGAAGAACTTCACACTGAAGCTATTTTCCCACCGTTTCAAGAATACAAGAGTCACCGAAGAAGAAGACGACGTTTTGATTACGAGGCATGGGATAATCCCATAAGAGACCCCAAACCAGGTGCTAGATTGTTTAATACAGTCAGTTGAAGAACGTTTCATGCAGCTCAAGGAACACAACAGTATATTTGGGATGTTGTATGATATTCCAAAACTCCTCACTCTACCTGAAGAAGACCTACACAAGCAATGCAGGGCATTAGAGATAGTGTTGACGCATGATGACATGTTCAATATTGATGTGAGTGATTTAGGTGATGACTGCTGTGTGGGATGCCTCATTCTGTCACACTCACGTTCTTCTCGGGCTCTCAGGTACTTCAGTTGAGTCAGTTGCATTGCAGTATCTGGGACAGCAAGGCCATTGCTGCCTGGACAAAGCTTATGAGCAAAGCTCTCAGTACTGGATCAGAGGCTTTTTTTTTTTATGGGATATTCCCCTATCTTTACATAACATTTCAAGGTCTTTTGTGTTAAGACCCTCCTCTGACTGATTTACTCATTGTGGCTCATCTTTAACCCTTAACTCTCGATATCAAATTTAAACTTTTAACAGCGCTGGGGTTATGATCTATAAGCTCAGTTCACTTGTGGCATATGACTCCTGCCAAGGTTTCCCCGAACTGTCATGCTGTCTGCAGTGATTCATGACCACGAATGTCAGCCTCGGGGCAGACTGTCAAAAAGCAGGGCAGACACCCCAAATTGGTTGTATGTCATATAATTTGATTTTACCAACCCAGTAACAAATGTGATCTTCTGAAGCACCATAACAGTCTTATCATGGAGTCACAGACAGTCCCCGTGAGCACTACAATCTTGCAACACAGGGAAGCTGGACTTACTGATAGTTGGTTGCTGTACACCAATGATCAAAAAAGATTCAGGTTGCATCCAGTACCAAGAGACCAGTCACTTATCTCAGGTGAATTTGTACCTCAGATCTCAAACCATAGACAATGCTTGTAGCCAATTCTATGGTTACTAAGGATTTATTAACTAGAAAAAGAAATGTTATTTACAGGTTAAAGCAGTTAAACACATAAACACAATTGAGTTACAGTCTATGGTTCCAAAAGGTGACCGAGTTGTAGCAATTTGGTAGCACTGAATGTCTTTTAGGGTTAACCCAGGTTGACCCTCGGGATCTCTGCTTCTGTTTTTGTAGCTCCAGCTCTATGAGAGCCCAGACAGCAAAACAGATGAAAAAATTTGTCAGCTATCTTTATTTCCTTCTTCCACAATTCAAGATGGGATGAGCCCTTTTGCACCTTTTCATGGGTGTGAAGGGACACATAACAAAGTCTTTGAACTCTGATGTGCCATAATGGCCCATTTATTTTTGATTTCAGGAGCTTCTTGATGAGCAGGAGATGATCCCTCCAAACAGGTTCAAGGTTCTAGAGCAACCTTTTTTTACAGTTGTAATGGAAAAACTTAAATATTTACCTTATAGCACATGATAAAGGTAAGTGAGATTAGTTCATTCAGCTATTTATAAGCATTTCATAAAGTCTAAACACATTGTTGTAAGTTCAATACCCATCTTAAAATACTAACACACACGGGGAAACAGACTGGTTTCCAGCAATGAATCTGTCAGTGCTCGGCTGAGGTCTGACACATTGGGAAGAATTGGCACCTGGTTTGCCAGAGTCACAGTTGTATCTTTCATTTCTATAACATATTCTACTCAGGGATCTCAGATCACGTTGCCTAGGTGGGTAATTGTTGTTGGCCCTATTTTATAGATGGGGCAATTGAGGCAAGGGATGTGAAGTAACTTGCCCATGATAACACACCAAGTCAGTGGCAGAGAATAGAACCTAAGTCTCAGGAGTCCCTGTCTCTTTTTCTAAACACTGGACACAACACTCCATGATATAAACCTGTCATATTCCACCAGAATCCAATGTAATGCACGTCAGTACATCATGCTTCCCTACCTCCAGGTTGCTACAGCCATGGGTTTCCCCTTTGCAGGGAGGTTTCATCCACAGTTTCAACACTTGAAAAGTTTATGAATATCTTTGGTGCCCATCTGTCCTCCTCAAAGCATATCTCCAGGGAAAGGCAATCAGGTGCTCACGCTAGCAGTTTCACTCCCAAAGTGTCTTCCTCTCTCTGCTAGAGCTGGACAGGAATTTTTGGGGTTAAATGATTTTTTTGTTTGTTTTTTGCCAAAAAAAAATATGGATTCATCAAAACTGAAACTGTTTGTGGGAAAGGGTGAGTTTTGACAAATTTCCCAACAAATTTGGTTTCTTTTCATTTTCAGCGCATCCCATCTGACATTTTCAGGATGAAGAATTGTGGGTTGTCAGTTGGAAATGACTTTTTGTTTAGAAGTTCAACTTACTGTATACTTAAAAAAAAAATTGGGGGGCGGGAGGGGAGGGTGGAAGAAGAGGATCAAAACCAAATTGTTTTGATAGAGCTGAACTGATTTTTTTCCTGTTCGGAATCTCAATTTTTTTTTTGCAAACCATCTTTTTACATATCTCAAAAATCAGGATTAAGAGGGAAACTATTTCCTACTTGAGCCTGTTGAATTTGGTGCTCTGATTGCAGCACTCATCTCTGGTGTAAGGAGGAATCATGAGAGATAAATGTAAGGACCACTAGTGCTATTTTGGGGATTAACCAGCAGGAGGCATTCGTGCAGAAATCAGGTTTTTCCCTGTTGTCACCTGTATCCCTTTCCAAATTTATCCATGTGGTCTGTACGTTCTTTGGGACAGGGATTGTCTCTTGCTGTGTTTTTACAGTGCCTAGCACAATAGAACCTCAAACTGGTGGAGCTCTCCATGGTACTGTACCATATATAACAATCTGGGTGACCTATAGAGAGAGAACCAGGGCTAGACTCAGAGTTAAGAAATTCATATCGGACAAAGGGAAGTAAAATTTAAATGATAAAGTTGTGAAAAAGATTCAAAGGGAACCAAAGGGCATCCTCATCCCACTCTTTGGTAGTAAATACATAAATAGATTCTGAAGGAGTATCATAAAAACCAGACACAAGCCTGAAAAATTCATTAGTTCCTGTCACAAGTAAAATAAGCTCTATGAAAACTACTTTGGAATGGTAATGTAAAGCTATTGAGAAATTTTAAAAATTCAAATATGTCACAGTGAACAATGTTTTTTATTATAACCACATCAAATTTCCTGTTCCTCCCAAACATTATTTTATTTTATAGTTTTCCCAGTAATTATGAAATCAGTGGAATCCTAGCTAGCATTACCACAGTCTGGCTAAATATATATATTAGATGATATAAATGGCTGCATAATTTCATTTTTCCTGTAATGTTAACTTCTCATACCTGAAGACAAAAGATAGTCTTTTTTGAGAGAGAAAGAGAGCGTGTGTGAGAGAGAGATTGAATTTGATGATGTTATTGAGATGTATTGTAATCCAAAAGGGACTCTGAAGTAATTTACAATCAAAAGTTGACCTGCAACACCTTACATAATGTAACTTGATGGAAAGAGCCTTCTAGATTTGAACATACTTTTATGGATATGGTCTTACAGCCCATTCAGTGTAAGAATTTATGATGGAAGGGCTGATAACTCAACCCTAGAACAATGCAAACATTTGCCATTACTTTAAAAATAATTATAATAATAATAGTACCTAGCTCTTGTATAGTTCTTTTCATCAATAAATCTTAGAGTGATTTACAAAAGGGTACCATTTTCCTCATGTAACAGATGGGGAAACTGAGGCACAGAGTGACGTGATTTGCTCTAGGTCACCCAGCAGGTCCTTTGCATGTTATAACTCAGCTCTCCTGAGTCCCAGTCCTGTACTCTCTCCACTAGGAAACATTGCCTCCCATATAGCGTAATGAACAGAAGAATAAGTGGCTGAGATGGTTGTTTCCAACCCCAAGTTTTATAATTAAGATGTTGGTAGTTTCTGGTTACTCTGGCAACTATCACAAAACAGATGTTCACAAATAGTAATTCAATAAAAGCCATAAATATGCTTTGATAATATTCACAGCTTTTTACTGTTTTTATTATGTCTTTCCTGTGAGCATTTGTACAAGTGATTTTTCTAATTCACAAGAATGTTCACAGACAATGAAAGTATGCTGAATATGGCTTGTAAGTAATGTCTTAAAATCTATTATTCTCTGTGTTTATTTTAAAAAAAATCAGACATCCAATTAACTAGGAGGCTGAAACAATAAAATGTAACTTATGTGGCCGGTGACGCAACAAAAATAATGAATAAAGAACAGTAAATAATCATGGTTATAATCAAAGTGAATGAGTCAGAATCCCTAGGCTGAAATGTGTGCAAATGAAATGTTTGTACAACTTAGAATAATTTTTAAAAATCAGAAGGAATTTCTGAAAGCTCCTTGTTGATCAAACTGTGCTGCTGTTGAAGATATTGGGAGTTGAACTATTGACTTCAGTGAGGGCTTTTGAAAATTCAACCTTTTCTGTTTCAGAATTATCAGCAAAAGGGGCTAAACTCTGAACAAATCATTTGCTAGGATTACTTCACCCAGCTGTACTGCTAGACAGAAATGTTTCCTCCTTTCATATAATACTTTGTTTAATTTCCATATGACCTTGTTCATTCTTTATGATAACATTGTAACTGAAGTGTAGTTTGCTGGCAAATTGAATGTTAACCATTTTATTAATTTAGTTCAATAATTCATACTTAGTTCAGGTATTTGAAAATGAGACAAATGCAAAAAGAATTCCATTGGGTTCAGAGGTTGTCAGATAATTTCATTACAGTAATAGTCATTTCTAGAGCTGGCTGGAGGATGACAATTCCATTTCATAAAGGACTGCAAGATGGTGAAATTTGTCTTTATTCCAAATTGGAATCAAACCCCAAAATTTTAAAAATTAGCCAAAAAAAAAAAAAAGAATTATCCAGGAAAAAAAAATCCAGAAAAACTTTAGTTTTGATATAACTGAAATGTTTCATTTAGACTTTGTCATTTTATATCAACATAAAATTTAAAGAAAGCCTTGGGAAAAAAAACACTGCTTCAAAACCAAACTTCTGAAAAATGGGATGTTTTGACATTGTTGAATCTTTTTTTTTCCAGTTCTGTGAAATTGATGTGAGTTGGCAAAGTCAGGGATGGCTCTAGATATTTAGCCACCCCAAGCATGGCAGGCAGGCTGCTTTCGATGGCTTGCCTGTGGGAGATCTGCTGTCCCGTGGATAAAGCGGCTTGCCTGCGGGAGATCCACAGTCTTGCGGATAAGGAGGCTTGCTGCGGGAGATCCACGGTTCCGAGGATTCGGCGGCATGCCTGCGGGAGGTCCGCCAAAGCCAAGGGACCAGCTGACCCTTTGCAGGCATGCCGCCGAAGGCAACCTGCCTGCTGCCCTCGCAGCAACCGGCAGAGCACCCCCCATGGCTTGCCACCCCAAACACGTGCTTGGCGTGCTGGTGCCTGGAGCCGCCCCTGGGCAAAGTGCATTGATTTCAACAGAACTGCATTTTCTGACAGAGAAAATGGTTCAGTGGAAGTTTTTTCCAAGCAACTATCCTAATAATATTACCACTAGTACCTAGTTTTTACATAATATCACTCTTCATCTATAGAAATCAAAGCATTTTACAGAGGAGGTAAGTATTGCCCCCATTTTACAGATAAGCACTTTTGGTTCTTAACACAAGTAGAATTAAATAATAAAAATTATAGTTCTTCAAAAGTTCCTACTCTTTATTAATGGGATTTTCAAAAGTGTTTAGTATTGGCTGAGTCTGTAGTTTTAAGCTTGTATTTCCAAATTACTGCTACAATTATAAATGCCTCGGCAAATTCTCAATACAATAAGGAAATCTGATCCAACAAACCCAAAAATATTGAAGAAAGTTTTTGGAAAAGATTTGAGCAGTAGAAAACCTGAGGCTTTCTTCCACTCACCATAAGCAACGATGCAGGTTAGGTACCGATAATATCTTTTATTGGACCAATTTCTATTGGTGAGGGAGACAAGCTTACACAGAACTCTTCTTCAGATCTAGGAAATGTAGAAATATTTTTCTCAAACACTGGATCAGTGAAAACAAATCCAGCAAGTCTAAGGATCTGGCTTCCCAGACTCTAAGCTTTATGTTGAATGAATAATGTCAGTAGGCAGCAAAGGGTCCATCCACCTGTTGCTGCTACTGATACCCTGGATATACTTGAACTTTGCCAATTTAGAGAAATTGTCAAAGAATATTTTAAACCAAGAGTGTGGAAAGCATAACTGTCTTGTCATGAATTCATTTAAGCTAATCTCTTTTTGAGAGGGTCATTATTTACACTGAACCCATAGCATCCCCTCTCCACCCCCTATGCATCAACAAGGCTCCAATACTTAAGCTTCCCAATGTTACAAATAAGATTTGTATACAAACTGATTAAAGTTCTTAGTCTGATTTATCTCTCTAAGCGAAAATAGTCTGGTAGTTTGCCTTGAAGTTAAAAGAAAAAACATACTCTGTCAAATCCTGTATATTCCTTTTTATGTATTTTGTCATTTCCCCTCTATTAACTCTGTCCTAAGGTTGGAAAGAAGACTGCACTCTAGCTTCTATTTACATACTGTACTTCGGCTTTGATTTTTTGGTTGCAGCCTGTTAAATTTATTGACTGTAAGTCCCTTGAGCTATTTAAGAGTATATGGCTTACATTGTATTTCTTTTGAAAGATGCTACTGATAGCCTATCTTAATGTGTTTATACTTTCTCCTATTTTTTGTACCAGATACAATTTGCCTGACATATTCATTGTTTTGTTTAGTACCAAGAAACCATTTCTTTCTTGTAACTATTGTGGGCAATTTTTACTGCATACATTAAGGTTAAGGTTTTTTCATTGATACCTAAGGGATTTTGATGCCAAGTGAAAAAAATTAATGAGCGTTGGATATCCAAATCCCTTAAGCAAATCCCTCTGCCTAATAGTGAAAGAAAAATAATTTTGAGGTACATGACAGACACATTCAATTTGCGCTTCGCAATATACTGATGACCTCAAATAGCCTCACAAAATTAGTAAGGAATCCAAACCTTCCCCATCCTTTGACGCAGAATTGTGCTCCAGAGTTTGTTTTATGCTTTAAACATCTCTCCCTCCCCCTTCCCCTCATGGTTGTGAACATAACCTTGAAAATGTGTCTCAAATGCAAATTGATGCAGTGTAGTTATTGTGAAACAACAGTCTTACTGGAGCATACTGCCTTTCATTTCAATGGAATGTAAATGCTGAAATTTAAATCTATCAAGTTGAATATTCAGGTTCTTAACAACTTACTAACAATTATTCTAGTAGATACATACAGTTTCTCTGCATATCTCACAATCTCAACAATTCTCCCTAAATGACAGAAGTCCCAGGTGTCCTCAACCTGGCTGCCAAGACAACTCTTCCCTTTGAAAGCTTCTACAATAAAATTATGCATTTTCAGTAAAACAAACAAAAAAGTGTAAATATCTTTTATTTGTGATTGTTTTATTCATTTTCATTCTTAGTTATCTAAACAAATGCAAGAATCTAAATTTAATGAAGTGCCATGGAATCGAAGAATATAGACCTACATTTTTCAACAATTTTGCTTGGTGCTTTGAATATACTACACAAAGGGAATTCACCAAAGGCTCTAAATATGTACTGATTCTGCTTTTTTGTAATTTGCCACAATGGAACAGGAAACAAGTGATCTTCTGACTCAGTACTATGTGCAATATTTACTTTCTAAATGAAGTTTCTGGGCTTGGAGGGTACAAAATATAATATTAGAGAGAAATCCATTCATCCCTAAATTCATGCTGTTGATGAGAAGTTCAGAATTGGCCTTTGAAACTAAGATTCTATGTGAAATCCAGGGAGTTTTGTCATTGTCTTCAGTCGAGTCAGGACTTCACCATCTGACTTCAATTAGACTAATATTTGGGGTTTATGGTTGGATGTTAATTCATACTTAAAGCTAACCTCCCCCCAACCATAAATGAGCAATCAATTCATTGCTCATAATTTGTTATATTGATTTTGCCTTGTTTTCATGTGTAGCAACACACTAAAAGATAATTTAATTACAGAAGAGATGAGTTTGCGCCTATATTTAAGTGGCTAATCCAATGTCCATGGAAGCCAGACAATCATTTTTACAGGTTTGAGTTATTTATTTTGGTCTTATTTTTATTTTTGGACGTTGTCTTGAAGCACTCTTAAGGGATTTCGTCCTGACCCCTATATATTCTAAAAGTGATGCATAATGTTTAGGAAGGAAATGTACCTGGCAAAACAAAAATTATATCCATTTTATCTCTTTCATGGATCCATTCTAAGGCATCAGGAAAGATAATTGCCTTAGATGTATTGTAAATCAATTTATTTTTTCTTTAGCTGCCTCTTGTAACAGAAATTACGATACAGCAATTTACCTTTATATGTGTAAAGATTGATTTGGACCTCCTGTATCTTCCATGTAAAGTATATATATGTTTGTATGTAGAATATGTTAGATTTGGCCAAATTCAAGATGACACCTCTAAATTTCAAAGGTAAGATATCTGTCTATTAATAACAGTCAGCATCACCATAGTGTCTGAGTTCCTCACAAAGAGTGATAAAATTATCCTTACCTGCTATAAGGTAGGTGTGAGTATGCCTAAATACCCTTGAAAATCTGGTCTTAAGCAACTTGCCCAAGATCACTTAAGAAGGATGTGGTAGAGTTGGGAACCAGACTCAAATCTTCTGCATCCACGCCCCAGCTATGAGACCATCTCTGTCATAGACATGCATATAGAAAATACATACCAAGGGACATATTCTTATCTCAGTGAACCCCATGATAAGGAAGCCAGAAAACTCCATGAGGTGAACCTTGCCTGTAGTGAGTGAAACCACCAAGCACTTTGAATCCAAGTTTTATGGAGACTGGAGTGATCTCTTTGAATTGTACTTATCTTCATGCTGCTCTCTTTGGCCACTTCTACCTGCCTACTACCTATCAGCAGGGCTTCTTAGGAACTATCTTTCTAAGGGATGGGCACCTGTCTGTCCCTCACAAACAGGGAAGAAGGAAAATAATTCAGGGGAAGTTTAACATGGACATGGGAAAATCCAGGGAGCTGACTGGCTATTGCTGCCAGAAATGGCTAGTCTCTTGATCCCTATTTTTAAGTCCCAGACCGCATCCAATCCCAGCCTAGGTACGGGGAGATCCTTGAATGGAGGGTGCCTTCTCCATACATGGATTCCAGCAGGATGATCCAGACTTAATCAACTATCAATCACTTTGGTTAGTGCTTCAGACAAATATAGCTGAAAGACCTCATCATAGCCAATAGCATAAAAACTATTCATGAAATAATATGGAAATAAGTTATGTCAGTCTCTGATGATTTAGGGGTGGTTTGGGTTTATCTTGTACTTTTCAAAGAAATATAATTATCTCTTTCTCTCTCTCTCAGTATTTATGGCCCCATCAACATAATTAGCTTAAGTGAAGCTGTATTTAGTTTGACGATAGCTTCAATTTGCTACAACCTAAATCACTGAAATAAATCAATAATTTACAACCTAGCAAACACTTCAGACTTGCACAAAACCCCCATTATGCTTGGCAATTGCACAACCACTTGCTTAGTTCCTTTAAGAGCATTGTGAAAATTTCAGATACCAGATATTTTCATTTGCACAAGATGAAGACATGTAAAACCACACAAATAATGACACTGAATGAGGCTTTGATTAGGAGGCAGTGACATGATCCTGTTCAAATATTAGTGTTTGGTGTTTTTAACATGTTTCACATTTTAAATGATTCAGGCAAGTTACACTGACAAGATTTTTGGTATTGAGGGAAGCACACTTTAATAAAGAAAGGTGCTTGTCAGGGCTTGGTGCCAATCAGCTTCGATCAGCTATGTTGCAAACACATCGGATGCCCTCATTCTGAGATGCAAGAGAGAACATGTTGATATTTTCCACTTTCCTGCTCTATTCTCCTGTGAGTTCATATGAGGCAAGTGGTAATTCTCTCTTGGTTCCTACAGTGTATTACTTAAAAGTAAAAATAAAAATGCCCATTTTTTTCTGGTATGAACAAATCATAGGTCTACATTTTTTAAAAAGTCTCCACTAATTTTGAGTACCTCAGTAAGATGAGACATGACAGTGGTGCACTAAATAATGAAAAGGATAGAGAGGGAGTAAATTTGGTGTTCATATTTATCTTTTTGCATACTGCAAGAACAAGGTGAGATTCAATGAATCTGAAAAGTGGCAAGTTAAAAACTAATGAAAGGAAATGTCTTTCTCACATAAGCCTCATTAACCTGTGGAACAGGCTTTAAACAATCTTTGGATAAGAAAGGAGATTATCTCATGGTTCAGTTACTAGTTAAGATGGGAGACAAAGGGTAGGAATAAATACTCAGTTTTCAGGCTGGAGAGAGGTAAATAGTGGTGCCCCCCCCCCAGGGATTAGTACTGGGACTAGTACAGTTCATCATATTCATAAATAGTTTGGAAGAAGGGATAAACAGTGAGTTGATAAAGTTTGCAGCTGATACAAAATTACTCAAGATAGTTAAGTCCAAAAGTAGTCTACAAAGAGTAATAGAGGAATCTCACAAAACTGGGCGTCTGGGCAAGAAAGTGGCGATGAAATTCAGTGTTGATAAATGCAAAGTAATGCATGTTGGAAAACGTAATCCCAACTATACATAGAAAATGATGAAGTCTAAACTAGCCGTTGCCACTCAAGAAAAAGTTCTTGTAGTCATTGTGGATAGTTCTCTGAAAACATCTGCTTAATGTGCAGCAGCAGTAAAAAATCTAATAAAATGCTAGGAGCCATTAAGAAAGAAATATATAATAAGACAGTAAATATCTTAATGTCATTTATATAAACCCATAGTATGCCCACATCTTGAATACTGTATGCAATTCTGATCACCCCACCCCAAAACTATATACACCTCTACCTCAATATAAAATGACCCGATATAGCATGAATTCGGATATAACGTGGTAAAGCAGTGCTCCGGGGGGTATGGTGGAGGGGTGTGGCTGCGCACTGCAGTGGTTCAAAGCAAGTTCAATATAACACGGTTTCATCTATAACATGGTAAGATTATTTTGCTCTCAAGGACAGTGTTATATCGAGGTAGAGGTGTATTAGAATTGGAAAAAGTATGGAGAAGGACAACAAAAATGTTTAAGGGTAAGAAACAGCTTCCGTATGAGGAGAGATTAAAAAGACTGGGACTATTCTGCTTGGAAAAGACGACTAAGGAGGGATGTGATAGAGGTGTTTAAAACCATGAATGGTCTGGAGAAAGTGAATATGGAAGTGTTATTTACTCCTTCTCCTAACACAAGAACTAGGAGTCACCCAATGAAATTAATAGGCAGCAGGTTTAAATCAAACAAAAGGAAATACTTCGTCACACCTTGCACTGTCAGCATGTGGAACTTATTGCCAAGGGATGTTGTGAAGGCCAAAATTATAACTTGGTTCAAAAAAGAATTAGATAATGTCTTGAAAGATATATCCATCAATGGCTATTAGTCAAGGTGATCAGGAATCCAATCCAGTGCTCTAGGTGTCCCTAACCCTCTGTGTGCCAGAAGGTGGGTCTGGATGATAGTGGATGGATGACTTCATAATTGCTCTGTTCTGTTCATTCCCTTTGAAGCATCTGGTGTTGGCCACTCTTGAAAGACAGGATACTGGGCTAGATGGACCATAGGCCTGAGCCAATATGGACATTCTTATCTTCTTAACTCACTGACACAGGATGTCATTGAGAGCAAGCTAGACTGGGAAACTGTTTTCACATTCTATGAATATTTTCAAGGGCAACATTTTTTCCCCATCTTGTACTGGGTTCCTTTTTCATGAATTGAAAAATTGACTTTCTTTTTTCATTCTAGGTCAATTGAAATGTTTCATTTTGATTTAGCCCTTTTTTCTGTCTATAGCTTAAATTTTGAAACAAAAAGTTGTTTTGAACAGAAAACCAGAATTTTTCTTCTTAAAAGTGTAAAAATAAAACATATTGACAATTTCAGAAATTTTTTTCTAGACATTTTTTCAAGTTGGGAAATTAATTGAACCTGACTCAGTTATGTTAAAAGCATTGGTTCCAAGCAATGGGAAATCTGGCAGGAAATCAGGCAGATAGGGTGGCCAGTCATCTTGTTTACTAGCAAAAAGTTTTGACACAACACTTTCCAGTAGGATGTGTCAATTCCACTGAATCGGCATTTCCCATCAGAAACCTGTTTCACTGAAAAAAATTTCAATCAGCAACTGAAAGCAGGGGCTTATGATGGGAAGGGTTTGACAACCTTAATAATTGTGCTACCAACTCTGTCTCTAACAACAGTGATGAGAGTGTCAAAACTTTTTGTGGTGGCAACTTCATTAATCTTTCCATATATTTCATTAGAAGTTTGAAGAATCTGTGTCGTTTCCATACTCAATTGGAAACAGCAGTGTGATGTGACAAATTCTGTTATAATTTTCTCAATACTGTCATGATTGTTCCTTCTGCTGACACATGTTCCAGTGGAATCAAGTCAGCAGAAGCAAACATTGCGTGCTGTGTCAGTCTATCTGGGAAAGTACTGGGCATCAGTACCACATTCAAGTCTGATAAAGACTGACCATTTTACTGGAGTTGCCCCTGTAGACGTGCAGGAGGAAGCTTTGGTATTGTTTGAAGCAAATTTGCTGTAGATTATAGCATGTGGCTGTAGATCAATTTATACTCATGCCTGCTGTCAACAGCATCAATGTTCTGTGTGCAAGTGGAGCTAACTTGGTAAACATACACTCCAGTAACAGAAAATAACAGAGTGTTGTTGCGAGGATTAATTAATTAGTGAATGTTTGTAAAGCACTTTGAAGATGAAAAGCAGCATATTAGCATTCAGTGTACAAGAGCCTGTGTTTCCTGCCATAACAGAGAGCCTGTGATTAATAACAAAGTCTTCCCCCTTTCCTGGGCTGTTGGAATTGTTTACCTGAACAAAACATAAGACACACCAAAGACATTACTACCTTAAATCCCAGCTCAGGTGCCTCCTTCACGCCTCATACCACTAGACTGTATTAAGTGAATAAGAGGAAACAATTCCAGATCCTTAAAAGCTGGTGTGAATCGGCAGTGCTCCATTGAGTTCAGCAGAATCAAGCTGATTGACACCAGCACACAGAATCCAAACCGCATGCAAACCTCTTCCTATCTATCTGGATCTAAGTTCTTACTACAGGCTCTCTGGTTATCACTGTGATCTTTTAGGGGCTTCTCCTCAGAGAAGATCAGGAGGCTATGTACCTTCTGCTGAGTTAACTGGCAGAATAACAAGGGCTACATGCCAAGCAAACACAGCTGATTAACCCTTTTTATCCTGGATAAAGATCCACAGTGGATGCATGTGCATAGTGGGTTTTCATAGTAGGGATCAGCATGAGTCATGGTGGTGTTGGTCCAATATACTTCAACAGCTGACACACAAAGGGCCAGTGCACCCCCTCACAAGTATTGGAAAGTGAATATATTATGGAGAGGAGACACTCTTTCATAATTAAGATTGTAACCAGCTTTCCATTATAAATCTGACTTTTTCTTGTTGTGGTGGTTTTTTTTGGTTCCCCCTCTAATATCCTAAAAGCAAAACAAAACCAAAACTTTCTGCTTCACATTTTGCTTTAGTAGTACATGTAGAGACCTTTTTTGTGCCAAAATTTATCATGAATTGGACATGGCATTTCTGAGAGATGGGATCTAGAAAAACTACATGTATATCATGATTGGCAAATTCTTTTTTCTTTTTCTTTTCTTATAGCTCCAAATTGGCTTAGTGAAAAGAGCTCAGAGTTGGATCAATCAATAATCGGTTGAAAGATTTAGAACCCAAGGCTGTATCTGAGAAATTAGACTGAGTTATAAAGTGTACCTTTTGGACAGAGTTTGGAAACTTCTGAAATGGTGTGGAATACATTTGCATTGTGCTGGACTCTCTCCAGCCAAAATAATGACTCTTCCTAAACCCTCATGCAGACATCTGCAGACACACAACTGCCAATTCACATAAACGCAGAGCCCATCAACGGTCCACCCTTCCCTCACATGTGAATACAAATCTGCTAATGTATTCACTTTTGCACAGTTTTAAATTACCATACAGACTTCTGAGGTGCTCATAATCCATCCAGTAAGATGGAGTAGAACAAAGACTCATGTTTCTACTAACCCATCTGTATTTGATTTCCCCCTTCTTTACATACACCAACCCTTGTAGTTCTTATCGTGACTGCCCTCTGTTATTGGAAGAACTGGTCAGATTAAAGAATTTAAGGTAGCCATCAGTTTTGTCTCCATAGATTTAGTGAAGGTAGAATCCAGAATTTAATTTGTTTGAGTTATAGACTTTAAGACTTTGACATAGGTTTGAAGAAACTATGGTACAGTTCTATGGATAGCAAGCCCAAGCCGAATAACAAATTGTCATGCAAGTTATATTTTAAATAATCTAATTGGCAGAGATATAATTACCATGATTTTTGGTTCATAGATTTTAAATCCAGAAGGGACAACCATCTAGTCAGACCTCCTGCATAACACAGGCCCTATATCTTCAACCAGTAATTACTGATCAAGCCTCAAACTTCTGAGTGAGCTATAGCTTAGCTTTTAGAAAGATATTCAGTCTTGATTTAAAGATTTCAAGGTATGGAGAATCCACCTCCTCCCCTGGTAAGTTGTTTCAGTAGTTAATTACCCTGATGCTTCAAAATGTGCACCTTCTTTCTATTTGTTATGTTTATATGAGTACTTCCATGAGGCATTTTTCATTGACAGCTTTATCAAAAAAATAAAAACATCCAGGCACAAACTTAATCATGCTGGAGTTCATAAATACATATTTTAGCACAAGTGTTAAAACCCTCAAAGATCATTGAAGTTTTGCCTTCCACTTCTCCCCAGCTTCGTCATTCCCTCAAAAAATACTGGAAACCAGGTCATTCTAAATCTTCAGACTGGCTCTGTGCCTGTTCAGAGTGATAGTGGCTAGGAATTTATTATGTTTGGGGTGCGGAAGGTAGCAAAATACTGTTTTGCAAACCTGCCCCAAAATAATGCAGCCACCTCTGATGATACAAAAGAGCTATAGAATGGTTTTTTTTTTCCCCTTTGTTGTATAACATCACCTCTTCCCCTTTCTTCTCTGGTCTTCCAGTCTTCATCCTGAGCCTATATCCGAGTTTTGGGGGCTTTAAGGGGGGCACTAAGTGGATAAGGAGAACCTATACAGAAGCAACAAGGGAGTGGCATGTCTCTTAGGGTATGTCTACACTGAAATAAAAGATGCATGCCACAACTGCAGCTGGCCCAAGTCAAGGGTTTGTAGAGGCTGCAGGGCTAAAATGGCAGAGTCTGTGTTCAGGCTCAGGCTGCAGCCCAGATTCTGAAATCCCATGAGGGGAGCAGGTCTCAGAGCTTCTGAGCCTCAGTGCCACAGGATTTTTATTGGAATGTAGATGTACATTGCCTTCTGAGACAATTCTTTATGTACAACCCCTTACTCATGGCAATACCTACAAGCAAAACCTACCTCAGAATAAGGGCAAAATTCTTCTACCCTCTACTACTTTGGTTAGTACCTTCCTCTGCAAATAGTCCCATTGATTTAAATGGGAGTACTGGTGGAATAAAAATATGACAGAATAAGCCAGGTTAGTTTCTAAATAAATAAGTTCAGGAGTGTGCTTGAATTTATATATACAACCAAGACAAGCTGATGTGATTAAATAGTCAGTCTCCCAATAACTTGGCCCTGTTCTCTTCTCTATCTGACAGGCAAGCAATCAGACTAAATTTATGCCACGTGTTTATTTTCCTTGTAACAATATGAGTTTTGTTTATATTTTTAGTTACTATGAGGTAGTTGCAACCTTGCAAAATATATTTATTCACATTTTAAAAAATGAAGATTTAGCAGAAACCCAATAAATTGTCACCCAAGACACAGTATATCATTTAAGGGAAATAGCAGTTAAAAAGAAAAAGACAAAAGCAAGCTCAATTACAAACCTTAAAGAAATTAAATTTAGAGTTAAGCTTCTGAGATTTTTTGAGCTACCAGTAGTTTCCTGGAAGTCACAGTTTCCTGAAATGAGTTTTGGGAAATAAGGTTAGTATTGACTTAGTCCATCATGGTTGGCTGTTGCATTTTTTTGTTTTGTTTGTTTGTTTGTTTGTTTGTTTGTTTGTTTGTTGTAGAAGATTAAATTATTTTGAACAAGTTCCAAGTCTATGTCCTTATCTGAGGTTGTCTGTGAATAGACCACTAATACACTTTCTAAAAAAGTATTTCAGAAAGTAAATAATCCCTGAGGCCCAAAGCATGTGGTTGTGCTCATTATGAATGACAAATACATTGAATTTGGTTCCTGGTCTTTAATATACATCTTTTCTTTGTTTATACCAGTCACTTTCCTGGGCCAAATGGACAGTTGCTTAGATTCCTGTAAGGTACAACAAAAGGTAATTTGGGCTGTGGTTTAATGAAAGAAATGGTTAGGGATAAATCAAGAGTAATGAGTATTGGGCAACTGTGCTTGAGAGAATGATTTCAGCATTCATCTTCTGATCCTCTGCCTGTCTGACTCTTCTTATTTATTATTTGTGCTACAGTAGCACCTAGAGGCCACAAGTAAGACCAGGGCCACATTGTGCCATGCGCTGTGCAAACAAATAGGAAAGGACAGTCCCTGCCGCCGAAGAGCTTACAGGAAAAGTGGACAAGACAGCAAAAGAGTGGGAGAGGAAACCTGGAAGTGAAGAGACTTGGGCAAGGTCACCTAGTAGGGCAGTGACAGAGCTGGGAATAGAACCCAGTTCTCCACAGTCCCAGTCCAGTACCTCAGTGGACCATGCTGCCTCTTGATTAGTTGACTTGCAGTAACTCTCAAAAGCCCCAATCTGAATCTGGTCCCCATGGTCTGATCTGTTGTAGAAGCACATAGGGAGATATGGTCCATTCCCTAAGGAGTTTATGATCTAACAAGGCAATTCGCAAAGAGGGTACAAAATGCAAGCAAAGCAACCTGGACAATGATGGGCGCACATCTTATCAGCACCACTTCTTTTTATTAATTATGGAGAGAAGGGTGAGGGAATAGCAAGAGAGGGTGAGTGAATAGGAGCCAAGGGGAAGGGAGACACTGAGAGGGAGGGATAGAAAGGGAATGGAAATAGGAGCGAAGAGGGAGAGGAGGAAGGATGGAGGGGGTCACAAGGATGGCACAAGGGGAAAGGCTGAGGCAGGTAGAGGAAGAAAGTTGGTATGAACAACCAGACAGAAAAGTGTCCCATCTTCAAATTGTGAAAAACATTCTGCTACCACTGTGAAGGAATGAGAATGTCCCAACTGGGCACCTCCGAGCCTTGCTAATGCTGCTTCCAACTTCTGCTGTGGAAAGTCCCTACTAGTCCTGGGGTCTGGCTCCACCCTGAAAGATCCTGATCCGCTTCTGTGTGGCTGGAGAGAGAGGGTTTGTGAAATCTGGTGTTTTCTGCCACATGGAGAAGGGAGGTTTCCCTTTTGGACTCTAGATCTATGAGGGCTGTGGTTCCTAGCTGTGCCTCACTCTACAATACTGTTGCTGCTTCCATCAGTTAGGAAATCTTTACCTATGACTGGGGCTGGTGTCATGCTTAGGAGGCTATGCTCTGCTTCATCAGCCTGTGAGACGTGGGCAGGGTAGGGGGAGGTTGCCAGGAACTGATGGCCTTTGAGGTTGTGATTTGGTTTTTCCTATTCTGATTGACCTTTGCTCATGCCATACTGGGCATCCATATAGAGACTTCAGGGTTTTAATTAAACAGGAATCCCATGGGGCTCAGACTAAATATGTAAGTGGAGGACACCATAGCTATACTATACTTGTAGCCATGAATGAACTACATTCATTGCTTATTGTGCTAGTCTTATTCTAGTTCAACCCAAAGAGGACGGGGAATTTGTTTTCTAACATTTTCAGTTCTGTAGATGATCCTCTCTAGATCTTCAAATTAGAGACAAATCCTGCAAAGTCTGCTTCCAAAGCCAATTGAAACATAAGGAGTGATTTAGTTGAGTTAATGTGGCGAAAAGCAACAAACCTGTATTAGGTTTCCTGTTGAGCTTTTTATTTATTTATCTTCAGGTTCTGTCTTGGGTAGAGAGAAAATCATGTAATTTAAATTAAATTTAAAAGTAATTTAAATTTTAGCTGTAATGTCACTTTTTTGAATTATGCAGTTTTTTTGAACTTGCATAAGGAGGAGGAATATTTTCATGGTGAACGTGTTGATTTTCTTTGTATTAATCTGAATATATTATTGATAAACTGAATGTAGTGCCATCTCACAAACAAGGTGGATACGGACATTTCTCTCTCTTTTTCTGAAGGTGACTTGGAACACGGTGTTAAATGTAAATGGAATCTCAGTGCAAGGAACAAAGGATATTTCAGTTCATTAGAAGTTACCTTCCACACATCATTTAGTTGGTCTTGGGACCAATACAGCTCACGTAGCGATAGTAGCTTCCCTGAAGAGCTTACAGTCTAAATAGACAAGATAGACAAAGGGTAGGAGAAAGGGATGGTACATACAAGCAGAAGATTGGGAACAGAGGCCCATGGAAATACTTATGCAGTCAGAAGTCATGTGCTTAAAGTTAAGCATGTGCTGAAGTACCTTGCTCAGGGTCAACAAGACTTATCCAAAATCCTGAAAGGGAGTCTGCGGTAGAGTTGAAAACTGAACCCAGATCTCGCGTATCCCTGTCTGGTGCCTTAATCCCAACACAGTCTTTACTTCATCCTTCCACACTACCCTTTGCCTAGTGGAAACAGTGGGACTGCAGTTTCAAGAGGTGGATTTTGAGAACTCTTCATTCACAGCCAAGTGAGCATGCATTAAAGCTAATATAATTTCTTATGCTTTAGGTATAAATACAATTTCATTGCCTGTACTAAGGGTGAAGTGTGATCAATAAATATCCTAATTCCCTTGCCTTCCATATTGTGCAGTGGTTGTTTTTGTACATACACACTGAAGTTTAATGGCTAGGGGTTGTATAATGGTAAATATCTATGCCACAGTGGTTGCATAGTTGCTTTCCCTGGTTTAACTGTATTTTGCACTTGGTAGAGTGGAAACCTCATAGTTTTCGGTTCTTTGGCTTCATTTTCCTTTCCCAAGGTTCTGACTTAATTAGAATCATTGAGCGGAACTGAGCCACATATTTTCTATGGGCAAAGCTACAGGAGGAGAATGCATTTCTATTTATTGATCTCTCTCAACATCTACATTTCACCAGGAGATGAAACTGAGGACCAAAATGGGGAGAATTAAGAATGCAGGATGCAAGAACTTTCACATATACTGAGTCTATTGAATTCATGAGGTTAGAATGACCTTGGGCCTCCCTGCGTTCGGAACTAAATGCAAAACCCATTTCTTCGCTTTCCCATAATGATTTCTTCTCATACACACAGAGATACAAGACCCCCACTCACTCATACAACAAGCAATCATAGGGCCAGTTCAAAATTTTCTGTTGAAACTATTTTTGATGGGAAATTGGTTTTTAAATTAATTGTTGCCAAAAATCACTACCATTTTTTTAAAATGTGTTGTCAAAATTTTCAAGGAGAGAGAATGGGAAAGAAACCTTGTGTTCAAATGAGCTGTACTATAAAATGTTCTCACTGGGAAGACAGAAAAGATGATTGTTTTAATTTTTAATATTTTAATAACTTTTAGGTATCAGATATTATGGGACCGGGGGGCCATACACTCCCACCAAAAAAAGTTTTGATTGTATTTTGGTCCTGCTTTGAGCAGGGAGTTGGACTAGATTACCTTCTTTCCAACCCTGATTATTCTATGAGTCTATGATTGGAATGTTAGTGGCAATATAATTACCCCAAAAGATGTATGGAAACGTCATACACAGTATTCCTTTTTATTGCTTGATATCTGCCAACTGTGTGATCTGCATTATACCAACCATACTGGAAGACACAACCCTACCTCAAAGGAGCTTAAGACCCAGCGTTCTGATATTAGGAAAAAGTTCCTAACTGTCAGGGTAGTTAAACACTGGAATAGATTGCCTAGGGAAGTTGTGGAATCTCCATCGCTGGAGATATTTAAGAGTAGGTTAGATAAATGTCTATCAGGGATGGTCTAGACAGTATTTGGTCCTGCCATGAGGGCAGGGGACTGGACTCGATGACCTCTCGAGGTCCCTTCCAGTCCTAGAGTCTATGAGTCTATGAGTCTATATGATGAGTAATCCTTATTCATGAAAAGTTTTCTTGTGACTCTAGTCACTCCAGTAGTCCTCCCCTTTGGAAACAGATATTTATCCCTTCCTTACTCCATCAGGGCTAATCCAGAAAACAACACCTTTCAAGGTGGTTGCTTACCATCTAAATAACCTACCACTTTTACTGACAAGTCTCTTGTTGGTGATGGATGTTTTTGTCAGCTGTAAAAGATAAATAATTACACATTGTTTCAAATGTAACTGAAGTCTCTCTCAAAGTTCTGTTGTCCCAGGAGGGGACCAGTGAGGCAAAAGGATTTGAAAGAGCTTTGAGAGCAAGAGGGAAGGGGGGGGGGAATGAGAGCACACACACAGTAGGGAGGAAACACCCAACAAAACCTGTTCTTTAAGGATTGCCATTACAGTTTGCATCCCCAAGGATTCTGGAAAAGATTTTCATATACGTCCAAATTGTACAGTGACTCCTTTTGTGATTTGTCAACTCTGACTCCTAACCACTTGGCGCCTATCCCACTCTTCAGTCCTCACCAAATAAAGGCATCAGACTCCTGAATATCGCATGAACCATTAATCTGAGAAGGGACCACGGGTTCCCATGTAATATACTAAATAGCTTATATTTTACTGTCTCTGGAAGTGTCCACTTGTGAGCTTATAACACACACAGCATAAAACACCAACATGTACTACATAAATACCACTTCGACCTCTCTTCATACAAGCAGGATATAAATGATGGTAGTTTCGTTTCTGGTAAAGCTACAGCCTTTTCCTGAGCAGAAAAAGAGAGTGGGTAAATTTCAGATGACAAATGTATACTCTGCTGGTGCTCTCTCTTGCTATTTAGTGATTCATTCTGTGACCTTTCCCCATAGCATCTTACTGTTTTATTTCCCCAGACTAAAACCTATGATCGTAGCCAAAGCTATTCCATAGCCTTCTCTCTTCCCTTGTCATTTTTCCTTTCCCTAGGGGAAGGCTTCTCTAGTCTGTCTTCTTTTTTTGTTTTATAACCAATAGGCCAGGTTCCTGCAGCTAGAGCAGGGCAAATTCTTTGTTGCAAGTAATACTGCAGATTTAGCTGATATTCAAAAACGAAGATATGTGTTGCCCCCAAATTCTTGTAAAGGGCAATTAACAAGGGGCATGATGAACTTGTCTGAACCAAACAGCATTTCTGAACCTGGACAAATGATCAAAAAAGCTATTTTGCAGTATTTAATGCCAGAAGGGTCCCTGGTGATGATTTTGTCTGACCCCCACATAACACAGGCCACAGAACTTCACTCAGTGACTCCTGACCTTAGCTTGTGACTGTGCTACAATATATCTTTTGAGAAAGGCATCCAGTCTTGAACTCCAACTCATTCTACTTGCAAGGTGCTTTGTGGTGGGATAACCTCACCTCCGGTTGCCAAGGGTTTAAATAGGTTACAAAGCTTATATTTTCTCAGTATTTTCTGAATGGAAAAGCACTTATTTTGTTAACCCCCTGTTCATGTGGCTGCATGACACCTTCAGTATAGTACAAAACAAAAAAAGGCCATTAAAAATCCTTGGTGAATTTAAAGGAGGTGGTGAAGTTGACTCTGTTTTATTTAATTTTGGCGATTAAAGTGCCACTCAGAAAATCTGGGAAATGATTTTGCTGCTTTTTTTCCCTAAGTGAAAAAGGCATTGGATATCAGTTTCAGTGACACTGCCATCTGTGGCTCTTTACATGAACGCTGAATTTTCTACATTAAAAATCAGAGTGGTCTGATTGAAAATATGTTTGCTTGATCAAGATGAGAGGGTGATTACATTATTATATATTTTAAGCCTGAGGTTTTCCAAGGGGCACAAGGAATCAAAGTCACCCAAGGTAGGATTTTAAAAAGCACTTCAGAGAGCTAGACACCGGGGAGCAGATTTTCAAAGGCACAAATGACACTGAACTCCCATTGACTTTAATTGAGAGTTAGGAAACTCACTGCCAGATGTGACTTTCAATTTCTTCCCTCTTAATTCTTGTTGACCATGGCCAAATTTTTGAAAAATATCAGTTTCGTGTTAGGCTCCTAAATCATTTTTAGGTGACAAAGGAGATTGGGCTTCTAAGTCACTTACGCACTTTTGAAAATTCTACATTTAGGTGCCACAACATGGATTTTGGAAAATGAAAGACTTGAAAATTTTACTCTAAGCATCTTTGAAAATCTTCCCATAGGCTACTTTGAAAATTCCAGCCTTAAAATAGATGCCAGTACAATCAGCATCTCATCACAGCTAATAAAATTCAATGGGATTTCAGCAGCAAACTCTCTCAGGCCCTTTAAGAAATCCCAGCTTATAACCTTTGTTGGAGGCGTAAGATTGAATAGGCTGAATCATGTGGCTTTTGTCAATGAAGTAGGCTGGGTGCTTGTATTGTAGAAGGTCAGTAATACCTTATGTCTTGTCCTTGGCAATAAAGAAAGTGGCTTTTGTAGACCGACTCTTGGAAGAAGAAAAATAGACTTTATTTGATTGTTATGGCAAGTGTCAAACCTACTGAATAATGAAGATAATTGTGTAGGCATTTGAAGTAGAAAATAATGTCTGATTTAATGGCAACTCTCTTCGTTAGCTTTCTTGTCTCTGTCTGCAGGGTTTCTCTTAGTTGAGAGTGATTCAAGTGCTATTCTCTCTTTAGAACTAAAACTTGTGTTCAACAAGCACTGGAGGACATTTTTATCCCACCTTAATTAAAAAAAAAAGCCGATATTACTGAATTCTTAACAATTTAAACCCTTTACAGTCTGCAGTCTCTTTGGGGCAGGGACAGTCTCTTAAGTGTTTGTACAGTGTCTAACTCTATGGAGATCCAGTCTCAGTTGGGGCCTTTCACCATCATTGTAATATAAAATAATGAATAGATCTATTATGCTTCCCTCCTCTCATATCGCTTTGTCCTCTGCAAATATCTGACCCTTCCTTCGCATTATTTGAAAGGTGTGAGCCTGAGGTTCCTGGTCCCAGTTGTACCTTTTGAATCTGAGGATAACAGAAATGAGAGATTTTCAAATCATGGAATGTTTTTGTTCCGGACTGTCAATCCTAATGGTTGTATAATAGTGAGAACTGGGTAGAGGAGCTAGTGTGAGGCTCATTGGGTTTTGAGCCTCGGTCTCCAGACAGGCTTTGCATACTGACTGCCACCCAGCAGCTTGCTAATAACTAGTGGGCTTAGTGGCTAATGGAACCCAAGCCCCACCAGAGGCACTGCCCCGGTTGTCCTGATTGGGTGAATCACCGATTGGCCCAGGTGTGCTATTTAAGCCAGAAGGAGGCACAGAAAGGGGAGAATTCCTTTCCAGCGGCTATTTTGGACCCTGCTTTCTTGCCGCCATGTCCCTGGTTCCTGCTTTGCTCCTGATCCCGGTCCCTGCTCACTGATTTTGGTTCCAACTCTGATCCTTGGCTCAATTCCTGACTCTATCTGGCTCAGGCCAAAAGGCCTGACAACCCAAGCCCTTGTCATGATTAGAATGTGTCACCAACTGATTGTGTAAATATGAACAAGTAGCAACCTCTCAGTTTACTCATCCACAAAATGGGGCTACCACGGACCTCCGTCACACAAGCATGATGAGGAGTAGTTTGTTTTTTGGGAAAGTGTTTTGAGCTCCTCAGCTGAAGACACACTTTGGATTTTTAATCATAATAATAGGAGGTATACCTTCTATCACAATAGTGAAGCATCGTAGGACTTAGAGATGGAAAAACAGTATCGGCAATCCCAAGCATTCAAACATCAGGAGTCAGGCCCCCAAAATTATGATATTGCTTTAAAAATCATGATATTCTTAAGATTAAGTTATTTGCCTTCTGGTTGTTGGGCTTAATTTGTGTTGGGGCTTGCCAGGAGTGTTAGTTCATAGCCCCAGCACCTCTTTCAATTATGAAAGTAAAAAACTTGCTTGAGCCCCAGAACCTCTTTCATTACAAATTAAGCACTGCTTTGTGGGTATGAGCCTTTCTCCAAACTATGGGGGGCTAGAACTCTACTTTTTAATTGTTTAATTAAAGCTAGGATTCTCCTATAATCACATGTCTCCAGGAACTGGGTCTTCAGAAAAGCACACTAAATATTGTGTGCGTTATTTATTATGTTTGTATTGCAGTATTGCATAAAGGGCCCTGCCATGGAGCAAAACCCCCCTGAGCTATGCAAACACAGAATAACAACAAAAATTCCTTGGTCCAAATTTGGTAACATTAGAAAAGTCCTGCACACATTTATTACATTCATTTAGCAGATCTCCCTGTCAATGCAAGCTTGTACATTTTCTAGTGTTTTTGATACAGGGAAATACTATATTTTCTAGTGTTTTTTTCCCCCACGTTTAAATGTCGCAATCAATTTGCAAATAAACGTTTCCCAAGAGATTTAAATAAGTGAGAATGTTTTGGATGTTTCATAATGAAAAAAGGCTGCAGCTGAAGCAATAGTTTTCCTCTTTTGGCCCTTTGTATGTTAATTCATTGTCTAGGTTTTCCTGATACCAATTACTTTCCAGAGCTGCCTTCAATAATACAAAAAAGTATTAAGGGAAGTTTTTTTCCCCCTTTTCTCCTGAACATGTGATGAGAAACTGAATACCACCTTAAGAAAAAAAATGTCAGAAAGCTCTTTTGGGGAGAAAAATATCAAAACAGCTGCTGAGTCGAGGCTCATTTTAGGAGCCTTCAGTGACCCAGAAAGCTTGTCAAAGTCAAGCCAGTAGCTCTGCTGCTGTGGCACGTCTGCCTCGGCTATCATCAGAAAGCTTCCTAACAAATCTTTTTTGGGGAAACAAGACAATTAAGAAACTGACTTTAGATTGTGAGCTGTTAATGAAAGCTCTGAGCACAGAAGAACAGGTAACTTGTAAATGCCACGCTTGGACCAGATATTTATTAGTTTAAACTGACAGACTTTAGCTTTCCAGTAAGTAGTGAGAAAATATGCCCATCTCTTGAGATGTTTAAAACTGCAGTGAATTATATAAAGCACTAGAAAATGTATTCTCTAAGCTAATTCTCCTGCACAGGCAAAAGGAGAGAGGAAATGAACTATTCAGTCCCCTCTCTCCGCCCCCATCACTGTGCTGCTATCATTCCTATTTTACAGCTAACTCAGTTTGTGGAAGGCTAGAGAATAATTGGCCACACTAACTTGTCCAGTATATACAGGAATGATGTTCTAGTGCAGGGGTAGGCAACCTATGGCACGCATGCCAAAGGCGGCACACGAGCTGATTTTCAGTGGCACTCAGACTGCCAGGTCCTGGCCACCAGTCCGAGGGGCTCTGCATTTTAATTTAATTTTAAATGAAGCTTCTTAAACATTTTAAAAACCTTATTTACTTTACATACTACAATAATTTAGTTATGTATTATAGACTTATAGAAAGAGACCTTCTAAAAATGTTAAAATGTATTACTGGCCCGTGAAACCTTAAATTAGAGTGAATAAATGAAGACTCGGCACACCGCTTCTGAAAGGTTGCCAACCCCTGCTATAGAGATAGGGTGTCAGCCCTGGGTTTAGAGGACCTAAGTTCAATTCCCCGCTCTGCCTCAGACATTCTGCATGACTTTGACTTTGAGTAAGTCATTTAATCTCTCTGCGCCTCTGTTCCCTAAACGTACTCTGTTCCCTAAACGTACTAAAAGTAAAACGTACTTCCCTACCTCACAAGGGTGTTGTATTTATCCTTGCACTAAAGATTGTGCCACGCTCAGATATGACAATGTGAGGTGCTGTAAGTGTTTATCTAAATAGTTAGCAAAAGCACAGACTATCAACAAGAGCCTGAGCTGGCATAAATTGGCATGACTCCATTTACTTCTGCTGATTTACACCACCTGGGGATGCAGTCCTTCATATCTGCTGGTCAGACCTTAATATGAATGCAGAGAGTTTCACCAAACACAAGAAATAGCGAGCTCTTACTTGAAATAGTGGCCATGGCCATTCACCTTTCTTTCATTTTGTTGGTGAGTCTGAGTTTTGTAACTTTTTCATTGTATTGTGCTGTGAGCCAGGAGCCTAGCCCCAGGAATCTGAGGAGATTAAAATTCACTGACACATGTAGCTCTCTTATAGGGAGAGAAATAAGATTGTATACCAACACCATGTTTGTGTTGATAACTTCTCCTTGTGGTAGTTAACGTTGTCAGGTTTGCTTGATGTGAAACAGTGAAAATGAAATGCGAATAAGAAGCATAGAACTTTCAAACACACCTTTCCCCTTTGACTTAATGTTTAGGGTATGTAACTTGGCCCTAATTCAACATATGTGCAGGCATGTGCCTACCTTGGAGCTGGTGAGAAGTTCAGTGACTGCTCATCTGCCTAAATTAGGTATGTGCTAAAATACCTTGACGTTTAGTTTTATCATAGCTTGGGAGGGAGGGAGAAAAATGAAATGTGATGCAGTCTACCCAGAAATAAAGTACTTTTCAAGAACAAAGGTGATGTTTCTTCTTGTTAGTTTAATAACCACAGAATATGTATCAAGAGAATAGGAGGCGTCATAGAATGATTCATAGTCTCTCGAGAGGAAAAAGACTCCCGGGTCATTTGTCAGTGGTCTGATCTATGACTCTTTATTAGAAAAACACCTATGCATCTATATAGAAAATCTCATTCAAAGAAAACAATTAAACATAAATACATGAATCAATGTACCTGTCATAAACAGATAAGAAAGTTAATAGCACAGAAGTACATTATATCTCTTTGACTATAAAGGGTTAACAAGTTCAGTAAGCCTGGCTGTCACCTGACCCGAGGACCAATCAAGAGATAGGATACTTTCAAATCTTGAGGGAGGGAAGTCTGGGTGTGTGCTGTTAGTTTTTGGTTGTTGTTCACTCTGGGGGCTCAGAGGGATCAGACGTGCAACCAGGTTTCTCTCCAGTCTCTCCGATACAGGCTCTTATAAGTTCAGACTAGTGAGTACTAGGTAGATAAGGTGAGTTAGGCTTATGGTTGTTTTCTTTATTTGTAAATGTGTATTTGGCTGAAAGGAGTTCAAATTGGTATTTTGCTGAAAAGATTTTAATTTGTACTTGTATACTTAGGCTGGGAGGGTATTCCCAGTGTCTACAGCTGAAAGACCCTGTACCTATTCCATTTTTTTTTAAATTTACAAAGATAATTGTTACTGTTTTTTTCTTTCTTTAATTAAAAGCTTTTCTTGTTTAAGAACCTGATTGTTTTTTTATTCTGGTGAGACCCCAGGAGCCTGGGTCTGGATTCACCAGGGAATTGGTGGGGAGAAAGGAGGGAAGAGGGAGAGAGAGGCTGATTTCTCTCTGTGCCAGGATTACTTTCTCTCAGGAAGAGTCTGGGAGGGGGAATGAGAAGGAGGGAAGAAGGTGAATTGTCCTCTCTGTTTTGTGATTCAAGGAGTTTGAATCACACAGTGATCTTCCAGGGTAACCCAGGGAGGGGAAGTCTGGGAGAGGTAACGGTGGGGGAAAGGGTTTGCTTTCCTTGTGTTAAGAATCAGAGGGTCTGGGTCTTGGGGGTCCCCGGGCAAGGTTTTGGGGGGACCAGAGTGTACCAGGCACTGGAATTCCTGGTTGGTGGCAGCGCTACAGGTACTAGGGTGATAATTGAGCTTAGAGGAATTCATGCTGGTACCCCATCTTTTGGATGCTAAGGTTCAGAGTGGGGAATTGTACCATGACAGTACCAAAACCACAGCTCTGCTCGTCTCTGAATTAAGGTGCTGCTCTTGGACCAAATATAGATCTCCCTTTAGTTATCAGTAGGATTTGCATCAGGTCCTAATTTCAGACCAAAGTGAAATTAAGAAGCAAACCCACTCAGAACAAAAACATAAAATGCCAGGCTAAGGATTATTTTTGAATCTCCTCTTTAGTTGTTTTCATTGTAGCCAACATCCTTGATGTTGTTTTTAATGGAATTCGTGAACCAAGTTCTCAAATATTGTGGCCTTAATAGAACCTCAGAACCTTGTCTTTGGATGCTGATAGAGGCACATGGGCAAGCTTAATACAAGTATTTACATTTTTAAGTGATGATATAGGTGTGCCGCATGTTCTACTTAAGTCCCTTGTTTGAAAATTGGCTCTCTCTGTGTGACTATAACTTATGTTCCATAAAATAATGTCTTACAGTTTTCTTTAGTCTACATAAACACTGTATTACTAGCCTGGGACAATCTCTCTCTGTCCTCTCAGTCAGTGAAATTTCTTGATGTCAATGCTTATCTCACAAGGGAAAATGAAGTGAGAATTTTTGGTTCCTGAAGAAAGCAGATCTTTTGTAAAAGACAGTGATTCTCAAAAGTTTTATAGCTTCAGCTGGTTCTAGATAGGCGCAAAGAAGCTTGGAGGCTTGTTCAAAGCTTTTCTGTTACGTAAAACTGGGCTGAAGATATCACAGAAATAGGTTTGTTCCTTGTACTTACCCCCCAGAGTAACTTCTTGTCATTTTTGGTACATGTGTGTACAATGTCTAGCACAATAGGGTTCTGATCCTTGTTTAGGGTTCTGATCCTTGTTTAGGGTTCCTAGATCCTACCCTAATAAATAATTCTCCTTAATTTAGCATTTCTGCTTGTGATCCTGAGTGGAACCACTGAAAGATGAGGCATGTGAAAATGGGAAAGAGCAGCTTTTTAAAAAATCATCAATCTTTTCTCAACAACAAAAAATACTTGCTTAGTGGGGCTGGGGAAGATTTGGTTTTGTGTTCTTCAAACTGTCTCATCCATCCTTAATCTGAAATTGCTTTCATATCTGAACCTTCAAAGGAGTCCAAAGAAAGACTGGAGGGAGCACACTGTGACCAGTACATTCTTCAGCAAAACACTTTCCCACATGTTGAGTGCAGAGAGCTGACCACAGAATGCTGCATTTTGTTCACTGTGAGGCATGAACAGGAGAAACAGAGGAAAACAGCTATTGTCTCCGAATAATCTTCAACTAAGTTGATATGTCTAAGAAATAACTTTGAAAGACCTTTGGGAATTTAACACCTTAACCTCTGCCCACCAAACTGCTAGATCAGAAAAGAAATGTGCATAACTACTCTTTTTAAATTCCATCTTCCCATAAAAACAGTGCTATAAAATGAGTGGTATATGGCAATCTGAGGCTGAATTATTGTGTGACATAATCATTATATGAACAGAAGAGGGGGGAAAAATTGCACAACAGTTCCATAAATTCCATCTATCCATGAAATAACTATTGCATTTGTATTTCCATTTCCATTATACAGAATAGTCTACCTTCTGACTTACCAAGCCAATGGTATTTTATTTATTTAAGGTGGATGTTTTGCTTTTTACTGTATGAAGAGCTAGGGGAAAAATAGGATCCAATAATATGGACATTTCACAGTAAATAAATTGCCCTAATACAAAAATATAAAAGGAGTGCTCAGCAGCTTTTCTAGGACAAAGGTCTGTTCTAGAACTATGCACCTAGCCTTTTAAACTCTCATGAAACAATAAAGTTACATTTTCTTAAATGTAATAATACAAAAATCTTACAGGATTTCCACTTTGGGTTTTATATACTCACTTATGCCCATGGAAAAGGGTTACATGCTCAATTGGCTGTTCGCCTGCAGAATATTTCTATTGTTCTGTTTCATGCGGATACTCAGCAGTGCAGCCCCCAAATTGTAAAGTGTTTCTGGGGCTCAAGGCTAGGGTTTGAGTAAGGAAACAATTGCATGCAAATCACATACACTTGAAGGGAATGAAATGTGGAGAAAGCTAAAAAGCCTTCTCTGCAGTAAGGTTTTGCAAAGTCTGCAAATCCTTAGGGAATATTCCATTGCGTAGGACCTACAAAACTCTGTAGAGTTTGGTGGAGTTCTTAGCAAGGGCTTAGCCTCTCTTGTTTACAGTGGAGGGTACAGTATTGGTAGCCAAAGGACTATGAAAGTCATATTTGCAGTGGGAGGAGCTGGGAGTTGCTCCCTCCACATTCACACTGGCTGCCGCCTCCGAGTTGCAAACTTGATCTGTCAGCACTGAGAAGGCAGAACTGGCTCTTCTGTCTCTCACCAGCAAGAGGTGCAGTGCTGCTGTCTTTCTGTGCATCACATGGCTGATTTCTGCCTGCCTTTCTCACTGTCAGCTCCTATATCCCTTCTCTCTATATGTGATTCAGATCATAGAGATAAGACAATAACCTGCTTCTGCATCACCACTGGCGGCAGCAGCAGACACCACCCCCCGCCACCAGCATCCCCTTTTAAAGCACTGGTGATATTGGGGGAGAAGAGGTGAAGACCATGACAAGATCCTCTTAAGACATAGGAAGAGACTGAAAACCCAAGGAGAAGAAAGAGACTCTAAATAGCAGCAAAGAGTCCTGTGGCACCGTATAGACTAACAGACATTTTGGAGCATGAGCTTTCGTGGGTGAATATCCACTTCGTCGGATGCACTTGACTTGGTCTGTTAATCTATAAGGTGCCACAGGACTCTTTGCAGCTTTTACAGATCCAGACTAACATGGCTACCCCTCTGATACTAGACTCTAAATAGGCAATTGGATGGTGAAGAAGAGAGACTGGAAATGGAGGGAGATATGGGTCAAACCAATAGGGGACATTCCAAAGGTGAGGGAAAGATCCCAGGGCAGAAATTCCAGAGATTGAGAGAGTCCAAGAGGAGAGGAAAGAGTCTCGAGGAGTGAAATCCTGCCTTCTGTGAAGTCAATGGGACTTCACCCCACAAGTTAAGAGGTAGTCTAACCCTTAAAAGGATATTTCAGAAAGCTGTTTTGGTTCAGATAAATTACTAGGCACCCTTTTATTTCTACAGTGAGGATTCATTTACACGACATTGGTCTCACTGCATTGGTAACCACCATTGTATTGTGTTTGCATTCACTTAGATGTGATCCAAGACTCACTCCTTCCCTTGAATGTAAATTATTATTCTTGGCCTAGAAAGTTGTCATAAAATCAAATTCCACCTTGAAATTTGCTGCTGCTTTGCTTCCAAGAAGTATGAAGCTCTGATTTCCCCTCCCCTCATCTTATTAGTCTAATTGGCAGCAGCACACTACAATTGTGTGTGTGTGAACCAGCAGACTGTGATGCAATTTTTCTGTTGCTCATACTTCATAGAAATACAAGTGGTAATTCACACCTAAATGCATATTTGTATTCAGAAGAAAGCATCTGTAGTAGAGCAGAATTCTTTTGTCGTCATACCTGCTATGGATAAAGTAGCATTAGTTGCATGATGACACTGATCCAACAGTTTAATGACAGTGTTCATGGACAGATGATAGCTTTCAGTAGTATTTTCAGACTGTACCATAATAAGTGCTTATTGGTGTAGTAAACTTTACAAAAGAGGAATGATCTGTACCTAATTTATCAGGAAGAAATCTCAAAGCTGTCTTAGAACATTGAGGGAAACAATGTGAAATAATGACCTGCCACAGTACATCATGCTATCATGTGATTGTCATCTTAAGGCCTTAGTCCTGCCAACACGGAAGTAGTCCCATTAGACTCCTTTACTCATGTGCCTAGGGGTTTGCAGGATTGGGGCCTTAAACTTTACATGGATTCACATAAGACATATGACCCACCCCCAAACCAATAAGCAAACAATGGTGAAAAAAATGTTTGCAACTGAATCCTAAACAAAGCTTACCTGATTTTAGATTTGGTTACAGACTCAAAATTCATATCATGCTGGTGGAACATTTTACCAATTTTGTGAACCCAGGCTGGATTTTGAGGAAGCCCAAGCTAATTTAAGATTTAGCATTGAAATCATACAAAGTTCATCATTTCCGATGACTTCCAACATAAAATTGTGCGAAATGCCATGTTTCAGCTAGGCTTTGCTTTGTGAACTTTGAAGTTTGTGGGTTAATTTGAAATTGAATTTCAAAGCATATCTCGGGAATTCAAATCTCTGCAAGAGTAAACCATCAAACATATTTGTAAGAATTCCAGCAAAACATAACAGCTAAGTTTTGGACTGCTATGGCTTGGTGTCCTTGTTATGCTTTTGCTGTTTCACTGCTTTTGCTGTTTTGTGCCCAGCTTGGCCAATGTGCTCTTCAATACTTTTTGTTGCATGCAGAGGGAATGATGTGCGGGTCAGAAAACTATGTGGATTTATCAAAGGACATTTTTTCCCCTTCTGTGGGTTTTATAAGTGGAAGTAGATGATATGGGATTTGGGCCTTTAGTATCATTTGAATGTGTGTCTTTTGTTCATTTCTTTGTAATCCTTAAAATTTGCCCCTGGAACGCAATGATATATGGTCTAAGGCTCCCTTGGAAGACTGGGCCTAATTCTGCTCAGACTTTCACCTGAGCAACCTCACTGGGATCACTTTATATTGTACTTCTGAGCAAAAATAGCTCTAAAAATCACTTGGAAGTTGCAGATCTTGATTGTCATATTAAGCCAGTGGTAGGCAACCTGCGACTCACGGGCTGCACATAGCCTGTCAAGGTAATCTGCTGGCAGGCCATGAGACAGTTTGTTTACATCGACCATCCGCAGCTCCCAGTGACTGTGGTTTGCCGTTCCCAGCCAGGAAGTGGCATGGGCTGGCTGCCGCTTCCCGCAGCTCCCATTGGTTGGGAACAGCGAACCACAGCCACTGGGAACTGCGGGTGGCCATGCCTGCGGAAGCTCGATGTAAACAAACTGTCTCGCAGCATGCCAGCGGATTACACTGATGGGCTGCATGCGAGTCGCAGGTTGCCCGCCACTGTCTTTGGCCAGGTGTCAGATTTCATCTAGAATTAATTTTCCCCTTTATCCACAAAATCATGCTCTCTGGGCAGACTGCAGAGTAGTCAGAGAGAGCCCTGGATCACAATGCAAGAGTGTTGTACACACCCCATCTTCTCTTCCCTTCTGCAAATGCTACTTCAGTATGTGGACTGGGAGAAAGGCTACAATGGCTCTATGGACACCAGATTTATATACACATGGATTTACAGACCTTCCTTTGGCCTCCTTAGTCAGGCCCCCATTGTGGTGTCCCATATGACCTATGTGGGACTGGTGAGGAGACTTTTCTCACAGTTTGTATGGCAGGGGTCTGCAATCTTTCAGAAGTGCTGTGCCGAGTCTTCATTTATTCACTCTAATTTAAAGTTTCACGTGCCAGTAATACCTTCTAAAAACGTTAAAATGTCTCTTTTTACAAGTCTATAATATATAACTAAACTATTGTTGTATGTAAAGTAAATAAGGTTTTAAAATGTTTAAGAAGTTTCATTTAAAATTAATTTAAAATGCAGAGCCCCCCGGACTGGTGGCCATGACCCGGGCAGTGTGAGTGCCACTGAAAATCAACTCGCGTGCTGCCTTCAGCACACGTGCCGTAGGTTGCCTACCCCTGTTGTATGGAGTGCTATGGTACCTTTCTGTGTCCATTCCACCAGCAGAACCCCTCATGAAGTCCCTGTGCAAGGTTTTGAGATCTTTTCAGTAGCCCTCTGATCCATGGACAAATGTCATCCCTAATGATCAGATTTTTATAACAGAGCTATAAACATCTTCAAATAATGGGCCAGATCCTCAGCTGGTGTAAATTAGCATAGCTCCTTTGCCTTAACTGAAGCTATGTGGATTTATACCAGCTGAGATTCAAGTTCATTGGTAAATTGACTCTTAATTTGGTGCAAGTGAGCACTCTTTATAAGGTGGCCCTTTGTTTTAACTAATATCTTCCTTAAATTAATAAATCCAATGAAGTTCTTCCACTCTGCAAGATTAGACATGGATGCCTCACTACCCCAAGGCACAGTTTAATAACACTCAATGCCATCCGGTCACTTCTTGTATTTTGTTGTCCATATGTGCACAACCCAAACTAGTCAACAATGATGACAACCATAAGTGAGATCCTGTGCATTGCTCTTTTGGCACGTAAACTTATTTGGCCTTCACAAGATAATGATTTTTTTAACGTACCGCTTATAGAATTGTATTAGCATTTTGTTTAGGCTTAATAGAAACACTAGATGCTCTCAGTATGAATGGAAATTCATTGTTGAAGGAAAGAACACAGTGAGATCATGTCTGACTTGGAAGGGTAGCAGAAACTAAATGAAAACACTTGCTTGCTTTTAATGTTCTCAATTGTCCTCTCTCTCCTTGACTTCTTTGTAACACTACAATCTTTTTATTTCAGATTAATTTATGAAAAAGACATCTAGAAAAGGCAAAAGCTTGAATATGGATATACGGTAAGCACCTATTTTCCTTCTTACATTATTTATATATTTAAGTGGTTCTAAAAGTATCTCTGTTCATTTGTTTTACAAGCAGTAGTGTTTTAAACTCTTTTTACAGTTTGATATTGCAACAGCATGCTTTTTGCTGGGCAGGGCTAGATACTGGAGTCATAGATGCTGGAACTATGGGTGCCTCCGTACCCCCTGGCTTGAAGTGGTTTCCATCATATATCAAGTTTACAGTTTGGTTCAATGGCTCTCAGCATCCACATTATAAAAATTGTTCCAGCACTCCTACCTGGAGTATTCGTGGTCTGATATATTAAGTGGTATTACCCAGAAAATTCAGAGTAGTGGATGCTTTCCAGCCGTCTAGATGAATGCAGCAAAAACATTTCATAGAGTTAGCAGATGTACTGGGCTTAGGGAAGGGGTTGCAAAGACATTTCAGTGTCTACAAGTTTCGAGTTAAAATTCACATCTCAATGAAATTTTTTCACAGCTGCCTATTTTCAGGTTCACAATTTTAAAAAAATCACTTTTTTTCAAGTAGCTTTACATTTTATTTCATAAGTTTAGTTTGGATACACACTCAGACTTTTTCTGAATTATGAGGCAACAAAACTGGAATGAAATCTCACAAGTACAGAAATGAAGTGTACTTTCAGATATGTCAGGCTTTTGATGAGGCCAGGAATACTACAAAGATAGCCATGGTTACATCACACATTTTTGTCACTTCTGCACCCTAAATATAAAGGAACAGGAAGTGAGTAACAACAACAAGCTATAATTCAAAATAATTCAGTCAATTTTTTTGTTTGTTTTAAACTTCAAAATGAAGAATTGGTTTGAGCTTTGATCTAAAGTATGGATCATTTCCAGTGTTATCAGCTCTCAATTTTTATCATGTCTTGTGATATTTTGTGTTCTACTTAAAGCCTTACTTCCTGGATTCATGTGACTGAGAATCTGTTTTCATTTTTTAAAAGGTAAACCTTATGGTTACAGAGAAAAGCTTGTGAGTGTGTTTTGAATGTGTCCTGAAGGTCCAAAACCCAGAGAGATGGGAAAAGCAAAAACAAACAACCCCCCCCCCCCCACACCAAATGTATTTTTTAAATCTCATGATGTTTTGGTACCTTGTTCATGATTTTGAACACTTGTTGGCAATGCTGAAATCCTCATACATACTTAGTGCTGATAGGTACATGCTTTACCTAACTGAAATAACTAAGATAGATTTTTGTCTGACAATTTCATCCATCCTTGGTCTAAACTCCTGCTACTTATATTTTGCTTTCCTCCTTCACTGATTATGCTAGTATTTAATGTTACCTGATTCTTTTGTGGCACTACTTGTTATGACTGAATATGTAAAAAAAACAAGAAATATCTATGTTTCAACCAAACCTTTCATATTGGAGTTTACTTTGAGAATATTCTTTCACATGGCTGTTTGATGGCTGAAGTACAGAGCACTCTACCATAACATACTGCTCCATAACATAAAATATTGATAGAAGAGCATTTGTAGGTTAGTTCTGACCACCATTAGCATTCATTATAAACATATACATTTCTGTATCACATAGATGCTGATTATGTCCCAGGAACAATCTTTTAGAAGTGGTGATTGTATTTAGTACATCCAGTGTGTGTGTGTGTGTGTGTGTGTGTGTGTGTGTGTGTGTGTGTGTGTGTGTGTGTGTGTACTGTTACTGTATTTATATGTATCCTTATGAAGACAGCACCAAGCCTGCATTCTCTACTGATTTACAATTAATCTGAAAGGATAGGAATTATAACAACAAAAATTCCAGCACATCATGCATGAACTAAGAATTGATTGTATTCTAAGAATGAATTGTCCTCAACATCCACACACTATTGTAGAAGCTTGAAATAATTAAATGTAATGCAGAGTCTGTCAGTTACTTTTCATTTTAAAGAATTGCTAAATTATTACTGATGTGGTTTCATAGGTGATGGTGCTTTTTTTTTTTTTAAGAAAATGAATTTAATTCATTAGATTTAATCTTAAATGATCTATAAATCTATTTAAAATGGAAGTATATTCATCCCTTCTTCAGGGGTGAAATTCAGAGAACTTTGCAGCATTATCCATGTAGCTCTGTGCATTACTTAAGACAAATGTGAATAGAGACTTCTATAGATCCCCTGAGCTATGGAATGCATTTCATCAGAAGGTCAGATCTTTGCTGATTTATACCAGGTATATTGAATTCATTAAATTCAGTGAAACTATGGTGATTATCATCAATGGAGGATCTTGCTCTTAAATATTTAGCAGGAGGTAACTACAGTGTTGTGAAAATTCTCAATGAACTCACTCTGGAAACCTGAGGTCTATTTCAACAAGCACACATTCTCCTGTCACCCTATTACATCGATCCTACAGCTTAATGGCTCTTCTACTGACAGTCAACTAAATATTAAATGCCCCTTCCAGTGCTTTGTCTTTTTATTTCTGAGCTTTTCAAGGAAACTGATAAAGTGCCTAATTATTTGAATAATCGAGGCAATGGTTATTTGATTGCTAATATCAAAGAGGGAGCCATAATTTCTCAACTGAAATATGTGGTTAATATTGCATTATTTATAATGCAAAGAAAATGATCATTTCCCAATAAATGCTTTTGCTAACAGTGCTTTTGCTTTGGTACACTGGCTCTTTGAACATGTTGCAGAGGATGAGTTTTGAACATAGTGCCATACCTGGGATGAATTTGGGGTTATATCTTTCATAATCTAAAGTTTATCATTATCGTGTCTGACAAGCTCTGGGGTAGCTTCTCTGAAATGGTCTGTCTCACTGTGGAATTTTCCATATCACACGAAGTAACCCCACAATTGGCCATATTGGCTGGCAGTGTCAGTAAAGAAGCCAAAGTCTGAATATGCGTTGAGATTGGGCTGGCCTCTGCACTGGCATGGAGATTGGGTTATCTGCCACTGTTGGATGTGGTCTCCTCAGGTCAGGGTCAAGACATGTTGGCAGGCCAAATGGGATGTGTGCATTGTGACCACCTATGTTATTCCCATTTTGACTAACCATATACCCCTTTGCCCCATTTCCAGCAGGACACATACCAATCTAGGAGCATCCACCAGTCACACCCATCATTCACCATTACTGGTGTTAAGATTGGCTCAGATTATTCTAAAAGAAGTTCTTTGAATCTGAACTGATCTGATGCTATTAGAATTCAGGGCAAGGGAACCACAATCTTTAGTGGTCCCTTGCAGTTGTCTATGTAAAGAAAGAATCTTCAAGATTTCATGCATTTGTGTTTGTCTATATATCTCAAATTAACAATTGCTTCTGCTCAAGATATGTGTTGTTGGAAAGGCGGGTGTATGAGCTTTAGTCTCAGATGACTTGGTACATGGGTGTTATCTGAGGAGAACACAGACATTTGGCAGCTTATATGTCATTAAACAAGCTGCTTTCAAATATGTAACTATGGTTCTGAGTGCCTCATAATCTTTAATGTATTTTTCCTAACAGCACCTCTGTGAGGTAGTGAAGTGCTATTATCTCTGTTTTATACATCAGGAATTGAAGCACAGAGAGGCTAAGTGACGTGCCCAAGGTCACACAGGAAGTCTGTAGCAGAGCAAGAATTTGAACCCAGGTCTCCCAAGTTCTGGCCCATACTTCCTCTCTATGTATAAAACACATTTACAAAGACTGGATCGGTATGAAAAAACATCAGTACTGGACAACTGTCAAGGTAGACAACCATTTAGATCTAAAAACCATGGCTGCTTCCTCTGAGCATAAAACTCAGAAGATATTTTACAAACATTGGTCCAGATCTTTGCCTGTGTTGCCCTGCACTCTGCCAAAGCTGAGCTAGTGGTCTGGATAGCCCCTGTATAAGGGTGATCTTGATATGGTATACAGGCAACACAGAATTTTGTATGCCACACCCCTTTCTTGCTGTTGGTGTAGCAATGAAGGGAGAGGTGTGATCTCAATATCACAAACCAACTCTGGATTTTTGGCATCTTTGCAATCACTAAAGTCTATTGTAATTTACAACAGCCCTTAGATGGTTTTAACGCAATGGCTGGTTAAAGAAGGCACATACTGAGCATCACTAGGGTCAGGGCAGTACATTACATCAGATTTGCACACCTTTAGCTGACTGGAATTGTGGCAGTGCCCAGAGATCTGCACCCTTAACTGTGTAGAAATTAAGCAGGCTTATATCAGGATTTTCCGGTATCTCTTATGCATCTGCTTAGATGAAAAAATCATTGATATATATTTGGATGCATTTACTGAAAACATACCCAGAGGGGACATCAGAACTTATTAGCATTGGTCAAACAAACACGTTGAAAAAAAATTGCAGGAATTATTTTTACTTTTATTTTAATTTAAAAAAATTTTGAAATTTTTAAATTTGAACAACATGTTTTGATCATCAGAAACTTCCAAACAGCTGGAAAGAAGAGTCAAAACCTACACGTTTTCATCACAGAAATTAGGTATTTTCCATCAGAAATTGAATTTGCAATGATATTTTGCTAACCATGTGAAAATCTGAAAACTCTATCCATCTCTAATATTTATAACTCTCCTGGAAGGATTTCATCCACAGAAATTGCTCATAAATGTACAGCCAGCCTGAGATAGCTACTAAGCAAAGAAATCGCAGAACAATTAAAAGCACAGCCAAGAGCAAGGCTTTCCCCCTCTTAACGCTGAAAAGGGAATAAAAGGAAAAAGTCTGTGCCACATTTAACCCATCTTCTATTACAAATCCTCATCATTATTTTCCTTTGTAACTGTACCTATAGGAAATAAATGGTCCAGATGTAAAACTAAAGAAATTAAGTAGGGAAGATTCCAGGTCAAAGGTTTCCCCTAATTGTTAATAATAAAGTGTTTCACATCATTGTAATATTAAAAACAATCATGGTCCTGCAGTCAGGTGGGAAATAATCTGAACTACAGAAATAATCTGATATTCAATGGGAAGAGAAAACATGTAAAAAAATAACACTAACAGAGCCCTACGGGTAATAGTGCACAGAACATGATGATTCTTATTTGCATTGCACCGGTGCCTAAGGGCCACAATCAGGGATCAGGCCCAATTGTGCTAGGCATTGTAACAAAAAGCCAAGCATTAACCTGAACAGATGATGGTCTATAATGAGGGGTGATAGGTGGATCTATTAGCCAGTGTGTAAGCACAATGTAATGGTGAGGCCATTATAATTAGCATAATAAGACATGAATTTGCCATGTGGCAGGTCAACTAAAAGGCAAATGCCGTCATAGGCTGCATACTCAATAGATGTTTCATTGAAGATTAGGAGGGTGCAGTAAAAGTCCCTGCTGAAATATCTCAGTCTGGGTACTGCATTGCTAGAGGATTGTTGCACTCCTTTGGACTCCCTACATTTCAACAGAAATGACCAGGGCCTGGAAGAATTTGACTTGTGAGAGGAAATAAAAAAAGAAAGCTACTTAGGCTTGGCTTGGCTTGGCTAAGAGATTGCTTAGGGTAGACGTAGCATAAACAACAAGGATGAGGAAGAATTATTTAGGGTGATGTTTCATTGTGTAAGTAAGAATAATTGGTTGAAAGAAATAAAATAAAAAATCATTACGTTATAGGATAGTCTCTAAGGGTACATCTACACAGCACAAAAAACAAACCAAAAAAAACACCAACAAAACTCTCCATGGCAGCGTTCTCAGAACCCAGGTCAGCTCACTCGGACTCTTGGGCTTGTGCTATGGGCTAAAAAATCAGTGTAGACATTCCCACTCAGAGTGAAGCCCAGGCTCTGAAACCCAGTAAGGGTGTAGGTCTCAGTGCCCAGGCTCTAGCCTGAGAGGAAAGGCCTACATGGCTATTTTTAGCACTGTAGCGTAAGCCTGAGTCAGTTGACCTGAGCTCTGAGACTTGCTGCTGTTTTCTGCAGTGTAGATATACGCAAGATGAATTGTGGAAATCTGCATCACAGAGGACAATTAAAACTAGACTGGACAAAACACTATCAAATGTGTTGTGAGTACGATGCACTGACAGGGAGATGGAGCCAGTGAGATAGATCTTTTCCATCTCTACATTCTTTGTTTCTCATACTGATGGTTCACTGTGGCTCCTCTTTCTCCAAACTTATATAAGATTGATGGGACACAAAATATTGTCATAATTCCCAGTTATGAAGAACTTCTAAGAAGACTATCACCACATTAGTCTATCAGTGCTGTTGAATACTGTAATTCAAGTCCCGAAGCACTGCTAGTCAAAAGTAAGATGCCGCATCCTCTGGTCCTGCTGTAGGTAGCTAGAAATTAGCTGTGCTACCAAAGGGTAAGAAAATACCACCTGCTCTTCAGAAGTGAAGCTATGATATGTTTTTCCTTTTTTATGTTCAGGTTTCATAACTGAACAGGAAGATTCTCTTTAACTTTGTAAATAGGAGATTATTTAGTTCATGCTGCTAATGATAATGCTAAATGTCTTTTTAGGAGTCCTCAAAATGACAAACATCTGTCTAATTATTGACATACAGGAACAGGTTTTCATTTTGGAAGGTAACAACAAAATGATGATTTGTGGTGGTCTTTACCTATCTTGAAAGGGATGGGAATAGTAAAAGAAACACATAATTGACTTTTAATATCCCTAGATCACTGTCTCTTAATAAATCTGAGACTTGGAGAATGAGATTGAAGCATAAATCCCCAAAAGAGACTTTCATGAGAAGAACTGATGATTCATTAGGACAGAAGTTTCAGCTTCAAGTTTTAAGTCTCCCTCTGTCAACAAAAGAGGAAGGACATAAGACCAAATCTGTAGGCAGCAGAGGCACTCACGGCCTATCTGATTACTTTTTCTGTAGGGGAAAGTTGCCATCACTGGTCTAGTTCTAAACAACAGATTTCACATATAACCTTTGTTTTAAATTGCATTTCTGCACCACCACAATCTGACTCGTTACGCTCCAAGTCTACAAGACCGAAAATGGCACAGCAGACTATGTAAGAATTACAGAAATTGCTGCTGCCAATCTCAGGGAAAAATGTTGTATAATTCCTCACTTATAGATTTATTATCCTCAGGTGATCATGCCACAAGTAGCAAGATAGCACTGGACTGAGGAAAATAAGTGAAACAGATCTTCTGAGCATGGCACACAGCAACAATGATTGACAAGAGACAGGACCGATTTCTAACCGCAGGAGACTGTGTTTTCATCTTTTTTAATTTACTGGTGCATAAAGTTCATTAGTGTTTAGCACTATTAAGAAGCCCCGGAACTCTTGGTTTAGTGTCTGTCTTCTCATTGATCTTCTTTCTGTTAATGTTGGACCCTGCAATCCAGTTTGTTCGTGCTACAGTTTTGCATTTATACAATGGCCTGCTTAAATCCATGAGTGTCATTCCAAAGACTTCATTTGACTTTGGATCAGGCTCATTAGCTCTCTTATCCTATTCTTAGAATAGGAGGTAACTAAAGCAGTGTCTACACTTTTGGCAGGATGTAGAGTATGGTATATACCGGGGTGGCCAAATTTACCGATCCCTCGAGCTGCATACAATGGTCTTCAAAAGTTCAAGAGCCGGGGCAAGAGGCACCTGCTGGGGCTCGGAGCTTCAGCCCCGCTCCTGCTGAAGCCCCAAGACACCCTTTCCTGCTGGGCAGAAGCCCCTACCCCACCATCCTGCTGCAAGGTCCTGAGCTCCCGCCCCCCAGTCTGGTAGGTGGAGAATGGGTGGAGGGGAAGTGGATGACTCCGTGAGATGCACTTTAACTGTAAAAGAGCCACAGGTGGCTCACAAGCCACAGTTTGGCCACCCCTGGTATATACATCGCAAGTCCCTTGCATGGGTATGAATAGCAGTGTAGATGGTGAGGCACTGCTCAGGCAAGTAGAAGAAAGACATGCCAGAACCTTAGGGTAGGTACCTTACATGGCTGTCTGTGCCCAAGCAGTACCTCCCTTGTCTATACTGCTGTTTTTAGCAGTCTTGTGTCTTGTTGAATTCCACCTGTGGAGCCTTTCCCCACAGCAGGGACTGCCGGAGCCTTTTTCTGCTGCCGCCTCCTGCTGGAGCCTTTCCCTGTTGTGTGTAGCTACACACCATAGTGTGGACACAGCCTGCTTTTCACTATGGCATGCGCTGCTGCCAGAGAAGACAAGGCCTAAGATATATTACAGTACCACTTTGTGGTAACTGGTGTTACATGTTTGTTCTGTTAATGGTGATTCTTTCTTCCCTTTCATGTTTAGAGATCTGGAAGTAAGTAGGTCTCAGTTCATTTACAGTTTTCATTATCATTGCCATGGTTACAGGCTAGCTGCCGTTCTGCCCCCTTTTGTGGTGTCTTGGAGCACAGCACATCAGATGTTGGGCCTGGAGCCTTTCCCTATCTCAGCATGGAACTCCACTGTACTCCCAGTCTTAGACTCTTGGCCTACAGGAGCCCGAGTGTCAACAGTTCTGACCCTGATGGTCTGATGGATTTTGGACACCTGTGGTTCTTCCCTTCAGGTATCTGTGACCAGTGGTGAATGCAGTGATCAGACAGCCTTCTTAAACCAAAATATTGTTTATTTTGCAGTCAGAACAAGCATGTAGGCCTAGATTTTTAAAGGCATTTAGGTGTTCCTGAGCTCAGATTTGCAATGCCTATTTGATTTAGGACCCTAAATCTCATTTTTAAAAAAGAGATGTAGGCATTTAGGTGTCTAAATTTCATCAACAGTTGATGACATAGGCTCCTAGGTGCTTAAACCCCTTTTGAAAATAACTTGGGCTCCTATATCAGTTACGTATTGGAGCCAGGGGTGAAAGTAAAAGACAGCACTTACCAGTATAGGGGGCAGTGCTGTGGGCAGAAGAGGCGGGGCTTCAGGCACAAGGGGCGGGACTAAGGAGTCAGCATCCCCCAGTCAACCCATCCATGCTGCCCGGCCCATGCTGCCCGGGGCTCCAGCGGTGATTTAAAAGGCCCAGAGCTCCAGCCGCCACTGCTGTGAGAGTGATAACGGCAGCTGGAGCCTCAGGCCCTTTTAAATCGTCGGCCCCAGGGTAGCTGCCCCTTTTGCAGCTAAAGAGTAGCAAGGATGTTAAAGTGCTTTAAGCAGGGGCCTTTGCCAAGGCAGCGCTTTAAAGTCAGCTGGGTACAGGCCGATACTGGCGGCCACTTTTTACCAGTATGCCGTACAGGCCTGTACTGGCTTATTTTCACCCCTGATTGGAGCACTGTGCACAGAAATGCCTAAATACTTTTAAAAATCTAGACCTTAGAGAAATACGATTTTAAAACAATTTACACTCATATCTATTTTATCTAAAGGGTTACCATCCTCTAATAGTAACCTCGGCAGTTCTAACTTCTTCTCCACGTCTAATGTGGTCCCGGCTGAGAGACAGAGTTCTTTTTGAAACCTGCCACAGTCTCAATCTCTTGTGTGCATGGGCTTTTCTTGTTCAGCTTTTGTTTCTTAACTCTCAAGTGTTTGCTGAGAAGTAGTTTATCTTGAGCCATTCCTTTTCTTACTGTTTGTTTTTCCTTAGGGCACCCTATTAAATTAAAATATATAATCATGCATTAAACTTTCCAAAAGCCAAGTCAACATTCAGTAGTCATAAAATATTACAGGGGACCTCAAATCCTGCCACAATCTCATATGCAACTTTTTAAATTGCTTCTCTGGCTTACATTAGGGATTAATTTGTCTTTATAAATTTTTATGTGGCTGTCGCCAAAGACAACATTTGCAGATGCAGTGCCTGACTTCACTGAAGTTACACCAGAGGTGAGTTTGACCCATAAACTCTTAATGTTACATTTTGTGCCATCAGAATAAGACATTTTCTCCACGTTTGTCAAGGCATGAATTTTCTATTAACTGCTATCAGAGGAATTATTCTAATGCTCCAAGAGCAAATTTTCAGTGGCCAATTGCCACCAGAGGCCTCCTACATTAGACACACTGTACTGTGTTTCCATGCACTTCCTTTGCACATAAGGGAATCTACATTTGTGTTTATAAATGGGCATTTGCATGTGGTTACCAATGGTATAGTCATAAATGGGGAATTATGTACATGCAAATGAGTGAGCATCAAAGTATATGAATGATTGAAATTTGATTTTAGATTCTCCTTCAGAGATGGTAGTATAAATGTGCCCCAATGCAGCCAAGAATGAAAGTGCCCATGTAGCCAGACATGGAAGGATCATTTGGAAGATTGTGTCCAGGTATGGTGTCCACAATTCAAGAAGGACGTTGATAAATTGGAGACGGTTCAGAGAAGAGCCACAAGAACTATTATAGGGATTAGAAAATATATTTTATACGAATAGACTTAAGGATCTCAAGCTATTTAGCTTAACAAAGAGAAAATTAAGGGGTGATTTTAATTACAGTCTGTAAGTACCTCGATGTGGTGCAAATATTTGCTAATGAGCTCTTCAGTTTGCAAAGAAATGAATAACATGATGTGATGTCTTGAAGTAGATGCAAGACAAATTCAGACTGGAAATAAGACATAAATGTTTTAAACAGTGAGAATAATTAACCATTGGAACAATTTACCAAAGTTAGTGGTAGATTCTCCATCACTGACAATTTTTAAATCAAGATCAGATGTTTTCCTAAAATTTATGCTCTAGGATAGGGGCTCCCTGACCACCCCTCCCGAACCTACACCCCATCCAACTGCTCCCTGGCCCCTGACTGCCCAAACCCCTATTCACCCCCCACCACCTGACAGGTTCCCTGGGACTTCCACTCCTATCTAATCCCAGCTGTTCTCCATCCCCTAACCACCCCCCCAAGAACCTCTGCCCCATCCAACTGCCCCCTGTCCCCTGACTGCCCCAACCCCTATCCACCCCTCATCCCCTGACAGGTTCCCCGGGACTCCCAAGCCTATCTAACCCTGACTGTTTTCCATCCCCTGACCACCACCCCCAGAACCTCTGCCCCATCCAACCGCCCCCTGTCCCCTGGAACCACCTGCCCCTTTATCCAACCCCCCGCTCTCTGTCTCCTCAGAGCTCCAGGACTGACAGCCACGCTGCCTGGCTGCAGCCAGCTATGCTGCCGCGCAGTGTAGAGCACCGGGGCAGGCTGGTGGCTCTGGCAGCTGCACTGCCTGGCAGGAGCTCACAGCCCCGCTGCCCAGAGCACTGGTGGCATGGCAAGCTGAGGCTGTGGGTGAGAGAGGACAGCAGAGGAAGGGCCAGACAGCAGGAAGGTCCCATGGGCTGGATGTGGCCCACAGGCTGCAGTTTTCCCACTTCTGCTCCAGGAATTACTCTGGGGAAGTTTTATGGCTAGTGCGGTACACCAAATCAGACTACATACGATCACAGTAGACCTGTCTGGCCTTCTAATCTAGGAATCTATGGAAAAAATGAAATATCCATGTTGGTGGATCCTCCAGAGGCACATAGCTAGCGTAACTGCTCCTGTACCATCTTCCTTCCTGCTGATAGCTTGTGAGGTGTGGCTGTGAAAAAGAGGCATGGTTGGGAGATTAGTACACCCTATTGATGCCTCACTGCTATATTGGTCCCTTTTAGTGTAAATTAGAGTAGCCATCAGGTTATTCTAAATTAATCCAGGTGAGTGGAACTATGGCAAAAATGGCTTAAGACTAGGGAGCACAGAAGTGCCTTTAAAGACCCCTTTTGAGTTGTGTCCTTTAATGTAGATAAGAATCAAAGCCTTGTTCTTTCAGACTCCCATTGGCTTCTGTGGACTTTTGATGGCAATTTAAATTGTGACTGTATTAACATTTATGTTGACGAGCAGTAATTCGAAGAAGTAAACTTACCAACTTGCTTTGCAGGTACTTTCCATCAGTGTATCTCAACCTTTTTGAAACCAGGGACTGGTTTGATGCCTTCCTAAACTGTGTCAGGGAGATCTCAGGGACCTGCACCAGTCCACGGACCGGTTGTTGAGAAACACTGCTGTGGATACCGCTTTTTTAACCTATAAATCTGTCCATTTTTTTTCATCTTGTCTACCTGGGTGGCTACTTATTCTCTTCCTGTGGTAATAGATGTTCAAGGTGCTAAAACTATAAATGAAAGGTGGCTTTCACAAGTATGTTTTTGGGGAATGGGTCCTTGGCTAGGAAACTCACTTCCTGCCTTGGTTAACCAGAACCTTGTCTGATGACCTGTTTATACTAGCCTCAGCTATTATATGGGTAGGACTGAGGTGGGGTTGAATGGTGATTAAGAGGAGACCAAGAAAATATTCTGAATGAAGATTGCAATGGATGATATGCTAGGGTGGTGGAAAGGTTTCCTGAAGGATTTTTTAAAAGATAAATTTAATCTATTTTTTGAAAATTATTGGGTCAGATCCTCAGCCAGGACAAATATATCTCAGTTGAATCCAATAGTTCCATGCCAATTTAAACCAGGTTCTGGCCATGTGTTCTTAAAAATAACTTGTGATGTACTTACAATATGAGAGAAACACAGAAACAGTCTAAATAAATACACCTGTCCAGACACTGGTGGATTGCTTTGGTGACTAGTGTTTTTTTGTCAAGCACTGTATGAAAATGAAATCTGAGTAAGATATAAAGGTTTGTTGATGAAAGATACCAATACTGGAAATTAAGTAAATGCAATTTTATTTCAGCTGGTAAATCTTCTTATAGTCAAGCTGACATCTCATCAGCAACACTTACTGTAACTACCTCTCCTGCTTTTTACTTGCTGGAGGTAATTCTGCCCAGGGAATATTTCTGGGTGATATTTCTTCCAGTGACAGATGTTTGCACTGATACTTCATATGATGAGAGCAAAAACAGAAACCACATCAAATTAACATTCAATGAAAACATAGTAGCATGAATGGAAGTGGCACAGAACCATTTTATTTTCCCTGCTATCTTCAGACAGTAATTTTGTGGCCCTGTGTACAGTTACAAAGGAGTAATTGCTTTTACATTATTGCTGTAACATATAAACATAGTTATTTCTGCATTAATGTCTGACAATCCAGCTGTCATCTTTCCAAAAGTACTTGCTGTCTAACTACCATAGGTTTGCCGCTGCTTTGAACTAGAAGAAGAGATTCTGCTCAGGGCTATTTTGACGTGGTGATATCTGTTGGAGTGACAGATGTTTATGCTGAAACTGTCTGATGTGTTTAAGGTTTATGCACGTTTCAATAAGTAAGTGCTAAATGATTTCCTGTATCCTTAAAGTTCAGGTTAGAAGGTCTCCCTGGTAGAAAGATGTCAATGCCACAGAAAAATAAGGGCACTATTTTCGTGCCAGAATTTTCAAAGCAGAAGAAGCCATAGGGATCCAGCACCAATGCTTATGTATGTGATCAACATGGGGATTGCATGAAATACATGGAGCTGCCATTCCCTGATAATAACTTTTCATTTCCCAATAACAACGCTTTGTTAGAGTGGGGAAATTATTTTTAAGCATATAAAGGAATTTACCATGTGAAGTGGTATGATGGTCCACATTGACCCAACTTTGATTTGCAAGCTGACGGGGAAATTACTTTGGCTTTTGGTATAAACACAATTAACTTTGCTGGAAAGGTGGTGATGTGATGTCTTGGATTGAAATTCACTCTTGTGCAAAGGACCAGCATAAGGCCTATGCATAATTTAAGCCTTCAATAGGCTTACATGGAACGTAAGTGGTGCATATGCCTCATGCTAGCGCTCTATACAGGGCTGAATTTCACCCTTGGAGGATAAATTGTGGAATTTCTTTCCCATCAGAATGCCTTTTGACTGTAAGGTGGTGCAGGAGTTTAATTCCTCAGTCAGACAATATGTAATGGGCCAAGCAAAAAGGAGGAAGAGGAAGAGGATGACATTGATGGAACAATGTTTCATATTCTTTGTGTGGAAAGTCTTGTTAACCTGTCACTGCTAAATGAATGAAGTTTTGTCTCTGTGTACTTCAGGCTGTAGCATATTTTAAGAAACAGAACTTGGGTAAACTATTTAAGCTCTAAAACTACTTATTAGGGAAGATGTGTAGCAATATTTTTTTCTTTTTTTAATCAGGAAAGTACTTATGATTGATTAGATACAGAAAAGAGAAAGTGAGACTACAGATAGGAGAACTTGCTGATTTCTTAGTATCTTTCAAAGCCAGCCACAGAAATTCAGTCTTTTTTTTTCTAGTCTCACAAAACTAAAAACAGAAACCTGAGGCCCCAAGTCTGGGAGCCCTTATTCATACAAGCTCAATTGGACCACTTGCATGAGAGAACCTCATTTACAATCAGAAACACAATATTCCTCCTGATCATACACGAGAGAAGTAAAATCAGGAAATTAAAACAGAAAAGCGGGAGAGGGGGAAGAGTTTAAATAACATACAAAGAAGAAAGGACTTGCAATGTTATTGGTGTAAAACTGTTATAGGCCATGATCCTGTGGCTCTGTGCAGACAGATCTTGGGTCTGTGTAGCACCCCACTGATTTCAGTGCAGCTCCCTGCTGACAAAAAAGATCCACACAATGCAATAGCATATAGTTACATAGGCCCCCAATTCAACAGCCCGTCCTTATTCTGCAAAACACTTAAGCACATGTTTAACTTTAGGCAGTTGGAAGAATAAGCATAGTGTTGTTTCACGTTGATCTATGTACACAGGGAGACCTGGGCTCTGAGACCCCACGAGCCCAAATCAGCCAGAGTCTGAACATCTAGATTGCTATTTTTATCCCCAGTGCCCAAGCCCCACAAACCCAAATCAGGTTCTGAGATTTGGTGCCAGGGGTTTTATATCCCAGTGTTGACATACCGACCGTGACCTCCATATGTGTCTGAGAGATGGCTTGTATCTCCCCAGACAAGGTATGGCATTTCCTTTCACATCCCCTGATGACCTTGCTGTCTTAAATATGTCTTTTTGGAAAATAAGGTTGTTGTTTTTTTTTTCAACAATTTAACAAACACCTCAAAAATGATGACTCGAGTAATTTAATTATTGCTTATAGTAACCTGGTGAATTATGTATAATTTTTAAAAAGGCTATATTCGCTCTAAATAAACAAATATAACATGCTTTGAAATGAAATTATATCAAGCTGGAGGTCAACTATGAGTCAAATTGGAGATGACATCTAAAAATGTCTGAAGTGATTTTTATGTTTTAATGCATAATTTTGTCTATATTTAAAGTAGAGAGGCAGCATGGAGTAGCTGACAGGTCATTGGACTAGGAGTCAGGAGGCCTGATTATTCCTTGGCAGTGTATTTTCCTCTCTGCCACTGACCAACTGTGTGACTTTCTATTCCTTTCTTTCCCCTTTATTTTTCTGTCTTTTCTCTCTTGCCTTTTTGGGGCAGAGGTTGTCTCCTTTTATGTGTTTGTGGTCCCACTGTATAATCTCAGCTGAAACCTCTAAGCATGACTGTAATAATAATAATAATAGTAACAATCTGATGCACTTATATAATCTTGAAACTAGAGCAATAGCAACATTCTGAGAGAACAATCACTTTTCAGTTTCTTTAGGGTGATGTAGTAAATGGAGTGTGTTAAAGAATTTGGTAGCATGTGGAGATTTTCTAAAGTCCAGACTCTCTCTTTTTTGTTAAGATAGAAATTGGAATGCAGGGACTTTAGCTTTGCAGGAATTTTAAATAGTCTAAGACAGGTATGCTCTTTTTTGGTATTTTCTCTGACTTCAGCACAAAAAACACCTTACAGGCTGCCTTTTTCTTTTTCTTCTTCTTCCTCCTTTCAGATTATTTGTCTGCCTTACAGGTTGCTTGAAGATTTTTATTGTATGAGTTTTTCTAAGAATTTTTATCTCTGAAAATATAAGATATTAGAGGAATGGCAGATTGTTCCAAGGAAGAAAAAATATTGGACCAGGTTCTTCACATTAGCTGGAAGCTGATGCTGAACAGGGTATGGGAGATTAAAACATACATTCCAAAGAGAAATGTCAGTCACTATGCAAGGATTTAGGTTATAGAAGTGGACTCTGATCCTGCATTATCTGCAATATTACTTAAGGAAAACTTTGCCAGTCCCAGATGGAAGTTTGAAACTCGATGCCAGGTTCTGGACCATACTGAGGCAATAAAAGCCCATCTATATGTTTGAAGAAAAGTGGGCGACTCCATATGGTTTTTAGGCAAAATGCTCTTTTCAGCCATGAGGTGAGAATAAATTATGGTTTGTTTTGTTTGCATTAACTGATAGCTTCTTAAACCTTTTAATAGTGTAACTAAATTGGATTAAATGGTGACGCTGAAGCTCTTCTCACCTATGCTGGTATAAATAAGGAGTGAGATTTCACAGAAATCAACCAAGTTACAACAGTGTGAAACTACCATAAGGGAGAGGTGACTCAAGCCCCAGTCCATCCACTATTGTGACTTGTTCTGTTGTTCTTCACTGTAAATTGGAGGGTACATGGTCATTCTTTGTTACTGAAAGAATTAACCTAACTTCAAAAGGGTGCCCATTATACCAGTCTGCTTAATACATATTTTTACTTTCCTTCTCCCTTGTGTGTGATCTTGCAGAATGAACACTCTAAGGGAATGGGAATGGCAGTAGCCTAATAATAATAATTCTCTATTATTTCACCACTTAAATAATTAATAAGTAATACGTCTGATCTAATCAAGCTGAGATTTCAACTCAACATCCTTATCTCAATTTACTGAGCCTTCATGACAGCACTATTTCTTTCTCCCTCTTTCCCTTAGGGAACCTCCTTCCTTGAATTCTGGGAGAGGGAGATTAAACTGACAGATGGTATCAGTAAAAGAGTGATTATGAGTTTTCAAAAGCTGATATTATGGCTAGTGCATTGGCTTAAATGCAGATATTGAAGTAGATATTAGCTTTCAATTAAGAATGCACAAGACAATGTCCTGATGTGATATATTACACTGCAGTAATTTCATGTTCTATTGAAAGCAATAAGAGGCTGAAATGAAAGGGATAAAATCAGTGATGTACTTGCCACTTCTGCTGATGTTTCTCTTCCGGGTACTATGCATGAGCGACAGTTTGGTGGCGGATCTTTTTAAACTATCCCCTTACTTCAGCTGGCAGGGTGATTGCTGGTTCTTTTTTGTCTACTGCCCTACTAAAAGGATCAACATACTTTAATTAGTAACATAAAACATTATAATGATCTTTTCTGGTCTTGAAATAGACACATCTTTAAAATTACTTTAGCATAAACATAGATAGGTAGAATGATGGACCTGGATAGATAATGGGATACAGAGCTTTTCACCTCTAGGTGAATGGATCCCAACCCCGTAGAAATCTAGAGGCGGGACCCTCTATTGATATAAGTCTATTAACATCAGTGAAGCTTTACCAATTTATATCAGCTAAAGGTTCAAGTGTTAGTCTGTATCCACAAAAACAACAAGGAGTCCGGTGGCACCTTAAAGACTAACATTTATTTGGGCATAAGCTTTTGTGGGTAAAAAACCCACTTCTTCAGATGCAAAAAGTTTATGCCCAAATAATCTGTTAGTCTTTAAGGTGACACCAGATTCTTTGTTGTTTTTGTCAGCTAAAGATTGTCATGCAAAAGTAGAATGGCTGCTTGGTGGTTTACGTGAAATGAGTTTTCTGGCTTCAGTCTTGTTTCCAGTGTTGCAGAGGCAATAGAGAGGCCAAAGACTGAGCTGAAAATGATCTCTTATCTATAGAAGGGTTTCTATCCCAGTCAGGTTGGAGGAACACTGGTGAGTCTGTAAAGTGGTTGAGAGTGTTCTGTTGATATTGCATATTGATGAAAAATTGGGCTTTTGACTAAACAGATTTTTCATTAAAGTTGTCTACTTAAAAAAAAACAATAATCAAATGCCCTAAAACCAAAAAGGTTTTGGACACAAACAAACAAAATTTATTTTGAAATGCTACCTGTAACACCTCATGAGAAATGCAGTAGAGGTGCCTCATGCTTCAATTCTTCTCTATGGACCAGATTTCCTAGAGGGACTGCGTCTCCCACAATATAGGTTGGGATTCCTATGATGCACTACAGTAAGAGGGATGCATCATGGCAGACGTAGTCCTGCTAAGAAGAATTTTTCATTTCAAAATGTCAACCTGAAATGTACTGAGAATTTTGAAAAAAAAAATCAAAAAGAAATTTAAAGAAAGAATAATTGGTCAAACCAGGCTTTTCATGCAACCTGTTCTGGTTTTAATAAAACTGGCATTTTCTGACAAAAAAAAATTTAGTCAAAAAATTCCAGACCAGCTCTAATCATAATTACTTACATCACTTAGAGATTGTTGGATAAGTACAAAATACAAATATCCTTTCTGTCTCTGCAGAAGTGTAGTAAGCAAAAACAAGTGTGAAGCAGTACAAATTACTGTGCTGCTTTCACCAAAAATGTTCTTTTAGGTTGTGTGGCTACGAAATAGGTGAACTCCCGTCTCCCATCCTCCAGATAATAACCTGCCTATAAAGACAGGAAGAAGAGAATATAAAAATCATTTGGATTGCAGTTTGTCGTCATCCAAACCATTTTGCAGTGGAAACGGCTACAAATGGGGACTGATGATGCAATACTAGCATCTTATGTTCAGAGGTATCAAAATCTCTTGTGGGTAATTCATCACATCCTTAATCCTATTAGTACCAATGGACAACAGACAAGCTATTTTCAACAAATATTTATTAGTTCTCTTTAAATGTATATAGCATCTAAGATTAAAGAGTAACCCTAGTTAAAGAACAAATAATGTCTGTTAATTGACCAAAAAATCTTCAAACCTGAATGAAAGTAACCTTTAAGGGTCCTTTTTGGTCACAAAACACAAGGGTAGTGGAATATCAGAATTAAGGTTTTGTTGGGGGACATCTAAACTTATTCGGTTTTGTCTCAGTACAAGGCTTGTTAACAAAGCTGTAATCTATACCACTGCTATCCAGGTGAGTTTCTCAGGGACTCGTTGAAGCCATTACAGTAGGAGTTATTCATTCGTCTATGATGTTAGTGCCTATCCACCAACCTTTTAATCTGTGGGGGCATTGGCATAATTGTCAATAGGAATGCTGATATTTTGCATACAAACCTCCTAAAGCTTTCAAAGAATGGCACAAGGTTTTATGGTAATTACATGTAGCAGACAAAGGCCTAGCAAAATACAGTGTCTGGATGTGAAATCTAGACAAATTTAGACTAGAAATAAGGCACACATTTCTGAAAGTGTGGGTAATTAAGCACTGGAACAATTTACTTGGGTATGCAGTGCATTCTCCATCACTTGAAGTCTTCATCTCAAGATTAGATGCCTTTCCAGAGATATGCTCTAGCTCAGTCAGAAACTGATTGTCTTGATGCAGGAACTGTGTGGTGAAATTCTATGGCCACGTCCAGACTAGGGTATTAAAATCGATTTTAGATACGCAACTTCAGCTACGTGAATAACGTAGCTGAAGTCGAATTTCTAAAATCGAGGTACTCACCCGTCCAGACGGCGCGGCATCGATGTCCGCGGCTCTCCATGTCGATTCCGGAACTCCGTTCGGGTTGATGGAGTTCCGGAATCAATGTAAGCGCGCTCAGGGATCGATACATCGCGTCCAGACTAGACGCGATATATCGATCCCCGAGCAATCGATTTTAACCCGCTGATGCCGCGGGTTAGTCTGGACGTGGGCTATGGCTTGTGTGATGGAAGAGGTCAGATTAGATTATCAGAATGGTCCCTTCTGGCTTTAAAATCTAAGAATATATAGAAAGTGTCAAAATATATGTAATGACTAGACACACAAACGATTCACAGGCCCTGATGTTTAAACAATTTAGGTGCACTGATATGTGCACAAATGTTTTAGTTCTGTATTACTGAAGTCAATAGGAATTTTGCAGTTGTAATGGGTGAAAGACTGAGCTCTAAATTAGAGCTGAGTGAAAATCAGAATGTCTGTCAAACAGGAAATTTTGATATTTAGACTTTATCACAAATTTAGTGTAAAACCTGAAATATTGAAAATTTCCAGTTCTGAGCAATCTCAATTCCAAATTCTCTAAATATTTTGTTTTGACATTTGTGATTGAAACAAAACATTTTGGCACTTCTTAAAATGAAATGTTTCATTACGGTTTGAACATTAAACTGTATTTCCTTATAGTGCCGCACTGCCTCATAGCAAATGTAGTTCTGGGTGTGTCATATGGGCCTGGCTCTCTGGCCAGACTCTCTCTGATGATGACTTGAAACAAAATATTCTAGGTGAGTTCGACAAACCGAAAATATTTCAGTTTGGTTCAAACTGATCTGAAACAAATATTTTGTGTGAAATCAAAACTTTTCAGCAGAACATTTTGATTTTTGCAGAAGCTGCATTTTCTATCAAATTCCAAACCAGAGGTACTTAAAATGCTGTTGCAGTTCCATGTTTTTGTTTGTACCTTGTGTATACAGCCAAATGAGATAACTGAATATGCAAATGATTAATTAGGGTAAGATGTTAACACATTACAACCCACATAGCCAAGCAAAATTGCCCAGAGAAATATGGTTTGCTAGTGGGCACCCTATTAGTTTTAAAATCATGCCTCTGATGCCTTTTTTTCTGGACTACTAATTTTTTGTGGTATGCAAAGAGGACTTTGTTAATTCTTCTTGATATGTTTATGGCTGTCTTTGTGTGGAGGCATAAGCAACAGGGGGCAGAGTGGGCAGCCACAATGCAGCTATGAGATTAGAGTGTCTGATCATCAGTAGTGTCACCTTTGTACTCCACAGAGGGGCAAGCATAGTGATGAATAACTTTCCAGTAGCAGGAGTTATCATGTGATTATTATGTATAGGAACTTAGATGGCTTTGCTTTCAGGAAGCGCTAGATGAGAGAGGCAGGCCTGTGGGGCGGCTGGAGCAGTGAAGCACACAAAAAAAAAAAACCCTGCAGGGCAGCCGGAGCCAGGGTGAAAACTTTCAGCTAGTGGGACTCCCTGCGCTGGCAGATGTGCCCCAGGCAGTGGAGTGCACACCTTGGCTAGCGGGGAGGAGGGGGAGAGAGCGGGGGGGAGAGAGAGAAAGGGGGCAGCCAGGGCTTCCTTTAGCCAAGGCGCTCACCACTCGGCCCCTCCTGCTGCTCCGCCTGCTGTGAGGGCTCTGCGCCGCTCCAGTCACCAGGGAGGGAAGGATGTGGGCTGCTGGGCTAGTTGCAGACCTGGCACCGGCTGGGGCAGACGGAGTGCACAGCCGGCTCCCGGTAGGGTGCTCCCCTCCTCCGTGCCAATGCCCCCTGCAGGGCGGCCAGAGCAGCAAACATACACACACACACAAAAAAGTGGCCATGCTGCCCTAGGATTGGGCGGAACGCCGTCCCTTATAACTGCTGCCCAGGCACGAGCTTGCTTGGCTGGTGCCTGGAGCCAGCCCTGAAGAGAGGACAGTGTATGTGGAGGAAGGTATAAAGTCTGACTGTTGCACTTTCTTGGCTTGCTTTGTTTGCTTGAACATTGAATAGCAAGGAAGGGTAGAGCCATGGCGCCACATCCTGCGGTAGTAAGCTGGCACACACTGTGCACCCATTTAAAGTGAAGCAGAAGTGTCACTGCTCTGTGCACTGCCTACAAAACCAGGGATTCTGGGGTTCTGGCTATGACAGCACAGTCCCTCTTCTCCACCCCAGATATAAGTTTCTGCATTTAAGAGACAATCCCATCGACTCCTGTACTCCAGCTCAACGAGAGGCGCAGGCAGAGTTGACGGGCGAGTGGTAGCAGTCGACCTACAGTACTGAAGACACCATGGTAAGTAAATCTAAGTACGTCGACTTCAGCTACGTTGTTCACATAGTGTAGACCAGACCTAAGTAGGCTTGTCCTGCAAGGTGCAGAATCAGTGGAGCTACTCATGAGCTTGAAGTTAAGAAAATGCTTGGCTGGATTGTCCCAGGGAGCTGAGACCCTTGCAGGATCAAAGCATGGATGATGAGACAAAGGCTTTTAGGGGTGCTCTGTTCACATATGTGCCTGACTATTTACCCTGCGCTCCATGCCAACAAACTAAACATGAGGGAGTTTACATGGGAGAATAATCAGACTAATGATCTGCAGAAATACTGATGTTAATGTTATCACTGTATATTAAAAGAATACTTTCCCACTAAATTATTTTTTTGTTCTTTTCATGACCACCTAAATGACTAAAGGGTGATAATAACACTCTCATTATTTTAGGAGCACATTTGCATCCCGAATGAAAGAGCTCCTAATGGGCACCAACAACAGAGGCAAGTGTCTGAATTAATTAAAATGGTTTGGTTGATTAGATAAAAATGCAAACACAAACCACAAAGTTAAGATTTTCTTTTATCTTCATTTGGAATTTTTTGTTAAAGTGCCGTAACTTTTTTGGATTTTCCGTGTAACAATGGAACATCAGAGCACACAATCCTATCAGTATAATCTATGCTACAGTAAATTCTGAAGAAGAAAACTACAGGATTGCTTCCTGGCCAACAACCTCTTGAGAACAGTTTACTTATGTATAGGTTTTATTAGTTAACCCACAGCATTTCCCTTTCCAGTAAATATGATCTGGCTAAAAGATGACTGTGACTATCAACTGTCTAGTCTGCTTGTATCTGTAGCTAACAGCAGCCTGGAAATACCAGTGTGCTAACAAACTGAGCTTTTTCTAATTTCAAAACAAGTTTTCACTAACATTTCAACAGCATAAAGAAAAAAAGTTTTTGACCACCTCTATTACAAGTAGCCAACAGCTGCCACATGATGTAATTATAAGGGACATTGACTTCATCCTGTGAAATATATATAGTTTGTTGAATCCTGTTAGTGTGCTCAGTCATATAGAAAACATCAAAGTTTCTTCCCAAAAAGGCATACGGTCTAATTAGACAATGTCTTTTAAACACACAATAAATTTGGTTACCAAAGATGGTCTAATCTCAAGGCAGGACATATTGTATATCATTCTTACATATATACATATGCGCACACACTTCTTAGCTCACTGATGTTGTAGAACTTCATTGGGAGAAGAGTGTTTTAAGGCAGAATTTAAATCATGTGGTCCTTTGCGTGTTTTTATTGTATGTTTTAAATTCTGCTTTTGGAGTCTCATGGATGCCTTTTAATGAAGTCAATAACATGGGTTTTTCAAAGGTCTCAGTAGAGGAATGGAGGCCCAATTCTGCCTTCAAATATACTTTATTTATATTGTCTTTTGGATGTAGTAAAAATATAGAAAAGGAACGGTGGGGATGAAACTTCAAAATCAATTTAATAGGATGCAGAATGTTAAAACGTGCCGGCCTCTGCTATAAGGTGCCCACAGAGCTAGCACAGTGAACGCACATTAATGTTCAGTGATAATAGGCACATTTACAATAACCCCACCAAAATATTGTTTCATTACAGATTTAGATATTTAGATGTTCTTTTGGTGCATGAGTCAAATATGGGTCAGCTTCATCATCTGCATAGAACCATGTTTTTAAAACAATAAATAAATGTCAAACTACTACTTTTCTAACCTAGGGAGATGTTTTTGTTTTGTTTCTGTTTTTTTTAAAAAGGTATAATTAAGTTTCATTTGTCCTGAATGTTTTGTCTGAATTGTGTCTGCATAACATAGCTGGTCTGTATGGTCCAATAGTTTGAAGTGATATGGCAAGTCTTATTGTTCCAAGATGCTAGGTGCCAGGAATTACTATGTTTTCTACAAATATTGTGGAGGTCCATTTACTGTTAATGATGCTATCAAAGTTTGAATTCATATCGAGGAGATTTGGATGTCATTATTAAGAAGGTAATTCTGTGGGCTTGGTTGGGGAAGAGGATGAACATTGAAATCTGTTTGTGTTCCTATTCACAAATCATTGTGCTAGTAAGTCAAAACAAAATCAACTGAGGCCAATTTGTCTACTTTGGCACAACTGATTATTGTGCATGGTTTTGGGTATGCATCCCCCCACTTTAGGTGCGAAGGTACCACAAAGCAGCACTGTAGAGAGAAACTGCATGCATTTAGGTGCCAGAGTACATGCAATACCAAACATGGTTTTAGATAATGCTTTCTGAGTGGGACGCTAAAAAAAAAATGTTGCGTATCCAAATTTGGATTTAGCCTCTATTTAAAATTAAAATACCAGAAGATGACCTGCCATGCAGTCTTGGAAAGTATATGTTAAAACCATCTATTCTCATCTGGTGTTTTGGATAAAACCATATGAGTTGTTTTTAACTGAATCACTGGTGTCATTTGTCAGTATTATGAAGTACCAAAGAATGAATGTTCAATCAGAATGCTGAATGTTCTGCATATCTGTTTCCCTAAAAGGACTGTGCAGTGCAAGGGCCACACACAGATCATGGTCACTGTGAGGGGGAGAATAACTCTTTGAAAATGAACTCAATCTCCTCACTCATAGTCCCTTGCTCTGTTCACTGACTCAAAGCCAATCTGGCCTGCCTTTCCCCAGGTCCAGAACCCCTCCCCTTCTCTTTGCAGTTTCTCCAGCTTCCCTGCTGCTGGATCCTTCTCCCTGTTATCACCTGGGAAGCAGCAGATCTCCAGCAGGGGCCCAGGACAGGTTCAAGTATGGCCACTTGAAAGTAGTTTTACTCCCCCATTGCAAGACATTTATCAGCTTTGCTACCAATGCTGCATCAAGACAAATCAATGTAAGCAGCCAAAACCTGATGGTGACAGTGTGATCTTTGCCAGCATCCTTCAAATGAGGCGTGTCATTTTTACTGAGTATTTTTTACTGCTAAAGAGAGATTTTTTTTTTAATGAATGGCAGTCTCTGTGCCTTTGTCACTGTAATTATGAAAAGCTCCCACCTGGCAGTGGAAAATGAGTGGTTAAATGTCAGACTTAATTATTTATTATATTTGTCCATTTTAAAACATGCAGCTATCCAGAGCTCTAGGTGCATGGAGAATTTATTCTTTTATAATGACTTTGTATTAATTCAGTACCCACGGTATGCCAGGTGTGTCCACAGACAAATTGTTCTGAAAAAATAAATAGAAATATTTTAATTGAATAATATTCAGTATAAAACTCATTCCAATTACTTTTCCCACATGTACCCAATTCCACTCAAACATTCCCTAAGAACAGGACAAAAGCCTGAGAAAATAGGTTTTGAAGTGTCACTTGAAGTATTTAGTCATGGTCCTGTGGTCATGACAAGTGATGTAGCCATAATTTTTCAAAGCATACATGAAGGTATGGGTCAACGTGATCCTCCTTTAGTGGATTGTAGCTCATTTTGGGTACCACTAAGTGTGGTATGACTCTTCTCTTTATACCTGCAGATATGATAAGTGGGAATATTTTTTGGAGTGGAGACCATTTCCCCAGCTGCAGTTAATTGGAAATACTGAGAGCAATCAATGTGCACAAAAGTCTTGGAAAGATTATTTGCATAGTGGTGCTCATTAGACTCAATGCAAATATGTTTTTTCTCACCCCTAGAGTCAGAAAGTTTATCCTTCCAAGGGATTTATTTTTAAAATGCTGAATGAGGAATATTTACACCCTTTTCTGCATCACTTACTTAGATAAATTGCTGGGTAATAAATACAATGGTGTTGACTTCAGTGGGAATGTAAAGAATTCATCTCCTTTCTGGAGCTAAAGAACTTATTCCCTCTGGACACCTCAGTACAAGTCTGGCATATGTCCAAATAAAACAAAACGTGTGTTTTTAATTTAGCCCCAACCTACATTGCCTTCATAGTGTCTAGTGTAACTTGACACTCCTTGTCTAGTAAATAGCCATTTGGCTTCGTCACAAAGCCATTAAGAAATCATTTCACAAATGGATTTATTTCAGCATAATGGGCAGTTTCCATTGAAGAGATGGCTATTTCTGGACGACTGTAGCAGGGATGTTCTATGTTAGAAGGTAGATGTACGAAGATGCCTGCAAAGGATCATTTCAGCTGTATCAAGGAATTGCTGATAGTTCTTTACTTGTATGAACTCAAAATTTCATCCAAAAATAAAATAAGGGGAATGAATACAATCAGTATGTCCTATATTTGCTAAAAGTCTCACTTGGCATTTGGTGCTACTCTGAGTGTGTGTGTGTGTGTGCGTGCGTGTGTGTCAATGGATAGATAGACAGATAAATATAAAACTTTAGAGCTACAAGAGTTAAAGTAAGAAATGAAAAGGTAATTTCATATGAAAAGCAACTCCTTATTGTGGGGGCTGTATTGGAGGAAACCCTGGATCAAATGATCCCAGATTTGCACCACTAACTCTACCCCTGGCAAGGGATCAGAGTATGCCTATGGATTTTAGAGTCGTTTGAAATATTGACTCTTAAACCAGAAGTTTTGTTTTCAGAGCAAAACTCCTAAAAGGGAGCACCTGCAGAAGGCAGGCAGAGAACAAATGATAACCGCATAATCTGACGTAATGTGGATAAAAAGGAATTGGTGATAATAAGAAAAAAAACATGGTCTTGATAAATATGATCCCTTGTAAAATCTAATTGAAATGCATTCAATAATGAAAGATATAATATACACAATAACTATATTTTAGTTCTGGGTAATGACCTTCTTAGATTGCTATTATAGCAAAACTAGTAAAGGAACATAGGCTAATACATTTACAGAAATATCTTTGAATCAAACACAATAACAATGTGATGTACCAAACTGGCATACATTTGCATTAAAATAAATTAAAATAAAACAAAGACTTGTGTTTGAACTATTCTTCTTCAAGAAGGCTTCAGATCACACAAGCATGGTGACATAGAAATATAATTCCCAACAGAGAAAATTGCCTTTAATTTGTTTCCTTACTTGCTGTAGCATGATTTAAAAGCTTATTGGTTTGTCATTCATGTGCCTCAATTAAGTTTTCATTCTTTCAGGAATCTGACCTGGTTATTGAGCTGGTAAATGTCTAAAATATAATTTCCTTAGTATAGTTATTTTGATGAGGTGGTCTCATTTTATACAGTTCTGCTTTTCAAAATCTGCTCAAAAGAAATCTTTAGAAGGAAAAGTAATTCAAAGAAAAGCTCACTACAATTTTGTGCTACCAAGATTCATTTAAGTATTAATTTAATTTGGCAAATAAGCATGCACACACCGAACAACTAGTCATTTAATTGCCAAGTAATTAAACATGTTAGAATTAACTAGTAGTCTAGTTGCCAAGTACCTAAACATCTGCCACAGTATATTACCACAAGGGTTGATGATAATCACTGTGGGATATTGTTTCTGTTCTCTTCTGACTCTTGGGAATGGGCAACAGGGGATGGATGACTTGATGATTACCTGTACTATTAATTTCCTCTGGGGCACCTGGCTTTGGCCACTTTCGGAAGACAGGATACTGGGCTACATGGACCTCTGGTCTGACCCAGTATGCCTGTTCTTATGATTTTATGTTCTTATAACTAGATTAGATTTTTGGTTATTTGCCTGGCTGCCATCCTACATTCAAGACGTAGTTGTAAATTGTGTTTCAGTGGTGGGTGAAATGATTCTAGTATATATTGTAAATTGTTATGAGATAATTTGAGATGAAAGGCACTATTTAAATGCAAACTATTACAGGGGGGTTGAACAGCCACTATGAAATACACAGAAGAAATTGTGGAGCAGGGCAGGAGAGAGAGAGAGGTATAAAGGATTATTTGGTCAGGATAAGTGAGATGATATGCTAGTCCTGTACAAGTAGAAACAAGGGGTGAAATTCTACACCATTGAAGTCGATGGGAGTTTTGCCATTGACTTCAGTGGGGCCACGATTTCAGCCAAGGGCCATATATATGAATTTACTTAAGCAACAGGCAATTAAGGCCCTGATACAGTAGATAATCTCTATTCAGCAAAGCATTTGTGTCTAATTTGGAAATTGACTTCAATGAGACTTAAAAATGTGGTTAGGGAATAGTTGGCCACCCTCCCATAGTAAGAAGACAAATAAAGCAAATCCTGTTCAACTGAAAACATACAGGCAAGCTTCTGCTATTGTCCCAGCAGGAGAAAAGCTTTCCACTTCTTGATTGTTGTAGCTTTCCATTCTTGATGCTTTTATATTTCCATGTTTTAAGGTTCCATGAAATCAGTTGAAATATGTCATCTTTTTAAATGAGAAGAAAGAGAAACTGAAAACAATTAACATTTATTGAATATTTTGTTTTCATTGCAGCTTATGATCCATGATGATCCTTTTCATTGCCTTGATTCTGAAAGGTAGACTTTTTACAGTGTCTTCTGTTGGCTTCATGCTGTTTGTAATATTTTACAGTACAGTATAGACTGTATTGTCTTTGTGATTAAACTCCTGCATTGTTTTGCCTTTGTGTGTCTAGCACAGACCTGTTCTTTAATAAGACTTCTTGCTAAAAATTAATATCTGGAGAACCATATACTGTAATGGACTGGCTGGTGTGTACATTATACCATTAACTTCTGCAAGATGGACTCAACTGCTTAACTGCTTCATAGCTTGCTCTGAATACTGCTAACATTGCCTCAGTTTCCCCACTGGTAAACTATGGATAATACTTATTCAGCCCTACTGCATACAGTTGTTGTGAGGATTAATTAGATAATGGCTTTAAAATGCTTTAAATATGAAAAGCACTAACATTCTCTGAGTGCTAATTATTTTTACAGTTGCCCATCTGCTAAGCAGTAGTAGATGTCTGGGCCCTTGCAGGTTGGGTTCTCAGTGGAGAAGAAATCTGTGATATGGAGTCTGGGTATATGCTAATTGGAACTTTTTATTAGCCTTATTCATCAGTCCTAGACAAGAGATGGTCAAACACCATGCAGGTCAATCCTTTCTTTCAGGAATCCCAGCCTGCAGCAATCCCCAGTTCCCAAAGAGCAATTTTGCTTCAAGAATTGACTATAATCAGAGACCAAGGTCAAGAGCAAAAAATCTCCTACTGTTCAAACACAGGTCCCTGTACCCGGGAGCTTTCATAGCAAAGCTAACAACATAAACTGTGTCTTCCTGAACATTTGCCTACATGCAAAGACAAAGAACTTGAAGACTATATGTAACAGTGACACCTGACATAACATTTATTTTCGGATTTGATCCAAAGGCCACCGAAGCCAGTGAAAAGCTTCCCACTGTGTCGGTTTTCCTATCTGTAAAATGAGCTTGATACCAATATCAATTAGCTCACATGGTTGTATGGACCAGCTAGTTAATGTTTGTAGAATGCTTTGAAGAAGGAAAATATTAAGCAAATACAAAAGGCCAAATTCTCCTCTTATTTAGATTACTTTAGTAGTGTTACTTCAGATTTACCCTGGTGTAACTCAAGCCAGAATTGGAAGTTTAATAGTTTTATATTGTTCTTTATTGACTAAATCTTGCTGTACTATATCACAACTCTCTTTAGTTGAAGCCTCATGCGTACATCCCAGAGAAGAGCTGGGTCCTGTGTTGTCAAGAATAAGAACAGATGATTTTGTCCCAGGTGCTGTATATGCTGTACAATATGTCACTATTTAAAAAAAAAATGCCATGTTGGAATCGGTTGTATTTGAATCCATTTCAGATTTCTTCTCTCCTTCTTTGAAGTTATGCTTTATTTTTTTCAGGTGGAATCATTATACTAAATTCTCTCTGGCACAAGGAAAACTAGCATCTTTCCACAAATCTATTGTCTGCTTTACCACTGGATTCTTGTGTTTGGAAAACCACAGCTGGTGAAAACTGTCACATCATGGAAAAACAAATAAGAAATTTAAATTACTGAAATGAGCACTAGGGACAACAATGGAGAAACCCTTCAAACAAAAGTCTGCATGCAAAAATACATCCAGATGGGCAGGTACGCTGTCTGGTGAAACTGGGCTGGTGGTACATGGTGTTGCAAAGGCCACTCTGGCCTGATTCCTCCCATTGCTCCTGAAGCCATTATGCCTGAATCAGGACCACTGCGTCTGGGAGTTGTAACTCATACCCCTCCCTTCTGTGGGCAGTGACTGAAGAGCCTCCCTTTAGTCTATTATTATCACAGCATTTATTGTAAGATTATAATAGTGAACTTCAATATATTCTATATAATGAATATAGGGGGTGTGCAAGTACCCATACCCAAGGAGCTGTTGGTCCTTTAAACATATGCAGCTAAAAGCATTATCACAGGGAAATTATCACAAAAGGGGAAATATGCCCACTTAAAGATGAGATCGGGAGCAAAACAAGCCTAAATACTCCCCTTGAAATATATAGACAACCCAATAGTAAACAAGATAGTCTAAAAAGGAAAGAGAAAAGGCTTGAGGCCTGTGCTGAAGGATGCCATAGATGTGGTGAAGAGGTATAAAAATAAGATGAACAATAATATTGAAACTTTTATAATATTGTATCAGTCCGTGGTATGCCCTCAGCTAGAATATTGTGTTTGTATCTGGTCTTATTTTATTGCAAAAATCTCTAATGGAAGTAGAGGGTTTCCAGAGGCAGTGACAAGTGATTAGAAGCAAACAAGGCTTTTGTATGAAGAGAGATTAAAAAAAGATTGGTTAGTTTAAAGAGAAAATGAAAAAGAGGGCAAATGATAAAGGTCTGCAAATTAATGAATGGCACAGAAAGGGTAAGCCAGATGGTCCTATTTACCCTCTCTCATAGTACAAGAACTAGGCAATAAAACTGAAAGATGACAAAAGTAGGGCCTGAAGTCAATAGGCATTCTTTTATTGTCTTTCAGTGGGCTTTAGATCAGGCTCCTAAGAGAGATGGAAAAAAATACATTTTTACACTACAAATAATTAACCAGTGAAACAAAATATCATTGAAGCTGAGAGAGTAAATGGATCAGATCTTTATATGAATATAGAGAGCATCCACAGTTAAGATGGATAACTTAAAAAAAAATCATATAAATCTACATGCTTCAGGTGAGAAGGCAACCACTAACTAATGTGAGTTAGCAAGCAGTTGCCACATGAGGCATTTTCTTCCTTAACTACCTATTACTGGGCTTCTTGCATCTTCCCTTGAAACAACTGGTGCAGGCCTCTCTCAGAGCTAGGACACTGGAGCAGAGGGACAACTTGTCTTTTCTAGTCTAATAATTTATTTATTCCTGTTTTTTACAAACTCTTTCCCAAAAAGTAATTCTTTACGTTTGAGAGAGACTAGGTGGATTTTAACTATTTATTGGAAACTACAATTTCAGTCCCTGCTGGATAGTCCAGCGAGGTGTGGCAGCAGTGGGCAGACGAACCTTTCTCTCTGTCCAGAGTCTGTCACCACTTAAGCACACAGAGAAGCTCTTAACACAGCCCTATATATCCTAAGTAACGTACGCGCCTTGTGATGGTCACGTGTACATATACAGCATATACAGACATGCCCAACTACAGCTCTCCCTAGTGCCCTAAAATGTGAAACACATGGTAAGAAGATCAACAGTAACGCAAGAAGGGCAAAGGTGCCTAACCCTAGGAACACAGGTGTGTTTAAGGCTGCAGCGTCTGTGGGGGATCGCCAGTCCCCTAACATGTTGAACAGGCAGAGTATTCCAATGATGCAGGCATTGAATGGAAAAGGTCCAGGAAATCATGTAAGTTTGTATAGTCCATTCATTTTAGAAAAGTTAATCATAGCTGATCCTTCTGCAATGAATATGAAATAAGAGATGTTATTAATAATGAATAATAAGAGTAGATTATAATGGTTTGTTTATTAGGATATCAATTTTTAACAGTGACTTGGCATTTATTGTGAAGTACCATTGCTGTTTCTGTTGCAGATTTCATGGCATAATTTACATGGTAATTTTATAGGCAACAGCACCAATTACAGCATGACTACTACAAGAGAGAACAAATGGTAACTATTCATTTTGTTAGCTTTTCAGTTTTACCCAGTATTAGTTTAGTGTGCATAGTAAACAATGCCACAAAAGGAATAAAGCAGGAGAGAAGAGGTTCTCTGCTATTCTCTATTACTGCACTTAGGGGTTTTACTACTTATCCCACAGATAATCGTACAGTATTTGGGGGGATGATCAGGGTTGAGGAGCAATGGAAATCATTCCTCAAGCACTGGATAGAGCCAGATCCATCTCTTGAAAGTATCGGGGGGTGGGGGTGGGAGGAGGTGGAGGAGGGAGGGTAGCAGGATAAGCTAGTTTGGATAAGCATACAAACTCAGGTCTCATCATGAGTAGATATATAGTATTTGGGCTATATAGAGGGTAGTTTGCAGCACATTTTTACATACAGTTTATTTTAATGCTGGGGTTTACACATGTTTAATTTTATTCCCCATGCAGTCATAGTTCAGAGGTCACTAAAGAGACAGAAATGTTTTGAGATCCAGGTGGTGGGGACAATCTTGCTTATCTGCACCCAAGCCATAACCACAGTCATCACCATGTTGTCAGCCTCAAACCTACCTGCCCAGAATTCCAGTTTAAAGTCACATGCCTAATACACTGGTTCCCATCTTGGCAGCTGCTTCTGTTCCCAGGGACTGGAGTGGGTAGAGAGGAGAACCAGCTTCCAAGGGCGGAATCGGTAATAGGGCAATACACAGGTCTTTGGCTGTAGGAATGGGCCTTCCTCTCTTGCTGATTAGCCAGAGTTCCTGGTCATCCAGGGGCCGCTCACAGTCCTGTGTCTCATGAGGCTGAGGGAGAACAGTCCCAAAGCAATTGGAGATGATGTTCATTTGTATGATCTGGCAGTGTCTACCCTCCTTGTAATTGCTGGTGTTTAGGGCTTTAGCTTGGCTCCCTACCTCTAAACTTCCGGGACTTTGGGAGCAAAGAACTCACTGCAGATCCTGGCACTGTTTCTAAAGGAGGGATCCCAAGTGTGTGAAGATTTTTCACCAGTTACTCCCAGCCTATTGAATATAAAGAAAACAGTGAGTGAATAACCACTTTCAACTATTCCATTTTGTTTGGGTGAGTTGACAGCAAAATTCACATTGACTTCCATGGTGTTATGTGAACGGCCTCAAGCCAGGTCCTGTGTTTCCTGTATACCAGCACACACACACACATATCAGTGGCAACATAGATATGCAACGGAGGCAGAGAAGACTGAGGGGGGACATAACAGTTTTCAAGTATATAAAACGTTGTTACAAGGAAGGAGGAGAAAAATTCTCCTTAACCTCTGAGGATAGGACAAGAAGCAATGGGCTTAAATTGCAACAAGGGCAGTTGAGGTTGGATATCGGGAAAAACTTCCTAACTGTCAGGGTGGTTAAGCACTGGAATAAACTGCCAAGGGAGGCTGTGGAATCTCCATCATTGGAGATTTGTAAGAGCAGGTTGGACAAACACCCGTCAGGGACGGTTTAGATAATACTTAGTCCTGCCTTGAGAGACAGGGTCTGGACTACATGACCTCACGAGGTCCCTTCCAGTTCTATGGTTCTGTGATTCTATAAGCAGAAGACACCTGCTGTATACCACCTCCTGGAGTTTCCATCCACTTGCTTTTGGGCAAGCACCATCTTCTTTATAGAATTCCCTTGGCTTTATGCAGGTGACATGGATTGGCTAGACACCAGTTGGGGCTGTCTCAGAAGAGATGAGAAAGATTCTCTGCCTGGGAAATCACTCTTTACACTATGACAGCAGGCTTCAGTACTCCTTACAAGGAAACCCAAAGTAATACCTGTCCACTAAAATGTACACAGTCTGGGTCTTTGTCCTGCTCTAGATACTGGCCCACATAAGCTAATTGTCTACTACAGATGATGGACGATGAGCTACTCCTTTAGTTGAAACAGTAGAGACTCATGCTTTTAACATTGAAGATTCTGGATTTAAACCCCCCACTGATGACCGAACCATATGGGGAAAATGTATACACGAGGACCCAACAAAATGCACACAAACAGTAAAAACACAGAAGGTGGACAGTCCACCCTCAGTCATTTTATTTAAAATTACGAAGAGTAAAAGAAACTGATTTAAAGGCTCTAAGTGATGTAGAATTTTACTACATTCATTGGTAACCAATTCAGATGGTTAATTATCCTGACTACTAAGGATATGCAATCAACGTCACAAGGAGGAATATGTCTAATAAGTATTCTGAGTATAATAATTTCCATGAATTAGATTACGTGTACATGGTAAAAGTGAGAAGGAAGAACCAAATGATCCAATCCACCTACAACTAATTCTGAATTTTCCCATGTACTCAGATCTAAAGTATTTATAGAAAAAGTACATATTTTTAACAACTTAATTTTATTATCAAAGATACTTGATTATTTTAAAAAACACAAACCCATCTCTAAAAACAAAACAAAAATGCCCTAAAACCATTCTATAGTCTTGCCAGAACCTGCCACTTTGATATTAATTTATCAGTATCTTCAGAACTGTAGTAGCTGAACTTGAATGACACACAGATGGAAAGTCATTTACAAGAGAAAAATTAGAACTGGACAATATATGGGGGGTGCCATGACCCATTAGCAGAGGAAAGAAGCCCTTTGCTGAATAATAATTGGGACTTATTACTAAGATAATTACAAAACCAATTCATTGCCAGAAGGCCTAGACCTTAGCTCCTCAATTTAGAAAGCAACAGCTCTTGATCGGCAAAGAAGAAGTGCTCAGGGTTCACAAATACCATAACCTCAACATCTGCCTGCCTTCTAAAGATAATGATTTGGTATTAATTAATTTGAGCAGTGCAGTCATTGTAGAGTTAGACTGCATCAGAAATTACACTTAACATCACTTCACTCATTTTGTTAGTTACTGTCCAGCTTGAACTAATAGTCAGAAATATTTTAAGGTAAGTTGTTGAGACAAGAGCAAGTCATGTCACTGGAATGAACTTATTTAATTCTGCTTCTCATTGTGCATCTTTAGTTTAAGAAAGATTATCATTATAACTCTGTGATGATTATGTTGTACTTGCAAACATTATACCATAATTAGTGCTCTTAGACTGCAGCTTTGCAAAATGAATGTATTTCAGCTCTTTGCATAACATCAACGTGTGTAGGCAAGTTTGTCGCCTGTTTGTTTTTTTTGAATGGGGCCGATTTGATGTAGACTTCTCAGTGAGGAATTGTGAGTAGCACTAGCAGTGTTAGATGCTGCCAGTGCTTCTGAGGTGAAATTCTGGTCCCATTGAAGTCAAAACTCCTATTATCTTCCATGAGGTCAAGACTTCATCTCTGATGTCTACTGCCTTTTGATCCCAGAAATGCTGCTGGAGTATAGTATTTGTTACTGTTGCAGTTTCCAACATTAAATGTTAAGGAAAGGATTTTGTTTTGTTTTGTTTTGTTTTTTTGAAAGCGGCCTATGAATTTGGGTGCCCTAAATTTTGGATGCCAGACTTCAGACACCTTGGACTTGATATTCAAAATTCTGAGTACACAATACCACCAGTTGGTATCAGTGGAAATGACAGAGGCCCAGCACCCTTGTCCCCAGAATCAGAGTACTTGCTCAGGTAGGGCCCCTAAAATTTGAGGCATCGAAAGTTACTGGCCACTTCTGAACATTTTGGCCTTCATCTATTACTAGCAATGTTGGCATAAGCAATGGTTGGAGTGAAGGTTTCAGATAAGTTGTGAAAAGAGCAAGAGAACTGCTAAAACAGGTTGTTCCAGATAACAGGAGCTGTAATGGAGAAGACTCTTGAACTAACAATGGCTATATTGTGGAACAGGGCTGTCGGTCTGGCAGAGAAGGCTCAAGGTATGTCTGTAATGGAAGACAAGATCCAGGAGTTTGGATTAGAACAAATCCATAGAGAATTTTTTTGAAAACAATTACACTCCTCCCTCATCTGGCCTCCATGAGCATCCAGTCTCTCATTGGCATAGTGATGTAGACCATCCCTGACCTCCGCACTGCACCTGAGGTTTCCAAGCTTAGTTAGTATGCCCACAAAAGGGGGCAGGGAGGGGTGAGATCAGGCTGGCACATGTGCTGATTCATTTAAAATTTCTCCCTGCTGGAAGAACCTCTATAGAAAGCATAATGGTAGTGCTCAGCTTTCACCTGCTCCTGCCGGGAGAGATGGAATCTGGAAGGACAGTTTCAAATAGGATCCTGAAATGAAAAAAGCTCATGGGGGAGGTATTTGAAGACGAGGCTGGTGCATGGGAGAAGCCAGGCAGCTGCATTCTGCATATGCTCGAGTCTGGAAAGCTAAGAGCGATGCTTTCCTAGCCAGTCATGACAGCTGAATCAGGAATGACCTGTTTGGTACTGGTTTACTTGTTTGGTTTAATAAGAAAAAGGCTGTAGTGACAGCATAGTTTGCACAAAAATGTCATGATAATTTACTGTACAGATCAAACTGCAGTCTCAGTAATTTATTACAGGATTTACTGCACGGCTTATTATTTCCCAGAGGGGCTGATAAATGCTAAAACTTGAGAAATTTCAGAACAGGGAGTAAGATAAAATACTGAACAAAGATGTCTTTTGGGGGGGGGAGGAAATTGCCAGCAATAAGAAATGGAAATAAGATAAATATGAACTGAGAGAGAGAGTGAAGCAAAACATGTGGGAAAGAGCAAATGAGACAAAGAACTGGAGCCAAAACCAATACTGGTAATAAGAATTGAAGAAGATAAATACTGTAAGCTATACCAAGGAAGAATGGGGATTAGCACAAGCTCTAATGCACGTTTTCTCAATTCCGTTTGGCAACTGTGCATTGACACTTCTAGTGTGACACACACTTCTCATTCAAGTCCTCTTACCATATGTTTTAGCCTCAGTTGACTAAGCAGTTAATACCCCACCACTAATGCCTGTGGAATGCTCTGAGTGAAGCAGATCTGGTGTAGTTTGGATGCCTGACAAGTGGTCTCACATGAGGAGTATGGAGGCTCTCAATCATAGATATACTCAGGAACTTTCAAAGCCAGTGTACAGATGAGCTTTGGGGGTGAGGCCGTTGACGCTGCAATTGTCAGGTGGATCTTCCTGATGAATTCTGTCCCTTTGACGGGCAGCATGAACACAGCAACTTCAGGGAGACTGTAGCTCTGAGCTGGTGCAGGGATATGCAGGCAATAATTCTGGGTGCTGCTCCAACGGCCTCTCTCCCCAGTCCCCCATCACCTATTTTCCATCAGCAATCTCCTTTCCATAGTCTGTTTACTTGGTATTTGCTCAGGGGAGAGAATTTTCATTTTAGGATGGAATTTATACAGTTATTGATGCTCAGATTCCATTTACAAGTGTAGAAGATAGAAACACAGTTGGTTGCTGCTCTGTCATCCTTGACTGTGTTCCTGGTACTAATGAGCAGATGGAAATCACACATTTGGATATATTTGTGCAAATATAGTTATGTGACAATTCAGTAAGCAGTAGAGAGAGTTGCTTTGCATTCTTTAGTGATTCTACCTGGCAAGGAATGAAAACTTTCTTCCAACTCTGGAAGAAAGCCAGGTGAATGGATATGCCAATGCTGTATGCCAATAGTATAAAAGAAATCATTGAGACATAGAGTTTAAAGCCAGAAGGGATCATTAAATCATCTACTCTGACCTACTCTAGGTAAAGCCCTTAAATTTCACTCAGTTACCCCTCTATTGAGCCCAATAACTTATTTGGCTAAAGCATATCTTCCAGAAAGGCATCCAGCTTTTATTTAAAGAAATGAAGAAACAGGGACTCCACCACTTCCCACGGCTGTTTGTTCCAAGGTTTAATGACTCACTGTTAAAAATGTGTGCCTTATTTCTAATTTAAATTTGAATTCAGCTGTTGGTTCCTATGCAGGTCGGGGGGTAGGGGTAGCTGCTGGAGGTGCAGCAGGCAGCCACTGGAAGTGACCACCTCTCAGCATGTCTGAGCCTGGCTATGTGCAGGGAGCAGGGGTTTGGGGTAAGAGTTCTTGCCCGGGCCCCAAGTCCATATGCAGTTGCTGTGGGGCCTGCCAAGCCCCACCCTACTTGGGAAGCCAGGGCCCAACTGCCCAGCTCCAGGAATCTTGGCCCCAGGACTTCCCCTCCCCAGAAGCTCCTAAGTTGCCCAGGGTAGGGGGAGCCAGCCAGAGCCCCACTTTCGATACCTCCAAAGGAGGGTAAGCCATTGGGCTGTGATTCCTGGAGCTGGGCTGATGTAGGGCTGGGAGGCCCCACAATTGCTGCAGCCAAGCTCTAGTTCTAGGGGAGACACCTTGCCCATACTCTTGTTTCCTGGACTATGCTGGGCTTGGATGCACCAAGGGCCTGTCCCTTTCAGGGGCAGTAGAACTGGTGGGGCTAGAAGCCCCATCGTGGAAAATCATGAGGGTCTGATCTATGTTTCTGCTCCTGCATGGGGGTTGAAGGGAGCATGGGACCAGAGGGGCTGGTACGTCTGTTGCAGAGCCCAGTAGCACATAGGAACACTTGACTTGGTCCCTTTCCTAGTAAATTTGGGTTTCCTCTGGGTACCCTGTGTTTTCTCTCCATGAAAGTACTAAGACGCTGTAATTAAGGCACCATTCAATCTTATTAAACTGCTAAACAGATTGTGCTGTCTAAGTGTCTCACTGCCCAGCATTTTCTCCAGCCCTCAAATCATTTTTGTGGCTCTTCAGCCTCTGCAATTTTTCAACCTTCTTTTTAAAATGTGGACACCAGAACTGTATTCCTGGATCAGTGTCACCAATACCATAAACAGAGGTAAAACCACCTCCCTCCTTCTCCCAACTCCCCTGTTTAATCATCCAAATCTTGGGTGGAATCCTAGCCCCACTGACATCAATGGGAGTTCTGCCAATGACTCAGGTGAGGCCAGGATTTCACCCATTGTGTGTTAGCATATGTAATAAGGGAAGCAAAGAGAGTGGGTCTGCACTACAGTGATAGTGTACTAGAATAGAGAGCAGACAAAAGCAGCAAACAGGGCAAGCTTTTTGAGCAGCCCACAAATTACTAAATGATTTGCATAGTCGGAGCAGGGTATGGGTTCCATTTTAAAATCCAAATCTGGATGTCAAACAACTCGCATTTCTAAAGCAGCTAGGGGAATTTCAGCTCATCTTCCTGATATAAAAATAGAACCATTCACAACATTCTGACCCCATCCCAAGTGCATTTTTCAAACACCCTCACACAGGCAGGTGGATCACTGAGCAAATACTTTGTTGCCCAGTGGCCTAGTCCTGATCTGGTGATGGAGTGGGGTAGCTTAGTGGTTTGAGCACTGGCCTGCTAAGCCCAAGGTTGTGAGTTCAATCCTTGAAGGGGCCACTTAGGGATCTGGGGCAAAAATAAATCAGTACTTGGTCCTGCTAATGAAGGCAGCGGGCTGGACTCAATGACCTTTTAAGGTCCCTTCCAGTTCTAGGAGATAGGTATATCCAGGGCTGGCACTTCCATTAGGCGACCGTAGGCGGTCACTTAGGGCGCCAGGATTCAGGGGGTGGCATTTTGTGTGCTCCCTACGGGGCGCACGGGAGCTTCCGGTTCTGCTCCTGTCACGTAGCCGAAGAAGGACCTTCTGCCGACGTGCTGCAGAAAACAGCGGCAGGCAATTGAGCAGCTCAATGACTGCCGCTGTCATCTGCGGCATTTTGGTGAGGGTCCTTCTTCGGTGGTGCGATGGGAGTGGAACTGGAAGCTCCCACGAGCCCTGTGGGGAGCGCACAAAATGCAGCCCCCCCGAATTCTGCCTAGGGCACCAGAAACTCTGGCACCGCTCATGGGTATATCTCCAATTATTATTTTTTATTATTATTTCTAACTGAAAGCAGAATTGGGCCAGTCTGTGATCTCCTCAACATTGGTTGGATGAAGTGAGCCCAAGGATGGCACTGTATCTAGACCCAAACCAAAATTCAAAATGGATTTCTTCACCACTGTAATTTGCTGTCATCAGTCACCTATTTTGCTTGTGTACGTGCATGCCCTGCCCTCCCAGTTATGTGTCTGGGAGATTTTGTGGGTTCAGCTTAGATTCCTACTAGATATCAGAACAACTGGAAGCAGTTAAAGATGGGGAGTAGAATGCCTAGCAACACCCGAGTTACTGTCTGAAATACACATTTTCATTTTAAGGTAATATAATTGTTTTCAGAAAGACGAGGGCAGAAAAAAAGGTGTAGCTGAAAAGCCAGCAGCAGCCTAGGCAATGTCAGGTTACTGTGTGCAGGTTTAATTCCTTCATTTCTTAAAGTATTCAATAAAAACCATAATCACCATGCCAGCCCTTAGGCAACTGCCTCTTGTTGTTCGTATGGTTCTTTGGAGAAAGCTAGTGCTTCCTTGAAGAAACAGCAACTCTATGTCATTTGAATTTTTATGCCGTTACAGTATTAAAATACTGAAATACTGATTTATTGTATTTGTTTGCATGGCAACCTGAGGGTTTTGTAATCAGTCTTTTCTGGGGAAACAAATGACAGTTTTCCCTAGTGGGCATATTACATTTCACATTCCTAAATCAATCTGAGCTGAAATCCTGCTCACATTCTAATGGTTGTGAATAAAATTTTCACACTCTCTATTCTGATTTGTACATAGACATTCTCTCTCTACTCTGACATTAAGAAGGGAAAAAATAAAGTGAAACCATATCAGCAAACCCCTTAAGGCTATTTTCCACATTACATTGGCCTCTAAAAGCCCTTAACATTTTTCTAAAGCATTAGAAGGACCAGCTTGCAGAAGTTCAACCAGTGGGAGCTGAGAACCATTTCACATGTTGTAACTGTACACCTGAAAAATTTATTTTATCAATAATATCAAGAGAAGGCAACTTAAAGCTACCACGCTTGACTGGTCTCTTCTATATATGTAATGATTCAATTACCGTGATATTTACAGACCTGGGACCAAATCCTTCACATAGTAGCCAGTTCCTGAAAGAACTCTGTATGCCACCTACTTCCTGCAGGAGGGAGCATGGTCAGTGAAATCTACCCTTGTTGCTGACATAAAAGGGTGCATCCAAGGGACTGTCCAGCAGTTGCACATAGACAGAATGCAACATGTGCCTACTCCTCTCAATTTACCACACCCCGATGAGCTCCCTGTACCCGAGCACGGCAGGCTGAGTAGTGTAAGAGTTGGCGACACCACCACACCAGGGGGACTCTCCAGCTAAGATGATGCAGCTAGTCCCTGCTTCCTTTGCGTCATCTGAATGGTACCAATGGCATTGAGTGGAATAGTTCTGCCCCGTTTATAGATATAATTTAAAAGAGATGTTGATTTGATTTTGTAGGTTGCCTGTGGTTAATCATATTGCAATAACTAGGCCTTATTGGGTTTCTGACTAATGGAATGACTTTTTGCAACAGCATCCACCACCTTTGTAAAAACCCTCCACCCTCGTAACCTACTGCTAAAATGAATCCAACAGTAAGTTAGACATTTGACAGAAATAATAGGCGATATGCTCGCTCTCCAAACTCTGATTCTGGGACATCACTAGCAGGAGTGCATTCCAAAGTTGAGCATACTTTGCTGAAAATGCTTTGCTGCTGAGCCTGGAGAGTTCAGCTCCAGGAACCAACAGGAAATATGACCCTGTCCATAGAATACCATCATGATGGCACATAAGGTGAAAGGAAAGCTCTCGGATACTCCTTGTTGCTAAGAAACAGTTGACATTTCTGGTTTGAAAGCAATTTGTCTTTAGTATAATACTTAATTAGAAAGTAAGGGCTAGTCTACACTAGTGTGCTAACTACTTTCAAATGGGAGATGTCAGTACTTTAACAGTGACCGTTTTAGGTTATTTGTAATTGGGAAGGCTTAGCATTGCCAAAATGATAGCCTAGCTATTTCCACTACAGTGTAAACAATATTAATTCTTGGTAAGGAGGCTGATTTCAGTACAGATCCTCAGATGACAAATCTGCCTGACTTCACTGAATCTATTCCAATTTACCCAAGTTGAGGATCTGGCCCATAATTTTTAATAAGCTCTGACAGTGGTTTGAGCATTAGCCTGCTAAACCCAGGGTTGTGAGTTCAATCTTCGAGGGGGCCACTTGGGGATCTGGAGCTAAATCAGTACTTGGTCCTGCTAGTGAAGGCAGGGGGCTAGACTCAATAACCTTTCAGAGTCTCTTTCAGTTCTATGAGATAGGTATATCTCCATATATTTTTTTTTCTATAGAATGGAAGCACCACTCAGGTTAACCTCACAAATACCCCACTATTTTAGAGTCTGCTTAGACTCCTGGAAACATTTAGTTTACACTGAGCCTGCTCAGAGGCTCAGCAAAAGTATTAGCATAGTAACTTTACATTATTATATTTGAACATTCACTCCCATACTAGTAAACCGATACCTGTCTTTAGAGCTGGCAGCTCAGAACTGAAGGGTGATCGTTTGTATGGTGGAGCAACCAGGAGCCCCAGTCCCAGACCAGCACTTTACTGTGGTAGGCACTGTACAAACACAGAAAGAATAGATGGTCTTTGTCCCAAAGACTTTACTATTTATTTAATCAGTAGTAGATTGGGGCTAATAGAAAAATCAAGCGAGAAAGATGGGTAGGATGATTAATGGAATACCGAGGCTCCCTTTGAATAAGTGGGTGGATGGCTGCGATGTTGGCAGTAGGACATGTTTGGACACTATGAACTATAGAGTTAAGGGACATTAGTGGGTCAGACATTTATCAAGGCAGCATGTGATTATGAAGGCTTTCTTGTTTTTATACCAATAATGAGAGCTTGCTCTTTTGTATTTCTCTCCTTTTGTAGACTGAATTCGGTGTGTGTACTTTTACATGAATAATTCAGTATAGTAAAATTGATGGCACAATTCTTTTGTTAGAGCAGTTATGAAATGAGAAAACAAATTCTACAAGGAAAAGTTATGAAAAAACAACATTTCTCTAACAGTAAAAAGATGAAGTTGCCTGGCCATTTACATTTATATCCTGTGTCCTGAATATTAGATCAGACTTTTTTTTATCCATGATAGTTCCATAAGGCAACTCATTTTTGATAAGCTGTGTCAGGACTGTTGTAAATATATAAAGATTTATGAATTAATTTTCATACTTAAATGACAAATCCTCTGGTATGTTTGAGGTATCTGTCTAGCGCTTAGCATGCATGTATATTTAGCATTCACATCACTCTCTGTTGTTTGGTTGAGAAGATAGAGTAATGAGAAATACCTCTTTCTATTCTAAAGAGCAATAAAATCATCATCATAATGATTGGCCTTGTGACTATATTTAAAGAATAAAATAGACTCCTTCATTGTTGTTTAAGAATAGTGTTGAAGGTAGGGTATAGCTTAATTTTTTTTAACCCTGTAAAGGCACCCGGCGGGGCTCGACCCTCTCTGAGGAGGAGGGGAGCCACACTGGCCTCGCTACATGCTGTCCGAGTCTGCGCTTTTCGTCAGGACTAAGCGACTCTGCACAGTTGCTTGGGACTCCGGCCTTCTGCTACAGGGCGGAGTAAACAGAAAGTCAGCTCGGGGCCTCCTCGCCCGAGGCTTGGGCCGCTCGAGCCCCTTGATGCAGGACCGAGCAGTGGCACAGTTTAAAGGGGCCCAGCCCTTGGGTCGGGCGGGGCACCAAACACACAGTTATAGAGGCTCAGGCCGGGGGGAGGGGAAGTCTGCCACCCGGGAACGCAGGCCCACCCACTCCACTGCTTTCCAGCCCGGGGTCCTGTTCGCGGCTATCACCGCTACTGGGTCAGCGGGGTTCCTGACCGCAACACACTGACGTGGGTTCCAATACACTTGCAGCCTGACTGGGGTCAGCTGCCCCTGGGCCACTTCCAATCTCCCCCTCTGGGCCTACCTGATCGGTGGCGTCAGCCCCTGGGAAGTCCAGTAGCATGGACCCCTCTCGCTGGGGCTGGGTGGTAGATCCAGCAGTACCTCTGGGAAGTCCAGCCAGGCCTGCTCCGGGGGTTCCTCGGGGTAGCAGCAGGGATGGGGCGACTCCGGCAGTCCCTCCTCGTAGTGGGAGCGGGGAAGCTCCGGCCAGTCCGGGCAACCACCCTGGGCGTCAGCAGCCTCCCAGTCACGAGCACCCTCTGGCAGGTCTGCTCCCAATGGCGGCTGGGCCTCAACTGAGCGCCGCCGGTCGGCTTTTATACTTCCGGGTCACCTCCTGACCCTCTGAGGGGCGGGTCCAGTGCCTGTGGCCCTGCCTCTTCCGGCATCTGGCGGGGCTCGACCGCCTCGTTACAAACCCTCTTGGTTTTCTACAGTTAAATGTTTTCACTGTGCTGCATATATGTCATTAATCATCAACTGCCATTGAGATGCTGTAAAAATGAAGTACCCAGACAGTTTTTTCTTTTAAACTGCTTAATAGGATTATTATTTATTATTTGTATTGTGGGCATGCCTAGCAGCTCAGTCATAGGCAGGACCCCATCATGGTAGGCAAACAAAGAACAAACAGATGATCGTTACTGTAAAGAACCCACAATCTAAGGCAGAGCTGGGCAAACTTTTTGGCCTGAGGGCCACAACAGGGAATACAAATTGTATGACAGGCCATGAATGCTCACAAAATTGGGGTTGGGGTGCGAGAGGGGGTGAAGATTCTGGTTGGGGGTGTGGGCTCTGGGGTGGGGCTAGGGATGAGGAGTTTGGGGTGTAGGAGGGTGTTCTGGGCTGGGACTGAGGGCTTTGGAGAATGGGATGGGGATCAGGGCTGGGACAGGGAGTTAGGGGCATGGGGAGAGGCTCCGAGCAGCGCTTACCTCAAGCGGCTCTCGGAAGACATGGCATGTCCCTTCTCCGGCTCCTATGCATGGTGAGGGCCCCCACCTGGCACCCCGGCTAGAGCGCTGGAGCAGGGCCGAGCCGCGTGGTGTGGCCCCGGACTCTACGCCCCTGCTTGAACAGGGCAAGTCCCAGACCCGGCTCCCCAGCAGAAGCTAATGGGCTGGCTTAAAACAGTTCACGGACCGTGGTAAGTGAGTGCATTGCATGGGGGAAACCAGTGGGCTGCAGCCACAACTCCCTTAATTTCCTATATACCACGCAAGCAACTATAGTTCCACTGCTTACCAGTTAGTACAGGTTGGTAGTAAAGAACGTCTCACTTGACTCCTGTACCTTTTGAGCACATTGGTTTTTCCCCTCCTAAGCACCTGGCCTGTTTGTTCTGCTGTGTAGTGTTTCCCAGGATTTGGCTTTTAGAGACTGATTCCTGAAGTGCAGGCTCCGGGTGGGTAGCGATTAGTGAATAAATGCCGTATATTGGCTATAAATGGATAAGATAATTAAATTTATGGTGAAGACTTTCAGGACAAATGAACAGGTTCAGAAAAAATAAACGCACATGTGATGTATGTAATATGTGCAATATGTTTGAATTTTACTAAAGTATTTGAAACTGTCACTAAACCTTATTTGGGGTAAGAATAACTGGAAACTGGCTGAAGGGCCAATAACAAATAATACCTAATTCTCCTCTCTAGATCTCAAAGCACTTAAAAAAAATACTGTTATCTTCATTTTGCAGCTGGGAAGCCTGAAACAAAGGGTGAAGAGTTTTGCTCAAGGAAGAATAACAATCTACTGTAATGGGGCAAGGCATCAGCTGGAGTAAACTGGCATAGCTCCATTGATATCAAGCTGTTCTTGATGCCCATGTTCTGTCCATTGATATCCAAGACACAGCAGATGAATGCATATAAAGTACCCAGTTCATTGCTAAGTGGCTGGGCAAGCAGGCATTGCATTGCTTGAAGTTTGGTGGTTCTTTGTACTGGTACATATCACTCTATTGTATTCTTGGTATTCTATTTGATGTAGGTTGTAAGGTCCTTGGATTAGGACCTGTCTTCCTCTATATCTATAAAGTATCATACCTTCCAGTGGCACTTTGTTTTTAATAAGTCATTCCAGAAGAAAGTTTACAGTTTAAAATAAATACATAATATTCTGTGACAAGAAATAAGATGCAAATAGGGTAAAAAGATAGACTTTAAACTATTCTATTCTGTATAGATTTTTATACCTCCACCATCACCACAGTAGCTGAGTGCTTTCTGGCGGTATATTAAGTAACATAGCTACCATTTGTCGCCATTTGTTCCCTCTCATATTCTCTCCCTGGGGGATAATTGCATGTTCAGTGTAGTGTTTTGTTTTGGTAGGGTTTTGTTTTTTATATATGCACTGCTCTTTTATTTGTTAGAGGAGGCAGGTTGAAAAAGTGCACCTTGTTCTTAAAGCACCAGGTAGCGTTTAGGATGGTCCTTATTTGCTGTGGGAGCTTATTCCGAGGTTTTGAACTGGCCCCCAAGGAAATTCTGTCTTCTGCACAGATGAGATTTACCCTTGTGCTAGAAATTTTCCTGGTTCCTGAAGAGCAGAGCTGCCCACCACAGTCCATACTCATTGTTGTGTTGTGCTTCTTGATTAGCAGTATGTTAGTTATGAGCTTGTCAAAATGAAAATAAATAAATAAAAGGCACCTTGTATATTATCTTAGAAATATAACCAACCTACAGGAGAAAAATTTAAGGCAGGTGCTGTAACATTCCTTCATTATCTCTGGCATGTTAGTCGTAAGGACATACATACAGTAAATTGATGGCTGAAAAGAAAATTAATATTTATATTGAAAGTGGAGTTGAAATTATTAGAAATCTTTTGTTGTGACTCACTCAGTTACCTGGACTTTCAAAGTCAAACTAAAGTGGCATTCATTTTACTGGAATACACCACAGATGTTTCTGCTGCCACCAATCTAACAGAGTTCACTTCTCAAAAAGTTAATATACTTATTGACTAAACGTGAAGCATGTATGTTTTAATAGTATATTGATAGTACTTTTGCTATCTTAAGCAAACATGGCAATGCAATTTGATAGAGAGATGATTCTTAACAAAGAGATGTACAGAAATAAAACACCTGAATATTGTATGTGGTGCCCCAAAACCATTTCTGTACCCATAACCTAGCACATTAAAATAAACATTGCTGGCCAAATACTGCAGTCCTAACTCAGACAAAACCCACTTTCTTTGTAGGTAGAATTTTTTCTTAGATTCTCATCACCATAGTCAATTGAAGTCCAATGAGATTCTTGTATTCAAAAGGACTGCAGAATTGACATCATGATTAAGAATTTACTTATAAGGGCAAACTAATCAAAGTATAGAAAGAAATAAATGACGCATACTTTTGCCAGAAACTGTAATGAATCATTTCTGAGATTCAAAAACATTTGGTAGAATTCTCATTCGCTTGTACACTGTCTGGATTTGATTATTTCCTGGGGCTAGGCTATATATCCATCACTATAATACTGATATAATTTGTATTATAGGAGGTTGAGATCAAGGCCGCATTATGCTAGGCATTGTACACAAGTAACTGACAATCCCTGCCCTGAAGAGTGTGCAGATCAAATGGACAGGACGGAGGGGGAAGTACAGAGATGGGAAGTGATTTAACTAACGTTACACAGCAGGTCGGTGGTAGATCTGGGAATTGAACCCAGACGTCCAGAGTCCCAGTCCAGTGTCCTATTTGTTGTATTTTTCTGGGTAATAACAATCTATATTCTCATATAGTTATTACTTATAACTCTACCCTTAGTAATAATACACCATTCAAGTGTAATTTAATATTCTTCCAATCTGAGGGTTGAGAGTTTGTTTTCTCTTAGTGGCAGAACATACTTTACTGACGGCATAAATCCTCAGTTTATTTTCTTCTTTTATAACACAGTTCAATCACCATTAATTCAAAACCTATTGAAACTCTCCTCCCATCAAAAATAATTCCTTCGGCAGTTGCAGTTGTTGTTTGAAGAAAATGGATAATATAAAGCTAGTTCAATTCAAGAAATTCCAACAACGTAAGAGAATATTAAATGATAGATGTTATGTCAACTTGATTGCCAGCTCAAGGCTGCAACGTTTTCAGAATCCTGATTATAGGATTAATAAGAAACAAAGATTTTTAGAAGGAATGATGACAAATTCACACTGAATCAACTTGTTTGCAGCACTATATTGTATCCTATAAATTTATAAGCAGAAGGATTACTCTGAAAACCCGCACTTCAATAGTATTAAGATTATTGTAATTAAGATGTGGCTATTATGGCTAGCAAAGTAGTGCCCGACTGGGGTCCTATTAAGCTAGGCACTGTACAAACACCTAGTGAGAGACAATCCTTTCCCTAAAGAGTTTACAGTCTAAGCAGACAAGAAAGACAATGGTAGGAGGGAAAACAGGCAGAAAGAAGTGCAGTGTCTTCTCAGGGTCACACAGCAGGCCAGTGGTAGAGCCTGGAATAACACCCACATCTCCTGAGTCCCAGTCCAGTGCCCTATCCACTAGTTTAATGTTTGGGCCCATGTCTTCCATGCCTGACCCTGGGAGACAATATCTGCATGGTATCAGGGGGTAGCCGTGTTAGTCTATATCCACAAAAACAACAATTAGTCTGGTGGCACCTTAAAGACTAACCGATTTATTTGAGCATAAGTGTATAAAAATCCTCACTTCTTCAGATGCATGGAGTGAAAGTTACAGATGTAGGCATTATATAGTGACACATGGAGAGAAAGGTGTCTTCTGCATCTTCCTATGTTGTTCTTTTTCTGACTGCCTTTTTGGTACTTTTAAACACCCTGGCAACAAAGTGATGTGTTGCTATAAATTGTGCCTCATAAAGTGTAATCTTTCCCTCCAATTTACAAATTTCTCTCTGTGGAGAAATTTACCTTGTTCTGAATTCCAGATGGTTTGCTATTTGTTTTAACAAAACCTCAACCCATTTTTGTTTCTCAGCTGTCCTGTCCTCCACAGATACCTATTAAGTCAAATTAGTTGGATTAATTAACACTTCCCAAACTTAAACCATATGAAGCCTTGTCTATAGTTAAAAGATTTGCCAATATAGTTATACCAGCAAATCCTCTGAGTTTAGACACACTTTATACTGGCAAAAAAGTCCATTTGTTGGTATAGCTTCTATCGGTTACCTACGTGAAATAATAAAATCACATCCCTAACTGACATAGCTTTGCAAACAACATTTCTCACTGTAGACCAGGGCTTAGACTTTAAAACAGGGATAGATGAAGATGTAGTTTAGGGGAAACAGGGCTGAATTCTAATATACTTAATATACTTACACCAGGGTAAATCTTTTGAAGTAAATTTGGTTGCTTTGTAATGGCACTGGGGTAAATTCAGTCAGAATTTGGTCCATAATTAACTTCCATACACACATATGACACAACAAATCACAGGTGATTACAATTGTTATGTTCAAATGTCCGTATAGTATGATATCAGGTACAAGTGGCATCTGCGAAAATGATTGGATAGGAGGGAAAGCCAAGTTTAGGGAAGATATCTGGGAACTTCAGAAAATAGAGGAGAATTCACTTTATACCACTTAAGTAAAGCAAATATTATCATCCAGTATTTTAGAACAATGATAAGAAATATGCCACAAGGAACATAAATCCAGAAAAAAAATATATTCTATTCTTATACGAACATAGAATTGCATTGATGGGGAGAGTGAAAGAGGTCAGAGTGTGAGAACACTTGTATTAACCTATTCACTTGCAACCCCTTGAGAGCTTATTCATCATGGTGTCTATCAAAATGTCAGCCTTTCTATTACCTCTTCACACAGAAGATGTCTGTCCATCATTGTCACTCTCTTCTAGGAAGATTATTCATCATTTTGGGTGAAGCCAAACCATTCATTTTCATGACTGTCTACGTTAGTGAACCAGAAAAAAAGGTGTTTTATTCAATAAAGGAAAAATGATTGAATTGCACTCTTAATCATTTTCTTTTATTACTTAATCCAAAAGGCTGGGATGAGGCTATGCAATTTATTACAGCAGCAGGAGCCAGCAGCAGCATTATACCCTAAGATATAGCTGTCCTTCCTGTTTTTCTGTATCTTATAAATTTGGCTAGAAACATTTATTCAGACTAGAGTTTGTCATACAGGACTAGGCTGAATTATTTAATCTAATTGACTCAGAGATTAGTATTATAGAGTCTTCCAGTTGTAGTTAGCCAGTTTGAATGTAGCTCAGGCTGATGGTGACCAAAGGTATGTAGACTGTTTGTTTGGTTTTCTTTTTTTTTAAATACAAAAGACCTAATCCAATGCCTATTGAAATCTATGGAAAGACTTCCACTGACTTCCATGGGAAATGGAGCAGACCGCAAGGTTTTGATTCAGTCATATATTCAGTTGTACAAATTTTTTTTAAAAGCTGAATAGTTTAATGTGCTTTAATTTTCTTTATAATTAAAGAAAACTGATTTGGGAATAATAAAATGAGGTGACATGGAATTAAATTAAATATATTGGAGACTGGTTTTCTTCTTTTGAAAAGATAACATTAAAATGGCAGATTTCACTTGGAAAAGTAGTTTCTACAGTCATACTTTACTTTTAATACAAAGCTTTGCTACTCACTTTAATGGTCCAGTTCTGCAGACACTTACTACCAACCTTGGCTTTCTACTGAACCCCAATCATGCAACTACATCTGTGAAAGCAGGCCCCTATGTCTGCGTGGAGCCCATCCAGCTGTCATTGTGCAATGAGTTCCATAAGTAATCCCATGGGAGAGAGCTAGGTAATCAGTGTTTCAGACCCCAATCCTGGAAAGACTTATACACATCTTAGCTTTAAGCACACGGATAGTCCCATTGAGTGTGATTATTATTGTACATTGTGTAGCTTAGAATAGAAGAAAGGGATTTGGGAATTGTGAGGGGCAGGGAGAAAAATCCTGGTTATGGGGCAGGGGGATAGAGAATAATGGAACACACAGAAAGAGAAAAGGGAGATATGAAAAGGTTTAGTTAAGCTTTGGATCAGGTTAGGGAGTTATCTGAACTAAATTGTCAAACATTGTCTCACTATTTAATAGGAAGAAGTGAGAATAAAAGAGTTCTGAACATTCTTTGAATAGTTGTTATTGGAAGATTCACTATATTTTAGCCACTGCTATGAAAGTGTTCAGAACAATACATTTAATAATAATTATTACATGCAATTTCCTGCCAGAGTATAATAGTGACTGATCTTTCACTGCTGGAAACCAAATTGATCATACCTTTAACATTCATATCAGCTTCAACAATGTGAAACTATACAATAAAGTGAATGTTAGATGGATTTTTTAGGAGTTTGGACATAAAATAGTTGATTTTGATGTCCTAAGATCTTAACAAGAGTTCTCATAATTTCCATATAAAATAATATTTCTCACAAGAATTTCCAAGAATTTGTGATGTGAGGTGCAAAAATGCCCTACTGTATGTTAATGCCTTGTTAAGGTTTTGATTATAATTGTGCAAAAGTCAAACAATTGCTAGCTCTTGACAAATGATCAAGAAAAATGGCAAAGGGCCAAACCCCTAGTCCTATATTTTAAAGATTCAAACTTTAGTATGGGATAAAGCACCAATAGCAGGAGGTTAAAGTTAGATGCATTCAGATTGGAAATCAGATGGACTATTGCAACAATGAGGATAATAATCTTTTGCAACAGTTTACCTTGGCAGGGATAAACTCATCATTTGGAGATTGAATATGGCAATGCAATGTCTTTCTAAAAGATGTGCTATATTATTTGGGCAAGTACTCTTTCAGAATATTGTCCACAGGGCCTGATCTGAAGTCTGTGAGGCTTTGAGATTCAACACAGACGAGGAAGGGGTTGTGTCACTCCTGACCGAAAACTCTGGTTGCCTTAAATGGTATGTTGCTGTGGCTCACAGCCCTGACACCAACAGCCAGCGTACAAGCATGCAGGTCACACCCTGGCTTTCATCACCCACTTACTGTTTGCAGGATGACCCCCAACACCCTCCTAGTCCCACATTTTCCCTAAACTGTCTGCTCAAATTTCCTCAAACACTATGTTTTAGTCAAAGCACTGAACTGGTTTCTAGTAAAAGTAAAACAAGTTTATTAAACAAAAAATCATGTGTTTAAGTGAGACCAAGTATAAGGCATAATGATAGAAAGAGTTACAAGCAAACCAAAGTAAAAATATGCTTCTAAGGTTAAAACTTGATTTAGCAAACTAGAATCTCTTGTTCTAAGAAGAGTTTCTCACCAAGTCTCTCTTCCAGCATGACAGACCAGAGTCTGGCCAGCACTCTTCACCTGAGGAGACAAAGGGACCAAGAAGTCCTAGCTCTGTTAACCCCAGGTAAGGTAATAAGCCGCTGGGTACTCTCTTTAAGGGACCAGCACATATAACCTGTGCAACTGTTCAGTGAGAGGGCTGGAGGCAACAGGGCAGATGCAGATGGTTTGTGGGAAATTCAGGACTGGGAGGTTGGGATCACCCTCCAAAAAAAAATAACTGGCTGGTAGAGGATAGTGTGTGACCTGCATGCTTGTATGCTGGCTGTTGGTGATAGGGCAGTGTCACAACCCCTTCTTGGAGGTTGAACCCTCAAAGCGTCACAGCTTAATGGACTTTAGTTCAGGCCTGTGGTAGTTCAGCTATCGTTGAGCATTGATGACACTTCACTACAAATAGAAAATGTGGAAACTGAACTATAAAATCACTAAATATTTATAGAGCTCTACAGTTCAAGAAATAATTACTTGGCTAATTTTGGATAGCCTGGGAGATGATGTCTTTGTATTGTAGAACGTCAGTTGCCCGATAAATGCTGAAGAAAACCCTTCAGAAATGTTGAGTGCCTTCTCAAAATCATACTTATTTTTCAGTGATGTCTCTCAAGTGGTTTCAGGATAATTGTGCTAACCTAATAATAGAGTAAGTCAAATTCCATAGAAATCTTGAATAACAATTGGATTTTTTTTAAAATGCAAAATGATATTCTTCACGTATGTACTTCACTTTACATTATTAAGGGTTTTCTTGAAAAGCTTGAACATTCATTAACAACCAATTGTTCCTTTTTAGGGCAACATTAAATATGTACAATAATACTAATGATAATAAAAGTTATAATCTTATCCCAAATTCTTCCCGTTTGGAATGAAGGGGAGTACCTTTTTATCCAGTGGGAACCAACATGCACTTTTTATTAAATCCTACTGAGTACCATGAATTCCCCCGTGGTAAGTATAAGGAAGTTTCCATTTTCTCTCTTTCATACACTCCTGCTGTAAAACCAGCATATTGTCACTGTAAGTGGAGACTTGAAATATGGTCATTTTAGTTTGGATCAACTCCTAGTTAGCTTTCCTCTCCAGAGCATACTATGGTCTTTCAGTATGAATTTGGTTTGCTCTTTTTATTCAGTGAAATAATTCTGAGTAACCATTCCCCCAACCTGCCCCGCCAAAAGGTAATCATGTCACTTTCTTCCTTCCCATTCATTAATCCCCAAAGTGTCCAGAATCTGAAGTGGACTTGATTTTCCATGATCTCCCTTTTGCTCCCAATTAGTTGATCTCCTTTAGCTAGCTGAAAAGTTTTGAATGTTTCCTTTGAGTCTCCTTACATATTGTTATGCTCAGCTTTACTTTTAACCATCTGGCTTTCAACAGTGTCCAAGAATTGATCAAATTTGTTATCCAAGTATGTGCAGAATTCTGGTTTCATCAGCGCTTTTATTGATTTACTCCAGCCTGGCAAGAATGTAATCTGTGCATGCTATGCTTTGCCTCATGCTGTTTTCTAGCCCCAATCTTGTTTTTCTCTCATTCAGAATTCTAATCTTTTATTGTGAGTCTTTCTGCATCCTGACTCCTATATATAGCAGGGGGTTAGAAGGAGATGTCAGTGTAGACTTGGGATCCAGATGCTTCCCCAAAGCCTCACAAGGAAAGGGTGAGCTATGAAGTGAGGGACATTGTAGTTTCAGATGTTTCTTTTGTATGCTTTGTACTCTCTCGTGTTTTATAAGATTAAGGATAAAATAGCATGAAGGTGTTAAACTCTGAGCAAAGTGTGTGTATGTTTACTGCCAGGTCCCCCTGAGAGAGAGAAACTGTAAACAAGAAGATTCATACCTAGTGGATGGAGTTCTTGGAGAGGAGTGTGTTTAAGTAACTGGGATATCTTGGGGGTCAGCACTAGTTCTCGGGTCTAGAGAAAAGTAGTAGCTGATTGAGAGTCAGTGCCCAGGGAATATGCCAGATAAGCCAAGGGAGGAACCAGTGATGCAGTCTGCTGAGGCTCTAGGGCAGAGGTGGGCAAACTATGGCCCACAGCCACATCTGGGCTGCAGGACCCTCCTGCCTGGCCCCTGAGCTCCTGTCCTGGGAGGCTAGCCCCCAGCCTCTCCCCTGCTGTCCCCTCCCCCACAGCCTCAGCTCGCCCTGCTGCCAGCGCAATGCTCTGGGTGGCAGGGCTGTGAGCTCCTGGGGCAGCACAGCTGCAGAGCTCAGCCTGACCCAATGCTCTGTGCTGGCGACAGCATGGCAGGCTTCAGCCGGGTGGCGTGGCTGCAGTAACACCAGCCACCACTGCTCCAGGCAGCATGGTAAGGGGGCAGGAAGCAAGGGGGTTGGATAGAGGGCAAGGGAGTTTGGGGTGGTGGTCAGGGGGTGAGGGGGTGGATAGGGGTCGGTACAGTCAGAGGGTGGGGAACCAGCAGGTTCAATGGGGGCAGTGGTCCTGGGGGGACAGTCAGGAATGAGAGGAAGGGTTTGGATGGGGCAGCAGGGGGCAGCCAGGGGCAGGGGTTCCGGAGGCAATCAGGGAGCAGGGAGATGGGATGGTTGGATGGGGCAGGGGTCCTGGGGGGGGCAGTTAGGAAGGAAGGGGTGTTGGATGGGGGCAGTCAGGGGCAGAGGTTCCAGGGACCGTCAGGGGACAGGGAGTTGGGATGGGCCAGGGGTCCTGGGAGGGCAGTCAGAGAACAGGGGGGGGTTGGATGGGGCAGGAGTCCCGGCAGGGGGCAGATAGAGGGTGGGGACCAGGCCACAACCCCCTCCGTTAGCCAGCCCTCCATACAATTTCAGAAACCCGATGCAGCCCTCAGGCCAATAAGTTTGCCCTCCCCTGAACTAGAGCAAACACACTGTCCCAAGATGTTTTACTTTGAATTGACGATTCCTCAATCCTTTTCTCTGGCCTGATCAAGATGTGGTACAACCCTTCTGACTTGTGGTAGAGCCACTCACATACAAACTTTCCTGGCACAGAAATTTCACGATACAATTCCATAAAATCATCCACTGTTCAGAAATGGTACAGACAGACCCCCTGCAAACCATCATGTACAGAGATCTGTAATGAGAACTAACAATTGCTAGTCATCAAAGCCTCTATCATTGCCCCTGCCAATGCTCTGATCCTTGTAATGAATGGAAGTCTGGAGGAGGTGTGGAAGAGCCATAGCTGGAAGAAGGCAACCGGAGGCATTTCCACAGAGAACTCTGGAACGTTTCAAGTTGCTCCATCATAAGATTAATGTACAGTTTTGCTATGTTGGCACTGGTTTGCTGCAACTTGGCAGTGGTGAGGCTGGTTTGCTAATTGGGTATCATTGCAACCTGGCCCAAAATGGCAAGTGTGTTGTGAAACTGATTTTTCTTTCCCTTCTCCTATTAAATATCTGAAGCCCATTAATCTTATGATGTTAACAATATAATAAAAAGAAAGGTACATCAGAATGTTATATAGAAATGTGTGAGCTGCAGTTAGTATCCAGCCCCTACCAGGTGAGAAAAGATGGTGCAGCTACCACTGAATATGAAATACTTTGGGCATTTAGCATAAATTTATTTTTATGTTATGTGTAATAACAGCAATTAAAGAAACATAAAAAAGGATTAGAAGAAAACAAGTCTAGTAATATGGATACAAATTATACAGTTAATAATTTTCAAGATTGATCTAGCAGCTTCTGTAGCCCAGAAAAGACCTCTGGATTCCAAAGCCAGAAAAGACCATTGTGATTATCTAGTTTGAACTCCAGAACTTAGAATTTCCCCACAATAATCCCTAGAGCATATCTTTTAGAAAAACATCCAATTTTGATTAAAAAGTCTCCAGTGATGGAGTATCCACCATGACTCTCAGTAAATTGTTCCAGTGGTTACAGACTCTCACTGTTAAAAATGTACAAATTCATGACTCCTCTCAATATTGTCTCATCCTTTAAAGAAAAACAGTATCTTTAATCTAGTGCTCATAAAAGATAAGGGACTTAAATGAATGCATTCATCACTGAAGTCAGTGGATTTACATCAGGGATGAATTTAGCCTGAGGTTTCTAATTAATTTAAATTTCAATAAAAACAAAAAGGAGAAAAAAGCCCTGTAAAACATTCTTTCCCCTAAACAGAAGGATAAAATTATTTTAATCTGGGATGTCCTTTATACAAAGAGTAGATTTTAAGAAAAGTTCATTAACAATAGATGACCTAACAAGCAAGAAAACACATTTAATCATATGCACAAACTCAATGCCAGCACATGATTATAATCTCAGACATCGAACATCAAAGCAAGTACATTTTCTCCTTGTTTTGTGAATGATATTAATGAAGGGAGCAGAATTGATTAGCTAGTGTTGCCTAAACTGAGTTTGCTCCCAGGATTCACATTATGGGCCTGATCCAAAGCCTGTTGAAGTCAATGGGAATCTAACCAACACAGGATTAGATTCAAAACTGAAATGAATGGGAGCAGTAGCCTGGGTTACACCCTTTCCCCTTGTGGCTATTCGGTGGCCCTGTTCATGGTATTGATCCTTTACCTCCAAAAAGCATAAGCACCACTATTCTGACTACTTTCTAAATAGATATGCTAATGGGGGAGAGAGGTTTTCTCCTATCTTTTGTAACACTTTATCACAATTTATACATCCATGGCAGTCAGAATCTAGCTCCGATAGAGGGAAACAGGTGGCATTTCTGTTAAAGCAGGGGATGATTATAGAATCGGTTGTTACATCTCTATAAAAGCGCAATCAAGCCAGTTAAATGTTTGGTCTGGATACCGGATACAGGGTACAGTATCTCTATAGGGAATTTCTTATCAGTGTATATCTGAGCAACCATTCATTCAAATTTAGTAACTTTTCTCTGTCTGTAACCAACAGTGACATCTGAATTAGTCATTGTGACTGTGGGTGGCGATTTAAAATTATATGTGTGGGAGCATCGCCTTTTTTAGTAGAATGTGAAAAGAGGTATATAAAAGTTGCAGAGAACAAAGACTATATAGTTGGTTGAAAGCCCTTTAAATCCATGGCTATACCTTCTTGTTATATGTCTACACTGAAATAAGACGCCCATCGCTGGCTCTGGTCTGCTGACTCAGACTCGGGCTGATGGGCTATAAAATTGCAGCATAGCTGTTCAGGCTTGGTCTGGAGCCTGGAATATCAGATTCCAGACAAAGCCCCAAGAGGTGCCCTGCAATTTTATATTCCCCATAGCCCGAGCCCCATGAGTCCAAGTCAGCTGACCCTGGACCAGCCACAGGTGTTTTATTGCAGCGTAGCCATACCTGGGTTGACTGCAAGGGGCTCTGCATCATGCTCTTAGGTTGCAATGTTGCACCCTGTACTAGTCTCAGAATGGATGTAACTTTTCCAAGTAGGCTCAGAATGTTTGCCTTTTAAAGTGAAAATGCGGACGTCCTTAATGGAACTTGGCCTTTACTACTTTTACCGATATTGGATTAGCTCTCTGTTTTCCTACATTATCTTTCCTGACTATTCCCAGCCATATTTTACTGTCATACCTTTTAAAAATTTTACTGTATCATTTGACTCTCTGTGAAATCATCTTATCTGATACAGTTATTTCTTCACAGTTTACATTGTTCCTCTGTATTTTGTATTCTGCCTCGTCTCCTGTAGCTAGTGTCATACAGAAATGTGCTTAGGGTCTCATCCAGGTTCTAATGAAAAGGCTCCTATTGACTTCAGTGGAAGTTGGATAGCATCCTTATTGTTGGACGTGGGTTTGGGGTAGGATATTTCACTCTGCCATTGTTTACCCATGAAAACTTCTCTCAAACACATGATTTGATTTCTTTCTTTATCTGTTTATTTTTGTGGTGGTGGTAGCATGGGAACGACAACAGGAAATTATAAATGGTGTGTGTGTGTGTGTGTGTGTGTGTGTGTGTGTGTGTGTGTGTGTGTGTGTGTGTGTGTGTGTGTGTGTTTGTTTAAAAAGCAGCATATACATGTTTTTGTAACACACCTGTAGGTATATAGGCTTGTCTATATGGCCCTGCAGTTTGGACTGCTGGGTTGTGAACTGCAGCACACACACAAGCATGCTGCACTGTAACTCTTCCATGTGTGTGCTGCTGGTGCAAATCACATTAACGTAGATATATTTCAAACAGGACTAAGTTAATGCAAACTAGGTACTTTTTATTTCATGCCAGCAGCATCCATATGCCCCGTAGTGACAACCCTGTAGTCTGAATTGCAGGCCTGTGTAGGCATAGGCACTGACTTTCCCTCTGCCCAGTGGGTGCTTGACCTCCCCGGCCCCTCCTCTTCCCACCCCAGCCCTGCCCCCTTCTTGCCCCCCATTCCACCCCTTTCCCCAAGTCTCCATCCTTGCCCTGCCTCTTCTCTGCCTCCTTCCCTGAGGGTGCTGCATCCCCGCTCTGCCTCCTCCCTCCTGGAAAGTCCTAAGTGCCGCCAAACAGCTGTTAGGTGGTGGAAAGCACTGGGAGGGAGGAGGATGAGAGATGGGGAGGAGCAGGGAAGTGGCACGCTAAGGAAGGGGAGAAGGAGTTGAGGAGGGGGGAGCTTGGCTGCCGATGGGTGTGGAGCATGCGCTAATTTTTCCCCATGGATGCTCCAGCCCCGGAGCACCCACAGAGTCGGTGCCTATGTCTGCAGGCATAGCCTGTGTTATGGGTCCCCCTCTGTGCCCAATCTGCAAAGGATAAGATTCTGTTACAACACCAGCTACGAAGGCTTTTTTACTCAAGTTCTAGTAGCTTATGGTTTTAGCTCCGGGGGTATCTGGTTAATTCCCTGGTGTGTCAGTCAAGATGCTAAGGTTGACCTTATCTTTCTATCTTAACAGAGGAAAAAATTCCCAGTCATTTCAAAGAGAGTTTTGCCTAAAGAATGCAGGATTTGTCCAATGGTACATGAAGCTAATTCACTATACATGGTCCTGGCCTTGCATTCTGATCTGTGCTAGCAGGCCCCTATTTCCATGCTGAGCCCCAGTGGCTTCACTGGGACTCTGTGGACATAAAGGCTCACCTGCATGAATCAGCTGGCAGGATTTGTATTTTTAAATCATGAGTTGATGTTTGAGGCTAAAAGTGTAACAGGAAATTTCACCAAGGAAGCTTTTGTCTTTTAAACCACAAATGGGAGGTCTTTATTTGATATGCCCCCAGTCCTGCTGTCTACAATGCATGGGCAGATGGTGATACCTGTTCAGAACCCTGCTAAAGTCAATATGGCTCAACACAACCCCAGATGTCCTAGTTTGATAGTTTCATAGATTTTTAAAGCCAGAAGAAGGAGCACTAGATCATTGAGTCTGATATAGAATTTCATCTAGTTACTTCTGAACTGAGACCAATAACTTGTGGCTTATTAAAACAAATTTTCAAGACAGGCATCTAGTCTTAGTGGCCTGTGCAAAATGTCAGCTGCATGTTTGGGGTCGTTTCTGGTTCTTTGGGGGCAACTGGTATTCACGTTTGCAAGGTTTAGCATTATTATTATTTCTATTATTATTCAGTGTCCTATGCCAGAGCTACATGTGCTTGTATAGCAAGGAGATATTGGTCTGACCAGATTAATCTGTCTGTTATCCGGGTTACAACTCTGAATATGTATGTAGTGTTGTTATAGCTGTGTTAGAATATTAGAGATACAAGGTGGGTGAGGTAATATCTTTTAGTGGACCAACTTTTGTTGGTGAGAGAGACAAGTTTTTGAGATTACACAGTGTATTTTCCAGACCAGATAAAGAGCTCTGTGTAATCTCGAAAGCTTGTCTCTCTCACCAACAGAAGTTGGTCCAGTAAAAGATATATTTCCTCACCCACCTACACAACTGAATAATTAGTTACAGGGATGATTTAATTCTTGTCATGGGTTAATGTGACAGGCATAATACACATTACCCTGAACACAAGTAAATATTTTCCATAGAAGCAATGTCTTGCTGGATTATGACCTGCCGCAAGATCTGTTAGATGTATTAGAAATTTTATCTTAATCTCAAACTAATTCAGATGGTGCTACTTTCTTTTTTCACTTGCTTGCTGGAATTTTTTGCTTTACTGAAGCTAAAATAGTTTGCAATATTAAAAAAAATGCAGTAAACAGACTCACAACCAGTCATGTTTGTGGCCAGCTTTTTATAATTTGTGCTTTTTGCTGTTTATATATTTTTAAATACCCATAGGAGGAGCAGAAAAATATCCCTTATTTTAAAGAATATCAGACCTTTTACAAATCTTCTGCCCTGAATAAAAGTACCATTTACAGCCAAGAACATTGTCTGAACTGTCAGACTTCAACCTGTGAGCTATTTTCTACCACTGAGAATTTTATTTTTAGTCACCTACTATGCTTTTCACAAGGCCGCTAAAGGAAGACTGGACAGGAGGTAAGACAGGTCATTGCTTTTGCAAGAAAAGTTGCTTTCATCATTCTAATAGAGCCCTAGGAGTCCTAGGAGGCACTTAGCCTCTTCCACTCCGATAGCAGCCAATGCCTTGTTGCAATTAAAAAATGGTGTTGGTTGTATCAGCGCTACCCCAAAACTGAACCTGGCATACAAATGCACTGGTGTGTGCATCTGTTGTGTGGTCTGTAGGCAAGGGGCATGGCAAATGCAAATTCGAGTGCTGAGCTGAGGCAGGCCTGCAGCTCGTGGGCTCCTAGTTAAGGGACTGCACCATTAGCACAGCAGGAACAAAAACAGGAAGTAGCCACAGCATAATCATATGGGATATTTCCATTACATGCATCTGAGGAAGTGGGTATTCACCCACGAAAGCTCATGCTCCAAAACGTCTGTTAGTCTATAAGGTGCCACAGGATTCTTTGCTGCTTTTACAGATCCAGACTAACACGGCTACCCTCTGATACTTGACAGCATAATCATAGAGTTTCATGCACTATATTGTTTGAATGTTGTCTGGGTCTAGACTAGTCAGACAAGGATGGGGGTTGGGAAGCGGCCTGGGAATAAAGGGCCTATATGATGATGAGCTGGTGCAATGGCCTCAGGCCCTGGGAGTGCCACAGCTTAGAACTACTACACAAGACACGATGAACTCATTGAGCTGAAAACATAGGATGTAAAATATGTTGTTGCTGGCTGATCCTAGCTTTTTTGCCACCCCAACCACTGAGGACCACACACTCCTCCACAATGGTTCAAGTCTCATGCACAATCTGTGTAGAAGTCACTGTACTATGAAGTGACCCCACTTCATCAATAAAGCATCCTAACATGAAAAGTGGCTTGGTGCTACTGCATAGGAACTGGCACTTTTACCCTTGTAACAGTCTATACTAGGGGCACAGCAAGTGGATCCACAAACAAGTATAGCTGAGCTCCATGCATGCATGGCCTCTCCAAATGCTGCCCCTTGCACCAGGGCCCTTCAGCACAGAGGTTTTGCCCTTTAATCCCAATGGGCTGGACTGTGATACATTTACTTATGTTTGGTAGTACCTTCCAGCCTGCAAAATACCACTGAAGACAATGGGACTACTTTTGGAGCAAGGCATTACTCAGTGTGAGTCCGAATATCGCCATCAGGTCCACTACATCTAATAACTATTGCAAGACTGTGCCGGGGCCAAGAAACCAAACACAACATACTGTAAAGGAAAAAATAAAATGTTAAAAATCAAAGTCAAGACCTTCTGCCTTCAACAAATGATACAGATAAAAACCAGCATATTTTATTCCAGATAATAAATAAACTAATGCTTTCATTAACCTTTAGTCTTTTTTTATTAGCAGTCTTGGCACCATGACTCTGAGCTGAGCCCAGCAGGCTGCCCATGCAATGACATTTCAGAGATTGGCAAAGCAGTGCACTCGGTGTCAGGGTAACACTATCTTGAGTTTTTGTCATTCACAGTGGGAGGAAAGCTGGACGGTGCCTTTTGTCCTTTTGAAAGGAAGCTCAAGGGGTGGGGGAAGAGAGAGAGATAGCTTCAAGAACTTTATTAAATGGTGGAAAACAGACTGAATGAGTATGCCCAAGATTTAATGGACATTTTTATAAACTGGGAGGTGGATACATCAATTCTGGTAAAACAATACAAAAGTAGCTAAGAGAAAAAGATCTATATGTAATCTAATCAATATCTAAAATGGGCACTGAAAATACAGGAAACCGCCATTTAAGAGTGCTTGAAATGATGACTCTTTCCCCTTTGTAAAGAACATAAAGACTTTGGCCTGTATTGGCCTTTAGATAGCCTGCTTATCTACTTGCTGGAGGGTTCTTACCAGTAAACATACCATATGAGACATTCCAATGAGTTCTAAGCACATATACTAATTTACCAGGATCCCAGTATTTGACAAACCCAAAATGAGACATATGGAAAATAAGAATCCAGGAAAAGTAGAATATGTGATCCAGTTAAAACAAATATTTATAAGCTCAGTTCCAGGATTTGGCACTTCTGAGTATAATGTAAAATTTGTATTTCAATAGCACATAGAGGCCCCAATTAAGATTGTGGATCTATTATTCTGTGCTGTATAGACATATCATAAGAGATCATTCTTGCCTCTAAGAGCTTACAATTAAGATAAGACAAAGTGTGGGAGAAAGGAAATAGTATTATACCCATTGTATAGATGGCGAGCTGAGGCATATAGAGACTAAAGCAACTTGCTGAGTATCACACAGGGAGTCTGTGGCAGAGACAAGAACTGAAGTCAGATCTCTGAGGGCAGGTCTACACTACAGGGGGGAAATCTATCTAAGCTATGCAATTTGAGTTACATTAGTTTAGATCTACTTACCGCGGGGTTCACACTACACTATGTTGATGGGAGATGCTCTCTCGTCGACTCCCCTTACTCTTCTCATTCTGGTGCAGGACTAGAATCAACGGGAAAGCGATCTGCTAAATCGACTCCTGGGTGGATTGATTGCCACAGTGATTGCCGCACCAGTAAGTGGAGACAAGCCATCAGTCCCAGTCCTTCCTGTCTAAAAATGACTATAACTAGTTGAAGATTTGTGTGGGGATGGCCTGTATAACAAGGAAAGCTGGGCTGCTATGATTGGACACCTTCTGCAATACTTATTGATGCATATGTGTCAAGAGAGTTTATAGTGCAGCTACTTCAAAGCTCCTACCGGTACATTACCTTGACTTAGCTCTCTTAATATTTTTTAGCAATTTTCCATTCTGTCATGCAGAGTGGAACCAAAGTCTGTAGGCCTTTGGAGAAGAGTCAGTTTCTTCATTCAGATCCAATGATCTATTAAAAAAGATTATTTTCCCTAAAGGTACCTTTTAAGGTTCACCATGACTGGAAAAACAAAACAAAAAAAAGCAAACACAAAATTAAACAGTCTAGCTGTTGAAAAGCCACTAGATAGAGGAAATTACCAAGTGAGATAGGGTGTGCAGAAAATATAATATCAAGAATCTATGCAGAATTGAGATGATTATTTATTCATACAGAAATAGACAGACTTGAAAGATTGAATTTAAAAAATCATTCACCTAGCATATCAGAGATGGCAGACTGAGGGAACATATACATCTTAGTATAACGTATCATACTCAACAGCTCTATCTTCAGTGCAAAGTAAGTGATTGCTTTTAATAGAATTAATTGTTTTTCATTGCATGTTTTCATTTTAATTGATAGGCCAATAATGTGTCTGCTTTCCTCCTTTCTCATTATAGGATTGTGTAAACAGACACAAGTTATGCTCTATTCTTTCGATTAGCAAAAGCTGTTGTCTCTAGCATTAATTAATTGCTTCCTTGTAAAGTTGAGAACTGTTTTTTTCATGTAAATATTCTAGTTTAGTTACTTCATGTTGTAAGGGAATTTTTTTAGGCTTGTTTGTTAGAAGGTATGAAAGAAATTGGATGTTCTCTGTCCATTGTGTTTCAGGAATATTTTTGAAGGTTTGTTTTTTTGGAGATTCCATGTAATTTCAGTTATGTTGACCACCTATATGAAGCTACTATGTGTATCCCACTTAATTGAGTTCACTCAGGACAGTGGCTGTAACAAGAGAGGGATAGAAAATTTAGACCAACATTCTTCAAATGTGGGTGCTGAAGGTTAAGCACCAAAATCCATATTTATGCATCTAGATAACTGTCTTGATTTTTTTCAGAGTCACTGACTCCAGTGACTTCTGAATGATGATGATAAGCCCATTGTAAAGGCATAAGAAGCCCTTAGCTATGACAGTGGTGAGTACTATTCAAAGCCTTGAGAGAGGGAATGGCAATGTGCTAACATGAGTTGACAGAGCCTGACTGGTGTGTTGGTTAATAGAGACTCTGCTTACACTTAATACACTGGGCATGAAAGAGGATGAAATTAACAGATTCTTAATCCACATCACACTGTATTTTTTGTAATTTTGGCCCTGAAATACTTTCCTTGCCAGACATCAAACAAATTTAGGATTACGCAAACAGATTTGGATTGGAATAGCAGTCCTATTAAGCCTGTTTGTTCAAAATTATGATGTATCACGATCAGGGCCGGCTCCAGGGTTTTTGCCGCCCCAAGCAGCAAAAACAAAACAAAACAGGCGATCGCGATCGGCAGCTGCTGCACCGTGCCGCTTCCTTCTTCAGCGGCAATTCGGCGGCAGGTCCTTCCCTCTGAGAGGGACCGAATTGCCGCCGAAGAGCCCGACATGCCGCCTTTTCCCCTTGGCCACCCCAAGCACCTGCTTGCTGAGCTGGTGCCTGGAGCCGGCCCTGATCAAGATCTCAGTTGAAGGAGCAGAATTAAAATGCCCTCCCGGTGTTGCTCTGTTTACCATGGGATCTGCCGCTGTTTGTTGATGTGAGAGAAAGGGATGAAAGAGCAGTAAGGTTACTTGCAACTCTCTCTAACAAAGGCATAAGTGTATACCTGCTTTAGTTCCATGCCAGCCAATGAGATATTTGTTCTTCTGCCAAATCTGTCCACATATCTATTCAGGGGACACCATCATAGGATCTAATCACATCAGCCACACTATCAGAGGCTTGTTCACCTGCACATCTACCAGTGTGATATATGCCAACATGTGCCAGCAATGCCGCTCTGCCATGTACATTGGCCATACTGGACAGTCTCTACACAAACAAATAAATGGACACAAATCGGATGTCAATAATTATAACATTAAAAACCAGTCAGAGAACAGTTCAACCTCCATAGTCACTCGATTATAGACCTCAAAGTCACAATACTCCAACAAAAAAAACTTCAAAAACAGACTCCAACAAGAAACTGCAGAATTGGAATTAATTTGCAAGCTAGACACCCTTAAATTAGGCTTGAATAAAAACTGGGAGTGGATGGGTCCTTGCAGAAAGTACAAACTATTTCCCAGTGCTAATTCCCCCCTACTGTTACTCACACCTTCTTGTTGGAAATGGGCCATCCTGATTATCACTACAAATTTTTTTTTCTCCTGCTGATAATAGCTCACTTTAATTGATTTCTCTTGTTACAGTTGGTATGGCAACACCCAATTTTTCATGTTCTTTGTGTATATATATCTTCCTATTGTATTTTCCACTGCATGCATCCGATGAAGTGGGTTTTAGCCCACGAAAGCTTATGCTCAAATAAATTTGTTAGTCTCTAAGGTGCCACAGATACTCCTTGTTCCTTGTACACAGAAAGAAAGTCATAAGAGACTGAAGCTACAGCAGACACATGATCCAGCGTGCAGAAAAAATGCAGCACACACAACAGACCTTAAAGTTGCTGATGAGAAGGGCAATATGCAGTTTGGGAAAGAAATTTATCTGCTAATCATTTCCCTTTCTAAATGATTCTCGACTTGGCGGGCACAGCATTGCATTTTGCTAAACAGGCTTCTTCGTATATTTTCTCCAGCATTTACTAGCCTGTTTTTAAAAAAGCAAGTTTGATGCTAAAATCTGGAGGAAAAGGTGCGTTGGTTGCTTTCATTTCTCTTGGTTTATAGGAATGGTCTAAATATTTTATAACTCTGCTAGAGCAGGCCTTTGGGCTACCTCCAGACTTAAGTTTGTCTGTAAGAATTCTGTGCACTCCTATACAAGGTAGTTCATATAAGACAAGTAATAAGGCCAAAGGTTTTTGTGGTCTGGTTTCCTAAGAAGATCCATTGGTTAGCTCCTTGTGATGTGAAAAGCAAAGACTAGCTGCAATATTTTTTAGAGGACATCAGTTTATCTATGAGTTATTATAGCTGCATATGGATAAGGAATCTTCCCATGTTAAAACAGGTTGTCTTAATTCCTCCCACAGACTTTTGTTTGAGGTGTTAAGTCAGATAAACTTAGTTTTGCCATTTGTAAATCCTCTCTAAACTGCTCAATCTGCGGGAAGATTGACGTTTTACCTATCTTTGTCTTGTGTGGGATAGTCTCAAAGCTGACAGACTGTGCTGTCTTAACCATCTGGTCTGTCAACTGCTCCTGAGAGGACTTCAGCCTGTGAAGCAGCCAGTGATGAGCTGCACTGATTTATTTACTGCTTCAAGCAAATTAAAATATTGAGATTGATTTAGGATTTCTCAGAATACAGTTCCACGGAAACAATGGAAAGTATTGGGATAGCTCAGTGGTTTGCACATTGGCCTGCTAAACCCAGGGTTGTGAGTTCAATCCTTGAGGGGGGCATTTAGGGTTCTGAGGCAAAAATCTGTCTGGGGACTGGTCCTGCTTTGAGCAGGGGGTTGGACAAGATAACCTCCTGAAGTCCCTTCCAACTCTGATATTCTATGAATGGATACAAAGACATGTATGGACCTCAGGGAGTGTTCAAAATCTGCTGGACATGTCATCAGGTACTCTTAGTTTGCCACCATGTGACCCACTCTCTTCCCCACATATGACACATGAATATCTGCAGCAAACACTATATTGGTCTCTTTCTAGGCAAAATAAATAAATAAAAATAAAAAGGGATTTTTCTGCGGTGCATCATCAAAGTTAGCCAAAGTCCACTGATCTGTTTAACTAAAGATTCATAAGGAAAAAAAGATGCAAAGAGAGGCATCAACTGATACAGAAACCTCAGCTCCTGGAAATCATACCCTTGAAAAAGTTATAAAATCTTTCTGCACAAAATAGGTCTTCATGGAAACCTTACCTATGTAATGAGAAATATATCCAGTCCTTCAGCATAACCGGATAATATTTATTAGTGCATGTGCATATAAGCACACGTTCTGAGGTTGGGATTTTCTAAAGTGCCTCAAATGAGCTAAGTTCTCAAGATCCAAGGGACTTCAAAAAGCCAATGATCTTTAGTGAGATTTGTGCCCATAATTAACATAGGTGCTTTTGAAAATCCCATTGTCAATGCATTATATCCGAACAGGCAATATAGTTTGCAAAAGACTAACCTGAAAACCAAAAGGCAGCACTGATGCTATTTAAGTGACAATTGGCGGATATGAATATCCAGTGCTAACATTTAAGTAAGGTTGGGGAGAGGAAGGGAGGATGGTAATGTAATGCTTTTGAATCTCAATTGTGACAAAATAATCATTTTTGGTACATTTGCAATTCAGTTGTTATTTTTAAAAAGTATAACCATATACTTGCCCTATATTTATTGCTACTTGTTCCCTTTAGGGATTCCAGTAATTGAGTTTTTCCTGCAAAATACACTTTTAATTTTGTGCTAACTCAGAAATAAGTGAATGAGTGACAGAGGAATATGCCTGTGCTCGCAGAATGCAATATTGTTAATTTCCCCAAAGCGGCTGTCTACAGAGCTAGAGATGGCTAAATAATTAAGATGGAAAGATGGAGAATTCTCACACCTGTTGTAGATAATTTGCCAACTAGGCTTCATTTATGAGAAACTGATTTCTTGGGGAAATGAGCACCCACTGCAAAAACAGGTTATTTTTCTAGTTTCAATTCAAATGTTCAGGAAAATAACTTTAATTAGCTCAGTGTACAGTATTTTAGGAGTCCTTGAAATTCAACAGTTCATAATGTATTCAGTATGGAAATAAAACCGTAATGTCCAATAAACACTTTACTTATAATGATTTCTAAAGCAGTCTTCTCTAAGTGATTCCACTCAACAAAAGCACGTACAAGAAAATATGTAACTTTTCCAAAGCTACTGTTAAGGTACCACTGACAAATATTCAGGCATAGACAGGCGTATTTAAAATATAGTTATAATACTATAAACACCTTATATTTATAAATTATCTTGAGAGTTCCAATGTGCTTTACGCTCTATCTATAGATACATATCTTCTATAGCTAGAGATAGAAATCACATTATACACTACTTCCTGTTCCCTCCCTGTCATGGTATAATTCCCCACTCTGAACCTTAGCGTCCAAAAGATGGGGTACCAGCATGAATTCCTCTAAGCTCAATTACCAGCTTAGAACCTGTAGCATTGCCACCAACCAGGAATTCCAGTGCCTGGTATACTCTGGTCCCCCCAAAACCTTGTCCGGGGCCCCCCAAGACCCAGACCCTCTGGATCTTAACACAAGGAAAGTAAACCCTTTCCGTCACCGTTGCCTCTCCCAGGCTTCCCCTCCCTGGGTTACCCTGGAAGATCACTGTGATTCAAAACTCCTTGAATCTTTAAACAGAGAGGACAATTCACCTTCCTCCCTCCTTCTCTTTCCCCCTCCCAGACTCTTCCTGAGAGAAAGTAATCCTGGCACAGAGAGAAATCAGCCTCTCTCTCCCCCTTCCCTCCTTTCTCCCCACCAATTCCCTGGTGAATCCAGACCCAGTCCCCTGGGGTCTCACCAGAATAAAAAAACAATCAGGTTCTTAAACAAGAAAAGCTTTTAATTAAAGAAAGAAAAAACAGTAAAAATTATCTTTGTAAATTAAAAAAAAATGGAATAGGTACAGGGTCTTTCAGCTATAGACACTGGGAATACCCTCCCAGCCTAAGTATACAAGTACAAATTAAAATCTTTTCAGCAAAATACCAATTTGAACTCCTTTCAGCCAGATACACGTTTGAACTTCTTCCAACCAAAAACACATTTGCAAATAAAGAAAACAACCATAAGCCTAACTCGCTTTATCTACCTAGTACTCACTAGTCTGAACTTATAAGAGCCTGTATTGGAGAGACTGGAGAGAAACCTGGTTGCACGTCTGATCCCTCTGAACCCCCCAGAGTAAACAACAACCAAAACCAACAGCACAGCACAAACACTTCCCTCCCTCAAGATTTGAAAGTATTTTGTCCTCTGATTGGTCCTCTGGTCAGGTGACAGCCGGGCTTACTGAACTTGTTAACCCTTTACAGTCAAAGAGATATAAAGTACTTCTGTGCTATTAACTTTTCTTATCTGTTTATGATACTCCCCCAAACTCATGCAATGCAACAGCTATTTAACAACACTCAGGAACACAACACAACAGTTTAGGACAGGAAATGAGGAACTGATGCATCATGGGAATCACATCACTCTGAGTGCATCGTGGGAGAAGTCGTCCAACAAAAGAGCCTGTCCCATAGGGGACAATGAGAGCATCAGGTTGCCAAGCTACAATTCCCATGAGACAATGTGTCAGAGTGGAAAACTGCAGTTTAATGTGTAAAATAAATGACTCAAAATGAAATGGTTTGGGTCATTTCCACAAACTGAAAAAAAATAGATTTAATGAATATCTACATGTTTTGCTTTGGTCAAAAATGTCAAAATGAAACATTTTGCCATTTCCATATCAATTTTTTTTATAATTTCCATTCTGTGGAGATTTTCAACATTTAAACTTTTCATTACAGTTTGGGACAAATATTGATATGCTGGAATTTTTCCCACTGGACAAAAATTCCAAATATCACTCAGCTCTACTTCAAATATTTTTGCTTATGGAGTTGAGCTTGAAAGGTACTGGGTACCTGCAACTCCCACTGTAGACATTGGAGGGCCAATTCATTGATATGGTAAGGTTGCCTTGCATGGCACCACTGATCCCTAATGCCAGCCATTGGAGGTTTACCCCTGCATAGGGAGATCCTTGAGTGTTCTAGGATACAATGGCTATGCCTGCAATTGGAGATAAGTGTGATTCCCAGCTCATGTAGACATACTCACACTACCTCTACCTCTCATTGAGCTAGTGTGCTGAAAATAATAGTGTTGCCATGGTAGCGTGAGCAGTGGTGACTTGCAGCATGGGCTAGTCGCCCCAAGTACATACCCAGGGGGTTCAGGAGGGTTTATACTCCGGGCGGCTAGCCCATGCCACCACTTGTGACTGCAAACTGGGAATCTCATCCCTAACTCCAAGTGTAGAAGTAGACAAAGATGGCTACTATGCTACCTTGCTACTAACCTCTGCTGCTGTGGACACAGTCAAGGATTCTGTGCCTTGGTGATCCCTGGCTGCAGGAATGACTGCTAGGGCTTTCAACAGCTGGTGTAGGGTAAAGCAGCCTTCAAGCTACTCTAACTTAAGCATCTCTCCCCAGCACCCAGATAGACTGAGGATCAGTCAATGCAGAGGTGCATTGAAGATTAGCCTCCAGCCAAGTACTGTTTGGGTGCATATCTGGATCTGGTCCTAGGAGTGGCCAGTGCCTGGCACCTTGGCAACTTGACTTTCACTTACATCCATGCACAACTTCAGTAGGGTTTCATAAGCATATATGAGGGCAGCATTTTGTTCTGTTATTAAATAGATTTCACAAAGTACACAGGGTATGCAATATGTCTGAGTTAGCATTTAACTCTTGGAACTGTGTGACTTTTATTAACCCAATTTCTTAACTTAAGCTTTGCATGAATAATATTAGTTTCTATTTTTGTACTAGTCTTACTAGTTGAATTTTAAATCTTTGTCACAAATTATACAGCCAAGTAATAAACTGGAGTTATTTAATTTTTTAAAAAATTCTGCAAGTGTAAAGTCAGAGGTCTAGACCTTATAGAGGTTTTAGAATCTGAGAGTAAATCCTATTGAATTAGAGTCAGTAACTCTAACTTCCTTACACTACTGCCTCCACATCAGTATTTTGAGCACAGTGATGATTTTCCAATCTGTCTAAGCTGTCATCTAAGACATGGGGAATCTCAGAAATGATACATTTTCATAGATTTTGACATTACTGCATATTGTTCATATAAAATAACCTAGGAGGAGATTTTTTGAAAATATTAAATATCCAAAGGGGTCAATAGAGACATATCTCACATGTAATTTATTCACTAATAAGTTTCATGGATTTTATGAGTCTATTCTCCTTCCTAGTTAATAGAAAATCTGTACTTACCATGGCAACCACAGTATCAGATGGTGGTACAGTAGAACTCATGAAATATACCATAGATTTATTCAGTCTTCATGATCAGCCCTGGCCATAAATGACTCAGTAACTTGTCATTAAAATTTCTCCTCTAGCAACTCCAGTAGTTGTTTGATCCTTCCTGCTTTGTCAAGCTCTTCTTCCACACATATTTGCCCTGTTTCAGTTTTTGGTCCGTATGCAATATTTGCTCAGTCTCCCACCTGTTGGGTTTATAAATCCTGAGTGATATGGCTTGCAGAATGAATGATCTAATGGCATTAGTCAGCTTCTCACACCCACTGCTAATAGTAGTAATGTTAATTTTAAATGAATGTTGAGGACCAGCTGAAAGATGAAAAAAGAAGTAAAGACTTGAAGTTTAATAGCAGGCTAAATTTTTTATAGTCTCTGGATGCCTGTTAGTTTAGAAAGAGAAAAGCCAGAGACTGAGAGAAAGAGTGAAAGTCTTTGATGCCGAAAATCTCAGAGGAATGTCCTATGAATAAATCATTTAACAATATCATTTTGTTCTGGCCATCAGAGGCAGCATGTTATGGGCCTGATTTTCACTGACTTGTACTTTGGGCAGTCATCCACATCTGTGCAAAGTGGGTGTGAAATGCTACCAAATAAAAATAAGTAACATTCTACCCCTACTTTGCAGACATGCAAATGCTGACACAATATATGGGCAGGGGAGAATCAGGCCCTTAGTACTAGCACATATTTTAATTGCATTCTCAGTGAACTAGAAGAAGCACCATGTGCTCAGCTGGAGGTGACATTTTCTGCTTATGCAAAGAAAAGGGTGGAAAGTGAAGTCAGTAGAAAAGAGGAGGGCAATAGCATTCAGGATGATTTGGATGTACTAGGAGCATCCCGATGAATGGTTTATGTAATTCAATATAGGGAAAATGTAAGGTAATGAGGCTGAGGCAAAACACATGAAAATGGAATATACTCTTTATGACTGTAATATGCTGCAAAACATTGAGCAGAAGGATTGGGAAGTTATGGTGGATAACACTCTAAAACCTTCAGCACAGTGTGTAACAACAGTAAAATAAAGCTCTCATCTGCATAACCAGGAGTATTGACTGAAATTCAAAGGAAAGTATTTTGGAGGTTGCATTTGGATACACAGCACATTTCTGGTCATCCACCCACACCCTCCAAAAAAGATGCAGGTTTGTGTTACAAAAATGATCTGAGATTCCAAGGGCCTTTTCATTCAAAATATTAGACTGATCAGGCCTGAATCTCTTCTACGTTACTCTGATTTTACACCAGCATGATGCCACTGATTGCAGTGGAGTTAGACCAGAGTCAAACTGGAATAGAGAAGCATGCCCAATGTTTCTTAACTGTATGTACCACTTTATAATAAGGGCCAAACACAGACCCACTCTGCAGCATCGCTGTTTTGACATCATTGATAGAAGACATGAAAAGGACTTTGTTAAAATATACGAAATCCTAAAAATGATTAAGGATATAAAGCTACATGATTATGGATGAAATTCACCCTAGGCAGGATGCAAGTGCAGACACTAAGTAGGTGATGAATTTCCCCCTTTGTGATCTAGTATCAAATATAAGAACACGGAACATTATCTGCAACAAAAGACAGCTTGGCAATAAAGTAATTGAGATAGAATTTCCTTTAAATGGGTCAAATCACAGTTACTGAAAAGCATACAATCAAACCTCAGTTATCTGAATGAACTCCAGATAGTAAAAACCCCTAGAGGTCTGGCAGAAGTTATGGTCCTGTGGAAATCCCAACTGACTCAGGAACCCCACATCACTGAGCTGTGTAGTACCAGGGACTTCTGTACAACTCATTGGAGGGCAGTAGTAGTACTAGTCCACCTTGGGGAAGTTGGTTGGCTCACTATAATCAGGGGAGACAGAACAGCAGGCTTTGACGTCTGCGTTCAGGATCTGCTGACCTAGATCACGTGCTTCAAACTCAGCTGGTCTGATTCACTCTGGACAATCTTAGAGCATTCTGCTGAAACTGCCAACAAGACTAATGTTCTTTCTTCATGTAGACACATATACACTGAAAGTAGAACTGACTTCCCCATGGACCACTGATCAGCTTTCATAGGGTAACAAATCACTGGTGACTTGATGAATCAGTGACCTAGACATGAATATGAGTTTGTATTTTAAACAAATGATCAAATATTATGAAGGCTCTGATGCAACTTCCGCAAGGGCAGTGAATTAAAAAGCACGACATCTTTTAATCATTAAAAAGAACAAAGTTTCTCCGCTGCAGAAGTTTTTATTTCTGTTTGAATCTTACAGTTTAAGGAATCATTTTCTAAGATTGCTTCTTGTACAGCAAAAAGGACAATGATTAGTCCAGCTGCACTCTAGCCTCATGCTGTGTGAGCCACTCACTCAGTGGGTCAAATTACAAAAGTTGCTATTTAAAAATAATAACACCATTTAACTATCATTTAATAGCTTTAAACTCAGCATAATAGTTCTGAAAACCTTTAGAATTTAGACAACTAATTTGGGTGTCTCTGTTGTTGTTGTGTTTAATCATTTTTTAAGTCCTGTTGGCTGGTTTAGTTTGTTTCTTTTGTTTTCAATTGTTGGAAATTTTTAATTCCTAGTTCAAACAACTTAATTTCACAGTTTGAGATAATTAATTAAATAAAAAAATTAACATTCATCAGGATATTGGGAGTGGAGGGTGAATCCATATATTATACTTGCAAAAAAGTATTTTATTTCTCCTTAGCTGAATAATGTATCTCTAAACTTTCCCACTTCAAAGTGCCATTATAATAAGAAAAGTGGCTGTATAAGTGATTTTGTGGGTTCTTTATTTAATCTACAAGACCATTGCCTGTAGTGGCTGGGTCATATTGCCAGTACGATGGCATGCGAGCCCCAGAGCTTTAAGGAGTCCCACTCTCTGCTTCCCTCAGTAGGAGAAATGGGAAAGTCTAGCTGCTGACAGGCTTCATTTACATAATTTAAAATTTTGCCTCCCAACAGTTCCATTGAGCATTTTGTTTTGCATTATTTGGATTGCGTTTGTGCTCTGTTTTTGGAAATGGTACATGTAAAGGTATTTAGAGAAGTGAGAAGAAATAGTGAAAGCTCTGGCCCACAGTGTTAAAGTATTACGGTCTGGTTGAGCAGGGATTTCAAATTCAACATGAGGATCTGAAGGTCTATCTTGGAAAGAAGCTAGGAGCTCTATCCATTGGGTCCTACTTTGCTTTTGGTTTCTCATCCAGAACTTCTGAATCCTCTATAGGGATGACTGTAGGATTGGACAGGCATGGCATAAGCCAGATTGCTGCTGGTGATGAATTTGTGGGACCAGATCAGACAGGTGATTGTAGGACTGACCTACCAGGACTAGTGGTAGCAGCAGAAGTTGTGCTGGATTGGAGCTAACAGGTGAAACACTGAGTTTGTTTGGATTTTTTTAGTGAGGTTTTAGATGGGCGAGGTTTGTCTTGTGAATAAGAACTCGTAGCCTCAACAAGTCAGGCAATTAATGTGGTGCTGGTCATTCCCTCTAATACACAGTTTGGGTTTTGCTCATCTTTACTTGCCTGTGAACTACAACTATTGTGTTCTGCCAAAGAATATAGAATGTATAGTTTCATATTTCCTGCATGCTGGGAAGTCCAGTGCACCTCAGCCTCTTACTGTAGTCTGTGCCTATCCCACACACTCTACCCAAAACACTAGACAATACGTGCGATGAAAGCTGGCCTGGCCCTTCTCTAACCACAGTATCTTGCCATTGCCCTTTTATTGCCCTGTGTCAGAAATCTCTGAATAACAAGTGCAGCTGGCCTGTAGTAGGCTGCCTGGCTGGCTACATTGCCTGATTGGTTGGAAGTTTCAGCAGACTGCTTCTTAAGCACAGAAGTAACAGCAGTCCAGCGGCAGCTCAAATCAACCTTCTCTCTATGTATATGTAATTATTTTTAAGTAACACAACAGTAAAACAAATAAATTCAATAATAAATCCCTGTTTATGAACATCAAGCTACTTTTCCCATTTGGCAAAGTCCACGTTTCCCCTTCTCAGATACTAAATCCTTCTAACTTGGTTAAAATTCTCTAATTCATATAATTAAAGAATAAAATATCTACCCACCCCATTAGTCCATGTAAGTCTCTCAGTCAGCTGCATCCCTTTGTCAATGCTCTGATGCTACCATTAAACAGCATTTAGCTATGGAAGCAGGGCCGACTCCAGGCCCCAGCGCGCCAAGCGTGTGCTTGGGGTGGCATGCCGTGGAGAGCGCTCTGCCAGTTGCTGGGAGGGCAGCAGGCAGCTCCGGAGGACCTCCCATAGGTGTGCCTGCGGAGGGTCCGCTAGTCCCGCGGCTCCGATGGAGCATCCGCAGGCACGTCTGCGGGAGGTCCACCGGAGCCGCGAGACCGGCGAGCGGCCAAGTGCCCCCCACGGTGTGCCGCAGTGCTTGGGGCGGCGAAATGGCTAGAGCCAGTCCTGTATGGAAGTACAGTATCTTTTCAAACCTTGCAAAAACCAGTAGCAGGCTTAGTGAGGGAAGTAGTCCATATATCTGAGCCTCGGTCATGTGAAACCTTTTCTTGTTAAATCATTGAACATAGATTCCTTTAGTGAGCCCTTCTCCAAAGATCTCTCTGCACGTCAACATGTCTGAGGACACCCATGCCCTTATTCACTGTGCTATAACATGAAAGTTATATATCAGTATAAAATATGTAATGTTCTATATGGCTGTGATGGGGTGTACAAACCCCACACTGGGCAACAAGGGGTTAAAGGGTTATTTTGGGCTCATCCAGCCCTGCCATGCCACACCTGCAGCAAATACTCTATCTGCTGGAGGTATTAAAAGTCAAAGAATTCACTTATTTGAGTGGCAGAGCTGGAGGTTAGCAGACTTGCAGCCCACAGCTCCAGCAGCACAGAGTGAAGTCTAAAGGCTCTGACATAGCTGCCTATAGGGGCTCTCCCCGAGGGAAGGGAGGACCCATTCCAGAAACAATCAGAGAGGGAAGTATTCCACTCTTCCCCCACCTGTAGACCCTGACATTGGTAACCTCCTATTACTTATTTTGGTTAGGATTTCCCCAACAGGGAAAAGTCTTGGACTAAGCTGACTGGGGAGTGGAGGGACAGGAGACAGGAGGAAGAGGCCTAGGGAAGACAGCCTTAAGCAGCCTGGGTTGCCAGACCACTGGTAGCCCAAAGGGCCCTGGGTCAGAGCCCAGTGGAATGGGAGAGCCCAAGTTCCCCTCCCCACAGCCCCCTGTGGCAGTCAAGAGTTGCAGCCATGACCACTAGGCAATGCTCCATTACCAGACCCCAAGGAAGGACCATTACGATGGCTGTTAGCCTCTGTAATAACTTAAATAACATAGAGCTACACTGAAGTCAATGGGTCTAATTCTCATCTCCCTTTCTGTTGTTATACACTGGTGAAATGTCACTGCTTCTAATTTACTCTGATTTCACACTAATGTAACATGTCAGAATTTGGCCTGTGGGTTTGTACATGGTGTAAATCAGCACAGAATTTGGGCCTTATTTTCATTTCTTTTATGCCAATGTAAATCAGATCAAAAGACTCTGTACCACAGTAATTCCATTTATTTTAATGGATTCGTTGCAAAGTTACACCATTGTAACTTAAGTGTCTGTACTAGATTGTAAATGTCTTTGGGCTCTTATTGTATCTTTGTATGCCATATTTGTGTAAACTGTGAAGCAAACTGATGGAGCTTGATACATAACAGTTTCTAAAAGGAGGAATACATGTGCAAGGAATTAATTGTATTATGCAAAATAAAACCAGTCATCTTTGCAATGCAGGATTGTCTGCATTGACAGATAGGTAAAAACTGGTTCAGCTGACACTGTGGACAAAAAGTTCCCGATTTGGAAAATCCCTGAGCTTTGTCTGCTCAAGAGGTGAATTTCTGCCTTAAAACACAATTCATCAAAGAGCTAAAAGAGGGTGAAAGAGTACCAGGTTTTTTTTAAAAAACCTTCCTCTGAATTGTATTCAGCCCCATGTCATTATGCTATCCTGAGTCGATGTAATTTTTTTTTGCTACTCGACTTTCATGTCTCTCTTTATAAAATTATGGATTTCACCCCAACTAAGTGAATGCAAATGTGCTTCTGGAGACACTATTCTGAGTGAAATACTCACAGTTATTCATAATATCCATTGCTGTGCACAACTAAAAGTAATGCTACAAACAATTCAGATCTACAGATGCTGCTGCCAGATCCTGAGGCTGAAGTTGAGTGAAGAACTGAAGCCATTTCTGAGGCCTCTCTGAAATCACCTCCTCTTCCTCCAAACCACAAGCACATGCAATCTCCAAAATGGCAACAATTGGCTAGTCCTTTATTATTGTGTTCTATTATTCTGATTGATGCACAACATTTTTAGTTCCCTTACATATACTCCATTCCCTTCTAGCCTCTGAGTTCAGTGGCTTGGAATTAGATAATTCAAGATTCAGGAATATTTGCTAAATGGACATCAACTCTTCTTTCACTTCAGTAATCAATTTCACTCCAGGATACTGGATCACTGGCTTGATTAAACTAATGATGATTTTTTTTCTTTTCCCCTTTGCACTTAACTGTCGAATAAGGGCACGTGGTGGCTGCTAAATTATTTATCTTTGGGGGGGGGGAGGCGTGGGAAGGTGGGGAATAGCAATCAGTGCCTGTACTCCATACAGATTATGCCAGGCCTCTGCAGCATATTTGATTGCTTGACTGCTGCTGGCTGATGTTTTTTAAGTCTGATTCTGCAAAACCCATGTAAGACTCACTATCCTTGCAACAATTGATAAGGAATAATAGATAAACTTTAGGAAGGAGTGAGTGAGTGAGCAAGCCAGCATAAGTCTTTCCTTATGACGGTAAAACAGAGAAGTCCAAAATAGGAATAACAACAGTGCTAGTAAGGACTTGAGTGAGATTCTGTCCTTCAAATAAAGCTGTATCAAACCCTTAATATGTAGCTCTGGTCAGAAAATGGGTTTATTCGTCCATGGAAAATTTTGTTGTTTATTCAAAAAAATCTAAAACTGTGAACACTTTTGGCTGAAAACTGAAAATTTCCATTCTAAAATGCCACCATAGCGTCTCATGAAAATTGCGGTTATGCTTCTAGGGGAGTTGTGGTTATGCTTCTAGTGTTCTTTATTGGGTGGTCTTCCTGATCTTCCTACATTTCCCATGATGCACCACAGTATCTCCTCTAGCCAATCCACTGTGGTGCATCGTAGGGGGCAGGGGCGGGGCCCCTGGACATGGTGCATCTTGGGAGATGCAGTCCAGCTGGACCCAGACCATAGAAGAAAATGGGGGCCTGAGGCACCCAAGCTGAAACTCCCATGAGACACCACAGCAGCATTTCCAAATCAAAATGTTTTGGTTTGAGGGGTCAGTTTTTCAAGAAGTCAAAATTTTCTGTGGAAAGTATACACTTTACATGACAAATCTTGTTTGTTGAAAACCCATTTTTCCATTGGAAATAGTTTAGATAGAACATTTTTGAGCAATCCTAGCTGAAAGGTTATTTGAATCAGTGCTATATTGGTTTATGTTCATAAATAATAATGGTAATTGTATTAGTAATTTAAGAGAAGGAAAGTATTTGAGTCACTCAAGAGAGCCCGATTCAGTTCTAAGTTCTGCCATAAACTTTTATACTTGCATTTCCATTTACCAAAGTAATGAATGGTTATTTTCCATTAAATAGCTGATAATTTATTGCATTAGTTCAGCATAATACTGCTAATAGGAACCTGTTTACAGGTGCAAGAAAGATAGTTCAAATTTAAAATGCATGCCTACAGCAATTAGATCTAGCAGTCTTTCAGACAGCATATGACAGTTTCTCAGACACAGACAGAGCATAATTTTCTAAGTTATAAAATAGAAACTAAAAAGTGTGTCACTTTTTCAATATTTATTTGGAAAAACAAGAGTGTAGTAAACTAGGATTAGGCTTGTGGATTACATGAGGATTCACCTACTAGTGAACAGAAGTGATAGATATTTTTTTAACAAAATATTTTTCACTGGAAAATGTTGATTTGTCAAAACTATAACTATTTCTCAGAAAAGGACAGTTCTGATGAATCTCCTAATTAGAAAATCTTTTGAAAGTGATTAAATGTCACATTTTGATATTTTCGAAATGAAAAGGTTTTGGTCAAAAAGATACTTGATTCAAAATTGTAGTTAATTTATACTAAAGAAAAGGTGGTGGGTTTTTCTGTTTTGTTTTGGGGGTTTTGTTGTTGTTTTTTTTTTAGCTCAAAATTGAAACAAATCATTTCAAAATTACCTGATCCATATGCTATTTTTTTTTGGCTCATCAGTTTTCCAAAACAATTGAGATTTCATATATTCATTCCTATTCAGGATGGGAAAAAAAGTCACAATCTCAAAAACTCTAACTGGATGGGGAAATTGTTTGACCCAGCTCTACTGATGGAACATCAAGAGGACTTAGATGTAAGTTTGAATCAATATAATCATATTTTGGGTGTGGTGTGTTATATCTGCCAAAAAACAAAAGAAATTGAAATGATGTTTCAGTAATTAAGTAATAGTTAAAATATTTAATTTTGTTACTTTTGGTGGAACTGTCACAGTCAGTCCCATAACATCTGATTGGTATAAAGCTTCATTGGCCAACTGAAATGGTATAAACCAATTGTACTATATAGTATCTACTCTCATGTTCTCACATACTAGTTTTAATTAGATATGTTTTCTCTGGATGTAAGGTATCACTGGATTCCAACACCATTAAAATGAATTAAAGACATTTTTTAATTAGAATATCTCATTCTGTTTGAAATGTCTATGTTATGGTCTTAATTTTCTTGTGGTGTAACCCCATGGTGTGTGTGTTACATTGTGGAAATCTGCTTATATGAGTCTGTTACAGTCCCAACTAATAGAGACTTTGTTCTTCATATCAAACTGTAGCAGGTCATACTTTTATCTCTGGAGGGCCACAGTTCAATCTCCAATGTGTTGGCTAGATGGCACCCATCAAAGTGACATCCGAAGTTGAAAATGTAGAGGCTAGAATGAAGAGTGTTCCTATATCTTTTTTTAAAATACAGGACCAAAATATAGCTGGTGTAAATTGATGTGTCTCCAATGAATTCAATGAATCAATATCAATTGACACCACAAAAAGAACTGACCAAAAGGCTGTATATCCTGTGTAGATTTTCAAGACGTCAGATAACTTGGCTCAATCAGTTTACGAATCAAGGATAAATCAGCACAAACAGAGTTCATATATGATCAGTCTCTGGGAAACAATCTTGCAGCAGTTCAGTCTGTCCTTAAGTGTGATCTAAAATGTGATCTTAATTTGATTTATATTCATAGTCCATATGTTTAGGACAAGTAGAAGATGAATACACCTTACCCTCCTTGTTATCTAGCCTAAATACAAAGCATCTGGAAATATATATGAAATTGGCTAACACATTGGAAAAAATAAAAATCACTGTAAGCAATAGATGCCTGTATGGACGAGTTGGAAGTAGCAGATGCTGTCCCCCCTGCTGTAACCTTCATGTGGTGTTCTTGGCCACACTTGGCCTGAACTAAAACGTCTTTTCACAAAGTTTCTTTTCTCCTTCCTGTGCTGCAAGGACTCCCTATTAGAATTGGTTGGAAAATGGCGAGTTCCATGGAAAATTTTGATTTTTTTCAGTGGAAATGCAAATCATTTTTTTTTTTACCCAAATCCAAAATATTTTGATTTAGAATTGCTGACGCATTCCCTTGTGGGAGTTGTAGTTTGGGTGCTTCTTGCTCCCATCACCCTGTGTATGATGAGCTCTCTGATCAGAATACATATCTTATAATGTGCCATGATGTCCACCTTTCAGAGGAGAGGCAGTGTGTTGTGGATCTCCCTTGCCAAGGTCTTTCATGGGGGATATAATCCAGCCTGGGAGCCTGATCCATAAATAAGAGTGGAGACATGAGGCAATTAACCAAGGGCCATGGTGGAGTCTCCATCGCTGACAACTTTTAAATCAAGATTTGATATTTTTTTCTGAAAGACATTCGCTAGGAATTGTTTTGGGGAAGTTCTATGGCATGAATTGTACAGGAGGTCAGACTAGATGATCACATAGATTTCAAGGCCAGAAGGGAACCAATGAACTACAACTCCCATGAGGCACCATGCAAGCACATCCAAATCAAGATATTTTTGATGTTTGGACTGAATCTTTCAGCTTTTGGCAATATGTTTTTTTAATGAAAAAACAAAAATGGAAAGCAGACACTTTTTTATGTTTGTTTGTCGCAAATAGATTAGTAGAAAACACAATTTTCCATCACAAAAGTTTCAATAGAAAAATTTCATCTAGCCCTTCTCCCTGTATAATTGCCCAACAGGGTATGCTGCAGCTTGAGGTGTCATTTAGACATACACATGATAATTTTGATTGAGTTATAAAAATGCAGTGTAGCTGTGGCGATACGGGCAGTAGTATGAGCTAGCCACCCAATACAATCCAGCTTGTGACCCTAGGTAAATATTCCTAGGAAATTACACCTCCAGCTCTGGTGTAGACATACCCACAGATGTTTCTCTAACCCTCTGTAACCCAGAAGTTGATTGAGTACTGTGGGAAGGCCTTGTTCTCTGTATAGGGGTATTTTACCTACTGCATCAAGTACCAAATAATTAAAATCTTATGTCTCATGAACCTGGGAAAGCAACAAAACCAAATAATAGGACAGAGATTATCCAGTGAGTAAGTCCATGTACACATCATACAGCTCTGACACATCAGTGCAGTGTTAACTTAGATTTAATTAACACATACAAATGCTTGCATCTGTCTCAGGAAACCTTGGAGAATATCACTGGTGTTCTAAAAATAGATACAGGTTCAGAACACTATTATTCTGAAGAATTTAATTAATCTAACCTGTGAAGTACCGAAAAATGTCATTTTAAAATAAGTATAAAAATGAAAGGTTCTCTTTCCAAATGTAATTATAGATATTTATGGGTGTAGCAAAGGGTTGTGAAGATAACACCTGTAATATCACTATATGAGTATATTCAGCACATGGTAGTTATCAAACTTAAAATGAATTAACTTGATAAATACTTACTGAAATGGAAATGCACCTCACAAATTTTGCTAGGAGATCTGAACGTTCTTATTACACATCCTTAATAAATACATAAATAAGTAAATAAAGGTGCCCTCACAGTTTAGCTTAGAGCCTGTTTCTGCAAATACTGGGGCAAATCCTCATACTTACCAAAGCACTGCTCAGCACAGCTGAGATGGGTGGTTCGAAGGTAGCCTTAAGCCATTTTTACACTCCACTGCATCCCAGATCCCAGGACCAATTTGTGCCAATTCTTGCCCCTGCTGTAAAGCAGAGGATCCTCAGGGATACTACATATTGCACCAGGTGCCCTCAAGGACCATTCCACCAACCAGAGATTTCCAGGGAATAAGGATGACTCAGACACATCCCCATGGTGGGGGGTAGAAGCTGGAAGTGGAACAGGAACCACATCAGCCACCTTAGGCCTGCAGAAAGGATCCCTTAGCCACATCAGCCACCTTAGACCAGCAGAAGGGATCCCTTAGGCAGAGAGAAACCTGCTCTAACCACTTGAAACCTATTAAAAGTTGTTTTGCTCTCCCAATGTGATGCAAAACAGCCTTAATGGCTGATCAGCCTTCTGCATGTCTTCCGTGTGTTCCCTCCCAGCAGTAAGCATTACACCTTGTGTAGGATCCATTCCCGAGAGAAGTTACTAGTCGTTTTCCAAAAAAACCTTTTGTAAGTCATTCAATGCTCATGAAAAAAACAGTAGAGGAAGGTCAAATGGGATGTATAAGCAGGGGACTGTTGAGTGGGAGTAGGAAGTGGGTTTTCCCACTGTATATGCATTAATGAGACCATTCCTGGTACAAACTGGCAAGGTTCAGGAAGAGCTACAGAATGGTTCAAGGTCTGGAAAAGCTACCTGACAGTGAGAGACTAACGAAGCTCAATCTATTTAGTTTGAGGTGACTTGGTAACAGTCCAGAAGTATCTGCCTGGGGGAGAAGCTTTCTGATGAGTGAAGACTCTTTAATGTAGCAAATGAAGGCATAATAAGATCCAGTGGATGAAAGATGAAGTTTGACAAATTCAGACTAAAAATGAGGCACACATTTTTAGTGAGGGTAGTTAACCACTGGAACATCTTACTTAGACATGTGGGAGAGTGTCTGTCGTGTGAAGTCTTTAAATAAAGATTGGATGCTTTTCTAAAAGTGAGGCTTTATCTCAGCCAGAAGTTGTGGGAATGATGCAAGAACCACTTGGTGAAATTCTGTGGTCTGTGTTATATGGGAAGTCAGACTAGGGGATTGTAATGGCCCCTTCTGGTTTTTAAATCCATTAAATCCTTTATGAACACAACAGGTATAGCATGTGTCGCACCAGTGCAATGTACCCTAAGCTCTCCTGAGAATGCCAGTATGGGTTCCACTGAGTACTTGTTTCAATGATAGTATTTGTGATGTAGGCAGTTATCCACTAAGCCCAAGTCCTTTAACAAAGGTCACCACTACTCAGACATAATGGTGATCAGGTGGTGCTACCATCTTGTTTTATTGATGTAACCTGTGACCGATAACAGAGACATGAAACACTGCAGGGGAGGGTGGGAGAGGGAAGAAATAGAAAATGAGCAGAAACAGATGCACCAGGCCACATTTTGTTCTCTCTGTAAATCCAGATGCCATTGACTTGAGGGGGGGAAGTTATTTGGATTTATGCCAGTATTACAGAAACAGAATTTACAGAGAACAGGGCCTGTACCTGTCTTTGAATTAAAAGCACTCATGTTTTCCTAGATGGCCACGATCATTATGGGACTTACCAGCCAACGCTATTTCCATAACCTGCAAGTGGAGGGTAAAATAAAAAAGAATCCTTTTAAAAGGTTTTGAAATTCCCCAGGGCCTTCTGGCTTGCTGCTGATTTGATTTATTAAAAATTTTATGCACCATTTAAGTGGAATGTTCACATTTCTTACTTGTAAAACTGCACAGTACAGCTCTGGAGCAAGTTTGAGGTCAAGCAGCTGTGAGAGAGATTTGGACTCATGAACCAGCCTTCCAAGTTGCCAGCTTTAGCTGTGTAGCACTCTCTTTTGCCCAGTGGGTTTGACATCAATGGTGTGTGAGAAAACAATGTCGCTCCAGTTTTCAAATGTCTCCAAATGTGCAGCAGTAGCCAACGGAGGGGCTGATAACTACAAGTTAGTATGTGAGATCATTAAAGTCATGATTTCATTCTGAAAGTAACTTGTTTGTATTGGCGAGCATGCAGTGGCACTGGAACATTTTTAGTAGCGGGGCTGCTGACACTGGGAGCAGGGCTGTGTCTCCAGGAAGGGGGGACCCGAACAGGAGTAAGGGAGCTGAGACTGTGGCCACAGCTAGGACCCCTGGCAGGGGCCAGCAGCTGGACCCCACATGAGGGGCCAGGAGAAGAGCCCCATTTGTGGAGCCTGGTGTGGGGCCCTGGGAGTGGGGGGCCATGAGCGGAGGCCTGGGACCAGGAGGTGGGGCTGGGTGCATTGCCCCGAGCATGGGACCAGCAGTCAGGGCCCCAAGAGCAAAGCCATGGGCATGGGCCCCAGGCACAGGGCCAGTGGCTGGGGAGTGGGACCGGTGGCCAGGACCCGAGCCCCAGGTGCTGGGTTGGGGAGCAGAGTGCAGGGCACGGGGCTGGTGCCCGGGGAGCGGGGCTAGTGGCTGGTACCTGAGCCAGGGAGTGGAGCCCCAGGCGTGGAGTCAGTGGCTCTGCATAAAACCTGGGGGTGCTTCAATAGCCCCTGCACCCCTACTTCCCACACCTGTGTGCCCCTGTGACACAAATAATGGGTATTAGCACAACTAAAGTGTCGCGTTTCACCGTGATGCAGACATGCAAATCCCAGGTGTGCCTCTTTTACCCGCGGGAAACAAGAGGTCGCACTGAATGCACTAAAACTGGACCAGAGCATCAGCAAGTGTGTGGTGGGGAGAGAATGGCAATTTGCACTAAGTACCATAAGAGCACTTCAAAGTGCCGCTTTTCCCAAAAGCATCCAAGAGGCTTAGAGGAAAGGTGGGGAGGGGAGTTGCATGAGAATGGGCACTGAGAGGGTCATCTGTTTACAGCACAAATCCAGCAATCATAAAAAATTGATTTTCATCAGTCTGACTTTATCATATGCAAACTCCAAAAATTGAAGTACTTAATCATTTTCTCTGTTGACTATGCTCAGGCTACCAGAGAAAATAGAGCATGCCAGGTGGATTTTCCCCTACATTTACTTTTCAAATGCATTCTCGTGTGCAAATCATAGAGGAGGGATTGGCACCACTGTCTTAGAATGGTGCTAAAACTAGCTGGGGAAGGTACAAAGCATTATATGAAGATGAAACACAAGAGTGAGACACTGGTGGTCATAAGAGTCCTTTTTATAATGATCTTGATGGAATGTAATTCAGGTAATAACAAGAGCCGTGCAAACCTTTCATTAAGAAAATAAAGGCATGTGGCACTCAGCTCATCTGGGGTTCCCAATGTTTGGTTCATTTTAAAACCCTTTAATGTTTAAAGGAAACATTTTTCTGTATCCTGATTAAAGATGGAGTTTCCCAATAACTTGAGGAGTGAGTCCATCAGTTCTGCTTACCAAAACCTATGAAAACCCACATTGACAATGTTCTCACAGCTCCTGTAATTGCATTCTGCCTTTCTAAATTGCATCTCCATTTTTCATTGAGTATGATATCGTCTTTGTTTCCTGCCCTACCATGCTTTGTAATTGCCGTTTTACACCCCAGAAGTGACTTTATGTAAGTCCCTATTATTATTTATTAAAACCACAGCTGAATAATTTAGTTCAACCGGATCTGCAAGAGCAAATGTCAACCATTATACAGCACATTTTGCTGCTCAATTTTTCAGCTATGGCTGTACTACAAACCTTGGGGCTGTAATATGGTGTTTCTGATAAATATTCCTGGAAGCAAGTCATAAAAGATTGCTGTGTAGTTCCTTGCATCACATGTTACTACCAAGTTAATAAAAACAGATGTCATTCTGACAATGAGCTGGCTAAACATGAGATACTGTAGCTCATTATCCCATGGAAGTCTTCTGTCATATTTGATGACATTTTGTACATACCTCGAAGGTGTCTGGATAATGATCTGTGGCACGGCGATGGTGGTGTGCTTTACAAGGGACACTCAAGGACCCAAGTAAACCACCAAGATGAACTTGCTTTGATGTGTTGTCAGAGTAAATGAAACTAAGACCACGTCTGGGGTAAAGAAAAATGTGCAATTATCCTAGGGGATTTTACTCAACATTGTTGGGAAGACATGTAATTACATTTTTTGCTATGCCTGGCTATACTTCTGGAATACTTCAATTTAGGTTTGATTATATGATGATTACTAAAATTTCAAATGTCATTTCTTATTTTCTTGCATTTTTTGCAGGCACATTTGCCAAGACTGTCAAAAGAACCTCTGTTTTCCCCCAGTGAGGGAAGGGCACCCACACGTACAAACAAGCAATGCCTTTGGCAGGTGTCATGGAAAGCAGGGGTCAAAATGTTGTCAGAAAGGATTATAATCATTATGATTCAAAATCACATATACAGTATTGTACTGTCAACTGGCAGAGCCAGAGTCTCTGGGACACCAAGAAAGCTTTGATCAGGGCAGTGTAGGTTTCCCCATCTGATGAAGTGGGTTTTAGCCCATGAAAGCTTATGCCCAAATACATTTATTAGTCTCTAAGGTTCCACAAGGACTCCTCGTTGTTTTTGCTGAGACTGACTAACACGGTTACCACTCTGAAATCACGACATATGGTGATCCCTGGGCAGTACAGAGCTGCCTGTGGCCTCTCTACTGCATGTGTACACCCTGCCCCCCAACATAGCGTCATATTCAAGGGAAAGGGGAGGGTGTTCAGGGACCCCTGCTCCTGGGTGATCCTTGGCTATAGGATTAGTCCTGGGGGCCATTGGTGGTGTTTACAGCTGCTTTCGTGGTGTTCTAGCCCAGGGGTGGGCAAACGTTTTGGCCCAAGGGCCATATCTGGGAATAGAAATTGTATGGTGGGCCATGAATGCTCACAAAATTAGGGTTGGGGTGTGGGGAGGGGGCTGAGGGCTCTAGTTGGGGGTAGGGGCTCTGGGGTGGGGTCAGAAATGAGGAGTTCAGGGTGCGAGATGGGTCTCTGGGTTGGGGCAGGGGGCTGGGGCACGGGGAGAGGCTCAGGGGTGTAGGCCCCAGGTGGCGCTTACCTGAAACGGCTCCCAGAAACAGCAGCATGTCCGTTCTTCGGCCCCTGTGCGGCCAGACGGTGCTGCATGTTGCCCTGTCCGCAGGCACCACTGTTGTAGCTCTCATTGGAGCACCGGAGGGGGCCACTGGAGTGGGGCCATTGGAGCATGTAGGAGCGGGAGGGCGGCCATGCGGCTGCTTCTGGGAGCCATGTGGAGCGACTCCCAACCCTGATCCCCGGCTGGAGTACCGGAGCGGGGCAAGCCCCAGACCCCATTCCCCAGCAGGAGCTCAGGGACTGGCTTAAAATGTCTGGCGGGCCAGATCAGGCCTGCGGGCCGTAGTTTGCCCATCCCTGTTCTAACCTGTGCCAGGAGACTATACCAGTGCTAAGATAGCTTAATATTGGAAGCCTGCAGAGATATCTTAAACCCACTTTTGTCCTGTGTCAAGCTCAGTTTGATTAGATCAAAGGATCAAATCCATAGGATGAGACACATTCCACACAAAGACAGTCAAGACAAAAGGAAACAAGATATGGAGCAAGTGTTCAGGCAAGGAAAGATGTATGGGCTACTGGACAGAAGATGGTGGGAAAGGATTCAGTGAGTGTTCAGGAAAGATTTGAAGAGAAGGCAGTTGGCAGACAAGGAAAGACTCTTCCAAACGTAGGGGCAGAATGAATAAAGAAGCGAGAGGTCAGAAGAGAGGAATGATATTAGTGTAAGGAATAAATAGTGGGAAATGAAAGCAAAGATGTAAATGGAACCAAGATCACGTAAGGCCTTGAAACTGAGGACAAGGGCTTGAATTTGATGCATTAAGATGTAAGGTGATTACTGGCCATTTAGATGGGCTAAATAGGGAGAGGCAGGAAGGCTGGAGGGGGTGTGTTTCTGAACTCATTTATTTTTGAATTACTGTGCATGGCCAGTGAGGCGGCGAAAGACACATCGTTACCACCAGAGGAGAAACCAGTACACAAGATGAAATGTAAATCAGCAATATGGCTGGTCCCATCTTTATAAAGCCGAGCACTCAATAGAACAGTGAGTGTGTGGTTCCTCCTACAGCTCATTATTTTGGCAAAATGACTGAACACATTTGCAAAACCGGGTAAGACTGTGACCACTCCAGCTGGGCTGTGCAAGGTGGGGAGAGCACAGGAGTCAGGCACAATGTGGTCCTGGCAGTCTCCTGAGTGTAAGGACTATAAGCAATGTGCAAAGTCCATTAAAGTGAATGGAAATCTTTCAGGCCTCAAATAAGTTGCGTGCCAGGCAGCTCTAGTCTGTTCAATCAGCAAAGAGTCAGAGAAGAGGCTAAGACCAGAAGGAAGTGGACGCTGCATCCATGGCATGGCAGCTGAAATCTCCCTGCACCCACCTGTGCTCCTTTAAGTTCAGTCTGAGGCGCAATGCCACCCAGGGCTCTCATACAACATCCAAAGTGTGGCCCTAAAAGGCACAACACCCCTGTCTGCCACCTTAGTATTGCAATGTTCCAAAATAAGCTGGACTTTTCCTCCCCCACCTCCACTGTAATGTGACTTATTCAAATTGGCTTCTGAGGAAAGATGAAGAGAGTTAAATATGGAGCAGCTGGCTAAGCAAAAGTTAAGTGGGGGCTTGATACATCTGAATGCTTGAATGGCTGGAGAGGAATTACTGTATTTAGCGTGGAAAAAGAACCTATAACTTATAGCAAAGGGATGAATTTTAAAAAGGGACATTTACCCAGTATAGCAGGATAAACTTTCTGACTTTAAGATCTATTAGACCTGGGGCATGTATCTCAGCAGGCCTCCAAAGCTTTAAGATGTGCATCTTAGATTGGTTCTTTATGTTAAGCTTCCTTTCTCCCGTGAGAAGGATGAAGTAAGATTGGATATATTTGCTGTTGTCTGTGTGTGTTTAACACCATGCCCACCATCATGGTATCTGAGTGCCTCATATTCTGTAACAGCCCAAATCATCTTCCTAGCAGCCAGCCTGGGTGTAGGACAGGTCAAGGGGAGAGGAGGAGTCCACTGCAGGTCAAAGAACAGGAGTGCCTCAGCTCAGATATGGAGGTGTTGCCTCTGAGAGTGAGATAACAGTTCATCTTCCATGACCTGTTTGTCTTATCCACTGAGGCTGCTAATAAGGGCACTAGTCAAGTCACAGAATATTAGGGTTGGAAGGGACCTCAAGAGATCATCTAGTCCAACCCACTGCTCAAAGCAGGACCCATCCCCAAATGGCCCCCTCAAGGATTGAACTCACAGCCCTAGATTTAGCAGGCTAATGCTCAAACCACTGAGCTATTTTTTTCAGCACCAAGTACTTGAGCATGATGGACTATTAATACTATCAAACTCATTTAAGAGAGGATACAGGGGTGTGATCAGGGGATGGGGAATGGGGGGGTTGGATAAGCATGGGTGTCCTGGGGGGCCTGTCAGGGGGTGAGGGTGTGGATATGGGTTGGGGAGAGCAGTCAGGGGACTGGGAGCAGGGGGGTTGGATAGGGAGTGGGTTCCTGGGGGATGGTTAGGGGTAGGGGGTTCTGGGAGGGGGCGGTTAGGGAACAAGGAGCAGGAGAGGGTTGGATATATGTGGGAGTCTGGGGGGCCTGTCAGGGGGTGGGGGTCTGGATATGGGTTGGGGAGCAGTCAGGGGACTGGGAGTAGGGGTGTTGGATAGGGGTTGGGGTCCTGGGGGGGCAGTTAGGGGTGGGGAGTCCTGGGAGGGGGCAGTCAGGGGACAAGGAGCAGGTGGGGTTGGATGTCAGGGGTTCTAAGGAGAGCAGTCAGGGGGCAGGGAGTGGGAGGGGGTGGAGAGGGGGCAGATAGGAGGCGGGGGCCAGGCTGTTTGGGCAGGCACAGCCTTCACTACCCAGTCCTCCATTCAGCTTTGCAACCTCGATGAGGCCCTCAGGCCAAAAAGTTTGCCCACCCCTGATCTAGCAGCACCTCAGAACAGCGATATAACATAAGCCTTACAAAGTGCTGCTTCCTTCTGTGCTCATTATGTTGTACCTTCTGTGTCCAAATGCAGAAACTGAAACAGCCACTTAACATGTAAAAAAGTTTGTTTTTGTTTTTTTTTAGAGGCCAAAGGACTGCAGTTCTCTATGTAAAGATGCAAAGTGCCTCATTTGCCATCAAAGTTAATGAGGATGTCAGTGAGGTTCAACTCCCAGAGGACACTGTGGAGTCTGCCGAAAAAAAAGAAGAAACTATGAATAATAATGAGCATCTCTTCGTGAGGCAAAGCAAAGAAGATGGTATAAGACACATAGTTCAGCTACATGCAGAATAATGACATTGAGAGCAGTGCCTCTTGTGTACTATGCAACTGAATGAAGGTGCACAATGTGTGGGCTGAGAAAGCTTTGAAGCAGTCACTAAGGATGAATTGTGCTTTTAGGTGCAGATCAGGCTGGGGCGGTGCCAGACTACTCCTGGGGTGGGGTTCCCAAATGCTTTGTGGACGACTTCGGCGTACAATGAGAGCTCATCTGCTACAGCATCCCTTTAGCTAGAACACACTCCACTTCTAGTTAGCTTCCTTCTAGTGCTCCCTAGATTCCTTCTGCTCCTCCCTGCCTGCTTTGGTTCATCATGGAAGTGCAAGTGTAATGTCAACAGACCCTGGCCATCAGTGGGCAGAATCAAACGGGGGATCTCGGGCTAAAAGCCAAATGCCTATTAGTTAAGGCTGTAGAGCAGACTCATTTAATTCTCTCTCTCAGCGGTTTTGGTGCCACTAAATGGGACAGAGCACCACACCCAGGAGGTGTGTGGGTTACACAAGTAAAGCAGTCATTGTTGTTCCATGAGTGCAGGGACTGCACAGATCTGGGCAACAGCGGGGGGGACAGACATTCTAACATGCATGGAATGGTATCCATAGGCCACTGAAGAAGTGTAGAATTGCACAGTTTAATAACACTTGGCCTGTTCCATCTCATGACCCACCCTTGGAGTGGCTCAGAATACCCCCTGCATAGCATTCCTACAAGGTGTGAGGAGGGTTGCAGAACTTTCTACAGTAGGCCTGTTCCCCAGAGGATCGGCACCACAGTGATTCTCCAATCATCGCTCTCTGGAAGGTATGGGCTCAAAGCCAGTAGCTAATTGTTCTAATCTGTCAAAAAACAATGGGTGGCAGTACAATGTAACTGGCCACCAATGTCTTGTTATCTTTTCCTGTAAAGTATTTTAGTATAAATGGGCACGTGGATAAACAGATAACTGGTTGTAGAACTAACATGTCAATCAATCAATCAATCAGACGTGGTTAAGTAAACAGAAAGTACCAATCATCTCATGAGAAATTCTATTGTCACCATAGACTAATTCCACTCCTTACTGGGACAAATTTCTTGCACTGGGCCCAAGATTCCCAGCCTTATTTTACTAATGCAAGAGGGTTGTATGAGATTCAGAGAGCATCAAAATTGTTGGATGATTATCCACTCTGAACTAGTTAATCCACCTCTGCTTCAAGCATAGTAATGAGCAGTTCAATTTACTGGATTGCCTGCTTCACGATGCAAATGCAATGCAAAACCCTTACATTAATAGTGTCGCCCCTGTGCCACTCATGAGACAACGCTATTATCGTTATTAACGTATGCTGCGCTATGCATATTAGTATTCAGGAGTGAAGTGCATGTGTATAAGAGACCAAATATTTTCAACAGCTAGCCCACCAGTCTGGAACTAATCCTCTTAGATGCCAGTATGACTGTACATCTCAGCACTTTCAGATCACAGTGCAAAAAATAGTTTCTTGGATCTAGCTTTACCCTAGGCCCTACACATTTAGGACTCAACTCTGCAAGCAATTATGGGTGTGATTAATGAGACTATTCATGTGGATAAAGTTAAGCATGTGCCTGGGGGTGTGTCTATATTACAGTCAGTGCATAGGAAGCTGGGCTGTAACTATCTCACTAGCCTGCCATGCATTAATTGCCCATGCAGATCTTGCTGGCGTGTACTGAAAGTTCCCTAATGTGCTTGGATCTATCCCGCACACCAGGCTAGTGAGAAGTAGATTTACACCCCAGCTTGCCGGACACTATTTGTGTAGATAAGCAGAGGTGATGGGTGGCCATGGTTCAGCCCCTTCATACCTCAGGGGCATAGGCATGACTTGGCTGGATCAGACAGGGCCCATTCAAATCTGAGCAGCAGGCACAGTGTTTAAAATGGATGGAGGTTATGTGTGTGTGTTGGGGGAGAGGAGGAGGTGGCTTGCAGCCCCAGGAGAGGAATTGATGTAAGCACGTCACTAAGGGGCTTAGTCTTTTGTAAACCTGCTGCTGCCTCATACTGCACCACTTCCCCATCAGTACTGCCTGCAATTCCACCCCACAATACACAGCTCCAGTTAGTGAGTGACAGAGAGCTGGTTGGGCCAAAGAGTGGTGTTGTGACCCAGTTCACAGGCTCCTACTCTCAATCCCAGTCTCTGGGCTGTTCACCATTGGCACAGGCTCCGGCTTCATCCCATTCCACCCAGCTGTGCTTACTTCCTCTCCACTGGCAGAGAGATGCTCTGCCTCTGCCCACTGCTGGGGAAGGGGCTGGCCAAAACCTGATTGGCTGATGGGTTGGAAGCTGAGACCCAATGGGGAGGCACTAACAGGAGCTGGACAGTATGGGAGTGAGTCGGATCCAATACTGATGAGGAAGCAGAGCTGACCAGAGTGGTATGAGGCTGCAGTAGCTTGACTAAAAAACTGAGCTTCTCCGAGACCCGGCTCAATCTTAAACAAACAAACATTCTGGGGCTGTGACCCCCTGCGACCTCTCTCACTTTAAGCACTGTGCCTGATGCTCAGATTTGGGTAGATCTGCATGGTTATTGGGTAGGCCACAGCCCACCTCTGGCTACGACCCTGCTCAAACCAGCCCGTCCCCAAGAATACTACCATCAGCTGCATCTGTAGGCAAGCCATAAGTGTTTTCTGGTGCTTAAAACAAAAGAAGAAAATCAAAACAAAACACACATACAAGGAAAGAAAAATAAATGCAAAATAAACAAATCCCATTCCCTGATGAATGGCTGGCAGAGTGAGAATAGGGCTTTGCACCCCTTTACACTCGCTTTTTGTAGGTGAAGACGACTGCACAAGGTGCAAGGCAATGGAAAATCAAGCCCATGATCTTTAATTTGACTGTCCCTTTGAAATACTCATTCTCCTTCTTTGCACATATTTCATTAATAAATGATAAGGGGATCACTATGGTCATCTAGTCTGATCTCCAATATAATATAGGTCATAGGATTTCCTGGATTAACTTTTGTTTGAACTAAAGCATATATTTTAGAAGAACATCCAATCTTGATTTAAAAATTGCCAGTAGTGGAGAATCCAGCAAAACCCTTGTTAAGTTGTTTCAAAGGTTAATATTGTATGTTTCTTTTACTGCAGTGTGAACAATCTGGGTTTTATTCTCCTTCATTTTATACTATCCCTGTGAGGGCTGTAACTCAGAAGGAAACAATGTGGGCAGTGGATTAATGATTTTACATATCTATAGTTCTTTCATGCTATAAATATGTCCTACTTTATACTGAAAATGTATAATGATCTATAGTGGGGACAATTTTAATGAATTGGGTTCATCATATTTGCCATCTTGCTGCTAGATTCTTAGACAATCAAATAAAGGAACAGCCAACAGACAATTCTGATATTCTTTAAGCAGGTCAGTCATAAGCTAATTAGCTCCAAGGTCTGAATAAAATATAACCAATTTTGATTAGAAGCACTGCACCAAAATACATGTCTAAATATAGACTAAGAAAATACACAAAATCTCATGGAGTCATTAAAAAAATCTTGATCATATTGAAGTCAATTACTGTAACACAATTTCCCCTGACTTCTCACCGAATACAACTTCTAGATTCAGACTGTGTCATTTCAGTTTTATTACATGAATGGCCCAAGCACACTCTGCATTTATCTTGTCCTTTCAGTTCAGAATATGTCTTCTGTGTGGCATGTGACAAATTAACTTGTATGAGATCCATCCTGCACTCCTTACTCAGGCAAAAATCCCGTTGAACTAACTTCAGCAAGAGTATAAATGAGTGCAGTCCCAAGTGAGGTCATACATGCACCAGAGATTTATTTGCCCCACCTTAACAGCTTTTCAATCATGAAAAGCTGTTACAGTGGGGTGTATATATATATGGGAAATACTAGTAATCAGAACTGGTTGAAGAACAGTCATCAAATCATTTGATTCAATGGCTTTCATGATAACTTAAAAATAAATTACTCAAAGACCTTTTGTTAAATACCCAGCTTATGTAAATAGAGCTGACTGAAAAACACACTAAAATGTATGAATTTAAAAAAAAAGTCTAATAGTCACAATTTTCATTATTTGCCAATCTCTATTAATAGTAAGTCTAGATGGTCGTCTTTGCGAGTAGTCGTTAGTAATAAGAGCTGTGTGAATAACAGATTTTTTGGTTTGTGGGGAATTTCAAAAAGTCAAAAAAAAAGAACACTTTTGGAGTCAGACTGACAACGAATATTTTTAAATTTTCAGCAAACCAAAAAGTCAAAAAAGTTTTATTTATTGGCAAACGAGACCTTTAGTTTTGACAAAATCAAAATATTTTGGTACTGAACATGTTTTGCCATTTTTTGAATTTCTAAAAATAGAATAAAATTAAAGGACATTTTGAAACAAAATGTCATTTCAAACTAAAAGGTTGACACATTTAATTTGGAAAATATCAAAATGAAACACTCTAGCTTTTTTTTTTTTTAAACAAACAATTTGACAAAACCAACGTGAATCCATAAATATTTCAGTATTGCCTATGGTGCCTTTTTTTGCTTAAAAAAAAAAAGTTTGGGTCAATTTTTTTTTCCAGTTCTAATAATAACAAAAAAATACCAAAGATGTCAGGCGATGCTCATTATGGAGATACAGTCACAGACATCTCTTACTCAAATATTCTTGTTAATTGAAATGTCCATGAGCACCTGCAATGGAAGCCAAGATCTGACCCATGGTCATAGACCCTAATCTGGCTTGCACATAGTATATGCTTTTACTTGACTTCAGTGGGGAAATTCAAGGCCTTAGAATGGAAATGCTTAGACCCTTTAGCTATACTATGTTGGCTTGAGAGTGTCTGAAAAGTGTACAGGTAGGAGGAGCTGAGGCTGCAAAATAATAATAGCTAGACCTTAGCATTTTTCATCCCTAGTTAGCAAAGCATTTTGCAAAGTAGGTCAGTATCACTGTCCCGGTTTTACAGATGGGGAAACTGAGGCATAGGAAAATGAAGTGACTTGACCAAGATTACCCAGTAAACCAGTGGCAGAGCTTAGAATTGAGGCCAAGTCTCTTGAGTCCCAGTTTAGAGCCTTATTCATTAGGCCACACTTAGATCTGCTATAGTGTGGCCAGGGAGCAACCTTCCTGGCCTCACTATAGCAGACCTTAAGGTGGCCATCCTGCAGCAAAAAAACTTCAGGACCAGACTTCAAAGAGAAACTGCTGAGCTTCAGTTCATCTGCAGATTTGACACCATCAGCTCAGGATTAAACAAAGACTGTGAATGGCTTGCCAATTACAGAACCAGTTTCTCCTCCCTTGGTTTTCACACCTCAACTACTAGAACAGGGCCTCATCCTCCCTGATTGAACTACCTCATTATCTCTAGCTTGCCTGCATATATATATATACCTGCCCCTGGAAATTTCCACTACATGCATCTGACAAAGCTCATGCTCCAAAACGTCTGTTAGTCTATAAGGTGCCACAGGACTCTTTGCTGCTTTTAATTACAGAAGGTGCAGAAAGTGACTAGGGGAGAGGCTTTTCTAGATTTGATTCTGACAAATAGGGAAGAACTTGTGGATAATTTGAAGGTGGAAGGACGCTTCGGTGAAAGCGATCATGAAATGATAGAGTTCGTGATTCTAAGGAATGCTAGGAGGGGAAAATAGCAGAAGAAAGACAACGGACTTCAAGAAGGCAAACTTTAGCAAACTCATAATTGGTAGATAAGATCCTATGGGAAGTATGGGCAAACTTCCTATGGGAAGTATAAGGGGGGGAAAACATTCAGGAGACTTGACAATATTTTAAAGAGACATTAGTAAGGACACAAGCTCTTTAATTACCTGAAACTCCAAAAAGTCATAGAAAAGTGGAAACTAGGTTTAATTGTGAAGCCTGACTATAATAGAAACAAAAAAATAATACAAGTATATAGGGACAAAATTAGAAAGGCCAAAGCACAAAATGTGATTAAACTAGATGGGGACATAGAGGGTAGCCAGGAAACCATTTATAAATACATCAGAAACAAGAAGTCATCCAAGAACAGAATAGGACCACTACTCAATGAGGAGGGAAAGACAATCATAGAAAATGCAACCAAAGTGTTAAATGGCTTTTTTATTTGTTTTCCCCAGAAATGTTAGCAAGGATCAGAAGACTAACATAGTGAAATGTAAATGAGGTAGGATCTGAGGCTAAAATAGGGATAGAACAAATTAAGAATTAGGCTTTGTTTACACTGCACTTTCGTTGTTGAAACTTTTGTCATTCAGGGGCGAGAAGCTGACACCTAAACTTCCCATCAGCTGTACAGAAAGCTGGCTGGTGATCACTCGAAACCACCTCTGACTATAGGTAACTATATCTGGGATATCCTAAGCCTCTTGCATATGTGTTTGTGTGATTGAAATCTAATAAATAGTAGCTTTAGATAAAAGCATGCTTGCTTGTGTCAATTATTTATCAAACAGAAGCACTGTATTCCCTCTGATTTAGTCCTTAAGGTCATATTTTTTTCTAAAATAAAGGATACCTTTAATATTAATTGCACTGAGGGTAGTGTAGCATTAGATGGAGCCAGCTCTTGTGTTTGTAGACTTTATGCAAGGTTTCTTCACACATTAGCCCGGATCTGTTTTAACTTGTTATTTATGTTCTTGGTTTCTCCTGAACAGAGGTAACCCATTGTACATACAAAACACCAGAGTCCTAATGTAGAATGCAAAGAAACACAGAATAACAGCAATAATACAAGTATCTGTTATTTTCACGCATGCCAAGTAGTAACTTCCAAACTATAAGCCTGATACTCTTCAAACTTGGCTTGTTCCCTAGATACCAGTAATACTGATTCTAAAGCAAAATTCATTCAGCAGTTATTCTTATGCATGCAAAATGTCTGACTGGAACATAACAGAATAAGTGTTTTATTTAGTTTTGTTTTGGTTCTTCACATTCCAACTGGATTTGGCAAAAACTTTCCACAGAAAAAATTGCCTTTGAGCAGAGACAAAGCACTGCCAATCTTGGTGCAAAAGGAAATGGTATGAACAGGGCTTAAATTCTCACAGAATATTGCCTGGAGCCCTGGGACTTGAGGCTTCAGCCTTGGAGGAAGTATGGGACTCAGGACTTATGCCACGTGGGAGGTGCCAGCGCTCCCATGAGTTTGAAAATATTTACTGGAGCCCCACTCCCGACGGCTCTGGCTGAATTTAAGCTCTGGGTATAAAAAAATTATGAGCAATTAAAAAGGAGTTCTACTAGAAGTTGCATTTCAGTACATAGTCATCATTGGCACTCCCACTTCAAGTCTCATTTATAAAATAGGGCCTTGATTGTCCTAACAAACCACATTTGTCCCATTGGACCCGTGGTAATGCTGGTGCTTGTGATGAGAATAATACTATCCTTTTATATGTGTGTTATTCTTTTGCCTTTCTACACAATGGACCAGAATGTCCAATAGTATAAATCAGTGTAGCTCTGCTGACTTCAGAGAAGCTGCACCAATTTAGACCAGCTGACAACCTAGCCCGAAAAGTTTCATCCACCACACTGGTATAAATGGTACAGGTTTGTTAAACAAACAGCTAGCCTATACCTCCATTTATGTCTGCTAGATTCAGTTAGATGCTGTATCACAAGCAGTACATGAAAGAGGAATTGCTAAAGCTCAGTAGCAGCAGCAGTAATTTCAGGGTTCTGTACTCAGGGATGCCACTGATTTTCTGCATAACCCTTGGCAAATCAGAATCTCTGTCAACCTTGTCCCCCCACCTATGAAAATGGTATAATACTCAGCCACCTGACAGGGACTGTGGGGGTTATTTAATTAATTTTCTCACCATGCTTTGAGATCCTCAGGAGAAAAGGACTATAAAAGTGAATGGTATCATCAGTAGTACAAAATGCATGAATTTAACAAGACAGACCCATCAGAAGTTAGGGAGAGAGGTAGACTAAAGATCTAACCTTGTAGTTTTTTATGCAGGAAAAAAAATTTAATGAGAATTTTGAATGAGACTGTGTGAACAGGCCACAAGAAAGTAACATTTAGGGTTGTAAATTTTCTCATATTAATAAGCTCTATTGGGGTAACTTTATTTTTATATATATATATATATATATATCCATTTCATACTGAGAATGCAGAAATATTGAAACCTCTTATCAAGCAAATCAGGGTAAAATTTTTTGATTTAACAGGTAATTATGTTGAAGCTAATTATTAAAGCTCATGATAAGAGATGCAGCAGAAACCAGTGTATCTGCCCCCTGAAAATGCAAATGCACAGTAAACATTTTTGCATCTTTTTAATTTTCAGATGATTGCCTGGCCTACATCTATTACCCTTCTGCATTTTTTTGCTGAGCTTTAATTAAAGTTGAAGTCTGTCTTGATTTGCTGATTAACCATCATGAGCAATTTAAAAGAAAGGGTCATCATCCTAAAACATGCAGGAGCCCACACTTAAATTACTCCAAAACACTATAAAATCAAGTCATCTCTTTTTAAAAATGGGAGTTCTGATCATTTTCAAAGTGTAGATTAATTCCTTACTTATGCTTGGAAAATTTGGAGCTGTTCTTGAAAACTAATCAAGGGAACCTGGGGGGTAATGTAATTTGTAGCCAAAACTGATCTGATCCCATGGTGCATAATGTATGAAATAACAAGTTTCTCAAGCAAAGGATGTTAGCCATTATCCATGTTACAAACCTTTGCTTCAGATAGCTACCTCGTCTGTCATAACTGACACTGTTGTTTTGTTCTAGTGCTTTGTTTAGATTTAGATTGCAATTAAAGGTCACCTACGTGATTTCTTTTTATTTAAAAAATGGGGTGTTGCTCTTTTTTGGATTGATTTCTGTTCCTTAGATATCAGGAATGCCAACCCTGGTCTATCCTTGCTCTGCTGGAGAACTTCTTGGAGGGCTCAGTGGATGTATATCATTATTGTTTGTAACTTAATTGAAGGGGTGGAAACTTTAACAAATGTGTCCTTTTTTCCAAAAGGTTAATTCATTGTTAAAGTTAAACGCATGTTAACAAAGAAAAGACAAATTTTTAACTGTCTGTTTAAAAATCCCTTCCTCTTTCTATAGCTTAATTTTTATTCTTGACTTTTGTGGCTCCATCATTTCACTGGTTCACCAAAAGGCTGACTCAGTCACCAAGATCAATCTGCAAGTTGGGGAACGGGAGAGGAGAGGACAAGTTTGCTGTAAGCAGCCCCTGCAGATGTCTTGGCACCATCTCAAAGGCCAGAGCAAAACTGATCCCTATGAAGTCAGGGATCCTCATTCTCCAAGGTAGGGAGCAAATGTTTACAGCGAGTTTTACAGACAAATAAATTGAGGGCTGAGAGATTGAGGCAAACTTGGGTACCAAAAGCTAGGAAAGCAGGCCCCAGCCATTGCAAACACTTACGCCTATATGTAAGTAAATCGCAATAACGACATGTGGAAAGTTAACCACACAGGTATAGATGTTTGCCAGATCAGGGCTTTAATCCATATTTGTGCAAAGTGGCTTGTTTTTCAGAGGTGCTCAGATCACTTATTTTACTGCTTAGATATGGCCTTAGCTAGCTACCTCTAGGCATGTACGTTTGAAAATGCAAGCCTACGTGATTATCCAAGGCTACACAGTGAGTCAGTGGCTGAGCTAGGATTAGCATTCAGGGGTTCTGAGTCCCAGTCCCCAGCTCTAACGACAGGACTGCTTTGAGGGTATGCCTACACTGCACATTCCTGACAGTGGAGTGTGGAGTACATACACTGCATGCTCCATGATAACACAGGTTAGCAGTGTAGATGGTGAGGTACTGCTTAGATGAGTAGAAAAAATACATCCCAGAACCCTAGGTACATGCCCTACACGACTTCCTACATGCCCAAGCAATCCTCTGCCTCTTGTCTACGATGCTATTTTTAGCAGTGTAGTGTCCCACTGACAAAGCCTTTCCCTGCCACAGGGAAAGACACCAACAGGGAGGAGGTAAAAGGGAAAGGTTCTGGAAAGTCACTGAAGCTGTTCTGTTAATTTCTGTACAAAGTTATAACAAGAGCTGTACAGAAATCAGAATTCCCTTCCTGGAGAAAATTTAGTATTACCAACAAAAAAAAAAAGGCAATATTTTCCACCAGAGTGACATTTTAAAAAAATACCATTTTGGAAGAACCGACAAGGAATTCTTCAAAAATATCCAATCCTATCTCCCGAGTACTCTGGCTCTTTGAGTCTCAGCAGCCTGCATAGTGAGCTGTGGAGGATCAGGGGAGTTTGGAAGCTGGAGCTTCCAGGCTCCCAGCTCCTTAAAATATGTCTGGTTTCCATTGAAAGTTTTTTTTTTTCAAAATCAACTCACTCCCATGGAGTGTTTTGGTGTCCTCAAAGGAGCAGAAGCCAAGTAGAATAACAATTATTTTCATGTAATGCTGAAACATTTTTTCCTTTTGTTATGTTACAGTATGTACATTCATCAGTATCTGGCATTAGCATGAGATTAATAGGCAGACAATACAGTTCTTTAAAGAATTCAATAAGCTTTTTGTATGCCTCAGGAGAGACATGGAAAATAATAGTTCAACTTCTAGGAAACTTAATCTAATCTGTAGGGTAAGACATTTCAGGTACAACCTCTGAATTACAAAATAGTGCCTTTACGCATTAAACACCAGCACATCCACAGACACTAACCTCAAGGTTAAACAATCTGCTGATGCTAAAGAAATGAAAGCAATGGTTATGAATTACAGCTTTAGATAAGCGGTGCTTCACAGGAAGTGAACTGATGACCCAGGCAATCATACAGAACACAGAAATGGATCAATTACTGACTGATAATGATGCTTCTCAAAACCTCTCTCTTCACCAATCCAAAAATGGATAATTTTTCACCTACAGGATTTTGTTTTACTGTGAAGAAACAAGTGGCAAAACCAACTCCCAGATTAAATAGGTAATTATGTGTGAAACTCAAAAGGTGTGAAGGTTCAGTTTAGATGAGTGCCAGTAATGATGAGCACGCCTTTCTGAAGTTTATCTGAATTTATCTTAGCCTCCTAAATCTGTAAAGTTGAGTCCCGATCCTGCAAACACTTATCAAAGTTTATAAACTCATTGCATAGAATTACTTTTGAATCTGTTTGCAGGTTTGGGGGCTTGGACTGGACATCTTAAGAGAATGTGTTGCTTCTGGTTTTGGCACTTCCAATTCCAGTTAAAAACAGGAAGTGCAAATGTATAGGAGAAGTTGTAGAGAGGTAAATATTAAGGAGACTTGAAAGGAGGTATAAGTTACACCAGTTTAGGGGCAGATCCACAGCTTGTGTAAATCTCCGTAACTCCATTTACTTTACTTAGTCGTACTCTCTTAGACTCACCCTTGAATTTGGCTCTGAGCAGAAGGTTGTAACTATAATGGTTCTGCTTTGCTCTTCAGTGAAGCTGGGAATTCTGGTGCACTAGTCTTAAATAGGAGCATTCAGAGAAACCTTGAAACTAGGGGAAAATATATACCTGTATTTTAAACAGCAAAATACCTTCTACAACCCTAGAGGGCTAGACAAGTATAAATGGTCTGACGTTGTGATTGTCTGGCTATTTACAAAAAGTAAATTGGGAATGTCAATAACATAAAATGTGTATATTATATTCATTGCAGTGGACTTGTGCTGTAAAAGTGTTTTCTTGTTTTTTTTGTTTATTGTTGTAAGTGTGCTTATTTCCAATTTAAAGTAATGTTGAGAAATATGGAATGGCTCAATTTTTCATTTTAAACATTTTCCTAAGAGGTTTGTTAGAATTAGGCTATTTCTGCCCTCAGCCTGCACTGGGACTCCCACTGACGTCAAGCTACGTGTGCAGATCGAAGGCAGCTTATGGTCCTTAGAGACAGATTGCTGTTACTTTTATATCCTGGAGTGTATAATCTACAGCAGCAATCCATTTTGCATATTATGGTGTCAAAACTGATGTGTCCATCTTTATTGAAGTGTTTTCCCACAGGTTACTCCCGACATCTCTCATGCTCCAAAGTATCTTACAGGGATTTATTTGAATGACTCTACATGCTCTGTTATATAAGAAGGTATCCAGTTGATTAGAGAGATGAGATACAGTCGGTGGAGAAAAAGATACTATTCTTATGAGTCTTTCAATCTGCTAATTAAAGAGTATGAGAATATCTGTGCAGATCAAAGGCTAACTTTTTGAAGGTCTCTAAGTAATTTATCAATTGCTGCTCACAACCTACAGACCTTATATATTTTTACCTTTGAAAGCCTTCCACTGAAGTCTCTGGAGGTTACCTTATTAAAATATGATGCGCTGAGCTTCTCAGCAAAAAATCAGCAATGATCATGTTCCTAGGTCCTGGTGGTGAGAGGATGGATGTCAGCGCCTTTTGAAAATTAGGCCTTTTTAAGACGTCAGCAACTAAAGTTAACCCCTTTAGCAAATATTGACCTCGATGTTCTTTTTGGAATCCATGGATCCTGCTTCCTTCTGATCTGGGCCAGGTGTTGCTTCCTTCCTGCAGAGGGAACTCTTCAACATTTAAGCCCCTAGGGCTTGATTAAACTTTAATCTTTCTGAGATATGAAAAAAGACAATAACTTGTTACAACAAATTAATTTCCATACACTGCCTGAGCTTCCTGTTAAAGAGAGAGCAACATGGCAAAATAATAATAATAATTAATAATAGACTATCACTCTTTCTGACCTTAACCCAACTTGTAATTACTGGAAATCTTGTAGGAAAGCATGTCCTCTTAAGATTTTCAACCTGATTTCATGAACAGTGAGGGGTCCAGATACATTTAAAATAGCTTCAGAAAAGATTTTTGTGAACCAAATCTCCAGCACTTTTGGGATTTGCCCATCAGTAATGCAGAACCACCAGTACCTTGCACCCTGATGCTGGCTCTGCAAGCTAAATTTACTGTGATTAGTAGGGCTGAAAGAAAAACGATGGCACTAATATTCATGCTGTTTGAAGAGAGGTTTACTGCCCCCAAAAGAATCATTTAATTATAACACACCATTTTCTTTTGATCTGCATATAAAAGAGTTAATTTGCCTAGGCATGCACCAGTGGGGCTAGTGGATAATGGTTTATATTAGAGATGTGCCAAATGGTTCAGTAATAATTCTGAATACAATTGAGACCTCTTAAACATGTAGCCTTGGTGCACAATAATTCTGTTCAATTAATAGGTTTATTTCCTTCACAGATAGTCTTTTAAAATTGTTCCACCATCCATGCAGTGCTGTTGTAAATACGTTGTAAATACGTTGTAAATACGTTCTTTTTAGAAGTGAACTCCAAGGGCTTGATTCTCCTGTTACAAAGCTTTAAAAATAGTTTATCTTCACTGATTTCAACAGAGTTACTCCTGATTTACACTGATGGAAGTGAACCCTAGGGTTTTGTTAGATATTTTTGAGAACTTCTGTGGATTCCTGCTAAATTAGGTACTGCAACTGCTAATTCTCTATTGCTCCCTTCCTGCAGCAATAGAGGGGAAATGTGACAATGTTGTCTTTATGCTGTCGACATCAGTGGTTCCCAAACTTGTTTTGCCGCTTGTGCAGGGAAATCCCCTGGCGGGCCGGGCCGGTTTGTTTACCTGCTGCGTCCGCAGGTTCAGCTGATCATGGCTCCCAGTGGCCGTGGTTCACTGCTCCAGGCCTATGCGAGCTGCAGGAAGCGGGATGGGCCGAGGGACGTACTGGCTGCCGCTTCCAACAGCTTCCATTGGCCTGGAGCAGCGAACCGTGGCCACTAGGAACCATGATCTGCATTATAGCATCCACCATTCCTAGCATTGCTGGAGCCATATTTATGGTTAATATGGTGACCAAATTTTCTAGTGCAGTCACACCCTTCGATATCTAGATATACAGTCTCTTAAACTCAGAGATACAATCTATATATTTTAAAAATACAATAGCCTATAGTTATGGGCCAGAACACAGGAATAATACTAAACTCTAATGTTTTGGACCATTACTGTAGACAACTGTATAATTGTCTTATAAGAGATCTTTATCTGTACATCTTTTACAGAGAACATCATTGATATTAGAGCCTCTTTTATGTTTTTCTTTGATCATTAAAATAAACATAGACGCTTAAACTCAATTAATAATACTTGGAATTTACACAGCACTTTTCATTCATAGATATCAAATCACCTTACTAGATAAGGTGAGCATTATTATCCCCATTTTACAGCTGGTAGAAAGAGGTGCACAAAGGTTACACATCAAGTTGGGCAGAGTAAATAGTAGAACCCCTGCTCTTGACTCAGTTCTTCTGCATACTTGGGGGAGATTATGAAAATCAACCCCCTATATGTCTATGGATCTAATCCTACAACCCCCTGAACATATGAATAGTCCCTGTGATGTGCATTGAGTGTTTGCAGGATGGGCAGTTAGAGTTGCATTTCAATGAGTACTTCTTCTAATGTTAATTTTAAATTTGCCTTGGATTTTCTGTATTTCAATATGCCAGCTATACAATTCCAGTTAACACTTCACATACCCTTGCTCAGTTTTCCAATGCAGCAGAGAACCAATAACTGCCTATGGAGTAATACTACTGTTCCTTTATACACAACCTTAGCTTGGGAGGGAGGTTTATTTGCAATCACATTGCCTCACTTATTCATTTAGGTCCTGATCTAGAGCCCATTGAAGTCACTGGGGGGTCAGGATCAGGCCCTTCTCCTGCTGGTATTTATCCTAGCCTACAGATTCCAAGATAGCCTTGGAAAACCCATTTCGCCCCCTTTAAAAATGATCTGATTATAAGTATAAGCACAGACAAACACACAGAGAAAAACAAAGTAGCACAGACTCGACTGTGGACAGCAAAAGCAAAGCCTTTATGAAATTCTGAGCCTAACTGTTTTCTTTTTATTGCTCCCTATGTTCATGAACTCCACATAGATGTGTGAGACTTAGAGAAACTGCAGCAGTGAATGTCCTAAAGGTATCACAATGCCAGGAACACTGATAGAAAATATATTTAGTTCCATTCTGAAAATGAATTGTGTACAATAGCTCTTAAAAGATTTCTTACTTGTGGAGGGGACTAGTCCAAATTTCTGTGCATGCAAGATAGGTTTAATCAACCGGCATTCTGATTCAAGACTTCTTAACCCTTTCAGCTCCTATCCCTACAATTTCCTGATACAGTCCCCTTACCAAGTGCCACAATCCAGCTAATTCCCTTGCTCTCTTTCCTGCTCCCAGTAGGTTCCATTACTGTTCCCGATGCTGTCCAGAGCTGCTCTCTATCCCCCTGGTGAGGGTTATAATGGAAAGCCAGACAAGCTGGGAATGCAGCACGTGCTTTCCATCAGGAGAGAGGTGATTTAGGGTGGGATTCACTCTTCTGCATCTGGAGAGCCCCTCCCTGGTCCACTTTTCCTGCCTCCTTTAAATAGGAGGGCTGAGGTAGGAAAGGGATTTGGCATGCAGGGGGGCCCTGATTTTTAATTACAGTTTAAAGCAGATTATTTTGTTTAAAATTATAGTAGGAGAAAAAAATTAAATGAGCAAAACCTGAAACTCACAGTGTCCAGGGCTGGAAGGCACCCTCCTTGGTACTGTCCTTTGGCAAGACTCTTGCTGTCAGAAGACCTCTTCTTCCCACAGTCCAGATTCTATGTTCTTCCCTGCCCCAATCTCTCTTCCTTTGTTGCCTACAGAACCCTGCCTCTTATCCACTCTCCTACTCATTGCCAAAGCCCCAGGGTGTCATCCCTGCCTCTCACACAATTTTCTAGCCTCACCACATTGTCAGTTGATCAAGGTTATTTGCATTACTTCTGGTGACCCTGCCATTTGCTGATGCAGCTAACTCTAAATGTCCCACCTATCCAAGGATTGGCATGGGCTTGAATTTTCCCTACTATGCACCAATATCAGCATTAGCAATAAGATAACTGGGGCATGTTTAATCACTAATATTTTGCACAAAATTAAATATCTTATGAGTCTTCATTCTGCAATAGCACACAGGGGAGAATTTAATTTCTCTGCTTATGATTTTAGCTGGCGGTGCTGCTAGAACAAAATACTTTGATTTTTTTGCAAGAAACGCTGCTCCCATTCCCAGCTTCAGCTTGTAATAAAATAACTCCTCTTGGCTTAGATTTATTGCATTCCTCTCTCCCTCTGTTCGCAGGAACATTGCAGGCAATGCTGCTTGGAAAATTTAGGTGAGCAAACTTCAATGTCTGTGGCTCTCCTTGGTAGGTGAGTGGGAAAATTAAACTGATTCTATCACACCTTCCAAATATACCGGTGACACATTATATACTGTGACTCGATAGCGAAAGAATTTGACTGTGACTCTTTCCACACACTCTTCTCATTAAGCTAACAAAATATTTCATTCTTTGTCCAGGCTAGATGTGGAGATTTTTGTAGTGAAGCATATTTTTTCAGTCACTCAATGTCCTTAGTTGCATTGTAATCTCAGATGCACAGCGCCCACTGATGTTAATAGGAAGGTATAGCTGGGCTACAAAACAAAGAAAATGAGATTCTCTCAAACAGATGTTCCTAAAATGCAACAATTTCTTTAATTGGTTCAGCTATCTTTTCTTCTCCATCATACAGGCAGGCAGTCATAGCTCAGTGCTAAAAAGAGTAGATGCCAATGGGATTTCATTTTACTAATAAGGCTGCTGATTGAGCTTCGGATGATGGACACCATGTGGTGAGCAAATCATTCCGCATGATTTTTCCACCTGTTTCTCTGCCCTGCGGCAGCCTCTGTGTCCCTCCATTTAAGCTCTGAATGTGGCCTTTCACATGTCGGCTGTTGATAGCCTCTCTTTAAAATATAAAAAGAATTTCCTGTTGAACGTGATGGGTGCTTCAGGCATGCATCCATCCAACAGCAGTATTTTGCCCTTAATCTGTAGCTGTACCATCCTGTATTGTTGAGGATACTTTTAATATTACAAATTGTGCTTTATTTGGTTGTTTCAGGAGGGAGAGAGACAGAGAAACTTCATTAGCATAACTTTTGTCAAACCTATTTATATTTGTGTAAGTTCCTGTGTGGAGCCCACCAGTATCATTTTTGAACCCCTCACACAATTATCAAGTGAACACCTCCATCTCTCTGTTTTTCTGCATGCTTATCTTTGCCCAAAGACAAACAAGATGGTAGATCTGGGTAGGCAACCTATGGCATGCGTGCCGAAGGCAGCACACGAGCTGATTTTCAGTGGCACTCACACTGCCCGGGTCCTGGCCACCAGTCCGGGAGGCTCTGCACTTTAATTTAATTTTAAGTGAAGCTTCTTAAACATTTTAAAAACCTTATTTACTTTACAGACAACAATAGTTTAGTTCTATATTATAGACTTATAAAAGAGACCTTCTAAAAACGTTAAAATCTATTACTGGCACGCGAAACCTTAAATTAGAGTGAATAAATGAAGACTCGGCACACCACTTCTGAAAGGTTGAAGACCTCTGTTGTAGATTCTGGCCTGTTCTACAGTCCAAAATGTCCTTCTTCACCCTGCCCAATATGAAGCTTAGTGTAAAGCACAGTGTGTAAAACACACACACACATACACCAGCCAATCAAATGTTATTACAGGGAGCCAGAGCAGGTGTAAGTGCCTCAGCTGGTGTAAACCCAGTGGCCAATTTATGCCTGCTCAGAATCTGCCCCCCAAAATGTCTGAAGATCTTTAGGGCCATTCCTTGTGGTTTCTGGTGTCTCCTCTTTCTATCTCCAGCTCAAAGTGGGGTGCCATTTCCATCAACCCTCTGAAAGACTTCAAAAATAGTGTGTGTGTGTTGGGGGGAGAACCTAGTTCAAAAAGTTTCCTTTTCCCCAAAATTCTGGATTATCCTCCCCTTTTCACTCCACCCATTCACTGGTCATGTGCCCTGGACAAGTACGATTCAGTACTTGGCCAATAACAAGTTTAAAGTTTGGCACCTTGTGACATTACTTGAGAGTAGATTCGACCTGTGCTTAAGTATATTAGTTTTTATTGTGCCATATGCATTTAATCACTTCACCATGGCTAAGTGAACTTTCAGGCATTTTCAAGCTGGCTACCCATAATTACCAAACTAAATGCCTATCACAAGGGTTCCCAAACTTTGATACATGTGCCTCTGGTGAGACACATAATTTATGTTCCATCCATGCACAACAATTTATTAAGGTGGTACATGAACCAATAATATTTGGGATCCATTAGTATCTTCATCATGTCCTTGTACATATTTCTTTTGTTGTCCATAAAGACACTGAGGTCTGATTGATGACAATTACACCATCACCTCTTCACAAAATGACCAAAATGCCTCATTTTCAACAAGCGCTGAGCCAGAAAAGTGTTTTGCAAATGGGCCCCAGTTGGGCCCCAATCTCCCCTCCAGCAATCCTCAGATGCAGAACTGTGCAGACACATCTCCATTCCTGGGCCACTAGGAGCCATGTGGTGTCCCTCTTCCCTCAATAGCCATGAGAGCTTTGGGAAAGAAACTGCCTGGAGGAACCAGCCAGAGACAATTGCAGAAGCCGTTCAAGCAGAGACCAGCCAAAGCCGATGCCACAACCCCTCGGTCCTTCTCTCTTCCTTTTTTCTTCCATCTAGCTAGTCCCCTCCTAACATAACACCACTGAAAGGATATAAATAACAAAAACAAAACCATCAGTCAAAACCCCCAGAGACCTAACATGATGTTTGCTGCCACTAAAGTTTATGATCAGGGCATGTTTTATCCTTTCTCCTACCCTTTGCTTGTCTTGTCTGTTTAGCTTGTAAACTGTTTGGAGCACGGACTATCTCTTATTCTATGTTCATACACTGCATAGTACAATGGGAATTAGCCTTTGGACAACACTATTTCTCCTATACACAGTGTAAAAAAGGCATATTTAACCTTTAACCTTGGAAACTAAGGATTTTTTTTATTATTTAAAGCAGGGGTCCCCAACGTGGTGCCCGTGGGTGCCATCTAAATGCATTCGTGTCCTGGCCGGCAGTGGAGCATCCGCCAAAATGCCGCCGAATTTCAGCAGCATTTCAGCAGAGACGCCTCTTGATGAAACTGGTTGCCGCCGACAAGCGACGACATCAAGAGGCGTCGCTGCCAAAATGCCTCATAAATTCAGGAGCATTTCAGTGGATGCTCCACCACCGCCACAGTCCTTCGTCTGGTGCCCACCAGACGAAAAGGTTGGGGATCACTGATTTAAAGGGTATCTTTAGTTTTACATAACTATGCAATCATTTATTCTCAAACACTGTATATTAGCATCACAGTTGTTTTACTTAACTTTTAAAATAGTTATAAACTCATGAAATGCCACATAAAAAATGCCCATGAGCTAAACATGTTCCAGTGCATGTAATCCCAAACTTTTTTTTGACATGCCCATTTCTATCGTTCAAATGCTCATGATTCCCCTTTATACAGTTTTGTTTTCATTTTGGTTTATTTACATTTATTCCTGGTCTTGGTTATATGCTCATTTGTCTGCAGTGTCACTCAGAGCCCCCCAATACCCGTGGGGAATCCCATTGACTTTGAAAGGTCTCTGCCTGGGCACAAGGGTCCTGGCTAGTGTATCTCATCGCTGGATGGAAGTTCTTTGTCTTCTATGTGAGTCTGTCACGTACACATGTGAGTACTGTACGTTAATAAATGATGCTAGGTAATAAAAGAGATGGCATGTGCCTCCTTGATGAGATAAGTTCATTTGTGTCACAGAGGACTAAATTCTGGGGGCAGCTTTCTCCTCAGCCCATTGCTAGATGCTGAGCTGTTATGTTTCAGATCTCTCTCTCTCTCTCTCTCTCTCTCTCTCTCTCTCTTTCCTGAGATGAGTGGGTTTTTTTCTGCTACTAACAAAATAAAACAAATATTGCTTGAGGAGTGGAGAGGTTAGCTTCCTGGTTATAAGGGGTAACAGAGCCTAAAGCTCACTCAATCCTTTGCGTTACTCACGTCTTTATGTTCCCCATATGGTTAGATACTCACCAAGCAAAAATGTAAGTCTAATGACAGCAGGCTGTTGACCAAGTCTGGTCCTGCAGACAAGTCCTCCTTCCTTTGGAGATGTCATGGGAACAGCTTATGCTCCCCTCCCACCCTGCAGTAATCACGGCAGCCTGGGGGAAAGATGGCTGAGGCTACTGGTACATTCAGATAGTACTGGGTTGGTGCTGAGGCTCTCGGTCCTGAAGCTCTGTGGTACTGAGTTTTGAATAGAGCTTCACCCTGGTTGAATTCACCTCTCTGAGTGTAGATTTATTCTGCTCCTCAAACAACAAAGATATCAGATTACAATATAGTGGGCCTTTTAAGAATTTGGATAGAATAAAGTGACCTGTAAAAGGATTTAATAATAACAACCTAGAGTGTTGGCATTAGCTTGCAGTATCATTCAAGTGCATCTCATGAGCTGGCAATATTTTCCACTTCTGGCTACCATTGTTTCTTCAGGTAACAAACACCTTCCCACATCTACAGGCCAATCTGGCATAATGTGCAAAATAGCCTGCCATGTTTCAGCAGCCCAGATGATAAAATATGTCAACATGGTGTGTCTAGGGTCTAGCCTGGGACCACTCAGTCATTTAAAAAAGAATCCATTGCATTAACAGTAGATTTTAGTTCCATTTTGTTGTGCTTTTGTTCCTCCTAGTAATCTTAAGGGAGTTTAATTGATCAAAGCCTTGGGTGAGGTTTGCACTTACATAATAGGAATTGGACATGTACAATTATAAAAGCAATGGAAAACTATTATAATGTTCAGAGAATCTTAATAGGCAATGGCCGTCTCTCTGGGAGCATGCAAAATGGGTTTGAGTCTTGTCAGTGTTTGTGGGCAATGATCAGACCTGATTTCTAACCTTCCTGTTAGACTTTACACTTATGCCTTGTCTCGTCAAAGTAGGTTTATTCTAAGCATTGCACCTTGAGATGTGTTGCTCTGAGCTGCTTGTTTAGGAGATATTCTTGAAAATGTTTGTTTGGATTGTGCTTAATGGAGGGGTTTTTTTGCAATGCTTTAAACCATCAGCAGTGTCTCCGCACCCAGTCCTTTGTGTTTAATATGGATTTAGACATTGGTCTTCAAGAAGCTCTGTATCAACGGGGGTCCATCCAAAGCTCTGGTTGCCTTTGGGCTGGTCTTCACTACGGTGTTAGCTCACATTATCTACACTTAAATTTACTTGAGTTAGCTTAGTGAGAGGGTCACAATGCAGAACAACACACGAGCGGCACAGAGTGATAGGATTAGCAGGAGAGACATATTAGTGGCTCAAGCTTCAGTCTATATCCCATGATGGGCCAGCTAGCTCAAATGTACAGCTCCACTTAACTCTCAGTACAGCTTTTACTGTGTGGATGGTAACTGGGTTAGGGGCAACATTCAAGTTACCTTGAGCTCACACTGCAGTGAGGACAAGCTTTTTGATATACATTTAAAAACACAACAGTCTAGGAATTAGAAAACAGAAATTGCAGCAGGACATCTCCTTCCTCCCACTATGCTGAGTTTTACAGCACTCCTGGAAGGTTCACAAGTTCCAGAAATTTTGAATCTTGTGGGGTTATAGCATTCCGAAAATGAAAAAGTCTCCAGAAAACACTCTGGCCCAGCTTCACAAAGGAACTTAACTTGGGAGTTAGGTTCCTAAAAAAAACCTTTGTGAATCCCACCTTAGTTACCTAATTCCAACATTTAGGCAACACTGGCATTCACAAAACCCCCATTCAGCTGCATCTAACTCTAGTGGTGCCTCAGTTCCTTATGTGTCTCGATCTTTGCTGTAAAAGTCCCCTCAGTTTGTATTGGTGGGCATGTGCACTGTTACCTTAGGTAGCTCCTGACTGCCTTACTCTCTCATCCAAGTCCTAGAGGGATTCTCAGATTAGGCATTGCCTTACCTATCTTGCCTGCTGGACCCAATCTTGTAGGCATTCACTTACCACATCTAACTCAACACTGAATAGGTGGGGGGGGGGGAGGGAGGAGCAGGCAGAGGGAATTGGCAGCACCTGATCTTCTAACCTTTAGCCCAGCGGTTAGTGTACTTACCCAGCCTCCCACCCACATTCATTTCCCCCTCTGCTTGTTGAATAGATGGGATTTGAACATGGGCCTCCTACCTCACAGGTGACTACCCTAATGATGGGGACTATTTAGAGGTAGGGTTCTCTCACCCTTTCCTGTTGAAGCTGTTCCACTGGGCATTCAAAGATGGGAATCCAAAGCAGAGCTAGGCACCTCCCACCAATCCATACTTAGGTACCTAAGTCCCTTCTAGAGGATGGACTTAGAGCACATCCCTCTCCCTGGCACCTGCTCTTGGCTAGCTTTGGTGGTTCCCAGTCAGAGTCCTGGCAATTGTGAATCCCATTTCTGGGTGACTAACTCACTATTCGTGGCTTTCATATGGTGGCTAGGCACCTAAAAGTCAGGCATTGCAATGCTTAAGTACCCTTTATTAATGTAACCAGCAGTCCCCTCCCATTTATAATGAGGCAGATCTGTTGCTGGTCACAGCGATGGCAGTATGACAAAGTGGGGAGAGGGTCTCTCAAGGAGGATGGTCTCAAGCCATTTGCAGCTTTAGGGGTGAAAATTAACACCTCGGATTCCAATGGGATCACTGAAGGAGGAATGCACATTCTGAATTCAGCTCCTTGTTTGTAAATACATTTGTAATGCATGCTGAAAGCCTCTCAGAGATGGATGCTATATAAAATATTAGTAAGGAAGGAAAGTCTTCTGTAGGGTCCAGCGTCTTGTCAGGTTTTTTTAAGCTACTGAGACTCACCAAATATTATTACCAGAGTGCTTAGCAGCCCTAGTTGTGGAACAGGACCCCCATTGTACAAACACAGACCTCTTGGGGGCAGGACCGCTCATTTTGTATAAGTATAAAAGAAGAGCCAAAAGCTGACTACAGCCAGACAGATGAGAGTGCACGAGGAACCAATGAGACAGTATTGTTCAACATGCTAGGCAGTGCTCATGGTACAGCAGTAGCCTGACCATTGTCAAGCTGTTGTAGGCATCATGACAAAGGAGAGTTTTGAGGTGGTGGTTGCAGAGGATTACAGCACCTCCCAAACCTACTAGGCCTAGTACCCAGAAAGTAGACACAAGGTAGGTGAGGTAATATCTTTTACTAGACCAACTTCTGTGGAAGAAGACCTGAAGAAGAGCTCTGGATAGGTTGAAAGCTTGTACCTTCCACCAGCAGAAGTCAGTCTAATAAAAGTTACTATCTCATTTACCTTGTCGCTCGCTTCTCTTAGGCCCAACATAGCTACAGCAGTACCGTTGGAGTAAGTTTTCAGCATGTTAAGGTTTTCTTTTCCTCATTTCCCCTTCAAATGCCCTTCGTATGTTTTAGAATTGAACAGCCTGACCTATATTATTTCTCCCTGAGCTCTGTCTTCTGGATGGCATGTATCCATACCGTTGATTTAATAGTGTTTTAATATTGGTCTGGAAAGGAGCACATAGTAATCTGCTAACAGCAGGCTTTTCTGAGTTCTCTCTCTCTCTCTCTCTCTCTCTCTCTCTCTCTCTCTCACACACACACACACACACACACACGTACAGGCGCGCACACACAAACCGCTCTTTGCATTCCCAAAACCCATTGGAACAAATGAGTTCTGTGAGTGCATATTCCTACACTCACATGTGCTGCCATTGTTCAATGCAAAGTGGGGGTAATATGTATGTGTGACAGCCACCATCTGGACCAACACCAGGGATCTCCAGAGCGAAAAGCATTGACCCTGACAGCTGTAACACTCACAGCCTCTGTGGACCAAGCACAGAGGGCGACATGTAACACGCTGACATGTGGGTTACATGTGCGCAAACACAGAAAAGTGAAGACCGTAAGCTGAAAATCAGGCTTTCATAGCCTAAACTTATAGGGGTGCTGAAAACCAGCAACTCCCATTCACTAGCTGCTGGTCCTTAGCACATCTCAGGACCACACCATTAAGGCAGCTAGAAATGGATGGAGAATTTGGGAAGAGCTTTATTTCTCTGCCTTTCGGGGAGATAGTTACCAAGCAGGTAGGCAGCTATAAATGCTAGAGAGATGTACTACTGCAAATGCCCAGCTCTTTTTCAGGTATGCTGCTTACATCTCCAGTTGATGAACAATGCTGTTTGCCTGTTCTTTGTGTAGGGCAACAGGATTGTTTTTTATAACGTTTTGAGTTTTCCGTTCATGTTATCAGCTCACTAGAAAGCTCTGTAAAGCTCCTGCCACAGTAACACACAGAGGTATATGAAGCTATTGGGGGGTGGGATTCCCCCCTCTGCACTTTTAATAGTAACAACTTTGTAATAGAATATGAGTAACATAGGAGTGAAGGGCAGAGACTCTCTTAACACTGGTACCTTTTCTTTGAGGACTCCACTTCTGTTTTGTGAGTGTCTGAATAGAAGATTAGAGTATCCTTTGTAAAACAATAGCTATGTCATTACCTTCCCAGTCTTCAGGGATTCTGCTAATTCTGAGGGTATTATAGTTCAAATTCAATCTAATTTCCAAATCATCACAGCATTTCCCAAGGGTGGCTTTTTAAAAGTTTATTTTCTCTCTGCAATGAAGACATGGTCTCGTGATTTGATTCTTGATTTTATTTCAGTAGGTCAGTTTTATTGCAACAAGATCTAAGGCTATTTTAATGTCCTGTAAGAATCTCTACATATTTTTTTGTGTGGAGGGGAGCATAATTAATGTGGTAGTTAGTATACTTAATCTACAGAAAGGAAGCAGCATGGTGATATATTGTTGTTTGAATGTTTCAATAAGTGTAATTCAAGCCTTTCCCAATTTTGTTTTCTTTTTCCCCCTTTAGTTTAAATTATTCTATAAACAACCCTAAATTGTCTGATATAACCCTAATGACAATTCAAGACCAGCTAATTCTCAGAAGCACAGTTTGTTTAATCTGCTGTTATACAATTGCCTTTTTAAAGGCAGAAAGTTTTAATGCAGGAGGTGTTGTGTATGCTGCTGCTAGGGGAAAATTATGATTATTATTAATCATGTTTATTATAGTACTGGCTAATGACCAACCAAGACTAGGGCCCCGTGGTGCTAGGTGCTGTACAAATACACTGTCTATTCAATCCCTCCTACCAAAAAGCTTACAATCTAAATAAACAAGACAGACAAAGGGGAGGGGAAAGGGATAGAACATACAAGCAGAGAGCAATGGCAGCATCCATCACATTAGTTCCATGAGAGTGATGTTTTCATTTGGTTGTTTGGGGGGTAGCAATTAGTTTGGAGAGAGCTAAATTGAAAGACAAGAGACGGGAGGGAAACATAGCAGGCAAGATGATGGAGTGGAGAAGGGTGTGAGGGGCAGGTGCGAAGTGAGACTGGGTTGAAGAGACCATAAGAAAAGGGGATGGGAGAAGGGTGGAGGAAACAGCCAATCAGCACAGGGCAGAGAAAGTCCAGTCAAAACAGCAGAAATATTGTTAGTGTTGGTTGGACCCTGCATTTGCTGCTTCTGCAGCTGCTCTGCCTGCTCTATCTTTGTCTGGCTCCTCCCTGCAGTTTCTTTCCCCAAGGCCAGATGGTTGGCAGGGATGGGAATGCATGAGTTTTAGTGCCCCAAATTGTGAGTCTTCCCTGCACAGTTTTGGGACCAGAGGCATGCTGTGGGAAAGATAACTCAAGCCTGATTTTTCCAGTCATAATAAGCATCCACAACCAGGGGCGGCTCTAGGAATTTTGCTGCCCCAAGCAAGGCAGGCAGATTGCCCTCTGCAGCTTGCCTGCAGACGGTCCGCTGGTCCCACGGCTTCGGCAGACCTCCCGCAGGCGTGCCTGGTGGGAGGTCCTCCGAATCCGCGGGACCAGCGGACCCTCCGCAGGCAAGCCGCGGAGGGCAGCCTGCCTGCTGCCGTCACGGCGCCAACAGAGTGCCCCTCGCGGCTTGCCGCCCCAAGCATGCGCTTGGCGTGCTGGGGCCTGGAACCACCCCTGCCCACAATCCCAGCTGAAGTCAAAGGGAGCTGCAGGTTCCCAGCACGTTCATTTATGGTAAGAAAAAGGTAGCAGATATTATATTTCACATCCTGACTATCCCCAAAACAAAATACCTTTTTCACAGGGGTAGGCAACCTAGGGCACGTGTGCTGAAGGCAGCACACGAGCTCATTTTCAGTGGCACTCAAACTGCTCGGGTCCTGGCCACCGCTCTGGGGGGCTCTGCATTTTAATATAATTTTAAATAAAGCTTCTTAAACATTTTAAAAACCTTATTTACTTTGCATACAACAATAGTTTAGTTATATATTATACACTTATACTGGCACACAAAACCTTAAATCAGAGTGAATAAATGAAGACTCGGCACACCAAAGGTTGCCGACCCCTGCTTTATTATAATTATTATTCTATATTTGTATTATTGTAGCACTTGGAGCTTTAGTCATGGATCAGAATGCTAAGTGCGGCGTGAGCAACAAAAAGATGGTCCCTGCTCCCAACGAGTTTACAATCTAAGTATAATACAAGCAACAACCAACGGATACAGAACGATGGGAGAATACAAGTTAACCATGAGACTGAATTGGTAAGCATGAGAGGTGGTGGTTTTAGCACAGCAGTGGCCCAGCCATTACCATGTTTTTTTATAGGCACCACAAAAAAAGGAGTGTCAGGCGAGTTTTAAGGGACAACAATGAAAGTTAAAATAAAATTATTTATCATTCAGCGCTATTAAAATGCACACACAAAGCTCTGAGATGCCAAATCATTAATAATGACCTTTAGCTTTTACTCATGACAGTGCATTTTAAGGCTGGTTTATCTCTGTTCCAAGATTTAACGTGATATACAAGGAGTGAGTGTAGCAATGTGGGGAAAACTATAAATGGCATGTGACTGACCCTGTTTTTTCTTATTCATTTTCAGTCTCAAATTCATGGTGTTTTTCCCTTAAGGTTTTTCAAGAAATCAGTATTCAGTCTCATTCTTCATCAGAGTGGAACATTACCAACTCTTACCATGAAACAAAATATAATACAGTAAGAAGCTGAGGCCTTGCACTCCAGAGTCTTTTCCTTCCCCCAGCATGAAAGGGGATGGTGGAGGGGGAGGGGCACTCAAAACCCTGTTTAAATAATATTGGCTCCAAGTGATGTTTGTCCTAGTAGGGGTGGACAAAGGCAATTGACCCCTAGCAATATGCTTACATGAGACAACTGCTTGGAGTGAAGGGCAACATGCCTGAGAAGGGGAAGCAGTGGTAACAGATCAGGCCTCCCTTTGCCCTGCCTGTGCAAAGGGGCAGCAGCAATAGCAGGTCAGGTTTTCATGTATATCATATGATCTCCATGTTAGGGACACAGGGTTATGTGCATCATGGTTAATCTGTCCTTACTCTCAGTGGCCGGATCATTCTCTGCTTTAGACACAAACTGGCACGGGAATGTGTTTCTTGGGTTTTTTTTTTTTTTTTTTTTGACCCTCTAAAGCATAGGTCAGGGCAGCTTATGGCTTTTGACTGAATTCATATTTTCATATGTGTAGCTAAACTTTTCCCACTCCCCCCTCCAAAAAAAAACTTCAGAAAAAGGTTAGTCTCCATGCACAGGCCAATACTTTGATGGAATTTGTTGACAAGGCTGCATGCTGGCTTTTCTTCATCTGAGATTTCTGCTCATCTATATGCTAATTCAAACTGGATGTATGCATGGTTCTTCCCAAAGCTTCTGCTCCTAATACCTTTTTAGCACATAATTTAATATTGTAATTTGGGGACTGGCAGTAAAAGTTGGTGCCTTGTGTTGTTTTGCAAATCTATTTATTATTTCCTTGAGGGGAGCTGCATCAAGCATTCACTTCTCAGCTGAAAGGACAGCAAGATCTGTCAATCTGTTCCGGCTTATTGTGCTTCCTAGCCATATATGCAAATACCGAAGAGCATAAAATAGCACTTCTAGGTGCAAGTGTCTAACAAAAAACAAGAATAAAAAGAGAGAGAAGAAAATCTGGTACAATTGTATTGGTGAGGTTCTATTTTTCACATTGAAAACTGAACTACTTATCACTGAAATGCCAACATTCACACGTGAAACTCACTCCTTAACATTCTTTGAGATTGTTGACTTAAAGACCTTTACAGGAAAAGAAAAATGAATAGTCAAATCTGTGTGAATTGAACCCACTTCAGTTATCATGAATTAATAATGAAATAAATTGGGCAGTCCAGAAATGAAAAGTGTTTTCCAGAGCATGCACACACATATATGGCTATTTGCCATTTAACCTGATTTTGTTTTGGCTGCTAGCGATGCATAAAATAGGAGAAAAATGAATGGATTTTTTTGTTTTATGGAGGGGATTTTTTAGTCTATTATAATTTTAGGTTGTGCTTCCTTTGCACAGATGACCTAGTTTGAAATCATGGCAGAGTAATTCAGTGACCAGGAGGGGTTTTTCAATATTTATTGTTGGTATTATAAACATGATTATGTACAGAGGAGCAAAATATTTCAAAGGTTTCTAGTTAATAATTGTTAAAGTAAATCCAACCCCCAATTCCCTTATTTACATGGGCAACTATGCTTTGTGATACCAAAATGGCAACTTGATAGGAATTGGAGGATTGCACCTATGTTTACGTATGTTTAAAGTCTAAGACACACTAGAACTTTCTGTTCCTCTCTAGCAGTTGCATTGCAGTTGAACTCAAAACGCACAGGCACTCTTAAATAACACCTGTGATTCCTGGATCTCAAAACACTACCATTATCCCCATTTTGTAGATGAATCCCACTCTCTCTCCTGAATCATACTGTCTTAGGTTATAAAGCTTTTTTGTGTTTCTTTTCACAGAGGGACTGCTAGCTGAGTTCCAGATGATCCAAAATATTTAGGCACCTAACTGCTACTGGAATCAATAGGCATTTAAGTACCTTTTCAGATCTGGCCTCGAACTTCTAATATCTTTCTGAGGGCACTAGGGCTAACTGCATCTCTGTCCCTTCTCTAGGTGCTCAGAGTGCATCCCCCCAGGTGTCAGGCCTTGTGCCTTTACCTCCCCTGGGGTGGAATCACACTATTCTCCAACTCATATACTGGATCTTGGGCTGCAGTATCATGTGACTCCACTGTGCTTATCAAGGAGATATGACTGGGTGCGGCACCTGCAGATCTTTCCTTCAGAAGCCTGTGACCAGCGGTGATCACTATAGATCAGCCACCCTTCTTAAACCAAAATATTGTCTAATCTTAATGGTAGGAATAAAGCATAACAGATTTTAAAACAACGAACAGTCTACCTGCATGTCTATTTTACCTAGAGACTTACCATCTCCTGATGGAAGCCTAGAAAGACTTAACTTCTTCAGACTTTCCAATGGGCGTCTCTGTGTGTGTCTGTCTGTTCCCTTAGACAGCTATCCAACCACAGATTTTACTCTGGAACAGGAGTCTTTTTACCTGTCCTTTTCATTAGCTGGCTCTCTGCATTGGCTCTGCGAGCAAAACATGTTCTGTAACTTAGGCCTGGTCTACACTATGGAGTTAGGTCTATTTAAAAATGACTGCGTCCACACAACGAACCCCATTCCATCGACCTACAGGGCTCTTAAAATTGACATCTGTACTCCTCCCCGGCAAGGGGAGTAGCGCTAAAATTGACTTTACTGGGTCAAATTTGGGATAGTGCAGATGCAAATTGATGGTATTGGCCTCCGGGAACTATCCCAGATTGTTCCATTGTGACCACTCTGGACAGCACTTTGAACTAGCACTAGCCAGGTACACAGAAAAAGCCCTGGGAACTTTTGAATTTCATTTTCTGTTTGGTCGGCGTGATGAACTCAGCAGCACAGGTGACCATGCAGTTCCCCCAGAATCGTAGAGCATTTCTATGCTCCCCCTATCATCTCTGTCCCTGAGGTTATCGTAGATTAGAAGGTGAAAAAAACACACTTTTGATGACATGTTTTCCGAGCTCATGAAGTCCTCCCGCGCTGATAGAGCACAGCTTAATGCATGAAGGCATTCAGTGGCAGAGGCCAGGAAAGAATTATCTGAGTGCGAAGAGTGGAGGCTGAGGCTAATGGGGGAGCAAATGGACATGATGAAGTGTCTGTTGGGGGAGCAAATGGACATGATGAAGCATCTGTTGGAGCTGCAGGAAACTCAACAAGAGCCAAGGGTGGCTCTAGGCATTTTGCTGCCCCAAGCTCAGCAGGCAGGCTGCCTTCAGCAGCTTGCCTGCGGGAGGTCCCCGGTCCCGCGAATTAGGCAGCAGCCTGTGGGAGGTCCACCAAAGCCGCGGGACCAGCAGACCCTCCGCAGGCATGCCGCCAAAAGCAGTCTGCCTGCTGCCCTCGCGGCGACTGGCAGAGCGCCACCCGCAGCTTGCCGCCCCAAGCATACACTTGGCATGTTGGTGCCTGGAGTCGCCCCTGCAAGAGCACAGACCCCCACTGCATCCACTGTATATAGGGTGACCAGATGTCCCTATTTTATTAGGACAGTCCAGATATTTGGGGCTTTTTCTTATATAGGCTCCTATTACCCCCCGTCCCGATTTTTCAGCCGTAACTGTATAACTACCTTCCCTCCTCCTCATATTCCACATCCTCCCTCTCCCAAACACCCAAGAACACCAGGGGAAGGCTCCGGGCAACCAGCCACTCCAGAGGATGGCCCAAGCAACAGAAGGCTGTCATTCAAACTGTTTGATTGTTAGTGTGGCTACAATAAGCAATGTGGCCATCTCCTTCCCCCATCCCCCACCCCACCTGGGCTACCTTGTCTGTTATCGCTCTCTTTTTTAAAATTAATTAATAAAGAATGCATTGTTTCAAAACAATAGCTACTTTATTTCAAAGGGGGGAGGGTGGTTGGCTTACAGGGAATTAAAATCAACAAAGGGGACAGGTTTGCATCAAGGAGAAACACACACAACTGTCACACCAAAGCCTAACTAGTCATGAAACTGGTTTTCAAAGCCTCTCTGATGCATGGCATGCCTTGCTGTGCTCCTCTAATAGCCCTGGTGTCTGGCTGCTCAAAATCGGACACCAGGCGATTTGCCTCAACCTCCCACCCCCCCCATAAACGTCTCCCCTTTACTCTCACAGATATTATGCAGCACACAGCAAGCAGAAATAGCAATGGGAATGTTAGTTGTGCTGAGGTCTGACCAACAGCTCCAGTGAGCTTTTAAACATCTAAAGGCACATTCTACCACCATTCTGCATTTGCTCAGCCTACAGTTGAACTGCTCCTTACTACTGTCCAGGCTTCATGAATGGATCGATCCCCTGAGCTCGTCACTGGGGAGCAGGAGAGCAGAGATGCAGTCGAAGTGATGGAGCCGTACACCATGCCCTGGAGGTTGCTAGGAGCCAGGCAGGGAAGATGTTCCCAGAACCTCCAGTCAAGCTACATCTCCAACAAGGACGGTTACCAGTCCTACTGCACCATTTGCTGCCAGCAGCACCCAGGAGGACCAGAGTGGATCCCCTGAGTGTGTCACTGGGGAGCAGAGAGCAGAGTTGCAGTCAAAGCGGTGGATGATGATGATTAGCAATCCTACTGCCCCATCTGCAGCGAAGGCAAGGAGCTGCTGCTGTGTAGCAATGCCAGCTTCTGCAGGTGCTTTTGTGTTGAATGCTTGGAGGTCCGGGTAGGACAAGGTACCTCAACCGAGGCAAAAGAGCAAGAGCGCTGGAGCTGTTACATGTGTCAACCACAGAAGTGCTATGGGGTGTTACAGCACTGACAGTACATTGATGATTGCATTGGCTACATGGATCACAGAAGCCCCCTCAGTAGACTTGCCCAAAACAGCAGCAGTGACGCTGAGCTGAGTGGGCTCTATGCTTGCTGTGATATGGCATCTGCACAGGTAACCCAGGAAAAAAGTGCGAAACGATTGTCTGCTGTGGCTTTCACAGAGGGAGGGGCGACTGACAACATGTACCCAAAACCACCTGCAACAATGTTTTTCCCCATCAGGCATTGGGAGCTTAACCCAGAATTCCAATGGGCAGCAGATACTGCGGGAACTGTGGGATAGCTACCCACAGTGCATCGCCCCATAAGTCGATACTAGCCACAGTAATGAAGACATACTCCACCGAGTTAATGCGCTTAGTGTGGATATATGCAATCGACTGTATAAAATCAATTTCTAAAAACTGACTTCTATAAAATCAACCTAATTTTGTAGTGTAGACATACCCGTATCTGGAGCCCCAAGGGAATATCTTTCCAACTAATGGCTTAACATTGTCTCTTGACTACCTTGACCACCATTGTCTCTTGACCACCTTACTACTTCTGGTATATGGCTTCTGATGGCATAAAGAATGAATTGTATGTTGGGTAAGTACAGTGGCTACATCATCAGGAGACATCAAGTGCATCCATCCACCATCAGAATAAGGCAGTCCTTAACCAGCTTGCATGTGATTTGTTACTCAGTTCCACAGGAGCACGGCAGGGATATCAGGAAGCCCCAACAGTAAAGATGTGAGTTAAACTGCTCTTGACCACAACGTTTCCTATTATCACTAAGAAGGATCTTTCAGTTCATGTGGTTGTTCTGAGAAGCATGCAAGAGTTGATCCAGATAAATTAGGGGAGGCAGATCTGAGTTGTCTATCTGCCAAGAAATGCACCATCAATCCACAATATAATCCCACACCACCTGTTGCCACTGTTCCTTAGTAAGAGCATGTCTGACATACTGTCTGAGAAGCTGAACTACTTCAGAAAATGGGCATCCTGATTTTAACCAGCATTTTTAATGTGGCTTTGAAATGAAATTGTGAAGTAAGCTGTCTTGATAGTTGACTAAGATCATTAATGCAACCAGGGCTTTCCTCTCACACCTAATAACAGTGGGAGCTATTTTTTCTTGGAGGTGACTCTTTTCAAGCTATTGTTTTGCCTTTCTGAGCATTTTATGCGAGCCCATTTGGTGACACTCCTGCATGGTGGCGGGTTTTAAATAGTGTATGATTCATGTTTATGGAAGCCTGGGAGCCACACACACAGAGTCAGTGGAAGAATTTGGCTTTCAGGACAGTCAGAGTAGAATCTGGTACTTCATTCAAAGTGTGTCCATAAACATAAAATTACAGAAAGGCAAAATTGTGATCTACTGTGCACTAACGCTGAACTGAGCTCAAGAAGCTTAATTCATTTTGAATTGGTGTTTTGGCCACTTGAGATTCTCCTCAGAGATTTTAATCTGTATTGAAATGCTTGTAAAATGTCAAGAAGATACAGAACTATAATCATTTTATAAACTTCAACTTACTTTAGTTTTAATTTATTTCTAGCAGCATAAAATCTCAAATAAAGCACACATATCATAATGGCACATTACAAATGAAACCAAGCTTGCAATCTCCACAAAATGAAAAGAGCAACATATACCACATTAAATGGTGATAGACACAGAGGAATTTAGAGATATTTTGACTACTCTTGCTTTGTCTGAAATCTATATCTACTGTCACTCCCTACTCAGTCACTCAGGAAATTAAACTCAGTTAAGTTATAGTTAAAGTACTACAAAACCATTTCACTGTTACCACTATTAGGGCCTGAGACAATGAGATGCTGAGCATCTTTTACTACAGCAGGAATTGAGGATACTGAACACCTCACAGAATCAGACCCTTTGTGCCTGTAATGTCATGAAACGACACCTACAATAGAGCGAGGTGAAGAAATCAATATTAAAAAACTCAACTGTCTGGAAAAGTTGAAAAGCTCAAAAAAGCTGTTTCCATCCCACTAGTTTAATCTGCCCATATATAGTAAATAGCCTTGTGTAAAGTTTTCGTACAAAGATAGTCTTGCAATGGTTTTCTGAAAGTTTGAAGTTCTCATAAAATACTAAGTTGATGTGACTTGGATTATAAGTAGATGCACTCTAAACTTATGCCATATACTCAACAAAATCTCTTAATCATGTAAGACTGCATTCCCCCAAATTAAAATTGAATCCCAATTGAGCCTCTAAATCTCATGTGAACAAACTCTTTCATAGTAGTTTTAATACACCCATTTCTAGCTAAATGGTATACATTGTATACCTAGGTTGAAGAAGAGCTTAATTTGCTTCCATTCTTTTGCAATTATCAAGTGAACTCTTTCGAACCTCCAAAAAGGTTGATTGGGATCAAATCTTTTTTTTTTCTTCGATTGCTTATGCCTTGTTGGAATGGTCTTGGTTGTTACCATTTTAGGCCTGAGTCCTACATTGGGAATTGTTAGTATGGATCTCCTGCTTCCTTGATTTCAATGGGACTCTACATGGCACAAGAGGTCATGCTATCAGAACCCAGTGTGAGACTAGAACCTTAGAGAGACAGAGTCCCTGCCCTAAAGAGCTCACGATCGATCAATGTGTGAGGACAGCACAGAGCACACTGTGGACTCTACCAGACTACAAATAATAATATAACTAGTTGGAGGCTGAACGCAAAAAACTTTAACTCCTGAGAATGGGCAAATCAAATATTAAGTTGCCAACTAGCATAGATCTATATGCTAGTGATCAAGTTCCATTTTGACTTCAGTATAGACATATGTAATCTATACAGTACTTGCAGTATAATAGAAAAGATTTGTTTTTAAAAGAATACTCATGTTTCCAATGCAATTGATTGCACGACTGTTGCAGTTGGCAATGGTTCTTGTGAAATACCTTGGAGCTCTAGGTTACTGACATATCTAAATTAACATTCTTTATTTAGGTTAAGGAATATTAGAAACTAGAGCTAGAAAGGATTTAGGTAATGTAGTCCATCAGTTTGGCCAATGCAAGATTGTGCCCTATATTTTCTAAAATTTTGTACACTACAGCTATTCAAAGACTATGTGGCTTCCACCAATTCAGCAGGGAGACTATTCTCTAAATGAGTAACATTGTCTTGGAGTTTTACTGAGCCCAGAATGGAGAACTGCCCTTGTAGATCTGATCCCAACCTATTTTCTGGGTAACAATGTTACTGTGGTCACTCACAAAACCACTGCATTTGTGTACAGTAACTATAATGTCACCTCCGAAGTCATAGATTAAGCACAGGGAAGCTTAGGTAATACCATACGTTCTGTGGTAATGTTGTTTAATTGCAAGAGGGACCTAAAGCTCCAGACTGATTAATAAAATCCTTTCCTATCACTGCAACTGAGCTTGCAGCTGCATTGTTGTAGAGGTAATGATGGCCATTTCAATAGGAAAGCAAAGTACCTTACACGGCTAAAAAAATATTTACCCTTCAGATAGTTCTCACGAGTGATTATAGTTGCACATAATCATAGCAAGGCCTGTTGAGCTGTTAACTCAGACATTTTTCAGATGGCATTTTTGGCTTTTATTTGGGAAAAGGGTAAATATAAAAAGAATAGAATGGTTCCTTTATAAATGATATTTGGGTAAGAAACAGCACTGGGATGAAGGAAACTGGTCTAAAATAAAACCAACCGGCAAGATCAATCTTTTGTATTTCAGGATATCATGATTTGCCAACCAAAAATCCAAGTAGTGTGCCACAAAACACATTTTGACCATTGGTACCATGGAGGCAGTTTCATTGTGGGCAGGGTTTTTGTTTTTCTCTAGTACACTTCAGAAATGTGTAGTTTGATCCAAGTTTTTTAAAGAAAATGGTGTACAAGCCAAACTCCCAAGCTTTCAGTTGAATTGTGATTAGCTGTTTCTGAGGTATAGCTACTATAATAAGGATTGTTGGGGTTATGAAGCAATAATGAACAGTACAGGGTGATGGCTATGCTTGTCTTAATAATGATCTTCAATGATAGCATAAGTAACTCTGTATCCTATCTACTCTTAATTATCCGTACTCCAGAGGTGTGTACGATATAGAATCATAGAATATCAGGGTTGGAAGGAACCTCAGGAGGTCATCTAATCCAACCCACTGCTCAGCGCAGGACCAATTCCCAGACAGATTTTTGCCCCAGTTCCCTAAGTGACACCCCTTGAGAACTGAGCTCACAACCCTGGGTTTAGCAGGCCAATACTCAAACCACTGAGCTAGGGGGGAGGGATAGCTCAGGGGTTTGAGCGTTGGCCTACTAAACCCAGGGTTGTGAGTTCAATCCCTGAGGGGGCCATTAAGGGAACTGGAGTAAAAATCTGGGGATTGGTCCTGCTTGGAGCAGGGGGTTGGACTAGATGACCTCCTGAGGTCCCTTCCAACCCTAATAGTCTATGATTCTATCCCTCCCACCTTGCCTAGACTAATCTAAGTGTCAGTGACAGCTTATTCCACCAGTAATATTATTTTCATCACCTTATGGTGAGTAAATATTAAGTCACTTGCCACTTGGTGGATAAGGCATAGTAAATCAAGTGCTATTTAAACATAAATATCACTGTAATATCTCTAAAGACTTAAATATCAGTATATAGTGATAAATCAAGTGCTATTTAGACATAAATATCACTATATAATATCGCTGTAAACAGACATAAATCCACCTGCCTTAATTTCAGATGGATTATTGAGATAGCTAACCCAAGAGTGGATGCTGCATTCTTTCTCTGTTGGAATGAACAACTAATTGGAACACATCTGCGAATAAAAAAGTGGTGGAATGTTTGCAAAACACTTAGGAACATTCTTTCTTACTGCTCTTCTACTCTAGCAACTATTTTGCACAACTTTCAGGATTTGTTTAAGAGTAAGTTCACTTAACCAATTCGGAAACTCCAAGACTTAACTTCAGATGTGGGCGTGCATAAGGGGGAGCAATCAGAGCTGCATGCTCCCCAAATAATCAGTGCGGGGCACAGAACTCCTATGGCCATGGGGCTGCAGTGGGGAGACAGAACATGCCGCTCCAAAAACAGTGACATCATAAATTCCTGCTTATGCCCCTGGATGTGAATAGTGATTTGGGTGTCTAAATTAATAAGGCTTGATTATTGGGATACCTAAAACGGAGCTGATTCTCAGAGGGTGGCTACTAGCACTTCTAAAACGAATCAGGTCCTTTAATGTGTCTCAGGTAGAATACCCTAAAATATGAGGCCCCCGCAAACAAATTGCTATCACTTTGGCTACTGTCTTGCAAACCTTTGTTCATATGACTAGCAATTACTCAAGTGAGCAGTGGCATTGAGGTGAGTTGGACTGCTCACAAAAGTATGGTTTCAAAAGACTCAGCCTCATAGGTATTTAATATTTATTTTTATTGCAGTACTCCCAGAGGCTTCAAACAGGGTAAGGGCCCACTTTGTCAGTCAATGTACTGACACCGACTACAGGATAGTCCCTGCTCTGGAGAGGTGTTGTTGAGTTATATCCCTCTGAGTCATTTTAAATAGAATCAACTTATTTTTACTGGCCCTGTCTTTAAATTAAAAGTTTCTTCTTACTTCCTTCAGAACTCTCACCGCCTCTCCATCAAGAGATCTTCTCATTTCCTCAGATATTTGACATTCTGTTATTTGCATCTTTAATTAATCTTATTGCTGTGAAATAGTCTTCAAATGAGTCCAGCTATGGTGCATAAAATGCATCAGCTGGATGCTTCTACAAAAATGGTTCATAGTGGAAAATTGGCATATTTTTAAACTGTCAAAAGTTAGTAAAAACTTAAATGAGTCATTCGATCCCCTTCTTACTATCCTCTGCAACCCTCTCAGCCTCCCTTCTGCCCTACATCACCCTGAAACCTCTACTGCCCTGCTCCCCATTCACCTTTTTTCATGTTTGTGCTGCTCCTCACAGTCCCTGTGTCCTGTCCAGCCCCCTGAATCACAGTATTTTGCCTGTGTGCATGGCTTCAGCCTCATTGAAAACAATGGGCGCTAGCCAACTTTATTAAGGACAGCCTCACTTTCACATGCAGAGACACCTGCAGGCAGAGTTCTGGACCTTGGCCAACTTCTTGATCAGATTTGGAGAACAAAAGATGCAGGATTAGGAGTCTTGGCTTCAGCCCCATTAATGGAGATGGCGGCCATTTGAATAAGGGGAAAATTGTTTTAATGAGACAAGTAAAAACATCCAAGTCATCATAAAATCATGATACTTTGCAATATTGGGTAAAGTCATCCACTTGCCCGGTTCTTCTCCCACCTCTTAGACTTACTTTCCCAGTGTCATAATTAAGTCACTGTCACAAGGATGTGGGGATGACTGACATGCAAAGCTGAGACGTCATTATATTATTTAAATAAGTAAAACTTTAGGTCTTGGGCCTAAGCAGAAGTTTCTCTACCCCGTTCCTTATCATATGGCAATTTCTTGTGTCCTGTGGTCAAGAGACATCAGCTAATAGTTGCAAGACATGTACATATTAACCTGGAATCTTCAATGTGTCTTCAAGATCGAGAAGCCAGGCCACTTACTATCAGGTTGTAATACCTAATTGTCCTTTGAAGATAATCAGGATGGTCCCTGAGATGGAGCAAGGGGACACTAATCACTACAAAAGACTGAAAGGAAGCGGGGGATCTCTCACATGAGCTAAAGACTTTGAGAAGAAGAAGGTGTGAAAATCCTTCTGTAGAACCAATTGAGGATGTTTGAGTCGTGTGCGTGTGTGTGTGTGTGTGTGAGCGTTTCTCTCTTTTTGTGTCACTGTTTCCCAAATAGACACTAACATGAAGAGACCTTTGGGTTAAATGAGTGTCATTCTAAAGCTGCTACAAGTGTGGGATCCTAGAAAGCATTTTGTATCTGTGCAAGACTGCCAGAAAGATAAAGCCGTGGAGCTAAAGAATGAAGGGGAAATAAACTAGACAGATGAAAGCTTGATATGGTTTCTGTGAACAGAGAAACTTAACAGGACAGAGAAGCCAAAGGAGGAAGTTACCAGAGAATCATTTTAAAAGCTATATTTCCTTAAAAAGAAGGCAAAGAAAAGCCTTTGCCTTTAACAGACATTTAGCTAAATGACTACAAGAGAAGAGCTTCTCCTCCAACCCTTTCTTTGAAATATTAAGAGAATTTTTTTCCTTACTGTGGTCATTTATGAATTGAATTAATTACTTATTGTAGTAATTGGCAAGCCAGATAAATTAAACCATTGATTTATTGATTATATTTCAGTTATAACATTAATTTGACTGTTGCATTGTATTATTATAAATTAGGTTAGGAAAGCTATAGTTAAATTAGCTAATGATATATTTTGCTTAAAATCCTGTGTTTTATAACTGCTTGTTTAATCTTTAAGGTACATTCATCTAGTTTATCTCTCAAAATGTCAATGCAGACAAAGTAACCTATGAAGAAGAAGGAAGAAAAAAATTAAAAATAATTCCCAAGGCCATCATATATTTTAATTGATTAAAATAACACTCTACATAATGCCAGAATCCACAGACACAATGAAGCCACACAATAACATTGAATATGAGATGCATATTTGCAGCTGATCTACTCACAGGGCTGGCCCTAGACGAAATGGCACCCCAGCTGAGGAGCATCTTCAGCGCCCCCTATCCATTTGTTAAATTTTTGAATATCTTATTTCTTATTGCATTTGTAGCCTATTTGCATACATGATTTTTCCTTGTCTATAAGACAATAAATTTTCAGACTAGGGTCTATGTCTGTATTTATTCATGCCATATAAAAGCAAATAAAAAATGTTTTCTCTAAGCTTATGGAAACTTTTAAATTTTAAAATAACAGAAATGTACTAACATTAAGAAATTTAACTGTGTGCCAACAATGGAAAGACCACTATTATATAGTGTTAGAGTAGGTGACAGCCTTAGAATGTTAGCCCTAGTCCTTTAGTTCAAAATGTCGCTTTTCTCACCTTTGCCCTTGTAAATTGAAGCATAGCTTCTACAATGGTCCAGAACATTCTAGTAGGTTTGTGAAAAATGAATCCACATACAGACTACCTGAAACATGTTACTTCAGACATTCTATTTTCCCTTTTGTCACTAATAACAAAAACAGTATCCCAAGCCCAGTGCCCCCACCACTACTCCCACACACCCCCAGCATGGCAGCCCAGGCAGTTGCCTGCCCCTAAATCCGATCCTGCCTACCAATTAGCTTCCATCACTGGGAAGGGCATAGGACTTCAAACTGAAATTTGTTGTGTGCTCATTGAAATCTCGTGTGTTGAGGTGCTCAGGGGCAATACTGATGGCTGCCCTAGAAAGAGCAATAAATCTCTAAAAGCAAGTAAACAATTCACATTTGTACTTACTTCCCTTCATGCTCAACAGAATCATTTACAAAAGCCAAACTAATGGGAATCATAAATACACAGATCTAGGTCCCCAAAGAGACAGCATTATGGCAAATGAAATGTATTTCTAATCCCAAATGATTGGGTGTTTATGGCTATTTACATCTGAATAGGGTGGTATAAAAATTAGGTAAGGCATGAAATCTTTACAAACAGAGATAATTTTAAAATATTCAGCACCACTCAGGATGGCAGTACAGTAATATTTGCAATAGTAGTGTGGCATAATGAATCATTTTGATTTTCAGGAGCATCCTTGCAGCCGTCTTTTCTCTATGCAGAAACTGGTGTGGGGCATCTTTCGGTTGCTTTACAGAACTACAGCAACATAGCTGGGACTTTATAAAAAGGATGAACTGAGATTGTTCCCTAATGAGTGACTGTTGCTACCTTCTAATATAAAAGGATGAACAAGTCTCACAGAGCTGACAAGACTATCAAAGGGGAAGCTCGGGGTCAAATATGACAATAAGTTAATGGGCTGATGGGAAAAGTCAACTTATTTTTACACTAAATGGAAAAAGCCCTGCAGGCTAAACAAAATAAATTCCATTTTATTTGAGAGAAGCATTAGAAGTTAGCAGGCATCAAACACTGGTAGGTGCTTTACTGGACTTGAAACAGTTTAGTACCATGTAAGTCACAACCAGCTGATAAATATACCTGGCTACCAGTAGCATAAGGTTAACAACTGATCTCGCTGTTGCAATATAAAGTACCCAGAGGAAATATATATGTATGTGCAAGAGAACTGGACTCTAGGGACCCCTGAGGGATTCTTCTATGTGCTTGCAGCCAGCCAGAAGGCTATCTGACAAACCAATGAAAATGCTGACTTTTGAATACTGATGGATTGCTATGTTCTCAATGACCTGATAAACTGTACAAAAATCAATTTAAATAATAGGAGAGCAGAAAAGGAAGGTGGGGGAGATCTTTTCAGATTGCAGTTTTTTCTCTCTGGTGCAGTTGTGCAAGTAAAAAATATTTCTTGTTGGTACTGCACTCATGGGAGGGACACGTGGGAGGACAAGTGACCCCCCCCACTCATGTGACCCTCCATGTGACTATTCCCTGCCCCGCCTCCAGCCCAGGGCTCCCATGCGCTCCTTGTCCCCTCTGACATCCCCCTTACCTGCCTAACATTTTACAACTGCAGCTGTCAAATCCTGTTCCCATTGAAATCAAAAGGCGTTTTGCTATTGAGTTCAATGGGAACAGGCTTCGACATTTGGAGAGGAAAGAACAAAATCATTCAGCAAGGTCTATGTTGTGTATACCACAGGTATCAAAGGCTGCTGACTCATGGAGGAAGTCAGCCGACATCTGAGATCTTTGTCCACTGCAAGGAAGAAATCAGCAATCAGTGAAGCTAGAACAGTCTCTGTACCTTATCCAACTCATAAGTCCCTCTGTAAGTGTGGACTGATTATTTTCTCTTAAAAGCATGTGGTTTTTTTCAGGTACACGCTGATTAACACAGAAAACAATTGGGGCTGTTAAACGTTCTCCAAATTCCGTAGAAAATTAAGTTCAGCTATATTTTCCAGTACAGTGATGAAATGGGTGTTTGCATATACAAACATCAACATATTTAACTATGCACTTCCCCCCCAAATGTGTAGTATTTCAGTCTGTTTATATGGAATATGGGAGTTGGGTGAGAAGCTATTTCAGCATATGTATGACTTATTAAAAGACACATTTTAAGTAGTACGGTATCCTATACTGCATTATGGTATTGTACCCAAATATTACATTTAAATGGGAGATTCAACTTCTTTTATAGGAACAGAACAGACTCCTAAAACTCTTACCACAAAAGTGGTCCATACACATGCAAATAGCCCCACTGTCTTCAGTGGGATTGGTCAAATGATTAAGGGTTTACAGGATTAGGTGCCAAGTTTGTAAATTGTTCTGGATGAAACTGACAATGCCTGAGCTGTCAGATCAGAAGGAGCTTCACTCGAATAAAGGCGGGCAGATGTGTGATAAGTATTAGCTCCGTTGCTAAGATGAGGAACATATTTTCAGCAAAGTTCTTGGCAGATTCCTGAGGCAGCTGGTTTAAGGCTGTCAGTGTCCAGCATTATAATCTTCACTTATAGTTCTCTCACCCATGAAGCTGCAAAATGAGGCACTTGTTTTCTTTGTTTTGCTGTTCCAGTTACACTTAACAAAATGCATGTTAGACTAGTTTGGCTGCAAAGAATTCTGTATACACTGGGTACTACACCTAGTTCCTTAAGGCTGCAGAACTGGGCTGACATCAGAATCCAAACGTCCTCTGGTCAGTGCAAGCAGAGGCATTCCTCTAATGCTTTGGACTTGATGTGATGCAGTATGGATGTCATGGATAATTCAGACAAATGGGAAGAAACAGAATAAAAAACACTGTTTAAACACCTTCTGTCCAGCCCTTCTCCCCTTGAGGACTCCTGATCAATTTAACAGCACAATACATATGCTAACAAACTTAAACAAAGCCTTGTTGTTAGCATATGTATTTGTGTTGTTAAACCCAGATAAAGAATGAATGCCTTCCCTAGCCCCGTTCTGCTCCTTTAAGGAGCAGAAATCAGCCCCCCCTTTTTTTTTGGAGGGGAGGAGGGCTATCCCCAAGTTTCTCCAGTACCTGATATCTGCTAAAAATCTCTTGCCGGTACTACATACTGGAGAGTACCACCCTACTTGCACTACTGCTCTGGTGGCAAGTTATCTAAGCATCACTTTGCATCTGTGAATTAGAAAGGCAGAGTTTTCTAGAGAATTTGGCAAGAGCCCTGAAAGCAAAAACCTGAGACCTCCTGTAGTCAGAACACAGCCACTGTCATAAACTCCAAACATGCTGCATGAGATAAAATATACATAATAAACAAAGATACTCAGACCCAGGCTGGCGTAAATAGGTGTAGCTAAATTGTCTGCATAGGGAGAGCATGCTGATTCTTCTTTTGACACAGCTGACAATGAAGTGTTCTTAGCCCATCTGTCCAGTTTAGGAGGGGTCAACAGAACTGCACAGATATAGTTGTACCTGTTACTCAGTCTCAACCATATCTCAGAGCTGTAATTGGCAGCTGCTCTGTCTCACTGCTCTGCCTTCCTTGAAGGATCATTCTTTTTCCTGTTCTTTTTTAAAGATCTATGACAAGCCACCATGGACACAGTGAGGCACTGTGCACTCAAGGGTCAACAGAGCATGCAGCTGGATGTCTCCATTCATCTGGAGTAGACAGTAGTGTCAGCTACCCAAGGGTCTGGAAAAAATAAGCACCTGGCTAAAAAAAGAATTAAACCAAATAAGACAGAGGGGACACTGCGGGGTGGTGGTGAGGTGGAGGGAGGGAGCATTTGAAAGATCTAGGAAAAATCACGACCACTCCCTCTATCAATGGTGTTCATCCAAGTGCGATGTGCACAATCTGGGAATGATACTATACTCAGAACTTCACGTGGATACCTGGGTTGTACCATTAGTCAAAAATATTTTTCCCTAACTCCATTTGACAAGAAGTCCCAATCCTCTTGGATACTGTTATGGTGATTCCTATTTGTGGGCCAGACTTCTGCAAATACCAAGCTATTGAACTGATCATGGGTGCTACATGCAGAGAGCAGCTGGGCCATCACAAAGTGGTCTATGTCTATTCAACAATAGGTGAAAACATATCATATTGGTTTCCATGCAGTGCGCTGGCTTTCCATTTATTACTGGATCTAGTTTAATGCCCTGATCCAAATTCAGTGGTCCGGCCTTGGAAGTTCCTTGTTCATGTCCTGCCTCTTAGAGAACAATGCAAGAAACCTTTTTCACAAGTTATCTCCTCAACAAAACTGGTGACATACTGACCAATACATTTTCATCATTCTCTAGCTGTCTCTTCCTGCAGACTAATAGAATACAACCCCACTGGGGATGGATCAGAGATGCTGTCCTCAGAGGACGACAACAGAACTGTTAATTTTTATCATTGCCATCTGAATACCATAGTGATTGATACACTAGTGTTAAGCTGGTAGCGCTACTAGGTAGGTCAGTACCAAATTAAACCAGCTGAAATAATCCAAACAAAAAAAGAAACACTAATAATGGAATAATGGAAATTAGAATCTGAAAAAGGCCCATTGTGCCATTAAAAAGTCAATATTTAGGCACAATTACCATTCAGAGAGATGATATTTCCTATTCTAAGTGCATGATAGAGGAAATAAAAAGAACCCACCGTCTCAGATAGCTCTGTGAACACGGTCACCTTTGTATATGGATAACCATTGTATAAGGTTGTTAGGCTAACAGAGTTGTTCTCTACTGCTTATAGTCTAGGTTTTCATTTTCAAGGAAAAGTTCAACAGTAGATGCAAAATACAATAAAAGCAAAGAATGGACTGTCAATAGAAAGCCATTAACAAAAACTACTGGTACTTCATCCCATGGGACTGCACAGTCCTTCTTAAATCAAAGTTAAACTTAAAGCCAACGGGGAAGATGACAATAAGCAAAAATAGATGTGCCATGTCTTTCTGGGAATCTTGCAAAACAGGCAATATTAAGCTACTAGAGGTAAACAGAAGTGCATTAAAAACGAAAATGATAAGATTCCAGTGCTTCAAAGCATCAGGCCACTGAGGGGGGAAAAGGAGACTCTCACTCAGATTTAAAATACATTATCATATAACTAACAGCCATGTTTAACGGAGACAACATAAAAGAGATCAAAATGAGACTTTTCTTTGCATCTAATGGGCTTTTTTCTTTTATTTTTAAAGCTTAGGCACATGAAGGAAAAGGCAAATGACATTGAGTTCTCACATGCTTGGAGGAGGTGGTTCACCAGAGTTTTGAAAACTTTTCTGTGCTGAGAATATTTAAGCAGCGCATTTATCAAAGTAACTCCGAATACAGGTTAGAATCCATGGAGTTTTCTTCAAACAGACTAGACACTTTTAAGCAGCTAGTGGAATGTGTTGCTTGTCTACACGAAGATTCACTACAAAGCCCAGGAGAACACTGCTGATACCTCCTATCTGAGTGCAGCTGATTAAGCATGTCCTTGACAGAAATTGTCTGTGCAAGTGATTTTTTTAGATTCCAGGAACTTAGCCAAGCTAAGGAGTGATTCCACAGGCTATAGGATAAGACAAAGGATAGTTAGCTCTCACAATTTCCTTCAAGTCTAGCTCTTTAAGGGAGACATTTGGCATCCCTTAGGAGAAAAACCATAAAACTTGTTGATTGTACATCTTTGTCTCCACCACTTTTCTCTCATCTTCTCTTGCATTAGGAGTCTGGTGTTGAAATACAACCTCAGAAAGACAGCAGCTATCCACCACTTTGTATGATTTATCCTGTCCATTTCTCCTTTAGCAAGGCTGATTGCAGATGCAAGCATCAAAGAAATCCTTGTCTTTCTTCTACAGCAGGGGTTCTCAAACTGTGGGTCCGGACCCCAAAGTGGGGCCCAATGCTCATGTTGGGCCTGGGCCCCAGCAAGTCTCAAGCCCAAGCCCCATCACCCAGGGCTAAGATTAAAAGCCCCCTTGGGCTTCAGCTTCCCCCCCTCCGCCACTGCCCTGGGGCTGAGAGGGGGGCGGAGCTTGGGTGGGCTCGGTCTTCAGTCCCCACTCCTGGGATCGTGCAGTAATTTTTGTTGTCACAAGGGGGTTTGAGAACCACTGTTCTGCAGGAAGAGTAAGGATGCAAAACTAGTGTGCTGCTTCTTTTCCAGCCCTGAGCATCCCGCCATTTTTATTAAGGTAGTTTTTTGAGCAAATTGGTGAGAGACTGGCAGTGCAATACTGAGTGTGGGGCATATTGGGGGACTTGGTGCTTTTGTAGAATATATTTTTTTAAAATATTTTACCTATTTATTATATGTTGATAATGTGCCTCCTGCATCCCAGCCTGTGTCTAAATTCATGAGCTAGGTGTGCTATGTTTTCCAAATAGCACTGACGTGACAGGACTGCTCAGGGATTGCCCAGCATGGTAAACTATATGATAGACTCATCTTGACTAATGTGTCATAGGTTTGCACATAACCACAGGCTCAAAATCCTCTCAGACAATAAGTCTTTTGTATATCCCATAATTCCACAGCCAGTTTACAATGGGTACAAAAGCAAAGTTATCAGTGATTCAGCAAGAGACTGCCAAGCCATTCAAGTGAGCCTAATCCTGTCATGTTCAGTCTGCTCATAGACCTCTTTCATAGGGTGATGAGACTCACAGTGCAAGAAGCTATATGAAAAAAAAACATCTCATTAATTACAGATATTAGAAAAAGCATCCTTGTTCTCTAAAGATACTGTGCATATGGAAAAGGCAATATACTGTGTTCATTCACTTTGACAATCATTTAGAGTCATCACAGAGGCTTATGTATTACAAATTATCTTTGCCTTAACAATAGATCTTCAGTGGCATCCATTTAGGTTTCATTGTTAATCCCTTTCTCGTGCTACTTAATACATACTTCTGTGAGTAGTCTCCTCAGCTTCAATGGGACTATGCCTTTGAGTAGCTGAACAGTTTGAATAAGGGTTTCAGGATCTGGTCCTTAATGACTAGAAAAAAATTTATTATTACCCTATAGATCGTCAGTATTTATATCACATTGAGAGTAGGAACCTTTAATTTTTTTAAAACTGTATAGTCTTCGAGGTTTGTGGTTCACATGAACCACATGGCTACCAAGGTTCCTCCTGTAATTTCCCCTAAACGGCCTTATAGCTTCATTTCATATCTACACGTCCACAGTATCACTAATAATAGCACCACCTATTATTTTATATATATATGTGTGTGTGGATGTGCACTGATAGTACCACTGATGATTAATGCTGCCTGACACATCCCATTATAAGACTCTGCTTTTAATTGCTTATAACTTGGTCAAGGTTTAACATTTGAAATTTTCTGTGCAAGGCATCTGTCTCAAGCTGAATTTTTTTTTGGAAAATTTCAGCCATTTCTGAGAACAAAGCAAGGGGAAAATACATTATTTTGTCCATGTTAACAAATTCTGTTATGACTGTTTCTTTCTAGTGCCCCCATTCTTTGTTGGGCCGGGTCTTGACATTTAACAGGGTGGTGGGCTTTGTATCAGGGATGTGCCTTTTGCCATCCCCATGAAAATTGCCTTAAATTTGTCCACATTATAAGCCTTTGAAAAATTACAATTCAGACATGCCCAGCAGAGATTGCTTAGATTTTTAGCAGCTAACTTCCCAGAAAATTTTATCTGCATGTGGCATGCTCCCATGAAGGGCTGGGTAGGACTTCCCCTGCGGTTGGAACCTTGGGCTCCTGTGGGCTGTGCTGTGGTCCAGGCACCTGAACTGAGGCCAGAGAGATTATCTTGCATTTTCTTTCACTCACTTCCCTCAAACCCTCCATTTGGTCCAGTCAGCATGACAGAGAAAGTTGCCTGATTGAAAGCAGAGGAGACAAGAGCTGGATCTAGGAGGAATGTATGTGGGGAGGACAGATTGGGGAAAACAGCCTGGAGTAGATGGGGAGGCTGGGACTGGAGACTGGCAGGGGAGGGAAACAGAAGGTGGGATGCAGCTGGATTCGGGATGTAGCCTGGGACTGGCTGGGAAAGAACAGGAGCTGGAGATGGAGACTGGGGTGAGCTAGGCAAGGAAGCTGGGAGCTGGGAGGAAACTGGGACTAGTAGGCAGGAAGGGAAATGCAGGGCAGCCCAGGGTATTCAGGGGGTCTAGGGTCTTTGGCGGCTGAGGGCCCCCCGCTTCAACAGTAATTTGGTGGCGGGGGGTCCTTCCGCTCTAAGACCCGCTGCCAAAGTGCCTCGAAGACCCAGGGCAGGGGCCCCCCGCTGCCGAAGACCCAGAGGGGAAGAATCTCCAGGGTCCCGGGGCCCCTGGAACGAGTGAAAGACCCCACTCCAGGTGCCCCTAAAAACTCTCATAGGGGCACCTGTGGGGCCCAGGGCCTGGGGAAAATTGCCCCACTTGCCCACCCCCACCCCGTGCAGCCCTGGGGAAATGGGAGAGGTGACTAGGAACCAATAGATAAGATTAGATGAGCAGCTGTGGTTGGGGGGGGGGACACTGGGAGTGGCTGGGCAAGGAGATTGGTACTAAGAACTAGTGGTGCAGAAAGTGTTGGGGGATGGGAGAGAGACCCGACCAGGAGCCAACCTGCAGTGGGAGAGTATTAAGATTGGCTCAGCAAAAATACAAATAAAGAGCCTGAAGAAACGCTAAGATTGGCTAAGAACCTCAGGGTGGGAGACTACAACTGAGAGCCAGTTGAGGTGGAGAACATGGGCAATGGGAGTGACTAGAGACCAAGATGGGGGAGGCAAACTGATTAGATGAGGAATGTGTGTGGGGAATTGGCTCCTGCTGGACAAAGAGACTGAAGACAAGGAGTTTGGTGGGAGAACTAGGAATAGCTGGGCAAGGAGATTGGGACTGGATTGAGAACCCTGAGGAGTGAGACTGTACCAGTGAGGAGACACTTTCTAAATGAAAATTTCTGGTTTCCTAGTTTGAAACATCTTTTCATTTTTAAATTTGATCAATTTATAATAAAAAATGATTGAAACATTTTGAAATTATTGAAACAAAATGTTTCTATTGACCTGAACCAATTTTTTTTTCAGTTTTGCAGTTTCACAAACATTTTTGAGAGTTCAATTTTTTTTTACCCTCGTTCAGGATAGGATTTTTTTTTTCAAAATATCAGACTCTTTCCTAGAATGGAAAAGCCATTTTTCCAGCCACCTCCCTTCCATAGGAATATTAGACCGCACTGGGCTGTCTAGCGAGCCAATGACTCTGTTTGATGCTGTTTTAATACTCTATGGTCAAACTCCATCAAAAGCGGCATCACCAAATTTAAAGTGTTTCATACCAACTCTGTTTTTGCTACAGTAGTAATATTATTACAGTTCTGTGTAACAGATGCACTGCAATTATCCCTAATGCATGTCCCTTTAAGTGCTTGTTCATTTGATGAAACTACTTTGAAAGGCATGATTTAAGCTTCTGCAGCAACTTGAAGATTGGATTTTTTTGATCAAAGGCATAGCGCTAAAATGTGGGACAAGTTGATCTTTGGAATAACTGAAGTCAGTATCATTACATTATGGCTGAATCTGACCCAATGAGTTTCTTCTTTGAGACGATCATTTAGACTGTCTACAATAATATTGGCTATTTTCCTCAAATGTAACATTTTTAGAAATTAATTGGGTTGTGCTCAGTAAATCCCCTATATACACATGATTTAAAACACTGAGCACCAAAACATTAACTTAGTAACTCTAATGTGATCTAAGGATCACGTAGCCCTGTGCCATTTAAGTCAAGAGGTTTAAATGTTTTGATGAAAGTTCAAAATGTTGAGGCAAGGCTCAAACCTGCTCCCATCAAAATCCATCAAAACCAGTGAAGGTCCCAAGGGTGCAGTGAAGGAGCAGATCAGTTCTGCAACAGACATACAGGTTCTTTTTGTCGTGTGGTTAATCTAGCCAAAGGTAAAAGCCCACAATCTTCACCAATATGAGCAACCCTTACTCAGATGAGCGTTGCCATTTATTTCAATGGGGATATTCATGTGAGTCGGTGTTGGATGGTCTGGCCCACTGAGCGTGAATGGGCCAGATTCTCTGTTCGTGTAAATCAGGCTATCTTCATTGACCTCACTGGAACTACACTGATTTATACCACTTGAGGCTTTAGTCCAATATTTCTGTTATGGCCACTGCACAGTGCCTGCTGTTCTATATATAAGTTGATTCAGTTCTTCAAGCCTTGCAGACTCAAAATTCCTGTTGATTTCAGTGGTAGTTTCTGGACGTACAATAAATTTGCAAGATCAGGTCCAATTAGAGCTGATTGAAAAATGGAAAAACAATTGTGTAAAAAAAATTTGTTTCCATTTTGCAGAGTTCAAAAGGATTTCTTTTGTGCTCTCCCTTCTCCAACCTCCCATTTTTTGGAAATAATTCAAATGTTTTGAATTTGGGGGGGGGGGGGTTGCTACACAAACACCCCCCCCCCTTTTACATTTCTTTCTTTTGCTGAGCTGAAACTTTTCAAAAACTTGAGGCAGTTTGGAAGAGCTATGGCGTGACAAAAATAAAAAAATAAAAAAGACAAAAATGGTTAAAACACCCTGGACATCATTTATTCTAGTGCACTAAGTGACAGAAAGGAATGACGGCAGAAGGGAGGGAAAACAAAACAATGAATCAAAATGTTGAGGGTTTTAGGTTTAATGAAAACCCAGAAAACTTCAAAAAGGGGACAGCTCTTCATAAAAAATATTCAGCTGAGGAAAAAAATCATTGTGGATTGAAAAAAAAATGGTTTACATTTTTCATTTGAAGCAGCTCTATATCCATTATATTCTTATAGGGCTAAAGATGAAATAGTAGAAAACCTAAAGCTGAGTTAATATGGAGTGCTTAGATGAAGCATGTCTAGAGGAGGGAAAAGGCAATTTGATAAAGCTTTGCTAATTCTAAAGGTGCAATTATCTCATATTGAGAAAAAGGATTATCTTAACATATATTGATACTGTCTTGAGGCTACAGCCATAGCTGCTGCAGAAGTTAGCCTAACAAAGGAAAATCTAGGAAGAAGAAAAAATAAATGCAAAACAGCATTGGGTGTATTATTTGGTTTGGCTCCGACTAAATTGTTTAATTATGAGCAAATATTTTAATGTTCAGGGATTTTTCAAAACATATTGTGCACAGAGAAAAAAAAGAAATGCAAGGAAACATCTAAGCACCAAAGTTTTTCTGAATGGAAGAGGAAAAATAGAAGAACCAAAAGGAAAATGCTCAAGAAAATTCACAAATTTTTGTCTTTGAGATAATCTTTTAAATAGGTGGAATTGGAATGGTATCTTCTCTGTCATAGTCTTTCTTTGGGTGTTTTTATGTTTGTCTTGTGAGTCAGTCATATTATAGTCACACTGCTGTTTGCTATTGCTCTCATAATATGAGAATTCTTGTTTTACAACTAATAGGGGACATAAAGTACCCGGGTGTAAGCTGGCATAGATTTGATCTCCTCTGTGAAGGCTTTTGAGATAAAAGTGCTATATAAGAGTTAGGTATCATTAATTATCACTATTAGTATTTATTATTTTATTGTTCAGTTCACATCAGCTGAGGATCTGACCCAAAATTTACAGAGAAATGATATTATACAGAGGCACAGGTGGAATTGATGGGAGAGCATCAGCCGTCAACTTACCGCAGTGATGACACCACGGTAAATACATCTAAGTACATCAACTTCAGCTACATTATTCATGTAGCTGAAGTTGTGCAACTTGGATCTATCCCCCGCCAAGTGTAAACCAGGCCTCAGTCAGGGTTACTTATAGTAAAAGTTATGGACAGGTCACGGGCCGTGAATTTTTGTTTATTGCCGGTGACCTGTCTATGACTTTTACTAAAAATACCCGTGACTAAATCTTAGCCTTAATTTAGACCCATAACACCCCAGTGACCATTATCACCCCCATTTTGCAGATGAGGAAACTGAAGCATGGAGAGAGTGAACCCCCAATTCAGAAAAGGAATTTAAGCACATTCTTAAATTAAAGCATGTGCTCAAGTCCTTTGTTGAATGGGGGACTTGAGCAGGGACACAGGAAATTTGAGGCAGAAGCAAGAGCAAAACTTAATTCTCCTGTCTTCCAGTCATGTAATGTTCTTGAGCCGCAAGAAATTAGGATAGAACCTAACCCAGCAATCCTTGCTCATGTGAGTAATCCTGAGGCTATGTGAGCAGCCCTTCTTGTCATCAATAGGGCCAAGTAAGGATTACTCATTTGAGTAAAGCCTACCTAAAGCTGGATTCTTCCTGCTCAAGAGGTCATCACAGCAATTTTACAAGGAGCAGTCAAACTAAAAGTGAGCTAAGCTTTCAGAAAATATGTCTGTGATTTACGAGGCTCATCCGTAAGAGATCTATGAACTTGCAGATAGAAAAGATTTTTTTTAACTCAATTTTTTTTTCTTTTTGAGAATTAGATGAGATTTTTCACAACTCCCAAGGATTTAGATGATTGTATGCCAATAAGTATAAATGAAATAGCTTCTGCAGCCATCCACAAGTGAATTTATGCATCTGTTTTGTTTGCACAGAGTCACTCTGTTACTGTATACCAAAAAGCAGTTACATTTTTCAAAGAAAATTTAGTGTTCCTTATGCCCAGCTGACTAATGGGACTGAAGTTATGAAAAATAGCATATTCATTGTCACTCTAACGTGAAACTAATAATAATGCTTTAGCACTTATATAGAGGTTTATACACAAAATCTAATTAAGCCTCAGTGAAGTTCAGTAGGTAGCTATTAGAGATGGGTGAATAATTTGCAGTGAATAGTTAATTGGATAAAATTTGCTTTTTATTTTGCTCATAAATTATCTTCAAACAATGGTCAACAGTTACAATTTTCACAGTGTTGTTCATTAATCCCCAAATAACAGTTTATGGCCAGCATTTAAAATCTGAGTTATGGTTAGTTTGGATTAGCCACCTAGGTTGCACTGTACATTTCTGATCTCTTATTGGAAGACTGTGACGCTTAGAAGCAAGTTTCATGTGTAAATACTTGTATATACCAATTTAAAATTCACCCTCCATGAGTATTTTCTAACAACCATTTAAAATTTGCTGGGTCTGTGAAATTTCCTGCCAGCAAACTCATCCAGTATAATATGTGCAGCAAGCAAACACAAAGGAGATTAAAGCACTCTTTGAAAATTCAAACTAATATTTACATGGAAAATATCACATATTCAGCAAAAGACAAGAACATTCTGCTACTTTAAAGATGGAGAATCCAAGACAGAGTATTTAAGTGACATGCATTGGTCACAGGGCAGAGACATGTCAGAGTCAGGATTAGAACTCAGAAATTCCTTATTTCTAGTCCTCTTGCTGAAACCACTAAGGCCAGGTCCACACTACAGCGTTAAATCGATTTAAACAGCGTTAAATCGATTTAACGCTGTAACCGTCCACACTACAAGGCACTTAAAATCGATTTTAAGGGGTCTTAAAATCGATTTCTGTACTCCAGCTAAACGAAAGGAGTAACCCTAAAATCGATATTACTAAATCGATTTAGGGTTAGTGTGGACAGATATCGAAGTTATTGGTCCTATTCTTTTACTGAGCTACCCAGAGTGCACCGCTCCGGAAATCGATGGTACCCTGGGACCATGGACGCACACCACCGAAGTAATGTGCCCTAGTGTGGACGCGTAAAATCGATTTTATAAAACCTGTTTTATAAAATCAATTTTACTAATATCGATTTAAAGCTGTAGTGTGGACGTAGGCTAAGAAAAGCTCCTCTCTACCAGATGCCTGAGGATGATAGACACCCAGTTATTCTTGTATTATTTTTCCATGCAGTTAATGTAGTGTTATTTGTATATAGACTAAACAATCCTCTGAAGACAGGCACAATTTTTCAGATGCAGTCATATTGCTTGTCATTAATAGCACATCTCTAAAATACAAATACATTTGATCACAGTTAGGGTTAGCCTATGTTGTATCTCTTGAAAAGTAAGGAAAACACTATATTTGAAGCACTTTTGCCTATACTAATGCCTGCTCCACACCAAAATAGTTCAGGTCATGTCGTGTGTGCATCTGTCAAATTGTATACAAGACCCACAGGAGAAACATCATACACTGATGTAAACGGAAAAATATCAGCCTATGGCGTACAATATGCCAAGGAATAAAAAAAGCTACACATGCGTATATGTACACATAAAATGCTGAGCTGCATCTCAGCTGTATAGAGTCCCATCGCCGTTCACTTGTTCTCACTGGGCACATTAAACTGTTGAACCTTTGCCAGTTCTATCAAGATCACAAATATCCTGATCTTCTCCAGTATGGCCAATGCCTGTTGATATATTTACATGTAAGAGATGCTATAGCATGTCTCAGCCATGCAAAACACACTACAACGTGCAGCTTCAGAACACATTGATTAGATTGGATTGTGTCTTTAAAGGCTCAAGCCTACGTTGCGGGGACGGGAGTTTGAGAGGCCAGTGAAGCATTGTGCGTGAAATTGATTCTGGCATAATTCCACCCAAAGCTTGCATGCAATCTGTCCTACATCTGGCTATTTTCACTGGTATGGAGGAGAGCAAGGTCATAAGTACAGCTGGACAAAATTTTATTTGACAAAATATGCAGTTTTGGTTGACACAGTTCACAAATTTGACATGAATAATTTTGGCTATTTGCAAAACAGCCAGAGGAGAGGGAGAAGGTCATGGTGCTTCTAGTGGTGGTGCTGCCTCTTCCTCCTTATAACCTTTAGCCCTATGGTTAGGGTACTCACCTGGAGTCTGAGAGCCAAAAAACCCCTCACTTTTGTACAAACTCAAAATAGTGCTTCAACTATGGCTTTAGGTAGCTGACATTATGAGAAAATCATCAAACTGGAAGGGACCTTGAGAGGTCATCTAGCCCAGTCCCATGCACGAAAGGCAGGACTAAGTATTATCTAGACCAGCAAAATGTTGGCCTAGTGACTTGCCCACGGTCACACAGTAGGACAGAGGAAAAACTGGAATTAAAATGTAGCTGTTCATGACTCCTCAGTTCCATGTTCATTCCACTAGGCTGTGTTGCTCATGTACAAACAGGCGCTTGCTTGCTCATGTTAATTCACATTTGTTCATGAAAATGGAAACATGTCCCTTATCCATCCGTGGTCTTACAGCACCACTATAGTATCTGAATACCTAGTTTCTCCCTGTTTTATATAGGTACATTAGTGTTTGCAAGTGCACAAATGTTGCAGAGCTTTGAAAATCTAGTTTGACCCATCCCTCAGATGCAGTTATACTATAGCATTGCAATGACATTCTTATATACACAGCTGTAGTGAGCACATCAGGATTATCATCTCTCCCTCACTCCCTCCTTACCCCTGTCAGCAATCCCCTCCCCCGAGCCATGATTGGGAGTGTGGGACACAGATAGGGGTAAGGGGGCAAAGGCTGGGGGTGTGGCTGGATGGTGGAACTGGGACCGGACCTGTGGTCAGAGCCAGCACAGCTGGGGACAGAGCAGGACTGGGTGGTGAGCTCTCCCTGCCTACCCCCCGCCCTCTTGGTGGGCTGGCCCAGGCCCCACTGCACCCCCTAAACATTCCTCCACACCCCTCGGGGGGGCACAGTTTGGGGACCACTGCTCTAGCTCTTTTTACACTTGCATAAGGGTCAGTAAATATCCTCAGTATAAATGCTCCTACAATTGCCTTTGGTAGGCTTCAGGCTGCGCTCAATTAAGTCAATGATAAAGCACATAGTGCAGGATCAGACCTTCTAGCCACAAGGAGTAGATTTCTGTCTCTGGGCTTGTCTAGATGCGGGGTTCACTCAGGGTATGTCTACACTAGAAATATAAGCTGACCTATATTAGGTCAAATTACAGTCACTGCAGTAATTACTGCAGTGGTGCATGTCCACACTACATGAACAAGCCCAGAGCTTGCAACTTTTATATAAGATGATGTGGACAGGGTACTGCATGGGAGGTGAGAAAACCCGAGTTCTAGTCCCAAATCTACTGTTCAGCTGTTTTGTGCTTGTCTGTGTCTCATTCTGTGTCCCTCTTGTCTATCTGGACTGTAAGCTCTTTGAAACAGGTGCTTTTTTCCCAAATATGTTTGTACAGCACCTAGCGCACCAGAACCCTACCACTCTCAGTTATGGTCTCTGGGCACTACAATAATAGTAAATACATTATAAACATGCAGATGTCAAATATGCAGAACTATCAATATGTATGCAGCCACTAATGATTTTGCCATATACTAGTTGCTTGATTAGCTGTGGTTCCAGTACAGGACTCTCCAGTGAGAAAGATTTTTTTCTTAGCTCACTGCTTTGCTTTTATTGCCTGTCCTTATGTTTCTGTGATTTTTTTTTTATCTCCTTCATGCTGATGACAAGGCTTGGCAGTGGCACTGAATGTAACTCCAGTAAGTCATTTTGTGAGTTAAATAAAAAAGTTCAGGCCTCAAACCTTCGGCCTCTTCTCCTTTGCTTACCAGCAGCTTCTTCTTTGTTTGTTCACACTCCTATTGGTGCCCCCTGCAGACTGGGGCATATACCAGTCCTTGCATCAGTTTTTCTTTGAGCTGCTTACCCATTCAGTCTGGGCAGCATAATAGGAGTGGTGTTATGCATAATGCATTGAACTAGGCCCTGGGGTGAAAGCATTAATCATATTGATCTGCCCACACAGGGAGTCTCTGCCAAAAACATTTTAATTTTATGTAGAACAGAAATTCACAATGGCAGTGATAGCTGTCTCAGGCAAGTTTAGAGCCGTGTATTTGAAAATCAAAAACCACAGACTTAGCTAGGGAAGGGCTAAGGCAAAAGTGTCCCACTCATTTTATTCCATCCCCTGAGGTCTTCACCAGCTCCTCCTTCCCATACTGGGATGCACTTCTGCCCTCACCAGCTTCCCTGTGTCTTTTCTCTGGGACGGTCCCGCCTCCCATTCACTCCTCTGGTAATTCCATTTCTCGCTCTCTGCCTACTGCACTGTGCATTCTTCATCCGGGTCAGGTTAAATGGACTCTTCCTATTGCCCATGCTGGCAAGACTATCTCCTGCATCAGTTATTCCCACAGGCCCAGACATCACCTACTTTGTTTGCCAAAGCTTTTTAATGAGCTCTTCCCCCCACCCCCCAACCCTCACCCTGTGATTAATGGGGCCTGGCTGATGGGCAGGTGAAATGGGAACTGCCAGGTCACCTGCGCTGCTTCCCGCAGCTTTCGTTGGCTGGAAACAGCAAACGGCGGCCAATGGGTGCTGCGGGCAGCCATGGAAATGTAAACAAACTGTTTGGCACAGGTTGCCCACCACTGGTCCACTTTCACGGCAGAATGGACAAGTGGTCAGGGCACTTAGCTGGGACATGGGAGACCCAGGTATAAGTCCTCTGCTCAGTTCAGAGCAGGAACCTAAACCAGGGTTGCCCACTTCCCCGGTAAGTGCCTTGACCACTGGGCTATTGGCTAGAACTCTGACTCTAGTTTTGAACAGAAGGTCCATCCTTGACATGAGAAACCTTTCCTGGCAAAAACAAAACAAAACAAACCCACTTCACTGAAAGATTTCTGACAAGCTGTAGTCTGACCCCTTAGTTCAGAGCACGCTTAAAACTGCAGCCCTGCCACCAAAGAAGAAAGAAACACAACATTGCAATAAACCTGCCTATTTGAAAAGTTAGCTGCAATGGAGCAAGTCCAGAGAAAGCTACTCCGATAAAATAACATCAGTCCCTCATGTATAAACCTGTTTGACCCTAAATGTCTCAGCTAACAAAATCAATCTCTATTGCTCAGATGGGTCTGTTGTCCATCAAGATCCTGAGCAGCAAACAGCAGTGAACTCAAGTTGGAAGAGACCAGTTAGTGTTTGAATGTGTGAGGAGCTCCCTGTATTTCTCGTCCATCAATCACACTGGGTCAAATTCCTCCTAGGTGCAACTACACAGACTTCAGTGAAGCCGGTGGAATTACCCTGGGATCAGGGCCCACAATATTTTGGCACCTGAGGTGGGGAGCTCAAATGATGCCCCCATGCCCCCTCACCTGGGCCAAAACTTTGAAAGGTCTCAATTCTGCCTTCTTCCTGTTCTGTGCCTCTCCTGATACTGCTCTGCTACCTACCCCAATAAAGGCGAACTAACAACTTAAAATGCCTTGTTCAAAAATTTTAAGTAACACTTAACTTTCAAACTCCCGAACAGCAAATGTAACTTTTCTTGTCTGCATAGTAAACACTGGCATTTTTATCTGAATAATCAAAGTGAGGCTTTCCGTGCCTTCTGTGTTGCAAAGATTTGAACTGCTTCCTGAAGGTCCACAGTCTGAGCCAGCTCATGCTGTATTGAGATAGTTGCAAGGCTGACCAGCCTCTTCTGTATCATTGTGGAGCGTAGATGTGTTTTTATTAACTTAAGCTTGGAGAAGCTGTGTTCTCCACTGGCAACTGTTACAGGAAGTGTTAGAAGTATGCACAGAGCAACAAAAGCATTTGGAAAGAGGATGGCCATCTTATTTGTGCACATATATTCCAGAACAGCCTTTGGAGTCGATCCTGCTGAAATGTATCTTGAAAGGGCTTTCAGTTCATCACCTAAATCACTCGCATCAATATCGCACATGTCATCATGTGTCAACACTGTCTCTAGTGCCCTGCATTGCTGGTGTAAGTCTTCTTCAGGTAGAGTGAGGAGTTTTGGAATATCATACAACATCCCAAATATACTGCTGTTCCTTGAGCTGCAGGAAACATTCTTCAACTGACTGTATTGCACAATCTAGCAACTGGTTACAGAATTCAACTTTGAATTGTTGGTTGGGGTCTCTCATGGGATTATCCCGTGCCCAGGACCGGTGCCAGTGTTTTTGGCGCCCTAGGCACATGGCCATTTCGCTGCCCCACGCGCTGCTCCCACCTCTCCGGTGGACCTGCCGCAGGCGTTCCTGCGGCAGGTCCACCGGAGCCGCAGGACGAGTGGACCCTCCGCAGGAATGCCTGAGGCAGGTCCACCAGAGCCACGGGACCAGCAGACCCTCCACAGGCATGCCTGCGGCAGGTCAACCGGAGCCGCCTGCCGCCTCCACGGCAAAATGCCGCCCCCCAGTAATCCTGGCGCCCTAGGCAATTGCCTAGATCGCCTAAATGGAAGCGCTGGCCCTGCCATGCCTCATAATCAAACTGTCTTCTTCTTCGGTGACTCTTGTATTCTTGAATCAGTGAGAAAATAGCGTCAGTGTGAAGTTCCTCTGCCAACTTCTGTGCATTCTTCAGAACATTTTGAAATCCCTTATCTGACCAGTAAGACTGTAGGTATGACTTTGCTTTGTCCAGTTGTTCCATTGCTTCAGAAATATCATGGTCAACGCCTTGGAGTCTCCTGCTTACAAGATTTATTTCAAACAGTATGTCATGCAGCATCACTAAGCCACACAGAAATTTGAAGTTATGTATGTTTCTCATGATCCCATTTCCCTCTGCCACCGTTCTCCCAGAAACAATTCTGTCATAGCATTATCCTCCATAATGGCAACTATGGCATCTTCCCAATTTGGTGTTTGATAGGCTTTATAGCCTCCATTTGACTTTCCCATCATGTGGCACTCAGTGGTTTCAGTGTCAGAGAGGATGCCCCCAGATGTTGCTTCAACATTTGCCATCAACGAGCTGATGCAGAGAAAAAAAAACATTGTCATAAACAGATAGTCAAGGGTTAATAGACCAGTGCTAAATCTGAAATGAGTGCACTGTTAAATAGAATAATACAAATCTGTAAAGATCAAACAAAATAAGTGTTTCCAATCTTTTGGGGAATTCTCATTAGTCACAGAAAAGTTGCTATAAGAGCTGGTGTCTGGGTCTGAGAGTGTTTGTTCATTTACAGCTATATATTGTAGGAGCACATGTCATAAACAGATAGTTAAGAGTTAATAGAACAGGAGTACTTTATGTCTCTTTTGCCTGAAAAGGGTTAACAAGTTCAGTGAGCCAGGCTGTCACCTGACCAGAGGACCAATCAGGGGACAGGATACTTTCAAATCTTGAGGGAGGGAAGTCTGTGTGTGTGCTGTTAGTGTTTGGTGGTTGTTCTCTCTGGGTTCTGAGAGTGACCAGACGTGCAACCAGGTTTCTCTCCAATCTCTCTGATATAATCTCTCTCTCTTATATGTCCAGAATAGTAAGTACTAGGTAGATAAGGCGAGTTAGGCTTATGTTTGTTTTCTTTATTTGCAAATGTGTATTTGGCTGGAACGAGTTCAAATTTGTATTTTGCTGAAAGGATTTTAATTTGTATTTGTATACTTAGGCTGAGAGGGTATTCCCAGTGTCTAAGGCTGAAAGACCTTGTAACATATTCCATCTTAAATTTACAAAGATAATTTTTACTGTTTTTTCTTTCTTTAATTAAAAAGCTTTTCTTGTTAAAGAACCTGATTGTTTTTTTATTCTGGTGTCAGATCCCAGGGGACTGGGTCTTGATCCACCAGGGAATTGGTGGGGAGAAAGGAGGGAAGGGGGAGAGAGAGGCTAATTTCTCTCTGTGTTAGGATTACTTTCTCTCTCAGGGAGAGTCTGGGAGGGAGAGAGAGAAGGAGGGAGGAAGGTGAATTTTCCTCTCTGTGTTAAGATTCAAGGAGTTTGAATCACAGTGATCTTCCAGGGTAACCCAGGGAGGGGATGTCTGGGAGAGGCAATGGTGAGGGAAAGGGTTTACTTTCCTTGTGTTAAGATCCAGAGGGTCTGGGTCTTGGGGGTCCCCGGCATGGTTTTGGGGGGACCAGAGTGTACCAGGCACTGGAATTCCTGGTTGGTGGCAGCACTACAAGTACTAAGCTGGTAACTGAGCTTAGAGGAATTCATGCTGGTACCCCATCTTTTGGACACTAAGGTTCAGAGTGAGGAATTATACCATGACAAACACAGATGTTTTGAATTACATTAAAAAATTCAGCAGCCTCACTAGACTCTGATACTGCATCACTGACCACCAAGTTCAATGAATGAGAACCGCATGGGACAAAAAAAGCTCGAAGGTTCGGATCCGTCTCTGCACTCCTCTGTTCTTTCCTCTCATGTTGGCACCATTATCATAGCCCTGACCTCTCATCAGTTATCGCAATTCCAGTATCTTCCAGCTTTTTAAGAAGCACATTTGTCATACCAGCTCCTGTTGTATCATCAATGTCAATACATTCTTGAAAATGATCTCTGACATTCACCATTGCAGGGACATCACTAGGTTCTGTTGTTTTTACAAAATGCACCATTAAAGTCATTTTTTTTTGTTCCGTATGGCTGATGTCAGGTGTGCAATCCAGAATAACAGAGTAATATCTTGCTGACTTCAGATCTGCCACAATCTTCTGTTTGACTTTTGTTGTCAGTAACTGTAGGAACTCATTTTGAATTGTTTTTCTAAGGTAGTGGTGTGTGTACATTTCTTGGATGGTGACTCTTAGATGCTCCTGGAGTACAGCATCAAACTCAGCCATCAGCTCCACAATTTTAAGGAAGTTTTCATTGTTTGGCACATACAGCTGATCTGAAGTGCCACAGAATTCTCACAATGACAATGAACCTTTCTAGAACATTTTGCCAGTAAAAAGTCTCTGATGCAATCTTCTCTTGATGCTGATCATCTATGGTGGCCTTTAACCTTAGTCTCATTTCAAGCTCTTTCCACCTATGGAATGCTCTCTGATGATTTGCTGCCTTCTCATGGCAAGCTAGATTTCTAGCCAGATTTTTCCAGTTCTTTGTTCCTGTAGAACCCAATGTGGCTGAAACATTAGACTGGAAGAGTTTGCAACAAAAACAGTATACAGCATTCTGGGTTTTTGATTACATAAGCAATGGCCTCTCCACTTTGTCACCATTGGAGATTTCACGCCAGTAATGTGTTGGATGGAAACTTCGATTTTCATTGTCTTTGGGGAACATGACATTTTTCACTTGCTGTGGCCCATGCAGCACAAGGAAGTCCGTCAGGCTATTGCTCAAGTGGATCCATAGTCCTGAATCATCTAGACTTAAGGAACTAAATTCATCAGCAGCTGTTTCTTGCGTCTCCACCACACTCTTCTCTGATCTACACTTTTCTTCAGGAATGTGCATGGCTACATCCATTTGAGATGGAGATATGGATGCTGCAGTAGCTGCCAGGTCATCTGCACTCTGATTAACTGGAAGATCAGGTATCTCCTCGCCTCTCACATTCTCACTGGGGCCGGAAGGCTCAATGTGAACATTTGTGTCTGTGTATCTCAGGAGAGCTCCTTCCTGCTTAGATAGAAATACTTCCTTTGCTTTCTTTCTTTTTCTGAATGCTGCCTCAGAGGGGTGTTTTCTTCTTTCACTCATGACTGCTGTTCTGTGCCAGCTATAGTGGCTCTCAACACTCAATTGAAGGGGACAAATAAGCAGGCTGGTAGCAGGGCCTGAGTGAGGGAAGAAATCAGCATCTTAAGGGCCTAACTGGCTTCTACTACTTCAGTTGACTGCCTGTTCTCCTCAAGTGGGTTCAGGGAAACAGCAGGAAACAGGAAGCTCCCTGAGAAGCTGGTGTTACTCAGTCCAGGCTCCTGGGCGTGCTAGAGAGGTACATAAGAGACTCCTTCTCCTCCTCCTCTCTCTCCCTGCAGCTCCTGCTGCTTTCTGTTATTCCCTCTCACCTTTTCTCCTGCCTGCCTGTTATGTCTCTTGTGCCCTCCTTCCTCCAGCACAGCACTCCATCATCTCTGTGCATCTAGAGCAGAGAGAATATATATGCACAGCAGCAGGCACAATTTTCTACACTCTGGGTCCTAGTGGCACCCCTGCCCCCCCACAGACTGGCACCTGAGGCGGCTGCCTCAGTTCGCCTCATGGTAAGGCCAGCCCTGCCTGGGAAAAATTTGGCTCATTAAGATTAACAAAGAAGGAAAGTGCCTGTGAAACAAGCAAAAAAACAACTAAAAATCCTCTGAGTGGCATTTATTATGAATACGATTTTGTCACAGTAAAATTAAGCAAAATTCACAGAACTGTCAGGGGAAAAATGTACAAAATCAGGGTGTGGTCTTGGTGGGGTTGTAGCTGACACCCCATTGTGCACGGCTGAAGCCTGAGCCCCACAACCTGTGGCTATGGTGACCAGATGCCTCGATTTCATAGGGACAGTCCTGATATTTGGGGCTTTGTCTTATATAGGTGCCTATTACACCCGACCCACTATCCTGATTTTTCACACTTGCTAGCTGGGCTCCCAACCTGGGGCCAACAGCCTGAGGCCTGCTGTCTGGGGCTGAAGCTGAAGCCAAAGAAGTCACGGAGATTTGTTAAAGTCACGGAATCATTGACCAAATTGTATCCTTAGTCATTATTGATCATCAGGCTAAGGCCAACCATTTCCTAATAATCTGTTTACTGAACTGTAAAGCGTGCCACCTTCTTGCTGTACATAAGCATTGATATTAGCAATGAATAAGGAGCATATTGATCACATCAGAGGAAACCTAGAGATGCGTCTCCATGTCCTTTATCAAACCGACCCAACAAGGATGTGATCAAACAATTTTTTGTCCCAAAAGGGGTTTGTTTTATGTTCTGCATTGACCACAAAGTATTTAGGACATAAGAATTGCTACAGCAACTATCCTACTAATCCAGTATCCTATCTCCAGCAGTGGCCAGTATGCATTTCAGGAGGCAGTAAAACATTTTTCATGTCACTCATGAACAGTATTACTTGAAGTGAGGTGCAAAGTGGCGGTATTATCAATGGAAGGTTAGAAAAATAACCACAGTATTTTTTTCAGCTATTCCAAATTTGCAAAATGTCATAAAATGACCCTAAAAATAAAAACAGGGAGAGGAAATGGAAAAACTTTCTGCTTTACACTCTGCTAAATATTGTAGCATTGAAATAACCTGCTTTGGGTCAATTACATTTATTTTTTCAAAAAGGTTACAAATCAAAAAAGTTTTCTCAAATATAGAAAAAAAGAGGATATTTTACAGAAATGAAGGAATAACTGTGTGCATTTAATGATAAGTTATGCATGTTATGCTCTTTAAAATATGCATTTTCCAGCAGCTCCTTGGAACACTTTACTTTGTTGATACTATTCAAAAATGAATATAAATGAAAATGTCACAATAAATAAAAGATCTTTGCCAGACACTATTAATATTTAAGAGCAATGTATGAGATTTTATTAACTTGAATAAGGACTTTTTTTAAACTTCATTTACATAAATTAAATATTCCCTTGCTATTATAGATTCTTTTACTTTCTCTGCTTCAGTAGTCTGATTTTAAAAAAAAGAAAGGAGGTGGAGGATATAAGGGGATAGATTTCATGCAGACGAATTCTAATAGACCTTCCAGATATATAGCATCTTGTTAAAAATTCATGCAGGCCAGAATACTAGAAGGTCAGAAAATGTCTTTGACATTCTGCCAGGGCTCTTTTTGATAAAGGAAATTCCTCAATAAAAAGGACCTAATGCTTATTACTTTATACTCCTAAGGCAGAAGCTGAATATTAAGTGGTGGTCTCTGTTAATCCATTTATTAAATATCAAAGCCCATATGTTTTCATCCTGTGTCCTTGCTTATTGATTAATTGCCTTAGACTCATACTGATAAAAGCAGAGAAAAAGTCACTTAAAGATAGGACTCTTGGTTCACGCTTAAGGTAGGTTACTTTTCAAAAGTCTTATGTAAGCATTAAGGGCAGATTCTCAAGTGCCCTCCAATGGCACAAAGCAACCTCTAACCCAGTGGGGCTGGCTAGGCGCAGATCCTCTTTGCCTATGGGAACCTTTTGGAGACAAAGAGCCATTATAAGAGCCACATGCTCTTGGCTTCCTAGTGAAGTGGAGAATAGCTGGAGAGAAAAGGGTATTGCTAAGACATAACAATGCCCCAGCCATCCAAGGCCACTATTGGCAGACAGCATCTATGCTACTTTACATTGAGATTTGGCCTGGTACAGAACATACCCCAGGACTGACCATCTTCAAAGCCTTAAATCTACCTTTGTGTTCTCCACTTCTAATCAGGGTTGGTTGCAACTCAGCTGAAGCCCAGGATCTGGGCCAGATAATTAATTATAACAAGCATTTAGTGTGAATGAATCTATTTTTCACAATTAGAAAACCACCACCACCCTCCTCATAACCTTTATTATCACAGAAATAGCATCCTACATATAACTCTAGCAATGCTGGGGTTTTCCACAAAGCAGAGTTTTTGTAGACTGTATACATACATCTAAGGTTTGGTTCCCCTGGTATCATGTGACATCATTTATGCCTGTGGAAAGTATGTGCCAAATGGGTGAACAACGTCTACCAGCTCAGAAAGATCTTATCATGCATTCGCTGTGTGCTGGTATAAATGCTGATTGAAGGTGCAAGCCTGTGGAGAATCAGGCCCATAGTGAGTATACTACATCATTTGTGCTATCTGCAGTTAACAGGTTCAAATTTCCATGCTAACGTCCTATTTCTTGTATCTTTCTCAAAAGGTCTTGTTTTGAAGCTGAAACTTATCAGGCATGATGTCAGCCCAGCGCTGATTTTTATTTATTTTTATTTTTGGAAGGTTTGAGGAAAATCCCTCAGTCATTTTTGAGCTGTTGGGGAAGGGGAGGAGAAACGTTTGAAAAAAAAAGTTTCTATTTGCCAATAACACAGAAATGGATAGGGGAAAACATCTCAAAGTTGGCATGTGGCCAGCCTTACAGAGTCTGCTAGCTAAGGGCTGTGAGAATTTCTTTGCAAAAAAAGCTTTATGAGCAATTTTAAAATAACTTCTGAGCTTGCCCATTTGGCCTTTGCTAAAGCCAGGATAAAGATGAGAACTATGAAGACAATTAGATAGTAGAATAGTCTCCAAGTGTTGGAAGTCCAATTCCCTGAGAAATTTAAAACTAGATTGGACAAAAACTAGCAAACAGATTGTTGGGAACACTCCTAAATTAGCTGCCTCCTGCTAGCATGATCTAATTATACCTATGTGCAAAAACTACAGAGAACCCAGCACCCAACCCCAAAGAACATACATTCTTTTGAAATCTGCATGCTTTAGTTCTAGTTTTGTGAACAGATTAGCTTTGCACAACCTTATTTCCCAGCCCCCTGCTCCCAGTGTTTTCCCCAGAAATTGAAATGGGGTGGTGGAGGTGATTCAAATTTATAGTGGGGAGTTCAGGGTGGATGAGGGGTGAGACTGTGAGGATGAAGGGGGGGCTGTATGGTGTTACCCGGGGGTTCTTTCAACCCAAAGCTCTTGGTAACTTTACTCTGTGCGAGGTGGTGTCAGGAAATAAATCAGGGGAGACACGGCTGTCTGACCGAAGATGGCTGGCACAAACAGGACAACACAAGAGTGCTTTCACTTCAAGTTAAACTTTACTAGTCTCTAGCACTTACACACGTCCGCAACAAGTTAGCAAAACACCCCCAACCCTTGATAATTACCAAAGCTGAGTGTGGCTTTCGAGTGATACAGTGGCAGCCTGTCTGCTGCTAGGGAACAGAAGATGCATCCAGAGGGAGAGGCCAGTTCTGAAACAAGTCCCACCTGTCTCAAGCTTTTTCCTCTTATTTATACATTAGTAATTAAAGAAACCTTGTTAAGTCAGCAGTTTCAAGCAAGAGGTTCCTTCTGATTATTGATTAACCAGGTGTTGGTTTTTACAGAACTTGCAGTTTTGAGACCTCAATAGACTTTCCTGGTGCATATCCTACTCTTTGAAAATGCATGTATCAGCAGTTTCAACCCAATTCTTATCAGGAAGGACGTGGGGTCAAGTTGCCCTTTAGGTGGCACCCTAAATCCTCCTCCTCTCCTGCCTTGGTCAGGCTGAGACTTGCTTTTAACAGCTTGCTGACTAGGCTGTCTTTAACAATAAGCCATAGTGGTTTCAGGCACTTTACTGGTTTGCCAAAGTCTCTCTGTACATATGGCACCATAGTAAAAACCGAAAAATGTTTCATGACCATTTAATTAGATTTAACTTTAAAATCATCAGACAAATTAAAATTGAAGACTCAAGCCTTCTGTGAAGGACTATATTACATCCTTCTTCGTTTCTTGTTATAATTTTGCACAGCTCTGTTAATGAACGTATTGAATGCAATGTGTTCATCTTTGATGGCTTCTCGTGTGTCCGATACTTTCATTCCTTCAGTTGATATGCTCATTAGTTCATTCACATGATCAGATAGAAAGCGACTTCTTTCAGAACAGGAAATTCTATTCAATGATGAAAAAGAACACTCAACCACAGCTGTTGTGATTGGGAGTAGCAAGAGCTGCATTTCTACTTCTTTCATCCCAGGAAACATAGCATAAAGATTGGGTCGAGCCACTAGTGATGATAAAAAAGAAGTTGACATCAAATCTTTATTCATTCGTCGTATGATATTCCACTCTGTGTTCAAATTCTCTATTCTGTCCTGAGCACATGGCAGCCCCATTGCTGGTGGTGCCTCACTCCACTCAACAGTTGGTGTTTTATAGGACAGGGATCTGTAAAAGCTACGTAGAGGTTGAGGAGAATCCAGAAGTCGCTGTTGTAGATTTTTAAGAATCAAGTCTGTGTATTTTTTCAGTTATCTTAAGAAACACTTCTTGTCCTCTTCACTTAAGGATTAATTAGTCAACTTCTGGACTGAAGTCTTTGCTTCTTCCAGTACTTTTTCAATGAATAACTCTCTGATTGATTCAAATGTATTCTTCTATTGCTGGACAAAGATCTACTACTGTTGTAGCAGATGCTGGGATGGCATTGTGTAATGACCCAAGTGGTTTCAACAGTAGACTTACAAGAGAGAGAATAGCAAGTCTTCTCTGAAAGTAGTAGCAAATGTAATCCACCAGCCTCACTACTTAGATCCATCCCATCTTGGTAGATACGTTCCAAAGTCAGTAATAGTGGCTGAAGTAATCTTAAGAGAACCGCGTAGGATCGCTCATGAGAAAGCCAGAGGGTTTTCCCAGGTTAGACTAATTTGAACTTCAGTCCCAGCGTATCTTCTATATTTTCCAAGATATTCAGTCTTTTTGGACTCTGGCTGAAAAAAAGAATATAATGAAGACATTAAATGTATAACTTTTAAAGTGTCTTTCGAAGAGTCTGCAGCTATTACTAGCACTAGTTGGAGTAGATGGCCTCTGCAGTGTATATAGGAGAGATTAGGGTTACATTTTTCTCTGAACAAAGCTTGTACTCCACCACATCTTCCAGAGAAGTTTGCAGCTCCATCAAATGCACAAGCAGCCATCTGTTTGGGGTCCAACTGACAAGTATTTACCTCCTCTAAGATGTGGGTTCTCACAGATGCAGCTAGAGTGACCAGATGTCCCGATTTTATATGCATCCGACGAAGTGGTATTCACCCACGAAAGCTCATGCTCCGATACGTCTGATAGCTATAAGGTGCCACAGGACTCTTTGCCAATGTATAGGGACAGTCCTGATTTTTGGGTCTTTTTCTTATATACGCTCCTATTACTCCCCACCCCATGTCCTGATTTTTCTCACTTGCTGTCTGGTCACACTAGATGCAGCTGATGAGTCTTCTATAACTTGAACATCTAGAAATGCATCTACTGGCCTACCACTGACATCAAGATAACTTACACAATGACTTAATACTGGATGCCCATTTCATCAGCCATGTATGCAATTTTTTTGAATGTAGTGAGAGAGTTCTTCACTTTTTCAGCCGTTGAGTCTTTCACTGTCGCACTACATGCTTTTAGCCAGATAGATAATTGCAGAAAGATAATGAGCATTTGCTGGTCTTGTTTGGAAGCAGTGTTCCACTTCAGGATGAACAAGGTGACAATGCACTTAACACTGGCCTCCAGTTTGTAGTGTGTGGTATCGCTTGCTTAACTAGAAAGTATGATGCCACAGCCATGTTTGTTCACATGAACTGTGTTGTGTTTACTGCCTTCTTAACAGCCTTATTAACACTCACCAGAGTTGTCCTTGGTCAGTGGAGACTCAGAGTACAGAGGTGCTTTCACATGAGTTCACCTCCCAGGTCAGGGGCAAGAAGGCACCTTGCTCGTTCCTCCAGCAGCTCACTGTTCACTCTGGACACTGTTGTTCATTGTGCCACTGTTCACTTCACCGCTCTGTTGCCAATGACCCTGCGCAGTCACCTTCTGCTGCCACCTGACACTGTGACCTCTGCGAGTTGGTCTCTTGAGGTTCCACCCAGCTCTCAGTGCTTTTAGTTGAGCTCTCAGTGGGGGAACCTCGCTGTTAGTGCAGACTGGGCTGTCTTTTCCACAGAAACACTGTCCCACAACTGGTCTAAGCACTTAGGCCTGATGATTATCAGTCATTTCAGCTGCAGTGGTCACTTAACAGAACAAAAGACTATCTATGGAGCCTAATCAGCTCTGTCTTTAAACAGTGGAGAGGGGAAGGTCAAATAGTACTTGTGACTCAGGCAGACCATCAAGCAAAACACCTGTCCCCACCCTCTCTCGATGCCCTCAATCAGCACAAGCTAAGTACAGTACTGCCCTTTACTCATACAATAAGAACAACAACATTTCATTACTACCACCCCAGCATGCATTCAAGTGATTCAAACAACAGGAAATCCAGTGGCACCTTAAAGACTAACAGATTTATTTGGGCATATGCTTTCATGGGTTAAAAAATCCACTTTTTCAGATGCATTGAGTGAAAATTCCATTCCATGCATCTGAAGGAGTGGGGTTTATACCCATGAAAGCTTATGCCCAAATAAATCTGTGTCTTTAAGGTGCCACCGGACTCCCTTTTGTTTTTGTGGATATAGACTAACACGGCTACCTCCTGATACTATTCAAGTGATTTGTAACCCAGCCCCAACCAAAATCTATCACTTGGGCAACACAGCTCTGTTTGCTGGATATCTAGGTAGATTAAGTGTGAATGTAAATACAATCTGGTCCTGAAGCCTTTCCTCCCCAGCCCCCAGCTCATCACTAGCTGTCAGGGAGAGCTCATTTAGACTTTGCTTATCACCAAATGAATACATTGACATTGTCATAAAAAACAAAAGCTGTACAAGGAAGCTAGTCTATGTTCATACTTTTCAAATCTATTATACTTTTTCAGATACACATATTTTATCATACACTTTATATGCTTTTAAAGTGTGTATTAAGGTTTCAATTTCAATTCAAACAATCACTAAATTGGCAACACTGCATGTAACTAGTTCATAAAACTGGGGGGGGGGTGAGGTGTTAGGGAAATCCCTGCCTGGTCCCCCAAAGCTCCTCACAGATATCTGCAGCACCCTAACCCTTCTGCCTGGATCCCAAGATTACTGCTGATGTTTCCAGAAGGGCTTTGGCCCATGACTCGATCACTGAGGGAGAGAAACCCTTCTTTGTTTCTCCTGGGAGGATATTCCCCCATTGCACTTCAAGGATAGGGGCCACGGCCTTCCCCAATCCATTCAGATGCTTTGGTGTCTGCTTCCTCCATCCTCAATAGCGCAGCAGGAGCTGAACAATAATTTTACTGTTGCTGCCAGCCTGTTTGCTGCTAAGCTGGCTGTAGATACAGCTCTTAATTACTAGCACAACTAGAAACATTAGGAGTTCCCTAACAACCATACTGGAGCATCCTAGAAACTATGGAGTTGCTATGAAACCAAGTGGTTTCCTAGTAATTGAGCAGAGGATTTGGGGGCATCTCTGCTCCCTAGACAGCCATTTGAAGTAGAAGCATTTCCTCACTCTGGCTGCCAAGTCAGGGACAAGAAGAAAAACTATTTGTCCTTCTCACCCCAAAGGCCATGAGTGAGCTGAAGGAGGAAGCAACTTCTACCAGGCATCCCCTCCGTAAGTTACACTTGGAAGTGTCACCTGATGCCTCTGAAGATCAGTATGCCCAACTTAGCACCAGAAGAGTGGAGCCAAAAAAGAAGATCCCACTTTAAAAAAAAATGCAGTGTCCCAGGATAGGAAGGAGAGGATGTTTAGTGTATAACAAGTCCTACGGGAAAAGCCAGGGTTTCTTCTTGAACCTGCAATGCTTCAAGAAAAATGTAACAGTTGTCAAGGATTGGTATGATGCCATCCCCTGAGAAAGTACCTTGCAGGATTCAGTTCATATGGCACACAAGCATCTAACCCTGCAGGGACTGCAGAGCCCTATTGAATAGGCCTTTCTATGATCTGTTTCTACAACAGCCCTATAGACTGCTAATATGGATGTTTGGAGTATGGGTAATAGGACACAGGATCTTTCACCTATTGAGGTCCAGACCAAGTAGGTAGTCACAGGAAGTGCCATCTGATAGCACTGTTTAATAGAGCATAATGAAGTTGCAGCATCCAGTGCCTACTTCTCCTGCAGAACATGTTTACAGGCTCAAGATCACCTAGAAAGAAAGAAAGAAAGAAAGAAAGAAAGAAAGAAAGAAAGAAAGAAAGAAAGAAAAGTCATTTAAGGGCTGTTATTATCAATATTCTGCAATTCAACTGAAAAAGGAAGAACCTGTCTACAGTTGTACAGCGGAACTGAGAGAATACAGAAAAAACCTTTGCCAATATTCTCATAAATGAGCTCCCAGAGCCCATTCACTGATATTTGCCATCACTTATCTTGCTTATGCCCATTCACTTGAATGGGTCCTCAAATCATCTGTGTAGATGGGCTTTTTACTATACACCCTGCTGTACTATGGATGAGCTGATAGCTTTACCCATGCTGATTACTTTCTTACTCCACTGTCGACTTCGGTGGGACTATGTAAGCAGTGACTGAGTGTACCCTAAACTAGCTATAAATTATTATTGGTTACCACTGAAACTAGCAAATGCAACTGAGTACAACTACACCCAGGTTCAGGCCCCATTAGTAGAAAAATCTCACCTGTAAACTCTCACGATGAAAAAAGATTTACTATATGTTCCTCTGATAAATTATTCACCATTATTTATTCCATGACCATTTCTCTCTGTTTCCTAAATCAAGTAGCATGACAACCTGATGCACTTAGGGCACTAGCCATGACATGAGAACCTGGTTCAACGGATTGGTCCACCACAGACTTTTTCTGACTTTGGGAATGTCTACATTGTAAAGCCAACTATTTTCAAAAGTGCCTTTGGCACTTAGGCCCAGATTCTCAAAGGTATTTAGCTGTCTTTCTGTTTCTTTAGGTAGCTAGGTCCACCATTTAGGCACCATTGACATTTTCAAAACTGCTGCTCAGCTGCTGTCTCACCTTGGCTACTAGGACATGGGCTATCTAAGTGTGTGAACTGATTTCGGTGCCTAACTCCAGGATCCCAAGTGGAAGGAGGTATTATCTATGGCCTGTCAGCCAGGTGCAGCCAGTCAGATGCTTAGGTACTTAAGCTCTCCTTGTCTCCCCAGCCCCCTTCTCCAGCATTTCATTCCTGGCTAACTTAGGCAGCTCCCTGCTTAGATTGTTGGCATCTGAGGATCGTTTTCTTATGGCTCTGACTCACCCACTGTGGGGAGCCTAGGCACCTAGCTCTGAGCCAGGGATTCCACTAGGTGGTAGGACACCTAGTGTATGCCCACACTGCAATTAAAAACCCACAGCTGGTTTATCACAGCTGACTCGGGTTTGCAGGGCTATTTAACTGTCATGTTGATGTTTAGGCTTGGGCTGGAGGCAGGGGCTCTCAGCCCCTGCCAGGGAAAGGGGGTCCAGAGCTCAGGTTGCAGTCCGAGCCCAAATGTTTACACCACAGTTAAACAGCACCTTGGGAGCCTGAGTCAGTTGGCATGGGCCAGCCATGGGTGTATAATTGCAGTGTAGACATATCCCTAGGGGTCAAGTGTTGCAATGCTGAGTGGTACAATACCTAAACACCTTTAAAAAATATGGACCTTAGTTTCTCACTTTCCCATCTGTAAAATGGGGATAACAGTAAATTCCTACCTAATGAGTGTTGTGAGGATAAATACTATCAATACTGTGAGGTGCTCAGACAGGAAGCAAGGGAGGGGGAGAGGAGAGGGTGTCATATTGAGGGTGCCAAGATTGATCGATGATAGACTATGAAGCCCTCCTAAAGAAACATAAAGTATGGACAAACCTCGAAGCAACAATCAGAAGGGCTCACACTTTTTACCAGGCTGTAGCACAGACTTATTTCTGCTTCATAAAATGCCAACATCACATCCCTTTTGAAACTCAGCAAAAATCTCTCTTTCTACATAAACTATCCATTCCATTTAGCGTAAAACTAAATTAGAAATACCTGATGATCAAGTTCAACCAGATTTTCAAATAAAGTGAGATGTTTTCTGAACTACCCTATACAATTGCTTTCTTATTTATAGCATACCGAAAAGAAAACGCCGAACCAATGCCACATCAGTAACCACAGACCAAGTGTTGTTCTTATGAATGAAGATACATGAACATTTTTAAAGCATTGTCACATAGGAGTTATTCTGATATTTGCCTCCATGGTTTGGATAACAATTCCTGATGATAATAAGCTGAGCCCTAACTGCACACACACTATGATCATGCTGTGTAAGTTTAAAAACGCTACTTGTCTGCCTGCCTGTTTAGCTGGCAGTACTACCCACCAGGAGCACAAATGATTTAAAGCCCAGATGCTGAGCAATTTGAGATGCAGAAGCACCCTACAGTGAACAATTATTGCCTTGGAGGGCCTTATTATCCTCATCATGCCATGAATTCTGCACAAAATAAACATGCTTTTATTGTTATGTATTTCCCAAACTACAGTCTTGCAAGGAAAGTTTTGAAGACAGAAGTTTCTCATCTCTAAATTTTAGTCTTTTCAGCCCGCTTCCTACTAAAATGGCAATTGATGTTGCTAGCCATGTGGGTATCCCTGGCCTAGTCATGTCATGCTGTCAGGCTTCGTCAGGCTAGAAACACGCTCTTATTCTTAAAACAGGAAAGGCATTAGCAGTTCTATTGTATAAGGAGACTAGGCAGATGAGTGTGGACTTTTTTAAACTCAGTAGTCTTGCAAGGCATAGTTCAGAACAAGGACAAATGTGTCTCTTCATGAAAGACAACATCTGGCCCCCTGTACATTTATAACACCTTTCTGAAAAATATTATATTGACTTTAGAAGTAGTAGTAGTATTATTATGGTGCAGATGGAGGTCCCCACCGCCAGTATATTAAAACATATGGACGCAACTGAATTGTTGATTGGATTGGAAAGTCCCCTTTCTCCCCTGATTGCAGACTTAGTCTGCGTGTTTGATTTCTATTGATCACACGAGGTTCTCTAGGACTCAGCCCAGTAATGGAAGTATTATGTATTAGTGCAACAAGGATGTTGGTCAACAAAATGTGGCATATCTTAGCCATGAATAAGCTGACAGCTCTTAAAAAGAAGACACAATACAGTAGTTAGCTTGGAGAAGATGCGTCGCCTTTGCTGAGTCACAAACAGGCACTTCCAAACCTGGCTTATTCAACTTTATTGACAGTGTTGTTTAATCTATGCTGTGGTTATGCGGCATCATTCTGTATATTGCATTGACATATACAAAGGGCAACCATATATTTGTGGACTAGATGACTTATTTTAGAGCCACGAGTGTGTGTCATCCATGAAAAGCTACATCTGAACCAAACACGACATGGCAGCTGCCTTCACCAGACAGCAAACGTCTAGATTTAAGGGGGGGGGGGGGAACATGCAGAAAATAAAACCAAACCACACTAAACCTCAGGATCAGTCAGTAGTAGGCAAATATGTTTGGTAGGCAAGTATTTTTATGCAAATATCAACCTGAAGTACCGAAAGGGTCCTTGGCTTTCCCAAGGTCACACAGAGGGATAAACTGAAGCACAGAACGATTCCTTGACATTCCCAAAGTCAACCAGGACCTGAGCCAAATCCCAGCAAAGTCAAAGAGAGTGTTTCCATTGACTTCAGTGGTCTTTCAATTGGCCCATAGTGAATCAGAAACAAACTAAAGAATCGAACCCAGACAGCCTGACTCCCAGACGCCTAATCTAACTACTAGGAGACATTGCCCTACTAGGAGAGGGTAACTTTCATTCTTTACACCTAATTTGGAATTCTGAGTTTCACAGACCTCCCAGCAGTGTGTTTATGAGTGCTCTAGGGATGGTATACTATGGTCTATCCAGGGCCTTGAGTCACAGTGGCAGGTTATATAAAGATGGTAATAGTTGCTGGTGAAAGGACTGAGGCTTTTCTTTAGGAAACCAGGAGGGAAAGTTAAATAGAGCCACATATTCAAATTCAGGTGCAGACTTTTGTTTGTGCAGTTTATCACAATTAAACAGCAATCAATCTAAGTGCATATAATATTCTAATGAGCTTGAATGCTGTTCGCAGTCAGTTTCTGGTTAAATATTTTCAGTAGCACATTAATTGGATCCCAATGTCAGCCATGTCAAATTTGCTTCGAATCAGCAAGATGACTAAAAGGTAGAGGCACAGAACATTTTATTACCTGAGTGAAGCAGATGATCTAATCTCTCTATAGTGAGTATTCATCATCACTGGGGAGAAGAGAATCGCTGAAGGAGCATTGTGCAGAATGTCTTGCTGCTGCTGTTCTGCTTTTCAGGCTTTACAAATGCCTAATGAGCAGCACACCAGTACTGAAATTAGAATTAATGTTTTTATCGTCAGCTATGCCAACACAGAATAGAAACAGGTGACTTACCAGTAGGCACGTTTAGAAACGTAACATTAGCTACTTTGCACTTTCCACGCTGTATTTTGGTGGGAGGGAAGATATGAAGGTCCAGTGAGGCAGCAGAGTTGAGGCTGAGTGGGGAGGATGGAGGGTTTTGAGTTTTGGCTGAAGTCTCACTATGACTCTGTCATACAGTCTGATGGGGTGGGGGCCTTTGAGTGCTGACAGAATTGGGCCCCACCATTCACTTCTGGGTGAATAATGAAAGAGAATCTCTCTCTCTCTCTATATATATGTGTGTGTGTGTGTGTGTGTGTGTGTGTGTGTGTGTGTGTGTGTGTGTGTGTGTGTGCGCGCACTCTCAGGGGTGCAACGGATGTCTGCCACAGTGCCAGCGTAGTCTTAGGGGATATACTGGAGCCTGCTTTAACCTCACCTTCACTTTAATCACTTTTCAACTGATTAGACTGTTGCTGAATTGCCTTAGTGAGCTTTTCCCCTTAGGATGCCTGTGGACTGTTATTATTTTTAGCCAGTTACACCCCCTTGTTCAGCTGCCACCCTCCCCGATCTTGAGTGACCAGGTATTAGACTCCCTTTGCACAGCTGCTGAACTCCAGAGTGGTGCAACATGGAATTGCTTGGCACCTGTACTCCTTTCTGATCAATTTACTTACAGTTAATGTTCAGCTTACACCACTGTTTACTCCTCTGATAAATTCCATCTGATGTATCCCTAAGTACAGTACTTGCTGCTGTTGCTGTTGATTTATCATCAGTTCACACTTATTGGTATAGCCATTGATTTTTCTTCAGCTCTCCTCTGTCTTTTGTACCCTAATTTTCCATTAATCCTCGTTCATTAGTGTTTTCTTTTATCAGAGGGGTAGCCGTGTTAGTCTGGATCTGTCAAAGCAGCAAAGAATCCTGTGGCACCTTATAGACTAACAGACATTTTGGAGCATGAGCTTTGGCATGCCATGGCCTCTGAAGAAGTGGGTATTTGCCCACGAAAGCTCATGCTCCAAAAAGTCTGTTAGTCTATAAAGTGCCATAGGATTCTTTGCTGCTTTTAGTGTTTTCTTGCCATTAGACCCTGCAGTCCTTTTTTACTGGTGACTTTTATTAACCAGTGATAAAGAAGACTCTACTTTTTAATGTATCACACAGACCTGACTTTGTAGTATAGCTGTGTTGTTTACATTGGAGTAGTTAAGTTTGTGATACTGTCTTTGTACCATAGAGTGGTGGCAGATGATGCAGATGTTGGATACGGGAATGAAAGAGCAGAATTGACTCTACGGGTACAAGTATTCAGTTGAATATATGGAGCCATCTTCAGTTAAGTAGAGCAATGAACTTGAGCTGGGACCCCAGCTCCAGTCACCTGTTATCTTTGGAAGACGATTGGATGTCGATCCAGGTCCAGATTTTGCTGCTTACTCCTATCTTTGGTTAATTGTAGTCCTAGGTTACATGGAGCACACTTGCCCAAGTACTCTATAGAAAACAGGAAGAAAGACTGGGGTACTCAGAACCTGTCAGGGGGAAATCTACTCTCCCTGGAAGACACAGAATTTAGACACTTCTAGAAGAGCAGGAAATGGGTAACAGTAAAGAAGTCCCAAGACTCACTACAATCCCCAAAATTGGTGCACTGAATACATCACTGAGCTCAAGGACGAGGTCTCAGGGATAGCAGATGAAGTCACCCAGATGGAAAAAGAGCCAGGACTGTGCTTCAGTCTCCAGACAGACAGTAAAAAAGAAAAGTTATAGGCTAGCTGCCTTGGCTGAACTTCAAAGTGCTGTCCTGTCATAAGATTAAGAAAGGACAATCAGGCATTCTCTGTGTGTAGTCAGCTATGTGACTGACTATAGTCAAAAAATGGAACAATACCCTGGAGCAGAACACTCTCACTAAATCAATGAGAGTTCTGTCATTGACTTCCGTGGGAGCAGAATCAGGTCCTAAAAATACTTGCCATTTATGGAGCCCACTACAATGGCTAACAAAACTGGATTTCAATATGGGGTCCATTCGGGATTTAGTTATGTGACTAGCAGAGACCACTTAAAAATGGTTCTGCCAAAGGGTTTATTTTATTATCATGGTACAGCATGATTAAATACCGTAGTTCCAGGGCCCCCACTGTGGTAGGTGCTGAACAAAAAAGACTGAAAATCATTTAAGTGAAAGAGTGGAACCAACTATTTCAAGGCTCCTAAATCTTCCAGACTTGGCAAATAAAGCTTTTGCACAACAATAATAAAGAGGAACCGAATTTACAATCTATTAATAAGATTGTCATTGCTTTAACTCTTGCTATAATCCAAGGAAGACAACAGAATGATATTTTCCTTATTTAGAGCTTGATCTAGGACAGCCCTTAAGCATGATTAACTTTATGCATTTACAATAAATATTGGCTTAAAATTAAGCATGTGCTTCAGTGCTGTCTTGAGCAGGGATGCTCTCCTGAACTGGGGCCTTATAAATCACTGGCTTTGTGTGGTGAATGCCTTCTTTATTAATACAGACCTGATCTTGCAAAGATTTACACTAATGCCTAACTTTGAGGATGTCTTTATGGGATATGGGGGTATACTGAGGAAACCTTCAAAAAGCTTGAAAGAACCAAGACAATACTGGGCTTCTCCTGTTCAGAGGAACCAAAAGTGAAATCCTGAACCCATGGAAGTTAACGGGAGTTTTGCCACTGACTTCCAGGCTTTGTGTGTGATGGCTCTGTTCTAAAGCAGACACTGCATGGCAGGTGCGTGCGTTTGCGATTTATCTATTTTTAATCTTCTGTGAATTTTCATGCTGGATTGACAGACCTGGGCACTAAATTCCTCTGTTTATCCACAGGCTTAGCATGTGCAGCAACAATATGATCTCCCTAGCATGTAGTCCATTGCCAAACTGGGAGAAAGGATGGTTTCCTCTCCACTACCGTTTAGTTTTTGGCCTTTCTGATGAGATTATGAATAAAGCAGATAGTTATCACCAAAACATTTTGGCAATTTTGTAGTGTGGACATAAGGAAACAATTCAAGACCAACCATTCATTTTGCATAGGCTACTAAACAACCATCAGATGATAACTTTTGATTACAATAGATATGAGGAAGATTTGAACTGGGAAGCTAGAAATGAAAGTTTCTGCATACCAATTACCAATTCCCTGAATGATCTAGGACCTGATTTTTCATATGGGCTCAACACTCATCATCTCCCATTTAGAGGCCTAAAGAAAGTGACCGTATTTTCAAAAGGTCTCAAGTCCCATTAGGTTTTGGCCACTTCACATAGGTGTCTACTGGGAACTGAGCTCTTGAAAATCTGGCATCAATTCTGGATACTGAGTACTTTTGAAAAATCTCATCCTCGGGGTCTGATATTCAATAACTGAATAATTCCCTTTGATATTCTAAAGCAAAATTTTAAAAAAATATATATCTAATGCAGGAGTCTTAAAATATATTCAATGTGATGAGCTAGTGTTGGTTGGATGCTGAAGTCATCACTGAATTACAAAGAATCCGCTGAGGACGCCAGAATGATTTCCAGATTCAATGCCATATTGTACCTGGAAACATCCAAGCCCCTTCATTAGTTACAAAATATTTGTCAGGCTGACCTGGGTAGAATTATGGCTACAGAGAAGAAGTATAAAATGTGGCTAGCACAGTTCATAAATCAGTTGCAGAAGTGAAAAGAAAAATTATAAATTTTAACCTGCAACATTCTGTATTTACAAAACCCTCTCAAAACGTGGCCATCTGTTTTCACTAAGCTGGTTTAGCTTTGTTAGGCATAAAAAGGAAAAAGAACCAGGTAGCTTGCTCTTTACGCTTTTTTTCATGCACATACACATACATGCACAATTTGTATTTTTCTGCAAACCTCATAGTTTTCTCAATAATACTAATATGAAAATAGAAATAAAAAATAACAGTACTCCCAAAGCGTGTCCCTGAGTTGATGTAATGGTTCCAGAGGAGTCATTAACTTTCATTGTGTCCATAAATTCAGGTTGCATACAGTAAATGGGCTGTTTATGAAAAGGTATTTAATTACCCAGTAGGTTTTAATGGCTCCTTTGCATCAATTATTAAGTCAATTTTTTTAAACATCACTAAACATATAAATAGATTTTTAAGAATCCTATATTCTATTGGGCCACTAAAATGATTTTTCAAAAGTCACTAAATATGCATTTAAGAGAATGAAATGATTCTAAGGCAGGGCAATGCTTTAAAGTCACTACTTTAAAAAATACCTACACAGAAGACAATTTATAGGAGAATATGGTTATAAAAAGTCCCCAGCCATGTGGCAGACCAGGAACTGTAATTCAGTACACAGAGGGCCTGGTCCTGCAACCGTTCATGGCCAGAAGTACTGTTTACTGCCCTGAGATGTCCCTCTTGGCATCAATGGAAGTACTCCTAAAAGGACAGTTACTCAGAGTCAGAAGAATTTATGGAATCAGACCCTTAAGTTTGTGTTCCTGGTTCTGTCTTGACCTTGTTGCGTGACCTTGGCAAATCACTTGACTGATCTGTGCCTTGGTTTCCCTATCTCTGAAATGGAACAAACAATACTGACTAGCCTCATAGGCAAGTTGTGAGATTTCATTACGTGTGTAAAGAACTTAGATGCAAGATACTATATGAAAGGCAAAGTATTAATATTACTGTTGCATAGCTACTTTATTAGTCATGTCAGTGATAAGAAGAAAAATGCTAGAAAGAGGTACCTAGAAAATAGTGATGGGTCCAAGGAGAAATTATAGTCCTGTTGGGACAATAATTAATCTTTCACAAAATCATTCTTAAAGATCTATGAAGAACATTTCAGGGAAATGTTTTTGAATCAAAATTCATCTGTTTTCATGTTCAAAAGTGTTTAGTGAAATTGGAGAATTCTTTATGAAATGTACTGACAACATATCATGCAAACTTCCTCCCCCCCTTAGACTAGCAGTGAAAATTTTCTGAAACATTTTAAACATTGCTTTTTTAACTAAGATTGTTGGACGGTTATGATTAGGCACGTGGTTTTGGTTCTCATTCTCTGATTGGCTGAGAGTAACCCATATGATTGGAAGCCATTTTGATGCATTTTCTTAAAGGTAAGGTGTATCAATCAGGCTGCCTGTCACTCCATATAGCACACTGGAAGAACAAAAACATCCAAAAGAGAAACAAAACAAAAAAAGGGGTCTTTGCAGTTTGGAGGCATTCCTTCTGAAGACCAGTGAGCTGGGAGCTACTGCAGAAAACATTTTTTTGTATTATTTGTCTCACTATTGTATTGTTTGGGTTTCTACTTTTAATATTGCTAACCCCAAGAATTCAAAAGACATGAGACCATTCCAAATAAACAAACCAAAAAAAAAATCACAAGATTGACTTAAAATTAAGAGCTTTTAGGGTTCTTTTTATTTGGCTTCTGTCATTAAACATATTAAGATTCATGTTTTGAAGCTTTTCTCCACAGCCATGAGGAAAAGAATCTTTTTCTTTTAAATGAAAATTTAGATTCTGCAATAATAACTTGATTCCAACAACTGGGGCTTTAGTATTGTGAAAGTGACACTAAAATTGCAAGAGTAAGCAATGCTGTATTTTTAAAATATAGGGCGGGCTTCTCAGGTTGTGTAAACTGACACAGTTCTTTTACCTCTGCAGATTTATACCAGCCTAGAATCTGGCCCATAGAATTTTGTAACAATATCCTTATTTTGTAATGACTGAAAACAGTGTTTCTCAGGGAAGAGGGTAGCTTTAGAAGGAAATCACTGTACATAGCTGCCTCACTATCTAGCCTAGTGAACTTTGTGGAGGATTGAGCTAATACATGCTAGCAACAGCCTCAAATCTTGTACTACATTCATAGCTGGTCTCTCACCTCAACGCTGTAAGCAAAGCCCTGAGTGGATTCACAGAAGAAGCTAGAAAAGAATTGTCAAAGAATTGTGCTACCAGCTGATAAAGGATATATTATTCAGCATGGGTCTATGCCGTAATTAATTATTGGGGCTTTAGGTAATGACAAGAAAAGATAGTGGCATTCAGCTAATAAACTACTCTGTCCAAATGCCAGTGTCTGTTTTGACTGGCACCATGAAACCACAATGAACAAATAAAATATTTAAAAAAAAAAAAAAAAAGCCTAATTCCTAGTGCAGTTCAAAGGTAAAAGTAAAAGATAGAACAATAGAATAAAATCCATTTAGGCAGAACAGAGACTTGAAGCCAATGCAGATGAGTTCTGTAACTCTTGGGTGACTAGCTATTTGGGGGTGGGGGAAGAGGAGGGAGAGGGATATAAGTCTCTCCTCTCTTTGAGATGCTCCATCCTGGACCTGAGAAACCTTCCTAATGAAAGTTTTGAGAAAACGAATGTGGTCCCTTGTAAAGTTTCAGTTTTGATACACTGGCATTTTTCGAAAAAAAATATTTTATTGAAAAATTCACAAGCAGCTCTTCCTGCAATTGTGCAGCCATCATTACCAATTCTGTCTTCTGCACACTGAGCTCTGGCATTCAAATCAGCCCAGTGAGTTTTGTTATTTTGCTTCAGACCTTTATTTATTTATTGAAACCTTTACCCTTTCTTTACCTCCTGCAGGTTTGTGCCAGAACAGCCTCCTCCTCTCCGTCGTCTGAGGATTCCTGGGGTTGGAGAAATGCAGTGGTGTCTCCCTACAAGGCCTTCCTGTTGAATCTGCCCAGTTCCCTCGGTGACCTTATGCAGTGCTTTGGTCTGCTGCTGTCCATTTCAAGCCTCAGTGCCAGGAAGACTACTCAGTGGCAATGATTAAACCTTTTAACCTTTAGAGGTTTTCCCAGCACCTCACCTCACTTATATAGGTGGCCCTGGTTATCTGTTTATTGCTGCATTGCCCTGGAAAGGAGGAGGAAATACCTTGTAATGGCACTACAAAAACCTCCAAATCTCAGAGAAGTGCAAGAGCTGCCAATAAATGCTAGGAAACTACTAGGCCACCAGGAATTTTGGAGACAACTAGGGTAGCCACATGGTAATGCAGCACAATCTGTCCCTGGGCAATGCTTCATGCTATAAGCTGAAATAGTAGCCACTCAATGTGCATTATGTTAGCGTAACCAGGCACTGGATCGACTTCCCAAAGTTCCCCTGTACAAAGCCTCTTTTGACCTGGCATGGAGCCCACCACCCTTGTGCAGAGGATACAGAGTTCTCCCACACAGTCATTCCACCTACAGTGGATTGCCCCTACAGATCCCTACTGCAAAGCTTTCTGTATACAAAGGAGTTTCACTCTCTGAGGTGATTGGCCTTGGGCCTGATTCTGGTCTCACACCAGTTTTACATCAGTTGAATTCCATTGATTTCACCAGAGTTAGAACCTCATGAATGGAAGCAGGATAGGAGCCATTATTGCTAGTGAAAGATACTGTGGTGAGCTATGGCTGGAATATACTCTTACTTGGAGGCATGATAGAATGAAAGTGTCTTTAATTCAAAGGAGTGAAAACATATATAAAACTATTTGTGGGGAACAGAAACGGAGACCCCCAAAATAATAAAAAGATTCAGCACATTCCAAGAAAACAAGATAGCAAAAGATGAAATAAGAATCTGTCATCCAGAGGCTGCTCAAGCATTTAAAAGAAGGAATAGATCTGCCTGTTGAAACCCACCTGTACATACTCATAACGCTTACTGCTCAGCATAACCTATTAAGCAAAATCAAGTGTGCAAGACTAATACCAAATCAATTACAGCCGCTAATGTGTGAAATAATCAGCCAGCAGAAATATTTCAAGTTGTACACAGTGTTCATCACAGGTAATAATAACCTCTTAGCCAGAGTATCAGAAATTAAATCAGCTGGCAAGGTTCAAGGGAGAACTTAATAGAACATGTATTAAAACTTCCCAAGGGGTCTTGTAATCTACTGAAATGGAATTTGGGTTACCAATGTACTTGGCATTAGCTTTCAAAATATCCAGTTTCTTATCGCTCCCTAAGGGCTTAGGTCTTGACTCACATGAACAGTCCTATTGACTTCAACAGGGCTACTTGCTTGAGTAAGGGTTACTCGTGTGGCTAAAGGTTGTAGGATTGGCGTGTATATTAAAAATGCTCATATTGTTAGTTCATTTATTTACAACGGGGGGGAGGGGTCATAGATGAAATAATATCAATCCTGGAGTTATAAAAACAGCCTTACGCTGCACTGTAAATGCTGCAGTGATACTTCTGAGGTCATCATCTCAGATAATTAATATGATTTACAATTACTCCCAATTTAATTGTTAATTGACATGGTACCTCAGCATCATGGAGGAAGAAGGAGACTGACTCGAATGTAGAGGGTACAAGAACCAAATCTGGGGTTGGCCAAAGGCGTAGATTAGTATAAGCTGCCTGAGGAAGGCATGGGGAGACTAGGACTAGAAGTTATTGGTGGGAAGTAGTCTGGGACTGGAACTAGCTGAGCAAAGAGACAGGGAGCTCAGTGAAAAGGGAGTCTGGGAGAGTAACTGTGAGAGTAAAAATGCTGGTCAATGAGTCTGGGGCAAGTAGCAAGGTGGGGGTGGGGACTGGAACTCAGATGTAGAGTCCTGAGAAAGAAACTGGGAAAGGAGATTGAGTCTGGGATGAGAAGCCCAGGACTGGCTAGGTGAGGACACTGGCACATGGACACAGTGAGGCTGAGACAGGGACAATAAGATGGGAGAGGGGAAAGAGAGAGGACTGGGATAGGCTGGAGGCAACAGGGGCAAAAGGAGTCAAGCTTGGAGAGAATGGGAAAAAACAGTTTGTAACCATTATGAACATTGTTCTCCAGAAGCTGGAATGGAGCCCAAGATTCCTGAGTCTCATCATTCCTCTGCTGTCAGCAAATACTTGTGAAACCTACTGGCAAAGTGGCTCCTCCCTCTCTAGTCCCAGTCCACACTGAAGATGATAACTTACTACTGCTGTCAGTTATTCCATTAACTCAAGTGGCAGAGGTCTGTGCTGGGGAGCTAAAGGTTCCAACTGTGCTCATTAACCATACAAAGATAGGGCTGGAAAGGATCTCAAGAGGTCATTTGGTCCTTCCCTTGCACTGAGTCAGGGCCAAATAAATGTAGACCGTCCCTGACAGGTGTTTGTCCAATTGTTCTTAAAAACCTCCAGTTATGGGGATTCCATAACTTCCCTTGGTAACCTATTCCAGTACTTAGCTATCTTTATCGACAGAAAGTTTTACCTAATATCTAATCTTGCTGCAGCTTACAATGATTGCTTCTTCTCTTATCTTCAGTGGAGATAATATGAATAATGTGGAACAACTGATCCTCCTTATAACAGCCCTGAACATATTTGAAAACATGTATCAGCTTCCCCCCTTCAGTCTTCTTTTCTCAAGACTAAACATTCCCAGTTTTTTTAACCCTTCCTCTTAGGGCACGTGTTCTAAACCTTTAATTATTTGTGTTGCTCTCATCTGGACTCTCTACACTTTGTTCACATGTTTCTTAAATGTGCTGCCCCAAACTGGACACAGTACTCCAGCTGAGCCTTACTAGTGCCAAGCACAGCAGAAGAATTACCTCCATGTAATACAAAAATAACATATATCATTCTGAAGTTTAACTGCATCACATTGTTGACTCATGTTCAATTTGTGGTCCACTATAACCCCCCGTTCCTTTTCTGCAGCATTACCACCCTAGCCAGTTATTCATCATTTTGTACTTGTGCATTTGATTTCTCTTTCCTAAGTCTAGCACTTTGCACCCATCTTCATTATATTTCACTTTGCACTCATCTTCATTATATTTCACCTTGTTGATTTCAAGATCAATTCTCCAATTCATTTTCAAATCTAATCCTATCCTCCAAAATGCTTGCAAACCCTCCCAAACTTTGTTAGTTAAACATTTTTATAAGCACACATTCCACTCTATTATCCCAGTCATTAATGAAAATGTTGAATCCTACTGGACTCAGCAAAGACCCCTGTGCAACTCCACTAGATATGGCCTCTCTATTTGATAATATGTTTTTTTTTCACCTAGCTGTGTACCCACCTTAAAATTATTTAATCCAGCCCACGTTTGCCTATGAGAATTGTGCCATATCTTTCTCTGAAGAGCCCATTATTAAATATTTATTCTCCATGTAGATACTTACAGATGGTAATCAAGTCACCCCTTAATCTCTTCTTCGTTAAATTAATAGATTGAGCTCCTTGAGTCTAACATTGTAAGGTATTTCTTTTAATACTTTTTGGTTGCTCTTTTCCGAACATTCTCCAATTTATCAACATCTTTCCTGAATGGTGGGCACCAGAACTGGACACAGGAGTCCAGCAGTGGTCACACAGTGCCAAATACAGAGATAAAATAACCTCTCTACTCCTACTCAAGATTCCCTTATTTATGCATCCCAGGATCACATGCTCTCTTTTGTCTACAGCACCACAACCAGAACTCATGTTCAGCTGATTATCCACCACAAGCCCCAATCTTTTTCAGAGTTGCTGCTTTGAGTGCCCCATCCTGTAAATATGGCCTTCATTCTTTGTCTCTAGATGTACACATTTACATTTAGCCACATTAAAATGTATATGTTTGCTCACACCCAGTTTATCAACCAACCCAGATTGCTCCGAATCAGTGACCTTTCCTCTTCATTATTTACCACTCTCGCAATTGTTGTGCCATCTGTAAACATTATGGATGATTATTTTATATTTTCTTCCAGGAGAAGTGACAGGTTGGCGGGGGGGGGAGCATGTGGGGTCACGTGCTCCCCCAGATTTGCTGCTTGGCTTGTACTACGCATGCTCAGTAACACTGCAAGAAGCCAGCTGCCCTCACTCTGTCCCCTCCTCCTCCCCCACTATCAGCAGGCATGGGTCGTCTCTGCTTCAGGTCATTGATAAAAATTTTAAAATAGAATGGGGCTAAGAACCAATCCTGGTGGGATGGCACTGGAAACAGACCCCCTTGATGAGAGTTCTCTATTTACAGTTACATTGTGAGACCTTTCAATTAGCCAGTTTTTAATCCATTTAATGCATGGCACATTAATTGCATTTTGTTCTAGTTTTTCAATTAAAACATTGTGTGGTACCAAGTCAAACCCCTTACAGAAGTCTAAGCCTGTTATGTCAACACTGTTATCTTTATCAAGCAAACTTGTAATCTCATCATAAAACGATATCAAGTTAGTTTGATAGTTAGTTTCAATAAACCCATGTTCATTTGCATTAATGACATTATCCTCTTTTGGTTCTTTATTAATAGAGTCCGGTATCAGCTGCTTCATTAGCTTGTCAGGGATCAAAGCCAGGCTGACAGGCTTATAATTATCAGGACCATCTCCTTTACCCTTTTTAAATAGTGGCACAACGTTAGCATTCTTCTAGTCTTCTGCAACTTTCCCAATGCTCCTAGACGTATTGAAAAGCAATAATAACAGGCTAGTGAGCTCTTCAGCCAGCTCTTTTAAAACTCTTGGATGCAAGTTACCTGGACCTGCTGGCGTAAATATCACCTTGACTGTTTGTCCCCTAGACCAATAACCCTGTTAAAGAAGAGATCAAGTTTTTTTAAAAATTATTTGTTCTTGACAAATCCATGTTGGCCATATCTTGTCCCACTATTATCCTCTAGGTCAGTGTTTCTCAATCCATGGCCCACAGGCCACTTACAACCCAATCAGCACACAGCTGTGGCCCATGTGACATCCTCAGGGCCATACAGGTAGTATATATATTTTGTGGATGAAGCCTACATAACACAGACAGAGCTACATAGGCGGCCCACAATGGTAAATAGGTTGAGAAGCATTGCTCTAGGTGCTTACAAATTGATTGTAAGCATGAGAAAGTCAATATGATATCATGTGGTGGAATTTCTGGGGAGGGTTAATTTGCCTTTTTAAAAATGCTAGGAAATTACAAACTAAAAACAACGCTAAAAGAACATTAACAACATTTGCAAAGTCAAACACTCAGAAGTTAGGAAATGTTCAGGTGGCCCTGCATACCTTAATTCATCCCCCTCGTGTGTTTGCATTCTGGTACAATCTTCAAATATTTGATCAAATAGTATTTTCCATATATACATATACACATTCATATACATATGGGAAAAACAGTATATATTAACTCTATTATAGACAGCATAGGAACAGCTCTCATATATAGTGCTTTTCACCCATACATTTCAAGGTGCTCGTAAAAGGAGATCAGTATCATTATGCCTATTTTCAACATGGTGACAGTCATAGAGGTGAAGTGACTTACCTAAGGTCGCCCAGCAGGCTAGTGGCAGAACCAGGAATAGACCTTGGGTTTGCAGAGTCCTACTGCAGTGCTCTACTATGCCAGACTGCTTCCCTGTGGAGCAGTAGAGCCAGAATAGCTATGTTGGTCAGGAGTATGATGAGGTATGATTTGTGACTGATGTAGCTGTGCCAGCAAATGCCCCTGGTAGACAAAATTATACTGGCACACAGACACAAAAAAACCATATACCAGGATAAGTATAATTTTGACTGTATAATCTGTGTTCACACTAGGAACTGGTAAGCTGTATAACATACTGTTAAAGTGCTCCCAGTGTCGACATGGCCTAAGATTCATCACCACCTCTCCATCAAAACTTCCAATATTAAAATTAGAGCTGAGCAAAAGAGTAACAGTTAATCATTTAGCCTTTATTTCTGCTCAAGGAATATCCCTGTGGAGGTTATTTTCTGAACTGTATTCCTTTTTTATGTATCTTTGTTTCACTCTACAGATTGATCACACTGTTCTCTGTTTTGCTATTTGTTCGCTGGTTAGTTTTGATTGGTCAGACAAGTCACATGCAATCGTTCCTATTCTAATTAATATGCACACACAAATTCATGCTAAGAGCTGTGCGATTGAGAAGCCATTTGCAGCAGATAACTTTATTTATCCTACAAGCTGATGACACAACAATACATATCTTATGTCCCAAAAGGTGGCATTATTTATATTAATATTTACATATAAAACTCTCATGATATCACACATGTGAATTTGCATATGTATTCACACATGTAAGTTTCAAATGTGCTCTCTCCAAAGTTGCAAACAGCAAGAGGTGTAAGCATCACATGAAGTGAATTTGTTAATATTCATAGAAAGTTTTTTGCAGTCCTAATAAAAGGGAAGCAGAGACACCTCTTTTTTTAAATAAAGTTTATGAGCTCTTTATTATGCATCAGACATGCTCAACAAAGGGCACAAAGAAAACATTTTGCTTCACAATTCACCTTTATCATGTAAAATTGGAGAGTTTCCCCCCAGACTTTTACCATACTCATCTCGCAAGACTACAATGTTGTATAGTTAGCCATGTTGTATAGTTAATAATACAATCTCCGAACTACACTATGTCTGTTGCTTGTATTGTTCCTATCTAAATGCTAAAGCCTTTCACATATTCACATATGTCTAAAGTTAGGCTCTATAAAGAGATCTTCTCTCTATTTTCCTTTTGAATTGGAACTTTTTATATTTTGGAACAAGAATGAACATACCTTCTTTCTTCTGATCCTATCTTCAGTCTGTGTTAGAAAAGGCATTTTGTGAATCCTAATGTCTGGCTTTTACTTAAGGTTAAAAAAAAGAGAATGAGAAATTATGTATTTTCCAAGAGCAACTAAAATACACTTCCATACAGGCGGTAATAGCTTCAATTATTTGAGTCTCAAAGGTGTTCCAATAGTGAGGTAAATGGAGTTAGATATCAGAAAGTATAAAATAATCAGGGAGAAAACTGTCTGTAAAACCTTAACTTTTTTGAAAATATCAGCATTTCAGGAAATAAAAATGTATGAGAATTTGGATACATTATACGGAAATAAAGGTAGCAGGTATGATGCAGCATAGTTTTAATGAAGTGGCCAAGATTATAAAAAGATAATTACACACATTATTACAACAAAGTAATTTATACTTGAAATTATCCACACACCCTACAGCAAAATGTAAGAATGGCTGTACCATTGAAATCACTTTGAAAATAGAGTGATGGTAATTGTGCCATGGGCACTGGGCACCTGGTCTAGCTGACTGTGAGGAGTTCTAGCAGCCATTGGTACCTCATCCCGTAGTTACTTAGACTTAACGTAAAAGTCAACTGGAGTTCTGTGTGTGGAGTGGCTGAAGAATTTTTTCCTTAATAATTGGTACATTTTGGGCAAACACAAGCCCTAGATTTACAGTCTAGGAATAAATGAGTGTAACTCCCATTGGACACTCTAGGCAGCAACATGAACACTGGTATCAATTGCACATTGGATGTAAGCAGTAAAGTACTGTAGTTTTCACCAACGTGCCATCCAATGAAAGTATATTATGAGGGTAATTTCTACACAAAGAGGAGGAAATGGGTAGGTATAACAGGAGCAAAGGTATCCTCTATCTCTCATGCTCCTGTCAGTAGTTTTTCCTGCTAGACCTTTTCATTTTGTCATCTCAGCACATGAATTATACTCAATCTGCACACTCACTGAATGACCAATCAGTACAAGTGATTTAAGACTTGCAGCCACATTTTCAAAACCATTGTGTATTTTGTGTACGGATTATGCCCATTGTCTGACCACCTACCCCCACTGTTTAGGTCACTGCAGAATTTGACTGAGTGTGCTTGCTTTCTGGAGTGTATATTCCAAAGGAGAAGAGTAGTCTAGTAGTCAGAACATGAGAGTGGATGTCAGGCGGCAGAGATTACAGTCCAGGCTTTACCACTGATTTGCTGTCAGTTTAAACCCATTACCTTCTCTCTAGAGTGCCATGTCTCCTTTACAAACTGAAATGTAGAAACTGGCAATAAATAGGCCAAAAAACAATACGCTTTTGTCTTCACCTTTACTGGATAACAAAAATTACAGCTCTCTATTCTTTTCCTTATTGACTAGCTATTAGTGCAGATTCCCTGGAACACTACACCCCAATCCCTCCTTTACTTACACCAGCGTAAATAAGAAGTATCTCCACAGAAGTCAATGAAGTTACACTGATGTAAAAACAGAGTAAGTGAGTAGGAAAATTAGGTGCCCCATGTTCATTTTATCCTTGGCTTAGCTTTCAGTTCAATGGAAGATGTTGTAGGAGCCATGAAAAGAAAATCCATGCTCAGTGCGCTTACATTTCCAACCAATGAAAAAAATAGCAGCAAAACTGTAGATTTCACTTTCCCTGTTTCTTTGTGGTTTAGCAGTTTTGTGACATGAGTACTGTGCTGTAGAAAGAAATGAAGGGAAAAGCTCCATCCAGGCAAGCTGTGCCAGGCAATCGCTGCTGAGCTGGGAAATTTGGTGTGCCCTATTTACACCCACAAACTGTTGCTGAGGCTTAAAACAACCCAACCATGCATAAAAGTTCAGAAATTTCAAGAACCCAGATGGTGGATTTTACAGGATCAGAGTCAGAGTAATCAACAACGGCCTCCTCAAACTCATTCAAAATGTTTTGAATTTATTTAAAATATTTTAAAATATTTTAAATACAATTTTTCAAAGCCTTAAAAAATTCCGGTGAAACTGTAACTCTGTGGAGATCAAGTGGTAAAGTCTGATGGAGGTTTTAAAACCTCATTTTTTTCTTCTCAATCTTTTATTTGTTTAATAAAAATTAGGTACCTCTAAGCAGATATGAAAGTAGAGAAACTGAGGCAATTGAAGGAATCAGAACCAGGATTAGAACCCAGGAGTTCCTAGCTACTATTCCCATGCTCCATTCACTCGATTCCAGAGCACTGTTCCTCAAATGATCCAGTCCTGCAATTAGATACATGTGGGCAGATCCTTACACTCATAGGGAGCCTCCTCGTTGGTTTTAATGGGGATCTGTATGGCCCAGAGGATCCACCCATGCTGATCTGATCACAGGATAGTTCTCTGTAACTGAAAAGTAGTTCATTGTAAACTGTGATTTTTGCTGATGGAAAACTGGTAAATTGGGAAAATGAGTTTGTTTTCCCAATGTTTCTTCACTAATAGCAGTCAAATTTCAAGGGTATTAGAGATTGTGATATGCATTTCTAAGGCACACAACCCCTGTAAAAGCAGCAAGAGTCCTGTGGCACCTTATAGACTAACAGACGTATTGGACCATGAGCTTTCATGGGTGGCATGCATCCAACGAAGTGGGTATTCACCCACGAAAGCTCATGCTCCAATACGTCTGTTAGTCTATAAACTGCCACAGGATTCTTTGGTGTTTTTACAGGTGTTGTGTACTCTGAAACAGGACTCTTTGCTGCTTTTACAGATTCTGATACTTGACAACCCCTGGAGTATCTTGGTACGAAAACAGAATACCATATCTTTGCTTTTTGTGCAAAATGCTCACATATTTCTAGGGTAAGAACTGATAAATCTTACCCTGAAATTTCACAAAATAGGATGATATAACATAACACAGGTGGTGCATTTATATTGATTTTATTCTTTTGGTGTTCCCACTCTAATATTTTTCACTTCTCAGGAGCCAAAGTGTCTGAGCTGGTATTGGCTATTGTATAAAAACGAAACCCAGGCAAACTAGAAGGAAAAATAAAAGGCACTGAACAAAACCAGTTGATGTGATTTGCTCCCCTTCTCCCAACTATAACAATAAATCTGGGTCCCAAAAAAAGCACTTCCCATATTGCACCTTGGGTTGTATATAAGCCCAGAGTTTACTCCCACCATAGTCTGTGTGTAACATATTTCATAGCAATTGTCAATGGTAAATCCAAGAACTACAACTAGGACCATGGAAAAAGTTTAGAATGAAACTTAGGTGAAATCTGAAAGGTTACTTTCTTCTCTCCCCTTCAAAAAAAAAACTCAGTTGCCTGTTGCCGTACATGATCCTCAGTGTGTGATTATACTGCTCAGTAATAATATCAGAAAAATGGTTCTTTTGTATTTCTTGGCCAATTTGAATTAAAGCAATAAGAAGAAATGAAGGAATGTGCATTACGTGCATGAGAAACACAATGTACTGGAAAGAGAATAAAAAGTAATGAAATTATAGAAAGATGAGTGTAAAAGAAGTAGGAAGTCAACAACGGCAATGAAAAAAGATTGCAAAGTAAGTAAAAACCATAAAATCGCCTTCTGATATATAAAGTGGAACAAGTACAAGAGAAGACATTGGACCACAGCAGGATATTTAAGGAAACTTAATATAGCTGCAAAAATTAAATGAGGTCCATTCAATGTTTGTGAGAGGGACTAGAGTTGGAACACTGGAAATAAAGAGTGCACTTAGATTTTTCAGAAGACATTGCCTTTACATCACCTGGTTAACGTTAATGAAAGTTATACATATACCTGGTTAGACCTGGGTATACAGTGAAGACCAGAGAGGAAAAGAACCGCTCAAGGAGTGCAGCAGTTCAAATCACTAAAAGGTACTACCTCTCCCACACACTCCAGCAACACCCAGGTGACATAGCATCCCTTTTGAGGACTGCATTGCTCTCCTTTTGTAAGGGAAGGAGCTAGAAAAGATGTCTCAAACATTGCCTGCCAAAATTAAATCTGGCCAGCTTAACTCAGCTGGGGGATCATCCTCAACGCGGTTGAAAACCAAAGATAACAAAAAAAGCACCACAGGTTGCTGCTTGGAACATCAGAACTATGATAGACAAAGATGATACCTCTCGATTTGAAAGAAGAACTGCTCTCCTTTCAAAAGAGCTAGCCCGGTATGACATTGATATTGCAGCACCCAGTGAAACTAGATTGGCAGAGAGGGCATTATTACAGAACCGGCTGGGGGTTACACCTTCTTTTGGAAGGGAAAAGAGCCACATGAAAATAGAATCTATGAAGTGAGAATTGCCATAAAGACCAAACTCTTGTAATGTCTTGAAGACTTTCCAATAGGCATTAACAGAAGACTCATGAAACTCCAGTTATCACTTAATAGGTAGTGATTTGCTATCATCATCAGTGCATATGTGCTCACCTTAACAAGCCCTGACTGTGCTAAGGAATGGTTATATTCTAATCTCGACTCTCTCATCAGGACAACACCACAAAGTGACAAACTCATCATGCTAGGAGATTCCAATGCAAGAGGAGGTAAAGATAAGAACGACTCGCAAGGTGTCATTAGGAAAAATGGCATTGGAAAAATGAACAAAAAATGGTCTACTACTCCTAAGCAAGTGTGCAGAATATAGCCTGACAATTCAAATACCATCTTCAGACAGGCAGACAAATATAAAACTATCTGGATGCACCCCAGATCCAAACAATAGCATCTAATAGATTACTTCATTGTCTGACAATGTGGCATAAGGGATGTCACAAATGACATATCAAACACCTAAAGACCTTCCATATGTGGTCTTTGCATGCCATTATGGGATCCGCTGACAGGACAAAATGACCAACCTGGAGGTTCTCCAAAAGTCAAATGCCATAAGTATGAAGGCCATGGATAAAAGCCCAACTACGCTGAGTTGGACACATCATTAGGATGCCTGAATATCGACTCCCCAGAAAAATTTTCTATGGAGAATTGGAATCAGGGCTGCCCTGGAAAGCACTACAAGGACAGCATCAAGATCAGCATACACCTTCATGCAATAAAACCAGATGATCTTGAGAAGGCTGCATTAAATAGATCAGCATGGCAACACACAATACTCAGAGTTTTTCAAGTCTTTGAAGAGACCAGAACTAATCGATTGTTAGCTGCAAGGGAAAAATGTCATACTACTGCTATAGCTACCAAGACGCTCACCAATGACTTTGTGTGCCCAATCTGCTCACTTGCATGCGCATCATGCTTTGGACTTCAGAGTCACTCCAGAATCCACAGAGAGAGCACCGCCTCTGAATCTAGTGCATTTTGTATGGGGTGCCTGGGTTAACTATATGAGCAAACACTCAATAAGAGGAGTTATGGAATAAGGGCCTGATACCCAAGGGAGAATTTGGCTATTTAGAATGACCATTTATTATGCAGCTGGAAATTAACATTGCTGAGATATTTTTAAGAGCTGCTAAAAAGTGTTCAATGCAGCTGTTCTCAGCCCTGGGGATACGGTTTCAAAGTGGGCCATGTAGCTGCTTTCTGCAGGGTCACAACATTTTCTACAGATTCTAAGCTTTCATTTACTTTTAGCTCATCTGGATGTGAAGATAACCTTCTGAAAATAAATAGCTGAAGCAACTGGGTTTATTGAAATGCAGCAGTAGGGAATAACTAATTCCTGATGCGTTCGATAAAGATGTATAAATTATGCTCTTTTGCTATATGTCATAAATGTGAAATGATCAAATCTGTCTGTATTTATAAATGCCACATTTGGCAAGATCAGCTTAAAAATTCCAACAAATTACTGGGTGTCAGAAAGGCTTGTTTTTGGATGAAAAAAGCATAGAGAACTCTGAATGATGGGTCTCTGGGATTTAGAGTGATGGGATAAAAAATAGGGATGGTTTGTGGATTATAGCTGTAAAGAGATTATGGACCTCTGAGTAGGGATCAATTAATGGTTTCAGTTCTTTAGATGACTTGGCTAATGGTACTGAAATCAAGATTGGTGAGGGTAAAATATCGCTCTTAACATAGTAAACTTGCAAAGTGGAGAGAAACTTGGAAAGTACTGGGAGAGGTGTATTAGAAATGGAGACAGATTAGCCAGACAGACATAGGGCAAATCTTATTTCTCCTTTAACAAGAAGGAGCATGAGGTCCCCACAGCACTTGTGTCAAACCCAGGCAGTTCGTAGGGGACAGGGATGCCTAAACATGCCTTCAAGATGTCAGACCATGCCCGTATGGAGATGCTGTTCTCATCATTCCCCAAGCCTAAAGCTGAAGAGGTAGAAATCCAGCCTAGCTGTAGATTGAAAGGACATCATGTGCTTTTTCTCCAATCCTCACCCAGGGCCTGATATAAAGCCCATTGAAATCAATGGAAAGATTCACCCCATGCTTCCATACAACATAAGGAAGCATTTTCCTATAAGGTTCTGAATGTGCGAAGAGGTAAATTCCCTCCGCTCCTAGTGAAATCAGTGAGTGGAACTGAATTTCAGAACTGTCATCTCCTTTTTTTGGTCCAGAAATTGAAATTTGGAAACTGTTGATCTGTCCTAGTTTAAAATATTCATCACCTTACAGGATATGGGCCCCATGTTTATATGCAACAGAGATCTACGGAGAAAATGGGAAATCCTTCAGATGAATCCAAGTAAAACTTTTTACACTTGAAAAGGAAAAGACTACTCTAGAGGGCCAATACAAAAGGAGAACAAGATGTGTTTAGGCAAAGAATCATAAAAATGTAGTTCTGGAAGGGACCTCAAAAAGTCATCAAGACCAACCCCCTGAGCTGAGTCAGGACAAGTTTGTCAAACCTGTTCTTAGAAACCTCGAGTGATGGGGATTCCGCAACCTCCTTGGGAAGCCTATTCCATAACTTAACTACAGTACTTGTATAGTCGGAAAGATTTTCCTAAATCTCCTTTGCTGCAAATTAAGTCCATAACTGCTTCTCCTATCATCAGTGGACATGGAAAACAATTGATCACCACGCTTTTTTTAACAGCCCTTAACATATCTGAAGACTGTTATCAGGTTCTGCATCAGTCTTATTCTGAAGATGAAACATGCCACTTCTTAAAATCTTTCCTCATAGATCAGGTTTTCTAACAATTTCTCTCATTTTTGGTGCTTTCCTGTGGACTCTCTCTAATTTATTCACATCCTTCCTAAAGTGTGGCACCTAAAACTGCACACAGTATTCCAGCTGAGGCCTCACCAGTGCCAAGTAAAGCGGGACAATTACCTCCTGTGTCTTACACACAACACTCCTGTTAATACAATCCAGAATATTAGCCTTTTTTGCAACTGCATCCCATTGTTGACTCTCATACCATTTGTGATCCACTATAGCCCCCACAACCTTTTCAATAGTAATACCACTAAGCCTGTTATTCCCCATTTTGCAGTTTTGCATTTGATTTTTCCTTCCTAAGTAAAGTACTTTACACTTGTTTTAATTGAATTTCATCTTGTTGATTTCAGACCAATGCTCCAATTTATCAAGGCCATTTTGAATTCTAATCCTGTCCTCCAGAGGGCTAGCAACCCCTTCCAGTTTGGTGTCATCTACAAATTTTAAAAGCATACTCTCCACTCCATTATCCAAGTCATTAGTGAAAATATTGACTAGTACCAGGCCCAGGACAGACCCCTGCAGGACCCCACTAGATATGGCCTCCGAGTTTGACAGCAAACCATTGAGAACTACTCTTTGAATATGATCTTTCAACCAATTATGCATCTACCTGGTAGTAATTTCAACTAGACCCCTAATTTGCTTATGAACTACCACATAGGGAGAAAGAAACATATGGGCTCAGAGCCACTGCTTGTGTAAGTTATTGTAGTTTCATTGACTATGGTGCATCGACTTCAGGGAATCATTGCAGACTTACATGAGCTGTGGCTCTGGCTAAACTGAGCTGGTGAAACAAGATAAATGAATGAACTGAAAGGAAATCTAATGAGACTTTTAGAGCAACATATGTGGAGTAATGAGATAAATGGTTCTGAGGAAAGTAAAAGGGGAAAAACCAGACAAAAAAAAGTGGCCTTTCCCTGCTCTAACAATAAACCTATTTAAAGAATAAAATTATTGCAAATCTGTCCCTACAGTTACTGTAGTTATAATGAAACCCATTAAAATGAATATTTTATAAATGAATAAAAATGAAGAGAATAAATGAATATAAATAGTAAATGGTGAAAATTAAATGAATAATTCTCCTAAATGAATAAATCCACTGTGCTTCCGTTTGTTAGTGTTCCATACAGATTTAATCCTTCTCAAAAGGCAACTTAAAAGGAAGTTACAACGCATCAAGAAACTATATGTGCTGGAGGTTAGCAGGATAAAGGAAAGTAAACATTTCTGATGTTTACTCATTGCCGCAACCCTTTGATGCACACCAAAACAACAACAGTTTAGCTACTGGATAGGTTTTATGGATACTGTATGCTGCAGAAGAATCAGTATCTGCACTAGTGTTCACTCTTCAGCTCTCTTACAGTGACTGTTCACAGCTTGCTCTACTGTTACTTATTAAGCATCAACATGCTTGGCTTGTAGGCGATACAGATATCAAGAGGGCTCTTGATTCAGAGAGCTTACAATCCAGAAGATAAACACAGAAAGACAAGGCACAGACAGAGCCAACCAAATAACTGATTTGTTTTCAGTTTGGGAGCTAACCCAAAAAAATCTGGAAAAAAAAAATTGGATGAGTTTGAACCAAAATTGATTTTTTTCCCCTCACCAAGAAGAAATATTGAAAATAAATTCTGCAGGTTGAACAAAATATTTTGTTCTACCTAAAATGGGTTGGGATTTTTTTGAGGTGGGGTGGGTGAGAGAGGGAGTTCATTTCGGTGTAGTTTTTGGACATTTTTTACCTGTTTAATAATTATAGTTTAATTCCAAAATGAAACTTCATTTCAAAATGAAAAGTCAAAATCTTTAGTTCCAAAATAGTCAAAACAAACTGTATTGATTATATAGATATATTGGCCCAAACTATTAGCTGAATTCAACCTCTATTCGCAAACAGCTTTAGAGCCCTGAAAAATGTTTTTTTCAGTGAAATTACTATTCACTGAAAATATTTGCCCAGCTCTAGATACAATGGAAGAAAGGTGAACTGGGATAGGGACATGATTCAATGCAGAGAAGGCTCTTTGGAAGAAGGGAACCAAGTTATGCTGCTGTTGATAGGGAGCAAAGATGGGCAGGAGAAGAACTGCACTAGGGACCTTTTAGCATGCAATAACAGGGTCTATATGACAGTTAGTGCATGGCATGCTGGAGCACTGTAGATTAACAGTTCATCTAGATAAGCCCTTTGAATGTCGTTAACTTCCACAGGGTCAAGTCTTGCAGTCCTTATTCAGCCCAATCTCCCACTGAGTCTAACAGAAATATGTCTTAAGTAAAGACTGCAGAATCAGACCTTGAATGTGTATCTTTGTCCCCATCACCGCTGTTTTATCCATTGCTAATAATCACATGAGAAGTGCCTCTTTATTCACCTTTTAAAATATTTCTAATGCAATCTTTCTGGCAGGAGCCAATGGCAGCAAAAAGGGTTGGGTTCAGTCTGTCTAGGGGTCCTTTACTAAAATAAATAAAATTATGACTCAAACCCCCACCTGGAGCTGTACTCTTATTTCTGGCAATGAACAATTTAAAAAAAACCTCTCTGCTCACCTTTGCAGGAAGTTTTCTCCCCACTCCCAAACATGCAGAATCCTCTGGGAACATGGAACACAAAGTATCTTTTATATTGAGAAAAGAGAGAAAAAGGCTGAAAGGCAGAGGGAAACCAGTGTGACTCTTCGCAGAGGTATCCAGGGTTGTGATGCTCCTCGCTATCACCTGGCCTTAGCATGAGAAAGTCTTGTCTGTGCCTGGTGTGCATCAGCCCTCTGACTCTTACCCGCCCTCTGGAAACATAAGCACTACTTTCCAGGCCTCCACAGGCCTACCTCTCTGTACTGGTTAGCGATAGGCACACGCCAACCATGAATCCTCTGAGCATCCCTCTGCAGTGTCCAGCCGCTGTTCCGGTGAACACCCCAGATCTCACAGATCCTCTACTCCCAGAGGAATAGTACACACCAGCTTGCAAGATTCCACTCCCATTTATTACATAGCACTTAGATGAATTTATAGTGAAAACAAGGAAAGATTTCCTACCAAAGAAAAGAGATTCAAATGATAGCAAGCAAGAATATTGGAAACAAATGATTACATATACAACGAATCATAGAACACTTTCTAGATCCAAAACTTAATTCACAATGCATTCTCCTATCTCCTACAAGAAAGCTTACCTCAAGTCCTTTTCCTTGCATTTTCAACCAGGTTGACTGAGCACCTCTTTTCATAATTTCCTTCTGAAGTCTCTGCAAGCTCTGCATTAACATTTGATTCAGTACCCAAATAGACTTCCATTGTAAGAAATAAAATACAGAATAGTTCAGCAGGGAGATAAGTGTCTCCCACCTCCTGTCTGGATAAGTTTGTTTCAAGATACATTACCTTGGAGTGACCTGCCTTTAACTACAAACCCTAAAGAACATAATTTCCAGCAGATACACATAACTTCTCGTATATTTTCTGTACATACGTTGCCCAATGATGATGATCAGTCTGTCACAGGCTTTCATTACAGACCTTTTGGTGAACCCAGGGCATCCCTGTGAATCATTGTGCCCTCTACCAGTTGTTATTCAGATGTTCTTTGATCACAACCAGTAAGTATATTTGCATATGAGAAACTGAGTAACCCAAATGAATACATTGGAAGTTTGGTCAACTCCCCAGTCACAAATAATAATCATCAAGTTTATAGAGATCCAGAACTCTGTCTCATCACAAACCAGACCCCCCAAACACCCCACTCACAGTCAAGTTCGTCTCAAGGTAGCCAAGGGTGTCTGGGAATGGGTCTCCTCTACTTTTCTATTGCAGTTCTGAGAAGTACCCTCAGGTACTGCTCCAGTGTGAAGCTATCTGTTCCAATTAAGCGATTTCAGCTCTCCTCCCACTAGTCAGCTGGACCATGGTACTGGGAAATCAGCTAAGTATTGCAATTGCCACTGACCCAGTCCCCACTCTGTTTTGCAGTCAGCTCTCCCCGCTACCATTGCTTCAGTCGGGTCTTGTCATGGAGTCAACTCTACTCTGTGCTGCTTTTCTGACTTGGTCTCACTCTGGAGTCAGCTCTGCTTCAATGGTGACCACTTTGGTTTGGTCTAGTTCTGTATTTTCTTTTACACATAGCACAGAATTTCCAGGTTGGGATCCCACACCAGAACAAAACCCCAGGACAAAATCTCCTGATGTCCAGAATAGATTACATCTTTTCCGGAATAAAACATTTTTTTCTTTGCTCTCTCACTAAGGCCAAGCTTTGATACCTACCTAAAGTCATTACTTGTATATTCAGGCTGACCCCTCTCCAAGAGCATATCATGAATAATTCCTATGCCCGTTCATGAATACAATACTAATGATAATCTATTACCATATTTACACTTCAAAACATAGACAAAGTCCAACCCAAACAACAAAACACAGTAGCTGGAATTATGGGTAAACAACCTTATAATTCATGTAAATGTTACTACTTAGTCCTACCTTGAGTGCAAGGGACTGGACTAGATGACCTCTTAAGGTCCCTTCCAGTTCTATGATTCTATGAAGCTAGCCAGAACTGGCTTTTCCCTTTTCCCAATAGAGGGAGAAAAGAGCTCCATCTCTCAAGGTCTGCTATCTCTGCTGCTTACCCTAACATTATTAGTATAAAAAAAACAGCTATAAGTGAAATGGGCATAGTGTACACCAGCTGAGCGGCTCACAATCCATTAAACGTGCAGGCTCCACTCCGCTAGCCCTGCTTCTGCTCACTAAACCTCACTAGAGGTATGCACAGTAAGTAGGACTTGGCCTTGTGAAATGAATCATATCTATTCTTGGGAAAATTAGAGACCCACATTTGCACCAGATTCATATGATAATGCACCATCAGCACAATTGTGAGTATCCCCTTTGGTCTTACAGTTTTCTTTGGTGAGTGTATGTTCAAAAATGTGCATAGTCAGGAGAATATAGAATGTATTCTAATATTTTTAGTGCTGTTTGAACTACATGGACAGCATATTTCATTACCTCTTACATTGCTTTAGTTACAGTGCTCTGACAAGTTCAAAGCCTTTTACCTCCCTCATCCACTTACAAAGTTAAAGTTAAAACAAGATTGATTAGCAGAATGTACAAAGCTCTGTGTACTATTATTTACTCATTAAATGCCAAAGAGTCATTTCATGCTCTTCATTCCTTTTTATAGCTATCGACTGAAACCCTGCATCAGTATCAATTAGAGAGATTTGAAATGGTGAGAGTGATGGAGAAATGGAGAATGAGATTTCATGATCGCAACAAGCTATAAATATTGTCATCCTTACTGTCCTAATGTCCCCTAATCATTATTTAGTGCTTAATTTTTTGCTGAAAATAAATCTGTTTTAGATTATTTTTTAAAGTAAAGCTATATATTATGCGGCGTGAAGTATAAAAGCAGTTGTCATGGAGATTTTGGCAATGTAGGAAACTATGCACTGTCTACTTTGAAAACTGTAGAGCGTATCTGTTTTCATGTACAGGTTTTTGAAAGCATGCTGGCTGGTTTTTTGAATATCACCTGGACATTTCAGTGGAACATTCCTGATCATTATGTTACAACAGTGGTGAAGCAAATTCAAATTCAGTGGGACATACCTGGATATGTCCTTGGAGCATTTCAATACTACTCTAAGCCCTCGTCCAGACTAACCCGCGGCATCGGCGGGTTAAAATCGATTGCTCGGGGATCGATATATTGCATCTAGTCTGGACGCGATGTATCGATCCCCGAGCACGCTTACATCGATTCCGGAACTCCATCAACCTGAACGGAGTTCCGGAATCGACACGGAGACCCGCGGACATCGATGCAGCGCCGTCCAGACGGGTGAGTACCTCGATTTTAGAAATTCGACTTCAGCTACGTTATTCCCGTAGCTGAAGTTGCGTATCTAAAATCGATTTTAATATCTAGTCTGGACGTGGCCAAAGACAACGAGTACGAAGAGTACAGCTGACTGAAAGTTTCATTCCTTCAGAAAAGGCCATTTGTCGAAATGTGCCATTGGGAAGGTTGACCATTGGAAGGTTTCTTCAGCCTGGGGTGGAGTTTCTCAAAGAGAAAGAGCCTGAGAGAAAGAAACCAACCTGCTCAGAACAGCCAATAGCCCAGTGGTTAGAACACTAACCTGGGATGTGGGAGACTCCTTGGATTTTCGTGACGCGTTTGGAAGGTCTTCATTTCATTCCACTTTGGAACAAAAACAAATTCCAAAAACCTCAAAAATGTTGGCAAAACAGAATTGTTTTTTTTCCAGGCACCTGTAGTAGTGAGGAGACAAATTCAACTGTTCTATGACTCTCTTAACTTGTCTATCAAATAAAGTTGGCCATGATCTCAGCAGAAATGGAATCAATAAGACTGAGAGATCACCATCTACCTCTTATGTGATTATGTCAACCTTAATACACAAGTTATTCAACTGCACACCAAAAGGGCAGGAAAGCAGCTTTTTGAAATAAGTCCGTCCTTGAAATCTTGCAGTTTATGGTTCATATATCCCTGTAGGATATGAGGATATATTTCACCAAATAGGCCATAGAACTGAAAGTCAGGAGGTGTGGATTCTAATTCCAGTTCTCTCTCTCTGGTTTGCTGCATAATCTTTAGAAGTTAACTTCTCTGTTCTTCAGTTTCTCTAGACATAAGATGAGGGCAATTACACTTAGCCATCTTTGCAGCAAGCTTTAGAGATCTATAGACTAAAAGCACTATGTAACAGCTACTTTTTTTTTTTTTACCATTAGCAGGGTAGTATTTCAAAGTCTAATATTAACCCATCTCTATTAATAAAGTGTATTTTCATAAAATGTGATACTTAAATAATTGGTACATTTTGAGCCTACTCTTTTGACCTTAATGGTTAATTTGCATATACATTTACTTGAATGCTGGCAAACAGATGGATCTTATTTTGAAGATGAGCGATTTCTTGAGCAAAGCTTGCATTATTACAGTATCATATAAGAGTGAAGCGTCATTATTCTGTCTTTTAGGTATTGTAAGTAGTAGCTATTGGATTTTCTGACAGAGAGAATATTATGATGCTGAAAACTGTTAAGTAGGTTGTATATTAAGCATCAGTTCATGACTTTATATTTTTATAAATGTATAGAAAAACACAAAGCTTTTGCAGGCAAAATTTAAGGGACCAGGTTGTGAAAAAATGTTATGCCCCATTTACTCTGGCCTCTTATGTACTGTATTTTTTATATTCAGGAAGCCATCTTGCTAATGTGCACCCCAGAAGGGTTCACATCAGAATAGAGAAGGAGTTAGCCAAAAGGGCCATTAGCAGCTCCAGTACAGAAAATGAATTCCTAAATTCACCACACATTAGAAAATGAAACACAGGCTGGGGGGGGTGTCATTTTTTTTTATTTTGTTTCTTATTCTAATTAAAAATATGTTTCATCTTTTTGTGTTTGCATTTTATAGGCTAGCGTGTGGATCTGGGCACAGCCCTGAGCAAGAGTAGTCTGTAAATTGCATCTTCTAAGGATTTTTCTCCTGCTTCCTCTTTGCTTCTGATGCAGAGTAACTTCCTGCTACCTTATACCAGCAGCAAATTACACCACTGCTCAGATATGCTCAGGTGCATTGGCCAGCAAGGAGGTGAGATTAGGGTGACCAGATGGCAAGTGTGAAAAATCGGGATGGAGGGGCAGGGTTGGTAATAGTTGCCAGTATAAGACAAAGCCCCTAATATCAGGAGAGTCCCAATAATATTGGGACATCTGGTCATCCTAGGTAGGATAGAACGAAGGCTTCACTCAACTTCACACATCTGCTCCAGCATGAAAATAAGCAGATGCACTTTAGGGTGCCTCCATGTTAGGAAAGGAGGTATGGTCTTACCTTGTGATATTGTGTAGATAACATGAGGTGAAAACCTAGTGAGGACAAAACAGTTTGTAGTTTTCACATCTTAGCAAATCTACGAAGGACCTCATAGTTTACCATGTTTTAGAAGGTCAAGGTAAACTCTGGGCTTCCCCCTAGACCTGCAAAAGAGATGTAAAAACTACAACCTGCCTTGCTCTTACAAGGCTTTTACCTCATGTTAATTACCACGTATTAGCTAACATGAGTTACGAACACACTTTTAACCCTAGTGAAGACAAGGACCTTGTGTGGACTACAAGGCCCTGTGTAGTCCAAATAATTATCTGACTCTGAATGTATCTTTACATGTATCTTATTAGCTGTACACCAAGCACATAACATAGGTGTTTGAGCAATAAAAAGAAAACCATAATGAAAATCATCCTTGCCTTACTTTGCTGATTGCATTTCCTTTTAAAAAGGAAATCAAAGGAAATAGCTTGAAGAGAAAACAAAATTAAATATGGTGAGGCTAAACCTGCAGTCTTTAGCCTGGCAAAACTCCCTGTTGACAACGCTGAGCGAGGGAAGGAACACACTGGTGGGCTTGTTTCAGTTAAGTAAGAAGATGTTGTTAATTTGCTGCATTCTTCAACTAAGACAATAGACAAAGACTCAGACAATATTGTGAAAACGAAGCTGTTTTGTTTTCACTGGGCTCAAACTGATATTGGAAAGATAATACTCAGAATTTTAAAATCAAGTTATGACAATTTATTATTTATAGGGCCTAGAAGAGTGCCGAGTGTGAATGGCGACATGATGTTTCCTGTATTTAATTGTAAGATGAAGAGTGTGTTCATAAAGAGTTGTACAGCGTGTTCAGTATTGGCGGGAGCATGGGCTAGTGGTCAGAGGGCAGGACAGGCTGTTAAGATATCTAAGTTCTAGCCCTGATTCTGACACTGACTGTGTGTGACCCCGAAAAAAATCGCTTATCCTCCCTAAGCTTGGCCATCCAAAAGCACCAAAGTCCTAAGCATCATGGTAGACTCAGTATCCAAGGATTTCAACAGGAGTTGTGAGCACTCTACATACTGAAAGACTGGACTTCCCATGCCTCAGTTTACCCACCTAAATCTATTACAGACTTCCCTATGTCACAAAGCTCTTTAGAGGCTTAATACATAGTTTAGAAAAAAGTTTTGGGCATCTTGAATGGAAAGTGCCATACAATTGCAAGGTATAATATAATTGGGAAGTATATTAATCAATCAGAATTGCATAGGGTAGTGTAATATTTAAACATTCAGCTCATTAAAATATTGAATTACAGTTGCACTAAAAAAATATAAAATGAAACCTTGCCATGTGCCTATGAGAACAACAACTGATAATGAAGTCTCACACAGAGTAAGCACAGTGTATGAGGGATATTAACAACTATTAGAGAGTCTGGGCAGTTTGGCCTGGCCCCACCTTCTCCTGGCAGAGTGAGGAAAAGGATATGGACATCAGTTGTCATAAGATCAGGTAATTGATTGAGACTAGTAATCAGTGCTGATCTGAATCAAATTCAGTGGAAATAGGAATTAGAAATTTAGAAGCGTATTGGGGCAAGACTGACCACTAAGGATGACTGTTAGCCTAAATCCTATAAGGCACAGTTTATTCCATATGCACGTATTCACACAACAGATGATCGACTGAAAACGTGCAAAAGTCATTTCTCCAAGTGAACATGAGGAGTGGGATGCAATGGCTGTGTTGATTGTGGAGGAAGCAAACAGAAAGGTGCAAATTTCTGGAGTTATTGAAGTATTCATTAATCCTTCCCTGCATGTCAGAGTGCTATACTCTGGGGGTGAGAATGTGTTTGGCTGAAAACAAGCAATTATTAAAATAGATTTGGCAGATGCATATTTGCAGATGCTCATGCAAGATGAATCATGACAGTCCCTGACAAACACACCAAAATATCTGTTCTGCTGTAATTGTTTTCCTTTAGGCTTTGCATCAGCTGTACATATATACACATACAGCTGTGTGTGTGTGGAAAGGAGTGTGTGCGTAATAAGGAAAATTCTACCAGGTCCACCCCAGAACACAATGCTACTTTAGTCATATCCTGGTCATGGGGGAGAGGGGGGGGAAAAAACCTAACCAAGAACATCTTAAAAACTTGGATAGGTTCTTCAGAAAGACTATGAGCTCTGGTGACCACAATAATCCACATGAATTCTTCAAATTATCTGGGGATGACTCTTTTCTCCATTCAGATTTTCACCATGCTGAGTGAAATTCAACGCAAGGAGAGATCTCCATGGACTGCTTACCCCAGAACTGAATGTGGCCTCTTCTTTGGATGTTAAATAGGATAAACCCATAGGATTAAATACACAACACATGGCTAAGTCTCTGACAATTCCTATGATAGCTGAGCAATGTGGATCTTATTTTCTGTTTCTTTGACATCTCCAGTGTGAATGGCATAAAAGAGTTTTTAAGCCATTACCCTGCTGAGAGTTTTTTCTTTTTTGGTGAGCAATTGTGATAGTGCCTAAATGCTGCAGTTACATTTACAGATCTACCATCCTAGGCATTGTACAAACATTCAAGGAAGAGGGTTGAGCCTGGTTCCCTCTGGGTGGCTGGGAGGGACTACAAAGTAGCATGTGGATTGTGGCACACTGCTCCAGAAGCTAGGAAAGTACAATTTAGATGGGGCTACTATAAGGTGGGTGCATAACTGGCTGGATAACCGTACTCAGAGAGTAGTTGTTAATGGCTCCCAATCCTGCTGGAAAGGTATAACAAGTGGGGTTCCGCAGGGGTCTGTTTTGGGGCCGGTTCTGTTCAATATCTTCATCAACGATTTAGATGTTGGCATAGAAAGTACGCTTATTAAGTTTGCGGATGATACCAAACTGGGAGGGATTGCAACTGCTTTGGAGGACAGGGTCAAAATTCAAAATGATCTGGACAAGTTGGAGAAATGGTCTGAGGTAAACAGGATGAAGTTCAATAAAGATAAATGCAAAGTGCTCCACTTAGGAAGGAACAATCAGTTTCACACATACAGAATGGGAAGAGACTGTCTAGGAAGAAGTATGGCAGAAAGAGATCTAGGGGTCATAGTGGACCACAAGCTTAATATGAGTGAACAGTGTGATACTGTTGCAAAAAAAGCAAACGTGATTCTGGGATGCATAAACAGGTGTGTTGTAAACAAGACACGAGAAGTCATTCTTCCGCTTTACTCTGCGCTGGTTAGGCCTCAACTGGAGTATTGTGTCCAGTTCTGGGCACCGCATTTCAAGAAAGATGTGGAGAAATTGGAGAGGGTCCAGAGAAGAGCAACAAGAATGATTAAAGGTCTTGAGAACATGACCTATGAAGGAAGGCTGAAGGAATTGGGTTTGTTTAGTTTGGAAAAGAGAAGACTGAGAGGGGACCTGATAGCAGTTTTCAGGTATCTAAAAGGGTGTCATCAGGAGGAGGGAGAAAACTTGTTCACCTTAGCCTCTAATGATAGAACAAGAAACAATGGGCTTAAACTGCAGCAAGGGAGATTTAGGTTGGACATTAGGAAAAAGTTCCTAACTGTCAGGGTAGTTAAACACTGGAATAGATTGCCTAGGGAAGTTGTGGAATCTCCATCGCTGGAGATATTTAAGAGTAGGTTAGATAAATGTCTATCAGGGATGGTCTAGACAGTATTTGGTCCTGCCATGAGGGCAGGGGACTGGACTCGATGACCTCTCGAGGTCCCTTCCAGTCCTAGAGTCTATGAGTCTATGAGAACACTTCCTAGTGGTCAAGGAACAAGAGGTAGATCTTTGCTATTGTCCATTAAAGCATGTTTTAGGAGGATTAACTAAAATTGGGGAAAGGAAACTGGATTGGGATCTGGCCAAGGGAATTTTGGAATCTTTATCTGAGCTGGGGTGAGAGGGGAGTGAACAGGATTTTAAATGCTGTACTGGTAACTAATACAGAAGGGAGGTGGACAGCTGAACCAACAAATAGAAATGTTTAAGAGGATTGTCTAGTATTGGCGATTAAGGGGAAAGAAAATTTTTTTAGATATGGTACTAAGTCATCTGCAGATACGTAGCAGAAGGACCAGTCAAGACCGATCCAAACAAAGATGCAAATGGACATACCAAAGACCAAGGCAAAACCTCTGATGGGCAGGTATTTGGATTTTTGCTTCAACTAACCAGAAACAGCTTCATTTGTAGAAAGGCCTTGCATAAAGTAGGACAAAACTCCAATGTATAAAAATTAATAAGTAGACACCATGTTACTTTCGCTATCAGTGCATTAAAAATCCTTCCACACATTTGTTTTAAAATCAAAGATGCAGCTTTCCTTCACCAGCTAAGTGACATGTCCCCAGCAGTGAAAGTCCATATTTTGCATAAACAGAAAATACTCTAGTACTTGATCCCTGGAGGCTGTGCGTAATGGAGTGTATGCCCCTCACTGGCAAATAAAGGGTTAACAGGAGACTAACAGCCCAATTAGTCCATTCCAGGCACCTGGAGGATACACGTAATTAAGGAGCAGACCGGCTTAGGAGAACTAGACTGAGGAATAAAGGAAGGACTGCAGGGTCAATGAGGGAGAATATCCACATCCACAAGAATATCCAATTTTGTAGTTGTCACGACAGCCAAACTATTAGCAATTATTCTAGCACTAAATTGGATCTGGAATATACATCCAGAAGCGGTGGTCATTTTTTCAGAATCAATCTCCGGCCTTATGACAATTAAAAGAGTCTCTCAATACATAGAAGTGATGAAATCAATGAAATTATATTACTAACATCAGAGCTACTACAGAAGGGGATGCCTGTAGCATTAGCTTGGATCACAACAACATATTAGGATAACAGGGAACAAAATGGTGGACAAACGAGCTAAAAACGCTGTAAGAAATGAAAGACTGACATAGAAATGCCCTTGAGTACACAGGAATTCAAAAGTCTTGTACAGAAAAATGTAAAAGAGGAACGGCAAAAAAGTTGTATTAATGAAGAGAGAGGAAGAAGATTTTTTGAAATGTGCCCTAGATCTGAGGATAATGACAGACTTCAGGGCCTAGATAGGAAAAATAAAGTGATTTTCTTTAGAGTACTAACTGGCCACTGTGGCTTAAAAATAAATATTTTTTTAAATAAATAAAGATGGATGATATGTGCTTTTTAAAGTGGAAGAAGCAATGCATCAGCTTTTATAGGTATCTAAAGGCTTTGATAAAGAAAGGGAAAAGCTTTCTGAGGAATTAAAACATTTTAAGGCAACAAAAATTACATCGTGTTATTTAATAAAAATATTTGGGAAGTGGGGCGATATTAGAAAGGTATTATTACATTACCTGAGGGACCCCCATGGCAGGGTGAAAGAACATAAGCCACCAAGTATTTAGGGATTATAATTGGCTATAGACTATCCAGTCAAATGTTCTAAGAAAGAAAGAAAGAAAGAAAGAAAGAAAGAAAGAAATTAGAAGGCTGGGGTAGAAAAATGATACCCTGGGAGTGGGTCTGAAAGGAGAGAGCAGCATAAGTGAAGGGGTTCTAGGCAGCTGCCAGAGAGGCTAGGAGAGCCAGTGAGGGATCATAAGAAACAGACCTTAGCTGCTTATCCCAAGGGCTTTGGGCTGGAACCCAAATGAGAGGGTGGTGTGAGTCTCAGGAAGGGGGCGAAGACTATTGATCCCAGACCGGGGCTGAAGGCCTGCTATGTGGTCACCAAGACTTCAGGTTTTCATTTGGACTTATTTGGTGACCCAAAAAGGGGACTGAACTGAAAGGTGTCCAGGCCAGAGGGCTAGGATATGGAAGACACAGACTTCAGCATAACTAGAATGGAGGGAATAGGGGGTGCTAGAGGCAAAGGACTCCTGCAATGCCATTACTTGACGCCAGAGGTGCTTTGGTGGCGTTACATCTTACAAATCACATTAAAAGTGTTGGATTTTGAAGAGTAAATCTCCACTCAAATAGGCAACGTTTGTTTTCTGACACTGTGATGATGACTTTTATTTATATAATGATGGTAAGGACTGAACTTAAATCAGCAAAGCAAGGACATTCAAGATTATGGCTGGGACTCCATCTTTAATGCAATTAGTTCTGCTTACATCCTGCAGCATCTAGAGCTTCAGCTCACTCATTCGGTTTGGTATCACTTGTAATACAGCACAACATATAAAAAACTGAGTTACAATTCTAACTTTTTCAATTTCCTACCTTGCATGAGTAGTTAAACCCTTAGAGTAACTTTATTGGGGAGCTATTATTAAATCAGTTTGTTTACTGAATAGTATACAGCTCCCAGAACACCTGGATTTTGAGGGACAGGCCAAGACACTGAATTCTGAGTCTTCTCACCTCACGTTGTACAATCAAATGCCTGAGAAGTCCACAACCAAAAAGGTTCTCATGCTTAATGACAGAGGGGGAACTCAATGGGTCCAATGAGATTATGGAAAAGGATATGTTCTCCTTCTCTTGCATCTGTGAGGCTGGGCATTTGATTTCTCAGCTTCCAGGGACAGCCCCATCCTTGTCTGACATACTAGCGGGAGAGTTTGCAAACTCCTTGGTTCCAACAAAGCATTGGGCTTTTGAATTTGTTTGCTCTTCTTCCTACATTTTGACAAATGAGGAGTCAGCTCCCATGGAATTCTGAATTTGGTCTGGTAGCATATGGCAATGGGGTAGCATCCCTTTAAATAGCTATTGATCTCTCTATTGGGGCTCATTGTCTTCACTGCCAAATTCTCCTTTTCTTGTCTGCTTCCCAGATGGAGTTCCCACGGACATCTATGGAGAGTCAGAGCATAGAATATGCAGTAGAGATTTGCAGTGTAGATCATCAGGGATAAATTTGCCCTTGGCTTGGTGCATGTGTGATTCATCATAACTGGCATTTCAGATGTTCTGGGTTATTGCCTACTTTAATGTGTTTTACAGAGAATGAGTAAAGTATTTCAGAGGCTGATAAAAATTCACTGAAACAATATTTTGTCCTACAAAGGGGGGAAATGCTTTTAAAAAACAGATATCTTTGAAACTCTTGTATTGATTAAATCTCTCCTAGGGTCTTATTCAAAGTCCATTGAAGTCAGTGGAAAGACTTGCACAGACTTCAGTGGGCTCTGGATCAGACCTTAATCCCTGACTAAAATAGACTGGGTTTTTCTTTTCTATATAAAGGATTGTCTAATGACAAAATTGGACTATGCCAATGAGCCAGTGCTGCCAGGTCAAATGTATTGCTGGGTAAATGAGAGGAAGGATGGAACTATGGTTAAGGTATTCTGTGAAAACTAGAGATATGCCTTCAATCCCTGGCTGCATTCCACACTTCCTGTGTGACCATGGGCAAGTCACAAAGGCCATGTATTCAAGCACATGTCTAAGTACTCTGCTGAATCAGGACCTTCCATCTCTCTGGGCCTGATGCAAAGCCCACTGAAATCAATGGGAGTCTTTCCATTGATTTGTATGGTCTTTGCATCAGGTCCTCTGAAGCTCAGTTCCCCAGCTCTGAAATGCAAATAACCACAGCATTTCCTTTCTTTCATCATTTGTCTGTGCGGGTGTTCAGCCCTAACAGAGCACTCTCTAGCATCTGGTGTACATGCATGCAGGTCCCACCAGTTACCACTTAAACTGTTCTTCCAACTCAAATACAAAGGACACCAGGGCTCTTTCATTAGGTCACAGGGCTTCTCTTCATACTGCCCATAGTTCAACAGAATGTCCGTAAGGAACAACATGGACCAGCCTGATGTGATTCTTTTCCACCCATTGTCTGTCCCAGCCATTCCACAGACTTGTAGTCTGCTTATTGCTGAACAGCAGGAGACCTTCAGGTCCTTTGCTTCCTGATGTCATCTTATCAAAATAAATCTTTACACAGTCTTTGCCATCCAAAGCTTAACTTCTAAAGTCCAACCCTGCCTGAGCCCCTGCTCCAGGCAGTTCTAGCTCCAAAGAGAACCAGTCAAACCCCTACTCTCTGGTAGCCCTCCTTGTCTTACATTCCCTCTCAGCCTCCTCCCCAGCTCATTAATCAGCCACAGGTGCACCCCTCTGGGATCAACTGGCTCCTGTGAGGAGCCAGTCACTAGTCATATGTGTTGGCACCTGCCCTTTTAAAGGGACCATGCACCTGATGACAGTCTGTCTTTTCTATTTAGAGTGTAAGCTCTTTGGACAGGGACCGATTCTTATGATGTGTATGTACTGCACTGAACATAGGGAGACCTACCATCTAATTGGGCACTACCATAATACAAATAAAAATTATAACAATAGCAATATCTATAACAAAGCATTCGGCTGACACTGTCTTCTAAATGCAAGTGAAACTTGTCTGTACACACACAATGTATATTTCCCCCCATTTTCCAAGAATTAGACATTTTGGGCTCAATCCTCCACTGAGGCACAGGTTTAACTTAAGTACATGTGTAGTTCCATCAAAATCAACAGTAGCTGAGGTTGTCAGCCCTTCCAGGAGTTACTCAGCACCTCACAGGATTGAACCCTTTACACATATGTTTATAAAACTACAAAAATCTCAAAGGAGATGAGAACTGGATCAAAAACTGGTCCTTTCTATCTCACCTTTATAAAATAATATAACTATGTGACCTTTTTAACCACATATTATACATAATCATGAAGATCAGCAAGGGGGAATTAATAAAACATTAACACTTTGATCTTTAATGCTCTCAGATAAAGCCAGGTTCTACAGGAGAAATAAGAAACCCATATATGCACTTGCCTGCTTATACTGCAGATGAAAGGCTAAGATAAGAGATTCCAAAAAGAAAATAGAAAGTAAAATGTTTATCATGCAAATGAGTTTCAATAGTATAGAGGATATTTCTCTGGACTGCATGTGGCTGCAATTCTCTACAATGAGGACTGGTCTCTCTTTTGTAAACAGCATTATATTAAGACTATGGCAGCCATCTGAATGGTTTATACACGGAAAATGCAAGATAAAGATAAAATATATGGATTAAGAGATGCAATCTATTTTAATCTTGTTAAGATATAGGAGGTGGAGAAAATAATTTTTACATTCAGGCAATCCCACCAAGCTCGAATGATGGTTAGACTCCTTAGAGTGTATGTTTCCAATTTTTAGTGCTGCTTAAATGGTCTTAAACTGCTAGTATTTTATATGTATTATTTTAAATATCAACTGATGATGGGAATACAATATTCTTATTGGATAATAAAATTCTAAAGGGCTACTATAATCAAACTTTGACCATCATTAAAAATTGAAATTAGGGATTCCCAGTTATAATTCTCTATCAAATTCTTCCACATAAAAACACATTTTATGGACATAGCCTTATTCTACAGGTTCATGTTGATGCTATTCAATAACCCTAGGCCTAGTCTACATCGGGGGGAGGGGGAAAGGGGATCGATCTAAGTTATGCAACTTCAGCTACGTGAATAACTCACTGCGTTGTCTTCACTGCGGTGAGTTGACTGCTGCCACTCCCCTGTCGACTGCCTGCACCTCTCGTGGCGATGGAGTACAGGAGTCCATGGAAGAGCACTCGGGAGTCAATTTATCATGTCTAGACTAGATGCGATAAATTGATCCCTGCTGGATAGATCACTGCCCACCAATCTGGCAGGTAGTATAGACATACCCCTAGAAAGTGTAATGTCAGTGCTTGTATTAAAATATCTTTGGTATATTTAGAGACTTAAATAACTTGGTTGTAAAATTTTTATTATGGATTACAAGAAATGTAAAAGGTTTAGGCCCTGGTCCAAAGCCCACTGAAGCCAATAGAAAGAGTTGCAATTACTTTAAGGAGCTTTGGAAGAGGCTGTAAATGTATAAGTTTCCAAATTTACTAATTGTTCCAGAACATATGTACATGCAAAATCCCAGATATCTCCAACCCCACAGTCAGTACACATAGAGCAGAGCAAATACCTGAATCTTCTGGTTCTGTAGCCAAATCTAAAACATCCAAAAAGGGTTCATTTCAGGTCAAGCTAAAGTGGAAATTTTTCATTTTTTTCTCACTGAAAAAACCTGCCAAATTTTAGTTTTGTTTACTAAGAAACAATTTTTCCTGATTTTTCATTTAGTTTTCAGGTGTTTTTACCCTTTTAAAAATAAATCTAGATAAATTATTAAATGAAATGTCCTTTCAAAATGAAAAGTCAAAATGTATTGTTTCAACAGTTAAAAAATATCATTCTTTTGGCCAAAACTATTTGCCAAATTTGTCCAAATTCTCAAATAGTTTCAGTTTCCCCCAAACTGCATTGTTTTTGATGAATGAAATTATAATTTGCTCTAATTATGTTCACATTTATTCAATTCAGGTTTTTTGAAAACTGACCCAGAACATTTTTGTCTGTGAATTCTCAGCATCTCTCTTAATTACTTTCACATACAAGATCCATGAATATATGAAAAACAGAACTACAAGTGGACATTTTGAAAGACACATATGAGTGATAGGCATGCACTGCAACTGAAAATCTATGAGTTTGGAACCTAACTCCCATTAGTGTCTTTCAGAATTGCCCTTCCAGTGACTTACAATGCTTAAACATCTATATCTCAAAAGCGGCTTACATTATATAGGTGCAACTCATGGTCTTTTGGAATTCAGTGGGAGTTTTGCCATTGACTTCAGTGGGAGCAGAGTTAGAGTCCAATCCACAGACCAGAAACCTGTATGTTTCAGATTGACTTAAATGAAAAATTTACCAGTATATGGACTACAGAGCAACCCTTTGTTAATAATGATCCATCAGGAACTAGCAGCTCAAATTATGAAAGTTAGTTTTCAACATACAGCTATACAGAAGGGAAATGTAACTAATGGATAAATAAAACCAGGCATTAATTATGCAATAAGAATTAGCAGGAGATGGCCTATTTAATATGATAATCATAACCCTTGGGCCATAATAGTAAAAGAGAAATAAGTTAGAATAGAGTTACTACTGAGCATTAAGCTTTTAAATATATTTTAATTACAGCTACTATTCTGGGTATACAGAACATTCTCCATTAATATGATGCAAGCTTTAAAATATTATAGATACACTTGTACAACCAGCTTTCAAAAGAACCTCTGCATTTCTAGTCATAAGTGGAACTGAGCACTTTGGAAAAATGAGCATTTCTGGCCCCTATAGTAGAACTTCACCAATCCACACTTAGCTAAACAGCAAGCTTACAAAATCACCCAGTCAGTGCAAACACACACAGAATCCCTATGCTCCCTAGCTCTTCGCAGAGATTTAAAAGCAGGCGACTTCTTAAGGTCACGCCTTACCAAATGTCAGTATTTTCACAACATATAATAAAGAACATTAACTATGTAGTATCAACTTAAATGATAGTTAAGCAATATAAATCAAGTACATGTTGGGATGCATTATTCCTGCTTTTTTTAGTGTTGGATCACATGGGGTTAAATGCTTCCCTATGTCCAAGGCCAATGTGCTAACTGAGTCTTATTTTGAGAGCTTAACCACTTTGTGAGGCCTCGTTCAGGGCCTTTGCACTGCAAAGAATTCTCCATATTCAGAATTTTGCAATAGATCTCTCACAATCATTGCTTATTAACGGGATCCTACCATATTAAGATAACTTTAATATTGATGTGCAAGGCAACGAAGAAAAGAAATTCAACATTCAAGATTCCATTTAGAAAGTTCTAGGCACTGTGGGAATTAATTAAATTTATAGTCACATAATGATGACCAACCATCACCAGTAAATAATCATATACAGGTAACAAGATAATTCATTGACTTACGGAGCCAACGGTACTAAATACTCACGTGGAAGTAACAAATTCAATGTAGATTGCTGTTTAAAATGCAAACGGCCTTTTTTCAAGATTTGTTGAAAAAATAATCTTTTGTGAAAAGTTATGAGTCCAAATGGCTCTGTTGGAAACATCCCAACCGGGGTTTAAAAAAAATATATATATACACGCACGCACACACACACACACACACACATATATATATATACAGGCATTTTCTGAAGCCTAGTCTCGCTCTCCAAATCATAATCACAAAGAAAAGGTACATTTAAGCAGTAGCCTGGGCTCTTACTTATTTGCTGTAATGAAGAGTCAATCCTGTACTTCCTACTCTGACAAAATGTTCACTGAGGAATGTAGGATTGAGCCCTGAAACATTTTCTTTGGGGAGAATGTACTGCATATGTGCCCATTGCTTTAACTCTCATAAGCCTGGTTCCATCAGCTCACTAGATGTTGAATTCCTATTGATAATAGCAGAAGGGCGGTTCCACATACTGAGACCAAAAATTATCATAATTATTATTGTTTGTTATTTGCTAAGGCAGTGGCTTGTCCCTATACAGAACATTGCAGAGAAAGGATGGCCTTTGCACCACAAAGGGTTAAAAGTAAAAAGATCTATCTACACTAAGAGGTAGGGATGTGATTCCTCTATTCAAGTACACATACCCACTCTAGCTCTCAATGAACTAGTCTGAGAGTGAATAGCAACGTTACTATGACAGCAATGGTAGCAACATCAGAGGCAGTGCCGAGCCATGCCAAGTACATACCCACCAGTTTCAGGTGGATTCATATTTGGCATAGCTCAGATAAGGTACACTGCTATTTGTATTTACATTAGCTCAATGACAGCCAATGCAAGTATGTGCACACGAGTAGAGGAATCACACCCGTAGCTCGTCGTGTAGACATAGCTAAAGGGTTCAATCCTTCAGGGACTCAGTGTACTTGGCAGAGAGTTTAACTATCAGGTGGAGCCCCATTGAGATCCCATAATGAGTTTCTGCATGGTCATAAACTCTATGTCCAATAGTAAGGGTGAAATACTTGGCCCACTGAAGTCAATGTGAGGTTTGACATTCTCTTCAATGAGGTCAGGGTTTCACACTAAGTTTGGCTAGATCAGGCCCTCTGAAGAATGCCCCAGCCCAGCAAAGACTTAGGCAAGTGAGTAACTTTGAGCATTTGAGCAGTTTCACAGATGGCAACAGGACAACTTATGTGCTCCAAGTTATGCAGGAACTTAAGTGCTTTGCTGGGTTTAGCCCTTTTTTTCAAAAATTCTACTGAAGTATAAATAATTCCACTGCAGAATGCATGGTTTTGTTTTATACAAATGCAGTGCTGGCCAATAAACTTTATTACAAAATAAAGGGACAAATCTGCCCTGACTCATGCCCCAAAACTGCCCTTACTTATGCAACCCAGCTGAGGAACTAGGGTTGTATAGGATGACAAGTCCTGCAGGATTTGCACAACTGTTTGCTAAACTTGGGTCCAAATAAGCAAGCTGTCCCCATTCAAGCAAAATTGCAGTCACAATGATATGTCAGGTTTGGGTCAGAGATGCTGACTGGCCAGTGGGGAAGACAACTCTAAAAGTTTCTGATGTTTTCCTGGTCTGCTGCTTGTGTTTGCTAAGTGAAGCTTGGAGGAAAACCTCACAAGTCTAGGCCTCTGATCAGAAAATTCAGAAAGCATTCACATGTCTGCTATCCATTCAGTCATATATATTAATAACTTACTTTGTTTCTGCCACAGCTGTTACTAAGGAATAATTTGGAAACACAGGAATGATGTTCTCATTACAGAAACTCTGCCATTTATTCACTAGCTTTTGCTGACAGCCTGCTGCTAACACTCCACAACGAACAACAGATACTGCTGAAATAAGAACATCACCAATAATTCAGCATAAACTCTGGCCAGCTTATTAACAATCCTTTTCATCAAACCTATTCATTCTCCAGAGCTTTGATTAAAACAGACCCACTGTGTAGGCATGGAGTTACCAGGTGCTTTTGATTCATTACATTTCATCCTCAGATACATTCTTACAGTAGCATGGACTTAATGAGAGAGTCATCCACAATAAACTGCAGGATAGGGTCCATATTGGCTAAAGCCATGGCATAGTCCCACCTGTTTATAACAAATTACTCATAATTAAAGTGCTTGCTAAAATAATATGGTGTGATAGAGAACCATGCAAAGCAGACAAGGATTGGCCTCTATCTTCCAATGAAAAACAATATATTTTCTTTTTAAAATGTTCTGCTCTATATTTGCTGTTAAGAAAGGATGTTTAAACAGTGTTTGGAGCCCGTTGCAAGAATTAACATTTAGCATGCATCTGATATAGTTGATAAAGATATACCTGGATAGAAATGGTAGTAAATAATGGGGATTTTGCTATAGTATAGTGATACTGACAAATTCTTTATTTAGAACTTACCTAATATTTTCCAGGCATATGAATCCTGTTTTATACAAAATTCAGTTTTTCAGGACACGTTTTCTTCATTACAGAAAGTATTTCAAACAGATTATAGACTCACAGAATGTAGGGTTAGAAGGGACCTCAAGAAGTCATCAAGTCCAGCCCCCCTGTGCTGTGGCAGGATGAAGTGTACCTAGACAATCCCTGACAGGTGTGTTTATCCAACTTGTTTTTAAAGTTTCCAATGATGGGGACTCCACAACTTCCCTAGGAAGCCTATTCCATAGCTTATTTCATTGTCATTTTTATTACAGCACAGAAGACCTTACTCATCAATTTGGTGGAACTGGTGCATTACAAGCATAGTAATGCATAGATGGACAGGACATACCATTCTTCTCTATGGCCTTGTTCCTACAAAAAGTTTCCACTGCATGTACACAATAAAATAAAGAAATTAGTTGCAATTTAATTTTGGAGATAGTCTAGATGACTTAAATACATTTTTCTGTACTAACTGCTATGATACTAAGATCATTATCTTGTTTACTTCAACAGGAACATATAAATTTTCATTCACAGTGAGCCATCTATTCCAGTAGCTTGTCTCCAGTGCTAGATAATTCACAGGAACGTGCAAGGACCCCCAAAATTAACAATTATGGAATAATCTGCCCATAAGAAACTTTTTCGTGAACCTCTCGGCTAGTAGACAGTCTATGTCCTGAAGCATTAAGGTTCATATCCCTTCCAAAGTTATTTTTTCCCTGTGTAATATAACTGTGGATATTATCCATCTAAACATCCAATGCCATATGAATGCTCAGTAGGTGTAAGAGGGCATTTTGTCCCAACTTGTCTGATATAATTTTGTAACAATAATATAGTTATAATACAAATTAAATTGTAATGCAAAGAACTTTGCAACTATAGCCAGATCCTCAGTTGCTGTAAATCATTGTAGTCAATAAAGCTACAATAACTTAAACTGGCTGAGGTCCTAGCTTTGTCCCTACAAGCAGAAGGGCTGCCATATTTCAGGTGGAACAAAGCAAAATAGTTTGCCAGAGCATGTGAAACTGAGTCTAGCCAGAGAAGCCCTTTTGGAGAAAAGAGATAAATTCCTGCCCCGATAGCTTGCAGTCACAGGTAGAGTAGACTGACATGGAATGGGAAGGCAGGCAAAGGAAGTGATAGGGAAATGGTTCTCAAGAATCACAATAAAAACAATGAGTGACATCCTGGTCCAATTGAAGTCAACAGCAGAACTCCCATTGATTTCGGTGAATTGGGATTTCATGCAATGCGAGTCTTGTAATATAGTGCAAATCACATCAGTTATGATAGTGTTAAGTAAACACAGATGTAGGGCAATATGGAACTGGTAGTTAGCATAGGCCAGGAAATCTACAGTGAAAAAAAGAAAGGCAAAGAAGATGGGTTTTGAGGAGGGTTCATAGATTCATAGACTCTAGGACTGGAAGGGACCTCGAGAGGTCATCGAGTCCAGTCCCCTGCCCTCATGGCAGGACCAAATACTGTCTAGACCATCCCTGATAGACATTTATCTAACCTACTCTTAAATATCTCCAGAGATGGAGATTCCACAACCTCCCTAGGCAATTTATTCCAGTGTTTAACTACCCTGACAGTTAGGAACTTTTTCCTAATGTCAAACCTAAATCTCCCTTGCTGCAGTTTAAGCCCATTGCTTCTTGTTCTATCATTGGAGGCTAAGGAGAACAAGTTTTCTCCCGCCTCCTGATGACACCCTTTTAGATACCTGAAAACTGCTATCATGTCCCCTCTTAGTCTTCTCTTTTCCAAACTAAACAAACCCAATTCATTCAGCCTTCCTTCATAGGTCATGTTCTCAGGACCTTTAATCATTCTTGTTGCTCTTCTCTGGACCCTCTCCAATTTCTCCACATCTTTCTTGAAATGCGGCTCCCAGAACTGGACACAATACTCCAGTTGAGGTCTAACCAGCGCAGAGTAGAGCAGAAGAATGGCTTCTCGTGTCTTGTTTACAACACATCTGTTAATGCATCCCAGAATCACGCTTGCTTTTTTTGCAACAGTATCACACTGTTGACTCATATTTAGCTTGTGGTCCACTATGACCCTAGATCTCTTTCTGCCATACTCCTTCCTAGACAGTTTCTTCCCATTCTGTATGTGTGAAACTGATTGTTCCTTCCTAAGTGGAGCACTTTGCCTTTGTCTTTATTGAACTTCATCCGGTTTACCTCAGACCATTTCTCCAATTTGTCCAGATCATTTTGAATTTTGACCCTGTCCTCCAAAGCACTTGCAATCCCTCCCAGTTTGGTATTTCCGCAAACTTAATAAGCATACTTTCTATGCCAACATCTAAGTCGTTGATGAAGATATTGAACAGAACCGGTCTCAAAATAGACCCCTGCAGAACCCCACTTGTTATACCTTTCCTGCAGGATTAGGAGCCATTAATAACTACTCTCTGAGTACAGTTATCCAGCCAGTTATGCACCCACCATCTAAATTGTATTTGCCTAGTTTATCAATAAGGATATCATGCGAGACCATATCAAATGCCTTACTAAAGTCTAGGTATACCACATCCACTGCTTCTCCCTTATCCACAAGACTCTTTATCCTATCAAAGAAAGCGATCAGCTTGGTTTGACATGATTTGTTCTTTTCAAATCCATGCTGGCTATTCCCTATCACCTTACCACCTTCCAAGTGTTTGCAGATGATTTCTTTAATTACTTGCTCCATTATCTTCCCTGGCACAGAAGTTAAACTAACTGGTCTGTAGTTTCCTGGGTTGTTTTTATTTCCCTTTTTATAAATGGGCACTATATTTGCCCTTTTCCAGTCTTCTGGAATCTCCCCCGTCTCCCATGATTTCCCAAAGATAATAGCTAGAGGCTCAGATACCTCCTCTATTAACTCCTTGAGTATTCTAGGATGCATTTAATCAGGCCCTGGTGACTTGCAGGCATCTAACTTTTCTAAGTGATTTTTAACTTGCTCTTTTTTTATTTTATCGTCTAAACCTACCCCTGTCATAAACAGATAGCTAAGGGTTAATGTTTTTTTCACCTGTAAAGGGTTAACAAACAGTGACCTGCAACACCTGACCAGAGGACCAATCAGGAGACAAGATACTTTCAAATCTGGGTGGAGGGAAGTTTGGGTGTGGGTCCTTTGTTCTTGGGCTGTTCTCTCTCTGGGATCTGAGAGTGACCACACGAATCTCCAGGCTCTCTAATCTTCTGTTTCCAATTTGTAAGTACAACGGTAGAAAGACAATATAGGCTTTTACATTGTTTTTCTGTATTTGCAAATGTGTAATTTGCTGGAAATAGTTTAAATTGTATTTTTTCTGGATAAGGCTGTTTATCCATTCTCTGTAAGCTAAAAGACCCTGTAACTTTTTACCATCTAAATTGCAGAGATAAAACTTTTACTTTTTTCTTTCTTTTTTATTAAAAGTTTTGCTTTTAAGACCTGTCTGATTTTTTTCTCCTAGTTAAGGCTCAAAGGAACTGAGTCTGTATATACCAGGGAATTGGTCGGGAGAAGGGAAAGAGAGCAGGGAGGGAAAGGTAAATTTTTTCTTTGTGTTAGATTCACGGAACTGAATCTGTATTGCCTCTGGGGGAAAGGTATCATTCCTCTCTATGTGGTGATTCAAGGAATTGAATCACGGTGATCTCCTAGTGTACCCAGGGCGGGAAAGATCTGGGAGGAGGTAAAGAGGGGGGAGGGACTGGTTTATTTCCCTTTGTTGTGAGACTTAAGGAATTTGGGTCTTGGGGTCCCCAGGTAAGGTTTGGGGAGACCAGAGTCTATCAGGCGCTTTACCTAAGTCCTGATTGGTGGCAGCCTATCAGACCTAAGTTGGTAATTAAGCTTAGGAAAATTCATGCTAGTACTCATATTTTGGAAGCTAAGGTTCAGATTTGGGAATTATACTATGACAACCCCCTTCCCATAAGCATTCACTATGTTAGACATTCCTTCAGACTTCTCAGTGAAGACCAAAACAAAGAAGTCATTAAGCATCTCTGCCATTTCCAAGTTTCCTGTTACTGTTTCTCCCTCCTCACTGAGCAATGGGCCTACCCTGTTCTTGGTCTTCCTCTTGCTTCTAATGTATTGATAAAAAGTCTTCTTGTTTCCCTTTATTCCCATAGCTAGTTTGAGCTCATTTTGTGCCTTTGCCTTTCTAATCTTGCCCCTGCATTCCTGTGTTGTTTGCCTATATTCATCCTTTGTAATCTGACCCAGTTTCCATTTTTTATATGACTCCTTTTTATTTTGTAGGTCATGCAAGATCTCGTGGTTAAGCCAAGGTGGTCCTTTGCCACATTTTCTATTTTTCCTACCCATCGGAATAGCTGGGAATTACCTATCAGCTCTCTGAGCTTACCAAAATCCGTCTTCCTGAAATCCATTGTCTCTATTTTGCTGTACGCCCTTCTACCCTTCCTTAGAATTGCAAACTCTATGATTTCATGATCACTTTCACCCAAGCTTCCTTCTACTTTCAAATTCTCAACGAGTTCCTCCCTATTTGTTAAAATCAAGTCTAGAACAGCTTCCCCTCTAGTAGCTTTTTCAACCTTCTGAAATAAAAAGTTGTCTGCAATGCAGTCCAGGAACTTATTGGATAGTCTGTGCCGCGCAGTGTTATTTTCCCAACATATATCTGGATAGTTGAAGTCCCCCATCACCACCAAATCTTGGGCTTTGGATGATTTTGTTAGTTGTTTAAAAAAAGCCTCATCCACCTTTTGTTCCTTTTGTTCCACAGAAAGAAGGATGACATTAGGCATAGGGAGCAGCAAGAGGATTACAGAGCACGTATACATTTTTTGGCAGCACATTTATATCTGCAAAGTTGCCTCTTCCCACCCACAAAGAGCTTGAATAAGTGTAATTTGGAACAATTCCAGAAAAATGATGCAACAGGGGGGTTTGTCAGTGCCTTGTAGTTAAAGGCTGCAACAAACTCTGCAGAATAAAGACCAGGAAATGATACTGCACCATCTTTGCAAGAAACATCAGATTTTCCCTTTTCAGATAATATGGTAAATTCTCCGTCGACCTTCCTTTCTTAAGAAAAACAATGAGTTCAGTCTTGCAAAAGAAAACCAATGGCAGAGTTAATCATCCTGTAACAATTGGTATATCAACAACAACTAAAATTGCAGGGCTATATTAAGATAGGCTTTTGATATATTGCCATTCAGGGAAAAGAACGTGTAAGTTTTATGAGGTTTAGATAGCATTTCGCTGCATATATGTAATTGTACACCATAGAGTGACATCAGCTGGAAAATTCAGCTCAAAGAAAAAGTCAATTCTTCATCTGTTCTCCCCGATATTCCAATATTTTGTCATCTCTGATTTCAGCCTCAGTTGGAACCAGGAAAAGTTATGTAAACATTTTTCAAAGTTAAGGAAACTTTGGATCAGGGACTGTTTGAATATGGGGTGAAGTTCTGGTCTGAGTCAAATTTTAGCCAGACCAGTTCACCAATCCCTAATGATAACACTCAGCCTCCATATCTCTATGGGAACCATCACAAATCCTTCTTATTCCATCCTCTTTCATCTTATATTCTTATAGCCCAGTATTGTGATGCTAATTTTGGCCAGATTCTTACAACAAATAGTATGTTACTCCACAAGTAACCTCATGGAAGTCCATGGTCCAATTAAAGAAAATAGGGCCATTTGTGTAGTCATCAGGTACTACTCAAAATGAGTAACAGTGTCAGAATCAAACTTTATTTAACCAGTTAAAGTGATCTTTGCTGAATGCCATGATGCATGCCCTTGCTCCAGGACTGAAAATTCAGCCCATGTGCAGCTCAGAATTCCCACTGAAAAGTGAAAGATTGGAAGCAATGCACAGATCATGGTATCCCATTTAGCAGTGCTAAGCACTATCACTAAGGGAGTGGACTGCTTCCCTCCCTGCGGCGCACGGAGGGGAAACTTTTAGTTCATTAAAACTGTAGCTTTGATCAATCTAGCTGTAAATTACAATACCAGCCTTTTTAAAGTACATAACTTATTCCTTGCACGTATATTTTACATAACATGGATTATGAATTAATAGAGCCACATCTTTAGATAAAGGGATGGAAAGTAAATGTCAGCAGATGATAATATTCCCTACATCTACATAGCTGCTTGTGTTGAATCTCTATAACCTTCACCTGAGGCTAGATTTGGCAGGAAATGCTGTAACTTATAAAACTGTCTAAGGTAGTATGGACGACAAATAGCTACCATAATTAGTTCATAGCCATTATCAGCTTTCTTCAACATGTGGGTCCTTATCCAAAACTTTGACATCAATGGATCTTGGATCAGGCCTGAATTTCCATAACTGGTGTTCCCTGATTGTAACTCAGGGCCAAATACAGACAATTGTTTTATTAATTTTTAACCAAGACAGGGAAGGTGGGGAGTTCTCAGCCTTAGGAAAATCAGGTGCACTTTTAGCAGAATTTTTAAAAAGCATCAAGTGATAAAGACATTAGCAATTTATTCATTAAACGAGCCTGACAGTTTGCTACTGCAGCCCACATCTGAGTTTGGTGGCACAGGTTTGAATTCATGTTACTAATGAATTTCCTAATCTCACCAATTTCATTTCCAGTTTGCATAAATCAAAGTAACAAATTCTGTATTCAACGCCCCCATTTCATTTATTATTATGCCTCTGCTGCTTTGTGCCTCCACCACTGCTTTTATCCTTAACTTCTCATTTCTTTTTTTAATTTTATATTAAGAATTTACGCATATTCTCCTGCCAGCTACAAACCATTTGATGCTGCTAAGATCACACACTGTCATTGTTATTGTTATCAATATTAGTAATGGAATCATTATCGTATTCATCACTAAAAGCTAGTTCATTATCTGATAAGACAAAATTTCCTTACATACATTTCAAGGTATTTGATTTTCCCTATTTATATTCTCAGGAGGCATTTCATCCTCCCTTGCTGGAGATGAAAATGCATCTTCCATAAGTAAATTGCCATTCTGGTCATTACTCAGCTTTGATTATTAATTTCCCTTTACTGCTTTGCAGCACAGGAAGCCAGATATATTTGCTGCTTTTAATTGGATATTTGCTGCTTTTAATGCTTTTGGGGTATGTGACTCCAAAAGGATTTATTTCAAACGCTAAAGGCCACATTGTGATTATGTGAGGCTGATATAACTCCCATTGAACTCAATGGAACTGACACCAGTGGAGTTGAATCATGCCAGCTGCAGGTTCTTGGAGGAAGAAGCCCTTGGAGGAATTCTGGATGAAGGTGCTCATTGGGACAAATACCTTGGCTCTCAAGGGAAATACTGCCTGACCCTTACCCAGGGCAAAAAGGGAAGAAAAGGTCCCTTACCCTCTTGTTTCCTCTTGCTCACCCATACAGACACAGCCCCAATTTAGCCCTATAAAAATATCAAACCCTTAATGGAATAAGTGAGTCATCCTTTTAGTATTTCATTTGGCCCATATTCTCTGTCTCATCTTTGCTTGTATTTATTATGTACTAGGTCCCATAGGTCTGGTTTGTGACTGTGTATGTTTATCTAGGACAACTCAGCCATGACTCTGCACCATTAAAGACAGACTCTCTATGTGTGTTCACATCCAAAGTCAGGAGCTGCAGTTTTAGCTTGGCTAATGGGGTGAACCAGAACGCCACAGCCACTTCGGATTTAGAGAGGGGTCAAAATTGTTAACACTTGAGTCCATCTCTCTTAAAAGGTTCATGTTGGCTTTATGGATGGATAAATATTCAGGGTTCCCCCCCTCCAAAGTTAAGTTCAAATCCTGCAAAGATTTATATACATGTTTAACTTTAGATATGTAAATAGTTTCATTTACCTCAATGGAACTACTCACTCGTAATGTTAAGCACATCTCTGTATGTCCTTGCAGGATGATGGCTTTAGTTCGCACAGCTTCCTTCCTTCCTATCACTGTTTAGGTGTTCCATTGTTATGACAGTATTTTCTTGACTATATATAAAAGGTAAATTTTTCCTCCTACATCTGCGCTTCTTTGAGGACCAGTTTTCTAGTCTTGCTAGACACGTGGTGCTCCTCTTAACGTATGGCATTGTTGCCACTGGGTTAAGAAGAAATTTCTTCAATGAGGAGTTTATCCACTAGGAGTCAGAGAAGCTGGAACAATATTTATATTAGGGGTGCTGTTGATGGAAACCTTGAATTTGGTATTTGTTATTACTACTTCAAGGCATGAAGTGTGGCAGCACCACTGCTAGGTCCAGCACGTATGTACAGAGTGCAGAATATATGAGAAAAGAATTTGACCACATGTAAGGTTTCTGCCACACTGCATCTTCCCTGTTGTTTTTCATTCACAAAGAAAGTGCCCTGATTATGAACTACCTGATGGGCTTGTAGGTGGCTTTTTAAAATTTCACTCAACTTTTACTTAATGGGCTTCATGCATTTGTAACATTAAGAAGTCACATTACTGAAAATTAGTTTCAGTGATGTTCTGCTAACATTACTGTGCAGCTGTTTGTTACCACATGGAAAGAAGGCAAATTAGTGGGTTTGCTTCCCACACATTGCTGGTGCTGCTTTATTCTTTTTCCCTTGTACAACACGAGATGTTCCATGCATGCTTTTCAATTATATTGTAGGCCAAAGACAGTCTGAACTCTTTGGAAAACTGAGTGCTTCTAAACACTTAGCCTGGGATTATTAAACCTGCATAGGGAATTTGGATACCTGATTCCCATTAATCCCTTAGGCAGCTTTGAAATTCTTAGCCTTAGAATATGAAGTTTCCCTGGATATCCAATGTTTTTATTTCCATACAACAGCCAGCCAGCCAGCCACCAATGTAGTGGCTAGACTGACCTATTTCACTTTATGTAATGCACTTATGTAGCTTTGTAAACACTATGCAAATATTATCTAATTGTCCCATCTGGACTGGTTGTAGAGGAGAAATTCAGGCTGGAGCCTTTCCCCAAAGCTTTTATCTGTATTTATTTTTGTTGATTTTTTTTCCCCAGAAAACCCAAGTAATTATTTTTAATGGTTTGGAAGATTATGTCTAGACACACTAGGCAGCAATTTCATTTAAAAATGTGAGGGAAAGCCACTTAAAAGGTACAATACACAGCTGCACATTGCAAAAGAAAAGCCACTATTACAAAATAAGTAAGTCAAAAGAAAATTAAAGACAGAGCCCAAAATACACAACTAGCATAAAGGGTTGCAGTGCCACTGGGATCAAAGTTTTGTATGTCCCTTGGACACAAAGTAAATATAAAAGTTAAGAACTATAGTCATTGTAAAAGGAAGATTGTACACTTTCATTTGACAACATCACTACAGGGATCTGAAGTTTGCAATTCATTAAATAACATTTTGCATTTGTGTCAAGTATCAGAGGGGTAGCCGTGTTAGACTGGATCTGTAAAAGCAGCAAAGAGTCCTGTGGCACCTTATAGACTAACAGACATTTTGGAGCATGAGCTTTCGCAGGTGAATACCCACGTCGTTGGATGCATTTGGTTCCATTTCATGGGAGCTCATATTTTCCTTTTATTTTGCTTCAAGCAAACCTAAAAACAAAAATAAAACACTGCACAAATTGTTTCAGTTTCACTCCAGAACTTATTCCTAAAAAACGTGGGCAGGAAGGGATGTGCTCAAAAGTTTCATGTACTGTGCTGAATCTTTGCATAATGCTGCAGCATGTTTCAGGTTTGTCATGAATCAAATCACATTTGGCAGATTTATACAGGTCAATTTGTGACTATACTGACTGATCTGCAGAGTAAGTAGGCTTAGCAGAATTAAATTTTTATTTTTTAATAACTTTGACAGCTAGTATCAATGTTTATTTAAGCATTTTAATTTTTGAAACCAGTATAAAATGTTTACGTTTACAAAAATTATGGGAGAGGGTGTCAGACAACAGGGGGCATCCGACAATAATTATTTAATGACAGTAGGTGCTGAGATTCAAAAAGTTAAAGCTTTTAAATGGTTAAAACACAAAATGTCAACATCATATGTCAAAATGTACAACGCAAATATCCTTTAATCAAAGTCTAAAAAATTCTCAAGCAGCATTTTTTTTTTATTTTGCCTCTCTATAAAAATTAGATCATCGTTGATGGAAATATTTTTGTCTGTTTGTGGGAGGACAGTGAAATTGACTTCACTGACATTCACCAATAACAATCTTATCCTTCCAAATCTAAGAATAAGCTACATGCTAGTTAAATGGAAAAGGTTACACTGAAAGTATTGAAACAAGAGACAAACTGAATACAGAACAGATATAAAAGCATTTTTCTCACTGCTCTCCTTTTCTTTATTTGTCTGTCTTTGTGTTACAAGCTACTAGAGCTGAATGCTAATAAGGCAAATCCAGCTAATAAACAAAACAATAATATCATGCATTTACCTAGGATAGTGCCTTTCATCCCAAAAGATCTCAAGGACTTCATAAACTTAAAATGATGTATGAACTATTTCTTCATTCATCAATGGAATACAGCCCCCTCTCCAAATACAATATGGTTTAACAGTGCACAAAATTCTACAGCCAGAAGGGTATCATATACCCAACTGAAATTGTAAAAAAGAAATTAGGGCAACACTCCTCGTGTTACGAAAAATTGAATGACCATACATGAAAAGGACCTTGGTTTTATAGCTCAGTAGAAAGATGGCACCTCCAGACACACAATGCCAGCTTAGCAGCACGCTGGCACATTAGTTTAGTACTTACCAGCACCACTTTTTTGGAGCACCTAGGTTTTTCTGGAGGTCTCCCATCTAACCATTGCCCAGGCATAAGCTTGCAAGGTATAACAGGATCACAGCAGAAGGTGGTTTGGCTGCAGATAATGTGCCATTATCCTCTGGGAAATTGGTAATGCCTAAGTGTTATCTAAGCAGCTGGGAATTTCAATTCCCATCAACCTCCATTGCACCCCTGACATTTTCTGTCTCATCAACCTTCTGATGAGTTCAGTACATACATTAATTTGATGCAGCATAATCCCAAGGTTTTTCTTTTGCAGTGTCTGAGATGTAGTTATTTATTACAATGAAATTAAATGCAGGAGAATGCAGTAATGATTCTTTTTTTAATGTATGCAAAATGATTTGTGAATTAATAGAGCAGTTAATTTCCCTTTTGTTTATCTTAGTAACCCAAAATGTGTCATCATTTGATGTCAACGTTACCACACATTCTGAACATGGAGTGGAAAGGATCCTTACCTACAGGCTGTCACATTAAGGATGAGAGAATCCTTATCAACTACAGAATGAATTGTCTATGGCTAATGCCAGAGTACTTAAAAGTACATTTGAAGTGACTTTTTAAGACTGATAGCTTTTCAGTCGAATGGTTTAAATAACTTTTGGTTTTCTTTTTCTCTCCTTCTTCCACCAGCGCCAAAAAAGCCTGTGGATTTAATACAAAATATTTACAGGGGTTTCAGCTGTCTACTCGCTTTTCCTCTTGCTGTCTGCACACAAAAGGGTTTTGAGGTAGCTATTTGTGCAAAGGAACATTTCTTTAAGAAAACAGATGGTCAAGTTCATTTTATTGAACACACCGTAGGGAACACTAACAGCAAGCATAAAATATGAACTCTAAATTAGACACGGAAGGCTTTGTTCTTATGTATTTGGTCTAAACGTATCACGGAAATGGCTGTATTCATAATTTTGGAGAAGAGAGGAGGAAAAATATTGTGTCTTAATGAAGACAAACAACACGGGAAAACACTAAATCTTGCCATTTTCAGCATGCAAGAATGTATGATAAAATCTTTACTGGCTGATTGATTAATTGTATATCAAAATCTACAGCAAACCCGGAAAAGGTTGAAAAAAACAGATAGTCTTGGCACCTACAAATATTTTTTTTAAATGTAATAATCAACATTTTTACCTTAAAAATCATGTGTGTATAGATGCTCAGATATCACAGTGATGGGCATGGTATGAGAACCCAAACAGAAAAAAAGTAAAGCATTTACACTTGCTAGTCAAAGACCCCAATTCACTGTAGGCTCCATAGGGAAGATCTTCAACTGGTGTAGACTGTCCAAGCTCCAGGGAAGTCAGTGGAAGTATGACATTGTACACCAGCAGAGAATGGTCCCCTAGATCTATACATCAAGTACCCAATAAATGCAGCCTTTCCCCATTCTTGCTCCTCCTCCTCCTCCCCCCACCTCCTCCTGCTGTTTTCTAACATCTTGTGCCTTGTCTTAACTTAGGCCCCAATTCTACAAAAAGAGGCACATAGGCAGAATCCTGCACCCCCAGGGACCCACGGAGCCCCTGTGTCTATGACACACTTCTGCTTGTTTTTTTCACATGGGCAAGCCTCAGGTGCACAAGTAGCTCCATCTGCTTTCAAGGTGAGATCAAGCCCTTGGGCTGTAAGCAACTTGGGACAAGCTCTGCATAGTGCTATATAGGGAGGCGATGTGTGCTAGTGCACAGCACACTGGACTGGGACTATTCTTGACTCTGCCATTGGCCTGCTGAGTGACTTTGGGCAAGTCACTTCATCTCTCTGTGCTTCAGTCTCCTCGTCTATAAAATGGGGATAATGATACTCACCTTGCTTGTAAAGCACTTTGAGATCTACTGATGAAAAAACACTATATAAGAGACAGGTATTATTATTACATAATAAAAAAATAGATCCATGCATCTCGGTAACATTTCAGACATGTATCTTTGAGACACAGGCCATTATAGCCATTCAGAATGATTCACATCATAAGAGTTTAAATGTCCCCATTTGCTTGTATTTATTCACGTATTTGTTTATAGGGCTCTTGTTTTCCTGAAATGTTTTAAATCAACATGGATCATGGGATTGGAAACATTCCCAGTAGTTTTAATCTTAGTTATCATGAATTGTTTTAGTGGCCAATGTTATAAAAGGAACTTTACAGACAATGAATGAATGAATGAAGCAGTCCTTTTCCCAATGAGTGTCCCACCCCATTTTAGACATGATGTGAGAAGTATCTGAATAATAGGAGCAAATAATAGGAGATGTAATGAGGAGAAAGGTGGATTTCAGCAATGAAATCATGTGGCTACTTAGTGTAGGCCTATCTCTTTCACAGAACCCCTAAGTTGTTGTTGCTTTTAATAAATAATTATTCTTATTCGTTTCTTACAGACATTATGAAAAAAAGTAAGCCTGGAGTGAGAGAACTGACCTGGCAAAATACAGTTAAGAAGGACATTCCATTTATATGGGATGCTGTGGAGAAAGGGACCGAAACACTTTGGGAGAAGCAGACAAACGGTCATCAAGGCTGGCAGAGTTGGGCAGATGAAAGGCTTGGAATAGGAAAAAAAAGAGTAAATGTTTTTAAAGCATTTAACTGACTTACAAGCCTACTTGTTATTTTGAAAGAAAACTTAGACCTTATCTACACTACCGGTTACTTTGGTATAACTTACTTCGCTCTGGGGTATGAACTATCCATACCCCCGAGCAACATAAGTTACACTGACCTAAATGCCTGTGTAGACAGTGCTGTGTTGGCATGAGAGCTTCTCCTGCTAACATAGCTACCCAGGAGCAGCGCCAGGGTTTTTGGAGCCCTAGGCGGGGGTTCTACCGCGCTCCCGGTTGTTGGCGGCAATTCTGCGGCTGTGGGGTCCTTCTGCGGTTCCTGGTCTTCGGGGCACTTCGTAAGTAAGCCTGGAGCGAGTGAAGGACCCGCCACAGAATTCCCACCGAAGATCCGGAGTGCAGAAGGACCACCCGCTGCCGAATTGCCGCCGAGGGTGGCAAAATGCCGCCCCCCCCAAATCCTAGTGCCCTAGGCAACCGCCTAAATGGAAGCGTCGGCCCTGTAGCTACCGCCTCTCATGGACACAGGAGTTATTACGCCTATAGGAGGACTCTCTCCCGTCGGCTTAGAGCATCTCCACTACAGCGGTGCAGCTGAGCCATTGTAAGTGCTGCAGTGTGGGTATAACCATAGGCACTTAGGAGCTGAGGGTGCATTGACTTTGAATGAGACTTGAGGCCTAACTCATCTTTGAAAATGAGACTAAGAGCTTGTCTAGACTGAGTTAATGGGTGGCAAACTGAAGTGTGAATCTACAGTGCATTAGCACGCTGCACAGTAACCAGCCATGTGGACCCTGCCACCATGAACTTACAGATCCCCAGTGCACACTGACCTACTCCCGTTTCAAAGCGGAGCACATCAGAGCACAGTACAGAACTTTTAGTGCACCGTAGCAGCATCCACAAAGACAGTTGATGCACAGCACATTAGCATGCTGTAGATTCCCAGGCCAGCTGGCTGCACATTCTAGTCACAGTCTAGACAAGCCTTAAACCCCTTAAATCACATAGGAAAATGTTACTCTAGCTCAGATATGCAGAAAGGGGTATGCAGTAGCTCCAGAGGCTATCAATAATCTGTCACTGACCATTTCCCTACTGTTTTGAGAACATCCTTTCTGTTTTTCTGGCACCTCACACTAAACATAGTGGGGTTTGCTACAATGTTTTTGCTACATCAGCTTTCAAACTGATTTAAAAAAAGGTTGGCTCTCAGACATATAAGAACTGAGCTTCACTCAACTAAAGACCATTTAATTTCCTAATTACCACTTTGTCATATTTGCTGTCACCATAGTCTTAATATGACCAGATGTGAAACAAACATTTAATCATTTCTCTATTAGTAGGAAGATCCAACGATATTGTATTTCAAAATATTGTTTGCAGTGTTGTTCCTTACCTCACCCACCTTGTCTTTCAAAATATTGCCAGTGATAAGATCAAAACAATGGGCGTCTTCTTGAATAAACAGATGCATATTATACTGTAATATATATTATTCAAAAACATATTGACCTATGCAGAAAGGCAAATAAATAAACTAGGGGAACAGATGGTTTTGACATTTGGTATGACACCATTTTTTTCTTTTGTGGGGCAAGTCATTTAATCTCTCTGTGCCTCTGTTTCTCCTCCCATTCTTTGTCTGTCTTGCTATTTAGACTGTAAGCAATTTGGAGTAGAGACTGTCTCTTGCAATGTGTTAGTACAGCACCTAACACAATAGGTGTCTAATCATAGCTAGAATTTACAGGCATTTTTATACTCTGAATAATTTATAATGATGAGTTTTTCAGCATTGCCCATGTGTTTGTTACGTTAATTTTTGGAGTTCTGCTTGGCTGTACCACAGGTTACCTTTCACCTAACAAAGTGAGTCTGGCCATTTCCTCTCCCTTTAATAAGAAACTTCTCCACTGCTACAGTATATACAGCTTTGTGTGGACTCAGAATGAAATCCAGGCCCTATTGAAATCAGTGCGAGTTTTACCATTGACTTCAATGGAGCTAAGATTTTATCTTTTGTCTCTGGATGAATTTCCACTTTGGTGATCAATAGAGAATACTCCCACTGCAGAATCTGCATATTCAGTAGGAAAGGTAAAAGGTCACTAACAATTTGTTTTGTTGGGAGATTTACTCATTCACTGGAAAGCGTAGGTTCTGTTGGGGAAGTCCAGACCTGGCCGACTTGGCAACTTCTTTTCTATTGCGGGGGGCAGAATGAGGGAGGAAAAGCTTGACTATGCACCCAGGCCTCTTTCACCCTGTATGCCCACTTTCTGCTGATCATGGCATGTTGGTCTTTAACTTCCTACTCTGATATTAGTCAATTACTTTCTGTAAATGTGAGAGAATATTGCCTCTGCCCTCCTTTTTCTTTGCCTTGACACTAATCTTTTCCAGTGGTTTCATGCTTTCAAGTATTTCGTGTCTATTATAGATGCACAAGCTATCTTTGTTTCTAAACGGCTTTGCTGTCCTTCAGTTAGAAAAAAACATCAAGGAATTTTGCAACCTTTAAAACTGAACACACATTAGAATTTCCTGGAGAAAGATAGTTGTTGACTTTTGGATTTATATTAATTGGGTGATATTTTCCCCTCTTGCCATGCACAGAACATCCATTAACATTAATATGATTGTTGCTGCAGAATAAGTTTGACCTTGTATATTGAGCACCACGGCTTGATATTAATATTTTCTGTACTTAACAGCAATCAGGGAAATCTAGCCAGTCATGTTGAATGATACATTCCTACCGTTGCACTATGCTCCTACTCACTCAAGAATTTAAGGCTTAGATAAGGGTGTTAAACATGTTATTCCTTTCCTTTTAACAGTGAATGACTCTGCTTGGTATTGAGAATGTTTAAAAATCAATATTAAATGTTTGATCTTTAAACACTTACATTTATCAGTGGTTCAAATACAATAAGTGAACTGAAAAGTAATTGTGGTACATTTCTGAAGTCAGGCAATCAAATACATGGATTTGTTTGATTTAATCTGAGTTTTTCAAAATTACGCTAGGTTAAAATTTATCTGAACACATTCAGAATGCTAAGGAAAAAACACATTAAATTAACGACTTAGTACCACATTGGTGATTTTTCACAACACGCACATATCTCCAAATCTGAGTAGCGAGTGCTAGGAACCAGAAATCTACAAGGTTGCCAAAAATTAATTAGAAGAGGTTTTTGTATAGAACTACGTGATGCTTATGCAGAGTAGAAAGGGGATACATAGTAGGATACTAACATGAATAAGAAGTGCTTTTGAATACAAAGAGAAGTTTGCCGAAATAATATAGAAGCAGGACCCCAAGAAATTCTCAAGCATTGGCAAAAGCAATCCTGTTAAGGAAAGGGCTGAGAAGTAGAGTTGTGTTCATAATCAGTGTTTTCAGTTAGGTGGCTGAATACAATTAAAAATAATAAAATTAAAGTAAAATTCAAAATTACAAGTCATTTTGACTTGAACAGTTGAAACATTTTTTTTAGAAAATATTAGAACTAAATGTTTTGACTTCTTTGGATTTTTTTTTAAAGCTAAGAACTCGTAAAATGTTTTGGTTGACCCGAACCTGCATTTTTTGGTGAAAAAAAGTTTTGTCTGCAAAATTTAACTAGCTGCACTGAGAACACTATATGGCAAAGAAATTAATTATAGGACACTAGTAAAGTCCCACAAAAGAATATAGAGAAAAGTGGAATTACATTGGGGAAAAATTTGACTCACACTACTTAACAATATCAATGTAACACTTCATTTAAATGGGTGAGAAGTAGAACAGCAGTACCAAAAGGGTGTCAATAGAAGTGTCAAACAGATTATCCTTGAAACCAGGTAAGGATTGTAAAAAAAATCCTGTTTCCTGATTGGTCCTCTGGTCAAGTGCTTCAGGTGAAAGAGACATTAACCCTTAGCTATCTGTTTATGACAAGGATCTACAGCAAGAATTTAAAATGACATGAGAATAGAAATCCATGCCTAAGGCCTTAGTGAAGACAAGAAGCATAGAAATAAACATGCTAGTTATTAATAAATTATTAACTTGACCTGCCAGTCACTTAAAAATAGAGCAGCCTTCAGGACAAATACAATGGAGCATTATTTTTAAGGATAACTTTATGAACAATAATCCCATGTATAGTTATGCAGGATGAGCTAAAACAGGGTGGTCAAATCTAATCTAGCGTATAGTTGGATAGGTACACTGCGTGTTCTTACCACTTCCCCTTGAAACATTAGAGAATGGCTTTGGCTGGAGACGGGACTTGACAGACTAATGGATTTACCTGGTGTAGCAAATCCTTTGGGTATGTTCCTAGAATTCAGGAGGAAGGGGCCATGGCATGCTACTAACCTTTCAAGTGCAGAGCTCTGAACTGGCATGTGGTATTGTTGATGGTCCAGTCATGCTCCTCTGTCATTTTTCACAAACCACTGCAGAGTTGACCATACTTGGTGGCCTTTGCTTGGAATTGTTTGGACGTTGCAAGTCAGGCCTGAGGTGCATTGAGCAAAGCCTGTTGGGGAAATGTGGATAGCATTTGAGCTACAATGCTTGACTTTAGCCAACCTTTTTTTTCCAGAACTAAAGCAAAAAATATTTTTGTAAACTCTTGAACTGAGATGATTGAGAGCTTGTGGAATACAGATGGGCACCTCTTAGATGATTATGGTTTTTTTGTAATGGATTACCACATTACAGAAGAATCTCATATTTCTTGTGATTGTATGGGATGAAATAAATCATATTAGATCCACTCAAGACCCATTCCATTAGATTGGGGAAAAAAGAAAAAGTTGAAAGGTAATATAATTTAAATTGTTAAAGAAAACATGTGTGTTATTCCTCTAACTTTGGGCATGTCACAAGTGTCCCTGTTTTATTACCTGTGGTGTTAATTACTTTAAAAACATTTTGTTGTAAGAGTACAAAAGCAAAAGTCATGAATAAAAAAGGAACTCTCAGACTTGGACATTGTTATAAGGCTGAACTTGTGGTTCAATTGTGTGTGTGTGATGCTATGCTTATGTTAATGGCTTAGATGAAATTTGCTTTGCTTCTCTTTTAAATGTGCTAAAGATAAGTAAATATATACTGCTAAGCTAAAAAAAAGCACAGGTGGTTCACTTTGTGAGTATTGTGATATAAGAAAAGACCATTAAAAGCCTTCGAACCAATATATTTCTCTGTTTTACTCTACTGCCTAAAGCACAATCACAGACCAAATTGAGAAAATTTAAAGGCTATTGAACACTGGAAATGTGAAATCAGCACCAACTTATTTAGCACAGATGCTAGAATGAAATGCAGGGGAAATTCACTGTATTCAAGTATCAGAGGGGTAGCCGTGTTAGTCTGGATCTGTAAAAGCAGCAAAGAATCCTGTGGCAGCTTATAGACTAACAGACGTTTTGGAGCATGAGCTTTCGTGGGTGAATACATGCATGGTTGCATCTGAGGAAGTGGGTATTCACCCACGAAAGCTCATGCTCCAAAACGTCTGTTAGTCTATAAGGTGCCACAGGATTCTTTACTGTATTCAAGGACCCTCAAGCTCACACGTATAATTGTGTTGCGTGGCGGGGTAGTCTAGTGTTTCATACGATGGGTTGTATTATAAAATATTAAAATACTTGTTTAAGTCTGTTTCCTCCTCATATCCCTCGCCCCCCCCAAAACGTCTTGGTAGTTTACGTGAGCTCCGAGCCCCACTATCAACATGTGCAACTGATTTCACCCAGTTACACCAAGTTTCATTAAGTCAGCATTTCAACAGCTTTTTAATAGCATTAAAAATTGTGCTCCGATTCCAAAAGGCCCTATGTGCATGGTGCTGAGCATCCTTACCTTTGCTGTGTGATAAGGGCACTCAGTAATGCTCAGCACTGGGCCTTAAATTTAGCTGAGCTACAACACAAAAATAGGGCCCAAGGTCTAAAGCATTAGAGGCTTGCTTCAGTTTAGAGCATCACTTATATGTACAGAAGCTTATCTGAATCATAGATGAACTAAGGTCCTGATCCAGCCAGGCACATAAGCACAAGTGTGACTTTAAAACCACGATCAGTCACACTGAGAGCTTCATGAGAATGTATAGTGGAACTACTCATGTGCATAAAGATACACTTATGCTTAGTTCTTTGATGAATTGGGGCTCTGGAGACATGGGAAATATCGGTGTGGTTATGATGGGTACGTTGTTATGGAGTTAGATAAAAAGGGGAATCAAGCAGGAACAGCAACAATGGCCTATTGACTCTAATAACAAACTGTGCAGATGACACAAACACTGCAGGAGTGGTAAATAAGGAAGAGGACAAATCACTGCTACAGAGTGATCTGGATTTCTTTGTTAACTGAGAGAAAGCAAACAATATGGATTTTAATATGGCTAAATGAAAATGTATACATATAGGAACAAAGAATGTAGATTATATTTACAGGGTGGGTACTCTGTCCTGGGAACCAGTGGCTTTGAAAAAGATTTGGGCGGGGATCATGATGGATAATCAGCTGAACATGTGTTCCCAGCGTGATTGTGGGGCCAAAAGACCTAAAGCTCTCCGTGGATACATAAACAGGGAAATATTGAGTAGGAATGGAAAGCAGCAAAGAATCCTGTGGCACCTTATAAGCTAACAGATGTTTTGGAGCATGAGCTTTCGTGGGTGAATACCCACTTCGTCAGATGCAACCATGCATCTGACGAAGTGGGTATTCACCCACGAAAGCTCATGCTCCAAAACGTCTGTTAGCCTATAAGGTGCCACAGGATTCTTTGCTGCTTTTACAGACCCAGACTAACACGGCTACCCCTCTGATAGTAGGAATGGAAAGGTTATTCTTACTTCTGTATTTTGCACTGGTGCACCCTCTGCTAGAATACTGTGTGAGTTCTGGTGTCCACAATTCAAGGATGTTGCTAAATTTGAGAGGGCTAAGACAAGATTAAAGGATTGGAAACCATGCGTTATTATGATAGACTCAACAAGCCCAATCTAGTTAGCTTAACGAGGGGAAGGTTAAGGGTGACTTGATTAAGTTTCTAAGCAGCTACACATGGGAAATAAACTTTTAGTAATGGGCTCTTCAATCTAGCAGCGAAAGACATAATCCAATGGCTAGCTAGATGAAGGCATAACTGGAAATAAGGCATAAACTTTTGACAGTGAAGGTGCTTAACCATTGGCACAATTTACGAATGGTTATGGTGGATTCTCCATCAATGCCAATTTTTAAAATCCAGATGGGATAGTTTGCTAAAAGACATGCTGTCCAAGTTATTTTGGGAGGAGTTCTACAGCCTATGTTATATAGGAGAGCAGACTAGATGATCACAGTGGTCCCTTCTGGTTTTGGACTCTATGAAGTATCCCAGCAAACCCAGCAGCCCAGTTAATAGCTGTGAAGAAGCAACTCCTCAGCCCTCATTACATAGCTGTTTTGCCAAGGTTGATACCCTGGAAATCAAAAGATACTGATCAGTAAAAAGATCTGCCCTGCAGGAGTGAGAGGTCAGCTGTGGCAGATGAATGGACAGTTAGGGTCTGTTGCAAGCAGGCTGTAACTTGGTGCTAAAGAGAAGAAAGGGCTTCAAAGGTAAATTCTATCTTCTTAGGGGCTTGAGGTGAATGCTAAGTATAGGTAAGGCACTTTGTGTATAGGTCTTTTGCTATTTTAGCTCCATTTTTTTCAGAGTGCTGTGTACTGGGTAAATAAATCATACTTTGTTTTGGAGAAGCTGCCTCAGCATCATTGCATACTGTTACTGTCCACAGGCTCCTGAAAGAAAATTCTTGCAGGTGCAAATATCAGAATTGGCAACCAGCGGGTGTAACTTGGAGACTCAATCAGACAGTGGGTGAATCATGGAGTCCCATCCACAAAGACAAGTGGAGGCATGGGCCTGTCACTTGAAAAGGGTGTACTAGGAGGACTGAGTGAGGGTCCCACAGAAAGAGCAGTTTACCCAGTGACCATGACATCAGCCTATCTAAGAATTTTGATGAATTTCCTCTTAAGACTTCCCTTTGTCAACAGGTGGTGGATAGCCAGAAGTAGCACTTTCTGGGGAAGCATTGGCCATGAGTCCATCAACAGGCGTGCGGAGAACCTCTCCGCAGCAGTAGGTGGGAGTGCTAGGATTGCTGCTGCTCTACTGAATACTCTTGGATTTCTCTGGTACTGTTGTGCCAAACTGTTTATGCACTCTGGTGAAGCCACGATCATGGACATTCCCAGAAAGAGGAGCACAACTAATATGAAATCCTGCTAGTAAAACAGGTGAGAATGCGGGGTAGAATTACCTGACCTAGTGCTGAAACTCAAGGAAGCTATTGATTTGGTTCAGTCTGAGGGAAGGTTCTGGCTGGGAAATCTCTGGCATGTCATCAAATTCACATTGGTGTCACTGAATGCAGAATTTGATCCCAACATATGTGATCTTGTGAAATATTAGAATCATGTAATTCAATGTTGTATACATTCAATGCAAGTCTTCTCCTTAATGATCAAGTTCTGCTCCGAGCTGCAACTCCAGAGTAATTCCATTGTCTACATCTATTTATTTTGAAGTCAATGGAATTACTTTGCATTTGCACCAGCATCACTGAGAGCTCTGAAGTCTATTTCTGCTCTCATAATCCTTTCTACTTTGAATTTCATGAGGTCAGATGTGAAGATGAATTTGTTGTTTAAGCTTCTTTCTCCTGAGGGCAAGCTTTATCATTTTTTCTACTGATCTTGTCTATAGACAAATCGATGGATCATGTTATGAATGGTATGTCATGAATAAGTGATTTATTCCTGGGCAGTTCAAATATGATATTGCTTAGGTTTTTGACTATTACTGCATATAAAGATTTATTCAAAGTACAGTATCAATGGCTAAGGGAAAGAATTGTTAGCTTTTGCCTTATGTCCTTTTGGAAAAGATGTATGCAATTGTACCCTTCAAGTTCAAATATTAGACCTGGTAGAATTTCTGTACTGACAGGCTAGGCAAGGATGGTCCAGTGGATAGGCCTCTAGCCTAGAACACCAAAGACTAGGCTTCCAGTCCTTGCTCTGCCACATACTTCCTGTGTGACCTTGGGTAAGTGCCCTAGTCTTCCTATGCCTCTGTTCCCCATCTGTAAACAGAAGATAACAGCAATTCCCTGTATCATAGGGTTGTTGTGAAGACAAACTGTGAGGTGCTGAGCTGTTATGTTATTGAGGGCCACATAAGCACCACTTGTCCTTGTTGAACCTTATCAAATTTCTTTTGGCCCAATCCTCGAATTTGTCTAGGTCACTCTGGACCCTTTCCCTACTCTCCAGCATATCTACCTCTCCTCCCAGCTTAGTAGTATCTGTGAACTTGCTGAGGGTGCAATCCATCCCACCATCCAGATCATTAATGAAGATGTTGAACAAAACCGGCTCCAGTACTGATCCCTGGGACACTCCACTTGATACCGGCTGCCAACTAGACATCAAGCCATTGATCACTACCCATTGAGCCTGACAATCTAGCCAGCTTTATATCCACCTTATAGTCCATTTATCCAATCCATATTTTTTTAACTTGCTGGAAAGAATACTGTGGGAGACTGTACCAAAAGCTTTGCTAAAGTCAAGATATATCACATGCACTGCTTTCCCCATATCCACTGAGCCAGTTATTTCATCATAGAAGGCAATGAGGTTGGTCAGGTATGACTTGCCCTTGGTGAATCCATGTTGACTGTTCCTGATCACCTTCCTCTCCTCCATGTGCTTCAAAATGGTTTCCTTGAGGACCCACTCCATGATTTTTCCAGGGACTGAGGTGAGGCTGACAGGTCTGTAGTTCTCCGGGTTCTCCTTCTTCCTGTTTTTAAACATGGATCTCCAATGTAGTTTGTTTCTGCTCCTCTACCCAGAGCAGTCACCTCAGTAAATCCAGCTTCAGATCCTTCTATTTTCATTGGGTCTCCTGGATTTGTCAGAGGACAGCCAAAATCCGTTTTGATGTCTCCACCTACTCCAGCAACTGGGGCAGGAACTCTGGCAACCACATCTGTGCCCCCACAGTCTGGCTTGGGAAAAAAGAACTTCTCCTGGCAAAGAGGGCTTCCATGTATTTCTGCTCCATCCCTCATTTGTAACTGTTCCCTCTTTCCTTATTCCAGGGGCCAGTCAGATCCCATTTCTGATATCTCTATTTGGTGGGACACACACACAGTCTTGGAGCACCCCCTTGCAACTGTGTATAATTTTGCCAGCATCCTTGGCTCCAGGATCTCTTCAAGGCTATCTGCCTTTTGCCAGGTCTTCAGTGGCTCAATCCTCCAGCCAAGTCACAAGTTCAAACCCTTTTGGAGTAACTACTAAGTCATGGGCCATGCTGAGTCACGCCTGTCTTAAAGTCAGCTTACGGAGCAACAGTGATTTTCCCAGCTGAGAATCTGGTCCATAGATCTTTTGCGAAACAATTATGTGGGAATCTGTATTTTTGAATATCTACAGTAGCAGGTGCAGCATGATGAAACATATGCTACTACCAGTTATTATAAATCTGCTTCTGTCAACCCTCCTGACAAAGCATCAGTAGAGTATGTCATGGACTATCAAGCTAAATGCTTCATGTATTAATTACTATGTTACATTGAATATTTCTCTGTTTGCACTTCATGCTTTATACAAATCTGCCTTTTTATTTCAATTGTGGCTCCCCTTGCTATTTTATAATAGCACATGGTAACAAAGTTATTGTTTGCTTATAGGATAATAAATTACCTTAGTATGAATAGAAGGCAATTACTCACTCATGGTGCTCCGCTTATGTCAGGCTAGGAGTGTGTGACTTGAACACTTTATAAATGTCAAAGTTTAGTTCTGTATTCATTGCAGGGGAATCCCACTGGAATTTGCTATATGAACTTTATGAGAGCAGGCATGTTAATTGTTCCATACTTACTGCATGTTAATATCTGCATATCTTGTGTCCTTATAGTTCTGGATCTTCGCTGTAGGTTAATATCATGTCCTTTCTCTCTGGAAAATGCAGTGACACACCACACAGAGGAAATTTACTCTGTTTTGCCCACCTTTCCTATAGAGTCCTGCATAGATAAACATCTGCTTGTCACCTGGTCAAGGCACCAATCCAAGTGTGAAACCTTTAGGGATTTTGATTTTGAGCTCTATTCGTATTCAGAGGAAAAAAGAGCAAAAGGATGCTTGAAATGTCAGGCTCGTATTTTATGGAGTGAACAGGGTGGTAGTTGCAGTGGTGGATGGATAGACTGTTTTCTTCTTCCTCTTCTATGGTTGCTATGTTCCAGTTTTGGCTATCAGAAGTCCCCTTTTTTATGGGTAGTAGGTATTTCTCAAAATGTAGGACTTCATTCTGCTCTCTTACTGCTCTTACCCCAGTGTAACTCCATCAACTCTGTGGTGTTATACCTCACCTACACGAATTTAACTGGGAATGGGAGCGGGTCCCTCACTGCTAATGTCTCTATATTCCCCAAGCAGCTCTTCACACTTGGACTGCTCCATCAATATAGAAGGCCCGAGTCACTTTCTCTCTTCCAGCCCTCCCATTCACTTCAGTCTAGACCCCGTTCCCCGACAACCCCTTAAACTTTCATCCCAAATTACATCACCACAGTTACATTTCAACTCTTCTTCATGATAGTCCATCTCTGTGCAGCATTTTCCCCTTTCTACCATACAAGGGTAATCGACAACACTTTCTCTCTAATTTTCCTCTCCAAACAGCGTTCAGTGATACTGAAGGACACTATATGAACCGAGATTGTGTTGTATAGTGGAACAAATAGCAGACACTTAAGGACTGACAGATAACATTCTCTTTAAGAGAGAGGGTCAATTTCCAGTACAATAGTTGCTAGCCAACAGATTATGAAAGGGAAATAAAGACAAGGCTGGCTTTTAGTTTTTAAGTGTATTCCCGATTGTGCTGGCAAAGTAACCCTGGACACAATGGATCAAATTAATCCCGGACACAATGCTGTTTATCTGTACTACACCAGGGATGAATCTGGCCCATTGGCTCCAAACCCTCTTGGATAGCTCCTGAAATCATATGGTGAATTTATATCAGAAAAGAGCTTTAATGTGTTTGAGGCTGAGCTACAAAAGGGTCAGATCTCCAGCTGGGGTCAGTTGAGTGTAGCCCAGAGTTTTTGGACCTGAGAGGTGAAGACTGCAAGTAGAAAGAGACACAAGTACGGTGGGAAAAAAAAAGAGTTGAAGAACAGTGTGAGGGGGCATCCCCCTGCCATCCGAATCAGGAGAAGGTTAACGAGCTCTTCTGGACTCAATCCTTACCTGCAGAACCTGCTCCAGCTGGAGGAAGCAAGCTTAAAAAGGAGAGCTGGTCACAGGAAAGGATGGCAACCAGTAGAAGGAAAGCTGCTGCCCCTTGGAAGGAGCTGTCTAGTTACAGAGTAGTGGAGAGGGAAACAGTTGACAAGCTTCCGCTGCCCACAAAGACTTACTAAAACCCAGAAAGACCTTTGAAAGGGTCGGTGGGAGAGAGGTTCTGAAACTGAGTTAGACCCTCACAAGAAACGCCCTGCCTATCACAGACAGCACCATGAAAGAAATCTTTGCTTTAGTGTCTTTGTATGTCTGCTTCAAGAAAATTTGTAAGGGTTTATACACTCTGACACTTATTTAAAGATAGATCTTGTCGAGCACCTTGGACTTCCCAATCTATTTCTTTCCCATTACTGGGAAGGTGATGAGCCAATTGTTGCCCTTAAGTACCACAGAATTGATTCAGCTCTCAGGACTACTCTCATAGCTACTTTTATATTCACTCCCTATAGGATACTAAGGCTAACTCGACAAGGCAGTTGAATTCTTTTTCAAGGGCAGAGGATTAGATGGTATTTCTAGAGGTTCCACAAGCTACTATTTTACACAGGATTTTTTTTTAAATGATCTATATCTCCAGCTAAACGAGATCAATGCAAAAGCGAACTGCCATTGCTAGTCTAAACTGGATAACTGAGTTTATGGGTCTGCTGGTATCAACATACATAGTTCCACTGAGGAATTTGAGGTAGGCTCTTCATTATATGCTTTTATGGTACTTAGCACAACATGGCCCTAACCCATGATTGGCATACCTAAGCACCGCTGCAAAATAAATATAATAATTGAACCAATGGAGCTATATCTACCCACACCAGCAGAAAATATAGGGCCCTGTATTACTTGCCAGAGTGGAAGATTTACCCAAGATATTTTTTTTGTTATATTCATAATCATTCACCATTTATACAAGCTACCAGGCTCTTTAAATTTAAAAATACATATATATGCTGGAAAGTACCATGAGAGCTTTATTAGACCTCATACTCTGAAAAAAGCTAGTTCCAGTGGAAGAAGACATCAGTTTCATAACATGGATGCCAAAGCGAAACAGCACTTTAAATTGATAACTAAAAAAATCTCACATACTCAGCTTGAATTGGTTACCTAAAACCAGCTAAAGATTTAGGACAGTGATAAAAAGTTGAATCTGTTTAAAAGTTTATGTTACCAACAGAGCTGAGTGAAAATTTTTTGCCAAAAATTGCAGATTTGAGTCAACTGAAATTTTTCATAAATTTATGTTTGCCAAATTACTTCAGTCCAAGAATAAAAAAACCACCAAAAAATGTAAACATTGTTCAACATTTTGTAAAGCAAACATTTCAGCTTTTCAATTCAAAATAACTTCTTTGCTCTGAATATCAATTCTATTTTTTCTTCTAAAAAAGAGGTTAAAAACCTTCAAAAATGGAACAAAACATTTCATGTAATCTGAAACAATTTAGTTCAACATTCATGGTTTGCTGACAATTGTGAAAAAAATTGTTTCAGATAGATCCAAAACACTTTTTTTTTTCACTTTTTTGGTTTGATCACTAAACTAAAAAAATCAGATATTCACACAGCTCCAGTTAGCAACTGCACACAGATACGACTGCAGGATCAGGACTTCAGATACTTGTATCAACTCCTTGATGTACAACTGACTTTTGTGTTCACAACAAAATACTATTTAAAGATAACTTTTCACAGGAAATATGTCATTGGTTCAAGCCTGAACTTGTGGCCAAAAACAAATCCTTATGCATCATATAATCTGAGCAGCTACCTTGAAAGAAAATGGGCTATTTTGGATATTATCTCCATTTTATTTGCTGAGTTCCATTGCTCTACTTGGGTAGGGTAGAGTCTATCAGAGGTTTAGTGCCAAAGGTAACCTTGTATTATTCACCAGAGTGTTCCCAGATGGCTTTTTAAGGACATAAGAGAAACTGAAGAGGCAATGAAATGTTAATTTCTCCTGTCTAGAAGTGGACTAATGTAACCATTCCTTGGTCAACATAAGCCAGATGAGAATTTTAGGAATTCTGGTTAATTATTGTAATTTAGGGATCTATCTTTTCATTACTTACCCTCATCAGTTAGATTTACATCTTAAAAGAGAAAGGGAAACCCTTTAAAATATTGGATTTGAGGATTCTGAGGGAATGACCAGAACAGGTAATGATCAAGTGATTCATCCCATTGCCCTTTCCCAGCTTCTGGAAAACAGAGGATAAGGACATTTCAGAGCATGGTTTTGCATCACTGCCTCTCCTGACTAATAGCCATTGATGGACATGTCTTCCATGGACTCATTTAGTTCTTTTTTGAACCCCGTTATAGCGTTGGCCATCATCCTTGGCATTCTCCTTTGTACAAAATCAGTGAATTATTTCTCTTCATATTCTGCCTGTTATTCAAAAATAACCACATATAATTGTTGTTATTATTTTAATGTGGAGAAAAGGAAAGCAGTTTGGGAATAAAACAACATAGTGTGGAAAAAACATAAATTTGGAAATACACATTCATTTTACAATGAGAACAATTCATTACAGCTCTTGAGTGCTTCATGAGTGTGGGAAAACTCTGCAGCTTCATCCAAACATTCCATAAATCTTACAGACAGAGTAGGCAACTCCTATTTTCCTGAGAGAGTAAGCACTTCTTTGTAATTTTAGGACATTTGTAATACAGGCAAACCCTAACTAGCAGGATTTCAGATGCTCTGAAATTTAGATACTATGGTCAAGGTTTTCAAACGGAATGTGTGACTACTTGAGTAATGCTGAAAAGAGTATTCAGAGTAGATGTTCAGCATTTTCTGCAAATTAGGCTCCCTCTAAGTATTTCAAATCGGGCACCCAAAATCATTAGCTATTTTGCAAACCTTGGTCACCCTAAGTATGAAATCCACAAAGAACACAGTTTTCTTTATCTGAAATTCCAATTATCGGATGTGTTGGATCTCTGCCCATCAATTCCTGGAACATTTGGGTAATTGGGATGTACCTATCGGTAAATTGTAATTAACATTTTAAAATGGTTCTGAATGTCTATTGATGTCCCGAGTGGCATTAGCTATTGCATCCCAGGTTCTTTTTTATATTCTCCGAGGTTCTACCATATTTTAGGGCCCTAGGATCCATGTTATGAACCAGCAGTTTGAGAGGAAATGGTACAATTCATTGACAAAGCCAATAAAAAATCAAAGCAAATGAAAAGAATTCCATATAATTCAGTGCAATGCATATTGGATTCATATCTTCATATTCCAGTTTAATCTCTAAAAAAATATAATTCAGGAAAAAATAAAGACTAATTCACAATTACAACCACTTTCACGTCATGTCAGTTTCTGCATTCCATTTCAGTGTCTTTCTTTATCAACACTGATATATGATGTAAAAATTATAGCAATGGTATAAAACAGGTAATGTGTGCTTCTTAATCCAAGTATGTAGAATCTACTTGCATTAATAGCAATTTTATCTTTTTTATTATACTATGTTACAAATTCATACAATGTAAACTATTTTCCAGAAAGAAGCTGTTATACCTCCACGCTGTGCCCTTTAATGTATTATAAAAATCAACCTTTCATTGCACATTTCCACACAGTATGAGATTTATTGGTTCCCTGGAATCACTATATCAAGTCTATATTACTGCAGGGTCAAAATCCTGGTTACTTAATCTTCTTCTGAATTGACTAGCTATCATTTACTATAGGTGAGCGTATTTTGTATGTTAACTCTATTTTACTATTTGAAAAGTTAGAAGGAGACAGAATGAGAGAGGCATACATTCACTGTGTTTCTCATATTCTGAGTCAAAGTTGTTCATTGATGATGCAATTTGATAGATGCTTTTTATAGCATTTTATAAAATGTGGAAATATTTGCATATTGCATCTGATCAGATAAATCCCATAAGAAGTTATGGGACACAGTTTCAGCATGAACTAGTGTTTTGAACATTAGCACTAATGACAGCACTAGGATTAATCCCCATGGGACAAGGCAGTGATATGAGGGCTCAGAGGTATAGAATGCATAGGTATGAGTACAATATTAAAATCCTTTACTGAAGCACAACAACAGAATTTTCCATAAGAAAACATCTGCTTATACTTCTTCACTTCATTCTTGTTCTCTCTCGTTGTGTACAAATGGTTAAAATATTTGAGTATAAAGTGTTCCCTGAATTCTTTCTGCTTTCATTGGATGAGGAATTACATTCATTTTCCATTTCTCTTAGCATACCAAATCATAATATACATGATAAGAGTATGTTGCCCACTAACTTCCATAGACTGCAGATGGAAAACAAAGAGCTTTTGTCTTTATCTCATCTGATGCAAACATGAAATATTAAGCATCTCCTTAATTCCCCTCTAGTGGACTCATAGAATGTAAAAAAATGCAGATGCTGAGGCCAGGAAATGAGGGCAGATGGGGGGAAAAAGTCCAGCTGAATGTATGAAAAGCCACAAATAGTGTACAATACCAGATTGCCACAAGGCAGAACATTCTAGTAAGTACTGGAAACCACTAGTGCCTTAATGTTCTGGGTGGGGCTGCAAAGCAGCCTCAAAACTGCTCTATCCTATATCAGCTGATCAGGGCTCAAGGTTATGCTAACTGGGAATCACAGGAGCACATTGGGAGCTCTGAACCATCTCGCCATTGTGACATGGACACAAGGGGCCTGGAGAAGGGGGAAGTCACAGGAATTCTCTGTGAAATCTCTAAACCCCTATGCACACTGGCAGAATTCCCAGCTGGCCAATTAAACCAACTTTCTAAATATTGTAGTTGAGGATTTGGCCCAATGACTGTGAACGTGCCAGTCATGCCTGATTTCCTGTCAAATAAAAGACGGTTACTCACCTTTGTAACTGTTGTTCTTCGAGATGTGTTGCTCATATCCATTCCAGTTAGGTGTGCGCACTGCGCATGCACATTCGTGGGAAGACTTTTACCCTAGCAACTCCAGTGGGCCGGCAGGTCACCCCCTAGAGTGGCGCCGGCATGGCGCTCGATATATACCCCTGCCAGCCCACCCGCTCCTCAGTTCCTTCCTGCCGGCTACTCCGACAGTGGGGAAGGAGGGCGGGTGTGGAATGGATATGAGCAACACATCTCGAAGAACAACAGTTACAAGGGTGAGTAACCGTCTTTTCTTCTTCGAGTGATTGCTCATATCCATTCCAGTTAGGTGAATCCCAAGCCCTACCTAGGCGGTGGGGTCGGAGTGAGAAGTCGCGGCATGGAGCACTGCAGAGCCGAAGGCCGCGTCATCTCTTGACTGCTGGACCAGGGCATAATGGGAAGCGAAGGTGTGGACGGAGGACCAGGTCGCCGCCCTACAGATCTCCTGGATGGGCACGTGGGCGAGGAAAGCCATCGATGATGCTTGCGCCCTGGTGGAGTGCGCAGTCACATGGCCCGTAGGGGTGTGGGCTTGTCATAACATTTTTCCCAGATCTGGACCTTAGCGTCCAAAATATGGTGTTAGCATGAAAACCTCCAAGCTTAGTTACCAGCTTGGACCTGGTAAAGCTGCCACCAGCCAGGAATTATACAGTGCCTAGCTCACTGTGGTCTCCCCAAAACCTTCCCTGGGGGACCCCCAGACTCAGATGCCTTGAGTCTTACAACAAAGGGAAATAACCCCCTCCCCTTGTTTCCTTGTTACTTCCTCCCAGGCTCCCCTCCCTGGACGACCCTAGGAGATTCCCTGCTTCCAGTCCTGGAAACACAAGTACCGAGAGATCTAATCTCTCCCCCTCACCCAGAGGGTATGCAAAGTCAGGCTTAGTAAATCTAACACAAAGAGATTTTCCCCTTGACTTCTTCCTCCCACCAATTCCCTGGTAAGCTGCAGACTCAATTCCCTGGAGTCCCCACTAAAGAAAAACTCCAACAGGTCTTAAAAAGAAAGCTTTATATAAAAAGAAAGAAAAAAGGACATTAAAAATAGGCTCTGTATCAAGTTGACAATATACAGGGTCAATTGCTTAAAAGAAAAATGAATAAACAGCCTTATCCAAAAAGAATACAATTTAAAACATTCCAGCAACTACACACATGTAAATACAAAAGAAAACAATATAAACCTATTGTCTTACTATCCTTGTAGTTACAATTTGGAAACAGAAGATTAGAAAGCCAGGAGATAGAAAAATCACTCTCAGAGCCGAGAGGGTCAGACCCAAGACAAAGAACTCACACCCAAAACTTCCCTCCACCCAGATTTGAAAAAGTCTTGTTTCCTGATTGGTCCTCTGGTCAGGTGTTTCAGGTTCCCTGTGTTAACCCTTTACAGGTAAAATAACATTAACCCTTAGCTATCTGTTTATGACAGGGCCAAGTCATAACAGATCCTGATACAGGACGTCACCCACGAGGAGATCCTCTGTGAGGAAATGGGTAGCCCCTTGATTTGGTCCGCTACCGCCACGAAGAGCTGGGGGGATTTGCAGAGCGGTTTGGTCCTTTTCACATAAAACGCGAGTGCCCGGCGGACATCAAGCGAGTGGAGCTGTTGCTCCCTGTGGGACGAATGGGGCTTTGGAAAAAAAATGGGGAGAAAGATCTCCTGGTTGACATGAAAGGCTGAGACCACCTTGGGGAGAAAGGCAGGGTGTGGCCTCAGCTGCACCTTATCTTTATGGAAGACAGTATACGGGGGATCTACCGTGAGGGCCCGGAGTTCCGACACCCGTCTGGCTGAGGTGATGGCCACCAGGAAGGCAGTCTTCCATGAGAGAGAGAGCAGGGAGCAAGTTGCTAACGGCTCAAATGGAGGACCCATGAGCCGAGTCAGAACCAGGTTGAGATCCCAGGTAGGGGCAGGGGGTCGAACCTGGGGGTAGAGACGTTCTAATCCTTTTAGGAATCTGGTCACCATAGGGTGAGAGAAAACCGAACGGCCATCTCCCCCCGGTGAAAGGTGGAGATAGTTGCCAGGTGAACCCGAAGGGATGATATCGCCAGGCCCTGCTTCTTGAGGGACCAGATGTAATCTAGAATATTGGCGATAGAAACCTCAGTGGGGAGGAAACCCCTCTCCGTGCACCAACAGGAGAAACACTTCCACTTGGCTGAGTACGTCGCTCTAGTGGAAGGTTTCCTGCTGCCCAGGAGTACTTGACGTACCGGGGTAGAGCACCGTAGTTCAGACCTGGTCAGCCACGCAGGAGCCACACCATGAGGTGCAGAGACTGGAGGTCCGGGTGAAGGAGCCTGCCGTGGTCCTGGGTGATCAGGTCCAGGTGAAGGGGCAGGGGGACTGGGTCGGCTAGAGACAGGTCCAGCAACATCAGATACCAATGTTGCCTGGGCCACGCTGGAGCTATCATAATCAAGCGGGCCCTGTCCCTGTGCACCTTCAGAAGGATCTTGTGGACGAGCGGGAACGGAGGGAACGCGTAGAACAGGTGCGTCGTCCACGGAATAAGGAAGGCATCCGCTACCGACCCTGGTTCCCGGCCTTGAAAGGAGCAGAACTTCTGGCATTTCCTGTTCCCATTGGACGCGAAGAGGTCCATCCGGGGACAACCCCACCTCTGGAAGAGTGAGAGGGCGACGTCCGGGCGAAGGGACCATTCGTGCGAAAGGAAGGATCTGCTCAGATGGTCCGCCAGCGTGTTCCGTACTCCAGGAAGAAAGGATGCCATGAGGTGAATGGAGTGGGCTATACAAAAGTCCCAGAGCCGTATCGCCTCCTGACATAGGGGAGAGGATCTCGTGCCACCCTGCTTGTTGATATAGAACATGGTCGTCGTGTTGTTGGTGAATACCGAGACACGGCGACCTTGAAGCTGATGGGAGAATGCTTGGCAAGCAAGGCGGACCGCTCTCAACTCCCGTATGTTGATGTGGAGGGCCACCTCCTGAGGAGACCACTGACCCTGTGTCCTCAGGGATCCGAGGTGGGCCCCCCAACCCAGATCTGAGGCATCCGTTGTTATGGACACCGAGGGCTGGGGCGGATGAAATGGGAGCCCCGCACACACCACAGACTGGTCTAGCCACCACCGCAGGGAATCCAATACCTCCCGGGGGACGGTGATAACCGCGTCCAGCCGATGCCTGGCCGGATGGTATTGGCTGATAAGCCAGGACTGGAGGGGCCTCATGCAAAGCCGCGCATAACCCGTAACGAAGGTGCAGGCCGCCATGTGGCCCAAGAGGATTAGGCACGTCCTTACAGAGGTCAAGGGAGCCGCCTGTAGACGCCGAATGATGGCCGACAGCGTCTGAAACCTGGACAGCGGCAGAATGGCCCTGGCCAAGGTGGAGTCCAGAATGGCTCCAATGAACTCTATCCTCTGTGTGGGAAGCAGAGTGGACTTGTCCACATTGAGGATAAGGCCCAAATCTCCAAAGAGCCTGCTGACCGTGCGGACATAGTTGAGGACCTGCGACTCTGACGTGCCTCGAATCAGCCAGTCGTCGAGGTAGGAGAATACGTATATGCGACTGCGTCGAAGATGGGCGACGACGACAGCCATGCATTTCGTGAATACCCTCGGGGCCGTGGAGAGGCCAAACGGGAGGACCGCAAATTGATAATGGTGGTGGTCGAACACGAACTGAAGGAAACATCTGTGTTGCGGGAAAATGGCTATATGAAAATAAGCATCCTGCATGTCGAGGGCGACGTAACAGTCTCCAGGATCCAGAGATGGGATAATGGTCCCCAGGGATACCATGCGGAACTTCTTCACATATCTGTTGAATTCCCGCAGGTCGAGGATGGGTCTGAGGCCCCCCTTGGCTTTGGGGATCAGAAAGTAGCGGGAATAAAACCCCTTGCCCTTTTCGTTCTCTGGAACTGCCTCTGTGGCTCTTTTGTCGAGGAGCGTCTGCACCTCCTGAAGGAGGATTTGCTCATGAGAGGGGTTCCTGAAGAGGGACGAGGGTGGGGGGCGGGAGGGAGGGTGCGAAATAAATTGCAGACGGTATCCCGTTTGCACCGTGCATAAGACCCATCGGTCGGATGTTATTTGGGTCCACACCAGGAGGAAGAATGAAAGACGGTTGGAAAACCGAGGGGACGGATCCGTGGAGAAAACTGGTACAGCATCCTCGGGTGCACCTTCCAAATGAAGGTTTTGGGCCAGGTGGGGCTTTAGAGGAGTTCTGATTCTGGCCCTTTTGGTTGCCCGATTGTCTGCGCCAGCCATTCCTGCTTCGGGGCCTGCTAAAGTCTCGATGCTGGTGGGGCTGGGAATAGGGCCGGCGCTGCTGCTGCTGAGGCCGGAAGGGCCTGCGCTGTGTCCCAGGAGTGTGCATCCCTAGTGAGCGCATGATGACCCTATTGTCTTTCAGGCTTTTCAGCCTGGGGTCAGTCTTCTCTGAAAACAGGCCCTGACCTTCAAACGGAAAATCCTGGATGGTGTGTTGGAGTTCCGGAGGAAGGCCAGAAACCTGTAGCCAGGAGATGCGGCGCATGGTAACTCCAGAAGCCAGAGTTCTGGCGGTCGAGTCTGCTGCGTCCAAGGATGCCTGCAATGAAGTTCTCGTGACCTTCTTGCCTTCATCAAGAATTGCAGCGAATTCTTGACGCGCATCCTGAGGCAACAACTCCTTGAACTTATCCACCGCTACCCAGGAGTTATAGGCATAGCGGCTAAGGAGTGCCTGTTGGTTAGACACCCGGAGTTGGAGGGTGCCCGCTGAGTAGACCTTCCGGCCTAGCAGGTCCATGCGCCTCGCCTCTTTGGATTTCGGTGCTGGGGCCTGCTGCCCGTGGCGCTCTCTCTTGTTCACAGACTGCACGACGAGGGAGCACGGGGGCGGGTGGACATGCAGACACTCATACCCTTTGGAGGGTGCCATGTACTTGTGTTCCACCCCATGTGTAGCCAGAGGTATGGAAGCCGGTGATTGCCAGATGGTATTGGCATTGGCTTGAATAGTCCTAATGAAGAGAAGGGCGACTTTGGTGGGAGCATCCGCTGAGAGAATGCTCACCAAAGGAGCTTCGATTTCCAAGACCTCCTCAGCCTGCAAGTTCATGTTTTGCGCTACACGCCTGAGGAGGTCCTGGTGCGCCCTGAGGTCGAGTGGGAGGGGACTGGAGGATGATGTTCCCGCCACTGCCTCATTGGGGGAGGATGAAGAGGAGACCCCCGGTAGGAGCGGGTCCACGGGGGGCTCTGTCTTTACCAATGCCTCTGATCCTGGAGGGAGCTCAGGGTACTGCTAGTTAGACCGGTCTTCCCCCGTCGGAGAAGGGGGAGGGCGAGACAACGAGGTCTCCGGAGCCCGGCGCTCAGATGTCGCTGGTCGTGGTAAAATGTGCTGAGAGCTCTGGGCTTGATGGTACTCCCAGGGTGTCCAGAAGCCCCACTGTTGTGGGTCCCTGTTCCTGCGGGGGGGGGGAAGTCTTGGAAGAGGGCAGCAGGCCTATCCATGTCCAGAGCGTACATGCTGTCTGCCTGTGATGAGACAGACGGCTGCTGGGACGGCCATGGTGGGGCCGAACGGGGCTGATAGGGCTCCCTCGGCCTCGACGTCGAAGAGCTCCTCGGTGCCAGGGACCAGTACCGAGAATCGTACCGGTGCCGGGATTGGGACCGGGACCTGCCGCCAGCGCAGTGCCGGGAGGTCGACCGGAACCTGCCACCGGTGCAGTGCCGGGAGGTCGACCGAGACCGGGACCTGCCGCCGGCTCGGTGCTGGGAGGTCGACCGGGATGCTGACCGCCGACGAGAACGGCTTCTCGAGTCTCGTTGCCGGTAGCAGCGACTCAATCCAGACCGGTGCTGGGAGTAGCGAGACCGCCTGGAAGATGACCGGCGCTGCAAGTACGACCGGTACCGCCGTGGGGAGCAGTGCCGGGACTGCGAGCGGCGCCTGGAGCGAGAACGTCCATGGTGCCGGGACCTCGATGGGGATCGGTGCCGGCTGGGCGAGCCCGGAGACGGCGCTCGCATGGTCGCAGGCTTGCCTCTAGATAGAACCCGCACCAGAGGCACCGGGGGTTGAGGCAGCGTGGGCTCAGTCAGAGCAATTAGGTCCCGTGCCGAAGCGAATGTCTCGGGCGTCCAAGGGACCAACAGCTCAACCCTGGATCTTATAGGGGAGCTATGAGGGACCAGACTCGACGGACCTCCGGGGCCCGGAGTCGACGGAACCCCTGGCGGCGAAGCCGCGGCAGAGGTAGGTGCCGGGCGCTCCGCTTGAGTCTGCGAGGTTGGAGTGGCAGACGTCGAGGGCCTTGCATCGAGTCCCGGTGCCGGGGAAGGTCGGTGCCGGGGCGTCTTTCCGGAGCTGGCGCGGTCCGGTGCTGGAGCGGGGCCGGCGCTCTGTGTCGGGGCCACAGGGTTAAGTGCCGCTTCCATCAGGAGAGTCCTTAACCTCTGGTCTCTCTCCTTCTTTGTCCTAGGCTTAAAAGCCTTGCAGATGCGGCACTTATCTGAAATGTGCGATTCCCCCAGGCACTTCAGACAGGCGTCGTGGGGATCGCTCGTTGGCATCGGCTTCTTGCAGGCCGAGCACTGTTTGAACCCCGGCGAACCGGGCATGGGCCCGGTGCCGAGTGCAGGAAAGGGCTAAAGCTCAAGCCCGCTAACTAAGTATATACAGCTATGCACTAAAAGTTAACAATAACGAGAAGTTCAACTACAATTACAACTATCTACAACTATGAGAACAATGAAACAAAGGAGAGCTAGGGACGTGGAGGACAGCTATGCCGTGCTCCACAGTTCCAACGACCGACATGGCAGTAAGAAGGAACTGAGGAGCGGGTGGGCCGGCAGGGGTATATATCGAGCGCTATGCCAGCGCCACTCTAGGGGGCGACCTGCCGGCCCACTGGAGTTGCTAGGGTAAAAGTCTTCCGACGAACGTGCATGCACGGCGCGCACACCTAACTGGAATGGATATGAGCAATCACTCGAAGAAGAATACTGCTTTGTGAAGTTTAGCACTGAATAAGCTTTTCATATGGCGTTAATTGAATTGGATGAATAAAAATTCTAACTAAGAATGCATCACAAACTGAAAATGTAGTATAACCATGAATTGTAGGCATAAACAAACATAGGAAAGAAAATATCTCCACAATCCCTGGCAGAGGAACCTTATGATTGTCTCTAGTCTTCAGAGCTATCTTTTTTTTTTTAAATCAATGCTAGGAGGACAAAAAAAAAAATCTTACAATCAACAGTCAGGGAGTTTTTTGTACCAGTAAATAGATTATGTTCTCAGTGTTAATATTTTGAAGGTTGCAATGAGGAGGTGCTCTTAAGAATCCAGAATAAAAGCTGAACCAACTGCTCAACTAGCAGTCCTTCCCCCAGCTCACTCCAAATGTGGCAGATGGACTAGGTCTCTGGAATCTGATTACACCACCACATTCAGCTCTCTCAGGTTAGTGCCTCAAAATGTCATCTTGGATACCTATAGTGACTCTATAATAAAGACACAGTAAAAGCCACCTAAGTGAGTTACGTTCAATACACTAGTGAATCTGTAAAGAACCTCCTTCCCAAGAGACTGCTTCAAAACCATACCACTTTAACTCAGAGGGCTTGTCTTCATTGTGGGGGTAAGTCAACTTAAGTTATGCTAGTCCAGCTACATAAATAACATAGCCGAACTTGATGTAGTTTAGGTCGACTTACCCCGTGCTGTGCTGCGTCGATGGGAGACGCTCTCCAGTCAAATTCCCCTGCTCTTCTTGGAAAAGTGGAGTACTGGGATTGACCTGAGTGTGCTTTGCCATCGATTTAGCGGGTCTTCACTAGACCTGCTAAATCGATCCGTGCTGCATCGACTGCAAGAGCATCGATCTCTCCGTAGTAAAGATCAGCCCTCAGTTCTGCCTATCAAACAATGCATGATAATGATCAGATAAAGAGGCCTTAATACCATTCTAAAGCAAGATGAGCTTCCCAACCATTGTGTAACATCGTTTAAAAATATTAAAGGCAGCAAGCACTTAAAAAAAACAACAAAGAATAGGTGCTTATTTCATTTTTAAAAGCCTCGTTGGGGAAAAACAACAGAGAAAAGTAGCTTAAACAAAATTCTTTTTTTTACCAAATGAATAGATAGCTGAATAAGCATAAAACTGTACTTACAAATGAAAAAAAATTCTGTTCAATACCTGTGTTCTAACTATATTTTTTAAATTAAGCCTCTGTTCTTATTCCAGGCCTGTGTATTTCCAAGACTAAAGGATTTACATTAATATATTCCAACATTTTTAATAAGCATCATGATTGTACCAGATTACAGTATATCACATATACATACACTATATACACTTATACTCTGTCTTGTGCTTTATATAGTACTGACCAAAGAACGTGAAAGGTTCCTGCAAACTTTTAAAAAGTTGATCCTACCTTTATTATCATATGCCGAGGGACACAAGGAATTAAGCAGAATATAAATAACTAATGCTCCTTACAAAATGTTTTGGGAAATGTTATCATTAAGCCAGCTTCTGTCAAAATTACTAATAAGTATTTACACTTGATTATGTCCACCCACTTTGTAGACTAAGCTATGGAAGCCTTCAATATGATTTATTCCATAAGTAGAATACTTAATGAGACACATTGAAATAACCTATTACGCCGATGATGTGATGACATCTTGTAACCCTGCATGAGCACCAAAATAATTGTTATAGGTGCGGCTGGTAGCACCACCTCTTATAGTGTTCCCAGCACTTCCTATTAGAAGACCCTGTTTTCAATTGCTTATAACTTTGCCAAACTTTTACCATTTGGACTGAAAATTTCCAGGCTGGGTGTTTTCCTCAGTCTGAGTATTAGTAATTATTGTTAGTACTACTACTGCTATTGGAAATTTTCAGTGAAAATGGTTCAATCGTTTCTGAGAATAAGGCTAGGGAAAAATACATTGTTTTGCCTATTTTCACAATATTTTGACAATGTGTAATTGAGAAGATCTAGCACCCTCAGGGAGTTGAAATTTTGCAGAGTAGTGGCCTTTGCGTCAGAGACGGGCCTTTTGCCATTCCCATGAAAATTTGCCCAAATTTGGCCAAGTGATAAACCTTTTACAAAAAATCACAGTTTGCACAGGCTCAGAAGAGATGACCAACATTTTAACAGATTAAAAACCTCACAGTAATTGCAGACAGCTCTGGCTGCCCTGGTCATGTTGGGACTTAGACCCTCATCTGAGAGGAGGGACCCTGTGCTCTCAATGCTCTCTCTGCTGGCCCCAGGCAGTGTAGAGGAGGAATCTGCCCAATTTGAATGCAGAGGGGAATAGACCCAAACCTGGGGAGGGGCTCAAGGAGTATAGACTGGTACCAAGAGCCTGGGGCTAGATACTGGGAACAGACAAGGAGCATGGGGAGAGACTAGGACTGGTGAAGAAAGAAGATGAACTGAAATCCAGTGAGGCAGAGGGAAGGAGGTGGAGAGAAGGGGAGACAGATGTTTATCATTATGATGCAACATGATGGAATTTGCTTTTTCGCTTTGCTATTTGAAAGACGTAGGAAATAACACACACAAAAGTATAATGTTAAAAGAACATTAAGGCTGCAAAGTCAATCACTCCAATTTAGGAAATGCCATATTTAAAGTTTTCTACATAAACTTGTTACCTCTTGTGCATATGCATGATGTAACAGTCTTTAATTACATAATCACATACTGTTTTTCCACAGGGCTCCTGCCTTATTCAGTGCACAGAATGAACAAGCTCTGAGGATCAGTCAGGGCTGTGTAGTGAAGGAGGCTTAGGACAGCACTAGGATTAATCCCTATGGGACACGCCAGCGGTACGAGGGCTCAGAGGTATAGAATGCATAGGCATGAGTACAATATTAAAATCCTTTACTGAAGCACAACAGAATTTTCCATAAGAAATCATCTGCTCATACTTCTTCACTTCTTTCTTGTTCTCTCTCATTGTATACAAATGGTTAAAATATTTGAGTGTAAAGTGTTCCCTGAATTCTTTCTGCTTTCATTGGATGAGGAATTACATTCATTTTCCATTTCTCTTAGCATACCAAATCATAATATACATGATAAGAGTATGTTGCCCACTAACTTCCATAGACTGCAGATGGAAAACAAACAGCTTTTGTCTTTATCTCATCTGATGCAAACATGAAATATTAAGCATCTCCTTAATTCCCCTCTAGTGGATTCATAGAATGTAAAAAAATGTAGATGCTGAGGCCAGGAAATGAGGGCAGAGAGGGGGAAAAAAAGTCCAGTTGAATGTATGAAAAGCCACAAATAGTGTACAATACCAGATTGCCACAAGGCAGAACATTCTAGTAAGTACTGGAAACCACTAGTGCCTTAATGTTCTGGGTGGGGCTGCAAAGCAGCCTCAAAACTGCTCTATCCTATATCAGCTGATCAGGGCTCAAGGTTATGTTAACTGGGAATCACAGGAGCACACTGGGAGCTCTGAACCATCCCGCCATTGTGACATGGACACAAGGGGCCTGGAGAAGGGGGAAGTCATTAGTTTGGAAAGATGTATAGTGAACAAGATGGGGATTGTGAGGAGAAAAAGCACAGTCTCATGGTCAAAGCAGTTGGATACTGTCCTGGAGAACTGGATTTTATCCCTGCCTCTGACACAAAGTTCCTTTGTGGTGCTGGACAAATCATTTCAACCAAACTTTACAGAGGTGGCCACTAACTGTCCTAATTTTCTGGGTGCCTGACTTGAGACCCCGGGGTCTGTCTTGTAGAAGTGTTGAGCACTTACAGAAGCAACAGAAGTCAATGAAGCCAGGCTTTAAACATACAAGTGCTAGGTGCTAAGTATGCTGCAAAATCAGACCCCAGACCTCTGAAACTGGACTTTGCTTTTCACTCCTAAATTGGCAGGAACTGGTAGTGCAGTGCTAGAAAGAATTTGCCTTCAGAGCAAAGGGAATGACACTCAGGCAACCACCTATCCAAGTTAAGGTCTGATCCTGAGAACCCTGAAGTCCCACTGAGAGTTAAAGGAACTTAACTTCTTCCACCCCACATAGCTGGACCTTGGAAGAGTGACATTAACATATTTTAGGGTAGTCACTTCCAATTATCCTTAGCTCAAAGGATGATAGCCCAAAATACAAGGCTTTGAGCATGGGCCCATCTCTTATCATTGTTCTCTTGAAAATGTATCTAAACCCAAACTTAGCATTCTCTCTCTCTCTCTCTCTCCCTCAAATGAGTCATAAATTTTAAGACCAGAAGGTATCATATTATGGTCATCTAGTTTGACTTCCTGCATAATACAGGCCACAGAATTTCATCAAACTCGTCTGGAGGAAAATATGTAGTTTATGATATTTAACTATCTCTATGTATTTTTCCCTATGAGTTTACACCCTTCTCTAGATTTCCTAGTGCATCCTGCTTTCTCTAGATCCATCTCTTAGACAGTATGTGTGATGACCACCTTCGTGCTTATGGGCATGGATTGAAAAGGGGATCTCCAGAGATAAAAACATGAGTCTTTACAGCTTGAGCTAATGGACTTGCAAGTCATATTTCTTTGTCCAATAAATAATGGCTTTGGAATCCCAGACAATTAGGCTGAGATTTTTCACACCAAATTCCCTGTAAAATGAATGATAAATTAATATTATAATAATGTGCATTCTTCAAATGCATACAGTAATAATGATTAAAGTGGGTAAAAAACATATGAAAGAACTACTCCTAGGGAGAAAAATGTAGTTAACTGAGAGACTGATTTGTTCCCCATGCATTGCTGCAGTGCCCTTCTTACAGCTCCTTAGATTTGAACAAGTCCTAGAAGCTATGATAATGGACAGAGGGCAGGTGAAGCAGTCAAGTGTATGGTAAATTCATTCTTGAATTTATCACATGGGTATCACCTCCATCTATGTGGGTGGGGATGGTACCATGTATATAAATTAGTATATGCACAATACTTGAAAAATAAAGGCACTATACAAGCAATATGTTTATTTGTGTATACTGTACAGCAAAAGGGGCTTGTTTTTCTTGGGTGAGAAAAACAATTCACTGTCCACTATGAAGTTAGTGCTGAAATTCCAGCTTCAATGTCCTTGTTATTTATATGATTTGATTATATTTTAGTTCTTTATGGACTCACTAAAATATGCACTAATAAAATCATGTTAGCCTTTTATTATCAACTACTTTACCATACAACTATCGCAAGCCTTAGGATTTCTGGTCCCGGCGAGTAGGAGCTCTAGCAATCAATGTATTTGTTATGCTGGGTTTGGCAATCGATGCTCATGAAAAGGTAACAGATTTTTTTTTAGTATCCCTTCAAGGAGTTTGCAAACATACCGCATTTTTAAAAAGGGCATTTCATTTATTTCAACACAATACCAGAAGGAATTTAGTTTGAGTAAACTATTACAAACACCTTTTCTTACCTGTGGAACAATTGGCTGAGAGAAAGATTCTATATTAGAAATTCACTATATATTTAAGGTTTTATCTTGCTATCAATTCCCTGACTCTACCAGACTACATGTAAAAAAACATTGGCAAGAGATGGCCTGCAGTACCTTTTCAAAAGAAAAGTGGTGCAAAAATTACCTGTGAGCACCCACTTACACCTCTAAAATCAGACGAGTTAGCATCTAGTAACCCATCAAGCCTATGCCCCGCAGGTGCAGGGGATCATCCCTAGGCAGACATATACTATAATGGTGTTATCTGAAGTAGAATACGTCAAGGTCTGTGACTTTAAAACTGGTTATGGTCTAACATCACTGGAGGAAGGTGGAAAGGAAAGTTAGTCAGGAATGATGAAGTTGTAACAAATGACACAGTCGTCTCAAAAAATCTCAATTTATACAATATTGGAAATGACAGAGATTGGATTAATGGAGATTGGGGGATTTTACATTTTAGACCCAGAAAGGGCTACTAGTCCTTTCTGGAAGAAGGAAACTTGCCAAGAGGTGTTGGTCTATATTTTAGGGCCCTTTATTGGAGCCTGATTCTGAACCACTGAAGTCAATAAGCACTTTACCATTGACTTCAATGGGAGCAGGATCAAGCTTGAGGGGATCAGTAACCCAAGGAAGACCTGGCACTAACCTCACAGCTGGGAGATTGCTCCTCCTCAACAAATACAATACAAATCTAGTGCATGCAATAAATTGTTAAATATTGTTGGCAAATACAGAACACACATATGAAGCAGTTCCAACCAGTTAGAAACCACGGGGAGGGGTGCTATTGGAAACCCGATGGCAGAGAAGATGTGCTATGGCAGAAGAAAATGGTGCCATGCCATCTCTTTAGAGTAGGTTTGGAAAGTCAAATTGCTCACCTGCTCCCTCCATATTAGAAGCACCTAGTGTTAGCTGAAAGGTAGAGAGTAAACCCTTTCCTGCATTAATAATGTATGACGAAATGTGATAAAAGCAAAGTTGCATGCACTCTATATCAAACATTGCAGCTATAGAAGTATGTTTTTGAAGAACAATATGTGGGGAAATAAAGACTCAGAGTTGTGATAAAACTCCCTCTTTTTACTTTGAGAACAGTACTGACATGAAGTTGCACCCTTTGGACAAATTTGCAATTTTCCTCAGGTGAAATTTTTCTACATTCAAACAGAAATGTGGCTGTTTTCATTATAAATTGAAATATCTCCTTTTTATTTTCATGGGCAAATTTGAGGCAACAATAAACTATTTAGGATCCCAGACAGCAACTCCTTTTTCAGTCTGGAAGTCCCGGTGACGTCTGATCATTTTTTCCTTGCAGCTCTAATGCCACACTAATCATTCTTAAAATTGTGTTTCTCTATATGCTCTACATTTTATTGTATGGAGTTATAATAATTTATGGATTTAAAGCCCTAAGTCCCAGTAAACTTTGGCCCCTTCAGTCACCTGTTTTGCAAAATTAAATGACTAGCATTCCAGTTGTCCTGTGTGCACTCACATTCACCTCAGCAGCGCAGGGAGGTACAAACTGTACCTGCTTCACCCATCAATAATTCCATGCTATGCAGTGGTAGAGGTATTACTGTTTCCCTCAGACAGGATTCCATTAAGGGAATACTGGTTTATGTTTCAGACAAGAGACATGCTTAATCTATTTGGGTTGTGCTGGCTATTCCAGAATCTCTGGAGGGGTGGGAACTGTAGATGGCTTGCATTACTATGATTGCACTGCTGTGAGTCCACAGCCTGAGTCCTGCCAATGAAACAATCAAGCCCTGTATCTTAAGAACTTTCCTAGGATTTTTAGATTTTGATTCTCATTTACGGTAAGGCCCCCTTATACCACTCTAGGAGAGACGGGGGCCCGTATAATGGATGCCATTATAAAAGTTGACAGTTTGTTAACCAGGGTAGTACTACTAGTTCTGTAAGGTTAGGCACTTCATTTCATAAATATAAACATTCAAAATGTTTTTGGTCAACTCTGTCGACTAATTCAGATCTTCCTAAATCATCTGAATTGTTAAAAACAAAAAAAAAAAACACACATGCTTTTCATTGCAATTAAAATTCTCCTTTTCTGGTGCAGAAACAGGATAATCAAAGGTTCTTAACGCTCCCAGAACCTAAGCAACATTCAGACTATATGCATCATCCACAGGAGTAAGGATGGTCTCAGAATGTTGGACTCTACCTGTAAGGTATTGAGTGCCACCTCCTTAGTCCTGCATGCCCTGAACACCAATAGAATGAACCCACATCCCTCAACTTCCTCTCCCCAGACATAAAGGGGAAAGAACAAAGATGAATTTGTTGTGGAGGTGTAGCAAATCTGGGTATTGGAGGACTTAAGGGTGAACCAATGAATTTTAGGGTACTGCAGTCATGATTTGCTGAGGTGCTGAACATTCACAGCTCTGAGATACTTACAACAGTGGGTGTTCCTCACCTCTGAAAATCAGGCCCTTAGCATTTTGCAGCAACTGTTCAGCACTTTGCAAGATGGAGCCCTTAGTCATAAAAATATATTTTACATATAAAAATACAGCAGATTTCCTTCTAAAAATCAAATCTTGAGTGTTATTCCCCCCAAGTATGTTTTTACACATTCTCAAAGAGACATCTGGGATTTACCGTGAACAGTGCAAAAGACTGTTTTATAGTTATTAGAATACACACTGTAGTACCTTTAAACACCGATTGAAAAAAAAAAGTTGAAAAAACTTTTAATCTCAAAGAAATGCTGGTCCGACTCGAACTTTTGCTTAGTGAATTGTAAACAAACTTCTTAGAATGCTGAGAGTTTTCTCATTTCTTTCCAGCAAAGGCAGTCTCAAACACATCAAGTCCTGCACTGAAGTAAACCTGAGCTGAATTGATGCTGTTCAGCACCTTTGACAAGGCTGCTTGAAGGGTCTCATTTGACTGATGTAGCTTGCAGTGCTCCAGTGCCTCTAGTAGTACTGAAAATTGGCTCATCTTTTCATCCAGCCTGTAAAGTATGTTTCTAAAAGAGAACAATGGAAAATGGTAAACACTTTACTCAAACAGATGAAAACAATTACTTCATCACAAATCATCAGGGATCCCTCAAAGTACCAGCTACGCTTTATAAATGATACATATCTATAGCAAACCTAGCCTGCAGCACACTGAAAAGATGTGTACATATTTATTCTGGTTTTCGAAAGTGCACCTGTCCATCGCTCTAGGTGCATGTACACTAAAAACATTTACAAAGCCTATGCAAGAACACCCAGATTCTTCCTTGTTCACTCAGTCATTCAAGATTCAATTGAACTGACACACTTAGGCCCACAATACCTCTCTTGAAGTATCTCATGTTCTCAGCAGGATTGCGTTTATTCCCTTTTAAAAGATTTAAGTTATTACTGGGGAACCTATATATGAAAGAAATATTTTCTTTCCTCTCTGCTCCTATTGCTTATTTCCCACTTTAATATTAGGGAGAAATCCTGGTCAGACTGAAGACAATGCAAAACTCTCACTAACTTCAGCAGGAATATTATTTCACCCAGAGTCCTCTGTGACATCATCACCAGTGCAACCATCTTTAACATTGCAGACTAAAGTCAGAGAATACACTAAAGCAGGGATCAGCAACCTTTGGCACGTGGGAAGCGGGAACCTCTGCGGGGAGCAGCCTGGGACGAACCTGCAGACGGTCCAGGTAAACAAACCGTCATGGCCCGCCAGCGGATTTCCCTGATGGACCACGTGCCAAAGGTTGCCGATTCCTGCACTAAGGAATAGCAAAACTCTTACAAAACAAAAACTGGTGTTTTCAGGCAACATCCTTACGAATTAACAAAAAATAACTAAAGATAAATACAGACAACATAAGATAAAAGCAGAATTATTCATACAGGATCCAATCCTGAAGTTGCTATTGCAGGAAAACCTACTGCCAGATTCTTTGGGAATTTTGTCTGTGTAAGGTGTTGCAGGATTGAAATTAAAGCTATTCAATGGTTTTCATGAGACTTCTGTAGGTCTTTTAAAGCAGTAATCTAAACGCAGTAGTAAATGCAGAAATCATTATACCAATTAAATAATCATGTAAATATCATAAAGCTCTACCCTAGGGGCACCTTTGATTGCAAACCAAAGTGTGTGAAGTTTCAGTTAAAAAGGCCATAAGTGATTCTGTGCAGGGCTTTATCCAGAAAAACACAGGGAGGAAGAAATTCCATAGCACGAACATGAAAACAGTAACAAAGAAAGCAGGACAGCCAAGACACTACATTAGTAACTTAATTACAAGACAGGCCCAGTGGCAACTCCAAATTAGTAATAAAACTGCCAGGGATATTCACCTGGAAGATAGAAGACTAGAAAAGAGTATCTGCTGCAGACTATTATCAGAGCCTTCTAATTACCAGAGGGAGTGGTAATGAAGTGGCAGGATAAATGGCAACTCAGAACAGCCACTTATGCTCAGTAGTATTTTGTGTATAGCAGTGTGTAACAAAATGCTATGAATCAAGTGTGAACTCTTCCGAGTATATGAAACAGCTCAGATCTTTAAAAATGTATTTCTTACTAGCCTTACCTATTTCTAATTCGTTTGCTCTTACAGGGAGTATTAAATACCCAAACAATAATTAGAATAGTGCTGTAGGAATGATAATCTTTGTATCCTCCAACAGGATAGCACCTAGCATATTTTGAGTGCTACACCAAAAAATAATCATTATGAACCTGAGTGTGTGTGTGTGGGGGGGGGAACTGCACGAGTAAAACAGGGCAGTGCCCACTTCAAAGATCTGTTTAACATGATTCTGTTACATGTGAACATGATGTACCGTAAATTTAAAGGCGACTGGATGATGCTGCCTGTAGTTACAGGACTTCTGTGAAGTATAATGAGTGAAATAGGTGCATGCTGATAGCCAGAGAGGTTTTTTTAAAGGTGAGTTGAGGGAGGACTGCTAGCCTCGCACTGGGTCCCAGAGCAGTCATGACCTTAGGGAAGTTACAGGTGAATGAGTTATTTAGAATACCATACTGCTCCTTGAGGGCTGGATCCTACTTGCTCTGAAGTCCAGGTTTCCGCATTTACTTCAAAGGGAGTAGGGTCAAGTTCTTTCAGAGGATATGTGCATGCCCCCCTCATGTAGTGTTCATGACATACTACAGCACACATGCTGGGGAGACTGGATGCCTGGTCATACTCTCAAACCATCAAGCCACACAATCTTGTGGGCAGTGGCCAGCACAGAAGCCAGTCACCTTCCTTCTTGACAGGTATGTTGCAGTCCTGTCTGGCAACGGGGTGAGGTGGAAAGAAGCAGCTCACTGTATGCTCTCTCTCCACTAAAGCATCCTTTACATGAAATAGAGGAAAATAACATTGATAATTTAAAATTATTTCAACAATGGCTTTTTTTTTTAAAAGGCTGAATTATGCCTAGCAATGAAACATACCATGGCATTAAGAACAGGAATACTTGTGGCACCTTAGAGACTAACAAATTTATTTCAGCATGAGTTTTCGTGAGCTTTCATGAGCTACAGCACACTTCTTCTTAGTCTCTAAGGTACCACAAGCACTCCTGTTCTTTTTGCGGATACAGACTAACACAGCTGCTACTCTGAAACCTGTCATGGCATTAAGGGACACAATTTAAATTGTTGAAGTCAATGGGAGTTCTCATTGACTTTGACGGAGCCAGAAGTTCATCCTAAGTACCTAAATGTTTTGGCACTGTCGTCTGCATTTAGGTACCTAGAGAAAGCTATAGGGCCAGATCTTCAACTTGTGTAAATCTTTATAAGTTAACTGAAAACAATGGAGCTATGACAATTTACATCAGCCACAGATCTGGCCCATAGAGAAGAAATGGCAACCTAAAGATGGCAAGATTTTGAGGTCAATTAGAAAGTGCATTTTAGAGGTGTATAGGGACCTATCTTTACCACTTCCACCTTGAGTATTAAAATTTACTGTAAACAAGACACATGAATAAAATAGATTGTTTATCTTTATGAACATCTATTAGGATCTTAACACATTTTCACTCTGCTGCAGTGATTCCAATGGCAGGTTGGTTACAGGCTATTATTTAAGTAGGGCTGTTGATTAATCGCAGTTAACTCACGTGATTAATTCAAAAAAATTAATTGTGACTAAAAACTGCGATTAATCACACTGTTAATAAAATACCAATTGAAATTAATTACATATTTTAGATATTTTTCTACATTTTCAAATATATTGATTTCTATTACAACACAGAATACAAAGTGTACAGTGATCACTTTATATTATTATTTTTATTACAAATATTTTCACTATAAAAATTATAAACAAAAGAAACAGTATTTTTCAATTCACCTCATACAAGTACTGTAGTGCAACCTCTTTATCGTGAAAGTGCAACTTACAAATGTAGATTTTTTTTGTTACATAACTGCATTCATAAACAAAACAATGCAAAACTTTAGAGCCTACAAGTCCACTCAGTCCTACTTCTTGTTCAGTCAATTACTAAGACAAACAAGTTTGTTTACATTTACGGGAGATACTGCGGACTGCTTCTTATTTACAATGTCACCTGAAAGTGAGAACAGGTGTTCGCATGGCACTTTTGTGGCAGCATTGCAAAGTAATTATGTGCCAGATATGCTAAACATTCATATGCCCCTTCATGCTTCATTCACAAATCCAGAGGACATGGTTCCATGCTGTTGATGATTGTTAAAAAAATAATGCATTAATTAAATTTGTGATTGAACTCCTGGGGGAGATTTATATGTCTCCTGTTCTGTTTTACCCATATTCTGCCATTAATTTCATGTTATAGCACTCTCAGATGATGATGCAGCACATGTTCATTTTAAGAACACTTTCACAGCAGATTTGACAAAATGCAAAGAAGGTATGTCATAAACAGATAGCTAAGGGTTAATGTGTCTTTCACCTGGAAAGGAGTAACCTGAAACACCTGACCAGAGGAGCAATCAGGAAACAAGACTTTTTCAAATCTGGGTGGAGGGAAATTTGGGTGTGAGTTCTTTGTTCTTTGTCTTGTGTCTGTGCCCTCTCGGCTATGAGAGTGATTTTTCTATCTCCTGGCTTTCTAATCTTCTGTTTCCAAGTTGTAAGTACAAAGATAGTAAGACAATAAGGTTTATATTGTTTTCTTTTGTATTTACATGTGTGTAGTTGCTGGAATGTGTTAAATTGTATTCTTTTTGGATAAGGCTGTTTATTCATTTTTTTCTTTTAAGCAAATGACCCTGTATTTGTCACCTTAATACAGAGAGACCATTTTTATGTCCTTTTCTTTCTTTTTATATAAAGCTTTCTTTTTAAGACCTGTTGGAGTTTTTCTTTAGTGGGGACTCCAGGGAATTGGTGGGAGGAAGAAGTCAGGGGGAAAATCTCTTTGTGTTAGATTTACTAAGCCTGACTTTGCATACCCTCTGGGCGAAGGGGGGTGGTGGAGATATTAGCTCTCTCGGTACTTGTGTTTTCCAGGACTGAAAACAGGGAGGGTGGAGTCCCTCTGTTCAGATTCACAGAGCTTGCTTCTGTATATCTCTCCAGGAACCCAGGGAGGGAACACCTGGAGGGGAGGAGGGGGAAGGGAAATGGTTTATTCCCCTTTGTTGTGAGACTCAAGGAATCTGAGTCTTGGGGTCCCCCAGGGAAGATTTTGGGGAGACCACAGTGAGCTAGGCATTGTATAAATCCCTGGCTGGTGGCAGCGTTATCAGGTCCAAGCTGGTAACTAAGCTTGGAGGTTTTCATGCTAACACCCATATTTTGGACGCTAAGGTCCAGATCTGGGAAAAATTTTATGACAAGGTACCAATGTGAGATTTCTAAGTATAGATACAGCACTTGACCCAAGATTTAAGAATCTGAAGTACCTTTCAAAATCTGAGAGGGATGAGGTGTGGAGTATGCTTTCAGATGTCTTAAAGGAGCAACACTCCGATGTGGAAACTACAGAACCCGAAAAATAAAATCAACCTTCTGCTGCTGGCATCTGACTCAGAGAATGAAAATGAACATGTGTCCATCTGCTCTGCTTTGGATTGTTATCAAGCAGAATCCGTCATCAGCATGGACGCATGTCTTCTGGAATGGTTGTTGAAGCATGAAGGGATATACGAATCTTTAGTGATGCAAGCTACAACAATGCCATGCGAACGCCTGTTCTCACTTTAGGTGACACTGTAAACAAGATGTGTGCAGCATTATCTCCTGCAAATTGTAACCAAACTTGTTTGTCTGAGCGACTGGCAGAAGTAGGACTGAGTGGACTTGTACATTCTAAAGTTTTACATTGCTTTATTTTTGAATACAATTATTTTTTGTACCTAATTCTACATTTGTAAGTTTAATTTGCATGATAAAGAGATTGCACTACAGTATTTGTATTAGGTGAATTGAAATATACACTTTCTTTTCTTTTTTACAGTGCAAATATTTGCAATAAAAATAAATATAAAGTGAGCAATGTACACTTTGTATTCTGTGCTGTAATTGAAATCAATATATTTAAAAATGTAGAAAACATCAAAAATATTTAAATAAATGGTATCTTATTATTGTTTAACTGTGCGATTAATCACGACTAATTTTTAATCGCTTTACAGCCCTATATTTAAGACAAATACTCTTAACTGACCAGAGTACAAATCAACATATAATGAGGCATATTTAGTTGACTAGTGAATGTAAGAGACAGGAGCGCTTTCATCATCATGTAAAAGAAGATCTTAACTTCTGTAATAATAATATAATTTAGGAACAGTTGATCTATTGCACAGCATGGTAGAAGCTTTTTGTGATGTATGACAATACTTTAAAAGCATAACAAGCAACATTAGAAGTATCTTTTAAAAAAGTTCTTCTATGGATTCTCACCAGGATCTTATATTTTCCAATTACTTATCTCTGCATTGCAAACCATACCACTTTTTTTTTTGCTGCATATAACGAATTCTCTTTATGAATCCTTACAAAGAGTCAGCGAATAGTATTTCATTTTGCTATCACCAGGTTTCATCAAATGAAAAAATGGCTATAATGGTACTCAGTTTTTAAATTTTCATGTATTTTCCAGTCAGTAAAAAGTGTTTTAATTAAAAATTACAACTGCTTTGAAAAATACCTCGCCATTTCACTTGCATGCATTAATATTGATATTCAATTGCTATACATAGACCTACACCTACATTTACTCTATGTAATTCAATCACTAAAACATTCTGCAACTGAAATCGTTTTTGTAGCCTACACTTTTAAAACAACATTAATTCCACCCTCTTGCCTAATCGTTTAAATATCTTCCTTCATCTTTAATTATTTTGATCTTAAAAATATAATTCATATAGTCAGCCTGACCCACACAAAACAGAGAGACTACTAAAAGGAAAGTGTAATACATTCTTGATGACACTAATGAAATTACAACACACATCACTCATCTTAATGGGTCTGTTTCAATGATACATCACAGTGACCTGAAAAGTACAGCTCCAACTAGGACACCTAATTAATAACTCCAGACAGTACTACTGAAAGAGATAAAGCATCTTCATATAACTGACAAATCAGTCTTCATAAACTAAGGCAAAGGGGCATATAAAATGAATTTTTTAAAAAAGGAATCTATAGTCCGTACAATGAGTCATTTCCATGTCTGCAAGCATGCCTGTCGCTGATGGAAGTAATGACTTTGTATTCTAATGCTGATTTTCATTATCATAACTGGGCATGGAATGCCACTCCTTACACAACTGAAATTAACAGGCATTATACCTCATGCCAGGAAGCTTCTCAGCGATAAATCACACTTGATAATAAGTCATGTCTTTCAAAACAGACTAAGCTGTGTATAAAGCATCAAAGAGTCCTGTGGCACCTTACAGACCAGTGGTCAGCAACCTATGGCACGTGTGCCAAAGGCGGCACGTGAGCTGATTTGCAGTGGCACTCACACTGCCCCAGTCCTGGCCACCGGCCTGGGGGCTCTGCATTTTAATTGAATTTTAAATGAAGCTTCTTAAACATTTAAAAACCCTTATTTTCTTTACATACAACAATAGTTTAGTTATATATTATAGACTTATAGAAAGAGATCTTCTAAAAGCATTAAAATGTATTACTGGCACGCGAAACCTTAAATTAGAGTGAATAAATGAAGAGTCAGCGCACCACTTCTGAAAGGTTGCTGACCCCTGTTATAGACTAACAGATGTATTGAAGCATAAACTTTTGTGGGTGAATATCCACTTCGTCAGAGGCATGACGAAGTGGGTATTCACCCATGAAAGTTTATGCTCCAATATATCTGTTAGTCCATAAGGTGCCACAGGACTTTTTGTTGCTTTTTACAGATCCAGACGAACACGGCTGCCTCTCTGATACTTAAGCTGTGTATACAATACTGTGTATAATATAGGGACCAATATATACCCCCAAATTATTTTAGAAGTTATATTGAAGCAATGGGATTATTAAAAGTAGATTACTGTATTTACCTTGCCACTGAAAGAGATTATTTTATTTGGGAGACAAGCATGTACAAACATATGAGGTGAATTATTGTGCCATTCAGATATATCTTCTATCCAAAGGGTTCAGGTTTGGATTTTGCAGACCAAAAGTAATTACTAAATCATTAGAATGTGACAGCAAGCAAAAGGTCCCAGATGAGTTGAGTTCACATTGTCTCAATGGGATCACACTAAAATCACTTATGGGAAAGTGCAATGAGTATCTCTGTCTGTTCTACTTATAATCAAATGTGCTGTGACTAGAGCTGTTTCAATACTCTTACAAATTCATTTTATGTATCTCTGAATGATTTGTAATTATGGTTTAGGGAAAAAAAAGTGATTTCTGACATCCTTTTTTATTTCCCCTCTCATCGTCATGAAAATTTTCAGTTCTGAATACACCTTTCTTAAAGGCAGGGAGCTTGTCCACTTTCATTTTTGTACAACACCTAATGCATTGCTGTGTTATGTAAACAAATAAATTATTGTAATAAATATTCCCATGCTGAGATTTTTAGATTCACAGGGTCTGGATTTATTACAGGATCTAGAGCACTATATATTCACTATCACTAGATTTGCATGAGATTTAAAAAAACGTGGTATACTAGTTTGTACCTATGAAAACTTTTTAAGGTTGGTGGAGACGAAGATTCCCCCTCTTCCTTTTCTGCTACTTATGTTTCCTACCTCAATCCTTTTCCTCTTCTTTCCTTCCTTTCGCCTTAAAATAGTTTATTCTGAAGTGGTATGACTATGGTATTGTCAAATGGTATGATGATGACAAAAGAGCAACATATTGCAAAATTCTGTCCATGGTGTATAATTTTTGTTGATCAGTAAAAATATCATTAGCTTTCTCATCATCATCGTCAAGATGGATGAGTAAGATTTTGTTCCTGGGCTGGTAAACTGTCATGAAATATTTGCAAGTCTGATTAAAGGTAAGAGGTCCTTCCCCACTTTCTTACTTCATCCTGTCTCCTCTTGTCCTGTTCTCCAATTCATTTGCATACTGCATTCTTAGTGGATGAAATGTTTCCACTGACAAACTAATCACATACTCTGTACTCTATACTCTCTGGAAAGCCACACTGTATTCAAGTATAACTAATGAGCACTTCTATGCATAAATAATAATACCTCTCTCTTACATAGTGCTTTCCATGAACAGATTTCAACATGCTTTACAAAGGAGGTAAGTATCATTATCCCCATTATAAAAAGTTGTAGGGTCAGATTTCACTCACAAACTTCTACTAAGTGGATTGCAAGAATGTAAATGAGGGCAGAATATGACTTGCAAGGCCAAATTCTCCATTTATGTACAACAGCGTAATCAGGCCAAACTACACTGATGTCAGCGGTGTTTCACTAGCGTAAAGAGAGAGCAGGATAAGATCCAATGTGGTTAGCTCAGGATAAAAAGTCAAATCTTGACTGCTCGGCAGAGTTGAGGATTTGGACCTTCAGACTAGAACTGAGCAACTAACTGATTTTTTCAATTTGGTGGCCAAACCAGAATATCCAGAAAAAAATCATTCATTTTGAACAGAAACTGAATATTTCTGGTTATTCTTACTGAAACTAACACTCCGCCAACCAATTTTGTTCAGGTCAATTTGAACTGACATTTCATTGAAAAAACCTTTTGAAATGAGAATGTCAAAATGATTCATTTAGGCAATGTCAAAAAGAACCAGTTCAGCATCTTTGAAGAAAAAAAAATCTGTTTCCTTTTTTTTCTTGGATGACTTATTTGCCTAATTCAATTCAATTTGTGAATAGTTTCAGTCATTCTAAAACTTCATTTTTGGGTGAATTTTATTATTTGACAAAAAAGTTTGGCCAGCTTTACTTACATTTATGAAAGAAAAGGAAGCTGGACATGAGATTCTTTCTTTAATTGCTCATGACAAAATACCAGCATTCACATGTTTTAAAGTATATAACAAATCATTCTAGCCTTGTGCATAGACAAAGCTAGCACAATTACCATCATAAAACTAACAGAATGTAAATCTTGATTTTCTGTTAATAAGACACTGATCTGTAAGTCCTTAGAAAAGATTTCAGACAGAAGACTGTATCCATAACAACATGCAGCCACATAGTTTAACTTTCAGCACATAAAATAGTAATTGCTTTTTTCTTTGACATTTTTATATTTTTATGGTTTACAACAGCAAAAATGGCCTCCAGTATTTCCTGACAGTTAATCACTGACTCAGTTATGGGCCCAGTAAGATGTACCTCTTCAAGTCAGCCTGGCATCAGCTGGCAGGAAATGTTCTCCCTGATGGACATTCAATGAATTGTATTAGCACCTGTATTCCAAATTCTGCACCTTGTACTGCACAGAAGGACTTCACTGGAGTTCTGTGCAGGGATAGGGGTCCACCGACATGGAACAAAATGCTGTATTGGGATCTACGAATGTACTATTTTTCCATAAATATAGAAATGCCAACAACCTTTCTGAGAGCTGCAGCATTTTTAAGCTGTCATAAAGAGAGTAACATTAAATTCCAATTTTTAAAATTTAATTACAGATAACTAATCCTCACAGCAAGCCCTGAATATCAGGTGAGACACAGATTGGTGTGCACAACTGGTATAGAAAAAAACACCTACATTTTTATAGAATACTTCAATTTGCTCTTTAAAATTCAGTTCTGCTCTTATCAAAGTAACTTCTGTAGCACCAGATTTTGATCTCACTCCCATGCTTTTTCCATTGAACTCAGTGGGGTTGTTCCTGATTCACTGTGAGGTAAAAGAAATCAGAATGAGGCCCACTGACTTCAGGAGAGCAGATTCAGGTCCAGGTCCAGTACAGCAGAATCAGAGCGTAAAGGGAAGTATCAGGAAGGCAGATGGTCTTCAGGAGCCACAAATGGATGTCTTCACTGTTAAAAAACAGTCCTGTGTAATGTATAAGGCATGATTCCCTGAAAGGTTTTATAGAAATTAATTAAATAGATTTCCCTAGAAATCAGTGTAAAAACCCACACAAAGTATCAGATCTTTTCAAAAGAATTTTAAAACCATCTTCTAGAACTGAATAGAAAGTGATACATCTCTTACAGAAATGTATAGGTTGCTTTAAAAATTCTATAGGATTTTTCTGTAGGCTCTTGGACAGTGGATTTGTACCTCTGAAAGTGATTAAGGCATATTGTTTAAAAATTAAAACAACTGTATCTTAAAATATGCTATTTGCTGTGAACATGTGGGTCAATGGTGTCAAATATGCTTTCTGTTATTTGTTGACTGATATTTAAAATATAACTCTAATTACCTCCACCAGTAGCAATAAATCTGAGTACGTTCCTCATTGGTAGATTTATGTTATGCTATTACATTGCACAGGAGAGCAGCATATGTTCACGTTGAACAATATAAAGCCTTTTTTTTGTTACAAGGATATCTCAGCCTGGGATATTGATTCAAATAATTGTTGTGCTACCATTTGAAGAAACTGAGTGTGGGTGAGCTCTGAATGTTTTCCGAATGGTGCTCACCTTATGTTCAGCAGCTACTGCAGGAATTTAGAACACAGGTCAGACAAATGGTGATTCCCAGTGCGGAAAAAATTCTAATTCAAAAAGTAGGAGGCAGCATCCAGTAGTTAAGAGTAGTACACCCTGGGAGTCAGGTGTCCTGGGTTCTATTTCCAGCTCTTCCATTGAACGCTTCTACCTTTTCTGGATTAGTAGTGATAATTCTAGTAATGGACCAATACTATTAAGATTATTTTTGTTTCCAATATACTTATTTCTTATTGTCCTTAACTTTGCTGGCCATAGATTTATCCTTGTGTCCCTTTGCTTCCCTTATCAATCTTCTAAAATTTCTAGCTTCTGATTTATATTCATGACTATCAACTTCCCCTTTCTTCCATTTGTTTTACACTATTTTTTATTGCTGCCTTCATCTCCCCTTTAAACCAGGTCAGTTGTTATCCAATGTGAGCTTCTTCCTCAACTGTGGGATTATGTCTTTTTGGACATCCAGTAAAGTTTTCCTAAATAACTCCCAATTATCATTCACGTGTTTTTAATGAAATTCTTCCTCCCAGCAAATCTGGCTCATAATTGTTTTTAGTTTTGTGCAACTGGCTCTATTAAAGCAGCAATTATATATATCACTGGTCTAGACTTTAATCTGTTTTCACATTTAAATGTGATCAAGTCTTGAGCATGGTTACCTAAGTTACCATTAATTTTTAGTTCTATAATCAGTTCCTCATTGCTCTTTATCTGTCAAGACATAGTCTAATACAGAATCCCCCATGTTGTGATGCAACACTTTTTGAGTTAGGACATTGTCATCTATAATGCTTAGTATTTCCAAGCATGTTTTAGTATTGGCAGCATCAGAACTCAAGCATTTGTCACTTAGATTGAATTTTCCCATGATCACACAGCTGTTTTCCTTCACATTATAGATAGGTGCATAAAGAACTGGTCATCTTGTTCCCCAGTGCGATTTGGTGGTCTGTAGCAGACAGCAACTAATAGCCCATCTTGTGCATTATCTGTTAGGACATTGAACCATAAGCATTCACAGTCAGTTTCTTATGAGATATCCGTGACTCAGAAACAGGTAATGCCATTTTTAGTATAGAGTGCTAATCCTCTTCCCATTTTGCCCACTTGATCCTTCTTAAATAGGTTATAACCATTGGTTTTAACTTTCCAATAATGAGAAACACCCCACCAGGTTTAAGTAATGCCAACTAGATGAAATTTATGCTCATAAATGAGCAATTCCAATTTCTTGTTTGTTACCCAGGCTCCTAGCATTGGTGTATAGGCAATTAAAGAATTTCTTCTCTTTGTGTCCTTTGGTTCCTTGATTAATTGTATTCTCCACAGCTCAATTTTATGCTAATAATGTACTCATATCTTCCCTCTTTTTACCTCCCCTTTTGTTATTAGTGTACCACCCTCCTGCCTACTCTAGCCAGCCTGCCCCCAAGACAATTAGTCCCCTTTCTATGAAGATGGAAGCCATCCAACCTACACAGCCCTTTATCCCCAGAGAAGGTGGACCAGTGTTTCACAAAACCAAAACCTTCCACCCTACGTTAGTCATTAGTGCAGATATGAATCCTCACCAACGGAGCCTTTCCTGTTGATTTCAAAAGCCTATTCAGTCAGAGTGACGTCTCATGTCTTGGCTCCAGGAAGGCAGCACATTGCCCTGTTGTCCATCTATCCCTTGCAGAATGTTGCTTTGATTCTACTGAGTACTGAATCCTCAAAAGGATCATTTGTCTTCCCTGGAGATTTGGAGAATCGTTTGTGGAGAAGCGTGATTTTCTTACAGGTCAGGCTGAGCTGCCATTCACAGATGTGTCCCCTACATATCTCCATTCCTTTGGACCAGCTGAAACTTGGTAGGTATCTTCCACAGTTTACACATAGAGGACCTGGTATTGACTGGAAACTTCTAGCTGTGTGGAATTCCCCCTGGTCCTCTTCTCTCTGGTGGCCAAAGCCTGCCCCTCCTCATCTATCTCCATCCAGGCAGAATGCCACTATAACCTCTTGCCTTCAGTGGTCTCCTCTCTGAATTCCTCTTTCTCGAGCTCCTTTCTTCTTTGAACCAGAGATACTGGTAATTTCTCAGCCTGGATGCCCATGAATTCCTCAGCTTCTCTGCTCCTCACGAGTGTCTCTACTTTTTCTTCCAATCCAAAAACCTCCTCCTCCAGCACTGCCACCAAACTTGCATTTAAAGCACAGGAAGTCCCTTCTAGCTTCAGATGGAAAGAAAACATGGCAGATCCGCTGCAGTTCACCCCCACTGTTCGACTCAAATTTAAAAGCTACTTATAAAAGTTAGCTACTTCCCATTTTTCTTCCAATATCCAGCTGTGTACTAATGATAATCTACATTAATACATTGCAAATTACAATGAGATCCCATTGTCAACCACTTGACATTGAAATCTGAATCTGTCAAAGGGAGATACAATAATAGTATGCACTCTGCTGTTACCATAATTGTAGCTATATTTGTCTAAAGATCAAACATGTTCTTACAGCTAAATTAATTCTCTATTTAGCTTGCCATACTTAATAAAACAAATCAAAACCAGAAGTGCAGAGCAGATAAAAATATACAAGCAAACCTTTGCTGAATATGCTAGAATAACACAACAGACAAGGTGGGTGAGGTAATATCTTTTATTGGACCAACTTCTGTTTGTGGAAGAGAAGCTTTCAGGTATCACAGAGCTCTTCTTCAGTTCTGGAAAAGGTAACCAGAATGTCACAACTAAATATAAGGTCAGACAGACTATAAAGCCTAAGGGGTTAACACGTTGCAAGAATCCACGTAAAATGAAATGGGAAATTGCGGAAGATGACCTTCACTGGCAATGCCACCTAGTGGTCAGGCAGGGCTGTGGTTGGTGGTCCTCCTTTCTTCTACAATACCATCCTGTGGGTTCAATCACTTCTTTCGGGCTCAGCTGTTCGTCCGGGTCACACATTCTAGTCCACCCCTTTCAGGGTAAACATAAAGGAAAGTCCAATAATGAAGACATCTTTTGGTGCCCAGGAGGGCTTCAGGACGTTCTCCCTATCTCTGGGACTTCCATCTGGACCATTGTGTATTCAGGGTTTTCCCCAGCTGAATTCTCTGCCAAGGGGACTCCTATTATTGTCTCACCTTTAGGTGCTGGTAGGGGAGCCTGGGCCCATCCACTCCACCGGGTTTCGATCCAGGGCCCAATGGTGGGCAGCTATATTCTGTACCTTGGGGCGCTAAACAACTGCCTCCCTGAAACACTTCCTACACCCGAGTGCCGCCTCTTTCCCCCCTGCAGGGTAAATTAAAGAACTGAACTGAAAATGAGGTTTCTGACCTTCCCAAACAATCATCAGATTCTCCAGGCTTGGTCAAGTAGGTGTGATTAGGCCTCAGGCAACAAGGGCTCCTCAGCTGTTGTTTCCCCAGTGTTCAGGCTTGTTCCCTTCCACTGCTTTTCCCCTTTTGAGCCTCTCTGCTTCACCGTTTAAGCTACACCTCTAGGACGTGCAGGCTTTGCGGTGCGGTGGCCTGGGCCCAGAGCTGCTCATTATCACTGTTCTCCAGTGTGGGGTTTCAACATCCCATCACAAGCAATTGACACCTCTGCAGTCATAGGACAAAGGAGGGTTAGTATGTTACAATTTGTTGGCATGAGCCATAAACCAGTTTCTCTTTTGAGACCATGATTTTCAGTATCTAGCAGTTATTAATTTAAGTTCCTGTGCTTGTCTTTTGAAGCTGTTGTGCAGGTTTCCTTTGAGGATAGGGACAGAGGTCAGATATGAATGGATCACTTGTGAAAAGGATTTGCCCCAGGTAATATGATGTTTTCGTCTTCTTTCATTTTTCTGTGCGAGTTCATTCAAGAGTGCAGTGATTTTCTGGTTTCACCCACATAGCTGTTGTTGGAGCATTTGAGGTGAACCTCATCCAGTGCACAAAGCGATCCTAGAAATTACAAGATATTACCTCCCTACTTTGTGTGTCTCATGTTCTGGTGCCAGCCCAGCTACAATATCACTGTGCCGTGAGGTGGCCAGAGGGGACACGAGCTAGGTTGTAGCATGCACGAATGCATGCAGTCACCCAGGAGGAGATCCTCTGAGAGGAGATTGGTTGACCCCTCATCCGTTCTGCGACCGCCACAAACAGCTGAGGGGACTTCCGGAATGGCTTTGTTTGCTCAATGTAGAAGGCGAGCGCTCTGCGTACATCTAAGGAGTGTAGCTGCTGGTCCCTCCGAGAAGAGTGGGGCTTCGGGAAGAAGACCGGGAGGAAGATGTCCTGGTTGGTATGGAAGGCAGACACAACCTTAGGGAGGAACGCCGGGTGGGGTCGCAGGTGTACTTTGTCCTTATGGAAGACGGTGTAGGGTGGGTCCACTGTGAGGGCTCTCAGCTCGGAGACCCTTCTGGCCGATGTAATGGCCACCAAGAAGGCCGTCTTCCAAGACAGGTACGTGAGCGAGCAAGTCACTAGTGGTTCAAATGGCAGGAGCGTGAGCCTGTTTAGGACCAAGTTAAGGTCCCAGGTAGGAGTGGGGCGGCGTGCGGGGGGGTAGAGACGCTCCAGGCCTTTAACAAATCTGGCGACTAGGGGGTGGGAGAATACGGAGCGGCCACCCTCCCCTGGTCGAAAGGCGGATATGGCCACTAAGTGCACCTTTAAGGAGGATGACGCCAGGCCCTGCTGCTTAAGGTGCCAGAGGTAGTTTAGGACCGTGGGAATCGGGGTCTGCATAGGGTTCACCCCCTGAGTAGCACACCAGCAGGAGAAGCGCTTCCACTTGGCCCTGTACGTTGAGCGAGTGGAGGGCTTCCTACTGTTAAGGAGGATATGCTGGACCGGTGCGGAGCAGCTGAGCTCCGCCGCGTTCAGCCATGCAGGAGCCACGCCGTGAGGTGCAGGGCTCATAGGTCCGGGTGACAGAGCCTGCCGTGATCCTGCGTGATCAGGTCTGGGTGGAGAGGAAGGGGAATTGGAGGGTCCACAGACAGGTTCAGCAAGGCGGTGAACCAGTGCTGTCTGGGCCACGCGGGTGCGATCAGGATTAGATGCTCCTTGTCCCTGCGTAGTTTCAACAGGACTTTGTGCACCAGAGGAAACGGAGGGAAGGCATACAGTAGGTTGTGGGACCATGGTAGGAGGAATGCGTCCATGATCGACCCGGGAGAGAGGCCCTGAAAGGAGCAAAACTCCTGGCACTTCCTGTTGGATTTGGTCGCAAAGAGGTCTATGCGGGGAAATCCCCACCTCTGGAAGATGGAATGAATGACATCCAGTCTGATCGACCATTCGTGGCATAGGAAGGATCGGCTGAGTCTGTCCGCCAGTGTGTTTTTGACCCCTGGGAGGAAGGATGCCACCAGATCTATCGACTGGGCTATGCAGAAGTCCCAGAGTCGAATGGCTTCCTGACATAGGGGAGACGAACGGGTTCCCCCCTGTTTGTTGATATAGTACGTGGCCGTTGTGTTGTCCGTGAGTACGGAAACACAACGGCCGTGCAGACGTCGTTGAAACGCCTGGCAGGCGAGGCGGACTGCCCTCAACTCCCGGACATTTATGTGGAGTGACAGCTCTTGGGACGACCAGAGGCCCTGGGTATGCAGGTGCCCTAGGTGGGCCCCCACCCCAGGGATGATGCATCGGTTGTTAGAGTCATCGACGGTGGCTGCGGTTGGAACGGCATCCCCGCGCATACTAGGGATGGGGTCAGCCACCAGTCGAGGGAGCGGAGAGGGTCGGGGGGGACCGTCACCAATACATCTAGGTGGTCCCTGCCCGGGCGGAATACGGAATGAAGCCACGTTTGGAAGGGCCTCATTCGGAGCCTGGCATACTTCGTCACGTAAGTGCATGCGGCCATATGCCCTAGTAGTGCGAGGAAGGTGCGAGCCGAGGTGATTGGGGAGACCTGCAAGCTCTGTATGATCAAGACGATAGTCTGGAAGCGGGGCTGAGGTAAGTACGCCCTGGCCTGAGTAGAGTCCAGGGACGCGCCTATGAAGTCCAACCTCTGTGTGGGGACCAGGCTGGATTTCTTGGCATTGAGAAACAGGCCTAGCTGGGAAAAGAGGTCTGTAACCACCTCGACATGTCACTGCACCTGTGACTGGGAGGACCCCTTTAGGAGCCAGTCGTCGAGGTACAGGAACACGTGGATTTCCCGCCGACGGAGGTGGGCGGCCACAACGGCCATGCACTTGGTGAACACCCTCAGGGCTGTGGAGAGGCCGAAGGGTAGGACTGCAAACTGGAAGTGCTGATGTCTGACCGTGAATCGAAGGTACTTCCTGTGCAGTGGAAAGATGGCGATATGGAAGTACGCGTCCTTCGTGTCGAGGGTGGCATACCAGTCTCCAGGATCCAGGGATGGGATAATGGTTCCCAGGGAGATCATGCGGAACTTCAACTTGAGCATCCATTTGTTGAGGCCCCGCAGGTCTAGAATGGGTCTGAGACCTCCCTTGGACTTGGGGATCAGAAAATATCGGGAGTAGAACCCCTTGCCTCTCTCGCCTAGAGGTACCTCCTCTATAGCTCCTGTTGTGAGGAGAGAATGAACCTCCTGCAGAAGGGTTTGCTCGTGAGAGGGGTCCCTGAAGAGGGACCGGGAAGGGGGGCAGGAAGGGGGTGAGGAAGCAAATTGCAGGTGGTATCCTTGCTTCACTGTGCGCAGCACCCAACGGTCTGAAGTTAACCGGGACCACGCCAGGCGGTTGAAGAAGGTAGGGGAAGGATCCTGTCTTGCGTCTGGTACGCCGTCCCCGGGCGCACCTTCAAAAGCCGGACTTGGAGCCCGGTGGTGCCTTGGAGGGCCCTTGGTTTTGGCCTCCCTGGGAGCCGGACTGGCGTCTGCGGCCCCCCCGACCACGCCGTCTACTGAGGTCCTGCCTCTGGTGGGGTGGGAAGTATGTGCGTTGTGCTTGGGGCCTGAAGGGTCTACGCTGGGTGGAAGGTGTATGCATCCCCAGCGAGCGTATGATGACTCGATTGTCCTTCAGGTTTTGCAATTTGGAGTCCGTCTTGTCCGAGAATAACCCTTTCCCATCAAAGGGTAAGTCCTGGACGGTATATTGGAGTTCCGGAGGTAGGGTGGAGGCCTGGAGCCAGGAAATGTGCCTCATGGTTATTCCCGAGGCCAAGGTTCTGGCTGCTGAGTCAGCCGCGTCGAGGGAGGCCTGGAGAGAGGTCCTGGCCACCTTCTTACCCTCCTCCAGGAACGCATTAAACTCCGGGCGGGAGTCCTGGGGTAGAAGCTCGGAGAACTTACCCACTTCCGCCCAGATATTATAGTTATAACGGCCCAGTAGGGCCTGTTGGTTGGCCACACGGAGTTGCAAGGCTCCAGCTGAATACACCTTGCGCCTCATGAGGTCCATTCGTCTAGCTTCCTTGGCCTTGGGGGCGGGAGCCTGTTGGCCGTGCCGTTCCCTGTCGTTGACCGACTGGACAACTAGGGAGGAAGGAGGAGGGTGAACATATAGGTACTCCTACCCCCGAGAGGGTACCATGTACTTCCTCTCCACTCCCTTAGCTGTCGGCGGGATGGAGGCTGGTGACTGCCACAGGTTATCGGCGGTAGACTGGATAGTCTTTATGAATGGGAGGGCTACCCGGGTAGGTGCATCGGCAGAGAGGATGCTCACTACCGGGTCCTCAACCTCTGGGACCTCCTCTACAGGTAGGTTGACATTAAGGGCCACTCTATGGAGGAGGTCCTGGTGGGCCCTGAGATCTATCGGTGGGGGTCCTGACGCTGAAGACCCAGCCACAGCCTCATCTGGCGAGGAGAAGGAGGAGGATACTCCGGGGATGAGGGCATCCTGTGCGGTCTCCTGCTCCTGGACTAGTTCCTGCTCGAGTTGACCCGGGGAGTCTGGTGGCGGCTGTTTATCCGACTCAACCACGGGGGGGCGGGAAACAGTGGCCTCTGGCACCCGATGTTCTGAGGCGGTAGAATGTGTCCGGGGCACGGGGCCACCCTGGGTCTGATGATATGCCCAGGGTGTCCAAAAACCCCACTGTTGGGCACCCGCGTCCTGCGGGCAGGGGTCCTGGAACTCTCCCAGCGGTACTTCGGGATCCTGGTCCCGTTCGTAATACCTACCCGCCTGGGAGGATGCCGACGTGCCTCTAGACGGCCAAGGTGGAGCGGCGAAAGTTGGCGCCGAGGTACCGACAGACCTTACACCTCTGGGTTGTGGTGAGCGGTGTCTGTATTGGTGATGGTGTTGAGAGCAAGACCGGGACCTGTAACCGGCTCGGTGCCGGGAGGTCGACTGAGATCTCGAGTCCCTCTGTCTCGATCTGCTCCTGGAGGCGTGGCGCCCACCGCGGTGCCGTGAGCTGGAGCGGTACGGCGAGTACCGGGTTGACGCCCGGGACGTCGACCGGTTAGCCGGGAGCCTGACTGGTGCCGGAAGCGTGAGCGGTACCGAGGTGATCGGTGCTGGGAGCCTGACCGGTGCCGAGGTGATCGGTGCCGGGAAGGTGATCGGTGCCGGGAGTCTGTCCAGTGCCGAGACCGAGATCGACGTCGAGAGCATGAGCGACGCCTCGATGCAGAACGTCCGCGGGACCGCGATCTGGAGCGGTGCCGGTCTGCTACACTGACCGAAGCTGGTCTGGTCAGGGTCGGTTTGCCCATGGAGTGCAGTACCCGCACCGGCGGTGCCGGGGGTAAGGGCAGCGGTGCCTCTGTGATCGCGATCAGATCCCTCGCTGCGGCAAACATCTCCGGGGTAGAAGGCGAAGCAGGCTCTACCACGGTGTGCACCGGGGAGCTGCCAGGTGCCGGACTCAACGGCCCTCATGGGGTTGGAGTCAACGGTACCGGCTTAGGCGGTGCCATGGCAGGTATCGGTGCCGGGCTGTCCGTCTTTGGCGCAGGCTCTAACTGCGAAGCAGTTGATGTCGGGATGATCTGCACCTTCGCCGCCTTCGGCCTCGGGGAGAGGGAGCGGCTCGGAGTCGGTTTCGGTGCCGGCGGAGGCCGGTGCCGTGAGTCCTTGGTGGCAGCGCTCGGCTTGCTTACCGGCTGACTTGTGCTCGGTGCCGAGGGCGGAGGTGTCAGGGCCGCTTCCATAAGGAGCTGTCTTAATCTAATGTCCCGCTCCTTCTTGGTTCTCGGCTTGAAAGACTTGCAGATCGAGCACTTAGCCGATAAGTGCGACTCCCCGAGGCACTTCAAGCAGGAGTCATGCGGGTCTCCAACTGGCATGGGCTTGTGACAAGCTGAGCACTGCTTGAAACCCGATGAGCCGGGCATGAGCTCCGGCTCCCGGTGCGGGGAAGGGGGGGGCCCCGATCCCCTCAAACTACAACTAATAACTACACTAATAACACTAGTTAACTTACTGACTAATAATTATATATATATTTGTACAACAATAAACTATAACTACTATATACAACGATAGCTAAATGAGCTGCTAGGGAGTGTGGAGGTCAGCGAAGCCGCGCTCCACAGTTCCAACGACCGACACGGGCGGTAAGAAGGAACTGAAGGGTGGCCGGGTCGGCTGGGATATATATTGGGAGCCATAGCGGCGCCACTCCAGAGGGCGCCCAGCCGACCCGCCTGGGTTGCTAGGGTAAAAGTTTCTCTGACGAACATGCACGCGGCACGCGCACACCTAACTGGAATGGATATGAGCAATCATTCGAAGAAGAACAAGTTTTATGGAGTATTTTTTTCCTTTAAAAATTCTTCTTCCACTGAGCTATACTTTATCTGTGGACACATTCTCAAGCACAACGTTTTCAATCTACAGGCCTATGCTGCTTTCCTGCCACCTCACTGAAGTCAACAGAGTTTCACTTTTGTAACAGAGAAAAAATGGGTCTGATAATTAAGATGTCTCTGTGACACTACCTCAAAGCAGCACCATGGAACTCCCATATTCACCATTGTCATATAATTGTGATATTTTTGTACAAAGTACGCCTTGTGAGGTATCATTTTGAAAGTCTTGATCCGTTGAACATTAATATCCTATTGGATTGTATGTGTTATCATTGGATGTGAAGTTTTCAAGTCTTGCTGTGTGTTACTGAAATGTGTTGTGAGTTCGGGAACACCCACAAAAAGCCTTTCTGGTACAACAATGGAATAGCCAGATAGCGATTAATGGCTCATCAACACCCATCAAGAACAGAATCCACTATCTTGGAGACTTCTCAGATGAGGTACGAATGGTATAGGGGCAGGCTAGCAGATGTCACAGCAAAGGTCTTTTCAGCAAGCGGGAAGAAAATATAGAAGAGGGGAAGTGACATCATCGCTAGGCCTCTCCCCTCCCTCATATTTTCCCCTTCATGAAAATATCTAACAGCATGGAAATTTCACCCATCTTTTCCTGCAAACACTTTCCAAAAGACTATACATTTCAGGATAAAATGAATAATTTGGGGAAACTCAACAGAAACTACTAGATAATCCAAAATTTCCACAGAGTATCTAATTCTTGCAGAAGTATTGAAAAGATTTTAATGTTCTCTGTTGAACTGATTTTTTAAAGTCAATCATAATTAAAATCACTGTTGATTTATCTAATATTCAGCATTGACTAAGTGGCAATTTCTCTTTAAAATGTGAAGAAAATTGCAAGACAAGCCAAAGTCATGGTTAGAGTAAGACATGAACATTCTACTTCACGCTGTGTTTAATCACATATTTGTGGTTTGCAGATAGAATCCATTTGTGTTGCCACAACAATATGGCACACTGTGAAGGATCATAGTGTTTATTACAGCATTTATCAAAAATTTATGCTCAGTACCTTGCTCTCTGAGAGGTGCAAAAAGATCAGACATTTAGAGCATGGGTTATGCTGAAAGTACTGCCTCCTAGAAGTATTAGAAAACAGCATGATAGGGCATGATTAGCAATAATGATAAAAGACTACAACCACAACAGGAGTTTGTAAGAGCATTATCATTATGATAAATCTACTTCTCCAAAAACAGCTGAATATTAGGCCCAGTCATGAGTAACGCATGGTACCGGTTTGCATCACCCCAAGGGGAGCTTGGGGGAAGACTGAAGCACAATACTCCCAATGCATGGGAGACATATGTGCACACACTCCACACTATGCTTTAGGATAGGGCAGACTGCTCCCATGATGCACCCTACCCATTCTGCAGTATGGTGTGGAGGGGACAAGGCCTTGCTTTGTCCAACCCCCTTTCCTCTCCTTCAGGGCAATTTTCACCTCCAAGGGCTCAGGAAGGAAGCGGTGCTTGTGCTTCCTCAAATGCATGGCTGTGACTATCCCAAGGGCTTGCATGGGCCACGCATGCAGTGTGTCTAGGAAAGCTTCTTGTGTCATTCAGGAATACAACTTATTCTTTGTGCTGCACTGGTCCTGCTCAGCAGGCTGGCCCAGAGGACGGCAGGGCTATGGTCTTATCTCCTCCCTGACCCTCCTAATCCCTTTTTGGGTATTTTGCACCACTCAGAAGAATAGGAAGTGACTATAATTATAGCTGTTTCTTTTTCTGGCCACTTAAGGGGGAGGAAGGCTCCTTTCTCCCTCTCCCCACCTGTGTAAGGGTTGGTACAATCTAGAAAGAAGAAGTTCTGAGAAAGCAACAAAGACATTTTCATTCCATGAGATTCCACTGGTGAAACCAACACATGAATCTGGCTCAAACTATGGAATTAACTAAAATGAATGTAGCAAACGTTATTTCAATTTTTTATAAGTTAGAATTAGTTATATAAGTGCTATTAGAATGTTCAGAATTTAATTGGAAATGATATCATTATTACTTTGTATGGTTTGCACAATATATATTTAGTGAGGTGTGGGTGTTCTCAGTATAATTCAGATCCCATGTCTCTCATGCATTAATTGCAATGGTATTGTCTCTTATTTCTTTAGGAGGTAAATTGGCAATTAAGAATTGCTATAATGCTTTTATCAATTATTTTTAAATAGAAAGAACTTGCACAAAAGATTTTCTGTATACTTAGTTCTACGGTCCAAACCACTTTTAACTATGTTGTGAAAGTGTTGAATATCTGACTTATAGTGTATTTATTGTCACTAGTCTTTACTATCCAAGCAATTTACAAGACATGAACTAAGACACATATTCTAACCTGAAGAGCTCACAAACCCAGGCTCTAATTCTTTTGTGGTATCTGATAGCACAGAGTTGGAGTAAATTGCCTGCCAAGAAAGTCCATATCCCGTTTATATCAAACAAACCTTAGTTTTATCAAATAAAGTATAATATCTTGTAAAAAAGCGATAAAGAGTCCTCTTTGTCGCTTTTTACAGATCCAGACTAACACGGCTACTCCTCTGATACTATATTATCTTGGATACTATACCGGTAGACGGTGATTAGTTTTCAAGTCTCTTGAAAATACTAGTTGTCTTCTCATATTTTCAGCACACTGAATATCTTTGCTTTATTTCCTGTGAATTATTTCTTCTTTAGTAGTTCAAGACCTGGAAATCTTAGGTTATGTCTACACTGGCAATTGAACAACAAACTTTTGTCTTTCAAAGCTGTTAAATCCCTCTCTCCCCCTGAAAGAAAAAAGTTTTGCTGTGACAAGTGTGAAAAGTGCACTGTCGGCAGGAGCACTCTCCTGCTGACAATGCAAACACTGCTCATTGCGGGTGGAAGGTTTTTGTCAGCAGGAGAGCCAACAAACAGCGGCTACACTGCACAACGTTCAGTGGCACGACTGTAACGACACAGCTCTGTCACTAAAAGCTGTGTAGTGTAGATATAGCCTTAGTGGCATTGCGTGTTGCTTTTTCAATTCCTAATATTTGATTGCATTATCTTTGATTTAAACCAACACAAACTACAGCTGAATTGCCTAGTAGCAGAAGAGATGTAAAGTAAACAAGATCGGGGAGAGGTTCTTGTTGAGAAAAGCAAGGTAGGAAAAGCATATCAAGAGGCAGGGAGGCTGAAGAGAAGATTATAGCGTACAGGGCAAGAAATGACTATGACGTAGAGAAGGATTTTAGCAGTGAGCATTGATTAGAAAGGACTTTTTGGTGGTACAAAAGACAACATAACAAGACTTTCAGTCAGAATATGTGGGTAACAGGACTCAAAGATGTCTCTGGAGTTGAAAGTCTGACAACATAATGGAGTTGTCAGCAGTGATAGAGAACTGCCATATAGGAGAAGGGTAAAGGAAGATAGATAAGTAGTCCTATTTTGGAAAAATGGAGTTTTGAAATGGCAGCCGAACACACAGCAAGAGCTATTGATGGGGAAAAAAAAAAGGAACTGAAAGTTTGGACAGACCTGAAGACACCAGAGATGGAAAAATCTGATTCACAAGTCATCAGCATGGACGGAGAAGAGGAGAGAATTTGCTTATCCTTACAGGATGGCAAGAAAATGATAAGAGACCTTCTTTAATTCTGAAAAACTTACAATTTCCTCCTCACTCTCCAGCATAACACACAGTGTTACATTTATAAATATCATAGCAGGTTTTATGATAAAGTGGATACTTATCATCTACCACAGTTAATTTAGCATGGTCTTTCTGGTATTCCCCATTTTAAAGACCAGAAAGACCATTGAACACATTTGGCTCAGGTCTCCAGTCAAAAATCTTCATAGATCCAAACTGACAGAATTATAATAAAGTTTGTTTAAACATTAAGTTACATGTTGCAAAACCACAAAATGAGCTCAAAGTGCAATACAAACTTGCAAAGTGTTTGTGACAAAAGAATTACTGTAATTCAACAGTTCTTTTTGCTGAAGTTTTTGTGTGTGTGTGTGTGTGTGTGTGTGTGTGTGTGTGTGTGTGTGAGAGAGAGATATTGCATTACATGAGTATCCATGTTACAATATAGGATTGGCAGGTCTTCTGGGAATATTTGTATCAGTAAAGCTTGTCCTCCATAAAAAACAATGAGAAGTTTGTTTGCACACAGAGATTTTAAAAGGGACTTCAATTTTCTTAATAAACATATCTTCTGAAGATGGAATCCTGGGGCATGTGAATTTTGTCACCTGAGAACCTACTGTAGCTTATCAGCTAAACAGAAATATATCAAGTAGACTTTGTACATATATCAGGAGTGAATAAATGCAACAGGGAAAGACAAAACTCAATCTGAAAGAAAAACATTTGCTCTAATGAACAACAAACACTTCAGTGGTATGAGATTAGCAGTAATGCAAAGCACATTATCATGTGGTGCTAAAAGTGTTTTTTCCCAGTGCCTCAATATCATTACGTTGAATTTAAATTTTAGACCAAAGTAGTCAATTATTTTTTGTCAAGGTACAAATTTCTTGGTTAAGGTTCAGACTCCAGAGAAACATTTTTCACACCGCAATAAAAATAATGGTAATAATAAATAAAAATATTTCACGGTCTGTTCAAGATCTCTCGTGGTCCAGATTTGGCCCACAGTCTGCCTATTGACTACAACTGTTCTAGATCCCTTTTTTCCCTATACTGTACTATTTCACATTCTAATGATGTTGTAGACTGCTGATCTGCCTCCTCAGCCCAGGATGTAACCAGTGCCATGTCTGAATCTGCTTCAAGCCTCTTGTCTCAGGGCTTCAGCTTTATTTCTTCCAAACAATTCAAATTCAGTACATCAATCATCCCTTCCCTAAGATTTCCTGCAGGAGCTGGCTAGTCTCCTGTAGCACTCCACTAGTCCTCCTGCAGGCCACCTGCCTGGGAGGCACCTCGCTCCAGGACCCACCATACTTCCTGTAGTTCTCCACATCCAACTGAGCCATTTGCTGGCTTTCATAATCACTTGATCATTAACTGATCAGTAATTGATTCATCACAGATGAGGCTGGGCACAACTCCTCTGTGACAGGAGTATTAGATAGATTACTTCAAGACATTAAAAAAATGCAGTCACTGAAAAATATTATTCAAAAAATGCATCATCCAGGGAATAAGAGTTTAGAAGCAGTCTTGTATTAGAAAAATGAATAACAACATACATTGCCGGAAGTCCTTCTTGAAAAAGGTAGCTGATGACAAGCTTACTTCTCCAGCACTCTATGTAATCATTTATGATCTCCACCAAAGTAGTCACAACAACTCAAGTATGATTTTATGCAAAAATTGTGACTGATAGATATAGCTTTAATGGACTGGGCAAAATTGGTAAGGTGCAGTAGGTGGACCTCAGCAATGGGTTTTATGCAAAGCTGAGTTTAGGGAAGGGCTTTTGTAGAGTCACGACAAACCTGTGTCAGTGCGGAGATACCTGTGCTTGAAGTGGCAGCATAATAGGAAGAATAAAAAATAGCTAACTGGAGCAGAAGTGACAGGCTAATCCCTTGCATGTAGTCTTCGCTCTCTGCCTTTTTAAGACTGAAGAGACTAGTAGTTTGCTTTTGATTCTGTTTTTTTTGTTTTTAGTGTCTCCTTCAGCTAAGAAAAGTATGGTGGGAACATCAAAGGAAATTTCAGAAACATCTGCAGTGAAAGAGAGTATCTCTAATGTAAATAACAAGTAATCTCAAGATGTGGTTGAGTTGTTAAAATGGACCACAAGGAATGAAACATACACCAAGCGAGGAAACCAATCCTGTTTGCATAGTATGTGTGTCATGAAAATACTGTTTGAAGTTCTCTCAGTTTCACTGTTGTGTTTGGAATATTATTGAATACTTCATAAGAACATAAAAATGGGTGTACTGGATCAGACCAAAGGTCCATCTAGCCCATTCTGTCTACCAACAGTGGCCAATGCCAAGTGCCCCAGAGGGAGTGAACTCAACAGGCAATGATCAAGTGATCTCTCTTCTGCCACCCATCTCCACGCTCTGACAAACAGAGGCTAGGGACCCCATTCCTTACCCCTCCTAGCTAATATCCATTAACAAACTTAACCTCCATGAATTTATCCAGTTCTCTTTTAAACGCTGCTATAGTCCTAGCCTTTACAACCTCCTCAGGCAAGGAGTTCCACAAGTTGACTGTGCACTGTATGAAGAAGAACTTCCTTTTATTGGTTTTAAACCTGCTACCCATTAATTTCATTTGGTGGCCCCTAGTTCTTGTATTATGGGAATAAGTAAATAACTTTTCCTTATTTACTGTCTCTACATTACTCATGATTTTATATACCTCTATCATATCCCCCCCTTAGTCTCCTCTTTTCCAAGCTGAAAAGTCTTAGTCTCTTTAATCTCTCCTCATATGGGACCCGTTCCAAATCCCTAATCATTTTAGTTGCCTTTCTCTGAACCTTTTCTAATGCCAGTCTCCTCTTTTCCAAGCTGAAAAGTCTTAGTCTCTTTAATCTCTCCTCATATGGGACCCGTTCCAAATCCCTAATCATTTTAGTTGCCTTTCTTTGAACCTTTTCTAATGCCAGTATATAATTTTTGAGATGAGAAGACCATATCTGTATGCAGTATTCAAGATGGGGGTGTACCACGGATTTATACAAGGGCAATAAGATACTCTCTGTCTTATTTTCTATCCCCTTTTTAATGATTCCTAACATCCTGTTTGCTTTTTCAATCGCCTATGCACACTGCGTGGATGTCTTCAGAGAACTATCCACAATGACTCCAAGATCTTTTTCCTGATTCGTCATAGCTAAATTAGTCCCCATCATATTGTATGTATAGTTGAGGTTATTTCTTCCGATGTGCATTACTTTACATTTTTCCACATTAAATTTCATTTGCCATTTTGTAGCCCAAACACTTAGTTTTGTGAGATCTTTTTGAAGTTCTTCACAGTCTGCTTTGGTCTTAACTATCTTGAGCAGTTTAGTATCATCTGCAAACTTTGCCACCTCACTTCTTACTCCTTTCTCCAGATTATTTATGAATAAGTTGAATAGGATTGGTCCTAGGACTGACCCTTGGGGGCCACTGCTTGTTATCCCTCTCCATTCTGAAAATTACCATTTATTCCTACCCTTTGTTTTCTGTCTTTTAACTAGTTCTCAATCCATGAAAAGATTTCCCACTTTTCCCATGACAACTTAATTTACGTACAAATCTTTGGTGAGGGACCTTGTCAAAGGCTTTCTGGAAATCTAATTACACTATGTCCACTGGATCCCCCTTGTCCACATGTTTGTTGACCCCTTCAAAGAACTCTAATAGATTAGTTAGACACAATTTCCCTTTACAGAAACCATATTGACTTTTGCCCTACAATTTATGTGCTTCTATGTGTCTGATAAATTTTATTCTTTACTATTGTTTCGACTAATTTGCCCAATACTGACATTAGACTTATTGGTTTGTAATTGCTGGGATCACCTCTAGAGCCCTTTTTAAATATTGGCGTTACATTAGCTATCTTCCAGTCACTGGGTACAGAAGCCGATTTTAAGGACAGGCTACAAACCATAGTTAATAGTTCCGATACTTCACATTTGAGTTCTTTCAGAACTCTTGGGTGAATGCCATTTGGTCCTGGTGACATGTTACTGTTATGTTTATCAGTTAATTCCAAAATATCCTCTAGTGACACCTCAATCTGTGACAAGTCCTCTAATTTGTCACCTGCAAAAGCCAGCTCAGGTTTGGGAATCCTCGGCAATGAAGACTGAAGCAAAGAGTCCATTTAGTTTCTCCGCAATGACTTTAGCATCTTTAAGCGCTCCTTTTGTATTTCAATCATCCAGGTGCCCCACTGGTTGCTTAGCAGGCTTCTTGCTTCTAATGTACTTACAAAACATTTTGTTATTACCTTTTGAGTTTTTGGCTAACCGTTCTGCAAACTCCACTTTGGCTTTTCTTATTACATTTTGACACTAAATTAGGCAGTGTTTATTGTTTTTACCTTTCTATTTACCTCACTAGGATTTGACTTCCACTTTTTAAAAGATGCCTTTTTATCTCTCACTGCTTCTTTTACATGCTTGTTAAGCCACGGAGTATCTTTTTCAGTTCTTTCACTGTGTTTTTTAATTTGGGGTATACATTGAAGTTGAGCCTTATTATAGTGTCTTTGAAAAGCATCCATGCAGCTTGCAGGGATTTCACTTTAGTCACTGTACCTTTTAATTTCTGTTTAACTAACCCCCTCATTTTTGCATAGTTCCCCTTTCTGAAATTAAATGCCACAGTGTTGGGCTGTTGAGGTGTTCTTCCCACCACAGGGATGTTAAATATTATATTATGGTCACTATTTCCAGGCAGTCCTGTTATAGTTACCTCTTGGACCAGCTCCTGCGCTCCACTCAGGACTAAATCGAGAGTTGCCTCTCCCCTTGTGGGTTCCCGTACCAGCTGCTCCAAGAAGCAATCATTTAAAATATCAAGAACTTTTGTCTCTGCATTTCATCCCGAGGTGACATGTTCCCAGTCAATATGGGGATAATTGAAATTGAAATCCCCCACTATTATTGAGTTCTTAATTTTGATAGCCTCTTCATCTAGTCATAGAAAATGTTGATAGTTCAACATTTTTTAAAGCATAAACACATTCAGTTAGGTGGTGGTGCAAAAATGGGCTTTCAGGTGAGATTTTCATGAAATGATGGCAGAAGGTTTTTTAAAGGAGTTTCAAGGATAAGAGACTGCAGCGCAGAAGCTGATGAAGAGGAGATACAGTACTCAGCATGGATGCATTGGTCTGATTGTCTAACAAATCAATGCTTATATATAGAAATTAATTTTGTCATCTTGTCACAATGAACCAATGGAGCTTTTATTCCCCCATGTGGAGAGTTGGTTAATTAGTATCACTGTAAGGTATCAGTTAACATTTCCATTGCCAGCAATTTCATCCAGGTTTCTGCATTTTTTGAGAAAGGGAAATATCTTCTCCTTTCCTTGGCATCCAGGTATACCTGTGTAGTGGGTGCAGATGGGATTAAGATGTTTTGACTTATCAGCATCTATAGAACTAGTTTTTATTACTGCTGATACTGACCACCAGACTGAGAGGATGAGATGGAAGAGAATTCTATTAGTGGTAGTGATAAACTCATGTTTACAAACATCACCTATTTGCCATCAATTTGATGATCTAGACCCTGTCCAAAGTTTCAGGGCCTCATCTTACTAAAGCAAGGAGAGGATCCTGCCCTGCTCTGAGGAAAGGCAAAGTAAGGGGACTCCTTTCTGTTCAAGCCAGCCAGTATTCACAACATTTGTCTCCAGATTCATCCCCAGCATACTGTCCACATTGGAAGGTGCCAGGGAGGGATCTGGGGGTTGAGATAAATTGTGTATATTGGAGGTTGGGGAATTTGTTGATGTGTTACTACTTATTAACCCTAAACCTTTCCTTCCCCAGATAATATATTCCTGTTCCCAATAAAGTTTCCATGTTATACTGTTATTTTGGGGGGTGTCCATTGTTTGCTGGGGTTTGTGTTGATGTACTTCATCGTTTCTTGTGTATTGAGTTCTATGCTCCTATCCAGCAGTGGTAGCATTATTCATTTTCCCAATGGACAGCACTCCTAATGTGTCAGGCCCAGTGAGGAGTCACCAGGCATCATGAAAAAGAAGTCAGCCCATTCAAGGAAAGGGGAGAAGCCACAGCAAGCACCTGGGAGAAGACTTGAGCTACATCTTGTGGAGGAGGAGGGGGACTATACTCCATCACTGTGGAAGTGGAAAGAACTGGGGGCATAAAAACTGTCCCTAAGAGGTTATATATTCACTGAAATATACATGTTTTGTAAAACTTCACAGAAACCTGAGTCATTTGATTGAGGACTTGTATTCAATTTGGAACACTATTTCTCCTCTGCTTTGTTTACAGACACACCAGGTGGTTAAGCACTGGAATAAATTGCCTAGGGAGGTTGTGGAACCTCCATCATTGGAGATTTTTAAGAGCAGGCTAGACAAACATCTGTCAGGAGTGGTCCATATAATTAGTCCTGCCATGAGTGCAGGGGACTGGACTAGATGACCTTTTGAGGTCCCTTCCAGTTCTAGGATTATATGATTTCTGGGGTTTTGTTTAAATGCACACACATTTTATTTTAACTTCAATGAAAGGTTTAGTTCAGGTTTGGACCAAGATTTGGGATGGTTTTTATTTTGTCTGATCCTCTTTTCCATAAATCCTTGCCACCTTTTCTCTGAGCTAAAAAAATAATCTTCCCACTATAGTGAGATGCTCTTTGTGCAATTAAATGAAATATTAGAGAATGTGGCCAAGAATTGTTGGAAGCTGTAGTCTTTAAAAGCAGCAAAGAATCCTGTGGCACCTTATAGACTAACAGACGTTTTGGAGCATGAGCTTTCGTGGGCGAATACCCACTTCCTCAGATGCATGTAATGGAAATATCCAGGGGCAGGTATATATATGTGTGCTAGCAAGCAAGCTAGAGATAACGAGGTCAGTTCAATCAGGGAGGATGAGGCCCTGTTCTAGCAGTTGAGGTGTGAAAACCAAGAGAGGAGAAACTGGTTCTGTAATTGGCAAGCCATTCACAGTCTTTGTTCAATCCTGAGCTGATGGTGTCAAATTTACAGATGAACTGAAGCTCAGCAGTTTCTCTTTGAAGTCTGGTCCTGAAGTTATTTTGCTGCAGGATGGCCACCTTAAGGTCTGCTATAGTGTGGCCAGGGAGGTTGAAGTGCTCTCCTACAGGTTTTTGTATATTGCCATTCCTAATGTCTGATTTGTGTCCATTTATCCTTTTCCGTAGAGACTGTCCAGTTTGGCCAATGTACATAGCAGAGGGGCATTGCTGGCATATGATGGCGTATATTACATTGGTGGACGTGCAGGTGAACGAACCAGTGATGATGTGGCTGATCTGGTTAGGTCCTGTGATGGTGTCGCTGGTGTAGATATGTGGGCAGAGTTGGCATCGAGGTTTGTTGCATGGATTGGTTCCTGAGCTAGAGTTATTATGGTGTGGTGTGCAGTTACTGGTGAGAATATGTTTCAGGTTGGCAGGTTGTCTGTGGGCAAGGATTGGCCTGCCACCCAAGGCCTGTGAAAGTGTGGGATCATTGTCCAGGATGGGTTGTAGATCCTTGATGATGCGTTGGAGGGGTTTAGCTGGGGGCTGTATGTGATGGCCAGTGGAGTCCTGTTGGTTTCTCTCTTGGGTTTGTCTTGCAGTAGGAGGCTTCTGGGTACACGTCTGGCTCTGTTGATCTGTTTCCTTATTTCCTCATGCGGGTATTGTAGTTTTGAGAATGCTTGGTGGAGATTTTGTAGGTGTTGGTCTCTGTCTGAGGGGTTAGAGCAGATGCGGTTGTACCTCAGTGCTTGGCTGTAGACAATGGATCGTGTGATGTGCCCGGGATGGAAGCTGGAGGCATGAAGGTAGGCATAGCGGTCGGTGGGTTTTCGATATAGGGTGGTGTTAATGTGACCATCACTTATTTGCACCGTGGTGTCAAGAAAGTGGACCTCCCGTGTAGATTGGTCCAGGCTGAGGTTGATGGTGGGGTGGAAGCTGTTGAAATCATGGTGGAATTTTTCCAGAGTCTCCTTCCCATGGGTCCAGATGATGAAGATGTCATCAATGTAGCGTAGATAGAGAAGGGGCGTGAGTGGACGAGAGCTGAGGAAGCGTTGTTCCAGGTCGGCCATGAAGATATTGGCATATTGTGGGGCCATGCGGGTGCCCATAGCAGTGCCACTGATCTGGAGATATATATTGTCATCAAATTTGAAATAGTTGTGTGTAAGTATAAAGGCACAGAGCTCAGCAGCCAGTTGTGCTGTGGCATCATCAGGGATAGTGTTCCTGACAGCTTGTATTCCATCTGTGTGTGGGATGTTTGTGTAGAGAGCCTCTACATCCATGGTGGCTAGGATGGTGTTTTCTGGGAGGTCACCAATGCATTGTAGTTTCCTCAGGAAATCAGTGGTGTCGCGGAGATAGCTGGGAGTGCTGGTGGCATAGGGTCTGAGTAGAGAGTCCATATATCCAGACAGTCCTTCAGTGAGAGTGCCAATGCCTGAGATGATGGGGCGTCCAGGATTTCCGGGTTTGTGGATCTTGGGTAGTAGATAGAATAACCCTGGTCGGGGCTCTAGGGGTATGTTGATTTCTTCTGGTGTTAGTGTAGGGAGTGTCCTGAGTAGATGCTGTAGTTTCTTAGTGTATTCCTCAGTGGGATCTGAGGGAAGTGGCCTGTAGAATTTGGTATTGGAGAGTTGTCTGGCTGCCTCCTTTTGATAGTCAGACCTGTTCATGATGACAACGGCACCTCCTTTATCAGCCTCTTTGATGATAATGTCAGGGTGGTTTCTGAGGCTGTGGATGGCATTGCGTTCTGCACGACTTAGGTTGTGAGGCAAGCGATGTTGTTGTTCCACGATTTCTGCCTGTGCACGCCGGCGGAAGCATTCAATGTATAGGTCCAGGCTGTCATTTCGACCCTCAGGAGGAGTCCATGTGGAGTTCTTTTTCTTGTGCTGTTGGTGGGAGGGCACCCGTGTATCAGTGCACTGTTCAGTGTTGTCCTGGAAGTATTCTTTGAGTCGGAGACGGTGAAAGTAGGCTTCCAGATCGCCACAGAACTGTATCATGTTGGTGGGGGTGGCAGGGCAGAAAGAGAGTCCCCGAGATAGGACAGACTTTTCTTCTGGGCTGAGTGTGTAGTTGGATAGATTGACGATATTGCTGGGTGGGTTAAGGGTACCACTGTTGTGGCCCCATGTGGCAGGTAGGAGTTTAGACAGCTTACAGTCCTTTTTCCTTTGAAGAGAGGTGAAGTGAGTAATGTAGATCTCCTGTCTTATTCTAGTGAAGTCCGTTTGTATAGAAGTTTGGTTATTAATGAGAGTCTCCAGGTTGGAGAGCTCTTTTTTGATGTTTTCCTGTTTGCTGTATAGGATGCTGATCAGGTGGTTCCTCAGTTTTTTTGATAGAGTATGGCATAATCTCTCACTGTGGTCTGTGTAGTATGTAGATAGCAGTGGATTTTTTACCTTTAGTCCAACCATCCTAGCCACCATGGATGTAGAGGCTCTCTACACAAACATCCCACACACAGATGGAATACAAGCTGTCAGGAACACTATCCCTGATGATGCCACAGCACAACTGGCTGCTGAGCTCTGTGCCTTTATACTTACACACAACTATTTCAAATTTGATGACAATATATATCTCCAGATCAGTGGCACTGCTATGGGCACCCGCATGGCCCCACAATATGCCAATATCTTCATGGCCGACCTGGAACAACGCTTCCTCAGCTCTCGTCCACTCACGCCCCTTCTCTATCTACGCTACATTGATGACATCTTCATCATCTGGACCCATGGGAAGGAGACTCTGGAAAAATTCCACCATGATTTCAACAGCTTCCACCCCACCATCAACCTCAGCCTGGACCAATCTACACGGGAGGTCCACTTTCTTGACACCACGGTGCAAATAAGTGATGGTCACATTAACACCACCCTATATCGAAAACCCACCGACCGCTATGCCTACCTTCATGCCTCCAGCTTCCATCCCGGGCACATCACACGATCCATTGTCTACAGCCAAGCACTGAGGTACAACCGCATCTGCTCTAACCCCTCAGACAGAGACCAACACCTACAAAATCTCCACCAAGCATTCTCAAAACTACAATACCCGCATGAGGAAATAAGGAAACAGATCAACAGAGCCAGACGTGTACCCAGAAGCCTCCTACTGCAAGACAAACCCAAGAGAGAAACCAACAGGACTCCACTGGCCATCACATACAGCCCCCAGCTAAAACCCCTCCAACGCATCATCAAGGATCTACAACCCATCCTGGACAATGATCCCACACTTTCACAGGCCTTGGGTGGCAGGCCAATCCTTGCCCACAGACAACCTGCCAACCTGAAACATATTCTCACCAGTAACTGCACACCACACCATAATAACTCTAGCTCAGGAACCAATCCATGCAACAAACCTCGATGCCAACTCTGCCCACATATCTACACCAGCGACACCATCACAGGACCTAACCAGATCAGCCACACCATCACTGGTTCGTTCACCTGCACGTCCACCAATGTAATATACGCCATCATATGCCAGCAATGCCCCTCTGCTATGTACATTGGCCAAACTGGACAGTCTCTACGGAAAAGGATAAATGGACACAAATCAGACATTAGGAATGGCAATATACAAAAACCTGTTGGAGAGCACTTCAACCTCCCTGGCCACACTATAGCAGACCTTAAGGTGGCCATCCTGCAGCAAAAAAACTTCAGGACCAGACTTCAAAGAGAAACTGCTGAGCTTCAGTTCATCTGCAAATTTGACACCATCAGCTCAGGATTGAACAAAGACTGTGAATGGCTTGCCAATTACAGAACCAGTTTCTCCTCTCTTGGTTTTCCCACCTCAACTACTAGAACAGGGCCTCATCCTCCCTGATTGAACTGACCTCGTTATCTCTAGCTTGCTTGCTAGCACACATATATATACCTGCCCCTGGATATTTCCATTACATGCATCTGAGGAAGTGGGTATTCGCCCACAAAAGCTCATGCTCCAAAACGTCTGTTAGTCTATAAGGTGCCACAGGATTCTTTGCTGCTTTTACAGATCCAGACTAACACGGCTACCCTCTGATACGTGGTCTTTAAAAGCAGTGGTAAAAATGTTAAATTCTGGGCAATTAGTGTACATCTTGTTTTCAGGGTTAAACAATCGCCATGTGTGAAGTCAGGTAGAAATTTTCCCTCAGGTCACATTGACAGTGACCATGGGTTTCTTTTCTCCTTTCTCTGCAGCATCTGGATGTGGGACATTTGCCAGGATTATCTGGATATATATCTCACTTAATTATTTCCCTGCCATTGTGAGGGCCTCAGGCACTAGGACACCTCATTCCCTCCTATTCTCTGCTTGTGGCACATAACAGTTTAGTCTCCTGTGGGATGTAATACTTTGGTCTCAGTTCCATTGTTGGACTCAGTGTGTAGGCGCTGGGTGGTGTTGGCCTGTGATACACAAGAGGTCAGACTAGATGATCAGGTGATCCCTTTTGGCCCTAAGCTCTATGACTCTAAATAAAAGAATAAGCATATCATGACAGAGAATTCATTAAACCTAATAACAAAAAATATCAGCAACAGCGTCTTAGAGCAAGCAATGGAAATCATCTCCACTTGATACAAGAGAGTAGCAGAAACAAACAAATCAGTAACCATCAGGCTAACAGGCTCAGTTTACACACACTGAAGATAATACAACACTGGCACAGTCATCAAAAGAAAAGACAAAATATCAGGTTCAATGTATTAGGTCCTAAGAGCCTGGAGTCCTGACTCTGCTCCTTTTCCTGTTCATGGAGCTCCCTTTCCCTCCCACCTCTGACTCAATCCCTTCACTACCCTCTCACCACAGCAAACCAACAGCCTTATGTTCCTTCTGTTTTATGCCCCCTGCCAAGCCTCCCCTCAGAACAGAATGACTTTGGACTTCTGCTAACAAGTCCCTACTCTCAATCTGTCTTTCAAATGCCATCTCTCAATACTGGCTCCTGATCTGAGGGGGTTGGGCTCAAAACCCATCAGCTGGGGAAGTATGGCTTATCAGGCACACATGGTTTAATAGATCAAAAAGGCACATGAATTGAATGTTTTCCAATTGCGGAGTCTGATAGGAAAAAGAACAAACTAAGTAAGGTTGGAAATGACTCCCCTGATACTGAGAAAATACAAAGACCTGGTCACTTTCGTGAACAGCTGAATAGCCACCTCATTGTCCTCCTTCCAATTCATTTGTAACGATGCCTAAAAGCTTAACAGTTAGGCAACAGGTGTTCAGAGATCACTGCCTATCATGCTGTCCAGTACTGTTTCATTGTGCTCCCCTTCTTGTTTTATACTTAGATTGTAAGCTTTGGAGCACAGATAACCTTTCATAGAATATCAGGGTTGGAAGAGACCTCAGGAAGTCATCTAGTCTAACCCGCTGCTCAAAGCAAGGCTAATCCCCAAACAGATTTTTTGTCCCAGATTCCTAAATGGCCCCCTCAAGGATTGAACTCACATGCCTGGGCTTAGCAGGCCAATGCTCAAACCACTGAGCTATCCCTGCCCCCTTTTTAAATATGCATTTTAATAGTGCCTAGCACAATGGGATCCTGACCCATGTCTGAGACTCCATACTACTATTCAAGTCAATATTATTAATAATAAAATAATGACTCAAAAATAAGAAAATCAAGAAAGCAGAACTGCACAGCAAAAACTGTGATAAAAAGTAAATTGGAAGAAAGAATGTGGCTAGCTGAAAGAAAGAAGAAACACAGGTTATGTACACATCATGCCTTCAAGAGAATAAAAAAAAACAACGTTCAAATAACCATCAATTTACAATATAAGGGCAGATTCAATTATAAGAACAGGAAGATGGATGGAAAATATCCAGTAGCTTTCAAACCTGGCCCTTCTTGATAATATCACAGTGAAAGAGGAAGGGAAAATATCAGGTTTAGGATTAGCGAACAGAGAACTGATTCATATACAATTTCTAAAAAAATGAGTTTTCATCCAAAAGTCAAATCAAACTTGAAAATAACCTTTTGTGAGGCAGGAAAAACTTTATCATCCCATTATTATTCATCTTTGTCCAGGTTTCTGGTTAAGACAACAAGTAGAAAGCCCTAAAATTTCCTGGTGGAAGCTACTGTAGTATATTTCCACTATGGTTGGGACCAGGAAATCTTGAGAGAGAGAGCATGTTATTGTGAGATTTTTCAATCAATGTTGCCAGATAATATAGATAATCATTCAAATGCTAGTGTTTTCCTAAACTAGACTGAACAGGCTTTTAGGGTTTGCTCATCACAGTAAGTTTATTAAAAGGGCATAATTATGTATGAAAATGATCAAAAATCAAAAGAACTTGAATTCCATCAGTTTACTAGAGTTATACAGTCACTCATTATTACTAATTATTTAATTGCATTAAAATAGGTCCAACTGACATCAGGGTCCTATTGTGCTAAGCACATACAGACAAGTAGTAAGAAACACTTGCTGTGCCAGAAATTTTACAATCCATGTAGACAAGACAGAAAAAAGGAAGGATCACTATCCCCATTTTACAGATGGAAAATTGGGACACAGGGAGGTTAAGTAACTTGCCCAAGTTTGCCCAGGAAGCCTGTGGCAAAGCACAGCCTAAATGTCTTGAGTCCCAGTCTAGTGCCTTAGCCACAAAAGCCATCCTTCCTTTTCAGCTTAGATTCTAGAAAAGAAAAATATAGCATAGGTTCAAAGACCTAAGGATTAAGGATAAACACCAGCCTGCCAATAGTGATTGAGAAGTGATGCCTGAACTTCAGTGCATTTTGTCAAGTACTTTGATTGAGCTTGAGAATATGAGTCCAAATGAATATACAGGAAGAAATATTTTTTTCATGAAGAATATGAGCTTTTTTAGTGCACACACATTCTTCCTTCAAACGACTATAAATTACAGTATTTATGGAATCTTAATGATGTAAACACAGTTGGAGCTTGAAGGTCAAGGCTGCAAACTGCATCCTAAATTTCTGTTTACAGATGAAGTACAGTATTTATTGTGGCACTGCTTGTGCTGCTATAGCTAAAGGTCTGCCTGCGTTGCCATTATAAACCACTATTTCAGAGGTTTATAACTTGCCCATCAATCTTCACATTGGGATGAAACACAGCACACAAGGTCTCAGCTTGGGATTGATTTTTGTTGTTGTTGTTTTCTTTACCAAATTACAAAAAGAAATTCATCTGGTAAGTTTTAAAGTTATGAGAGCAATAAAATAAAGGTCACTTGTTTCAAATACTTCTATTGTATAACCCAACTATAGCTTCAGTTTTAAGACAAATTTTACAGGCTAATTATACATAATTAGCACTTAATTCTTTAAATAAGGAATTCTCACCCCTCCTCCTGAAATCATTAAAAATACTGCAAATAAAATTGCATCAGTGGGTTAACATTTCCCTCCCAAAACGAGGCTATGGTGCATCTTGTTGTTCTTAAAACAAAAACAAAAAAAACAAGGAAATCAGATTTCTAGTTGTAGGATCTAAAGCTGGAGGATAAATTTAAAACGCACGTACATGCTAGCTTTGATAGTGCTAGTGTGCTACATATAGAGGAGCCACAGTGGTGCAGGCAGGCTGCCCGACTGTATACCTATGTTATCAGATGGGATTGTACATGAGTGGCTATCCTGCACCACTGTAGTTACACTGCTACTTTTAGTTCACTATCTCAATCAAAACTAGCTTGTGTATGTCTCGCTGAGCTGGAAATTACACTTAAAGCTGCAGTATAGGCATAAGTCTCCTTTACTATGTCTCCTGGCTATGTACAGGGGCTTTAAAGGATGCATACCATTTACTTAGTGTGAATGAGAATCAGGCCTGTTGTGTAAGGCACCTCCCCTTAAAATGGTTTGACTAGAGTCTTAGTCAAATGGCATTGTGGGATTCCATGTATTATCTCTTAGTGGCTCTGGATCACATTTGCTTAGTTTCCAAGGTGTATCAAATGGGGGTCTGTCCTGGGTCCAGTACTATTCAATATTTCCATCAATGACCTGGATAATGGAGCAAAGATTATGCTTATAAAATCTGCAGATGACATGAAGCTGGGAGGAGCTGCAAGCACTTTGGAGGACAGGAATAGAATTCAAAACAACCCTGATAAATTTGAGAATTGGTCTGAAATCAACAAAATGAAATTCAGTAGAAACAAGCACAAAGTACTACACTTAGGTAGAAAAAAATCAAATGCCTACAAAATAGAGAATAACTGGAAAGGTAGTAGTACTGCAGAAAAGGACCAGGGGGTTATAATGGATCACTAACTGAATATAAATGATGAAATTGTAATGATTCTGGGGTGTATTAATTGGAATGTCATGTAAAACAAGGGGAGGTATTGTTCCACTCCAGTAGCAAGCAGAGAGGCCTAAGTCAAAGTACTGTGTCCATTCTGTGTGCTGTACTTTCAGAAATGTGTGTACAAATTGGAGAGAGTCCAGATGAGAGCAACAAAAATTATAAAAGGTTTAGAAAACCTGACCTATGTGGGAAGATTAAAAACTGGGCATGTTTAACTTTGAGAAGAAAAGACCGATGGGGGACCTGATAAGTCTTCAAATATATTAAGGGCTATTATAAAGAGGATGGTGATCAATTGTTCTCCAGGTCCACTGGAGGTAGGCCAAGAAGCAACAGGCTTAATCTGCAGCAAGGGAGAATTAAGTTAGATATTTCGGAAAAAAACATTTTAACTAAGCACTGCAATAGACTTTCAAGGGAGGCTGTGAATCACTGTAATTGGAGATTTTTAAGAACAAGGTGGACAAACACCTGTCAGGGATGACCTGGGTATACCTAGTCCTGCCTCAGTGCAGAAGGCTGGACTAGATAAGCTCTTGAGGTCCCTCCCAGCCCTAGGTCTCTATGATTGTGTGATCTCCATGCTATTGTGAATTGCTCTTCACACAGGAAGGCAGAAGTACTTCTTAGATCAATTTCTGTAGACTGGAGGATAGTGAAAAGTTAAATTTACATTTTACTTCCATACAGAACAATTACACCTTATCAAGGAACACAAGATGATAAACATTGAAAGGATATGAAAATAAGGAGAATACAATATGACCCAATGGAAGTATTTCTCACTATTCAGAATCTAGACATTGCCTATTTAAAAAAAAATAATAAAAAGTACACATTTATATTAGGACAGATGCACCAGAGTGCTCTTGTGATGTAAATATAGTCATCAACCTATTTGAAGTGGTTTATAAAGCCAAGGATATGGCTGCTTTGTGATGTCAGAGCAACTCAGAGCAGCCAGTGAGTACTGCTGAATATGGTCTATCAGTCGTTCTTTGGTGAACATCATCCTTTATGCCACATGCTCAACTACTGTGAGAATGACATTGATTGGTCTCGCTGCAAATTTTACTCTTCTGTTAATATCCCCTTCATTATAGCTATAGGACTGATTCATTTGCATTCTAGGCTCCCCCTACAATCTACTTTTCTTATACAGTTACACCTGTTTCATACGATCCTCAATGCTTGGAATAATACCCCTCTTCTTAAGTACCAAACTTTTGACTCTCCTCCAAATCCTCCCTGGAGGACCCAAACCAATTCTCTTGGAGTAATTAAAGAGAGGAAGTCAGAAAAAGAAAAACATTTCCCATCTATTCATTTTGAGAAAACCATAAAACAACATGATCACTACTGAGCAGGACTTAAATTCTAAACATTTGGGTCTGGAAAGTTGTTTAGAACTATTTTAAAACATATGATTGGAACAGTCAAATGGTTGCCCTTAACCTAACATATTTTTTTAAACTAAAAAGGAGTACAAATTTCTCCAACTACCAAGTCAACTCAAGAAGCTGAAGTGACGAAGGCTCATTCTTCCTTCTCCAGAAGATGAAAGGTGGACTGCTTGAGACATTTAAAACTAGTCTCGACAAAGCACTTGAATATTCGATAGGGAACAATTTAGGAAAGTGGGTTATGAACTAAATGCCCCCAAAGCTTTAAAACTCTAGTTTTTATGAGAGGGAAGTTATGGAAGATGGCTGACTAAAGCTCTACCATTCAGACCAAGGTACTATCTTTGTCCCATTGAAAGTACCTAGACAGGGAAAGATAAATTAGCACACAAGTGCAGATTTTGTATAACACGATTCTGGATCTTCTGTAACTCAGTGTTGTTTAAATTTTTTTTGTAAAGTTTTTAATAAAACATTGAGAAGCATGTCAAATACCATTAGATTTCAAAATATTTTTTTTGAAAGCTTGCTGTACCATCTAACATAAGTATCTGTCATGCTGCTTGAGTTCCTATAGCACAGAACATCTTGTTATCAGTGATGTCATGACAGAAATGTTACAAAGATGCACTCTAATCACCTCCTGCACTGGTATGAATTTAATTTTTTTGCTGTAAGGATGATTTTTTTAAAATTTACCTTTCAACTTGGATTCTCACCGAGACTTTTAAAAGACGCATGACAGTTTTGAAAGCTAAGCAATGTGAGATGATTATTTTAGTTGGAATAAATGAATGGAGAACATACTGAACATCCTACCTGTAAAACCCTGGAGGAGCTTGTTGAACTAAGAAGTTTTTCTCCAAACCTTGCAGAACGTCATTAAGCATTCTCACTCGGATAGGAGCTCTCTCCTTGGGGTCATTAGCTGGACGCATCTCATCTGACTGGAACAATTCTGCACTGTCTCTCAGTCTTGAAGCCATTGCCAGCAACTGACGGGTGTCTAATTGGTCACCTAGTAATGATAACAGAAAGACACTGGTCTGTAAATGATTCAAAAGGCAATAATTTATTGCTGTCGATAAAATAACTTACACTTTTTTAAAATGGCCACGTTGTCTTACGCTGAAACAAAGGCATCTCCAGTGGAGTTAAAACCATGGATCAATGGAGCCTATAATCTATTTCACATGTACAGTAATTTTTGCAGCAGTACCAACTTGTGCAGTGATCTCTTAAAATCTTACAAGCTAAGAAGAGTCAGATCTGGCCAGTATTTGAACGGGAACCCCCCAGTGAAAACTCAGTTCTGCAAGAAGTGATGGTTAAATATCAGTAGCTGGAACTCTTCTTTCTGAGACAATACTGATCCAGTGCTGTTAGATACTGCTTCTCATGCCACAGATTCTGTACGTTAGTCTACTGCATATGAAAACCTATCCCTATAGTATATAAGCACCAGCTCCTGTCCTTTCTCCCTTTCCTCTCTCATAAAAAGCATAAAAGCGTACACACCAGAGCAAGAATTTGCTTGAATTCCATCTGTCATCTTAGAATACTAAGGATACTTAAACTTTGTAGTCCATAAGGTTATCTTGCCTTTATTATATTCAGCAGTCATGCAAGGAACCTATAGGCCTGTATGCTATAAGACATTAGCTTCAGCAGTTATCGTAACGTTTGAGGCTATAAACTTTGGCACAAATAAACAGCCCGACATTAACCCCTAAGTTTGGGGAACAGAGTGTGAGGGGGAGTTTTGTCCAAAGTGACACCAGCCAAAGGACACATGAGCTAACACCAGCTTTTGGAAAGTTTTGGAAAGAACATCCAACCACAAGAGTGTCATGGCAATGAATTGACATATTTGATAATAAGCTGAGATCATTAATATACTAACCTGTAGAAGGACATCCCAACATTAGTACGGTGAGGAAATACAAACAAGGAAGAGGAGAGAAACTCCTATTGGCACTATACATGGTGGCGTCGGCATAACGTATTATGAAAGCTGTGTCTCAGCCTGTGTGTACTAGGGGAGAAAGAGAGATGTGGCCCTTGAGACTGTCAGAATGACGGCCACTGGTGGTGATGATGAGGAAGATAATGGCTAACATTTTGGGTTGTTCTGCAGGAGATGGTGTGAGTGTGGATGTTCAGATGTACCTTCTGTATTATCTCTTATCTACTGAGTTAGAGTGTTTGTGACTTCGCTAAATGTATTAATAAATTATTGTAAATATAGAAGGTTTCCTATAATGTGAGTGTTGCAGCTGTTCACATCGGGGTTCCCAAATATTTACTAATTTTAATAATACTGGGCCTGATCTTGGAACAAGAACCTGTCAACCCTCAAAGTGGTAACTGAGAATTCTTAAGTAATCGATAAATATAAATATATTTAATAATCTGTAGATTGGGCTACAACTTCTTAAAAGGTTAATGACATTTGTAGAAGGAATTTGAAATGATTCCTCTAAGTTACAACTGTACCAGTTAACAGAGTCTGCATTTATTTACAGTTTAACACTTTAATGGACATTTAAGTGTTATACGCCAATGAGCTCAGTGTTTTCAAAATTATTAACAACACAGTGAGAGTTAACCTGACTTGATATTGAACAAATGAGAGCTTATACAAATGAACAGCACAGATTCAGTTGAGATTATTCCTGATTTACAGAGAAGGAAAAAAACTGAGATGCATGAATTGGAGAGTCTTTCGGCTTATGCAGTGTATTCCCACCTGCAGTACCGGGTATGCTCTCCTCTCAGTGCGTGCACAGATCCCAGTAAGGTTCACAGAATCAACAATGTTCCGGTAAGAGTAAGATCTACCTGGCCTATTAATGATGGAAAATGAAACCAGCAATTCAAATAAACCTCAAAAATTTTAAATGCTAAATTTGATCCAAACAAAACTTTCAGGACTTTAGAAATTTACCCATCAGTAGCTGAAAGTACAAATTTCAAATATTTTTGGATCTAAGATTTTAGCTCATGAGTATGTATAATTAACAGCAAGAGAAGATTACACAATTCCAAGATTACAAGTTAAAGGTACCAAAGTTGCTTGGTTATTAGATATAAACGGATATCAGAACTGCCACCAAAACCTCTTTGCGTACATGGATGGGTGGACTTTGGTGGGAAGAGTGCGTAACCATGATAGAAATAACATTATGAGGCTGAAGGATCACCCTGAACTTCCCACTGTTTCCTTGCCCTGAACAGAGTACTGGCTATTGATTATATTTTAGAAAGGGGGAGGGGAATTTACAGATCTCCCACACATTCTTCTGTCCACTGCATTCAAATATGGTGCACTCTGGAGTGATCCAAAATGCATCATCATGGTGGAGAAGATAGCGGCTGGGGTAGCAGAGGTTGCAACATTTGCTTAAGTATCAATATGAATTTCAGCCCAGGGAGAAGTCATCTTGAGGGGAAAAAGTGAGAGAGGGTGGATTAGAGTCAGATTCAGTTTTGGGATAAGATTTCTTTGAGGCATAGAGGAAGGAAAGCTTGAGCTGTTTCTAACTTTTTTTAACCTGTTTGCTATAAGGATGGATGATAGGCAGTAATTCTGTACCACTGTATTGACATAGTTATGGATTAGAACTGTGAAGTTTAGTTACATTTGTTGACAACTCAGTCAAATTTTATTTGAAGACATACAATTTAATCATAAAACGCAGAAAAAATTTGGAAAAATATTGCATAAAAAAATTAATGCTCTTATCTATCCAAGCTTATCTTCTATCCATGTTGGGTCCCAACAGCACAGGTTTTAGGTTAGGTGCTAGATTTCGGCTGATTCTAAACGGTTTGCCATAGAAGCACACTTCATATGTCTCAAAGTATATTAGACTGTATTAACCATCCTAAATAATCAAATGACAGTCCAGTCTTTTCATAAAACTGTGACATTTAAAGGAAGAGAAGCAATAATCTAATCACAAAATGTATTAAGTAACAGAAGTTTAATCTTTATGCTAATATTTTCCTTTGTAAAATCTTGTACTTTACTCAGAACTCTTCTCTTTCTGCTAATAAGCAATCAGCAGCCAACTAGAACTTATTGGTGTGATAATGAAAAAGCAAAGAAATTTATGCTTTGACCTAGATTTACATGACGCTATCTCCTGCTGTTTTGAATGCAAAAGACGTGAGACAATTTGCTGATTTGGTTTTTAGTGGCTTCTTGAAATAGCTTAATAGAATCACGGTGTTACTCCTCTCTTTTCATACATCCAGTAAAATACCTTATTTTTTTCCCTTGGATCTGAACATCAAGTTTGGGGTTTTTTGGATATCAACAAACTAACCCAATTTTTGGTGTGAATAAACATATGCTTGAATCAACCCAACAATCTCATTAGGGCCCAGTTATACTGTGTAAGTATAAAACTGTACCCTGCAAAATCCACCTGACAGTTTTAAAATATCTACTGAGATCAACAAAATGAAGGACAAGGCAAATTTATGGTTGAATTTGTTCATTTTAATTTTGAAATATTTAGATCTCTGCAGAGAGTGCATATGAAAAGGCCTTGGTCAGGGGTCCCCAACGCAGTGCCAGCGGGCGCCATGGCGCCCGTGGGTGCATCTAAATGCGCCCGCATCCTGGCTGGCGGTGGAGCATCCGCCGAATTTCAGCGGCATTTCGGCGGCAAGGCCTCTTGTTGATGCTGCTTCCTGCCGACAAGTGACATCATCAAGAGGCGTTGCGGCCGAAATGCCACAGAAATTCGGCAGCATTTCGGTGGATGCTCCACTGCCGCTACGGTCCTCACCTGGCGCCCATCAGACAAAAAGGTTGGGGACCGCTGGCCTAGGTTATTTCATTTAGAACCACCTTAGGGGGAATCCTGGCAAAAACCCCTTCTTGAGCTCCAAGCAGGGTAACGCAGATGTTACACCATGTCCAGCTCCCCATTCTTGGCCAGCACTGGTAGCCATGGACTCTCCATCTTCATGTCTCCTTTTGAAGCACCCAGGAGGAGCAGTAAAAACGTAAGCGAAATCTCCTTCTCATATCAGCAAAAGTGCAAGGATCATATACAAATAATGAAAGCTATTGAACAATCCAATGCAAGCATCATGTCTAGCTAAGGATACCCTTACATATTCTATGTATAATAGAAGGACTATTCATGTATGATCATTGCATTCTTGCCAGCATGAAAGGTTAAAATTCACTGCATTAGGAACATCTATTTAGTTTCATCAGCAACGTTTATATACCAAGCAGCATGCAATATTTAGAACTGTCATTCTTAATATAATACAAATGATTGTGCATATCAATGAAGCCACTCCAACAGTGAGTGTGAGCTTAGGGGAATAGTTCATCATTCTATATCTGGAAATGAGGCAATGTAGACCATCCTTTTTAACATAAAAACAAGTGAATGCTTATATTGGAATTTTTTGTTTTAAAACAGTGTGAGGTGTATTTTGCCCTCAAACTCACTACATCTCATATAAAATGATGAGCTATATATACTGTGTGTATCACACACTACAACTGCACTCATTATATGAAACAAATAATTTCTTTAATGTCTCTCAGAAAACATTAAGTATTTATAGATATTGAACTCATAAGGAATTAAAAGGGCATGAGAAATCATGTTATCCTAAGACAGTGGACTTCACAGATGAGACAAAGTGTGATTTATGTTATGTATAAACACAGAGGCTGAAACTGGAAGGGCAGATGATTCAGAAGAAAAGGATGTGTTAACTAACATCATTTTAAACATCTTGTGACACCACTCTAGAGAAAAGAGAAAAAATTATAAGTGTTATTTCACTTAAGGGAAAACAAGGGCACTTTATTATTCTACATTTTCTATTCTTTGTGCTGCACACTCCAGTATGAATCATGATGAATCATCTAGCTAGCTATTTAAAGTTGTTAAATAAATAAAAATGCAGGTACCAGAAAGGGACTTGGGATCCTGCATTCTGTTGATCACTGAATTATACAGCTGACTTTCAATGCACATGCTGTATGTGGATTTTATTCAAAGACAGGCTGCAATGGATAGATATTTATTCTAGGCAGCTGGATTAAGTGCAATAATGTTTCGCTTGTAACCAATTGCTTTTATAAAAAAAAGTACTGTGGAGGCTCAAGTATTTAAAAAGTACATTTAAGCCCTCTGACAGTAATATATTTCCTCACGACCATTTGGAAGAGCGTCACTGGTTGCAAGCAAATCAACCAATTAGAAAAGACCTCTCGAAATAGATGTTTGTGAGAAACAACTGATTTGTTCTGTGAATGGCTAGAGTCTGCAGGACCAGTTAGGGTACATTACTATCTTCATGTTTAGAAGATTTTGCACATTTAGAAAATCTTCTAAAAGCATCTCTATAAATCTTCTAAACATAAATCTTCTAAATGCTTTTATACAGTCATCAGTAAACCTCAGAGAACTTTACATTGTCCTCATTTCACAGATGGAAACCTGAGGCACAGAAGTGAAGTGACTTGCCCAATGTCACCCATCAGGCCAGTGGCAGAGCTAGTAGTCCCAGTCCAGTGGTTTTCCACTAGATCATATGGTTGCTATGTGATTCCTCAGTACTCCTCCTCCTTCCTGTACATTTTGTTACAACGGAATGGGGATAATGGTCATGCTTGAAATGTTTACAATGGGTGGTTGATAACAGGGCTGGTGAGAGAAATCTCGTCCCTGCTCTATGTCCCAAAACCTTAACAGTTTTATTACATGCCTGCTGTAGTAATGAAGTGTGAAAGAAGACCTGTGGTGTCTGTCTCTCCTTCTCCACCCTGCAACAGGTAGCCCCCCATCACTTCCAGCTCCTCTTTCCAGTCTCATCCGATTAAGCCATTATCTGGTACTACAGACACCATCAACATATAAGAAATTGTTCCTTTCTATTTTCTGCGTACACATACTACAGGCAGCAGTTTACTGGAGGGCCACATGCTACCTTGGTGATATAGCCCAAGCTGCACACTGAGCTGGGCCTCTTACTCCCACTACCCACCTCCATTTGCTGCTGTTTGCCCCAGGCTTCTCCAGCCATGCCTCAGGTCCATTCAGTCCATCTCCCCTTCAAACTGGGCTCCTCCCACAAACACTGGCCAGCTCTCTCTGCCATCCCCTCACACACAGGTGACAGGCATCTTAACTATTCATTGTCTGAAGTTCAGATGTTTAACTTTTTGTTACCTTCTTTCCCCCATCCCAGATCCCAGCTTGCATGGAAGGACAGGGACAGGAGCTCAGACTCTCCAAGAGGAGCAGGCTTTCCCACATCCCACAACACACAGTAGGCAGGGAGAAGGACTGCAGAGAGGTAGGACAATGTCAGATCCCAGCACAGACATAAGGGAGAATTCAGGGCTGACTTATACGCTCCTAACCCCCCAATTTCCTCTGCGACCCCTCACATTCTCCAACCCCTCCCATCCTCTCTCCTTTCACTGCCTCTAATCCCAACCTCTTTTCCTGACCCCTCTTCCCTCCCTTACCACCCATTTGCATTTTCCTCACTCCCCTGTAGCCGTAGCCCTACTCCTCTCTCCCCCCCCAGTGAGCATTCCCATGTATTATTTTCTTTTCAAAAAATAGTTTCAGTACCTTCTGAATATGCTGCTGTACTCAGATTACAATTCCCCAAAACAAAAATGCCCCTTTCATAGAGGCATTGGAACTATGCCTGCTTTTTTTACTTCAGATTTCTGCCCTGGGTTGAATTTCAGCTCACAGGGTGGATTCATGCTCAGATTCAATGACCATAACATACCCTCAAATCACCCAGGTCGGGCAATATAGAGGCAGTTTTCCAGATAGCTATATCTTGGGAACCACTTGGTGAAATGGCCCCAAATCTGGATCACTAACAACCCTGTACCCCCATGATGCACATCACATTTTAAGGCAATATGATTACCTATGTGGATTTTACAGTATTTAGAACAGTCCATCTTTAAACAGAAAACTGGTTTTAACCTTAACTATACCAGAATTGTCATTCTGCTACAATACCCTTACTAATTGCAGAATGTCAGCAGATTGTGTCTTTGGAAGGCTTAAGGGAAGGTGGTGGTGACTCATGGCAAGGACGGATGTTTTTCAGTATTACGACCATGCCTTGTGTAGCAAGTGCTTGCCATATTTTGCACATCTATGAGCACCAAGGAAGACAGCTTGGATGACAGGGAAGGGGGCTGGAGGTGTCAAGACAGGCCCACCGACAAGGATGGGCAAAGGTGGCAATTGCCTAGGGGCCTGTAAGATTTAAAAGGGTCTGGGAAAAAGTTCCCTGTAAGCTGTGTGGCTGCACAGAAGCCTATTTAGTGCCACGCAGGTGCTCAGGGAACTTGTCCAGGGCCTGGCCCCCAACCTGCTGTGGTGGCCCGGACCTGCCGCAGCCAGGGCACCCCTCCCCTGGCCCCAACTCTGCTGCGGCCTGGACCTGTTGAGGCCAGGGCACCCGTACCTAGGTGTGGCCGGGGCAGCCCAGCCCGGACCCAGGCGTGGCCAGCCCAGACCTGCTGGGGCCAGGGGGAGGGGTGCCTATTCTGCAGCCCCAACCCTGGAGCTGCGGTAGGGAGAGAGAGCTGGGAGGAGTCCTCTCTCCCTGCCGTAGCCCCAGAGCACCCTCCTGCACCCAAACCCCTCATCTCCGGCCCCATGCCAGAGCCCGCACCCCCAGCCAGAGCCCTCACACCCTTGCACCCAACCATCTTCCTCAGCCCTGAACCCCCTCCCACACGCCAAATCCCTCAGCCTCACCCCCACCACATGAATTTTGTGATGTGCACCAATATGGAGGTGATGTGTCACACATCACCTCTATATTGATGCACATCACCAAATTGGTTCCGCACATGGGTGGGAAAAATTAGAGGGGACATGGTGGCAGTGGCTGGGAGCCCCGCACCCTTTTAAATCACCCAGGTGGGCTGCAGGGCTCCTAGGCATGCACAGGGTGGTATCAGCAGCGGTGAAGGCAGTCGGTCGGCATGTGGAAGCCCTGGACATGCCAGAAGAGCACAGCTGGCAGCTCACCGGGCACAAGCCAGCGCAGGCTCAGCACTGCCCAAATGTCAGGCGGACCTTTTTAGGGGGCCCATTGACTGTTCTGCCCTGGGGCATGGAATTGCTGTTGGCAGGCCTGTGTCAAGACTTTCGGAAAATTATGGACAGCCAGAGAGGGTGCCTCCCAAAAACTATCCGAGGAGTGAGAGGGACAGGGATACATTGTGCTTGTACTTTGAAGTGAAGGAGTAGTTGTGGGAAATGTCTGAAGTGTTATTAAGAATTAATACTAAGGGGATGTGTCATGTCATGAGCCATTCCTCGGTGAAAATTTTCAGCTGAACTGCTCCAAAATAAAGTTATCGAGCTAATAAATAACCCAGGTAACACATTACTTCTTGTTTAACAAAAAATTAACCAAGAACATGGTGCAAACTTATGACCAATTAAACTCTGGCACTGCCAAACCAAGGAGGGCTCACAAACTCCTGTAGTTGATGTGCTGCAAAGAATTCTCATTCTCCATGTCTTGGGGGGTGGGATTTAATGGTTGTGAGACAGACCTGCAGTTAGCTGGATTCAGACAGTGGCACCACTATGGTATGCACGACAGTGCGTGGTTGGGGTGCAGAGCTAGACCTTTGTAACAAAAGGTGCTGCATCACAACTGTTTGCCTCTAATACATGTCCCTTTCCAGGACCATGCACTCCAATTCAATCCTTTGTGAATGCTCCAGGAAACCATCCCACCATACTTTTGCCTTTGCACTCCTCTGTTGGGATGCATTCACTAGTACCGCGAACATATCCTCTCCTCTCCCCGCCTCAACTGGAGACATGTCTGCCTCTCTATGGGTAATAATTCCCCTGCATGTGTGGGCCATGATGCAGCAAGTGATAAGGGAAATCTCTACTTTCTCCATGCAGGAATTGTCTTTTTCCCTTCTCTCAGCCTGTGATCCAAACACACAAACCAAGGTCATACAGTTTCAAACACAGCGCTTTCAGGATCTAACTGATAAATCAACTCAGACAAATTATTCAACAGTACATTATCCTGTGAAAACAGAGGCAAGTTGGAGTGATCAGCTGCCAATGTGAACTAGAGTATTAAATAAACAAGCAAGATGGCCACTTGTCAAATCGTAAAAGTTACAGAGCCTAAATGGCTGTGAAGTTCAGAGTCCCCTTCCTGCTTGTACTGAATATAGCATTAAATGGAAACAAAATCTTGCAGCTCAGTCATGGAAGTTGTTTATCTTTGACAGTAATTATGAGATGTTAATGTTAATTATCGATTAAACTGTTTTAGTAAGATCAGAAGAAATGTAAACAATTTATCCTATGTTAAACTAAAATTATGTTTCAATCAACATCATAGAAAGACACTGTTTGAGTAATAAAATAAGCAGGTATTGTTTACACTGAAACTGAGAATCTCAGTATTGAAATGTAGTTGAACCTTTTTTTTATGTTAGCTGAGATTAGTCTTGCTCGAATAAAATTACCTTTAAGGCTGTTCTGAACTTCTAATGCAATGTCCAGGGCATTAAACGGTAGAACCGGTTCACTGGCAATTTGCAAAGTCACCTCTCCTGTTAGCTGAAAGAAATCAAGAGAGATTAAATAATTTCTAACACATTTAATACTCAGCATTTCATTTGGAATACCATACAACTTCGTTACATTGGTCTGCCAGGGAAGCTGAATAAAACACACAGCTTCTTAAGGACAAGCTGAAAACACCTACACAAGACCCGCTGTTAACAAAATAATTCTAGTACAAAAAATTATAGCGAGATTATAATTTATGACCACGTTTGCTCAGTACTTTCCTATGGCATAGGATACTATTGGAGAGGTTTTTTTTAAAGAAAGTGTTCTTCTATTTCTAAAAGTAGGAAGCAAATTTAAAATGTTTCTTTTTAAAAAAAATTTACAGTAGAAAGGTGAACTGCTAAGACACTAAGGGCTGGATCCAAAACCCAATGAGGTCAAAGGGAATTTTTTCCACAGACTTTAGCAGGCTTTGGAGCAAGCTCTTAGCACTGAATCACATGAACGCAAAAAAACTGAGCTGACTACTCACAGCGTCTAGGGAGCATGTGATGGCTTGACATGAATAACAGCTTAAAGAAGGTGTTCTGACCCCACCTCTGTTGAAAAACCCCAATAACTTTCAGATCAAACACCCTGACCCTGTGATATGGAGGTCTCGGTCCAGCTCCAGGTGGATAGTAGCCCATGTTACAAATTTCATTACTACAAATGGCACTTTTGTTGACAATCTCAGAGGTAAGGCCAAGGACTGAACGGGCTTTGGAGGAGAATGCCTGTCATCTACAGGAGGTAGTCTCTCAGGCTTGCTTTGCTGCTGCGCTGTACCCACCCTGTGATTAAACAGAATTTCAGTGTCCAGGGCCATCAAGCCCATCGCCATTCAGGAGCACTATAAAAATACACTGACAAAAACCTGGGGAGTAAAAAACACTCACTCATCTCCTTCATCACTTGGCATTGCAAAGAAAGCTACAGGGCTATGCTCCAAAATGGAAGGAAGACTACAGGTCATGGTGGCAATGATAAGAAAAATGTGGATTGAATGGAATCATATTGTACAATACTTTAAAAGGCATCAGAAGACACTGATATAAGAAAATGTACCTTCCAAAAATCTACCAGAAGGCTAGAGGCTGAAAGTAGCATTCTAACTTTGCAATACAAAGTGGTGAGGAAAGACAACAGTGCTAACTGAGACACAATATTGGAGGAACTGAAAAGAAAACATCATTCTCTGCTGCACTCACTCCAAGAACAGATGAAGATGAAGCAACATCCCCCCCCCCCGTCCCCCCAAAAAAATCTTTATGGAAGGAGAAGATAAATGGAATCCCAGAACATCTCTAAAAAAAGCACTAGAAGAAATATGGTATTTGATCTGCCCACTGATTGATTTCAGCACGGAGATAGAAGGAGCACACTGTCCACAGCCTGAAACTCACATCCAAGCAGAGACCTGTTGTGAAGCTATTAAGATTTATACCTAAAGAAATAATACTGCAACTACCATATATTGAGGAAGAACAATGGTAAAAATAGATGATATCCCAGGACTTCATCAGAGAAGCTGGAGAACAGAGGAAGAACTGTAAGGGGGTGGGGGGAATGTCAATGTTAAAAGGTATGGAGTTCTAGCTGCTGCACTGATATTTGGACTTGAAATTAGGACAATTCTGTCCATAGCATACCAATGTTTGGAGGCCATTTAAAAAAAAGTGTCAATGCATATATTCAGATAGGAAAGGTTTTCTGTAAAAAGCATTGGGAAATGCTGCTTTTTGTGAAATATCGTGGAGATGCTATGGAAGAGAAGTAGCCCAAGAGAGGAAATTCCCAGATGCAGCAGAAATCTACAGAAACCAGGCTTCCATTACGGATCCTGAGCACTTGAAAGTTCAGCCCTAAACTCTGATCCCAAAAGGCCAAAGCCTGCAAATCCTTCCTTGTGCTAATACCACATGTGAAATGGACTCAGTTGCCCTTTACCCTAATCACACATCAACATGTATAAGTTGTTAGGGAACAACATGGCTCTAGAACAACTATCCTATTAAATGACAATGAACTGTGGGGAGGAGGCATAGCTTGGTGGTTTAAGCATTGACCTGCTTAAACCCAGTGTTGTGAGCTCAATCTTTGAGGGGGCCATTTCAGGACCTGGGTAAAAATCTGTCTGGGAATTGATCCTACTTTGGGGACGGGGTTGGATTAAATAACCTCCTGAGGTCCCTTCCAACCCTGATATTCTATTATTTCAAAGATAAAAAGTCCTAAGTATTGGGATACTGTCCAAAATATTTACACTTAAAATCATTATTGGCTCTTAATTTGATCAATACAAACCTTCACTAAATTTTGATTCATGATTATATAAATTTCTCTCAGTCTCCACACATCTTTGGGCTATGAATGCTATGAGACTGTTGCAGCTTCTGTCCAATGCATAGTTTGATACAAAACATTTGAGACTTGAAAAGCACTGGAAAATGCTTCTGTTGTGATATATCAGATGTGCTATAGAACAGAAGCATCCCAGGAAGCTGCTCCCCCTTTCACCTTCATCCCTAACAGCATCAATTTTGACTATGCTAAATTCCTCCTCCTATGTATGTTTCTCGAAAGCAATTTTGTTTTGCTTCTCAGCTACAAAAGATGAACACCCTATTGTGCTATCCATTAGATTAGGCAATACCAAGAAAAAAAAAGTTATGACTGAAGCAATTTGCAAATCTCATAGTTACAGTATTACATATTGCTGTGGACACTTTTGTATGTTTGTTAATGAAGTAATTGTAGTGTTTATTAAATCACATACATGGTAAGTTAACCTGAAGAAATCAATCACTGAGAGGAAAGCTCAGAGCATTGATTTGAGCCGAGTGAGTAATATTGCTGCAGAAACATACATCAAGCCCATGTAATGCAGCAAGACAGAAAAGGCCACTAATATCTTATTTATAGTCTTATTTTTGGATATTCTATCCCCAGAGAATACACATGCAAAATAAAGATGTGTTTCTCCCCCCTTCAAAACACGGTTCAGACTGACTACTAAATTATTAAATAGGAGGCTACTTTAGGGAAAGATACAGACAACATTCCTTTCACAAACTGAAATACTAAAACAAGAAAAATAATAATTGATTCCACCACCACATATTACCAGTTGTAATTATCAATGACAGTTCCTCATACAAGGATCACAATACACAATAACTGGTGTAACATACATGCAATTATCCAGTCTGAAGAACAATATTATAGTTAGTATACCAATTGATTGTGAGCTGTTTCTATTCTGTGATTTAGTATGGAAAACAACACTGAATTATATTTCTATTTCACTAAAGCTTTGGGTATCTTTTGAGAAATTGTTTCCTTAAATAATCGGTAACCTTTATAGTGCAGATCCAATTATTTTCAAGAGAAATGCTAGTATAAAAGGTTCTGATAATAGCAGAGTGCTACTGGGTATGTTACAAAAGGACTGAAAGGGAGCAGCATACGATTATTTCTTTGAACTGCTGCTTCCATCAAAAAGTTTTCAATATTCAAAATATATTTGACCTTTGCTGTACATAATCATGTTTTTTATGCTGTTTCACTGTCCAGCTAAAACATAATAAGAACTGCTACAGGTGATCCATTGACAGGCAGACATGAGATCCTAAGCAAAGGAAGAAATCTCCTTATAAAGCTCAATGGGTGAGTAACTAAGAAATTCCCAGGGATGAACTGAATGCCTCATCTAGCAAACACCTATTACTAGGCACAGTTCTTCTTAGCATATGTAGCCCCTTGACTTAAATAATGAGAAGCACTGGTTTAGAGACTAGACCTGGTAATATTTGCAGCATTAGACACTAAGTATCTAAGTTATGCTTACAAAGTATTCATGCACAATCACCTAGCTGAAAGCACAAAATACCATTAAAACAAACCCAATAGGCACAAGTTATGGGAAAAGGCTCTTTTGTCCCAGTCATATTTGCCTCAACTTCAAATTCAACGTATAGAAAATAATAATTATGATTATTTTGGTCTGACAAATGTAGTTTGGTTTCTGAAGTTAGGGTAGCTGGGAATGTGCTAGTCAATAATAAAACCTGTTTTCTAAATTTAATGTTTCTTTCCCTGGCTCTGCTCTCTTCCTTCTGGCTTCCGATGCACACACATCCATGCCCATCTGTCCCTCCTGGAGTCGATTCCCCTAGTCTGACCACCTACCCCTTAAACCCGTAGTTTGCACATGAAGACTCTTCCCATTCTGGCTTGTCTCCTCCTGCCGCTTACTCCTTTGCACCTGTTCCTCCATTCTGTCTCTCTCACCTCCCCAACAGGAACCCCCTAAAGCAGCTGTGCACTCTCCTCCTCCCTGCTCTCCAGCAGCACCAGGCTGGCTAGACAAAAGCAGGGAGAGCACAGAATGGAAGAAAAGAGATGCTCTCTGCCCTCAGTGACAATGTCACAGGGGTCATAAGGGAGGAGAAACACTTCTCACTTCCTGCGGCCCTGCTGTATGGCTGGGAGAGAATTCAGTTTACGGTGGGAAAAGCATAAAAGAAAATCCCCATGTGATGACCCATCACATTTTCTTATTTTCAGTGGGAGAATTTCAGACCACCAATCACTAGCCACTGCCCAACCCTCTCCAATGGGGCCAGGCCCTGAAATTTGAGAAAGCCTTTCTTAAGAAGGGATTCAGCATCATGTGACACTTTTTTAGGATAGCTGTATATTTGAATGTATTTTCCCTCCATCCGATCATCGACATCTTAGCATATCTGCTCAACAAGGAGCTCTACTTGCTGGCAGTTTTACCCAAGTTTCATCCAGCTCACGGATCTAAATGGACTATAAAAGCCAGCACTCAGGGACATCATGTGGATTTGTGACATTACTTGGAGGACTGCAAGGCTATAAACAATGAATGGATTACACTCATCTATAGATGTAGTTTTTCATCTGTGACAGATGTAATATTGGTAATATTCCTCATTTAATTCTTCACCACTTTCTCCAAGTGTACTTTCTACTATTCTAAATTGGAAATATTCTGCACTTTAACTTCCACAATATCTGAGGAAATCCAAGCAAATGGAAATTGCTTTTAAAAAGAGGGGCAGGGGGACTGTAGTGAAATGAACAGCATGTCACACTCTTATTATGGCCACTGAGACAATCACACCCCTTGTGGTAGACCACAACCCCCAAAATAGCATGTAATATGCCTTTACCTTACAGAATATGTATGCCACTTACCACAAAATGCTGCAGCAGTAACTGCCACTTGTTTACTGTCTCTACAAATGCGGTGTCCATCCTAACACCTCCAAGTACTTTCCCCAGCATGTACAATCTAGAAAAAATACAAACTTGCTATAGCCAAGAGTAGGCAACCCTAATTAACAAAATATATAATCAACCACCAAAATGATTACCTCACCTGAATAGCTCAGATCCAAAGCCAACCCACCACCTGACTCCCAATACAAAACCCTGAGATGCGGCAACAAATTTGGAACCTAACAAACCAGTAGGATTAGCAAATTCCAGATTTGTGGACCACTCACAGTGTCCTACCACTCAGTTTTGTCCCTGATGTAAGGAAAAAACATTTTAGCTCTACAAATTAAGGACAGGAAAGATAGCTCTGTTAATCTTGACAAAGGTGCTGATTTTACGCCAGCAAATTAGACTCCTACACAATTGTCAGTAATCCAGTATTTATTTAGGGCCTGACCCAAAGCCTGTTGAAATGGGCGATGGGGGCCTCAATTGACTACAATGGACATCGGATAAGACTGAACTGATTATTCTTGTGCTATTTTGAGCAAATCAATCATTTTTGGAGATTTGTATTCTAAATGTGAGATGTTTTATAAATTTCAATTTATTTTTCTTTTTACTATCCCAAAAGATGTTTTTCTTGTTACTTGATTTCTGTTTTGTCCACAAAGCAAAGATATTTACAAATTCCTAATATCAATCTTACAACATTTCTGTACGTTTTGTCATAGGTTATGAATTAAACGACAGTTATTCTGACATATATTAAATATGTAATCGCAGCAGTCATATATAGGATATGTGATCACTGAAGTCACATATATGGTAGGAAGAATAGCAGCATTGGTTTTTCACTCATATGTATGCTAGTTGAGCTATTGTTTACTTGCACTTTCAGAAAACGGTTTTGTATTCACGACATAATACTAAACTCAGTAAGGTATTGGGGTTTCCTGCACAAAGTCAGTTGCAGGACTGGGGGATGCACTGGTATATTCAATGTCTGGTAGAGAAACAGCTTGGAAATCTGACCTGGACAGGACAGAAAAATGAGGGGCCATAATAGACAGCCTCCACCTCCACATGCAAACTATGATGAACACAGTGATCATATTTAGCGGACACTGTGATATGAAAACCCTGTCCACAGTGAAATATACACATAAGAACATAAGAACGGTTCTACTGGGTCAGACCAAAGGTCCATCTAGTCCAGTATTCTGTCTTCCGACAGTGACCAATGAGAACAGAACAGGTAACCATCAAGTGATTCATCCCCTGTCACCCATTCTCAGTCTCTGGCAAACAGAGACTAGGGACACCATCCCTGCCCATCCTGGTTAATAGCCATTGATGGATCTATCCTGCATGAATTTATCTAGTTCTCTTTTGAACCCTGTTATAGTCTTGGCCTTCACAACTTCCTCTGGCAAGGAGTTCCACAGGTTGACTCTGCATTGTATGAAAAAATACTTCCTTTTGTTTGTTTTAAACCTGCTGCCTATCAATTTCATTTGGTGGTCCCTAGTTCTTGTGTTATGAGAAGGAGTAAATAACACTTAATCACTTTCTCCACACCTATCATGATTTTATAGATCTCTATCATATCTCCCCTTAGTTGTCTCATTTCCAAGCTGAAAAGTGCCAGTCTTATTAATCTTTTTCTTTATATGGCAGCCATTCCATACCCCTAACCATTTTTGTTGCTCTTTTCTGAACCTTTTTCAATTCCAATATATCTTTTTCGAGATGGGGTGGCCAGATCTGCATGCAGTATTCAAGATGTGGACATACCATGGATTTATACAGAGGTGATATTTTCTGTCTTATTATCTATCCCTTCCTTAATGATTCCCAACATTCTGTTCGTTTTTTTGACTGCCATTGCATATTGAGTGGATGTTTTCAGAGAACTATCCACAATGATGCCAAGATCTCTTTCTTGAGTGCTAACAGCTAATTTAGAACCCATCATTTTAAAGGTATAGTTGAGATTACGTTTTCCAATGCGCATTTCTTTATCAACACTAAATTTCATCAGCCATTTTGTTGCCCAGTCTCCCAGTTCCGAAAGATCCTTTTGTAGCTCTTAGCAGTCTGCGTGGGACTTAACTTCTTGAGTAGTTTTGTATCATCTGCAAATTTTGCCACCTCACTGTTTACCCCTTTCTCCAGATCATTTATGAATATGCTGAATAGGACTGATCCCAGTACAGACCCTTGGGGGACACTACTATTTATCTCTCTCTGTTCTGAAAACTGACCATTTATTCCTACCCTTTGTTTCTGATCTTTTAACCCAGGGATCGGCAACCTTTGGCACGTGGCCTGCCAGTGTAAGCACCCTGGTGGGCCAAGCCAGTTTGTTTACCTGCTGTGTTCGCAGGTTCGGCCGATCGCGGCTCCCAATGGCTGCGGTTCGCTGCTCCAGGTCAATAGGGGCTGCAGGAAGCGGTGGCCAGCATATCCCTCGGTCCGTGCCACTTCCCGCAGTCCCCATAGGCCTGGAGCAGCAAACCATGGCCAGTGGAGCAGCAATTGGCCAAACCTGCGAACGCAGCAGATAAATAAATTGGCCTGGCCTGCCAGGGTGCTTACCCTGGTGGGCTGCGTGCCAAAGGGTGCCGATCCCTGTTTTAACCAGTTGCCAGTCCATGGGAGAAACTTCCCTCTTATGCCATGACTGCTTACTTTGCTTAAGAGCCTGTCAAGTACAGATAGATGTGCCAAAATACACATCAGGATACTGTCTGTGTGGTTTTGTTGTTTTAGCACTGAGCTAACCCACATCTTAAGAGTTATTCCTTTTTGTCAGAAGTGTGCCCGAAGACTAGCTACATGCTATGCAAATCTCAGCGGGTGCAAGCCTTGAGCCTGTATTTGTAATACCTTTGGACATTTTTAGCTACACCAAGTGTAGAATGCCAAACAGACATCTCAGAACTGTTTGTGCCAAGTTACAAACAAAATAACTTTAAAAGGTAGGTAAACTGCTATATTTATCCTTTTGTGAACACTGCTCTTCAGCACTGGATTCACACCAATTCTATCTGCTACAGCAAATTAGAAATAGGTACTTGAAGTTTGAATTGAGCACCAGCTCCTCCTTTACATGTCAGTGTATTACTATACTGGACTTCCTATCCTCTCCTGTGCATGATCATTTTGTTCTGTGTTAGCCATTACTTTGTATTGTGCCATGCATTAAGAAAATGACCTTCTGATCTGCATGCACATATCATCATGTATTGGAGAAAATCAGTACATGCCCAGAAGCTGATTTTACTAGATACATGGTGATACACTTTAGAGTAAATAAAGGCAGAGAAGAAATTTACAGTAGCTGTGGTACAGGCGACTGAGTCTGTGACTGGGATTTAAGAGACCTGGGGTGTATTCCCAGTTAGGGTTGCCACCTGTTCAGATTTTCCCAGGCCAGGATCATTTCTTTTTTGAGGTAGCTGTCCTGGGAAATTGATACGTCTTCTCAGGACTTTAAAAGTCTTGGTATTTCTCAGCTGAGTCCCCCTCCTAGCAGCAGCCTGAGAGGTGACTTATCTTCCCCCTCCAGGGTGCTGCTGTTCCTCCTTCCTCCCAGCTGTTCCAAGGCTCCCCAGCAGTTCTTAAGAACTGTTAAGAAGCTGCAGCTTCCCACCTGACCAAAAAGCTGCTGACAGCAGTGAAAAGAGCTTAAGGCAGCACCCTACAGCACCCTGCTTTGCACCATGGTGGCAGCTGTTCCTGCTCAGCATGGCCCTGTTCCCACTCCCTGGAGAAATCTCCTATTTTCTCCCCACCCCCGTGCTCCTCTTCCCTTGCTAAGGGATCTCCCTTGTTTGTTTGTTTGATTTTTTGAGCCTCGGGGGTGGCAACCCTACATCGATTCATTGTGTGACCTTGGATGCAATGCTTGATTTGTGACAGAAGAGGTAAGGGGACCCAAGCAATAATGATGGCCTCCTCCATGCAGAGTAACCTGGTACTCACCATATGTGGGAGGCCATGCCTTGCATGCCACTGACAGAAGAGGAACCAGGGCTCTGCCACCAGAATGATAAGAGCCCCACCACAAATTAAGATCTGCTTGGATGATGAATTTAAACTCTAGGGCTCAGTTTTCCAGCCTCCAAAATAGGCACAATCTGATTGGTCATGTTTTCGCATCTATACCCATGGGTGGACAGTTGAAGGTGGGCACAGAAAGATAACATGCTGGCTGAGTTACTTGGAATATGGGGGTAGGAGGGAGTGATTCAGGTAATTTAGTTTTTAAAAGTAAATCACAAGACAAATTTAATATGATGCTTTTATGTCGCATGGCCATTATTTTCTGTCTTGCTTTACTGTCCTCATTATTAGCTCTTCATGGCAGGGACATCTTCCCAGGTATATGTACAGTGACCAGCACAATGGAGATCTCACTTCAGGTCTTTGGGAACCACACAACACAAGTATCAATAGTAGGAGTGTCTTGACCTTAATAAATCATAATATTCTGCATATACTTATTCTCTTTCATCAGAGAATCTTGGTGCTTGACAACCTCAAATATTCAAAAATCATGAATGACTCCGAAAGTCATGAATTTTTTTTTAAGAATAATAAATGTGGGGTTTTTTTATTTGCCTTTTGGTTTTTCAAAGTGCACTTGCTTCACATTTGAAAGTTTTTGTCTGCACAAAGGATGCTGAGGTTGGTTTTTTTTTTTAAATAAAAGCAGAGATTCTCATGCAATAGGATGATTCCTGCATCCAGGACTGTAAGAAAAACACAAAAAGTCATGAGATTCATGATAAAAATCAAAAGAGTTGACAACACTGGAATCTGAATGTGTATAAGCAGTGCTTATAGAGCAATCAAGCATCACTAAACCTATTATTGCACCCATTTATAGATGGGGGAAACTATGGCACAAAATAAATAAGTGAAGTGACTTTTCTCAAGATCATACAAGAAAAGATTAGACTGAGGCAGGAACAAGACCCAATTCCTCTGACCTCCCAGACTTCTGCTTTACCCACAAGACCTTCTGGGTGTGTGTGTTTTGGAGGGGGGAGGGGAGAAACATCTACTTAAAAAGTACAACTGCTAAAAATAATCAATTAAGCTTTGCCTACCTAGTCTATGTGGAAATGTCTAGATGAAATTACTATGAGCGGATTGAAAGACTGTATGCAAAGTGTAGTTATCAATGGTTTGCTGTCAAACTGGGAGGGTGAATCTAATAGTGTCCCACAGGGGTCAGTTCTGGGTCTTGTACTTTTCGATATTTTTATTAAAGACTTGGATAATAAGAAGTGGAGAGTATGCTTATAATATTTGCAGATGACATCAAGCTGGGACAGGTTGCAAGCACTGTGGAGGACAGGGTGAGAAATCAAAAAACAACCTTGACAAATAGGAGAACTGGTCTGAATTCAACAAGATGAAATTCAATAAAGACAAGTGGAAGGTACTTCATTATGAAAGTTGAAAAAAATCAAATGCACACCTACAAATGGGGAACAATAAGCTAGGTGGTAGTACTGCTGAAAAGGGTGTGAGGGTTAAAGTGGATCACAAATTGAATAAGAGACAACAGTGTGATGTAGCTGCAAAAAAAGGCCAATATCATTCTAGGGTGTATCAACAGTAGTGTCATGTAATACACAGAGTTAATAGTCCTGCTCTTCTTGGCACTGAGGAGGCCACAGGTGAAGTACTGTGTTCAATTCTAAGTGCCACACTTAAGGAAAGATGTGGACAAATTAGAAAGAGTCCAGAGGAGAGCAACAAAAATTATAAAAGGTTTACAAAACCTGATCTATGAGAAAAGGTTAAAACAATCATCATGTTTAGTCTTGAGAAAAAACCAGAGGCAGGACCTGGTAACACATTTCAAATATATGTTAAGGATTTTTATAAAGAGGATGGTGATCAATTGTTCTCCATGTACATTGAAATAGGATAAGTAATAGTCTGCAGCAACAGAGATTTAGATTAGATACTGAGAAAAACTTTCTAACTAAGGGCTTGTCTACATCAGAAAGTTGCAGCGCTGGTGAGGGAGTTACAGCGCTGCAACTTTGAAGGTGTACACATCTGCAGGGCACCACCAGCGCTGCAACTCCCTGTTTGCAGCGCTGGCCGTACTCCCGTTTTGTCTCGGGTGTAGAGGATCCAGCGCTGGTGATCCAGCGCTGGTAATCCAATGTAGACAGTTACCAGCGCTTTTCTTGACCTCCGTGGAAGGAGGAAGCCTCTGGTAATCAAGCTGGCTTCCTTTCCCGGTTTGCTCTCTCGGTCCCGGAGCCACCCAGCAAACCGCAGGGAAGGAGACCTGCTTGCTCGGGGTTCCGGGACCGAGAGAGCAAACCGGGAAAGGAGACCAGCTTCGCCGCGGTTTGCTCTCGCGTTCCCGGAGCCAGCCAGCAAACCGCAGGGAAGGAGACCTGCTTGCTCGGGGTTCCGGGACCAAGAGAGCAAACCGGGAAAGGAAACCAGCTTCGCCGCGGTTTGCTCTCTCGGTCCCGGAACCCCGAGCAAGCAGGTCTCCTTCCCTGCGGTTTGCTGGCTGGCTCCGGGACCGAGAGAGCAAACCGCGGCGTTCCCGGTTTGCTCTCTCGGTCCCGGAACCCCGAGCAAGCAGGTCTCCTTCCCTGCGGTTTGCTGGCTGGCTCCGGGACCGAGAGAGCAAACCGCGGCGTTCCCGGTTTGCTCTCTTGGTCCCGGAACCCCGAGCAAGCAGGTCTCCTTCCCTGCGGTTTGCTGGGTGGCTCCGGGACCGAGAGAGCAAACCGCGGCGTTCCCGGTTTGCTCTCTCGGTCCCGGAACCCCGAGCAAGCAGGTCTCCTTCCCTGCGGTTTGCTGGGTGGCTCCGGGACCGAGAGAGCAAACCGCGGCGTTCCCGGTTTGCTCTCTCGGTCCCGGAACCCCGAGCAAGCAGGTCTCCTTCCCTGCGGTTTGCTGGCTGGCTCCGGGACCGAGAGAGCAAACCGCGGCGTTCCCGGTTTGCTCTCTCGGTCCCGGAACCCCGAGCAAGCAGGTCTCCTTCCCTGCGGTTTGCTGGGTGGCTCCGGGACCGAGAGAGCAAACCGCGGCGTTCCCGGTTTGCTCTCTCGGTCCCGGAACCCCGAGCAAGCAGGTCTCCTTCCCTGCGGTTTGCTGGCTGGCTCCGGGACCGAGAGAGCAAACCGCGGGGAAGCTGGTTTCCTTTCCCGGTTTGCTCTCTCGTCCCGGAACCCCCCTTGAAGCCGCCCAACAGCGCTGCAGTGTGGCCACATCTAACACCACTTGCAGCGCTGGTTGCTGTAAGTGTGGCCACTCTGCAGCGCTGGCCCTATACAGCTGTACTAATACAGCTGTAACAACCAGCGCTGCAAAATTTTAGATGTAGACATGGCCTTAGGGTAGTTAACTCTGGCATAGCCTTCCAAGGGAGATTGTGGAATCCCTATGATTGGATGTTTTTAAGAACAGGTTCGACAAACACCTGTCAGGGATGGTCTAGGTTTACTTGGACCTGCCACACCGCAGCAGGCTGGACTTGACTTCTTAAGGTCCTTTCTAGTCCTGCATTTCTATGTTAACAAGCTTTGGCTGTAACTAAGTGTAGTTTTGGTGGACAGATTAAGAAACAGGAGATTTATATATATATTTTTGTTTAAATTTTTATTTATTTATTTTTTAAACAAAGGCTGTTAAATTACCCTTGGAACATTTTTATCAGCACTTATGGAGCGGCAAATGTATTATTTGTTCTTTCGGTTTAAAGCTGCCTCAGGACTAGGTCATGTTCTGAAAATCAGGGACAGATATATTTGTATATTTTTAACACTCAGTTGAACACAAGTTATCTGGCAGCTTGCATTTCAGGTCAGCAGAGGGCTCTCCGAGAGAAGCATACAGTGACTCTAAGGCTATAGCAGATGAACTAGAGAATAATCATTCACAAGATATAGTTGTTTCTGAACAAGGGAAAGTATTCATCATACTATGACATGTTATAAATATTAAATGCATTACTCCAAAAGGAAAACATTTCACCTAATATCAATTTATTCTCAGTTCAGGAAATATTGATCAGGAAGTAAATGAGTTAATGGACAAAAAATTCTCTGTGCGTGTGTGTGTGTCTACACACACACACACACACACACACACACACACACACACACACACACACACACACACCTACATTAAAATAACACTAAGGTTGCAAAGTCAAGCACTCAGAAGTTAGGAAATGCTAGAATCAAGATTGCCTGTGCAACCTTAAAACACCCCCTGGTGTATATGCATTATGATTTAGTCTTTAATTACATACTCACATACTATTTTTCCTACAGTATCTCTGCCTCATTCAATGCTTGTGATGGACAGTGCTCACTTAATAAGCAACTATACATTTTATTTTCTCCTTCTTGTTCTGAGTGTGATCTCATGCCTTATTTACAACATTTTATTCAAACCCTACCTGAAGACAGCACTGTTTGTTTCCTTATGGACTTTTCTATGGCATTTTTCAATATAGTGTGAGACAAGGGGGTATTATTATTTCCCATTTACCAGTGGGTAATTGAGGCACAGAGACTAAGGAAAACATCCACTGATTTTGGGAGCCTACTTTGATGCTTAGCACCTAACTTTACAGAGTAATTTAGCATTATATAATTATTTATATGTTCAAAGCACAGCTCCATTGATATTAGTTGCAGCTGTGAGAGCTCAGCACTTCTGCAAATCAGACCCAGGTTCTCAAGTCAGGCATCTAGAAAATAAGCAACTTTAATAATGTTCTTTAACACAGTTGTGTGTATTTTATATATTATATATAATTTAAATGTTCTCAATTTCTAACGGCAGACCATAGCCCAGCCTATAAGGCTACACAGGACAGGCATAATGGTAAGACAGACCCTGCTTATCTTGGTCCAGGGGGAATTCTGTGCCACTACTCACATGCAGAATTCGTATCCCCCACAGATTCTCCCTCCCTCATCCCCGCAGAAAACAGATTCAATCACATGGGGCTCCGAGGGGATGTCACAGAGTGGGATTCAGAAGAACTAATGGGGAGACAGTATTGAGCCGGGGCTGAATGGGAGCAGGGATGCAGGGACAGATGGGGGCAGGACAGGCTGGGGTCAGCCACGGTCTGTATGGGGGAGGCTCCCCAACAATCCTCCCCACCACCGCAAAACACCCTGTTCTATACTTCTCCCACCCGCAACCAACAACTCTCCAGGTTCACTCCTAGGCTCCTTCCCAGTAATTAGTTCCCTCGCCCTCAGCTCCTCCGTTATCCCTGACTCCCCCAAGCCTTTGCACTGCTTCTGAGAGATGCAGGAATTACATTTCTGTGTTGTAGTTTAAATTAATTATTACTCAAAGTTCTGTATTAATATGCCTAATAAGGAATCTATTTGTCAAAAAAACATTTCCTGGATCTTTTTTTGTTGTCTGTATTAGTGCAGACACACTTGCTGACAGGTATTTTGAAATAAGTTACCAAAATAATTGAAACTGGCATGAATGTGTTATTTTGACAAATAAAATATGCAGTGTTTTGCAGAATTTTATAATACTGTGCACAGAATTTTCAGTTTTTTGGTGCAGAATTCCCCCAGAAGTATTATCTCCATTCACCTATATGGCCTACCTGCATTACTACTGCAGGTCCTGCTGAGAGGGTGTAAAGGTGTGTTCCTGCATTTGTAGGTGGTTGGGGATGTGGGTAGAAATGGGCAGAGCCTTAGGTCCTTCCCCCAGCACACTGGCCAGCATAGCTGAATTGCCACAGAAATTAATAATCTGCTAATGGTCATGGCTTTCTGAGGCACAGTTCCTTCTATGAGCTGCTCCTGGATAACCCACTACATGCCACCCATTACACAAAGGTGGATGCAAAGGGACAATCTAGACGTAATTATTTTATTCTTGTTTTGTACCCATAGATGAAGGGAGAGCAGAAACAGCATGGAGAGTCTTCGGGGCATGCATGTAACACGCATTGCTGCCAGTAAGGGTTCATGCTTATATATATATTTATATCTGTTGTGATACAGCATGGCCAGAGGGCAGCAGGCGAGGGTTAGAAGGGAGCCTTATTCCCTATAAGGGGAAGAAAGTTTGCTATAGATTAATTAGAGCACCTGAAGCCAGTCACATGATAAAAACCCCTGCTTCAATCAGATAGTGTGGGAGTTGGAGCAGAGAGGAATTGGTGCTGGAGCAGAGAACAGTTTGAAGGGAAGCAGAGGACAGTTTGGAGAAGTGCTGCTGTGAGCTAAGAAGTCCAAGATGCTAGGTAAAGGGGCACCTGGCTTGTACAGAGGGAGGGCAGGAAGCCCCCCATAAGCAGAAGGGCAGGAGAGGGAAGTAGCCCAGGGGAAGGAAGTTCACTTCAAGTGGTTCACTACTGTCCTCAGGGCCCCTGGGCTGGGACCTGGAGTAGAGGGTGGGCCCAGATCCCTCCCTCTCCACTCCCCTCCTCTAGGACACTAGTGGGGCAGTTAACATTCCACTGTAGGGGCAAGAAATGGTGCCCTGAACCCTCCCCAAAGAAGAGAAAGTGTGAGACCCATCAAAATAGTGCCGGCAATTTCCCACACTATTGAAACTCTAATCTTTAGGTGTGCCTAAAATGTAAAAATAGTCCCAGATTTGGACCTTAGTGTCCAAAATATGGGGGTTAGCATGAAAACCTCCAAGCTTAGTTACCAGCTTAGACCTGGTAAAGCTGCCACCACCCAAAAAATTAGAGTGTTTTGGGGCACTCTGGTCCCCCCAAAAACCTTCCCTGGGGACCCCAAGACCCAAATCCCTTGAGTCTCACAACAAAGGGAAATAAACCTTTTCCCTTCCCCTCTTCAGGTGTTCCTGGAGAGATACACAGAAGCAAGCTCCGTGAATCTAAACAGAGGGATTCCACCCTCTCTATTTCCAGTCCTGGAAACAGAAGTACTTCCCTCTTCACCCAGAGGGTATGCAAAGTCAGGCTAGTAAATCTTAACACAGCCAGATTTCCCCCTGACTTCTTCCTCCCACCAATTCCCTGGTGAGCACAGACGCAATTCCCTGGAGTTCCCCACTAAAGAAAAACTCCAACAGGTCTTAAAAAGAAAGCGTTATGTAAAAAGAAAGAAAAATACATAAAAATGGTCTCTCTGTATTAAGCTGACAAATACAGGGTCAATTGCTTAAAAAAAATATGAATAAACAGCCTTATTCAAAAAGAATACAATTTAAAACATTCCAGCAACTACACACATGTAAATACAAAAAATATATAAATCCCTATCTGATCTTTTGTACTTACAACTGGGAAACAGAAGATTAGAAAGGCAGGAAACAGAGATCCTCTCATAGCCGAGAGGGACAGATTTAAGACAAAGGACTCCCACACAAACTTCCCTCTACCCAGATTTGAAAAAGTCTTGTTTCCTGATTGGTCCTCTGGTCAGGTGTTTCAGGTTACTTCTTTCCAGGTGAAAGAGACATTAACCCTTAGCTATCTATTTATGACAGGCCCCTCCTCTAAAACTTCCTGCTATTACAATTATTCACAGTTAGGTTTTTTCTGAGGAATGTGGGCTAAGTCAAGTGTTACGAACATGCATTGAGGAAGGGGTACAGTAAAATACACTTCACTTTATGCCATCACTCCATATCCATAGCTCATGCCAATAAAATCTTTGTCATTATAAACTATGTGTTTTTCTGAAGGAAAAGCTTTTTTTTTTAAAGCATTTTAAGAGTTTGCATGTATATTAATTTTATGTATCCCTTCAACTGTAAAGCCAGGTTGCCTTGGTTACCATGTGCAGGCCTGAATGAAACAAATATAGAAGATTGTTTTTAAATCCCAACAATTTTGCACAAGAACTCCCCCATTAATCAGGATGCCACAACTGTAGGGCAAAATGACCTTGTAAATTTCTGAATTTCTTTGACCCACCTTTGGAACAGGGAAAAGAAGGGGGAGAAATTATGTTGGATCCTTTTACAATAAACAATGGTGACAGAAGCTGGATAGTAGAAGTCTCAGAGAAGGTAGATTAACTGCACTGGAGTGCATGAGAGATGGGCAGTGGTGCATGTATAAGAAGATATAGTTCCCATTAATTGTTTTAAGCATAATTTGATGACAATCATACATTTACATAACACCTTCCATCTTGAAGGATCATATAATAGGTGACTGTCAAAATTGATATGAATTACAAATCAGTTTATCTTTATCCACCACTGAAACAAAGTCACATTTGGGGTAAAATGCAGCAACTATTTAACAGTGCACAGCCACACAACAGCACAATTTAAGACAGGAAGTGAAGAATACCTTTTCCAGTTTAAACTATTAGGTAGGAAGAGTACATTTACCAAGGTGGAATTTCTTTAGGACAATAGAGTTACCTCCTATTATGTACTGTTATGAAAAACACCACAGGAAGTTAAAGATGGCATGAGGTCAGAAGCTGGGATATCCAAAACAACAACACTGTGCCCTCCAATATTATCTTTGACCTTGGTGAGTGAGGGCCACCTCCAGAGCAGTCAACATCACTTCCTGAAGCACCTAAGTGTTTATTAGGGGCTCCTATCTGAGTCCTGATTCAGCTCAATCCTGTATAGTTATAAGAATGGACAGGGTCACAGCACAAAGCGGCACGACTTCAGAAAGCTGAATTACACCAATGATCATTTTCTTAGTGGATGTATGTGCCATTCTATACAGGCAACAGGAATCAAGCAATCAAAAGGGGTGGTGGTAAAAGTATAGCTTTAATTGCATATGCTGTCATAGGGAGGTTCAGAAGTCCTGGAGCAGCAGCAGCTCCAGCTTGACAAAAACCATTTGCACAGCAAATAATACTTTGTTTTATGGCCCTGATTAGTCAAGAAACTGCTCGCATTCTTAAAATTACACATGTAAACTAAGTATCTTGTTGAACTGGGGCCTATGCAGGATCTTCTATCCAAGAACAACAAAGCGCTTGCCAAAGTGCCATTTCATCACTAAAGACAATTCTTATGCTAAATCTGTAAGAGAGTCAATCAATCAGACTAAAACTTCTGGCACTGTAAAAGCTAGATGATAGTCACCAGAGGGTAGCAATAACAGATAATTCAGTAATAGGAATCTTGAACCAAAGCTTACAGTATAGGGCCTGATAACATCCCTCTAATCACTTGCCATTTACAGAAATGTATTTGATTTAATTGAACTTATAAAAAAAGCGCATCTCTAATCATACCTCATCAGCACACACTTATTATTCAAAAAGAAGCCATATGTATTACCAAGCACTCAATTAAAATAATGCATATAATCTGCTTCTGTATCTCATAGTCTTTTTCCTCTGATTATTCTATCGTAATTCTTTTCCTTCCATCAATTTTTAAAAAGAAGTTGTTCTTTTTTTCCCCTTCTGTACACTGCTTCTATTTATAGACTCTTCGGTGTCAAAGATCATAATGTCAGCAACAGGAAATGCTCCTATGGCAGTGAGATGTGTAACCCTTCAAGCCTCAGTGCATAATTATGACCTTCAAAATATGCAGCTACATGGGACCTGACTCAGCATGAAGGTTAGCAAGGAGGGGCTGATGAGGAGATGTTGTCCTGTTTTCTGCAGCTCAGAGCCTTCCCGAACAGGCAGTCTGTGTCCTGCCTGGCTGTGATCCTCTCTGACCTTTGACTTCTCATGAACATCCAGAGTCCCAGGAGAGCCTGGGAGCCAGGAAGAAGTCAGTCCTGGAACTAGAGGAGTCAGATTTGAAGAGAGTGAGGGGCAGTAGGAAATAAAGGAAGAGTATGAATCTCTGGGCTGGGGGAGCAGAGAAGCAGCTGCAGGGAAGCGATAAGGCAGTGGGATTTTGGGGACCAGGGCCAAAGAAATGTATCACAAATTCTGTCTACACTGCTTAGATTCAGTATTTATGAAAAAGGTCAGAGTTGTCTTTTGTCTCTCCTTCCCAACACACCTTACTGTGTGTTAGGTTAGTAGTTTAATCTGAACAACACTCCCCATCTCCCAATGCATAGTTGTGTGCATTTTCCCACTTTGGTCACCCTAACCAGTGAGGACTGGCACATCGGCAGCTGACTAAAAACAACACATTAGCTTGGAGGGACAGAGACTGGCCTACTGCACTACCAGGGAACCACAGGAAGCTGCAAGTATGTAGGATTGTAGTCACTAGAGATGGAAAAGACTGCTAAGATTATCAAGTCTATCCCTCTTCAGGGACACGTTAAGACAGGTCAGACACCACACTGATACTTCATAAAATCATAGCCAAAATGGAGGGCTATACAACACAGAGCTCATTGCAGACTTTCCAGGGAGGCTCAGTTTGAATATTCTATTAGACAACTCTTTTAATTAGGGTGAAATTAGGTGTGTACGCTTGTTGCTCATGGTCTAACTCAAATACATAATTTCTGTGCACTTGTTCCAGCTATATTTTTTAAGCAGCATGTCAATTCAATTTTGTGTAACTATAACTATTTATACAGAGCATGACACTTAGAATAAGAGGCAAGTACTAGACTGATATGAAGACTGATTAATACCTTTGGGAAATGGAGAGGAAAAAACACCTTCCAACTCATACCACTTTCCCTTAATTAAACCATGCGACTTACATGTTTTTTGTTTTGTTTTGTTTTTTTAAAGAAAACATTAAGGATGCATATGTTTGGGATTGAGTGAGCTCCCCTAAGGCTTTGTGACAATGCCTGGGCTGACATACTCCTTAAGCGTTAGGAAATCTCCGGCCACTTTGATGTACCTGCTGAAGTATTTTATTATTAGTCTGCATGCTCCCGAGGTTACTGATTTACCTGAAAAAAACCCAAAACCAACATTCTTCATCTTTCAAATCCATCTCCGAGTAACAAAGAAGAAAGAACTACGCGGCAACATTTCTCATTTCAGACTATTTATATGACTACTGTGAATTGTCTCTCATTTGCTTCTAGTGCTAGTGCACACACACATTGAAAACCTACTACTACTACCGGTTACTCCATTAGTTCAAGCGGCACAGGTCTGTTTGGTGCATCTAAGGTTCCAATTCTGGTGATGAACCATGTGAGTGTCAATGTGATGCCACTGATTTAATTTCTGGGTTTTTTTCACTTAACTTTTTACACACAAAAATGATATTAAAATAAAAATAAGGTTGCAAAATCAATCACTCAAAATGTTTTGAAATGCCAGAATTAAGGTTGCCTGTACAACTTAATCCAGCCCCATAGTGCATACGCATTATGGTACAGTCTTTAGTTACATGGTCACATACTACTGATTCCACAGATTCCCTAATTCATTCAGCGCACTGAAGAGACACTGCTCACTTCATATGCAATTGTTCAATACTTTGGTTTTTTCCCCCCTCATTGTTCAGTTTCAGGCCCCATGCTTTATTTACTGCTGTAGGGAAGAGACCTCAATATCGATGTAAACTTCATAGTAATAAAACTATTGTAATTTTTTATTCAGTTGTTACAACCTTGTTTGCACCTTATTGGATGTTAAGATATAGTTACATGTATGTTATAGCCAGTATGCTTAAAATATAGCCATGCTATAGCCAGTTAAGTAACAAAATGTTAAACCTAATCAAATACATTTCCGAAGGCTTCTGCTTTTGTCTTCCAAGGACAAGAAAAGATCAAGATGACAAACTGTGTAGAACATTCACGTTTTTAGCAAAAGATGTGACTCTGAAAGGAATTCAGGGTATGTGATCAGAGCAATAAAACTAGGTAAAGTGTACCAACGCTCACCGTCATGCATGAAATCCTGCTTGTGTTTTAAAATTTAAAGGAAAATGTAGTTAGAAATGTTTTAAATGTAGTTTATTTCTTAAATGTTGAAATGGCAAAAACATTTGTGAAATTCATACTTGCAAATATATTAGCTAAATGCAAAGCTGCTAATAGAGCTAAGTAAATGGTAATATACTTTATACACCAATTCGGAACCTAATGTTCTTGCTAAATTAGTGTAAGAAGCCATTTAATGATAAAATATTTACAATAATGGAGAATTAATTAATTACTGGCAGTGTGCAAACAAACCCTCACCCAGCTCGGAAAGCCAAGAAAAATCACAGTTCCAAAAACTGTCACGTAGAGTCAACAACTTAAGCTAAAGACTTTCTAAAAGTTATTGAATTTTAAAAGACTATTTTGAGAACTAGAAACTTTTATATAAAGAACAAGAGTATTTGGACCTTTTGAAAAGAGAATTTCATTTCCTGTCAAATTCTAATAAAATGTAAATAATATGGAGTGAATAAAAGGAGAAATATAATGAGCTTTGAAAGTTATCTGATGCTTCCCTGCCACAGGAAGCACAAAAGCAATTAAAGAAATACTGCATATTAATTAATAAACGCCACGTTCATAAGATAAAAAGGCTCCGAAGGACTACCCAAGAAGGTGTGGAACCACTGAATGAGTGACAGCAGCCAATTTGAATCTAAAAAAGCCTTTAGATGTGTTTTATTATAATTTCATGGAAATAGAAAGATATGAGAGACTCTGGAGTGAGCACCCACTGCCCACCCACTTTTCTAAAGCAGCAAGCACTCCACAACTCAATCCTGTCCATCTCTACAAGCAAGCTGCCACTGATAGATAAGACAAACACAAAGAGAATTTGGGGGTGTGGGGAGGAATCAGAAGAAGAAGAATGCAGCAATTGCTGACCCAAAAAAAGGGAAAACGCAAGCTTCACCATCCTTGCTGCCACCACTCCCACCATATCTTGAGACTCTGAGATCTACCACTGGGCCTTGTCATCCTGATCCAGAGAGAAGTTCTGCCCAAACCATGCCAAATGGAGAAATCCAGATGACATCAGCATCTCCATCAGCTCCAACTAAGTCCCACACACCCTTTGGGATGTGAGACTTTGTCTCCTGCCTCCCGCTCTCCCATATGTCCTTTTCCTTCAAGTTGTTTGTTCTCTTTCCTATCTCTCTCTTTTCCCCTTCTGTCTAATAAAAGTCTGGCATAGCTAGCCAAGACTATGTATTCTGCAACCCTGCTGTGAGCCTGTGACCAGAGAGGCAGATAAAAGCAAGGCCCTAAACAACCTGAGGCTAGTTTGCTAGATTTGGAGTGGCTAATTAGGCAATGTGCCATACCTGTGTTTTTCCAGCAGTAAGATTGCAAGTGAGAGTCGGTACCAGAGACAGAAGCTGGATTTCCTATCTTTGCCATTCTTCTCTCTTACGGCTTGTGTGTGTTTTGTCTTGTTTTCTGTTTTTGGAAATGGAATCGGCAACTCCATCCCATCCCAGCTAAACTCTTCTCTCTTTCTCCAAAATGAAACCTATTACTAATCTTGGCAGAATTCTATTGATAGATTTTTATCATTTCAAAGGATACAGATTTTTTTAAGCTTTTTTATATTTTTATCCATTTACATTTTCACAGTTATGGGAAACTATTAGGGAGTCAGGCAATAGATTTTTAATGACAGTAGACATTAAAATGAAAGAAATTAAAGCTTGAATTGTGCAAGACTATCAACATCACATGCCAAAATATACAATGTACATACCCTTAAAATTAACTATAATAAGTTCTTAGTCAGCATTTTTCTTACGTTGCATATCAGTAAATTTCAAATATCAATGGAAATACTTTTTGTCGGCTTGTGTGTGTGCAGTGAAATTGACATTTACAGATACAAATCCATTCCTTCCCAGCCTAGTTATTACCATCTAAGACAGCTATTCTCAAACTGTAGGTCAGGATCCCAAAGTGGGGCGCGAACCTGTTTTAATGGACTGGCTTAGGCTTGCTGGGCCTGGGGCCAAATCCATAGCCCAAGCCCAACTGCCCTTGGCTGAGGCCGTAGCCCGAAGGCTTCAGCCCTGGATGGCGGGACTCAGGTTGCAGGCCCCCTGTTGGGGCTGAAGTCCTTGGGCTTTGTCTTTCCCCTCTCCTGCCTGGGGTGATGGGGCTCAGGCTTTGGCTATAGCCCCCCCACCTCGGGCAGCTGGGTTCAAGTGGGCTCAGGCTTCGGTCCTCCCTCCTGGGATTGCGGTGCAATAACGTTTGAGAACCCTTGATCTAAGAGACTGTCAAACAAGAGGGTTTTTCCTTCCTAAGACTCTACAGATAAGGGGAAAGCAAACAAATACCATTACAATAAATGCCTTATTTAATAGTTTGCATTTCAAATACTTTAACTTTCTTTCTTTTCTGTATTTTTAATGAAAGAAGTTAAAAGATTTTTAATGGTGTGTTTTGTTTTCCATAGTACTAAGCAGGCTGAGGTTTCTGTATACCAAACCTTGTTTAAAACTGTTTTCATGTAGAACCATTTCAGGGTCAGATTAACACCTTTGACTCTTTGGGCTCATTTTATTCCATCTGAATTAATATAATCATTAATACTACAGGTCAATAGATCTGGACTATTTCAGACCAAGGAGGGGGAGTGAATGCAAAGCTGAGGGCCTTTTGGGGGGAACCTCCTCCTATCAATTCCCACTCTTTTAATCCAGTGGGGACCCAGGTTGAGTTTCTCCAGTGAATGCAGCTGAGCAACATCTCTCAGATAGACATATCCTAAGGCATGTTGGACTTTATATATGTCAAAACCTAATGCAAATGTAAACATATGGTATCCTATGCAATTAGCTAAGAAATGAAATCACTAAAACCGCCTCTGTAACAGATGCTGAAAAATACAGTTCCTGAGCTAGCTTCTCAACATGAATATGAAAGTCATTGTTCTGGTGGGATATATATGTCCAGAAGAGAAAGTTGCTATTTAAAATTACTGCACAGTAGCAATGTTCCACAGAAAGAGTCTGACTACAAACATTGCAATATAGTACATGCTAATGAAAAGAAACACACAATTATGCAAGACAATGTATATTTTAAGATCTGTTTAAGAGTAATTCACACAATTCCAGCAAATCCCCCCAAAAGTAGGCAAGGATACAGAAATCGATTGTTAACAGCTTCTTGATTACAAGCGTGTTCAGCTTATAAAGCATTGCTAAGAGCTTCTAAAGAGCCTTACTTAAGTACTGCCATTAAAAATATGTTGTCACTGTCCTGAATGATTTATAATCAGTGCTGCAAGTCTGAATATAAATATATTAAAGGGATAAGTTCTTCATGTTTTTATAACCTGACTGTCAGTGTTGTTAGACACCTCAAGCATAATGTATCCCTGGAGACCTAGGTTCAAGCTTTACTTTGGTTACATGTAATGCCTGTAGTGATTTCAGTCTAGTCCATGCATAAATAGCAATTGTCTTTTAAGTTCTTCAAGTCTGTGTCCAGGGAATGACCATTGCCTGGGATAATAGAGTCTTGGATCATAGCTGTGAGAAACATGATAGTGTGTCTTTGGGCAATACTATCCTTACTATCTTTCAAAAGCACCAAAAAGGCTCACTAGTATTCTGTTTTCTCAAATACAAATATACACACACACACACACAAATTCTGTTTTCTCAAATACACACACACACACACACACACACACACACACTAAGTCAACAACAATGCATAATGATTGCTGAAAATGGGATGGCGGAGTACATGACAAGTGAAAAGTGCATTTTAGGGGGCAAAGGGCTTTTATTTTTATTGTTAAACATTCTCAGAAGACTTGCTATTTTTTCTGTGTTCCACATCAGTGATCCAATTCAAACTGTGAGCTAGTAAACTTGAAAGAGTTTTACTGAAATCCAGCATACTTCAGTAGTCTACATCATAAGTTTTCTTCATTCTGTACAGAACTCCATCTATACTTTGCATTACAACACGAGCAAGTTAACGAACAGCTTTAATATAATCCATAGCGATCTCACATGTCCATGAGAGATTTACTCATCACTCAAATAAAGACTGTACAAGCAACAAACACAAATATATTAATTGTACCATATTTAGTAGGTGTGACATTCTAGGTACACAAGAGGGATTTCCAATTGATGGAAACACATGTTTGCTTTTTTGTATATCTTATGCTAAATATTGTGTAGAAAAACATATTTCTGCTAATTAATGCTTCTTCAACGAATCTAAACAGCATCTGAAAACAAACCATCTCATAATAGTTTAATCAACCAATATTTTACTGTGTAGAAAGATTATCCCTAAACTTGAATTGAACGATTGGACAGAGAATCCCTGGTAGAATCAATATAATTGAATTCCCAATTAAGTTTTAGTATATATGGAATGTATTGTCATGACTTTGATTTTGGGTTTTTTTTATCCCCTCAAAATACTTTAGCAAAATGAATGCACAGAAACTGAATTGTAACTAGAAAAAAAGTCTTTTTAAAATAAATTGAGCAAAAATGTTTTGTCCATTTTTGCATTTCTCACACATTCCTGAGATGTGCACATGTTCATGTCCTTTGTTTTCTTTTTTTTCCATCTAATTTTGGAATGTCTGAACTATTAGATGAATCATCAGGTGTTAAAATGGAATAATTAAGGGAAAATCCACAAGTGTTGATAATCTTCATAAAATTATCAAGCAAAAATTATCATAGCTCCAAATTTGCTGCTGCAATCGCCACAAACAATGAGCATTTATTTTATTTTCTCTGGAGATATTGCTACTGGAATAGCTGATGTTCTTAAAATAAGACAGGCAACCAGCAACCTGACTAATGGTTTAACATCAACAAGGTTTTATCCAGTTTCTTTCCAATGCTGCAAACATGTGAAGGACCTACACATCCAGCATCCAGTTGGGGTAAGAAAAATCAAATAAACCCTATTCATTGTTACACGCTAGCAACACAGTCGTCTACAAGAGATCAGAATCTGAAAGACTGTCAAGGTCTGAAGGTAGCTCTACATATTGGCAACGGGGACCCAGTTCAATTCTCAGACTCGAGGTTACAATCTCCAGGGGAGTTGAACCCCTCTACCTGAGGTCAGAATTGGGCCTGGTGTCTTTCAATAGGGGGCTAACTCTGACTAAATGACATCTGCCATGCACATTATTATGAATCATACACTTTCCCACAATGTGAGGAGTGCGTGTTGGAGGGAGAAAAATTATACATACAATTAATCTACAAAGTATTTTTAAGAGACACAGCGTTGTTCTTTGACAACTAGAATAGCATCATAGGACAAAAGTGCCTATTGTATTTTGGGACATTAACCTGCATATTTATGTGCTCGGATCTATTTTTTTTTTTTGCTTACTTTCTCTTCACTGAAGCAAAAGGCTCCAGACTATCTTTCTTGTCCTCCCAGTTGTAAAGAATGTCTTGCCTGAACTAAAAGATGGCTAGATATTTTTAAGATCAAGCTAATTCTTTATTTTCAAGGCAGTTCCTATGATCTGTTCATTACTAAAGGGCTTGTGAAAAAAATTCCATCACTGCAAGCCAGGCTGTAATCATATATATCGTAGGAAGGTACTTATTCCTGTGGACAGTGGCTAATATAACAATATACAGTACTAAAATAAAACACTTGCAGGGGCTCCATAAGTCTACTTTATTTTGCCTTCACACTCTTATTTTGTCTTCTTTTTTTCACTGCTGTGGCCACACAGCCCTCGAATGTGCTGCTAATGATCTGCATTTCATGGGATATGTCTTGCTTTTTTAAGTCCTGTGGAGAAATGTCTATATTTGTGATTGACGTTTTGATATCAAATTTTTAACCTGATGAATGTTATTGACCCATTGTGAGTGTGAAAGAGATGGCTTCAGAATAAAATGAAACTACAAGTCAGTGGGAAACCATACAGTCTATATCCTGGTAGCTTACTAGACATAGTGATGAAGCGTTGATGGTTAGATTTTTTTTCCCCTCCTGAGATCAGTTAAAAAGATTTAATAAACAACCTTACAATGTTCTTCTCTTCCTTCCAGTTGTCTCTGTCACTGTTCTTATAAAGCTGCTTCCAAATGCGTCTCTTTGTGACTTATTTCTGATACAGTACAGTAAGCCCCCATCACAGTTCTGCACGGAGCTATTCCTCTATGAATCTCTGGGTATCTCTAACAATAGTGAACAGTGACCCTTAATTTTAACAGGAAAATCAGTCCAATGGAAGGCTTCAAAGTCCTTCCTCATTCTCCTCCGATACTGCTACTTAGCACTGGCGTAGGGCTTCATCCAGAGTTCATTGAAGTCAATAGGTCACTTCCAATAGTGCTTTGAAAATATTAACTAATAGTCACACCATCACTGTGACATAGGTTAAGTGATGTAGCAAAGGCCACACAGGCAGCCTGTGTCCCTTGATGTGAGATGATCCAAACGTCCACAGCTGAAGTCAATGGTAGTTGTGTAGGGATGCTCAACACCTCTTGAGGTTTATAGGTCCTTAGTTGACTTAACCATTCTGCCTCACACTATTGTGTTGCCCTACCATAGTAAGAGGGTACATTAGCTACTCAGTAGAGGAACAAACAACTCAGCTGCAGGGAGTTAGCTGGCAAATGGAAGGGAATTTGTGGTGGATTTAATACCAGTTTAGGGGCCTCTTCTCTCCCATAGACATTAATTGGTCTGGCCTCTACCTAATAAAATATATCACAATGACTAGCTCTAGCTTCCATTTCCCAAACTCTTCAAAATTAAGTTGAGATGATATTAGTCATCAATAGGGTAAAAAATCAGCGGGGGGCACAGCTGCGAACTTCACACATCCAAAGGTCACCCCTACTAATGACCAATCCTCCAGAAATACACCAAACCGACTGTGCAATGCTCCACGCATGCAGAAGTATTTCTTCCTAACTCCTGCAATGATCATTGTATGTCCTGACTCATAATATTTAACTACCATCACAGGTATAACTACCAATGTTAGTCATAAGCTTATTTAAGTAGCTACTGTTTTAAATCAACCTTGGTATTTTACATCATTTAATGAGCTATCTCACACTATTTCAGGTGGCAAAGTAGCAAAAATAAAATAAAATAAAAATAAATAAAAACACCACCCAAAGAGCCAGTATATTTTAAATTATAGAATACACTCATGGGCCAAATTTGTCCCTGATGGAACTCTGTGTTTGGTACAATATTTTCAAAGTTGATGATCTCCCCCAGCAATAGCAGAAGATAAGGTTTTTAACTGATCCTTCTAGACCCATCAACAGCTTTTGATATGGCTAATCATGAGATTTTGTTGACCCACAGACCCAACGAGGGTAAATGGAATAGCTTTTGCGTGACTCTGTTCATATCTGGGAGGACTCATATTATAGTTGTGGGCATTTCTTCCTCTTTGCTGAGGGATTTCTCTTGGAGAGTACTACCGATTTCCCATAAAGACCTCCCTGAGGAGGTTCTATACTGTTTCCTCTCCTCTTCAATGTGTACATAAATTTGCTGAAATGATTAATGAGGAAACATGGCTATGATGTATTTTGTATGCTGATAACCTCAAGCTCTACATTTCCACCACAGCTGCTCTGACTGGAGCAGTGGAATGAGAAACCCACTCCCTGCAGGAATTTGAAGCTTGCATGAGGATTAGCTGGCACAAATTAATCCGGACAAGACTGACATGGTGATGGGATGGGAGAAGCAGATGGGACAGATATCAGCACCCTTACTGAGGATGTTTGACCAACAATTAGGTGTGTTTTTAAATTCCAATCTTCTTCTTAATCTACCAGTTGTGGCCAAAAGTACTGTTTTAATCTGCTGTTGTTAAGCAGAATGGAAATCATTTCTGTATGTGAGGCTGCACCTGCAACCACACAGAAACTGAAGCTAGTGGAGAATGTATCATCTGCATGCTGAGTGGTATTCCACACCAGATGTACATTGCATCAGTGTTTCTGGATTCTGCAGTGGCTGCCAGAATTTCTCCAGTTTTAGTGCTAATCTATAAAAACATAAATTCTGTATCATACTCCACTGCAGAAAAGGAGACTGGCCTTGTCATTAAGGAGAGGAGAGCTGGGTTCAGTTCCTGGCTCTCATATAAATCTTCTGGGTGACTTTGAACAAGTCACTGCTTGCCTTATCCAAAGCCCACTGAAGTCATTGGAAGGACTCGTTGACTTAAATGGTCTTTGGATCAGAGTCTTAATTCGTACCTCAGCTCCCACTTCACAGGGTGTTGTGAGGACAATCTTGTTAATGCTGGAGAAACTATAGTGATGGAAACTTTTTTTATGATTTGGATTTTTATGCACCAAGATTTGATATTTATATGGGGCTCCAGACTGTAACTGCTGAGTAAATATCACATGGTAATACAGTAATACAATACAACTGTTATTGCATAAAGTGCAGTTTTCAGTTCTCATGTTGCCAGTGCAGAAGAAAAGGGTGAATTGAATTAAGAATTTCCAGTAGGCCCTATGTTATCATCGCTGACATTGACTTTTAAATAAACCTCTGTCAGAGAACAGCCCCATGCATTTACATTGGCTATTGCTACACTGTAATTAGAATTCAGTTACATAGTAGCTTGTAATCTGTGCAATAAAGCAATGCCCAAGGAGAGCTGAAGGCCTTATATTTGAAGGTTTCTTTTATCAGTAAGCAAGTGGTAGTTGTCTTGATTTTAGCTGCCTTGGGTTTCTTAATATATTTTATTTCTAATGTTCAGAAGTCTGTGGAATTTCTCTCTTCTGTTTTTAGTTGTTAGGAGAATGCTAATTGGCTTAGTAAAGGAGAATTTACCAATACCGGGTTAAATTCTACTTTCATTTACAGCAGTCTAAACCAGGGGTGGGCAAACTATGGCCTGGGGGCTGCATCAAGCCCTTCAGATGTTTTAATCTGGCCTTGAGCTCCCATTGGGGAGTGGGATCCAGCCTGCCCTGTGCCAGCTCTCCAGCTGGGGAGTAGGGTAGGGGGCTTGCCCCACTCCACATGTGCCATGGCTCCACATGGCTCCCAGAAGCAGTGGCATGTTGCCCCTCCAGCTCCTACATGTAGGGGCAGCCAGAGGTTTTCGCATGCTGGCCTTGTCCCCAGTGCCACCCCCGCAGCTCCCAGTGGCCAGGAACCACAGCCAATTGGAGCTGCAGGGGCAGCGCCTGTGAACTGGGCAGTGCTCAGAAGCACCTGGCCATACCTACACGTAGGGGCTGGAAGGGGAACATGCCACTCCCTCCAGGAGCTGCTTGAGGCAAGCACTAACTGGAGCCTGCACTCCTGACCCCCTCCTGCCCTCCAAACCTCTCCATCCCAGGCTGGAGCACCCTCCTGCACACCCAACACCTCATCCCCAGCCCCACCCCAGAGTTTGCACCCCCAACTTTAGTGTCCCCCCTCCCCTGCATCTCAACCCTCTGCACCAGCCCACAGCTCCCTCCTGTACCCTGAATTCCACATTTCTGGCCCCACCCCAGAGCCCACACCCCTAGCTGCAGCCCTCACCCCCTCCCAACCCCCAATTTCATGAGCATTCATGGTCCGCCATACAATTTCCATACCCAGATGTGACTCTTGGGACAAAAATTTGCCCACCACTGCTTCTATTGTAATGACATGGACTTCAGAGGAGTTACTCTGACTCCATACTGGAGTAGCTGAGATCAGAATTTGGTCCCTTGAATTTTGAGCAGTGTTAGAAGAAAGGCTGAATAAATGCCTGTATGCATGTTGACAAGTTTCAGAGGGGTAACGGTGTTAGTCTGTTTCAGCAAAAACAATGAGGAGTCTTGTGGCACCTTAAAGACTAACATATTTTATATGGAAAGATTTTAGAATAAAGTTCCACATGACAAGCTCCTGTTTGCTTATGTCCTATGGCAGTGTTTCCCAAACTTGGGACACCGCTTGTGTAGGGAAAGCCCCTGGCGGGCCGGGCTGGTTTGTTTACCTCCCGCATCTGCAGGTTCAGCCGACCGTGGCTCCCACTGGCACAAGCTGAGGGACATGCCCCTCCCCATATACACTTTGGTCAGAACTAGGGTGACCAGCTGTCCTGATTTTATAGGGGCAGTCCCGATTTTTGCAGCTTTTTCTTATATAGGCTCCTATTACCCCCACCCCCGTCCTGATTTTTCACACTTGCAATCTGGTCATCCTAGTCAGAAACCCAATTGAATTGGGTGAAAACTGGTAAACTTGAAAAGCCTGATTTTACCAAAAATTAAGTGTTTCATCCAAATCAATAGGGTTCTGACCAGAAAAGGGGTGGCAAGTGATCCAGCTGGGAGTACAGCTTGACCTATTATTAACTATTATTATTATAATTAATTGTATTTGTATTGCCATAGTGCCTCGGAGCACCAGTCATGGCGCAGGACCCTGTTGTTCTAGGTGCTATATAAACACAGTACAGAAAGCTCCAGAGAGCTCACATAAGTAACAAAATGTGCGATCCACTAGTACAGTATCTAATGCTTAACATTATCCTCTGGCTACTACAATGTCTATGGCTGTTCCACCACCCTAGGCATTAGCTATTCTACTCCCTGTTCCTCCCTTCTCTGTGTCTAATTTTACCCATCTTTAAACTAAGGATAATGATACTTACACATATTTGTGGGCTCTGTAGATGAAAAGTGCAAAATCAGGGCTAAGTAGTGCTATGGAAAATGTTAAAATTCCTCTGGTGGATCTAGGATTCTTTTCCCATGATAAATGAGTTTATTTTTTAGTCTATCACTTTCTTTTCCCATCGAGTAGCAAAGCTGTAAAATAAATCCCAATTCTCCTTTCTCTCCCTTTAAGCAAATGTGTTTTATCATAAGTATTGTGTACTCTGCTGGGGCTTTGGACTCAAGAGATATGTCTGTTTAAATTACTCTCGTAATTTTAATAGTGTCATCTGTCTTCTAGTCAGTATTATATTTATCTCTTTTTAAAATTACATCATGTTACTTAATAACTGTAACTTTTAGTATCTGAAGTTGTAAGAACTTTTTTTAAACATCAAAGTAAGACTATCAACCACTTGAGATCAGAATACTGCTCTGGTGGTATTGTTGCCTCCAGCAAGCAGGCATCTGGCATCTACAAGACAAACAGAAACATGCAGTCCTTCCATAGAGGTTTCAAACCACAAGTCCTGTGACTATAAGGGCTGAAATAACACCTCACAGCAATCAACATGATGTTAATAAAACACTGGGCAGTCAGCTCACATTGCACTGAGTTTTGCTGTCATTTTAAATAAAAGATAGTGATCTGCATAAATTACATTTGGTATGTTTCATGATCTTGTGAAGAGCTTAGGTCTCCCTGCTTTACACATTGGTTAATATTGGTATTACAAGCATGCAAAATTCTAGTCTATCATTGTCAGATTTATCCTGGGGTGCTGCAGATCTGCCCAGAATGTAGTTCAAAAATGTGCGTGTAAAGGTGGTTTAAAATTCACCTTTGTACTCACCCAGGCCTGGTGCGGCCTCTACATGTGGCTTAGTCTACTCCGCCAGGTTAGAGCAGCATAAAGGACCAAAAGGCTGAAACCACAGCAGAAGATTTGAACAAAATGCCTGGACTTTCTGTCTACACCCTTCTTTCCTTGCTGTGCCATCAGCAACAAGAAGAAAGGGCTTAAGAATCTCTATTTGAGATGATCCTTCCTGCACCAGTTACACTAGCTTTAAGGACACATTCTGCTGGTAGTGTAATTTAAACTGGAAAATCTGGCCCTGAGTATGTAGCTTTGTATTAGAATTACTTTTGCCTAGTCATTTGGCTTGTATTCATTTATTTATTAGATTCCGCTATTAAATTATGATTATTTTTGTATAAGACCCTTGCATGCATAAGACCCTGTCGAGACATGAAAATCATCCACTGGGTCAGTGTCATATCATTTATCCTTCTTTTTGCCAGTGCTTGAAGTGAATGAGAATGACAGAGAGTGAGAGACCCTGATGAGATGAATGGAAACACATTAAATTTATGAATGAAAATTTAGAGTGTCATTCTACTCTTAAAAGTGACCGTGTACAAGCAGCATCTTCCTGCCCAGCAACCTGTTCCTTATCTAGCCTATCTAATTTATCTAGCCTTTACTATGGTATGCTTTATTGTAGTATCTGAACACATGGTATTCTAAAGAGATTATCTTCAGAACATCCCTGGGAGATATCGGTTAACCCTGTTTTACAGATGGGGAAACTGAACCTCAGAGAATTAAAGGGACTTGCCCAAGTGTAACTCTCCCCGTTAGTTTATTTTTCTTGAGGATGATGAATTTGTAATAATGATAATAAAAAAAACAGATTCTAAATTTTCATGGCTGTGTTTCTCTCACTGGAGTAAGCACCACCTCACTGAACACTGCAACAAAACAGGGAGTGTGCACGTCCAAAATGTCTTTTTACTATTTAACTTTTGGAATGCATTGAAAGTGAATTTTATTCTGCAGTGGAATTCCGGTGAACATTGAGCTCAGAAGGACAGTACTAAACCATACTTTGCACACAATAAACCGAACACCTTTGCTCAGCCACATGGTGCCATTACCACTAGCTATATAATTAAAATTGGCTGCAACATAAAAGTCCTTTTTGTTTATCCCACCATTAGAGGTGTTTGGAAAATGGTATTTTCTGTGAAAAAAAGTCCCAAACTGTCTGCTTAATGTTCAGAGCTTTGTCCTTATTTAGCAAAACACTACTCAGTAAAGGAAAGCACATTTAAGGATTGTGATGTGTACAGAGTATGGTGCCCTATTTTACCTAATAGATGATTCTTTCATTCGAAACACTTAAATACCTGTCTCCCACATGAATGGAAGTTGAATGGACACAATGCCCAGGGGTATTTTACTGATGAAGAACATTTTTTCAAAAGAATTTAAGCAATAATAAAACATTCCTGTTATGTAGATATAATTCTTATTAATGTCTCATGAAATTATTACTATTAGTATACTACAAATGATCATTTTTAATCTCAGATAAGTAAATAAACTGATATAACCTTCCCTGTATGTCACAGTCATGCCTAGATTGAGACAAGGCACCAGAATCATCTAACTCCATTTGACTAAAGGAACCTTGGTCCTATTAACTGGCTATACGTAAAACACAGGCTTCTGACAGGGGTTGGGTCATCACCCAAGCTATAAACCTTAGAGGAGCCTTGTTAACTGCAAGCCATGCTTCTGCTCAACTGCTATCAACAGCAGCATATCTCTTTGAAACTGACTGCATTCCATGTGGGAACCACCCCATTTGTTTGTTCCTAGATACCAGCTTGGTCAATGTATGATCTGGAGTCCCACCAGGGCAGCACAGCAAGACTTGGGCACTTAGGCCTGGGCTATACTAGCGGGGCAGGGGGAGGGTTTAAACTAAGATACGCAACTTTAAAGTCGAAGTATCTTAGTTCGACTTACCTGGCCGTCCTCATGGCGGCGAGTCGACTGCCATGGCTCCCCCATCCACTCTGCTTACTCCTCCTGCCGAGGTGGAATACGGGCGTTGATTAGCGGATCGATTTATTGCATCCAGACGAGATGCGATAAATCGATCCCCGATACATTGAACACTACCCGCCAATGCGGTAGGTAGTATAGATGTACCCTTAGTCGCTACCTTGAGGTTGGAGTGTGTGTGTGGTGGGGGGGATGGGGCGCAAGTGTTATGCAGAAGCCTGAGTAAATACCTCCCACTGAAATTTTCAAACTCTTGTGCAATACAGCGGGTGCTCTGGGCTGCATGGAAACATTCACAGGCATATGATTCCACAGAGTGAGATGCTCTGAAAGATTTGAAAGTGTCTGTACATAGCCAGATCCTGTCATACTAGCCTTGCTGAAAATGTCACAAGGCCAATGTGTTAAGAACAGCCCAAGGGGAGAGGGCAAGGGATACCTTGATATCTAGCATGGAGTTCCAGCTGGCCTGCCCAGCCCAGCGTACCCACCTCATTCTTGGTTACAATCTGTATGTGAAAGGTGTTATGTAATACGTCCTTGGAATGCTCATGACTCACTGATTATTAATATCACTGTGTAATGTGGGAGCAAACAACTGATGCAAAGGTATGAACATGAACTAAATTATAATTCTTAAAATGTGTTTGCCAGGCAAACAGAAGTTACCCCAGCCTAAACAAAGGAAAGTGGTTTCTCCATCTGGCAGTAATTTCCCAAGTACTTTGAAATACAATGAGAATGCATTGGCTACACCTAGGAGAGAAGAAATATTTTACCTGAGCTATAGAGACAGAGCAGGCTAAACCTCAAATAATAAGCAATTGAATCTACGGATTGAATACAAAGTTAGCGTATCATATAAAGTCTTTTATGAATGCCTGTAACATGCTGATGATTAATTGCATTGTAATTAATATTATTAGCACTATAGGAAGAATTATGAATACTCATTGATATTATGTTTTTAAGTGCCTAGCCAAACAAAGGAAGGAACAATCCCCACCCAGACAGGAGGGGGCAGCTATTTACCTGCTGTCTCCTGTGTAAATTAACCATGGTAGAATCAAAACAACAGAAGCCCAATTTATGTACAGGGGGATGAGGAAGGGAAGGGAAGGAACAGCAGGAGGTCATCTTCCTGGTGGACTCAGCAAGCTGAGCACCCAGGAGGGCTTCCTGCGTCCTGAAGCAGTCATTGAACTTTGGGAGATAAGAGCAAGGACAGAAAGCCATTATTATGTTTTGAGCTATGCAGAAAAGGGCTAGGGGCAGGTAGCTCAGTGGTTTGAGCATTGACCTATTAAACCTAGGATTGTGAGTTCAACCCTTGAGTTGGGGATTGGTCCTGCTGTGAACAGGGGGTTGGACTAGATGATCTCCTGAGGTCCCTTCCAACCTTAATATTCTACAGACACTTAAGGGCACAGAGTTTGGGGCTGGGAGTGCATAGGGGTAATCTTGCTGCCTTGTAACCAAGGCTGGTAAAAGCCAGAGTGGGGTTCTAGACAGGCTTCTCAGGGTCAGAGCTGTCTAAGCACACAGACACTCACAGTGTGACCTGCATGCTTCTTGCTGACTGTGAGCACCCCAGGCTGAGGTAAGGCATCATAGGGCAAGTGGTGAAACAATCCCTCACTGGTCCAGACTGCACCCCCCCTGCAATTAGTCCTGGGTAAATCCAATAGATGTTCAGTGTCTGCAAATGCCAGTTGCTCACACTATAGCAGACAACACAAACTACCAGTTCTTAAGGCTGCTTTGATACCATTGCCCAAAAATCAAATGGTAAAGCATCCAGCCACCTGAACCATCACTCTCAACTGGCACTGTAGACAGGATGATTGGTCTCTTTTGTTTGCACTCCTCTTCCACCCCTCTCTCACAATATAGATAGAAATACCTATTTGCAATATAAACCTGTCACTCCCATCCCCAACCTTGGGGAAAGTTTCAATCTAGCTTCAGAGTAAACTGACCTAATTCCTTCTGGGATTACAGCTACGGGTCTGTGTGTGTGCCTGTATGGTGTATTGCAGCACTTCTCAACCGGGGGTCTGCAGTCCCTTTTCAGGGGGGCTGCAGAGCCCCACAGCTGAAACCTGGTGCCCCATGTCCCAGCGCTGAAGCCGGTGGCCTCACTGCCCCAGCCGGGAGCGGCATGGGGCTGAAGCCGGCAGGCCACCTCCCAAGCCCCCGAAGCCAGGAGCAACATGGGACTGAATCTGGCAAACCTCCTCCCCAAGCCAGGGGCAGCAAAGTACTGAAGCCGGGAGCCGCAGTACCCCCTCCTGAAGCTTGGAGCCACACTGGGAGGCCCCTGCCCATATACAGCTTCTAGCTACCCCTTCGCGGCACCCTAAGTGGTTTTCAAACTTTTTGAACTGAGTCCCCGCTTTGAGTTATATTTTTTGGTTGCACCCCGCCCCCCCGCCACACACAGCACAAACAGGCTGGGTAGCCTCCTAAATAAGTCAGGGGATAGGTGCTCCATCCCTGGACCCTGCTGCGTGGAGCTGGCTTAAGTCCCACCAGCCCTTGCCCCCCCCCAAAATTGAAGTTAAACTATGCCTATGCCCAAGGGTTCCCCATTTTGGTCCGGAGCCCTGTGCTCCCCTAGCCCACGTGTGTTTTCATAGCATGTAGAGGGTGTACATAGGACACAAGAAACTCAAAGTGTTCCCTTCACACCTTTGCTTGCATTTTTGGCTTAGCTGTACCACTAAGCTAACTAAGTTCTGAGCAGCCCCTATGCACCTCTTAGCATTTAGAAAGTTACCACTTCAGTGCCAGACCAGGCCCCAAACCTGCTCCTTTGGAATACACAGTTCTTAGGGGGTTCAGCTGACTGGGGCACATCCAAACACAAAAGCCCCCTACGTGCCCAACTACCACTTACGCCTCTTTCTGGACACTTAAGAGACTATTTACACGTAAGCAGACATTTGAAAAATTCAGCCCTAATTAATACAGATGGCTCTTCCTTTGTCCACTGACTTATCTGAAAGGATGGATGTATACAGGGCCAACTCCAGGAACCAGTGGAGGAAGCACGTGCTTGGGGTAGCATTCTATCCATTCTAGAGGCGGGTTGGTTTTTTTTTTTTTTTTGGCTTCAGCAGTTTGGATGGCAGTCTGAGCAGCTTTTTTTTTCCTGTTTGGGGTGGCAAAAATGGTAGAGCCGGTCCTGGACGTATAAAGTCATTTCAGATGAAAGGCAGAACTGAGTTAGTCCTACAGTTGCATATGAAGACCATAAATTTTCCAGAAAAATGGTGAAGAACCAAAATGAACATGTGACACAACCTAGGATTGTAAATCTATGTTTCTCAGAGCCTGCTTTTCATTAACTCATGAAAAAAATTGAAATAATGTTTACAGGTTTATCTAAAATATGCATTTAATTAAGAGTCAAAGAATAAAAAGGCCTTAGCAGATTTAGAGCAAACATCTCTCAAATTGATTTACAGATCCTACCATGCAACAGATTTAAAAGTCCTACAACAGATATACAAAACTTGCCAATAAATTTGAATTGATTTACAAAACTCTGACTATGCATTGCAAGGATACAAGGATTTTGGAACTGTGCCATTAGGATCAGATTACAAACCCACCTTTAACACACTAGCTCTAAGGTTGGCTTTATAAATTCTGATCAGGTTGTCTGCCTCTATTTCCTTAAAGTTCAGAGTTAGTAATGATCTCCATAAAAGTTTATGCAATTTGTTTCCTGTCTTCCTCCAAAGCTCAACATGACGCACACTTCACCCACTAGGCATCCTGGCTATGTTGCAATGTGACAATATGTTACATTTTGTCACTTTTAGCCATGAGGTTTTGTATAATTTTATAGCAATAACAATATGTATTTTTAAAAGTGACAATAGATAAGTTTTTTTTAATTAAAGAGGGGTGTTTGGGTAGCTGTACATTATACGGTCAGCTTTTTGCACTGTGCACAGGAAATTAAGCTTTCTAAGGACTAGATTTTGACATGCTAACTCACACTGTGCTGTATCTGACTTAAGTGTGACAATGGGAGGTGCTGAGTTCTTCTGAAAATCTGCCCCTTATTTAGGTGCCTGAATGGAATATGAAATCTTTTGAAAATCTAGTCTCAACTGAGGGTGCTGAGCATTTGAAAATTTGATTCTACTTGTTTGATTCTACTCTGTTTGTGGCAGAGATGGACAGAGTGGTGAGATAGAGGAGAGAAGAATGGTGGAATTAAAGTGATTGGGGGTGGGGGGATAAATACAGAAGTGGAACCAGAGTGTACACAAGGTAGGAAAAGAGAAAGAAATAAATGGGTAGAGGAAGACAGAAAGGAGTCACTGAAGACAAAAGAGAAAAAAGATCCATGATTTGTGATAGGAAAAATAAGAGAAAATTGAGTGAAGACAGGAAGGAAAACAGATATAACAGCAGCAAGAGAAATTTAGTATGTTGCATTTGAAAAAAAAATGTATTCAAACAGAATATTGATAGACATATTGTAGTTAAATGCAGTAACTTGTACAAGGCTGCCGGAAGTATGTCTTTACAGGACTTGGCATCACAGGTGTTTTTAGGGTGACCAGATGAAATGAAGAAAATATTGGGACACAGGGTGGGGAGGGAGGGTGCCGGGTGCGGGACAACCACTCAAATATTGGGACGGTCCTGATTTTATCGGGACATCTGGTCACCTTAGGAGTTTTTCATCCTGGCTAGTAGGCATAGTCCTCCAGCTAATAAGTGCCAGGGAAATTTCTCAAGAGCAGATCATGGCAATCCTCACTACAGCAGCACATATCTAATGCGACATACTGTTCTGAAACCTGTTCAGCACTCACAGTATTTAAACTCAGAAACCTGATCACAATGACAGGGCTTTACATTCCTGATGAATCTGTGAACAGTGCCCCAGGTAGAAGAAGCATTGAGGCCTGCTATCAGTTATTAGCATTAGCTCTGTGTTTGTGGCAAGATGTGAATATCCTCTTGTTGATTTATAGGTGAAGTTGTTAAAATCTCCATACTGTGCCGTGGAACAAGCACATTCCATATAAACTTCCCCACAGTTGTTAGACATTAGCAGGGCCTTGATCAGGATTTTTGCTGTATGAGAATTAGACAGGTTTTACTGACTCTGAGCCAAAGAAATTAAGCAAATGCTTTAATTAAAACAGAAAAATTCACTATGAGAAGGGTTGATTTCGCTTCATAAAGTAAAATGAGGTTTTAAAGAGATTTTAAATCAATCAAAACTGAAAATCATCATCTATATTGCAGAATTAGTGATTAATCTGTTTTAGATATTTCTAGGGTGCCAGTCGTTGTAGCATGTAAGAGCACTATAGAATTTTAAGGGAAGCATTAAAGCCAACAAAAGGACTTTGCACTCTTGCCAGTCTATGGTTTGACTGCTTACACTTGATTTTCTCCCTCATTAGTGCAGAGAGACTTGTGCAAGGAGTCCTGGATGTGGTCAGAATGTGTCTTTTTCTGATCTCTTCCAGTAGGTTGTTCCACGCTCTGAACCCAGTTATACGAATGGCTTGCCTTTTGCTCCTAAGAGATTCACTCTAGGCCCGTCTAATTTCCATGTCTGCAGTGAATACAGTTATCTTGGTGGGTCATATATGGAGAACCAGTCATTAAGGTTGCCTTTTCCAATACAACATATGCAGAGCCAAGATGCTGACTTGGATCTGAGAACAAATAGGGAGCCGGTGACGATACAGAGAACTGGTGTGATATGCTCACAGTGGCTAGTCCTTCTCAGGAAATGGGCTGCTATGTGTCCCACTAGTAGTTTTGATGAACCTTGACCTACAGCCCTAGATGGAGTGAAGCAGAGTAACCCGCCTTGCGGTGATGAACGTATAGACTGTGGTTGCCTGATCCTTCTACAAGAGGAATGAGTGTAACTACCTGGCTAGCAGGAGGTAGAGAACATGTCTAATTTCTGTCACTATTATTATTAAAATGTCAATATGCTCAGTCCTGTACATAAAGACACAAACTAAGATATACAGTTCCTGCCTTGAGGAGATTACAATCCAAGACCCCAGGCCTACAATCAGCTCCACATGGAGCCCTACTAAAGGCCATGGGGCTCTGTATGGGCTCAGTGGTTTGCCTGCATACAGCAGCATGGTGGATTGGGACTAAATAGGCATAAATTTGAGATAAAAGAAATTATTTTATTCTAGTTTAAATACTGTGGAGGAAAATCTACAATGAGCCTCCACAAGGTAACTGTGGTGAATTGACAGTAAGATGTTGCCTAGAAAGACCACTCATTAATTGTGTCACCCAACCTCCCTAATATAGCCTTGCAACAAGATCAATAAATTCCAAGGCCAGAAGGGACTATTATGATAATTTAATCTGACTTCCTATATAACACAGGCCATAGAATTTCCCACAAATAATTCCTTGAACGTATGTTTTAGAAAAACATCCCAGCTTGATTTTAAAATGGTCAGTGATAGAGAATCCACCACAGTGTTTGTTAAATTGTTCCAACAGTTCATTAAATTCACCATTAAAAACGTATGCCTTATTTCCAGTTTGAATTTGTCTAGCTTCAACTTCCAGCCAATGGATCATGTTATGCTTTTCTCTGTTAGATTGAAGAGCTTATTATCAAATATTTGTTCTCCATGTAGGTATTTACAGACTAATCAATCACCCCCTAACCTTCTCTTTGTTAAGATAAATACTTTAAGCTCCTTGAGTCTGTCACTTTAAAGCAGGTTTTCTAATCCTTTAATCATTCTCACGGCTCTTCTCTGAACCTCCACTAATTTATAAATGTCCTTCTTCAATTGTGGACATCTACATCCTGCTCTTACATCACAAATCCACTACCACAAATATTACTAACTGACAGCATTGTTGGTAAGCTTAGTCGAGAGACCATAGACCAAAGCCCCGACTCAGCAAAGCACATGTTTAACTGTAAGTGTTTAGGGATCGACTTAAATAGGTGCTAAAGAGCTTTGCTCAGTTGGTCCCTGTCTGAGCATGGAAAGTGGATTACCCTTTAACCCTGGGAAATCTTCCCTTCAAGTTAGGGTTGAAGCATGTTTGCTGGGTAATGTGTGTAAGTGTATATTGCTAATGTTTGTTAATCCCTGTATAAATACAGCGCTTCAACCACTATGGCTCTCAACCTGGTACCTTCCACAAAGTGATTTTCTTGTTGTAGAAAGATTTTGAGAGGGTGAAATATTTTTTGGAAAACCCATAGAATTTTTTACTATATTCATTCAGAAATCCAAATTTGAAAATTTCTGAAAGTTACCCAGCCTTTGTCCAGGAAAAATCAGGCATGTTTTTGAGCACAGGACACTGAAAATGTATCAATCCTCCAGTTAAAGGTGACATTTTTGGTAACTAAAATGTTTATATTATTATTACTATTTAGACTGGAAACTCTTTGGGGCAGGTATGATCTTTTTATCACATGTACTTTGCCTAGCAATATGGGGCCCTAATTCCTGAAATTATCAGCATCCTACAAACAATAAAATGTATTCAGAAGATATTTCTATCTAAAAAGGGAAGCAGTTTGAATTGCGCTTTGTAGCTGGTACACTGAATTTTATTGTTTCCATCCATAAGATTTTTGTTTATGAAAAAAGAGTGAAAATGAATGTTTCTTTTTTTTTTTTTTTTTCAAACTAGGGTTACTCATGGCTCACAACATATTAACAGGCTACATTAAATGATGCATCAACTACACATCAGAGGTGGCAAAAATTGTACTGTAATAAGGTATAACTATACAAGGTGACCCGGAGATTACTATTTGACTTACAAAAATATTTCTTTGAATTGTGTAACAAATGCTATTTTTTATTTGTAACATTATTTCAAGTGTGATAATGTTACGAAGCAGCATGTCATACCTAACACACAAGTAAGGAAATATACCTTGCTTGCCTGTTTTCCATAGAAAACAATTACTAACTTAAAATAAGCTGAAAGGTGCAAGAGGCTTTTGGACTATTATGAAATTATAGAATCATAGAATATCATGGTTGGAAGAGACCTCAGGAGGTCATCTAGTCCAACCCCCTGCTGAAAGCAGGGCCAATCCCCAACTAAATCATCCCAGCTAGGGCTTTGTCAAGCCTGACCTTAAAAACCTCTAAGGAAAGAGCTACCACCACCTCCCTAGGTAACCCATTCCAGTGCTTCACCACCCCCCTAGTGAAAAAGTTTTTCCTAATATCCAACTTAAACCTCCCCCACTGCAACTTGAGACCATTACTCCTTGTTCTGTAATCTGATACCACTGAGAACAGTCTAGATCCATCCTCTTTGGAACCCCCTTTCAGGTAGTTGAAAGCAGCTATCAAATCCTCCCCCTCATTCTTCTCTTCTGCAGACTAAACAATCCCAGTTCCCTCAACCTCTCCTCATAAGTCATGTGTTCCAGCCCCCTCATCGTTTTTGTTGCCCTCCGCTGGACTCTTTCCAATTTTTCCACATCCTTCTTGTAGTGTGGGGCCCAAAACTGGACACAGTACTCCAGATGAAGCCTCACCAATGTCGAGGGGAATGATCACTTCCCTCGATCTGCTGACAATGCCCCTACTTACATAGCCCAAAATGCCGTTAGCTTTCCTGGCAACAAGGGCACACTGTTGACTCATATCCAGCTTCTCATCCACTGTAACCCCTAGGTCTTTTTCTGCAGAACTGTTGCCTAGCCATTCGGTCCCTAGTCTGTAGCAGTGCATGGGATTCTTCCATCCTAAGTGCAGGACTCTGCACTTGTCCTTGTTGAACCTCTTCAAATTTCTTTTGGCCCAATCCTCTAATTTGTCTAGGTCCTTCTGTATCCTATCCCTACCCTCCAGTGTATCTACCACTCCTCCCAATTTAGCGTCATCTGCAAACTTGCTGAGGGTGCAGTCCACACTATCCTCTAGATCATTAATGAAGATATTGAACAAAACCAGCCCCAGGACCAACCCTTGGGGAACTCCACTTGATACCAGCTGCCAACTAGACATGGAGCCATTGATCACTACCCATTGAGCCCGATGATCTAGCCAGCTTTCTATCCACCTTATAGTCCATTTATCTGCCCCATACTTCTTTAACTTGTCGGCGAAAATACTGTGGGATATCGTATCAAAAGCTTTGCTAAAGGGAAGGAATAACACATCCACTGCCTTCCCCTCATCCACAGAGCCAGTTATCTTGTCATAGAAGGCAATTAGGTTAGTCAGGCATGACTTGCCCTTGGTGAATCCATGTTGACTGTTCCTGATCACTTTTCTCTCCTCTAAGTGCTTCAGAATTGATTATTTGAGGACCTGCTCCATGATTTTTCCAGGGACTGAGGTGAGGCTGACTGGCCTGTAGTTCCCCAGATCCTCCTTCCTTTTTTAAAGATGGGCACTACATTAGCCTTTTTCCAGTTATCTGTGACCTCCCCCGATCACCATGAGTTTTCAATGATTCTTCTCCTTTCCCACCTTACACAATATAGCGCGGCGCCTGCATATTCCATGGAATTTGCCACATAGTTGTTCTCTGGAACCTACATCTTCATGTTCTTTTTTTTTTTAAATATTTGAACAATTGTTTCTGGTCCTTATTTTCAAGGAAATAATGCGAGGTGAAATTCTAGCCCCACTGAAGTCAATGACAAAACTTCCACTGACTTCAATAGAGCCAGGATATAGGTTTAGCCACCACTGTTTCATGGTTTCAAGACAACAGGCTGTGGGGTAGTTGGTTGCTGTTAAGGGTTGTGTGATGGGAAATGAGGAATTTGAATTTGAATTATTAATCTTCACCAACTGGAAGTCTTTCCTGTCCATAACATTTACTTTCCTCACCGGTGCCAAAAGTGCAAGAAAAATAATAATGTCCTCAATCTTCCCTACACAGGGATCAAGGTTCTCCAGAAGATGAACACTGGTGGGGTAAACTCTGTGGAGACAGTCTTGGTGTCTTTCTGTTCACTGAAATATCCCAGAATGCATCATTGTTTGATATCACAAACCCATTAATGGCAATGAGACTTCTGGTACAAAATTTGTCACATTGTGCGATACTGTCAGCAAACTAGGAAGTATTGAGAGAAGTTAAAATATATTTCTATGCTGAGTGTGCCCCACAGCCATTTTAGCAGAGATGTTCAAGGAGCAAGTTTGAGCTTAACTCAGTTTTTCACTTTTGCTCTGTACTTCACCTTTAACATTTAAAAATAGCACAGCTGTTACCAGACACCATAAGGCACAGAATCTGCTGGAGTTTCCGTAGTAAGATACATCAGTCTGACCATCCCTCATTACCATCAGTCAATCCTATTGGCCTCTAGCTGTAAGCAATCTCAGTCAGGGAACTTTGCCAATACTACAATGGTTGTGTGTCAAAGGGGAAGGTGATGACTGCAGCATGTGGACAAATCTTCCTGACATTACTGTCAGTGGTACTTCTGAAAGGTCTGTTCCAGAGCAATCTACTATTCCTATAGTAGACAGTAATCCAACGGCACCAACAGAAAACCCATTAAAATATTGGAGTGAAAAGAAACAAACATAGCCAAGACTAGCACAAATCACTTGCAAATGTACTTTTTTCTGCGCACCCGTGGGTGTTTGTTCTGAATGAATTTTAAGAGCTGCTGGTCTTGTGGTCATTGAAGAAGAAACAAATGTCACACCTGAAACCACAGAAATACTGAGAATTTATATCTCAATGCATTTTCGTTTTGATCCTGGGACACCTGGTTCTTTTACACTGCTCTAGGTATGTGAAGTATTTAAATTGCTAAAGGAACGCTAAAGTAGAACTGGAAACATAAAGACAAGTTATAATAGTATTCTTCAGGCTATCACACAGATAACACCGCAAATGAATTCACATAATAACCCCCCAAGATTTATAGCTGAGTACAATACTTACTAAAATAAATACAAGTCTCTCTCAAATAGCTACATAAAATATGCTTTAAAGATATTTTGCAATTTAAAGACTCTGCTCAAAAACTAGGCTGTCAATTCCTCTCCTTGTCATAGTACATAATCTAAAAATCAGAGGTCACGCAATGTTCTGCAAGATAGTACTGCAGAGACAAAAGAGTGGTAGTCATTATTTAACTGAAAATAAAGAAGTCAAGAAAGGATGTGGTCTCCTATTATGCTGATGCAGCTGATCTACCTTTTCATAATAATACTTAGCACTTGCATTGGAGAGCACTTATTCAACCGAGCTACATCGATTTAAGTAGTGAAACTGAAATAAGTATTTGGTTCTTAGTCTTCAAAATCTTTTTCAGTTTTTGAGCTACACTTATCTCAGCTACGGCAATGTAAATCTGGCATTATACTGGATGTGCGCTGTTTGTAGAGGAGCAGAATATGGCTTATTATTTAATTCCCAAAACGGTGCAGTATTTATAAAGCAGGAAAAAAAGCAGTTTTTATTCTGAGTCACAATGAATCACATTTGCAGCAGCTGCTGCCTCTGATTTTGCACCTGCAAATAAGAGTGCGCATCTGTGCTTATGGGCCCAGACTCAAAGTCTGGCTTGTGAGCTGCTTAAATCTGTCCAATTTTTTCTTTATATGCACACTATGAAAACATGTATGGCTTGATTCTGAACACCCTTACACCAGTGTAAACAGTGAGCAACTCCACTGAAGTGAGTAGAGGTCAGACCGGTGCACGTGAAATCAGGATTGCCCGGAGGGGGAGGGGGCAAGTGGGGCAATTTGCCCCAGGCCCCACTGGGGCCCCGCGAGCCCTGGCCCGGCAGCGGTCTGGGTCTTTGGCGGCGGGGGGCCCTTCAGTGCTGCCAAAGACACAGAGCGACTGAAGGGCCCCCTGCTGCTGAAATGACCTGGACCGCCGCCGGGTGAGTACAAGCGCCACAGCTCCCCCTCTTTGCCCCAGACCCCCTGAATCCTCTGGGTGCCCCACGTGAAATCAGAATCAGGCCTATATGTTCATGCCACATCCATTTGGTATGAAAGGGGTCACTAGCAATAAATTTTAACACAGAGGGAAATGTGAGTAATTAATAAAGGTTACACACTTGTACAGATGTGACTAAACAGATGCAATATCAAATCTTATTATTTAAATCAGATTCCCCAGAACCATATATCCATGGTTACAACTTGAAGAGAAAACAATGCTTACAGTATTTTGCCACTTTCTTTTTACTCATTTTCATTACTTAACATGAATTTTTAAAAAGACTTATTAGAAATTCTGCCTCCAGGAACAGTAATGATATTTTCAACATGAGCTGAAATCACTGAAATCTGGTTGCTTTTGTTTCATTGGATGCTTTGAAAAGCTTTACATGTGCCCACAGACTGGCAGTACTTTGTAAGGTTCTAAATAGTTTGGAGTAGGAAGTCTCTTCTTTATATCTGGTTGATTTTTTTCATTAATACTTTATTCTTATTATTATAAAAATAACTTTTCCATCAAAACATTTTCTTGGAAAAATATATGTTGGTAGAAATTTTCCAACTTGATTCCCCCTTCCCTCCAATGTTCATGATTTAGAAAAACCAAAATTTTCACAGAAAGTTAAAAAATATTGCCCTGAATTTTCCATGAAAAATAATTGGCAGTTACAACCAGTTTTAGTTTTTCAATATATGTTTGAATGGTACTAAGAACAATGGGGTCTATCCCTGAATGTGACCTCTAGGCACTACTGTAACACAAACAATATATAATAATAATTTGAAAACATTTCCTTGCCTAAAACAGTGGTTCCCACAATACCTTACTTCAAGACATGAAAGATTATAACCTTTTCTGCAGCTTCTTAGTTCTCTGAGAGACCACTGGGACTGCAACTGTTTACAGTGGATGCCCCTTTAGCTTAGCCATTAAAGTACAATTTTAACTAATCAAATGCTTTTGATAAATCTATGAAAATCATTTTACTTTTGTCACTGAAATAATGGTATAATTCCGTACCGTTAAGGAGAGTAATAGTATTGATGGTGTAGAGATAATCATGGATGATCACATGGAAGGACAAGGAAATAATTTCAGATAAAATAAGAATCCTTCTCACCTGTTCCAATACTGTTCTGTATCAGAAGTGAACATGAGAAGAATTTTTTGTTTTGAGTTTCTGAAATATTTACATAGGTGATCCTTCATTTCCAGTATCTCTCAAGTAGCAGGACAGTAAGTGATAAAATACCAATTTAAATGCTTTACTCTGTTCTCTTTTTGAAGTAAAAGGGCTGATAATCAATTAGGAAAGCCTGTTTCCTTGAGATGTTGTAATGGGGTCTACAAACCCCATACTGAGCTTAGGCAGTAGGGGAAGACAGGGAGGCAAGCAGCTTGACCACACCCACACACAGCTGCCAACCCTAAAGGCAAGTCCTCACAGCTGTGCCCAACAGAGGAAACAAGACCTCTGGTAAAGGAGAGAGTGCAGAGAGGGAGGGGGAGGCAGAAAGGCTTGGGACAGCAAAGGGGCAACATCCCTGCTCCAGACTGCCTTTCCGAGCACAGCTAGAAACTGAGGTAGGCTTCAGTCAAAGTTCAGAGTCAAAGAACACCCTGACCAGGAGCAAACTAAGGGGTTCCTAGCAAGCAGCGACCTTCCAAAGGACCACACCTGGAGTCAGTGACATATGCCCAGTCCAATTTTTTTTCCAGAGTTGCATGGTTTGAGATAAACATCAACATTTTTGGATGGTTTTCCAAAATGAATTTAAACTTTTGAGGTTGGCCTATTATAAATTCAGAAATGATGGGTAGCTGTAAAAACTTTTCTTTGATTGAAAAAGGGGGCTCTGATGATGGGATAGAGTGTCATCTCCACTACAAAATACACAAAAAATCAACTTAAAATGTGAAACATTTTCTAATCTGTTGAGATATGAGTTTATAGGATTTGCACCATGTTTAATCTAAAGTTAGAGATAAGCATTCAACCTGAGAGGTTGACTTATATCAGCTTTACTGCATGTCACCTTTCATCCTATCTTGATTACACAGCTCTCATTTTCTTACTGCATGTTTCAAAATTTCACTGAGCTTTCATCATGAAATTTTGATGGATAAGCCACGCTGTTGTGTCTGTCCAGGCAGATGTGCGATTAATGTCTGGCCAAGCTATGATCTTTGGGTACATTACTCTCCTAGACTACAATATATATTGATGAGTTGTGTCAGTTTTCATATACACACTTGTCAGTTGCATTACCCAGGTGATGAAAGCATAAGTTAAGAGTGCCATCAAAGTGAAAGGAGAAAATTTTTCAGTGTCATGAGAAATTAGTGAAGGATAACTCACAAAAATCTTACATTAAATCTGATGAGGCAAAATGTACAGAGAATCACAAACTTTAAAACAGGAGTTTTAAAGCAAGCCACATCTTCAAGATCCAGCAAAATTGTCATTCCTTTGGTGATATTGGAAGTGACTATAATTAAAAACATTTTGGATTTCTAGATTACATGTTCAAGTCAGTGCTTCATTCTTTTTGAGAATAAGCATGTGCACCTTGAGAAGTCACATATCATTACACCCACTGCCAAGAAGAAATTACTGTTGAACTATTTGTAGTCATTTGCTTTTATTTCTGATTCTCACATTGTAAACCAACAAGAATTTGAACATGTGTCTATAAACATTTCATAGAAGTACCATAGTTTTCAATTAGAGTATATGTTTTTATGACTAAATCTGTGCTAATACTGCTAGAAGTTCACCTGTTCAGATATTTATGATCAGCAGAGAGATAATGGTTTACATTGTCACCTGCTGAAAAGAAATTAAGATCCACAAGAACACTGAAAGACTTGAGAGATCTGATGAAGTAATGGTGAACATTATATTTTCATGAAGGGCACTTTGAGAGAAGTTTAGGTCACATTATATAACAATAGATTTGATTATTGCAACTTCCTTTTACCTTCTGCACAATATAAATTGTGTAGTTACTAGAGGTAGTGAAGCGAAGAGCACATGCTGAGGGTTCTGGCATGTAACAGAATTTAACTTCACAATTACTAATACTCTTTCTGTAAGGCAAATTTTATGAATGTCATGGTTCAATGAACCTGGACTTTTTTTTCCAAATCTAATAATCAGTGCAAGTTTTTGCCAACAATAATTTCAGTCATTTTTATTAAGAATTTCAACAAACAGTGATGACAATGATTATGACCCCCCCCTCCTCTAGAAATCTTTGAGAACTTTACACCTTTCATTAAAAGTTTCTTAGGACCAAATTCTGTACTCTGTCACAAGTCTGGAGTAATTCCATTAATCTCAACATCTGTTTAGTCATAGAATATTAGGGTTGGAAGGGACCTTAGGAGGTCATCTAGTCCACCACCCTGCTCAAAGCAGAGCCAAACCCCAGACAGATTTTTACCCCAGTTCCCTAAATGGCCCCCTCAAGGATTGAACTCACAACCCTGGGTTTAGCAGGCCTAGTGCTCAGCTTCTCTAAAAAGCAGTTCACTTATTTAGGTGCTTAATTTTAAGGCACCATTTATGAAAATCTTGGCCATTATCTGTAACATTGTTTTTATGTCTTTGTAATCAGCTATAAAAAAGCATTCTAATAAATGACCTCTGATTATGAAATAGCAATGACATTTTATTGTAGGTAAGAATAAAAGAATATGTGCATAAAATAAAGCTGCCTTGACAGTCAGGATATAGAAAATGAATGCTGCTTGCCAATTATTTGGATTGAGTTTGAACAGCTGTTGTAAAGAAATGTGCTGTCTGGTTATATTTTCAAAAGTGTATTCATTTGTATATTACAAAAACAAATTCACTGTGTCAGAATTCCTGTGTATTTAAAATTCTACCTCTGAGCCAGTTTGTTTTTTGAAAATTAGGGGTTATTCACTGATCACTCTTTTTACCAGCCTGCACTGAATGATGCAATGAATTCCCATCAGAAAAACAAAACAAAAGGCATAAGATTTCATCACATTGCAAATGCAAATATTAACTCCCTGCATGGCAGAAACAACGTCACAGAACGACAACATTTTGAGCATTGTGTGTTTTAAGTGTAAAACATTAAGCTGAAGTATACGGGAAATATTCTAACAAAGAGGAAAGTGAAAAATAAAACATGAAACATATCCATCTGCTGAACATGAGACACTTGTGCCCAGCTTCAGCAATAATTAAAATGAGTTTATCAGTCAGGTTTCTATCAACAGATGTCACTGCTGTCTATGAAAATTACCAGCGCAGGTTCCCAAGTAGAACGGATTGAATACATTCCAAAAACATTAAGCAAATACTGCTTTATAAAATGAGAAAGAGCAGGTAGATGATTGTCTCCTACTATTGTCATTCTCTGAAACAGGGAGAAAAGTTGAGAAAGCAGGAAAAGAGCTAAAAAAACCTGGTGGGGAGATGTTCCCTCCAGCTCCACTTAGGCCCCAATTCAGCAGAGCTTTAGGGCAGAATTTAAAAAACAAATGAACAAAAACTCAGGCCCAGGTTTGAAAAAGTATGCTCAGTACTCAATACACACTCACAAATGCAGAGCTCTTTCAAATATCTGTCCATAAGTGTTTTGTGGAATAGGAATTGGCTTAAGCACATGGTTAAGTACTTAGGTGAATCACAGCACTTAATAAGAGAGTACTCTCTGGAAATGGAAGTCATCTCTGCTGCCTGGGTTAGAGAGTCAATCCCTTACACAGCGCCATTCCCCCTGACCTGGGCCCCATACAGTAGCCCTCATGGTCCAGGCCTCCATGGAAAGGTGAGTGGGAATAAGGGGAAAATGAACATGCCCCCCCCATTCACACCCAAATATTTGTTCAGCATATTTCTTTTCGTGTCCCCTCTCTGCACAGTGGACTGTTCCTGAAAGCTGCAGACAGTGCAAGATGCCCTAGCAACATGACTCCAATGCAGGAGGATTTTGACAACTGTATATACCCACACCACCCTACAACTGAGGACACAATGGACACCAATTTCAAATTAAACTGCAGAGACAATCAAGATAGGCAGAATATAGTTACTCACACATTGCCATTTTGTCCTGGACACTAGTATTACTTTGACCTCATACATTTCTGTTTTACATCAGGATGGATGTTACAAGATAGTTACAAGAGGGTCCTTCCCCTGTACTGTATTCTCTCTTTGTTGGGAAAGAATATATAGTGTATTGTAGGAATTATTTTACTCTCTGGGTAATGAAGAAATTTGCATAATGCAAAAATAAAGACTGAACTGAAGCTTAACAGCAAGAAGGGACTGTACATTTAAAACTGCACCATTTGTTTACTGTGAAGAACATAAGATATTGAAATAGAAAACAGAATACCAGAATTTTAATTTGATTCTTCACCTATTTCTTGATGCTGATAAGAGGGTAGTTTTATATATGGCTGCAGTTCATTGTGATCTTTTGAACTACTGCTATGAAAACTAACCACTCAGCTTAACAGTTTGAATCATTAACTGGAATTATTATTCACATTGCTTTAGATTGTGACATATTCCAGACATCATAAATGACATTTATACTTACATTCTGTAAAGTATAAAGTGCTCTGAATTGCACAGGTTTCTACAGGTCTGTAACAATGTATTAAATGTAGTCCCTTCTCTGAATTGCAATTCACATACTATTGAGAGAAGGTGCAAGACGAGACTACAATGGTACTTGAGGATTTCATGATAATTGCTACACTGGTTGGCATTTCAAAATGAATATGGTCCTTTCACTGACATCTTTCATCATGTAGGGCCAATACTTTGTCCTTGATCCAGGCATTATATTACTTTTTACATGAATGGATATTCCATGCTAGAATCGAGGCAAATAATACAGTATTTAACAGGTAAGAGTTGTTAGATCTGGAGTTCATGGTACTCATCTGGGGATGGATCCTGCTCCCATTCAAGTCAATGTAAAAAACGCCACTGAGTTAAATATTGCAGGATCAAGCCCCTGAAACATAAGTGTTTTAACATGTTGCATTAGAAAACTGAAAAACTTTCAGAACAGAGATACCTATGTAATTGCTGTGCCAGTAAAGAGAATGATAACAGTACATTTGGTCAAATAAAAGATCATTCAATAAAATCCCATAATGAAGGCACTAGAGTACTGCATCATCTCCACATACTATGTTCTTAAGAGAAACTCAGCTGTAAGGAGAGTGTTCTACTAACCACAGGGAGCAGACTAGGAAATGGACTGTCTTTCCTGGAATTGTTTGTATAATGCCTAGGTTGTGGGGGGGTGAGGGGGGACATGCGGGGAGGGCTGATCCCTAATTAGGACTTCAATATGCTACCTCAATATAAAATGAATTAAATATAATACTTCCACAGTGTGAATTGAAAGCATCAGTGATCTCTCTTAGGAAAGAAAGAGAACAGCAAATTAATGCAGTTTTTGAGCAGCCAATGAATTAGGAAAAACACCATTAAAGCAATACAAAAAATTCTGAAATATCTGGGGCTTTTTCTGTTTTTTTCTTTCTTTGTGTAGACACTCATCTTAATAAGCACATGCCAACAATGAGGATAGAGCCTTTGGTAACTGAATTACCTTGACAGCCAATAATGTGTGCTCTTAGCAGTGCTGACATTGAAGAACAGGTCATTGCAATGCTACTTTTATGAAGTTTGATTCAGTGTTTGAACATGTACAACTGGTGCAGAATGAGACAACTGGAAATGTGGGAAGGACTTGAATAACTCCAGGCATGTTCTTCAGCCCTTCCAGTTAGGACAGCAAGTATCAGGTTGGTTCTTTCAATTATTGGATTTCAGGTTAGATGGGCAAGGATTTGGGTTGTAGTGTCTTTTCAAAATGTGTGTAGTAGTCCAACTATACTGCATTTGAAATAACAGCCAGCTGCTCCATGGAAACTAATTTGGGATGGGCTAGGGTGACCAGATAGCAAGTGTGAAAAATCAGGATGGGTGTGTGTGAGGGGGAATTTGTGACTATATAAGAAAAAGCCCCCAAAATTGGGACTATCCCTATAAAATATGGACACCTGGTCACCCTAGGATGGGAATCAATGGCACTTACATATTCAAAAGTACAATTAACAGAAACAGTAGATGCAAAATATTTTCATCATTCAGTATGGTAGCATTTTGTGGCCAAACAACCCACAACAAACAAAACACACCTTTAGAGTCCATGATAACATGGACTCTTTCAGGAAAATATACTAGTGGCTTCTTTGTATTGCAACAATGAGTAACAACATTCAGCAGAAAGAGACAGCTGTCAGGAGGGACTACCTCCATTATAGCCATTAGTGGCCAGCTAGTGGTGTAGCTGCAGCATTACAATCCCTAACAGACAGGGAAACCCACCATAAACCAGGATATTCCCTGGTCAGTATACCCTCTTTCAAGCGGGAGTAAGCTTCACCATTACAAAATAGATAGTTTGCCTATCTATACATTAACGGTTTGCAATTATACTAGTGGCTGGTGACAGATAGCTGTAATTGGACTAAATCCCTTGTTTGGATGATCCACCAGTCAGGAAGAACTGGGCAGATTACACTTGAGCAGGCAATGTTTACAGGCTTTTCCAGACTCTTCCCTGAGTAGGGTGAGCAGTGCTGTCCTGCAAAAGGATTGTTTAGTCACCTGGGATGATTTAGAACATCCTTGTTGCCCAGGATTCAAGGCTGATGACTTGAATCCCAAGCCTGCATTCAGGTTTGTAGTTATGGTTCCCAGTGTTCATCTACACATGAGCCTTCAACATTCACCTATTACCAAAGGATTCTTTCTTAATAATGAGTTAATGTCATCACATAAAAAACCTCATGCATGAAGACAAATGCACAGGGGCAATCTCACTCTCTCAGCTGCTGAAGTCAAAGACTTATGGCCTGACAAGTCATAATGACTGGGAACTTCATTAGGTGCAGCGATTGATGTCTTTTGTGCATTGTCAAGCCTTACATATTGGTTTGAGCATTGGCCTGCTAAACCCAGGATTGTGAGTTCAATCCTTGAGGGGGCCATTTAGGGATCTGGGGCAAAATCAGTACTTGGTCCTGCTAGTGAAGGCAGGGGACTGGACTTGATGACCTTCAAGGTCCCTTCTAGTTCTATGAGATAAGTATATCTCCATATTCTACAGTGCATTGTTGCATTGCCTTTCCAGCCATTGGGCCAACATGTCTCCTCTGCATAGTCTGCCAAAGGAGATTTAATATGCTGGGGATAGGAGTTTCCCCTCATGACTACTCTCTACCTGGTTCAACCTGTCAGTCAAAGCAGTGACCTGTGGTGTGGCCACTGCCACCACCACTGTGGCATAGTAGCAGCTACTTGGAACCACAGGTGAGAGCTGGGTGTGAAGTGAGGATCAATGAAAGAACCACTCAAAGAGTGCAGCTCTCCTGTCTTTCAGAGAACTACTCCTTCTATACCCCAGGCACCCATAACTTTTACATAATGATTAGATTGTGCTTAGTACAAATTAGCTGAGTGGCTATATATCCTGATGTTTTTTGCTTAAATTGCAGTTCTACTTTAAAAAGTGACATCAAAAATATATTGCTTGTTGTGTCTTAAAGAGGCCAGATAATTTTTCTTCATTAACAGATGCGCCCCCAGAGTAAAACAAGTAGGGTTTGGGCCTCAGAGGAACTGGGGGAATCAGGATCTGTAAGATTCTAGAAAAAAACAATGGCCTGAATTCCTCTGAACCTTAATTGAAAATATCTCTCAAGGTATGGCTACATTTGGAATTTCAAAGCGCTGCCGCGGCAGCGCTGCGGGAGCGCTGCCGCGGCAGCGCTTTGAAGTGTGAGTGTAGTCAGAGCGGCAGCGCTGGGAGAGAGCTCTCCCAGCGCTGCATGTAAACCACATCCCTTACGGGTGTAGCTTGCAGCACTGGGAGCCGCGCTCCCAGCGCTGCTGCCCTGATTACACTGACGCTTTACAGAGCTGTATCTTGCAGCGCTCAGGGGGGTGTTTTTTCACACCCCAGTTGCAGCGCTGTAGAGTGTGAGTGTAGCCAAGCCCTCATTGAAGTAAATGGGACTTTTGTTTTAGAACTGTATTTGCCTGAACACTGTAGAGAGAATGGACATAACTCTTAAAAAGCTGGGACTCGGAACATCATGAGTGTGCTGTGCCTTGATCTGACTTTAGGGAATCAGGATTTAATCCTTTTCTGGAACCCAAAGAATGGAATGGTTGGAAGTGTATCTATGTGAACCATGAGCTATGCCCGCATAAAACTGGGTGCAGTCTAGCAATGGCAAAGATACTCTAAAGCAGCCAGCTTCAATGGGGAAATGGCCACCACTCCCTGTTTAGCTGCACAGTTTTATGATGATCACAGCTCTGGCAGACTTGAGCACTCTAAATCCACCAGCTGGTAACAGTGCCCAAGAGACTGCATTGGAGCACAGTGTTTTCCGGCCATTCCAGCTCCAGCCGAGGATGCATGAAAGGGTGGCATAGCAGAGTGGCACCATGTGAGCAATGCAAAGGAAATGGAACAGGCCAGAAAATCAGGTCCAAAATAAATATCTTGATCAACAACTCTGCAACTTTAACTGATTTTTATTACCGGTACTTTTATTCCTCCCCACACACCACCCCTCAGCTATTTGAGTTCAAATATAAGGTGCAGAATTCCTTGAAGAAACTGGCTTTTATTAACAAAGAACATGTGGGCTCCCGGAAAATTCTAATCCTAGGAGAAGTTACAGCATACAGCAGTGTAGTATACAGTATCTGACCAAAGGCAGCTTGATTGTGTGTCAGAGCTCTTATTATCTTTACAAGAAAAAGAGGCCTCCTTTTACATGTGGCACTGAAAAAAACCCTAGACTTGATTTTTCCTTTTGAATCCTGTTATTGCCCTGTTCATCACACTTCAGACAGAATGCCAGATGAGGTGAAGATTCAGTGCTGCTTCATGTTGCCAGGTCTGCCTCTTGGTTTCATTATTCCATAGCGATTGTCAGCAACAAAGTATACATTTCCAGAATGGAGCTTTGTACAGAACATCTTATTTACTCACTGCTTGAACTGCCCTCTTTCATGGAGGAAGGATGGGTTGGAAAATAAACCACCTCACCTGTACACTTGAGAGAATATGTGTTAACTTCAGCCATTCCAATGAAACATGACTACGCGTCTTTGCAGAAAAACAAGTTCTGTCTTTGGACCAGCTGATCCAGATTGTTATTGCAGAGCAGAATTCTACAGTGCATATTCTGAGCTTCACTAGACTGAGCTGTAAACTACTAGTGACCGGCAGCATAGACTCAGTGTAAGGAAGGCTCGTAAATCAAGGGAAAGCCTGGTGCCTTAACTAAGGATGAGATTGTCTGGCAAATAGAATAAACATCTTAGGAAAGTGTTTCCACTACTAAAACTGAGATTCAGGCTATGTCTACACTTCCCATAGTTTACACTACAGTGGGATGCACCAAATTGCTGCACTGTAATTCACCCATTTGGACACTGCAGGGGTGACTAAAAGTTTCCTAGTTCACATTAAGGTAATCCTGTTTGACAATGATTACATTAACGCAAACTAGGAACCTTTTAGTTCACGCCAGCAGCATGCACTTTGGCACACACTGATATTCACAACCCCATAGTCTGAACAGCAGGGCGGTGTAGATAAGCTCTTAGTGAGAAGTCCAGAATCTGAGGCCAGGTAGTAAGAAGAAACCACCCTGCCAAAGTACAAGAGTGTGCTAGAATGTCAAGAGGCTTGACTGAAAAGGAGCAGGAGTTTGGACAATGGTGAAGAACTGTCCAGCTGGTTGACGGAAATGAACCATTTGCTTTGTTTTTAAACCAGGACTGTGGCTGGAAACAGTGTTTGAATTGTACTGTTCTACTCCTACACAATATTGTTCAACCTTTCAGTTGCTTCTACAGTAATTAAAGAAAATAAATGTGTGTAAGCTAAGGGGCAAAATACTAAAGTTTTTGTTCCCTGATCTTTTTCTCATAGTTTCAACATCACAACTATCACAGCAGTTCTAAGTTAAAGAAAGCAAGCAGGAGGGGAAATAAAAACCACCCTGGGATAAATTGTGGCAAATGTTTTTGCACATTCTCTCCTCCCTCCCCCCTCCACCAGTTTTCAACCAACTGTAGGATGCAATGAAATGTTTTCAGTTTCAAACCTGATGAAATTTCATATGTAGAAGTTTTAAATTTCTAAATTTCAAAATTTGATTAAACAAATCACATGTGATTTTTTCTCCCGTTTCTTCCAGCTATATTTAATAACAATATAGTCTCCCATTATTCTTCCTGAATGAACAGTTGCAGAATATGTTGTGCTTTTGAATCTCAGGAATGCAAGTTTTGGCTCTAGTCTGACTGCATTCAGGGAGTTACTATGACAGAATGGAAGAAAATACAGAAGAACAATCAGCAAGATGAGAATGAAATTATGTAGTATGATTGGGACATAACACTGAATAATCTAATAGCAGTGCTGCAAGACCCAGATTATAAAATGAAGGAACTCCTATAGTGAAACACCAGTGGGTTTTTTTCAGATTGTAGACAGATATTCATCCAAAGTACACATGAACTTATTATTAAAGCAGTGGTTTTTCTCCTACATATACACAAATGTCATGGGGTTGGTGTTCTTTCAAATACAAGGAGAAAGAATTACCGTAAGCAGCCCTGTTTGTTCAGTTAAATACCATCTCTTAATATTTCTGAGGCTGCACACTCTTGCTCTGTTGAACATGCCTATAATAGCTAAGGGGCTAGCTACACAGCCTTCTGGAGTAAGTGTGCTCATCTCAAGTCTGGGCCTCCTGCTCTGACCTGTCTCTGGTTGGCATCTCACAATTCTTCCACCCTTGGACTAATACATACCCTGTGTATACCAATCGCTTATCCCCCTTCAGTACCAGCTGTGTGTCAGGCACTTGCATGTCTTCTGTTCTGGAACTTGCAACCAGCAATATTGGCCAACAGGCTTCTTCAAACAAAAAATATTTTTATTTAGTAGGTGGAGTAAAACACAACCAGCCTAGAGTCGTACTTGGCCTCCTCTAATCTTAAGCTTCCCTACAAGCTAAATACTCAAAAGAGTTGGGAAAAAAGCCATTTCACCTAACCTGAATTTTTTCATTAAAGTATATAAATTCTGAAAAAAATTCCCACAATCTTTTTTCTGAAATGAAAACAATGTAGAAAAAAATTTCAAAAAAATCAAATTGTTTCAGTTTTCAAAAATGTATATTAATCTTTTACAATATTTCATGATGTCAGTAGTTTCACTATGTACGGTATGTCATCATACAATATAATCCTACAAAAGTCCTATTCTATTCTATTTTTAGATTATTTTATTTAGTGTTTGAGAAAACATTAAAGGCAGCTGCTACTTAGTACAGATTGAAACATCTTATTTTCTAGCTCAATTTATCTTCTGTCTGTGTTGTAACATAACCAGCTAGTGCCTCATTTACATACAAATGCAATGGCACCTGTTACACATTTGTTTCTTTTTCCTACTGGCCCCTCTTCTCTCTCTATTTTAGCAGTGAATGCAAACATTGTTTTAAGACCATTTTAAAAAGCTGTTTAAGAAAAAAACAAAAACAAATAAATATACAGGATGTTGCTGCAGTTGCAGCCAGTGGCAGGCTCCAGGGCTCCTCCTCCCCCCAAGTCCCAGCTCTCAGCAGTACATGGACCATGTCAACACTAATGCTCCTTTCAGTGGTAGCTGTTACTTTTGCTCTGCAGTGACTGTCAGTATTCAAGCTGGAGAAGGGAATATTTCCCTTTTTTTTTACTTCTACATTTCTTGTTTGTGATGTGCTTGCCCTTCCTGCTCTACTTACTTCCAAACAGCATTAGATCTTTAAGTAAGTATAGCCTATTATAATGCACCAGTGGAATAGTTCATATAAAGTACGGCTGTTATGCTGTTTTTCATTATAGTTTTCATGTCCCATCTGGAACAAAAATGTACATACAACTTGTTTGCAAATGCTATAGGGAGCTTATTTTATGTCAATCTATATTATCTCGAGTGTCAAGTATAAAAATGGTCCTTCAAATATTACAGCCCACTCACAAATAGGATCTAACATCTGTAGGTATGGAAGAAAAGAAACATATCTTTCCACATGGGATCACTTGAAAACCATTTACATGAACTAATAGAAGAGGTGCAGCTGGTTTCAGATGGTGCAAGCAGTGACAGGAGGATATTGGAGGGCATCTCTTGAGTGGGGGTAGCAGATGCATACGGAAAAACGTAAGGAAGACCAGTAAACTCCATGTTATGGTTTTCATCATACCCCACAGGATTTGAATGAAGGGGGATGAAATGGTGTGCACCACTCAAAGCAAAATGTACGAACACATGCAGAAGTAGTCAGAAATCATGGTCACTAAGGCTAAACTTGTAAAAGGTATCCTAGGATCCAGAGATTCCATGATTTTCACATTTCAAAACATGCATTCCTGACCTTAGTCATTGTGGAAGGTTTGCCATTTTCATATTAATTCCTACATGCTTTAGTATTTGATCGTGCATCGATTCAATATGTAAAAATATGCTAAGCGGGGGTCGATTTATCGCGTCTAGTCTAGACGCAATACATCAGCCCCCAAATGCTCTCCCGTCAACTCTGTACTCCACAGCAGCAAAAGGCGCAGGCAAAGTCGACAGGGGAGCAGCAGTGGTCGTCTCACCACAGTATCTTCACAAAGATCTAGGTAGCTGAAGTTGCATAACTTACATCAATCCCCCCCAAGTGTAGACCAGGCCTTATAAGTTATATATTTTCATATAGTTAATATGTTTGTTTTTGTAATATAGAATGAAAAATACAAAGATACTCTAAAGTGTAGAGAAAACAGGAATTGGTACATACACAAACATTTAATATTTATATAGTATGTAATAAATGAGATGTTTGTGATCAAAATGGATTACTTACAAAGGAAATGTCAGAGCCTACGTCCACACTACAGCTTTAAATCGATATTAGTAAAATCGATTTTATAAAACAGGTTTTATAAAATCGATTTTACGCGTCCACACTAGGGCACATTACTTCGGTGGTGTGCGTCCATGGTCCCAGGGTACCATCGATTTCCGGAGCGGTGCACTCTGGGTAGCTCAGTAAAAGAATAGGACCAATAACTTCGATATCCGTCCACATTAACCCTAAATCGATTTAGTAATATCGATTTTAGGGTTACTCCTTTCGTTTAGCTGGAGTACAGAAATCGATTTTAAGACCCCTTAAAATTGATTTTAAGTGCCTTGTAGTGTGGATGGTTACAGGGTTAAATCGATTTAACGCTGTTTAAATCGATTTAACACTGTAGTGTGGACCTGGCCACAGATAGTGATACTGCTGTATTCCTGGTACAGCTTCCTATAAAGTTTAGCTCCCTTGCTCTCACTCTCAGCAGAGAAGCCAGTGATTCAATAGGCACGGATACTTAAATGCCTCCTTCGGCCTCAAAAGGAAAGAAAAACTGAAATGCATTTGTGGACACTTTGTGCATTGCCAATTCTTGTGCTACACCTGGTCTCTGGGTCAAGAGTAAACTTCATTTACCCCAAAGTCTTGCAGTCATTCAGTTCAATTTCAAGAAAAGTGTTCATTTGTAGCCTCACCTAAAGAGAAGGAGTTGGAGTGTAATATATCTTTTGTATGTCTATAACCTGAATGGGACTGAGATATTTTAACTCAAGAAGAAACAAAGGGTACTTCTCCCAGAAACAGAAAGGGGGGGAGTATTTACTAAGGGATATTTGAAACACACCAGTTATTAAGGTATAAAGGCATAAAGATTATAGATTATACAACTCCCTCATCGAAATTTAGTGTAATCAGCATCACTGATAACTTTCTCAAGAGCTAGTGGTCAGAAGCCAGAACTCATCATAGAGCCAATTATGACATTTCTAGCACGCCTTTTGTCAGTTTGGTCCCTGCCAAAGTAGAATCAATGCAAAGTTTTCATTGCTGAGAATCCAAGTGCTGGTGAATGGCCCCACTGGCATTCTCTCAAGCACTGCCACTAAAGCTCTCAGCAATGTACAGTTCCTAAACAACGCATGTTGCCTATTAAAAGTTACACAAAAATATTTTAAAGCTAGTATTATTAACTCACATAATCTCAACTAGTTGATATGAAACTCTGTGAGACAGCTGCAGAATTGTATCGATGGGTCTTACTGAAACAAGTTAATATACTGTTAATGTTAATGGAATATCGCCAGATTTACCCCAGTGTGCAAAGAGATTCAGGTCCAAGTTGTTTGCACTAATTCACATATTGCCTATTCCTATGGTTAGGTACATTCCATGTCCAGCTGTAACAGTGCCTCGAGGCTCCAGCTGACAGATCACTAACTGTTGTTCGCAACTTGCTCCAATAATGAAGACGGGCCAATGCTTGTTTATACTTTGGTTACTTTGCCATTATAACACCACTTCTTCTACCATCAGGCAGTCCATATATTTCTCCCATTGTAAAAAATCTTTTAACCCATCCCAGGCCTTCCAGAAAACAACTCCAAATTTGCCTTCAAACTACTTGTTTTTAACATATGCTGATCTGACAGCTATTCAGAGCCATCTGAGCACCTGCATGCTCTGATTATACACTGTTTGCCTCTTAATTAGACATTCATTCACCATTAATTTCACCTGGTGACTCCAGGAATACCTTTACCTTGAGGGTATTCATTGGGTTAGATTAGTTATGCTAATCAGCCACCATAGGCTGACAATTAACCCTAATTAGCTAATCCTTTACTCTTAAACATAACCCCAGGTATTTATGTTTTAAACTTTTCATAGATTCTAGTACTAGATAATTCACACATTAGATTTCATTAAGGTTCCATGGTACCTCTCTTTGAAAATGCAGCCAATGGGGGCTTTCCCAGTGACTCCACTGGGCACAGGATCAAGCCTTTTATGCACAGAACAAGTGCAACGTAGGCAGTTGCAGTTGAAGTTTCTCCCACACTGATCTTGCCAGTGTGCGTCTGCTGCTCTGGGTGAAAGACAGTCTCAGTCTCCGTGATCTGTTTGATCTGTGGCCTCTTTTTTTAGACTGACACTGAAACGCCAGATGTGGTAGTGGTCCTGTGCTGTGAATAGCTAAGAACTAGGCTAAGACCACTGTGTCAGCAGGCTACCTAGAAGCCAGTCGACAAGCCACACTTATTCTAGAAACAGACAGGTTTGGTGACCTAGTTTACCCACAACCATTTTAGCTCTCTGTGTGGACAACAGCCATTATGAGCCAAGTATTTCACAAGCCACACATATCTAATTTACATGCAGTTTGGCATTTGATAATATTGTTTTAACATTTATTTTGTGCATATCTTTAATTGTACAGCATCTTCACAGTTGGATCAGAATAAATAAATCCCGATTTAATAAAGTAATAATCACTATCCAGCATATGAATTTCTTAATACTGTGATTTTAACATTTTCTCAGCTTCTAAATCTCAATTTGATATGACAAAGTTACTCTGGCTTCAGTGCATATATACTAACTGTGTCCTAAAAAAAAATTATGTGTAGATCTTCCAAGGGACATAGCATCATTCAAATCAAGCCCAAGCTGGTCACTAAAAAAATCATGATTGTAATAAGCAGCTGAGAAAGGGCAATGTTCTAATAGCATGGCACTCAGACTTCGATGCTTTCTAGGGAGATTTTTCTTTGGGCATTACAATTTGCTCAAGGAAAATTGAAGATTATGTATAGAGGCATAGATTACTGTTAAAATATTAATTTGCACTAGCAGCTGATGGACACTACTCAAATTAGGAAATGCCAGGATTTGAAGCATTACACACATGATTACAATATGCTATTGCCTGCTTTTTAGGCCTTAGCATGGACCAAGTGTCACAGATTATCATGTATAAAGTCCTGGGGTAGTCCACAATTCTCTGAGTCTACCTATATTCAGACGTAATCATCATTTTACCACACACATAAAACATTGGGAACAGATCCATGACCTACAGCTCCAAAAATACAAAACAAGCCATCACCACCACAGGTCAAGGCTGGCTTTAGGCCAATTCCACCGATTCCCCTGAATCGGGCCCCGCGCCTAAGAGGGCCCCACGCCTAAGAGGGCCGCCGGGCAGTGGGAGGGCAAGTGATCAAGAATCCCTTCCCTGGTGAGAGGCTCCTTTTTAATTTTTACTCACCCAGCACTGCTCCGGGTCTTCGGCAGCACTTTGGCGGCGGGTCCTTCACTCGCTCCAGGTCTTTGGCAGCACTTCAGTGGCAGGTCCTTCAGTGCTGCTGAAGACCAGGAGCGAGTGAAGGACGCGCCACTGAAAACTAGGAGCACCGCCTGGTGAGTACAAGCCCCACATGTTTTTTTACGTATTTTTTTTTTTTTAGTCATCTCTGCTGGGGCCCCATCAGAACTGTTCGAATTGGGCCCCGCGCTTGCTAAAGCCGGCCCTGCCACAGGTGTCTCTGCCTCTTGAGATAAGCAGCATAATTTTTCTAGCTCAGCAAATACTTGAATCAAATACCTGATATTTATTTTTACATCCCCTAGACAGCAGTGGTTCAATGTTCATATATATAGTATTTACAGACTAAATCAGCTGTTTAGAGCAAAACTTGTAAAAACTTTGTTTCTTCACTCAGAGATTTGTAGAAAAGACAGGTTGATTGAAAAGACATATGGCGGATATGCACATGGCTTATTGCTAATGAGGGCGTCACTCTCACTGTTACATTCATAAGGGCAGTCTATTAATTGGTCGATGCATTTAAAACATACACGATGTATTATTTTCTGAGTGTAAAGTGCAGAGAGTTTAAGAAAAACTCCCATTTGAAGATGGGATGGTACCACAGCTGGAGAAGCTGGAAGAGATGTATCAATTTTTAAGTGATACATGCAATTGTGGCAAGTACACTGATACTGCCTTTTCCATTTGTTTGTTTGATTTCATGTCATAAGTCAGCAGGATTCTGTCCTCTATGTTTAAGTTGGGTACAGAACAGCTTCAAGAATAGAAGTCAGGCTGGTGAGGAGGGAGTCTTTAAAAAAAAGCTTCTATGTCCGAGGTATGTAATTTAGCAGCAAAAATACCCCGAGTGCATGAGATAAGCTTTTCATACAACTGTGGGTGCATCCACGCTGCAACAAAAAAAAACCTCACACCAAATCTCAGAGCTCAGGTCAATTGACCCAGGCTCATGGAGCTCAAGCTGCAGAACTAAAAATTGCAGTCTAGACGTTTGGGCTCTGGCAGGAGCCTGGGCTTTGAGACTTTCCCCCATCACAAGTTTCAAAGCCCAGGCTCCAGTGTGAGCCCAAAGATCCACACTGCAATTTTCAGCCATGCAGCCCAAGTCAGCAGACCTAGGTCAGCCATGGCCATGCTGCGAGTGTTTTATTTCAATGTAGACATAACGTACCATAAAACTCACAGAATGCAAAGCACTTTGTAAGTATCTATTCACAGTTACCAAAAATCAGACACTAGGTGCTATATTCTCAGGTAGGGTAAATCCATTACACCAGCTGAAGAACTGGCCCAGTACTATAATAATTATATTAGTTATACAGGGGTAAGTGGGAGTAGGCCCACCAGTTGGTATTCTCTATGCATTATTCAGGTTCATGCATTTTAGTGTGCAAGACAATTTCTTCTCATCATTTTATGAATATGCAGGAAGCAGAGTCAGATTAAATATGATAACCAACACTATCCATGAACCAAACAGCATGCTGCTTTGAATTCTGACAGCACTGTCAGGGACCTCAATCAAATTTGAATTGCATTGTGCCAGAACTTCTAGGGTCAGCTCTAGTCAATACAATTCAAGAAAGCAGGACTCACATGCAGTAGGAATATGCTCATTTTTAAATCATAACCGGTGTGCCTATCAGTACAGTATATTTGGTGAAATGCTAGCCATGTATTCCCTTCATTTTGAAAAGACAAAATTCCTTTAACATGCTACATTATTTGATGAAAGGACAATGCAATGATTAGCTTCAGTTTAAAAAAGGAATCAATTGTTGAAAGCCTCATTTTAAGGAGCAATGTGCTTATAAGTAAGAAAAGCAACTAACTGCAGAAGCTATAATATTTCAAGTAATATAATGAAAAACAATAAAATAAAGCTCTCTGTGATGGAAAACATGTAGTCAGTATAAACTCCAATTTCAGCAAATGAAACCCTTTGTTTCAATGTAACTATACATTTGTGAATGAAGAAAGGCAAGACATGTCTGATATTTCCCTCGTGGGAAAGAGGGGTGTTGTAAAAACCTAGATCCAGTTTATGGGAGTTTGATTCTTTATTAGAAACAACACTCACTCTCCACATTTTACAGGTATATGCACTAGTATATTTTTTCCACTTATTTAATATGTCAGAAAACATATAGTGCATCGCTCCATATAGATACTCTGCATGGAATAACAATAATTTGATATAAAAAGAGAGAGCTTGGACTGTTTTTAAATAAGGCATAATTTGAGCACGTAGCTTCAGAGTATCACACAGAAAACGTAAAGTATCCTTTCAGATTAAGCAACAGTATTAAAAATGCTTATAAATTTATTTAATTGACTATCTTTCTTTACTTCTTAAATCTAAATGATATTTCCACTTTAGAGACTCTGGGTATGTCTACACTACCTGACGGACCAGCAGGTAGTGATCGGTTTATCAGGGATTGATATATTGCCTCTCATCTAGATGTGATATATCGATCCCCGAACGCACTCCTGTGGACTCCGGAACTCCACCAAAGATAGCGGAGATAGCGTAGTTGACAGGGGGAGCTGTGGCTGTCAATCCCGCGCCGTGAGGACTGGAGGTAAGTCGAAATAAGACACTTCGACGTCAGCTACGCTATTCCCGTAGCTGAAGTTGCGTATCTAACATCGACCCCGCCCCTTAGTGTAGACTAGGCCTCTGACAAAAGCCTGATCATTCAACCTGCCAAGATACATCAAGATTTCCTAGGTGTCTAGAGAATCGCATCAATAATTCTATTGACATCATTAATGCAACTTGGCTTTGAAAATCAAAAGACCAAATAAAAGAAGGTTATTTTGTCTCTCTGTTTAATTCATAAAAGGCTACAGAATTTTATTTTCAGAGTTACAAGATCTTAAGAGATATGTTTCTGTATTCCTATCCACTACCTCTGTTTTACTTTCACTAGAATAACAATGCAGATCTTTATTTTCAGGCTGCAGTATTCCAAGAAAAACCAGCAGGCATACAATAACTAGTAAACTCAAAAATATTCTAAATGGTTTGCTTTACAATGGGACAAAAAGAAAAAAACCCAAAACACAAAAGAACCAAGTCTCATTTATCATTCATAAGTGTGAAGTACAATAGGCTGACTTCTACTACTATTCATATAGTGACTGTGGACAAATGATCAAAAATAGAATGGGTAGAACAGGCACAGTTTAAATGATCTATATCACCATGTAACTGAAATTTCCTTTCTTTTACTAGATCAGACATTTCCATTAAGGGTAAACTGAAATGTGTTTTTTTCTTTTTAAAAGAAATAAAACTTTATTGAGCCTTTTCCCCCTTAGGGGGATCACACTGAAAATCAATACGCATACAGAAAATATATTTAGAGTTGGGAACATGCAGATGTATATATACACTGTCAGATTTTGTTCCCTACTAGTAATGTGAAACCCATGAGTTCTAACAGCTGAACAGATCATACAATTATTCCTTTTCAAGCATTCTCTCTTTTTTCCCTTTTCTCTCACTATAATTAATAGTTAGCTAAGTAACTTCACAAACTGTACAAAGACACAGCAAAACGGAGCGTAGCGGTATAGAACCTAAAAACTGACTCTGTTTTGCCAGGTAGCTTTTGATACCAAAGAGGACTGAGAACATCAATAAAACGTTTTTAAAAGTCTGACCATGAAGGCAAGAGAAGAAGTAGGACTGATTCTTGAATGCTGTTGCCCTGGATGAACTTCAATGTGTGCAATGATTCAAACCCATGTTTTTAAAACTATTCTACTGGGCTATTTATTACAGAATTAAGCTTTCTGCTGTGTAATAATTACAAAAAAAAATCTTACTATATCTCCTTTGTGTTTGCATTTTTCTTCTCGCTCTTGTTTGTTTCTGAATTCTCTTTTTCTTCCTCGATTTCCCTCAGTTTTATATTTCTATGGCCAGAAACTGTTCTCTCTGTCATTTCATCTCACTTCTTTCCCCTGATGCCTTTGTCTGTGTTGTGTTCTCTCCTGGTATCCCAATTTAAAATACAAAAATAAAAAATTCCCTGTTCCCTTTCAATTTCTCTCTCCTCCTTGCCTGTCTTTTTCCCATCCATCCTTCCCTTTGGATAGCAAAGGAAGTTCACTTCCGAGTCAGGACTGCAGAAGTAGGCCTCAAACATACAGATTCTGTCAAGCAAAGTGAATTAAAATTTGTATTTAAAGACCTTAGTGATGTGCGTGGTGAGCACGATATATTTGTGTGAAAGCAAGTCCAGAACTCCCGGCAAGTCCAGTTTGCTGTTTTCTGAACAACAATATGAATGAACAGTGTTATCCATGTCAAACAGGGATAGGAGTGCGGACATCTCGGCCCACCTCTGCTGCCTGATACACTTGAGATTTTCTGAATTCTCTTCCTGTCCTCAAAGGTTTTAACTGCAGATCAGTAGTGCCATCAGGAGAGGAGGGTTAAGACAATAGAGAACCTATCAGCACTATTATTTGACCCCAGTACTGTTTGATTTTTATACAGGCCCAAGCTACATGAAAATATACAGGCTTTGGCACTCCAATAGATTGGATGCCTGCAATCTATTGAGATATGTCTCCCCTGGAGCTAGAGGTGTGACCGCCAGCTTGAGGAGACATAACTGCACTAGATCTGATTGAGACAGTGCACTGCAAATAGAACCATTAGCACAGTGGCGCGAGCAGCAGGATGAGCTAACCACCTGAGTACAATCCTGTCCGAGACTCTAAGTATGTACTTGAGTGGCTAGTCTCTCCAGCCACAATAGCTGCAATTCTATTTTTAGCACACTAGCTTGATGAGAGGTAGAACTAGTATGTCTCCTCAAGCTGGAAATTATACCTTCAAGATACTGTGTAGACATACCCACAGTCGGAATACACTCGGGTGAGTGGTGTCCTCAGAATACAAGCTGACTGTACTCTACCCTGATCTCTTTAACGGTCCCACTGACTAGTGATGTTCTCGTGCAAAGGAACATGAGAAAAGACGATGTATGACTCTGAAGTCAACAGTATTCCCAGCCCCCAGCATTCAAAAATTATGAATCAGGCCCTCAAAAAAATCACAAAACTATTAAATAAAATTATGATTTTTAAGCCAATAAATTTTAAGCTCTCTTTGCCCTCTGGATTTTAGAGACTAAGCTGTGCTCAGGTCATGTTTTCCAGCTTTTCTCTGCAACCAGGAGGGCTAATGAAAGCTGAGATTCTCACAAATCCAGGAGTTGGAGCCTTAAGAAAAAACAACAAATAAAGTGAGACATGCTATAAAATCACAGGAGCTGTCAGCACTGTAACACTCAAACTTTCAAAGTTATACAGTCTGTTAGTGCTACAGCAAACTACAAGCATTCATCATCATCTACACTGCTGCTCTGCAAGACTTTTAGGACTTGGATCTTTTCTTATAGAACTTTGACTATCTGATATTAATTTTTGCATTTGAGAGTGGGTTCACATGAATAAATAAAATATTAAGCTCTTGGTAAGCAATCTACACTGTAGTATCTGCTCTGTATCATCTCCTCTGGAGTCCGACTCCTGACAGTCAGACTTCTGATAGAACCGTATACTTTATTCTTGCTATTTCACTACACATATATTGTATATAAAAAGATGCCCATATCCATATTGTACATTCTAAGCATGGACATCACTGAATGTACACAGTAAAATGGCAGTTGAGCCAAAATGTTTTGCAGTACATTTATGCTACCATATCTGGCCAGAATAATTTCAGCCTCTTTCTTTTATACGTTACCCCTTTACCTAAATTTCTCCAAGTACATACCTGTACTTTGAAAGAATTAAAAGCAGGTACCATTAATCATGTAAAAAATGATCTGTCACATTGTAACCCATAGCATGGAAATCAGGGTCAGCTAAAAAGACCAGTGAAATAGTTTCTAACAAAAAGAACCCTGATTACATATCCTGAAACTCTTTGGCATGGACATGCAGCCACCAGTATCAAATGTAGGGTTGACAGAAAACAAGCTTGCCAAGGAAAAATAGAAATGATATGATACCTCAGGCTCAGACACTAGAATACAATGAACAATTCAGGCTTTATAATTAATAACATGACTTACAAAGATAAGTTAAAGGAGCTGAATTGTTACAACAAGCAGCCATAACAGGCTGTAATTAATAGGTTATTGGCGACAGATCCAAAGTCCACTGAATGGGAATCCACTGACTTCAATGGTTTTCAGATCACACCTGAGGCAGTTAGAGGTACTCAAATCAGAAGGCGCCTAGGCTGTGCATCACTGGCCTTCTAAATGTTCATCTATTTATGGCTGACAGCTCTTGCTATCCAGTACAGCCTTGTTGCATCTCTCCACCATACAGGATGTGAGTATGAGAGAGAGAAAATTTTAATTTCATGGACCATATCCTCAGATGGCATAATCTGATTTAGCTTCATTGACATCAACGGAGCTACACCAATTTACACAAGCTGAGGATCTGGCTCCATGACTCTATGTTATATTTATCTCCATAAGAGTATTTTGGGATATAGCAAGAAACACACTGAGAAAATAAAGCTGTAGCATACAGTAACTCCTCACTTAACGCTGTTCCGATTAACGTTGTTCCATTGCTAATCTATTCGGGAACAAGCTTGTTAAAAGTTGCACAGTGCTCCCTTATAACGTTGTTTGGCAGCTGCCTGCTTTGTCCATGGCTTGCAAAATTCTCTGGAAGAGCAGTCCCTCCTTGTGGGGATTAGGACTATGGGGGTGTCATAAACAGATAGGTAAGGGTTAATGTCTCTTTCACCTGAAACACCTGACCAGAGAACCAATCAGGAAACCGGATTTTTTCAACTTTGGGTGGAGGGAATTGGGTCTCTGAGTCTTTTGTTTCTGTTTGCCTGCTGTCTCTGAGCTTTGGAGAAGTAGCTCTGTTTTCTAATCTTCTGTTTCTAAGTGTAAGGACAAAGAGATCAGATAGTAAGTTATATGGTTTCTTTTCTTTGGTATTTGCATGAATATAAGTGCTGGAGTGCTTTGATTTGTATTCTTTTTGAATAAGGCTGTTTATTCAATATTCTTTTAAGAAATTGCCCTGTATTGTGTTATCTTAATACAGAGAGATCATTTGTATTTTTTCTTTCTTTTTATATAAAGCTTTCTTTTAAGACCTGTTGGAGTTTTCTTTACTTCAGGAAAATTGAGTCTGTACTCACCAGGGAATTGGTGGGAGGAAGGAATCAGGGAAAGCTGTGTGCGTTGAATTGGCTAGCCTGATTTTGCATTCCCTCTGGGAGAACAGGAAAGTTCTTTTGTTTCCAGGATTGGAAACGGAGAGGGCAAGTCCCTCGGTTTGGATTCACAGAGCTTGTGTCTGTGTATCTCTCCAGGAGCACCTGGAGGGGGGAAGGGAAAAAGGATTATTTCCCTTTGTTGTGAGACTCAAGGGATTTGGGTCTTGGGGTCCCCAGGGAAGGTTTTTCAGGGGGACCAGAGTGCCCCAAAACACTCTAATTTTTTGGGTGGTGGCAGCAAGTACCAGGTCCAAGCTGGTAACTAAGCTTGGAGGTTTTCATGCTAACCCCCATATTTTGGACGCTAAGGTCCAAATCTGGGACTAAGGTTATGATATGGTGGCAGTAGGTGGGATCTAGACAGAATCCAGAAGCCAGTAGGAATATTATATTTTTCTTTTCTCTGCTAAGGGCTTTTTAGCAGAGAGAAACAGTTTGGTTTTAAAAGGGAACCAGAGAGAATTTTTTTTTTCTGCTCTCTCTAGCAGTTTGTGGTTTGCATGTTAAGCGAGAAGCCATTAAGAGACTGTTGAGGGTCTTTTGTCATGCAATAGCCCTCCCATTAGGAGGCAAGTACCAGCACTTATATGCATGCAAATAAAGTGGTTTTTCTGGTTTCCCTTCATTGAACATTAGCTAGAGAGAGAAAGGGAAAAAAGCACTGTTGCTAGGCAGACTCCAGGAGGGAACAGAGCCTGCAGTTCAGAAGATAAACACCGGAGGGCACCCCAACACAAGAAAACAGGAACCATGTCTACCAGGACAAAAATGGAGGCCGAAGACCAATTCAAAGAAGCTGAACACAGGCGAGAGATGGAAAAACACAAACAGGAACTAGAAATAAAACAAAAAGAGATGGAGATAAAAGAAAAGGAAGAAAACATGAAACTGGCAGCCTTCCAAAGAGAACAGGCAGCCCAAGAGGCAGCACACAAAAGAAAAAATACAAATGATCTCTCTGTATTAAGATAACACAATACAGGGCAATTTCTTAAAAGAATATTGAATAAACAGCCTTATTCAAAAAGAATACAAATCAAAGCACTCCAGCACTTATATTCATGCAAATACCAAAGAAAAGAAACCATATAACTTACTATCTGATCTCTTTGTCTTTACACTTAGAAACAGAAGATTAGAAAACAGAGCTACTTCTCCAAAGCTCAGAGACAGCAGGCAGACAGAAACAAAAGACTCAGAGACCCAATTCCCTCCACCCAAAGTTGAAAAAATCCGGTTTCCTGATTGGTTCTCTGGTCAGGTGTTTCAGGTGAAAGAGACATTAACCCTTACCTATCTGTTTATGACAGGGGGGCCGGCAGCCCCTCCCACCATCAGCTCCGCTAAATCCCCTGTAAGGTATGTGACTCGGCAGCTGCCCAGCATCAGTTCAGCTGTCCCTCCCCTCACTGCCATGTCGCTCCTGCTCTGCCCTCTGCCTTGGAGCTGCTCCAGGAGCTTTCAGCTTGCAGAGGGAGGGGGGAGAGGGGTGCTGATATCAGGATTTCCCCCCTGCCTCCCCAGCTGCTCCATACCCCCTCTCCACAAAGAGGAGGAAATATTTCACCCTCCCTCTTCACCACCTCAACCAAGCTTCACAATCATTAATTGCTGTGTTCAATATTAAACTGTTTGTTTAAAATTTTTTAAAAGTTATACTGTATATGTATATAATATCTTCTGTCTGGTGAAAAAATTTCCCTGGAACCTAACCCCTCCCATTTACATTAATTCTTATGGGGAAATTGGATTCGCTTAACAGCGTTTTGCATAAAGTCACATTTTTCAGGAACATAACTACAACATTAAGTTAGGAGTTACTGTACTGAATTCTACATAGTTTTATCCCAAGAGACTTGCAATGAGAAGTTGTGAAACTACTATAAAATCATATGCGATATTCCAAAATATTAAGAGGCAACTCTCTCATTACTTTATTAAAGCATGTTTTTTCTAAACTAATCAACATGTATTAAGGGACTATTCAAAGGCAGATCATTCATCATGGTCATGGTTCATCATGAAACTATGATTCATTAAATGATTCACACCTCCTCCAGCCTCTGGGTTCAAGGATGGGGTTCTTAGGATCTCCTTTTAAGTTGCTTTGGCATGACGGACCCATGTCATAACAACCATGTTTCCTGCCAGGAAGGACCAGAGGGGATTCCCTCATCATTACTGCTCCTTAATCTTCTGTGCTCCCAGCCTCTTGCAGCCTGAGGTTCAAAAGACCATGTTAATTTTTTTTTTAATCCAGAGGAGTTACTATCTGTCTTGTCAGTGAAGCTACAGTGCCTGCATGATAAAATCTGCACCCTGATAATCCTCAGGATTTTTTTGTTAGAAGTGTGTCCACAGCAGCTGCTTTTCTAAATGAAATAACTCCAAATGTGCAAAGAATTCAGTTCACAAGGCCCATGTATTTGTAGCTTATAAGACATCCTGTTCTTACACTCTTATAACTTAAGAAAAAGCATCTGATTGCATTAAGTTCAATTTGTTTGTAGTCTTACATCTTGTTAGAGCCAGGGCTTATTGGAGATGTAGCAGGGTTTATTCACAGCTGGGGAGGGGTGGGGTCTACTAGTGGCTGCAGCTGGGGATTAGCTCTCTCATAGTTGCAGTGCTTCCTCTTAATGGCATGGCCCTCTAGCCAGGTTATTATACAGTTTTCCCCTTCAAGGGTAAAAACGTCTCACCTGATCAGCTGTCTGGGTGCCATTCCAGGCATTCTTCCATTCAAGACTGACACTTTCTCTGAGGAATTTAGGCCTGGCTACTATTCCAGGTTCCAGTGGAGGGACCCAAGGCCCAGCTCCTCCCTACGGCCCTTTTCCTAACACCAAATTTCTCTCTTTATAAGCCTATTCCAGCTCCTCCCTCAGCTAGGCTTCATCAGTCATTAGGCCTTATCAGTCCTTGGCTCTCCTGCAGATGCAGCATGTAAGGTTAATTGGCCTATTTCACCTGTTCAGGTTTTGTATGGGGTAGACACTCCATCACAGGAAGGATGTGAGGAGGAAAGAGGAAATGAGGGCATCATGGAGGATCAGGGAAAGGTTGCTAGGATATACTAGCAGGTTGTTTGAAGGGATGCTCAGGTCATATTAGAAGGCTGAGAGAAGAGCCAGAAAATATTCAGATGTTTTAGATAAGCATTTGACCTTTGTCTTGTCAGTTTGGCCATTCATCAGAAGCTAGCAGGCAATACAATCATACTATATCTCTTCCACTGGCAGAACCCAAGTGAGGGGTTATCCAAAACCAAAAAGTCATACAACCTCCAATAACCTCTTCTCTACTGGGGAGGCTGGTGCCAGCCAGTGTAGCTCAGAAAGTGAGTTGGCCACCTTACCTGGAAGGTGCACTGATTCAGTGCCACCCTTCTGAAGGATCCAGGAAGAATTCCTGTGGTGTCCAGACCTATAACTTAGCCATTCACTTGTAGTAGATTTCCCACAAAAAGGATATTGATGGATGTGCAACACTCTGCCATCCATTTGGAGTCAATCTACTGCACCAATGGTACCAATTCAACTGTGCAACGTGTCACTGACCACGAGACAGAAAGTTACATAAAATACAGCTTATATAGGTTTACAAGTTTTCTTGGCTCATGCAATCTCATCAGTATCCCTAGTAGTGCACATAGCAATACTAATTTGACTGAAAGACGTTACTTTTAGCTATGAAATAAACAGACCCCTAGGAAGGAGACATTTCATCTTTGAAAACAGCTTGTCCGACTAACAAGCACAATTTGTCAACATGAAATAAAGCATTTGTGACTCAGGTAAGGCGTCTCAATTTCCCTTACCTTAGCAATGGTCTCATGCAGGTTGAAGAAGGGATCCAGCTCTTCAGTTACTGTGTTATGTGCAGGAAAGAGAGCTTCAAAGAGAAAGCTTGGACTCTGTGGAAAAAGGGAAGAGAAACCTCTTAGGACTCCAAATGATTTCTTTCGTCAGACGCTTATTGGATTTCGTTTCAAGATTCAAAGGACTGCACATTGTTTTAAAGTTTGTGCTGATTATTAGAGTTCATCTTACTGATCTAAACGACTCATTCCAAGCTGCTGAAACAGACACCAAGAGCCTAGTTTTATAACTGTTTCTGGAAGGATGGTTGTCTTCATAATTATATTTCCCAATACAGTTGAGTCTTCTACCTAGAAGAAGAAGATCCACACTGATTTCATTTTAAGCTAGCTAGCAATTTGATATTTGAGATGATCAAGTATGTTTAGTGTTCAGAAGATATACACATATGATAATAAGGGGGAGAGAAAGAGATCCTGTGTAAGAGTAATTCCACACACACATACAGGTCATTAATTTTTATGTGATGTGCACTTCTTTTTGTACAATAAGCAAGGAGGAGGTCAGATTGGCCCTGTCAAAGGCTCACACAAGCCCAGCCCCTTATGGAGTGGATTTGCCTCAGACTTCCAGAAAACAAATTAATGCTGAACTCAAGATAGCCACCTACATGTTAAATTCCTTAACATAAACAATATTCATTCACAGAGGTACACAGCAAATACTAATCAAGTTGTGGTCCTGACTGGCCAGGTTACTTGGCTTAGAGCAGGGAGATCGATCCTTCCTTTCCTCCCTCCCTCTCCTGGATTTACCCAAATGTGTCCCCCTAGCAGAAACAGCCATCTCTTTTTATCTGGCCTGCTGGGCCTTGATTGGCCTCTACCTGCTCTTGCCCCATCTAGGTGCCAAAGGACCAACTCTTGCTGGTTCTGCAGGCAGCTCATCATGGCAGGCCCCTCTAAGCCACCCTTTGAGAGGTAAACTTGCTCTTCTTCCCTTGCAGTAGGATACCTTCTTAGGGTGGGATGCACTAAGGCAGGGTGCATGAAGGCAGTGGAGCCTCTGGCAAGGGAGAACTGCCAGGTATATCCCCAGGAGCGGCGCCAGGGTTTTTGGTGCCCTAGGCGCAGGGCCAGCTCACCGGTCCCGCGGCTCCGGTGGACCTCCCGCAAGTGTGCCTGTGGATGCTCCACTGGAGCCACGGGAGCAGCGGACCGTCCGCAGGCACACCTGCGGGAGGTCCACCGGAGCAGTCTGCCGCCCTCCCAAATCCTGGTGCCCTAGGCGATCGCCTAGGTCGCCTAAATGGAAGCACCAGCCCTGTATACCCCCCACATCAGATCCCCTTTGTTGTCACAAGCAAGAATTGTGCATACTGTAATGTACTCCATACTGTAATGTACTCCACATGGAATCTAAACACCATACTAAACTTGCTCTCTCAAGTGAAGTTTGATTTAATTTATTTATTTTTATTTTTATTTTTTTACAAAAACTGATCAGGATCTGGTTGGATTTAGAATATTATGAAGCCAAACCTGATTCTAAACTGGCTGGGGATCTGGATTAAGAGAGTTCAATGCATAAACACTAACACCCAGAAAAACTTTCTAAAACCAAACATGAGAAATAAGTGCATGAAATAGTTAGGAAAAGAAATCTGCACCATTGTTTTATGTTTACAGTGAGCAGTGTGTGCAGGGAGAGAAAGGAACAGAGCTGTTAATCTTATTATTTGTACCACTTCACTGGACTCTGTATAAATTGAAGGGTTTCTTATGAATTCTCTGCAGAATGGCTGCTATCCTATAATCCTTTTTCTGAAAACTCTCCCAGAATTTCTAGAATCCAGTTTCCAATTAAGGCAGGGCAATCTCAGAGCAGATGTCTGTCTTCTTTCAGAGGCCACTCATCTTTCTCTGTGAAGGGGACACAGTGCTCAGACATTAACTGCCACTCATCAAGGGGCTAAGAAGAGAATGTATTATTAGTGAAATTAATTTATATTTAAGGTGCAAATAATGGCATCTTGGGGCAGGAATTGTGTCTTCATAGGGTTTTGTACAGCACCTAGTAAAATGTGCCCCCGATCCTCACTGGGTCCTCAGAGTGCTATTACAATACAAATAATACTACCATCAAGTAAGCTGAATTTGCACCCTCAGATCAGAAATGCCTAAATCATTCTGCAGTACTGTGTTTACATGGCTATACAATTAACTGGTGCATGCCTAAATTCTTTTGGGACTAAATTGCAAGGAGGATGGAGCACAGACTATGATATGGCTGAAGAAATCTTGAATTTGAGTTGACTATCTTATCTCTTCTGGCTTTTCTTTCCCAGCTGATTACTCCATGACAGACCTGTGGGCAATACTGACAGATATTACAGAACATTCTTAGAGGCATTTTCTTTCTACTGGACGATGAACCGATGGATATCTATGCCTGTCAGATTAACATCTTTGACATTTCTCCATCCAGACGTTTATTGACGTTCAATAGCCTCTGCCCATATCTGCCAGAAAAGACTCCTACCTAGTATGCACATATATTAAAGTTGTGCCTTTGGGAACTGTAAATCTGGCAACCATGTTTAATCATGTAGCCAGACCATTATTTCCAGTTAGAGATTGCAAGCTGTGAAGTGGTGAAACAAAGCTTTGGTTAAAAACAATGTTAACACTGCTCTGATCTTTAACTGGACTCACGTGTAATGCCTGCACCCTCCAACCTTTTCCACTTGCTTCTGATACCTAGGAACATTCTCAGGAAGTGAGCTGGAGGGAGAGAAACTAGAGGCTTTGTTTTAGCTCATGCACAATTTATAACCATGGCTGAGCCTGGCTCTTTCATACAATGGGTTTTAGGTTTTGTGAAGGGGAAGTAGAAACGCTATTTTGGCAAAAGCTTTAGTTGGTCTTAATTCCAATGAAGTCTGATCCTTCCAAGTTAAAATACTAACAGCCCATAAAAGATGTATGAATTATGCATCCACTGGTGAGTACAGTGGTATCTCTGTAATATACATATTGAGACATGGCAAGTCAATGGGAGCAGTGGGTGGGCAGGTAAAATTTGTCCCATCATTTGTAATTCTATAACACTTTGAAGTTTGGAGGAAAAACAGATATATCGATACATAGACATATAAAATGTATCAGTCAATGTTCCCCTTTCATCCTGGGGTGACTTTTTCTGATGGTTTCCCACTAGTCCCAAAACTTCCTTAAAAATAATATGATGGAATTAGCACACAGATGTATGAGTGAACACAAAGATTTGGACATTGTATAATTTGTCATAGAAGTATTGGAATAATAAATGATGTAATACATTGCTTGACGTTATTCTTCCCCTCAGAGGAATATCACATTTTTTGTAAGATCTCAGCTAAGAATACATATGAAGTCATTTATTATAAAGATACAATACAGACATCAGGACTGATTCATAACACCTATTCATCTTTATTTTAAATGTTTATACAGGAATTGGCTCTCAGAGCAAGACCACTTCAGTTATGGCGGGTAGTCTGTCTAACGCAGCAGCATTAATGCACTTAATTATCCACACAACTGCAATCAATCAATAAATAACTTAGAAACTGTCAAGGTTCCTTCCCCACTCTGAACTTTAGGGTACAGATGTGGGGACCTGCATGGACACTTCTAAGCTTAATTACCAGCTTAGATCTGGTATCGCTGCCACCAATCACAAGCACCACTTTTCTTCCCTGGGTAGCCTTGAGAGACTTCACCAATTTCCTGGTGAACACAGATCCAAACCCCTTGGATCTTAAAACAAGGAGAAATTAACCATCCCCCCTCCTTTCTCCCACTAACTCCTGGTGGATCCAGATCCAACCCCCTTGGATCTAAAAACAAGGAAAAAATCAATCAGGTATTAATAAAAAGGCTTTAAATTAAAGAAAAGAAAGGTAAAAGAAAACCCTCTGGGAGAGATTAGCATACCAGCTACTCTCACAGACAACAGATTCCAAACATAGAGGATGTTCCCCTGGGCAAAAATCTTAATACACACAAGAATACTCAAATTTGATAATTTCCTTAATGGTACCAAGACAAGTTACAAAGAAAATAAACATAAATCTATTTATCCCTTTCTAAAACTTACTACTCTGATAAGAGGCTGGTTCCTTGATCTTTTTCACTCAGGCTGAAACTGAAACTCTAAACAAAGGAAAATTTCCCTCCTTCCTTTTGAAACACCTTGTTCCCCCATTGGTTCCTCTGGTCAGGTGTCAGCTAGGCTAGGTGAACTTCTTAACCCTTTATAGGCAAAAGAGGCATTAACCCTTAACTATCTGTTTATGACAGAAATAATTACATTATTTTTCCTTATTCTTATGTACCTTATTAAAAGTAACTGAAGGAAACAATTACATTAGATTTGCCATATCAGATATGATAATTGGTCCACCTAGTCCTGTACTCTACCTCTAGACTTGATGCATCAGATGTAGCACATACACACACATATATCCCTTTGTAGTGAAGTTGTATTTGTGTATGCTGTTTGGGATGTCTGTCTCTTTTAGACGCTGACCTCTGTATGAACTTCCTATGTGTCCCCCTTTTCTATGTGCAGGCACTTCCTTCCAGACTACTATAAGCTAGGCAGTGAGACATACATTCATAAACATGTTCCTTATACATTCATAAACATGTTGCATCTGAGGAAGTGGGTATTCACCCACGAAAGCTCATGCTCCAAAACGTCTGTTTGTCTATAAGGTGCCACAGGATTCTTTGCTGCTTTTACAGATCCAGACTAACACGGCTACCCCTCTGATACATGTTCCTGTTGTTACCTGTACTTGAATCGGCTGACTGTCTGTTCCCAGGAAGACACAATGCCCATTATCCCAATGACTGTATCAATTAGGCCTAAGATATATGTAGAAGGAAAATTCCTTCCAGCTTCTGGAGGCAAACAGCTAACCCCATGAATCACAAGGTTTATTTCTTAATCTCATTCTTGCCTTAAACATCAATTTGTGAATTGCTCAGTTCAGCATTTATACTCCAGAAAATCCACATTTTACTCTGCACCACTGCAAAAGTGTGGAGAATGCTCTGAAAGAGAAGATACCTTCTTTGTGTATATAACAAAGCAGCCTCTGAAAGAATCTGCAAATATCTATTGCCAAATAGACCAAGATCATCAAAAATAGAATCCTAGATTCTGGCTCCTAAGACACCTACGTAAGTGGCTAGATTTCCTGAAGTGCCGATCATTCAATAGCACTCACTGAAGTTAATTGGAGCTTTTTTGTAGCCAACAGTTTTGAAAATCAGGCCACTTGTTTAGGTGCGGACAGATAGCCAATTTTAGGCTCCTAGTTTTAAAAAAATCTTGTCCAAAGCTTTTATGCTAAAATCTATTTTGAGCAGAAATGTCCTTTTAACCCACCACAGTTTTTATATATAAAGAATCAATGTATGTCATAAATAAAAGAGCTGTGTGCCGCATCCTAGTACTACATTCTAAACTATTTTAATTACTGTACTGTTGACTTGTTAATCCCTCCCCCTGGTTATTCTGCATTGCTAGAACTTTAAGCAAAAGGTGCTGCACAATACACACCAGAAGTACTCTGAATGTGCACAAAATGGCAGCACAAAATGGCACCTGGCATATGGTGATCATCATCATTAGCCAACAAGGAAACAGAATCGGTGCACAATCCTGTTTGATGCCGCGAGAACTTTGATCAGCAGCCATCAATCAAAGCTCTTCTTTTTTCAAATGGAATTACACAAACATAATTTTCTGTCACATTACAGCTGATGCAGAACACCATATGACTTTATCATTGATGTAAGGGCTTCAAAAAAAAACCATTGACATATGTCACAGCACTGGAAGCAGAACAGCTAGCTTTTGCAATATTTCTAAGGTGAAAAGTTAAAATAAGTGATGTGAGGGCAGAGATGGCAACACAGCACATTCATTATTACTCAGATCAGAACTTATTCATGCTGTGGGGGAGGGGACATCATCAGAACTAGTTCAAACCTCTGTGTGTCAAAGTTTGAATCTGTTTGGTTTTAATACTCAACCCCCATCACCCCGCCACCATTAGGATCTTTCTTTAAGTCCTTTCTTCCTTTTGCTAGTCACACAATTCTCATAGATCATCCCTACACACAATCTGGTAGCCTCCTGAACTACCATAGCTCAGCAGCCAAAGGAGAAAGTTATATCAAATATCTCTAATTAAAGTCAAGTAAATACGGTCTTTAATGGGGACTGGCAGATAAACCACTAGTTGCCACTTTCAAAATGTGTGGAGGAGTGACTAGGAGCCAGATTACCTTCCTCCTCTAGGAAGTGACAGCACCTCTTGGAGGACCTCCTCACAGAACTTCTTCTGCATCTGCTGCTCAAGTAAGAGAGATTTTGGTCTTCCAGATCTGTACAGTGGATACTCACCAAGGCACCCCAGGAGAAATAGGTTCTATCCCCATAGATACTAGCTCTGACTCCCACTGATGGTCTGATTGCCTCCGGAACAATGTTGCCATTACTTATTCCACCCCTGTGCTTGCATCCTCGCCTTTTGTTGCTCTGACAGTGGTTTAGAGTTCTCATAATATAATTTTCATAACATATATAAAAGTGCTGCATGTAATCCCCAAAGTCCCAGTGTAATGCCTTTTGCTCCTCTTTAAATCTGTCTTCTTAAAAGGAAAAACTGACAGGCAAAAAACACCTTTATTTTGAACTCAGCTCCAGAGAGCATCCTTTTCCCTTCAGCTTCCTTTCAAAATTATCAGTTATCCTCATCTTCCCAGTGCTCATTTAATGAAGCATTCTGTAAAAGTAGAAAGACATTGATGTTCCATTTTTCAAACAATGGGTCACTTCTGATTAAACTTCGATTGAACATTCAACTTTCAATCTTAAAACAAATTGTCTCCTTTTCTTTTTAATTTGGACCCAATTTCCTGCTGCCCTCAGGTCTCTTGACAGTAATTAATTGATTTATGAATCAATTAAAGGGGATGGGAAATGCAAAAAACCACCTTGCTTCCTTTCATTTATTTACGAGGGATATATGAATTGAAAGCTACTCTGTTTACTAGGCTCATTTTCTTGACTAATCCCATCCTTTCCCAATTAATAAGCTATACAGAATGGTTCCCTTTCATTTTCTAGGCACTACATTTGCAATCCCCTGTGTCCTCAGTTACAGTGCTCTTTCTATTTAGATTGCACCTTTCATCCAACACATTTTAAACGTTAATTAAACCTCACAGCATCTTTAGGTATTGAGTTTAAAATGTGGAAAGTATCATTCCATGTTTTAGAGAGCCACAGTTGATGCCATTAAAAATCAGCATTTACCACACAGTGCATTTCCCCTCTATTTAGAATAGCAGGGCTGACCTTATCATGAGGCAAACTGAGCCAGCCGCCTTAGATGTCAGATGGGGGGGTGGGGTGTGTGCCACTAGGACTCAGAGTGTAGAAAATTGTGCCTGCTGCTGTGCATATCTATTCTCTCTGCTCTAGATGCACAGAGATGGTGGAGTGCTGTGCTGGAGAAAGGAGGGCACAAGAGACATAACAGGCAGGCAGGAGAAAAGATGAGAGGGAATAACAGAAAGCAGCAGGAGCTTCAGGAAGAGAGAGGAGGAGCCTCCTCTTATGTACCTCTCGAGCACCCCCAGGAGCCTGGACTGAGTAACACCAGCTTCTCAGGGAGCTTCCTGTTTCCTGCTGTTTCCCTGAACCCACTTGAGGAGAACAGGCAGTTAACTGAAGTAGTTGGAGCCAGTTAGGCCCTTAAAATGCTAATATCTTCCCTCACTCAGGTCCTGCAATCAGCCTGCTTATTTGTCCCCTTCAACTGAGTGTTGAGAGCCACTATAGCTGGCACAGAACAGCAGTCATGAGTGAAAGAAGAAAACACCCCTCTGGGCAGCATTCAGAAAAAGAAAGCAAGCAAAGGAAGCTTTTCTATCTAAGCAGAAAGGAGCTCTCCTGAGATACATAGACACAAAATGTTCATGCTGAGCCTTCCAGCGCCAGTGAGGATGTGAATGGTGAGGAGATGCCTGATCTTCCAGTTAGTCAGAGTGCAGGTGACCTGGCAGCTACTGCAGCATTCATATCTCCATCTCAAATGGATGTAACCATGCACATTCCTGAAACAAAGTGTAGATCAGAGAAGAGTGTGGTGGAGGTGCAAGAAACAGCTGCTTTAGTTCTTTAAGTCTAGATGATCCAGGATTGTGGACCCACTTGAGCAGTAGCTGAGGGACTTCCTTGTACTGCATGGGCCACAGCAAGTAAAAAACTTCATGTTTCCCAAAGACAATGAAAATCGAAGTTTCCATCCAATACATTACTGGCGTGAAATCTCCAATGGTGACAAAGTGGAGAGGCCATTGCTTATGTACTCAAAAACCCAGAATGCTGCATACTGTTTTTGTTGCAAACTCTTCCAGTCTAATGTTTCAGCCACATTTGGTTCTACACGAACAAAGGACTGGAAAAATCTGGCTAGAAATCTGGCATGCCATGAGAAGGCAGCAAATCACCAAAGAACATTCCATAGGTGGAAAGAGCTTGAAATGAGACTAAGGTTAAAAGCCACCATAGATGATCAGCATCAAGAGAAGAGCGGCAAAGAATCCTGTGGCACCTTATAGACTAACAGACGTTTTGGAGTATGAGCTTTCGTGGGTGAATACCCACTTCATCAGATGCATGTATTGGAAATGTCCAGGGGCAGGTATATATATGCAGGCAAGCTAGAGATAATGAGGTTAGTTCAATCAGGGAGGATGAGGCCCTGTTCTAGCAGTTGAGGTGTGAAAACCAAGGGAGGAGAAACTGGTTTTGTAGTTGGCAAGCCATTCACAGTCTTTGTTTAATCCTGAGCTGATGGTGTCAAATTTGCAGATGAACTGAAGCTCAGCAGTTTCTCTTTGAAGTCTGGTCCTGAAGGTTTTTTGCTGCAGGATGGCCACCTTAAGGTCTGCTATAGTGTGGCCAGGGACGTTGAAGTGTTCTCCTACAGGTTTTTGTATATTGCCATTCCTAATATCTGATTTGTGTCCGTTTATCCTTTTCCATAGCGACTGTCCAGTTTGGCCGATGTACATAGCAGAGGGGCATTGCTGGCATATGATGGCATATATTAAATTGGTGGACGTGCAGGTGAGTGAACTGGTGGTGGTATTGGCGATGTTGCTGGGGCTTTGAGGGTGCCGCGGTTGTAGCCCCATGAGGCAGGTAGGAGTTTAGACAGCTTACTGTTGGTACCCCCAACCCACCCAGCAACATCGTCAATCTATCCAACTACACACTCAGCCCAGAAGAAAAGTCTGTCCTATCTCAGGGACTCTCTTTTTGCCCTGCCACCCCCACCAACATGATATAGTTCTGAGGCGATCTGGAAGCCTACTTTCGCCATCTCCGACTCAAAGAATACTTTCAGGACAACACTGAACAGCACACTGATACACAGGTACCCTCCCACCAACAGCACAAGAAGAAGAACTCCACATGGACTCCTCCTGAGGGTCGAAATGACAGTCTGGACCTATACATTGAATGCTTCCGCCGACGTGCAGAGGCAGAAATTGTGGAAAAACAACATCGCTTGCCTCATAATCTAAGTCGTGCAGAACGCAATGCCATCCACAGCCTCAGAAACCACCCTGACATTATCATCAAAGAGGCTGATAAAGGAGGTGCTGTTGTCATCATGAACAGGTCTGACTACCAAAAGGTGGCCGCCAGACAACTCTCCAACACCAAATTCTACAGGCCACTTCCCTCAGATCCCACTGAGGAATACACTAAGAAACTTCAATATCTACTCAGGACACTCCCTACACTAACACTGGAACAAATCAACATACCCTTAGAGCCCCGACCAGGGTTATTCTATCTACTACCCAAGATCCACAAACCCGGAAATCCTGGACGCCCCATCATCTCGGGCATTGGCACTCTCACTGAAGGACTGTCTGGATATGTGGACTCTCTACTCAGACCCTATGCCATCAGCACTCCCAGCTATCTCCGTGACACCACTGATTTCCTGAGGAAACTACAATGCATTGGTGACCTTCCAGAAAACACCATCCTAGCCACAATGGATGTAGAGGCTCTCTACACGAACATCCCACACACAGATGGAATACAAGCTGTCAGGAACAGTATCCCTGATGATGCCACAGCACAACTAGCTGCTGAGCTCTGTGCCTTTATCCTCACACACAACTATTTCAAATTTGATGACAATATATATCTCCAGATCAGTGGCACTGCTATGGGCACCCGCATGGCCCCACAATATGCCAATATTTTTATGGCCGACCTGGAACAATGCTTTCTCAGCTCTCGTCCACTCACACCCCTTCTCTACCTACACTACATCCACCTGTACAGTATGAAGCACAAAGTTGTGCCAGTGCCCAAAACTTATTACCCAACAGCAGATGCTGACAACTGATTGGCTTCATCTGTATTCAGGACCAATGCCAAAGTCTGTCATAGCATGAAGGAGAAAGACACATAAGAAGAAAAGATAAAGGGAGAGCAGTGAGCAGAACAAAAATACTTCTGAAATCTGCACTGCAGGCTCTCTCACTAATTCCTTCTTCCCACTTATCCCAAGTCAAGCAACTGGCACATGGTGCTTTGGCAGAAAACACACAATTGTATGCTTCTGTCAAATAGGTGTTTCATCTGCTATCAGCAAAAGTGCCAGCTTTCTCTGTTGTCTTTTTCTTTTGTTTACTTTTTGGGGGGGGGGGGGGGAGGGAAGCAGAAGACACACTTGGAGAAGCTTCAGAGAAAGACAAGAGAAAGCAGCTCATAAGCTACTACTTTTAATTCATTAGCAACCTTCTGGCCAATTTTTTTTATGAAGGGTTATATGATCTGGGAAGCTTTCCAACTACATCTGTAGAAAAGTGGAACATACAATACTAATTATACCAAGGGCCAAATTCTGTTCTCAAATGCATGGGCCAAGTTAATGTATAGTGTAACTCCTTCAGTATCAATGAATGTATGACATGCGGGTATCCAAGGGCAGAAGTTCCCAAGGAAAGGATATGGGGCACCCTCATCAGCAGAAGTTACATACATTCTAGTTACACAATGGATTTAGGGAAAGTCAGAACATGTTTCTGGGAGAGCAGACCACAGCTGATCTCTCCCAATCCAGTAAACGGACTGTGACATGTACTATATTTATGTAGAACATATTCAAAAGGAATGTGTAAAGTGAAGTAAATGTTGCTTTGCATATGGAGGCTGCCAGCACAAAAATTATTTAACAACAAAAAAGCATAGTTTTGTCATTGGCTGTGACATAACACAGTGTAAAGGAGCCAAAAATATCATTGCAAGCAGTTTTGCCTTCTGTGTGAGAATGAACACAGCCAGAGAAAGAACTTCAGCCAAGAGGCTTTTCTTTTATAATTTCCCTATTTTGCTCGGCACTAAAGAACTTTCAGTAAACAACAAAAACAAATCTATTGCTTGTGAACTTTCTGTTAAGGATATGCACTGACCTCATGAAATCACCAAAAGCAACTGCACATGATGGAAAACATTAATAATGCCTGCCCACTCAGAACAGACAGAGAATACAAGGCACAGAACTGAAGTCAATTTGGTTTACTGTTAAGCTGAAATGTAGCCAGACAAGCTCAAACCAACAATCATCAGAGAACAGAAGAATGCAAGCATTCTACATTTGTTTCCTTTAATTTTTTCTTCTTCACAGTTAGACGCAAACTGAAATGATCGCTGACAGAACCATAAATTCAGAGACTGCCAGACACAGGATGTGGTTTTTGATCTAGTAGAATGCCTGCCTAGCTTTGTTCCTGTCAAGGACCTTGCTACCTTATTTTACTCCCTGCTACTTGACTGCAACACTGAGGATACAGTGGGTATAATAAGTGGTAGTGATGGCCCCAGCCCTGAAGTTTGCAACCAGACTGAAACGTCTCCAAAGTCCCTGGAGCTTAGGAATCAACGTTCCAACTCAGAGCTATCACATGATAGTGGTGAAGAAAATATGACAGAGGTCTATAAAATCATGAATCATCTAGAAAAAATGTGTATTCCCACAATACAAAAACAAGGGGTCACACAATGAAATTAATAGACAGCAAGGATAATACAAAAAAAAGTACTTTTCCATACAATGCACTAATAACCTGTGGAACTCATTGCCATAGGATGTCATGATAGCCAAAATTATAATGGGGTTCAAACAAGAACTAGATAAGTTCATGGAGGATAGGTCCATCAATGGATATTAGCAAGATGGTCAGGGATGCAATCCCATGAGGCAAACCTAAATCTCTGACTGCCAGAAGCCAAGAGAGGAAGATGGGGTGGAGCTCTCCAAATTTGCCCTGTTTTGTACACACCCCTGAAGCACTGGTACTGGCCATTGTCAGAGACAGGATACTGGGCTAAATATACCATTGATCTAACCTAGTGTGGCAGTTTTTAATAATGTAGTTAAGTATATTCTTGCTCAGTGGCATCTAAGCATGCCAAAATACATTGATATGTTGTGGGCAATGGCTATTTACCACTCTCACAGTCTTAGATAAATAAATAGTGTTACCTCAGTATTTGCACTCATAACAAAGTATTCCCAATATTAAGTATCTGAGGCAACTGGCAAGTTTTTAAGCATGAGCACTTTACATATACATATCCTATATACATATACTGTATGTACATTTAAACTCATGATAGATCTACAGCTCTCATTACCCATCTGATTTGTACCTCTGTGTGGTCTTTTATACATTTATATGTTATTCAGACTTGCCATTAGCAAATCCAAGGAACTCAAATATTTGTGAATATTAAAATAATGCTCATGCAGAAACTGTGACATGCCTGCAGGATCATACTTGGTGCCTACGCATATAGCAATAGACTCCAACTTTGTGGGTTCTCCGGCATTCAAGCACCCACAAGCTGCCAGTAGGTGTAGGAGCACCTGGTGCACAGTGAAACTGGAAGGTGGAAAGCACCCACTGGCAAAAACAAAAAAGTTAGTGCTTGTGGCTATATGTACTGAATACTGGCAGCAATGCAGTTGACAGATACATATGTTAGGAAGCACAATGCTTTTATTTCATGAGCTGATGCATAAACTTCCAGTTTTTATCTTTGGCGCTTAGCATAAATTATTGAATTTACTGCACAGCAGAATGAGATCCTCCTTTTATCCATAAGCCAGATAGTGTGTGGGTGGGACTGTCACCATGCTGCAATACCAACTGGCTTCAGTTTTTGCTAAGAACAATAAATATCTGTGTGGGTGACAGGATGATTTATTCCTTGTGTCAACCATTTCTTGGCTTTTTAAAGTGGGGAGGAAGGAGGGAAATGTCAAATATGTGAAATTCCAATTCTTCTCTTGTAAGTATATTATGAACTTTTAACTTGCCCAAAATTCACTAGAGGTATCATACACATGAAGCTACAGATTTATTCAACTTATCAAAACAAACTTTTTTAAAAAAAATATTTAACCCAAATTTTGTAGCTGAAAATAAAACCTCTCTTTATAGTTTACTTCTACCAAGCAACGTGTTTAATAGATTTTGGCATTTAAACGCATAGTTCCATACAAAGATGTTTTCAGATCTGCACAAATGTTAGTGAGTTCTGCATTTAGTTCCAATGAATATAAATAAATTTGACTGGCATATGGAAGTTTACGTATTCCTGTGATATTTAGATTAGCCTTTAATAACCTAAGTAGAGAACAAAATGCTCTGTATAAATATTTGGAAGATGATGGGTATGCTGATGAGGTAAAGCTGTGAATTAGCAATCTTTCATCGTTTTTCTAATATTACCATTCCTGCCTGTTGCTGGGGATATTTTTAACATACAGAACATGCTGGAAAAGGAAACATCTTAATACAAAGCCTATGTTTGCATATAATGACCTGATGGCGTTTAACATGGAATATACTCAGATACTCTGGCATCTGTCAATTTTGCAAAATACGTTGGGTCAAATTAACCTCTGGTCTAATTTTATTGGAGGGATCCATTTGTCCTTTTGCCTGGAAGGTGAGTATCATGATCCTTTTTCCATTAAAGTGAAGGCTATGAAAGGATCCTCATCTCTGAGACTGAGGTTTCTACTGAGATTGGCAGAAGGACTGGATTTTAGGGATACTAATGAGTTGCATTTCAAGGACGATCTTGGGTTCTTTGGGCCTCTTCACTAACATCTTACCTTTCTGTCTATCTCACTCCTTTCTCTCTTCACATGCTACCTGCTTAATGATCTCACTGACTCCTCGCTAATACTATTCATACAACAGGAAGATAAGGAATAGAGAAGGCTCCTATCTGTGACCCGGAGATGAGATCCAATGCTGTGTTGGTAGGAACTTGTAAAACAATAGTACGGTACATTCTGGAGTAATCCCCAAAAAGACAACCATTGAGAGCCAGAGTCTGAATTGAGAAGTGTCAGGAATTGGCTCCCAGCTGCAGCAACTCTGACAGAGAAGGGATGCCCCATGGAATCATCAAAATAAGAGGGGTGGTAAGTGGCAATTTACAATAGGTCACAGAGGAGGAGGAGGGAGTTATGAGCTGGAACTGGGAAGCCATGATATACAGAGAAAAGGAACAATCTTCTGCACATCCCCAAATATAATACTAGCTTTTACTTATTTAATTCATGAATGTTTGCTAATATTTAGTTGTACACCTACATTTCTGATTTGTGTTTTCCATTTGTTTCATGGTTATGCTAAATGCAGTGAGATTTGCATCTATGCATTCTGAACTGCAATTAAGTCCAATGTATCCATTCTTCTTCAGAAATATTTTTGCTTCAGCACCAGAATTCTTGCTGGAAAAACAAAGCCAAGAGATGAGATGAGGAAATGCATTCAGCTCTCTAAGGGTCCAATCAATCATCCATTAAAGTTAATGGGAAGACTCTTATCAACTTCAGTGGACTGGTGAATCAGGCCCTTAATTATGGACCCAATTTCAAGCATAAACTGCATAAAAAGAAACAGCTTGGGATGTCATTGCAGGTTATCTGTTTAGAAAAATTCCAGAATTTACACTGGGCCAAACAAAAGGAAGACACAAGATGCACATTTCCAGTGATTAATGCAAAGTAAATGGGTTTAAAAAGATATTCTGAAAAAGTGCTCTTTAAAAATAAGCCCACCAAGCATGATAAGAATTAAATTTATGTAGGTGCAGTAAGGAAGGTTGGGATTTTTCAAAAGACCATAAGAGTTAGGTGCCAAAGTCCCACTGAAATCCAGTGGGAACTGGGAGTGAGATACTAGCCTAGATGCTTTGCTGGATCAGGGCCTTACTCTGCAAAAGATTTACAAGAAATAAAGAAAGACTCAAAGCATTGGGTAGGGTTTTATTTTGGCTATTTGTGGGATCATTATAAATGAGCAAAAATCCACTGTATATTCTTTGTAAAAGTGGGGTCAGAGGACTAAAAGATCTGTTTATATAAGCCAGTGATTCTTTCTGAGCTTTATTTTTGACATGGCCTCAATTCTAACTGCAGTTTCATTAAGCATGCAATCACTGCCATTTTACAGCCAGGTACCAATTGAGGCAAGTGCAGATTTTTTTTTTTAAGATCTCACACAGGAACTTTTAGGACTTTTTAGTGTTGCAAATTGATTGGTCTCATGATTAATAGCTATAAAATACTAACTGAAATGAGCCCAGTTAGACAATTTAGATTCTTCATTTTCTCAAAGCAGCCACAAAAGCTGCAGCACAGCTGATCATTGCCATATCTCTGTCTTATACATATACTCATTGTATCCAATAACCGCCATCACTGCTCCATTATTTAGAACAATTCATTTGCCTTTCTTTGTTTTTTACCAAAAAGTAAGTATAAAATGAATGACAAATGAATTGCAAAAGACATTTCTTTAACTCACATCATGAAGTCAGCATTCTAGCACAGATGACACAACAAAAAGATCATGTATCAGAGGGGTAGCCATGATACGTGATCACAACAAAAAGATCCTTGCCTTTACCATGATTGTGATTTGCTATTTCCCCCCCCCCCAACACTGGTCAACCACAGAGCTGAGAAAATGCCATTCCATTTTCTGTGCAGAGTTTATTGAATTTTAGTTACACTAGCTTTTGTTTGCTGTCACAAACATTTTTGCTGTGGTTTTACGGGCATAAGCAGCACATTTCAAAATCACATGCAAGCTTATTTGTGGAAAGTGAATGATAAATTTGCTTCAAACAATATTCACATCAGAAGAGCATTCAAACTCCTCTAGTCAGGGAGCAGGAACAATACCATCAGATTAACATGACAAAGCACAACTAGCGAGCATCCTCACATTTTAAATGTCAAATAGACAAAGACGTGCTGATGCTCAATCCACATCTTAAAAAAAAAAGACAACAAAAACAAATCAACTACACTCTGAATGGTTGTATACTTGATAATGGGTAAATATGAGGAAGTTTAATAAAAACTGAAGGAAAAAGTTAAGACAATTGCAAACTCACCATATAATTTAAAGGGAGAAAATAAATACCTACAGCTGGTCCAAATCGTGCTTCTTAGGAAAATGACTAACACTAGGAAAGTCAATAAAGTGTACAATCCAAAAGGAAAACTGAATCCAGGAGGCGGTAGGGGAGATGTGCTCCTTTCCAGCATTCTCTCTTTCAACAGCACAGATTTCTGGGTATGCAGTAGGGACATGCCACAGTTTCACCCCTCCTAAATATTCACCTTTGATAGGTCATCAGTTCTGGATGTACTAGATGCTCTAACCACTTGCCTTGGACTCTGCTATTCCATGGATGGGCGGTGTGTACAACCACCTCTTTCAACTTCCACTTTCAGTGTCTCTATCATGGGGGAACCATTATTTGATGTTATGCTGTCAACTTTCTGCTCCAGCCTAGACTACAGTATTAGCAGTTTATTCAATGATTACTTTCTAAAATGTATAATTTTATCAATTGCAAACATAATGAAATTGATATGAATTTTCAGTGAATTACAGAATCAAGGAACCTCATCACTATATTTTACAATAAAATAGCACCGTCTCATATTACCAATGCACCAAAACAAATTGCTCAGGGAGAAATCACATTTCAAAGCAAGCATTTTGGAAATGAAATTCCGATAGATCTTGCATGTCATCTTCTATGGGATCCTTTTAGTGTCAGGAAGAGAAATTTTACCCTCATTAGCTTTTGCTAAATGTCTTATATTTCCTTGATAGAGAGACTCTTGTGGCTTTAATCAGTCCTGTACTGAACATCAAGTTTTCATCCTAATGGATTTGGCTTAATATCATAAAGTACGCTAGTACATAAGCAAAGAAATTCAAAACTACACAGCACAGAATGGAAAGGTCAGTTTTTTCAGCAGTTCTTATAGTGTTGTATTTAGTATGATGTATTAGAAAGGTCTACAAACCATGTAATGTGCTTGAAGATAGACAAAGAATATTACAAGGAATAATTAAGATAATCAGATTTCGGGAAAAATTCTCACCTCCAATCTCGTATGATATACTACTCTCTCTTCATGAATGGTATTCTCAATTCCACCCATGGAACAAGAGCAGAATATAATTTACAATGTGAATCCAAGAGAAGTTTTCATATAGTGATTAGAAGAATTTGAGCTTTTTTAGTTGGAAAGAATTTTTAAAATATATTTGCACCATATATCTGCTGTAAAATGGCTTGATCCATAAGACAATTAGAGTCTTTCCACTGACTTGAGTGAATTTTGGATCAGGCCACAAAAAGATGAGCTGTGACAGGGTGTACTAGGCCCTGAAGCCCCCTGCTGGAGGCTTTGCAGTCCTATCACAGGTGAATCTTCCAGAGAGGCTGCAGGGAGCAGTCGTAGAATATCAAAGTTGGAAGGACCTCAGGAGATCATCTCATCCAACCCCTGCTCAAAGCAGGACCAATCCCCAAATTGCCCCTTCAAGGATTGAACTCACAATGCTGGATTTAGCAATTTGTTTTGGTGCATTGATGCTGAGCTATCCCTCCACATCAATCAGAACCCAGCAGCCTCATTAAAAGGAGCTGCAGGGCCTGAGCTGATTCAGTTTGTTGACTGGAGCCATAGGAGCAAGGATTGTGCCCCTGGCTAGCTGCAGGGCTGGAACGATTAGCTGCTGGCCAGAGCCAGGTGGGCAAGAAAGGTACCGGCACTGAGAAGGGAAGTGCCTTAGGGAAATGCAGCAGCAATTAGTAAAGGGATGCAGCAGGCGGTTGCTGTTTGTAGGATCCTTGGTTTGGGACCTGTAATAGTTGGTCTCCCCACCAGCCACTGGGGAAGTGGCTTAAGCCCTGAGAAGGGAAGCTTAAACAGGCCCAGGGAATAGGACTGCAGATGAAAACCCTGCCAATGAGGGTACTGTGATAGGCCCTGTTGGATTAGGACTGAGCCTAGAGATAGGGCTGCAAACAAAGACTGTACTGAGGGCACTGAGATAGATCCTGTTGGACTGTGTAGCCCAGAAGGGGTCTGGTTTGTGTGTATTCATATACGGATGGCATGTGACTCAGCTGAATGGCTGAATCACTGAAAATCCATCTGAGAAGTTCACTGACAACAGGGGTCACTGCAAGAAGCACAAGACAGAGAGCATGCAGGTGTGGGCACACCCAGCCGGCAGTGGCACTCATGTGAGATGAGTCACCCTGTCACACAGCCCAAAAACAATGGGATAGATTTGGATCTCAGAAGTACCCTTTGCTCAATGCATAATTGAAAAAATCTTCATTTTCCTCAGTTAAGTAGCAGGACTAGCCAGAAAGCAATTCCATTTTGCAAAAAAATAAAAACGAAAAATGTAGTTTTGAAATTTGTTTTTGTTCAGATACACAATGAAAAATGATTTCTTGGGGGGTGATACAGAGGGAACAAAATCTCAGAACGACCAATAGCCTAGTGGTTAGCACACTTCCCTCGATATTCAAGTTCCTGGTCTCCCACATCCCAAGTGAAAGCCCTAATCACTGGGCTATTCTGGAGTCCCTCATTCTCGTTTGCTTGCATCCTGGATCTGATTCACCTCCCTAATTAATTGTTTTTTATCTAAACAGATGTGTTTCCACAAAAAACATTTCAATTTTGATTAACTAGCATTTTTCAATGGGAAATAGCTTCATCAAGCAATAATAGTTGAATCTCGGTATCTTTCTTATATTTAGTCTGTTCTGTTTAACAAAGTATTGGAACAATATAAATCCATTGTCCCTAATTTCCTATGTTTTTTTTAAATAATGAGGAAAAGCAAAGCAACTTCCATTCTTTATACAGAACATTCTATAGGTGCATATTTTATGGAAGATTAGGACCATAGTCTCTCTGACTTATTCGTGATGAATAGTACCTTACTCCATGAGCACTCCCATGTTACATCTATACAGCTATTTGTAGAGTAGGGGACTACTCAACATAACGGTGGCAGAATTTGGCCTTTAGTAATTTTCTTACCACCTTTAGCCAGGTTCTGCCTGCATTTTTGTGCATGAAGTTGCGAATGGATTGCTAAATGCTAATTCACTGCAGAATGAATTGTAGAAGTTTGCACTAACCATCAGTAGTCCCTGTTCTCAGAACAAACACCATGACAGTGGTTTAAGAAATGAAAACAAATAAATACATTTCTATGCACTGCCCAAAAGTATATAGATACAAGCTCTATCATCCTCGTAGCTATTTATTATTAATATCTGTTTCACTAATTTTAACATTTATTCCTTATTCTTCAACAGTGCACCTTCACCTGCTCAGTGATTAAGTTATCTATAAAACAAATGTCTCTTCATCGCTTCACCCTTGCATCGCATTGAACTCTTTCCTCCACGCAATTAGAGGATTAGGCACATAGATGAAGATCACCTTCAGTCATACTAGCTCAGATAACAATCACAAGGGATATAAAACTTCATGCTTCAGGGCATGATATAATCTACAGGAGGCATGAAAAAAACATCCTCCACACCTCCAGAATAATATTGTACAGGTCGCCAAGTACATTTGTTCTCCTCCACTCCTAGCCTTTTCTGAAACATCCAGTCTAGCCATCTAGACTTAATACCAGACTAGATGACCCTTGGTATGATCTTGCATGGTAACTTATATGTTGGGGGTGTTCACAAAGAAAAACCTTCAGGATTATGTTAATTTTGAGACAATGCCATTTGGAAAGGGCTGAATCTGTAACTAGTTGATAGGTACCAAATACAAAGAGGATGTTAACAGAATACTGCAAGGCCATTTGTTATTCTGCTAAATTGTTCTTCCATGATATTAAGCAACACTGTATTCAAAGTTATTCACATTGATCAGTAAGACAATTCATGCAATTAGTGTGTTGACTCAATGTTTCATAAGACATTAACTTTAACAATGGCAGTGTGTTCTTACTAGCAAATCAACTAAAATGTTAAGGGGAATATTTAAGAGCCCACTTCACATATAGCAATGTATTAATGGCTTCTATTTAACTGAGCATCTCTTGAATGCACTACAAAGGGTTTAGTAAACACTGAAGTATGGTAAAGACGGTTAAAAAATGCAGCCCCTTTGGACAGGCAAAGAAAAATGGAGTACGCAAAATGGATGCATGCCAGTTAGAGGGGCATTGTAGTCAAAGAGAAAGTAAGGCAGGATGCATAGATATCTGTGATTCAGGCTCATAGGTTAAAGGTGACTCTAATGGCAATGAGTTAGAAAAGTAGGAAGCAGTCAAGTGGCTGACTACTTGCAGGGGTGTATTTGGGTCAGCTCATTTTGGAGTCTGGTCTCCTTGTCTTGGGGGTGGAGAGAGTGGGGGAGGAAATCAAACCTACATGCACACACTGCTAGATCTCTCAGCATTCTTTCATCTCATTAACCACTGAGTGCGGATGCCATGCGTATGAGTCCTAGAAGAAATAAACTGAGCAGCACTAAACATCAGCCAACTCTATTACTTCTGAGAGAACCCAGGAAGTCATTCTGAGCATCTGCTGCTCCTCCTCACAACGAACCCTCAATTTGTGGAGTCCAACAAGCACCAGCAATTTCAATCATCCCCTTCAACATATGCATGAGGTAGCTCCCACAACTCACACATCACTTTTGTGTAGAGGACACTCAGCTATACTTCTACTCAAACACAGCCTCCATTGTTTCCAAGGTCTCCCAAAGCCTGGAAGAAATAAACCAATGGAAGAAAAGCTGCTGGTCCAAAAATCCTGGGAGAAGAGAAATGATAAAAGGGAAGAGGAAACTACTTGGACATGTTTGTCAAAGCAGTAACATCCCCACCACTGAAGGTCACATAGCTGCAGATCCTCAGGGTAGCTAGCACACTCCTTTGAGTCCTGCTGAACTCTTCATTACTCTGGACAGAGAGCAGAACAGTGGGAAAGACTATCTTTTGACACATCCACTCAGACAAGGACCCACCACTGTGGGCCATGTCTCCAAGACTTAATAGTCAAACTACTGGAGCCCATTTTCTCTTGAGACAATGAAGGCAGAAGCCAAGTGGCAAAAAGTAGTTCACCCTCTTAAGCAACTGAGGCTGAAGAGAGCAAATCACTTCTTTGTCCACACACTTCCTGTTCACTTCCAGACTGAATTCAAAGTCCCAGTGACTATTCTATCAGACCCTGAATATTTTCGGATTAGCCTCTCTCAGAGGCTGCGTCCCTTTATATGATCTTTCAAAACAGCACTCTGCAGGACTAATGCCATGGGAGAAGCTAGGTTCAGACTCTCAAGTGTTAGATGTAGAGAATGCTCTCAAAAATGGGACCCTGGGGAATGCCTTGCTGGAGGGTATTTAACAAAGCCCTACTCCAGAGATTCAGAACAATATGCTAGATCTACCTTTCACTAAAAGTTATAGGATGTTGGTCATAGTGCAGAGAGATAGGAAAAGAACTGTACAAATAGAGGAGAGAGGGGGTAATCTAGAATTGGGGTAAAGATAAGACCAGGTGACAAAGTGCTGAAATGTTTAATAAATACCTATAATACAATGGTGAGAGAACCTCAGAAATACTTACAATGGAGACAAATCAAGTACTTCGAAGTAAAAGAAGGAAAAGGACCATTGTGATAGGGGTTTAGTAAGCCTTAGGTGCCTCTATGTTTTGTCCTCCATCATAGACCTAACAGACAGGAGCAGTAAGAGTAATTGTGATACTACTGACAGACAGACATGGTATCACAGGCAGGGATGAACTACCAGTATTTTGGGTTAGTAGCACAACAGCTGTGACTGTGTCAACATGATTAACTGTGAGACCAATTCTTTGTTTGCTAAGGCATGCGGTGCAAAATTTTTAGTGCAGTAAGTATTGTAGTTGGGACAAGGATGTACAGTGCCTAGCACAATGGAGTCCTGGTCCATAACCATGGCCGCTAGGCACCAGGGTAATACAGATTATTATAATATTGAATATTGTTAGGCAGACTCCACAGCCTTCTAATTTGTTTTTAAATACTGTAATTTGAACTGCAAATCCCATTTATGCTACGGTGTGATTTGTCAATAGATCAGATTATAGGTCATGGGACAAACCAGGGTTGAAATATTTACACTGTGAGATAGAGTTCTTTGCCTTACACATCAGATGGTTTGCCAAGATAGCTAGACCACTGGCTGTGTTGTCTTCCACAGTGTCATCTTGATATACTGTATATACAAGAATGCTTCACAAGAGCCCTGCTGGAGGGGAGGGAAGAAAACTCCAGTCAGGAATTTACAGTGGCAGAATCAGTGTTTGTTTGCAATACCTCCAGCTGCTTCCCATTAAAATACATGTTACATTCTCAGGTAAATTGCAGCTCAGATGTTGCAGCAGTGAAGACAGACTTTGTGACTGCCCCTGGGGAATATCTGTCTCTCTTGCACATGGTTTACTGGCTGTTTTAAGTTCTGTGGGCATATTCAGTCCACTTGAATCAATGGAGGGAAAAGTTCTATTTTTTTTTTTTTAAACAAGGCAATAGCAGTGGGGCAGGACAGTCAGTCAAAAGGATGGTGACAGCTGGGTGGTAGGTAGCACTTTTCTTGATTTCCATTTTGTACTTGTACTGTGAAATCTGGGAAACGGTAGGTTTTCTTTTTTATGCCCTTTTGAATAAAATCCTGAACAAATAATCTGCTAGAGAGTGTAAATTTTAACGGCTTACGTATAGTGAATAATTATCAGCCACGATCCTTACAATAAAATGTTTATGTTTGCATCACAGTTACTGGCAAATTGCTCTTTAGACATCTTTTAGTCTCTCTTAAGTGCGCCCCTTGGGGGACAGGTTTTGCTACCACCCTCTCTGGGTGTAATCACACAGTCCACCCCCTGTTGGGGGAAGTCTGCTTTGAAAGTGGGGTGTGAATGGCAGCTTGTGTAGATATACGTGTGCTAAAAGCAGCAGCAAGGATGCCACAGTGTAAGTACATATGAGGGAGGGTCAGGCAGGCTTGTATAGCTGAAGCCCACATCATAGTGTCCTCACCGCTGTATTTAGCGAGATAGCTAGCGTACAGCTAGCATAGGGTGTCCTACAGGAGCTGCCACTCACACTCCCAGTTGCAGTATAGACATACCTTCAAGACTGGCTCTCTGGGCTGCAGATCCCCTGTTCATCAATAGTATTAACCCAACAGGCCCAGCCGTGTTTGTGCCTGTGACAGCAGCAGATTAAAGGAACTCAAAGACAACTTCTTCAAAACAAAGGTTATTTGTTTACCCAAAGGTAAGTGAAAATCAGAGACAAAGGATAAAACAATAAAGGCCGAGATGGATATTTCCCCTTATCTAAACTTCTCTCTTCTTGCTAATACAGTCTATCCTTTAATCAAAAGTCCATGAACAAGAGAGGTCAAAACTGAGCTTCTTGGTTTAATTGGTGCACTGATGACCAATAAGTTATTTGGACTGATTACAAGGAAGTTAATTATTTACCTCATGTTACTTTCTAGCATATATGAGTCTTTAGCTAAGCCAAAGATGGGAAGTGCAAGTGGAGTTTTCTGTTGATTCCATCATTTCACCTACTTCAACTCGGCTGAAATCAATGGAACGTGATTTTCTTACAGTTACCATGAGCCAATAATAAAAACTCCGCTATGCATGAAGAAGGCAGAAAGGTTCACAAAAACCCAAACAAACAACAATGCTTGTTCTTTGTTACTCTTTGGGGATATATAGAAGCCTCATGGATGCTGCTGTCAGCCCCTCCCCGCTACCATTGGTACGAGTAGCCAGCACAAAGGAGTATGCTTGTGCTTCCACGTGAGACAGGCCACAATCTGGCCCACAGTGAATAGATGTTAGAGCCTGGTGCCCCTCAGATATTAGAGAAATGGAGGTGGCAAAAGTTTTTATGCTCAGTTTAAAACTGTACAAGTCACTAGCTTTCACAAGCAGATCAAAAAAACAAAACAAGTCATACAAAATGTCTCAGAGAGATTCAACCGCATATTTCTCATTGACCTAAATGGGTTCATGCTGCAGAATCCCATTCACTACTTTAAAACACACGAGGGCAATATATATTGGAGCTCTCCCAACACACAAATAAAAAAAGCAAGGATAGAAAAAAAATAAAAACATAACATGAAAGTTATTTAGACCCTAAATTCTCCCTGTCAAGGACAACTTCTGTTTTCCTTTCATGTTAACAATGGAATTTTGTTTTCTATTTTCTCCAAAACAGCATATGGTGTGGAAGCCTAGGCATCTAAATAATCAAATCAAGAAGCAGCAGTAAATTTCTCTAAAAAATAGTGAAAAAAAAGAAGAAAGAGTAAGAGGGGGGAGAGGCATAGACTTACATTCATTCTCTTAAGAGTTAAGATTTGGCAGCCTTTGTTTTTACACTGATGGTGGAATATTCACTCTTGAGGGCTCTAATGAAAGCTGAAAGTTACCTTCAAAAAGTTATGCATATTTCAACAGAAATAAAAATTATGCATTCTCTCTAAAGAGGATACAATCTCCAACTGTCAAAATTCTAAACTCTTCTACATATATTACATATCAATGGCCCTTTTAAAGAAACTCTTTTTTCATTTTTCTTCTAAATTAGCTTAGCGGGCCATGGTATTGAATTCTTCTGGTCCAGCCTGTGAATAATGTGACAGATAATTTTTACACTTCTTTTTGCCTGTACTTAAGTTTGACTGAAGATATGGAAAACAACTTTTATGGAATAGGTGGTAAAAGTAAATGTTCTGTAAGCCTTACATAGCCAGAGCTTGGATAGCTAGTATAAAATATTTTGTGATAAATTTATGTTCTGCAATAAATAATAAAAAAAAATCTAGGTACTTTTTTTTTTTTTTATAATTTACACTAAATTATTTTCTCAAAACAAACTGATAATGCTAGCAGTAATCTTGATGTACCCTGCCATATTATTGGAGAGGGAATGTAAGCTTCTGTTATGAGAGAACCATTATATAACTGGATGTGCTGAGAAGGATGAATAGTAAGTAGATAACATTCAAAACCGACTAGCTGTAATTTTAAGAATTTGTTTCTTTGTGAAACTGTAGAATGGTACGCTACCAAAAATGTCGTAATGGTAATAGTCTATTTCAATCTCTACAAAGGATCAAGACACTCCCGCCCTGCACATGCCTATGATTGCAAATGACATGAAAGTTATTTAAAATGCTGAACAATGTAACTTTAGTTAGTTTATAATGATCATGATTAAATCGAAACACAAAAAAATCACTAACTGGAACCACAGCAAATCAAGGTTTTATTTTCTACCTTATGCAGTCATGAAGAAGCCAAGACAAAGTTTTTAAAGCAGGGTTTCTCAAACAGGGGTTGCCGCTTGTGTAGGGAAAGCACCTGGCGGGCCGGGTCGGTGTGTTTACCTGCCCTGTCCGCAGGTCTGGCCAATCGCGGCTCCCACTGGCCACTTCAGCAGCTCCCATTGGCCCGGAGCAGCGATCCATAGCCAGTGGGAGCCACAATCGGCCAAACCTGCAGACGGGGCAAGTAAACACACCGGCCCAGCCCGCCAGGGGTTTTCCCTACACAAGCGGCAACCCCTGTTTGAGAAACCCTGCACTATACCCAATATCCAATTAGAGTAAATCAAAGTAACCTTGTTACAGCTGACTGCAAGCATGTCAAACCACAATTTCTTGAGGAAATGCTACCTGTGGCTTGTCTACTTCACCTATGAGAAAGTGTCCAGAAACCAAGTCTCTGGAGGCTTACAAAAATGTCAAGAAAAGGGGTAAAAGGGAATGCTTTATTATAAACCATCTACACCACAGTTGCAACTAAGGGCCTCAATCAGATTGTGGTCCCACTGTACCAGGCATTATATAATCACCTAATTCATTTCAGTCCCTGTCAAATGTATTCACATACATGTGCATTCTGATTTGCGACATCTGGAAAGGAGAAAGGCTGACTCTCAATATATGGCAAAGGCTTCTGCAATTGAGCTTGCACGGACCTCACTGATCCCAGTATTCCATACAGAGGGGGCTTCACTCAGGTGAAATGCAATTGGAATTCCATGTTTTGCAAACCTGACTTTACCTTTTTTAGGCTCTCTCATTAGCAGTGTTCCCTCTGAGAGGCAACACAGCCATGCACAACACAGGTGCCATCTCCTTTCAGAAAATGCAGAAAGACTGGGCTTTTTGAAATCGACTCTCACTGCACTTGAATGTAAGCACTGATGGCTTTTATTTGTAATTGCCAAAACGCTTTTCCAGGTTTTCTGTCTAATGTATTGCACTATAAATTTAGCCTCAGAGAGCTTTCAATGTTTATTAACTCATAACTAAAGCACTTACCAAATATCCCATAGTTTACTTTTGAGTTTTAAGCTGATCTGCTAGCACTTTTAAACTAAGCCATATTTTTATCATCTCAATGTCTTTATCTATGAAATATTCATCCCAGCTATGCTATGTAATGATAAGTGTAGTAAATCAGTAGGAACACAGTAAATTCCTTTTTCTAGTAAAAGCCATCAGGGCCAAATTGCATCTGGAACCTGGCCTGGTGCACAAGGAGAAAGAGACAGCACAGCAGCCTCCAGTCCACCCTGTTGCTTTTGGTATTATAATTATGCAGTAGGGTTGCCAACTGTCTAATCCAGAGGCGTCAAACTTTCTGGCCTGAGGGCCACATCCGGTTTCTGAAATCGTATGGAGGGCCAGTTAGGGGAGGCTGTGCCTCCCCAAACAGCCAGACATGGCCCAGCTCCCAGCCCCTATCTGACTCCCCTTGCTTCTCGTCCCCTGACAGCTCCCCCGGGACTCCTGCCCCATCCAACACCCCCTGTCTGCCTCCGGAACCCCATCCCCTGACTGCCCCCCGCCACCTCATCCAACGCCCCTCCTTCCTGACTGCCCCCTCGGGATCCCTACCCTCATTGACCACTCTGACCCCTATCCACAACCCCACCCCCTGACCACCACCACCCCGAACTCTTCTGCCCCCTTACTGCGCTGCCTGGAACACTGGTGGCTGGTGGCACAGCTAGCAGCAGGACAGGCAACTGCACCGCCTGGCAGGAGCTGGCCACGCCTCTGTGCAGCACAGAGCACTGGGTCAGGCTGGGCTCTGCAGCAGCGCTGCCCCAGGAACTCGCAGCCTCACCGCCCAGAGCATTGCACTGGCGGCGGGCAAGCTGAGGCTGCGGGAGTGGGGAACAACAGGGGAGGGGCCGGAGGCTAGAATCCTGGGCCAGGAGCTCAGGGGCCTGGCAGGAGAGTCCCACGGGCCATAGTTTGCTCACCTCTGGTCTAATCACACAAACCCAAACACCTTTGCTCTGCCCCTTCCCCGAGTCCCTTCCCCTGTCCTACCCCACCCCACTCCCTCTCTCCTCCCTCCCTCCATTGCTTGCTCTCCCCCACCTCACTCATTTTCACTGGGCTGGGGCAGGGAGTTGAGGGGGGTGCAGGAGGTGGGGTAGGCTCTGGACTGGGGCCAAGGGACTCAGCGTGTGGGAGGGGGCTCCAGGCTGAGCCTGAGGCAGGGGATTAGGGTGCAGGATGGGGGTGAGGGCTCTGGGAGGGAGTTTGGGTGCACGAGGGGATTCCGAGTTGAGGCAGAGGGTTGGGCTGCAGGAGAGGGTGAGGAGTGCAAGCTCTGGGAGGAAGTTTGCATGCAAGAGGAGGCTTCAGGCTGGGGCAGGGGGTTAGGGTGCAGGATGGAGTGAAGGATGTAGGCTCCGGGCAGTGAGGCTAAGGCAGGTTCCCTGCCTGCTCTGGCCCCACACCTCTCTGGAAGTGGCCAGAATGTTCATGTGGCCCCTAGGGGGGGAGGAGGTCCGCATGCTGCCCCTGCCTGCAGGCACTGCCCCCACAGCTCCCATTGGCTGCAGTTATTGGCTGTTAGTTACAATTAAAATGAAAGAACTTAGTTTACCCTCAAAATTTCCTCTATTTCTAACTAATACTGCTAGTGCTTCCTTGTGCTGGAAAGTTAACAATAGTACTAACCTGCTGCAAAATGCTTCAGAGGTAGGGGGAAATAGGCTATTTTTTAACTCCTGTACCTGTGCTTCAGATGTCCTTTTGTAAAACAGCTGATCTGACTACTTGCCCCCAGTGGAGTTTATTAGTCCAGCTACAGGGAGTCTACTGAACATGCAGAAAACTACCTAACCCAATTCCAGAAACTTCTGGGAACGGCATGCTAATTGTGCATTTGCCTAGCAATGGTGACCCAGACACAATTCATTCCTTTTTCCTCCTTTGCTCTAGATGTCTTAGAGAGAGATCTCTCCCTATTTGGCACATGAGTACACTAGCAGGTAGTACAACTGTTAACTACAAACCTGTTCACCCATCTGCTAGGCTGTGAAACAGTTTCAAAGACTTCAATCAGATTTACTTAGATTATGAAGGACATTTACAAGAGCGGAGTTCAACCTGTGGTGGATGTTATTTCATATGAAAGAACATAGCTATCCATTATTCATCTGAAGTAAACAGACTTATATAAAACTACTGTATTAGTGAGATAAAAAAAGAATAGAAACTGAGACAGAGGAAGAAAGAAAAAAGAAAGAAAGCAATACGCAAGGGCAGAGGAAGAGGGGAAATAATTAAGTGATGAAAGGATAGTCTCCATTATACCAGACATGCAAGCACTTACAATCAATCAATGCACAGAACTGGAACCAAGAACCACCAAACAGAAAACTGAATTCCCACACAGAAACTGATTCTGATCTCACATTACTGTAATGCCACTGACTTCAATAGTTGTTCCTGATGTTCAGAAATGAAGCTGAGAGCAGTATCATTAGGTCAGATTACAAAGGATGAATACAGGCAAACAACACAGGAATGCAGGGGCAAGATTAGAAAGGCAAAGGCACAAAATGAGCTCAAACTAGCTATGGGAATAAAGGGAAACAAGAAGATTTTTTATCAATACATTAGAAGCAAGAGGAAGACCAAAGACAGGGTAGGCCCACTGCTCATTGAGGAGGGAGAAACAGTAACAGGAAACTTGGAAATGGCAGAGATGCTTAATGACTTCTTTGTTTCGGTCTTCACTGAGAAGTCTGAAGGAATGTCTAACATAGTGAATGCTTATGGGAAGAGGGTAGGTTTAGAAGATAAACTAAAAAAAGAGCAAGTTAAAAATCACTTAGAAAAGTTAGATGCCTGCAAGTCACCAGGGCCTGATGAAATGCATCCTAGAATACTCAAGGAGTTAATAGAGGAGGTATCTGAGCCTCTATCTATTATCTTTGGAAAGTCATGGGAGATGGGAGAGATTCCAGAAGACTGGAAAAGGGCAAATATAGTGCCCATCTATAAAAAGGGAAATAAAAACAACCCAGGAAACTACAGACCAGTTACTTTAACTTCTGTGCCAGGGAAGATAATGGAGCAAGTAATTAAAGAAATCATCTGCAAACACTTGGAAGGTGGTAAGGTGATAGGGAATAGCCATCATGGATTTGTAAGGAACAAATCATGTCAAACCAATCTGATAGCATTCTTTGATAGGATAACGAGTCTTGTGGATAAGGGAGAAGCAGTGGATGTGGTATACCTAGACTTTAGTAAGGCATTTGATACGGTCTCGCATGATATCCTTATCGATAAACTAGGCAAATACAATTTAGATGGGGCTACTATAAGGTGGGTGCATGACTGGCTGGATAACTGTACTCAGAGAGTAGTTATTAATGGCTCCCAATCTTGCTGGAAAGGTATAACAAGTGGGGTTCTGCAGGGGTCTGTTTTGGGACCAGCTCTGTTCAATATCTTCATCAACGACTTAGATGTTGGCATAGAAAGTACGCTTATTAAGTTTGCAGACAATACCAAACTGGGAGGGATTGCAACTGCTTTGGAGGACAGGGTCAAAATTCAAAATGATCTGGACAAATTGGAGAAATGGTCTGAGGTAAACCGGATGAAGTTCAATAAAGACAAAGGCAAAGTGCTCCACTTAGGAAGGAACAATCAGTTTCACACATACAGAATGGGAAGAGACTGTCTAGGAAGGCGTATGGCAGAAAGAGATCTAGGGGTCATAATGGACCATAAGCTAAATATGAGTCAACAGTGTGATACTGTTGCAAAAAAAGCAAACGTGATTCTGGGATGCATTAACAGGTGTGTTGTAAACAAGACACGAGAAGTCATTCTTCCGCTCTACTCTGTGCTGGTTAGGCCTCAACTGAAGTATTGTGTCCAGTTCTGGGCACCGCATTTCAAGAAAGATGTGGAGAAATTGGAGAGGGTCCAGGGAAGAGCAACAAGAATGATTAAAGGTCTTGAGAACATGACCTATGAAGGAAGGCTGAAAAAATTGGGTTTGTTTAGTTTGGAAAAGGGAAGACTGAGAGGGGACATGATAGCAGTTTTCAGGTATCTAAAAGGGTGTCATCAGGAGGCGGGAGAAAACTTGTTCTCCTTAGCCTCTAATGATAGAACAAGAAGCAATGGGCTTAAACTGCAGCAAGGGAGATTTAGGTTGGACATTAGGAAAAAGTTCCTAACTGTCAGGGTAGTTAAACTGGAATAAATTACCTAGGGAGGTTGTGGAATCTCCATTTCTGGAGATATTTAAGAGTAGGTTAGATAAATGTCTACCAGGGATGGTCTAGACAGTATTTGGTCCTGCCATGAGGGCAGGGGACTGGACTTGATGACCTCTCGAGATCCCTTCCAGTCCTAGAGTCTATGAATCTATGAATCAGACTTGTATTGCTCATTACAGCCCCCTCAGACCATAGGTAAGGAATATAAAGGAAGCTGAAACAAAAACACTTCTAGAAGATTCATCCCTAAATAGAACTTTTATAAACACAGTGACCAATGTGTCAAATACTGTGGTTTGGCAATTATGCATATGTACTTTCCAGCATCATGGAGCACATTAATCTTTTATATCAAATGCTCTATTTACTGATATGAAGCCACACCATTGTGAAAATACAAATTTAGTACATTCAAGAATATAGAAATGCACTGTAAAAAAATAGAATGAAAAGAATAGCACTTGAAATTTACCCTTTCCGTGGGAATGTCTGTTGAGTCTAAGATTTTGCACCACTGATGTAGATAGTACACAACATGTAGAGTTACAATGATGGACCAAACTACTATGCTTTAGAATGTCTTCCATTTGTGTGGTTCTGAGTAAGATTGTTTCTGTAATAGTACCATTACGTGCCATTGAGCAAAGGAAGACATAGTCATGGACCTTCAGTTATAGTCTACATATCTTAGATACTTATATGGCCCCCACCACGTAATATCTAAGCACCCTCACAATCTTTAATGTATTTTTCCTTGCAACACTATTGCAAGGGAGAGCAGGGCTGTTATCCTCATGGTATAATGGGGAACTGAGGCACAGAGAGGCTAAGTGACTAGCCTGAGGTCACACAAGAAGTCTGTGGTGGAGCTTGGAACTGAATCCAGGTCACCAAGTCGTAAGCTAATGCCCTAACCACTGAACCATCCTCTCTCTATTAGGAGAGCTCAGATGTGTTCTCAGCACAACTCCTCACTGCTTCTATAGACTCCTCCACTGTTGCTTAAGATTTCCTACAATTAGCTTGAATAGTTTAGAAAACTGTTCTACACCATTTGTTTCTTGGTCAGATTCCACTTCAAACAGGGCCCAAAGAGCAAGGGAATCAGTGAATACCAACTCTCCAGTTGCTTGTGTATTAAACTTGGGCTTCCTCTTGTTGACATGATGAATCAATGTGACCTTCAAGCTGTTATCCATCCTAGAGGTAAAGCTAATGCCCCATAGCCTATGGAGACAGAGGTTCCCCTGAAGCAATAACAGCAGGACCCTTAGACAAAGGAGAGATTAATACTGTGGTTTTCCTGCTTGAAAACTCTTCTGACTTTATTTCTTACCAGGAGACTAAAATGCTGTGTATTTCTCTTAGTAAACAGATGAACTACATTTCACTTAGTACATTTTTATCCCAGCGGTTGGGCACTTAGTATGCAGTCTGCTTGCTCAGTTCTAACCAAAGGTGTTTGCCATCAAAATCGCACCTCCCTGAAACATTGCTTCAGTAGTTTAGCTAATTTCAAAAAAGATATTTTTTGCTCACTCTTCTGGTCTGAGCATTTCCTCTTACATTGCCTGCCAATTTACAGTTTTTATAACCTTCTCTCTGAGGATCAGCATTGCACATACCATGCAAGAAATATGTTTCCGTAGCTGAGCTGTAACTGTTGCTCTGTATATGACACTAGGGGGAGCACTCTTTGACCCTTTTGCCAGAGAGAGGTACTTTGAATGGACCAATTCTTAGATGAGTTGCATTGGTTTTACATGATACCATATGCTGTTTGACAGGTGTACGAAACAAACAACTATTGTACCTGCCAAAAGTTACTAAGCTGTGCATTGGACCTTCCTGCAAGATATAATAGAATGGATGCAACATCAGCATAATTTGTGCCTCTCTCAGAATGGTGCTATCATTTTTTGATACTCCCAGCCTCCTCCAGAAAGCAGATTTAGCATCCTTAAATTGCTCCTGAACTGCTCATGTCTGGTAGTATATAGCATACTATGAGAGCCACTGAACCAGTTTCATAAGGAAATGTTAATAAATCAATGAAGTGGCATATAAATGATGGAAGATTAACTGCTCACATAACCAATACAATAAATAATCAAGAGAATCCAAATTTAATCACGCTGAGTAACTTTGCTTGTACGAAAAACCCATCCACTTGCCTACATAAATTTGCATATTTTGCTAAGTGTTTCATTTCTCACATAAAGCAGATATCATGAGGTTCAGGGCAAAACACATTAAGGTCTGAAAGGTGCGGTACATCAACTTCAAGACTGGAGATAATATCTATCACATAATTTACTTTCAGGTATTAATTTACAATATGAGAGATAAAGTAACTGGATTTTCAACAGAGTGCGGTGCCTTAAAAGGTCAAATTCATTGTGTGACATTTAATCGAATGCACAAATATTTTCTTCTACAAGTTTAGCTATATTGCTCCATTATTTTCAAAACAAAATGATAATGAATAGTTGTAAAAATAACCTGAAGATGGAAAATGAAACTTTCTATAGAAGTAAAATAAGCAATATTTATGGGAACTTCAGTGTTAATACCATAAATGTTGCTACGGTTTTGATACAATGGAGTTTGCAGATTCTTTCACATGCCTTATACATAGTGAATACCCAGATCTGGAACAGAAACTACATGCAACAGCTGTTAAGTGTGTATTGGACCACAAGCCTGTCATAAATGTTGCCTCTTAATCTGAGAGCATCTGTTTTTTCATTTCCTTTAAACCAACCTCTGCATTGTACTTAATCTGAAACAGAATGATTCTCCTAATAGGTGCAACAATGTTTACAAATTGAAAACCTTCTTATTAAACCAAAGCTTGTGACTACAGACATTTCAATTAACACCATAATATCTTCTAAGGAGGATCACTCTAACATTTGGCACATCCATAGGTTACTCTGCATTTGTGAAATTGAATCATTAGCAAATTAGCAGTGCAGATGCCAAGCAAAGCTAAGGATGAAAAGAGATCCAGCCCTATTATTCAGTTGAATTTTTGTATCTAAACTGCTATGGGAACAAGTGTAGGCACAGAAAGTGCTTAACATGACAATGAAGGAAATTTGATGTTAAAATGCTTTCATGGTTAGAAATAAGAAAACAGATACCATTTTTATGTCCTCTTCTATCCACATGGTAGATTTTCATAAACATTGGCACCAATTTTCAAAGGTGTTTAGAGGTATTGGATGTCTAATTTGAGACACTTTAATATATATTTTCAGAAGGCGAGTGCTCAGAATTCCTGAATATCAGGACCCTATAAGATGTCTCAAGTTAGACAATGAAAAATTCACTTTTGAAAATGTAGACTATTACTTGAAAGGAGACATGATAAAAGTATGTAATATAATGAATGATCTAGAGAAAATAGCTCACAAACTTCTATTCTTCCTGTTTCCCAACCAAAGAATAAGGGGACATTCAATGAAAATAAAAGATGAGAAATTCAAAGTGATGAAAGGAAATATAATTTTCACACAACCTGTGATTAAACTGTGGAATTCACTGCCACATGAAGTTGCTGAGGCCAAGAATTTAGCAAGATTAAAAAGGGGATGGACATTTATATGGATAACAAGAATATGCAGAGCTACCATAATTAATTATAACAAACACATTTGTGGAAGAGATGTTAAACTTCATGTTTAAAGGCTTCAGAGTAGCAGCCATGTTAGTCTATATCAGCAAAAACAATGAGGAGTCCTTGTGGCACCTTAGAGACTAACACATTTATGTAGGCATGAGCTTTTGTCAGCTATAACCCACTTCATTAGCTGCATGGAGTGAAAAATCCAGTAGGCAGGTATAAATATACAGCATATGAAAAGATGGGAGTTGCCTTACCAAGTGGGGGGGTCAGTGCTAATGAGGCCAATTCAATCAGGATGGATGTGGCCCATTCCCAGCCATTATGTTTATGTTTAAAGGCGTAAGACTATCTCTAGTTGTTTGAGTTTAGGAGAAGACATAAATGTGGAGGCTAGATTACTTCACATCTTCCTTCTTCCTACACATTTATCAGAAGTGTCTGGGTTTGGCCACTGTTGGAGACAGGACACTGGACTAGACACTCAGTCTGATCCAGTACAATCTCTGTGATCCCAAATTTTCATGGATCTTCCACAATTTTTTGTTAGCATCAAATAAAATGCTAGATCTTCTTGTTAGCCACAAAGAATCCATACACAGAATACCCAGACTCTGCTCAGAAGAGTTTCATGTTACCCTGAATGCCTTTCCAAATCAGTTATACAGAAACAACAACATTTGAACAGGGAAACAGTGTACTTATCTGACCACATAGAAACTCTGTCTTTCTAAAGCTTAACATACAAGTTACACATCAGGAGTGAAATTCCATATCTTAAGTTGTAATCAAGTGGTGCATAGGGCCTTGTGCAGGTCTTCCTACACCCTGGGTGACTTTCACTCCATATTAAAGAAAAATAATCAGTTAATAATAAATCTCATTTTAGTTGATGAGTACAACCATGTGCATGGTGCTATAAAGAACAGTAAATAAGACACAGTCCTGACCTTCACATGGTGTGAGAAATAATAAAATGACATTCTAACTAATCACAGAATATTTTTTAAATGTTGGTCTTTATTTTCTTTCCCTTTTGAACCCAGGTGAAAATACCGAAATGAAAAAGACTCAATAGAATTTACTTCTCCACAAGCATTGTGTACCGTATTTACTTCATTCACCATAAAGGAAATAGTCAGTACGCATTGTTTATAATCACACTTGCTGATAATACTCCCATTTTGAAGTTGTCTCCAAAAATAAAGTTAAAGTCAGTCATTTTTGACTTCAGGGAAATCTCTCTGTTGATATTGTGACAGATGTTCAGTAAACCAAATGCTTGTTTTGTTACATCCCAGTCTCTCTCTCATACAAAAGGACAAAAAAATTGATCTAAATTTCCCCACAAGGAGTTACCTAGATAGGAACGTTTGCTGATTGCAGTATATTACTTCAAATGAGAATTGTCTTGATTTATTTTTAAAGTAAATAATAATAATAGAAGCAGCCTGAAAAATGTTTGATTCTTGAAAGAAAACAACAAGAAGGTTTTGTTGGCACAAAATATTTTTAATTAATTCTATCAACCTTCAAACTTCCCCTTTTGTTGACAAAAAATGCACTGCTAAAGTATGCTGCCATTTTGCAATGACTCTGGAAGGATTGAAGACTAATAACTTATGTGCACAGGGAGAGAAGACATCTAGAAGGATAATAGTGGGATTTCTGTTCATCTAAGGAGAGCAGAATATTTCAGTGCCTGGTGGTTTCACTCTACATGGCCAGAATGCTGGAATTACCAGTTCTCTTCCATGCTATGGAAATGGCAACACAGTTTACCTCTGCAATTAATATTGCACATACGGAGTCAAATTCACCCCCGTGCACAAGGCCAGCAGAGGCCAATGCATTGAGAACAGTGGGGTAGATTCTCCACTCTGCTTCAGTGCAGTGCAGTGCAGTGTGAGTAGTACAGGGAACCAATTGTGTCTTTATAATCCTCAGCCACCTAAACTTGGGACAAATTAGACCTGTGCCAGAGCAAGGTAGAATCAGGATTAGTGGTGCTCCCCTCCACCACAGTGATCTCTGTCCCACTAAAACTCCACCACAGAACACTGTCAGGATACACTCCAGATATACTCAGGCTAGGGGGAGAAGCAGGGGTTTATGCCATGGAAAGTCATCTTAGTGGATTGGGGAATCTAACTTAGTAGATGGAAGTTAGCAGCCGCTTGTAGATTGTAGAGTACAATTTTGCCCATAGTTTGGAGACAGATGTAAAATGCATTTTGAGGTTTTTCTTTCCTTGCCAGACAGAACAACAGAAACACACAGATATTCATTTTTTCTAGTAGCAGGCTGTCTGTCAAGTTGGGTTGGCTAATCCATACCGTGTAATTTCTTAGATGACATGGAGTCTTAAACATGTCCTTCAAAAGCAAGAAATTAAAAAAACCACTTCACATATCATGGGGTTACTGTGAATGCTGAAGATTACAATTATATTTTGATATTAATCTTACTATTGCAATTTGATTGTTGTGATCTGCTCTATCAAAATGCAAAAGACAGTATAAATCTTTTTAAATAGAACGGTATACCACTGCAAAGAACTGAGGTTTCTAAGTACTATAGAAACTTCCAAACATCTATAATAATCCATTAAAATGCAACCTACGTGGCATGGAATATCACACTGACATAACCTTATTCCCGGATTCTGGACCTTAGCGTCCAAAATTTGGGGGTTAGCATGAAAACCTCCAAGCTTAGTTACCAGCTTGGACCTGGTACTGCTGCCACCACCCAAAAAATTAGAGTGTTTTGGGGCACTCTGGTCCCCCTGAAAAACCTTCCCTGGGGACCACAAGACCCAAATCCCTTGAGTCTCACAACAAAGGGAAATAATCCTGATTCCCTTCCCCCCTCCAGGTGCTCCTGGAGAGATACACAGACACAAGCTCTGTGAAACTACGCAGAGTGAGTCCCCCTCTCCGTTCCCAATCCTGGAACAAAAGCACTTTCCTCTTCACCCAGAGGAAATGCAAAATCAGGCTAGCAATCCAACACACAGCTTTCCCCTGATTTCTTCCTCCCACCAATTCCCTGGTGAGTACAGACTTAATTTCCCTGAAGTAAAGAAAAACTCCAACAGGTCTTAAAAGAAAACTTTATATAAAAAAGAAAGAAAAAATACAAATGTTCTCTCTGTATTAAGATGATACAACACAGGGTCAATTGCTTAAAAGAATATTGAATAAACAGCCTTATTCAAAAAGAATACAAATCAAAGCACTCAGCACTTATATTCATGCAAATACCAAAGAAAAGAAACCATAGAACTTACTATCTGATCTCTTTGTCCTTACACTTAGAAACAGAAGACTAGAAAATAGAACTACTTCTCCAAAGCTCAGAGGAAACAGGCAGACAGACAAAAGACTCAGAGACACACTTCCCTCCACCCAAGGTTGAAAAAATCCGGTTTCCTGATTGGTTCTCTGGTCAGGTGTTTCAGGTGAAAGAGACATTAACCCTTAGCTATCTGTTTATGACACGCCCCCCAAATTGCAGACAGTGGGGGAGCTCACTGGCGGCAATTTTCTTCTAGAACTTGAAAATAAACAGATTAATACAACACATGCACCTCTACATATACTACTAAGTATATAACTAACAGACTTTTACATTTTAAGAACACTTTTTAACTACTGGATTCTGGGAAACTCTCACGGGAGAGTGCATCAGCAACTTTGTTAGAAGCTCCTGTGATGTGTTGAATTTCAAAATCAAAATCTTGGAGAGCTAAACTCCACCGAAGAAGTTTCTTGTTGTTCCCCTTGGCAGTATGAAGCCACATTAGTGCGGCATGGTCAGTTTGTAGTTGGAACCGCCGTCCCCAAACATATGGGCGTAGCTGTTCCAGGGCGTACACAATGGCATAGCATTCCTTTTCACTGACTGACCAGTGACTTTCCCTCTCAGACAGTTTCTTGCTGAGAAACACGACAGGATGGAAGTTGTGATCTGTTGCTTCCTGCATGAGCACTGCTCCTATACCACGCTCAGATGCATCTGTGGTTACTAGGAATGGCTTGTTAAAGTCCGGGGCCCTGAGCACAGGGTCAGACATGAGCATCGCCTTAAGCTGGGTAAAGGCTTTTTGACACTCATTAGTCCACTTAACGGCATTTGGCTGGGTCTTTTTGGTTAGGTCGGTCAATGGGGCAGCGATTTGGCTGTAGTGTGGTACAAATCGCCTGTAGTATCCGGCCAAGCCTAAGAAGGATTGGACTTGCTTTTTGGACCGTGGGACAGGCCACTTTTGGATAGCATCCACTTTGGCCTGTAGGGGGTTTATGGTTCCTCGACCCACCTGGTGCCCCAGGTAAGTCACTCTGTTTTGGCCTATTTGACACTTTTTGGCCTTAACAGTTAGTCCTGCCTGCCTGATGCGCTCAAAGACCTTTTCCAGGTGTAGTAGGTGTTCTGGCCAGGAGTCTGAAAAAATGGCCACATCATCGAGGTAGGCAACTGCGAATTCTCCCAGTCCAGCTAGTAGACCATCTACCAGCCTCTGGAAGGTGGCGGGCGCATTTCGAAGGCCGAAAGGAAGGACATTGAATTCATACACCCCCGCATGGGTGACGAATGCTGACCTCTCCTTGGCGGGTTCATCTAGCGGTACTTGCCAGTACCCCTTGGTTAAGTCTATTGTAGAGATGAACTGGGCACGTCCCAACTTTTCCAATAGCTCATCAGTGCGTGGCATTGGATAGTTGTCCGGACGAGTTACCGCATTTAGCTTACGGTAGTCCACGCAAAAGCGTATTTCCCCATCTGGTTTGGGTACCAGAACCACTGGAGATGCCCATGCACTGGTAGATGAGCGGATTATACCCATCTGTAGCATGTTCTGGATCTCCCGTTCTATAGCAGCTTGGGCATGAGGAGACACCCGGTAGGGTGGGGTTCTGATTGGGTGAGCATTACCTGTATCAATGGAGTGGTATGCCCGTTCAGTCCGTCCTGGGGTGGCTGAGAACAATGGGGCGAAGCTAGTGCACAGCTCCTTGATTTGTTGCCGCTGCAGACGTTCCAGGGTGGTTGAGAGGTTCACCTCTTGCACGCCACCGTCTTTTTTCCCATCGTAGTAGACACCGTCAGGCCACTCAGCATCATCTCCCTGGACTGTAAACTGACAAACCTGTAAGTCTCTGGAATAGAAAGGCTTGAGAGAATTAACATGGTACACTTTAGGCTTTAGTGGGGAATTGGGAAATGCTATGAGGTAGTTTACAGCTCCCAGGCGCTCTTGGACCGTGAATGGCCCTTCCCATGATGCTTCCATCTTATGGGCCTGTTGCGCCTTCAAGACCATAACCTGGTCTCCTACCTTGAAGGAACGTTCTCTGGCATGTCTGTCATACCAGGCCTTTTGCTCTTCTTGAGCATCCTTTAGGTTCTCTCTAGCAAGGGCTAAAGAGTGTCGGAGGGTGCTTTGTAGGTTGCTTACAAAGTCCAGAATGTTAGTTCCTGGAGAAGGCGTAAACCCCTCCCATTGCTGCTTCACCAACTGTAATGGCCCCTTAACCTCGTGACCATACACAAGTTCAAATGGTGAAAACCCTAAACTGGGATGTGGTACAGCCCTGTAGGCAAACAGCAACTGCTGCAACACTAGGTCCCAATTATTGGAGAATTCGTTGATGAATTTTCTTATCATGGCCCCCAAAGTTCCATTGAACCTTTCCACCAGGCCATTGGTTTGATGGTGGTACGGGGTGGCAACCAAGTGATTCACCCCATGAGTTTCCCACAGTTTTTCCATGGTCCCTGCCAGGAAATTAGACCCTGAATCTGTAAGGATGTCAGAGGGCCAACCTACCCTGGCAAAGATGTCTGTTAGGGCCAGGCACACAGTGTTAGCCCTGGTGTTGCCTAGAGCTACTGCTTCTGGCCATCGGGTAGCAAAGTCCACTAAAGTCAGTACGTACTGCTTTCCTCTGGGCGTCTTTTTTGGGAAAGAGCCCAGAATATCCACAGCTACTCGCTGAAATGGGACCTCAATTATGGGGAGTGGCTGGAGAGGGGCCTTGACCTGGTCTTGAGGCTTACCTACTCTTTGGCATACCTCACAAGACCGGACATACTTGGCAACATCCTTGCCCATCCCCTCCCAGTGGAAGGACTTCCCCAACCGGTCCTTGGTTCTGTTCACCCCAGCATGGCCACTGGGATGATCATGGGCTAAGCTTAAGAGCTTCTCCCGGTACTTAGTTGGGACCACCAACTGTTTGTGCGGCTGCCATTCTTCCCGGTGTCCACCAGAAAGAATTTCCTTGTATAAAAGTCCTTGGTCTATAACAAACCGGGATCGATTAGAAGAGCTGAGAGGCGGTGGGGTGCTCCGTGCCGCCGCCCAAGCTTTCTGAAGGCTGTCATCTGCTTCCTGCTCAGTCTGGAACTGTTCCCTTGAGGCTGGGGTCACCAGTTCTTTCTCAGACTGTGGACTTGGGCTTGGTCCCTCTGGAAGCGATGTAGGTGATGGGGTTGTTTCCGTTGCTGGTGAACCGCTCTCCGCTGGTGCACCTGAGGGTATTTCAGGCTCTGGCTGAGCCTTTTGGGTATGGCTGTCTTTTGCTTCTGCCAGTTCTGGCTTGCTGGCGCCCTCTGGCGTTGAGTTTGAAGATGTGGTTGCACTTGTTGGTACTGGTTGCTGTTCCAGTTCCGGGCCTGGGACTGGAGATGCTGTGGCTGTTTCAGTGGTAGGCATGGAATCCGGGTCCACTACCTCTGTCTGGGTCTCTGGTAACACAGACGGGGCGTCTGTGGATGGCTCAGGAACAGGAATGGGTCTGGAAGCTTGCCTGGTTTGGCTACGGGTAACCATTCCCACTCTCTTGGCCCGCTTCACTTGGTTGGCCAAGTCTTCCCCCAGTAGCATGGGGATAGGATAATTGTCATAGACTGCAAAAGTCCACATTCCTGACCAGCCTTTGTACTGGACAGGCAGTTCAGCTGTAGGCAAGTCTACAGCTTGTGACATGAAGGGGTAAATGGTAACTTTGGCCTTTGGGTTGATGAATTTGGGGTCAACGAAGGATTGGTGGATAGCTGACACTTGTGCCCCCGTGTCTCTCCACGCAGTAACCTTCTTTCCGCCCACTCTCAAATTTTCCCTTCGCTTCAAGGGTATTTGAGAGGCATCCGGGCCTGGGGATCTTTGGTGTGATGGTGGTGTAATGAATTGCACTCGCATGGTGTTCTTGGGACAGTTGGCCTTGATATGTCCCGGTTCATTACACTTAAAGCATCTTCCATCTGATGGGTCACTGGGCCGAGGTGAGTTACTGGAGACTGGTGAGGTTGAAGAGTAGGGTATCTGTGGCTTTACTTGGGTGGTATGTAGGGTCTTTGGCTGTCCTCGGTTGTAGGGTTTATGGTCTGTGTGCCCCCTGGGGTAATCGTTCCCCTTGACAGTAGCTTTTTTGCTTTCTGCCAGTTCCATCCATTTGGCTCCAATCTCCCCCGCCTCAGCGATAGTTTTGGGATTTCTATCTTGTATGTACCGTGTGATGTCTTCAGGAACACCATCCAAGAACTGCTCCATTTGTATGAGGAGGTTCACTTCTTCCAAGGTTTGAATGTTGTTTCCTGTTAACCAGGCCTCATAGTTTTTTGCAATGTAGTAGGCGTGTTTGGGAAATGACACCTCTGGTTTCCACTTTTGGGTTCTGAAGCGCCGACGGGCATGATCTGGGGTTATCCCCATCCGGTATCTGGCCTTGGTTTGAAAAAGTTTATAGTCATTCATTTGCGGCTTGGGCATTTCAGCTGCCACCTCTGCTAAAGGTCCACTGAGGTGTGGCCTTAATTCTACCATGTACTGGTCTTCGGGGATGCTGTACCCAAGACAGGCTCTTTCAAAATTTTCCAGGAAGGCCTCGGTGTCATCACCTGCCTTGTAGGTGGGAAATTTCCTGTGCTGTGGAGCAATAATTGGCGCCGGGTTGTTAGGGTTGGCTGGCACATGCAGCCCAGCTTTTGCCAAATCCAGTTCATGTTTTCTCTGTTTTTCCTTCTCTTCATTTTCTTTTTCCATTTGTTTTTGTTGTTTTTCCATGTCTCGGCGGTGGGCCGCCTCTTCTTCTTCTTGCTTCCTTCTGTGGGCCAACTCATCTTCTTCTAGTTTTCTTTTGTGTGCTGCCTCTTGGGCTGCCTGTTCTCTTTGGAAGGCTGCCAGTTTGAGGCTTTCTTCCTTTTCTTTCATCTCCATCTGTCGCCTGTGTTCAGCGTCTTTGATTTGTTCTTCGGCGTCAATCTTTGCCTTAGAAGTCATGGTTCCTGTTTTCTTGTGTTGGGGTGCCCTCCGGTGTTTATTTTCTGAACTGCAGGCTCTCTGTTGCCTCCTGAAGTCTGCCTAGCAACAGTGCTTTTTTCCTTTTCTCTCTCTAGCTAATGTTCAATGAAGGGAAACCAGAAAAACCACTTTATTTGCATGCATATAGAGTGCTGGTATGACTCTCAATGGGAGTGCTATTGTGTGACAATAGACTGTCAATAGTCTGCTAATGGCTTCTTGCTTACTATGCAAGCCACAAACTGCTAGAGAGAGCAGAAAAAAAAAATTCTCTCTGGTTCCCTTTTAAAACCAAACTGTTTCTCTCTGCTAAAAAACCCTTAGCAGAGAAAAGAAAAATATAATATTCCTACTGGCTTCTGGATTCTGTCTATCTCCCGCCACTGCCACCATGACATAACCTTATTCCCGGATTCTGGACCTTAGCGTCCAAAATTTGGGGGTTAGCATAAAAACCTCCAAGCTTAGTTACCAGCTTGGACCTGGTACTGCTGCCACCACCCAAAAAATTAGAGTGTTTTGGGGCACTCTGGTCCCCCTGAAAAACCTTCCCTGGGGACCACAAGACCCAAATCCCTTGAGTCTCACAACAAAGGGAAATAATCCTGATTCCCTTCCCCCCTCCAGGTGCTCCTGGAGAGATACACAGACACAAGCTCTGTGAAACTACGCAGAGTGAGTCCCCCTCTCCGTTCCCAATCCTGGAACAAAAGCACTTTCCTCTTCACCCAGAGGAAATGCAAAATCAGGCTAGCAATCCAACACACAGCTTTCCCCTGATTTCTTCCTCCCACCAATTCCCTGGTGAGTACAGACTTAATTTCCCTGAAGTAAAGAAAAACTCCAACAGGTCTTAAAAGAAAACTTTATATAAAAAAGAAAGAAAAATACAAATGTTCTCTCTGTATTAAGATGATACAACACAGGGTCAATTGCTTAAAAGAATATTGAATAAACAGCCTTATTCAAAAAGAATACAAATCAAAGCACTCAGCACTTATATTCATGCAAATACCAAAGAAAAGAAACCATAGAACTTACTATCTGATCTCTTTGTCCTTACACTTAGAAACAGAAGACTAGAAAATAGAACTACTTCTCCAAAGCTCAGAGGAAACAGGCAGACAGACAAAAGACTCAGAGACACACTTCCCTCCACCCAAGGTTGAAAAAATCCGGTTTCCTGATTGGTTCTCTGGTCAGGTGTTTCAGGTGAAAGAGACATTAACCCTTAGCTATCTGTTTATGACACACACTGAGTAAAACCAGATTCTGCATTTTTTTTATTGTGTTGTCTGTTTCCATTCACAATTACCTCCAATATTTTGATGTCTTCGTAAGAAAACTGCACAGTGGGAATCCCAAGATGGTTGATGAAATAATCAGAATCACCCTGCATCTGCACAGAACTCACATTGGATCCTGGGCACTTCATTTTCCCCAGACAGGTGAGGCTCTGTCTCTGAAAAAAACAAAAACAAATCAAGAGTTCTAGTTATTTAATTATTTGCAACTGACCTATAATGACTCACAATGATATCTGATATTTATGCAGTATTTCAGACTGAAGGACCCCAACACAATTTAAAAAACACAGGCCAGATCTTCTGCTGGTGCAAATCAGCATGCATCAGTTCACACCAGCTTAGGACCTGGCTACATATATAGACAGGAATAACTTAATCCACCATTTAAAGGCAGCAATCTCTGTGATGGAATGTTAAGAATGCACAGCACCATGACTGATTATTTCAGAGTAGGAAGTGAAGGTGAATATCATTTTCAAATGAAAGAGTGGTGCGGGAATTTAGGTAGGCAGATGCAATTACCCAAATTGGATATGATTTGTAGGGTTAGCATCCTAGTCTTATAAAGAGTGCCATGGGATTTTTAATGACCATGATGGGATAAAGTTTTTATTTGATTAGCACAATGTTCCTCTGACTGGGATCCTATGTGGGGGGCCACACAGAGATTACCCAATCAGGGCAAACTGCAAAGAATGGGGCAGGTTAATGAATATTTCAGATCTTACCCAAATATAACCTCACAGCCAATTCTTATTAACTAAACTAAAATTTATTAAAAAAGAAAAAAGAGAAAGAGTATAGGTTGAAAGATCATTATGCATACAGACATGAATAAAATCCTTAGGTCAGTTTCATAGTAGAGATGGTGAGCTTTACAGTTGCAAAGAGTTCTTTCAGAATTAGTTCCATAAATTATAGTCCAATGTTCAATATCAGGGTGACCCAGTCTGGAGCTGGGAACCTCAGTCTTGTGACTCAAACTTCCCTTCATGAAGCCTTAGCAGATCTGAGATACAGGATCAGGGCCGAAGAGTTCTTTTTATGGAATCCTCTTGACAGTAGGTGAATAACAGGTGAAGTATTGTGGCTTTGAAGTAGACCTATTTCCTAAGCATCACTGATAATTAGCTACATGGATTAGCATAGGGCAACTACCTATCATCCCCTGTTTACATAAAGTTTATTACATACTTCAAAGAGAAATGAAGACAATGATATTACCACATTCACAGTTCATCTAAATGTTAACATTCCATTTTGATCTTTGAATCAATAGAACACAGTGACAGACCAGAACTGTCTGGTTACATCATTAACCTCTAACAAGTTATAGGTAAACATAGACTACTACAATCACTATTTTTTTCCAATTCTCTAACAATACAAGTCTACATTTCAAAGATGTAGTCTATCTAACATGGCTATGTTAGCTATTTATAAGAAATTGCCTTAATAACCATTTACATACTTTCCTAATATGTCTTTAAAAGTAGAATTTAGATCATTTAGCCTGCAAATGGCTTAACTCTTTCTGGCTCAGTGTCACAGCTCCCTAACATCAGAGCGCTGCAGCAGATATCTGGTCATCTCACTTGAAATGCCAGTGATCCATGAAATGTGGACAATTTAAAGGACTGTGCTACAGTGGCTCACAGACAAGGGGTTAAGGAGTGAAATGCAATGAAAAGATTGAAACTACATAGTACACATTTTCTGTGCTATTGATTTAAAAAATTCTGTGCAATAATATCTTCATAATCCTCGTTCCACAGGAGTTCTTAATGGCAAAATCTTAGCAAGAAAAGTGCAGTAAATGAAAGCTGAAAGCTAGAAAATAAACCCAAGACTGAGTACTAGCATCATGTACTAATGTAGCTTTCAAATGCATTAGGTAATTACAAATAGGCAAAAAGGCTTTCAACATCTATTATAGAAAATAAACTGCCTAGCTTTTTTTAAGAATAGTAAAAGGTTAAAGTAGTCCACACTACTTGGACAACAGTCTGTATAGTATATTACAACTCCTTAGTGCCCTCTTTGTAATTTAATAGTCTGTTTCACAAGTGGTTTGTTCATCCTTTAACATTTAAAAAAACAAATACACGAGACTAATCAATTACAAATAAAGAGCCAGGTCCCTCTTTCTTCCTCATATAAAATAGAGCATGTATGACACCACAAGTAGTGTCATCTCTTTCAGTCAGATTGGGCTGGAGGAATGCATAATTCAACATGAATAAGAGCATTGGAATCTGGCCCAAAATTTATTTAAAGTACTTTGAGATGATATTCCGACTCTGACTCCAACTGCCAATTATTTTGTGGTTTCGCACTCTCATTTTCATTAAATTCTTGATTATTTGTTTCTCTCCTACTGCTATGTGAAGACCCATCCAAGCATCAAGGGAACCTGGCTGACTATCTAGCCAGAAGAAAAAATGGATCTGTCTCTAAACAAAGGGCCAGCTTCTCAGCTAATGTAAATTAGAGTAGCTCCATTGACATAAATGGAGCTAGAACAGTTTAAACCGGCCAAAATTCTTGCTCTTTAAAGTATAGAGAGAATATAAACAAAAACAGATATGAAAATTAAAAATTAATCGTATGTGCTCCTTGTAATCATAACTGTTAAAACATTTCAGACAGAAGTTTAAGTTGATGGAGTCCTTTCATTCCTGGTATCTCACTTAACCTCCCATTCTTTAAATAGTAGTTTTCAAACACATTAGGCAGACATTTAACAATTTCACAATGTGTGACTGTTTAAAGTGAAAAATCCATCCACTCAGTACTGTTATGAAACCAGCCAGACCCTGTACGCTATGTACTGGGAAAGGTTGTGTATAGATTAATGTGTTTAGGTGTCTTATGTGATCAAAAGGAAAGAAAAGGCAACCTTCACTTTTCAGAAATGTTGGAATCCATGTCTAGAGAGAGTGGTATACTAGACAGTATCTATCATTGGCCTTCCGTATGGGCCTGATTCTGTAACTCTCACTCATGCCGAGAAGTCAATGGCTTTATTTGATAAAACTGAAGTCACATTAGAAGCTGCAGAAACTTGTCTGATGCTCCTTATATACTCAGTTCAATAAAGAGATATTTAAAAATAACTAACAATACCTGCTCCTTATATACTCAGTTCAATAAAGAGATATTTAAAAATAACTAACAATACCTGACTTTCATACTTTAACGTATATGATCCACATAAAAAATGCAATATGACTTATGTGTCCACATACAAATACACGTACATAATATTAAACACACACATACACACCATTTAAGAGTTTCTGTTTGTGGAAACGATGCAGCAAACACAACTGCTTAGTCAAAGACAAATCATGTCGTGAAAATGTGTATACTATAGGTTAAAATGGATGTGTTAAGTCCAAATTAATTGTTATATATCTCTGACTATGAGTTATAATTTTCATGGGTCCCCTAAGAAATATCAGTCTAGAAGCATATTTAATTAGTGGCCTTCAGTAACTCCGTTGCTCCCTGCCCCCACAGCAGAGAAACACACATCTACTGTACAGTGCTAGTACATGGTTTCAATACTGAGTACCTTTTTGTTTCCTATATGACAATGTTACAGACCCCATCCCTCTGTACTTTGTATTAGAGTAATCTGACTACTATCAGGATTATGCAAATTGGTAAATAAGGTCTGGAAATGTATATCACAAAATGGGATGTTCACAATAAACCAGGGATTGGCAACCTTTGGCACACAGCCCATCAGGGAAAGCTGCTGGCGAACTGGGACAGTTTGTTTACTTGCAGCATCCACAGGTTCAGCCAATCGCAGCTCCCACTGGCTGCGGTTCACTGTCCCAGGCCAATGGGGGCTACGGGAAGAGGTGGCCCGGCCCATGCTGCTTCCCGCATCCCGCATTGGCCTGGAATGGTGAACCGTGGCCAGTGGGAGTCATGATTGGCCGAACCTGCGGATGCTGCAAGTAAACAAACCGTCCCGGCCCACCAGTGGCTTTCCTTGATGGGCCATGTGCCAAAGGTTGCCAATACCTGCAATAAACCATTAACATTTGCAGGTTTACTTGTATCTTCATGTAAAAACGGATCTTACTGCTAGTGAAAACTCAGAGTTGGAGCTATTGAATAACTACAGTATTTCACGAAAATGTCCAACATTTTGCCAAGTCAGAACATTTTTGGGAAAACAATGAAATGTGAAAATGTCAAATGCAGAGCTTTATTAATTTAACTGATAATATTTCAGAGAGATCTAATTGTCATGCATTACATTTTACATGCTAAATTTAAAATGATTTTTCCTCACTCACACTCTGATTTTCAAAGATCCAAGCATCTGTAATAGAACCTATGGATGCTCAATATCTCTGAAAAGAAAGATTGTGTTATAGGTGAGAATAATGGTGACTTGGCCAGAGGGCTAAGCCATAAAGGAGAAGCACTGAAGCTCCAGACCAGTGAGAGAGAAGCCAGAGAGTGAGTGAGTGACTGAGGTAACAGGCTGAGCGACCACTGGAAAGGATGCTGACAGTGACGAGCTGATTCCCCAGATGAGCCACAAGGAGGCACTGCTGAGCAGCGAATAGCAGACCCTGTGCTAGTCTGTTATTGGATTTCTGGGCATTTCATCTACATTAGATATTATGGGTTGTATTTCCCTTTCTATCTTCTGCAAATGACCTAATTGGTTTCAGATTTACTCTGTTAACGTGATTAGAATGCAATGGAAGCCATGCTATCTCAAATGGAAGAACTGTGCCAATAATCTACTTTTTCTCCTATGCGTATCAGCAGGGTCACTCTAGATTCTGAGGTTGGTCATTCATTACAGTTTTAGATATTTTTACAGTATTTTTTCTATAATCAGAGCTAACTCAAAATAAGTAACTGAAGCTCTGATCCAAAGGCCACTGAAGTCAATGGGAGTCAACTGGATCAGGCCCTACAATGGCTTCGTGTCTCCTAGAAAACCTCTCAGGAACTGCTACAGACTGATTTAGACTCTTGTGAGGCAGTAATGGACCAATCACATGTTTGACAGGACACAAGATGCCAAGGGAAAATTAAAAAGAAAGACAATGTTTCACAAGATGAATAAGATGCAGACCTTCAGAAACTTTCAATCTGATACATAAGAAGTGAACAGGTTTTATGGTCAGCATGACTGTCCAGATCAAGTTATATAATATCCATCATTGTGACATCTCTCATCTGTGTTCCAAAACCTACTCGTTTAGCATCAGCAGTGTAAACAAAGATTTTTTTAGTCATCCCACAAGGGAGAGCTGCTTTAAAAGTGTAATCCAGGATCCACAGAAGCAGCAGGGGGTGCCCAGCAGATGGGCTGCATCTGTACATCCCTTGGCTGCATCACTGCAACCCTTAACTCACCTGCTATGCCCTCTTCCTGGCCGGCTCTCCCCACTCTGGGGGCAAAGCTTGTCAGCTGAAGGACCCCCAGTGGAATAGGGGTTTCAAGCCCCTTGTAAACTTCTGACTCTCATTTAGGTCAATGGACCAAATCCAGAGTTCCTTACTCAGTCCTTACACAGACATGGTAAATAAGATCTGAGTTAAAAAAAAAAGGGGGGGGGGGAATTAAAGACTCAGGAAAGTCTGGCCCACTGAAAGTTGCAGGTGCCCTGCACCTCAAGATTTTGCCTTATCTGCTTAATACTTTTGTGGGTCATCAGACTTCATTCAACAAAAAGTGGTCCTTTGGTTGTTGAAAACTGATTGTACAATTTGGTCTCTCTGAAACACTTGTTCCTTAAAAACAATTCCTCATTGCCGTATATAGAACAACATAAGGGAAGACTTTTTACTATGACAGTCTAATAAAGTCTGACATTTTGTGACTGTTTCAGAGTGAATGCTCACTGACTATCACATAATACTTCATGCTTTTCGCAACAACACAATAAACTTGGGCTTGTCTACATGGGGACACTCAGGAAAGTTAATCTGAATTAACTACAGGTGTGAATTTAAACTGGATAAGTTAAACCTCAATAACCACCTACATGGATGCTTCTATTCAGAATTAAAGTAGCCTTAATTTGGTTTCGATTAATGTATTTTCCCCTTAGAAACAGCCACTTTTTAATTCTGATCAACAGGATTCTTAAAATGAAAAGCTTCAAGACAAAAGAGGATATCACAACACAAATACATGTTCACTTCAAACTACATCCATTTCATTCCGTTCATCAGTCTGCAAGTACTGAATCAAAGAACTACTTCTCACCATGAATGAATTGTGAAATGCAGTGGAAAAGAATATTGGCATTTCTGAGTCGACTGCTGGTGATCTTTCTGAAAAAGTGAGAGCATTGTGACACTCTAGCAATATGGAATAAATAAAAGCAAGTAAAAGATTCCTTATTATTAATTATTTTTATTATAGCGTTAGATAGTGGCACCGATGGAGGATGGCTGGACGGCACTCTGCTAGGCACAGTAAACAGTTGCTGTCCCAGAGAGATCTCCATCAAGGTTATAAGACAAGACACAACAGGTGGATGAAGCAAACTGGAAGGGGAGAATGAAGTAGTATTAACTTATTATAAATAACAAAGAGCACTAGTATTCAAATGATGGGGCAGATGTATGTGTAGTCATGACAGTGCATTTCGATACAATATTCTTTAAAACAACATGTATATAAGAATGTGACACACCCACAATGATTAGGGTTTGTCTACGTGGAGACAGTGTGTGTAGCAAGCTAGGATGTGAGTGTACAGAGTGTATCACAATTTGGAGTCAGAAGGCCTGTATTCAACTTAAACTTCATTCAGCTTCACGCTTTATGAATGAAATGTGGTGGCAGCATTTGAGCTGTATGTTCTCTGCAATGCAGCAGCTGGAGTCATGGAACTTGGTTTGAAGTCCCCCGAGCCCTGGATTTTGCAGATGCAAACTTAGCCTAGTGATGGACCTGGCAGAAGGAAGAGATCAAGCTGCATACCAACCTGGTCATGCAGAGGGATGACAACAGCAGGAAAGTAAAACTGATATTTTACCTTATTGGAGAACAAGACAGAGAGGTCTGCAGCACTCTGAAGATCACCACTGCCTCCAGCCTCAGCACAGCATCCCTATTGCTCCCCAAAATAGAATCAAACTGTAGAGTGATATAGGTTTTTCACTACTGAACACTAATCTGAAGAGGAGGAGATACAGCCTTATGTTACAGTCTTACACACACTAGTGGCTACATGCAATTTGGGGGACTTCTGAGGATCCTGCCACTACAGAGAGACACCAGGAGTGGACTAAAGGAGTTGTGAGGTGTGCAGTGGCACCCAGATATGAGGTGACTACACAAGAGGGATGAGTGATCTGAGCCAGCAGACACAAAATCCATAGAGATCCTACAGAGTAAGGATATAAAATGTTAATTGGTTAACCGGTAAACAGTCTTCTTGGTTAACTCACCTTAACTGTTACTCCTGGGCCAGCCGGCTGGCTGGCCCCAGCTACCCCACACCAGCTGGAGCGGCCCCAGCTATGCCACCTGGCCAGAGCAGGTGGAGTAGTACTGCCTGGCTGGAGCAGCCCCAGCCCCCGCCGGATCAGCCTCAGCAGCGGCAGCCGGTTCAGCCCCAGCTGTGCCAGCCAGCCTTCGATTAGTTGACCATTTAAACAAAGTATTTTAAATCATTTAAATGGTTAACTCTTTAAATGGTATTTACATCCCTACTACAAAGATACTGAGATTATCCATCCAGAGGCCAATCCCACATAGGGAGGAGACTCCAGAGAAACACATTTTACTAGACTTGAAGACAGGTGAATAGGATACAGAAATAGGTCACTCTCTGTGTGATCGTCTGTTGAGGAAACCAAACTATCCCAGACTATGTAACTGACTGAGCTTGTGGTAAAGAAGGGACTGCAAGTTGGCTACGTGCTAGCAACTTCTGGCCAAAGGGACATAGGTTGGGGATCTAGGTGTCAATTATTTGTTGTTAATATTTTATATTAAAATGTTTGTAAAATAGGGAATTGTATCATGATCAGTGGAACTGGAGTCAGAGGACCCAGGTTCACTGGAGAATTTGTTATTGAGGGAGCAGGGAATGCAGGGAATTAGACTGGAAGCAACTCTGCCACATGGACAGAGCAGTTCAAAGGTTAAATAAAGTTCCACTTGTTCAACGTAAGCTGCACTCAGCTTCACACTTGCTGGATGCACAAAGCCCCATGTTTTCGCAAATGCAAAACAACACAAAATGAAACAAAGAAAGAAAGATTAAAATGACAAAACAAAAAACTCACCCTGCAGCAGTGGCTCCTGCAGCTCCTCTCAGGGATGGGACTAGCTCCCCACCCCAGGTGCTATGACCTGGCTACCTGCAGCACCACTCATTCAAATGTGGCCCAACTGCCTCTCCGCCATCATGACAAAAGGACAGTTGACCCAAACCTGAGTAGTGCTGTGACCCTGTGCACTACGTCACAATGCCTCGAGCAAGAAGCCAGACCCAGCCCTATGGGACAAAAGCCATCGTTATGTGTGAGTTCAGGGTGGGCTTGCTCTAGACTGCCTGTCGGAGGTATGTTCTCAGACTCTTGTTTCCTTTCACACACACAACACAAAATCCAGGAAACACCTATGCACATGCTTAATTTCAAGCATATGAGCAGTTCTAGTGACGCCCGTGGAACTATTCATGTGCATGAAAATTACACAGACTAAAGACTAAAGTCTGAGGTCTACAAGTTCTGCTAAAACTATGACTGCAAAGCAAAAATGGTTTCCTTTAGCTTTTCATTACACGGTAGAATAACTTTCTCTAGTTTTTAATTCTATGGAGAAAACATATTTGGCCAACTAATAGAGAAAAAATAGAATATTAAAATATCTTCATTTTCCATTACTGTCCATGCACACCATACTTTTGTTAATATAGACCCTGGTCCTACCAGCATTTAGGCATATGTTTATCTTTATGCGCTTGATTAATCATAATGAAATCACTCAGATTGTTCATGTGAGTAAAGTTAAGTATATGCATAAAGGCCCAATTCTGCACCATTCAAATCAATGGGTGTTTTGCCATTGAACTGAAAGAGCATAGGCTCAAACCCCAAATATTTGATAGGCTGGGGTCTAATACTATCTACGTATTCTCTTTCTTTACCTTTTATATACCTATGGCAGCATCCCGAAAATTTTTGTTCACATGAACAATCCTTACTCATGTGAGTTATCCAATTAAAAAAATCTGGAAGGAATACATCTTTTTTTTTTTTTTTACTCAGTGCTTACTTGTACACAAGAGAACGTCTGTAAATACTATGCTTCTAGAAGCTAGCAGGACCGGGCCCTCTCATTTCATCCTACACCTTCAGAATTAAGCCCCAACCTGTTTTTTTGCTCAAGTGGAACAAAGATGAAGTAATAATTCTATGAGCCACCAAAAACAATAAAAAAACAAACAAAACATGAAATAGAGATGTAATCTATGTAATTACTCTATATTATAATTAAATAATGAGAAGGTTTGATGTTTTAAAATATCATTATCCTTCATGGTCCAATAGCGATATATTTGTGACACCAATGTACAAGATCAGTAGTTCTAGTATCTTAATGTTTAACTGCTTGGTTCCAGTTTTAGTTTACTAACAAGCACCAGAATGTAAAACACCCTTTAAAACATGAAGCTGTGAGGCCAATTAACACTATAAGAATAAGTTCACCCATAAATATTTAACACTAATATACAGAAGGAATGTTTTACATGCACCACACTGCTTTTCCCAGTTTATCTTCCTTATGAAGCAGATTCCAAACCATCAGTATTCTTTAAGCTAGTGGTCCTCATAATGTGGGCGCATGCCCTCCCTAGAAGGGAATGAAGGAATGTGCGGGAATGGGGAGGTTGGCGAGAGGGCCCAGACCAGCCCCCACAGAGAGGGAGTGCCACCTAGCTCTGCCCCACTCTCGGCCCCTGGTCCCAGCTCCACTCCCAGCTGCAGCTCCGTTTCTGGGCGGCGGATGTGGACATATTCCCTTACCGGTAAGGGAGGACATCAGTGCTTTAACCATTATGAAAGAGCAGTAAAGTTCATGGAAGCTGTTTTATATTTATTAAATAAAAGAAAATTTTCCAAAATGCAAGGGCTATTTTAAAAGAATAATCATTTTTGCAATAAAGAATATCTTATCCATTAAGACAAATTTGCAAACAACTCCTAATCAGTGGGAAAGACATAGAATAACCGCCCACTATACACAGCCCATCACACTTAATACCCACACAGGAATAGTGAGGAAGGTCATTAGGAACCTGCATTTACAGAATAAAGAAACATTTACCTTTAGCTCTTATTTTCCTTAGATCCCTATTATAATATATCTGCCTAGCACAAACTTCACATCTCAAATGTGGTTCATTTCTCTTTGTTTCCCTTTTCCATACTTTGTGAAGATGGCCTGCTTTAATGGTCACATTTTTCCTTTTTTAAAACTCAATAGATAATTTGAGTGTATGAAAATATTCTGGACTAAAAATAAGGAAATTCTGATCAAATTAGGCAGATCTACATTTGCCTGTCTCTTCAGAATAGGAAATTAGATCATAGGTAATATTTATTTCTTACATCATATAGTATGTAATGCTCCATTAAAACCATACAAATCAAGGTTATGTGTGTCTCCTCTTTGACTATTTTTTTTTAAATAGTGATTTGACCATTCTTAAATTTATGCTAGATAGCAAAATCAGTATAAAAAAAGTGCAACTAAGTTGATTAAACTTTTCTTTTTAACCTAAAAATGGAATTTCTGATTTCCAGTCTGCATTCTTTACATCAAATACATTTCCATAGGCTTCAATGGAGATTTGGTATGAGTCGCTCAAAATAACATTCTTCTTCCCTGAAGGCTGGAAAACTGAATTTTCACTGCGCCTCAAAATGAGGTGAGACTACACTTCGAATACTATCAACAGTTCTGAGGACCCAAAAGATATACACAGAGGGAATTCAGAAAAAATACAACAAAAATCTTTAAGATCATGGAGCAAGTGACTATGTAACCCCAATATTCTCAGAATGTCACCTCTTCCCAGCTTGTAGATCAGGGGTTCTCAGACTTTTGAACTAGTGACCCCTTGCACACAGCAAGCCTCTGAATGTGACCCCCCCTTATACATTAAAAAACACTTTTTTGTATATTTAACACCATTATAAATGCTGGAGGCAAAGCAGAGTTTGGGGTGGAGGCTGACAGCTGGTGAACCCCCATGTAATAACTTTGTGACCCCTTGAGGGGTCTCGACCCCCAGTTTGAGAACCCCTGTTCTAGATGGCACCTATGCATCAGCCAAGACAAATCAAAGACCTCCTACCCCTCATCATCAATATGGATCAAACCTGGGATCTTCAGTACGAGAAGTAAAGTAACTCCAGTGACTTATTTGCCATGACCTGAGGCTCAGTTTGCATGTTTAATGCCCTTCCGTTATTTATGAAGTAAGCCAGAAAACAAACTCAAGATCACAGTGTGTAAAAATCCAATCCCCAAAGCAGAGAATTTCCAAAGACATAACTAGGAACTCAAAATTTATTATAAGGGATAAAAAAAAATCGTAGGATGCATTGGACTAGCACAATTTCTATTTTGAATCTATTTGTTTTAAATGGCTTACTGCTCTGATGCAGGAAGCCAGTGGTGTTTATAAGCAATGCACACATTCATTATATATATATTTTTTTGACTGGCTAAAACATTTAGAGTACTCTGCTTGACTGAATAGTGCCAGATCTTTTCTTCCAAGTACTTAGCAGTACACAAATAAAGGTCAGTCCTAACTGTCGTATACATACAGAACTGTTATAAAACACAGCTGTGCTAAATGCAAATGAATCAGAGCTTTAGTACAAAACCTTTTGATAAATGGGGACCTGCTAAAAAATGCATGAATCGCCTAATGTTTTCTGTTGTACTAACATTTGTTGCTGATATAAAAACATTGGTTAAGTAGGTCCAGAATTAAGATTTGACAAGTATGACCTCCTTTTCAAAGTGGCTGATATTTTATATTCCATGGAAAAATGGATGTGGGTTGTAGATCATTGTAAAGGGCTTGAGGCATTCTCATTCTATCGTATATAGAAATAGAAATGTAGTGAACTTACTTCAATGCATTTCAATGGAATTTTACTCCATTATAATCAGGTTCCACTGAGCTAGTCCTGTTATAATTCAGCACTTATCATTGCCCAGATAGGTATTAAATAATGCATGCCACTAGGCTGTAGCCTCTCCTCTCACCTCTCAGCAAACTGGTAGAGGAGAGGACAAAAGGAGATAGAAGGAAGAATCCCTGACTCCTGTTTTGTTGCCGCTTCTTCCTTTTGGGAATGCAGATATGACTTTCTGAGTTTCCCCCACGATTACAACCGATTTCTATTGTAGTACTTCCCAGATGCCCCTCACAGTCAGGCTGAGTGCTACAGGAACATGCATAATATTACCACAATAATATTACCACTTATGTTTGTTCCTCCACTGACCCCCAGGTCCGTTTAACTTTGGAAGAAACCGTTTATTCTTGTCTTCTGAACTCTGGGGCTGCCCTTTCCACTGTTACTGCTAAGCCAAAAAAAAAAACACCTTACAAATAAAAGCATTCCGGTAATAAGTATAGGCAAAAAGCCGTTTAAGTGTCCTGTATTGCAAAAAGCTGCTGTAAAAATTTCTGGTGTCTCAGCCTCCCATGCATTTTTGCTGGCTCCTGACAGCCCAGTTAATCTTTTGGGCAAAAACCTGCTGTGTAAATTACGTGCTCAAATTCCCCCACCACCCCGCACCTACTGGCCGCTTCTAATCTATTAAGGGGGGTCAGCCAGCTTTCACATCTGCTTCCAGAGAGTTTACAATCCAGAGAACAGGTACAAATCAGACGAGAGGATACAAACATAATATTAGCTGGGCATCAGCTGTCCTTTAATTTACAGGATATGCCCTGTTGCTGCTTTAGACTGAAAATGAAAAACAAACAGAAACAAACCTATAAAAATAAGCATGTGGATTATTTTAAATGAGTCAAGTCTGCTCAATTAGTATGCACAAGATGTATTGACAGAAGTTATGCCTTGTACATTAGACAATCAAATTGCTTGAATTATCTGCTCATTCTATTCCAAACCCAATAGCAAATGACAATATAATACTGGTCAACCTATGTCTTACAATACTGAAATTCCATTTCCATCATTGCTATGGGTAATGTTAAAAGAAGCATTAGGAAAACCATTAAATACTGTACTGTGGATACCAAGAAATTATATATCCAGCCTAATTTCTCTTTCCCAAACCCATTAGTACCAGTTTGCCACTTTCCTTCTTTTTACACTAGAGACGAGACACTGGACTGCAAGCTTCTAGTTGAAAAGTTCTTTGCCACTACTGGCGAAAAGAACAGCTGTCAGAGCAAGTGTAAATCTGCTCACCAAAGACATCCTACCAAGTCTAATCAGAAAGCTGATTCAAAAAGACTGATGTGCAGAGCTCCAGTAGAAAGTCAATCTATTACCCTTTCATCCTCCCAATGGATTGGCTTACCATGCTGAGATCTAGACTCCTTCTGCTTGGTGTGTTCAACCCAATCTAACTGATATTCCTAGGAACAATTAAAGTTAAAAATATCTTCCCTGTCCAATGTGCTCCTGCTTCACACACATGCATCTGACGAAGTGGGCATTCACCCATGAAAGCTTATGCTCCAATACGTCTGTTAGTCTATAAGGTGCCACAGGACCCTTTATTGCTTCACACTGGGTCCTCTATGTTTCACATAATAACTTTTCTTTAAAAGAAATACTTAATGGCTCAGTCTAGCATTAACTCTTTTCAAACATATTACCAAAATATTTATTCCATGATATTGAAAATTGTCTTTTGTGTACTTTACTGCATCCTTTAAATTTTGCTCTAAGATACATATAAAGCAAAGCATTTTTTAAAAGTGATCTAGCCTTATGAACTAAGACAGTCTTTTTAGTTTTGGTTATCCTACTACATCATACGGATTCCCTTATTTAAGAATGTACAGCCAATTATCTTTCCACTAAACACTAAGTGACATCAATAGAATATTATTTGTGCTCTTTTTACTGAACCCAATAAAATCAGAATTACAAGCAATGACATTTCAGATATTGTTTAAAACAACAAAAGAGATTACTCTCAGAAGCATAAAACCTGCTTAGGAATAGTCATGCCGGCATTTATTCTGCATACTGAGGTGATTAAAAATATAGTTTGAAAATTTCCCCAATTTTTTTTTTGAACAAATCGTTTCAATAATATTTTGGGACAAAGTCCTCAGTTGTTATATATCAGCACACTGCATTGACTTCAGTGGAGCTATATTCATTTCTTCCAGCTGAGGATCTGCCCATTCTCCTTTCTTGCTGGTTTGGATTTTATGGCCACGTCCAGAGTAGGTATTAAAATCGATTTTAGGTACGCAACTTCAGCTACGGGAATAACGTAGCTGAAGTCGAATTTCTAAAATCGAGGTACTCACCAGTCTGGACGGCGCGGCATTGATGTCCACGGCTCTCCGTGTCGATTCCGGAACTCCGTTCGGGATGATGGAGTTCCAGAATCGATGTAAGCGCGCTCGGGGATCGATACACCGCGTCCAGACTAGACGCGATATATCGATCCCCGAGCAATCGATTTTAACCCGCTGATGCCGCGGGTTAGTCTGGACGTGGGCTTAGCTTGGTCTCTTTTGAATAATGCTCTCTGTTGTTGTTGGTTTTTTGTATTTTCTGTTTTAAGGACAGCAGAACTATATTAGAGAAAATGCCAGAACTCTTTCCCTATTGTGAGATTCCTTTCTTCACAGTGCAGCCCACACTTCGAAGAATTAATTGCATTTACCTTCCTTTGTCTTTAAATGTTTAGAGGACAATAACTGCTTCAGGATAATTTAATCACGCTACTCAGCACATGAACAAATGCACAGACCCCATAGTCATTGACCTAGTAGTTTTTCTCCCACTCCTTTTCTATCCCACATCCATCCTATATTCCAGGACCTAGAGAGCTTTGTTCCTTCCTGGGCAGTGATCAAAGAACACTCCATGGTTTCCCCAAATTCTCCTCAATCAATACTTTGTGCTGTGGACCTATATTGTAGTCAAGGTCCTCTGCAAAACGGGGCAGTACATGGCCCGTAGATAATATGCGAGCCAAATAAGAGGCCAAATACGCCAACCCTCCCACCCCCTCAAAAAAAAAAAAGTACAGCAGGGCAGTAAAATTTGCAACCATACACACGGATGCAGGGATCTTTTGCAGTCTCACCCTGTTACCATAAGTTAGAATCAGGATAAAGCTGCTGATTAAGTTCACACTGCCCTGTTGTGGCGGAGACTCCTTGTTAAATCTACCAGGAAAGGAGAGGTAGGGCACGATCCCTCTGGTCAAAGAGTAGAGAATGAGACAGGAAAGTCCTGCAGGAAACACAAGGAACCGTCAGGCCTGGGGGAAAATCTTAGGTTGAGGTTTATGTTTTGCAATTAGAACTAGAGTTACTAGTAAAGCCAATCCCCAGGAAGGGTAGGTTTGACAGTATACAGAGTGTGCAAATGTTTTGGAATAGTTTAGAACATCACAGATGACTATCATGGAAAAACAAAAGGAACATTCTTGTCCCAATGGTAAATTATAATTCTTTCCAAAGGCACAAGTTTAACCCTGGAAAATAACCAATGTAATTTACAGTTGGCAAAGCTTTTAACTTGCACTGAAACCACGATCTAACATTTAAGTCCCCTGATTGCATCCATGAATAAACAAGTCACTCCTTCTCTAGCCAATCTTTGAAATAGTAAGTTGCTTCCAAACATCATATAGAACGTTGGCTCTCAACCAGGGTTCTGGAGCCCCCTTGGGGGGGGGAGGGAGCAAGTTTCAGGGGCCGTCAAGCAGGGCCAGTTTTAGACTTGCCGAGGCTGATAGCAGAAAGCTGAAGCCTCCCTGTGGGGCTAAAGCCCAGGGCTCTGAGCCTTGCCACCAGGGGCTGAAGTCAAAACCTGAGCAACTTAGCTTTTCGGGAACCTCTGTGGCGTGAGGCCTCGGGCAGTTGCCTGGCTTGCTACCCCCTAATTGTGGCCCTGGCTTTCATAAGCAGAAAAACAGCATTGTGGCACTGGTGGGCCACGGAATTTCTATAGCATGCTAGGCAGGGCCTCAGAAAGAAAAAGGTTGAAAATCCCTGATATAGAACATGAAAAGCTACATGCTACATGCAAAACTCCCACTGATTTCAATGGGACCTGTGAAAACGGAATAATAGCACTATATGGCCATTCACAATCATCATGCTATCTGTACCAACTTCATTTTTCAGAAAGATCAGCCTGGAGCAGACTTATTAAAGCAGAGTTGAGGGCACTATGACCCTTGTCCTGCAGACAGCAATACAGATGGATGAATCAAATGACCCAAGAGATGCCATGTGATTATATTTTCTACAATATGAATCATTGCATGGTAGTATCATACACAGTTTACTGGCAGAAACTACTAATTCAGACCTCCTGTGTTTTCTCTGAAACACTAAATCTGAAGCCAAATTTTCTTCAACACTTCATCAGCCTATAACACAAGATGATTTCAATATTGTAGTATTTGTATATATTCCTGCCTTTCATCCAAAGATCTCAAAGTATTGAACATACACTTTTTGAGACTCACAATACTCTTCTTTAATAGGTCTTAAATCATTTTGATTAAACAAATGAGAGGAGGAGGGGTGAAGGCACAAAAGTCAACATTTTCAAGGCTCTCACTGGTTTCTGGTGCCTCCAATTTTGCTTGCCCAACATGATTTTCAGATGTGTTGACCGCTCACTACTCCAACTGAGATCAATGGGAACCATGTGCCATCAAAACTTCTGTGCATCAGGCTCAATGTGTCTCAAAATTGGGAACTCAAAAATGGAAGCAACCAAAAGGAGAGGTCACTTTTAAAAATTCTGGCCAAAGATTTTAAGTGAGTTGCTAGTGGTCATACTGCAAGTCAATGGTCAAGTCCTAATCCTGTCTTCCATTTAACCAGCAAGCATTTTCCCTTTGTTATGTGCTACACTGTAAAAAAAAAAAAAAAATTGGCAATAGCTTGTTTTATATCACTACCATTTAATTATAAGAATCCTAGTCTGAAAAAAGAAAAAACACAAATAAAATCTCAGTATTTTAAAATTTATATAATTAACCTTTCCTTTAATTGCAGATTTTTCCTGGGGGCTGAGGCAGGATTGTTGGACGTTGTCATGGTATAATCCCCTACTCTGAACCTTAGCGTCCAAAAGATGGGGTACCAGCATGAATTCCTCTAAGCTTAATTACCAGCTTAGAACCTGTAGCGCTGCCACCAACCAGGAATTCCAGTGCCTGGTACACTCTGGTCCCCACAAAACCTGGCCTGGGGACCCCCAAGACCCAGACCCTCTGGATCTTAACACAAGGAAAGTAAACCCTTTCCCCCACCATTGCCTCTCCCAGGCTTCCCCTCCCTGGGTTACCCTGGAAGATCACTGTGATTCAAACTCCTTGAATCTTAAACAGAGAGGAAAATTCACCTTCCCCCCTCCTTCTCAATCCCCCTCCCAGACTCTCCCTGAGAGAGAAAGTAATCCTAACACAGAGAGAAATTAACCTCTCTCTCCCCCGTCCCTCCTTTCTCCCCACCCATTCCCTGGTGAATCCAGACCCCGTCCCCTGGGGTCTCACACCAGAAAAAAAAACAATCAGGTTCTTAAACAAGAAAAGCTTTTAATTAAAGAAAGAAAAAACAGTAAAAATTATCTTTGTAAATTTAAAATGGAATAGGTACAGGGTCTTTTAGCTATAGACACTGGGAATGCCCTCCCAGCCTAAGTATACAAGTACAAATTAAAATCCTTTCAGCAAAATACAAATTTGAACTCCTTCCAGCCAAATACACATTTGCAAATAAAAAAAACAAACATAAGCCTAACTCACCTAATCACCTAGTACTTACTATTTTGAATCTATAAGAACCTATATCAGGAAGATTGGAGAGAAACCTGGTTGCACGTCTGGTCACTCTCAGAACCCAGAGAGAACAACCAAAAACTAACAGCACACACAAAAACTTCCCTCCCTCAAGATTTGAAAGTATGCTGTCCCCTGATTGGTCCTCTGGTCAGGTGACAGCCAGGTTCACTGAACTTGTTAACCCTTTACAGGCAAAAGAGACATGAAGTACTCCTGTTCTATTAACCCTTAACTATCTGTTTATGACAGACCTCTTTCCCCTATTAGACTCTTCCAAACCCACCTGTATCTGAGCAATCCCCTTTCTCCTCTACTCATAGAATGGAGAAAGAGATCTGTATTTCCTCTGTGTGCAGGGCAGGAGCAGGCTCTTGAGAAGAGGAGCAGGGGTGGAAGAGGAGTAGAAAGGAACTGTGGTGCTAGCTGGCAGGAGGGAAAGGAGCAGAGACAACTGGAGCAAGTACTGGTCTTAATCTTTCCCATTAGCTATGGAAGGGTACTTCTCCTCAGGCTTCCAAGATCTATGGACTATTGTTTAGGTTTGGGAAAGCTTGTTGTTTCTCATAGCCTACTTGCACTGACTGGTAAAATGCAGAGAGATCCAATTATTTTCTTAATGTGTACTTGATGTGTTATTTCACTAAAATGTACAGGAATGGAGCCTGGGGAATACATTCATAACAGCTTAGGCACCCAGTATGTTTTTACCACGGCTGATTGATCAGAGTAAGCTCTTAGTTATGTGCTTGCAAGACATGTGCTGTAGTGTTCTCTTACCTATTTGACATCAAGTGCTGTAGGACTAATGTCAAATTTAAAATCTGTTCAGGAAAAAGTGGGGTTTACTATTTACAGGTTTCAAGAGTTATTTGGCTAGGCTTTTTCTTCTAACAAACAGGCAAATCCTACAAAGGTTGATAATGTGTTTTATCTCAGAATTTATTAGATCAGACCTTTAAGGAGTGAAAGCTGATAGTTTCTAAATGTTGCACAATATAATTTAAGATGAACATATATTACATTATCTTTCAGGTTTTTATCCTTTAGAAGGTGACCTTCAAAAATTACTTTTGCAGCAATGAAGCTGAACTTTCAAGAATGATGCATGCATGGTATATAAAAGATATAAGTGTTTACATGGCACACATTGCAAAAGATAAATTGGCAGATCTGGTAAAGTGTAATCTATATCTGCCTACCCTTTTCAGATAGCAAAGAGCAGTAAAATCTGTATATGCACATTTCTGTGGAAGATACTGAGAGCCCTGGAGAGTTTATATCTACTTTGAAAGATGCAGATCACAGACACCATTATGGAATAAGATTTACTCCACTTAATAGAATAGAGTTGTTGTTCCAGCTACATAAGAAAGCTCTTTTCTTCTTTTTTTTTTAAACTCAAAGTTAAATCTTCCTCAGAGCACCACATCATCTGCATTTTGTTTCCTCCATCTTGATGCTGCAGAAACTTATACACACAAGTAACTTTATACATGAGTAGGCCCACTAAATTAAATGGGAATTACTCATATGCATAAACGAAGCATGAGTGAGAGTGTTTGCAACATCCAGACATTTGATTTTAACATCTCCAGGACATTGCTATCTTCATTCTATCTTGTACAGTATTAAGAAGATCATTGGGACTTAGCAAATAATAATAATCTCAGTGCTTTCTTTTCAGAAAATAAGAGCATTTTTGAGATTCTCTCTTCGCTTACAATTCACAGATTGTAAGGCCAGAAGAGACCATTAGATCATCTACTATCACCATCTGTATGTCATAGGCCATAAGAGATGGAGAATCCACCATTTCTTTTTGTAGTTTACTACTATGGTTAATCACCCTTACAGTAAAGCCTTTATGCCTTATTTCTAATTTGAATGTGTTTGGTTTCAGTGTCCATCTATGGTTTCTTGTTATGCCTTTCTCCACTAAATCCACAAATTTTATGAGCAGCAGTGATTTTATATTTATTTCCAGATCATTATTAAAATGTTGAATAGCATCAGGTCTAGCATTGACTCCTGCAGAACCCTACTAGAAAACACCCTCATTCAATGATGATTCCCCACTGACAACTATTTTTTTAGATATGTCAGTTAGCCAGTCCTTTATCCATTTAACATGCACTTTCTTGGCATTGTATAGTGCTAGTATTTTAATCTGAATGTTGTGCAATACCAAGTCAAATGCCTAACAAATGTCTAAATATATTACATCTACACAGTTACCTTTATCAATCAAACATGTATCGCATCAAAAAATGAAATCAGGTTTGTTTAACAAGTCCTATTATCCATAAAACCATGTTGACTAGAACTAATTATAATCCCTTTAATCCTTTAATTTTTTTATTACTTGAATTCTGAATCAGCTTTTCCATTATTTTGTTTGATACCATGCTAACTAGCCTATAATTACCTGGGTCATCCCACTTGCCCTTTTTGAAATATTGGTGGAATATTAGCAGTCTTCTGGAATTTCCCTGGTATTCCAAAATTTATTAAAAATTAACATCGGCAGGCCAAGGATCTCCTCAGACAACTCTTTTGGGACACTGGTGCAAGTTATTTGGGACTGCTGATTTTAAAATCTTTATCCCTAGTAGATGCTGTTTAACATGCTACCTATTTACAAAAGCACTGGAAAGTTCTTCATCTTCCTCATTTGATTTGAGTACAGCATCCTGCTTGTTTCCAAATATTGAACTGAAATATTTACTGAACATTTCTGTTTTTCTGCATCATTATTAACAATGTGTCATCTCTATCTAGTCATGGGCCTATTACACTGTTAGGACTTCTTTTGTTTCTAATAAACTACTTATTGTCCTGACAATCCTATCTTTAGCTTCCCACTTGGTAGCTATTTGCTATGTAATAATAATAATAGATGGAGATATATCTATCTCATAGAACTGGAAGGGACCCTGAAAGATCATTAAGTCCAGCCTCCTGTAGCAGGACCAAGTACTGATTTTGTCCCAGATTCCTAAGTGGCCCCCTCAAAGTTTGAACTCACAATGCTAGATTTAGCAGGCCCATGCTCAAACCACTGAGCTATTCCTCCCTCCAACATACATACAACAAGGATGCCCATTAGGGATGTCTCCTGTAGCTTTCTGTTCCTGTATTGGTATCATGCTTTACTACAGGGGCAGGCAAACTTTTTGGCCTAAGGGCCACCCTGAGTTTCGGAAATTGTATGGAGGGCTGGTTAGGGGAGGCTGTGCCTCCCCAAACAGCCAGGTGTGGCCCGGCCCTGCTCCCTATCTGAACCCCGCACTTCTCGCCTCCTGATGGCCCCCCCCGGAGTCCTGCCCCATCGAACCCCCCCGTTCCCTGACAGCCCACCCGGGACCCCTGCCCCATCCACCTCCCCTGCTCCCTGTCCCGACAGCCCCCAAAACCCCTGCCACGACTACCTCCCATTGCCCCATCCAACCCCTCTTCTTGTTCCTGTCTGCCCCCCCTCTCCCCCCCAGGACCACTGCCCTTTCCAACCATCCCTTCTTCCTATCCCCTGACTGCCCACAGCCTCTGCATCCAACCCTCACTCCTTCCTGACTGACCCCCCGGGACCACTGCCCCCATTCAACCCCTCTTCCCCACCTTCTGACCACCCCAACCCCATCCACACCTCCACCCCCTGACCACCATCCCGAACTCCCCTGACCTCTATCCAATCCCCTTCCCCTATTCCCTGCCCCCTTACTGCACTACCTGGAGCACCGGTGCCTGGTGGTGCTACAGCCACACCGCCTGGCTGAAGCCAGCCATGCCACCACATAGCACAGAGCACTGAGCCAGGCCAGACTCAGCAGCTGCGCTGCCCCAGGAGCTTGCAGCCCTGCCACCCAGAGCATTGCACCAGCAACGGGGCGAGCTGAGGCTGCAGGGGAGGGGGAACAGCAGGGGAGGGGCTGGGGGCTAGCCTCCCAGGCCAGGAGCTCAAGGTCTGGGCAGAAATGTCCCGCGGGCCAGATGTGAGCCACGGGCCATAGTTTGCCCACCTAGTCTGCTTTAATACATTATGTTCCACCTCTCTAGACTGTGTACTGGAAACATTAGTTTCCTAGTGAAGTCACAGAACTAATCTGACTTTTCAAAATTAATACCACCACCAAAAGAGCAACTGCATTGGTGGCAGCAAAGATGTACGTGCTCACAAGTCTTGAGATAGCTAGTGTTTGCCTTAAAACCGTATCTGCTCCTGAATCATATGATAACACTGGTCTACAATTTTTAAGAAGTTGTCTGCTTCAGAGATAAAATGTGATATTTATTATGTATTTTGATGTACTGAATTCAAATATGACAATTAAAACAACTGATTGGCTACTGTTTCTAAGATACTTAAGTTTTTACATTTTATGTCTATGTATATTGTGTAGATAGTAGAGTTTTAATCATAAATTGTAAACCTAGGTCTTTTCATGTGTTTATGGTTGCTTTACATGATAATATTTCACCTGTCCTGTTTATGTAACACTTTAAAAATCAGCAAAAGGGTTATATAAATAAAATTTATTATGAAACAAAAGGCAAAAAACTATTATTTACATAGTTTAGTCCTATTCAGTGTCTACTCGGCACTTCTTGGCTTGTCTCTTGTATTCATTAAATGGAGCATCTCTTGTCACTGTCCAGCAATAGTCTGCAAGCATTGATGGGCTCCATTTGCCCTGATAGCCTGCCAGGAGATTCCACTGCTGTAGTCTGGAGCCCAACAGCTCTGCCTTACTCTTGGGTAGTTCCAAATCCCTGACAAGGTCATTCAGTTCATCTTGGGTTATGAGGTGTGGTTCAGAGGAGGAGGATGGGAGAAAATGTGGGTCCTGTGACATTGATGGTTCAGGACCAGAAGTTTCATCCTCTTCCTCTTCCTCGTCTGACTCAAGTGAGAATGATTCTGGTGCATCAGGAACCAGCAGTCCTTCTCCATGGGGTACTGGGCGTATAGCTGATAGAATGTTTGGATAATGCACAGTCCACTTTTTCTTCTTTGACACACCTTTCCCAACTGGAGGCACCATGCAGAAGAAACAATTGCTGGTATGGTCTGTTGGCTATCTCCAAATCATTGGCACTGCAAAAGGCATAGATTTCCTTTTCCTGTTCAACCTCTGGCAAAGACTTGTTGCACAAGTGTTGCAGCATATGTGTGGGGCCCACCTCTTGTCCTGATCTCCAATTTTGCAGCCAAAAGAAAGGTGATAGGCTTTCTTAACCATAGTGGTTATACTGCGCTTTTGTGATGCAAAAGTCACTTCACCACAAACATAGCAGAAGTTATCTGCACTGTTCACACAAGTACGAGGCATCTCTGCTCACTTTGGCTAAACAGAAATGTGTCCCTTTGCAAAATCAAACACTGACAAATAAGAGAGCAAGACACTGTATGATTTCTAGAGCTGATATAGGGCAATTTGTTCAGCAGAGTGATGTAAGCTTCGTTATGATTGCATCATCCATGACTTCTAGGAATTACATGATGCAATTCATATCATGTATGATGCAATACCAGCTTCAGATTGCATCATTCATTGTTTTGCCTCAAAAGCAAGTACTGTCCAAACCTAGTCATAGATTTATTCATAGATCCAGTCAAAGATGTATTTTAGTCATTTCTGGTTTAAATTGAGATCCCTTCCCTTTATAACTCACTTATCCTCCGCCATTCCCAAGTCAAGGGTCGTATATACTGACCCAATAGCATATCTTGAAAACTAGACCCAATCAACAATTTTAAGCATCATTTTCATTCTCAGTGACCCAGAATTAGTAAAGTTGGACTACATTTATTTCAGACGCATTTTGGCTGTAGAGCAGTGCAATATGAGTATCTCAATTTTTATTTTAAAAACATTTCTAGCCCTCATGGTTGTGGAGAAAAGACTGAAAATGTAATGCCTTAAAGGCTTAAAAGGTAGAAGCAAATAAAAAATCCCCCAAATGTATTACTTTTAAAAATCTAAGGATTTGGAGGGTCTGATATAACTTTTGAACTTTTGAGGTAGGCATTTCTGAGGATAAACCAGATGACCTATTATATCTTTTTCTTTTTTTACTTATGATTCTGTGGATTTTAGAACAACATTAATCTGGGCTCTTCATTTCAGTTATAGAGGCAAATTAAGAAAACATACAAAACACTACTCTCATCACAGTTAATGCTAAATAAAATCTAGTGCCCTTTGTCTCTGGCTTTCATCTGCACGTGTCTTTAAAAGAACTATATAAAAAATCAGCTCATTAGCTGTTAATTCATACTGCATAATCTCTAACTCTCCTCCAATATTTCTACAAGAAAAAATGGACTAAATGTTGTTAAAAAATGCTGTATCTAGCCAATTTGGTATTAATCTTAGCTCAGATATGCACTCCTGTGAACCCTGTAAGGAACCATCTCCATATTTAAAAACACGGTTTGAGGCAGAACTTTCAGACAGAACATAACCCAATATCCATCTATGTCTTCTAGATTGTACAGAATTACATTTAAATTGTTAGATGGCTGTGTACACAAAGGATTAATTCAATAAATGACTGGATTTCTAGGCTTTCTAAACACCGACCATATTACCAATACATAACTAAGAGACATATAAAAAGAAACAAAACCAAATCTTCTTACATGTTTTAAAAATTATACCCTCTGAAGATTGTCTAAGAAACAGATCAAACTGTAGTGAAACTTACATGCAAAAAAGGTGGATGGTGATCATTTTAATTTGCATTTAATTCACAATGAATAATGCATTCAACACATTTTGCCATTTCCACTCTTGTTTTTGAACTGTCTGTGAACTGATCATGATTTTCTCCAGTTCGTCCATTATTGAAAAGTACTTGCTAAAAAAATCACTGCAAACACTTCTGGTTCTGTAGCCCAGGTGCAACTATTTAATATTCAGAATTCCAGCTGTTTTGATTGGAGATGCAGGCCAAATTTTTCAAACTTCAGAATTAGCCTCCTAAATCCGTATTCAGGAAGCTAAATAAAGGCACCAGATTTTCAAATCTGCTGAGCATCTGAGTCTCTCATTGACTCTTGGATTTTTTGGGTGCTCAGCAGCATCCATTGACAATGATACTGCTTTTATGAAGGCACAGGGTTGAGAAGTGACCAGCCTCAGGTCACCAAGCAGATCAATGACAGAGCTGGGAATTGAACAAAAGCCGCTTGATTGACTCCCAATGTCATAGTCTATCCACAGGCCCACACAGGTTTTGACTACAATAGTTTGGATACTTTTCTGCAGAATTAATTTGGAAGTCCCAGGTTTTATGTTATTTCTGATTCCAGAAACACCCCAGAATTGGCCACACCATCAGCATCTCTGCATTCCACATCAGGGTCCAGCTGTAACATGGAACTGCAGGCATGCACACAAGTGAAAAACTGTGATTTTAAAAAATATATATATTAACCAATCTATTTAAAAAACTGGATGAGGTTTTTTGTCTTTTGGGTGAAGGTTTGGTAGGTAAAAGTGACATGGAGGGAGTATTCTTATTTTATTCTAATCAGTTAGCCCATCTGTACTTTCAGCGTTGAACTAACCATCTGAGTTGTAATTGACAATTTTTCTTCAGTATTAGGTTCTATTATGAGTGACTCAAAGGAAAGTCTTCATTAAAAATAAGATTGCTGTAAAGTTTATAAAGTTCAATGGATCATTCAGTTGTTCACAGACTATAATCAGTCAGATTCCTCCTATACTAGTAAAACCTATAAGGAAAAGCTGACTCACTGCTTGTTTGTTTGTTTTTCCAATGTCATGAGTTCGCTGCATTATTTTATTTGCCAGAAAACAAAAATCAGCTAAGGTTAGAGCCAATATTAGATTATAAACAATTCAGCTTTTCCAGCCAGAGCCTTGTGATGCCAGGAGTGTATTAAAATCTTAACATCTATATGTCAGCAGAAAAGTAAGAAAAATGTGGTGGAAGAGAGAGAAAAAAACCTTTGAGATTTGCTTATGGAGAGGCACATACCAAAAACCTTTCCATTTTCTTGCTTACTGTCTTGAACACATTTTTCCAGATTCATTAACATGACATAAATAACTAGATAAATTGAACTATCAACATACAGACCTAATTTAACTCAACATAGAGGGCTTCCATAAAGCCTACGTGCCATGTAACGATTGGTTTAAGGAGCAGTTAAGTGGTTTCTAGGACTTGGTACATTCCCTCTGCACTGTGATGAATTTCACACCATACTAACTTAAATATGATGAAAGAAAAAGTTAAACTATAACTTCCTATATTTGCTTTTATACTTGGAAGACAACCACTGTGTTTCATTGCATTTCAGTCTTCAGAATGGAAAGTACTGTAATGTTTCTAGGAATATCCTTCATTTACTCACACCATTTCTTCCATGACTGAGCCTGAAAAATCTTTCCCAACCTACCCTATGAATCCAGTCCATACACTATGTAGGTTCTAACCTCATCTCTTTCGTGGGTTTGGCACTAAGATAAAGTCCAGCTCAAACTTCTGCTAGCCTTGGATGTTCTAGAGTGCCTTCCTCGCCACTATTCAGCCCACACTCTTGATTCTCTAATTATGGCCTGATCTAGTAAGTACCCACAAATTCCACTAAAGTCAGTGGGTGCTAAAGAGTTTCAGCAATTTGGATTAAAACAATTTGGCCTTATTTTCAATCAGTTTGACTATGTATGTGGGAAAGTTTACTAGAATCATTCAGTAGTAATAGTAGTAGTAGTACTTTGAAAAAAACAATCTCACTCCTTTTGAAGTCAACAGTAAAAGTCATGTCGACTTCAAGGGAGAACAAGATCCAGACCTGTACTTAGTAGAGAAGAAAAGGGACATAGTAAGTTGTTATGGAGGATATAAAAGGACCACACTGTATGACAAACCTGTGTAAGTGAAAAGTTGCGTACGATTTCCACACATCCTTTTCATAATCCACAAATTTGCCTTCCCCTTCAAACTAATAGCATACAAGCAGCAAGGAACATGCATTAGGAAACTCATCTAAGCTTCCTCATATTGGCACCACAAGGAAACACTAATAATATTGTTTATTACAGTAACATTCACCTTCTTGTTGAACGGCATTGCATGACATACCTATGCTGAATTTTTAGTAATTTATGTCTCAAAATCTGTCACTTCTATGGCTCTTTAAAGGTAGTGATCAAAAATGAGTTCCTGGAGCTGCAAAGTCTATTTCAAGGGGTTTATCTAACACACAAGAGTGCAATCTGATTGACTTCTCAAAACACTGGAGAATATGCTGCAATTGGAGTCAGTCATGCTAACTAAAAGGTGTTATGGGAGGGTGGGAGGAAATGCTTCTAGAATTCAACACAAAGAAATAAACAGTATTATTCTACATTAAGATACTTTCCATCTGAAAGCATTAAAGGAATTTTTATGTCGGGAATTATTTGAACTTGTTTACCACAGGTACATATTAAAACAAGTTTTGAAAACTGATATTGTATCACTGAAAATCCTCTATATAGTCTACAATCTTCCAGCAAGCTTGAACATATCCTTCTGCATGTCTCAAACGGCAAAATTATGTTCCCAGATTAGACAAATTCTATAGGTCATAAAAGTTAAGGGATCAAAACAACCTAATAGAGTCATCAGCAACACATTTTTCAAACTTCAGTGTTTAAAGTGAGGCAACTACCACCTGATTTTTAGAGTTACTAAGAACAAGCAGCTCACCCCGATTTAAATTGGGGCATGTCTACACCTGAATTATCAATTGAATGTAACATCTGTTAACTATCAACTCTGAAAACTGTAGAACAGATAAGGAGACAATCCTTTTAACTGCCTGTGGTTAATCCTAAGGGTCATATAGGGTTAACCACAATCAGCTAAAAGAGTTGTGACTTTGCTTACCTTAGAATTTTGAACCATGCTAAATTAAATGGTGTTAAAACATGAAGGTGCAGAGAATCCTCCAGCAAGTGACCCGTGCACCATGCTGCAGAGGAAGGCAAAAAACCTCCAGGCCTCTGTCAATCTGCCCTGGAGGAAAACACCTTCCTGACCCCAAATATGGTGATCAGTTAAACCCTGAGCATGTGGGTAAGACTCACCAGTCTGCACCCAGGAAAGAATTCTCTGTAGTAACCACATCTAACATCCTATCACAGACCATTGGGCATATTTACCTGCTAATAATCAAAGATCAATTAATTGCCAAAATTAGGCTATCAAGCTTAGTCTTGAAGCCAGATATGTCTTGTGCCCCAACTACTGCCCCTGGAAGGCTGTTCCAGAACTTCACTCCTCTAATGGTTAGACACCTTCATCTAATTTCAAGTCTAAACTTCCTAGTGCACAGTTTATATCCATTTGTTCTTGTGTCCACATTGGTACTAAGCTTAAATAATTCCTCTCCCTCCCTGATATTTATCCCTCTGATATATTTATAAAGAGCAATCATATATCCCCTCAACCTTCTTTTGGTTAGGCTAAACAAGCCAAGCTCTTTGAGTCTCCTTTCATAAGACAGGTTTTCCATTCCTCGGATCATCCTAGTAGCCCTTTTCTGTACCTGTTCCAGTTTGAATTCATCCTTCTTAAACATGGGAGACCAGAACTGCACACAGTATTCCAGATGAGGTCTCACCAGTGCCTTGTATAACGGTACTAACCCCTCCTTATCTTTACTGGAAATACCTCGCCTGATGCATCCCAAGACCACATTAGCTTTTTTCAGCCATATCACATTGGCAGCTCATAGTCATCCTGTGATCAACCAATTCTCTGAGGTCCTTCTCCTCTTCTGATACTTCCAACTGATGTGTCCCCAATTTATAACCAAAACTCTTGTTATTAATCTCTAAATGCATGACCTTGCACTTTTCACTATTAAATTTCATCCTATTACTATTACTCCAGTGTACAAGGTCATCCAGATCTTTCTGTAGGATATCCTGGTCCTTCTCTGTATTAGCAATACCTCTCAGCTTTGTGTCATCCGCAAACTTTATTAGCACACTCCCACTTTTTGTGCCAAGGTCAGTAATAAAAAGATTAAATAAATTGGTCCCAAAACTGATCCCTGAGGAACTCCACTAGTAACCTCCCTCCAGACTGACAGTGCACCTTTCAGTATGACCCGTTGTAGTCTCCCCTTTAATCAATTCCTTATCCATCTTTCAATTTTCATACTGATCCCCATCTTTTCCAATTTAGCTAATAATTCCCCATGTGGAACCGTATCAAATGCCTTACTGAAATCAAGGTAAATTAGATTCACTGCGTTTCCTTTGTCTAAAAAATCCGTTACCTTCTCAAAGAAGGAGATCAGGTTGGTTTGGCATGATCTGCCTTTTGTAAAACCATGTTGTATTTTGTCCCAATTACCACTGACCTCAATGTCCTTAACTACTTTCTCCTTCAACAATTCTTATAGTGATCACACAGACAAATAAAGTTGTAGGGACAAGTTCTTCCCGGACACCTATGAAAGCTCATTCATTTCAATAGAGTCATACCGGTGTAACTGAGGGCAGAACTGATCTCCGTCTTTTGCTCTTTATGCCTCATTTAACATCAGCTGGAAATGAACACGCGCTGCTGAAAAACACAAACGTTTGCCTCCCCCTGCTCTCTCTTTTTTATTTTGTCTCTAAAACTTTAAGGGCCAGATTGTGGCAGAGTGTTAAAGTCAAACCATGTGACTCCTTGACCTCTTCCCTCAACACACACACTTCTCAGCACAGCCTCCCTGTATCTTTGCTGCAAATACAGGGTGATAGCAGGGATTGTGCACCTAGTTCTGGTGGGCAAGAAATGGGCACAGAGAGGCAGAGAGTTTGGTAAAACCTTGGCTCTGCCTCCATCAATTAACCGCCCAGCCCTGCTGAGCTAGTATGGGGAAAGCAGGAACAGGTTACTTTCCCCTTGAGCCAGGGGGGCTGTGAGCAAAATCCTCATGTAGCTCACAGCATGCACCACTCCTTACACAGGAATGAGTCTAAAGGTTCAATCTATCCATTAAGCTGAGAGTGCAAAGAAGTGGAAGGAAACATTTTAAATGTCAGTGAATTTAGTGCTTGTGACTCTTTCCTGTGCACTCAGCCTGTTTACATTTGCCGTGGACAATGCACAAACAGTGGCAGCACAAGCTTTCCCTCATTGCCCTGGCAATCTAAGAACTTTGAGGGGTTGTGTTTTTTCAGTAAAACAAGAGCAAGAGAGACATACCCAATAGCATAGTGATCAGGGCTCTCAAGTAACCATCTGTTATGTGGGAGATCAGGGTTCAAATTCTGGGTTGAAGCAACAACCTGACTTTTGCTCTCCCACATCCTAGATGAATGTTCTAACCACTTGACATTTTGACCAGGAATTCCATTCTAGACATGAACAACATTCCCCGAATGTTTCACTAAAACTAATACATTCCTGCAAAATGTTTTGGTTTCGACCAAAAAAAAAAAAAAAAGCATGTTGCTGAAAAAATCCCAACCAGCTCTAGTCTCATATCATGACCTGAACGGACTCCCGCTAGTGGGACAGTGATAGCCAGGTATCCACACCATTCATATTACTGCCTGGTACCTCTGCTGAAGGTGTCAATTAACATCAAGGCAGCCAGTATTTTTGGAAAGTGGATACCTGCCTATTAGGAATTGCTGTGAGACCATTTCCATAGGTTAGCAAATTATTAATGACAATATCCTGGACTGGATTGGAACTGGTGACGCAGACCCAAAATGTGCCATGTTCTGGCACCAATCCCCTGAGCTGTTCAATCCCCCATGTGTCTTTTTAAAAGTACATATTAAAGAAAATAAAATGTCGAATTCCCATGTGTATCTCACAGAAGCCCAGTTTGTCCTTTATAGGGGGTCAGAAGTTGTATATTGCTCATCTCTACCCTAAGGAAATTATACTTTTTTGCACCATGGTAGTTTTCCTCTATCTATCTATCTATCTCACACAGATACCCACACATGTTCATTTATATCTGTGCATAAATATAATAGCTGGCTTTCAACTTTGTTAGGTCATGAGTAGGAGGATGAATTGTACCTCAGGAGAAGAAAATTTGGTAGTACCTTCCTTTAGTGGTATTTTAAATAGTTACTGGATATACTGCAGACAGAGTCAAAAGCAAGATGGTCAGTATTGTATTTAACAAAAATAAGAATAGACAACATTTGTGTTAGTTTTCTTTTCATGAAGCAAACTGAGTCCTTGCATCATTCAGAAGTTGCCCAATGTCATCTGCCTACCTCTAATTAGTTGATGCCATTGACAACCAGTCTCTGATGTACAGGATCAGACGCTGTGAAACTGACAGACTGATCAACTGGGGTGTTGTGACGAGTTGAATCACAGAAACCCCCTTGGGAGCTGCCACCTGATGTGCCAAGAGTACCTGTGCTCCTGCCTTCCCTGCCAACTTGGGACCCCATCACCCTGTCTTACTGAGCCAGACACTCCCGTCTGCTCCAACACAGACCCAGGGTCTGAATTACTTGCTCCAAAGCTGCAGGTTTATCTGAAAGCAGCTAACAGAAGTGTGCTTGTCTTTAACACTCAGATGCCCAACTCCCAATGGGGTCTAAACCCTAATAAATCCATTTCACTCTGTAAAAAGCTTATACAGGGTAAATTCATAAATTGTTCACCCTCTATAACACTGATAGAGAGAGATGCACAGTTGTTTGCTCCCCCAGGTATTAATACATACTCTGAGTTAATTAATAAGTAAAAAGTAATTTTACTAAATACAGAAAGTAGGATTTCAGTGGTTCCAAGCAGTAACAGACAGAACAAAGTAAGTCACCAAGCAAAATAAAATAAAATACGCAAATCTATGTCTAATCAAACTGAATACAGATAATCTCACCCTCAGAGATGCTTCAGTAAGTTTTTTCCTCAGACTGGACATCTTCCAGGCCTGGGCACAATTCTTTCCCCTGGTACAGCTCTTGTTCCAGCTCAGGTGGTAGCTAGGGGAGTCTTAATGATGGCTCCTCTCCTCCCTTTGTTCTGTTCCTCCCCTTTATATATCTTTTGCATAAGGCGGGAATCCTTTTGTCCCTCTCTGGGTTCCCATCCCCTCCTTCACAATGGAAAGACACCAGGTTAAAGATGGATTCCAGTTCAGGTGACATGATTACATGTCACTGCAAGACTTCAAGCCTTCATTTCTCAGAGCCTGACTCACAGGAAGGCCTGCCTGCAAACAGAGCCATCCAGTCAATTGCCTTGGTTAATGGGAGTTCATCAAGATTCCAAACCACCATTAATGGCTCACACTTTACATAATTACAATAGGCCTTCAAAGTTATATTTCATATTTCTAGTTTCAGATATGAGTGGTACATTTATACAAATAGGATGATCACACTCAGTAGATTACAAGCTTTGCATGAAGCATATTCCCGTTACTTTATATTCACTCATTAGCATATTTTTATAAAATCATATAGGCTGTAACATCGCAGGTATGACCCATCACAACTCAACGAGAAGCACTCAAATGTAATCAAAACAATCCACTTGTATGTGAATTTCAAAGAGATGTCCTAGACCAGCAATCATTAACCCATTTATTTGTAGTAAGAGAAATCAAGGCTAGATACTAAGTCTATTTGTCTGTGTTTACCTGTATCTTGTTAGAAGTTTAACAATGTGATCTAATTCGCTTGTAAATGCTAAAATCCTGTTCTTGTCCCACAATGCTTCATTACTGTATTCTGTTGATTCAGAGATCAAAAGGGGATATTATCATTTAGATGTGACTTGAGGTGTAGTAATATTTTTGTCCCAGGCCTTGGCTACACGGGAGAGTTGCAGCGCTGGTGATGGGTTTACAGCGCTACAACTTACTCACCGTCCACACTTGCAAGGCACATACAGCGCTGCATCTCCCTGGCTGCAGCGCTGGCTGTACTCCTGCTCTGCCTGGGGTATAAGGATTGCAGCGCTGGTGATGCAGCGCTGCTCTGCAAGTGTGGCCACCAAAAGCACTGTTATTGGCCTCCAGAGTATTCGGAGGTATCCCAGAATGCCTGTTCAGCCACTCTGCTCATCAGTTCGCACCCTACTTCCCTGGCCTCAGGTGATCCGCCCTTTAAATGCCCCAGGAATTTTAAAAATCCCCTTCCTGTTTGCTCAGCCAGGTGTGCAGTGCAATCAGAATCTTTCCAGGAGACCATGTCTCCACGCGCCAAACGAGCCCCACCATAGAGCAATGGCGAGTTGCTGGACCTCATCAGTGTTTGGGGTGAGGAAGCTGTGCAGTCACAGCTGTGCTCCAGCCGTAGGAATTACGATACCTATGGGCAGATCTCAAGGACCATGCTGGAAAGGGGCCATGACCAGGATGCAGTGCAGTGCAGGGTTAAAGTAAAGGAACTGTGGAGTGCCTATTGCAAAGCCCGCGAGGGAAACCTCTGCTCAGTTGCTGCCCCCACGACCTGCCATTTTTACAAGGAGCTGGACAAAATACTTGGGGGTGACCCTGCTGCCAATCCGACAACCACGATGGACACTTCAGAGTGGGTGGGGGAGGGGGAACAGAGAGGGGAAAGGGGGGGAGGAAACCGAGAGTGAGGGTACTGTGGTGGGGGGAGACATCCCGGAGTCCCAGAAGGCATGCAGCCAGGAGCTCTTCTCAAGCCAGGAGGAAGGTAGCCAGTCATAGCAGCTGGAACTTGTTGGTGAAGGACAAGCAGAGGAGCGGGTTCCCGGTAAGCAGCTTTTATTTTCAGGATGGAAATGTTTCGGGAGAGGAGGGGGGGTTAGGGCTGCATGCATGCATGCCTACATGTGGAATAGCCCATTGATGTGGTCTATCACGTCACGGTAATCGGCCTTGGTAATCTCTTCAAAAGTTTCAGCCAGAGCGTGGGCAATGCGCTTGCGCAAGTTTATAGGGAGAGCCACTGTGGTCCTTGTCCCAGTCAGGCTAACGCGTCCGCGCCACTGTGCCGCAAGGGGTGGGGGGGACCATTGCTGCACACAAGCAAGCTGCATAGGGGCCAGGGTGGAATCCGCATTGCTGTAGAAGACCCTCCCGCTCTTCCCAGGTGACCTGCAGCAGCGAGATATCTTCCAGGATTAACTCCTGTGGAAAATGTTGGGAGAGTGTTCAGTGTAGATGCCCCCTGCAGTACTTTGCTTTCCCCAATGCACAGAAACCCCTGTATATCCCTGAAGCAATCATTCCCCCTTACTCACCATTTCCTGCCTCCTGTGGGTTAGGTGCGCTCTGTTTGGTATGGGAAAAGTATGCTAAAGTGAAGACTGTAAACTCCTTCACTGTGTGGGAATAACTGTCTGGGTGAGATTATAAACAATGCAGCCTGTGTTAACTGTTGCCATTTTTGTCTTTCGAACAGTGTCCTTGACTAATGGACTGCCCGTATCATCCACTGGCCAGAGGCTACAAAACCTCAGGAAGAAGCCGTGAAAAAGCAAAGAAGACATGCTGAAAGCAGTTATGGATCACTCTGTCAGAGAGAGTAAAAAACTGCAGGACTGGAGGAAAAAAGTCCAGGACTGGAGAGAAAGGGAAAGCAGGATCCGCCAGAGAAACGCAGCGGCTAAGAAGAAAAGCACAAAGCAGCTAATAAGCATCCTGGAGCGCCAAGCGGACTCTATTCAGTCACTCGTAGCCATGCAGGCAGAGCACTACCGTGCAGGCCCCCCCCCATCCCAAAGCTCTTTCCCTTGTGCCCCAATGTCAGCTCCAAACCCCCTTCTCCAGCATCCAGGTTCTTACCACCACCAGCTGCCCCCAACACCTGTACGTTCACCAACCAGCCCTGAGAACTAGGACCCTTACCCTCTGCACTCAACCCCCATCATCATGCAGTATTTTCATCCTGAAGTGCAGCAATCATTGCACAGCACTCCAGACAGGACATATTCAAACCTCTTACTGTACAGTTCACCACCCGACCCTCCTGCCCTTTTAGGTTCCCAAAACGTTGTATGTCTGTCAAGAAAGTTATTTTCTTTTCAATAAATGAATTCTTCGCTTTGAAAACAGTCTTTATTATTGCAGAAAGTGAAAGATACCATAGGAAAGAAACAGGCACTGCAAATCATTTTAGGAAAAACAGATTCCTACTAACATTGTAACCACTGCACTTCACTCCCGTGCATGGCATCAAACATTACTGTTGGTTTTCAGCCTCAGATTCCTCCCTCAAGGCATCCCTAATCCTTGTAGCCCTGTGCTGGGCCTCTCTAGTAGCCCTGCTCTCTGGCTGTGCAAATTCAGCCTCCAGGCGTTGAACCTCGGAGATCCATTCCTGGCTGAATGTTTCACCCTTCCCTTCACAAATATTATGGAGGGTACAGCATGCGGATATAACCGCAGGGATGCTGCTTTCCCCCAAGTCTAGCTTCCCATACAGAGATCTCCAGCGCCCTTTTAAATGGCCAAAAGCACCCTCCACAGTCATTCGGCACTGGCTCAGCCTGTAGTTGAACCGGTCCTTGCTCCTGTCAAGCTTCCCTGTATACGGTTTCATGAGCCAAGGCATTAATGGGTAAGCGGGGTCTCCAAGGATCACAATGGGCATTTTGACGTCCCCTACTGTGATCTTGCAGTCTGGGAAAAAAGTCCCGGCCTGCATCTTCCTGAACAGGCCACTGTTCCGAAAGATGCGTGCATCATGCACCTTTCCAGGCCAGCCTGTGTTAATGTCAATGAAATGCCCACGGTGATCCACAAGCTCCTGGAGAACCATAGAGAAATACCCCTTCTGATTAATGTACTCGGATGCTAGGTGGGGTGGTGCCAGAAAAGGAATATGCATCCCATCTATCGCCCCTCCACACTTAGGGAAACCCATTTGTGCAAAGCCATCCAGAATGTCCTGCACATTCCCCAGAGTCACAGTTCCTCTTAGCAGGATGTGATTAATGGCCCTGCAAACTTGCATCAACATGATTCCAATGGTCGACTTTCCCACTCCAAACTGGTTCGTGACCAATCAGTAGCAGTCTGGAGTTGCCAGATTCCAGATTGCAATAGCCACCCGCTTCTCCACAGGCAGGGCAGCTTTCAATCTCGTGTCCTGGCGCCGCAGGGTGGAGGCGAGCTCCTCACACAGTCCCATGAAAGTGGCTTTTCTTATCCGAAAATTCTGCAGCCACTGCTCGTCATCCCAGACTTCCATGACGATGTGATCCCACCACTCAGTGCTTGTTTCCCGAGCCTAAAAGCGGCGTTCCACGGTGCTGAGCATTTCTGTGAATGCCACAAGCAATTTAGTGTCATACGCGTCAGGCGACTCGATATCATTGTCAGATTCCTCACTGTCACTTTGGAGCTGAAGGAATAGCTCAACTGCCAAAAGCGATGTGCTGGCGACACTCATCAGCAAAGTCCTCAGCAGCTCGGGCTTCATTTCCCACAGAAATCGCGCTGCACAGAAACCATTGGGAGACTCACAATGGCGCCAAACATGGACGGAAAAACAGTGACTGCTGGGATGTGAAGCGATGCACCACGGGGTGTTGAGACAGGAAGCGGAATGACCCGCACCTTTCTTTCCCCTTCCCACAACCCACGGCACCAAAATGGGACAAGGTGCTTTGTGGGATAGCTGCCCACAATGCACCACTCCCAACAGCGCTGCAAATGCTGCAAATGTGGCCACACTGCAGCACTGGTAGCTGTCAGTGTGGCCACACTGCAGCGCTTTCCCTACACAGCTGTACGAAGACAGCTGTAACTCCCAGCACTGTACAGCTGTAAGTGTAGCCATGGCCCTAATCTCTCCTCCAAATTTGTAATTCCCCATAGTGAACTGTCTTGATAGTTTGAATGGCTAATTACCTTATGTTAATGAATACAGCCAGTTTACCTGTGTGTGCAAAGAAAAGAGAAGATTAGCTTCAAAACAACACTTTGCTGTGCCTGTTCTTCACTGGAGAAAGGTCCTGCTGTGACAATTGCTGTCAAGAAGTTTATCAACTTGCTAGAAATCTATAAAGAAAAAACCATGGGCCTGATCCTTTTTATCTCAGATCTGCTTAAACTTTGACAGGGAAAGTCTAAGTCACAAGACTGAGTTCTCCAGGTTTACTCTGAATTTACCTTGGAATTCTCATGGAAGAACTTGAACAAACTCTTCACCAGGACTGCCTATTGGACTATAAACTTTTAAATTGATTCTAGAAAGACTTTTACACATCAGCAGCCTGCCCATCTCTACTATGAAATTGTCCTAAGGACTTTTCACATATCTGTGTGTATACTGATCTCTTAACTACGGCAACTCTCTTCCTTCTTTTTTCCTTTTATTACTAAAACCTTTAGTTTTAGTTACTAAAGGATTGGCATCTGTGAGATTATTGGGTAAGATGTGAAACTCATATTGACCTGGGGATCAGTGTCTGGTCCTTTGGGATGGGTGGCCCTAATATATGGTGAATCTGGTTTTCAGTAACCACTCACTATATTAGACTTGGCTGTCTATATGGGAATCAAGCGCCGGGATGCTTAAAGGGGACTTTATTTGGTGTCTTGGAAACTAGTATGGTATTACAGAGCTGTTTTGTTACTGGTTTGGTGAATCTAAATATAGAATAAACCAGTTTTTAAGATTCTCTGCCCTATTTCTTGGTCTGCCCTGAGTATAGCATCCTCAGGTTGGCCCATCCAGGCACCCAGTCACAGACGCATTCTGTAGTTCTTGCATATTCTTTTATTCCAACATAGACATAATTATCTTTTCCTATAGAATGCAACAGAATTGGGGCAGAACACCGTCTGTCATTCTTACAGGGAAATAACACAGAACCCAATTCTCCTCTCCCTTACCCCAGTATAAACCAGGAGTAATTATACTTAAATCCATTGAGTTACACCTGTTTTCCAACAGAGTTAGTAGTGAGATAGGAATTAAATCTTTAACCTCACTAGGTGAATGATAATAATAAATAAAATAATAATGATTGCATCATAACATTAATACAGATGACACTTTATGAACAAAGTAAGACATGCTCTGCCCTGAAATGTTTAGATTCAAACACAAGAAAAACCATGGGACAATAGCTCAAAGAAGAGATCACTGGTGAGAAATGAAAGTGAGTCTGAAGAAGGAATTTGGAGGAGGAGAAAAGAGCTTGTATGATAGAGAGTGGGAGACTCTTCCAAGCTTAATCAAGCTGTGTTTTAACACAGGACCTTTCCAGGTTCATTAGCTAGTTGGCTACTTCAGTTCAGCGAGACACATTTAGAAATCTTTATTGCAAATGCCCTGCTTTGCATTCAATAAATGTTATTTCATAATGAATCAGAAATCTGTTTGTATTTACAGCAATACAAGCATACTGTAAATTAAAGCAAAATATATGTTTCTGTTCTGATATGGTCACTCACACGGCATCTTCTACCTTACATACATTTTTGTGCCATTTTAAGTCAGTTAAAATATTACCTAGAGAGTCATGTGCCTGACGTGATAATCTTCTGCAAAACTGAAGTTAATGAAGCACAATCACATGCTTACCTGAGCCGTATTAGTATTTCAAATACTAGATTTCCCACTAACATGTATGAAGATGTATTGATTCTCTGAAAATATAATTCCTGTTATAAAAGGTGTAATTGTTTTTGATCTACGTGCAATTTCCTTTCTTTGATCAGAAACACCTGTTTTTTTAATTGTATTGAGGTCTTGGCTGATAGAAAGTCCTTCAGAGCTGTAACCGTTACATGTTTAAGGCTAATAGATTTTCAAGATTGAATCCGTCAAAATACATTTAGAAATTTTGGATTTAATACAGAAAAACAACTACCCAGACACTCTGGGATTTAACCAGCTTCCTGAGTAATTGGAAAGATTCACTATACCCAAGATCATTATGACCTTAGAAACCTCACAATCTAATGATTGCTTAAACTCCGTGTTGACACTGAGATGTGAAAGGTAATGTTTCTGATTAAAGTTCCTCAGAAGAGAATGTTTCAGTTCTTCTAATGCTAAATTCCCTATTAAAGTCTAAAAGTTTAACCTTCTCCAAGTAACTATACAATAAAATATCCACCACCAAGAGGAATACACAGTACAAAGACATGGAGTACCTAAACATTTACATCTTAAAATAGATATCTACAAAACAGATTTTGCCGTCATCTTTGTGGCTATGGTTCAAGAAACAGAGGTTTGAAGGGTCTGACCTGTTTGAAGTACTGAAATTTTTTATTTCTAGAAAGCCTGAGAAAACTGCAGAAATATGCTACTAATATTTTAAGAAGCCACAAAATTTTTCCTCTTTACACATGATCAACCCCAAATCCCCAAAGTGTGTATATTCATGAGGCAATATATTTGCGTGATCAATTCTACAAATATATTTTCTGATAGGAGGTAAGATAGGTCAGCAAACAAACGTATATTACATGTAGTTGGTTGTTATCTAAAGGAAGAGTAGATTCCATATAAGACTTGGGAGATTATCCTAATTATCTGTTCAATTTACTGAAGGACTGGATGGCTTACACAATTGGTAACAGGACAGGGAGCTTTTCGAAACTAGATGACTAGGTGTTTGAAAACAGCTCTAGTGAGTTGTCACAGAAAGTTATTTTATTGCTGTTCAGTGGCGTATGTGAAATGTGCTGGTAATATCAGTTCATATCCTATTGGATTTTTCTTAAACCACCACAATTGCTGCCTTTATTGAGAGATCCAGCAGTAAAGGAAAGAGACAGGCAGGCCATGAAGACTGAGCTACTTCCCAACTGCTAGAGATAGTCTAGCTGTTAATGATCATTACTGTTCAAATTAATGCTCAGCGGCACAACAATGGCAGAAGAGCGTGGGAACAGTTTTCAGTGAAGTTGTACCCGATCTCTGGTGAACCAGATGATTTAAAATCTGCAGGGTTGTGAATCTGGCATCTTTCATGAGCACTAGACGTTCAGTTTCAACTATCTACCTGAAACACCTTTTACTGTCATGAAGAAGACAATTTCAAAGGGAAATGATTAGAAGTAAACTGTTCTTGTAAATAATATACCTTATAGCATGAGTCATTTTGAACTGGACTGGACAAAGCATTCCTCTAGAAGGAAAGATCCTGTACTGGTTGAAGAACAGAGTAGGAAGCTTAATAGATCTTTTTCCATCTATAATTTCTAAAATACAAAGAAGTTAGGAGCTACTTAACACATATTTTTATCTGAGGTCAAACTAAAATAACAACTTTAATTTCTGAAAACCAAAATGAATGTGAAAGTCACATATTAGCTGAATCACATACGTTTTCAATAGGGGTTGCTGAAAAATTCCAATTATTTTTTGCAGGATTTTCACCTCACAACGTTTAGTTTTCTTCAGTGAAAACCCATAACATTAAACCAAAATGAATTTTTTCTGTCAAATGTTTTATTTTGCTTGTAAAGCATTTTTTTTGCTGAACAAATTAAAATGTGGGCTCTTTGGATATTTTTTTGTCTAAACTGATGGAAAGACTCCAATATTTAACCCAAGCCCTCCTGAAATATTTGAAAATTGGACTGGCTAGGTCCTATTGTTCACTGGTCTCTCATGTGGAAGCACCCTGAGAGAAGTTCAGACTCTGCTAAAAGATGATAATCTTTTGAAGGCCAAATGATCAATGACTTGATTTAAAATAAATTAAGATTTACAACACAACCATGCATATGGTTGTCTATCAGAGGATACATTTATTGAAGTAAGATACTTTCTGTTAAAAGTTCATTTTAAAACAGAAAAGGCCACCATATAAAAAATAAATAATAATGTGCATTTATAAAATACACTCAATACAAAAACTCAAGGCTTTAAAGTTTTATTTTTTAAACTTGTGTTTCCCTCTCAAGTATTTATATGGCATATTTGACATATAACATATTTATATGACATATCCGAGAGTACTTTGATACTAGAACTGTTTAACTCTACCTTCAATCTGTGAATCAAAATTTACTATTTTAAAAAGCAAAGAGGGAAGTGATGAGATCTTCAAGATTCTTTTTACATGTCTTAGGCTTACTAGCAGAGCTGATAGAAAAATGGTGTATTTCATGAAAAATTTGAAAAACATCACATTTTAAAATATTGTTTATAAAACAATTAGAAATTTTCTGACTATATATGTTTTTATAACTGATAAATTTTTGTTTTTTCAATTGTTTGGGTTTTGTTTTCTTCTCTCTTTTCTTTCTATTCCCCCTTCCCACATACCTTTTCCAATGACAAATGGCAAAAAGAAAAAAGGAGTTCCAGAGAAAAAGAAAAAGAAATAAAAGAGGAAGAAGGGAGAAAAAACAATAACCAAAACAACACATGAAAAATGTCAAGAAAAAGAAAACATTAGCTTCCTTTTCAGGCCATTTTGTTTACTTAAAATATATATATATATATACATACTTACTAAGAAACTGCCCAGAAGAGAAAGGGGATTGGTGGTGTAAAGAGAGGGATAGGAGCAGGGAGCTTGGTTTGCTAGACTCTAGGTACTTCCAGAAGGTGCAAAGGGCATCTAGTAACGACACTCCCTCTCACCTCCCCATTGCTTAAAAGGCAGAGTGGTGAATATAATTATGAGGTGAATGGCATGGTATATGTGCTTTGTGTTCCATCTCATAAAACCCTCATGGCTTTTTGGAGGAATTTAGTGAAGGTTTTCAGTAGCTGTTTTTCTAAGAAAGAAAGAATCAGCAGGGTTTTTTGGGTTCAGTAAAAGTAATTGCTCTATAATGTTATCAGCACTGACCATAGCATCAGGCTGAAAAGAAAATGGCAATTAATTTGTCAATCACAGTAACTTTTATACTTGTGAAATGTTAATTCTAGACAAATCCACTACTAGTCTTATTTAGGGGGACAGATTGCCAGCACCAAACAATCCTGAATTGTCAATGACAATCTGCCAGCAAATGGTGATTCATTAACGTAGCAAGTGAGTATATGGTAACTTTCCTTACAAAATAGTCAGAGGCACAAATGTTACTTGGCAGCATCTCTCTTTCATTAATGTGGACAGTAATTAGCATGCCTGAATAAAAAGAGTTCACACTAAACAGGTCAAGGTCTCAGAATTGTTTGAATTCCTCTTTGGCTAAATAATCCAAATATTTAAATTAGCCTTCTTCCTTAATTCAGTTTCTCAGACAGAATCCCACTGAACAGTCCAATTGACAGGCACATGAAATTAGTACTTGCAGATTGTTTCTGTATCAAGAAATAACACTCCCTCTGAATCTGCTAATTAAATGAAGATGTGACCTTCTATATGACAAACTATTCTAAAAAAATATTCCTCTCTGAACAGACCAAGTCCTTACTCTGTCCTTCCACAGAACTCACAGTTCCCAAGTTAGTACCCAACACACCACCTTCCCGGGCTTGGTATTATTGATAACTCAATAATAATAATACTAAATAAATCTCAGCTTGAAGCTCCTCTCTGACACTGGCTGTTCCTAGAGTTTCCCTGCAGGACCTCCTCTGCCTTAGGTCCCTACTTGCCTCTCCCCAAAGAGACACTCCTAACTCTTTTATTGGAACGAATGGACCCATTAGACAGCATGATTCAGCAGTAATTAATGTTAATGCATGGTGTTGGCACCTAAGGCTAGTGTGGGTCAGCAGAAAAATCCTGCATGGGACTCTACTCAGGGTCTTCGGGTATGCCATCCTGTTAGCTTCTCATTCGGTAAACATCTCAAGATGGGCAAAAGATATAATATGAACCTCTCCAAACTACTGCCCATCTCTTGGAATGAGAAGCTGAAATGAACCTTTCAGCAGATTAAAAATGTTTATTAAGTTCTAATATGAGAGAGAGATTTTGAACCCAGTCAAAATCACAAAGTGCAAGAAGCCTCATAGAAATAGTTTGTTCTTAAGAGATCCGAAGATCCAATTTTAATGCCTTTCTTTTGCTAAGAAGAGAGAAGAGAGTTTGTTCTAGGAGATGGACTGATGAAAACATTAGAGCTTTAGAGGTGCTCAGAAAGAAATATTCACTGCATATGGGCTGTAACATTTGGTGCCCCATCCTTGCCACACTCTTTGCACTCAAGTAAGCTTTCCCTATGTCACTGCTGACTGCAATCAGTGTTTTGGTGGCATTTCTTAGCAAGTTGCCATAGCTGAGTGCTCTGGGAGAAGTATATTTTTCTTCCCAACATCCTCTCACAGAATAAAACAAATTATTGTTTTCCCTTACGGAGGTACTGTAGTGGGACTGATTACGTGGTTAAATTAAAAATGGGATTTATTAAAACTGGAGAGAAAAAAATCTTTAAAGAAAGATACACACTAAAACTCCAAGATTTGTGTGACAGCTAGTTTTCATCTGTACCAGCTATTCTACATAGGTACCAATCATCTATCCACAGGAAAACAAGCAATCCTTTTAGGCAGGCTGTATGTCAGCGAAATCGGCCTCTAGTCTCAGGGGCAGAAAGGAAGGAGACACATTTTTTGCAAGAGTTTTTGTTAAAAATTTGCCTCCTCCTCTTTTTTTTTTGTACTAGCTTTGATTTCAGGTATGGGGAAGGGATAGCTCAGTGGTTTGCATATTGGCCTGCTAAACCCAGGCTTGTGAGTTCAATCCTTGAGGGGACCATTTAGGGAAGTGGGGCAAAAATCTGTCTGGGGATTGGTCCTGTTTTGAGCAGCATATTGGACTAGATGACCTTCTGAGGTACCTTCCAACCCTTATCTTTATGATTCTATATCATTCTCCCATTCTGTTTCCTTCCCCTTCCTAGTTTCTAAGGGTCCCCAGTGTTTAACCTGCAGCAAACACCAAAAATAAGCATTTTAGGTCCTCAGAACAGTGATATTCTTGCATTATTTATTTATTTAGTTAGTTAGTTAGTGTGTGTGTATTTTGAGTATTCAACAAAATATTGCTGGTGGTCTCTGAGACCCTCTGGCAAAGCTAGCAAGGAAAGTCCCATTCAGGAGTAGAACAGTGACACAAGTTGTGCTGCTGTGTTGAGAAGCTGAAGAGGTGCTTTCATGCCACATATACCTGCCATGGGTCCACAATATTTCACATTTCTATATGGCAAAACCAGAATAGCCATTTCTCTGTTCCCTTCTAAAACAGGTTTATAAACCCTGAATTACAGATTTCAGCTCCAGTTTCTGACAAGCCTTTTCTCAAAGGACCTTGTTTCTGATGAACTGTTAAATATAAACTACAGTATTTACAATTATCTTTGGCACTTGCTGGAGTTTTTCAGCACTTTTTACAACCTGCCTCTGTTAGCAAGAATCTAATATGAATGAATTGACAACTTCTGCAAGAGGAGGCAATTTCCAAAAAAACAGAACTCACTCCATTTAAGCTGATGTACCTTTGAGGTAATCTCATAAATATCTGGCCTTTTCAGCAACTACTAGAAGCGATATTAATATTCTTTATAAGAGGATCATTCTTCTCTTTAAAGTGAGTAGCACGGAAGTGTCCTAAGCAGATGGCAAATTGAGAGCACTCATGGGAACAGACAAAAGATCTGTGTCTGGCTTTTCCAGCCTTCAGGATATACTTGACATGAACTAACAATTCTGGCGAGTTTTTGGAAGCAGTACTTCACATAATTTTTTTTAAATGTCACAACCAGTGTGGCATTTATGCTAATTAAAAATGATATCACTGTACAAAAAATACAGGTTCCCTTTGTGGTATTTTAACATTGTCTTGTTTCTTTAACATTTTTGTGTGTCAGAGAAGAATGCAGAAATCCATAACTGCATTGTTTAGACAAAATATTGCCCTTGCTATAAAAAAGCAGATTGGGTGAGAAAAAGCTGGCTCCTGGAAGGAAAGAGTGATGATGATCTAGCCTTGCTTAGGATTCCTTAGCTACATGAATGATGAGAGAGGCTGGAAAAAAATAATGCACCTACTGCTACCACAGACATGATTGTATGGGACTGAGGATTGACCTCCAACATTTCCAAGAATATGCTGGTGTTTGGGCAGAGTGGGAGAAGAGAGATTTCATTTGCCTTCCATTACAGGGCAGCATTTTATTTCTACTATTATTATCTATATTACAATTGCATCTAGGACCCCAATCCAGGATAAGGGCCCTGTTATGCTGGGCACTATACAAGCAAGTAACAAGGCAGTTCCTGCCTCAGAGAGCTTACCACCTAGGCATTAGACAAGGTAAAACAGGTGGACAAAACAGACAGATAATCAGGATGGGGTAGGATAGGAAGAAAAAGTAACAAAACAAACAGTGTTTATCAGAAAAACAGAATACCTCATGGACTTAATGCCTTAAATATATGATTTAAAATTGCAATTTTCTGAGAGGAGCTGGATCCAGTTTTCACGGAAACAAGACTGCAAATTCTGCATAGTGGGATTTGCAGTCTATCAACATGGCACCATATATATATATATATAAAACATCTCTTTAAACCTTTATAACAAAATAAACCTTGATAGGTCCCAGGAATGATTATAATCATACCTATGGTTCTATACAAAATGTTCAGCCAAAAAAGGCCCCCTTTTTTTCCTGAGGTGAGGGGAGAGCCATCTTATATGTCAGTAATCAGTCAATCCTGCCTGGAATCCACGAACCCTGGACAAGAGAATATCTTTCTTTGCTCTGTTCCAGAATTTTTGCTTCTGATGTATGCTGGGATCCAGAAGTAGAAGCTGCCCAGGAAAGCTAAATTAATCCAACATTTGAGTCAGACTTGGGTCCTTTCTTATTAGCCGGTATGTTACCCTTTAACCAGGTGGTGTGACTCCCAGCTTGATGAGACATAATCACACTATGTGACCTCTCATTGAGCTAGTGTGCTAATAATAGAGTGTAGCTGTGGCAGCATGACCAGCAGGCTGAGCTATCCAACCCATTTATGTGCCTAGGGTCTCAGACAGGTAAATAACGGGGGATGGCAAGCCCCTCCTGCCACTTGTGATGTGACAGCTACATTCTGTGCATGTAAGTGTCCTTGAGCTAGGGATCACATCCTGGGGTTAACCCTGGGGTTAAAGCATAGAAACACCCTCAGATTAACTGGTTCACTTTTCACTGATAATAGCGTCTTACTCCTTCAGCATTGAACTGTGCTTGGCTACAGAAATTTGACACTCTGTTTACGATAGGAATAAACAAGTAATTGACTATCAGAGTTCCTTCCTTAGTTCTTTCCATATATGAGTATACAAAACCAAAAAATTGGCACTGAAATACATGGGTGGCTTGGTTATTTTCCATATGTCTTCCCTATGCTCAACTCCTATGAAGTGACAAAAGATTCCATGTTTTAATATCATCCTCATTAGTACTAGAAAACAGCATTCCCAGGTATGATGCCACTGCTTCAGTCAATCTGCAGCTTCTGATTCTCTTATATAACAATAAATCAGGATAATGGGAAAAAAGAATAAGGTACCAGCTGAGAACACGTAGGAATATGGGTGGCAAATTGTATGTATCTCCATTGATCTAGTCGGTCAGAAATATGTCCTGGGAAAAGCAACTAAAATGCAGGATGTAGAGCTGGGTGAAAGAGTGATTTTTCTCAATTGTGGCTGAACCAAGAATATTGAAAAGAAATTTTGTTTTGCATCTGACAATTTTTGTTTTAATTTCTTGCTGAAAGAAAATATTTTATTTCCATTAGACATTTTAAATAATTTGTTTTCGAAATGCTGAAACAAACCATTTCAGCATTTCCAATTTTATTTATTTATTTATTACCAAAACCATTCACCAAATGCACATTTTTAACCAAAAATCTATTTGCATGAAAAATTTGCCCAGCTCCACTAGGGTTTTCATTCAACATTCTTCAAAATATTTCCATTTCATTTTAAATGATATTGAATTCTGTAATCTTTGAGAAATTATAGAAAGCTTATTAGACCAATTTCTGAGCTCCATTATACCAGGGTAACTGTGGAATAACTCCAATGACTTCTTGCTAGCTACAATGGTGTAATAGAGTTCAGAATTTGACCTATTCACTTTATACACTGCTGATTATAGGAGCAGTAATTGTTTCCCTTTGTGCAAATTGTTACCGCTGGTAAATTTACAAGTTTAAATGCCATTTGATAAACAGCTTTTAAAGATCATAAAAGGAAGAGAAAAATGTGAATTGTGCTAATGAATAGGAAATATGTTACTTTAAAGCTGCCAAGAAGTGGAAAAGCTGAAGGGCATGTAAGCATAGTGAGACTTAGTATAATGAACTCTTGAGGGCTTTCCGTAGAGCTAGTATAGAAATGTAGCTTATCCTTTCTGCCCACTGTTTAATCTGTATGATAAGTATTTAAGTCTGTTTAGTGTGTTTACTTGATTGAAAACAGTCACTGAATATCAAAAAGGTTACAGTGAAGATGTTTTCTTTCTGTGGCACATAATAGTCTAGTTGCCTGTGAGCTGTAAGACTTCAGTCTAATTTCGGTTGTTGGGGGTAGTGTGTGGGTGGTGGTGTTGGCTTCTGATACACAGGAGGTCAGACTAGATGGTCTAGTTGTCCCTCTGGCCTTAAACTCTATTTGTCAGTATTCACTCAGAAGGATCTCATTGTGAAATTAAGTAAAAGCAACCAACGTAAATGGAAGAATTGTATCATCTGAGAAGTTGAGCTGTAAGGAGAATATCATATCTCTAACCTCTGTTGCCAGTTGCTGAAGAGAAGGAGATGCTACAGGATGCAAACTTGAGTTGCCTCTTACTGGGTTATGAAGGCTAACATAAGCCACAATGTTTCTCTGGAGAACTTTCTTGAGATCCTACAACATAAGCACAGCAATGGTTATTAATATGCATGATTATAATTAAGGCTTGTTTTCTTACTTTAGTTCCTTTAAGGGAAAAAATACACCCTATGTTTTTCCTCCACTATTATTCCCTAAGTATTACTTAACTTTATTTTCCTATAATATCATTTTAAAATCTTCAAAGGATATTTGAGTTTTAATTCTCTGTAGCAAAAGTTATAATTCCATTTCACACATGATCCGAACAAAATGCAAACAAGCCCTGGAGGAATTAAGAATGACTATAGCTTCAAAGCCAAGAGTGAAAACATTACATACGGTGAAACAACAAGAAGGGCTTTTAAACTTGCGCCTGACAGAAGCCAAATTTCAAAAGTAATCATTATTAAACAGTTAAATGCACTTGAATTTTCAGACCAGGAGCCCAAATTCAGATTTGAATTGCATAATTTATCCAGTGTTGTCATTTGACTACATTTTAAACAAGGGAAGTAGTATGTATGAACCACTTCAATTATCTTTTTTAAAAGATCCTCTTTGCTTTCTCAATAATGAGCTGCTCTTTGCATGAAGTGGCTCTTTATATTGAGTAGAAGAGGGGTAGCACCATTACATCTGATGTAAAGCTGACTTCAAGTGGACCTAAACAAATTTTGCTCCCACTCAGCCACATGGATTCTTTCAACTTGATTTTTTATCTCCCCTCTTGTTTTGAAGAATAATCAGGTTGGAAGGATGAGGTTTTGATAAGTGCTTGCTGCTTCCAACAAATGATAAGCAATTAACCCTTTATTTATCTATTATTCTAATTCAGCAGCCAGGAACTTCACTGCAGGCTTCTTTTTTTCAATTGATCAACGGCAATCCATTGGAATCTTATTTAAGCTGGATAGCATGTCTGATAAGCTATTTTCATTGAGTTGCTGCTGATTTACCATTCAGTTGAAGCTAACCGCCCAGGAATAGTGCATGTCAAATTGAATCTAACTTTTAAACCCACCTGGTTGATAACTGAATAGTTATTAGTCACGGGGACTCCAAAACATATACGCGATTAATGGCTTGCATGTATGGAAACTTCCTTCTCTCACTGTTCAGCTACACCAGGAGAAGGGCAGGAGACAGTGGATGCGGTTTACATAGTCTGCAACTTTATTTCTAAATGTCAGGGAATACCCAGCAGATAAATGTGTATAGTGCAGTTAATGTCATTCACAGCTGAGGTGGCCTTTTGTCAGCCCTGCATCAAGCACCGCTGAGATGCCAACATCTATTGCTAAGATTAATATGATTTAACCCAATTGCTACATACATAGGTGCCAACTCCACAGGTACTCCTGGGCTGGAGCACCTGTGCGGAAATCCTCCCCTTCAAAAATCATAAATTCCCCTCTTATCCTCATGTTTTTCTATCAGCTCTAATCAATGTGTTTTTGAAGCTCTCTGATCTATGAGTATTTATGCAATTAGTTAAATGTCCTATCAGTAGTCTCTCTTTTTTTTTTGTTAGTAAAAATATAATTCTCCTAATCATTTTCCACAGTAAAACAAATGTTATCTTGCTAGCTAACCAGGGTGCAGCTTTGATGGCACTAGGAGAGAGAGGGAGGAAAAATCTCATCCAGAAGCATCTGTCGTGGTTCCAATAGGATGAGTTCAAAGGGTCCAAATTGAGGTCCATGTAACTCAGTAGGCTAGATGGACACTGACATGAGTAAAACACTGCACAGTGGGGCAATATGTTTCCATAGGTCTCTTGCAGCTCCCCTCTCCAACCTCCAGCATGGAGGAGGGGAACAGTTTGGAACCTTGGTTTCCAGTCAAGGTCCCTGGGCAGGTCTGAGGTGTGGAACAGGCATGGCCTCCATGCTCAACGTCAGGCTTATAGTCCACCCAGGTCATTGGTGCCAGCTGTGGTGCCAGTTGAGTTCTGCACAGGAACAACCCTGCCACATAGTTTGGACTGTTTATCCCACTTAAGTAATTGTTTTAATATAGCTGCGGCTTCCACACAGCCATATTGTAGTGTCTGCTTTTCAGTTTCCATGGCTACATCATCAAATGTTTTCATTAATGACATTATCTCTTTCTCTCCTTTCTGTTTATAGTTTTTACCTCTGCCCATTCATATGAGCCAATGTTGCCAAATGATGTTCCTCCCCATGAGCAGAAAACAATGGTTCGATCAGGCCTCCAGCCTCTCTTAACTTTTAGCATCAAGGCTTGTATAAATGCTGTGATGACAGCAGTGCTACTGGCCCATTCTTGTCCACTGTAACCATATACACTGTTGTGGTGGCTACCAACTATGACATATCTATCTGAAAAGAAAAACAACACCATCGAAACATTTACTTCAGTTAGACTTTACCAGTAAAATAATTCCCAAAATAAAGGCTGTACTGTGCCCACACTTGATGGTGTCACAGATACAGATATTTAAGTACTGTCAACGCAAGCTTGCACGATCCTACCAAGATCTGTGCAAGATATATACAACTCTCTCTACTTGACCTACACCATCCTAATATAAGTACATGTGCTCCAATACAGAAACCAAATCAAGATGTTCACATGCTTTAAATGAGAAACCTATGATATAATTTATTTGGATTTATACTAAAGTACAATGAAGATTATCCATTCAACGCTCTGGACATACCTGACAATCTTTTAAAACAACTCTAATGGAGTTAATTTAAAATTTTATGACAAAACAGTTTTTCATTGGAAAATGCTGATTAGATTAAACTGAAATGTTTCATGGGAATATATTGATTTCATCAACATTTTCTATGAAAAATTATGAAAGCACTCCATATCAACGTTACTATTTTGACTGTATGATAATAGTCAAAATGAAGAACTTAGACTTTATCAAAATTAAGCACTTCAACCTGATAGAAATGAAACATTTTGATTAAGTCACTTCAATATTTCTGAATTCTTTTTTTAAAATTTTGTCTTATGGGAAATTTAGAAATTTTTTACTTTTTGTTCTGAGTTGGACAGAAAGGGCATTTCAAAATGTTAGAATTTCCTACGAAATTCTGAGTTTTGGCCAGCTCTAGATGCTAATAAAAAAACAGACCCATCAGTTATGACCCTTGTACTTTCATTCCTTTTCCTGATCTTCACTTATTGTGTCATGTCTACTGTTTAGATAGCAATAGAATCCTAAAAATCACTGGGTGTCAGGTTGGGTCTAGAGAGCAAAAGGGGCTTGGAGTTTTTTGAATCCTTTATTTTATCCAAACTGATTCATCCATTCTTTTTGTCAATTTGCTGAAGTGCAACAGGATATGTATAAATTGTCCACACGTTAAATCGCCTATGAAATTAAATGCTATACATTCCTTGGGGATATTTTCTGTGATTACTACCTACAAACACTTTTGAATTTGACATGTGCTCTCTAATTATAAAACTCCTCTCTATCAAAGTGGGTTTTTTACCAGAGTTTTGGTCAATGTAATACCCAGGGACATTCATAGACTCATTGACTCATAGACTCTAGGACTGGAAGGGACCTCGAGAGGTCATCGAGTCCAGTCCCCTGCCCTCATGGCAGGACCAAATACTGTCTAGACCATCCCTAATAGACATTTATCTAACCTACTCTTAAATATCTCCAGAGATGGAGATTCCACATTCTCCCTAGGCAATCTATTCCAGTGTTTAACTACCCTGACAGTTAGGAACTTTTTCCTAATGTCCAACCTAAATCTCCCTTGCTGCAGTTTAAGCCCATTGCTTCTTGTTCTATCATGGGAGGCTAAGGTGAACAAGTTTTCTCCCTCCTCCTGATGACACCCTTTTAGATACCTGAAAACTGCTATCATGTCCCCTCTCAGTCTTCTCTTCTCCAAACTAAACAAACCCAATTCCTTCAGCCTTCCTTCATAGGTCATGTCCGCAAGACCTTTAATCATTCTTGTTGCTCTTCTCTGGACCCTCTCCAATTTCTCCACATCTTTCTTGAAATGCGGTGCCCAGAACTGGACACAATACTCCAGTTGAGGCCTAACCAGCGCAGAGTAAAGCGGAAGAATGACTTCTCGTGTCTTGTTTACAACACACCTGTTAATGCATCCCAGAATCACATTTGCTTTTTTTGCAACAGTATCACACTGTTGACTCATATTAAGCTTGTGGTCTACTATGACCCCTAGATCTCTTTCTGCCATACTCCTTCCTAGACAGTCTCTTCCCATTCTGTATGTGTGAAACTGATTGTTCCTTCCTAGGTGGAGCACTTTGCATTTATCTTTATTGAACTTCATCCTGTTTACCTCAGACCATTTCTCCAATTTGTCCAGATCATTTTGAATTTTGACCCTGTCCTCCAAAGCAGTTACAATCCCTCCCAGTTTGGTATCATCCGTGAACTTAATAAGTGTACTTTCTATGCCAACATCTAAATCGTTGATGAAGATATTGAACAGAACCGGTTCCAAAACAGACCCCTGCGGAACCCTACTTGTTATACCTTTCCAGCAGGATTGGGAGCCATTAACAACTACTCTCTGAGTATGGTTATCCAGCCAGTTATGCGCCCACCTTATAGTAGCCCCATCTAAATTGTACTTTCCTAGTTTATCTATAAGAATATCATGCGAGACTGTATCAAATGCCTTACTAAAGTCTAGGTATATCACATCCACCGCTTCTCCCTTATCCACAAGGCTCGTTATCCTATCAAAGAATGCAATCAGATTAGTTTGACATGATTTGTTCTTTACAAATCCATGCTGGCTATTCCCTATCCCCTTACCACCTTCCAAGTGTTTGCAGATGATTTCTTTAATTACCTGCTCCATTATCTTCCCTGGCACAGAAGTTAAACTAACTGGTCTGTAGTTTCCTGGGTTGTTTTTATTTCCCTTTTTATAGATGGGCACTATATTTGCCCCCTTCCAGTCTTCTGGAATCTCCCCCGTCTCCCATGATTTCCCAAAGATAATAGCTAGAAGCTCAGATACCTCTTCTATTAACTCCTTAAGTATTCTAGGATGCATTTCATCAGGCCCTGGTGACTTGCAGGCATCTAACTTTTCTAAGTGACTTTTTACTTGCTCTTTTTTTATTTTATCTTCTAAACCTACCCTCTTCCCGTAAGCATTCACTATACTAGACATTCCTTCAGACTTCTCAGTGAAGACTGAAACAAAGAAGTCATTAAGCATCTCTGCCATTTCCAAGTCTCCCGTTACTGTTTCCCCCTCCTCACTGAGCAATGGGCCTACCCTGTCCTTGGTCTTTCTCTTGCTTCTAATGTATTGATAAAAAGTCTTCTTGTTTCCCTTTATTCCCATAGCTAATTTGAGTTCATTTTGTGCCTTTGCTTTTCTAATCTTGCCTCTGCATTCCTGTGTTATTTGCCTATATTCATCCTTTGTAATCTGACCTAGTTTCCATTTTTTTTACATTGTTTAAGTAGAGTACAATAATACGGTATCAGATTTTACTGAAGAGGTTGCTGCAATGTATCCGCAACATAAGCACTTTTTAATCATATCTCATGGCTGTTTGCATGTGTTTTTAAACAAATATAAAAATGAAAATCTATTTGTAAAGGCAACTATTTCTTAGATTATAGCTTCACCGGGTGGTACTGACAGAATCATTAAAACAAAACTGTACAGCTTGTCAGCAAAAATTAAATCTAAGCATACATAATTGAATATAATGAGAAATATAACTAATATAATTAGATTTCTGTATCCTGTGGCAGGAAAAAAAACTTATTAATATAATGCAATGGCAATGGGAAGACCTAACTCTTTAAACCAGCATGAGGATATCTTCCCTCATGTGGAGACAGGACATTCATGGATGTAAATTTCACCTTCTGCATTCCTTAGGGACCCACAAGTGCCTGCAGGAACCACTTCTATAACTAGATGTCTTGATTTTATAGAGACAGTCCCAATTCTTGGGTCTTTTTCTTATATAGGCTCCTATCACCCCCCACCCCCATCCTGATTTTTCTCATTTGCTGTCTGGTCACCCTAGCTGTAACAGTGGGATTAATGTAGGGTAACCAGACAGCAAGTGTTTAAAATCGGGACATGGTGTGGGGGGTAATAGGCGCCTATATAAGGCAATGTTCCAAATATTGGGACTGTCCCTATAAAATTGGGACATCTGGTCACCCGAGATTAGTTGGGATGCAAAGACTATATTTCACCACCCTCTCCGAATGGTCTATGGAAGGAAAGGATGGCAGAAAGATAGAAAGAGACCTTACAGGAGATGGCAGAGAAACAGTAGGTGGTTGAGAAAGCTGCCAAATGCCATCTTCACTCCAGGAAGTTCCTGCTGATGGAGAGGAGCATGGACAAGAGCAGATGGCTCTTTTGAAGCTACTTACCTGCCCACACCCCTCTCACCTGAACACTCACAGAAGCCCCCAGAGGCAGCTGGCTGCAGGAGCAGCACATGAGGGATAGCAGTCACCCATACAGCAGAGTAGCAGATAGGCAGCAGCAGCAGCTTCTCTTGCCAATCACTTGCTGGAGTAGGCAAGGAAACTGAGAGAGCATGACGAGAGGAAAGAGAAATAAGAATTGTGGGTCCCAAGTGGAGTAGGAAGAACCACCAAGTACTGTGGAGAGTTAGGATTTAGGCATGATAGGCAAGGACTGGGCAGCGTGGAAAATGTGAAATACAGGTGATTTCGTACAGTGTTTTCCTCTATCAGTTACACCTCCCTTTTGTACAGTGCCAGACCATTTGCTGTTTGCAGTCTATAAAACCCACATACATTTGATTACTTTTTAAAATTCCCCACAGTGCCTGCAAATAACCTACGCATTTATGCTTTCCCTTATTCCTTTAACATTATGGCTGGATTTCAAATGCTCTGGGAAAGTTTTTAAACTCTGTCTATAATACTTCTTAAACTAAAAATCAAAACAGATGGCTTGAGAATTGGAAGCCTTTATGGAGTAAAATCCATCCCTGATGCAGCTCCTTGGTTTTCAGTGTAATTACACCAGGGATCAATTTGGCATTCCCTCTGTACTCATAGGAGCACCAGGGAGAATAGCATGTACACATAAAACTAAAAAGAACCACATCAAAATGCCAAAGTAACAAATATTCCAGGAAAACATCAAGTAGGGAGGGATACAGCTACAATACAGCTAGGAGTCCCATTGATTTCAGGGTGACTACATGTTCTTAAAATTAGGATGTGCTTAAGTACCTACATATATTATCATTAAGTTTCATGTGTTATGCAAAATATTGAAGTTGATTAAAGTATTACAAGATGCACTGTGGGAAGCTGATGTTAGGGGTGAATATATGCCTGTTTCTTATTTGTTTGTTATTCTATTTTTAATTTGCAATTCAGTTGGTAGACAGATTTTTTCTAAACATGCTATTTTCTACTATTCAACCGTAGCTATTTTTCCAAGATAGCCATTTGCAAATATGCAGCAAATGAGAACATCCAATTACAAGTTCTTGTGGAATAAAACCTCTAACTGAAATTAAATACTCAAATAGCAATTGTTCTCAATTTTTTATAAAATGGACTTTGTTCTGGTGAAAGGTGCTGAATTGAGAGTGCTGCAAGGTGCAGACATTATTTCACTGACAGACGAGATAATGAAAGCTTTCCCTATTACTCCACCTCAGTGCCTCAAACCTGACCTTAATGGACAACCTCTTGTGACAGAGTAGTTAAATCAGCAATCTCTCTGCAGAAACTGTCAACAAGAGTGCTAACCCCGGGGAATTTTGATGATGGTTTGGGGAATGATTCCATTTGTCCATTAGGAATTGGACTGAGACCACCAATGCTCTGCCACATGCTGGTAAACAGCAATCAGACAACAGCTTTCACTACCGGCTGAAGTAGCCTTCCCTCCTTCCAGCCAAAGAGTTCCCATGGGGAGATTCCACTCATGTTCTACTTGTGCTGATCTTGATGACCTCCTATTACTATTATTATTTATTTATTCTCTGTATTACCGAAGTGCATATGATGTCTCCACGATTGCACTCTTTACTACTAGTATTAGAGCTGCGAAATGTTGTGAGCTGAGTGTGTTTTGTTGTCACAGTTGCTATTAGGGCCTGATTCTGCCACCCTTATTCATGTTGAAAAGTATCTTATTCCGAGAGTGATATCAACGTGAATACTCATGGTATAGGCTACTACTTAACATAAAGAAGGCTGCAGAACTGGGTCTTAAATTTTATCAAAGGTAAAACTGCAAAGGTTTGCATGCCCATCATCTCCACTAAAAATACAGTAGGTTCTAGTTCCTGGATTACATGGCTAAAGATTGTTCTAGGTCTTCTTTTCTATTAGCAATATGTCCACAATCGAGCCACAGTACAATCAGCTGCTACATATACAAATCACACACAGTGAGATTCTTGCATTCAATTACTTCTTAAAAAAAATTCATTCTATTTGCAAATGGATTAGCCACTAACATAAGAAAAGCCATGGACTTCCACTATTTTGATTGATGCACTGCACCTGCTTCCTGCAATACTAGCCAATATATAATTAAAAATATACTGTAACAATAGTCCACACTTAAGAAGAATTAAGCCTTTGCTAAGGTCAGATAGACTGTTTACATAGAACAAGTCAAACAAAGTAGTTTCTAGAATTTGAAATCCTAAGACATTTACTTAACATAAATGACAAAACAGTAATTTCATGAATGTTTCTAAAGACAATTATTGTTTATTGTGCAAGAACATGTTCATTGTACTGGTACCATCTCTCCTTGCTTTTTAAGCAATTCTCTATTTAATCCTCCTGTTGCTTCCTGGCATAAATCAAAGTATTTGGAACTATAATGGCCTTTTTAATTGAATATTTGTACAGCACATAGCACAAAAGGAACATGATATTTGATTGCAGTCCCTAGGATTACTGTTGTACACATAATTAATAATAATAAAGGTAATAATAGAAGTCATAGAGGTCTACGTACCGGGAAATGTAGATCCTTTTAAATACCCAATAACATTAGAAATTGTCTTGTATGTTGGGACTGTCTGAACATTTAGACTGATTATTCTCTTTTCTGTTGAGATAAAAACAAAAAATGCGAACATTTTAAATCAGCATTTATCAAGCCACAGAATCCTGTAGGCCATCAATTTCCCTTCTTTCCTTCTACCCACAGAAAGAGAAGAATATATTTTACACTTACTAAATTACATAGATTTCAGACAAAAAAAGGTAACTATCCTATCTCCCACACTCAGGTAACACTACAACCCTGATTGGTACCTCAACAGTGGGGACTGAATGACAGACTTCTAGATTCCAGACACATGAGCCTCTACTGACTGAGCTGAAAGACTCAGCTTCTTAAATGAAACTTTCAAGATATTTGCTAGGAAAAGTGCTTTACAATTCATATCATACAGAGCCTAATGCAAAGCTCAGTTTATAGTAGCCTCATCAACCTCTATGTATGGCCCAGTCACCACTAGAGGAGGACACATCCAACTCTCATCCCTATACGGGCTGTCAATTCTAGTCTCTTAAGGAGCTCCATGATGTTTGGAGTTGCATCTAAATGGCATAATTGGGCCAAAATCAGTATCAACATCCTTATCTGAAAACTGACTCAACCAAAATAAAATGTTCTGTGGAAAGATTGTTTTGTTCTTAAGCTCATAGACTATTATCCTTCCAGTGTTGTATTTTCTTAAACATTTTGTTTTCAAGTCTTGCTCCCTGATCTGTCTGAAGTGTTTAAATGATGAATGCATTGGAATATTTAAAATAAAACTAACTTGTGTCTGTCTTTATCAGAAAGATTTTCAAGCTCAGGTTCATTCTCTGATACTTTTGTAATGAGTTGATTTTAAAATTATATTCAGACTAAAACCATTTCAGTTTCATTCATTTCCTAGACCTCAGAAATGGATGGCCAGTTAATGATCGAAGCAGGTACAACAACGCCGAGATTCTTCCTTTGCTTTTAGGAAAATAGTTTAAAAAAAATAAATGACAGGTCATAACTTCAAATTATTATTCAATGCCTTATTCAGGCAAAATGTTCAGTATCATCAATGGATATGCCATCGTGTAAAAACTCGGTAAGAACTTAATAAGCACTTTGGCTCTGCCACAGAGTGCAATGGAAATGCCGAGTGAAGTTGGTGGAAGTCATGAGTACAGTTCAATAGAAAATTCAGATCCTATTAGTATATAATCACCACTGATAATTTCCATGGTGAGTCTTGTCTCATACTGATGTTAAGGTTAGTGTTCTGATTAACCTTATCCTTCTGACATTTTTGCCATATGTGTCACTGACACTCCTGAAGGAGAATGCCTTTGTTGTTTTATAAAAATCTCAAACTGTAACCTGGAATTTCAACTAGAATTTCTAGCTTTGCACAATAATGAATCCAAAGAATTCCCAGCATTGGCTTTTATAAAAAAACAACTTGAAAATGCTTTCTGGTATATGCTCTACAAATTATTCCCAAGACCCAATTTTTGATAGAAAACCATTCTAGAGCTGAACTGCTCACTCCTTTTAAAGCATTTTCAAGCCAAAGCTGATTTGACTTCTTTGTTCTAATCCTACAGCATTTAATAGTGGTATGTTTTATTAGGCCCCAATTCAATAAAGCTTAAACACATGCTAAACCCCACAAGACAACTAGACTTAACCATGTGCTTAAGTGCTTTTCTGAGTTAGTGTCTTAATCAACACTGGCTACTGAGACTTCAGTTGACAACAAAGCAACACAATATTTTCTTCTGGCAAGTGAGATGTTCTGGAATCAGATAATAAAATGAATAGACATACTGTACAGTACTCCAGTTTGAAGTGGCTTAGGCTTAAAGGCTTAGTACACCTGACAAAAAGGCTCAAGGGGGTTTCCATGGCATATACAGAAAAAAGTAAAATCTAATATTCTTTAAACAGTTCTGACAACAAATCTCGGTTCCTGATGCTACACGTCTGATGAAAGACTTTAAAGGTCTTGACAACATTATCTCTTTTCCCTAAATTCTCTGGCAAGCTATAAGAAGATTTTAGCTTAATACTGCTTGAAATACACTTTGTTTATCTAAGCCATAAAAATACTTCAGAAGTAAAAGAAAAGAAAGTGATTTATCAATATCATTAAAAAATTTTATGTTTTTTTCTTTTAACTTTCTCTTGACTTGAAACCTGCTAATTGTTACCTAGCTAATATACATAATCATTTGTTCCAACCATGGTTATCCATCACACAAGTAAAGACAAAAATGCTCAGCATAATTTCAAATATGTGTCTTCATAAACAAGGAAACATGCCTGTTTCATCTAAAATTGGATCTTGATGCTGGTCAACAAGTCAGCAAAACATTTTGTATTTGATAATTTATGCATTGCATTGCATCTCTGAAAAAACATAATTCTTGCATAAGAGTATATCAAATGGCATATGCAGAAAATTGATACTGAATATATTGCAATGTGCAAAATGCTAAGTATACTGTAAACATCTTTGACATAGAAGAACAGATGAATTGAGGTTCCTGCAATAAAAATCTTCCTTTCACTCTCTTTACTCATGCAAGTGACTGATCATCTAAATTCAGTCTCTTTGTGAAATCTGAAACATCCCTAATTATTTTCTCAGTAGTCTTTGATTGATTAGCAAACTAATATTGTCCAATATCGAAACCATTCTTCTATTAACTTGGATATTCATAATACCTGGCTTGGTCTAAAGACTTTCATAATTAATTTTTTCACTACTTGATTGAATCCTGTGGACCTAGACTAAAGAGATCAGGAATAAAACTATTTATACGAAAAGTTTCTGAGTGTAAAGAATGTCTGGAACTCAGTACTTAAAATTGGCTCTAAAGAGGGCAGACCTGATCTGGTATGGAGCAGATGTGTCCCTATGAATATCTGAGACAACTGTGAACTTCAAAACAATCCATATTTCATAGATAAATCTTGCCATATCCCACTCTATTTGGCAGAAGTAAAGATGTTATTTTTTCCGAGAGACCCAGGCTGCTGTTTTATGACCTATCAACCCAGAAGAATAAGTATTCTCCTCTTTTGGGACAAACACTCAACAATGAAAGCTTTTTTGGAGTGGGGGGAGAGAATGCAACTAATATGTCTTGGTCTCTTATAACTATGAAGCCTGTAAGGGTGATCTTTGAGGAATAATAGAAAGAAAGATATACTACAAGAAAATGCTGTAACATGATGATTAAGAATGAATATTGGCAGCATATAGTTTAAGATTACTTCTTTCTATAAATTTCTATGAAACAATAAGGCTTCCATTTCAAATAGTCACAGGGCAGCAACACCTAAGTATACTTGTGCCATCTAGACGTGGTAACATACATCACCAAGCTCCCTTGTGGCATTTTCCTCCATTTGCTCTTCTGGATTTATAATATAATGCTCATGTACTATGTCAAGAAACGACAAAGTTGTTCGCATATTGATATAATTGACTGATGGCACTGTTAGCATTATTAAATGAGGTTCTTTCTTTCAGCAAGCTCTGAAGAAGAAACACATATAACAGTATCAGAGTGCTCCATTCTACTGCTGACTGAGAGGATATATATGTGTGATTCATGATTCAAATTTCACAAATGAGGTCTGAATGTAAATCACAACAGAATGACCATTTGACATGTGGAATTGTGTGAAGCTAAGATGAAACAGGTTCAATATTTTAAAAAATATTTATTAAAAGATATTAAAAATATGCCACAAAACCTCTTTGGTTGCATTCAGTCATTTTCAGTTACAGGTATGTTTTACTTCTCCCTACTTTGCCAATGGTTGGTGTGATTTGCTTGCAGACTATAATAAAGTTTTGTATTACAGTAATTAAGGAGATTCAGTAATGATCAGTAATTACATTTTGTAGCTATAAGAGTGGTTATAAAACATGAAGTGATTCTACCCAGACTACAAACATTTTCACCTGAGTATGTGTTAGTGGTTATAACACGGTACTAGAAGTCTTTCTATTCCTGGTTCTCTTATTAACACCATTTGGTCTTGTTCAAGTTCTTTAACCTATCAGTGCTTTCGCTTACCATTCTGTACAAATGGATATAAACAAGTCTACCTCAGTGCAAAAGATATTATGAAGTTTATTAAGTCAATGTTTGTATAAAATCTAAAGATTCTCGAGGCTCTGTCTACACATAAAAAGTGTGAAGTTTTAACTCTTCTGGTGTAGTTAAGAAATATGCCCCTCCCCACTTCTTCATGTGGACAGTTACACTGATATAACAGTGCTTACCCCATTACAGTTTATTCCAGTAAATGTAGGGGAATAAACTATAATGATACAAGTGTGACGATGTGGTTCTGGCGGGACCCAACTGAGAGTGCCAATTTAGGACCAATTGCTCAAACAGGGCAGTCACAGCCTAAGGCTGGGGTCTTTCCGTCTCTAAGGCAAACCAAACCAGCCAGACAAAAATGACTTCGGTTTCACCCCACTGGCCAACCATAAGTCACACAAGCAATTTCCTTAGACACTCCAGTCTCCCAGTATCACCACCAGTCCCACTCGTCCTGGGGAAGAATGGTTATGAAAACCAACACCTCAATAAAAGAAAAAGGCTCTCTCGATCCCAAAGAATCAAGCCTCAGACCCAGGTCAATATACACATCAGATCTTACCCACAAATCACACTGTTGCCAATACTTTAGAATCTAAAATCTAAAGCTTTATTCATAAAGGGAAAAAGGTAGAGTTGAGAGCTAGAATTGGTTAAATGGAATCAATTACATACAGTAATGGCAAAGTTCTTAGTTCAGGCTTATTACTGCTCTGCAGGAGAATTGAACAAATTTTCTCCAGTTACCGTCAAATTAAAAAAAAGAAAAAAAGTAGCACATGTTTTGGTGCAATGATGGAAGCATCCACAATTTAAACATTATTTATAACTTCAGTGGCAAAGGGTCCATAATAAAGCTACAGTATGGGTGTATGGGCTGATGTTCTCCATATTAAACACACCAAGAAGTTTGCCAAAGAATAGGGGAGTGTTGGCATAGGATAGGAGTTAAATCTCTCTTCATCTTGCTGGAGTGTTTTGAGGTAACATTAATGAATTTTGTTGCTTTTAAGACCCACACCCCCCCCCCCAGAGACACCTACGATGAATACATTTTTAGAAACAACTACCAAAAAAGACTTACATCTTACTTACAGTAATATAATGTTAGGGCTATGACTACTAGAGTCAGAACCTGTACAGTAGCTGCTAAAAGCAAGCAGATGAATCTTTTAAACAATTTGTATCTTTTATGAGAACAAACCACACAAGCATTTTTCTAACAGTAAATCCAGACTGCCATTAAATAGATCAAAGTAGTCCAAATGCATTTAGCATGTGAGAAAGACAGCTTACCACATCTGTGGATATGATGCTCATGATGGTAAAAAACTAACACTAGTAACCAAGCAAAGTGAAGTTCTGCTAAATGCAAACCTTCCCACATAGCTCTTTCATTGTAAAAGTCAAATTCTTGAGTCAACCTCCCTGATATACAAGTCCTAGAATAGCATTGAACAGAGGCTGTGAAATATACCAAACTGAGCCATATTAACATAGCAATTTTGTGGTGTGCATCCAGCATCCTGCATTAACACAACTCCACAAACCTCATTTTCACTTATGACCCAAGGCAAAATTTTAAATACAGGTCTCAAGTGCTTGTAAGGCTTGAATATTAACCCACCTTCATCACTAAATCTCCAAAAAATAGTGCTAATAAGTGATTAGAATGTTCCTTGCAGCTACAGCTGTAAAAGATAGAATTGCTCAGATTCAGAAGTATTTCATGTGCGGGATACCTTCACAGATAAAAGTACATCAGAAACTCACTAATAGGCACTAATAACTCAGAGATCCAATTTAAATGATTGAAATTCATGAATCGGTAAGTAAGTGAATGAACAATAACAAAGAAAGGTTTCTGCAACACAGAACATACTTTGTTTATGTTGATAAATGTATTTTAGTTTTATGATAATACTTCATAAAGTTCTAGTAAATATGCCATAATATAGTCTGTAAAAATAAGGTCTATAGTATTATGAGACCTCACTACAGTACACTGCTCTTAAATCTTTGCTAAGATGCAGGGAGAGACCACAATATTTTTATTTTTACTTTATTCTTGGGGAGGTGGGAGGGGGTTATAAAATGTCTGGATTAATGAGGTTGTACAGCAGTAAACAAAACGCAAAACAAAATATAGGGCAAACTTTTATCCCTACAGTTTATTTCATAGCTGGTAACTATTTAGTATGCCTGAGATGTTTCCCTCCCGATCCTCCCAACCCCTTTGTCACATTACATCACTTGAAAACTGCAGGGCTGGGGGGAAAAGGAAGCAACATAAGAAAACTCTATATAAATGCTTAATCATTACTGACTTTTACAGCTTTTTGAAACACACTGACAAGAGAATGATGAGCATTTTATCCCAACAAATTTTAAGCCACCCAGTTGTCTGAATTGCTCATTCATCTCTTTTGACATCTAAGTGATGAGTTCTACATCAGAAGTGAAATATTTCTTATGCTTTCTTAGAATCAACTGGGAGTCTGAAGTATCAGCCTTCTAATATGTATCATTTTGCTCAGCAGGCAAATTTTTAAAATAGGTTAAATAGTACATAGATACATATCAGCTCAAATCTTTGATTCATTCCAACGAATCCTCAGCAAGGATCATAGGGTCTCAAGGACTGTGTGTCCACTACATGAAAGCAAGACACATTTTTTAGCTTTATGTGAAGTTGTTATTACAGACTCTCTTATTTAAAATCCAAGAATGCTCCACCTTGGTAACTTTAGATTCTATTTGGAATCAGACATAAGCTGTTCCCTTCCGGTCCAAGCTAAGATGAACCATGGCCAGATTTTTCCTAGGCAAAGAGTCTGACAAGCCCTTTACTCCCAGAAAACATGCAACTCCTGGTGTTCCAGGAAAATACAACAAACTGAAATAAACAATCAATCACCCAACCCCAAGGCTACCAGGCAAACAAAGCTGAGTGCCTATCCTTAGGATGATTCTGCCCTGGACCCTGAAAGCAGAAGTCTTGTAGAGCTGGAAGAAGGGCAGATCCTGTCCCTTTCTAGAACAAAGGTTGCCCATCCCAAACACACTTTTAAGGCTTGCTTGCTTCCCGAAGGTAGTTCAGCTGTTAGCGTTCCCTCTAAACTAGAGAGTTCACACATCTCATCTGGGATGGACAGGCACTTCTTTCTTCTGAAGGGAAAGTTCTTTAACTACTCCACTTGCTGATCACATTGCTTTACATTTTGTTGCACTGCCTCTGGCACTTCCTCCACCCTTGATGCCTTTGGGGAAGATGAAGTCCCTCTATAAAAAACACCTAGTCAAGTCTGCACAGAGGAAAATATTCCTTCCTGACCTCAGCAGTAATCACTTTATGTCCAGAAGCATGAGGTCTCACTGCCTTGAGATCTCACTGCCTTCATTCTTAGTACATATAAGTACAAATGCTAAGAGTGGTCATAAACTTAACCAACCTTTTTATGTTCTTGTTTTATTATATCCTTATTCCACAATAACTTCCTTAAAGTTGTAAACAACTTATACAACTACACACACACTGTACAATGGTTGCCCCTAAAAATGCATTTAAGGTTTGCTTTTTACTATAGTAATTGTTTATCACCTATAGATAGTGCAGGGAATACTGTATTAATGTTATTTATTTACAAAGGAAATTGGCAAAGCCTTTTTAAAGGATGGTGTTAACATATAGACCTAAAGCTGTAAGTTAGGTTAAAAAAACTGTTAATCAAAATTATCATGAAGGTTTGCAAAATTAGGCTAAGAAAAATAATAAAAAATGATAGCAAGCAAATTTTACATTGCTTATGGAGTGAAAAATATATCTAAAGGTCATGACTTATTTTTGCAGTCACTTAAACATATATGCTTGTAATTAGCACTAGATACTGTACTTGAACAACAAGTTATAAGAGTATAAGAAAAACTATGAGAAAGGAGTAAGTCTTTCAAAAGCATAAAATGTTCCAACTGCAAAGGGGAAAAAAGAAGTGATTAATTAAGAAATGTTACTATCTTTGTCGGCCAAAATTGTTGTGATCTTTTATACACTGGAAAATTGGTGTGTGTTAAATGTAACTGTCTAAACAATTAATCACAAGGTAGTCATTTGCTAGTAATAAGACAATAATAAGTTACACATTTAGCCACAAACTGTAATTTGAAATAAAAAAGGGGGGAATATAAGAAACGTGTACACTTTGAACCACCTCGGCCCGGTAGGAATAGCAGCCTTGTGGCCCCAGAGTGGGTCAGTAATTGCGTCTCTTCAATGTGCTGTTGTTTTCTTTGGTCAGGCAACCTGCTTTAATCAATTCAGTTGGCATTTACTATTTGAGGTTTCAGTAATCAATACTTTAATAGAACCCATTACTTACAATAGCCACACCACCTACATATACAAACAATACTGCAAATAGACTGGGTTACATAGATGAGACAATACAATGTGTGGCCTCGCTGTATTTTTCCTCTTATAAAAGATAGGCAAACGCAAAATAAAGATCAAGGGAGTATTTCTGTTTGAAACATGCAGTTCTCCTGGAAGGTTCTCTACACTTATTCCTTCATTTAATTTCTATGCAGCATCCTTTCTGGCAGACTATAGTTAACCATTTTTCTCAAATCAGTAATCAGTTTGTTAAGGCAACAATCTGAATGGGTATGGTCTTTGTAGAGGCATTCTGAATGCATTCTCCCTTTTCTCCCAGCCCTACTCAACACATTCCTTTCTACTGCTTTTGTTGACAGAATGCAGCCATCTCCAGGTAAGACATATGGAAAAAGTCCCCTTAGATATGGACACAAATACACATTACTGATGTTTATTTTCTAGCAAACAGATACAAACTAAATAATATGAAAAATGGTTCACCATTTAGAAATACTACATATGTGCTGGAGGCAGAAATAAGACACAACCCATTGCATTAATATGGTAGTTCAAATGCTCCAACAAGACCTAACAAACTGCACTGCATCACTAGCAACATCTCCAGGGTGATGATGCATAAAGTCAGAGGGATTTTCTAGTCAATAGCAGGAATTAAACTTTAATGCCTTGTACTAAGAGACTTCATACTCCTGAAATGTGACTTATAAAAACTGAATCTCGGCAGATGCAGTGTTTGCTGAAGCTGAAACTTGGAAGCAATGTGAATATGGTTTCTGAAACTAATGCACAAAACGCCTTATTTTAAAAATGGCTCTTTTATAGTACTTCACAGAATTTTGTTTTCACTCAGCCTCAACTTAGCAGATCTTTAGAGTGTAATTTATGGGCTTTTTCATAGCCTATTCTTAAAAGGCTGCTAGCAGAACATACTTACAATCAGACAAACCCTAAATTACATCCAATTACCCAGAATGTATTTGAAGTGCTTAAGGACCATTCCATAATGAATAGAAACCATCATCACCTGTCACAGGCAGTTTGAGAGGGATACACCCATCACTTTTGCTTCTGTTCTCAGGTAAAGAAACAAGTTTTTTGACTAGCAGTGCAGATATGGGTTGCACTAACAGTGATGTAAGGTTCGATCGGTTCTGTCTGTAGTTTCCATCTGAAAATGAATAAGAGAGAGCAAACAGCAATTCAGTAAATGAAAAATTAAAAAGGAAAATATTTCCAGAGTCTGCATAGGTCTTAAAACAGACAGTATACAGTTTATGATATAGCAGACTCACCCCTACAATGAAAAGTTGGATTTAGATTAGCAGCCATTACTCTGCACTTACATTAATGAAACAATTTTCAAGCTCTTCAGTGAAGTATACTACAAATACACAATATAGAATTTGGGAGAGTAATTTCTAAAGAAGCAAATCATCTAAAAAAAAAATCTCCTGTAGCACATATTAAATTGTCTGTGTGGTACAGATATGAAATGAGGGTGGCATGTAGTAAAAGGAATCAAAAAAGAAAAGAATTATTGGGATTCTATGGTTACCTTTGTTCAGTAAGGAATGAATGAGATGATACAATAGTATTAGAGGTGTAACGAGGCGGTGTGGCTCCCCTCCTCATCCGGGAGGGTTGAGCCCCATCACTCACCCAGAGGGGCGGGGCCACCAAGCGGAAGTCCCGCCCCTCAAAGGGTCAAGCGGCGACTCGGAAGGATAAAAGCCGGTCCTCAGCCCTCAGTTGGGGCCCAGCCACCGGCAGGAGCAGACCTGTCAGCGGGAGCTCCTGACTGGGAGGCTGCTGAGGCTGCAGGCCGGTGTACGGACTCGCCGGGACCTCCCGACGCTCGCTATACCGAGGAGCTGCCAGAACTTCCCTGCACCTGCTACAACGAGGAGCCGCCAGAACTGTCCCGCCCCTGCTGCGGCCCTGAGGACACCCTGGAACAGGCCTGGCCGGACTTCCCGGAGGAGCTGCAGGACTTGCCGCCCAGCCCTGGCCGTGAAGAGCGCCGTGGTGGGACGTCCCCGAAGCGGGTCTCATGAACCAGGTAGGCTCGGAGGGGGATACTGGAAGTAGCCTGGGGGCAGCCGACCCAAGTCAGGCTGCAGATTTCCTGATACCCATGGCAATGTGTTGCGGTCAGGATCCCCACTGACCACCTGCAGCGGTGATCACCGCTTCTAGGGCCCCGGGCTGGAACGCAGTGGAGTGGGTGAGCCTGCGTTCCCCCTGCCACCCGTCCACAGGTAGCAGAATTTCCCTCCCCCCCTCGGCCTGAAGAGGCCAGCTAAACGGAGATAACTGTGTATTGGTGCCCCACCCAAACCTAAGCCTGGGCCCCCTTTGACTGTGCCACTGCTCGGTCCTGTCCCAAAGGGCCCGAGTGACCCACACCCTTGCCAGTCCGTCCCTGAACCAAGAGGGCCGGAGCTGAGGTAACTGTGTATTGGTGCCCCGTCCAACCAAGGACTGGGCCCCCGTTGACTGTGCCGCCACCCAGTTCTATCCCCAGGGACCGAGCCACCCAGACGGTGAGCTACAGTTCCAAGGACCTAGACCCTCAGATGACAAGTCGAGGCCGGTGTGGCTCCCCGGCACTGCCCCCGCTTACAGAGGACAAAACAGACATTAAACACAATGCTGGATTCCAGAGCAAACAGATGCATAGAGAAATGCAAGCACAGTGCCAAATTGACTGGATTGTTTAGCTTTGCACAGATTTTTAAATGACACAAAAAATAGCAACATATAGCACTGGTGTTATTCAAGGAGCAAAAGACCTATATTACCATACAGAGCGAGGCTTTCACAAGAATTCTGAAAATAAAACAAACAAAGTAGACCAAACTGCACAGAACAATAGCCTCCTAAGTGTTCTACTCAGAGATCCTGACTTCTTGATGTGAGGAGAGCCAACATGCATATATCCCAAGCACAAAAATAAGAAATATATTCTTTCTTCTTTAAAGACCAAATCCTGCTCATTTCATTGATGCAAATGGGAGTTTCATTTGACTAAACTGAACAGGATTTATTCTCTAAATGCAAGTATGTTTTTGTAATGTAGGGGTGAAGGTTCAGCTGTGGGATTTCTGCCTGATTTCTTATGGACTCATGCTGAGCAGATGTCAATGGGGGACAGCTTACGTAAAAGCAGAATCCTGCAAATACAGCTACAAAGAACTTCGGAAGCAGTAGCATAAGCCTGGCCATATCAAAAGGTTCAAGCCAACTTTCAAAATCTCCCCCAAAATGACAGCAAAATTAATACACTTTGTGAGGTTGGAAGCCCAGAAGGGGGGAACAGTTGCAGTGAATTGATCCACGAGACAAGCTGGAACCTGAGCTCTCTCATTTGAAGCCATAATGCAAGCCATTTGAGAAAGTAATGGGAAAGGAAAAATCTCTTAAAAGATTGATGCAGTAAAGGAGGAAATGACTGTTATGAGAACAAACAAAAAATATTTAACATTAAAAAGGTAGAGTGAGTGAAGGAGAAAAACTGATTATTTCACTAGGGGACAAATGCAAGATGCTTGAGGAGGAAAACTCCTGACTTAATAAAGGATTCTCAACATGCCCTGGAACAAAAAGACTGATGACCTGAAAAACAGTCTAGGTAAAATCATGTTTGTTTAATTGGGGTCTTAGGATATGCTAAACTTCACAAACTGGAAGAATTTTCAGAATCCATGCACCAAAATGCCTTTCAGCTCAATGATAATGATTTGCCTATTACCAAGAGACATCCTGCAAGGAACTCACCTCTAAGAGCAACTAGGATCCACTGTTATGCAATTTCCAAACTCCCATGTACTGAAACTGGTTCTATAGCAAGCTAGAAAAGCCAGCAAAATCTGCTGTACCCCTGCCCAGACCACATAATTTCTAGTCTGGAAATCCAAAATAAGGGTAGATATTTGATGAGATTAAAAATAAACTCAGTGATAAAAAAAAAATCTGTTTAATCCAGCCTGGTTGAGGCTCGTGTGCAGTGCTTTACAACACCAAAAGACAGCTGGCTATTCCCTGTGATCTCCAAAATGCAGTCACAGGATGTTGGACCCATCAAGAATCAATAATATGCACTCTAATCAAATTCTACAAAATTACTAACAAAAATCCTGTTAGTAAACTAGCACTGAATTAAATTCTACAAACATCTGCATGTATGCTTCCTTTGCAGACAGTGCTGGAAATACTAGAGGCGTTCCAAGGTTCCATAACTGGCCTTCACAAAAAGCTAGTGTATTTTGTTATAGAGAAGAACCTATAGTATGCCTAACATACAGCAGAAACGCTTTCAGTCTGAGGAGGCTTGTAGAGTCCTGAAGCTAGCAAGGTAATGCTCAGTTATGTCTCTGAGGAGGCACAACCATGCTGTGGAGGGTAAAAGAGCACCATTCAAATAATGGAATCATAGAATATCAGGGTTGGAAGGGACCTCAGGAGGTCATCTAGTCCAACCCACTGCTCAAAGCAGGAACAATCCCCAACTAAATCATCCCACAGCCATAGGGCCCCTGGTTCACTCTCTGGGTTGTAGGCACCCAGGAAGAGGAATCACAGTCTAGGTTTCTACATATGAAGAAGATTTCTGATAGCAGAGAGCTTTTTAATCTACTGGACAAAGGCATAACAAAGTGCAGTAGCTGGAAGCAGAAGCTAGACCAGACCAGATGGTATTCACCCAAGAATTCCGAAGGAACTCAAATGTGAAATTGCAGAACTACTAACTGCAGTTTGTAACCTATCATTTAAATCAGCTTCTGTACCAAATAACTGGAGGATAGCTAATGTGATGCCAATTTTTAGAAAGGGCTCCAGAGGTGATCTCGGCAATTACAGGGCTGTAAACCTGACCTCAGTACCAGGTAAACTGGTTGAAACTATAGTAAAGAACAAAATTGTGAGACACATATATGACCATAATTTGTTGGGGAAGAGTCGACATGATTTTTTAAAGGGAAATCATGCCTCACCAATCTAAAAGAAATCTTTGAGGGAGTCAACAAACATGTGGACAAGGGGGATCCAGTGGATAAAGTGTGCTTAGATTTTCAGAAAGCCTTTGACAAGGTCCTTCACCAAAGGCTCTTAAACAAAATAACCTGTCCTGGGATAAGAGGGAAGGTCCTCTCATGGATTGATAACTGGTTAAAACAGAAACAAAGGGTAGAAATAAATGAATCCGTTTTCAGAATGGAGAGAGGTAAATAGTGGCGTCCCCCAGGGGTCTGTACTGGGACCAGTCCTATTCAACATATTCATAAATGATCTGGAAAAGGGAGTAAATAATAAGTTGGAAAAAATCTACAAATGATGCAAAACTCCTCAAGATAGTTAAGTCCCAAGCAGACTGTGAAGAGCTACAAAAGGATCTCACAAAACTGGATGACTGGGCAACAAAATGGCAGATGGAATTCAATGTTGATAAATGCAAAGAAATGCACATTGGAAAACAATCTCAATTATACATATAAAATGATGGGGTCTAAATTAGCTGCTAACATTCAAGAAAGAGATGTTGGAGTCGTGCATAGTTCTCTGAAAACATCTCCTCAATGTGCAACAGCAGTCAAAAAAGTGAACAGGATGTTGGGAACCATTAGGAAAGGAATAGATAATAAGACAGAAGATATCAAATTACCTCTATATAAATCCATGATACACCCACATCTTGAATACTGTGTGCAGATATAGTCGCCCCATCTTAAAAAAGATATATTGAAATTGGAAAATACTCAGAAAAGGGCAACAAAAATTATTAGGGGTATGGAACGGCTTCCGTATAAGGAGAGATTAATAAGACTGGGACTTTTCACCTTGGAAAAGAGACAACTAAGGAGAGATATGATAAAAGTCTATAAAATCTTGGCTGGTGTGGAGCAAGTAAATAAGACAGTGTTATTTACTCCTTCTCATAACACAAATTCAGACTACAGTAAGATGCATTTTTTTAACAGTGGGGACATTAAGTACTGTTGGAACAACTTATCAAAATATTTGAGTGGTTTGTAGCTGTGTTGGTCCAAGGCTACTAGAAAGAGGAGGTGGGTGAGGTGATATCTTTTATTAGGTCAACTTCTGACTGCTACTTACAACTCCAAATATGCTAAAGAGCTCTGCAGAAGGACTTAAGAAAAACTCAGCAACCATCTCCTGCACCTCAGATCTCTTTCTTCTTTGATGCGAGTATGATGTCTGCCAAAGAGGTTCATTGATGAGTTTTTTAGGTGGTTGAGGAGCCCAATTCATGCCCTGCATACCTTCCCACAGAAGTGACAGGTGTGATCTTGAAGGAGACAATAATTGTTGGCTTTAGTGTTGTGCCATCTGTCTCCTGAGCATGTCTGTTCTCCTCAAAGTGGGTTGTGGCTTGGTGTATAGTGTGTCACCACTGTGTTTTATTCTGTGCCGAGTCCTCCCAGTTTGTTGGGTTGATGCCTTCCTATTTAAGGTGTTTTTTAAGTACATCCTTGAAGCACTTCCACTGCCCTCCATGAACCCTTCTTTCCTGACTTAACTGAGAGAAGAGTAGTTGCTTCAGGAGGCATGTGTCAGGCACACATACACAGTGACCAGCCCAGCGGAATTGATGTTTCATGACCTGTGCTTCTACACTGCTGATGTTGGCTGCAGAGAGAATGCTGATGTTAGTACGTCGATCTTCCTAGATGAGGCAGCGCTGCCGGAACCCTCCAGAAGCTTGAGCTGTAAGTTACCCAGGTCTCACACCCATACAGAAGTGTAGGGATAACAACTGCCTTGTAAACCAATATCTTGGTGCTGGTTTGCAGATCCCTATCATTGAAGACTTCTCTGAGCAGTCTTCCAAAGGATTTGCTGACACAGCGGATCCTGTATTTGATTTCTGTGTCAGTGCTGGCTGTTTGGGAGAGTTAGCTGCCAAGGTACGGAAAATGGTCCACATTTTCCAGGGGTTTTCCAATGATGGTGATTAGTAGAGTACAAAGTGTAGTTTGTGCAGGTGAGGTCTGGTACCTTGATTTTCCCGATGTTGAGACAGAGGCATATGCAAAAAAATTTAGGGCACTTTGCAGGTCGGCCTCTGTGTGAGCAAAGATGATGCAGTCATCTGCATACTGAAGATCAGAGATGCCAATTCTTGTGAACTTAGATTTTGTCTGGAGACGTCGGAGATTGAGGAGTTGACCATCCATACAATACTCAATCTCAATTCTGTCAGGAAAGCAGTTACTGATGAGGATCAGGATAAGGATCACAGCAAGGTAAATGGAGAAGAGTGTTGGAGACACAGCCCTGCTTGACACCAGTGCAAATGATGAATGGTTTGGTCTCTGAGCTGTTGCAGAGAATGGTGGCAGTCATCCCATCCTAGAGTAGTCTGATAATGGAAATTAATTTCTGTGGACAGCCAAACCTACAAAACGCTTTCCATAGGACATCATGACTGATAGAGTCAAAGGCCTTGGTTAGGTTGATAAATGCCAAGAACAGTTCCTGGTTTTGCTCTCTGAACTTCTCCTGAATCTCTCATGCCACGAAGATCATGTTCATTGAGCCTTGGGATGGCCTGAAGCCACACTGTGATTCAGGGAGAAGTTCCTTGGCCAGGAGAAGGAGGCATATTCACTGATGACCGTGGCATATTGGTTGTGTGCTGAGCTTGAGCTGAAGAATTATGAGACACTCGTTGATCCCCACGGGAAGCTCCAAAAGCTGACTGGCGATCTTATTCTTGATGGCAAAGCCAATCCCGTGAACAGCTATCTCTTCAGGTGGTGTTCCTTTCCAAAAGAAGGTGTAGCCACCCCCATCGGTCCGGCGGGTCTTACTAAGGGCTGCAATGTGAACGTTAAGTCTTGCCAATTCTCTGGCAATTGTGGCAGTTCTTCTTTCTGGGCATTCACTGTGCTGAGAGTCCATAAGGATGCAGACATTCCAGGTGGAGAAATTCATTGTCTTATATCTCTTATTTTGGCTGCACTGTTGAGTGATACCACAGACTGCAACCATGTAGTCAGAAAAGTGTGAGACAGCCTATGTTTGGGGCACCTTTTTCAGCCCCCTCCGCATCTGGGTTGAGCAGAAGGGATCCTGAAAAGCCCTGCTCTGTCACAGCTGCTGCTGTTGAAATGCATTTCTGTTTCATCTAAGCACAAGATAACCGTCACAATGCTGCCGTCTCCATGCAGATTTGTGATTGAAGACTCCCAGAGATTGCTGGGCCTGTCTTCACCACCACTCATCCGTCACTGCAGGGCTTTGTATGGGTGTGAGCCCTTTGGCAGAGGCCAGCATGTGAAATCTTTTCATGTAGGGAAACAGGTGCTCGAGTGGTAACCACACGAGACTTGACAGGAGGAAAATCCCAACCCAATGGCAAAGCAATCCAAGAGAACCAGGGACCTCCCTCCTGCTGCAGCCCTCATCCACCTTCACAGCCACAGAGTACTACAAGGTCCTCTTATGCGCCCAATTCACTGTTGGGGTCTTGCACCTCACATATACCAGAAGGAAGCACTGCAGACAAGAAATCAGCTCATGCTCTCACATGCTGAAAGGAAAAAAAATATCAGGAAACCTACCTGGAGCTCATGCAGGAAATTGAAAACAACAGAAGTTGGTCCAATAAAAGATATTCCCTCACCCAGTAAGGATGTGACACATTCTCCACCAGAAGTCTTTAAATCAAGATTGGATGTTTTCTCTAAAAGATACGTGCTACAGAAGTGATGTACTTGATGCAGGAACCACTGTATGAAATTCTATGGTATGTGCAATGCAACAGGTCAGACTAGATGATCATAATGGTTTCTTCCAGCCCTAAAATCTATGCGCCTAGAGGGAACGAGTGACTTAGTGGTCAAGAATGAAAATGAGGGACAGAAATGTCACCTTGAGGATATCCATGTTTACTTAAATGTACAAGTAGTAAGCAACTGAAACAAAGGCACATGCAATAACAAAAAGGACTACTACCTCACAATTAATTACAAATTAAATATGACTTGAATGGGAATAAACTGTTTAAATATATTCATGTCAGAAGTATTCTGACATATCTGATAAATGATGAAGAACAAGTGAAAGGGATGTTTGAATAAATGAACTCACTGAAGGACAACCAACATACTAGAAATATAAACTTTATAAATGGACATCCAATCCTAATGTTGTAATTACTTTGCCAAGAAAGGCACACTGAGGAAAGGATCTGTAAATGCTGTTCTACTAAGTTTCTTTTCGCAACACCCTTCATTATGATGTGGCAATAGCAAATTCCTGGCACATTATTCTAATTATGTTAATAGTGCTTAATGTATAAACCCCTTCATGAGACCTAATGAACACCACTGAAGTTACTGAAAATAGAGGAAAAGGAAAACATAATTTTAATCTCAAGTGCTACACCCCAACTTGAAATTTCATGTATTGGATGGGATTTACAAAGGGTCTTAAAAGAGTTAGGTACTCAGGCTAGGATTTTAAAAGGAGCCTAATGCAGTTGGGTGCCCAAATCTCATGGGGTTTCAATGGGAAATGGATACTTAGAGCCCTTAAAACCTTTGAAAATCCCACCCTTCTCATGGGACTGTACCTATAGGGAGGGAAGGGATAGCTCAGTGGTTTGAGCATTGGCCTGCTAAACCCAGAGTTGTGAATTCAATCCGTAAAGGGGCCATTTAGGGATCTAAGGCAAAAATCTGTCTGGGGATTGGTCCTGCTTTGAGCAAGGGGTTCTACTAAATCATCTCCTGAGGTCCCTTCTAATCCTGATATTCTATGACTAAAGACAAAGATTACAGATGCAGGGCCATATTCTGCTCTGAAATCATAGTAACCATGGAGTAACTCCAGTGAAACCTATGGAGTTGTGATAAATTTATACTGTTGTAACAAAGAGCAGAATATATAGTCCATGTAGCCAATCAGTGTTAAAAACAATTTGCAGTCCACACATGAATTTAGCAAATTAACTGCTTGCTTTAAGGGAGCTAACCAGCTGAGTATGAGTAAAGTTTGCAAGCTCAACCCTGTATCTTATGGAATCCAAATCCTAAAGCCTTTGGGCAAGCAAAACTCCCAATGACATCAAAACTTAATTTAAAAAAAATGAACTCAAACAATAATTTGTATCATTTGCTTTATTCCTGATGAGAAGTAAAGATTTTAAGGCCCGAAGAGATGATTAGATCATCTAGTCTGACCTTCCATACAACACAGGCCATTGAACTTCATCCTGTTGCACCATTATGATTCAAATGTGGGTTCTTTTCCTAGTTGTTTAACATGCTGTATCACTTTTTACAAATAACAGCATCCTTGTATCTCAGTTTCCATATCTGTCAAATGGGGATAACAGTTTGTCCCTATTTTCCAGGGGTGTTGAGCGACTTAATTCATTACAGTTTGTACTGTGCTATAACGTCCTTGGAAAGTTGCCATTGTGAGAATATGATAATTACACTTCTACAGCACCTTCCATTAAATTCTTTATGCATCCACGTGCAAGCATAATCTTTCACACTGTCCTTGGAATAAAGAATCATAGGGAGAAGGGGGAAGTGCAAAAAATCTAAGAGGGACTGGGAAAGATTATGGACCTTTTTTACCCTCCTAACCACAGCATATTATTTTATCTCTAATTTCTTACTTTAATATTTCCTGATTATTTTTAAATACAGAGGAGTGTGTGGTGCAGGAATTATTTTGTGTTTGTTTTGATCCAGGTCCAGTGCACAGAAAAAGGGAGGACGGTATTACTATATGTTGCCATTTCTGTTTATTCAAGTCACCCTCTACAACGATCAGATCAAGCAAAAGAAAGTCAATAAACAAATGTGGCCCAAAATGTATTCTATTATTGACAAAATTCAGTAAAATAATTCCCCTTTTATGCCCTAAAATACTATTTTAATGATCTAAAATATATTTGAAAAAAGATTAACTGCGACTGAACACCGAGCCATAATTGTACATACATCTTTGACTTTCTGGTGCATTAATAATAAAATGGTATTCGTTTTGAAATATCTGAAGTGCATGCCTCATTAAATTTTCACCTAAAGCTTAATGGAAATTTGACAAAGTTTTATGTTGAGAACAGATACCCCAAGCAGGACTTTATAGCACACTACGAAAATTAAATTATGGCATAAAAAACAGAATAAAGTGTGTTTTGTTGAGTAAGAGGTTCTCTCCTGTTAATCCCCTTGACTGAAGAGTTAGTTCAGTGCATTTCCTTTGGTGATATAGATGTGTGTATTCTTAGCATTGCATGTGACCGCACTCTGACAAACACTTGATCTTGCACTAAGCCTGATGAAAATGTACCCGCTAGGTGAGAATCTCTGGCACTTACAGAAGTACTCTTTCAACAGAAATTCACCTCATTTTTTTCTGATTGAGTCAACACTTGGTGTGCCATCCCTGCTGCTTATTGTATTAATCATGATTGTTTCAGTTACCTTGTCTTTCTCCCACCCTGCCTCCCTATCTTCATTGTATCCATCTGTTGTTTCTAACTGTATGCTGAGAAAGGAATGAACTGTCATTATTAGGTATGTACAGTGCTTAGCATAATGGGATCCCAATCCCAGATTAGGGCCTCTTGGAGAGACAAGGACTTTATTATGATATAAATCATAATAATTCTGCTCTGCAACCCCTGTTCTCAAACCCTCAGTGACGACTATTTACTTTCTGTCACAGCAATCACTATTCCTAATATTGATGTGATTCTGCCTACCTGTCATCCTCTGTATTAATGCTGATGGAAGAAAACAAGTTGCGCTGTTCAGTTGTGGGAGAGATCAATGAATGTGTGAAAGGTTGTTAGATCCCTTCTACACCTTTAGAGTTGAGAAGCTCTGTGAAAACCACGTACCTTCTCCACAAACAGAGGTCTGGAGGCCATCTATGTTTCTCTCCCTGGGCAAATATAGCCCAGCAGATGGGATGTCAGTCCCCCCACCCATGTCTCAAATACGGAGAGTTCCATGGAAGTGGGTGTCGTGCAGTATGCATGTAAGGGGTGAGGTATATCAGAGGAAGAAGGTCATTTTGTGGGCATACTTGAATGGACTGCATACTTGAAGACTGCCTTATAGTGGTGGAAGGAGAAAATAACTTAAAGGTGGAAGGTGTCCTGAGAGGTATAGACTAAGGCCTGGTCTACACTGGGGGATCGCTCTAAGATACGCAACTTCAGCTATGAGAATAGTGTAGTTGAAGTCGACATATCTTAGATCGAATTAAAATTACTTACTTCGCATTCTTGCAGCGCTGGATAGACGGCCGCGGCACCCCTGTCGACTTTGCTTCCGCCTCTCGTACTGCTGGAGTTCAGCAGTAGATGGGAGAGCGATTGGGGATCGATTCACCGCATCTACACTACACGCAATAAATTGATCCCTGATAGATCGATCACTACCCGCTGATCTGGCAGGTAGTGTAGATATACCCTAAGTAATTGAGCATGCATGGGAAAACGTAGCCCTGGTATAGGAGAATACTACATTAGGAAGGAGTGCTCCCTGGAACAGATGACTATGGAGCACAGCTGGTCACAAGCAACCTCCCCTACTATTTTCATTCATTTCCTAATGAAATAAGCACAACTTAAAGAGCCTAGTAATGTGTGTCAACTCAGGAGTATTCTGTTTTCCTACCACTATCATTATTGGTAAGTGAAGGCAGAACACCACTTATGGTCTTTGTAAAAAAGGTCCAAAACTCTGAGATTCTGTAAGCAGGGTTTTAGTGAATTCACATGACTACAGGAATTGGGGTTTGGAGAAAACCATAAAATATCACCAGACTCTTGAAAAAATTGTGTATTGGCAACACCATGTGTGTTTGTTTATATACTTTCACACTGATTTGACTTTTTTTTTTGGTGGTGGCGAGGGGGTGGAATTCATCTTGGTTTACACTAATTGAGAGCGTCCCTTTAAACAAATGCTACTTTTGTTCTTAAAAACAAAACAAAACAAACAAAAACACCAAACAGGAGCACTTTGCAAGATTGGAACCCATGTCTCTAGAGGGAAAAGAATCTTGCATGATGGTCACTGTCATTTCATCCCCCGTCCCCACCCCCAACAAATCTGCTCAACCATAGAAAAGAAAAACGTCACTCCTCTGTCTCTTAGTACAAATCGCTTGGTCTTAATACCCACTTAATGTACTATAAAAACACTGTCAGTCTTGTTTCTTTTTACGTTAAATGGAACAGAAAGAAACATTTATTTTGCAAAGGCAAAACCACTGATACATGTTGAGGCAAAAGCACATTCCAGCTGCTGCACCTGCTCTCTCCCCACTTGCATTCCTTCCCCCGCCCCCGCTGTAGAATATTTAATAAAATAAAATACAAAAAAAATCTTTTCACAATGTTTTTATCACGTTATATCCCTCTTTCCACTCAGCTTGTTATAGTCACTTATCATTAAAATGACACAAACGTGGCTGAAATAAAGCAAAATTAAGAAATGTTTCTTCTAGGCCAATGGACTTGGTAAGTCAAGAATTTCCACCTCACAAATATCCCAGAGTTTTGTTAAATATTTAAATGAAAAAAGGAAATACAAACTTGGCTACAGTGAACAAAAGGGAAACAATCAGTAGGAAAATCATTTCCTTTTCCATACAATAGATGGAAAAGGAACTCCAGTAGCTGAAGGAGTTAATTATTTCATAAGAAATAAAAGTCCAAACTAACTAAAGAAAGGTACTTCTCTGATCTGATTGTGAATATGAACTTGGCCACTACCACTTGAACTAAAAGAAAATCTCCATTGACTGTCAGCAGTATAGGCCCTATGATATATACTTGAGCAGTTTGTATTCTATCTTGCAGATGGAATTGGTAGACATATACACTAGCAAATTCATCAAAATATACACAGTTCTATAAGACTTGATAAGAAGAAACATTATTATAGTAATTATCCCCCCCAAATCATGAGTTATGACTATGTAATGATGTCTACAAACCCTCTACTGAACACACACAGAGGGGGGAGGAGACTGTGACATACCAGGGTACTATCCAGACCAGTGGTGGGCAACCCACGGGCTGCCAGTTTGTTTACATTTGCACGGCTGCCCGCAGCTCCCAGTGGCCGCAGTTTGCCGTTCCTGGCCAATAGGAATTGTGGAAAGCAACACGGCTGTGTGTAATTGCAGCCTGCTGGCTACACTTGGATTACACTGTACTCTCACCATCCTTGGTTATACTGCAGTGTGACCGCAACACACTCCCAGTTTCAGATTGCCCCCAGAAATATATGCCCTGTACTGCCCTGCCCAGCCCTCTCCTAGACAGCACACATAATTTAAGTCTGTTACTCCTTTAAGGAAATAATATGTCAATTTATTATCTCAAATAGTTATTCAAACACTTCAGTTTAAACACTCTGAATCAGATAAAACAGTAAAACAAGATTATTAACTCCAAAGAGATAGATTTTAAGTGAGTACAAGTAATCAGGCATAAAAGTCAGAAATGGTTACAAGAAAAACAAAGATAAGATGTTTACTAATGCCTAACTTAAACTTTATTAGAGTCAAGCACATTTTTCACCACCTGCTCAGCAGATTACTGACCAAACTATCAGGTCAGGACACTTTGCCTCCCCCCCTGCTGCCAAGTCTAATGACTACTTAAAGTTTTCCTTTCAGGTGCACTGAATGCAATGAGCAGGAAGAGAGAAACAGGTATCATGAGGTGTTTGGCCCTCCTTTTTACAGTTTCAGCTCCCCTCTTGAAAAACAGTCCCTGCTGTGCACCAGGAGACCAAGAGTCTGTGTAGAAGGATTTTCCCTGCAGGCTCTTTCTCACTTGTTTTAGCTTTCTTCATTTCCCTCCCTGCTAAATTACTCTGTTTACTGCATTAATTCAAATTAAGCAGATCACACATTCCTTAGTTTAGGACAGACCTATTTGCCAATGTCTGTTTGGGCAGAGCTGTGGGGTTTGGAACATATGTAAATACCACCATACAGTAGGGTTGCCAACTTTCTAATCTCACAAAACCAAACACCCTTGCCAGACCTCTTCTCTGAGGCCTCGTCCCCACTCGCTCCATCCCCCATCCTCTATCATTCGCTTTCCTCCACCTTCACTCACTCATTTTCATTGAGTAAAGGGTTGGGATGCGAGAGGGAGTGAGGGCTCCACTGGAGATGCAGGCTTTGGGGTGGGGCCAGGGATGAGGGGTTAAGGTGCAGGAGGGGGCCAACAGGTTCGGAGTGTGTGAGGGGGCTCTGGGCTGAGGCTGGATGTTGTGGTGTGGGTGGGGGCATGGGTTCTGGGCTGGGGGTGCAGGCTTCAGGTTGGGCCAGAAATGAGGGGTTTAGGGTGCGGAAGGGGGCTCCAGTGGGGGGGGGTGAGGGCTCCAGCTGAAGGCGTGGGCTCTGGGGTGGGGCTGGGGATTAGGGGTTTGGGGTGCAGGAAAGGGATCCAGGCTCTGGCCAAGGATCTTGGAGTGCAGGAGGCAGTAAGGGCTGGCTTCCAGAGGAGGAGGCACTTACCTGAGGTGGCTCCAGGGAAGTGGCCAGCATGTCCCTCAGTTCCTAGGAGCAGGGGTGGCCAGGTGGCTCTGTACACTGCTTCCACCCATAGGCACTGCCCCTGCAGCTCCCATTCACCATGGTTTCTGGCCAATAGGAACTGTGGCGCCAGCACTTGGGGCAGGGACAGCACATGGAGCCCCCGTGGCTGGCCCTCCACCTAGAAGCCAAGAGATATGTCGCTGCTTCTGAGGAGCCACACAGAGTCAGGTAGGGAGCCTGCCTGTGCCACCAACTGGACTTTTAATGCCCCAGTCAGCCTTTTAAGCTTATTTAAGTGCAGCCTGCTAGCAACAGTCCAGTCAAAACTCTGGCTTCCACCAGCCTCAGTTACCACTTGCAGGGTGACCCAACACACCCCCATTCCCAGATTTTCTCAAAATACATGTGTTCTGCACTGACCAGCCCCCTCCTGGACAGTTCAGATATTAGAGGCCCGTTGCCCCATAAGGTGTCAATATATAACAGTTTGCTACTTTAATTAGAGTTACCAACAAATTCAGTTTAAACACAATACTAGATTAGTTTTGATTAAAGAATAAAACAAGCTCATTTAAGTGCAAAGAGATAGATTTTAGGTAAGAACTAGTACAAGGTATTAAAGTTAGAAATGGTTACAAAAGATGAGGAACCAAGTTTGACCAGTAGAAATGGGATAAAACAGTCTGTCTCCATCAGCAAATAGCTTTCCAAAAGCCAAAGGCATCTGGAAGGGAGAAGACTGAGGTCCTGCACCAGCCGCCTGGGAGTTGTCCTGTTGACATCAAGTATCTATCTCCTATAGGTACCTTTAACTGTCTCTATTTCCAGAATTCAGCTTGCCCACTAATGCTCTGGGAAAAGACTATAGTCCTGTCTGTCCTTCACTTCACCTTTGCAGAGTCAACTCCTACTGTGAACAATAACTGAACTGAAAGCTGAGCAAAGATCTGGTGATAAGTAACACACAGACTTACCATATCAGTCAACTGACCACTTCCTGAAACTCGATGTCTACAACACCCGCTGGATAGGCGGGTAGTGATCGATCTATGAGGGATTGATGTATCGTGTCTCGTCTAGATGTGATATATTGATCCCCGAATGCGCTCCCCATTGATTCCGGAACTCCACCAGGGCGAGAGGTGGAAGCGGAGTCGATGGGGGAGCAGCTGCCGTCGATCCCATGCTGCGAGGACGCGAAGTAAGTCAATCTAAGATGATCTAAGATACGTCAACTTCAGCTACGCTATTTTCGTAGCTGAAGTTGCATATCTTAGATCAATCTCCCACCCCCCCCATATAGACCAGGCCGAAGTGTACACACTTGTGTATGTGCACTAAAGATTGTCTCAGAGCTACTGTGAGCCTTTGTTTTGGAACAAGTTTCAGTCAAGATTGTTGTAAAATATGTTTAAAACTGAACTAGTTAACTGTTAACTAAGATTATAGACCATTGTGCACATGTCTACTATAGTTAATGGTTTCACACTGCCTTTTAAGTTTTAGCTATATAGAGACATAAAATGAGACCAAGCATGCAAGTTTTCTGAATTGTACTCAATCTATACAATCTGTCATAAGTGTAGGAATTTATTTTAGGTACTTCCAAATTCCAGTCAGATCCTGGGGCTAATATCATTTATTGGGAAATAGGTAACTAGGATCGGCTAGCGTACATTCATTTGGAAGGAGACCTTGATAAACTGGCAAATACTTAACCAAATGTTTTTGTGACCAAGCTATGAAGTGCTGTTCCTCTGTTGCATTAGCAGCACTAAAGTTGATAACTAATCGGTACAACTGAGGTCCTGGTCTGAGAGACAGTCAAAAATCTAAAAAAGTCACTTTCCAAAGACAGTAATTGAGTGTAAGTGCTATTTTCTAATGTGATTGTGGGATTTGATTCTGAAAACCTGAATGGTTAAATCGACCAATTTTCTAATTTGTGTTAGCCAAATCATAGTTCAATAGCACTTTTGCCTTCTTATATTCTATACTATTAATTGCTGTTAAGGACATTTAAGAAACTCTGCAAAACTAATTTCAATTGTTTCTTTAGTTGAGCAATCAAAATTAAAAGAACTCTAAAAAGGTGGTCTGGGTAATCAATTAAGCAGTTGTTTAATGAAGGAATGACTTATACCCTATCTTTCTTTAAAAAGTTAAAGATTTTACTAATATAAATAAATTATAAAATTTCACATTTATGCAAATTGCTTTTCACATGCAAAGGACTTTTCTAAATTTCCCAAATGTGGCCACTGATTTGTGGTGTACAACTTGAGACCCTTTTGGACTGATTTCAAGAGATGCTTAGCATCTGTAAATTTCACTGAAATGTGGGTGCTCAACACTCTTAGAAAAAAAAATCAGGCCCAAGATGTCTCCTCTGGGGCACTGAAAAATCAGTGACCTCTTTAAAAATGCTGACCACAGTACATTACACACACTGTGATCGTGTTACACGCATCTTAAATTGGGTACAACACAACATTAAGGATTGTGCACAAAAGAAAATAAATTCTTACTTAATGCTGCCCATTGTCCCAAATCACCTTCTGTTGCACAAATATCAGGGCTGGCTCTAGGCACCAGCATTCCAAGCATGTGCTTGGCGTGGCACTCCGTTTTTTATTTTTAGTTTTTTTGCTTTGGCGTCAGCACTCCGGCTTTTTTTTTTTTGCTTCGGCGGTGGCAGTCCAGCTTTTTTTTTTTTTCTGCTTGGAGCAGCAAAAAACCTGGAGCCGGCCCTGACAAAATTTATTTATAATAAAATATTCCTAATGCAAAATTGTGTCATGATGGAAATACTACCTGACGTGGCATCATAAAATGTACTACAGTAGGAATTAATTGGTGTTTCACTCAGAACAGTTTGGAAATGTTATTGCTCATGCTCAGGATTATGGTTTTGAATGAAATTTTTATCTATTAAACATTTCTGATTTTTTCCCAGTGATTAGTTCACTTCAGGAATTATATGTTTGCAAAGCGTGTATCTCAAATGTAGCTGCCTTTGTGCCCCTAGAGAACAGACCCCTGAACTGTGCTATGTCCTTCAAAAATACGAATCAAATTTACCTACCAAGTTTGACTGCGATAGCTTTTTATATTGAAATACCGTAGGCCATTTTGACTGAAAGTACCAAGTGGATTATAAGGTTTTTCTTCAACTTCATTAAAAAACATTCTTTGTGTAAGATCCATTTGGGTGTCTCTCGACTGCTTGTGTGCACTGGGGCCAATTCTTCCATACCATAACCCCACATGAGTGTTTGTGTCCATGATTAATTTAGCTCACCGTACTGATATGGAAACACATCCATTCCCATGGAATCTATTACTCTTCTTTTACTATAAGTCTGGATCATTCCCTTAAGAGTTCTTTGAAAGTGAGAACTTTGAAAACATAAAATGACACCATAAGAATAAGAAACCAATCAAGAGACACAAAAAACATTCACTTTATAGTTTATTCCTACCAGGATATTCCGTGCTCATAAAATTGGAATGATTGACCATCTGCAAGCTGTAGCCCTTTATATATTCACAAGCTAAATGCCGAGACAGCTCTCAGCAGTGCAAGCTTCCTTGCTTGGGATTTTATTGATAATATTCCCTTTTAATCCTGAAGGCTGTGTGTGTGTGTGTGTGAGATGATTCGTTCAGTATCTTGTTATGGAAAGCAGTAATTTTACATTTTTATAAGGCGAGGAAAAATTAGCCAGGGTGATTTGTCCGTAAAGAGCTTTTTTAAAAACAAACAAACAAAAAATCAACATAGCACAGTCACTACATGTGTCTACCCATTCATACCACCCCAAGTTGCTGACCATGCATTCATTGCTGGAGGAAGTTTTAATCCTGGCTGGGAATATTTCATATCAGCTGGAGTAATTTTTTTATTCAGTGTTGAGATGTTATTTATGAATGAAGCCCTTCTGAGGGTGAACAATGTTAGAATGCATAAGATATACAGAACTGCCCTCTTCTCTACCTCTCTTCCCCAGTAGATTAATACTGCTATGTGTTCCACACACAAGTCTTGGCTTGGGTGGATCTGACTAGGGTGACTGTTCCCTGCTCCCTATCTAGCTGCAGCACATCAGAATGAAATAACAATGATAATAATGCTCCAGCTGTAGATTTCAGAGTGCTTTGCAAAGGTGGGCAAGTGTCATTATCCCCATTTTACAGATAGGGTAACCGAGATGCAGCATAGCTAAGTGTATTGCCTTCCCTCAGGCTTCCCACTGGTCCTGGGATCCACACAGGGAAAGAAGGTGTGTGGGAGAGGAGCAGGCAGCTCCTGTATTATCTGCACATACCCTGCAGAGGTCACTGGAGCAAAATAACACAGCCTCTAGGTTTCCTTCCCCTTTGCATCATGGATCAACCATAAAGGATGGTTCTCAGAGTAGCCACCGACTGCAGGAGCTCTGTCAGCCAGGGTCCTTTGAGATTACAGTTTCAGATAAGGGGGTACCACAGACATGAGGCTCCATGTGGATGACCTTTAATTCTTGCTGAGCCCCCAGGGTATGAGTGACTCTTAGGGTATCCATGAAGTTGATGGGCTGGCCCTCTGGCCACTTGGGTGAAGGGAGAAATCCTGCCTTTTCCTAGGAGTGCTCAGATACCCTGGCGATAGGCACTGTGTAAGAATCAGTGGAATAACTCCTTCCTGCAGGAGAGGGTGATCAGGCCAATGGGTGGCAAAATAACTGCCCTGCTTATGGTTTAGCAAGTTTACAGCAACCAGAATCAGCATTTGGAACACACTTGACATCTTTAAATGAGTGTTCTGTTATGAACAAGCAAGCAATATTATGTACCACCTGATTTATTATTATTAAAAATAATAAAAATCTTATAACACACTATAAGGGAATGGAATGGAAATATAAAATCTTTAGGAAAACAGTGATTGTGATAGCTTTAGGATATCAGTGATTCAGAATCTCTCACATCCAGTATCTATGTTGCAGAAAATGCAAAATAAAGTTGCATGTGCTACCTGTAGTATGGGATGTGTAACCTATAAAAAAAATATGCATTAAATGATTTATTCCTCCATACATGTTTGAAAACCACAAAGCTATGCTTTGCTAGATAGTCCCATGCCCCTGACATGAGGTGACTTATTTTGGGCCTTGGTCTTGCCCTTGCCCTTCTTTGGATGTCATTCCAGAAGCTATTCATTGCTTTAATAACTTTGATGCTCTGTACTTCACTTTCCCTCAGCTTTTTTCCTCTCTTTTAATCTAATCTAGTTAAATCTTGATTTGGGAGAAAGTGTCAAGTGCCCTTACATTTTCATTATAAGGAACTGACTCTATGATCTTCAGACAGGACAAACTTCTTACATAAGGGATAAAGGATTTGGTACTTATTTGGAAAACTGATCAGAAGTCATATTTATGTAACAGCTATGTCGTGGCTTATGGGAAATGAGCTGATAATTTCAGTCCAGTTCCTATAGAATGGATGTCCATATCACACACAAAAAAAACAAAAACATCATCACCACCACCACCAGAAAAGGCGCACACTGTCAGCCCAAGTAAATATGAACACTAATTTATTCTCTTGCCCCTGGATATGGTCACTCTAGGCCAAGGCTGGGACAATTTGTCAGTAACACTTTCATTGCCTATGAAATAAAATGATGTCTTATAGCTGTTCCGTGAATTAACAAGGGACACCATCCTTAAGGATTTCAATCCTTGTTTATAATCCGGAGCATTTCATATGTACTAAAATTCCCTTTTAGAATTTACTTTTTTAGAAGTGGTTATTATATTATGTACCCCTCCTGTGTAATAATCTAATATTCTGATTATCAGGTAACAAATCTGTAGAAGAGGCATGCTGTATTGCAGTGCAATAAGGTACAGAACAACATAGACATCGTATTCCTCCTCCTCTTTGTTTCTTTGCTATAGTAATGAACGTCAAGTCATTTTTGCTTCGGCTTGGTCTACACTGCTATGTCAGTCATGGGTGTGAAAAAACCAGACTCCTGAACAACATAGTTATGCAGACCTAACCCCCAGTGTAGCCACAGCTATGTCGACAGAAGAATGCTTCTGTTGATGTAGCTAACTTTGTTCAGGGATTTGGTGTTCCTACACAGACAGAAAAAACCCTTCTACTGCATAGGCTGCTTCTACATCATGGCATTATGCTGGCATAGCTATGCCAGTATAGTGCCTATGGTGTAGAGACAGCCTCAGATTGCTTATTTCTCTCACAGTCACTTTGCTTAGCTCTTTCTACAGTTCCCATGCTTGTTTCTGATCTTATCATGCCTTTGTGTATAATGGCAGATACTTATCATTGCACTTGAGAAAGAGTAGTAAGACAATCCCCTTACTTTCTCTTTTGACTGCCATCTGTTAAAGCGTCGCCTCAGACAAATCAACAACATTCCATACTGGAACTCTGAATTGCAAATATGTCAACATCTGAAAACCTTATGAAAAATAATTTCCTCTGGAAAAAATAAGAGTCTCCGCTAGAAATTATTGCAGGAGACTAAATTAAGCTATATGGGAGGCTCTCCATGGATTTTACGGGGAGGCTGACGGTGGACCCTATACAACCAAAAAGAGGAAGACTACGGGTATGTCTACACTTAGAGCTGGAGGTGTAATCTTCAGTTTCAGGAGACAGACACATGCTAGCTCAGTCAGAGCTAGTGCACTAAAAACAGAATAGCTGCTACGGCACAAGCAGGGTCAAAGACTAACCTTTTTTTCCATTTGTTTTTTGAGAATGATCATGCAAAATACCCTCATAGTTTTGCTTTTCCCCATGAGTAATGCACAGCACTTAGTTTGTACTGAAAGACCTGCCGGGGCGCAAGCAATTAGGTACTAAGGCTCATTTTATATCTGCAGCAAGCCCAGAGGTGCTGGGGCTATGAACTTCCAAGCCTAGAGGTGCCTGGACTGAGCCCTGGAAAGCTCGGGCACAAGTTAAGCACTGGTAATGCATAATAAATCAAAAAAAATAAAAATAAAAGTTTTCTACCATCTACTCTTCAGCATTCTCACTCATAAAATAAACCAAAACATGTGTCTTGATTTTACAGTTTGCAGCAACATAAAAATAAATTATAGGAAAGCTACAATGTTAATTTTAGCTCTGTGTGATGTTAAAGTAAAAGTAATTTCTAACAGATATAACGATTAATCCAGTTACAATGTATCTATTGGTACCACTATATCTGAACGATTCCTGGGCTAATATTAAATTAAATGTCACGCATATGACAATGCAAATGCATACGCATACGCGCAAATGCATATGACAACCAAGTACCAAATGAATTACTACGATAAATGTGAAATTCCCATGCAATGATAGGATGATTAAAATAAAGTGAACCCTCTATATTTATGCATTGTTTTAAAGGTCTTTTAGCTAATGCTAAATTATAGCAAACCACGTCTTAATACACAGAAGAGTTACCTGATCAAAACACCCTGTAATCATAGTGTTATAAGATCTGCTTTCATAGTAAGCTTTCATACCCTCTGCATTTTGGAAGATGACTTTTTCATTCAGTGTCTTAAAAGCAAAAATTCTATTACTGCGATGTGCAGCTGCTTAAATAATGTAGAAGCTTGGCTCGTGTACAAATAGTAATTTGATTGCAATTGTTAGGGAGGTAAAAGTATGGCAAATTAAGCAAAAATGACATTTTTTCCAGAACAAAGGGGAGGATATCATCAGGATCCTCACATGACCTCCATCTGCAGTACATGTTCATTCTTGGAACAAGTCAATAAAACCTTAAGGCAGCAATTTTCAATTTTTATGTTCTCTAGGCCCAATTCATAAGTCATGTAATCTCTGTGCATGAATGACCTACACGACAGTTACATGGGAGTGGGGTTGGAGATGGGGGAGGGGGAATCACCTCTCACAGAAGACAGTATTAATAAATTTGAGTTGCTTGGTGTTAATCTCTCCCTCTGGGATATACCACACCCATCACTTAAGGCCAGATTTTCAAAGGAGTTTGATTGTACAAAGATGCAGATAGGCATCTAGTAGGATTTTCAAAAGTACTTACCTGCCTAGCTCCCATTTATTTGAATCTGACTTGGGCACCTAGGTGATTTAGAAAATTCCATTAGGTATCTATCTGCCTCTTTAGGTGCCTGAATACCTTTACAAATCTGCCCCCAAGAGCCTAAGACAACTGGGGCCTTGGGGGTTTTGTGTGTGTACATGATGCATTAGTCTGGCCCAGAACGTGTAAATTCTAATATGCATTATCATGTTGCATACCAACTGGCCTGCATAGATACTTCTGAAGTGCACTAAAAGTTCCCTAGTGCATGTTAACATAGCCCCATTTCAAACAGTTCTACAGTAACTCCTTGCTTAACGTTGTAGTTATGTTCCTGAAAAATGCGACTTTAGGCAAAATGATGTTAAGCAAATCCAATTTCCCCATAAGAATTAATGTAATGGTTGGGGGGGGTGGGTGGGAAGAGGTTAGGTTCAAGGGAAATTTTTTTCACCAGACAAAAGATTATATTATATATATGTATACACAGTATAAGTTTTTTTAAAAAAATTAATATTGTACACAGCAATCATGATTGTGAAGCTTGGTTGAGATAGTGAAATCAGAGGGTGTGATATTTCCCAGGGAATGCTTTACCGCTAAATGATGAACTAGAACTCAGCTGAGCCCTCAAAGTTTAACATATTGTTGTTAATGTAGCCTCACACTCTACAAGGCAGCACGAATGGAGGGAGGGGAGACAGCATGGCAGACAGGGACAGAGACACACAGTGTGTGTGAGAGAAAGAGAGAGAGATGCACATTGCCCCTTTAAGTACGCTGACTCCACTCTAAGTACATTGCCTTTTTAGATCAGGAAGTTGAGACAGCCACTGCTGCCTGCAAGGTCCCTCCATCCTGAGCCCTGTTGTCTCCTCGCCCCCGCTCTATGGAGATAGTGTAAACGGGTGGCGGGGGACACCCAGATATTAGCCTCACTCTTCCTCTCCCCCTCACAGCAAGCAGGAGGCTCCTGGGAGCAGCTCCAAGGAGGGCAGGAGCAGCACATGGCAGTGGAGGGAGGGACATCTGAACTGCCGGCAACTGATAGCCTGCTGGGCGGCTGCCACACAGGGAACTTAGGGGAGTGGGGAGCTGATAGGGGGGCTGCTGGTCCATCCTGGTTCCAAGCCCCCACCAGCTAGCTGCAATGGGCTGCTCTTTCTGCAAGCCGTGAACAAAGCAGGCGGCTGCCAAACAACCTTATAAGGGAGCATTGCACAACTTTAAGCATGTTCCCTAATTGATCAGCAACGTAACAATGAAACAATGTTAACCCAGATGACTTTAAGTTAGGAGTTACTGTACTCTGATACACATTAGGAAACTTTTAGAGTGCAGAAGCGGCATTCACATGGATCAGATAGTGTATGAGATGCTAGGACATGCTAGTATTTACACGCCTCTGGCATAGACTAACACACTGAGTAGACAAGCCCGTTGTCTTATTGATGATTAATGGGACTTAAGGTCCTATGCCATTTAGGCAATTTTGCACAGTTTACCTTTAATTAAACACTTGTCTGTCTACATTGTCTGTATTTGTTTATACTCATTCTGTAAGGAAAGTACAATCTCCATTAGTTTAATCCTTTGGGACCAAATCCTGCAACCAACTGTGTGGGGAGAACACTCTCTTGATAGTAGGGTCAGCACCCCATAGAAGTATGTGATTTGTAGTTTTGCTATTTTTGTGATTCAGTTAGAAGAATCTGCGTAATGAGTGATTAAATAATTTTCCTTCTGTTTACCCTTAACTATTCCCAATGAAGCCTGTTGCTTAGACAAACTGATGTACTCCCTTATCTGGCTGCCCTACTGAAGTGCTAAAATGTCTAGTCAAAGGTTTTCCTATTAGCATGAGGTCGTCATGGCATAGCCTAGATCAGATATTATGCACATTCTTTACATACCAGAATACACCAAGTGCAAGAAAAGTGGAGAACTTGGGGTTTTGTGTGTGTTTATTTTCAGTCCTACAAAGCAGCTGAAGTGGCTGGGTTGCAAAGATCTGCTTTCTTGTCCTAAACTATCTTCTTTTATTCTCCACTGAAGTAACTAATCAGGGCTACCCAGAGGACTCAGGGGGCCTGGGGCAAAGCAATTTCGGGGGCCCCTTCCATAAAAAAAAGTTTCAATACTATAGAATACTATATTCTCATGGGGGCCTCCTGCAGGGCCCAGGGCCTGGGGCAAATTGCCCCAGTTCTCCCCCCCCCCCCGCCGCCTTCGGGCAGCCCTGTAACTAATGCTGGTGCTGTGTGTTACAGGTCAACTTCTGAGTTGGTTCAAGAAAGACAGGAATATTGAAGCCTCAGCTAAATAAAACTTGGCTGTTGGATTTTCAGCAGAGGCTGAGGGTGCTGTGCCTCTCTACAGCATTCAGCTAAATCAGGGCCCCCATTTTACTGAAGAGAATTGTTTTACCTTTTTTCGGTTGTAAAGAAAAGATTATTGTTGTACAGTGGTGAAGAACTGTAGTGTTTATTAGAATGTCAGGCGAATAATGTACAATTTACAACTGTGGAGCACTTTTACAACTGGTAGTGAAAACTAATTATTCCCTGTAATATTTCTGTAAACCACCACTCAAACTTACTTCACTATGTACATTAATAATAATTATGGACACTAATCTAATCTATACCTATACTTTTTACAGGAAATAAGGAAAAAATTCTCCCCTGTTTGAATTATTCCTTATGTCCAGTAGAAATGTAAAGCATCATTGCTGGAAACAATGATAATCAACTCCACATATTAAGATTTACTTCAGAGTCTCTGATAATTTGCTACTGCTTTTCTTCTGTGAATCATAACTCTCTGATGACTAATGCTTCACTTATCAGTAGAATACTTCTCTCACCCAACCCACAGCAGAATTCTTAAGAAAACAGTTTGTACTCTGATCTCCAATACCTTGTCACTTGCAATTACAGCAAATTAGCCGTTTCATGCCTTTATAGCTAATGAAAAAAGGTCAGAAGTTTTTTTTTAAGCAGTGTAAGGCTGGCTCCCAGAGTCAAGGATTGGAGTGACCTAGCAGATCACCGGTCCAGATAACACTAGGGGAACATCACAGCATAACAGGCTACATTTTACTAACAGACACTTATATAGGGAATAGAAGCACAAGCCCCAGTTACAAAAGGGGTTTGAGACAGTGTTTTTCAGTAGTGCTTTGAAAATGCCCACATGTTCTACTGAGAATTTTTTTTTAAATGTAATATTCATTACAAGCTGAATTATAGCAAATGTTGCATCTGCTCCTGGCTTGTATCACAAAAAGTTTTGATTCTTCACAGTACTCCACTGACTCTTCATAGTCTTGTACGCAATTGCATTAACATTTCCTCCATCATGATGCTCTTAATGGAGAAGAGAATTTGACCCAGAATTTCACTGGCAACAAGCTATTTGTTAGTACTTACTGGAGAATGTAAATTCCTCTCCATAGTGCATATTAGTTTCTGGAACCATTCTCCTTGTAAAGAAAAGGACAAGAGTTTCTTTAAATAGTTTTCAAGTTCATTGTTTTGGTGAAGCTGGGGCTGCCAGGGAAGAAAGGTTCTATGTGACTAGTTTATATAAAATTTATATGATTCCAAGTATTTAAAGTTCATTCAGCATTGCTTTAACAGCAGAAGTATAACCATCCTTCTATTGATTTCGTCACTCTTATTTTTTAATATAAAATGTTCTATATGATTCTTGAACTTACCCTATCCTAGAAAGGAAGCAAAGTAATCTAGTCATCAGTATATGGTCCTGTAATCCAGGATTCTTGGTTTCAATTCTCTACTCCATCTTGTGGTAAGTAATTAAACCTCTCAGTATGACTGACGGTCACCGGCAGTTGGGGAAGAATAGCACCTCCTCGTTCTGCCCGAGGCCGGCCCTTCTCCTCCCCTCCCCTCCCCTCAGCCCAGGCCTGCCAACAGCAATTCCAGGCCCCAAGGCAGAACAGTCAATGGACGCTCTTCCACATATCTGCCCGGCTGCCTTAACTGCCGCCAGTACCACACCACCTGCGTGCCTAGGAGCCCTGCAGCCTGCCCAGGCGATATAAAAGGGTCAGTGGCCCTTGACCCTTTTAAATCACCTGGGCCACTTGGCAATTGCCCCCTTGCCTCCACCCCCCGGCCAGCGGGCCTGCCTTCGGTAGTGCCCCTGCCCCTCTCCATACCCTTCTGTCCCCTTCCCCACTCTGGAGCCCAGAGCAGCAGAACCCCACCACAGCTGCTGCTCCCCTGCTTCCCGCCTCAGGCCAGTGGCTCAGCCCCATCCCCAGCCCAACCCAAGAGTGCAAGGCGGGCAGTGCGACTGCAGTGCCCGCAACCCCAGAGTGTGGGGTAGACAGCACGGCCTCAGCCCCCTCCAACCCCAGCCCCAGAGCACCAGGTGGGTGGCACTGCTTTAGCACCCCCTAGCTTCCTCAAGTCCTAGGAGCAGGCCATCCGGCCCCAGCCTGGGCCACGAAAGAGTGGAAACTCTGAGGCACTTCTGGGGATGGATCGTGGACAGGGCCACGCCAGCTGTTAGGGGAGGCTCAGCCTCCTCCAGCCTATGATACCCACTGCCCATGCTTCTCAGATAACCAGTCTACACAGTATGAAACTGACAAAACGTGGAGAGAATAACTATCAGTTGACTCATTGCGTTCCAAGCCTGAAACTGGAAAAGGCATTTGTTCCAAAGTGTGAGATATTCCATGAGAACAACTTTTACTTATTTTGTGATTTCCTGCCCCTCTCACAAGCTCAAAAGCAGAAATGGACTTTTCCCTGGGTTGTGAATCCAGATTAGGAATCACAGGTCCAAACACTGCTGAAGCAAGTAGGTTCTGAGGGCAGGAATTCTGGTACAAGCTCTGCCGCACTTAGTTGTAAGGCTTCATGACCATTCATAAAGCATTTTAAGATCCTCAGATGAAAAGTGTTATATGGCTCTTTAACGCAGAGCTGAGATCTCTTTCAACCGTTCCCCCTCCCACCCCCTACCCCCTTGCAAAAAAAAATCCCCAATCCTGGGCATCTTCCCAGAGGGTGAATTCCAAACCACCCCACCATGGTACCTAAACATGTCCATCCAAAATTTGATAGTAGTTCTCCCTTTTTTCCTGGCAGATGGGGAAGCATAATCAAATCAGTTTATATACTGTTGATTACAGTTTTATAAAAGCATAGTATAATGATCAGTTGAGACAGCACCTCCATGGTGCTGTATCTTTGAGTGTTAAATTGTTGTGGTCTTGTATGTTATTTATGTCGTTAGAGTTCACTGGGGGATTTAGCAGGAAGTTCAGTCTTGTCTATGCATGCTGGAGCTGGTACTTGCAGCATTCAATAAGTCCCCATGATTTTTATAAGTGAGTATGACAAACGATGGTAGCAGCTTCAAGCTGGCAAAAGCACTTCTGCCTGAGAAGAAATTTCCTGGTCATGCAGATGAGACGGGAGTCTGAAAGTACCTCACAAGCTTCGAGCTGTTGCTCACTGTGAATGAGTAGACTGATGAGAAAGCAACACAGTACCTAACAGGGGGTTAGGATCAGTGGTGCAAGTAGATTTTAACTCTTACTGGTATGGTACCAACCTCTCCCCCTCCCCGGCTCCTGGAGCGTCGGCCCCATGTTCTGCTCCTTTTGCCACTGTGGTTCCCAGGAGAGCTCTGCGGTTCAGCAGATACCTATCCATGATACCTATCCATCTATCCATGGATATCTGCATCCGTGGGTATATATTTTTATCCGTGCAGCGCTCTACAATTCATTCTTGAAAATGTTTCTTTCTGGTACGGCGTACCAGCAATAAATATCTTAATAGTACAGCATACCCGACTGTGCCGGCTTACTTGCACCACTGGTTAGGATGCCAATACAAGTAATGGGATAGTGAAGAGAGTACACCGCACCAATGGTTCCATGCTTATAGGCTTAGGGCATGTCTACACTGCCCCACAGTTCTAGGGGTGTATGAATAGCAATGTGCACAAAAGTGCTGCGCTGCAACTCCCCCGTGTGGATGCTGCAGGTGTGAACTTAAAGTCTGCACTAACATAGTCCTACTCGGCATCCACAGGGGGGAGTTACAGCGCAGCACTTTGGTGAACGCTGCTATTCACACCCCCTTTGTGCAAACCGAAGGGCAGCATAAACACTCCCTTAGTCAGTGAAGAGCAACAAGACTGGGATATGAAGACATCTTTTGTCATCTTTTCACAGAACACCGGCCAGCACTAAGCTATCCATTACTCTGCTTGTGAGATTATTTTTGGACTTTGTATACTCCTGCTCCCCTGTGACCTGATGTTCAGGGAGCAGGAACTGGCAAAGGCCCCTTCACCTACACAGGAGAAAGACATGACAGAGTCTATATCAGTGACCTGACGACACTCCAGGAAGTAGAGGAACATGATGAGCCAGAAGCAGGCATTCCAGGCACAAGGTGGCTGAAAGAAGCAGACTATGTGCCCATCCAGGAAGGAGAGAAGGTGTGGCTACACAACTAGAAAAAGCAGCCTGGAAAAAATCCCAAACCTACTTCTTTTTTGAGGGACTTTACATGGTAATTTAAAAACTAAGCAACTTATTTTTGCTGACACAAAAAGCAAGAGCTTGTACCTCTGTAAGTATCCAGAACTGGTCCACATAGTGTCATTAAAAGAAAGGGGAGGACAAACACTGAGGATGCTCACCCATCATCCCAGAGGGATGCAGAGGAAGATTTGGAAGTTCCTGTGGCTCATAGAGGGAGACCACTTGTGGAAGAGGAATCCCCAAGGTGTCCTACTCTTGGGGGAATTCTGTGCCCTGCAGGGGACGCAGAATTCAAACCTTCTGCAGATTGCTTGACTCCCCCACAGAAAAATGGAGGAGCAAAGAAATCTGTGGGGAACATATGCCCCTTCTTCAGCTGCCAGGGCACAACTGCTGGCAGCAGCCAGCAGCAGAGAGCAGATCCCCTCTTGCCAGAGTGGTGTAAAGGAGCTTTATTGTAAATGACAGTAACAGAATCCTCAGCTAGGAAGAGCTATATGTGCTTTCTAGCTTTTTTTCCTGTGCCAGAAAGTCACAATGGGGTTAGATTACAGCTCAGGATCTATTTTACATATCCATTTTTTTAAAAAATGCAGGACAATGATTAGTAGAACTGTATGACTTTTATGTGTGAAAGTCTGAGCAATTTAAAGCAACAGTCACTAGAACTGTAAAAAGAACACCAACCACCAAAATAAAAGTTATGTCACTTACATGAAAATCCAGGATTATACCTGGAATGTATGGTCTTAATTACCAAGTATTTGTAACTTAACTTTCATGTGTTTAGGAAATGCTGAACAGTTATTGTGATATTTTTTTCTGTATGGTAGTTTAAATAAATTACCAAAATAAGTGAAATTGGTGTGATTATATTGCATTATTTTGACAAATAAAATATGCAGAATTTTGGATTTTTTGGCTCAGAATACCCCAGGAGTAATGCCCATGGGACCTCAGTACTCTTTAATCTTCAACAGTGTGTCAAAACAGATAGGCTTCATCTAAAGGACATGAACCCTGAACTAGCTGATAATCTAGATCCAACTGAATATAGTACAGTAACTGAATACAGAACTTCATCATCCTGAAAACCTGTGTGGATGCACACTAGCTGGTTTCCTAGGCGTTACTGTTTTAAATTCTTATTTAACTAGATGGGGCAAAGAAAGTTGTAATGACCTGTGCAGACACCACTTCCACTATTAGATGGTGCTGTATCGTTATCTTAGTTGTCTTGTATGTTGTTGGATCTGACCTGAGGCTCAGGGTTTAGCAGGCAGTTCTGTCCTACCTGTGTGTGCTGGAGCTGGTACATGCAGTGTTTCAGTAAATCCCTGTGATTCTATAAACAACTAAGCAAGTACTAAATTAGAAAACTTAAGAGATACAAAACATTTGATTTGGGATGTTCAGGACACAGAGCAACACACAGGATATGCCTACAAATGCAACGTTTGTACACTATTCTGAGAGTTGCGGGCAGATTTTTAAAGGTATGTAGGTGGCTAAAATGAAGTTAGCTCACTAATGGGTTGTTCAAATGTGCCTAAGCAGGTTAGGTGCCTAACTCCCTTTGAAATCTAGAGAGTTAAGCACTCTTTAAAACCCTTCTAGACACCTAACTTAATCTTGAGGTGCCTAAATATCTTTGGCACTGACAGCACTACTTCTATTCAAATGCTAGTCACTGTTTCAGTTGAATGGATTTTTTACCTGAAGTTACAGCTGAACAAAGCTGGTAAGATGCAACCAAAACTTTGCAAAAAGTAAAAATGATAGATGCTTTTGTCTGGTGCAGTTGAATCCATCATACTTATAAACACAAGCATGCACACACAGACAAAAATATGGTTAAAATGAAAGTAGCCAAATAATACAAATAAAAAGTATAGTTGGACTATTATGACAGCATGGGTTAAAGAATAGTTCTTTTTATAACAGAAATGTGTCACAAGTAATCATCACTTCCATGGTGTTTCATCTCTTTTCCAATATGGGTGGAAATAAATAGATGCCTCATTTGTAAATTTCATTGACACCGTACCATTAAAATGACATTTGATATATTATGTGATTGCCTCTTTACAACAGCTAACATCTTTTTTTTATTGTTCCAGGTATTGAGTTTCATATGAATGTGTAATCTAACAGTTGCAGTTTATAATAAACTCCCTTTTTCCTGCCACTGGTATCATCAGAAAGTTGTAGTTTGTCTTCAAGGATCTTTTTCTGCTGACAAATAAATAATTATTTATTGCTGCTTGAGTGTCAGAAACTATTTTCCCATCAACTACCAACAATATCTCAATTCTTGTAATGCTAAGGTTTGAGATAGCCTATCATATATGTCAGATATAATGGATTACACTTTTATTTTAGTTCTGTATCACCATTTATTACAAAGGAAAAATCAAGTGTTTTTCAGCCTTCATGTCAAGATACAAAATCATAACTTGATTTCAGTGCCAGCAACAGAACTGCTGAAGCAAGCCTAATATTTTCAGAGCAATAACAGAAGAGATGGCAAAATTCTATTCTCTAATCTCCAACAGAGAGCTGACCTCTGTTATTCCACTCTCCCACTTACATCAGGATCATAATTTTGTGCAAATTATTAAACTCCGTGAAATGGCTAGAAATCCACCTTCTGCACATGCACGAACTATTTTATTTGCATCTTCTTGTACAGAGAAATATTTTGTTTTGCTTAAAAAATTAAAAATAAACACAAGGCGGGATCTTAAAAGTGGGAGCCTAAAGTTAAGCTAATTCCATATTTAGCCTTTTAGATAAAAATGACCAGATTGACTCAGTACTCAGTAACACACTGAACTCAAAGGGAGTTGCTAGGTACTGAGCATTTTTTTTAAATCAGACTACTTTTCTTAGAAGTATAAATAGATGGCTATGAATCTAACTTTAGACACTGCTTTTTTAAAATCTTGCCCACAATAGCCATCTGATATTTAAACTACTGCATTTTGGACTATTAAATAAACATATTTGAAAAAAATTCTGCCATTCCATTCACATTGAGAATTTCCTTACTATGTAACTGGACAACTAGATCAAATTGTCCTTAGTTGGATCTATATGACATAATGCAGAATTTGGCTCAGTGACTTGAGTGGGTCTTCTCACAAAGGAAGGTAATAGTGAATATGAATAAAGCCTTCTAAAGCAGTCCCTTAATCTGATTGCAATTGTTAAACATGTCTGGTCTCCTTGGTAACAGGAATCAGCATCACCATGTCGCGCGACGGACACTTGACAAAATTACCACACTTAGCCCTGATCTACACTATGAGTTTAGGTCGAATTTAGCAGCATTAGATCAATTTAACCCTGCATCCATCCACACGATGAAGCCATTTTTGTCAACTTAAAGGGCTCTTAAAATCAATTTCAGTACTCCTTCTCGATGAGGGGATTAGCGATGAAATCGACCTTGCTGGGTCGAATCTGGGGTAGTGTGGATGCAATTTGACGCTATTGGCCTCCGGGAGCTATCCCGGAGTGCACCACTGTGACCGCTTTGGAGAGCACTCTCAACTCCGATGCACCGGCCAGGTAGACAGGAAAAGCCCTACAAACTTTTGAATTTCATATCCTGTTTGGACAGCTGATCAGCATAGGTGACCGTGCAGTCCCAGAATTGCAAAACAGCTCCAGCATGAACCCGAACATCTGGGTCTGATCGCTGTTTGGGGAGACAAATCGGTGCTATCAGAACTTCGTTCCAAAAGACGATATGCTCAAATATTTGAAAAAACCTCCAAGGGCATAAAGGACAGAGGCTATAACAGAGACCCGCAGCAGTGCCGTGTGAAACATAAGGAGCCCGGGCAAGCCTACCAAAGAACAAGAGAGGTAGAACCCCAGACATGCCACTTCTATGATGAGGTGCATGCCATTCTAGGGGGTGCCCCTACAATTACCCCACCCCTGTGTGTGGACTCTGTCAATGGATTCTCACGCAACAGGGATGCGGATTTTGGGGACGAGGAAGGTGAGGAGGAGGAGGACGTTAAAGATAGCGCACAGCAAGCAAATGGAGAAAACGTTTTCCGTCCTCCATGGTAGGACACTTTACCATGCCAGACCAGTAGCACGTAGTCTGGAATCATTGTATACCAAAGCATGGCAGATTATGGTCCCGGTGTTTGCTGGCATTCAAGCAACATCCATTCTTTATCTTGCTGTGTTATACTCAGGGGAGTGATATCATTCATGGTCACCTGGTTGAAATAGGGGAATTTTATTAAGGGGACATTCAGAGGTGGTCATTCCTGCTGGGCTGTTTGCCAATGGCTGAACAGAAATCATCCCTGTTGTGTGCCACGCAGTGGGAGGAGGGGTGAGGCGATCATCCCAGAGAATAGGGAGTGTATGGGGAGGGGCGGTTAGTTGGGTTTGTGCTGCACGTTAACCCGAAAACTGCAGCCCCTCCTTTTAAATGGCAAACCCATCTTAAATGGCCAACCCAACGGGTGCTTGGTCTGGGAAATGAGGGCACTGCTGTTTGAAACCATGTAATGTTAACAGCTTGGTTCACCGTGAAAGAGTCTACCCATTGTTCTCTAAAATGTGTTTTTTTAAATACTACTCTCCTTTTTTTCCCCCTCCCACAGCTGCAAATATTTCAACGCTCCCCGTATCATCTGTGTCCCAGAGGCTCTCAAAGATTAGAAGGCAAAAAAACTGCACTTGCGATGAAATGTTCTCTGAGCTCCTGCAGACCTCCCACACTGAAAGACCCCAGCACAATGCATGGAGGCAGACACTGTCAGAGTGCAGGAAAGCACTAAATGAACGTGAGGCCATGTGGCAGGATCAAGATGATAGGTGGCATCAGCGTGATGCGAGGAGGCAGGATGCAAACCTGGAGGCTACTAGAAGATCAAACTGAAAGTCTCCAGCATATTGCTGAGGTGCAGGAAAGGCAGCAGGAGCAAAGACCACCGCTGCATTCCCTGTGTAACGAACTGCCCTCCTCCCAAAGTTACAGAGCCTCCTCACCCAGATGCCCAAGAACGCAGTGGGGGGGCCTCCGGAAGTAGACTGAAACAAGGGGGTGGGTTTTCATCAAGGATAAACAAACAGAACTTTCACATCGTAGCCTGGCCAGTCACAAAACTGGTTTTCAAAGCTTTTCTGATGTGCAGTGCGCCCTGCTGTGCTCTTCTAACCGTCTTGGTGTGTGGCTGTGCATAATCAGTGGCCAGGCAATTTGCCTCGACTTCCCACCCTGCCATAAACATCTCCCCCTTACTCTCACAGATATAGTGGAGAACAGGAAGCAGTAATAACAACGGGAACATTGGTTTCGCTGAGGTCTAACCAAGTCAGTAAACTGCACCAGCACGCTTTTAAATCTCCAAAGGCACATTCTACCACCATTCTGCACTTGCTCAGCCTATAGTTGAACAGCTCCTAACTACTGTCCAGGCTGCCTGTGTACGGCTTCATGAGCCATGGCATTTAGGGGTAGGCTGGATCCCCAAGGACAATTACAGGCATTTCAACATCCCCAACGGTTATTTTCTGGTCTGGAAGGTAAGTCCCTTGCTGCAGCCATTACAGACCAGAGTCCCTAAAGATGTGAGCATCATGTACCTTTCCTGGCCATCCCATGCTGATGTTGGTGAAACATCCCTTGTGATCCACCAGTGCGTGCAGCACCATTGAAAAGTACCTCTTTTGGTTTATGTACTGGCTGCCTTGGTGCTCCAGTGCCAAGATAGGGATATGCGTTCCATCTATCGCCCCACCACAGTTAGGGAATCCCATTGCAGCAAAGCCATCCACTATGATCTGCACATTTCCCAGAGTCAGTATCCTTGATAGCAGCAGCTCAGTGATCATGTTCGCTACTTGGATCACAGCAGCCCCCACAGTAGATTTTCCACTCCAAATTGGTTCTCGACTGACTGGTAGCTGTCTGACATTACAAGCTATCGCCACTCGCTTGTGAACTGTGATGGCTGCTCTCATCTTGGTATTCTTGCGCTTCAGGGCAGGGGAAAGCAAGTCACAAAGTTTCATGAAAGTGCCCTTACCCACGTGAAAGTTTCGCAGCCACAGGGAATCATCCCAGACCTGCAACACTATGCGGTCCCACCAATCTGTGCTTGTTTCTTGGGACCAGAATCGGCGTTCCACAGCATGAACCTGCCCCATTACCACCATGATGTCCAAATTGCCAGGGCCCATGCTTTCAGAGAAATCTGTGTCCATATCCTCATCACTTTTGTCACCACACTGCTGTCACCTCCTCGCCTGCTTTTGCAGGTTCTGGTGCTGAATACACTGCAGGATAATGCCATGGTGTTTACAGTGCTCATAACTGCCACAGCGATCTGAGGGGGCTCCATGCTTGCTGTGGTATGGCATCTGCACAGAAAAAAGGCACGAAATGCTTCTCAGCCCTTGCTCTCACTGAGGGAGAGGGCCTGATGACATGTACCCAGAACCACCCACGACAATGTTTTTGCCCCATCAGACACTGGGAGTTCAACCCAGAATTCCAATGGGTGGCAGAGACAGCGGGAACTGTGGGTTAGCTACCACAGTGCAACGCTCTGAAAGACGATGCTAGCCTCAGTACTGTGGATGCACTCCACTGACTTAATGCACTTCGTGGGGACACACACAATCGACTGTATCAAACTGATTTCTAAAAATCAACTTCTATTAAATCGACCTATTTTCGTAGTGTAGACATACCCTTAGTGATGAACATTTGGGTGTGGGGGTTATGTCATTCAATTTTTGAAAAATTACCACAGCGCTCAAAATTCTTACCATGGACACGTTGCTGACCCCTGCTTGGTAATTGCATCTCTCCTAGCCACTGATATTTCACCTTCCTGCCAACTATTTATATCCTTAGGCTCCTATGTCAGTTAGGTGTTATAACACTGTGTGAAACAATGGCTAAATACCTTAAAAGTCTAGGCCTAAACTCTTAAAATTTTAGCCCCAATGATGGGTGCTGAGCATTTGGAAAAGTAGCCAAAGGCTCATCGAAAGATGAGCTCATCAAAGTCTTATCAAAAGCTTAAAGAGCTACATCAAAGGCAATCAATAAGGTTTTCTTCAAATATAGTGGAGAACTGAAAGAAGTCATGAAGTTAAGTAGGATTTCAGTTTGAGTTTACTAAACACCAATAAATAATACACCAATAAATAAAAGTATATTTCTCTTACATGTAGGCTGGTACAGAACCAGTATTGATGAGACATGATGTATTTATGCATGTACATGCCTTGATCACAATAAGATTTTGAGTTATAAATGCAGCTCTGAATGTTTAAATAATTATTCCCTCCCCTCCCCTCTTCCTCCACTCCCCCTGCCCTGCCCCTCTCACCCCCACCCCCAGCTATTATTGAACAGAATAAGGCATTACTTGAGATTAATAGGGCTAATTATGTTCACTTTCAAAATCTGTTCAATAATTTTCTGGTTCTTGCTTAAGAATAATTATCTTACGGTAGTTTGTTTTTTAACCTCTACGTAAAATCCTTAGAGGGAAAAAGGGCTGGTATTGTATAAATAAATAAATCCATTCAAAATCTGCTAAAACTGGGGTATTTTTTCTGCTGATAGGCTGGCCATGTGTATTCCCCATCTATTGCTTTGTACTCTAGCTATATATTTGGAAAAGGAAACTATTTTACTGTCTTGTTCTTGCAAGGTTCTTATTATCAAAATAAAAATTCTTGGAACTGTTGAGCTCCCAAGGACTCTTGAATTGTTTTATTACTTTGCTGGAACTGCATGTTATTGAAAATTGTATCGACTGGGGCTATTAGGTTTATGAAAAGGATTTATGAGTTCACTCCACTTGCTTTCACCAATCCTTTGATACCACTATTTAGACAGTGACTCTTTCTGTTTAGGGTAAGAAAGAATCTGGTAGAAATTCTCCTGATCCTTCATTCTGACCATCATTTAGTTGTTCATTTATTTTTGTTATATGTGCTTTTTAAATCAGGCCTGAAGACTATTTTGGTCAACACAATAAAGCACTGGCTTCCCCATAATCACCATCCGTGATCCCATACAAATAGCTCAAGGAAATAATGTACATGTTGTTATTCTGTTTCAAACAACTCAACTGAAAAGTCTTTGGTACTGTGGTGTGGCTTTGAAGCTCTAAACCCATGTTGAGTATCCCTCAGACTACACAAAGTTGACTATTTGTTGCCGCTTAGCTCACAGCACAGAGAAAGCCCCCGTCAGATTCTTTGGAGATATGTTATTAAACAGACAGTAAAAGTTCCTTGAGTACCCTCCCCAGCAGTCTCAAATACATCAGATAGATTAGTGTGCAAACAGTGAGTAAAATCTCATATCATATTACAGCATTTAGATTACTGCATTAGTTCTTTCTCTGATAGTGCATATGCCTTAAAAAGTCCATTAGTAGATATAAATAGCTTTGCATGTCCTAGGGCCAATCATACAACTAAGTCAATTGATACCTACCAGTGTAACAGAGGAAGATCACTAACCATCTATGCTGATCTACAAATTTCCATCTTTTGGAAGAAAAACTTGTTTTATATGTTAGAATTAGTCCTGGGCTTTTCCATCCCATCTGATGTGATATTTTGGGGTAATTGTCACAGGGAATAAATCAAGGCCTGTAACCTTAACTACTTTTGTTTTCTCTTTAATTTACAAGAGGGAGAGTGAGAGAGACCTATTAATTGACCTGCCATAGTAGAGACATTTCATATGCCTATCTTTTATGGGGATTCACTTTGTCTGTAATATGCTTATACTAAAAAGCAATGCAGTGAACACCCACCAGGATTATGTATTCATATGAGATGCTGATAATACCAATGATCATTTAGACAAATCTATCACCTAAATACTGTCCCAGTCAAGTCAAAAGGCTCTTCACAGGTGCAGGTGTCCTCTCACACAGGTTACATTGGAACCTAACACTGCATGTTGCTGCGTATGGTTCAATGTTCTTCAGTTGTAATTAATGCATTAAACCATAAGTATCAGGACACCACTCTTCTCATGCTATTTCCAGTCACACTAGAAGAAACAAGTAATATTGGAAATCTTATAAGGATTCTTGCTGTCAAGAGACTGGCAGTTCAATGTTTTGCTGTGTGTGTGCATGCACATACAATTTTAGTGCTTATGAAAGGCAAGCGTCTCCAAAATAGTCCAGCCATGTGTCTATAATCTGCAAACTGAACTGAGAGCAACTTAATGGTCAGCCACCAAACGGCAACACATTTCAATCACTAGCAACCTAGCTAAATTTGAACTAGCAGCCTAGAGGTGAAAAGCTCTAACACCTATTAACCATCCCCTTGCATAATCGAAATATCTTAACCTTCGGGTACTTCTTCAAACCAAGCTTTATTAAAGTTCATCCCACCATTAAAGCACTATACCCTGGGCCCTTTCAGCAGTGGTGCCTCTTAGCTGCATATCGTTTAGAAAGGCACCACACAGACAGCTTCAGTGGTGAAGTCAAGACGGACTACATGACCTAACTTCCACCCTCTAGATAGCCCTTCTATATAGAACACATCTACATCTGATAATCTGTAGATATGCGTTTACCACACAAAACATTGGAACAATTTACCATATATTCTCGATCATAAGCCGGTTTGTTTATAAGCCGCCCCCCCCCCCAAGATGGATAAGTAAAAATGGAAAATTTTTATGACACGTTCATAAGGCAACCCTATAATGCAGGGGTTGGCCAACTTTGGCTCCCGGGCCACCAGGATAAGCCGCTGGTTCGGCACTCTGGGGTGGGGGGAAGTTGATTTTCCTTTTGGTTCGGCAGGACGGCGCTCCGGGGAGGGTGGCGGGGGTGTTGATTTTCTTTTTGGTTCGGCAGGGCGGTGCTTTTTTCTTTTTTTTGCTTGGGGTGGCAAAAAAGTTAGAGCCAGCCCGGCCTGCAATGGCTTGGAACTGATTAAGTGAAATATACCCAGATAATCCTGGCCAGTGACTAGCACCCACATGCTGCAGGGGAAGGCAAAAGTTAAACAAACAAACAAACAAAAAAACCCAAATTCACTGCCAATCTGACTTGGGGAAGAATTCCTTCCTAACCCCACATACGATCAGTTAGGCCCTGAGCATGTGAGCAAGAACCAGCCAGAAAAACATGTGACTGAGAGAACGCTCAGTGCTGTCTCAGATTACTAACCCACCTCGTCCAGTGTCCTATCTCGAACTGTGGCTCAGCCTGATGCTTCAGAGAAAGGAGACAAAAAGACAAAAAATAAACCCTACAAAACCCATAGTAACACATGGGGAAGCAGGGTAAAATCCTTTTCTGATCCCCTTCCCCACAGGTCACTGGTTGAAGCCCTGAGACATGAGATTTTAGGAACACAAGACAAACCAGATAGGACCTTTATGGCCCCCACTATACAATCCAACTCATAAATTTGTCCCCCTCACTCTTAAAACTAATTAAGCTGTTTCCCCCTCACAATTCCTGTTGGGAGGCTGTTCCAGAACATCACCCTTCTGACAGTTGGAAACCTTCTTCTAATTTCCAGCCTGAATTTGTTCATGGGCAGTTGATACAAATTTGTTCTTGTGCCATCATTGTCCTTGAATTTGAACAGCTCTTCACCCTCCCTGGTGTTTATTCCTCTGATGTATTTATAGAGGGCAATCATATCCCCTCACAGCCTGCTTTTTGATAGGCTACACAAGCCACGCTCTTCCAGTCTCCTCTCATAAAACAGGCCTTCCATTCCCCCCATCTAAAAACATTAAAATGTATTACTGGCACACAAAATCTTAAATTAGAGTGACTAAATGAAGACTCGGCACAGCACTTCTGAAAGGTTGCCGACCCTTGCTCTAACCTCTCAGTCAGTTCTTTTTAAACCCTTTAAAAAAAAGTTATGTATAATGAGAAACATTAGATAAACAAGTGTTAAGTCATACTCAGAGTACGTTAACAGTAACAAATTCCTCCTGTAACCGAAGATCTGCCATCTGTGAAGGTACTGAAAAGTTTTTTCTCAAATATGCTAATTATCTTATCAAGGGGCTTGTTAATAACTGATTAATCCATCCAATAATTATATAGTTCAGCTAAAATCTGTATAACAATTAAATTGTTTTAATGCTTGATAATTATCGCCCACGCTGATTAGTGTGTGCTAGCAGTAAAGATTACCAACTTATATCTGAATGTCTATCACATATTTGAACTATACATGCTAATCAGGATGGTAAGAGAGATACCAAAATGTAAATCAATAAAAACAAAAACAAATTCCAGCAAATGATGTTTTTTCCGAAAAAAATATTGCGCAAGAGACTTGCACGTCAATAAGACATGCTTAACTTTACTACCATGAATAGTCCTATTGAAATCCACAGAATTACTCCTGGTAGCAAAGTTAAGCATGTGCGTATTTGCAGGATCAGGGCCCCAGGACTACTCACATGCTTAAAATTACTGATGTGCTAAAGTGCTTTGCTGGATTGGGGCCTGCACCAAAACTCTTATTAACTTCAGCGGTGCGGATCAGGCCTAAACTTCCTATGCTTTCAGATTTCCTGAAAAATATTGTATATTTATACTTCTATTACTCACAGAGATGGTTTTCATTATTCATTACTGCAGTAATTCATTACTCCTTAAAGGACTTTGAGATCCTCAAATGGAAGGCACTACAGACTGCAAATATAATCTCATTATAATGCCTGTCATCTTAAGTGATCCCACAGACTTTTAAAAAACTGACTTGATACATACTTTGTATGTATTTTTCCTCTTACCCCAAAATCAGCTTTACTTCACCTATCGTATCTGATGCAACTGAAAATTAGAGGCTTCCAGCTAAAGGAATCAAATCATTGCATGTTCCACAACAACTTTCATCTCATTTTAGTAAATGAAATAAAACAATTTAAAAAGACAAAAAGTCAGTCATCATTAGCAAAATAGCATTAGGAAAATATTTTGAGCCATTTCTCAGTGCTAAGCCTTAAACAACAAATTAATCGGAATGATTCATGTAAGTAAACAATATTTTAAAAAGCGGATCAGGAAGGTATGCCTGATCAATGCTATCACAAGCCATGTCTGCAAACTGCAACTTGGCACTTAACCCAATTTATATGCCTTCTGCTCCTTTCTCCTGCTATGGCTACATTACAAACCTATACAAGTGGAAAAAGAGAATCCCAAATGACTTTTGGCAATTTTTCCATCAATACCACTGCAACTATGGATCTCAGAGTTCAATATAACTACATTTAAAATTAAATATCAGGATTAACATGCAGCTCACACACAAAGCTGCAAAACAACTTCTGGAGAGTGCCTGTAGGTGTTCTTTGGATACCCTTGTATAGAATTTGGGTACTCTAGGAAAGTTGTTACACGAAGCACAGAGGGATGACAAATCAATTTCTCTTAAAAAGTCTTTTATGTTTTCCAGACCTGAAGATGAAGCTTTGATTGACGTAAGTTTATTGTTACAGTGTACATTCAAATAAATGAACTCTGACATAAAAATAGGAGTTTGAATGTAGTTTAAATATGTGACAGGTAGTCTCATGTAAAAAAATGATCCAACTGGAGATTTTTCCACATATTTATGCCTTTCCCTAATTTAAGAAATCTCTTGAATGCAATTTATTCCAATCAGAGCAAAGCAGAAGGGTAACTGTTATAAAGCTTTTAAAAATACAAACATTCAGGAGGAAAAAATCAACATTTTAAAAGTGAAGTGCTGCAGGCTCTCAATTCATTTCACTCCACAAAGGAATAAATTTAAACTCTTTAAATAACATGATATTAGCAACTCCTCATGTTCTTATGTGATATTTTCTACAATAAAGAGCTATATATCTAGATCATCTATAGTGTTCAGGCTACTTACAATACTCATTGCTCCTTAACAGATAACAAGCATTTATATTACTATATCAACTCCCTCGTATATTTACATAATAGACATTAAACTCCCACACAGATTTCCACCATAACTTCAACAACTACCACCTGTCCATTAAACTGTCTCTGGAACACTCCCACACCAGCATCCACTTTCTAGACACCACAATCAGCTTCAGCAATGAAATCCTTCAGACAACTAGGTACAAGAAACCCACAGATCACCACACCTACCTTCACAGATCCAGTAATCGCCCAATACACACCAAGAAATCTGTTATCTACAGCCAGGCACTCAGATACCACAGAATGCTCAAAGAAGAAAGTGCGGGATAGACACTGTAATACACTCAAAATCGCCTTCACCAAACAACGACACTCCACCAAAGAAGTAGATTGCATCTTTGAATGGGCCACACAAATATCCCGAGAGAACCTGCTTCAATACAGAAATAAAATCCCCTCCGATCGCAAACTGCTAGTTGTCATCTACCATTCCACACGGGAGCCCATACGGCGTATCAACAAACAACTGCAACCCATACTCAATGGGAACCCCATCTTGAAATAAATCTTTCCTGAACCCCCATTTCTGACCTTCAAACAATCCCTCAACCTCTTCAAGCTCAGCAGCAGCAGCAAGCTTCCCACAGACCAGGACACACTGACTCAAAGCAGCACCAGACCAGGGGTCCTACACAGGCCTGTCACAAATGTGGTGTACCTCATCCAGTGCACTAAATGCCCCAACCGCAACTATGTGGGTAAAACCAGACAATCACTGTGCTCTCAAAAGAACTCACACAGGAAAATGATTAAAAAAAAACACCCTGTCACCTGCAGATGAATACTTTTCATAAAGTGATCACTCCATATCTGACCTATCAGCCCTCCTCAAAGGGGGCCTGCACAACACTTTCAAAAGATGAGCCTGGGCACTTAAATTCATAACTTTGCAGACCTAAAATTCATGGACTGAATAGAAACATTGGATTTATGGCTAATCACAACAATCTATAACTCACTAACAACCTTCCCCACCCGCACTGAGCTGATTTTTTCATTTCCTTCCCTCTCTTCCTTATGACTGGAGGGGTGTTAACAGGCCTCTTCAACCTGAATGGTCCCTTGAAATGTGAGACAACTACTTATGTTAAACAATGTGTTCTATCTTGTATTTAGTTTCCCAGACCTGAAGAACAGCTCTGTGTAAGCTTGAAAGTGTTTTCTCTCACCAACAGAAGTTGGTCCAATAAAAGATATTACCTCACCCACCTTGTGTCTCATGCATTTATATTGTTGTTTTAGTCATTTAAGCAGGGCTTTCTTAAATTACTTTATGGTAGCATTTCTGTCTTTCTTCTTCTCCCACAAAAACAACACATAAGAGTATATTTCCCAAAATCTTCAGATTTTCCAGCCAAGTGTTTCTCATTGACTTTAATGAGATTCATGTTGCTGAAACCTCACACTGTGTATTGTGAATGTAAAGATTAATGTAACCATGGTTGTGAAAACAAAAAATTCTAACCCAAGATTTAAGATTTTAATAACCCTTTATGTATTTAGTCTTTGCAAATAACATTCCTTTCTAGCTAGCAGCATATACATTTGCATGGTGATATAATGTGACCCAACATGACATACTGCTAGCAACATGACAGCATTTTGACACTTTGTGAGACCTCATACAAGGAATGTTACATGGCAGAAGAAGGCATTCCACATGCAAAGTTGTATTTGTACATAAATGCCCATGGTAAATATTTGATCCAGACTAGTTTGTGTTAACCATTATACAAGAAGTAGTTTCCATAGGAGTTTATAATCAGAGGTGAAAGCAGCAAAGAATCCTGTGGCACCTTATAGACTAACAGATGTTTTGGAACATGAGCTTTCGTGGGTGAATACCCACTTCGTCAGATGCATCTGACGAAGTGGGTATTCACCCACGAAAGCTCATGCTCCAAAACGTCTATTAGTCTATACGGTGCCATAGGATTCTTTCCTGCTTTCACAGATCCAGACTAACACGGCTATCCCTCTGATACTAATCAGAGGTGGAGATCCTCACCTGAGGTAAACTGAAATTAATTTACACCATTGAGGATCTGCCCTACAAATAGGCATGGAAAGATTAGATTTTTACTGATATATGTCAGATGTTGATTTCACTATACACACCAAAGCCAATAAAAATGTCCATCAATACTAATTAAAATTTACAGGTAATATTGAAAGAAAAATACTGCTTGAGAACTTGTTAGCATTTGATTTTGTACATTTTGAAATGTGATGCTGACAACTTGTGTTTCAATGGTTATAAAGCTTTAACTTTTTGAATCTCAACTGTGATTAAATAATTATTATCTGGCTGCCCCACATATACATAATTTCCCACAACTGTGGAAAATTTAAACAGATAAAAATTGAAGAAAAAAATGCCTAAAATTTAACATTGCTATCCATTGAAATTATAAAAAAAATTCTGCCAAGCCTACCTATAAAACTTCCAAATATGCTAAAATTCTAAGGTCAATGTTTTCAAAATGATGTTGGGTGCCTGATCTGAAATGCCCTAAAGGGGCTTGATTTTCAAAAGGCAGATTCTCCGTACTTATTGAAAACTCAGTCTTCTTTGACGTATCTCCGACTGGGAGCCAACAATCACTAGTCACTTTTAAAAATCTTTTTTTCTGTTATCTGCAAAGACATGTTTATTGAATGAATGACATTTGTTTAATGTTTACAATACTCTGTACAGTTATACACTGATAGAATCTACATTAAATACATGTTCTTAAGGCAGGACTTTAAACAATCAAATGTTAATCAACAACTGTAATATGTTATTTTCTACATTTATTTACCTCATTATTAGTATAACCTTTTTACTGTGTTTTTTTTCCCATTGTTCCCAAAGTAATTTTACTGCAATACACAAGAGAAGAAAAAAATAGAATTTAACTTTATATAGCACTTTCTGTACTGAAGGCGTCTTACAGTGCTTTACAAAATAATGAGTTCAAAGTATTGGTAGTTCAGAGACTTTGAAGGCACATTGAGCAATCATTATATGTTTAGCATCAGAAAAATTTCAATAATAGATTTTTTTTTTCTGTAAGAAACAATATTTGCTACTGTACCTACATTATTTCTCTGCTTGTATTCTGTGGTTAATTCTCAACCTTTACTAAACGTAGTCTAGATCTAAGCTGTCAGTCTGACAGAAAGAACAACGTGCTTTTTACCCACAGAACAGACACAGTACAGACAGCAGCATGCAATATCCCTCTAGTCTGTCCATCACTAGGATTCCTCAGATTCTCTGCTGAGATGGCCACAATTAGTGCCAGTTGTGATGGTTTCCAGCTCCTGAAAACAATCATCTCCAATCACATAAGGTAGAGGCTCTCAACCTTTCCAGATGACTGTACCCCTTTCAGGAGGCTCATTTGTCTTGTGTACCCCCAAGTTTCACCTCACTTAAAAAAACTACTTGCTTATAAAATCAGATATAAAAATACAAAAGTGTCACAGCGCACTATTATTGAACAATTGCTGACTCTCATTTTTACTCTATAATTATAAAATAAATCAATAGGAATATAAATATTGTATTTACATTTCAGTGTATAATATATAGAGCATAATAAACAAGTTGTTCTCTGCATGAAATTTTGATTTGTTCTGACTTTGCTAGTGCTTTTTACCTAGCCTGTTGTAAAACTGGGCAAATATCTAGATAAGTTGATGTACCCATAGTTGAGAACCATTGACATGAGGCAATGAATAGCCAGCTGATAACTTTCAAACTATTGTGAAGATCAGGTCCTCAGTTGGTGTATGATATAGGTATGAAGTCAGTCGATTCAGTTACTAGACCTCTGAGCCACCTAGTCCCCTTTATTTATTTTTATAAATGCCCTGGAATCTAACTTTCATTTTGACAACCAGAAATAGAGAGAAGGGATCTCACATTAATGTATCACCTCAACCAACCAAACCAAAAAATGTTCAACAGTGTCACACGTGCCTCACTCTGAAATATGGCCTTGGCATTATCTCTGAGCCTAAATCCTGCTATAAAATCTTGAATGGATGACCTAATCTGGATTAATAAAAAGAGACAAATCCTGCAATCCTTAGTAATACAAGGATCCCACTGATTCTTCAGTCAGAAGAAAATTCAGTCATTGCTGCATACTCTCATTCTGTTTTCTTATTTCGCTATTTCTAAGTAGATACATATCTTATTAAAATCAATGTAGCAAATATTCATTGTGCAAAGATGATTCGGTTTAGTTAACAAATGAATTTTGTAGGTTAGAATGGAAACTATATTGTTTACCCACTAGAACATAATTCCAAAGTACATGTACAGTAAATTCATATTTAGAAAACACTTAAAACCTGAAAATGACATTCCTTTCTTTACATATTGGTGTTCCCATTCACTGCATATAAAATTCAGATTTTACTGGATTTTTATCAGGGTGAATTCTGTTGGGTCTATACAGAGAAAAATCCCATTGACAACAGTTTTTTTTTTTTTCTGAGTAAGGACTGCAGGCTTTAGCTTAACATTTTATCTCTCATTCTAAAGTGCTTTAAAACAACGTATACACAGGAATCACTTCACCCATCACCTCTGAGATGGAATCTGGCAGCTGTTTCTCAGTTCACCGCAGCATAACAAATCAGTTTAAAATGGGGACTACAGATGTACATCGTACCAAGTTAAAACAGTGTGAAGCATTTAGGTAGGCAGAATGTTGCTGCTAGAAGCATGCAAAATACGTATATCAAAATGCCAGTACTCTCGTGTAATTTTTTTTCTGTTTTGCTGAATATAGAAAATGGGTTGATTTTTGCAGGAAAATTTTGCAAAGGCACGAACATTTTGCACAAAAGTAGACCCATTATTTAGAGAAAGTTTTGAGCAAAAGCAGGCCCATTTCCAAACAAAAATGAGACCCAAAGGGACCATTTTACTAGCAAAAGTGTTTTTGAATTGAGAGCATGCAAAATATTAACATATCACTTGCTTTTTCTGCAAGAATAGTCATAGAATGAAAATTGCAAATATAGTTCAAGTTGATTAAATGATGAAAATTTTCAGGTAAATGCTGTGAAACAAAAATTATATATTTTGTGTACTCTAACAGCTACCAAAGCTGAATCAGTTCATAACATTGGGGTCAACACTACCTACTTTTGTGAATTTTATCGTTGTGCCATAAGATCTTTAGTGTTAATTTTTTAGCACCCGGGCCTCTATATTGGAGCACTGATTCAGAGGTGAAATTGCCACTTACACCTTTTCTTCCAGCTAGTCGTAGGTCACCCTCTTTTAATATTGATGGTTGTATCATACATATAGGTTTACTGCAGTGACAATACTAAAATACTGCCATACATTTAAATCAGTTTATTAGAGAACCATTTTATGAATTACACAATAGTCGTTTTAATAAAAACTATGGTATCAAATAGGGCCTTATTATTATAATTGTACAACACATTAAGAAGAAAAATAGCATGTGTTCTAATGAACTAAGAGAAAAGAACAGTGGTTACTATCTAGTTAAATGAAAGATCATTAAACAGGTGCATTAGATGAATAGTTTACTCTCTCAAATTTGCTTGCAAACTATCACTTAATAACCACTCATGTTACTGAATGGTGGAGGGGATGTTGCATGAACCCCTACTCAGAGAAAAGAAGAGATCTATTAAAGCACAGGAAATGAACAAAGAAAGAAGGGATTCACATTAAAAACTATCAGAGGAAGGCTTGAAGCTGCCTGTAAAATCTAGAAGAACATTATTTTATGCTTTTAATAAGGATATGCTTAAAATACCTTGAGGTGAAATTCAGGGTAGATATCTGAACATACTAGTGTTGCTATAGGATTGGGCAACATAGAGGAACAATTTCATTGAGTGTGTTGATGTAAATTGTAGAAATAAGCAATTATATAAAAATTATATCCTTGTTCTATAGTTCAGGAACTTTGTTATAATTATAAAAAATGTACAATGCCATTAAAATATTAATATTTTTTAAAGTTATTCTAAGCATGGTTTTAAATGACAAAACATTTTGTTTTCTTGATAAAATATGATCTGCTCAGAAATATATGACACACAAGAAATTTGCCATTAAAAAAGAGAAAAGAAAACACAGTTCTAAGTGAATTACGCACATAGGCCAAAAATGTATTCTAAAAGCAGGCAGAGCAGGCAAGATGCACAATGATCACTAGGCACTATCAAGAATCCAGTCTTCCCATGTTTGGCTAACTGAAAACGCTAACTCTACAAGTGCTCTACCCCTATATAGCGAATCAGAACGGTCATTAGCCCAATCCTCAGATGCCTCTACTTTTCTGTGATGTCAACAGATCCCACAAGTGACCACAGAGAAGGACAACCAACTGCCATGATAGTCCAAATTGACTGAATTTAATCTCTAAAAATTGCTATTCCACCATTTGAAGCTGTTAGTGTTTTGATTGCTGGTATCCCTTCAACGGCCTCACCAGCAGTCATTCTCAAGATAGGATCTCTAGTTAAATATATCATTTGCAATATCCAAAAAGTGAACCTACCAGGATGAAATAATCAGGAGCAACCTGTATCCTAGAATTTCCTTGACAAATTTTGGAGGTAAAAGCATGGTTTACATTTTTCCTGGGTCAGCTGATGTGACTGACAAATTCACATCACTGGCACAGCTACTCAGGAAGCATGATCAACCATACCAGTAAATATTTTCAGAACCTCTCCCCCAACTGTACAAACTTAAAACTCAGAGGATATCACTGGAGAAAGGCAACAGTGCAGCTGCCTTCCCTATCCCTCTGTGGTTGCCTTCCCTAAGAATCTTGTCCATGGAATCAAACACTGCACAAGGGGTGTCATCCTTCTCTTTTTGCTGGCTGTCACGTGGCCTGGGCACCTGGTCATCCCGCTGCTGCATGCAGCTGCTTGTCTTCAGCTGCAGGCAGTACACCCTTATCCATCTTGCAGCAGATGATGGATACCGCAGAAGAGCTACCAAGTTAGCTATCATGCTGTGCCCTCCTCCAATGCCACTGATAAGCAGCTGCATGGCAAGGCAGGCTGCCACAAGGCCTATGGAAAGGTGAAGGAGGAGCTAATAGGCTAGAATCAGTCAAGAGATCTGCTTCTCAATCTTCTATCAGTTCCTGCTGGTCAGTACGGTATACAAACTTGCCCAGCATGTCCCCAAAGGATTCCTCTACAATGCAGAGGGTTTGGTGCTAAACTGATCTATGTGCAGCTGCAATGCTGAAAGAGCAGGGAAGTAGAAAGAGCATAAAACCGTGATGGTAACAGTGGCAACCACTAAAAGAGGCTGAGAAGTGGCAAGGAAACCAGGCAATGTGATAATACAGGGTAGGGGCAGGGGAAGGTGAAGTGAGAAGGGTAAGAGGTGCCCCAACCAACCCCTAACCCAAACCCCACTTTACTCCCAAGAGGAGATTTCACCTCAAAAAGTAGAAGTCCACTATTGCTATTGATTTTACGTGGAAGGTGCTCAGATACTAAGGGTATATCTTCACTACCGGCTGGGTCAGTGGGCAGCGATCGATCCAGCGGGGACTGATTTATCGCGTCTAGTCTAGACACGATAAATCGATTCCCAAGCACGCTCCCGTCAAATCCTGTACTCCAGCTCAGCGAGAGGTGCAGGCAGAGTTGACGGGGGAGAGACAGCAGTTGACTCACCGTATTGAAGATACCACAATAAGTCGATTTAAGTACGCCAACTTCAGCTATATTATTCATGCAGCTGAAGTTGTGTCACTTAGATTGACACACACACCCCCAGTATAGACCAGGCCTAAGAGCTTTATACTGCCGCCCATCACCAAAGACAGATTCAACAGGAAGGTTGCATATGAACAGAAGATGAGAGCAGAGGCAGAACTAGAATGACTGAAGAACATACAGGGAGGTAAAAGTGCTAGGAGGGACGGGTTACGAGGTCACCTCATGTGAAAAAGGCCCAATAAAACAGCTCTGTCTCATACTGTCAGTTTTTATGCTTGGAGAAACTATTTTCAATAATATATACAAGTCATAGCAAACCTACAAAACTGAAGCTATTTGGTGCTCTTGTTTTTAAAAACACCCCTGATATCTACTACATTTCTTGCACTTGCCTGATACACTGATATTACTGAAAACAAAACTGTCATAAACAGATAAGTAAGAGTTAATAGAACAGAAGTACTCCATCTCTCTTTTGCCAGTAAAGGGTTAACAAGATCAGTGAGCCAGGCTGTCACCTGACCAGAGAACCAATCAGGGGACAGGATACTTTCAAATCTTGAGGGAGGGAAGTCTGTGTGTGTGCTGTTAGTGTTTGGTGGTTGTTCTCTCTGGGTTCTGAGAGTGACCAGATGTGCAACCAGGTTTCTCTCCAATCTCCCTGATACAGGTTCTTATATGTCCAGAATAGCGAGTACTAGGTAGATAAAGCGAGTTAGGCTTATGTTTGTTTTCTTTATTTGCAAATGTGTGTTTGGCTGGAAGGAGTTCAAATGTGTATTTGGCTGGAAGGATTTTAATTTGTACTTGTATACTTAGGCTGGGAGGGTATTCCCAGTGTCTATAGCTGAAAGACCCTGTAACATATTCCATCTTCAATTTACAAAGATAATTTTTACTGTTTTTCTTTCTTTAATTAAAAGCTTTTCTTGTTTAAGAACCTGATTGTTTTTTTATTCTGGTGAGACCCCAGGGGACTGGGTCTGGATTCACCAGGGAATTGGTGGGGAGAAAGGAGGGAAGGGGGAGAGAGAGGCTAATCTCTCTCTGTGTCAGGATTACTTTCTCTCTCAGGAAGAGTCTGGGAGGGGGAAAGAGAAGGAGGGAGGAAGGTGAATTTTCCTCTCTCTTTCAGGATTCAAGGAGTTTGAATCACAGTGATCTTCCAGGGTAACCCAGGGAGGGGAAGGCTGGGAGAGGCAACGGTGAAGGAAAGGGTTTACTTTCCTTGTGTTAAGATCCAGAGGGACTGGGTCTTGGGGGTCCCCGGGCAAGGTTTTGGAGGGACCAGAGTGTACCAGGCACTGGAATTCCTGGTTGGTGGCAGCGCTACAGGTACTAAGCTGGTAATTGAGCTTAGAGGAATTCATGCTGGTACCCCATCTTGTGGACGCTAAGGTTCAGAGTGGCGATTGTACCATGACAAAAACGGATGCAGCAATTCCAGTCAGACTTCACATTGCAGCTATGACAAATATTCTCTTAGTGCGGTAGCAACACTGAAGAGAAAGAGAGACTCAGATTGTAGAACCTGAACAAGGATTTTTTGTTTCTCTAAAAATAGCAGCAGAAGCAAGGCAGACCTCAGCCATAAAGGTCTTTCCCATACATCTGAAGCACTGCCTTTAGATTCAACTAAATGTTTGCCCTCGTTTTTCTACATAGTCAAACCAACAAAAATATCTTATTCGGAGAAATTTTGTGCTACATTAATGTCATATTAATACTGTATATTAAAATGATACGGTTGCTTGTGGGCGTAAAGTACTGCTGTCAAAGAAGCGGCAAAGACCTCAAAAGCAGCAAATAAATTTAATCATAGTTCTGAATTGCTAGCTGCTCCTGAGCATGACAACATTTGCTCTGGGATTTTGAGGAGAAGAAAAAAAAATCTATTTGGTGATGCTTGGTTCAATCTACCTGTTCTAATAACTACTGTTCCCAGTGGAAATTCATACAGAAGAAGTATTATCCCATAGAATGGGAGGTAATAGAAGGTTAGTGATATATTACCTCTGTAATAAAGAAAGGGACTCAAAGTTCCCCCACACACACAACTTGAATTGCAGAAGAAACTTTTTACCAAAACCTCAAAGCTTCTTCATCATCAGTGTACGTAAACGAATACAAATATCCTCCACATCAACTTCAAACAAGTAATTCTACAAACCAAATTAGTTAAATCCTTACTGAGTGACATTGCAATATGGTGTTGTGTCAGATGTTCATTGCTGTATTAAAAGAAGTAATATTTTGTCAATCTGGCGAATTTGCTAAACGGACTTTGAAGTCTTCCTGGTGTTTGCTAAAGAACGTTAATTACCTACACAAAAATGCCTGTATTAAAAGATTAAATCTAACTTATTTAATAACCTTAAAAAATAACGGTGCAAAAACATATTTATAAATATCTTTAAAATACAGCATTTCTTTGAAAGAAAAAAAGATAAGTTCACTGAAACAAGGTGTGAGAATAGTTCAGTGATACATTGCCAATATTTAACAGGCAAACCTATAAACTTTTCTGCTCAACCTTTGGTTAAATCCGTTGAAGCAATATTCATGTGTTGGAAGGGTGAAGTACTGTCAAATCGAAACTCTTTTTCTCTATTGAAACAAAGCTGCTTCATCATAACTATAATCAATGAGGGAGGCAATGCCACTCGGGAAAGCTTATATTTGAGGCAGTATAGTTAAGGCCCAGAGCCTGAAAAGACTTATGCATGTGTTTAACTTTCTGGACTCTAGGTAATCCCGATGATGTCAACGGAACTACAAAGAGTGCATAAAGATAAACATGTGCATACATTTTAGCAGTATCGGGGCCTAGGTATTCAACTTGTGTAATTTGAAATGTGTGAGAAGAGGGGTTAAGATACTGAACCCAGGGCCACCCAGAGGATTCGGGGGGTCTGGGGTAAAGCAATTTCGGGGGCCCCTTCCATAAAAAAAATTGCAATACTATATTCTCGTGGGGGACCCTGCAGGGCCAGCACAAATTGCCCCACTTGCTCCCTCCCCACCTCCACAGGCAGCCCTGGTAAAAATAAACCTTCCGCATCTTGGCACAACCCCAGTTTTGAGAAAACTTCTTTACAAGGTATCACTGGTTCTCAGCATTAGCTAGTGCTAAAAGGCACTAAAGCTCATTAAAATCACGGACGTCTGCTTTCCTTCAAAATGTGTTATGTTTTTTTTAATTGAAAAGCTGAAATTAGTCTGCCAAAACCTGAATATGGTTTGGGGTTTCAGAAGTGTGTGGCCATCTATTTGCTGCTTGCTGTTTGATTGTTTAAAGAAACAATAAAAAAATTCTGCTTAAAAAAAAATCCATACCTTCTGAACCACCTCAGCTTGTGACCAAATGCCTGAGCCCATCCACTCAGATATTTTTCCAGGTTTCTGATACTCTCTTGGCTTCCTTGACTCGTATCTGTCTCCATAACTTTGGATTCATTTAGGTTAGAACATAAGAATGGCCATACTGGATCAAACCAAAGGTCCATCCAGCACAGTATCCTCTCTACTGACAATGGCCAAATGCCAAGTGCCCTAGAGGGAGTGAACCTAACAGGTAATATCAAGTGATCTCTCTCCTGCCATCCATCTCCACTCTCCGACAAACAGAGGCTAGGGCACCATTCCTTACCCATCCTGGCTAACAGCCATTAATGGACTTAACCTCCATGCATTTATCTGTTTCGTAGAGACTGGCTCCATGGGATCCCTCACAAACTGGAGATGGTTACTGTGGGTTGGTCTTTACTACAGACTATGTACATACTCCACGAACCGAGCATTTGAGCTTGTCCCAGATTCTGGGACAAGCCTATGTTGTGAAAACTACAATGCTCAAAACAGCACATGCATGTGAATGGACACAGGATGCTAAAATTAAATTAACCCAGGGGTTCTCAAACTGGGGGTCAGGACCCCTCAAGGGATCATGAGGTTATTACTGGAGGTCGCAAGCCGTCAGCCTCCACCTCAGACCCCGCTTTGTCTCCAGCATTTATAATAGTGTTAAATATATAAAAAAGTGTTTTCAATTTATAAGGGGGGGAGAGATCGCATTCAGAGGTTTGCTACGTGAAAAGGGTCACCAGGACAAAAGTTTGAGAACCAATGAATTAACCCCTCTGAAGCCTCAGAGAATGCAGGGGAGGGGTGTCTCCCTTGGTAGGGTTGGGAAGGAGCTAGGTGATGCAGGATATTGCTCTTCTCATGTGATCCCCCCACCAGTGGCTAATTTTAAATGAAACTATTCTCCCCTAACATGAATCTCCCTATGGCACTGAAATTAAATATAAATTATAGTTTGGCATTTGAGAAGTGAAAGGGATGGTAGCCCTAATGGAAAACCTAACAGCTTGGCTCTTCTGCAAGCCTCAAACTGCTGAATGAGCTTCAGAGTAGCGAAGGCTGTGCCTCCCGAAGCAGCCTGGCCCTGCCCCCTATCCGACCCCCACCCATTTCCTGTCCCCCAACTGCCACCCCCCTCAGAATCCCTGACTCATCCTGCTCCTTGCCTCCTCACCATTCCCCAGAGACCCCACCACCTGGGACCCCACCCCTGCTCCCTGGGACCCTGTCCCCTGACTGCCCCGACCCCTCTCCAGCCCCTCGCTGAGTCCTGACAGACCCCAGGAACGCCCATGACCCCCGTTCCCTGTCCCCTGACTGCCCCCCGAACCTCTGCCACCTCCCTATCCCCTGACAGCCCCCCCACCTCTGCCCCTCCCTGTCCCCTGACTGTCCCCAAGACTCCCTGCCCCTTAGCCAACCCCCCCCCCCAGTCCCGGCCCCTTAGCCCCGGCTCTCCCCTCACCCGGAGCCTCAGCGCATCCAGGAGCTTCGCTCAACAGTGGCAGCGTGGGTCCGGCGGGGCCTGAGCTCTGCCCCGCTCAGAGCCAGGTGGTCAGGGGGTGGGGCTGCCAGCTCCACGCCAAGCGGAGGAAGCTCAGGCCCCGCTGGAGCTCGCAGCCCCACTCCCTGACCACGCAGCTCTGAACCGGGTGGAGCTCAGGGGCCCCACCAGACCCACGCTGCAGCGCTGTTCAGGGATGTTGCTGCGTGTGCTGAGGCTCCGGGAGCGGGGCGGAGGCTGGGTGGGAGTGGGTTGGGGCTGGGGCGAGAGCCTCAGCCATTCTCTTGGGGGCCCCTGATGAGCTTGAGGCCTGGGGCAAATTGCCCCACTTACCCCCTCCTCCGGGTGGTCCTGACTGAACCAGATCCTCAGCTGGGATAAATCACTGTTGCTCTATTTCCTATCAAGCCTAGTGACAAAAAGTTACAAAACACCATAGTAACTCTACTGCAAACTCCAGTATTTTATACCATCACCGGAGAACAATTTGTGTGTGTGTGTGTGTGTGTGTGTGTGTGTGTGTGTGTGTGTGTGTGTGTGTGTGTGTGTATTAATAAACAAAATAAAGAACAATTCTACAATACACCAAAAAAAAAAAGAAGTAAAATAGCAAAAGTAGAATACAAAATAAAAAGTTTTGTAAGAAAAGTGCGCACATTAAAGTGTCCACACCAGATGTCATGTATGAAGTTTTCGGTGAGATAATCAAAGTGAATAACAGTCCAGTTCAGATTTTGCTGGTGTAATTGGAGTAATCTTACTTAAGGGTGACCTATTCTCGGACAAGTTATCAGTGTATTTGGCACAAATTAGTTTCTCATAAAGGTCAGGCATAATGTACATGTCTTTTTGTTCTCTTTTATATTAACCTCTCCACCCCCATTGTTCTGCTTTAAAATAAATCCTATCACCCTTGATGCTGGCCTTATTCTATTCCAATGATGAAATAATGACTCTTAGTCCCACATCTTTGTCTTTAATTTAGAATTCTCCTGCATCTTTCCAATGCTATAGAACAACGCTGAGTGTTCAACAACCTATCACACTAGGTCAAAAAGAAGAATATATGCCTTTTCCCTGACTGCTTGAGTTTGTACAATGGCACCAGCAGTACAGGGTATGAACACAAGCCAGAAACTCTTAGACCTCAAACATTAATCAGTACAAATGAAACAACTGACATAGCTCTCTGACATCATGCTGAGTGGCACTACCTTTGTATTACACTTCTGTTAACTTTGGCACTAGCAATTCTTTGGCAAATCTAGGTTAATTTTACTCATCTTGGAATTTGAATGTCAAAAGTGTCCCTCTGATCCAATTAGAAATACTCAACACAAGCAGAATCTGTGCCGCAACATTTGTTTCCCCAGCATCATTAACTGAATATCAGCATTATTCATGCAAAAAGAATTATTGATTGATTGATTGCACTAATGGCAGAAGCTACAGATGCAGCAAAATGTCTCACTTCTATTTAGGCCTTGTCTACACTACACAGTTTTGTCAACAAAAGTCAGGTTTCATTGACAAACTAGTGCATGTGTACACACAAAAATGCTCTGCCCATCAATATAACTTTTCTCCTATGCCAACACAATAAAACTGCCAAGAGCCCCATGGATACTTTGTGGGGGCCTAGAGGCAATAACCAGTGGAGTCACCCCAAGGATAAAGTGGTGGATGAGGAGGTCGAGTTGGAGGAGGATGTGGGAGAACTGACATGCTTGTCTGGTGGCATGGCAAGCCAGGACCTCTTTTTGATGCCAGAAGGGTTTAACCAGTGCAAGCAGTCCAGATCTGGAGTGCTTAAAGAAGAAGATGGGAGCTCTGGTAAGTACTCCTTGTTCTTTAACAGTGCACAGCTACATAAGGTATATGTGTCCTTTACTTTGTTACATGGTGCACATGGGAGAAGGGATTGAAAGTGGAAACATGGACAATCATTAAGGATAAATACAAAAGAATAGTGGAAGCATGTAGAGACAAAATTAGAAAGGTTAAAGCACAAAATGAGTTACACCTAGCCAGTGACATACAAGGCAATAAGAAGAGGGTCCATAAAGAGAAAGATGAGGGAAAGTGTAAGTCCACCACTTAGCAGGGAAAGAGAGCTAATAACAGATGACATCAAGATGGCTGTGATGTTTAATGCCTGTTTTGCTTCAATCTTCAGTAAAAAGGTTGATTGTAACCAGATGCTTAACACAATATTAACAAGGGGAAAGGAACAGAAGCCAGAATATGGAAAGAACAGGTTAAAGAATATTTAGATTAGATAGATGTATTTAAATTCGTGGGACCTGACAAAATTCACCTCAGAGTATACAAGAACTTAGAAAATCTGTCTTATGAGGAAAGGTTAAAAAATGGGTATGTTTAGTCTTGAAAAAAGACAAATGATGGGGGGACCTGATAACATTCTTCAAGTATGATAAGGGCTGTTATACAGAGGACAGTGAGCAACTGTTTTCCATGTCCACTGAAGGTAGGACAAGAAGCAATTGGGTTAATGTGCAGTAAGGGAGGTTTAGGTTAGATATTATAAAAAACTTTCTAATTATAAGGATAGTTAAGAATTGAAACAGGCTTGCAAGAGAGGTTGTGGAACCACCATCACTGGAGGTTTTGAAGAATAGGGTAGACAAACTTCTATCAGAGATGGTCTATGTATAACTGGTCCCCCTACAGCACAGGGGGATGGGTCCTTCCACCCTATATGTCTACGCTTCTAAATGGCAACTAGCACCTTGTATTGCTGCATACCGGTCAATTTAAAATTTGTTTGCTATTCAGTGACATTGACAAAATGCCAACTCTCATTAAAATGACCCTTTTGTCGTAGTCTCTGTCCTCAAAATGAGCCTTATGCTACTGTCACTGTCCTCAAAATGCCTATTTTAAAAAGTTTAAAATGAAACTAAACAAGTTATATTTAGTCATGTAAGTGATCAAAGAACAATTCAGCAGCAATTTCACCCAATTTAATTGAGGCCGACTCAGAGGGCAATAATTTGCAATTAACAAGATCAAAGGGTATAGCCAGATCAATATTCTTATTGATTACTGTCCATGGCTGTAGAAATATCACTGGCTACTTTGAGAAGAGCAATAATGGATGCACACAGCCTAAAATATCTTACTGTACTGGCAGTGATTTATGTCTATACAAAAAAAAAAAGCACCATTAGGTGATGGTACACAAACTATTTTAAGTATTCAGTCAAAGGAAAAAAAAGGATATTAAGAAATAGGTTGACAGCTCCATTTATCAGCAGCTGGTCCTAGGTAAAGATGGTGAATTTCCTGTACCTTTCTGAGTAGGGTTACATTACATGCTATCAGTTATCATGAAAATAGGAAACTGTATGTGCCTCAGGGAGTGCAGCCCAAATACAATGATGGAGATTATACACACATATAAACAAAAGTAATGACAGCAGAAAAGCACATGTGGACATGCATGGGCACAACTTCAGAACATTTTCTGAAGAGACACCTGCACAAACTACACAGGTGTGGTGACTTTTGATCTCAATTGACGTGGATTTATGGCAGCTAAAAGGTGAAAAATAATGAGTGAAGCCCTAACCCCGGTGAAGTCAATGTAAAAAGCACCCTTTGACTTCTATAGGACCGCGATATGGCTATGACGACACTTGGTTCTGGGGCGCGATTCCCAGCTCACATAGACATACTCGTGCTGGTCTGTCCCCTTGTTCCATAACTTGCATTATACAAAAAGGTACTGCAGCCAGTTAATGAAAATCAAACTCTCCATTTTAATCTGAGTTGACTGATGGCCCTTTAACCCATTATCTGACTTTAAAATATACATTGGCAAGGACTGTTACTGACAATAAATGTGGTATTTAGAGTTTTTCAATTACAAGCTCTTCACATATATTTGTGCAGAATCTATCACAATATTAGCCTAGTCTCCTGTGGGTATCGTTTACTTCACTCTCATTTCACTTGTTGGGTTTTGTGATGTGGGCTGTGATTTACAGGAGGTCAGACTGCAGGATCTAGTGGTCCCTTCTGGCCTTCCACAATATGACTCTATAACAATAGGGCTATGACCTTTAGTGAGGGCTCTGGGCCATCTTGTAATACTAATATTAAGGGGGGGGATTTTCAAAAGAGTGTAACAGACTTAAGAACACAAGGTAAGTCAATGGGGTTCGTGATCCTAAGCCCTTTAGTGTTATTGGAAAATCTTCCCCTAGATAAATAAATAAAATTAACACAGTCCTGATCTGACCTATTATATTTCAAGATGTCTGCCACTTGGTAAAGGGTGTTCTCATGTTATAAGGTATCAGTCCTGCCATCTTTACTCAAGCTGAGTACCTTATTTGGTGAGTAGTCTGACTTCAGTCAATGGGACTGCTTGCAAAGTTAGCAAGGACAACAGAGCTGGGTCATAAGTATTTATATCTCACCAGAAATATGAAAAAAACCACTGTGTAACCCTAGAATATTTACTTCGCTGCTGCAAAATCAGGAGCCAGCAGAAAGACTTATAGTCAACTGAATTTCCAGAGAAATGCACAGTATTATGACAGGAAAGTGTTACTGCTTTCTAAATATTCTCTAAATCATATAACTCAGAAGACTTCTCCAATTATCCCTCAGGTACAAACACGACAGCGAGTGGTGCTGACATCCTGATATCATCAGTGATGCTGATGAATATCAGCAAAGTAAACAATTCAGACACATGCTGGTTTGTGCTCAATAAAGAGACGGGAAAGTCAATAAAATAATAAGCATTTATATGGCACTTTTCATCTTCAAAGAGATTTACAAAAATGTTGCCAAATGGAAAAGGACAAAACTCATGTTATTTTTTAAGCTTCTAAGAGTATATAACAAACTGTACAAAATTTTTAAAAAGACAAATTGTTTAAAAAAAAAAAGGGCTGCACAGCTCAGGAAATAAGAATACATTAGTCATCTAGTGTAAATCAAACTCAGGTGCTTGGCATCTATTCAGTGAACTATGGCCTTGATCCTGCACCGCTGAAGTCAACAGGAACCTGTGCTGATTTACAGTCTGGTGGCTAGATTCAATCCTGAGTTAGTCCATAGTGCAAAGTCTGCCGGGAGGGGTGTAAGTTTGTAAGGTTCCCACAAGACCCATAACGTAGCACAGCAACAATAATTTAAGAGAGGAAGCAAAACATAAGAGGACATGTTCTCTGCTGCTATAATTCAACGGAAATCAGTGGAGTTACATCAGCAGTGAATTTGGTCCACTATTTCCAGTTTACATCATATGTAGGCAGAATACAATTATTCAAACTAGATCTTAGCCAGAACACGAGAGCTATGTCTTTAATTTGTGTGAAAAGTGTTACAGAATCTTTAATGACCATGATTTTGCTTCCAAAATTTCTTAAAACTGGCTTCATTTTTAAATTAGCCTCAAAAATGCAGCTGCATCTGTTTGTATCTGCAAAATCCCACATTTACACACAAATCCAGGAACCAAGTGGCTAACTACCCAATTTATTTCCTTGCCTGGTTGTATGTTCAAATGGTTTCATCTTTACATTTTACAAGGGAGCCTGTGGAGGCCAGTTGAAAATCCGACTCACAGTACCGACAGATACAGAAAGCTGATACTCTGTTGATTCATTTCCCACAAAAAGAGATTAAAGCAAAACCAATATTTAGCTTCACAAACCAACTTAACTCATCAAAATTAAAAAGAAAGGGCTATTTCTCCAACAGTGTCCAGGTTTGGACTGAGACACCAAAAACTGTCGAGTATAAACATATAGCTTAAGTTAGTGCCAAAAGGCAAGGCCAATCTCTGTGTTTCACTGCATACATAATGCTAACACAGGTTTTTAAACTTACAGGATAAAGTCACTGCAAATTCCATCATGCATTGCCAGAACAGTCAAAATGATTTGACTGTACCTTAGCTTATCTTTTCACAGACAAAAAGCGAGGGCTGAAGCAATTATTAGCTAGTCATCAATCAGCTTAGAATATAACTGGCTATAAAAATAATGCTATTTTTCATTTCATGTACCAACTATCTGTAATAGAACTAAATCATCATCACTTATATTAACATTTTTCATGCAAAGATCTGAAAGCATTTTATAAACCTTACTTAAGCTTCATAAATAGAGCTGACTGGGAATTTTCCAACAAAACAGAGTCCCAGGGTGTGTGGCTCTGGGAAGTCCTGTCATTGGGAGAGCCCTGGACTGGGATGCACAGGCCTTTCAGACTCCCAGGTGAGCTGGTTCAGTGGTTTTCTTGTATAGGTTTAAATGCTCTACTTCTCTGCCTCACCTCCAGCTCTGGAAGGGCAGAGAGGTAGAGCACTACCTGCCTTCCCCCTAGCTCCAGGGGCCAGGTAGCTCCTTTCTGGCTTCTGGATCTAGGAGTCGGTAGAGAAGTAGAGAAGCCAGGGTTTTTGCCTCTCTGGAAGCCGAGCTGGAAGGCAGCTGAGAGGCTAAATAATTCCATTTCAGTTCTCATGAAATGAATTTGTTCTTTAAAACAACTTTCCACAAAATTTTTTGGCATTGTTGACATTTCATTCTACTTCAGGACAAAACTTTTTCTCTTAAAAACACAAAATATTTTACAGAAAGAAATTCCCCCTTTTCAGAGAGCTCTAGATGCTGGTGGCTGAGACAGAGAGAGGCAGTGTCTGCAAAGTGAGCTGAAGTTTCCCACAGCATGAAAATCTATAAAAAAAAAAGCTATGAAGAACTCTGATCTGATTCAAAACAAAAATAAAACTGACCTTTAAGTCACACATTTACTTCAAACACAAATAGTTTGTCGTGGGTGATCAACTCATGTTTTGCCCAGATGCTTACACCCTTGCAGTTTTTTTAGGGAAGTCATCTTTGATGGAAAAGTTAAAAGAAATGACAGAAAATATTAAAACTAAGCTGAAAACAACTCCCGCAGATCTCAATCAGGAACCCAATGAGGGAGTCTAAGAAGATGAGACAAATCATAGAAAAAACATGTGTGACGGGCTCACCATTTAACTATGGGAACCTGTGCTTTCTCATCAAGGAAGGGTTTTCTTCAACTGTATGAAAATAAGTGATACAAACATACAAAAATGATGGGGTCTAAATTAGCTGTTACCATTTAAGAAAGAGATCTAATTAAATCAACAGGAATTAAAGAGTGATCAGCATTCTGCAGGATAGGACCTATAACTATTAAAATATCATTAGCTATGTTGGGAAGCCAGTGCTGAGGGAGATCTTTAGAACCCTGGATACAGACCACGTTAACACTCTCAGTTTACAAGAGGTTTCTCTTCAGATGTTGAGGCCAACCAAGGTAATATCAAATAAAAACACAGTATGACACAAAAGTTGGGGAGTCTGATGGGGTTCTGGGAGAAGAATAATGGAAAGTGGTGGATTCAGATGGACCCCTTCATAAAAATTATGTACAAAGAGGAATAGCAAATGGCATAACTTTACACTAGGGATGAGTCTGATCACTAACCCTCAGTCCAAGCCCCTGCTCATCTCCCCGACTTTGGGGAAGACAATATCTAGATCCAAAGCCAAATCCAAATTCCACAGGCGGAGCCTGCTTCTCCAATGGGCCCAGAGTGGAATTTAGATTTTAAAGACTCAGATTCTGTGGTGGTGCCAATTTCAAACTCCATGATTCTGACCTGCTACTTTATACCACCTCTCTTCCATGGTAAATGATACTACTTAACTAAGATGTTGGAGAAGCTGATGTTAAGAGTTACCAGTTCTTAAAATTACAGAATTCTGGTTTTATTATATTTTTCTATTTTTAAAGTTTTAATATATTTTACATATTTTTTCTAGTCACATGGCAATGTAATAATAATTTTTGGATTTTAGTCTAAATAGGTGTTTGTTTTAGTGAAAGCCAACTTGTATAAATAAATCATGCTTTATAAAGGTCCTTCAGTCAGTGTACAGGTTACTTTATAATCTTTTGATACACTCAGCAGTAAGATTCACAAAGTAACAGTTGATGCTTGCCATGCATTACTTAAATAGGTATGATAATCTTGTTAGCTGAATAGTTGTGCCTCTAGCCACCCGATTTCACCCCAAAGTCAAGTCGCGAGAGGCCCAAGTACTCAGATTCACAACTGCATTTGATTATAGGCCTAGAAGATGGGCACAAATTACACTCACCACAAATGGAGACAATCCGTTGGAAAATGTGGCCCTCTGAGCCTTAAATCATACAGGATAACTTTTTGAGAAACTGTTGAACTAACTTTTAGATTTGCAAAACTAGTTCAAACACAAAAATACAAACCGTTTTTACACTGCAATTTAAACCTGTGTCCCTCCCTCACCTCTCTCTCTTCCCAAAGAATATATCTACTTAAAAAGTCAAGTTCTAGCTAAAGGGAAGCCAGCGCTATACATTAGTGACAGAAGAAAATCTCAAAACCTAGGCTGGCACAAATAAGTGTCTCAAGCATGGTATATAACTTGATTTTGTTTTTCATTTCTCTTTACTTCTCTGTTCCTTTCCAATAATGTTTAAATTCAATTTTCAAAACCGTCATGTACAAGTGGGTTTGAAACCAAGCAAATCATCCATAGTAATAATCACTAAACATTTAAACTACTACCATTTTTGCCTCTTCGAAACTACAGATATTTTCAGCAAACTATAAAAAGAAATATAATTGAACAAATCCATAATTACAACTATATTAGGAAGACATTTTCTATTCATATCGAGTATTAGGAGCTTAGATGCCTCATATAATTTGTCATTTATTTGAATTAATTAGACAAAGAAACAATCTATATCTTTCCCCTAAGGTCAAACAATTTCAAAAACAATGTAGAAATCTTAACTTTTCCAGTTGTCTGGTGTGTACCCTCATTAAGATAGTAGCACTAGAACTCCCATGACCTTTAACTAGTGGTACAAATGGAAAGAGATGAAGAATAGGTACTATGGGATCTGGAATGAAAGCACATTGTATAAGTAAACTGAATGATAGAAGAGATTTAACATGACAGTGATAAGTCAAAACATGATGTTTTCACCATTATGGATTTAAACTAAACATAGTTTATCTGATTCAATAACAATTTGGTACAGCAGTGACATAAACCACTGTGTTGATCTACATAGTTAGACAATACAAAATCCATCATTATATAGTCAGCTAATCCCATTTTTAAAGACAGAAAAGAAACAGGCAACCCTAATCCTGACCCTAAACTAAAATTAAAATTCACCCAGATTATCTACATAATCAAACCTGAATTAAAATAGTCACACATCTACAGGATAGTAATACACACTTATCTTCCCAGAAAATAAATCTGAAATTTCTAACAGGACAAAGAGAACCACAAATATTCCATTAAAATTAATTGTCACTAATCATTTTAATGTATTAAGAACGCAACAGAACTGTGAAAAATTTAATATATACTACACACAAACAAATGCTCTAATTTGTGTTAATATACAGTATATGTTTTTACATTATTATTTAGTGTTGGTCAGATTAGTCCTTAGGAATAATGTGTGTTCTGAATAGCATTTGTCACAAATTCAGCCCTGCTATGGTTACTAAATCAGTCACAAAGCAATCCTGATTTTCCATTAATATAGTTATTATTTTCTATATAGTTTGAAAGAAAAGCATCATTTTCCAACCTAGGTTATTCATTAACTGTTTGCTTTGATGATTTGTAAATCATTTTTCCATAGTGTGAGTTTAATCATCTAAGTCACATGGTATTGTTTCTACTCTTTGACTGCATGACAAATGTTTTGAACAACAGACTAACGAATAGATACCTGCCAACATGGGTCCAGTACAAATGTGTGGATGAATCAATCATAGTAATACTGATGAACCATTTGGAATTGAAAACAACAGTGATGGTCCAAATGCCCCTCAGAAATAACGCAAAATAATGCTAATTGAACTCGATGCGTTTGATGACTATGTTTGGTGCTCCTCTGTTGTTGATGGGCAAAGGCAAGAATGTAGATTGGAGGGGAAAAGCCATTCCTGTGATAGTCATGCTCCCAGGGAGGATGGGGGATACAAGGAAGTCCAAAAGGCAACTGTAGCACTATAGACTTGAAGCTTGGTTTCCTTGTGGAAAATTGAGCTCTGCAGAATTTCCAGGATCCCTGCAGAGTTTCCAACCATGCATTCCCTCTCTTGTGGAATTTTCTACAGTAGAGTTTGATCAGGCCCAAAAGTCTGTTCTTTTGTTCTCTTTTTTTTTCAGACAGTTTCTCAAAGTCAATTTAATTTTTTGACTGGAAAAGACAGTACCTGACTTTAAAAATGCCCTTGAGTTTGTCTGCCTGAGGCTACCTTCAGGTGTGTGCTATGAATGCTGCAGTACATACCAGCCCATCATTGGAAGAAGTGAAGCAGAAACCTGGCTTTTCTTAGGATTTTTTTTGCAACACGTCTCTCAATGAGCAAGTCTTCTCTGGCTGTCTGTAAGTGAACGAAGAAGGGAAACTCTCCCTGCCAAAATGCGGAAGCAGTTCTAAACAGGAGGTCAGGCATTTCCAGCATTTGTTGTATTTCCCAAGTTTACAGTTACTGCAATGACAGAGCTTGTGAAGAATCCATTTTGAACATCAGATACTTGGAGACAATATACTGGGTTTTTTAGCTTTGGACCACCTGGTGTAAGTTTACCCTTCAAACATTTCAGTCTACAGGGGAAATGAAATAGTTTCATCCCAGAGGGGTTCATAAGAACAGTTCTGATGGACACCCCAGGGAAGGGATTATTTTTATCCATGAGCCTTCCCTTGGACCATTTTCAGTTCTTTTCAAAACATGTTTTCATCTTGGAGGGTGGAAAATATAGCAGCTTTTCGATCCTCTTCGCTGTCCTCCTCCTGTCTTACTGACATCCTAAATTAAAAGTCTCTTCTGAGAGTGCTTAAGATTCTGTGTCGAATACAGGGCAGGACACAGCAGTCAGTTCAAGAGGAGGACTGAAGAGCAAAATGGTAGACAGCGGGTTAATAAGAAAACTAGGGCATGATAGGGAGCCCATCAAAACTGAATAACCTGGTCAAATAACAGACATGCAGCAAATAGATTCCGGACAGTCTCCTTTGTTGACAGCTTCTATTCACGTAGTGGGGCCTCACTCTAACCTATCTAAGAAACGGTGTCCACCTTTTCCTCTCAACTAAACAGGACAGAGGAGGTGATTTTGAATGACTCTTGTTTCTCGACCTTAAATTCTGAAGGAAAAAAAAATCCTCTTTGAGGTACAAAGTGGTAGAACAGAGATTCTACCTTAACTCAATCTCTTTCCCTTTGTGGATTTCAGACCTTTAATGTTATTTGAAGATGGCTTTTTCTGTGTTTTAATGGGATTAACATTTCTTAAAGGAGCCTCTCAGTTCAGTATGGATATGGCCAGCAGCTTTGAGAACTAACAAGGCACAAAGAGCTTTAAATAAGTTAAAAGAATGGTGGCTTCTCCTCCCCACAGCAAGAGCATGCTTCCAATATCTCTCTGTCCTCTCCCTGCACACTTCCGGTGCTAATACAGATGCTAAAAATGGAAATATTCCAGTATTTGAGATTCAGGGACATGAGGCAATGTCCCAATCCCTAACAATCTACTTTTGTTTCTCCTATAAACTTTGTTCGATATCGAACCTAAGACACTATGCAGTTTTAATCTCTGACAGTTCATGACAAATCAGCTGTTTCTAGGCCTGAGCTTGCCAGGTGCCTAGCACCTTGCTGAAATTGCTCAGCACCTTGCAGTATTGGGTGTGATACCAACTGCATTAAAGTCAGTGGAAATATTCCTGTTGACTTCAGTGGCTTTGAATCAGGCCCTTTCTGAATCACCCAACCTGTTGGCTAAAAAAAAAAATGCTTTGAAATTAAAGCAAAAAATCGGAGTCACAAAAGCCATGAGTGAAAGGGTGGCTATTAAAATGTAAAGATGCTGAGGTTGGGTTGTTGTGGGTTTTTGTAAGCATTCTGTTGTATTTCATTTCTTAAAATGCTGCAAGTAAGTCTCCTGAATTTTCAGATTATCTATACAACGTACAAAGGTATGTCTCATAAGCAACCCAGAGAATAACCATTAACACACCAAGTTAAATTCACCTACAACTAAACCAACTACATTTTTCACTTAAAATAGTCAAAAATCCCTAAGGGAAAAGAAAAAGGTCCTAATGAAATAGCACTATACAGGGCATTTACTGCACTTGTGTTAAATTACCATCTTTTCTCCCTCTTTTCTGTACAACACCGTACAGAATACTGTAAAATACTAAATAGGACAGACATTATATAAAATGGATATCTAACAAACTCCTCATTCTTTACAAATTACATCCACTGTACACTAGTGTTAGTGCACTGATTTCGATGGATACATTCTTGACTTTCATTGGGGAAAGGGAGAGCAGAATCAACCCAGTATCTTGATCCAAAATACAAAGTAAAGCCCCAGTCCTGCACTGAGAAATATGCAGGTGGACTCCTATGAGCATACAGTGCCTCATCAAAACAAATTGGATCTATGTAGGTGCAGGGGTCTAACTGCAGGGTTCTCAGTGCAGGACCACTCTCTTTATGTTTGCATAACATAAATGATGCTACTAGCCAACATATAAGGAAATGGTTTTCCCTTTCAGGGTGAGCCTGCTGTATTCATATTCAAAATAAACACAGTTACAAATAGTAATGCAGTTGGGAATTTAGCTCAGTTGGAATCAACATTTTAGTGGCACATATTCAAAGGCACAAAGGGTGGTTAGGTGCCCAACTCCCACTGAAAGTCAACGAGAGTTGCGTGCCTAAGTTCCATTTATACCTTTGAAAGTCTTTCCTCTCATGCTCAGCTTTTTAACCAAACCTATTGTGTCTGCAAAACTGAGTTAGAATTCTCATGAGAACAGACTTATGTTCCAATACTGCCAGTGTCACACGAAAAAGCTATTTTCATGTTATTTGTGTCTTCTGGTCCCAGCTGAAATCCAGCAAGGTGCACCCAGAAAAATGTTACCTCATCCTTTCAAAACAGAACCTAAAAAATGATCCCGTTCAATTCTAAGAAAAAGAGATTTAGAGATATTATTTTATCAAAACCAGATCAACCATCCTTAATTGCAATGCTAATGATTTGAACTGCACAGCTAATTTGGTAGGCACCAGCGAGTTTCACTATCTGCAAATATTCAAATATGCACAACCACATCTCCCTTAAAAAATGGTAAGAACAATTTTTTGTACATACTCAGTATTTCAAAGGTCATAGGGATCTTTCAGATTTGCAGATTTAGGAAGGAGTTGTAGTTTTCAGTTCTAGTAGTTATCTGATTAATTTTAAAGGGCTTGTGTGATACATTAATTGATCAGTTTCCATACAAGCAGAGTGGATAATATTGCCTTGGCATTTGACTTCAGTCTTGTAAGTTCTTCTACACTTCAAGAATTACACTATTTTCTGTGAAATAAAAGGGCAACCAAGCAAAAAGATCCTTGTGCAATTCCTGAGTTTGCATCTGTGCAAAATCTAATGAAAACATAATGTTATTAGGATCTTTTACTTTATAAGTAAACTATCTTATTCCTAATCACCAGTTCTGGAAATTGTGTGGCAGAAAAGGGGGAGAGGATAGGTAAGATGAGGAGCTGTTTGTTTGTAACATAGGTCCATATTCAGACCACAAGCTCAGCTTTCATAGGCCACTGGACAGATATCTGATGGCAATCACTCTTGGTAATGACCAACCTGGGCCAGATTCAAGCCAGCAACCTAGAGGTAAAGATTCTATATTTTAGAAATAACCCTTTATCTCAATAACTTCCCCTTTCAATTAGCAAGCACAACTGATTTGTTTTCCCCAACATCTTTGCCTTAGTAAAGTTACCCAAAATTCATAATTTTCAGTTCATGGGAAATGTTATTTTTCAATTTCCTGCAAACCAGAAATGCCACAAAAAATATTTTGGAAACATTCAAAATGAAATATGCTCTTGGGATCCCCTGCAGCTTCCCACTGAAATTGACATGATTCATGTCAGTTTCACTGCAGTCCACCAACTAGCCTGGGTGAAACTGATATGGAACACGTCAGCTGCTGGGTATCATGCACACTGCAAGCTCCAGAATAGTTCAGCCATGCAGACTGCACCAGGGCCTGGGACCTCAGAGCCTCTAAACTCCCAGGTCAGCTGATTCCCCAGGATGCCTGACTCCTGGAAGTAGAGTCATGGTAACTATTAAGTGAAACGGAGTCATTTTTGCATCTTCTATTAAGCAAAACATTTCAGCCTTACTGCATTGTTTATCTGACATCTCCATCTGTGTCTATTACTCTCTTCCATGTTGTGCACTATTAATTGAAAGCCTTCCCTAGGTCTTGGTCACTATCATCTCATCATTCAAAACACGCCTTGAGACTCATTACTGCAACACCTCCAAGAAATGAGCTAGTTTATATCCAGGACTGGTGCTAGGGTTTCTCGCGCCCTAGGTGCACGGCCATTTCACCGCCCCCCGCGCAGTCATGCCTGCGGAGTCATGCCTGCGGGCGGTCCACCGGAGCTGCACGAGCAGCCGACCGTCCGCAGGCATGACTGCGGCAGCTCCACCGGAGCCACGGACCAACGGATCCTCCACAGGCATGCCTGCAGCAGGTCAACTGGAGCCGCCTGCCACCCCCCCGGCAAAATGCCACCCCCCGAATAATCCTGGTGCCCTAGGATTATTTTCACCCACCTTTCATCCTTTATTGCCTTTCTGAATGGAAGCTCCTCATGGTAGAGAAGATACTGGGGCAGTATCTCTTATGTTTGAAAGGTAAGTATCACATTGTGGCTGTACTGAAACAGAAATAACAATATCATAAGAGGCACAGTGCACTGTATTTACATGTTTTTATCTGTCTCTATATCTACTGGTGGGAAGTTTTACTTTTTTGGTTGAACCCCTGATTGGAAGGGGCTTCCATAGCTTTAAGTCTCTGGCAGTTACTGCTTATAATTTTTATTTCTAAAAAAGAGAGAGACATAATAATTATAAAAAAGAAATCTCCCCATTATTCTTTTAAACAAATTCTTTTGTATTAATAGAATTTGAAGTCAGAAGGAACAATTATGATCATTTTGTGTGACCTCCCACATAACACAGCCTGTAGAATTTCACTCAGTAATTTTGTTTAGTGAGCTCATAACCTCTCTGGGCTATGGAGTATCTTTTAGCATGATAATCCGTCTGGATTTAAAGACTACAGGTGATGGAGTATCCACCACATTCCTAAGTAAATGGTTCCAATAGGTAATTGTGCAGCTTATTTCTAGGCTGAATTTCTCTAGCCTCAGCTTCCAACCACTGGATCTCGTTATGCCTTTTTCTATTGGATTAAAGAACTGTTTATCATCAGAAATATCTTCCCCATGTAGGCACTTGCAGATTGTCATCAAGTCACCTTTTAGCTTTCTCTTTGATAAATAAAACAGATTGACCGTCCTTAGTCTGTCACTGTATGGCATGTTTTCCAGACCTCTTTTAGCTCTTTTATTAACCACCTTCAGTTTTTCAAATACTCTTTAAATGAGGTTGGCAGGCTCCAGAACTGGACACATTATTCCAGTAATGGTCTCACTAATGTTATATGCAGATAAAATAACACTTCCCTTCTCCTACTTGATACTCTTCTCCTTATACATCTAAAGACTATCTGCCCTTTTAGCTAGCCACAGCAATTCATTGGTAGTGCATGTGCAACTGGTTATCTACCATGACTGTTAAATCCTTTCCAGAGTCACTGCTTCCCAGGATACAGTCGCTCATCTTATAAATGGGACCTACATTCTTTGTTCCCAAATTTCAACCACTAGTGGTCACAAGTGGTAAGTACGCAATAATTAAGAATGGCAGTTCCCTGAATGCCTTCTTCAGCTGACGCTACATATAACAAATCATATATTTATGAGAAGTGAGCATATACAACCTACAACAATTAAATCCTCAGGACAAAAAGAGAGAGACGCAAAATATAGGAAGCCCAAAGGTAATGACATATAAGTACATTTTATGAAGTTACAATTTTTAACATGATTGTCGTCTTTAGAGAAACAGCTTTTACTCTTCAACACCAAACAGCTACTCTGAACTGAGTTTGAGATACCATAGTGGCATTCTGACCTGTAAATAACATATTCTGTTACATTTTGAGGCACAGCGCTGCTGTACTATTGTGTTCTAGTACATAATTTAGTAATTTACAAAAAAAAATGTGAAGGAAGAAATCAATACTGTGAACTAGTGTGTCAACTTTTCTCAATGTCATAATCCCTCAGTTCATGTAGCAGATCAGTACATTTACTAAATTAGCAAACAGGAAGGTCCAGTATCAAGCAATGAAATCATGATTAGGAGTCCAGTATTCTATATCCAGATCTGCTGCTAACCAACTCTATAATCCCGAGTAAGCCACTTAAACTCTTTGCCTCAGTATCCCTAACTGAAAAAATGGGGATAGTAATGATACTTAACTTCTTTGGTAAAGCATTCTGAGAACTGAGTATCATTATTTTTAAAATATGATGGCAGCTGAAAATGAAACATCCTCCTAGTGATTGCTGTTGAAAACTCACCATTTATCCAATTATAATTTTTAATAGCAGAACATTTTTAATACATAAAACAAGCTATCAACCCATCAGTCAGGTTAGCTATTCCAGGTTATTTTTCTAAATATTCTAAGGACCATCATGTGGTTAATTCTAGCTAAATTTTGATTCTTTAACGGTGATCTCTGTATGTAATTGTTTTCAGTTTAATTTTTTGAGTATTTTTTTTTAAATCCTAGATATTAGACATGTGGATCCTATATTCGGAGTGCCCTTCCAGTAATTAAAACCATCACCGTAATCAATAATTACACAGAACTGTTAAAATTGACTGCCAACCACAAACATTATTCATCCACCTCCCATAACTCTTTTAGATTTGCAGTGTGTGTGTGTGTGTTGGTTGTTTATTAACAGAATGCAAACACACATGGCCAGAAACATGGAGTAACCAAGAAAAGAGAAAACCATACCTGCATAAATAATGACAATAAACAGTTTTTCTAGTGCTGCATGGCAAACAAATAAAAATGCCAGTGATGATATTTGCAGAAGCATCAATGACTAAAATGGGCAAAGAGATAGCATTAGTGATGAGTGCTTCTGGAAATCTCACCCCATTTATATAGAACTATCAGACTATTTCCAGATATCCATTTAACATATTGCTAACTGGACACAGGAGTTATTTTTCTCACAGGGAGATTTCACTAAGAGTAACTTATGTGCAGCTTTGCTTTGTAAAGTACTAGCCAAGATAAAACAGCTTTATTGGGGTTTTCTTTTTTTACCCATAATCTATAGTTATGGATAATGGAGAAGTAATTTGGCAGGCTGCTTGCTCTCTGGCAAAACAATAACTTGCTCTCTTTCCCGCATCCACTTAGCGGAAAGAGTCAGATTGATGTAAGAGCTGGCTCACTCTTATGAAAACAGTCATTATGACCAAACAAGTTTAGACAGCTTCTTCTTGAAAAAGTATTTCTATGAGAACTGTATAGATTACTGCAAATTGCATTACTCCAACAAACTATCTACAGTCTGAGTTTGCCAAAGAATATGTACGTACACTGAAATTAAGATACATTTCTGTATTTAAAATTGTACAGGAACAAAAGGACTAACTGGAGTCTTTCCATTAATTTCAATAGGAGTTGGACTGAGGCCAATATAGATTTTAAAAAGTTATAGCAAATTCCCACAGGGTCTGTTACAGATTCAGGGAGCTAAATTTGGAATGTCTAACATCCTTGTTGTACACACAAAATGGACAAACATGCAAGTACCCATTTGCACAGAGAAACAATGGTTTTGCACATTAAACAAGTGTGCATGCACATTTTGGGAATGCCACCTTTGAAAATGTGGCCCAGAGAATAATCTCAGTATTTTATCCCTATTTATCTGTTACGAAGTTAGCAAGCAGTATTTAGATTCTTTATACTACTTTCATATAAACTATTGTTTATACTATGTTGATGTTACATGAGTGGAGTGAAGTCCATTTAACATGCAAATAATGCTTTTTGCTGCAGTATTATCACACAATAGTGATACATGTGTGAAATACTGTATCAATAATTTTGAACAAACCCCTTACTAAAAATTAACAAGAATTTTTTATTCTCCACAGCTTTATAAAAAAGAGTCAGGGATAAGTTGAAAAGTTCTTATCCAGATCCACCGAAGAGGAAGGGTATTTAGACCTAGGCTTTTTGTTTGAGGCTGATTTCTTTAGGACAGGAACTTTCTTTTATTTCTGTGTTTGCACAGTGACTAGCCTAATGGGATCCTGATCCATGACCATTGCTTATTGGTGCTATGGTAACGCAAATAATAAATACTACTATTGCTGCTTATTTATATTGGCAGGTGCTGTATAAACACAAAATAAAAAGATACTCCCTCCTCCCAAAAGTTTATCACCTAGCCATCAGACACTTGGAAATAAGATTTCTTTTCTCATCAGCCATCAATCAAACCCTGAAAGGTGCTCACTTCAATAAAGGCTACTCTTCTGAATTTTCCTTTGTTTCAAATGGGAGTTGAAGTTAATTTTTTCCCTCTTGAATACTTCCTGTGCATCTAATAATGGATTATGTTAGTGCAATTTACTGCTGATTCAGAAGTGCGGAATCACACCTTTACAGATAAATATAAATAATGAGGCATGAATGGTATTGTTTGAGCTTTTTTTTTTCCCTTCAGGTCATGGTGGAAGATACTTGAAACCTGTAGGACCTTCTCCAACAGATCATATTAATGCTACAGTTGAGCACATCAAATTTTGGATTTTTAGTACTTGATATTTGTCTTGTCCATGTCACTCTAGTTCCTGGCAGAGGTGCGCAGCTGGGAGGTGGGGGGAGGAAGCAGGCACATGGGTCCCCCCAATAATTGGCAGGGGCACAGAATTCCTCCGGCTCAGGGCTGAGGTGGTGGGGAGAACCAGCTCCTCTCAGCCCAAGGGCTGTGGGGACAAGCGCGAGCTCCTGCCAGAACTGGGATGGGGGCAGAAGAGAGGGAAGAGTGAGCTCTGGCCAGGTGGGGGTGGCCCCACAAAATGTGCCCCCGCAAAATGGGTCAAAGTTAAATTTCTGCCCATGCCCCTGGTTCTTGACATTTCTTTCTAACTGCAGCTGACATGCTTCTTCACTCAATCACTAAAACAGTATTTTTTTTTTAAAATACATGTAAGGACTATATGTGCACTCTTGTAAGTTACTTCTGTCTAAGCAAATCATGGTGATATGAAATCAGATCTTACGCAGAACTTTGTTCAATTCTTTGAACATATAAACTTTAATTAACCCAATTATATGGACGGAGGAAAAAGAGGGAGAGATGGCTCACTAACCCCTCAAAACAGCCTATTAATGTCTCTCTCTATTAAAAGAAATCTCTCTTATGGAAATATTTCAACTGTTGGATGTTAATAATTTTATAGTAATAAAGGACTCAATTAATGTCACACGGTCCCTTTTTATGGTATAGTTAAAATGTAATGAAGTGTAAGTGAGATGTCTGAGTTTCCTAGTTAGCCATAGAATAAGTAAAACCCACAGAATGGCAATAGAACCTTCCCCAAGTATCCTCCTCCTTCAAAGCCCCCCAATTTCCTATAGGCACAAGTCTGTACTTTGGACTCTTAGGAAACACAGAGCAAGGTCTCTGGCCGAGAGATGAGTACACCATTAACTGCAGCAGAAGCTAAGAGTGCTCAACATCTTGCAGAATCAAGCCCTAATAGGCCTGATCCAAAGCCCATAAAACTCAATGGAAAAACTCTTAATGACTTTGAAGGGTTTTAGATCAAGCCATAAAAGAGGGAATCTCAAGAAAACTCCACTGTCTTGTATATTTGGGAAAACAACTGAATGATTTGTTATGTAAATCACAATTGGCATCAGAAAGCACCTAGATTTTCTCAGTACATCATGCACTGACTGCATTGGACACAAAATGTGTCACCACCTCTCAACTGAGCCCCATGACCTACACCTTGATATAGGTTATATTCCTCATTCTCTCAAAGATTAGAGAGAAAACAAATTATGTATAGATGAAACACTGCTAATCAAATAAACCAAGTGGAATAAAAATAGTGTGGCTTGGATATAAAAACATTCAAAGGATGATTCTCCACTGGGGAAAAAAATGGATCTGTCAGCTAAGGAGAACAAACGGAAGAATGATTGATTGAAGTACTGCCATGAGCTGAAAATATTTTAACAGGCAGCAGTCCTACCACAGTCCTGAACATTAATATATTGTTTCCTAAATCTTTTTTATAGTGGTTGAAATGGTTGAACTTTACGGTCCAACAGTATGTATAAGAAAATATACTAATTGCAGTAATAGTCTATGAATTCAATGAGCTGGAAAAAAGATACAACTGCACTGCTACCTTTTAAAGGAAGAGTCTTCATACTTAGGGAAAGATCTGACATGACTAATAGGCTGCATCAGCAATCCTTCTTTCTCAAACATAACACATCCTAATATTCCTCTTGTTGCATCTCCAGTAGGGTCTGAGTTTTATATGGGACTACAGGATATGTTAACCTCTATTTCTGTATGTCTGAAGTATACACTGGCCTGACCAATCCTGAAGTTATTCAGATCACTGAAAAAGGGGGAGCAAAAAGGTTCTATAACTGGGTCACTGTCAAAGTCTAAGAGATGGTATTGTTGCTCATTCTTCTGACACCAGTGTCACCCCTTTGCTGAGCAATATCAGATGTCTGGGGTCTTGCAGGTCAGCTTCCCAGTGAATGAGAAATCAGTGACAATGTCTGGGAATTTTCTAAGCATAACTTGCTTTATTTACACATATACATCAGCTCTGGACCAGACATGATCACAAAAAGCACTCAGGCATTCTTCTCTTCAGTAAATCTCAGCCCACATACCACTGCCTACTTCCCATGAAGCTACTTTGAGACCAAGAATGTATGCTAGCTAGACAGATTAAGGCAGACAACAAACTCTCCTGAAACTTAACACTGCTTTTCTCTACCCAGAACTATACAAGTATTTCTTCCAAAACTAAAAATTTGCTCACACACTATGAAAAAGTACTTAGAAGACTTCATGTAACAGTGCCACCTGGTGACACATGCCATAACTTTCAAATGGTCTTCCAATACCTTCAAGCAGCCTTTCATGGATCCTGGCCTACAACTCCTCCAACCATGATCCATTGAGGCTACCATGAGCCTGGGGTTATAGAAGCCACACAAAGTTGTTACAAAGAGGGCAGGAGACTAGAATTGCTCCAATAAATATTATTAGTATTTAAATAAATATCAGAAGTATTTAAAATATGTTCTGCTTCCCTCCAACCCACAACACTTATACTGTATTTTTTTTAATTTTTGTTTTTCTTCAGTTGCCCGTTTAGTACCTTTCTTTCATCAGATCTGTAGTTGTTTCTGCATATGCATGGTATTAGCTAGAAAGTGCAGGTTACCTCCCCCATCTAGAAAAAAAAAAGTACTTTGGTAACTAAGTGAATAAAATGGGGGAGGGAAGTTGTGTCCTTCTCCATTCCTTTCCAGTGGCCTTAATAAGGTTTTTTTTAATCATTTTTTTCTCTCTGCCAACAACTATGTTGGTGAGCTGTCAGATGGATCTACTCAGCAAGTTGCATGCCCCCTTTAAGGTCCTGTGATGGAATGAAGACAGGTATTTGGTGAAACAGCACTCTGATCACTCTGGCACTAATTAACTTCCCCAGAAGGTCTGATTGGGGAGTGGAATTTAATTAGCTAATATGCCTGGCAGGCTGAGCTAAAAGATCAATTAGACCATCAGCTGAAGACTGATAAAAAGGGCACAGGAAGGAAGAACAAGAGAGAGAAAGGCTATCTGATCCCAGAGTCAGACATCTCCAGGAAGGGAAATCTCTTCTTCTCTAGGGCCCAGAAAAAAGAGCTGAGGAAACAAGAGATGTGGTAAATAGTATTGCTGCAAAAAACTGTAGAGAAATTGGTGGAAAGAATGTAAACACATGGTGTAGCTATCCAATCAACAGAGTCTGAGCAAGTTCTGTGGTGCCAGAAGGCAGGAGAGGAATGTGTTCTGCTTCAGGTCCTCAACAAATACAGTAAGCCATCAAGGCCTACCTTCAACCACACAGAGTCAGAGAAGCTACCCAAGTGATAAAGGATTGCAGGACTGGCCCATAACCAGCATTCACTTCACAAACCATTTATCAAAAAATAGAACAGATCAAAAACAATCCCCACCATGTATCAAAGGGTCTTTAAATAAGACCTAATAAAAATATTACATCCCTGCCATCCACCTCATTGCCCAGCAGCCACTGTTGTTAGAGGGCTATTATTTGATGTTTGCAGTTGAGGATAATAATAATATATCCCAGTATTTCATCCATTTAATTCCCCACTTAAACTTACAGCTTCCACATTAAAATTCAGCTGATGCTTCTAATTCAGACAATTGTGTTTCCATTTTTAGTCCCTAGATTGGGTTACGAATGACACCTCATAATTGTGTTGGAATGTACTGCCCTTATATGTTTCCACCTTAGGCATTGCATCAGTTACTCATTCTCTTGCAGGTCATTGGTAGCAAATGCAACAGCAACTTTTCCTTTCCTTATTGTCATTCTAAATGACAAAGTAATGAAGTGGTTCTATGCTCTCTATAGTTAACAAGAAGTTTTCCTACTTTATTCTTGGAAAAAATGGGGGAGTTAAAACAAACCACTGAACAAGAGTGAAGGAAAACAGACCAAACCTACAATATAGAGCAGTGGTTCCCAAACTGGGGTTCGTGAACCCCTGGGGGTTCGAGAAATGTTACAGGGGGTTCTTGGGGAAAAAATCCCTAATGGCGGACAGAGCTGTCCCTACGGACGCTGGACAGCACAGGGCCAGCAGCCCAGAGCCCCTGGACTTCCAAGAGCTAAGCAGATCAAAGCAAGCATATCGATCACACTGAGGAGATTTAAACTTCAAGACTCCTTATAAGAAATGGAAAAGGAGGTTGATATTTTTTGCTGTTTTTAAAATTAAATAGGCAGCTAGTATTGTTTTTAAAATTATTATGAAGAACACGTTTAAACTTCGTTGTAACGTGCGTTGTTTGCCTGGACTGCTCAAGACCTGAATGCTTGTGTAAGAGGAACTCTTTGAGTTGGCTTCTTAAATACCTTCATACTGTTTCACATCTGACACTCCTTGATGAAACATAGGAGCCTTGTCTTATAACAGGCTTTTTCAAAGTGATAAAAGCTACGAAAATGAGATCTTGGAAGAGTGTTGCTGTTTTCATAATGTAATAAAAATATTGTAATGATAAATAACAATTATTAATAAATAGTGTGTAATAAATAGTGTGTCATAAAAACAAATTTTATATTCCCAAGATCACTGCTTCTATAATTTATACTCAGGTAAAGGAAAAAATCCCTGGAAATATTCATTTTTACGAGGGGGTTCGTGAGACTTGACATTTTAGTAAAAGGGGTTCACGGGTTGTTAAAGTTTGGGAACCACTGATATAGAGTAATACTTGACTTAATTTAAAAGAGAATTGGCTCCAGTTAATATGGAAAGTTGACATTTTAATTGTGCCAAAATCATAGTTTGTTCTCATTCTTTATTTTGTTAATGGACTGCTTGGAAGCAGAAACTATAAAAAGGTTACTAAAAGACTTTATAGAAATATCAGAGGGGTAGCCGTGTTAGTCTGGATCTGTAAAAGCAGCAAAGAGTCCTGTGGCACCTGATAGACTAACAGACGTTTTGGAGCATGAGCTTTCGTGGGTGAATACCCACTTCGTCAGATGCATGTAGTGGAAATTTCCAGGGGCAGGTAACTTACACTTAACTTTCCACTACATGCATCTGACGAAGTGGGTATTCACCCACGAAAGCTCATGCTCCAAAACGTCTGTTAGTCTATAAGGTGCCACAGGATTCTTTGCTGCCTTTATAGAAATAGTTCATCAACACATACAATGGAGCTTCTGCCTGCTTAGAATTGCCACAATACTCTGTTTATCTTTCTCCTGTCCAATTCTGCTTTTCCAGAAGGTGTTGAGTTTTGGACAGCTCTTTTCTACATGCTGGCTACTGGAAGGATTCTTGGGCCTTACAGCATGTATAAGAGCTGAGTACGTTCTTTCCATCCTAATATAGTTCACATATATTCAATATTATCAGTACCACCAAGAATTGGTTGTCAGACTGAATTTATTCTAAACTTAGCTGCACACTCAGTTTGCAAATCATAGACACAAAACCAGGCGAATCAGAAGGAAAGACAGTCAAGAAATTCAGGACCAAATCTTCTCTCATCCTGCAATCATCATCCAAGAGATGGAATAGCATGCATTTGCAGACAGCAATAGTGAGCAACCAGCATATGATCAGATGATAATTTGGTTGCATGGCAGCACTTTTGCGACCACAGTTCTTTCACTACATTGTAATATGCATGTCAGGAAATGTTTTTCACTAATAACATCGAGTTACTTACGCTTTAAAATCTATAATGAGGAAAAGTTAACAAAGCATGTTTTAATCAGCAGTAGGTCAAAGTGAACTACAGAATTTTTAGTGCACGGCAGCAGGTTCCATGCAGCTGAAGAGTCACACATTGTCACGCAACACATCACCATGTAGACACACCATAACAAAAGGGGGCTGAGACTCAAAGTAATTAATTGATTTTGCCAAGGTCACAATGCAAGTCTGTGGCAGAGCCGAAAGCTGTACCGGGATCTGCTGAGTCCTAGTCCACCTCCCTAGCCACAAAACCACCTTCCATTTATTATTTGTTTTAAATAGAAGTTAAGAGATTTTTAAAACTTTATTGTAGATATATTGTGAAAAACACTGAACTCCTGGGGGCATGACCTATAATTTCTCTAATGTCTTCCATGCATTTGACCCACTCCCATTCTGAGGATCCTCTAATTATAGTGTTGATTCATTGGACCAAAAGCCTCAAAACAAAATGCAAAAATATAACTAGCACTACTTTCTTGCCAAATAAAAAGGCAACAGGAGACGCACAACAGCACTTTGATACATGATGCCTGTCATTCTGCTGTCATTAGTTTTGAAAAAACAAACAAACTATGAAACAATTGTTTAAGCAACACTGAGTGACTGATTGTGGCCAAACACTGCGGGAGTCGGTGTCATGCTTAGCACCCAGTTGTTATCTGTCACTGTATTTCCTCTTTAACTCCCTCTTTGTATTTGTTAGGGGGGCAGTGGAGTAGAATAGAAATACTGCTCTGAACAGTAAGTTTATTGGATAAATTCCATTGTCCTCCTCTCTCTACTTGAGTGCATGGACAGAGTTAGTATTCTGAACCCTCTTGTTGCGAGGAACTGATGGAAAATGGAGGCTCGAAGAAGTAACTTCTACAATGTAAGCATTGTAGGAAAAAAATCATAAAAACAGAACCTGACCTGAAATGGACGGACATTAAAACGCAAAAGAAAGCCTTACCGTGATCACAGAGCTCCTGACTTAGAAACAAGAATTGTGTATGTCAAGTGTTAAGTAAGGATTTGTACTGTTAAAAATCACTGTGTTAACATTTATGGTGTAATCTGCAAATCTTTTTGCAGATTTGCAAATTGACTTCCTGACTCAGAAAGCAGCTGAAAGCTGTACCTAAATCCTATATTAATTTTCAAATCAAAGCTTTGTGGGTAAGACTTACTGGCTGGCTATGAGAGTCAGAGGGTAAATCCTCACACTCTGGGAAGTGCATGTCTATATAGCCAACATGGGTGAAATCCACTCCATGTGGGGGGCCAACACAAAGCTCTATGGCCCACTTAAGCCTTTAACTTGGGTGTGACGGGATTCAGGGGCTCTGCTTGGTCCCTAGTGAACAAAGGGTTAATTACAGCTCGGCTTCCCCTGCCCTTTCTGCAGATGCACAGAGCAAAGATTTTCTGAATGGCTGCTTGGATAGAGAGAAGGCGTTAGTTTATCATCCTCTGACTTCACTGGCAACGCACTGATTTATATGAGCAGAGGACCCGGCCAGGACCGGCGCTAGTGTTTTTAGCGCCCTAGGCTCACAGCCATTTCGCCGCCCCACACGCTGGTCCCGCAGCTTCCTGCGGACGGTCTGCTGGTCCGCGGCTCCGGTGGAGCTGCCACAGTCATGCTTGCGGGAGGTCCACCGGAGCCACGGGAGCAGTGGACCCTCCGCAGGCATGACTGCAGCAGGTCAACCAGTGCCGCCTGCCACCCCACCTGGCAAAATGCTGCCCCCTAATAATCCTGGCGCCCTAGGCAATTGCCTAGGTCGCCTAAATGGAAGCGCCGGCCCTGGACCCGGCCCAAGATCTTTGGGAAGGTACCACATGAAGGGTTCAGAGACTGGGCTGAAACTCAAAACAGGAATATTTTCTGTTTCCTTTCTGATCATGCTAAATTATTCTAATTCCTTGTTCTACACACAAATACCTGAGGCAAAGATCTTGGTGACAGCAACTGTTCCCCCCACCCCACTCGCTGCTGAATCAGTCCACAGACTTAGAATGGGGTTTAAGTGATGCACAAGGCCTTGTGCCCACTCTCTGAACACGAGTAAATGTTGCCCTGTGACAATTAATAGTAAAACAGGAATCAGTCAACTACATACATTCTTACAGATCTCTACTTTTTCTTTTGATACCCATATGTCTGTAAGGGCGTAAAACCAAACTCACTTGCTAGGATGTAGCACTCTGATGGAATGATGCTGGGGTCTCAGCCAACCATCATCTCCGCTCCTATTTCATGATTATTCACTGATATTTCTGATACTTTTTTGGGGGCTGGGGTGGGAATGAGATGGCACAGTTTGTTTTATTGCCAACGCCAATCATTCTGAAACAATGAGTCAGGCTCTAAAAAATCATAAAATTGGGTTAAAAATCATGAGGTGTTTTTAAAAAAAATACATTTCAAGTTGTTTATCTGAATTCTGCTTATAGACATAGAAAGAGAGAGAAACAGAGATTTTTATGATTGGACTCAGATCACATTTTCAAGCTGTTCTCCAGAACCATTAGAGCTAGAGACTTACTTAAAAGCTTTTCACCATAAACATGACAGTTAGAGATTGCAACTCCCCCACCCCTCCTGAAAGAAAGAAAGAAAGAAAGAAAGAAAGAAAGAACACAAGCTCAGATTCTCAGTTGGTAACAGGACTCCAGGAGATGAGGATTTTAAAAAAATGCAACATACGATTAAATCACAAGATTTGACAATACTGAATGTGGTATCTACATTCACATTACTTCAAAACTGTCTGTCAACCACGCTCTCACTAAAAGAGAACATGGTACAGTTGTGGTAGTTTGTTTAGTTATTTACTAAAATATATTTATGTTGAGGCATTATTTATATAAATTTTACCTAAATATTTATTAGCCCTTCTAATTTTAAGGGTTTTCTATTTCTTACTTTTGAAAAATACTCCATTGATGCTACCTTCCAAAAGCCCAGCCTTGCTCATACTGGACAACCATTAGTCTTTCTACATGTTAACGTCTCATCTAGTAATTAGGTTTCTCTGAGATCTTCCATGACAGCCTATGTAACTTTTCTTTCAATGGATTAGGAACACACTGTGGTGTTACACAAAGGAGGTAGGTAGGCAATATTGTTCACATCACTAATAAATCACAAAAGCACCATCTCTATACAGCTGCGTTTCTGAAAGGGTTTTTTTGAGAGGTTGGAATGGAGAGGGGTTTGTTTGGCAAGGCATTGACACATTACTTTTTTCATTGCCTAATGCTGGGTTGCTAGTATGAAAAGTAAAAATAATGTTATACAATATCTAACAGCTTGCAGGAATTACAGCCGCTTGACTCTTAACTGTCAATGGCTTGGCAATATCGGTTCAGTTCTGTCTGAATGGCAGAATATTATTGAAAATCCCTTGTAGGACTGAAATAAATTGTTGGTGGAGATTATGCAGTGGAAAAGCTGAAAGATGTATGACTTCTGGGAATCAAGAAAGATTCGAGGTGCTCTAAAACACAAGTAGATCCCAGCTGTTCTAAAAATGGTCTCGTTGTCATGAATGTTATATTAGAAAGGAATGTACTGTCACAAAATGACAACTTTAGCTGACATCTGTTGTAAGGCATAAATTTTACCTCCCAAATAGATAGCACAAGCATTTGTTCATTACATATTTTGTACAGTGAAGTCCCAATAGCATACAATTTTAAATAAATATGCAAATCATTGTGTTATTATTCTAAAACATCTATGACTTCAACAAGGCTTTTAAATAACCCAAGAGGCTTTGTTCTTTTTTACTCACTGAATAGACCCAACTGTCAGCCACCTAAAAGTAACACATAAGAGGTATTTGAAGTTATACACATTTTCTGCTCATACGTGTTGTAACTGAAAATGAAACAGCTATCATAGTTTCAAAAATTTATTCAAACCATTCTCATGGCCTAGTTTTTGCACATGAAAAACATGTCAGGAAACAAAAGCATTTCGCAAGAAACTGATTATTTCCCAACCTCGCTTTGTGCACATCACACGGGTGAACACTGATCAGCATCATCTCGTAAGGGATCCCTTCCATGGGATTGAGAGATCAAGCTCTTTAAACTGTCATTTCCTCTATTCCGTTAATCTCTTTTGGTTTAGGCCCAACTCACATTGTTGTGGTTCTTTCTAACAGGGTTTTTTCCCCCATACTTGTAAAAGTTCCCTTGAAGCGCACAATTAACAACTCCGCTGCTATCTCCTGTTAACTGTCCCTTATACCCTGTTCCCCACCTGGAAGCTCTACAATGGCACAAAACCACCACCAGGTGATTTGGGGGGACAGAAGGAGGAGCACACTCTTCTCTCAAATGTTAATGTTTCCATCTCCCAAAACTTATGCCAACCCCTGTACTAAGTACTCTTGCAAGCTTGTACTGATGGTGGGAACTGTCCTGGTCCCACTGAATGGGAGCAGTACCACACTGCTGCCTTTAGTAGTACAAAGATACAGCTATATGTGCTTCAGAGTCTAATTGTGTGGAGATCGTTGACTGAATTTGTCTCTTCAGCTTCTCACATCACCCCAGTGAAACAGAATTTTGGGCTGTGCCCAATAAAAAAATGCTTCCCAGCCTTCACTACATCCTGCTCTTCTCATTTCCAATGGGATAAAATTTGTTGTGGAGGAGGAGGCAGACAGGGAAAACCACGAGACTACATGAAGTGTGAAAAATGAACAAATACTTTTGTGTTGGGAAGATTGAAAAAAAAAGAATATTATGATAAATGTTGCCTTTAATCTAATTTCCCTCTGTGACTTTATGCATATAATATGATAGTAGGTATTTGTGTAATGAAAAAAGCAGTTTTCATACCCCCACCTAGAGAGGAATTGTTTTAGTAGTGGGGAGTATTTGTCTGTCAGTAAGTGGTACATTGTAGTATTATCTTTTTTAAATAGCTGCTGAGCATGGCTAGCAATGGGCTGGAACAGAGATCAAGCTGAGTTAAAGATTGGTTGGTTTATTCTATTTTGCTCAATTCAGGCTACACAAGGCAAAATTTCAATTATAAATCTAATTACACCTTTAACTGCCTAAACAATCAGCCAGCTGACTTTCCAGCGATTGCTTCCTGCGAGTCAAATGCAGGTGCACTTGCAGGCGTTAAGTTTGCTGCACCTCAGAGACACTGTGTACAGTCCCAGCCTCCTAGCACCCTTTGTCCAAGAACATTGTACAATTTCCTCTGAACATCTGGCAGAGTTCAACTCTTCACTGAACTGTATGAGCAAATGTATCCATGTAACTGAAGTTCACATATACAGCTAGGTTGATAGCCATAGCAGGCCCATTTCACCATTTCTTTACCTCTCCAGTTGTCATTTACACCAGTGCAAAGTCAGTGTAACACACTACCCAATCAAAAAGGTAAACTTTTACATTCATTTTGCCCTTGTGTAAAATGGCTGCACAAGGTGCAAGGCAATGGTGAACTGCGCCCAGCGTGTTCAAGCAATGTCTATGGTGAGAACAAAGAAAAGAGGTCATTCCATCGTCTTGGCTTGTTGACACCACATTTCTGTATAAGTGCAACCCTTCTGCCTAGTCTCACTAGGGAGACATGAGCTTTGAAAATAGTGGCAAATATCATTGTTGAGGAATGCAGAATAGGTCAGCTGATTTCTCCCCTGGTTGTCTGAGAGAGAGGAGGGCAATCTTGTAACACAGTGATCCACTGCTGAGGAAGAGAAGGCCAAAGTGGGAGAAGAGCAGTGATGAGGTTAACCTAAATGGGTACCCTAATTTTGGCTGACTCCTGAAGTCTCATATATAGACACAGAGTAGAGAGGACCAGGAGGAACCAGTTGTAGGGTGCTCATTATAGAATTAGTATTCATCACTCCATTCGTCAGTCCCTCCTTATAGAACTAAATGTCTCAGATACCTTAGGGAAGTATCCATCTAAAGAGATAGTCACCTCCTACTATAGATCCCCCTTGGCTTTAGAGGCACTGAAGAAGCCACTGCTGCCTACATGCTGCTGAGAGGTCCCATCTTGAATTGCTTCGGTGAGCCTAGGTGCGCACCGCATTTATAGCTTCACAAAGCCCCAAACAGAGACACAGAACTACATTCTCCAGCTGAAATAAAACAGGAAATTGCAAATAACTTATCAAAGGGGTAGTCGTGTTAGTCTGGATCTGTAAAAGCAGCAAAGAATACTGTGGCACCTTATAGACTAACAGACATTTTGGAGCATGAGCTTTCATGGGTGAATACCCACTTCATCAGATGCATGTAGTGGAAATTTCCAGGGGCAGGGATTCTTTGCTGCTTTTACAAATAACTTATGTTTGCCCTACACATAGGAGCTGGAGGGAAATGCCAGCTGCTTCTGGGAGCCTGCCTTAGCTCTGCTGTGCTGCCGACTGGACTTTTAGTGGTCTGGTCAGCAGTGCAGACCGGAGCCGCCAGGGTTCCTTTTCGATCAGGCGTTCTAGTCAAAAACTGGATGCCTGGCAACCATAGGCCTTGTGCTGTTGGAGGTACAAACATTCTTGGGAGTCTATCTAAATTTCTGGTGCAGCTTCATAAGGATACATATTTCTTCACTTTCTGTGCTAAACTGAGGTAAGTTGTCATCTAGTGGCTGAGTATGGGAACTAGCTGCTCTTTTTTATTTTGTCAATGAGCTACTGCGTGACCTTTGACAAGTCACTTAACTTTTCTCACCTTGTGTCATTTGTAAAAGGGGGACAATAATGCTTACCCACCACTGTAACATCCCTCCCTCTACTGATGAAAAATACTATATAACTACATAATACTATTGCCGAACTATAGCGTAATTTTACCATGTGCTGCTCAGTAGATGTCATGTTTCAGTCCAGAACTAGAGCAGATGCAATGATAGATGCAGTAATATCTGTATACTCTATGTGGGGACCTAAAATTAGGCACACCAATTAATTGTCTGATTTTCAGATGTTCTGAACATCTGAACTCACATTGAAAACAAGAAAAAAAAATCAGGCCACTTATTTAGCAGCTGAAATGTGGTATATCAGATCCAATGGTGTGGCACCTGGTGGCAAACACTGGATTTATACAATTTATGGATGACATAAGTTCAAATGCATTTGCTTTTACTGTTTGGAATCATTAGGTTAATATATTCTGTTATACTGCATGCAGAGCATGTATACGGGGAAAATTAATAATTCTTTCCACAGTATAGACCCGATCCCAAACCCACTGAAGTCTATGTAAGTCTTTCCAGTAAACATAATGGGGCTGCATGAGGACCCATGTGCAGTTAAAATTCATTCATAAATATTTTCATGCATTTATGGGAGAACAGACCTAAATACTGCATAATCATACAACCAAGTGGGTATGTAGCACTTTATCTATTTCTAGCATTTAAAATAAATATGAATCTACATTTTCATACTGAAAAATGTATGATTCTCTGTTATAAAACATTTGTTAATTACATTTTAAAAACTATCCAAAAAAGGAAAAAAAATCTTTGGAAATGATATATAGCACTTTCAGATCAATAGAATTACTCTGTTAGTTATAAGCTTTTGTTCTGAAATTTACTTCTCAAATGTAATTTTACATTGAGGCTTTCCTCATGTCATTAGGAGACTTGTAAACACAGATTTTGTATAAAATACTTCAAACTATTTACACAGCAGAAAAGGTAAATGTGCAATAGAAAAAATATGTTGATATTAAAAGCTGAGTTTGTGAAATACACTTCTTTGAAAGAACAAACAAGTAAGCGCAATACGGATCATGTACAAATCAGAACGGTTTATAAGAAAACACCTTAGAACAGGTCATCTTGCACGTGCATGATAGACATTGTTAGACAATGCTGCTTTCTAGTTAATTTCTCCTCAACTTGCTGCTTCAAATAAGTGAAATATCACAAAGCAAAGGACAGTGAGGACAAGCTTAGGTAGAAAGCAGCAAGTCTCTAAACCTACAGAATCACTGGATTCACTACAAATAAAGCAGGCATATAATTGCATCACATTCCAAGTGGTCCTATGTAAATACTGCAGAATAATTGACTGAGCTCAATTATATATATATATATATATATATATATATATATATATATATATATATATATATATATATATATATATATATATATATAAAGCAGGATGGCACAGGAGACAATTATTGTAGGTGAAGCTCATTTGCATTCACTTTCCCAGCCCACTCTCTATGACTTTTTAAAGTTCAGCTCATTTTTCCTCCTTTTTAAAGCAATGTTCATCTTTTTAAAATGAAAGCAAATACATTGGAATATTTTTTTCCTAATTAACCTGCTCATCTCATCTAAGTCCCACATCACTTCTAGCCCTGCCCTTATGACACAGTCCTAAACCATCAAGTTTATACCACAGTGGAAAAGACACCAGCGCTGCAAATTAAATATACTGTCTTGGCTACTGAAGATTAACAGATATGTCCATAGCAAATGCACTGCACTAACATGCCTTCGGTCTCAAGCAGTGCAGTTAAAGAGCACTATACAGCTTTTTTTAAAAAAACACATTATTTATAAAACCAGAAGACAACAGAGGGAACATGAAAAATCAATATGTAAGACAGGAAACTCATTGCAAAAATTGACTAAAAGGCTTTGGTAATGGAGGAAGAAAATTCATTTACAAATGACAGGCAAAAATACTGTCTACTTATTAAAATCTAGAGCTCGTTCCTTTTGCAATCTCCCTCTGACCTCTTGTATTAAAGAGCTCATGGTATCTGCATGTTGTGAGAGATGAGACAAGAGTATCTATGTGTTTTCTCATATTTAAGCCTTTTAGAACCTCTGAGTCACTCTTTGAGATAATGACTGCCTTTCTCTGGCTACCCCATCTGTGGAGTTCAAAATTCTCAAGATTTATAAAAATTCTCTTTGTTTCTACACTGTAAAAGTAATGCCTCAGAGACTCAGAGGTACTGAGCACCTCCAGCTCTGATTGTCTTCAATCTGTGGGTGCTAGGCACCTGAGAAGATCAGTCTAATGTCCCGAGCCCTGAAATAATGAATAATTTTATTCTTCTCCCCATAGGTCTGTATCCAACTGCCATGGAAATGAATGGGAATCTATCTATCGTGTTCAGAGAGCGGTGAATCAGGTCTTATTTGAATACAAATTGCTCGCACGCAATGTGCGTATTCAATTAAAGCTGAACTTTTCCTTCCCAAATGCGACCTCAGGTTTCCAACCTCATTAGGAGTAATGGGGTACAAAATATTTAAACAATAAACAAAAGATAAAAAAGTAACTTCCTCACTAGCAAATGGCAACTTTTACTTTTAAAGCAACTAAAAAGGGGGAAACATCTAGGGCTTTTAGATTTGAAATGTTGTGAGGGGTATATTGCTAGTCTCTAACGTGCACTAGGGCTAAACAGTGTCTCTAAAGTACTGTGGACTATAAAAGGTCAGAGGAGCTTTTAAACAGGGCTGGGGAAAAGCCAACAGTTGTGCAGGAGCCTACAGTTCAGACAGAGACATCCCTTGGGGGAGGATTTATTAAAGGAGAAATTCTATATCCTACTAAAGAGAAGAAGATTAAGACAAACAATTAAATACTGACAAATGTTATAAATGCTTGCATACAAATGCTAAAAGCCTGAATACTAAAATGGGCGAACCTGAATGGCTGGCATTAAATGAGGATATTGGTGTAATAGGCATAAGAGAAACTTGGTGGAATGATGATAATCAATAGGACATGGTAATACAAAGATACAAAATATATAAGAATGACAGAGTAGGTCAGGCTTGGGGGGAGTGGGGAGTGGCACTAAACGTAAAAGATCTTGGAGTCATCATGGATAGTTCTCTGAAAACATCTCCTCAATGTGCAGCAGCAGTCAAAAAGCTAACAGAGTGCTAGGAAGCATTAGGAATAGGGTGATCAGATGTCCTGATTTTATAGGGACAGTCCTTATATTTGGGGCTTTTTCTTATATAGGCACTTATTTCCCCCCACCCCCTGTCCCGATTTTTCACACTTGCTATTTTTCACCCTAATTAGAAAAGAGATCGATAAGAAGACAGAAAGTTTCATAATGCAACCATATAAATTCATGGTGTGCCCACACCTTGAATACTGCAGGTAGTTCTGGTCACCTTGCCTCAAAAAAAGATAAATAAGAATTGGAAAAAGTACACAGAAGGTCAATGAAAATGATTAGGGGTATGGAACACCTTCCATGTGAGGAGAGATTAAAAAAAGTGGGATTGATCATCTTAAAAAAGAGAGGACTAAGAGGGGGTATGATAGAGGTCACAAAATTATGAATGGTGTGGAGAAATTGAATAACGAAGTGTTATTATCCCTTCACATAACACAAGAACCATTTCACCTAATGAAATTAATAGACAGCATGTTGAAAACAAACACAGGGAAATATTTCTTTATACAACGCACAATCAACCTGTGGAACTTGTTGCCGGGGGATGTTTTTGTGAAGGCCAAAATATAACTGAGTTCAAAAAAGAATTGAACAAATTCATGGAGGATATATCCATCAATGGCTATTAGCCACGACTGTCAGGAATGCAACCCTATGCTCTGGGTGTCACTAAACCTCTGACTACCTGAAGCTGGGACCAGATGACGGGGGGTGGCTCACTTGATGATTTGCCCTGTTCTGTTCATTCCCTCTGAAGCATCTGGCACTGGCCACTGTCAGAAGACAGGATACTGGGCTATATGAACCATTGGTCTGACCCAGTATGACCAGCCTTATGTTCTTACACAATATTTTAGAGAAAGAGACTCCTCTGACTAGTACCAAGATGCCTTATGGTCTGGAGTGGAGGAATTTTCTGGGAAAATGGCTTTTTATTGTAATGGAAAGAGCAAGTTAAGGCAGCTTTCAGTAAATTTTGACATAAGAGCTATGTAAGGAGAAAATAAAGAGTGGATTTATAATTAATAATGAATAATATTTATCACTTACATAGCACCTGACAATCTTCAAAGAGCTTTTAAATCAATGAACAATGTCTTGCAATACCATGGGGAGGCAAAGTAGTAAAATAAATAGTAATGCTTAAAAATGTACCCGAGGGCTAGATTGTGCAAATTGCATAAAATGTAACACATAAAAAGGGAAGGATCATCTCAGGGGGATCTCTTAGAAGCCTTCAGGACAGAATTCCGTCCTTGATTTATGTAGGTGACAATAAGGAAGAGAGGCCCCTTACTCCCTCCTCTCCAATTGTGCACCCATATAAAGATTAGAGAGAATCTCTCCCTTAGATACCTAAAGTATCTTAACCTTGGTATTTGCAACATTCTCTAAAAATACTGCAAGCACAGAGATGAAGCTATCTAAAATACAACTGGCAAGTTTTTATGCGTGACTATTCTGTTATGACCCACATTTCCTTTTCTTACAGACTGAGAAAAAGAAGTGTCTTCTTAAGGTCACACAGGCAGGGGCAGAGAAACAATAAAGAACATAAGAATAGCCATACTAGATCAGAATAATGGTCCTTCCAACCCAGTGTCCTGTCTTCCGACAGTGGCCAAAGCCAGGTGAAATCCAGAAACACTGATTCCAAGTCCTGTGCTCAAGGGACAGCACTATCTGTACTTGACTGACAGTATCTGCTTGAAAACCTAACCCTATTATTCTGCCAGATTATATTTAATGGATTTTGCCAATTCTCCATTTAAAGTGGGTTGCTGTCCAACCCAGATGTAAGGCGGAGAGCAGGGAGGTGGGCACGAGAGGGTATCGCTAAGTCCTAAATTACGGGCTGAATAATCCTCAAAGAGGAAGCCTGCAAGCATACAAAATTGAGAATAAGCCTTGGGCTGGATTTTGTACTGTTTTATTTTGAGTTCCTTTTGTGAATGGGCCAGTTTTGACTGGCAACAAGCTGTGTGAACTCTGTTTGGAGCAGGGTGTGGACGTCACCTGCTCACACCCTCCTTTCTCTCCATGATCTAAATGATGCAATCCTTGAATTCAGTGAAAGTTTTATCTACGTACTGTTTGAGGACTGCGGGATTTGATCTCATATGTTTAAACAACACTTGCTTTATATCTTTATTTGGAAGATGTCACTCTGTTAAATTTAGTTACTTTCCCTTGCTGCTTGTATGGTAAAAGGGCAGGTACTAAAAGAATGTGAGTAATGAAGATATACTGTGCTATATTGCAATAATAAACATCTCTGTAAACCATGCTGTTCAGTTCTCCATTCGCCAAGATTTGGTTGCTACTACCCAATTCCTACTACATGATAAGCGTCCAGAATGTATTTACAAAATAACAACAGGAAAACCACCATCAACATTGACACTTCTCTGAATAGAGCCGGTCAGAAATTTTCCAGAAGAACATTTCTCTGTCAGAAAATGCTCATTTGTCAAAACTGAAACGTTCTGAGGAAGGTGTTGATTTCTACAAAATTCTGACAAACCAGGCAGTTTCTGATGGAACCATGCATGGTATTATCCTGTCAGTTCACCAACCTGGCTCCTTTGCAGCCTTCCTAGTGAGCTGATGAGAAGCCCAGAGTCTGGAAGCCCTGGCTCCTAGCTTCTCAGCAGCCAGCCGGGTAACTTGTGCCAGAGTCAGCAAACCCAAAGCTCCCAGTTCCTCAGAATTCCTGGCTCCTAGGTTCCCTGTGCTGCCCAGTTTCCCACATGGCAGGTTGCTGAGGCCCTAGAGAGATCAGAAGAAGCCTCAAAAATATTTAGAAAAAGGTCAAAATGAAATGTCATTTTGACTTTTCCTAAATGAAGTTTTGGAATTCCTGTTCCTTGGGGAATTTCAAAATTTCATGTTTCATTTGATTTTGGAATGACTTTTTTTTTAAAAATTGGTGTTACCCATGGAACAGGAGTTCAAGTGTCTGGCCAGCTCTGTTCATTAATAATCTCAGCAGAGAAGTCAAAGACTGAATAAACATGGAAATTAAACTGCTCTCTCAATCCAAACGGGTCCCTGGACATAGTTTAAGTACACTGGAAGAATAAAGAAGAACACCTCCAAACCCTGCTCTTCTATGAGAGAAAGGTGAGGAAAGAGAATGACAAAGGTGACTATTGTACCTATTCTGTGAATAGAAAACCATGTTGTTCCAGTAATGTGGATAGAAGATATCAGTACCTGGGAATGCTCAGACAGGATATTCCATGAAACTGATTCTACCACCATTAATCACTTTATTAACACATCACTATGCATGCAATCTCATTTAATTTTATGCGAGTGGGCACATGGGGGAGCTATTTACCATTTCCCTATACCAGCTGCAAATTATGTCACTACCACCCCGTGCCATTTCAGTTGCACTGACCAGCTCACTGGATGTGGGGGGAAACTGAGTCAATGCATCAGTCACTCACAGACTCTCCCTGCCCTCTCCTTTCCCATCTGCTTACTCCTGTGTGCCCATACCTAAGGTCTAGGTAGCCCATGCAGAATATAAGAGGTGGTGAGTATTAATTCCCCTTACACCTCTGCACACAAGTCGTTCACATCACACCCACTCCCACAAGCCTTTTGCTTTATTATAACTGATTTCGCTCCCATCCGTTTTATGGCTCACATAACTAGCTGTGCACAGGGATCTGATGTACAGAATACTTCTGAACAGTTTATATCTACTTTCTTTAGTGCTATAATTTCTCTGTGAAATTCTTGAAAAGAACATTACACTGGATATTCCTCTCAATATAGTAGGATTGTATTCAATTGAGCTGTTATATTTCAGCATTTAAAACTGATAGCCGTTTCTATCATGCTTTCTGAAGAATTCTTCATGATGTAATTTCCGTTCCCCCACTGCATAGATAGGAATTCTATTACTGAGTGCCTTATCTTAGGCACAGGGTTCTTACCACTCATAGTGAGGACACTTTACTATTTACATACTAAGATTGACAAATAGGTTCTGTCCGTATCTTCGTTCACTGAGCCATTTTTTTGTCTGAAGACAGATTTGGTTTGAAATGATTCTGAAGTGTAGCAATAGCAAAACCAAACATATCTCTGGCACAGCAAGCTGGGCAAGAGAAAGTACAACATTCAAAAAGTGAAAATACAAAAAATGAGAAGGGAAACTCATCATACTTCTCTGTAATGCACTTTCCTATGATCCCCCTTCTGCCTATTGATGTCCCCAGAGCCCTCGCAGCTCCCTAGATCTCATGTTTCCTCCACTGCAGGGCTCCTTAGCCCCCAATTCCTAAATCCAAGTCCCAAGCATTGAACCCCTCAAATTCAAGAGTGACACAAGGTAGACTCGAAGAAAGATTCCTGAGAAATAGACTGTCCTTAAAAATCAAAACCAGGCAAAACGGACAGAGGCTGACAAAGGCCCAAAGGACAAATGGCTGTTATAGTGGAGAAGCAGCAGAACCAAGATTAACAATGTCAAATTAGGAGCCAAGGACATAGTAAAGGGCCCAAAAGATGCAAACAAGGCAGTAGCTATCTTTACAGAGGAGCCCCTGGACGACTCCTTGCCAAAGCTATATTGGTTGCCCTTTACAGGCAGATAAAGGGATTGTGCCACTAACAGATATGAGGTACATTCATCCTTCACCCAGCATATCATTATTGATAAGTCCTAAATTGATCCACATATTGAAGCTCTTCATTTTGTCTCCATCTTCATAAAAGGAACACTGAAACTTTTCACAAATTCGGTCCAAATTTGGTGAGCAGTTTTGGATGATAAACAGGTCAAAAGGATTACTTTCAACCATTTCAAACCAAAATATTTCAAAATTTTTGTTTCAAAACAGTATTTCATTTAGAAATTTAACTAATATTTTTTAAAACCACACACACACACAATGGTAGAGAATTGGGAACCCCCCCAAAATGATCTGAAATGAAAAAGAATGATTTTTTGGATCAAACAGAATGTTTCATTTGATCCTTTTGGCAAAAAATAACTAACTAACTAACTAACTAAATAAATAAAACAACCAAGAAAATTCAGTTTAAATTTAAAACACACCATTTTTTTTCAGTTCAACCTCTAAATAATAATAATCATAATAATAATTAAAAAACCAAGTATTCATTCAGCTCTAATTCTGAGGCCAGGGCGAAATTTACTGTGGGGAAAAGAAAAGAAGATTCACTACAAACAGAAAGAGGCTGATCTGCACACTGTACATATTATGTAGGTCTTATTAGGACATTTATTAACTTTGCACCCATGTCATTTAGTACAGTGGCGGGAGTAGCGTGCAAAGATTTGCTTAATCAATGATTACCTTTGGATCACTCATAGGTCTACAGGTTTCCTACTAAAATGGGACAAAGTCTGCTGCTGTCATCAGTTTTCAGTTACAAATTACATTAAAATCCCCATGCTCTTTTTCCTTTACAGATTTTGAAGTTTTCACCAAAGACCATTCCTTTTCTGATCTATCTCATGTGTGTTACAGATTACACTTATCCCAGGACAGTAATGGTAACAGTTTACACTCTCCCCTTGGCAATGGATAAAGTGCAGATGGTACCCTCCAGACAATGATGTGCTGCCAATATTTTAAGCATGGGCTTCCACAAAAATCCCTGCCTGGAGTCTGTGATAAACTCAATTTACCAGGGGCTATGTGCTGTGCTTGCAGGGAAGAGGGGTAAGCATCTGGACAACCCTGAGTATTTGTCCCCCAAATTTTTTTTTTAAATACCTGATGCAATATTACAAAGGTAAAACATTTGCTTTCCAGTCTTATTTGTATACAGCCCAGACACAAGTTAATTCTGGCCAAGGTGATTTATTGGCCTTCAGAGAAGTAGGAAAATCATCAGAGACAGAGAAACCATTCCAACTTGCTCCACCATTTGGTGACACAGCTTTTTAACAAGAGGATCCCAAGAGTTCTCTTCAGAATCCCTTCAGTTTATCATTGCATCCAGATTATCACAAATACATGCATCTGACGAAGTGGATATTCACCCACGAAAGCTCATGCTCCAATACGTCTGTTAGTCTATAAGATGCCACAGGACTCTGCTTTTACAAACACTGATGAATGTTGTTTAGAGACTTAAAAACAGGTGCAACATACATTAAGGTTCTAGCACAAATCATCAGCCTTCTTAATTCTCTCTGTTCCTCTGTTAAGGTTATCAGCTTTTTTTCTTGCAGTTCCCTCCGAAACTAGAGATTGGAATCTACACAACCCAAAAGAGCATTTAGTGTAACTGTCAGGAAAACAACAAACAAGGTTTAGACAATAACCCGGCATCCTACTATCAGCGTATCAGTTGTAATTAACTTTATTTTTCATGTAGCGTAAATGAAATGTTATGCAGTCAGCCAGACTGATAAACAGACCACTTTTCACAGGGCTTCATGAAAGGATTAAGAATAAAGCTCAAAGAGTGCTACATTTACTTCTGTAGTTCCCACGGCAGTTCTAGGTCAGGTATAGTGAGACACTGAGAAAATGTGCAATTCCTTTCCCATTGAGCTGTCAAGACACTTCATGATGTGAATAGCTAACACCCTTCTCTGACAACTAGGCCAATGTTTCTATTTTCTGCCATTCTAGTCATGAAGCATCTCAGCATTGCCTCAGTTGAAGTAATGCCAATTCGAGTCAGCCTTAGGATGTCTGTGTTAGTAACTGGACCAAATATTCTTGATGAAGCCTTGTCACAAACTCATAGCATGATTCTTAATACTTTTTTCCATCTAGCTAGATATTAAAGGAGGTTGTAAAGCAGAAAAGATAGCAGACAGGCAGAACACATGTTCACTGAACTGACAGAACAAAGATTTTAAACAGAACGTATAGTCTGATATGCTGCAGGTAGAAATTATTTTCAAAACCATTGTTGTGGCACACTAACATTTATGTTTAATTAACATCTTTTTTTTTTTATTTCAGATATTTCAAAAAATGCATTTGCCCTCCTATCGCTTAACAAAGCAGAAGTTCATTAGCTGAAATGACCAAGTCTGTTCAGGCAGAATTGAAACTAGGCAAGTAGAACGTATATCATATGAAAGTGTTATTGGCAAAGATTGTACAAGAGATCATTGCTATAACCTCTTCTGATTACACTGCACTTACATCTATAGCCAAATGCCCCCACCGCCCACAACATGCCAGCACAAAGCCCAGTATGTAATGGAAATTGATTCATTAGTGGTGGCCAGATCCTGGAGAGCCCAATTCAACACAAACCTTTGAGCTGTGAAGAGAATTGCTGCACAGTGACTTTCTACAAGGATTAAAGGTGGAGTGTGAATGTACTGACAAAAGCCAGCATGAGGAGGTGTGTAGTCCACCTACTCCTACGAAGAGTCTGCAGTAGCCTTTGGATGCCAGTTATGCAACACTATAGCCTACATCTAGGTTATGAGAGTGGATTCTATCCCTTCAACCATATTGCTCCTCTGTGTAAAGCCCTTTCACTCAGGGTTTGTGCCTGAGATCAGGACTGGGCTTATTGTTTCAGCTCATGTATTATTTACAAGCACATTTAAAATGCCACTTAGTGGGCAGACCTAAAATAGTACTTACCAATACTGGGATAACCAGGTGTCGATGGGTCTCCTCCACTGTTTAGGGAAACCATGAATGCTTTACCACTAAGATTTTGAGTCTTTGGTAAATCGCAAGGATCAACATAAAGGAGGACGCCTCCAAACCCCGCCTCTTCTAACAGAGAAAGCTGAGGAAACAGAGAAACAAAGGTTAATCTTAACAAAAAGCTTTGACACCACAACACAGTAGCTTCTATATTAAAAAAAAGGAAGAAAAGAAAAACAAAGTGATTTAACTCTGTTTCCCCACATTTACCTAAAAGACATTTTCCAAGCATAATGGCAAAAATAAGTTCTCATGCAAACATAAATTAAACAGCACATGAAATGAATTGATCTGACAATATCAATCTAAAGTCCATCTCAATTTTGCAAAGTATTGTATTGTAACTACATTACTTAGGCCCTGATACAGCAAGGTATGGAGGCACATGGCTAACCTTAAGCATATGAGCAGTCCTGTAGAAGTTACTCAAACGCTTATGCACATAGCTTAATTGGGGCCTTGTCAATTATATGTCATATTTTAAATAACTTGAGTAGATAAAAATAATCCCTTCATTTTGAAAATTAGACAATTTTTGCTTATATTTTAAGAAGGTTATACTATGTCAATTTAGGAGTTTATATATCAACGGACAGTTAATATTGAAAACTGGGGGGGAAATGCTGGTGTGGAAAAAAAAATGTTACTCTTACTTTTTTTAGTCTCTCCAAAGTAGTGTAACATGATGCAAAATGCTGCAAATTTCAATCTTTCATTTAAAAGGGGTGGGGGTGTGTGTCTTCCAGTGGCCAGTATGTAGGCATCACAATGTAAACAGATTTGTTTCTGCCCAGATAAATCAGGCCTCCACTAAAATGATAGAGAGATTAATTTACTGTAGAGATTCAGATTCTAGATTCCTTCATTAGCACTAAATCAATAATGAGCTGTTAAAAATGTAACAAGGAGCTCCTCTAGAATCCAGCACATCTACAGGTGAAACCATCTATTTCCCAACTGTTGGCGTATTGGGTGGCTGGTTGAAGAATGATCCTATTTGGATTTTTGAAAAAGGGCAACCTGACTTCTGGCAACATCACCAAGTGGAAACCTGAAGTGGGTGAGGGGCATGGGCTCAGGTGGTCAATGTGAGGCCTCTAGGGTGACCAGATGTCCTGATTTTATAGAGACAGTCCAGATATTTGGGACTTTTTCTTACATAGGTGCCTATTAGCTCCCACTCTCTGCCCTGATTTTTCACACTTGCTATCTGGTCACCCTAGAGGCCTCAGAGGTGGACCACAGCTACAAGCTCCATCCCAATACCAGCTCTGCAAATAGGAAGATTGACGTGCCTCTATATAGGATGGGGTTTACTGGGTTGTTTTTCCGACAGGTGAAATGGCAGATGACGGAAAGAGGAAACTACCCAGGGAAAAGTCATGGGAGCATATCAGTAGAGCTGGTCAGAAAAAAATAATGACAAAACAGATTGTCTTTGGAATTTGCCAATTTGTTGAAATCAAAACAAGCTGCAGAGATGGTTCAATTTCGGTGAAATTTGTCTGGAAATGAGACAGCTTTGGAAACCTGCCTTCTTTCCTGCCAGCTCACCAGCTGCACTGCTGAGGAGCCTGAGTTTACAGGATCCACAGCTTGGGGTCAGCCAGCAAGGAGAACTATCCTGGGGCTAGGAATGCCAGGGTTCTCATAGTCTGTAGCTTCAAGGCGGCCATCCATGCAGATGGTCTCTGATCTGGAGACCCTCGGGCTTTCCCTTCTGCAGAGAATTATGAAATTTTGGGGTTTTGTTCTGAACTGGAATAAAAAACAAATTTCAACATATTGAAATCCTCCAGGAAACAGAAAGATCTTTCTCCACACAGCCCTGTATATCAACCTGTACTATGTCTGAGGCCACTCCGGCATTTGAGAGGTGTGTCACCAAAGCTGGTGTTGCCCTCTTAATCCCAAGTCTCTGCTTTTCAAAGAGAACACTGTTTATTCTGGGAACTCAAACCTTCTGCTCTAAGACCTTCTTGCAGACAGAGACCTCCTCAGTTCGCAGCTACAGGCCAGCCTCCTCTTGCAGCAGCAACACATACACTGAACACTCTACTCTGAATTAGCTCACTCAGTGTTCCCCCATCCTATTCTTAAAAGTGCAGCACCCATATTTCTTATTATATATTTTATATCACCACTAACAAAAATATATACAACAGATAAATGTTCAAAATTATTACTCAATATGCACAATTTGGATCTATTTCTAAAACATCTGTTCCAAGGACCTCACACTGGCGCTTCATGTTTTGGCCTCAGGGTGGAAAATGTTTTTAATGGCCTTCTTTGCTAGTACTAAGCTTACAGTGATATATGGTCCTTAGCCCTTGTTTCCAAAGCATGGGTCAAATTCAGATGTTGTGTAAAAAGGTGCAACTCTACTGTAGTTTTATGTAACATCATAGTCCATCCTACAAATCTTACTCAAATAAGTAACCTCTGGAAGACAGTAGGACTATCTGCTTGAATAAAGACAACTCATATGAGTAAGAGTTTGCAGAATCAGATTTTAAATGAGTATAATAGATGTTTTTTAAAGGGTTAATATGGGTGAGAGTCCTAAAATGTCGCGAATGAGCAATAATAAAAAGTGGCATGTCAGTTAGCTATTGCAATGTTCTGCCTCCTGTTTTTACTTCCATCTTCAGATAGTCATCCAGATAATAAATAGTGTAGGCAATCATTGAGAAGAGAAAGAAGCAGCATTAAAAACCAAGTTGTTTGACAGTGTGTTTAAAGTTACAATTGCCTCTTTTCCTCAGTGCCCATCGCCTTCTCCAGTTACATCTTTTCCTTCATCTCTCCATTTATTATAATAAATAATAATAGAAATAGAAAAGTCAGTAAACATATACAAAGTCATTTCATTTATTTGAAATGTATTTTAAAAACTTGACATTTAAAAAAATATTTTTCCAATATTAAATTCTTCTGTTTCATTAAGAAAGGCTGCATGTGTCATAGTCACATAATGCAACAGCTGCTGCTTCTGCCATGGTTACAGAGAAAAGGATGTTGTATAAGTGAAATTATGGGGGCAAAGGGAAGTCTTTTTGAACCAGAAAATGAAACTTTTCATTTTGAAAATGTCAAAACAAGATATTTCAACAATTTCAAAAACAGTTTCAAATTTTTTTTCTTCAGTTTGGGAGATTGTGGAAACCAACCCTTTCCCGCAAACAGTTCCTGTTTTCATCAATCAACAGTTTCGGACAAAACCATTTTAACCAGCTCAAACTACTACATTCTTTTAAAAAGATGAACAAACTGAGGCACAGAAAAGATGGACCTTTACGTTGGGATTTTTCACGGTTGCCCTAACTGCTGGGAGCACAGCTGAGCTAATGTTGAGAGCTCTTGAAAATCTCACTTTTAGGCCTTAATTGTCTTGCCCCAAGTCATACCGAGAGACAGTGGCATAATTCAGGATCAAACCCAGGAGCTCTTACTCCCAAGCCCTGATTTTCACTGGCAAGTTGGCAACAGTGCACAATTAAGAGAATCAATGGCTGTTGATGCAATAAAGGCCTAACATTTTACAAAGGCTTTTGGAGAGTGAAAAAGCTGATCCATGAACAGGGAAGTGTTGGGGAAAGTCTTGGTTTGGTCGGGGAGCTTTGTTTGGGGCAGGTTTTATTGTGGGATGACTGCTCAGTTTTAATGGAATTGGCTCTAAATTTTGTCAAAAGAGCCTAGGATAACAGATGCACAACTTTTTGTGTGCGGTATAGTAACTTTGTCACAATTCTCAGGATGCTGATGGATTATACGGATACTGAAAAACCCTCTCTCCCCCAGCCTCATTTGCCTAAATAGGAGTCTTGGTGATACAAGTTAAGTCAAATAGTCTACTTGTGTTTGAAGGGGAAACTTGCCAAACTATAGCAAGGTTATTGTCTCTTTGTAGGCAGGGGCAGGGCAGGAGAGGGCGCTGGTGAATGGCCTCCCTGAGGGCAGTTTCCTTGAAGACTTCCAGGATTCTCCCCTGGGAGCTATAGTCTCATATCTGGTCTTTCCCTATGTACAGCAGCTGCTGGGAACTGCCTTCTTTTACGTCCTTATTCCACTCTGACATGATGGACAGGGTCAGAGGGGCAGTGCCAGCCTTGGCCACAGCAGTTCTGTAACTCCTCTCTCACTGGTGCAGGATTTATAAACCCCATCACAGGCATGTTATAAACTGAACTAAATAATAAAACCACAATGGGCACCTGACCTCTGGTCACTTTAGTTCACTCTCAATCACACGTTATATTAAGACTCCATCTGTCAGGGATTTATAAAGGGTTAATATGTCATAAGCATGTCACAGTCAAGAGTAGTATGCATGAGCACATCAGTAGATGTTATGTTTTGGCCTGTTGTGCACTGTAACAATTGATAAACCACTCATAAGAAGAGCTATTGATCACCACTGACTCGTAATAATCTAATTATAAATCAAACCTTAATATAAAGTGTGACCAGACTCATGCAAGCCCCAAATCTGCAACAGACTGTTCATGAACATGTCTTTGTGTTCATCTGAATCCCCTCTGAAGTTAGCAGGACTCTCTCTGTACATACAGTCAGTTGCAGTATAAAGGTCTGTTTGCCTATCCTCCTCCCTGTTCCTGTCACCCCTCACAACCTTATTTCTTGATTCCCATCTCCTCTGCAATTTCTACGCTCTGCAGCAGCGGTTCTCAAACTTTAGCAACCTGAGGACCCCATTTTGATTGAAAATTTTTCATGGACCCCCAAGCCAGCTTATAATTTTCCCTGGCTGTGCTCAACCCGCACCTCTTCCCACTCCCGCTCCGCCCTTGCCCCTCTTCTTGCCAACCCCTCCCCTGAGCGTGTCCCATCCCCACTCCTCCCCCACAATGCCTCCTGCATGCTGCAGAACAGCTGTTCAAGCAGCATGCAGGAGGCACTGGGAGGGAGGGGGAGGAGTTGATCAGTGGGACCGGTGGCCCCAAACATGACTTGCGGACCACCTGGAGTACCCTCGCAGACACCCAGGTATTCACAGACCCCTATTTCAGAACCACTGCTCTATAGGATAATATCAGAAGCAACCCTGTTGTTATTGTTAAATATTTCATATTTCCAATGGAAGAATTTTTCATGTAATACCGTACATAAGATGTAGGAGCAGGATTTTATAATTGTACTATGAGAATTAATGTATGATTTGATTTTATCCTGTCAGCCAACCTTTTTGAACAGCAGAAAGGAATGACAGACCAGAACAACCCTTATGACTGATTATGGTCACCCCAGGTGCTTATGGTGATTATGGTCACCAGCGCAGGAAGCAGGTGCTTGGGACAGCCAATGGAAGGGGATGGAATGTCCAGGTCTTCAGTGGCAATTCGGTGGCAGGTCCCTTGGTCCCTCTTGGAGAGAAGGACCTGCTGCCGAATTGCCGCTGAAGAATGAAGCAGTGCAGTAGAGCTGCCACCAAACTGCCGCCAATCGTGGCTTTATCTCCCCCCCCCCCCTTCACCGCTTTGGGCAGCAAAAAAGCTGGGGCTGGCCCTGGGTCACCTTTTTGTTTTAGGGTAAGTTACAAAGTCTACTATGGTTTCTTGTATGTATTACAAATTAGGTACTCTAGTTAAATATACATTTCTTTGTTTTACGGTTTAGAAAGTAAGAGACAGGATCTTGTATTGTGTCTATGATAAGGAGATTAGAGGAACGTTGAAGGCCTGGGCCCCAGTGTAAAATGTTTTGATTATAAGACTTAGGAAAGCTTAATTTACAATGCCTTTTCTTGCTCAACATAAAAATTGCTGTATAGCTTTAACTGTAAAAGACAGTTTGTGTGAATGAGGATTGTATGAATCAGGAAAAGCTAAGGTGTGAAGGCCATTGTTATAGCCAAATGGTCAAGGAAGGAGGCGTGAAGAGACTTAAGGACACCATCAATGCACATCCATAATGAAGAAAGAACAGACTGATGACCCTGAGGTGAAGGCTGGCATCCCTAAAGACAATTGATTAAACCTAAACCAGGATAAGATGAACCTCTCGGAGGTGTATTGGAATGTTTACACCAATTAAGAAGTAACCAGTCAGAAACTGACACAGCAAAATCCATAGACTTCAACAGAGAAAAAAGACTAAGAACAGGGTGCTTTGCCCTGGTGTTTGGGTTGCCACACTCCAGGAGCATCGGTTGGCAGGACTCTGTGTGTGTGTGTGTGTGTGTGTGTGTGTGTGCGTGTGCGCGCGAGACACTAAAAAGCATATGCTAACTGCTGTATTCTCAATAAATGCAGCATTTTTGCCTACTCCTCTACAAAAGATCCAGTGTGCTTTGTACAGCATAACAAAGATACATATTAAAGCACTGCATATTGATTTACAATCTTGTATAGCAGATTTCTGCTGTCACAGGAGATGGCATTCTTCTGGAAAATGGCTAGCACAAACATTACACCTCAAAACACTAATTTAATTTTAAAAAAACCAACAAATTAACTTCCAAGTGCATTTCACAGTTTATAAATGCTGAGAAGTGCTTTTCATCACTGTGATAATTCAGACTGCTGTTCTGAGAAAAAACAAGACCTCTTTCTTATTTAATTATTTTAGCACTACTCAGTATTGCTGGTGTACTGGAAAGAATCTCACCACATACAATTCCGAGTACTGACACCCTTATATACAGGAAGGTAAGATTATTTTATTTATTATTTATATTGCACTAGTGCCCAGAAACTCCAGTCCTGGAACAGGGCTCCACAACACAGAACAAAACAAAACAAAAAAAGCCCTGCCCCAAACAGTTTACATTGCTGCTGTACTCGCCACTTGTCACATTCTGTAAAGAATGAGTATGTCTTCATAGCAGACTTACCCTGAGTTATCTTCACTTGAGGTGAAGTGCCTCTCAAGATAGCCTAGCTCAAAGGAGAATGGTCTCACTGCAAAATGACTCTCAGGTTATATCAGAAGGTTGTGTTAGCAATTGACAAGCTCTGTCAATTCAATCTGTAGCCAATAGCACCTGGCAGGCAAGCCAACTCAAGTTAACAGCACCACCGCACTCAAATTAAGTGTTTGTGTATGCGAATGCAATTTGAATTAGGAGCAACACTTAACTCTGCAGTGAAGACAAGCCCATGTATCATGAAGCAAGGACATGACAAACAATATCCATCACTGGAGATCATGTGTTGTGAAACATGAGAGGGCAGAGATAGGATTGGGAAAGCAAAGAAGAGGATACAAAGATAATTACCAGTAAATTATTTTATCTTGTAGAGTTTTTCTTCCCCAATCCCACAACACACCAGAGACTAGGGGCCAAAATCAGAAGTGATAATTAAGGTAATGTAAATTAAACCTTTTATACTAACTTAAGACTCCCTTGAACTCAGATTGTATGAGGCCCAGTTACACCAGATCTATCAATGGGTGAGGGAGAGCAAAATTGGTTTAGCTTGTACACTAAGGAGTTGAAATAAGGGTGTAAATTTAAGTACTTCTTAATTTGATTTAATGTACACTTTCTCACACCATCTTCCAGCTTCCTTCCTGCAGCTGCAACTTTCCCTCTTCCAGCCTGAAGATGGAGGGAAGGTAAAGTAGTAGCCAAGGACAAGTGGCCAAAGTCTTAGAAAACCCTAGTGACTGTCCCAGGATACCTAGAGAGGATGCATGGAATCAGGTGCTCCCCCCACAGGAATCTTGACTTGGCTTTCAGATCTGATCTGACACTCTCATCTGTCTCTCTTCTAATCCTTTTTCTCTCATCTTTATTCCCTTTTCCCTCTTCTTTCTTTGCTGACTCTAGAAGAATGGGAAAGGAACAATGAGGCTGGGGCAAAGCTAGTGTTGGCTCTTAATCTCCTTCATGAGTGACTACCTATTTTTACCTGCTTGCTTCTCAATAGGTGGACACGTACCATACACTGGCCCTGACCCTCCATTGCAGTGTACCTTGTGCAGTCAAAGTGAGCGGAATATGCTTCCAATGTTACACAAGGTGCAGGGCAGTGGAGAATCAGGTCCTAAATCCGCCCCACTGTAGGATAAGAAAAGACATGACACTCGGCAATACAATTTTACTAAACATAAGGGGGCCCCCATTCAAGTAAGAGATCACTTTTACTACTCAATCTCAGCTACAACCCAAATCAAGTGACATTTTTCTCTCTCTCTTACTGGGTCATAATCCACTCTCAGTTACATTATGCAAACCCACTGTGTGTGATCACAATATAATGACTATAAAATAACTATGGTACATTTTCTAGCAGTGGATTAGTGTTCAATTTTTTTCATTTTATCTGGGTTATTATATATTTTAATTATTAATATACTGCCAGCGGCACTTAAAACAGCTTACATTTCCTAAAGGGCACTGAGCACAGCATGCTATCATATGCTGAAATTAACTTCAAATATAGGACCCTGTCTCCATTAAACATTCATTTTAGCCATATGCTACTATTTTTTATGACCAAATATGTATAGTTAATATAAATCCAACCCTTTTTAATGCAGAAAATGTGCCTATGTGTCTTTAGGTCCTGATTTTCATTTATATTAAGGCTCCTTTACACCACTCGACTAGTGTAAAGAGGCCTAAAAGTGAGTGGAGAAGTATAACAGTTATCAGTGTGTGGAAAAAAATATGCCTATTACTGGTAAAGTAACCTTAATTCTGAGATAAGTCATTTTATTTAGCAAATGTAATAAAAGCAAGTTTTTTTTTATTAAACTCAATTAGAAAACTCCTAAGTAGGGGCTTTCTAATCACATTGGGGCATTTCAGGCTCTGTGGGTCCAAGTTTCCACCTTTCCACCTAACGTAGTCATTGGAATCTGTACCAAGTGAGCGTCAAGCTACTACTAAACCATAATATTTTATATTGCATTTGTAACGACACCACAAGGAACCAGCCAATGGAGAATCAGGGTTTGTATGTGTCACCAGGATACGGCCAAATGCACGAGGCAATGCATCCAGGGAATGTGGCAAAATCAACAACACACCACATGGCCCAAGTCTCTCTTAGAATATGTCTATACAGCAATTAGACACCCCTGGCTGGCCCATGCCAACTTACTCAGGCTCACAGGGCTTGGTCTAAGAGGCTGTTTAATTGCACTATAGGTGTTCTGGCTCAGGCTAGAGCCTGAGCTCTAGCACCCTGCGAGGTGGGAGGGTCCCAGAGCTCAAATATCTACACCACAATTAAACAGCACCTAGGCTGAGTCAGCTAGCACATCCTAGACCAGAGAGGATGCAGAGGGGTGTTAATTGCAGTGTAGACATACCCTGAGGTTCTCCTAAACTTTTGCCTACTTTTGGATTCAAATGCCTCAATTCTAGGAGCACCATGAATCCTTTATGGTACAGCTGGTTCTTCACTGTTACTGTAGCAGGGCCTGATCATTGCCTAGGCATTTAGATAATAGGAATTTTTTAGACCTTCTCCATTGATAGCTATTCTCGGAATCTGCATATTGCTGCCACCCCTTATTTTCTCTCCTGCCCAGAAAATGTGAGCAGATATAGCCTAACGTTTCTCCCCAAGATCGATGCAGATGTGGTTCTTTGGGACAACCTACGTCTTCTCCTACATGGAAACCCTGTGATGTGTAAGAAGTGCATGAACTGGAGTACCCTTTGTACCAATGACACACTTAGGAGTTTATTCAGTAAAAGTAAAAGTTTATTAATATACAGAGAATCAGAGATAACACCTTTCAGAATAATGTATACATAAAGAAAACAACTGGAGGAACTATAAACATCTGAGTCATGCAGCTTTCTATGTGTGTTTCAAAGCAGAGGTGAATTACTTTTCAGGTATAAGATACTTTTGGAAAAAACAACGGTAAAAAGCACCAATCTTCACAGAGACCAACAAAGACAGGAATGTGTGAAATTAAGTAGACCAAAAAAAATGTACTGGGATTTCATACAAATTTCAATACTATAAAATTCAATATTCAAATATATTAAAAAACAATCCAAATAGCTTGAAATTGATTTTCTGGGTTGTTTTGTTCCGGGGTTTTTTGAGGTGGGGGGGTTGGATTTCTCTCAAAGTTTGTGGAAAAAACTTCCACCCAATCATAGGATTTACCTTTGACAGATTGGGTTTTGTTTTTTATTAGCCATATCAAGGGAGCATTGCCTCCATCTTAACTATGTAGGAGGGAGTCATCTCTGTATAATGTTTGATAAATTGTTAAAACAAAAAGCTGCTTCCAAAAGGTTGAACTAAGAGCCCCTTCTATGTTTTCTATGAGAAAAGCAGTAGTACGTGCACTACACACACACACACACACACACACACACACGCACACACACAGGCAGCATTTCTTGTCCATTACAATACTAGGACAGCAATCCTACTTAACCCCTGTGCCCATAAGTTTATAGTTAAATAGTCTCACTGAAGTAAATGAGACTAGTCATTTGTTTAAAATGAAGCATGTGCATAAGTGTTTGCAGGATCAGGACCTAATATTATAATTACACTTCTATGCAACATGGCTAGTTGGCGTTGGTTATAATAAATAACCTGACTCAGTTTGAACAGGTGCGGTTTGTAATGGGCAATAGGAGTTGTTCATTACTGACTCAGAGGTCCTACTTTACTAGCTGGACAGGTTACAAGTTGTTAGTGAATTATTCTTCCCTGCTGACGTCCCAATTAATATAATAAGGCCTTGCAAGCAATTCCCTTCTATTTTACTAATTGGAAATGCCTAACACTATCAATTGGGAGGATAACACCATTTCAGCTGTTCGAGAACCTCATGGATATCCTGCTTTTTAATTTCTAAAGCAAATTTCCCAAGGAGAAAAATAAAACTTTGCACAGTGCAGATTTAATTGGATGCTACCACCCTCTTATACATTTGCTATAAAACAGTAAGTTCATGAGCTTCTATAGTATCACAGTTGAGACTGGAGGGAAAAAAGATGTATGCACATCTACATTTTTATATAAATCTTCTAGCCCACATCTTTAACAAATGAGGTAGCAAAGGTCCATTTTAGTTCTGATCTAATTTTTGAACACAATATTAAATGTTTAATCATGCTGCTACAATTCCCATCATAGATGTCTAGGGGCAGAGTTCAAGAGAATTTTTTGGTTAAATAGTATCCCAGGAGGCTTACACATTCACTGATCCACCCCAAGGTGCTCTGTTAAGATAGTATAGTAGATGGGTGACATATCCAGTTTAATGCCTGAGTGCTCTGGGATGATGAAAAGAATACCTCTTGGCTATACAGCTCAAACACTGTCCTTGTCTAATGAATGACACTACAGCAACATTGAACAAACAAGACTGGGAAAAGGACCCAGGTGCTTAAAACTGCAAGTAGCTGGCAATGTGGGTAACTGATCTTATAAATGACAGGTTGTTCCTCACAAAAGATTAAGAAGGTGGAAAATGTACTAAATTTGAAGTAAACAAAACTCTTCTTGGCATAATTCTGAAGTTCTATAAAACTTAAAACACAGACAGAAATTTGTTGGTACTACTTACCACACCAAAGCATCATGGCAAAATGTTCAGCCTTCGATGAATTTATTGTCATATGAACAACAGTTAGAAATTTATAAATTCATAGATGATAACGCCAGAAGGGATCAGTGTCATTATCCAGTCTGACCTCCGGCATAGCATAGGCCATAGGACTTCCCTGACTCAATTCCTGTTTGAACTACAGTATATCTTTTAGAAAAAAAAAAATCCAGTCATTATTTAAAATTGCCAGTAACAGAGAACCCACAATCACCCTTGCTAAGTTGCCCCAATGATAAATTACCTTCACTGTTATGAATTTGCATCTTTTGTCTGAATTTGTCTAGCTTCAACTTCCAGCTAACAGTTCATGCTACACCTTTCTTTTAGATTGAAGAGCCCATTATCGATGGTTTTTTTTTGTTCCTCATGTAGGTACTTATAAACTATAATCAAGTCACCCCTTAACCATCTTTTTTTTTTTTAAGATGAACACACTGAGCTCCTAGAATATGTAACTAAAAGGCATGCTTTCCAATCTTTTAAACACCAATTCTGTCTTGAACTGTGGACACCAGAACTAGATGGTATTCCAGTAGTAGTTGTACCAATGCCAAATACAGAAGTACAGTAACTTCTCGCTTAACATTGTAGTTATGTTCCTGAAAAATGTGACTTTAAGTGAAACAATGTTAAGCAAATCCAATTTCCCCATAAGAATTAATGTAAATAGGGGGGGTTAGGTTCCAGGGAAATTTTTTTCACCAGTGTAAGGGTGCAGACTCACGCTTGCGGTGCCTCCTGCTGGTTGGCTGGTGATCCACCTTATCTCACTCAGGACCCCGTGCCCCTTCCAGGACCCAGTGCCCCTTCACTGGGTTTCTGCCCCCTTGCAGAACTCCTCAGTCTCAGGGTCTCCCCTCCCAGGGGAACACCCACCCATTATTCCTACTTCGCCTCAGTCTTGGTTACTGCCAGTCATCACTTAGCCCCCGTTCACTGGGGCAGACTGCAGTTTCAGCCACTTATCACAGACAAACGGGTTTGGACCTGCTGCCTGTGCCTACCCATGGGCTGCCCCTTTGCAACCCCAGTACCCAGTTGGCCTGCAGCCTGCGGGTTTCCAGGCCAGAGCTCCCCAGATCCTCTTGCCTTCCCCCAGCCCTGCTCCACTCAGGTTCCCTGTCTCTAGCTCCCTGCAGCCAGGCTCATCTCCTTCTATAAACAGAGAGAGACTCCCTGGGCTTCTGGCTCACAGCCTCTTATAGGGTCCAGCTGGGCCTGATTAGGGCATGGTCCCAGCTGAGCCTACTTTCCCCAATCAACCCGGACTTCTTGCCCCAGCCACAACCCTCTCCTGGGTGGTTTTAAGCCCTTCAGAGCAGGAGCGGGGGTCCACCCTGCTGCAACCAGCCAGGGGGAGCCGCAATTGGCTGAACCTGTGGACGTTGCAGGTAAACAAACTGGTCTGGCCCGCCAGAGTGCTTACCCTGGAGGGCCACGTGCCAAAGGTTGCCAATGCCTGCTAAAATATAACCCCTCTACTCCTACTTGAGATTTCCCTGTTTAAATATCCACCATGGTCACATTAGTCATTTTGGCCACATCATTACACTGGGACCTTGTGTGGAAACTAGCAGTGCTGTGGATCTATCACAGCATCAAGCATGGGAAAGCAGCCTGCATGGTACTGCTGCTCGCTCTCCAGCAAAGATGGGTGGGGAGTAGGGTGACCAGACAGCAAGTATGAAAAATCGGGACAGGGTTTGAGGGAAATAGGAGCCCATATAAGACCCAAAAAATTGGGACTGTCCCTATAAAATCAGGACATCTGGTCACCCTAGTGGGGAGTGAGCAGAGTTTTGACAACTGAGCCAACACAGAGGAGGAAGTAATCTGATCAGGTAAAGGGCTGAAACAGATTATTTCCCTGTGAAGCAAGAGGATACCAGGGACCAAACTCTGATTCGGAGTCACAATTCCGTCCATGGCCTGCTCCTGGGTGCTGTTCCCTGGGAGCCTTGCATAATATTTCTCCCCTGGTTTTACCCTGGTAGGGCTTTTTTGGTTTGTTTCCCCTCTCCCGCAATCTCTAAACTGATTAGATACTAAAAAACAATTTGGCCCATTCCTGCAATCCTTATACAGGCAAAACTCCTAAGGTCACACTTGCAAGGACACAATACCAAACGTATACAGAATTCAATATTTTGTCCCATATTTTCAATCTGTGCTTGTCATGATTGCAGTTGTATAAAATAAAAGCAATTTGTTACACAACAGCAGTTTTTAAAAATGGAAATTTTTACAATAGAATACTTGGATGTTTAAATATAAACCAGATATACTGCCAGTTCCCCACACTAGATTTCAGGAAGCTTTAATACAAACGAAGTGCATATTTTATTGCCGGATCTTGCTATCCAGTGCGAAGAAATCCACAAAGTTCAATTCTAATTAAAATTGAAATTGAACTACAATTCCCTGGAAACTAGGGCTGGTTGGACTCAATAAACTTTACTTAATTTATTTCAGAAACAAAATAATTGAATTGCTTACAGTCCAGAAAAAAATGCTTACATTATTTGATGAGTATATGACACAAAATCTTTTACACTATTATTGCATTCCTTATTCTCCATGAAATACTATATATTTTAAGTAACCATTTAGTGGAGCACAGTGCGTGTAATAAATGCCATTAAACATTTCAACAAGCATACAAAAGAAACATTCCAAAACTCTGATAGCATTTCCTTGTAAATAATGGATGTATTATTCTATCTGATGTTTATAACTCCATTTTAGACTATTTATTTCCAAAATTTTCTCTCTCTACTGAGTGAGCACTCAACGCTGCCAGGCCAAATGCCAGCTCTGGTCCAGGCTGCAGGCTTTAGCTAAGAACTGGCAAACTCATAGCTGGAGATCAGACCAGTTCACATGTATATTAGGCCTGGTCTACACTACGCGTTTAAACCGATTTTAGTAGAGTTAAACCGATTTAACGCTGTACCCGTCCACACTACGAGGCCCTTTATATTGATATAAAGGGCTCTTTAAATCGGTTTCTGTACTCCTCCCCAACGAGAGGAGTAGCGCTAAAATCGGTATTACCATATCGGATTAGGGATAGTGTGGCCGCAAATCAAGGATAGGCCTCCGGGCGGTATCCCACAGTGCACCATTGTGACTGCTCTGGACAGCAATCCGAACTCGGATGCACTGGCCAGGTAAACAGGAAAAGCCCCGCAAACTTTTGAATTGCATTTCCTGTTTGCCCAGTGTGGAGCTCTGATCAGCATGGGTGGTCATGCAGTCCCAAATCCAAAAAGAGCTCCAGCATTGACCGTACAAGAGACACTGGATCTGATCGCTGTATGGGGAAACAAATCTGTTCTATCACAGCTCTGTTACAGAAGACGAAATGCCAAAGCATTTGAAAAAAATCTCCAGGCTATGATACAGAGTCCACAGTACAGTGCTGTATGACAAGTGTAACAGAAAGCCAAAGAATCAAATGGATGCTCATGGAGGGAGGGAGGAAGGGAGGGGGTATTGAGGAGTCCAGCTATCCCACAGTCCCCGCAGTCTCCAAAAAGCATTTGCATTCTTGGCTGAGCTCCCAAAGCCTGTAGGGTCAAACACATTGTCCAGGGTGGCTCAGGGTATAGCTCGTCAATGTACCCCCCCCCCGCGTGAAAGAAAAGGGGAAAAAAATCGTTTCTTGACTTTTTTCAGTGTCACCCTATGTCTACTGCATGCTGCTGGTAGACGTGATGCTGCGGCAGTGAAGAGCAGTATCCACTCCCCTCCCCTCCCCAGTGGCAGACGGTACAATATGACTGCTATCCGCTCATAATCAGCTCATAATCAGCTCGTGAGTGCTCCTGGCTGGCCTCAGGTGAGGCTGACCGGGGGCGCCTGGGTAAAAATAGGAATGATTCCTGGTCATTCCCAGTAGATGGTACAGAACGACTGGTAACCATCCTCATCATAGCAACTGGGGGCTGAGCTCCATCAGCCCCCCCCCCCCACTTCATGTATAAAGAAAAGATTCTGTAGTGCCTGGACTATCATAGCAGCGGGATGCTGGGCTCCTCTCCCCCGCACTGCTTAATGTCCTGCCTGGACTATCATAGCAGCTGGAGGTTGCCTCCCCCACATTTTATCTCAGTAACAAGTCAGTGTGTTTCTTATTCCTGCATTCTTTATTACTCCATGACACAAATGGGGGGGACATTGCAACGGTAGCCCAGGAAGGTTTGGGGAGGAGGAAAGCAATGGGTGGGGTTGCTGCAGGGACACCCCCTAGAATGGCATGCAGCTCATCATTTCTGCGGGATCTGACATGGAGCGGCTGTGCTCTCTGGTTCTCTGATACACTGGTTTTCTAGTACACTTGCCCCATATTCTAGGCAGGACTGACTCTATTTTTAGATACCATAAAGGAGGGAATGACCCCCTGGGTCATTCCCATTTTTGTCTTTGAGCCCCCGGCCGACCTCAGCCAGGGGCACCCATGACAGCAGCAGATGGTACAGAATGACAGATAACCGTCATCTCATTGCCAATTTACAATGGCGCAGCAGACGGTACAGAACGACTGCTAACCGTCTCTGCCGTCATGCAAAGGCAAATGAATGCTGCTGTGCAGCGCTGCAGTATCACCTTTGTCAGCGGCATCCAGCGCACATATGGTGACAGTAAAAAAAAGCTGAACGGGCTCCATGGTTGCCGTGCTATGGCGTCTGCCAGGGCAATCCAGGGAAAAAGGGCGCGAAATGATTGTCTGCCGTTGCTTTCCTGGAGGAAGGAATGACTGACGACATTTACCCAGAACCACCCGCGACAATGATTTTTGCCCCATCAGGCACTGGGATCTCAACCCAGAATTCTAAGGGGCGGGGGGAGACTGCGGGAACTATGGGATAGCTACGGAATAGCTACCCACAGTGCAACGCTCCAGAAATCAACGCTAGCCTCGGACCATGGATGCGCACCGCTGAATTAATGTGTGTGGCTGCGTGCACTCGACTTTATACAATCTGTTTTACAAAACCGGTTTATGTAAAATCGGAATAATCCCGTAGTGTAGATGTATCCTTAATGTTGCTCAAAACAGGTACTAGTCTTATAAGAAACTCTGTGAAAGGTTTGTAAATTGCTGCGTGCATTAACCTCACTTGTAATGTTGGTATTTCATGCTATAAGAAAATATGTAAGTTTTGCTTTATAACTTTGAAAATATTTTCTCTGAACTTGTGAACCCAGGCACAGGAATCAAAGACTCTAAGCTGAGACAGAGATCCCCAGAGGTAACCCCTGGGTCTGCTCTGAAAAACATAGTCTGGGGTGTCCTGAATTTGGCATCCTCAGCTGTGACCCACTGAGGCATGATGACACAGATCCTCCCCCCTAGCCAGGGTGGGGCAATGGTACTGTCTTCTTTGGGGCTTCTAGCTCTGCTGTTGGTTTTAACCCTTCCAGTTCTTGCACTAAGTGAGGACAAAGACTAAGAAATGTTGTTACCTGCTGCACAGAGCATATGTAAGGGGAAGGCTTCTCACGCATTTTCTGCCCCCGTCTTGCGCATTCACAGTCTAGCCTGGTATACTGAAGGATGAAGTTCACTATGTAATGGTATGCTCCAAATATGATAGAGAGACCCATATTCAAAGTAAATTCCTTCTGAAAATAAAATACACTGGTATGATAGAACTGGAAAAATTTTCTTCAATTAAAAACAGTTCATTTTTTTCGAAATGAACATTTTCAGGTTATTTTAAAAGAAGTTTCAATTAAAAAAACTGAATAGCACCTTAATCTTTTTTTTCTTTTCAGTTTTCAAAAGCCAGAAACAATGTACAAAACTGTTTTTTTCAATAAAGCAATAAAAACCCTCAAAATTTCCATGAAAAGTTTGAAAACATTTTTCATTTCTTTCAAAAATTGTCATGGAAATTCTTAGAATTATTCAAGCAACTCTAAATACAAGTGAGGGAAAAACCCCTCCTAAATAAGACTTTTATGACTCTTCTGAAGTACAGTATTTGCATACAGCAATGTTTTGAAACATAGCAAACTGGAAGAATTTAATCATAATCCAAGGTAAATTAAAGGGCAATGGTATGAGGGTAGATTAGATCTCTTCAAAGCAGCCTAACCATGTCCCTAACCCCAGATCAGACAAAGTGTCCAGCAGTGGAGCTTCTGATCTTGAAGCTGTCAAGCACACACCCTGTGAGTGGCAATGAATTTTAGCTTTGCTACTGGAACAGTATACAAAAGATTGCTCAAGGAAAGTTTGTTCTGTAAAGCTATCAACAGTGTTACATCTAGTTGAGCCTCATCCTCCCTGATTGAACTAACCTCGTTATCTCCAGCCTGATTCTTGCTTGCATATATATACCTGCCTCTGGCAATTTCCACTACGTGCATCCGACGAAGTGGGTATTCACCCATGAAAGCTCATGCTCCAATATGTCTGTTAGTCTATAAGGTGCCACAGGACTCTTTGCTGCTTTTACAGATCCAGACTAACACGGCTACCCCTCTGATACTGATTTAATAAACTATTATAATTTTCTGTCTGATATTTACAAGTCAAAATTGTTGTTACATTTTAGCCCATGTTCCTGATGATAATTTAATGCAGTGTCCTAACAGGTAATTTAAATAAAAAATGATGTTAAATGTATTCAAGAAGTGCTATTTATGTTTATGCATCACTGAATACATTCCAGCTTGTTTTTTTGCCATAGGCTACATCTACTGAATGTTCTTTATTTTTTGGCTATACACAGTGCAAATTGATAAAGTGGGCATCAATTGCAATGGGATATTTTAGAGAAAAGTAGGAGTGGGGTAAAGTACTTTTCATTACAATAAATAAAATGTTGCAGGGACTGGGTTGTGTTACAAGCAAGAGCATTTCTCAAAGTTTGTAAGTGAATGTATCCTTCTAAAGGCAGCAAAAAGAAACAAAAACTGTAAGTTAAAACTTCTGAAATTCATAGCTTGGACTTCCATCTTTTGGCCACTGAATTTGTGACAGACATTGGTGCCAGTGTGAGGGGGACTGGGAGTATTTACAAAATGCACCAGTTGCAGATATAATATATGTCCCATTTTTGATACGGATGGCATAAGACAATATGCACATACTGCAAGCGGCATGGACACTGTTCAGCTTGGTGCAGCTATGTGTGGATGCACTGTGTCCACAAATGGTTTATTTTTAAGAGGTGAGATGTTACACATCTGAGCCCTACTAATAATGTTATTTTATAGTTAAATATGACCACCGTCTGCATTTCCAGTGTTATCATTGTTATTTATATTATAGTAGTGCATTGTACAAGCACAGAACAGATAGTTTGTAAGCTCTTCAGGACAGGAACAAAGTAAGACCACCACAGGCACTAACAAGAACACAAATCCAGAACAGACAGGCATGCACACAGATAGCAGAATTAATACTGCCTGTGCTGCATTGCTAAACATGATAAAACAGCAGTGGAGTATTTACTGAATTCATATGACAGTCTGAAGTGTTTATTTTCATGTGCTTCTGACTTCCATCAACTGTGGTACGTTACAATTACTCCTGGGATTTTGGATGCCATTCCTATTATTCATTTAGCTTCTACGTTAATGCTGCATAATTGCCAATGTTTACAAACATTTTCCCTGAACTTGTCTCCAAATAAATTGGGCTCTGTATGTGTAATGGCCCCAAGCCACTGAAGAGTTCTGCAAGTAGAGGATATTTGGGAGTAGTTTACACTATCCCACTTTAAAATTATTTTGGAGAATATTTTTCCTTGAACAAACTTAAGCTGGTTTTTAATATGGCTATGTTGATAATTTCAGAAGTATTAAAATGTTCATAAACAACCAGATATGCTAATATTGATCTGAAGCAATGGAGGCATCATAGACAAATGTGACTCTGCAATCTTTCATCCCCCAACAGCCTCTCCTCACTTTATGTAAAATTACAACTTAAACTCTGCAGTATTCCCCCATCAGTTCCCTAACTACATTTGTTAATCACTGCAACTCAAAACAATCACGTGGAGATAAACGGGCTAAAGCCTTCCTAGTGCCACTCTCTGGAAAATGACAGAAGCCTTGTGGTTTTACTAGCCCCATGTGTGTAAATGTTGTAGCCTGTACCTCAGTATTAGCATATGCTCTTCAAAGCGACATAAATTACAATTAACCTTAGTCTTATAATAATTTAAGGAACATTTACTTGATTGGTAATAGGCGTTTAAGATCTGTAACAGCTGTTTTTAAATGCAACTGTCTTCAATTATACTGAGAAACAAACTTTCTCTTATTTCACTATTCTCACAACTACTGTCTAGTAATCTTGTACGAAAAGCTATTTCTTATAAAAGCAAAATAAATTTATTCACTGCTCTTCCTGCTGACTGTGTTCTATAGGCCAGTACACAGCACTAAGGTTTGGTGCTTTTAGAATAACGCTTTGAAGGCAACAGCACAGCCCATATATTGCCAATACCAACTGTGTATTTAGATATTTATTTTTTGGTTTAATTTTATGTTTTTAAATGCAATACATAATGCAGAATATACTGTATAAAATTTCAGGCACAGCTATACATCATCTGGGGAACTACATAATATTAATTGGTTGATTAATATTTTACTTTCATTTACAGAGATGAGCCAAGGAATTTTCACTACTTGGTTAGCATGCCTTTAAGTACATCAATACAGGAAAATGAACTTATTTATCTTACTTATTAGAAAAACAGTCACAAGTCAGCAACGATAAAAGAAATGAACATAAAAAGTGTGCCTTGGTGGAGAAACTCCTTTTGAAAGCCATAAATATTAAAGACATTATTAAAAAACTTTAGTTGTGTAAGTTCTTTATAAACTATCAACATTAATCCTCCACTTGCAAGTTCCCCTGGAAATCCAGAAATTCGAACTATATTAAGCCTGCACTGTTTTCATGACTGAAATATTACACTGGAAGTTCTCAAGAGTGCCTTTTCACTCATTGTGCTATACAGTGGACATTCATAGTGAACATTTTGTGTTAGTGACTTATATGACGAAGAACAGTTGCAGCTTCTGTGCAATTTGGGTGAAGTATAATTGCAGGAAAGAGATGAACAAGTCAACAATTGCTAGTTTTAGTTCCTAAAGTTCTTACTTTTTCATTGTTTCCATTCAGCACACTGATAAATCAGAGCTTTGCCACCCTGTCTGACCTTCTAAATATCCTGTTTCACTAAAATGAAATAGTAGAAAGAGCTTCTTGGAGAAGGTCTGGAGCTAAAGTGCTTGATGAGACCAGAGATGGCAGTTGTATTAGTCTGGCAATCACAGAACACTACAGAGTCACTCATTCACTCGGTGAGAAAACATCCTCCGCACAATAACACCAGTATGCTATTAGACCCAGAAGCATTAATACACAGTTATGCCCAAACCTTGTCAGCAAGGAAGGAGTGGAAAATGAGAAAAAACTGCCAGATGTATTGCCATGAAGATGGACTACGGAGTGATTAGGAAAGGAGGGATTCAGTATCAGAGCAAGGACATTCTGAGGATATTCAGAAAGCTTTGCTAGTAACAATGACCCCCAAAACAGGTAATGGGCAGCAAAAGTACTAAACTCATTCTTGTGATTCACTAGGTCAGTTTCCTTCTTTCACCAGCAATTCTTTGGGGAAGTTGAAAGAAAATATATTTCAGAACCTTATATGTGCTAGAAGCAAATGCAATTCTGCCAAGATAGGTTCACCGAAAAAGATTTAGCACCACTTTAAGTTTCTAAGAGTCCATTGAACTGACATCTAGGAAACATAAACATGCAATAGTATAGTTAGAAGATGACAGGGAAAGAAACACAGTAAAATTGGTAACACATCAATTACAGTTAACACTCGAGTTTTATTTTAAAAGACAAAACTTTTAGTAAAAGCTTTCAGGAGTCCAAAACCCCATCAAAATGCAACACCATACTGTGACAGGTTCTCCCCAGGGTGCTACTTGGAACTGAGGTGCAACTGAGCCCCCCTAACCCAACAGCCTGGGCTCCCTTTTACTCTGTACTTCTGTGACAAGCTGCAAAATCCTCTCTAGCCTGCATTTTCACCAGTATACATACAGTTAGGGACATACTCAGCTGCAGTTTCATGCAGGCAGACCCTCTGCATGGGAAGACTCCACCTAAGGCACCTTCCAGCTCCTCCTGGAGTGTAAACCCAAAATTATACTGTCATGCACCGCAAGGGGACCTGTACAGAGTAAGCTCATAAAAGTCACCCGCTCCCTCAATGAGGAAAGGAATATGCAACAGCATTTTGCCCCAAGTTATGATTCCCACATACTGGTTTAGATAGAGCAAAAATAAGTTTATTAACTACAAAAGATAGACTTTAAGTGATTGTAAGGGATAGCAAATAAATCAAAGCAGATTACCTAGCAAATAAACAAAAAACACAAACTCAGCTTAATATACTAAACAGATATGGTGAGAATCTGCTATTCATAACCAAAGTGATGACACAAGCAGGCTGCAGATTCTTAAGAAGTAAGCTGAATTTGCTTATAGTTTGGATCCCCAGGTTTTCCATTCAGACGCTAAAAATCCCTTTAGCCTGGGTCCAGCACTTCCCCCGGTTCAGCCTTTGTTCCTCAGGTGTTTCCAAGAGTCTTCCTGGGTGGGGAGTCAGTGAAGAATCAAGATCATGTCACTCCCTTGCCTTATATAGTTTTTGCATATGGCGGGAACCCTTTGTTTCAAAGCTTGGTTCCCATGTCAGTGAGTAGAAAAATGCTGACATCTCGAGATGTAGTCCAACAGCAGGTGACCTGGTCACATATCCTCGTAGAGTCAGAGCAGCCATCTCCCACTGGCTGTTTATCTCCCAGGTGGTAGATAAAATTCTAAGGCCTATTGTTTTTAACTAACGGCTCATTAACCTAAATGGGCCCTTTCCAGCCAGCAATCCAGACTGAGATCATTTTGCCGAGCGGGTGTTGCACAGAAATAGCTACATGTGAAATAGATACATAGTCAATATACATAACTTTGGATTCAAAATGATTCAGGCATACAAACAGGATAATCATATTCAGCAAATCATAACCTTTCCACTGACACCTCACCTCACGTAAAATACATTATAATTTTGATATAATTATATCATACTAATATCACTATGAAGAATACGGGATGCGGTGTCACACATACAATGAATGAAAAGACTGACAGTGAAATGAAGGAAGCATTCAGATACCACAGTGATGAGCACTGTATAAGAACCTACACAGAATAGTAGGAACTCGGTCTGGCATGATCTTGTGCAACAGCTTTGTGAGTATAGCAGGAAGTGTAAAGAGTAAATAGAAATTTCTCTTCTCACCCACTAATTCCTTTTCTCTGGTGACAGCACGGTTGACAGCTGTGATTGATGAGAGATCTTTGCACTTACCAGTGCTTGCATACAGTATGTAATGTGAAAAGAAAGCCAGTCTGAGGACACCTAGCCAGATTACTCTTTCAAAACTTAATAACAGAAAAATAAATATTTTAAATATAATGGAACCATTAACAATTACATAAAACATCATAGCCTTGATTCTCCACCTCATTACACCAGTGTAACGTCACTGAATTCAGTGGATTTACACTGGCATAAAACTAGTGTAATGGAGAATCAACCCCATAATGATTTACATATGGAGAACATAATTCCTATCAACAGCAGGAATAATGAAAAAAATAAATACTAGGGCAGACAAACTATGACCCAGTTTGCCAGTAACTGATGAAGAATATGATTAAAACAGCTGTTATAGAAGTTTAATCAGCAACAGACATAATACCCACTCACATGGATGGGGATCACTCTGCCAGTCATGCATTCATCAGAGAAACAACAATGACAAAAACATTCCCCTTTCTCTGACAAGTGGCTGGGTGTCGTCACTGACGGAAAGTGACAAGCTGTACAGAGTTGAGTCCTGGGAGGGTAATTAATGCAAGACAAAAAATTTTTCTAAGTCTACCAGGCGGACCTCAATAAGTCCACAGGATTTTTTATATATATATACATAAAAAGAACGAGTGTGTGTATGTGTGTTATACAAACACATATTTATACATATACATGTATATGTATAATGTGTGTGAATATGTACATGTACATGTGTATGTAAGTCTTAGAAAATGAGTCCTCCTGAAGACATTATTGCCCACACCACTAGGTCAATGAGTACTTTGTGGGCTGAGAACAGGGGAGCGTCGTCATTAAAGGACATCAACATGGTAGCCATTGGGATGGACATTTGCGAACTGATCTCCAACCATCTGTTCAATTCACACTTCAGTTTACAAGCTTCATGAAGAAAGGTGAACAGTTGGGGCAAGGTGAGAAAGACAAAGAGAACTTATTCTTAAATGGGAGAAAATCTATAGAAGGACTGAACCACCTCCTTGGTTTCAAGTGACAAAAACAATCAACCGCGAAAGCACAAGAGAGATTTTTTTTTTTTTACTCAAAGTGAATTGGCTCCCATGTAACAGGCACACATACCAAGCAAGTCTGTAACAGGGATAAATCAAAGTCTGCTTTATTCCTTACTGGTTTCTTGTAATCATTCAGGCTCTGCCCATGAGGCCTTGGTGCAAAATAAAATTTGCTTAAATCTCTAAAATAGGATGATTAATCTCTGTTAGAGGAAGAAGAATCATCAGGGTTATAACGAGACAAGAGGTCCAATGGGGAATCTTAGATCCAAACACTTCCCATTATCTTTGGCAGGGCCGGCTCCAGGAGTTTTGCTGCCCCAAGCAGCCAATAAAATAAAATAAAATAAAATAAAAAGTAAAGCCACGATCACGATCTGTGGCAATTCAGCGGGAGGTCCTTTGCTCCGAGCAGGAGTGAGAGACCCTCCGCCGAATTGCTGCCAAATACCTGAACATGCCGCCCCACTCTGGAGTGGCTCCCCCAGGCACCTGCTTGCTAAGCTGGTGCCTGGAGCTGGCCCTGATCTTCAGAAAAGTTCAGATCCATAAATATGCCTTTGCACTGTGGCTCCTCTCTCACAACAAAGAGCTCAATTGTGTCATTAAGGCACTGATCTGGTTTGGAGCCATGTCACCCCTGGGGAAGATCAGAAAAGCAGAATTTCTCACCAATCTCCCCCGGAACACAAGTACTGCTAAGCCCTTTCACAGGATGGGAGGGATAGCTCAATGGGTTGAGCACTGCCCTGCTAAATCCAGGGTTGTGAGTTCAATCCTTGAGGGGGCCACTTAGGGATCTGGGGCAAAAATCAGTACTTGGTCCTGCTAGTGAAGGCAGGGGGCTGGATTTGATGACCTTTCAAGGTCCCTTCCAGTCCTAGGAGATAGATATATCTCCTATTATTATAGGGTGCAGCTTACTTCCCCTGCTGCACTAGGCTTCACTGCAGGCCAGTGCAAAGGTCGTGTGTGGCAATGGTTTCTCTCTGCCTCTTTGGGTGCACCATGTTCACCCAGGGTTAGCAGAAATTGAGCAGCCCTGAGTTCCAGGGGGAATAGACCTCCTTGTATCATCCCCACACTGTGTCCTCACATAAAGGCCGGAGAAAATCTGGCCCAGGCACAGCATGACCCCTAGCACCATACTGAGGCGTTGGTTCAGTAATTATTAGGGGAAAAGAGTAACTTGCTAAAGCATCACTTTTGTATCCTTATCTCTGCCTCACAGGTCTGACAATCAGCCACATTTTTGGCCTAGCTTTACTCTACCCACCTGGTGAGGCCTGACAGAATCACAGCACAAGGTAGCACTGACTGTAGAATTCCATAACCCACTTACAACAGATGGAATAATGTCTCCTTAGCAGAAGTAGCCAGTTTTGATTTTGATACTTTTCAAAGAGTCAAGTTTGAAAATGACTCAATAAAACAAAATGGCCTACTGTATGCAGCTCAAGGTCAAGATATTTCAGAGCAGCCCAAGTCACTGTTGAAAAAACAATACTCAATGAGAGGTAACAAGTAGAACTGTATGAAACCCCGCAGTTTCACTTTGTGAGGGCTCACGAAAATGTTTTCTATGTTGTGAGGATATTATTTTGTAAGTAAAATGAAATAGTCACCAGGTCAAAAAGCAAATGAAGAGAGAAATATTTAGGCCCTATTCTTGGGTTTCTTCATTTTTGGGTAACAGCCTGAATAAGCTGGGCCAGGTTTTCAAAGGGGCTAAAAATCTGCAGCTCCAACAGAAGCTGCAGGTGCTCAGCATAAAACCCTAAATACCTCAAACTGGATGCCTAAAAACGGAGGCACCAAAAAGGAGTAGACTCTTTAGAAATGTGAGTTATATACACCCAGATTTTGAGTGGTGTCCATGAAATTTATGATTTAGTGGGTTGGTTCCCCATTGGGAGAGAAATTAATGAGACAGTGAGTCAGGAAATTTCTTCTTTGACTATTTCACTGGAGCCTAATCTTCTTCACAAAGAGAGCAAACACAAGAGTACAGTTTCACAGAATTAATTCTAATTGCAGAACTCCAAGTGGAGCACCCCAGTCCTGGGGCTCCATTCCTTTCAGTAAGTATTGTGAAATTGAGCATTTTATTCTTAATTGGAATGAAACCAAATTTCAAAATATCAAAATCCTCCACAACATAGAGTGGGTTGTCTAATGGGTGAGTATGTAATAGACCCAGGCAAAGTGACCGAGCAAAAGACTGTTTAAGGTGAAGTAGGCAGTGAAGTATCTTTGGTATTGAGGCCTGGGCTAAGTCCAGGCCATTTCAACTGGCCAATATCAGGAAACAGTTCGACTTATGTCCTAGATGCTTTTCTGTTTTGTGTCAGTATTTCCTGGACTTGTAGAAAGCAGTATCCACCTCTGATGCTCAGCCATGCCATCAAGTGCCGTAACATTGGGTTTGGAGTATCTGACCACGATGCTGGGAGAACAGGTCTTGGTGGGCAGGGAGCTGGATTGGAGGCTGAATAGATATTTGCATCAGATATGTCAGCCAGGACTGGTCAATATGGAGCCACGAGAATGATCATGGTTTTGAATCTCATTATGTTTGAAATCACTCTGGGACTGAGGAGATAGTATACAGCAAGTCTCTGTCCCATCACAGGAAGAAGACATCTGGTAATAACCCTGAACTGCGGCCTCATCTGCAGCAAAGTTCTCACATTTTGCATTGTCCTCGGTGGGGAACTGAACTGAGGCAATATCGATTGTGTGATGGAGTGTGAAAAGACCATTTGTATTTGGTCAGTGACTGCTTGCTCAGGAAGTCTGCTAAGACAGACTTTTCTTCTGGCTTCACCAATGGGCTGGGGTACCAAGAGTCAGCTCTAGTGAGGATTTTGTCAGTGCCTGGGGAACTGGTGCCAAGGCTAGTGCAGAGGGTTGATACCAGCTCTGTCAGTCCCATTGCTGAGGTAGTTGCCTGAGTTGGCTGCATTGACAATCCCAGCACCCTGTAATGATTTTGATGAGGTTTTTTTCTCTGCCTTCCTCTCGCTGCTGGACCAAGCAGTGTTGTGTCTCTGAGAGGAGCACTCACTGAGGATGACCCCTCAGGTTCCTAGGAAAGGGAATATCTCATCTGGTTCTATAGTGATGCTCATTGATTACTCAAGTGGATGTAGCTTGAACTTCATGTCCCTTGACGTGTGGGACTTCAATGAGAAGGACTTTCACACCACAGAGGATGTGACTTTTCCCCAAACAGAAAAGGTTTTGGCTCTCCCTATCAACAAAGGGGATGAATCTGTTGCAGTTCAGATCAGACTTAAAATGTGAAGGTTTGGAATCTTCCAGTGCTGATTACATGTGCACCTCACCCCACTGTACTGGGGATATGCAGTGGGAGTCTCGCTCTAGCTTCTCTTTTTATTTGGGGTGGGGAGAAGGTCCAAACTAAAAGGGAAGAAGGATTTGTTCCAAATAAAAACAGCTTAGAATGAGTTTGAGGCTCAAGATAAAAACAGCAGGTTGAACACTTCCCAGATTCTATCCTGCTGCCACAGACAGTAAAAGGACACCGAGGGAGGGTCATGGTTGCTCCACCCTTTATATCCTCACACAGGAGCAGAAGGAAGCATAGGATGCATTCACAGCCCCAATGGACACTTCTATTAAAAAAAAAAATCTGATCTCCAATGCTTGCAGCACAGGTGCAACTACAATGGGATCCACACTGACATATCTCGAAGAAGAAAACTTTTTGAACTGCTTATTTTGTTAAGAAAAATAAAAGCTGCTACCACTGGTATTTCCTTCCATAAATATATACTCTCTCATACTGCTCAAACACAGGAATACTGCTTATTTATTCAATGATTAATTTACATAACCATATATTTTCTGTCTATATGCAGCTTGTATTGTTCCACTTTATAATACATAAATTTGCTAATATGTACAGGAATTATATTTAGAGACTGTTGTAAAATTCAGTCATATTTTATCATGCCTTTCCCACTGACATTATTATTCCAGATCATTCTGCCCTCTGTAAAATTCACAAAGCAATAAAATACCATGCAATATCCCTCAGCATAAAAAGCCCAGATGATTTGAGCTAGAAGATTGAAGTACATTAATGACAAGAGGCATGGCATAATACGCAACTTTGACCCCCCCATCCTCTCCCCCCCCCCAAAAAAAAGGGATGAAAAAAACTAAATCAAGAAGCAGATTTCCAAGGAGTTCCAATTTAAAATAAAATTCCTGAAGTGTTAAAATGGTAACACCCCAAGAGACTGAAACCAACATCAGCAGACATGGTGAGAAGCATCACTACCCTTTTGAGTGGGGGTGCGTGGCCACCATCTATTACGCAATTTGTTCACAAGTAATGGGTACTGTCGGATCCCCAGTTAGACAATGGTAATGGTAATGGTTAGATAATGGTAATGACCAGGATATATGTCTGTGACCATTTTCTCTGATGTGGACTTTGCCAATATGATCCATGCCTTTATCATATTAGACTACAACTATTACCACACTGCACCCTACATAGAACTATGGCTTGACACAGTTGCTGGCAGGATATTTGCATTAGACATGGAAATCACTCCTCTCTTCTGCTGGTTCTAATTAGCCCACACCTTTTGATCTTTAGGTCAAGATGCAAAGTCCATGTGTTCCACAGGCACTTGGAGAGAGAGGGCTGAAATTTGTTCACTAGGGTCTGCAGGAGTGGGGTTTTAAAAATATTGTTTCCTGAGTTTTGGGGGGAGGCTGCTGTATCTATTTTTGTATTTTGGAATTTATGGAAAGGTGCATAGAGCTCTGGATAAGTGCTTTCCTTAATGCTTACACAAATCTAAACAAAGAAAGAAATCTGTTCAAGGCAAAACATGTATCAGACAATGCTTTCTTTAATCCAGTGGCTCTCAACCTTCCTAGACGACTGTACCCCTTTCAGGAATCTGATTTGTCTTGTGTACCCCTAAGTTTCACTTCACTTAAAAACGACCTTCTTACAAAAATCAGACATAAATATACTAGTGTCAGAGCACCCTATTACTTAAAAATTGTTGACTTTCTCATTTTTACCATATAATTAAAAAAATTGGAATATTAATATTGTACTTACAGTTCAGTGTATAATATATAGACCAGTATAAAGAAGTCATTGTTCGTATTAAATTTTTGTTTGTACTGAGCTAACTAGTGCTTTTTATGTAGCCTGTTGTAAAACTAGGCAAATATCTAGATGAGTTGATGGACCCCCTAGAACAGGGGTTCTCAAACTGGGGGTTGGGACCCTTCAGGGGGTTGCAAGCTTATTACATGGGGAGTCAGGAGCCGTCAACCTCCACCCAAACCCCGCTTTGCGTCCAGCGTTTATAATGGTTTTAAATATATATTAAAAAGTGGTTTTAATTTATAAGGGAGGGTTGCACTCAGAGGTTTGCTATGTGAAATGGGTCACCAGTACAAACGTTTGGGAACCCCTACCCTAGAAAATCTCTCTGTACCCCTGGTTGAGAACCACTACCCTAGAAAATCTCTGTGTACCCCCAGGGATATGTGTACTCCTGGTTGAAAACCACTGCTCTAGTCAATAGGAACTCAGCTGTGGAACACTGCAAGCAGCTCATCATTTTGGATGAGATACTATGCATGTGTTTCATATCTCCACAGTTCATAACATCAATATTTCAATAATTACAGTATTAAATGGACTTCAAGAGAGTTTTTTTCCAGAGCAAGGACTGCGGAGATAAGATTCCTTCGCTAAAGGAGATTTGGATCTTTCAATGTGCTGAATATTCTGGCCCTTAACCAGCAACACACTTAAGCATGTGTTTAATCTTAGGCAAATAAGTAGATCCACTGAAGTCAACTGAGACTGCTCACATACTTAAAGTTATGTGTGTTTCAGCGCTCTACTAGACTGGGGTCTGAATGCTGAGATCCTTGCAAGCCTGAGCCCTAAATCTCTATTGAGAGGTAATCTCTGTTAAATATTAGTCTTAAATAAAGCTCCATTGAATTTGATTTCAGGTTTTAAAGTTCATGTTATACTTGCTCATTGAATATTAACATTATTAAGCCTTAGCCTCATTGCTCAAGCAAATAGTTTTTATTCACATTCATGGTCCTATATACTTCACTGGGTCTATTCCCATAGTATGGACTGTTTGTGTGAGTAAAATTGTGCAGAGTTTGGCCCAATGGAATTTATCAAACACATTGTGATGACTGGATAGATGAACATCATATGATACAATATCACAGTCCTCTAACTAGAACATTTTATAGGTATTCATTCCACAAGGAAAATTGAGCTTGCTTTGTATTTAATTTGCACTGTTACACCACATCCTGTGATAAAACACAATTCCACTATAAGCAAAAAATGTAAATGTCCTACTTACAACACAGAATAAGGAAACTTTTAGGGTTTGAAATACATGTGAAAAATTTCACTCTGCACACAAACTTGGCAGCCAGTTCTGTGAATTATTTAAGCAAGGTTTTGGACCAGATGCAGGCCCACACTAGGCTCTCAGCTGTCACTCAACCCCCTTACTTCTGACCCCTAAGGTATACAGCAGTTTTTTGTTCATCTGATTTTGAATGGACTGGGGTTTGTTACCAGCTGTTACATTTCAGACCAGCCCAGGATAATACTGGGGGAAACAGTGTTAAGCCACCACCATCACCACAAAACACTGCACACCTGGGTATTCCTTATTTGGATGGGGAAGGGGGAGCACTAGATCAAAACTGAACTGGGGGTGGATTAATCAAGTCCCAACTAAACAAACTACATCATTTTGTTAGTCCTCATCACCCTCCCTTTTGAATCTTTCACTCACTGACTCTGCTTTCTACCAGAATATCCAGTTCAAGTTTCTTGTCCTAAACTTCAAGGTCCCTCAGAGTTCTTCACCCATCTCTCATTGTGTTGCTGTCACATTGCCCACTTCTGCCTCCATTCAATCAACGTCCCCAGCCACAAGAAGGCACTTGTTCACGTATCCCAGGAATGTCTTCGTGCTTTCTTTCATCCATCCTTAATGTATTGAACATTGTCCTTAGAATGATCCACAAGTCTGCTGCCCGCCTCCACTTTCAAATCCTTTTCCAGGACCCACTTCTGCAGTGACAACTATAGAAATCAGTGAACTATGGCTAGGCTGAGAGAAAGCTGGGAAAATCTATAATATTAATAAACCAGACGTTATAAATATCAACTACAGTATTGCTAACTCTCAGCATTTAAAAATCATGCATCAGGCCTCAAAAACATCATAACATTGATTTGGGATTTTTAGAAGTAATAGATGCTGGGTTCTGTTTAGTTGCCATCTGTTTCTGAGCCTCTAGGATTCATGTTTCCAACTCTTTCTCTGCAATGATAGGGGCTAGAAACTTTTTTTAATGAAATCTGAGATTCTCACATATCATATGTCTCCAGGAGCTGGGACTTGAAAGAAAAATACCAATTAATCTAATCTGCAATGTATGCACATGCCATAGAAAAGGAACAAAGTACATCTAAATACGCCTCCCTGGACTCAACATTTTGCTGTTTTTATCTTATCTGGCTCCTATTTACTATGGTATTAGTTTCTGCAGCAGCATCCACAGGCTTTGATGCCTTACGCTATCACCCCTGCAATGCCATTTTCCTTGGCCAAGGCAAAGGATGTCCTTCAAAGACTCCTTCCTCTGCAGCAAAGTTTATACTAATGTGCAAATATGGTACTCAGACAATTTCTTAAGTATGGTATGACAAACAGGATGAAAGATACACAATTATCACAGCTACAAGTAGGTTCTTAGCACATTTGTCCATTAAGGTAGGGTATGTAATTTTCTTCTTTTATTCCAGATGCCTTCCATGCATTTCATTTTTAAGGTTCTTGTGCACTGTCTCAATGAAGAAGTACCTTATATTGCAAAGCACAATGAGAGCCAATAAAGTCTCTGTAAACTTCAAAATTTATCTGATGTCAAAAGTGGCAGGTCTAATGCATCAACTAAGTCACTGGAAGTTAATCTGACATTAAAATGATAAACATGGTTATTAAAGGAGAGAAAGACCTACAGTAGTCAGATGCACTGAGCTAATTAATCTCTGATCTGTCATAAAGATTCCTTAAAACTGAAATTCTAGCATCATCTGAATCAGCAGATTTGGACTCACCTGGCAACCCACATAGTTCACTGTATGATAAACAGGAGTAGGACAAGGTTAAGTGGATTACATTTTATCTTTTCTCCTTCGAGATCCTGGTAGGAATCCAGTCTGAAATTAGTTTGTTGGGTCAATTCCCCAATGGACAGTTTATATCATAAAAACATCCCATAACTGAATACTGCTATAAAAGGCAACACAATCAGTTTCTACTCTGGGGAAATTCAAGATTGATTTAGAAGTGAAAAATACGTCTCTTTCTCACGGAAAGGGTGTTCTTTCTAGGTCATGTTGAGCTCATTTGTGAGGCTGTGTGGGGAGGTTCTTATAATGCCGGCATAATAACCTGTGGTGGAATGTCATAAATAAAAGGCTCAATTGTCAGTGCAGATGTTCCTATAACCTTCACAAAATGCAAACTCTCTCTCCTCTAATTTAAACCACTGCATGCTGTACTGGTAAATCTCTATCGCTGCACTTAATGTCTATTTTCAATTACAAAGCCAGGATTATCATTATTAGGAATTATGTTTCTCTGCCTTTATTTTTTAAAATCTTTGGCTAAAATGTAGATTTCTTGTGGTTGTATTTTTAAGATTTAAGGTCATGGGGATTCAGGAGATACTCATGAAAAGATACTGGCTAGTGACTTTTACTTCAAAATATTCCCCATGAATATTAGCCTAAATTTGCATTATTCTTGTGTTCTTTCTCAGTGAAGTCAGGAGACAGATCTTTTCTAGTATAAGTATCTTTGGGTGAAACTATGTATCAAAAGTGTTCACATCCTTATCTAATCAGGGAAAAATAGCATGTTACTTTTCTGACCAATCACCGCTAATCACCACAGCTTAAATTTCGAATTTGGAAAATCAGTTGCTTACAGCAAATTGCTCATGATCAACTCAGAGAAGCTTAAACATAATTTTAAAGAATGTGCAGAATATATTAGAGTAGCAAATACATTCAAGAAAACTGCAGTCTATTTAAAGAGAGATACCATGAATAGAAAGGCAAGGCTAAATTTGTTGGATAAGTTGTGCTCTGTGAATTATTCACTCACATCTTGTGACAAGTAATAAAAGGCCCCAATTCTTTTCTGAAATACACATTCTTTTACAGTTACTGAACATGCAAATTGTAGAGGAATTTTTGTGTGTGCAAAAAATGTAGTTTACTGCTTTCTCCAAGCAAAGTAAGTGAGACATTCCAATTTATCACTGCTGCAGCAATTACATTTGTACCCACAATAGGCTCAATCCTGCTCCTATTGAAACCACTTTAGAGCACTGACTTCAGTGGGAATAGAAGTAGGCCCCAAAGGCCAATGGTGAAATCCCTACTTTAGGGGGACCAGGATTTCACCCCATACTCCACTGTGTGGAATGGAAGGAAGGCAGCAAAAGGTGCAGAACACCTTAAGCAGCCTGCTACCACACTTTCTGACCCAGAGACCAAAGAAGCTCCTCCATGCAAAAATCACTTGGTGGAGGCTCCAGGAAAGGTCAACAACTGCATGGCATCAATTCCCCTGAAAAATGAGAATTATCTGTGTAGAATGATACTGACCAATCGGTAATGTTGTATATACGTTTCCTCTCCGGATTTAAGAACCCACCCTCAGGGTAATCCTCAAGTGAAGAGGCCATGAAAACATGAGCACTTCAGGAGCCATGTTACCATGAAGTGTGGGGGTTGGGGAAAGTATGGAGACAAAAGGCATCCTCAGGGATCACCTTGGTCTCCAATAGGTGTCTTAACATCCACGTGTATCTTGTGCTGCAGGATGAGGGAAGCAGATTCCACCCCCAATACAACTATTTGGAGGAAACTTAACCACTGAAAATTCATTGCATGTCTTAACCCTTACATGTTTTTTTGTGCATAAGGGGCAACCTAAACCTGAACATATTTCCTTGTGACTCAGGAAAACCAATTTTTCTTATACCCCTATTAGGCCACTTCCTCATTATTCAGCAATGTTTCCAAAATAAATCAGACACATAGGGAAAAAATGGGAAAAAATTATTACATTTAAAAACAATATTTTTTTACAAGGGACAAGAAATAAAATCATCAGACTTTTCTGAGGATTTAATTAGTAATTTTTATTACTTATTAACTTTTAGTACTAGCAAGTCGAGGCTATTGTATGACTGCTGTATCGTTACTGCTAAAAACAGTTAACTACTGTTCCTTTACTATACCTGCTGTGTTGCTGGCACTCGCTTTAAATCGCACTGTAATCAGTGGAAGGTTAGTGCACACTTGGGTAGGTTCATTCTACTTCAGTGTATCTAGAATGTTTGGAATCAGTCAGTGGTTAATATAATACAGAAATCTTGTCAACTCCAGTGAGCTATCAGACATACAAAAACCTGTGAGACAATTCTTATTACATATATAGCAACATTTCCCAGTTACAAATTCTTCTTGTCCAACACAGAATATAGACCTTGTGACAGAGTGCTGAAAGCAAGCAGCTGACCCAGCACTCTGGTCACTTAGGCTCAGTTTCACCCCAGAGAAACCCTGATTGAGGGACCAAAAACTTAATTACCTAATCAGACTATGGGCAAATGAGCTAAGGGGCTAATGATCCCATCAGCTGAGAACGCAGTTAAAAAGCTCAAGAAGGAAGTACAGAAGAGAGGGGCTAGTAGAACCTAGGGGAAGCTAGGTCTCTGGCTGGTGAGATTGCTTCTGCTTCCTCTCCCTGGAGAAAGGGCTGGAGATTGAATGACATTGTGGGTAGAAGTGTTGCACAGGGATTGTGATGGTGGCTTGGTGGAGGTAACAGAAATAAAAACTTTCAGATGTGTTGACAATCAAAAGGTATCCAAGACTGCTTGTGAGGAACTCCAGGGCATGAAAGGAGCATCCCCAGTTACAGGCTCTGATTTAGTAACATACTTAAACACTTGCCTCAACTTAAGCACCTGTGTATTGACTACTAAGTCAATAAGATTACTAAAATGGTTTCAAATAGTTGCATGCTACAGAACCATGCTGAATTAAGCATTTAGTGATATCACTTTGAGGAACAAGTAGCTAGCCTCACCCGGAAAGAAATATGTTCATAAAATGCAGCTACAGTAGGCCTTAAGATACGACTATAGGTGTGAATTTTGTAAATTTGCTAAGGTATCAGATTTTAAAACTGAAATTTAACAAACTAGATTTGCCAATCTGATGAGTATTATAGCCAATATTAGAATGGAATCTAATACGATAACACCTTCTCTATTGAATTCAGGAAGCAACAGCCTACTAATTTAACACTAGGTTCTTTCCAGGTCAACTTTTATCCTGAACAGCATTTCTTACATCAGGACACTCAGCAGAAATGCTAAGTTCCTGTTCTGTTAGTGGGCCATGCAGTGGCAAGGTATTCCATACTACGCAATATGGACACAGAAGATCTGTCCTTGCAGGCCTTGTTGCCATGAGGATCACGCTGAAAAGTTTTTATGAAGAACAAAAGGATGAAAACTTCATGCTGGAGAGGAGTAGAATCTCACCCCTTTCCAGTATCATTCAATATCTTATCAGCTATATGGTTTTGAAAGCCCTGGATTACATATACATGCGGCTAAGAATTTATTTCATCAGCTGTGCTATACTTCAAAGCAATTTCCTCACAGCGTAGCCATTTCACTTGACTTTGCTTCATTTATCAGGAGTTGGCATATAGACAGTAGATTGGATGCTTGAATTTACTACTCATTTACTTTTTAAAAGCTTGGTAAATAGAAAATTATGTCTGGATTCCACACATCCAAAATCTGCATAAAGCCTCAGAACCCTCCAGAATCAAGTTTTAGTATTTGAGGCATCCTCCAATTTTGAATAGATGCCAAATACATTTTTATTCAATGTAGCCCTTAGCAGATATAATACATTGTCAGAGGTGGAGGAGGAGGTCACCCATCTTTTAGAAAATAGTGATTCTTAACCTGAACAGGAATAATTTTTCAAATGTGCAATTAAACAACTAATTAAGCATACAAATACATAGAACTATTTTCTTAAGTGAAAATTAAGTACTGATTGATATTGAAAATAACTCACTATTTTCCTATCCATGGCTCACTCAGAACTCAGGGTACACTCCTGCAGAGAGAGGTTCCAGGCACTCATTAGTGATCCAGTGGCATCAATTTGGGTCAGGCCTTCCGTTTGGAGCCCAACTATCCATGCAAAACAGTGTCAGGTTTTCAAAACATTCAGGGAAAAACTGTTGCATCAGAACTGCAGTAGTCAATATCTTCTTTTGCTCATTAACTTATACATTCCCTCCTTTGCCATTCTAATAACTTGTTTCTCCCTCCATTTAAACAACCCCCAGATTCTGAAACCAAAGACGAAGTAAGCAGCAAATGACAGTAGATTTTTATTGATGAAACCAAAATGATGATTTTTTTCTACAATTCCATTTCCAACTCCTGCCAGATATTAACTGCATGTGTCAAGACCAAGACCAAGCCTTCAAAATATTGTACTTGTTCCTTCACAAGAATCTTCCCCCTCCCCCATGAATCTTTTGCCATTTGGGCCTTTCTCTTCTCATTTATTTCCATACGTTTGATCAATAGGATTAGATGTAGGAAGATCTGTTAGCCACTTCATATTTATCTGGACTGATAGGGAAAGATTCACATTTGCAGCTGAGTTGATTATAAGGGGGAATAGCATGTTGTTCCACCTGGGTCTATAGCTCCAACTCATGGACTCACATGATCATATTCATCTATTGGGAGGAGATGGGTTTTGTATTTTGCTGGGATGGGAGTGGACATAATGTATCTAGCCCAACTGCATGTGAAGAAAACCTTGAAAATATGATCCTAGCATGGTCCTCCTAAAACAGGGTGAGATGGTCCTGTGAGGTGGGAGGCCCCACCCGCACAAAGAGAAATGGTATTGGATCCCCACCAGACCAGTCCATGCCCCAGCTATCTCAAGGAGGGGTAGAACCATGTCAGAGAGAAGGGGTCACAAGGATGTGTCTAGGGCTTCAGATTACCTTAATCAACCCTAGGTTGCATGGCTGACCATCTGACCCATTAAACTGATGTGATGTAGGACTATCTCCCACTCAAAGATTAAGAGAGTAATTGTTATAATCCAAAACTGGGGGAACAAGGCAGAGTGATAATGTGTGCTTCTTATAACCTGTCTTAAGTGTGACACACTTTTCTCCATAATCCTTACATACACAGGCTGGGATTTTCAAAGGGCATAGGGAAGAAATTCTCCCAAATCCCACTTTTGCCCCCCACTTACCCCACTTCTGCCCCGAGACCCCGCCCCTGCCCCGCTGCTTCTCCAAGTCTCCGCCCTGCCCCACTCCATGCTCCTGCCCTCCATCGCTCACTCTCATCCACTCTCACTCACTTGTTCATTTTCACTGGGCTGAGGCAGGGGATGTGCGGGAGAGGGAGACGGCTCTGGCTGGGGGCCCAGGCTCCGGGATGGAGCCACAAATGAGGGGTTCAGGGTGTAGGATGGGGCTCTAGGCTGGGGCACAGGTTTGGAGTGAGGGAGAGAGTGAGGATTCTGAGGTGGGGCTAGGGATGAGGGTGCAGGAGGGGGCTCCAGGCTAGGGGTGGAACTGAGGGTTTCAGAGTATGGGAGGGTGCTCTGGGCTGGGGCAGAGGAATGGGGTGCAGGAGGGGGTATGGGCTCTAGGATGGGGGTGTGGGTTCTGGCCTGGGGCCAGAAATGAGGGGCTCAGGGTACCTGGCAGCCCAATTCCTCCGGAGTGACAACAACGCATTCAAATGTCTCCCCTATCAACTTTCAGTGGTATTTCCTATTACTCCCATTTAAGCTAAGTAGAAAAATATCTAGTGTCCCAACTCAGAGATTTTAGAATGCTATTTTCTCAATTACATTGTGCTAACCATAAAAGTGGGGAGGGGCTGGAGAGACAAACAAATAATGTTTTCTAAAAATTGATATTAACATAATGTATTGAAGTTAAAAATTATGACATTTCCCAGTGTAATTATTAAAAATGGGCATTTTTGAAAAACAAAGGATTTTTAATATTTACTATCAAGTAAAACCTAATTCATAAGTGCAACCCACTAACCTTTGCATAAATGCACTTTTCCAAAAACTTTATAACAGTTAAAAAGCAATCATGTTACTATTTATGAAGACAGTAAATTATTAAAATAAATATAGATATTTCTGCATTAAAATAACATTTCATGTAATGTATTTTTTAAACTATGTTAAACTGTGAACATTTTTAAGCTAGAGTGGTCGGATCCTTGAGGTTATTAAAAGTTAATTTAGGACTGAAGTTATGCTTTATATTGAATCCCAGTTCCAAATGATTAAATCATGATTGGTATCTATGAGATTTCTGAGAAAGTGAATCAGGCCTTTAGTGCTTCTGAAACAAGAAATAAGTTTGCATGTTATGATTACTGTCTCATTCTCACCTGTCCTAGAGGACAAGATTGCTGCTTGTTTTATGTGTCCAGGCCGGTTGAAACAGGGGGTATATACATTACATGGGCTATGCACCTTGAACTTCACACCACTGTGGGGAGAGCAGGACTGCTACTACCCTCCTGTCATGGTCTATAGGGAGTGCTCAGAATCTCTCCCCACCAACCACTTCCAAATGCACCCAACAGGGCATAGTGAGTTTGTGCAGAGGGCAAGTAATCTGCTACTATTACAGTAAGGGAATAAACAGGAAACGAACTGTGATTCAGGCCACATCCACACTACAGAGTAAAATCGAAATTAATAAAATCGATTTTATAAAACAGATTTTATAAAATCGATTTTACGCGTCCACACTAGGGCACATTACTTCGGTGGTGTGCGTCCATGGTCCCAGGCTACCATCAATTTCCAGAGCGGTGCACTCTGGGTAGCTCAGTAAAAGAATGGGACCAATAACTTTGATTTCCATCCACACTAACCCTAAATCGATTTAGTAATATCGATTTTAGGGTTACTCCTTTTGTTTAGCTGGAGTACAGAAATCGATTTTAAGACCCCTTAAAATCGATTTTAAGTGCCTTGTAGTGTGGACGGGTACAGCGTTAAATCGATTTAATGTGTTTAAATCGATTTAAGGCTGTAGTGTGGACCTGGCCTCAGAGTCACAATTCATTCCCAGAAGCAGGGCAGCTATGCCAGCCCTTTACTTAGGGCAGATTGTGAAAACATAAACTGCATTTATCTTTTTGTCATCCTGCATTTTATAGCATCAGATTAGGAAATTTCTATCTTTGAATGGAATAGATGAGTCTGAATGCTGTCTCTTGAGTAGGTACTTTTAATCACGAACTGGTTTATTAGTCACCTATAGTGAAATTCATCACCTTCACTCTATAGTGAAATTCAACACCATTCCTCACATAAAGATCAAGTGACCCATCTTATCAATTTCTATATCTATGGGAGATGGAGGGTAGATTTAACAGGAGGATCAAAGTTCAACAACACAGCTCCTCTACAGCCACGACTCCAGTTGCATCCCCCATTCTGAATCCAAACAAAATGTAGGACCTGATTCTGCAAACGTTACTTGCACCGAGTAGCCTTTACTCATGCGAGTAGTCACACTGAAGTCAATGGACATCTACAGAATCTGGCCCAAGGTAAGTGTCATAGTTCTTTCCTTTTTCCTTCTTCCCCAGGCTTCCCATCCCGTAAACTGTCTTCAATAGACCCATATAAGATACTAAAGATGGGATCAAACCAAAAGACTCTATTCAAACACCCCAAAAAGGGTTTAGAATTTGATCACAGATGCAAATTTTGCAGTCTGCCAAATCTCTATAATGGACCAAACAAACTCTGGATCTTAATTTTGTAGCTGGCCAGAACTGCATAAATCAGTGCCATGGGAAGAATGAAAACTGCATATCCAAAGACCCAGAATGCTGAAGGCTTCAAAAATCCAGATCTATATCCATATTTTACAAGTTCTATATAAATTGTCACCAGGTGCGTATCTGAATGAACAACTGTTTTCCACACACACAAGTTGCTTTTTGCTGAGTATGATCTATAAAACCAAGGAAATGTGCTTCTTGTGAACTCAGGCCTAGCTTTGCTAGTAGTAAAAATGTACTGTGGTCTTGTGGACTTTCTCCAGTGGACTCAATAAGGAGAGAGAGAAAGAGGAGGCAAAAAAAAAACAAAAAAACCCAATATGGGCGGGATATGAAGGACAAAGAAACGATAGAGGAGATTGCAATAAAGAGATACAGAGACAAACGGATTGACAAAGTAAAGAGGGGGGGATTAAAAAGTAAGGGGACAATTGTAAACTACAGGACAAGGATGATGTCTCTGCATATACCTGCCATGGTAGCACCCCACTCTTGATTAGGACCTTTGGACGCTACTGTAATATAAATATAATAGTTTTAATATAATCATGAGGGATTAAAGTTCATTAAATAAGGTAAATGTGAGTTAAATACAAAATTTAGGATGAAAAACAGGAAATAAGATATTATAATTACAGCTTCGCTTGGAATCAACTTTCTGTTTTAACATGCTGTAAAACAAAGTACGTGGAAGAAAGAGAAGGAAAAATAGGCAAGGAGGAGGGGAGGGTCTGGACAAACAGAAATGGAAGACTCAGTAAGTACGTAAACACAAACAGAATGGAGAACAGTTTTAAAAAATTCAGGGGTAAAATCCAGGTTCTACTGAAATCATTGGGAATTTTGCCAGGGATTTTAATGGGCCAGGATTTCACCACAGTAACATAACAAGAATGGTTAGCCCTACGTGTTTTTTCATTTAGAAATATTCCATACCAAAGATTAATCTCTTTCATATATTTTTCCACTACTTTAACAGAGAATACAATTACTTCAAAGCCAAGTAGGACTCATCTCAATCTGTATCCTAAAAATGAGGGCTTGGGACCAAGAAAGAAGAATTATTAAGGGAGGGCAAATCTTTCCACATATTGGCTTTAGTTCCCAGGCAGACGAGAAAGGCGGGTATTTTAGACTTCAGTAGGACTTCCTGACATGTTTAAAGTCCAGAATGTATAAGTATTAGCAGGATCAGAACCTTAAACCTTAAGAAATCCTCTTTGTAGGTGATGTATATAGTGGCATTACCCTTTTTGTACTGCAAACTTTGCTTCTTATTCAAGACTGTACTAAACAAACCCTGATTGCAATTTCATTGTTACTGGCATTTAACAATGAAATGCAGCATAAGATCTATGCGTGAGGCTGCTGCACATGTCAAATTCTGACAATGATTACTGACCTTTCATGTATATAATGAGATTGGCTCTAAATAATTTAGATACATAACTGAAATTATTCTGTTGAAAATGGCATTTTCATTGCAACAAAGATTGTTTCTATTCAAAAAATATTAAGCAGCTATTTTATGAACCAGTGTCCTGGTCTTCATTGTGATTTCTGTGGCCAGTGGAGCAGCTCTGGATTCCTTTAATTATAAAATCTGGAGATACTGGTCTTTTATAATTGCTTCTGTGAATTGGGCATGAAGTGTCTTGTTTAATTATTCACTAAGCCAGCAGAGTGTTTTGAAATACCAAACTAATGTAATTCTTATTTATAAAATATTCACAATAAAAATAGGGTTTTTAACATCAAAAATATAAGTCAATTTTTATATAATATTTGGATCCAAGTTGAGTCTCAGATGAAAATGAACAAACGTGTTTAATCTCTGTGCTCTCCACCAATATCAGAGATGGAAGGAAGCACACACACACACACACACACACACACACACACACACAGCTAGACAGCAAGAAAGGAGGGAAAACAGAAACTACACAATATGCTCGTTCTGAGCTGGCAGTTGGCCTTTTATATGTCTCTTTAAAATGTCTTTCGGGTTGTCCGCTATATCAGAGGATGTGGCTGGCCTGCAGCGAAAGTGGAGAGCTAAAGTAAAGTACAGATGCTTTAGGCAGCATGCCCTCACACATTTTATGGCAGAAAACTCCATAAAAGTTAATGATGTTTTCATCTCTACAGTTCTTCCCTCCCTCAGAGGTAGTATGAATGGGAAGGAAAGCTATGAAGCCAATGGCAGCATTGCCACTCGGCCAGCTTGGGTATGTATAGCATATACAATTAAACCAGGTTAAAGCAAACAATTGTGAAGACCAAGAACTGTCTCATTTGCAGCCTGCCTGATAGGCCCCATCTGTTTATTCCTCCTGTGCTGTATTTTTATTGAGGATCACTTCACAATTTCAATGTCTGTAGAGCACAGTCATAGCAAGTTAAGCAGCTATGGATTTTGAAGGTAACCCAGCGGGCTTGGGAAGATCCTCAAAAGCCTGAGGTTAAGCAGGCACAGGCTGCACTCAGCTTCACCTCAGGGCATGTTTAAGCCTCCAGCAGGCCAAGTACTAGTTATGATGTCTGAGTCAGAGATTTCAGTCTAAGACGACATGCAAATTTCAGACAGACAAGGCTCCAGCTACCCCTGCTCTCAGTCGCTTCTTTTCTTGGACTCATTCCCTCTGTCTCCTACAGATCCTTCCCTAGCTGTAAGATTTACACCACCAAGGGAAAATATGGCACTATCAACAGGCAGCCTCTGATTCTGCATTATACAGTTCAATAAAACAGATGGCATATCAAAACTGGAACTAAGCAAATGCCGCAGACACTTGCAAGAAAGAATTAAGGAGTCTATTAAATGCCAACAAATACTGGCCTGCTGCGATAGAAATGGCAACACAAGGCCCCATTTTAGAATGTGGAAATGAACAACAAAAGAAATTACTCAGATAAAGTACATCAGACATGTAACTAACCTTATAGAGTAAAGGTGATTTTCCTAGCTTCAGAAGTGCGATTTTATTGGTCACATTTGTCATGGCTTGAATCAGGACTAAATCTTCTACAGTTCCATACTGCATATCAATGACTTCTGCCTGTAAACAGAAAAGGTAATTAAGGCTCTACTGTTAGCCATTTACCATTAATGCTTGTCCATGGTGCATTAGTCAGCACAAGAGGGAAGTAAATTCTACTGGACATCAGTATGTTGCGCACTGACTGGTCCGTGTGGACCCTGCTACTGTGCTCTAAAAGTTCCCTAGTGCAGAGTAATGTCTCGCATTAGGGAACTTGCAGCGTCCAACATGCTAGTGTGCACTAGAATTCACACCCCTTTAGTAAGAATTGACACACAGTGTAAACAGGAATTCAGTGTGCTCTTGCCACTGAAACAAAATTACCTGTAGAGCAACAAATTGCTCGATCAAAGTTCTATGATTAACTTATCTCTATTTCCCAATCATCTTTAAAAACTCCAAAGAGCTTGAGAATTAAACATGACTGTTAAATACACTTCTTTCCGCAGTTTTCCACCACAATCATTGGCTGTGATTTAAGGGGCCCAACAATGTTCAGCTATGATAGTGATTTGGCAATGATTCCTGTAATCTAAGTTCATTAATGTAAATATAACATTCCATGCTCTACATACTCACTGTAGCTGTAGGATCCAAAATCAACAGAATTATGCAGATGCAACCAGAACTGAGAAATCTGCTAATTCATTTTAGTGATTTTTTGAAGTGAAATCACAAATTCATATAATATTTCAAATAAGCAAAAAATTATTATATTAGTCACTCAGGACAATAGCCTAATTCCCCCGAGTCTGCCACATTTGTCTTGTGAGATATGGTTCATATGGCTCTTGAGCTCTCTATGTATAGCATTAAAAACCCTGTTTCTAATTATCTATCCATCATCCAGGCATTTATGATGAGATTATCACTGTAGTATTTGAATGACTGCCTCTGAAATTCTGCCATTAAGAAATGGACTTCAAAAAAATTTTCGGACTTCCCATGTATGTGTTAGCCAGCCCATGTGGAGTCTATAATTCCTTATTGAGCTACTGCATAAGGACACTGTGAGGCCTTACTAAATACTGTTTGTAGAGGGCTATATAAGTCAAAATGTTATTAAAGCCAAGCACTAGGAGGAGTGGAAAAATAACTCACAAATTCTTTTTTTTTATACTGGAGGATTTCTTTTCTCCCTTCCCTCATAATTAAAAAATGACAAAAGAGATTTCGTTCATTGTTTCCACACAAATTCACCTTTGGGCAGAAAGGAAGCATGGAGGAATGTCAGCCTCATGTTGTCATTTTGGAATATTGTCCAAATATTGGTTTTGTCAGGATTAGGGATATAATATGCACTGTGACCACCGCACAGAAATACTTCACCAAGAAATCAATCATACAAACAGCTACAAATCAGTGCAGGTACAAGAACATTCTTTCAGTGTAATAATAATTAAAAATAATAATAATTAATAACAACCACCACACACCTCTCAGGGAAACTGAATAAAATCAAAAGAATTTATCAAAGTAAGATTCAAATAATCCATAGAGGAACTGTACAGTACAAAAAGGGCTTACTCCATAGTAAGCAAATTTTGAGCAGTTGTAAACCTTAATGCTAGTAAATTTAAAGGCCAAATTTTTTAAATGTAGACATCTAAACAAATTTATTTTTAGAAGCTGATTGTGGATGCTAAGCACCTTTGTAAATCAGGCTATTTAGCTGGATGCCTAAATATATATGGAGTCAGGTGTCCAATTTTAGGCACTCATATCTGAAAAATTTGACTGAAATCTATCTCTCAAAGTCTGAGTTGAACTGGTAAGAAACCCATGTCTTGAAGCCCCTTTGTTCTTGAGTTTACTCTTCACTAAATTTTCAGGATAACAAGTTTCTTTCTAAGACGGAAGCACAGGGATTGCTGTGATGCAAAGCAATGCATCATGGGGCATTGGGACTGGACCCAGGATGCCCTGCGACCCCCTCAACCTTCCCACAAGTCTTAGCAGCAAAAGAGAAAGAAGTGCTTTGTGGGACAGCTGCACAGAGAGCACCGCTCCAAATACTCCTGCAAGTGCCACAAGTGTGAACACGCTATTGCACAGGCAGCTGTCAGTGTGAACACACAATGGTTTTCCTTCTGTGCTCTGTGCGCGGCGCTGTAACTGCTGGCGCTGTAAGTTCGCCTATGTAGACGAGTGCCCTAAATATGCCATGTATAGTGAGTGCTGCCAAAACCATGATCCTGATGTGTCATGCAATGTAATAAAATGCTTCAGCAACAGGAAGACATTACCTTTAAAAATCAAATACTGAAATGCAAGGGCAGAAAATCTTATAGTTTACACAGGTGATTTTTAAAAATGTGTTGTTTCTAATGTCTAGAGAGCATGAGAACTGCTTACTAAGAAAACACAAATGGGAGCTATAGTTCAGATAAAATTTAAAGTATATTATTGGTGTTGTGAAGATGTTATTTGAGAGAGATGACAATAGCACAGTTCATGAGGTTTTAAAGATAGTGGAAAATATTTCATGTTTTTACCTACACAGATAGTGCCAACTAAAAAATTTTGCAGAAGGAACATGAGCATAAACCACCCCTGACAACTGAGAACAAAGAATTCACTAATGTACTGTATGGAAGTTTACACAAAATTTTACATCATTCTATAGCTCCCAATTTTTCTTTCACAAAGTGCCCTTGGAAAATACATATTATAAACAATAATTACTTGGAGTCTCAAAAGCCAGAATGGTTTGAGAGGTTATAATAAAAATATATATGCTGCATTCTGAGGAGGCCTCTGATCTAGTTCCTTTGTGAAATGTGCCTTTTCCACTTATCCTCAAGCAAACTGAAAATCACAGATTTCACTGCTCAGATGGAAAAAACCACATCGAATTTTCTCCAGGCACAAATCCGTATACAAAAATATAATAGGGTAAATTGTCAATCCATTTGCTTCCACAATGTGCCTTTGTGAAAATGAGGTGCTCATTTATATTCATAAGAATGGCCCTATGTCAGACCAAAGGTCCATTTAGCCCAGTATCCTGTCTTCCGACAGTGGCCAGTGTCAGGTGCCCCAGAGGGAATGAAAAGAACAGGGAATCATCAAGTGATCCTTCCCCTGTCGCTCATTCCCAGCTTCTGGCAAACAGAGGCTAGGGACACCATTGCTGCCCATCCTGGCTAATAGCCACTGATGGACCTATCCCTCTGTGAATTTATCTAGTTCTTTTTTGAACTCTGTTATGGTCTTGGCCTTCACAACATCCTCTAGCAAGGAGTTCCACAGGTTGACTGTGCGTTGTGTGAATAAATACTTCCTTTTATTTGTTTTAAACCTGCTACCTGTTAATTTCATTTGGTGACCCCCTAGTTCTTGTGTTATACGAAGTAATAACAATACTTCCTTATCTACTTTCTCTACACCAGTCATGATTTTATAGACCTCAATCATATCTCCCCTTAGCCATCTCGTTTCCAAATTGAAAAGTCCCACTTTTATTAATCTCTCCTCATACAGAAGCTGTTCCATACCCCTATTCACAGTTGTTGTCCTTTTCTGACCCTTTTCCAATTCCAATATATCTTTTTTGAGATGAGGCAACCACATCTGCACACAATATTCAAGATGTGAGTGTACCATGGATTTATATAGCGGCAACATGATATTTTTTGTCCTATTATCTATCCCTTTCTTAATTATTCCCAGCATTCTGTTCACTTTTTTTGGCTGCCACTGCACATTGAGTAGATGTTTTCAGAGAACTATCCAGAATAACACCAAGATCTCTTTCTTGATTGGTAGCAGCTAATTTAGAGCCCATCATTTTATATGTATAGTTGGGATTATGCTTTCCAATGTGCATTATTTTGCATTTATCAACATTAAATTTCATCTGCCATTTTGTTGCCCAGTCACTCAGTTTTGAGATATCCTTTTGTAGCTCTTCGCAGTCTGCCTGGGCCTTAACTATCTTTAGTTTAAGATACCTCTATTCAAGATGCCTCTGCTTGTATCATTCCTACTAAGTACTCCTAGTTAGGCCTTCCCACCTCTCACTTCCCTTTGTATAAAAGAACTATAAGTGTGCACAGTTAGCTATTTGCACACTTCCTGCTTCACAAGTTATGAACTAACTTCCTGGTGAATGTTGTATCTTGATCTAAGACACTATATACTGTGCTTTTCTAAGTCAATACATGATCTCGGCAGGAACTAATTCATTGAAAAGTCTTACAAAAATATGATTTACTAGGTACCAAGATGGTGCTCACTGCTGTGTATAATACTAAGGAATACATGTTTTTTTGCTGTAAGGAGTTTACAATGTAAATTAAAGGTAGGATCAAGAGCTCAAGTTAATTAACTATTCTCATGAAAAAACTCCACGTATAAAGGGTGTAGTCCACTTAAGAAAGAACAGTTGTTAGGTATAATATATGTTAAGGCATGGGAATGGTTAATTATAAAAGGTAATTTAATTACTTTTCTTTCACTTACAGGAACTGTGAAAGTTCATTATATTAAGGGTTCTTCTTATGTGAGTGGATCACCCAGGGCTTCTGTAAGTATCTTGATTCTAGGAATACTCATGCCCCCTGCATTTCTCTATAATTTCGAACTGTTTCTCTTGCTGTCAGTTCTCTTTGATATCTCATTTCACCTTTTGAGGGATATGGATAAACCAAATGCACTTGGTGTACTAACCTGAAGCACCAAATCTGAGTGCCAAAGTAAGATGTCATATGTAGTCAATGAGTGCCCTTAAAAGATATTGCTAAAAGTTTGTATAACAAAACCTCAGTGGGGCAAATGACAACACTGCCCTAAAATCTAGCATTGAAGTTACCATGCGCTGAAAAGAAACATATGTTATGTAAAACCATACAACAAAAATTCAACTACTGCTATTAAGGAAATTACTAATCAAGAGAGTTAGTAATGAGTCCATATACATTTGGTAGTACATTTCAGAAACCCATAGATGAACATTGGTGCATTTGGTGTAACCATGCAATACCCATTGACTCCAGTAGAGGTTTTTATGAGGGAAGAGCTTTGTCCCTGGAAAAAAAAAAGTAATTATTTTTATTGATTTTCATAAGAAAGAAACAATAAAATGGTTAATGAGGTAATTTGCAGCTTGTAAATGTTTCTAAATGCTTCACAGGACTCTCAATAGAATTGTGGAATTATACCACTGGTAAAAGCTGATTTAACAGAGATCTCTCATTAAATACATTGTAACATCATAGAGTCAGGATCAGTCATTTAGATTTGTAGTGTTTAGCACAATGGGATTCAGGCTGGTGGAAACCTTTAAGTGCTAATTAATCTAAATTATAAACTATAACTATCACATAATTAAAGCTGTGCTTATATTTGATTTTTGGGTTTACTTGCTGATCCAAAAATTAAAAAATATATATATTTCAGGTCAGCCTGACCATTTTTTAAAAGATGTTCAGCAAACTGAACAGCCAAAAAAAAGTTCAAACTAAAACAAAATGTTTTGATTAGTTTTGGAGCTTTTAAAAACTTGAGGTGTTTTTTTTAAATAAAACTGAAGTGAATTTTGTAAAAATAAAAAGAAGTAATTTGGAATTGAAAAATCAAAATGTCTTGGTTTGAAAATGACTGAAACAATTTGGTGAATTTCACATAAATTCACAAAATGTTTCTGTCAACCCGAATCTGCATGATTGAGGGGAAAAAATAAAGTTTAATCCAAAAATTTCATCCAGCTCAAAAAACATTGAAATATGTTGTTAAGGTATTTTACTAAAGTGTGTTACCATGTCAGTAATCTATTCCAAAATCTATGTCATAAAATATAATTTATGCCTTGTACACCTATGTTTAATTTCTATATATATCCCCAACATAACAAACCCTAATTCAATGAATACAAAGATTAGACTCTGCCTTTTTGTTTTTGTTTTCAGAGATGCTTACAACAGGATATAATCCTGATCCTATACATTCTGAATATGGAAAAACCCCAAACACTGGAAGCAAACTACTGAAAAACTGTTCTTCTTTGGTAGAATAATGCTATTTAAAAAGAAAGAAGAAATCATCCTTTTAGGTGCCAAAAAAAGAACTCTTGTGTACATGGTTTAGATATGCAAGGGAAATCCTTTTATGCTAAAATTGTGAAACTACTAAACAACGAGTTGTCTCATCCATTTGAATTGGGTACTTACTCTTTGAATTATTTCATGGTATGCAGTTTGAAAGGCATGACTATTTAAAAACGAACTCTGATGTACTGTATGGAATTAAGCAGTATCTCCCTAAGCATGAAATGAAGTAAGGGTAGGTAACAAAACAACATTTTTAGAAGAAGATTTTATTATTTTTAGAAATCCCAACAAGCTATTTGAGGCACTGTAAACAGATAATTACATACAAGAAACTATATTAAAAGATTATTATAGCTGCAAAATCAAGCACAGAACAGCAGAAGGTGCAGTAGAGTGCTCCTGCTTTGACTTCTGCTGAGGACAGTTGGCAGAGAATGAGAGACCTGGAACTGACTGCCTATGGCTGCCACTGTACACACTCAGCTGTCACCATCCACTGCCCAAGAATAGTTCAGACACAGTGGAGAATTATGGCCATAAAGAATAAAACACCACTAGATCTGTTATTGAGGAGATTTAACTATTCTAAATCTACCTTCCAACTTTTTGTCCTGCCTTTTACATTGTCCTAAAAAGAAACTGAAGAGTCTTTTGATGTTGTGGGCATGATTCCCGTCTCTCACTTTAAGTTGGAGCAAAAACAGACACATGATGCAAACGGTGTCAGAGAGAAGAAGGAGAGGGTAGATGATGAAGGATTTTTTCCCCAAAGATAGGTTATTGTTTCTTGTTTCTGCTGGAAAATAAACCCAACCATATTTTCATTGATCCATGTCTGATTTAAAAAACAATAATAAAAAAGTTGTTCTTCTAAACTTATTTCCTTCCCATATGAAGCACAAAAACACTAACCCCCCGCCCCCCAAACCCACTATGCTTATAAATGTTCCAAGACAGACTACCTCCTGAGTCTTCTGGGGAGTTTTGCATTGTCTATTTAGTTCATAAGTAATTCACATTAGGAACTCTATGACCTCATATGCTGTGTCCAGTCAGCAAATAATAAGGTATTAAATCTATGATATCTTTCATAGCTATCGTTTCATCCATCCATGGGTCATCTGGAAGGGCTTGATATACTTTCAGATAAACTTCAGGTCATTGCAAAGAGAGATCCCTTTATCAAAGCCCCTAGTGTAGGGATGAAGGTCAAAGTTTTAAGTTTCATTTATTAGGGAACGTTTCCCAAGGGTAAATACTAATACGGGCCTGATTCTCATCTATCTTACACTGGTATGAACGAGGCGTCACCCTAGCGAAGATAATGGAGTTACTTCGACCTTAGTTCCTCCTGTGCTGCTGACACATTGGGCAGTCCAGTTCCTGCACTGATTACAGTTGATTTCTAGTTGTGGTAATTCTTCCCAGGCGATGCCAGCACATTCAATATCCTCTGTCACTGTCTTCTGCCAGCTCTTCCTTGGACTTCCTTATTTTTATCTTTCCTCCCTTGGGTATCAAATTCAGTGCTTGTTTAGCATGTCTCCCATCTTCCATACGGTGCACATGTCCCCACTACTTGAGCCTTCTTTCTTTGATGATATTTTCTATCATATGCTACTCTATCACATCCCTTATTCTCCTATTTGTTATTCTGTCTTTCCATGAAATCTGTGATATCTTCCTCTGCTATCCGTGATAGGCACCCTCCAATTTTTTTGTTGTTAGCTACGTTCAGCAGCCAAGCCTCTGCTCTGTACAGTAGTGTGCTCTGTACAATCAGAAGTATAATCTTAACTTCAATTTGGTATGGAGACCTCTTTCACCAGATATTATTCATCATTCCAAAAGTAGTTTGCTTTTCCTAATCTTGTATGGATTATCTTTATCACAAACACCTTCAAATCTCATCACACTTCCCAGATAGAATTCTACCTGTTTGATTTCTTTTCCATCCACATACACTTTTGCATCTCTTGTCCACTTTCCTCTTTCTGTTTTCTACGCATTTATTTTCAACCCAATTTTTGCTGCTTACTGTTCTACCTCTGAAGTAAGGCCAGTTGTTCTTTCCATGTCATACTTAGTAAAGCAATGTTGTTGTCAAAGTCAGCATAACTCTCTGCTAACCATTTTACACCATCTACCCCTTCACTCAGTCTATTGCTAATGCAAAGATTGTTGATAACACATTCTGGTCTAACTCCAGTCACAATATTCAACTGTTCACCCTGGCCTGTATCTGACTTCACTGTGCATCTTCTTCCATCACATAAACTCCTTATTATGATGATCAATTTATCTGTTACCCCATACATTCTAGCAATATTTCATGGATTCTCTGTCTCGGTACTATCAAATGCTTTCTTAAAGTCAATAAAGTTTTTGCCAATCAGTAGATTTTTTTGGTGATCTGTCAAAGAATGAATATTTGTTGACAACATAATCTACCTGGAAGGAAGCTACCTTGTTCTTCCAATACCATCTTATCCACTGCCTTCTTTATTCTACTAAGCATGATGGTAGCCAATACTTCGTCCAGGACTGATAGCAGTACAATACCTCTATAGTTTGTGCAATGAGTAAGATCATGCTTTTTTGGCAATGCCATGATGATACCATCTTTCAAGATACCTTAGTGCCAGTGGAGTTGCACTTATGTAAAATCAGCATGAGACTTGATTCAGGCCATTAGTAGCAAACAGGTCCTTAAACCTTCAGAAAATATACAGGAAATTATTGACTTGGGATCCCTAATCAGTAGCTGAACATCCAACCACCATAAAAATGTCTCAGCATGTTGTGCAAAATGATCAGAGTTAGGGTGATTTTTTTAAGGCAAAAAAGTCACTACCCTCCAGATCAGAAATGGCTGCTCTCTCTTCACTTAACCTCCAATTTCTAACTACCCAGGACTCTCTCTTCTATCAACTCCTCTATATGTGTTTTGGAGATTGACCATAACTACAAAGTCTAGGTGCATTTGGATTCCAGGGTTTTGGTTTCTCTCTCTTGTGGTAGCATTGCAGCAGTCATAGCTATGACATCTTATTGTTTCCTACAAAACAAGTAGGGAAGCCCTAGGTTCTATCACACAGAAAACTCTGTATTATAGTCTTCATCAAATTATTTATACATACTTACATTTTGCAAGCCGGTTTGAATAGATATGAGGTCCTGCTTCATGAAGTAACTAGTCCCCTATTCTGTGAGTTCATTAAAATACTTGTTATTCCTATCTGTGAATAATTGCACATCCTACAAAAGATTTACAGGGCCAGGTTACACTGGTTACACAGGTTACACATTGACTTCAATTGACCTTCTTGTAGTAAAAGGTTCTAGTAAATATGACTAAGAGTATTAGAATCTGGCCCATAATGTCTGTTTAGAGTAGAAAGAGATTTTTCACACCCATATTTGCTTTAGATATTTTAAACTGCACATAGCATTGCATCCCACCTAAAATCAGTCATCTGCTCAGGCACAGATAGTTCAGTGCTTTATCGAAGACAAAACCAACTTTGTATTTCTTGGAGCTGAACGTTTTGGTAGTAAACTTGGCCTTCACGATAAGTTGAACTTACATATCTATATATCTTCCTCTTCTTGAAAACATCTTTAGTCAGCTATGTTCCATTTAGCATTCCACTGAGGGAAAATCTCCTGAAGTTCAAGGTTTTGCCTTGTTCCCATTTTCTGGAATGACACTGTGAATATTTTTCACATTTATACTAGTTTTTTCTTTTTTTTTAATTCCCAGGGTTACTGAATTAAAATTGAAACATATTTCTAGCCAAGAGGAAGAACTGTGCTATGTACTAGGGATCCAAGACTGTCACAAAATCTAAACCTACATAAATGAACACTTCCCAGGTAATCTTTCCATAACCTTTTTTCTATTCTTTCTGTTGTATGCTTCATATTTTCATCCTATTTATTTATTATTCTTTTCTCTCCGTTCTTCCATCTCCACTCCTTTTCTTCTACAGTTTCTTAACCAGAATAAACCTAATAATAAATGTGTCAAACTTTGGAACACACAAAATCCAGTTGAGTTTAAAATGAGGCAAACATAGTTTCCCTATCTTTTCTAAACAGATATAATATACAAATTCTGGCTTTTTGTGTAACCTAGAACCAGACATTTCTACCTCTGATGAATTTACATTCTGGTAATTACCTTTGATTTTTACACATAAATGGGTCTCTCAAACAAACAACTTTGCCTTTGCTACAAATCATTGCAGAATATGGGAAATTTTCAGACTTAAAAGCATCATCAGCAATTTTCACTTTAAAGTCTTTAAACTCTGTTCAGGAATGTCTGATTATCAGCCATCTCCCAAAGTTCACTAGTCTGACATAAACTTGTAGCCTCTCTAATTATTTTTTGTTATTGTTTGCCCACTGTAATTTGCATCCCTCTCCTTATAACAATTTACTGGACTGATATATTGTCAGTGATAATGCTTTTCTAAGCAGAAATAACAACCTAAAGTTACCACTTGTCTTGATATGGGAATAATTATTCATATAATTATGCAAAAGGCCGTCAATTACACAGGCTAAACTAGAACTTATGGCCACTATAAATTAATCAAAACAAAAGGAAAAACCCAGAAAAGTCCATCTAATAAAAACGTAAAAGAAAAATGTGTTGCAACTTCTCTACAAATAAATACGTTATACACCCTACCCTCAAACAATATATTATATGTAGTTATATAGGCATGAATTCAAGCTGGTTGAAAAAATTTCAAGAAAGCAGTTTTCCATGGGAAAATGATGTTTCAGCAATATTGAAATGTTTTGTGGCAACTGTCAATTTTAATTAAATTTGACTGAAAAGTTCTGAAACTATTCATAGCATTTTGTATCAACTTTCCTATTTTATTTTTACTTCTATATTTATATATATTATATTTACATATAATATTTACTATTATATTAAAATTTTTCAATATTATCAGAACATTTCAGCATAAGATCATTTACATGTTTCTCAGTTTAAATATTTCAGAACTTTCATTCCATTTTCCAACCAAGTCTACACACACACACACATATATCCATAAGTATAAGTAAGTGTATGCATCCACATTGTGTTATATACGTGTAAGTATGTGTGTAGATAGAAAGATAATATGTATCTATAAAGATATAGCTACACATAAATGTGCAAAGGATGAGATAATCTACTATTCCATGAAAACAATGAGGAGTCTGGTGGCACCTTAAAGACTAACAGATTTATTTGGGCACAAGCTTTTGTGGGTAAAATACCACTTCTTCAGATGCATGGAGTGAAAATGACAGGTAGAGGCATAAATATACTGGCACATGAAGAGAAGGGAGTTAACCTTACAAGTGGAGACCCAGTGATGACAAGGCCAATTCAATCAGGGTGGATGTGGTCCACTTCCAATAATTGATGAGGAGGTGTCAATACCAAGAGAGGGAAAATTGCTTTTGTACTGAGCCAGCCACTCCCAATTCCTATTCAAGCCCAAGTTAATGGCGTTAAGTTTGCACATGAATTGTAGCTCTGAAGCTTATCTTTGAAGTCTGTTTTTGAGATTTTTTTTGTTGCAGGATGGCTACTTTTAAATCTGTTATTGAGTGTCCAGGGAGACTGAAGTGTTCTCCTACTGTTTTTTGTATATTACCATTCCTGATGTTTGATTTGTGTCCATTCATTCTTTTACATAGAGACTGTCCAGTCTGGCCAATGTACATGGCAGAGGGGTATTGCAGGGTTGGGGTGTACTCTGCTCCCCAGTGGCGAGAGGCCCTGGGCAGCTATCCCTCTTTCCCGGTAGGGAATGGTTAGAGGAGAAGGCTCAGGTGGTTTCCCCTGGCTCTCGGTGGGGAATGGGTAGGAGAGAAGCCCCCCCAGACGGCTTCCACCCACTTCCGGTGGTGAGCAGCCTGTCAGAAGTCTGTGAGCCTGTGAGGCAGCCAGGCTCCTAGCAGGAAGCTGCCAGAAGAGCTGAGACCAGGCTCTCAGCTCCTCACATTGCCCTTCTCAGGTTGGTTGAAACACTCCTGGGGAGGACACGCACCTCCGACTCAAGGAGAGTGGTGTGGACATGCACCACCTCAGTAATTAGTAACCTAATAAAGCTCCATGAGGGGAGTAGCTACCAGCGCTGGTGCACTGTCTACACAGACACTTTACAGCGCTGAAACTTGCAGCATCCCTGAGTGAGAAAGTTGCAGTACTGTAAAGTGGCAGCATAGACAAGGCCTTAGGATATATCTACACTACAAACCTAAGTAATTCTTAATTTGTCCTTTCCTTAGTTTAGCTTCAGATGCTACCCTATGTAGACTGATGCTCATTGTGTTAGTCATCTCATCACTGCTAACCTTTTTGGTGAAAACTGAAGCAAAGATTGCATTTAACACTTTGGCAATGGCTGCATTTTCTATTATTGTCTTTCCCTCCTCATTGAGTAATGGGTCTTGCCTGTTCTTGGTCTTCCTCTTGTGTCTAATGTATTTGCAAACATGTTTTCTTGTTACCCTTCATGTCCCTAGCTAGCTTAATCTCATTTTGTGCCTTGGCCTTTCTATTTTTATCCTTCAGCGCTTGTATCATTGTTTGTATATTCATCCTCTGTAATTTGACCTAGTTTCCATTAGTTCTACCTAGTATTCCACTTTTATTAGAGTTGATTTATGGATATGTACTTTGTCAACAATGCATGTCAAAATATACAATTTGTGTTTTAATAGTTAGAAAGTTTTACCTTTCTGAATGTGTCTACTGTCAAATAACTATTGTCTAACCCTACCCCCACAGACATTATTGTCCGACCCCACAGTTTCCTGCAACTGTGAAAATTTAAATAGCTAAAAAAATTAAGAGCATTGATATTATCCACTGAAATTTATAAAAAATCAAATTCTGCCAAGCCTATTTAGAAAACTGCATACGTGAATTGGCTGGCTAAACATGATCCATGTGAATATAATCAGGCAGAGAGATGCATGAACATGTAGTACTCCAAACATAAATCAAAAAGTTAAAGAAGCTTTAATCAATCTAGATGAGCAAAAGGGTAGTTTTGACAACTGAAATGACAACTTTCACATTTAATGTGAATTTACTTGCCTTAAATCATTACACAAACTATTGAACTAAATCAATTCTTTAGGGAAAAGGGCGTGTGAAAACATTACAAAAATGTTTTAAAAAGCACTAAGGCAATGTTTTAAAAAGAATACTGGATGAAAAACACAAAATATTTCTTTGAAAGTGGAGTCAAGTATTTTTCTTACAGATATTTTATGCAAATATCATTTAATATTATAGAAACTCAACCAAATCAATAATCAAATAAGATTTTTATGTGAGAATAATATAGTTTTATTTGATGTTTAATCAAGTAGATATTTGCATTTTTCAGACACTAAACATTCTGCAAAGCAGCTTTGTCCCCTTACAAAAAGTACAGAAAGGGTGGTCTGGAGAATCAGATAGTACCTTGATTATAGAGAAGTGGCAAAAAGTCAGATCATACAGGTTTTCAGTATCTTCTGATGTTGGCTTTCCAATTTCATTTTAAAGCTACACTCATTTTTTAGCACTGTCATTAATTATAGTTCTGTATTGATTACTAATGGGTTTCAGATTTAACAAATGAATGGCTAGAGTGCTTCAAACAGCAAACATTTGTGCTATGAGTACATTATTCTTGATGACTGATAGCAGGGGACAGAGGCAGTCACAGAATGGGATTCTGCCACATACTCTTCCCTGTTAAACTCAGTTGTACCGTAGATATGTTTGTGGCCTCTGCTGCTCCTAAGCAGGGGCAACTACTTTCTTGAATTGTGCCAAATTGCCTGTCAATGTTTAGGACAGTTATCCAGGCCCCATGTCTGGCCTGAGACTGAGTCAGGTGACCAAGGATCATGTGAGAGAAACCTGGAAGCAGGGCTGCATATTGCACAGCAACTGAGACCTGCAGGGAGCAGGAGACATAGTGGACTTCTGGACTAGAACTGTGGTAGAGTTGGAGAGAGCCAAGTTGTGGGAAGAACCTAGGTTCCTGTACTCAACTAGTGGGCTTTTTTATTATTATTTTATAAGGTGATATACCTATCTCATAGAACTGGAAGGGACCCTGAAAGGTCATTGAGTCCAGCCCCCTGATTTCACTAGCAGGATCAAGTACTGATTTTGCCCTAGATGGCCCCTTCAAGGATTGAACTCACAACCCTGGGTTTAGCAGGCCAATGCTCAAAGCATTGAGCTAGTCCCCCAGAGTGACTAGGATAGGAACTGCTTGTACCTAGTGAACTGTTTATTTCTTGTTAAGTCTCATTAAACCAGACCCCAAAAGGTTGTGTAGGGAGGACAGACATTATCTGAAATGTGTGTGTTTATTGGAGAGCCACAGAGGAAACTGAGGCCAGGATGACTAGGTGCCAGGATAGGTTAGCCTGACCCTCTGACACTAGGGTGACCAGATGTCCCGATTTTATAGAGACAGTCCCGATATTTGGGACTTTTTCTTATATAGGCACCTATTGCCCCCCAGCCCCTGTCCCGATTTTTCACACTTGCTGTCTGGTCACCCTACTCTGACATCATCCAACTCATTTAGCAACTCTCTTATGTGGATAAGGCCCCACAATACTCATGCAACAGCCAAGCAGGATACCCAGTTTGTCTTCAAGTTCTGGGAGGAGTTATTCCCTAAAGCAGAGGTGGGCAAACTATGGCCCACGAGCCACATCCGGCCCACAGGACCCTTCCCTCTGGCCCCCGAGCTCCTGCCAGGGATTGGGGTCAGGACAGGCTTGCGGAGGAGCCAGCCCAACGTCCCAGCAGTGCAGTGAGCAAGGAGGAGGCTAGCCCCTGGACCCGCCCTTTCTGCGGGGCCAGGCCATGCCTTGCTGTTTGGGGAGGCATAGCCTTTCCCAGCATTCCCTACCCAGCCCTTCATACAATATCTGAACCCAATATGGCCCTAGGGCCAAATATTTTGCCCACCCCTGTCCTAAAGCTACATTTGAATCTTGAAAAGAGTTTACATTAAATCCCATGCCATCTGGTATTCAGCATTGTCTCCCCGACATATGTTAGTTAAAGGGGACAAATGTGTGGCATTCCATTTACATTTATTGGTCTTGTTAAACCCCTGAGGATTAGCATAAGCATAAGTAAACTGCCTGGTTTAATTTTTTACAATTATTAAATGCATATTTTAATGGGAAATACCAATAGGTAGAAGAAAGAAGGCCACCTCTGGCAGAAAAAAACATGCTGGAGTATGGCCCTGGGGAAGACAACTGTACATAAATGTTCTTCCCAAGTCACTCCGTCAATGAGAGGGAAGGTGTATGGGTCCCAGGGCCAACAGATATCTGATGATCCACTAGAAGCTCAGCAACCCTTTTCCTCTGTACCTGCTATGGACATCCTGCTTACCCTCCAGTCCCTGACAAACTCCCCAGCTATTGAGATCCTGTGTCATGGGGCAGTTCCCCAACACAGAGGAAGATGCCCTGATGGTGGGATCACCAATCAAAAGACAGGCATGCAGATACCATAGTGATGGGCATGGTGTGAGAATTAGAATAGTCAAGGGACTTCGTGGACAAGTGAATGTAGACTGAGTATGCATTAGATGGATTTATAGCTGGTGCCACAGATACAAAATGGGGAGAAAAGGAGGGGAAAGGAAAGACAAGTATGTTATAGTTCTGACATAGACCTTCCCCTTCTTACAAACAGGACCTGATGAGGCTCTTCTACATCTTGTGCACAGAGAGGATTGCTAGTCCACCTTCATGTGAGACAGGGAGATCTGATGGGAAGGGTCTCCTGTCTGTCACTAGTGCATGGTCTGATGAGATTGGGATTAAATTACATTGTTTCCAGCAATCGTGGTAGATTTTTGAGGAAGCTGGAGACTTACTGCATGCATACTTAGATACAGGCAATATTTAATAGTAATATAATTACCTGCCACCCTTAGAATAATTACGGACATTATTACAGAACTGTCATCTCATGAATACACTGAAGAAAACCTAAACCAAATTCTTCTTGACCCTCTTTTTATGACCCACATGACCTTGACCAATCAATATTCCAGAGTAATGAGTGTAAAACTGTCAGGAAATAGAAAACCTTCTCACTACAAGCAAAGAGCTTAACATGCACTCATCTAAATTCTGATTAAGATGCAAATTTCCCTAATAATCTATCATTCAACATCAAAAGTCCTATTCCTGAAATTCTACAAACACCATTTGTCTTAGTCTCGGCATTGTGTGCAAAATTGGATTGTAAATTTGATAAACATCATAAACTTTGCACCATAGCCACCCTTAAAAATACTTAGCAATTTTGCCTTAGATAAATATTAGATGAGGTCACCTTTGTGTTTGCAGATCTCCCTGTACACTGCATATAAAAATTGTAGAGAACACTGCAGTAACCATTTCTATTTAAGACAAAGCTGGAAAGTTTTGCATATTTTTGGGTTTTCAAAGAGTGATCATTGATTAGTCACAATATATTCAGTGAAACATTTAAGTTGAAATGATCCACGTCATTTTTTGGGCTCCCCATAGGAGTAAATGGATGAAATTATATGGCCTGTGTTATGCAGGAAGTCAGAGGAGATGATCATAATGGGCCTTTTTGGGCTTAAAAGTCTGTGAATTTTAGAAGTAAATGCTAGCACTAACATGGATATTTAGAAAAAAAAAACCTAAGGAATTGAAGTCTTAGTTTAAAATCTTATTTACTGATATTTCATTTCTAGATTATCATCCTATTTTAATCCTCTACAAATACTTTTATGATTAGATCATGCCTGAAAGGCATTAGCTTGCATCAAGTGGAAACCTTCCTCCTAGATGTCAATGCAGCATGCTCTCTCCTTCAGGCCCGGCAGCTTGGTTGGCTGAAGCAGATGAGGGTTGAGACCATGGCCTAGCCTTCTCCCTCATCCACCACCGCTAGAAAGTGCTAGGGTGAAGCAGTCTCTCAGTCTGTAGACGACAGAGGGTATAATTTTGATTCATCTCTGAATGATGGCATAATTCTGCACAGGGTGGTGCAAGGGGAGGAGGAGTAGGGGGTGGTTGGGAAGCACCTTGCAACACCACCCCATAATGGTATTTAATCACCTTCTCTTTGAACTGCGACATACAGGGACATATGACAAATGGGAATAAGGCTGGTATTTCTCATTACTAATTCACTTATTAAGGCCCCTAATGAATGAGAAAGAGAGTACTGCCTATTTATTATGAAAGTCAGACACAAGACATTTTAGTCTTTAGATTAATTTATAGTTAATAGTAAGGAGGGTGGGGGAGGAGGAGGGAAGCTCTCTAGAATCCAACCAAACTTTTAAGCTCGGAGTTGTTTACATATGTCTTTTTTTTTCTATTTTTAACTTGTGGAATAATTCTGGGACTGGAATCAGAACTGTGAGGCACAGCAAGAAGTGCATTTCTGAGGTATGTCTAGCCACAACCAGAAGTAGAGATGGAAAACATGAGACAACGCCTCTTCTCATGACTCTTCCAGTCTGATTTGCAGATTCAGGAATTTGGATAGCTGAAATAGGCACCTGCTTATCCAAACTGCACCTTGATGCCAAACATTGGCCTACCTTTTTTTTTTTTTTTTTTTTTAAAGAATTTTAAATTTATGCATATCTTGGTGCAACTGTATCAACGTCAAGACTACTTTCTTCTGGTTTCTTCATCTTTCTCTGAAAGATTTTCAAGAGACCTTTGCCAAAAAGAGTCTTCACTAGGAGAGGCTATGTTAGCTGTTTGTTTCAAATATTCCAGTTTGGTCATCTTACAATGGCTTTGAGCCTATGGCTTTCTATGGTTATACAACTCCTGAATGCAGTCTGTAAACAGGCCACCATCCACTTTCTTATAGAAAATCATGTAGTAAAGCTTTTAGAAAGTTCTGTGAAATCCATCCTCAGCAGAACTATTCTGAACTATTTGTCACCTGATACTTCGAAAGAATCAAGTATTTTAATCACACCTTTTATTAAAGAAGCTATAAAAATAGTTCTCTTCTTGATCTGTTTAGCTTAACATGTTCCTGTGAATTTTTCTCTTAATAAAAACTGATTGGCAGTGTCCTCAAGTGGTGATCTAAGAAGACTTATGTTGTTGACTGTCATCTTGTCCTAGTAGGTTGGAAATTACAGATTTTATCAATGTTGCCATTATTTCAAAGCATTAAAAAAGTGGGTTTTTTCGCTCTCCTAGACAGAGAACAGCTATCTTGTAGAAAAGTATCCATGGATTTGATGCCATTGCAATAGTACAGGACAGCTATTTCTTTTTTAGAGTCTATGACAATATGTCTAAATAACATGCAAGATAGGACATATTGTTAAAGGCTCCTTCTGACATGATATATCATGCTGTATCAAAGAATAAAACATCCCATTGCTTATATGTCCAGCTCTAATTCACAGCACATTCCAGTGTTATTTATATTTACTTCTTTTTTCCTGCTCACCAAGCACTTAAAATTAATATTCAGTGCAGTGATCCAAAATGTTTATTTTTATAGTGTGTCTATTTCAAGTTCTCATGGTAGTCTGACATATTGCTGGTAGAGCAAAGATCAGATTATTATGGCCAATAAAACAGTATGAGAGCCTTACTGCTCCCTGTGGTAGAGGATTAAATATCAGATAAGCAGGGATGTCCAGGCAAGATAATATGTTATCTATCTCCAACTACAGTGACTTTATATTGACAGTGTTCCTACAATTTTAGCACTTACTGTCCTTATTTTCTGAGGAACAGAAGCAAGTGATGTCTTATTCTTTATTGTATTTTATAATCATCCATAAATACCACAGTGTTGAAGGGACTATTAAATAGCTGTTTACCCGAAAGGTTATTTAATTTTTAGATTGCAAGTTGTGCAGTTGCTTAGAGTAACAGGAATTCAGGGTTGTAGAAATACAGCATTTCTTACTATACATAGTTCTAACACTAGCTTTAGTTAGTGGGGGAGGGATAGCTCAGTGGTTTGAGCATTGGCTTGCTAAAACCAGGATTGTGAGCTCAATCCTTCAGGGGAGCCACTTAGGATCTAGGGCAAAAATCTGTCTGGGGATTGGTCCTGCTTTGAGCAGGGGGTTGGACTAGATGACCTCCTGAGGGCTCTTCCAGCCCTGATATTCTATGAACAATTCCAAAATGGTTTCTATTATAAGCCCATTTTCACAGTCACAACTTTCACCTTTCAATCTGACATTTTCCATATTGGCTCTCCATCTGGAGGTGACATTTTTTGTTAAAGTTTGAACAAATTTCCTACAAATCATTTCTGAATACTGAGACTGGAAAAAACAAACAAAAATAACCCCCCACCCACTTTACTTCATTTTAAAACAAACCAACAAAAGTCCCACCAGAGAGGAAGAATAAACTAGGGTTTGAAATGTGAAATATAGCCTGAAAATACTCTTAAGGACTAGCATCTTTGCATGGCTTGAGAAAAACTGCTATTTAACACAAATATATCATGAGAAAATTGCATACTAGAATATTCACTTGAACATTTCCTTAAGCCTACATGTGTACTTTTAAACTAGACTTGGACAATTTTTTTTCAGAGTTTATTCAATTAAAAATGCAATTTTGATCACCCCAAATCTATTCACAAATTTGATATGAGTAGTTTCAGCCATTCACAACACAGGCAAAGGAGGAGGAGGGGATGCTGCTGCTGCTCACCCCAACTTATAAATTTTAGCCCAGCAGTTAGGGCACTCACCTGGGATGTCAGAAAGACAGGTTCAAATTCACACTCTGCAACAGACCCGAAATGGACTTGTTTGTGTCACCAAAAAATCCAAAATCATTCATATTTTATTTGATCCTAACAAAAAAAAATATACTTGGAACTACGAAACTGAAAAAAAAGATGAGTTATTTGCCTAGTTCTAGTTAAAACAGATGTGTTACCCATGTGCTCACATTTGGTTCAAACAGCTACGAGCTGCTGAAAGAAGCCAATTGGTTACCACTGAGCAAGCAGGGCATGTTCAGTCATGATGCAGAGAGGCTTCCACATAGTTTGGTATAAGCTTTATGCCTGCATTGACAAAAAGTATCGGAGTTCAAGGCTGTAAGGAGCCTCAGATCATCCAGTCTGTCCTATACACCACAGGCCACAAACACTACCCAGCACTCACACACTAAAACCAAATTAGACTTTTAGTCTCCTTCCCCTCCATAATTTTCCTGGTCCGTTCTATACAATTTCAGAGAAAATTATGTCTAAGGGTCAGCCACTGACAGAAGTACTTCCGCTGATTCCCATGAAACAATCTCTCTTCCAGGTGGCTTTCTCGGTGCTTCAGTGACTAGACTGAGCACACTTCAATCCTGATTAAAAGTGGTGCAACTATTGACTTCTGCCTTGTTAGGCCACATCTATAATACGGGCGCCACAGCAGCACAAAAGACAGTGCTGTAGCTACTCCCCTGTAGCACAGTCACTTAGATGTCTCCTGCAGCAATGGAAGGAGCTTCTCCATCTCTGTAGAAACTCCAGTTCAGTGAATGATGGTAGCTGGATGGAAGCATTCTTCCATCGACCTTGCTGTGAATTCACACCCCTGAGCGCTGTTGCGATGTCAACCTAACTTTAAGTGTTGACCAGGCCTTACACTAGTGTTCAGCTTGATGCAGTATCCTCATCATTCCATCAACCTCCAGTGCCTTTACCCTTCCATTTACTTCACAGCACTGGACTATAATCAACACACCATGATTTGCAGTCCTCACCAGTGGATCAGCACTGCTCTTTCTCATCCATTCCTAGCAGCGCAAAGATATTAGCGCATGCCTGATTAAGTGCACAGATATGTAAGTGTTCATTGATTGGTCCAACAAGTTTACAAGATCCATAGTCAGAATTTGTAAGTCCACCAACCCAGCAGCTCTTTTTAAAGGAGATTGAAAATGCTGTAGCTGAATAGTTAAGGAATAAAAAAGACAAAAAATCTTCAAGAATATCTAGTAAGTTATAGGGGCGGGAAAGTTAGTGCAGCACTCAGGTAGCACAGTTAAAAATACAAAAAAGCAGAAGATTAAGCATGATATTTTCTACTAATTGCCATTTGTGCCTTTGAAAAATCTACGCCTCAATAGTTAAACTTCTACCAACAACATTGCTCTGGCCGCAGCACACAATGTTCTCTTTTGTTTTACTAGCAAAATCTGTAGTTTGAAATATGAAACGTTATGCCTTAAACAGATACCATAAAAAAAATAAGAAAATGTGCAACATGCCTTTGTGAAGGCTGTCATTGTGAGGATAACTTTTGTACTTCCTGATCATGATTTTAATTGTATAACCTTCACATTGCATTAACACAGCCTTTGGCATATAATTATAGCAGAGTGGCAGCTATGCTATAGTTAGGGTTGAGCATCACTTTCTGTTTAAAGGTCAGCTGTCCTTGAAAATCCACACGCTTTCCCAGATAGTCTTAAAATTTGCTGTGCTTCTTAGGGGTGTAGGATAGAGTTAATAGTTCAAATACGGGATCATTTGAGCAAGGAGCTCTCAAGATATAGTCCCCCTCAAATAGAAGGTCAGCTGTTTATCAAAAAACAGCTGATTTTTTGGGGGGTACATCTGGGACTCAAACTACAGCTGTATCCTCCCCAAACCAATCTCAGTCACTTGGGATTTATCTCAACTAGTGCATAGCAGCGACTGTCTGTCTGGAGAAGCAATAGTGAAAAAGTTACTGGAGGAAAATTTGAAACTCCGTGTTAGTAGATGCTAAAATGTATAAAAGAATGAAGTGTGCATACACAGGAAGACTAAGGTTCAGTTCAAGCCAGGCGGTTTGCAGTCAGTGTTCTCTCACACTAACCAGACAGCTCAAGGGGATTTGCTGTGGTTACTGAACCTGAGCTGCACCCAAACAGTGTGATTGCAGGTAGGCATATCCATGCTTGTTTTAGTCTGGCTAGCACATCTAGCAGACAATAGTTATGAAGATGTGAAGGCACAAGCTTCAGTGTGGACTAGAAACCAGAAGAAGTAGCCAGGGACTTCTGGTGGGTTTGTACTGGGGCAGCTAGCCCACACTGAAGTCTGTGCCCCAATACATACTAGCACTCTTCCTTTACAGATGCTACAGAGTACATGAGTACTGTAGGATTAAGTTTAACACCTTCTCTTTGCTACATCAAAATTTAGGTTTAGGTTAGCATAGCATAGCAAACAAAAGCTACATGCACCTGGCCTTCATCCAAACATCAATGGTACTCCATACAACCACCCCAGGCTTTTACATGTTATTGCCCCTTCACTCTGGCCATTCCTTCTAACACATTGCCTCATTAAGCTCTGGAGATCACTGACACACATCCCAACAGATTGCAGACAATTCCTGTGGCAAGAAGACATCTCTATTGATGCAACCTACAAAATTCAGCTTCAAAATGAGGCATACTTGATCCTCTCCTCCAGGGGCAGCTCTAGGTATTTTGCCGCCCCAAGCACGGCAGGCAGGCTGCCTTCAGCGGCTTGCCTGCGGGAGGTCCCTAGTCCCGTGGATTTGGCGGCACGCCTGCAGGTCGTCCGTTGAAGCCACGGGACCAGCGGACCCTCCGCAGCATGCTGCTGAAGGCAATCCGCCTGCTGCCCTCGCAGCGACTGGTGGAGCGCCCCCTGTGGCTTGCCACCCCAGGCACACGCTTGGCATGCTGGTGCCTGGAGCTGCCCCTGCTCTCCTCATATCATAGTTATAAACTCTGCCAAGCTGCTCCAATTAATCCCTCAACCAGTCAATACAGCTACACCTAATACAGTGAACACAGCTGGAGTTCATTCAAAACTTTGGACCACAACACAAATAATGGCATATTCTCTTAGAGCTTTTGCATGTGTATTTATTATGCCATCCCACCTCCACCAACCCCCTATACTGAATCATTCCTGATTCAACAGGACAACCTTCAGGTTGCATTGCTGGGGTGGTGCGTACCTTCACTTTCAGTTTTCATTACCTTCATTCTCTCTGTCCTACTTCCACATTCTGGAAAGGCACGAGCACTACTGCGTAACCTTAATTCTGCATTAAGAAAGTTTTGGGGCAATTAACAAGAAGCCAAACTGTCTTTACTTACATTACAATAATTTATCTCCAACCTGTGTTTGTAGCCAAGGCTTCTTAACGAGTATGGGAATTAAGAACCTGGTACTGCAAGGTTTTCAGCACTTTGCAGGGCCAGAATTGGGGTGAAATTCACCTGTGCTCAGAGAACTACTAAAGCATCTATGCACCACTTGAGTCATATTTAAGCTCTACTTGGCTTAGATGGTGTATTAGCTATGTGCTGGATGTCTCAGAAAAGGGGTAAATTTAACTCTAAATGCATAATTTAGATGCAACATATTTTCCTTTTTTAATATAATCTGTAGTTAGCCACATTTTTCCCCTATTTTCACAAAGTAGGCAAAGTGTTTAATCTTGCTATTAAATTGTGGTTGATACTCAACTTGTTAATAAAAATATATTACAAAAGTGTCATTATTTCTTCAAGATGACCTGGTTTATGCTAATTTATTTACATAACCCTTGTAATATGTATTTCACAGCTGACACAGCAGCTCTCTTCAGAGCCCTACTGTGACATGCTTCTCGTTATGACGGGGTAAACAGTGTCACCTTTCCAGTGCACAGTGAATTACAGAGAAGTAGCAAGGCATGTCATCAATCACATTGCATTAAGTTGGCTTTTGAAGTAGATTTCAGATATCACAAATGCTATTTAGGCTGTTAGGGAATGTACAAATTGGACAGCTCGTATAAAATGGCCATATGATGAATGGACATGACAGGTCTTCAAAGAAAAGGAGCATTGCTAGTCTACAAATAACTTTGTCAAAACAAAAGTAAGACTGCAGCTGTTTTGGTAGCCTGGCTACTACAATTTAAGAATTATTTAATTGCTTTTTCTGCTAGAAGTTCAAACAAATATCATTGGTATCAGAAACTCATGTTTATTTATGGACCGTAAATTCTATGTCAAGCTAGCCCCTGCTAAGAATTTGCATTAGGTTTTGAAAATTAAAATGATCCATATTATGCCAAGTTTGTTACAAAGTATCTTTTACAAGAAAAACGGAAAAAAAACCCAACCCTGCAATGTTTCAATCACAGGCAGGCTATTTGACATCCAAAGTAAATGTAATTTGCTGCCTTACTTCATGTGATTATGTCTCCCTCTACTGGCTTATTTTAGTAACGATGACAACCTGCTACTCACAGTTTAAGATACTTACACATTTAGCTCAAATGTTAGTGATCTGTGCTTTAGGCATTCCAAGTCCAAGGTTAGATCACTGCTAATAACAATGTAGTCTAGATAAATATATATGTGGTCATGGTTCATTACCACCGATGGGACTTGCACTTTGTGGACCTATAGACACTGAGGAAAGCCTTTTCTAAGAGCACATGCATATAATCCATTGGGGTCTAGCCTTTTCTAAAACAACATCCGTATAAACCAAAGATCATATCTCTAGCTGCTGTTCTGAAAACCCTGATATAGCTAAAGTAATTATTCCTTTGGCTCAAGTGATAAGGGTGCGTCTTTTGCTTTTCCTGCTGCAAGATCCAGGGTTCAATCACCACTAATGTCTATGCAGGCTGTGTGTATATGCTCCTGCTTCATTATGCAGAAGTCCTAGTAAATAAAGAACAATTTTGAAATGTAATTTAAATTGCTGTGTGGTGAGCTGACATTGGTAAAAAAATCTTTGATTTTGCAAGAGTCTTCATTTTAGTCCCCAGAGAGGCTAGCTCTCTTTTAGCCTGCAATTTATGAGGCCCCTTATTGGTTAAGGATACTCTGACACTTGTGGGATTAATCTCAGAAACTACAACTGTATTTTTATCTCATTACAATTAATGCTATGGGTTTATTAAAACAAAGGGAAACTGTATATTGAATTTTTCCAGTTGACAAGACTCCCACAGGGCATTATATCCTATCAATACCTGCATATACTGTGCTCGGGATGTCTACTCAATCAGCTGTTGAACAAAAGGTAGGAATACCCAGAGGAAATAGAAGTCATGTGGACTTTGAAAATTCAGTACTGTCACAAAGACAATACAAGCAAAATGTAAAAAAAAGGTATTGTATTGCAGGTATCCAAGTCACTACGGGTATGTCTCCACAGCAACTAGACACCTGTGGCGGGCCCGTGCCAACTGACTCAGGCTCAAGGGGCTTGACCCTGCGAGGTGGGAGGGTCCCAGAGTTCAGTCTTTAGCCCAAGCCCGGAAGTCTACACAGCAATGAAATAGCCCCACAGCCCGAGGCCAAATCAGCTGGCAGAGGCTGGGTTTTTCTTTGTTGTGTAGACATACCCTAATATACTATAAAGCTCATAGTGATGGGCAATGTTCAGAAAGTATAAAGGTTGAGGGCTGCAGTGCGAAACTCAACTTCCTAGCCACACTTCTTTGGTCTATTCATATTTTAGCCATGAAAACAAACTAAATTTATTTTTGAAGCATGGGGAAAGAAAATAAGATAAAAAGCATCTGCTTCATTGTGTGTGACACATCATGTCGTGGAGAGGAGAAAGATGACACTAATAATATCAACAATGGAATTTATATTGCATTTGCCTTCTTCAGAGCACTTTACAAACATTTATGCAGCCTCACAACATCCCTGTTGGCTAGGTAAGTAAGATTTATAACCCCCATGTGGACACTGAGGCAGAGATATTAAATGAGTTGCCCAAGGCCAGAGATGGAGAATGTGTCAGACCCAGGATTATCATTCATGGGTTTCTGGCACCTAATCCTGTCCTTAAACCAGATCTCACTGCTAAGAAACTCATCCTCCCTTCTCTGAGTGCCTCTCTCAAGTGTTAGTTGGCAGGGCTTGCTCAACAGTGCCTTCATGCAAGCATAGGGAGAAGATAAAGTTCTAGACAAAGCTCTCTCAGATTCTTATATCCAGTTGAAAGCAGGAAGCGTAGGCCCACCATTTGAGAAACAGCTGACATTTAATTGTAAAAATACAACAAAACAGATCATTTCAGGTTCATTTCAAGGTCTGAGCTGAGGAGTGGGCTACATCTTATGTACCTGAATCTGTTTGCTCATCTCTAGCCTGAAGTTTTCACCATTATTCCCATGACTTGCCAGTTAAAGACAGATGGAAATTGTTTTCTAATTCTATTTCACTGTAAGTGACAAAAACAAATGACTGTATTACCTCAAGAGTTCCTTTGGCAGAGTAAGCGGCATATGAGTACAGAAGGTCTTGGCTGTGAAGTTTTTTGGTCTCCCTGTAACACTTCTGTCCACTAGGATAAAAGCATTCACCACTATTTTTCAGAGTTACTGTATTTGAAGAAGAGCCTGGCAGGTCAAGCAAAACAGAGTAATTTACTAGCTGAACATCTTCAAGGCCACAAGACGTCCATCGAACCAGAAGTTTCATCGCAATGTCTGTATCTTCTTCTTGCCTAGGCAACTGTATCAAATCTCTGGGGGTGGGAAAAAAAAAACCAGAAATAGTACATTTTTTCAAAAACACATTCATCTTGTACAGATATAGCAGTTCACAATTTCATTAATGTGAGGCAAGGAATTCATGATAGATTATCATATAATACAACAAAGCACATTTCATTATCTTTGCATGTAATTCCTATCGGTCATCAGAAAAATAAAGAATAATTGTTGTCTTTTAAGAAAAATATCCTATTGGAATTCCAAAATCCCTCAGAAGTGATTTCAAATCATGGTATAACTTGTAAAGCATTCAATATTTACATGTAGAATTTGCACTTCCATGCTGAAGTATCTGCTTGATAAATCTCTGGGTGCTGGCTTTTATCCCTATAGCTACTGTGGCTACAAAATTATGTTCAGAGGAAATATTTACTTTTTAACCTCAGACCTGATCAATTCTAAACAAGATTAATATTTAAAATTTATAAAATAACTTTCATTTATGAGTTTAAACATTAGAAACATTAATTCCACCTCACAAAACCTTACAAATTAGCAGCAAAGAATCCTGTGGCACCTTATAGACAAACAGATGTTTTGGAGCATGAGCTTTCGTGGCTGAATACCACTTCGTCAGATGCATTAGGTACATTTTACAGATGGGCAAACTGAGTCACCCATTATCACACTGTGATTAACTGACTGAGCTTGCAATAGAAATCAGGGATGGAATCCTGGCCTCAGCGAAGTCAACGACAAAGCTTCCATTGACTTCACTAGGGGGTCAGGATTTCACTCTATGCATCTCGAGAAGTATGGGGAAAGGCTCCACATTTTGATCCACTGATGAATGTGAAAACAAGTTCTAAATATTTATGTCCAGTTTTTTTTAAACTAAGTCTACTAATTTTTAAACTTTTTTTTTAAACTAAGTCTACTAATTTTATATTTAATCTATTTAAAAGAATCTTTCTAAATTCTATAGTATTACAATCTCCACAAAGTAGTGGATCATAATTAAAACATTGCACAGGAGTGTGATAGGGTGATGCTGTCTGGAGCACACTCCTGCAGCAGGCTGGGAAATGACAGGCACTCCTACCTTAGTTACCCTTTTCAGAGTTCCCAGAGTTTTCCCAAGTGAGGTTAATTTATTACAAAAGTCCCATGCGCATAAATCATAATAAAAGTCCCATAACGATAATCCTGATTTACCCCATGATAGTCCAAACAGCATCTCTCACCATGCCTAAACATCTCTCACCACATCCCAGCTCTCCATGTGGCCCTCGCCTGTCCTTGTACAAGGATGATCCCCACCCCCCTTCAACTCGAGTGCAACCCAGCTCTTCCCAGTGGGACCCTCACAGCCTCTGTGCTGGGATCATCTTTGCCAAAGGAACATTCCTCACTTCCCCTGGGCCTCTCACAACTCCTCTGAGTCCAGCTCTTCAACTCCAGAGATTCCAGCAGTTAAGCACCTTCGCTGCTCCCTGCCTTCAAGGCTCTTCAGCCCTGGCCCCAGCTCAGGGTCAGGAGGCAACTCCCTCTGCTACTACTGCTTCTCTTGCTTTCAGCCCTGGCCGTGACTTGGGCACATCAGCCAGCAAACCCCTTTTGCTGCTGTCCTACCTTCAGCTTTTGACCAGGTCTGAAACATAGTCTCCCAGACAATCCCTCCCTATTCCTAGGGAAGGCCTGTCATGAGCATTCTGCTCACAGCAGCTTTCCCCAGGGACTATCTCTTGTCTTCTGACTTTTCCACTGACTCACCAGGACTCCCCCTCAGTGGCTTGCTCCCTGACCTTTTCTAATTATAATAATAGGAGACATACCAATCTCCTAGAACTGGAAGGGACCTTGAAAGGTCATTGAGTCCAGCCTCCTGCCTTCACTAGCAGGACCAAACAACCCTGGGTTTAGCAGGCCAACGCTCAAACCACTGAGCTCTCTCTCCCCCCAGTCCTTAGGTGCAGCTCTGCCCTCTTAATTGTCCAAATGGAAGCACCTGCTCTGGCATACAGGAGCTGGATCTGCTTCATTCACAATGCGCAGCCACCCTTTGACAAGGAAACTCACAAAATCTACGATCAGTAGCTTTGGAAGGGTTGGCAATTGTCCATTATCAAGAGATTAGAACATCTCAGTGGCATAATCTATGTTGAATTTTAAGACAGCCAAAGACATACAAAATTAAGGCATGGTTACAGGGGTTATACTTTGCTGTAAAACTGCATCTTTAACTTGATTTTCAACCACTGCTAACAATTGCCATAATAATAACCATTATTTTATAGCATCCAGCAGTGCCATAGTATGGTACTTTACAATGGCAACAAAGTTAAGGAATTTACAGTTTAGTTGAAATACAAGGCCATCCACAGTGTAACAAAAGAGCAGAAACTCCACGTTCAAGAAGTTCAGAAGTCAGTGGCACAACTAGATTTTTAAGAAATAGCCCAATTTTTTTTAAAAACTCCTTATTTAATGAAAAAATAACTAATATTCACTGGGCACCCACTAGGTTTTTTTGTTTTGCTTTTCCAAAAGTCCCAGCTTTACAAAATGATTGGTTTGAATCAAATCTATCCAACACAGGAGAGTTCATCTGATGTAATTTCGTAGGGGGCTGGAGGGAGGGGATGATGCTGGAAACTAGCTACAGTTAAACATTTAGCCTATATTCACTGAGCAAAACAATTTGCAAAGCTGAAAAGAGCAGTTTCACTAAGTATCATAATATATTATTTGACAGAAAGTTTTCCTCAGCCTTGATATCCACAATAAAGGGTTGTCCGGGCAGCACAGTGAAGTGTCATGCAAAACACCCGAGCCTAGAAATGATTTGTCAATACTCCTCAGTAGGCTGACAGACCACGAATAGGTTGATTTTGGCTTTTCTGGGCCAAATACAGTTTATATCACTGCTGAACACCTGCTACTGGATGATCCACAGAGTGGCATTAATGAAAGAACTGAAGGAAACAATGAATCTAGTCTGACCAGCTTCAGAATGAACGCCAAGTGAATAGCACTGTACATCTAACAGTAATTTTAGTGGGAAAATGGAAAACTAAAATGAAAGGAAGATAAAATACATTGATCAATATAACATACCCTCCCCTTCCATCCCCAACTCAGAATCATTCACCATACTGTGGGGAGCTCTGAAGAGTAGTAGCCTTGTTGGCATGCTGAAAGGGTACTAAAAGGTCTTTGCTTGGATATGTAAACTGCCTGCCATACAAAATGTCATTAAATGGGAAATCATCATTGAGTGGGTGTGTTTCCAGAGGGATCCCCTGAGAATCAGTTTCTGACCATATGCAATTCAACATTTTTATTAAGGACATGGAAGAAAACAAAATCCTCATTGATAAAGTTTGCAGCTGACACAAACATTGCAGAAGTGGTAAATGATTAAGAGGATAGGTCACTGATACAGAGTGATCTGGATATTAGCCAGGATATTAGCCTAGCTATGAGCCAGGAGGAGCAGAGCCTCTATCTGCCAAAAGCTGAGAATGGGTGACGAGCGAGGATCACTTGATAATTACCTGTTCTGTTCACTCCGTTGAAGCACCTGGCATTGGCCACTGTCAGCAGTCAGGATACTGGGCTAGATGGACCTTTAGTCTGACCCGGTATGGCTGTTCTTATGGATAGCTTGGTAAGCTGGACACAAGCTTACCAAGCAAAAAAGATGCATTTTTATATGGCTAAATGTAAATGGATACATCCAGGAATGATGACTGTAGGCGACACTGAGAGGATGGGGGACTCTATTCGGGGAATCAGTGACTCTGAAAAATGGGTTGTGGTGGATAATCAACTGAACATGAACTCCCAGTGTGACACTGTGACCAAAAGAGCAATCCGGGGAGGCACCCTGAAGAATCTCAAGTAGGAGTACCGTGGTTATTTTACCTTTATATTCATCACTGGTCCGATCACTGATGGAAAACTGTGTTCAGTTCTGGTACCCACAATTCAAGAAGGAGGTTTATAAATTGGAGAGGATTAGAGAAGAGCCACAAGAATGAATTAAAGGATTAGAAAATGCCTTATAGTGATAGACTCAAAGAGCTCAATCTATTTACCTTACTAAAGAGAAGGGATGACTTGATTACAGTCTATATGTATCTACATAGGGAACAAATATTTAACAATGTTCTCTTCAGTTTAGTAGAGAAAGTTTGGCTTGAAGTTTAAGTTAGATAAATTCTGAATAGAAATAAGGCAAACATTTTTAAAGGTGAGAGTAATTAGCTATTGGAACAATTTACTGAGGGTTGTGGTGGATTCTCAATCACTGACAATTTTTAAATCAAGACTGGATACTTTTTAATAAAAAAAGATCTGCTCTAAGAATTATTTTGAGGAAGTTCTGTGGCCTGTGTTATATAGGAGGTTAGACTAGATGATAACAATGGTCCCTTCTGCCCTTGGAATCTAGGAATCTATAAACAAAGTAACAGGCTTCAGAAATTTTATATTGAACTGAATTAACAATTCAGTTGTGTTAGGCCTGAAAAATACATGATTATACAACTGAGACTCAGAGATATAACCCCAAACCAACAGTTAGTGAATTTAGCTTAGACCTCGCTTGTACTCCTTAGACTAGCTTGTGACATTTGCTTTTCTGTGCTTAAAGGGCTACATTTTTAAAGGTATTTAGGCATCTAAAGATGAAGATAGGCACCGATTGGGATTTTCAGAAGCGACAAGCTGCCTAACTCCTAGGGTAATCAATGGATGAACAAAACAATGAACAATTGCTAAAACACCCGCAGAAATCCATTGGAGTAAGGGCCCAGACAATTTTGAAAATCTCACTAGTCGCCTATCTGCGAACCAAACAGCCTCAACCAAAGTCCACTGAAATCAATAGAAAGACTTACACTGACTTCAGTGGACTTTGGAACAGAAAAACATTACAGGAAAAGGGTATTTAAACCTCTCTTTTTAATAATACTATCTTATAATTTAAAACGCCATTAGTTAAGGAACATTTACTATAAACACAATGTCACCCACAACCTTATAAAAGTGAAAAAGATATATCATATCATATTGGTGATGCATTAACAACCTTGCGTGACAACATGTTACAACTGCACCCCAGGGTATAGTACACTTCAATGGCTAATGCCACCTACAGGACATTAGAGGTTGCAGCATATGTTATTGATTGCACATGCAGACCAAAATATTTGAAAAACCTCTACTGAAAGAGACTAGATATATTATATCTGAATGTAATCTGTACAATAGTCAGAGACTGCTGTACAGAGTTCAACTTCTTTACAAGAATGCTGGGCTTATTTTAAAGACTTCAGAGATCCAGTCAGGAGGAATAATTGTCAAAGGTCACTCTCCAGATTTAATCTTTTTAATTTATCTAAAATAAATCTTCAAGCAGGTTGCACAAAATGGGCAAGTTAATCCAATCAGTAGTACATTACAAGTCTCCAAGTTCATCTGCTATGCTCTTTAATGCAATGACAAACTTGGACAGTACAGAAACATACGAAGTCATTTTATTAACACAGTCACTACTTCAAGATCCACATTTCCCACAGGTGTTAGAAACAGTAATAGAATAAATAATTGGAAGAAACCCATCCCATACAAATAAGGTTATGGCACATTTCAACAGCCACCACTCTGTTGCAATAAAAGGCAGTTTAATTTTTTTTTAAAGGACACAATTATCAAATTGTTCCCTCAATAATAACGAAAGATGCTTTTTACTCTATAATTAAATGAAGCATGCCTTTGAAACTTTTGTGACAATATACTTGACTGAATTACAGAAATGAATATACTTTCTATTTACTTCATAAATTTCCTTACACCCTATTAAAATCAAATTGCAAATCATGGCACATGTGTTAAACAACTCAGCAGATACTGGGTGTCTTTGATAAGTCTAATGGAGAACAAAATAACACAAACACTTTTTGGCAGTTTAATTAAAAAGATTGAGCCAAATTTCCCCCTGATGTAAGTCCACTAATTTCATTGATTTACATCAGGGATTAATTTGGACCATTATTGTTTGTGACAGGCTGGTTAGATAACAGAAACAATGCCACAAGAATAGTATTTCCGACAGTACTCCAAATTCAGAAACCCAGAAAGTACTAGAAGGGTTTTTTTTTTTCTTATCAGTTAATGAGAAAAAGCAACATTACACCGGACACATTGCAGAGTCACTTTCTGCATCCTACTAAAGTTAATTTACTTATTTTTTTTTTAATTTACAGAATATTAAGGCTGGTAACAAGATAGCATGTGTGAGCTGTAGAAAAGAACAGAGTGTCTGCATCATCATGCAGTTGCTACTGAGAATGTTTTCAGTACCTAAAGCTTCAATAGAAATGTTATGGCAATTTTCATTTACACTGCTGCCTTGAATGGTGAGCCAGTTTCTGATACCCTTATTCGCTTTATAATTTGTAATACTCTATTCAGCAAGTTGTTCCATGGAAATCAATAGTGATACTGCCAAGTGAGGTACTACCCTCGGGGCCACATCTTCAGCTACTCTAATTCTGCACAGCTCTATTGAAGTCGGTGGACTTTCATTGGCTAATGATCTTCATGTACATAAGGGTATTAGAATCTGTCACAAGTACATTACATGAATAACAACAGCAGAATAATATAATGGCTTTCATCTGCGGATTTCAAGAAGCTTTTCCCAAATTAAGCTTTAGAACACCCTCAGAAATAGGCAGACACAAAAGACTTAATCCTCCTCTTACTTCAGACAGAAGAAAGTCATCAGAATGTGAGTAGGGGGCCCTACTGGGATACAGGCAGCAGAAGAGGTAAGGCAACAAGCCCCCAGAACAGGTGTGCTGACCACCTATTTGCTGCCACCTCCCTGAGCCAACGGCCACCTGTCCTACCTGTCTCTATCTCCCCACACACAGCGATCGCTGATCTCTACCCTCTCCAGGCACTGACCATGTGGGGTGTGGGGGCTGCTGCCTCCCTTTCTCTGTGAGGGCAGTCCCCATCACCGTCCTTGAAGCTAGGGGGTCTATAGGCAACTAATCTCCTCATTCTTTCTTCCCCTCCTAGTTAGCAGCAGACCTACCTTCCTCCTCCTTCCCTTTACTGGCCTCTGGGAGTGGCCACAACAGTTTCAAAGCAATACCGAAATAAACCACTGGCTGCACATGTCCTAAAAACAGCACACAGCTATTTCTCTGTGATGACTATAAGAAGTGAAAAATAAAAAGTAAACAAAAGGTTAACTATCAACATAACCACATGATCTTGTTACCATAATGCTTGACTTGCCTTTCATTTCCCCTTGTTTTGGTTTAGGACCCTTAACTGTGTTCCCATAAGGAAAGCTTTGCAGGTACAACATTCTGGTATAGACCATGCCTTGCTGGTTTCATGACTGAATTTCAGTGATAAACTCATTAGGGCAGGGAGGATGCCTTTACTTGTGTCTGTTATGTACCTGGCACACTTTTGCACCTTGGGTGCAGTGTATAATGTTACCTATTACGTAATCAAATTTAGAAAACCTGCTGAACTGAAGCATTGAGACAGCCAGTAGGAGCAAAGAAATCTGATACTGGTGTCATTAAATCTGCTTTCCTTGGTCTGTGTAACCAGTATTGGTCCTCCTGTGCAAAGTGGATTGATTAAAAACACTGATTTTAATCAGAGTTTACATTAACAAGCAGAAAACCTTAATTTAAACTGATTTAGTTTTTATTAATAAGTGTACTATTTAATTATTTTCCCAAAGAAAGGTTTACTCTCATTGGTTGGTATAACCATTAAAATATGTTTATTTGCAACCTAAAATTCGTACTATTCCTCACTAAGCAGAAGCGTACACTCTATCGATACACATTTATTTATACAAAATTATATAGTTTAACATACATTTATGCACATTATTAACTATTCCCTTTTTATGTTAGAAAGAGGTGAATGAAGCTACATTTCTTATTTACTAAATTGTGTTTTGTTATTCAGGATTTCTGTCAAGCTGCATTTGGATGTAAACTGGAATTCAGTTACACTTGGCACCAGGGCCGGCCCATGCATTTAGACGGCCTAGGCAATCACCTAGGGCGCCAGGATTATTGGGGGGCGGCATTTTGCCGGGGGGGGGTCAGCAGGCAGCTCCGGTGGAGCTGCAGCAATCGTGCCTGCGGAGAGTCCGCTGGTCCCGTGGCTCCAGTGGAGCTGCCGCAGGCATTTCTGCGGACGGTCCGCTGCTCCCGCGGCTCCAGTGGACCTCCCGCAGGCACGACTGCAGCAGCTCCACCGGAGCTGCGGACCAGGGGACCCTCCACACGCACAACTGCGGCAGGTCCACTGGAGCCACAGGACCAATGGCCCTGCGCCTAGGGCGCTAAAAATACTAGCGCCGGTCCTGCTTGGCACAAGAACAAATGGGTATAAACTAGCTATGAATACATTTAGGATGGAAATTCCTGAGGTTTCCAACATCAGAGATGGGGTAAGGTGCTGGAACAGCTTTCTAACAGCAGTGAGGGCGTGGGGGGGAAACAAAACCTAACTAGTTTTAACATGGAGATTGATAAATTTATGAATGAGATTATGACTAGGTGCTTGTGATAGCAGGAGACTGGATTTGATAGCCCATGAGGTCCATTCCAGTTCTCTGTTCCTAAATACTTAATTCCCTCCTGTATACCTTGTGCAGCCATAATGGAGATAATAGGTTTTACAGGCTGAATGTGAGGGCAGCACTAGACTCAAACATTAATTAACGAACTAGGAACCAAGACAGAGAAAGAGGACACAATGTTTCATTAAGGCCAAGATGCAAATCTTAACTGGTTTTCCTTCTTTGAAATGATGAAAATATCAGGAAAACTTTGAGGAAGACATATTCTTGTGCTTCTTCTCGAAGACAGAAGACAGTTTATAGTCCCTGACTTGCAGAATGGCCCAGAGACTAACTGCAAGAGATTACAAATTGGCCAGTATTCTTTAAGCCTGGAAGTGCTAAAGATGATAAAGTAGTTTACAAGATGATGAGCTGCACAGGTAGCAGTCATAATGTTAGGCTTTCCATCTCAACACAGCAGAGTGACAACATCAAAACACAAAGCTGTACCGGGTGACTATAAAGAGAAATGAACACATGCGCAACAGAGGAATTTCATTTTAAAACTGATGACCGTGGGGAGAGTAAGGGTAAAGCAGCGCAGTGGATACTTATTTGCTCTAGCAACACTTCTTTCACCATTGCTTGCTAAAAGAGATAACTAGTCATATCAGATAATAGGCCAGATGTGCACTGCTGAAAGCACATCAGAAGACTTGGAAATACATGAAGTGATTGCTGAAAAACTGAGATTTCTTGCTCCCTAAATCAGAAGTTAAATTTGGAATAATTTCCCTATTAACACCACATTGCCCTTGTCTAATGGATATAATAATGATAATCACTAAGATATAGAGTCCTTTATCAGAAATTCCTATTTGATATAGATGCAAACAGTAAGGTTCTTAATAAAAGACTGATAGAATTCTATAGTTCTGAGAGAAAAACTATAGAGACAGATTTTTTTTCCTTCATGTGTGAAAAATCTTTAATGAGGACTTTGAGAGGAAATATCTGCAAGGATTTTAAAATTGAGATTCTCTATCCACTTTCTCCCTGGGAGTGGGGGGTTGCCCTAGAACTGGTTGAAGAACCAGTTTTTAAAAAATACAACTGTCAAAGTTATTTCAGTTTTTTTTAATCAAAATTATTTTGTCATCACCAAGTCATCAAAATATTTAATAAAATAGCCATCAACAATTTTTTACTTCATGAAAACTCACTAACAAAAAAATTTCAAACACCTCTTTGCTAACAATTTGCTCCAACAGTGATTTTGATAAGAATTTCAAGAATGATGTCACATTTTTAATTAAAAAAAATAAATCAGTTTCTCTCCAAAAAAAATAAGGGTTGGAGGTGGTCAGTTTTGACCAAGAAAAACTGCTCTCCAGTAATGCTAATCTACCCTAGTTTACCCCCACCACAAAAGAAAAGCTGCTTCCATACCTGACAGATCACAGGGGATTCATGGGATGCCAGGGCCTTTTTGTCAAAGACTTTGTACAATAGCAACCTCAACATTTTCCTTCTCCCGCTCCCTCATAGCAATGCAGCTGTGTTACCAGGCAATCACCCTCAGCTGCACTAGTTCCTGGAGACCAAAAATCTGTGACTGTATTAACTTCACAGGCTGTCATAATTTTTATACAAGGCCATGAAATGAGACACATGTCCTTGCATGCTGTGAGTTATCTCTGCATGCAGACAGGCATTTTCTTCTCATGTCCCTTCCTGCAGGCTTTTATGGGACTTTGCACAGACATTCTACAGTAGCAAATTCCAGGACAGAATCAAGTTCCAAGACAGCATAAGAACTTTGGCCCAGACCATCACCTCTTGCAGAAAAGACACCTTCACATAATCTCCTCTGCAAAGCAAATGTGTCTCATTCAAATTATGGAAGAAGTGACATGGAAAATATCTGTAAAGAGTTGTTTTTTTAAATGGAAAGAAGTACCACAAGATTTAAAGCAGAAGATAAATTATTCTGTGGTATAAAAGTAGAAAACCATAAGAATTGATTGTTTCTAAGTACAATATACCTGTATTTTGTATGAAGCATAAACAGTTCTTTAGCAATATACAGCAACTGTGCTTTATTACTGACAAGATGCATGTCATAGCATAGCACTGGCTGGAATGCTCTCATGAGGTAGGCAGCAGTGTGCCAGATGTGTCTGCCTCAGCTTCCCCTCCAGAGCTCCCAGAAATAGTCCTTAAAGGCTTGCCAAGGGTCTTGGATATAAATCATAAAATTCCATAACCACAGTCCAAAATTCCCCAATATAGTCTAAACAATATATGCAACAGAACAGCCCCCGCATCTTTCCTTTACTGGCCCTCTGGCTCAGAACCAGCATTCATCTCATTCTGCTGCTCTCAGCCTTCGGCTCTCTCCAGACTTCTTTGGCCAGGACTCACTGACTCAGGAAGGTCAGCGGGCTAGCTCCTCCAGCTTCCTGATAATCCCACACTTCCAGGGAAGGTCAGTGGAAAGCTTTCTGCTATCTGCAGCACTGCCCAGAGACTTCCTCCAGTGTGAATTCCTAGGCAGTTTGGACCTGCCCTTTCCCTCATTGACCCAGATAATTTCCCCTTTTCCAGACCGACTCTGTGCTCTAAGGGTCACCATATTTCTCTCTTTATAGGGCTCAGGTGCCCTCTTTTAGCCCAATCGGTGAGTCACAGTTGACATTGGCCCTGCTCCCTCTTAAAACACCAATGTCAACCTGTGACATAACCAAATTCTGCTCTCCTTAAAATGATACTTTTCACTGGTTAAGTTCCCAGTCCCAAAATGATGTAATGAAAGATATCTCAAACAAACACACACCTCTGTACTTGTACACAATGAATTTGCTCAAGACAGGTAGTGATGCACATGATGCATCAGAAGTTAGAATCTGCGTAAATATTCCCACAGTTCATCTGATTAAAACTATTACCATAAAATACTGTAATACAATCAAAATGGAGATTGTTTTGAAAGGTCATGCTACAGTACACATAATAATTTAGAAACTCAGATCCATGACCAAAATAACCTAAGAGCAATCAAGCAGAAAAGATGATCATCACATTATTTATAAAATTATTTTTCTTTCTGCTTCCTCACTAGCACAGAAAGCAGGATCTACATTTCTATCTACCCACATACTTGTTTACGTATTGTTTTTTAGTGTGTCTACCACCGAAGTGCTCTGAAATATTATGCAATCTTTAGCTTCTCTGGTGAGTATGTCAACAAGGATGAAAATTATCATGCAGGGTGTGTATATGTGGGTTTGTGTGTGAGATGTGGATATTTGTTTACTAAGAAGTAGACTAACACCAATAGCCCATTTCACTATGAGCACCAAAGAGCTGTCTTATGATAATGACCCTTGATCTTTTGATCTGAGCCTGAAATAAGATAATTCTGCAGATCCCCTTTATCAATGCAGCCATAGAATCAATCATAGAATATCAGAGTTGGAAGGGACCTCAGGAGTTCATCTAGACCAACCCTCATCTAGTCCCCCAATTTTGTACATTTGTTTCCAATTTTATATTTAAAATATGTCAATGCAAATGGTATTGTACCCAGTGCTTCTTTATTCTGGAACTTGGACAGGCAAGATGGCAGCATTGACACATGCTAATTTTGTGATGGCTGTGGGCTACAAGAAATTAGAGGAATTCAGCACGGGATGTATTAACCTAACCCATACACCTCCTGTGTATGGTGTTCTGTCCCATGTAGTGGCACCGAGACCACTTAGAGAGAGAAATTAATGAGTTTGCTCTACAGCCTTGGCTAACAGCCAGCTGGCTTTTAGTTCATGCGGTACAGGCTCATGCAGGTTCAATCCTGCCCACCGATGACTGGGGTCTGTCGGCATTACATTAATGATACTGCATACTTTTCCCTTACAGAAAGATTTGAGTATAGTGGTTGCTTGTCTAATCAGATTTAGATACACTTCCTAAATCATAAACAAGAGAAACAATGCCTGTCTACAGTGCCAGCCACAAATGCAAAACCATAGTAAAACATTATTTTCAGATGCTCAGTATGGTACAGCAATTAAATAGGGTGCAAATTATTATTATGAGAGGTCTGCTTTTGCTATGCATCATCTTTATGGGCAGTGCCATTCCACCTGCAAGTCAGTCCCAACACCTGGGAATAGCTAACAGTAACTTTCCTGACAAAGGTTAGCAATTGCTATCTCAGCACTGTGGCTCACTCTCCAAGCCATATTCCTTGAAATCCAGTTCTGGCTGACATGGCTGACGGAACAATTCATGCGTAGCTCAACACAGTGATGAACGTATTGTTTGTCCTAATAGAAGGGAAAATTAGAAGCATATTCCACTCTATTGTAACATATTATAGGAGCATTTGCAAATCTTGATATATATATATATATATCTGCTTTCTGAATGTTGTAATATGGTACCTACAGTATAGTGATGATGCTATTAACATAAAACAGTATGATTTATGGTGGGTTTTATTTCCCATATAGTATAGTATAAATTTGATTTATAAAATTGAAAACAAAATAATAGAATGTTGTGGTTTCAGACACTTTTACAGTCCTATAACAGAAAAATGGTTTTGATTTATTTCCAGGATTTCAGTATATTGTGTGGACAAGTGCCACTGGGTAATTTTGAGGAAAATACTGCAAGAGACCGGACTCTTCCATTTAGAAAAGGATGTATTGTGCATGCCTGGTAATATTTTTTTAGTGAGAATGTCAATTTTTTTTTTTTGCACCATCACAGTGGCTGGTTCATTCATTTGTATAGAGACAGAATGAAGTGCCTGTAAACTGGTAGTATTAACATGATATAATACACAATAGACACAGGCCAAATTTTCCATCTTCCTAGGAGATCCTTTGTTGATAGATTAAAGAACAGTCATAAACCTCTGTCTAAGATTCCTTTTGAGCCTGGCTGTACATATTTTTCTCTGCAAGCCTCTATCAGCTTACTTCTGTTTCCAACAGCATCAAACAGATATTCACATTTTTTAATACTTTTTTTGTTTGAACTAAAAGGATACTCCTGAAATGACTGCCAAGGTGAGTCAGAAGGCAAGCTCTGCATCTTAGTGCAGGGTGTTAGGAATGGACAATCTGTCATACAGTAGAACTTGAATTACGAACACCTCGGGAGTGGAGGTTGTTTGTAACTCCGAAATGTTCGTAACTCTGAACAAAATGTTTTGGGTGTTCTTCCAAAAGTTTACAGCTGAACATTGACTTAATACAGCTTTGCAACTTTACTATGCAGAAGAAAAATGCTGCTTTTAACCACCTTAATTTAAATGAAACAAGCACAAAAGCAGTTTCCTTCTCTTATCAAATTGTTATTTAACTTTCCCTTTAGTTTTTAGTAGTTTACATTTAACACAGAACTGTACTATATTTGCCTTTTTTTTTTTTTTGCGGGGTTGAGGGGGGTCTTCTGCTGCCTGATTGTCTACTATCAGTTTGTAACTCTGGTTCTACTGTATTACCATTTGTGTTCCTGAAATTTGCATAGGTAAGTCTCATCTGTAACAATGGGAAAACAGACAATTTATTGTTCATGTATTGTTCATGTACACTAAATTTTAAGAAGTCAGTAAACACACTATGGCTGAGATTTCCTAAGCTGCCTAAGAGATCTGGATGCCTAATGAGTTTTGACTTCAAATGGAAATACGGCAGCCAGATCCCTTAGGCAGCTTTGAAAAATTAAATTTAACTGTATTCCTAGAGATCACTTTCTATATTTTCCTGCAATAAGTTGGCACCCATAAGATGATCTGAAAAAGAGTCCGGGTCTTAACTATGAATTGCTTTGGTTTTGTTGATGCAGGTGACAACTTTTCCTGGTACACCTGGCATCTGTGCACATCTTTTTCTGTAAAACAGCAGTTGTTTAGTCTAGTGCTTTACTAATTTCAGTGGAACATCCACTTGAAGCAGCATTAGGAACAGAAACACAACATGGTAACGTGCATTTTGTGTGTGGCAGTACTGTATATGCTTCAAGTGTCCATACAGTGGCCTTTTAACTGCGTTATTGTGCGGAAAAGAGCAATTTTATTTGGAACATTCTCTTGTAATATATCACCCATTTAAACAACATTAAAAAAAACTGTTCTGCAGATTAAATCAATATTAGTTTTAAATGTTTAATAACTCCATACAAATTCACATTGTTTTAAACTGACATGATCTCTCCCTTTTGTGTTAATATAAAACTAAATTTTTTAAAACCACAACAATGAGATATCTGATGACTGAGATTAGATGAAGTTATCTTTCTTTTAGACTATCAATTCTACTCAACTCCTATGCACATATTTTAAGGGTTCAGAGGACCCCCCCATGTTATTATAGGTCATTTATTCATATGAATTATAGCCCAAGTAAAGAAGAAAAATAATATTGCTCAAACCATTTTTAACCCACCACGGTATTGTTAGCCTAAACAAGCCTTCTGAGTAGAAATGTTATACAAAACTACGATACAGGAAAGAGTTTTGCAGTGTGGTGGTTGTTTTAAATTCATTCTCTTTTAATATCTGTGAGATTCAAGATTGATGTTACATTTTCAGTTACTAAGCCTGTAAGTTTAATTCTATGAGAATTATTAAGGACTCACATGTATATTTTAAGATAACTGATCTGTGCAGATATTTGTTGACATCCATGACAGATGTAGAAATGGGGAGAAATTGTAAATACGTTCTGTATTCATTCCCGTCTTGTCAAGACCCTATGGTGGCAGAAAACATGACTTTTCACAAAATCTGGCTCTTACATTTTTTCAGGAGACAGATACAGAAGACAGATGATAAGCAATATCTTAACTCTTATAACACAAACAGTACCTGGCTAGATCCATCAAAAAAATCAGCAATTGATGTTTGCACAAAACACCTCAATTAATCCACAGCTTCAGTTTTAAAAGATAAATATCTATCAATAAGCAGTTCTGCACAAATGCATTTTATATTTGCAAGGGGTGTAGTACACACTAGCCTTGTTTATATGATGCCCGTTCATGTCTCCTTTTAATCTGAAAACATTTACCCTTATTTTCAATACTGATCAAAAATATAAATCATTTCCAAAGCACGTATTTCATTCTTCAAATTTAAAATACAATCTAGCATAACGGATGATATAATTAAACTGTAGAATTTCAGGATTCATTTGCATCCACAAATTCTGTGCATGTAAATCTTGCATATATGACACATATGTCCTGATGTTTCACTGTGGACTGAATCCAGGAACTGCAGAGCTAAGAATACGACCCTCTATCCGGTATCTATAATCCTTTGTGGACCAGCCACTAGAAGCAGGGCATATAACATACTGAACAGTAAGTTACATATGCATCATTTGCTGGGACATCTGTATTGGAACAGTTAGAAATTTGGCTTATACATTTGACAAGAATCATCTTAGAGGAGCCATATTTTCAACAACTTCCTTTGGCTAGTGCAAATTTCACCTGCAAAATTATGTGCCACATTTCTGCATCTTGAAGTTATATTTCATGTGGAAAGCTAACTGCTCAACCACAGGTGCAAATCCAGCAATTAGAGGTACAAATACTCTAATATGCACCAATAATTCATTCACAGATACAAAAATATGAGTATAAATGTTTCAGGTGTCAACTGCCAATGGAAAAGGGAGGATTTTAAACTCTTTCGAAAATACACCCACAAATGATCCTGTGGTGAAGGAAATGCCCAGGGACTCAGAAGATCTAGGTTCAGTTCATGACTCTGCCACAGGCAAGATTGTTTGATTTTGATAAATAATTTAATCTCTTTGTGCCTCAGGGAGAAAAATCCTGCAGCAGTGAGTCTGAGAGCCCGGGTCAACAGATTTAGCCTTGTGCCACCAAGCTAAAAATGACAGTGTAGATGCTCAGGCTCAGCCTCTGAAACCTGGTGAGGGGCAAGGTGTCATAACATTTTTCCCAGATCTGGACCTTAGCGTCCAAAATATGGGTGTTAGCATGAAAACCTCCAAGCTTAGTTACCAGCTTGGACCTGGTAAAGCTGCCACCAGCCAGGAATCTATACAGTGCCTGGAGCACTGTGGTCTCCCCAAAACCTTCCCTGGGGGACCCCAAGACTCAGATGCCTTGAGTCTCACAACAAAGGGGAATAAACCATCTCCCTTCCCCCTCCTCCCCTCCAGGTGTACCCTCCCTGGGTTCCTGGAGAGATATACAGACGCAAGCTCCGTGAATCTAAACAGAGGGACTCCACCCTCCCTATTTCCAGTCCTGGAAAACACAAGTACCGAGAAAGAGCTAATCTCTCCTCTTCCTCCCTCACCCAGAGGGAATGCAAAGTCAGGCTAGTATATCTAACACAAAGAGATTTTCCCCCTGACTTCTTCCTCCCACCAATTCCCTGGTGAGCTGCAGACTCAATTCCCTGAAGTCCCCACTAAAGAAAAAACTCCAACAAGTCTTAAAAAGAAGGCTTTATAAAAAAAAGAAAGAAAAGGACATAAAAATGGTCTCTCTGTATTAAGGTGACAAATATAGGGTCATTTGCTTAAAAGAAAAAAAATGAATAAACAGCCTTATTCAAAAAGAATACAATTCAAAACATTCCAGCAACTACACACATGTAAATACAAAAGAAAACAATATAAACCTTATTGTCTTACTATTCTTGCACTTACAATTTGGAAACAGAAGATTAGAAAGCCAGGAGATAGAAAAATCACTCTCATAGCTGAGAGGGTCAGACACAAGACAAAGAACAAAGAACTCACACCCAAACTTCCCTCCACCCAGATTTGAAAAAGTCTTGTTTGCTGATTGGTCCTCTGGTCAGGTGTTTCAGGTTACTCCTTCCCAGGTGAAAGAGACATTAACCCTTAGCTATCTGTTTATGACACAAGGATCTTAGTGCTCCAGTCTGAGCCTTAACATCTACACTGTTATTTTTAGCAACATAGGCAGGGCCGGCGCTACCATTTAGGCGACCTAGGCAATGGCCTAGGGCGCCAGAATTTTTTGGGGGTGCTATTTTGCAGCGGGGGGCGGCATGCGGGTCCGGTGGACCTACCACAGTCATGCTGGCAGACGGTCCTTTCCGCTGCTGGAAAGGCTCCGGTGGAGCTGCCGCAGTGATGCTGGCGGACGGTGCGCTGGTCTAAAGGCTCCGGCGGACCTACCGGAGTGTTGTTGTGAGGTGCTCAGATAATATGGTGATGGTGGTCACAGTAATACTTGGAGAGAGAAACAGAAATTCAACCCTTACAGTTTAACATAATAATTTCTTGACATTTTCAATAACTAATGATAACAGAAAGTTATTGTAATGCAGCTAAGCAAAACTCCCCATTGATGCCATATGAAATTAACAAATTTACCTATTTAATACTGCAGAGGTTCTCAGACCTTTCCATACTTCAGGCTATACCTGAACAGAGATGTTTTTTTACATATCCAGCTTTCCTCTCCCATGTACAATAGTGCAAAACACCTCCCCCCCCCCGCAACTGTGATCACATAGTGGCAATAACAGCAACTGCATATATGAAAACATAATATTAAGAAACCATTTAATACATTTTCCACTGCCTTGTAATGTCATTCAGCACATGAAAGTACTGAGCCAGACCCTCCATTTCACTGGAGCTATGCCAATTTGCCCTGCCTGGGAATGTGGCCCAGTAAAAAGAGTTGGCACAATATGAGAAGCCAAGCTTGCCACAGACCACTACTAAATTTTTATTTTTATTTCTGATGTAAGACAGGGTCTGAATGAGCTCTCCCCTCGCATCTATTGAGGAGCAGGCTATATTTGCACAGCTACATTTACTTTGCCTACTCAGAGGCAGATTAGCGGTTTGTGGGCCCTGAGCAAGAACAAGTGAGGGCACCTCCCCATCCCTTCTGCCTGCAATCCCGCCACCTCCACCGCCCAGCACTCCTCCTGGGGAAATAGGGTCAGGGCATGGGGGCTTTCCCAGTTTACCCAGGACTCCTGTCAGGGAATGAGGTCCGAGTGCAGAGGGAGCAGGGCAAGCCCTCATGCCCCAATCCCGCTCCCTGGCAGGAGCACCAGGTGGAAGGGTGCACGGGACTGCCCATTTTTCCAGGGGCACCTAAATTGGCCAGGGCCCCTGGGCACGGGCCCCATTGGCCCAGTGGCTATTCCATCACTGGATCAGCAAACAGACCTGCTTTGCCAAAGTGATAAATTTTGGCTGTTTTGAGTTAAAATTAACTAGGCTTGAATGCAGATGTGTTTAAATGTTATCTTTATTATATGACTAAAGAGAAGAACTATATCTAATATGCCTTAATTGAGAGGTCATTCTAATTTAGTGATGCCATACTCAAGTGGAAGTCAGAGGGAAGTCAGGGTGGGAATGGATTTTGCTTCATGGTGGTGTGCCTCGCTTTAAAGAGTCCTACATACTGTTTGATTTCCCCACCTCAGTGATTGAAGAAAGAGCTGATCAGACTCAATTTAGAGTCCTTGTTTCTGCTTAGTGATCACTAGAACTGAAATCACAGATGAGCAGTAGGGCTGCCAACTTTCTAATCGCACAAAACTGAACACCCTTGCCCACCCCCTGCCCTGCCCCACCTCTGAGACCCCGCCCACACTCACTCCACGCGCCCTCCATCGCTCGCTCTCCCCCACTCTCACTCACTTTCACAGGGCTGAGGGAGGGGGTTGGGGTGAGGGAGGGATGATGGCTCCAGCTGGGGATGCAGTCTCCAGAATGGGGCCACCAATCAGTGGCTCAGGGTGTGGGAGGTGGATCGGGTGTGAGAGGGAGTGAGAGCTCCAACTGGGGGAGGTGCTGGCTCTGGGGTGGGGCCGTGGATGAAGGGTTTGGTGTATAGGGGGTGCGGGCTATGGGAGGGAGTTTGGGTGCAGGAGGGAGTTCTGAGCTGGAGTAGGGGGTTGGGGTGTGGGAGTGGGTTCAGGGTGCGGGTCCGGACGGGCGGTGCTAAATGATTCTAAGTACAATTTAACTTACCCTCTCAGTGACACACAGATTACTTAATTATCAGGCGTGGTGCAATACAACAATGACTGTCAGTTGGTATTTCTCCCCCATGGTGAAATATTCAAAAAATATTTTGCTATTTATCCACATTCAAGATAGCTACTGAACTGCAACAATCTTATTACAGAAGATAATAACAGTTCCAGACCCCCAACATTGTCTACTTCTATTTTTCAGTAGCCCAATGAAATTGAAGAGATAAGTGATATCCCTCATATTATCCACAGGGAAACAAGAAAAGCTTAATGTCACGGACCCTTTGTCAGTTTTTGCATATGAAAGATTTGGGTGAAAGGCTGCATTTTTGCTGGCAAAGCAAGACTGACCTCTCTCTGCCTGATAAAGAGGTTTTAGTCTTTAAATGCTTAAAAGAAAAGGACTAATCCTACATGCAGTTCCTTTCTCACACACAGTAAATTGTAGTTAATAGAGGAATTTACTATTAAAAGCTTCTGTATACAACAGAAGCCATTTTAATTAGCAAACCTCCCATCTTAAAATGATACCCCAAAGTGTTCCATAAATCTCAAATAATTTGTTTGGTCAATCATCACTAGAATACCACCCACTTTTTATCAGTTGCTAAAGTTTAGCATAGGCCAAGTTTCACTGCATATTACATATGATGATAAAACCCCAAGCACACAATATCACAGGACATGGTTAGGCCCCAATCCTGGCTACTCCATTTGTAATAAACCCATTCTGTGCCTCAGACTGAAGAATCAGGCATCCTACACATAATTGCTCTTGCAGTTATGATAGCAGCTGTCATGAATATAGGGGGAAGGGTAGCAACCTTTATGTATGCAGTAGCATAAAATCCCTCCTTGGCAGCTGTACTGGATTGCCTTCCTGTACAGGGTTGGCATCTGACCAGAAGGACCAAAGAGGAAAGAAGATACTTCAAATCTGGGGGGCGGGGATTTGGGGTTTTTTTGTTCTGTGTGTGGTTCCCTCTGTCCAGAGTAGCCAAGCAGGTACAACATCTCCTGAAAATAGACCTGGAATAATCCACTTAAAACAACAGAAATTGTGAGCACGGCAAGGAAATGTCTTAGGTTATCTTTTGTTTTGGCTTGTGAATTTTCCTATGCTACAGAGGTAGTTTTATCATGTTTTTGCAACTGTGAAGCTGAGCCCAGAGGGGAATCTTCTGTGTTTTAAATCTTTTTATTACCCTGTAAAGTTATCTTCTATCCTGAATTTGCAGGTGTGACTCTTTACTTTTTTCTTTATAAATAAAGTTCTTCTTTTAAGAACCTGATTGATTTCAGTGTCCTGAAATCAAAGGGTCTGGTCTGTGCTCACATTGCTAAGGCAACTAATTTGTAGCTTATTCTCAAGCCTCCCCAGGAAAGGGAGTGAAAAGGCTTGGGGGGGATATTTTGGGGGGATAAGGATTCCAAGTGATCCTTCTCTGAATTTTTGTGTAAATCACTTGGTGATGGCAGCAATACTGTCCAAGGAGAAGGAAAAGAATTTGTGCCTTGGGAAGTTTTAACCTAAACTGGTAGAGTATAAGCTTAGGGGTCTTTCATGAGGGTCCCCACATCTCTACCCCAGAATTCAGAGTAGGTGGAGGGTAACCCTGACAGTAGCATTTTCACAAAAAGTTGCTTAGCCTCCCTTTTAGATGCCACATTGCAGATAGAGACTCCTCTTTCAAAATTATGGGCCTGATTAGTCTCTTTCTTATACTGGTTTTATACAGGTGTAAAAACTCCCTACTTAAGTGGAGTTACTCCTCATTTATACAAGTATGAGTGAAGAATCAAGCCCTCTAAATTCCAGATAGCACATGTATGAAGGTTTAGATGGGTTAAAAGACCACTGCCAATGAATCACTGCAGTGAAGAAGGGGGAAAAAAATCCCCTAGGAGAGAAGTGCTCACATATAACCCCTTTTTTTGTAGTTAAAGCACTGACCCAGCAAGACTTCACAAGGATATAATTTTCTTTTCTTCACAAACTATAGGGAACATGTCAATGTCTCAGTAAAATTTGACCAGCCACATAATGAAGTCCAAGTGGCATCTTTTACTTCCCAACGCAGTTCCATTAGCTTAGCTCAAGAGAGGACTATGTATCTGAATAGCAGTGGAAGCTTTTTCCAATGCTTTTTATACATAAAATCCACTGATCATAAAATCTTGAACCTTTTAGCCCAGCTGGTGGTGTTTTGTCCGTTTCAAATTAATCATTAGTCTTCTCTGTGAACCTGAAAAGTGATTAGATTGCATCACTGAGTCTGTATGTCATAGCTAATGGGCATTTTTGTTTAAACTGTATGATTAAGTTCCTTTTAAATAGGAGTCTAGTTCCTGATGAACACTAAGGAATTAATAAGTAAGGGCTGGTAATTGAAGTCCTAGAGAAATAGAGTAATAATTAGGGAAACTACCTACTGGTTAAAGGGTCCATGCCACTCATGTAAATCACAGTGATTTAGAGGATAAATGATTCCCTAAATAAACATTTAATCTTTGAAAATAAAATAAATATGGTAGATAAACTAAGTTTCTAGCTCAAAAGGTTAGAAACAGTTAACCATATACAGGACACATATGGCCACTTATGAAATTAATAATAGTATGTCTCCATTTCTTATCACTGTACATTAAATTTATAGTGTAATGCAATTGGGATTGCAGATTTCCAGCTGACATTGTGGAAATTTAGATTTATTTGTTAAATGTTTTATTGTAATTGTGCTTGAGTCTAGAGCATTTTGTCAGACATTACATAAACTGCAGTAACAAATATATAAACAAACAGAGAAAGGAAAGAGGCCTATCACCATTTACACCAAATTATATAGCCAAAAATCCTCATGTGAATTTAATCACACTGACATATACCAAATACATTTAATCTCATCAGCTACTCTTTAGGAATTGTATCTCACTTAAAATTTAATATATTACATGGGCACACGCATGCACACCAGGCCCTCACATAGTAAAAGCTCTAATATCTGTAATAAGGTTGACCTTCCAACTCTGACATGAGACTGAAGATACCACTCCTGACCACCAACAAAAATCCTGGTTTAGGTGGAAGTAATCCCAAATCCCCTCCAAGCCAAGTTTCTCATGAACATGAGCAATCTCTCCAAGAAGATAAAACATACACAACACCGAGATTTAAGATAAACTCAACAGTTGAATGATTATCAGAAGTTTGTTGACCACTTTTAAGGTCATGCTTTTGTCTCCTTACTCTTCTTTCTCCTCTCCAATCATTCTATTCACCTGGCGCTCAAGAGGCCCACTGGACCCACAAATTCCAGGAGGTCTCCTTCCTATGTGGGTAATCTGTTATGGGAGATAGAGGCCTTGAGCACGACACTGCCTGTTGTGCTCTCACAAAGCGGGGCAAGATTATGTAAAAAGCTCGGCTCAGATTTTCAAGTGCTCAGCACCCACCATTGGGTCCAGATTTACAAAAATTCTCAGCTCACATTTAGGCAACCAAATATGTGTCAGATTTTCTAAAGAGCTCAATATCCAAATTGCAGCACTCTTTTGAAAATCTGGCCACTTCAATTTGGGCCTAAATGGGAGTCAAGCACTTTTGATATCTCACATATATTACAGGTCAGGGAACCCAGACTGCACTAAGAACACATTTTATCCCGGGAAGCCCCAAAACTCATTTGATTAAAATAACCAGCCAATGGTATTGCCATGCCACGGAACCAGAGATACATTTTGGTGAAGGCAGAGGCATGTGGAGGGTCCGAGGGACAAAGTAGGTTAGTTTAAAGTGTGTTTCTACTGTAACTAGTAACTCCATAAAATGGAATGGTAAGATGCCATGTTTATTGCATTTCAGTGATTCAATTTTGCCCATTTTACAAGTAAAAAGATTTTGTTGTCACTGACAAATCCACAAACTTACCTTGGGAATAACAGTCAAGACGGGTTCTTTCTTCCCTGAACATTATCACCAATAATAAACAATCTGCTGGCCAAATTATTTTCTTACTTACATTTCTGAAACCCCATTTTCTTCCAGTTATACCTTCCTAATGATATTTGTGCAACACTGTTACATTTTCTCTGAGAAAATCATTATTCCCCTTCAACCTGTTCTTCAATGGATATTATGACAAAAGGAGGGAGAGAGACACCATGAGACTGCCCATTTTAGTGTATGCAGACTCACTTCCTACCTCCTGAAAATGACTTTTTATTTCCCTCTTGAGACCAGAATTCACTTGCTTACTTCTAAAGGCTGCTCTACACTAATGCTGTAAGTCCATATAAGTTACACTAGTTCAGTTACGTAAGTTACGTAACTGAAGTCAACATAACTCAGGTCAACTTACAGCGGTGTCTACACTGCACTATGTAAATGGGAGATGCTCTCCCATCGACATAGCTTCCGCTTCTCGGGGAGGTGGAGTACGGACGTTGACAGGGGAGCGCTTTCCTTTCCTTTCCGTAGTTCCTTTTACTGTAGTTCCCATGGTGTAGCTGACTCTACATAAGGAACTTGTTCTCTAAATTTAAGACAAAAGCTTGCTTGTTCATTCTATTTTTCTCCCCGAGTTTTAGCACTTTTCTGTCTGACAGCCATCCAGCCATACAACAAAAATGAGCACTAAATAAAAGTGCATTTCCCCTCCTGTATTGCATGGATAGTCTGCCCCACTCCTAGAATCCAATCCAAAAGGATACACTTATCCCAAAACACAGTTCATATGACAATATTAAAATGGTCTAAGTCATCTACAGTGTTTCCTGCGTTCATAAAACTAAAACTTCAAGGCAACATTTGAACAACTAAAATACAAGTAAGAGAAAAAGCAACTGCAACATGCAGATGTTTGGGAATTAGAATCAAGATTTCAAGATGTCCCCTAGTATTAACTGTGCTTTAATGTGCAATCACCTGAATTGCTTACCGAAAGTATAAATTGTAGAATGTGAATGTTAATACCGAAGGCCAGATGGAGGTAGCTGTTACTAGGCAATAAAGAAGAAAGTAAGCTACGCAGAAACTGCAATATCAATTAAATCTTTGGAAAACTAAAGCAGAATCATTACATGTCAAAGGTAAATTCTGGTTTATTTTCTTACCTTCCTCTCCACAAAGAAATTGAGGTTCTGAGCCTCAGCTTGTTCTTACCGTGATATTAAATAAGTCACACATACAAAAACAAACAAAACAAAACAACAAACAAGAGCATTCAGTACTGCACTGGAATGATGCATATTTCCAGTGAGACTATAGGTTCAAAATAGAGTAATATTTTTTACATTTCAGAGGGCACAAAATATTGGCATGGTCTTCTTTTATTGCTTCTTACGTCTACCCTTAGGCTGAAAAGTCATCTAGTAGCTATTGATTTGGTGGAGGGATTCTGGAAGACAGTGTGCCAACAATTATTAGCATTAATACCATTTATATTCTGTAAAAAGTATGAACAAAGCTAGACAATCACAACATGCCATCCCCATGTTCTCAAGACTCTATGACACATTTACTAGCATTCTAAGGATAAATATCAAAATGGCATAACTAATAAAAGATTGGGGGTGGTCCTTGATATACTTTATGGAGGAAGACAATCTATAGCAAATTTGCATCTTTTAAAACAGAACTTTACCAACCTACCCACAAGTGGAGAAGTCTATAAAGGTTGTCTGAAACATGAATGTAATTATACGTTAACCAGTGCTTCTCCAAGAACCCTGCTGTTGGAGAAAGTCATGGTCCCATCAACAATTTGCCCCCTAAAGATCCTGCAGTATAAAGTAAAAACAAGGGTGCGGCTTTCATTCAGTTCAATCAACTAATAAAATAAGTATGCTGTGTAGGTAAATTCAATCTCCAAAAGTTCAAGGTACACCTCTACTCTGATATAATGCGGTCCTCGGGAGCCAAAAAATCTTACTGCATTTTAGCTGAAACTGCGTTATATCGAACTTGCTTTGATCCACAAGAGTGTGCAGCCCCGTCCCCCCGAAGCGCTGCTTTACTGCGTTATATCCGAATTCATGTTAAATTGGGTCATGTAATATCGGGCTAGAGGTGTACCTGTAATCCTCTGTGCTAACAGATTCTTCAAATAGGGTATATATTTTCCTACTGTGCCTGTAAAATATATCATATTTGCCAAATAGCTTGCTCTCGTAACCAGAAACTAGTACAACAAACAATAATAAATAGTTAATAGGCTGCATAACAACAGTTCAAATTATAACCTAATTAATGTGAGATTATTGGAACACAAATGGTTTTGATAAATAATAGCTTTTAGCATCAAACTTGTACTTTGTCCATTAACGTAAAAGAAGAATATCCAATATATTCAAGTTGTGTGCTTCTGAGTAAAGCCCTGCTGCTACAGTTCTTCCCAAAATGTAGCACTGTTGCAATTCATGTTTAGGTGAAGCTTATGGTTACATTTAGCAGTGACTTTTATGGTGGAAGCTTTCCAAAGCACATAAGAAATTTAGGAGAAGTCTCACTGAAAGTCAATAGGACATGTGACCCTAAATTCCTTAGGTGTTAGAAAAAATCTCCCCATATATTGTTTCACATATCAGGATTTTCATAGCTAACATAACTAATGTCACAAAAATCCAGGGTGCCAGCATATTGTATAGACAGAACAGAAAAAGCTTCAGACACACAAATATCTGTGTCAGTCAATCTGAATTCAGAAATAAAATAATAGAAAACTAAATTTGTAAAAGGGAGCTGTCCTCTTTGCTTTGTCATCCTTCTCAGGCTACCAGCTGCTTTTGACTCTACCTACTCTGCCCCTTACTCCTCTCTCTGGTCTTTTGTGACTTTGTGCTATCTTGGTTTCTCTTACACTCCTGAAGCTGTTCATCTTCCCTTTTCCTAGTTTGTCAAAGTCTCTCATGGCTCCTTCCTCAAAGTCTTCTTCCCCCTATATCAGGGATGGGCAAACTACAGCCCGCGGGATTGCTCCCTGTGGCACTGCAAGCCCCGCACCGGTCTGCAGATGCGGCCAGCACCACGTCCTTGCGGCCCCTGGGCGGGGGGGCAGAGGGCTCCGTGAATTGCCCATGCCAGCAGGCACTGACCCCGCAACTCCCATTGGCCAGGATCGGGGAACCATGGCCAATGGGAGCTTCAGAGGAGGTATCTGGAGGCGCGGCAAGGGCAGAGCATGTGGAGCCCTCTGCCCCTCTTCCCCAGGGGCCACAGCGCCACCTTGGAGCTGCTTTAGGTAAGCAGCGCTGGGCCAGAGCCTGGTGCGCAAACCCCTCCTGCATGTCACCCCCAACTCCATGCCCTAAGCCTCCTGCCCCCCTCTCCTGAGCCCCTTCATGTACCCCGCACTCCTCCTACACCCCAACCACCTGCCCTGAGCCCCACGTGCACCCTGCACCCCAACTCCCTGCACTGAGCCCCCTCATACACCCTGCCCCCTCCTCTTCCCCAATCCCTTGTCCTGAGCCCCTTTCTGCACATTGCACCTTCTCCCACACCCCACACCCCCTCACGCACCCCAACCCCCTGCCCTGGCCCTGCATACAATTTCCCCACCCAGATGTGGCCCTTGGCCCAAAAAGTTTGCCCACCCCTGCCCTATATACATGCTGCTTGGGTGACCCAATAACTCAAATCCACCTCTCCTCCCTTATCTCACCTCACATCCCTTCATGCATGTCCATGTGGCAACTCAAACTCAACACTGCAGCACTCACTGGCTCATTTTATAAGCTCACTGGTGAGTCTCTATAAATCAATAATAAAATAATGCCAATAAACCACTGGATTAAAAACAAACAAAATCCCAAATAATTAACCTGCCTTACAAACCGAGAGGAGACCATTAATACCAGCTACTTGAGCGTGGAAACTGACAACAGCTGTCTCCCCACAGCGACTGTCTGGCAACTCAGGATGGGAATGCTCCTGGGCAAAACTGGAACAGATGCAGCTTCAGGAGACATTCCAAAAAGAATGTGCTTATGACAGTAATTTACTCATAGTGTTTGTCCAGACCAGGGGAGTAGACCTATCGCAGAATACAGAGAGACTTTAGCTGCTAGAAAACATTTTGTCTTATTAAATTTTGGCTGGAAAAATACAACTTCTGCCTTTGCCATTTGGACCACTCTTCTGACAACAACATTGCAGGTTATCTGTACTGCACCTGGATCCAGTCAATCTGAGTCTGTTACACTTGAACATTTAAGGCCTGATTAGAAACCCAGTGAAGCCAATGGGAAAGACTCCCATTGGCTTATATCAGTTTTGAATCAGGTCTTTATAGCACAGTGGCAAAACATCCAAGGCTCCATATGATTAAAACTTTCAGCAAAGGTCTAGAATTCGTAGTTATAGCAAGGAAAATTAATATTAGAGTGACAAAATCAGAAGTGAAAAAAAAACAGTCTTGAATATGGGGATGCCAGAGACAAGGTGGGTGAGGAAATATTTTTATTGGACTAACTTCTGTTGGAGATCCAGAATGGTTGTCTGTAGGGTTTCACTGTGGAAGCTAATTGTGGTTGTCCAGGAAGCTGATGCTAGAGTGAGACTGCCTCACAAATTTGCACCATAACTTCAATAACCACAACACATCCCTTAAACTCTCTCTGGAACATTCCCACACTAGCATCAGTTTTCTGGACACCACGATCAGCTTCAACAATGGAACCCTACAGACAGCCATATACAAGAAACCCCTGGACGACTACACCTACCTTCACAGATCCTGTGGCAACCCCAAACACACCAAGAAATCTGTTATCTACAGCCAGGCACTCAGATTCAACAGAATATGCTCTGAGGAGAAAGTCCAGGACATACACCTTAACTCACTCAAAACTGCCTTCACCAAACAAGGACACTCCACCAGAGAAATAGATTGTACAATTGAATGGACCACCCAAATACTTCAAAAGAATGTGCTTCAATACAGAAAATAATCCCCTCCTACTGCACACTGCCAGTTGTCACCTACCGCCCCATATTAGAACTTACATCATCATCATCACCACCACCATTCCCACAACCACATTGGTAATTGGGGCACCACCACTGATGAGCAATCAACCAATTGTCTCCACCCCGACAATTGTTTGTCAGTGCTTGAGTCTCTCCGAAGTCCATTCCTGTCCACTCTTTTATGTTGTCAATCCATCTCTTCTTCCATGTACCTCTTCTTCTCTTCCCCTGTATTGTCCCTTGGAGGATGATCTTAGATAGGCCAGATGACCTTGTTACATGGCCGTACCACTTCAACTCGCACTTCTTCACGGTAGTCAGGAGGTCTTCATATGACCCAGCATATTGGGTGATGATGTTGTGGACCTCTTCATTAGTAACGTGGTCGAAGTAGAAGATGCCCAGGATTTTACGGAAGTATCTCATCTCTACTACCTGTATTTTCTGTTCAAGTTCTGCCGTAAGGGTCTGCGTCTCACACGAATACAGAAAAATGGAGATGACCAATGTGTGCAGCAGTTTACATTTGGATTCCAGGGAGATGTTCTTATTCCTCCGCATTGGCTTCAGCTTTGCCACTGCTGCTGCTGTTGTTTGCAAGGTTCTTGCCCGAATTTCTACCTTGGATCCTTCATCAGTGATGATTGCCCCCAAACACTTGGAACTGTTTCACTGTCTCCAGCTCTTGTCCACTGACAGTGATATGTGAGCTGATGCTAAGGTGACCAGATGTCCCGATTTTATAGAGACAGTCCTGATTTTTGGGTCTTTTTCTTATATAGGGTCCTATTACCCCCCACTCCCATCCCGATTTTTCACACTTGCTGTCTGGTCACCCTAGCTGATGCCATCACGTTTGTTTGTCATATCAGTTACATTATCTGAAAAGCACTGAGTGCTATTCTACATTGGGCTAGCATCTAAATGTAGCAGACCTGTTGTTCCCTTTCAAAATTTATCTATTTCCTACACAAATGATTAACAGTTCAGTTCAACACTTTTTTTTTTAACCAAGACAGTTAACTCCTACCATTTTGCTCTTCATGAAATCCAGTAGCACTACTTTCTCCATCTAGGATTCAGAACAATTAAAACTAAACACTGGAAACCCACAAGGAAACCACTATTTTCTCTCAATATTTCATAATGGCAATAAACATATGTTGGACAGCCTATTATTTGTAACATGAGGACTAGCTAGGTAAGTGTGCACTCAAGCCAATCTTTATCAAACTAAATTTAGGATTAGAGTATGGGACTGGGAGGAAGGGATCCAATGCTGGGTTCAATTCTGTGTGATGAGACAAGTCTTTGTGCCTTAATTCACTTGTTTCTAAAATGGATAACATCCAGGGCCAGTGGTACCATTTAGGTAGCCTAGGCAATCGCCCAGGGTGCCAGAATAAATGGTGGGCGCCGTTTTGCCAGAGGGGGCGGCAGGCGGCTCCGGTGAAGCTGCCGCAGTGGTGCCTGCGGAGGGTCCGGTGCTCTGCGGCTCCGGTGGACCTCCCGCAGGCATGACTGCAGCAGCTCCACCGGAGCCGCGGAGTACCGGACCCTCCACAGGCACCACTGCGGCAGCTCCACCGGAGCCGTGGGACCAGCACACGGGGTGGCGAAATTGCCATGCGCCTAGGGCGCTCAAACCCCTAGTGCCGGTCCTGATAACATCAGTATTCCAGAACCTACCTTGCAGGAGTGTTTTGAATCTTAAGGTTTGAAAAGCATTCAGAAATTCAGATTAAAAGTCTTAGTCCAAATTACTAGTAATATTACAAAACAAGACCAGCTTACCTCTCTTTGGGGGCTGATCTGCAAAGTGCTGACTTCTATAAGCTTACTAGTGCAAGGACTTGCTTAAGTGCTTGCTGTACTTCCACTAGCATATCATCCATTCACTTTGGCTAATAATAATAGGGGCACCTAATTTGTCATCTGTCTGCAACAAACAATGGCTGTGTAATTTAATATACTAAGTGGCCCAATTATGTTTTTAAACTGCCAGAATTATCCACTTTAGCTATACGTGTAAATGATCAGAAAACCTCACACAAAGGTCAAATTAAAGAAAAAAAAGCCTGCGTGCCTAAAGTTAGGATCCTAAATCCATATTTAGGCATGTAAATAAGTAACCTGACTTTAACAGGAGTTGCTGGATGCTCTGTTGAAACTCAGGTCACTTATTTAGAAGCCTAAGTAATGAGTAACTGACTGACAATCTTCTGGGGGAAAAGGGTTTTTCAGAAGTAATTGGCCAATCACCCTTCTCCACCTTCTTCCTAGGTCTCATGGGACACAGCAAAGGAGCTTCTATTTACTCAGCAAGGGAAGTTGAGGGGTCAGAGAGAGGATATTTCTTTCATAGGATGTGCATAGAGTTGCATTAACAGTATGAGTTTCCTAATACTCTTTTAGTATAAACAATGAGGAGTCCTTGTGGTACCTTAGAGACTAACACATTTATTTGGGCATAAGCTTTTGTGGGCTAAAATCCACTTCATCAGCTGCATGGAGTGGAAAATACAGTTGGGAGATATTAATACACAATACATGATAAGATGGGAGTTGCCTTAACAAGTGGGTGGTCAGTGCTAATGAGCCAATTCAATTAACATGGAAGTGGACTATTCTCAACTGTTCTGATCTCTGAAAGTAAAATACTTCACAGAACAGTAATAATCAGAAGGACCTTTAAAGCTGTATTACTAATCAGATATAACCAATCAGCTAATACTGCTCCACTCTTTAAAAATAGACCGAAGACCTTCTATGTAGTTCAAAATTACATAATTTTATAGCAAATTTTCCAAACAACTGCATTTTATATGCTCAAAAGTCAATCCAAAAATATCTTATGAATTTGCTACATTGAATAATCAGTGACTGGAAGAGCCTTGACAACTGCATAACCTGCATCCGTTATTTTCAAATCTAAGTCTGATGGTGAACAAACAAACAAACAAGATGTCTGGAACACAACCTGCTTTTTCTACCTTGGACATGTCTAGCTACAGTTCAACTCGTCTCCTGCTAGATGAAGTATGAACCCTATGAGACATAGCTACATTGGTGTTGCTCCTTGATCTAGGAAGCATTCTGCACTCAATGTCATTCAACAAAGCCTTGGAGAAAGCTTTGCAATAGTTTTCAACCTCTCTTTTAAAGGAGGGGAAAAATGCATTAGGCTGTCCTGCTGGGTGGACACATTCACTTATTTCTCTGGGTTTCTTTGTAAAATGTCCCTTTAACTCTGAAGAGTCATGCCTGTCAGAAATAAATGAACACTGAAAGGGAGAAAAATGGACACTTTGTTACAAACTAGGAAAGGAGGATTTTTTTTCCTTGAGAATTTTAATGTTGATGTCACACTCCAATGCCCTCTCTCTCAGGGATTCCCCGGGGAAGGCAGATCAGTATTGTATGTGGCTAACACTGCTGCAAGCATCACAAAGCATTTTGGGGAGGGTCAAAGGTGTGAAAGTGGGGAATGGAAAATTCCTTTACAGGAGTATGAGAGGCCAAGGTGAGGGGGGGAGAAGAAAAGCAGAGAGTGGGTTAACTCCACGCTCCTGCTAGGCCAAAAGATAAAATGCTCAAGGCCACAGCACACATCTGACTCTCAGCTGCCAGCCAAGAATGAGGGGGGGCGCAGAATGGAACAGACAAAGATGCTGCAGAGCTAGCCATAACAGCCCAGTTTGAACTGTCACAAAAAGCACCAGGAACAGAGGTCACGGAATTGAACACCCCCAAAGGAGCCCAGAACTTAAAACCCTCCTGAGAGCTGGAGCAATTCGGAGAGCACAGCAGATTCTCGGATGCCATAGGCCCAGGACAGCACTCCTGTCCATCTGTCTCCCGCCTCTTCTTCTTACGTTACACCCAAGCCTGGCCAGCTTTGGGGTAGTGCATGTGTGAGTATGAAAGTGGGTTAGGGCTTGGGGCTCTAATGCTTTCTTTCTTCCCCTGAGTGACGTGAAGGGGCTAATTTTTCCAAGGGGATACTGAGCAACTACCATTCCCATTGACTGAATTCAGATTTGTGGCTGTCCAGCAGCATTGAAAAATCAGACAATTAAACCTTCACAATCCAGTGATGTCAAAGGATGTCTCATACAAACAGCACCTTTGAAAATCAGTCCCTAGATCACAACATTACTATACATACGGCACTATGGCTTTCTAATTAGGTTAATTTCAGAGCAAGTCCAAGGTGTTGCACTCAAACCCAGAAAATGTTGGTACCACACAAAGAGTAAAACATCAGGCTTAATTGGTCTAGGGTTGTCAAATTTCTAATTGCACAAAACCAAATACCTTGCCCCAGCACCTGTCCCGCCCCTTCCCTGAGGCTCTGCCACCCCTTATCCCGCCCCTTCTCTGAGTTCCCATCCCCCGCTCACTCCATTCCCCCCTCACTTTCACCAAACTGGGACAGGGGGTTGGGGTGCAAGAGGCGTTGTGGACTCTGGAGTGGGGCCAGGGGTGCAGGAAGGGGCTCCAGGCTGGGGCAGAGGGGTTCAGAGTGTGGGAGGGGCCTCAGGGCTGGGACAGAGAGTTGGGGTGCAGGAATGGGTGTGGGCTCTGGGGTGGGACCAGGATGAGGGGTTTGGGGTGCAGGAGGGGACTCAGGGCTGGGGCAGGGGGTTGGGGTACAGGAAGGGGATTAGGGCTGGAGCAGGGGGGTTGGGGTGGAGGGGGAGGTTTGGGGTGTAGGCTCTGGACAGGCGGCACTTATCTCATGTGGCTTCCGGTAGCAGCCGGCTTATCCGGCTCCCAGGCAGAGGAGCTGGAGCCTCTGCAGGCAGCGCCCCCACAATTTCCATTGGCCACATTCCAGTTGAAAACTGGATGCCTGGAAACTGTAAAATGGTCACAGTATCACACATTCAGCATCAACAAAAATTAATGCACATTACTGAACATCTTTAAAAAGTAGTAGCTTTCCTCGCCTCCTCCTTTCAGAATACTCAATGTCATCGGTATGTGACAAGTTGAAAAGCAGTTGTGTTATAAGTTATAGAAACATGTCAGAGGTCAGCACTTACAGAAAGCATTATTTAAAGCATCATTTCAAGAGTTTTCTAATGCAGAAAATAAGTGTTTTGTAGTGATCCTCCTGAGTCACACATATGAACTGATCAAATCAAAATAATTCTACCAATGAAGGGATATTTTTTCAGACAGAAGATCTCTTGTAAAAACACAGAGGCAAAGTACGTGTTCATGTTCATTTTCTTACAAAGTTAAATTTTATAAACCTAGCAAATCTTTTCATCACCCACAAGGTGCTCCTAATTTCAAGTATTTTCAATCATTTTTATGACTTGAAAATTACTTAGAAATTGTGATTTATTATCTAAAAATAAATATGCAAAAAAGAAAAGAAAAGTAGATGCTTCTTTGCAACTTCTCTTTGTTACTACGGCATCTCACTTTAAAAAAAAAAAAAGATGCACCTTCCATTAAATGTGGATGTGACAGATTGCTGTAATTTTCAGCAGCTAAATGCCTCTGTCAAACCCCTTCAGGCATTTTTAGAAAGTGGTTCTTAGCCTTAGAGGTAGCAATTCTGAGCTGCTTTTTTTGATGGGGATGGCATGGGCAACAGCTTCAAACTGTATTCATTTTTGTCTGAAGCTTTTGTCAGCATCTTTCTAAAAGAAAGAAAATGACAAATCTACTAAAAATAGCAACTGACACCATGAGACCAATCTGATTCAACCTGTTAATTTTAGAGGTAATATAAAATAGTTATTAAAGTCAGTGAGCAATAACGCTTCTTGTCTTTTAATGCTGATATCTTTAAGAATAATGAGTGCAGCTCTGAAGCAGTCTGCACCGAGGTCTATCATTTACTAAATATAAAATGTATTAATTAAAATTGTGAGTTGGTGTTTGCGAAAGGTTCAGCCTTAACAGCCCCAGAGGACTTCTACCTCCATCTATCCACAGAATAGGTGCAAGCAACACAGGCAGCCATAGTGCAAATTTCCCTGCATTGCCCCACAACATACAACATTCACATACCCTTGGCTTTTCTGTTGACTCTGACAAAGATGTTGTGTACCAATTATGGTATTGGTCCTGTGATACAGGCCCTTGTCTAATATGAACTATACTAAGACCAACAATCAATTAGGTATTCTATTTTAGTAACAACCTTCTATAGTAATGAACTACTTTAGCTTTTCATTGTACCAATATTCTATTGTGCTACATAAGTTTCCCATGTAACTGAAAAAAATACGGAAGTGATAAATCTGAAAGCTTAATAGGCACTTAAATAGCAAGTTGACAGGTAGCTTATAAACACATAAAAACAACATATGAGATGAATTGTGATCTGATTTTTTCCCCCAGCAAATATTTCCAAATTGATTGAGAATGTAAAAAAGTAAACTGCAATTATTATACCTCAGATTGTCAAATAATTTCTAGTCAGCATAGCATTGGAACTTCTATTACAACTGAAGACTACAGTTGTAAGCTGATGGCTGTATAATGATATGACACTCTGCATATGGTCATAAGAAGGAAATATGTGATTAGTTATTTTTGACAATAGCAGAGTGAGCAAACATGAATTTAAATGTGATTATCTTTTCAATCTCTTGACAGTCAGCCATAGGAGAGAATGACCATTGTTTTGAACCCCAAAGTTCTGCTGTTTGTGTTTGGGGAAGTTTTACAACCTGCATTTCACGGGAAGCCAGAGGAGATGATCACTGTGGTACCTTCTGGCCTTGAAATCTATGAATCTAAGAGGCATATTGTATAACCCTTGTTGACTATGCTGAACAAACATATGTTATTAATTATTATGATATGCAGTGTTGTTATAGTTGTGTCAGTCCCAGGATATTAGAGAGACAAGGTGGATGAAGTAATATCTTTTTATTGGACCAACTTCTGTAGGTCAGAGAGACAAGCTTTCAAACTTACACAGAGCACTTCTTCAGGTCATTTTATGATTTATGTCATATTTATTATACGTTCATCAGTTGACAACCGTAGTCTTTAATTTTAACAGTGATTCCAATGCTACTATGACTAGAATTATTTGGCAATCTGAGCTATAAAAAATTGAGTTTACTTTTTGACATTCACAAATCAGTTTGGAAATATTTGCTGGGGGAGAAAAATCAGAAAATGTCCTGAAGAAGAGCTTTGTGTAAGCTCAAAAGCTTGTCTCACTCACCAAGACAAGCTGCCCCAATAAAAGATATCTCACCCAGCTTCTCTCATTAATGTATAGTTACAATTATCATTATTATTATTCTGCCCAAAACTATGTGAGGCACTTTACAAAAACAAGTAGACCCAGTGATTGTTCCAAAAATGTACAATCTAAATTGTAAACAAGGGTCATAAATGGACAAAATAGGGTGAAATGGGAGGGGAAGAATGGAGATGACAAAAAGATCACACACTACTTCTGGCTACTTCATTTAGGCGCCCACGTGGGAAATGAAGTTTTCTGAACATCTGGCCTAACGTGTATATCTCTATTATGATTGTGATCGTTATTGTGGTAGCTTTGAAGATACAAATGCAGTTCATTAATTAAGCTCTTTTTTTTCTTGATGTGATGTGTTTTGATAATTGCAAAAGGGCCTGAAGCAACATATGAATATTTTTGGCAGTGCTACCAATATTGCAATTTTATCAAGAGTTTCACAATATTTTGTGAAGGGATTTTAAAGTCTCAGCTCCTGGAATGGTGGAATAGTGTGAGAATCTCAGCTTTAAAAAAGTCAGTCTCTAGCATTCACAGTTGCAAGGAAAAGGCTGAAAATGTGATTCAAAGAAGGCTCAAAAATAAGGATCAAAAATAAGAAAGCAAATAAAATCCCCTCATTTTAGAAATCTCATTATTTTAAGCCAATCACTTGATTTTTTGGGAGGTGGGGGGGGGATGGAATATTGCCTACTTATAAAATAAAATTATACAGGTGGCAAAACTGAGGCACAGAGGGGGTAAGTGGCTAGCACAGTCTACAGGGAGTCAGTAGCAAAGCCAGGAACAGCACACAGGAGTCCTTTGCCCTAGCAACTAGAAAACCCTTGGTCCTATCATCACTAAGTTATAAACCAAACTACAGGGTTTATGTTTCTGTAAAATGATGGAGGAATAATAAAAGTGCTGAGACAAAATCCACTTTGATTTCTACTGATGAAGGGAAAAGGACTTAAACTAGTATGTTTAAGTAACACTCATTTGCTGTAGAATAAAGAAAACTATTTTAAACAGAGCTCCTACTCTGGAAAAACCCAAGGCTAACAATTGAATTTTTTACTACAGAGGCATTACCGTTGTTAAATCAACAGCTAGAGAGGGGTTTTTACTTTTTCCTATACGTATATTATTAATGCTTTCATTTTCTTTTGTAATCTTGCACCAGATGGAGTACACATCTTGCAACACTTTCTGGGAAAAGAACAATGAACACCACAGTTCCATTTTATAGGTTTTAGATAATTCCAAAGAAAAAAGTATGGTTTAAAGTTAACTGCACATGCTAAACTGAAGTAATTGTTTGGCATACAATTTAACTAATTAGTGGGCTGTTTCTCACAAATGATTACTAATGAACTAGACACCGACATTATTTTTAAGAGGAACTAAAGGGTTCATTTGAGGTCATTCTTGGGATAAAAAGATGGGTTAGTCAGTTATGCAATTACCCCACCTCCTCTCCCGATTACAAACAGAGTGTTAATTGGTAAAAGGTTCATTCTTTTAAACTGTGCTTGTTAGTGTAAGATTGAAATGTTCTTTAAGAAACGGGAGTGGGTAGAGAGGAGTCACACAGAAGTGTTCTGAATGCTGTGAATAAACTTACTGTAGAAAAAGGAACTTAACTGAGATCCACTGGGCTAAGCATATTTCTTAATTGTCCTTTATAAAGCATATTTCTTAATTGTCCTTTATAAAGAGATGGCTAATTTAAGGTGCAGTCTTGCAGTTCTGAAGCAGACAGAAATCCTGTTGAGTTCAGTGGGAGTTTGAATGCCATAGGAAAACAGGATTGAGCCAAAACTCTGTTTATCCCATGTTAAGCTAGTCTTCAAACATTGGTCATAGTTCTGTTTCTTATCTACTGCTGTTTTGTGACAGATTCAGTAAATACAAGCCTTGCCATAATTCATGACTTCCATAATAGTAACCACCTTGGCCCACTTTCAAAGGAGAACATAAGTCCTGAGAAAAGGCACCTGAGTAGCCCCATAAATATGTCATTACTGTCCTCCTCTATAGGAATTAACTAATGTGTTTTTTAAAAAGGTATGATGTGATGCCATGCATTATAATTTGAAATTGTACTATAACCTACTAAGGTTAATGCTACCAGCACACCATTTCAATATAGAAACCAAGCCAAGTCCTCTGCCGTTACAGTAGCTCTCACTGCCATATATAACAGCACAGAGCAATAAAAACAGTGTTTGTGTTCAAATTAATCTAAAATGCATTTTCACCCAGGCTTGAACAAACTTTTAAAATCTTAATTCGCTGACCTTCCTTAACATAGCTAAGTCAAAAAAATGCATTCATGCATGGAAAATCTGTGGTACACTAGTAGACCACTTCTCAATCAGTGTATAAGGAATAATATACCCTTACTGTACATGCTACATCTGTAATTGTAGCCACTGGCTTCATGTGTGAGACAATATCTTTTGTTGGACCAACTTCTGTTGGTGAGAGAGACAAGCTTACACAGAGCTCTTCTTCAGATGATCAGTCTCTTACCAGTGCTTCTCTGTGTTGCACCTTTACTGGAAAAGCCTTAGCAATATGGTATTGAAAATATCTGTCTCAAGGAGCTAACTTTCTTCACCATTCACATGAGTTCTTTATTTGCAGGAAAGATGTGCCTTCAGACACCAAGTCTGCATCTAGAATTGCACTTCCAAAGCTCTTGTGTTAGTAGCAAACACAACTCTATTAACAATCAGGATGTTTTTATGTCTTTATTTGTCCATTGCTGACAGTTTCTTAGTGTGATGAATCTGCTGAGAATTGGATTCAATAATTTTCTTCCCTTCTGGTGACTCAGAGCATCACACACTAGCTGGAAGGGATCCAGCAGCAGAAGCAGCTGGCAACAGGAGAGCTGATGTCCAGGAGGAGGTGAGTGATAAACATAAAACAGAACCAAGTAAGCAGGATAAGGACCAGCAGCAGCAACAATAGGATATAAGGAAAACAGCCTGCAAGCAAGGGGGATAAGGGAATCGTTATGTCTAGACGACAGAAGAAAAATGCAGAGGCATTGAACAAGATAACAGGACTAACATCTAGTATTGAATTAATACCATTATTAGGATTCTTTCAGTTCCTTATTTACTTTAAAACTCCTTATTGTCCTTAACTGCTGGTCATAGATGTCTCCTTGTCTCCCTTTGCTTCCCTCATTAATATTCTACTGTTCCTAGCTTCTGATTTATATCCAGTACTATCAGCATCCACTTTCTTCCATTTCTGTGTCTATATATTTTAATAGCTACCTTCAGTTCCCTGCTAAACTAGGTTGGGTTTTCAACCATTCCGTCTTATAGACTCATAGACTCTAGGACTGGAAGGGACCTCGAGAGGTCATCGAGTCCAGTCCCCTGCCCTCATGGCAGGACCAAATACTGTCTAGACCATCCCTAATAGACATTTATCTAACCTACTCTTAAATATCTCCAGAGATGGAGATTCCACAACTTCCCTAAGCAATCTATTCCAGTGTTTAACTACCCTGACAGTTAGGAACTTTTTCCTAATGTCCAACCTAAATCTCCCTTGCTGCAGTTTAAGCCCATTGCTTCTTGTTCTATCATTGGAGGCTAAGGTGAACAAGTTTTCTCCCTCCTCCTGATGACACCCTTTTAGATACCTGAAAACTGCTATCATGTCCTCTCTCAGTCTTCTCTTTTCCAAACTAAACAAACCCAATTCCTTCAGCCTTCCTTCATAGGTCACGTTCTCAAGACCTTTAATCATTCTCGTTGCTCTTCTCTGGACCCTCTCCAGTTTCTCCACATCTTTCTTGAAATGCGGTGCCCAGAACTGGACACAATACTCCAGTTGAGGCCTAACCAGCGCAGAGTAAAGCGGAAGAATGACTTATTGTGTCTTGTTTACAACACACCTGTTAATGCATCCCAGAATCACATTTGCTTTTTTTGCAACAGTATCACACTGTTGACTCATATTAAGCTTGTGGTCCACTATGACCCCTAGATCTCTTTCTGCCATACTCCTTCCTAGACAGTCTCCTGCCATTCTGTATGTGTGAAACTGATTGTTCCTTCCTAAGTGGAGCACTTTGCATTTATCTTTATTGAACTTCATCCTGTTTACCTCAGACCATTTCTCCAATTTGTCCAGATCGTTTTGAATTTTGACCCTGTCCTCCAAAGCAGTTGCAATCCCTCCCAGTTTAGTATCGTCCGCAAACTTAATAAGTGTACTTTCTATGCCAACATCTAAATCGTTGATGAAGATATTGAACAGAGCCGGTCCCAAAACAGACCCCTGAGGAACCCCACTTGTTATACCTTTCCAGCAGGATTGGGAGCCATTAATAACTACTCTCTGAGTACGGTTATCCAGCCAGTTACGTACCCACCTTATAGTAGCCCCATCTAAATTGTACTTTCCTAGTTTGTCTATAAGAATATCATGCGAGACAGTATCAAATGCCTTACTAAAGTCTAGGTATATCACATCCACCTCTTCTCCCTTATCCACAAGGCTCGTTATACTATCAAAGAACGCTATCAGATTAGTTTGACACGATTTGTTCTTTAAAAATCCATGCTGGCTATTCCCTATCACCTTACCACCTTCCAAGTGTTTGCAGATGATTTCTTTAATTATCTGCTCCATTATCTTCCTTGATTGTGACGTTTTGAGCATCTAATAAAGTGCTCTTAAACAATTCCCAAGCATCATTCACATTTTTCTGATTAAATTCTTCCTCCCATGAGTCTCATAATTCTTTCCAGTGTTGTGAAATTGGCCCCTTTAAAGTACCAATTACATAGATATTACTGGTTTGGACTTTATTCTGTTTGCACATAACAAACATGATCAAATCATGATCACTTGCTCCTAGGATACCATTAATTTTTTAGTCTGTGATCAGTTTCTCTTTATCTGCCAGGAAAAGGTCCAATATAGAATTCCCCTATGTTGGTTGCAATATTTTTTCAGTTAGGAAACTACTGCATTAATGGAGTACAAGCTACTGCAATAATATTTATGCTAACTGAATAAACCATTGAACTAGGCCATTTTCACCCTTTCCTTTCTACCAGGTTTAGTAAATTATAATCCTTTTCATGTGCTTACTGAGAACCCGCCAGGTGCTAGAACCTGTAAGGCCTAGTTGCTTAAGCTTGCTTTTGAGCTGATGATACAACAAGCACTCTACCAAGAACCTCAGTGGCTTGTGATCCAGTGTTCCAGGGATCCCTACAGATGGGACCAAGAACACCATTTTAGAGCCAAATTGTGGCTGACTCTTATGTTGGTTCACAGGGAAAGGAGGAGCAAAGCAGGAGGAAGTGGAGCAAGGAATCTCATTTCTCCACGCAGCCCACACAGGCCAACCACAACCTGCAGTCCCTGCACTCCGGAATCACTTCCCTCTTAGTGCACCCTGGGTAGTCAGGGAAGACATAAGCTTCTGGCCTCCCTTCTTCCCTGAATCCCCAAACACAAGGCTATACCTTAATCTAGCTTTTCCTTTGGCTTTGGTTCCTCAGTTTCTCTTTTGATTTGTGCTCTGGGGGGGGGGGACTTTGCTGTTCGGAAGGCTTCATTTACATGCTCTTCAAGTTTAACTGAAGAACAAGAACAAATGGGGCTGTTCCCTCTTGCAACAACATAGTTTTCTCTCTCTAAACCTGCTTCTGTGCTTATGGTCACCTCCCAATTATGCTCAACTGCTTTAGTTTACATGAGATTTCCAGCCCCTGCTAAATTTATTAGTTATCAGATATTAAATCCAGGATTAGTCTGGGGGAAGAGTTTAGTAGTACTATGCATATAACGAATGTTTCATTTCAGTGGCCAATCCAAACCACACCACACCACATTATTTTGGGTCAATACTAAATGTTTTGTGTGATCCAAAATGAAATGTTTCATTTAATTTGTGAGTTTTACCTTTCTTCATTAAACTGAAGCAAAATTCAAAATGAAAAGTCATTTTGAATCAGAAAGTTGAAATGTTGTATCTCAAAAATGTAATCAAATGGTTCAACTTTTCCAGAATTTTGGGTTAGTTTTCCAACCAAAACAATTAAATTAATTCTACATGATTCACAAAATATTTCAGTCAACCCAAACCTTCATTCTTCAGTGAAAAAAAGTTGCCTGCAAAATTTTGCAGCACTCTAGTCGTCAGTCTGGGAACAGCACCTAGCACCTAGTCTGGGAACAGCACCTAGCATCTTCATCTTCATCTCATTTGACCCAGCTGAATGAATGAACCAATGTCAAGAAGATTTTGGGGAATCGATGACGGCTAGTTCTGAGGCTCAACTGAGATAAAACAGAGGTCACGTTGGGTAGGCTCAGGGGAAAAAAATGAAGATTTGGCATATAGGTTAACATTTTGGGGGATCTTACAAGTGTTGGGATGATTCCTGGATGTTCAAACAGCAGCTGTGGCCCAAGAGAGTTTTCATCTCTGTCTGTTGAAAGGAGCACAACCATTTCTCATAGATATGGCTATTATAAAGTACATTCCTTTTAAAAAGATAGTACCTCACCAAAAACCTCAGCCAGCCAGATTACATTATATTTCAAACAGTGAGTACATCATTAATTGGATTCACCTTTTAATTTGAAGTGGTATGTATACACACACTATGGCTCAGAGGGCTCCTAATCCCATCCCTCTGAAAACCCAGACATAATTCATCCCAGGGGATGTCAGTGAGAACACAAACTGTAAACTCAAAGCTGGAGGGTTTTGTTAGAATTGCCAGGTTTTCAGGATGTAATTATAGTCTTACTCTCTGTGTATTTTGCAATGACATGTGGGATGTTATTTAATAATGCTAACAATACAAACCTATCTTCCCCTCAAGACCATGTTTCCTTGTTAACCTCACTTCTCCTCTGTCATCTTAGGGCTTGGCTACACTTGAGCTAGAGCGCAATAAAGGAGCCCCAGGCACTCTAGCTCACTCCCCGTCCACACTGGCAAGGCACGTAGAGAGCTCTGACTCTGTGGCTACAGCGCTGCTGGTACTCCACCTCAGCGAGTGGAATAACGTTTGCTGCCCCCCCGTTGGAGTGCTGCGGTGCCAGTGTGGACGAGGTGTTGCATTACTGCACTCTGATCAGACTCCGGAAACGTCTCATAATCCCCTTAAGTCAAGCGGCCACTCCTGTCATTGTTTTGAATCACTGTAGGAACGCATGATATAAAAAAGCTAAGTATTACTATGATTATGTCTATTGCAGACACACTTTTTATAACAGAGACCTACATACTGTGCTGCATAGCTTTCTGAAACCATTGCCTGTAATACAACAGCAGGGCGTATCATGAATAAAGTCACACTTCAAAATCACAATGAATACTGGCAATAATGATTATGACTTTAATATACTAGTAAGGTAAGTCTTATATTAACAGCATCTGCAATCATGCAAACATAAAAATATCACCCAGCAATAATCAAATATTTTAAAATATGCACTGCTAAATTATACTGTACCGTGTGCTAGATTAAGAACTCTTAGATATCTAGTAATTGGGGGCATGATATGGGTTCAAAGACCTTGAAATGCTCTATAATAGATCACAAGCTAATATTAACTAAGAAAACAGTTTATTTCTTGACTTATGATGCAAACAAAGAGCTGCCTATGGGAATAAGTACAAATTAAATGCAGTTAATATACTGTACCTCCCCCAAACTCCATAGGTTAGAAGCTGAGGGAGGAATAAGATAGTAATAGGAGGAGTGTTTTTTAATCAGTTCTGCACTGCAAGGACAAATACTAAAGTCCTTACTCAGTTGTTTATATAGAGCAAACACATTTTCAGCAGTTAAGGTGATTAACTACTGGAACAAACTACTAAGGGAAAAGGTGGAGTCTCCATTTTTTGATGCCTTCAGATCAAGTCTAGACGTATATCTGATGTGATCTGTTCTGTTCAATATAGAAGAAACTGGATGAAATTCTATGGCCTTTGTTAAACATGAGGTCAGACTATATTATCAGAAATGGTCCCTTCTCACCTTAGAATCTATGAATCTCTAAACCTAACCCAGTTACAATTCCCTTATTGACTCAGTCAGAGTTTTCTATAAGAACAATCATTCTGGGTCAGACCAAACGTCTATCTAGCCCAGTAACCTGTCTTCCAACAGTGGCCAGTGCCAGGTGCTTCAGAGGGAATGAATAGAACAGATAAACATCAAATGTTCCATCCCCTGTCACCTATTCCCAGCTTCTGGCAAACAGATAATAGGGAAACCATCCCTGTCCATCCTGTCTAATAGCCATTGATGGACCTATCCTCTATGAATGGGGACTGAACAAAACATGAATAAGAACCTGAGGATTTGGCCCATACAAAAACAAAATGGTCAGGAGATTGAGAGTCAGATTTTCATTTAAAAAGTGAACCCAATCGTTGCATGTTTGATTTTTAAATTAAAAAAAAAAATACTGTGACCAGGTACACACATTCTATCTTGTAACCCTGTTACAGGGAAACCTCACCACAGTTTTCTATAAAATAGAGTATCTAGAATGTTATGTATTTGATGTCTTAAATCAAAAAGAGTTCAGTAAAAGCGAATCCAAATTCAATACATTTTGGAACTAAAATCAGGTATACTTGTGTTTCAGCAAAATTATAGTTAACTCAAATCAATACACATTTTAATTAATTCATTGCCTGTTAACTATACTTTTTCAGATTAGTGGTTACAGCAACTACATTTTGGCAGTTTTACATCAGTGATTGTAAATAAATACCTATGGCCTGCTTAATGTGTTACAATAAAAACAATCGAAACAATTGAAATATACCCAAAATCTGAGTAACTGGAGTTATTGAGAGTGTATGCATAGAGATTAGGTTCTGACTACTATTAAAATAATGCTACACTATAAACTTAATGCGTTTTTTTGTCAATGGAATTTTAAATTTGGATTTCCACATGACAAGGAGGTGGATTGGGCTGTAAGTCAGAAGGAAGCCTGATTCTAAAGGCCTGTCTACAATGCCCCACATTTCAGACTATGAGAGACTGAATAGCAGTGCGCACCAAAGTGCTGCACTGTAACTCTCCCATGTGGACACTATGGTCACGAGTGAAAAGGTTCCTAGTTCACATTAATGTAACCCTATTTAAAGGAGATTTTAAATGAGGAACATTTTAGTGTGTGCTCACAGCATCCACACGGGAGACATTACAGCGCAGAATGTTGGTGCATACTGATATTCACACCTGGGTAGTCCAAACTGGGAAGCAGTGTAGACAAGCCTTTAGAAGCTGATGATTGATTGTATGTTATCCTCATATCTTAAAATAAACAATGGGAAACAAACAAGGACTATTGGCTGTCAAGGACAAGTATACTTCCATTATTCCATACCTCTGGTTTGATCTTGTGGTTAGCTGGTCTTTAAAGTGGTCTGAAAAGCCTTTCATAATCTGGGAGAAGCAACATTGGCAAAACAGTGTGCAAAGCATGCCCCTCAATGACTGATCTTGATTTATTTTTTGGGAGGGAGCAGATCTGCATCCCCTCTCCCCACACACACCCATGCTAAGCACTGACCTGGCCTATTGTTAGGGCAGGGTTGGCCAACCTGTGGCTCCGTAGCCACATGCGGCTCTTCAGAAGTTAACATGTGGCTCCTTGTATAGGCACCGACGCTGGGGCTGGAGCTACAGGCGCCAACTTTCCAATGTGCCAGGGGGTGCTCACTGCTCAATCCCTGGCTCTGCCACAGACCCTATCCCTACTCCACCCCTTCCCTGATCCTGCCATGCCCTTGCTCCTCCTCCTCGCCCCTCAGAGCCTCCTGCATGCCATGAAACAGCTGATTGGGAGGTGCAGGGAGGGAGGGGGAAGGCACTGACTGGAAGAGCTGCCGGTAGGTGGGAGGTGCTGGGAGCGGTGTGGGAAGCTGATGCAGGGGGCTGCTGACGTATTACTGTGGCTCTTTGGCAATGTACATTGGTAAATTCTGGCTCCTTCTCAGGCTAAGGTTGGCCACCCCTGTATTAGAGAATCAAATGAATAGTGTGTGAGGCTCTGAATTCTTTTTGTTTTTAAACCCAATGTTTTCACTGTTCTTTTAACAAATATATTTGAATTTGAACTGCATTCCAGAAATAAAAATGAGATGATTAGAAATGTTCTTTTTTTAAAATCAGACTAAATAAAGAATATTCACTAATGAAAAAGTAAAAAGGAAACAGCTAACTATTTAAAGGAATAGGAAATTAAGCTGAGTATAGGGCGATGATAAAGAAGCTTGCTTGATTAATGTAGGTAATTATACATGATCCGTATTTCAAGATTTACATACAGTAGGTGAGGGAAATACTATAATGGTATTAATTAAGCCCCAAAGCCTAAAATAATTTAGCTCTGAAAGGGAAATACTTTAGAGAGTTGCCTGGATCAGATCTTCCAGAAATCTGTCAGTAGCATTAAGTTATTTAAAGGTGAAGTATTCCAGAAGGAACTCACCTCTTATCACTTTGTTCTAGCAAGCAAAAAAAGGAGCCTCTGGAGACACCCAAACACAAAGAACGGCCTTGCAAGCCCAGTACAACAGTCTATATTCAAGTCTTTTCCTCAGCGTGATCAATCACTTTATCAATGGCTAGGTACTCAGTGTGCTTTGCAAGTGGGTTAAGCCAATGTCTAAAGTGTTAAAAGAGTTCTGTAGCAGTGTTTCAAAAGTAAGTCTTTTTTCTTCCTAATGGCTAGCAATGCCTGTGGTTTTTGGATGGGAAAACTTGTTTGTTTCCATTTGCATCTGCATTATGGGTACATCAGTTGTGTAACTCCATACTTAAAAGTGAGTCTAGATTTCCACTCTAAATCCTTATTTTCTACCCTATCTGCCATTTGGGTGAGTTGTTGTTTGCAAATCGATATGCTTACAACCAGACATGAGAAGAATTAGTTCTCAGAATCTGGAAAATGCTGGATTAAAGATGTTTAGGTGCTACTTTGATTTTAATTCCTCTTCCCCTCTCCAAGCATCTCATGATTTTCTGGTCTAATTTCTAGCAAGGTTCAGAATACATTCACAGAGTCATTTCCTGAGCACATGGTATTGGCCCAATACATAGTGTAGCGTGCTGTCCTGTAACGGGATGTCCATTGCGCCCCTGCGTATTTGGCCCCTTGGCCCCACTCCTCACAGACTCAGGGGCACTCCAAGCTGGAGCAACACCCAAGCTCTTTATTTGTGGCTGTTTCCCACTACCAGTTTCCTACTATATACAGGCTATTTACAATGGCTTGGCCTAACACAGGTCTGGTCAGCAACAGAGTAAAAGGCTCCTACTGCTCACTGAGCCTCTCTTCCCTCCTGGTTTCTGCCCCCCTCTTCACTCGGGGTACGTCTACACTACGGGATTATTCCGATTTTACATAAACCGGTTTTATAAAACAGATTGTATAAAGTCGAGTGCATGCAGCCACACTAAGCACATTAATTCAGCGGTGTGTGTCCACGGTCCGAGGCTAGCGTCGATTTCCAGAGCGCTGCACTGTGGGTAGCTATTCTGTAGCTATCCCATGATTCCTGCAGTCTCCCCCGCCCCTTAGAATTCTGGGTTGAGAGCCCAGTGGCTGATGGGGCAAAAATCATTGTCGCGGGTGGTTCTGGGTAAATGTCGTCAGTCATTCCTTCCTCCAGGAAAGCAACGGCAGAGAATCATTTTGCGCCCTATTTCCCTGGATTGCCCTGGAAGACGCCATAGCACCACAACCATGGAGCCCGTTCAGCTTTTTTTTACAGTAACCGTACGTGTACTGGATGCCGCGGACAGAGGCGATACTCCAGTGCTACACAACAGCATTCATTTGCTTTTGCATGATAGCAGAGACGGGTACCAGTCGTTCTGTACCATCTGCTGCTGGTGTAAATTGGCAATGAGATGACGGTTATCTGTCCTTCTGTACTGTCTGCTGCTATCATGGGTGCCCCTGGCTGAGATCGGCCGGGGGTGCAAAGGCAAAACTGGGAATGACTCCCCGAGTCAATCCCTCCTTTATGGTTTCTAAAAATAGAGTCAGTCCTGCCTAGAATATGGGGCAAGTGTACTAGAGAACCAGTGTATCAGAGAGCACAGCCGCTTCGTGTCAGATCCCGCAGAAATGATGAGCTACATGCCATTCACGGGGGGTGCCCCTGCAACAATCCCACCCGTTGCTTCCCTCCTCCCCCAACTTTCCTGGGCTACCGTGGCAGTGTCCCCCCCATTTGTGTCATGAAGTTATAAAGAATGCAGGAATAAGAAACAATGACTTGTTAGTGAGATAAAATGAGGGGAAGGCAGCCTCCTGGTGCTATGACAGTCCAGGCAGGACATTAAGCGGTGTGGGGGAGAGGAGCCCAGCATGCCGCTGCTATGATAGTCCAGGCAGGACAGAATATTTTCTTTACACAGGAAAGGGAGGGGCTGATGGAGCTCAGCCCCCAGTTGCTATGATAAAGATAGTTACCAGCCGTTCTGTACCATCTACTGGGAATGACCGGGAGTCATTCCTATTTTCACCCAGGTGCCCCCGGCAAGCCTCACCTGAAGCCAGCCAGGAGCACTCATGGGTTGATAACAAGGACGGCTACCAGTCCTACTGCACCGTCTGCCACCAGGGAGGGGAGAGGAGTGGATACTGCTCTTCACTGCTGCAGCATCGCGTCTACCAGCAGCATTCAGTAGACATAGGGTGACATTGAAAGAAGTCAAGAAACGATTTCTTTCCCTTTTCTTTCATGGGGCGGGGGTGTAAATTGACGAGCTATTCCCTGAACCACGCCGGACAACGTGTTTGAACCTACAGGCATTGGGAGCTCAGCCAAGAATGCAAATACTTTTCGGAGACTGCTGGGGACTGTGGGATAGCTGGAGTCCTCAATACCCCCTCCCTCCCTCCATGAGCGTCCATTTGAGTCTCTGGCTTCCCGTTACGCTTGTCACGCAGCACTGTGTAGCCTGTAGATTTTTTTTCAAACGCTTTGGCATTTCGTCTTCTGTAGCAGAGCTTTGCTAGAACAGATTTGTTTCCTCATACAGCAATCAGATCCAGTATCTCCCGCACGGTCCATGCTGGAGCTCTTTTTGGATTTGGGACTGCATTGCCACCCATGCTGATCAAAGCTCCACACTGGGCAAACAGGAAATGACAATCAAAATTTCGCGGGGCTTTTCCTGTTTACCTGGCCATCACATCCGAGTTCAGATTGCTGTCCAGAGCGGTCACAGTGGTGCACTGTGGGATACCGCCCGGAGGCCAATACCATCGATTTGCGGCCACACTAACCCTAATCCGATATGGTAATACCGATTTTAGCGCTACTCCTCTCGTCAGGGCGGAGTACAGAAACCGATTTAAAGACCCCTTTATATCGATATAAAGGGCCTTGTAGTGTGGACGGGTACTGCGTTAAATTGGTTTAATGCTGCTAAAATCGGTTTAAACGCATAGTGTAGACCAAGCCTCACTTCCTCCCAGCCATATAGCTACCTAACGAGGCTGGCAGGTGCTCAGTCAGTCAGTGATTAGGAAAACCTAGGCTATTTACCCAGCCTCAATTCACTTCCCCTGATTGGGGCCAGAGTAGCAAGAGCTGATTGAGACTTCCCCAGCAGCACCCTGCCACAGGTCCATATTATACACCTGGTATTTCCTATACATGAAGGGCCTATCCCAGGGAAAATGACTTTGGTATCTTTGTCCAGTGGGTGCCATACAAAGTAGGAAAAAAATCAGGAGAAAGAAACCTGGTAAGTGTCTTGTCTGATCCCTACTATTTTTTGGGACTCTGGAGCTGGTGAAGGAAAAGGTGGGGACTGGAGAAAGGGACCTGATGTGGAGGAAGCTGGGGTCACAATGAGGGAAAAGCAGGTGGGGCAAGTGAATAAATAATTTCAGTTAGTCAAGACAACAGCAGAGAGCCAAGAGGACCCTAATAAGCACAGGCAGCACAAGGAGAGGTGGAATTCAGAATTGGCAAGTGCAAGGTAATGCTCACTGGAAGGAATAATTTTTAATATTCATACATATAACTGTAACCAACCAGTATCACTGTGGACATCTCAGTGAAAGCTTCTGCTCAACAGACAAAACAGTGACAAAAGCAAGCAAAGTGTTACAGAGAATTCAAAATGGGATAGAGCATAATACTGAATATATTACAAAGCCATTATACAAATAAATGTTCACCAAGAATACAGTGCTCACTTCTGGTCACCCTGGGTAAAAGTTTCACAGAGTGACTCAGTGAGCTTATTTTCAAAAGGGAATAGGCACTTAGAGCCAAACTTAAGTATTTGGATGCTTAAAGATGCATACAGGCACCTACTGAGATTTTTCAAAAGTACTTAGGCACTTAATCCCATTGGAATCATCCATAAAAATGTCTAACCCCTTCTGAATCTTATTCAGCTTTTGGCTTCCATTATAGAAATCATAGAAATGTAGGACTGGATAGGACCTTGACAGATCATCTAGTCCAATTCCCTGCACTGAAGCAGGACTAAATTTTATCTAGACAATCCCTGACAGGTGTTTGTCTGAACTTTTCTTAAAGACCATCAATGACAGAGATTCCATAACCTTTCTAGGTAATTTGTTCCAGTGTTTAACTACTCTCACAGTTAGGAAGTTTTTCCTAATGTCTAACCTAAATCTCCATTGCTGCAATGCAAGTCCATTGTCCTCAGTGGATAAGGAGAATGATTTATCACTTGCCTCTTTATAAGAACCTTTTGCATACCTGAAGACTGTTATCAGTCTTCTCTTATCCAGACAAAACAAATCCAATTTTTTCAATCTTTCCTCATAGGTCACGTTTTCTAAACTTTTAATAATTTTGTTGCTCTTCTCTAGACTTTATCCAATTTGTTCATACCTTTCCCAAATTATGGTGCCCAGAACTAGACACTGTACTACAGCTGAGGCCTTATCAGTGCTGAGTGGAATAATTTCTTCTCCTGTGCTGCTAATAAATCCTAGAATGATACTCACTTTTTTGCAACAATATTACATTGTTGACTCATATTTAGTTTGTGATCCACTATAACCCCCCCAATTCTTTTCAGCAGTACTCCTTCCTATGCAGTCATTTTCCATTTTGTATTTGTTTAATGGATTATTCTTTCCTAAATGTAGTACTTTGTAAGTGTAGTAGCATTTGTCCTTATTGAATTTTGTCCAATTTATTTACCATCATTTCTCTAGTTTGTCAAGATCATTTGAATTCTACCCTCTTACGCTACCTGTGCAGCACAGCACTTGTAGCTCCTCCCTTTACATTCCATGGCAGAGAGTTCCACAGATTAATTAGGTATTGTATAAAAATGCACTGCACTTAACCACTTTTAAATTGGTCACCTTTCAATTTCATTAAATGCCTCCCTTTTCTTATACTTCAACAGAGGAGCCATTGGAGAATCCAAATTACCATCTTTGATAGCATTTCTTCTTAGCTCGGTATACTTTTATCATGTTCCCTCATGTTAATATCCTCTCTAAAGTAAACATTCACAATTGTTTCTGTCTTTTCTCAGATGGAAGCCTCTCTGTACATTTAACATTTTTTGTTACCCCAAACTCCTTTTTCCACACTATCTTTTTAGAGATGGGGTAGAATGTTCAGAAGTGCCTGCATGACTTTGGAGCAAGAATCACATTTTCAGAAGTGAATTGGTATCCTAACTCTCATCGAAAATAAATGGCACTTAAGGATCCAATGGCTAGATTCTAGGTATTTAGGATCCTAAAAATGCAGATAAGCACTTAATAGGATTTTTCACAAAAGCACCTAGATGCCTAACTCCCACTGAAATCTTAAAAGATAATCATATAGTATGTTACCAGTACGTTTCAACACTTTGAAATGTCTGGCTTTAAGTTTAATCTCAGCTTTGAATGTCCTCGGTTTCTATTGTTTGATTACTGTACTACAGCATTCTTGGGAAAGGTTTTATTTTTAAAAAACCTTAAAATTACAGACATACTCTCAACTTTAACTACATCTTACAGTGTTATTTTTTTTGCCTGGGATTCTAATCAAATTCTTTGCCTGGAGACAGAGCACTGTATATAAAAACAGCTTGAGAACTGCTCGTGAGAAGACGATTGGCTTCTGGAATATGGTTAGAGTATCTGTTTTGCTATCTTGCTCCTGGAACCTACCTTCTGTATGTAACTAGAAGCTACATATTAGTTAAACATATTTAGGTGGGAATCTTGTCATTCTTTAATATAAAACTTTACCTGTGTGGGAGAATTTACGACAAAGGCAGCAGATGTACTGTGTACAAGTGAATATCTAAAATCAAATTTCAGCAAGGACGATGTTTTGCATGCAGCCTCAATGTAAGTGACATAAATTGCCAAATATTTTTAACATATGGAAATGTCTATATTAGTTTTTGCATATTTCACAGGGAAAGATGCACTCAAGATCTCTGCTTAGTATATATATATATTCTTTGAGTTGATTATAGAAATTTCTATGTTTGAAGTAGTGTCACTAGATCCATCTTCCTAGGCTTTAAAATGGTGTTGATTTCAGTTTAATTAGCACTGGGAAGCATTTGACAATTATGCCCCTGAGAAAGACCAACTGAAAAAATAGTAACTCCTCCACTGAGATAGGGCTGGCAAAATCCAATCTTTAAAAATAACCAAGGGTGAAAGTAACTCACAGGACTTACTGGTTCGGCCAGAGTCCTGGGGGGTGGAGGGAGGGACCTCATTCGGAAGAGGTGGGGCCTCAACTGGAAGAGGCAGGGCCTCAAGATTTAAAGGCCCTGGGGCACCAGCTGTGGCTGAGAGTCCCAGGACCTTTAAATCTCCCAGGGGGCTCCCAGCTGCAGAGGTGGCTGGTAGCCCCCGGGGGGAACTAAAGGGCCCGAGACTCCAGCCACTGTGGAGCTCTGGGCCCTTTAAATGCCAGTCCCAGCCCAACTGCCGGATATGCGGGCTGGGGCCAGGGCCAGGATTTAAAGGACTCCTCTGAGTTCCCCACCGCAGTGGGGAGCTTGGAGGAGCTCTTTAAATGCCGGCCCCAGCCCTGCTGCTGGAGCTGTGGGCTGGGATTTAAAGGGCTCAGGGCTCCCCGCAAAGCTCTTTAAATCCCCGCCGCAGAAGCCAATGCGGTCCAGCACGGCATACTGGCTCTTGCTGGTATGCCGTACCGGCTTCCTTTCCCCTCTGAAAATAATCCTCAAATAGAATCTGGCATGCAGATAATGGGGGAAAAAATCATGAACAGACAACTCATGTTTATTTCACAAATGTTAGAAGACATTAAGTACCATCCTAAAACAAACCCTGAAAATAAAAAACTTGTCCAGGTTGCCCAGACCCTAAAGTGGTTGTGCAGATGTTTGTCAGGAAAGCCAGGATCACCAATGATGGACAAAGAAACAACACATGAGGCCCCCAAATAAATGAAGTATGCTTGACAATATTCCAAGCCTATAATTTGTTGGCTATAGTAAATAAGCAGAGTTCAAAGCAATGTAATAAAGGGATCTCCATTCTAAACAAACTGAGGCGCTGCCTGCAGTCATTGGGGGAAAAGCCATGCAAGCTTGGGTGAATCTTGACCTCTTTCATCATTGTGGCTTGTGATTGGATGTTAGATGGAGTGGGATCTGAGTTACTACAGATAATTCTTTCCTGGGTGTCTAGCTGGTGAGTCTTGCCCACATGCTCAGGGTTTAGCTGATCGCCATATTTGGGGTTGGGAAGGAATTTTGCTCCAGGACAGATTGGCAGAAGCCTTAGGGGTTTTTCACCTTCCTCTGCAGCGTGGAGCATGGGTCACTTGCTGGAAGGTTCTCTGCCCCTTGAAGTCTTTAAACCATGATCTGAGGACTTCAATGGCTCAGACACAGGTTTGATACAGGAGTGGGTGGGTGAGATTCTGCAGCCTGCATTATGCCGGAGGTCAGATCATAATGGTCCCTTCTGACCTTAAAGTCTATGATTCTATGAAGAACAGCTTCACAGAGTGACTGCTCAATACTCACATAGTAGGTGGCCTGTTGATGCACCAGGGAAATACATAGTCAATACTTCAGTTAAAATGGACTGATGAATGTCCAATGAAGAGGGTCCATTCAGTTTACTAAGAAGATGTCATTTGTATTGGTTCTTTCTAACACTCTGCCTGTTCCACAGAGAACATTTCAAAATACACATTATGAAATTAAGATCAAAGCATACGAGTACATGATAAAAGAACCACTGGAACACATATTTGTAGCCTACATTTGCAATATAATAAAAAGGAATCATAGCTAAAGGAGTCATATGTCACTGACTTTTAGCATCCTAAAAGGTGACCATCACAAAATTACTGCAACTGTATTAACTGATTTTAAAAGTATATATTTACCCACAGTTACTCCACAGTGGTTGGTCTGAAATGTTGAAATATTTCTCTAAACTTGGAACAAGAAATAATGACTGTATTTCCATTTAGAAACTCAGTAAATGTTGATGGGGGTCAGGCACGGCCGGTGCAAGGATGTTTCATGCCCTAGGCAAAACTTCCACCTTGCGCCCACCCCGCGCCCCCACTCTGAGCTCCCCCGCCCGCTGCAGCTCTCCCCCCTCTGCCCTGAGGCACCCCCCTTGCGGCAGCTCCCCACCCCCCACCCTCCGCCCTGAGCCACCCCACCCCAGCTCACCCCTGCTCCGCGCACGAGCACGCTGTGGCTGCTTCACTTCTCCCGCCTCCCAGGCTTGTGGCACCTAAGCTGAAGTGAAGCAGTTCACCCCTGCCCTGCCTCCTTCCTGAGCACGCCGTGGCTGCTTCACTTCTCCTGCCTCCCAGGCTTGCAGCACCTGCACCCGCGTCCTCCCCAAGCACGCCGGGCTTCTTCACTTCTCCTGCCTCCCAGGCTTGCAGCACCAATCAGCTTAGGCACTGCACGCCTGGGAGGCGGGAGAAGTGAAGCAGCCATGGCGTGCTCAGGGAGGAGGCGGGGCAGGGGTGAGCGGCGGTGGGGAGTTCCCCTGCATGCCGCCCCCCCTTACTTGCTGCAGGAGGCCCTCCCCGTGCTCCCCTGCCCCAGCTCCCTCCGCCTAACTGCCGGCAGTGACTGGGACAGCCGAAGATCCGGCCGCTACGGTCGTTGCCGAAGAAAATGGTGCCCCCCAAATCCCAACGCCCTAGGCAACCGCGTAGGTCACCTAAATGGTTGCACCGGCCCTGGGGTAAGGGGAGAAGAGGGTGATAGGGAAGACATTGCTGTATCAGACAGGAAAAGTTCTAAGAGAATGCCAGGAAGGAACTGGGAAGCCATCTCAAGTGAATTGCATCATGGAAGCGCTAACAGGCTGACTAGAGACAGTATGTTGGATGTGCCATAAGAATGCAGTTTAAAGTCCTGCTGTAAGGTGATCAACTCAGAAAGTGGCAACTAAATGCAAGACAGTAGATGCAACTGTGACACTGGCAGACCAGGTACCACCTCATGCCAAGGGCCCTAGGCCTCACTGTACACTGACAAATGCATAGCTAGAAACCGGGCTGGCTCACCTGTGTGCAAGTATTGTTAAAATAGAATCATAAGACTGGAAAGGACCTCGAGAGGTCATCTAGTCCAGTCCCCCAAACGCATGGCAGGAAAAAGTATTATCTAGACCAGGTATTAGATTTTTGTGTCTGGACTTTATGACATGCTTGTAAATTGCTTCATGCCTTAATCTCACTTATAATATTTATATCCTATGTTATAAGGTAATTTTTACATATTTGCTCTGTAACTATAAAAGTGGTTGCTACAAAACTGGAAAATCTCCCAGTCAGAAGAGACGCATTACCAGGTGTGAAATATTAGTTATTACAAGAGGTTTTGTCTCCTGACCAACAGAAGAAGGCCTATAGACATCAAACAAGCCATTGAGGGACATCAGAGAACAAAATACTTTGTTGATGGCTCCCCCTCCCCCTCCGTCCCCTCACCCCCGTCCATGAAGAGGAGACATGTACAAAGGCCCATCCCATTAGCTTGAGCTCTGGGGAAAGGGAAGGAAAATCCCTGTCAAGAGAAATTGTTATCTCTATAAAAACAAGGAGTCCTTGTGGCATCTTAGAGACTAACAAATGTATTTGGGCATAAGCTTTTGTGGGCTAAAACCCACTTCATCAGATGCATGGAGTGAAAAATACAGCAGGCAGGTATATATATTACAGAACATGAAAGGATGGGAGTTACCTTAACAAGTGTGTGTGGGGCGGAGGGGGGGAGATCAGTGCTAACGAGGCCAATTCAAACAGGGTGGATGTAGCTTATTCCCAACAGTTGACAAGAAGGTGTGAGAATGGGCCACATCCACCCCTGTTAGCACTACAAAAAGTAACTTTCCCTCCGTTGATATTTACCCTTTCTTGTCAACTAATTACCCCTTCTTCACAGTCTGCCCGAAAGGCTTGTATTTATACTCATGAGCCACTCCAGGCAGTTTGATAGTAACAGTGAACCAAATTCTGTCCTTGGTTAAACTGATTTAATCACACCAGAATTACACAGGTGCATCTGAAGCTAGGTTTTGGCCCAATGTGTTACTGTATGTAGCGTAGCATGAACAAGGCATTAAACTGCTACAAGTAAGGACATAAAATTGAACAGATAGTCCTCATTCAGCACCTGTAAAGCTAGAGAGCTGAAAACAATGCTAAATTGCTTAAGTTTGCAGCATCAATAAGCTATATCAGGAAGTTACAAAATGTGTCTCATGACATCCATTCCTACTCATAGACTCATAGACTCTAGGACTGGAAGGGACCTCGAGAGGTCATCGAGTCCAGTCCCCTGCCCTCATGGCAGGACCAAATACTGTCTAAACCATCCCTAATAGACATTTATCTAACCTACTCTTAAATATCTCCAGCGATGGAGATTCCACAACTTCCCTAGGCAATCTATTCCAGTGTTTAACTACCCTGACAGTTAGGAACTTTTTCCTAATGTCCAACCTAAATCTCCCTTGCTGCAGTTTAAGCCCATTGCTTCTTGTTCTATCATTGGAGGCTAAGGTGAACAAGTTTTCTCCCTCCTCCTGATGACACCCTTTTAGATACCTGAAAACTGATATCAGGTCCCCTCTCAGTCTTCTCTTTTCCAAACTGAATAAACCCAATTCCTTCAGCCTTCCTTCATAGGTCATGTTCTCAAGACCTTTAATCATTCTTGTTGCTCTTCTCTGGACCCTCTCCAATTTCTCCACATCTTTCTTGAAATGCGGTGCCCAGAACTGGACACAATACTCCAGTTGAGGCCTAACCAGCGCAGAGTAAAGCGGAAGAATGACTTCTCGTGTCTTGTTTACAACACACCTGTTAATGCATCCCAGAATCATGTTTGCTTTTTTTGCAACAGTATCACACTGTTCACTCATATTAAGCTTGTGGTCCACTATGACCCCTAGATCTCTTTCTGCCATACTCCTTCCTAGACAGTCTCTTCCCATTCTGTATGTGTGAAACTGATTGTTCCTTCCTAAGTGGAGCACTTTGCATTTATCTTTATTGAACTTCATCCTGTTTACCTCAGACCATTTCTCCAATTTGTCCAGATCATTCTGAATTTTGACCCTGTCCTCCAGAGCAGTTGCAATCCCTCCCAGTTTGGTATCGTCCGCAAACTTAATAAGCGTACTTTCTATGCCAACATCTAAATCATTGATGAAGATATTGAACAGAACCGGTCCCAAAACAGACCCCTGCGGAACCCCACTTGTTATACCTTTCCAGCAGGATTGGGAGCCATTAACAACTACTCTCTGAGTACGGTTATCCAGCCAGTTATGCACCCACCTTATAGTAGCCCCATCTAAATTGTACTTTCCTAGCTTATCTATAAGAATATCATGCGAAACTGTATCAAATGCCTTACTAAAGTCTAGGTATATCACATCCACCGCTTCTCCCTTATCCACAAGGCTCGTTATCCTATCAAAGAACATTATCAGATTAGTTTGACACGATTTGTTCTTTACAAATCCATGCTGGCTATTCCCTATCACCTTACCACCTTCCAAGTGTTTGCAGATGATTTCTTTGATTACCTGCTCCATTATCTTCCCTGGCACAGAAGTTAAACTAACTGGTCTGTAGTTTCCTGGGTTGTTTTTATTTCCCTTTTTATAGATGGGCACTATATTTGCCCCCTTCCAGTCTTCTGGAATCTCCCCCGTCTCCCATGATTTCCCAAAGATAATAGCTAGAGGCTCAGATACCTCCTCTATTAACTCCTTGAGTATTCTAGGATGCATTTCATCAGGCCCTGGTGACTTGCAGGCATCTAACTTTTCTAAGTGCTTTTTTACTTGCTCTTTCCTTATTTTCTCTTCTAAACCTACCCTCTTCCCGTAAGCATTCACTATACTAGACATTCCTTCAGACTTCTCAGTGAAGACCGAAACAAAGAAGTCATTAAGCATCTCTGCCATTTCCGAGTCTCCCGTTACTGTTACCCCCTCCTCATTGAGCAGTGGGCCTACCCTGTCCTTAGTCTTCCTCTTGCTTATAATGTATTGATAAAAAGTCTTCTTGTTTCCCTTTATTCCCATAGCTAGTTTGAGTTCATTTTGTGCCTTTGCTTTTCTAATCTTGCCTCTGCATTCCTGTGTTATTTGCCTATATTCATCCTTCGTGATCTGACCTAGTTTCCATTTTTTATATGCCGCCTTTTTATTTTGTAGGTCACGCAAGATCTCAAGGGTAAGCCAAGGTGGTCTTTTGCCACATTTTCTATCTTTCCTAACCATCGGAATAACTTGCTTCTGGGCCCTTAATAGCGTCCCTTTGAAAAACTGCCAACTTCCCTCAGTTGTTTTTCCCCTCAGTTTTAATTCCCATGGGACCTTGCCTATCAGCTCTCTGAGCTTACCAAAATCCGCCTTCCTGAAATCCATTGTCTCTATTCTGCTGTACTCCTTTCTACCCTTCCTTAGAATTGCAAATTCTATGATTTCATGATCACTTTCACCCAAGCTTCCTTCTACTTTTAAATTCTCAACAAGTTCCTCCCTGTTGGTTAAAATCAAGTCTAGAACAGCTTCCCCCCTAGTAGCTTTATCAATTTTCTGAAATAAAAAGTTGTCTGCAATGCAGTCTAGGAACTTATTGGATAGTCTGTGCCCCGCGGTGTTATTTTCCCAACATATATCTGGATAGTTGAAGTCCCCCATCACCACCAAATCTTGGGCTTTGGATGATTTTGTTAGTTGTTTGAAAAAAGCCTCATCCACCTCTTCCGCCTGATTAGGTGGCCTGTAGTAGACTCCCAGCACGACATCACCCGTGTTTTTTACCCCTTTTAGCCTAACCCAGAGACTCTCCACCCTTCCGTCTCCTATGTCCATCTCCACCTCAGTCCAAGTGTGTACATTTTTAATATATAAGGCAACACCTCCTCCCTTTTTCTCCTGTCTATCCTTCCTGAGCAAACTATACCCATCCACACCAACATTCCAGTCGTGTGTATTATCCCACCAAGTTTCAGTAATGCCAATAATGTCATAGTTGTATTTATTTATTAGCACTTCCAGTTCTTCCTGCTTATTACCCATACTTCTTGCATTTGTATAAAGGCATCTAAGATACTGGTTTGATCTTGCCTCCCAGCTTCGCCCTGACCCTCCTTTCTCTCTGCCATTATAGCCCGTGCTCCCTCCTGTTTCCAACCCATCTCCCAGGTCTTGTTCCCCACTTACCTGTGGGCTTTGCTCACCTGTCCCCGTCGAACCTAGTTTAAAGCCCTCCTTACTAGGTTAGCCAGTCTGTGCGCAAATAAGGCCTTTCCCCGCTTCGAAAGGTGAACGCCATCTGTTCCTAGCAGTCCTTCCTCCAATAGCATCCCGTGGTCGAGGAAGCCAAAGCCCTCCTGGCGACACCATCTTCGCAGCCAGGCATTCACCTCCACGATGCATCTGTTTCTGCCCAGACCCCTACCTTCAACAGGAAGAATCGAAGAGAATACCACCTGTGCTCCAAACTCCTTAACCCGTACTCCCAGAGCCCTGTAGTCACTCTTGATCTGCTCAGCGTCACACCTCGCAGTATCATTTGTGCCCACATGGATGAGTAGCATGGGATAGTAGTCAGAAGGCCGGATAATCCTCGACAAAGCCTCTGTAACATCTCGGATACGGGCCCCTGGCAGGCAGCATACCTCCCGGGATGAACGGTCAGGGCGACAGATGGGTGTCTCCGTCCCCCTCAGCAGAGAGTCTCCAACCACCACTACCCTACGTTTCTTATCAGTGGTGGCAGCAGACCTCCCAGCCTTAGGGGTACGAGGCTTCACCCCCTTAACTGCTGGGGGTGATTTCTTCTCTCCTGTATCAAGAAGAGCATAACAGTTATCTTTTACCACAACAGGAGGGTTCGCAGCAGCGGTGGAGCACTGCCTGCTGCTAGAAGTAACCAGCTGGCTATGTCCACCCTGAGCCTCCTCCTCCACTGGTGTGTCAGATACACCCTGAGGCATCTCCTCCTCCACTGGTGTGTCGGTAGTCCTGTCAACTGGGACAGCACCATCAGCTGTCTCCACATGAATACTGTCCAGGAATTGCTCATGGACATAAATGTTCCTCAGCCTGGCCACCTCCTCCTGTAGCTCTCCCACCTGCTGCCTGAGAGATTCCACCAGCAGGCACCTTTCACATTGGATGCCACCCCCAGCCTGGATATCAGTAAGTGGAAATTGCAAATTACAGTCTTTGCAAGCCCACACCAGAATCTGGGTAAAAGCATCCATGCTTTGGTGCTCTGTCTGGCTACAGGCACAGGTGGAGGAGACAGAAGCAGTGCTGGCACAGGTGTTGCGGGTCCTCCTCACCATTGTAAGCTTCCCTCTGTCAAACTCTCGCAAATTCCCGTCTACAGTTCCCTGTCCGCTCCTCTCTGCTGTAAACAGAAAGATTTTTGATGTGGCTCAGGTTATGGGTTCAGGGGACCAATGGGTCACAGATGAGACCGACAAGGGACCCCCCCTTCCTACTCCCCTTCCAAACTCCCTTGCAAAACTCCCTGTTAGCAGCTCCTGTTCTCTAAGCTCCCTGGTCGCTTGTGCGCAGCTTTATAAAGCCCTGGCCTGAGTGAATGCCCCGCCCACTGGTTAAGGTTCAGCCAATTACCAGAGGCTTCTAGCTTTCAAACCTTCCTAGTAGCTCCACCTCCAACTGCCAGCTACAGCACACGGTCCTTCAAACAAACAAAACAAACAGACTGACAAACACAAGCTCAGCACACAGCAAGTAACCCCCAAACACACACACAAACCCAAACACTGCAGACAGTCACTTACCCCACAGATGCTGTCTGTGCTCCTCCTTCACCTGGAGAACTCCCTTGCAAAACTCCCTGTTAGCAGCTCCTGTTCGCTGCTAACTCAACATATAACTAAACAATAAAGCAGCAAACATCAAAGTCAAGTCGAACCTACATAATGACTCACTTAGGGAAACTTCTACATTCACAGTTTATGAAACAACTAGCGAATGATAACATGAGGAATGCAGAAAGCTAGAATGTAAAAATGTGGGGACACCATGCTGGAAAAATGAGAAGCCATAAAGGGCCCTTTTAACAGTGTAGTTCAGGCACAGGAGCCAGCCAAGCCAGTAATGACTGGCCCTAGCTAAATAGGGGACTCATTCTGGAGGATGCCAAGTGTACCCTGCTCTTGAGTACATTCAGCACCTCACAAGTTCTGCCACAAAGGCAATAATTATGGCCCATAACTTCAACGTAAAACCAACACAAAAGCATGCCAAACCCATATAAACAGTCTCAATTGCTATAACCCATAGTTTAGTAACTAGAAGCCCAAGTCAGAAGGAGACTCCTCAGTGGTGTCCACGTGCACATAAATTACAACACAGTATAGCCCAGGTGTGCTCATCTTGAACAAACGTCAGTTTTCAGTTATCTCCCTAAGGGAAATAGCTCTTGTGCTCCCAGATCAGTGGAAACATTGGCAGGGAAATCCTCCTTGCCTTCCTGAAGTTGCTGCTGTCTGTCGCTAAGAGCAGTTGTACATATGTGTGTGTGGACAGCAAGTTTGGAGGTTGTTGTGAGGCACATGGTGGCAGTGGAGGGCAGACATGCCCATTCTCCACCCTGGCCCCTGTTTTATACTGCAAACTTGCAAGAAAGCAATGAAAGACCTAATCCTGGTGCCATTAAATCAACAGAGAAACTCACATTCATCTCAATAGTTCAGGATCAGACCCCAGATGCACAAGGACATCAAGACCCATTACAGTGTAATCTAGAGTTTAACTTTATTTGCCCCAACTCACACTTGTGCTGGAGTGCAAAAATCTTCTGCACCAAACCAATATTTGCATGATTCAGACCATCATTCTATTTGTACAACTCAAAGAGGGCTTCCATGAAGCAATTTCACCACACAATGGATAAACTGCACTCAATCTTCAAATGTGTTTGTAGATTAATCACATAACACATGGAATTATAGTGCAATTTATTACTTGCAATTAAAAAAAGTCTAATTTTCTTCTTTAAAATGGAAAAATTTCTTTTGCTTTATTCACACACAAAGCTAAAGTAAAACAGCGTACTAAAACAAAACAAAAACAAAGCAAAAAAACCCATCCCTATTTTAAATCAGACAAACTGCATTCAACATATTTACACTCATAAAAGTACAAAATGTGACTTTATATGGCAAGATCTACAGATGGCTTTAACTCCTCACTTATTTTTAGTGAATGGGTATGCTACTATATTTTTGTTTGCTTATGTTCTTCAACAAAACTTTCCTTTTCCGGCAAAGAGTGGGGTACAGAAAGTGTCTGCATCATTTGCATTGGTATTTTGTACAATTCTCAAGAACAAATGCAATCCTCACCATTTCCAGCTAAAATATTGTATGCATATTCATGATTCATTACATTCCCCTTTCCCTGTGTGAAATTAGCTGCCTCTTATTCACCCAAGACTGTGTTAAAAAGGCAGCAAAGCAAACACAATGGCATCCATCTACTCAAAATGTACGTACAGTAATTTTTGAAAATTCAGTTGTATGGACATTGAAGGGAAAATAAAAGATATTAAGTTATATTGGTCTCATTTTTACAATGTATGTTAGATACCATTCAGTGATAAGTATTCATAGCCCAAATCAGATAAAGAAACATGCTGGGCTAAATTCTGTTCCCCGATGACACTGGTGTAAATTCAGAGTATCACTAGTGTGGGTACTTCAGATTTACACAAGGATTACTAAGATCAAGATTTAGCCCACTGTGTTATTTTTATTTTACAGAAAAGAAAGCAGAAGGCACTGTATAGAGTGATTGATACAATGTAGAGAAAAAGCACCAGGAGACTATTGTCTCTCTCAGCATAAACATTACTCTCCATAGACCTAAGGAAGAAAAACGCTAATGAATCTGAAGTTTAAATTCTTGAATAAGGGGTTGGTCGCTTTTTAAAGAGGGTGGATAGGAGTTTATGCATCAGTAGTAATCATGTGACAAAAAGGCCTTCTTCCCTTGCATCTCATGTCTTTTTGCTAGCAGATCCTGTCCTGCATCTGAAAGCTGTCCTGCTTCTTCAATAATTCGATATCTAGTCTGACGTTACCCAAGGTGTACTTTGAACTTGCTTCTGCCCTGCAGCAACAGGACCGTATCACATATTTGTTCAGCACAGTATGCTAGTCCCTTACTCTTCCAACAAGAAACACTGTCACACACTTGAGCCCACAATCAGAGAGAGTCAGAAGACGATGGCCATTGTTTGCAATATATATTTCTTGGAAGTCCCCTTCTGTTTTCAGGAAGAAAAATAATAGAATCATAGAAATGTAGGGCTGGAAGGGACCATAAGAGGTCATTAAGTCCAGCCCCCTACTCTAAGGTAGGACCAAGTAAACACAGACCATCCCAAACAGATGTTTGTCCAATGCGTTTTTAAAAACCTCCAGTGACAGGGATTCTACAACCTTCCTTGGAATCCTATTCTAAAGCTTAACTAGCCTTGTAGTTAGAATTTTTTTTTCCTAAATCTCCTTTGCTGCAGATAAAGCCCATTACTTCTTGTCCTACCTCCAGAGGATGTGTAGAAAAATTGATCACCATTCTCTTTATGACAGCCCTTAACATATTTTAAAACTGTTACCAGGTTCCCCCCACCTTCCACAGTCTTCTTTTCTCAAGAATAAACATGACCATTTTTTTTTAAACCTTTCCCCATAGGCCACATTTTTGAAAACTTTTATCATTTTTGTGGCTCTCCTCTGGTCTCTCCCTAATTTATGCACATCTTTCCCAAGGTGTGGCGCCCAGAATCGGACACAGTACTCCAGCTGAGTCCTCACTCATGCCAAGTAGAGCAGGACAATTACCTCTTGTTTCTTATATAAGACAGTCACGTTCATACATCCCAAAATGATATTAGCTTTTTTTGCAACTGCATCACATTTTTTTATTCCTATTCAATTTGTGATCCACTATAACCCCAAGATCCTTTTCAGAAGTACTACCACTTAGCCAGCTATTCTCCCTTTTGTAGTTGTGCATTGACTTTTCCCTCCTAAGTGCAGTACTTTGCACTTGTCTTTATTGAATATCATCATGTTGATTTCAGATCATTAATATTTTCATTAATGACTTGGATAACAGATTGGAGAGTATACTTATAAAATTTGCAGATGACCCCAAGCTGGGAAGAGTTGCAAACATTTTGGAGGACAGGTTTAGACTTCAAAATGACCATGAAAAATGTAGAACTACTTCAAACTCTCCCTTACCATTGTGAAAATTACTATCTTCTTTTTCTCTCTGTCAGCATAATTAGCAACTGTATTAGAAGTGAAGCCATAGTTCTCTCTCCTAACAATGGAATCATGAGCATATGCACAGTTGTCAGTTTACTCTTTTGCTCTGCTGGGCGGCAGAGACTGGGATGAAAGTAGTTAATTAACTCCATCCTTAGGGTGTAATGGAGTGGTTCACATTACTCAATTGAAACTTCTGTGGGCAAGGAGCAGGGCTAACTTGCACCAAAATTCCAGCCAACAACTTCCAGGGGTTTATAGCAACAAAGATGGTGCCTTGGACTCAGACTTCTGAGGCTGATTCTACAGAGTGAAAGTTGGCATTTGCAAAGGTAGTAGTTTGTCCTACTTCAAGAGAAACAAACTCACCTTAAAAATACTATCATCACTACTTTACCTTCAGAGTCACATTAAAATGTCAACCAGTTTTGCAAATAAGCATGATTCTCCACTCAGCTGAGTTACTACTGGTTTACATAGGTGTAAGTGACACAAGAATCAGTCCCACAGTCCTTAATCAGCCTTGATTTTGGTATTGCCAATCATCCTTACTTTTTACACTCCTATTAAAAATTCAGTCATTTAACAGACATCAGGGAACTAGGGAATGGGAGATTCAGCCACCATATCAAGACAGCTATGAGGAATGTCAACAGAACATAGTGGCATGGGAACCCTCTCCAACCTACTTACCTTCAAAATTGAGTTGGGTGGGTTTAGATGGCCAGGAGTTCCCTATGAGCTAGTCTGCTACATAGCCATCATTTTACTAAATGAGTGTTGTGCAAAGAACCATGCATATCTTAGTAGCATCAAGAGGAATAATGAAAAACACATGGATTAAATACAATATCCAAAGCAGTAAGAGTTGAGCAATATTTTTATGCATGTACTATCTTTTAAACAGTTGTCTTGGGTTTTTCTACTGTTGGGAGGGAGGGGTGGTGGTTAATTTGCTACAATTTAGCTGTATTTCTTTAAGCAAAACTACATAATAGTCTAATTTTTTGACACCACTATTGATACAAGAGTTAATACCAAACTAAAAATAAAAAGACAAGTCTACAGGCTTCTCACAATTAGGATTCCTTTATAATTACAATCCTAGACGTCCCTTTTTTCCACAGCCTTCAAAACCAGTGACAGGTAGGATTTCAATGTTCAAATTAAAAACAAATATAGAGACTAGTAAGTAAAATTAATTACTGATCACATTACACATAATTCAATATATACTAATAATACATGTTGTCCACTTATAATGGACTTCGCCCACACAAGCATATTCACATTATCTTTGTCTTCTAACTAGTGCAGATATTTATAAAGACAGTTCTGCTAGACAAAACCTGTGACACTGGGCATCCTGCAGCGATTACAATCTGATTTCAAATCTACGCCACTTTATAGTTTGCTGTTAAAATAAGAAGATGAGGTTATTGAAATAATACTAAACTCCACTCATTTTCTGAAAGCCATCTGATTGGGCTTATGTGGGATGCACCCCTATACAAAGGCAAAATCTCAAATATTAATGTATACATGTGACAAAACCAGGCATAAATGTTACAGATAGGAAGACAACACAGTTTAGCAAACAATATAAATATTCTTCTCTCAGTAAAGTTTTACTCTAGTAACTCATTTTGCTAATATAAATCAATTAGTTAATCTGAAATTACAGCAGTGTAAGAAAAGAAGCAGGTCCAATACTATTTTATATTTACATGGCACTTTTCACTATGAAAGATTTCAAAGTGCTATATATATTGTATATATCACTGAACCAATGAAAGGCAGCCATACCTGGAGTGAACAGCAACCCACTCACATGGCATGCTGCACAGGACTTGTGGAAGGGAACTTCTGTCCAAAACAAACTCCTACTCATGACATGTTCACTAGAGCTGGGGATTAAATGCAATTTTTCCTCTTTTTTTCCTTTCCAACATTTTATTCTACATGTTATTAGGGTTGCTAGACATCCAGTTTCGACTGAAATGCCCGGTGGAAAAGGGACTGTGGCAGTTCCATTCAACATAGCTGACTGAGCTGCTAAAAGTCCAGTCGGTGGTGCAGCAGGGCTAAGGCAGGCTCCCTTCCTGCCCTGGCTCTGAGTGGCACCCAGAAGCAGCAGCATTTCCTTGCAGCCCTTAGGTGCAAGAGCAGCCAGGGAGGCTCTGTGTGCTATCCCCACCCTGAGTGCCAGCTCTGCAGCTCCCATTGGCCAGAAATGTGGGGTAACTGTTTGTATGCTATATATTTTGAAATAAATGATTTTTGTTTCCCATGTCCTTTCAACTGCCCTGACATCTGTGCTGCTTTGGCTGAGCTATACATATTCATCCAATTTTTAAAAATGAATGCACCTTGACTGCGTTCATATCTCTGTTGCACTTGCATTTCTTGATATTCTAGTGAGGAAGTTTGACGGCAGAAATGTTTGTAGACAGTGCATACTGACAGCATACTGGACAATATTAGTGGATAATGTGAGCATTTGCCCAGATGTCTGAGTCTCAGAGGAATGTTCTGCCAATCAGAGAACAGAAACAATGACATGTGACCTTGGCCCAAATCCAAACCAAGCAAGGCAGCTCAGATATGGAATACTCTCAATAAAACGTTTGTGAATAATCTACACTGCAAGAATTATTCAGTATCTAGTAAGTCACCCAGCACCCAGTAAGTGAGGAAACAACAACTGGATGCCATGGTTATGGATGCAGTAGAAGAACTTGAATAAAATAAAACAATTCGAAACCCCTACGAATGGTTAAAAAACAAAGCATCCTATAGAGTCTTCTGTTGTAATTCATAATAGAATTTGTAGGTGAACAAAAACAAGAAAAACCCTACTCTCTGAAAGCTAAAATAAATCAGAACAATCTGAAGTCTTATGAATCTGACTTCAGATTTAGAATCAGCAAGAGAAGAGACAAAATTCTTATATATTTTAGGGCCTGCTCTTGCAACCTTTAGTCATTTAAACCATCTCATTGAGCCAAATACTGCACTTATTCCCACAAGTGTATTAAAAACAAAATTTACCCTGGCTAATGCAAAGAAACTACTCATATAAATAAAGCAATGCAGGATTGGGTCCTTAAAGGTCTAGAGATGAGAGGGATTTAGCTAATCAGTAACGTCAAGTTCAGGTAACTAGGGGATCTGCATTCTGTTCCTGGCTCTGCTAGAGACTTGTTATGTTATCTTAGAAATTTCAATTATTAATACTGCTGTACATGACTGCCCTATAAAAATGCAAAACATTAATGTAATACTGGCCATCATACTGGACTCAAGGAATTTCACACTAGGGCATTTACTCCCACTCCCGCAGATGTCCAAAAATAGAGCTTGCTTTTAAAAAAAATCCAATATGTATTAGAAATGAATCCTGCAGCTAATAATGTCAGATTTTATTTTTCAGTGAAAGGCTGCCCTTACAAATTAGTTGCAGATTCTTGTTACTTGAATTAAAATTCCTGATATTATTGTTTTAGTGCAGTCTAAATATTGGTTTTAGAATACCTCTGTAAACACACAAGTACACAAAAATCACAGCTGTCATATTCTTTTTCTAATAACACTCTGAAAGAGAGATGTGAGCGGGAAGGCAAGAAGAGGACTTTACAGCTGAGATAAGCAGAGCTGAGGTACTTGCCATTCGTTGGTACAAAATCCGATAATCTTATTTATGAGTGGCTCCAGGACATAGTGCAAAACCAGCAGAGGCTCTTGTCATCAGCTTTCACATGTAATAGACTATCTTACATATTTTGGCAGCAACCACAATAGCTCTTGAAGCTGGTATTCAGAGAAAACAAAATATTTTCCATTCACATCCTCTGTGCTTTTTTTAAACTTTCAAACTGCATAAAAACATAAGATCAATTTTAATCTGCATATTACATGACATCCAGATAGCTCATCTCCAAAGTTGAGGAAACATATGCTGTCAGCAAAGGACAAAATGATCTCTTTGATTCTAATACCTGTGATAGTAGCATGATAATAACTGTGTGTGACAACTTCTCCCTCCTCTCAAAATAATTATGGCTCTCCAGAATTCAGCATCTGTGTTACCAGATGTTCCTGTCAAACATGTAAGCAATGGGCACAGGCACAGCATAAGTCTGGCCAGCATGCATACTTCTTTGTCTGAAAACCTCAGCAGCTGCAGGTGGTTTTCAGAAGCCCAAAATTTGAAACACCATACCATGCAAATCCGGTTACATGAACAGGGAAAGAGCATCAGCAAATAATGCATTGTGTCCACAGGGGTTCAACACAACCACTTTAGTTTGACTGAGACTGACATTTCTCCCACCATACTGCAAGATGATGTCAGGACAATGCTAACTGATCTCAGACCAGAATATAAATAAATTAATTAATTAATCGCAAACTGGCAAGAACAAAAATGAATGTCACTATAAATTTCTGATAAACTGCATGTTGAAGTTAAGGCAACCAACCACATCTTAATGAAGGTTTGGAGGAAAATGCTTTAATAGTCAGGCATAATATTTGACAGTTGAATGACACATTAGCTATTTAAAAAACAGATATGTGAAGCAGAATTTTGAAACATAATCAAATGTATACATCATTCTGACTTAAGACAGATACTTATAACTTGACACCAAGCTCATTGCTTGCGGATGATAGCAAAGGTTCTCATATAGCAGAGATTTCATAGAGAATGTTACTTCACATTTACCACTAAAGTGTTGCAATTTGAAATCAAATTATCTTCAGTAAGGAAGGAGTCCAAACCCTAGCTAAAATTTGTGATCCAGAGTATGCATATATAGAGGGCCAAATTAATTGTAGCCATGATTACAAAAATTTGCCCTTTAGCATTTTAGACATACAAGATTACTGTGCTGTAATATTTAATAATGAAGTTACCTGGCATTAGTATAAGAATTAAAAAGCAAATGAAATAATCCATCAATCACTTTATTTATATACGGCTTTTTCATAGTAAGCATCTCAAAACATTTCGTAAAAGAGAGCTCAAACCTTTAACTGAGGTTAGAAAAATTCACATAAACATGTCTTTGTGTAACAATTAGTTTGTAAATGAAAAAAGAAAAAAATAAAGCCTGTTTATAACCTAGATATGAAAAAACTGACAAGTGGAGAGTAAATTTAGAACATTCTGGCACAGTGTTGTGCAGCCAAAGCACAAAACTACAGAAAGTCTGTTAGCCAAAGATTGCATCCATTATTTAGTGACTGATCTCAAAGGAATACCGGGTCTATATCAACCTAGCCCTCCAGATAAATAATCAAGGAACAAATCACTAACGGTCTTGTTTTAGAAGCACCCTCAAGCATTCCAATAGTAAAATCTGTCAATGTTTCCATTATACACTACTTTTTCATAGATGTATAACTTGGTTGTAAGAATTTACTCCATGCAGACACACTGTTTGCAAGGTCTCAGCTTTCCAGCAAATTACATAAACTGTGTCTAAACATGTTTAAATTAGGGCTGTCAATTAATCACAATTAACTCATGCGATTAACTTAAAAAATTAATCGCGATTAAAAAAACTAATTGTGATTAATCACACTGTTAAACGACAGAATACCAATTGAAATGTATTAAATATTTTTGGATGTTTTTCTACATTTTCAAATATATTGATTTCTATTACAACACAGAATACAAAGTGTACAGTACTCACTTTATATTATAATTTTTATTACAAATATTTGCACTGTAAAAATGATAAATAGTATTTTTCAATTCACTCATACAAGTACAGTAGTGCAATCTCTTCATCGTGAAAGTGCAACTTACAAATGTAGATTTTTTTATTATATAACTGCATTCAAAAACAAAGCAATGTAAAACTTTAGAGCCTACAAGTTCACTCAGTCCTCCTTCTTGTTCAGCCAATCGCTAAGACAAACAAGTTTGTTTACATTTACAGGAGACGCTGCTCCCTGCTTCTTATTTATAATGTCACCTGCAAGTGAGAACAGGTGTTCACATGGCACTTTTGTAGCCGGCGATGCAAGGTATTTATGTGCCAGTATGCTAAATATTTGTATGCTTCTATGCTGATGATGCTCATTAAAGAATAATTAGTTAATTAAAATTGGGAGTGAACTCATTGGGGGAGAACTGCATGTCTTCGGCTCTGTTTTACCTGCATTCTGCAACATGTTTCATGTTATAACAGTCTAGGACAATGACCCAGCACATGTTTGTTTTAAGAACACTTTCACCGCACATTTGACAAAACTCAAAGAAGTTACCCATGTGAGATTTCTAAAAATAGCTACAGCATTCGCCCCAAGGTTTAAGAATCAGAAGTGCCTTCCAAAATCTGAGACGGATGAGGTGTGGAGCATGCTTTCAAAAGTCTTAAAAGAGTAACACTCAGATGCAGAAACTACAGAACCCGAACCACCAAAAGAGAAAATCAGCCTTCTGCTGGTGGCATCTGACTCAGATGATGAAAATGACATGGGTTGGTCTGCTCTGCTTTGTATCGTTACCAAGCAGAACCCATCATCAGCATGGACGCATGTCCTATGGAATATTGGTTGAAGATGAAGAGACGTATGAATCTTGAGTGCATCTGGCATGTAAATATCGTGTGATGCCAGCTACAACAGTGCCATACAAACACTTGTTCTCACTTTCAGGTGACATTGTAAACAAGAAGCGGGCAGCATTATTTCCTGCAAATTATAACCAAGTTTGTTTATCTGAGTGATTGCCTGAACAAGAAATAGGACTAAGTGAACTTGTAGACTCTAAAGTTTTACATTGTTTTATTTTTGAATGCAGTTATTTTTTGCACATAATTCTACATTTGTAAGTTCAACTTTCATGATAAAGAGGTTGCACTACAGTACTTGTATTAGGTGATTTGAAAAATATTATTTCTTTTTGTTTTTTACAGTGCAAATATTTGTAATAAAATAAATATAAAGTCAACACTATACACTTTGTATTCTGTGTTGTATCCAAAAATAATTAAATAAATGGTATTCCATTATTGTTTAACAACGTGATTAATTTTTTCATCGCTTGACAGCCTTAGTTAAATGATAGAAGAAGTAAATTAATTAATAAGTTAAAATGGTGAGGTTTACTGGATTTTAGTTGTGTCTTGTAATCTGAACTAGAAGATCTGGGGATATTTTAAAACAAAAAAGCACTTTACAAGCTCTAACAAAACTCTGTGGATTAAAGCTGGCTCTTGAACTAGAGAGTAAAATTAAAGTATGTAGAACTTGATTATCAGCTCCACTTGGACTCAGCCTCAGGCTTTGTCCTTACAATTGATGTCATTTTATACAATTATAACTGAGTGTGCATATCAGGCAGTTTGGCATTTGAACAACATAAGCTACACCTGCAATCACTTGTTCTTGCAAAATGATGACATTATTATTGAATAATAATAATAATTCAGTAGCTCCTAGAAGCTCCAGCTGAGGTAAGGACTCCAAAGTGCTGGGTACAGTATAGGCATAAAATGAAATACATTCCCTGCCTCAAAGATTTACAATCTATATAAATGAGTTGCCAGATTTTAAAAATCAACACAATAAATTGTTGACTTTGTTACTTCAATCAGGATGCACAGTAAAGTTTCTTCCGAATTATTTTAGCAAACATGTGCATATCAATGTGGTATCTATCAAGCTGTATGATTTACTCTATATAGTGATTATCTCAAAACTATAGATTTATGGCATTTTTTTTCTTTTGGTCTAAAAATAACCTCCAGCATTTTATTTCATTTAGCACATATCTGCTAACACTTTCAAGGCACTTCACCAACCAAACAGAAAATATTAGAATAATTCAAGATCACATCATGGTGCCATAAGCTTTAGAAATATATAAAGGGTAGATTCTGAACTCAGTTACAGGTCTGTCACATCTTACGCACATTTAACATGCGCAATTTCAGCTTTACGCAGTCGGCAAAAACAACAAAAAAAGAGAAAAATAACAATTTTAATACTGTAACTGTAGTGCGGGTCATTCTGCCCGCCATTCAACTCAATGTAATTTTAACTATACGCGGTTTTTGCTTTATGTGCTAACCGCAAAACAGAACCCCTATGTAAGATGAGACTTGCCTGTACACTGTTGTGAATACAGATAAACTCCAATGACACTGGAGTAATTTACATCAGAATGCAGAGCAAAATTATTGACCACTTTCAAAGTCGGCTAAATTGTGAGCACTTATTTAGTAACAAAATATGGTATTCCAGAGAGTTAGGGCTAATGCAGCAAAAATACAGGCAATTCCTGTTTCATCCCTTATATGCAATCAGAGCCAAAAGTGTCATAGAACTAAGCAGGAGAGGCAGTACATAGATTGAGAAGTGTGGTAGGGTGAGTGACCTAATGGATTAAGCTTCTATCCATCTAGCACTTCAAATGTTAAAACAAAAAAATTAAACTTAAATCCTTTATAAAAATATACTTCGCCTTTGCCATAGAAGAACAATCGTTCCTGTACCATATGACAGGAGTCATTAGGAGAAACCACACAAACCATACACATTCTGAATCTACTTTTCTTAAACACAGGGCCGCCCAGAGGATTCAGGGGGCCTGGGGCAAGGCAGGGGAGCTGCGGCGCTTGTACTCAGCCGGTGGCGGTCCGGGTCTTTGGCGGCATTTCGGCTTCGGGGGGCCCTTCAGTTGCTCCATGTCTTCGGCAGCACTGAAGAGTCCTCCGCTGCCGAAATGCCGCTAGAGACTCGGACCACCACCGGGCCAGGGCTTGCAGGTCCCTTGTGGGGCCCGGGGCCTGGGGCAAATTGCCCTTCCCTCCCCCCGAGCGGCCCTGCTTAAACAGTTCACTTAGACACAACATAGTGAGAGTTACTGTACTGTATAGGAATTGGGTAAGTATCTCTTTCAATACTTTGTGAGCCCTCTACTGGTATCTGCTATGGTGTTCTGGGTTTCAGAAACTAACCACAGCAAGTGTGCATGTTACTGGGCTTCGGAGATGTGGATATTGGGACCCCACCCACTATGCCCATGTGATTTCTTCATACTATTATTGTTGTGTTAAGGACAAGAGGCACAATAATTGCTAATTAACAGAACCACTGAGAGTCCCTCGTGGTGCCACAGCTGTAGTAGATGAGAGGAGAGATGGGGGCCCCTGTGAAGATGGCCCTGGCCTCCATTGGATAAAAAAGGATCCACAGTTTTAATACGTGAGCCACATGATCTCTTCCATGTAGTAGGGTGACCGGACAGCAAGTGTGAAAAATCAGGATAGAGGGTTAGGAGAGCCTATATAAGAAAAAGACCCAAAAATCAGGACTGTCCCTATAAAATCAGGACATCTGATCACCCTACCATGTAACAGGAGGGCGAAACACCACCTCATCATGAATAGAATAATAGAGGGGAATAGTTCAAAGAGGATCCTCATGGATATTTCCTAAAACTGAGCCAGCTGCCATAGGAGGGGACAACACAGCCTTAAATTTCAGCCTTAACTCTATTGGCTGTAGGGATGTGATCTGGTAAGATCTTCAGTGTTTTCAGAATATAGGGTTGGGGTTTTTTGGTTTTTTTTTGTGAGCCTCAAGTCATTGCAAAGTCAGGAGAAAATAAAATGAGACTTCAAAATTTATGAAGTTTGCTCTTCCTAAGGGAACCACAGACCATTGTTGCTGCCACAATCTAAATATGTTGCAATTTTTGCAATAGCGATGCTGGCAAAGCAGCAAAGAGGGAATTAGATTAATCCGGTTGGGATGTGACGAAAGCATGGAAAAACAATTTCCAAATCCATAGCAGTCAGGCAGGATTTAATTTTTATATTTCTGAAATAATATTAAAAAAAATCCCCTTGTTTTAATAGATAATGCCCTAAATTCCTCATATCAGTGGGAATGGGCATGTGAGAACATTCCAGAGAAAATATTACCGAGGTCGGTTTGGCTTAGACATTCATTACTGCCAAGAATCAAATACTCAGTTTTATTTTGTAAAAGCAGCAAAGAGTCCCGTAGCACCTTATAGACTAATAGAAGTATTGGAGCATGAGCTTTCATGGGTGAATACCCACTTCGTTGGATGCATTTTATTTTGGTTTAGTAAACAAAATTGAATATCAATATCAACTCCATCAGACACCATAATGGCATCTCTGTATGTTATAATTAAGGATAATATTGTGGCACGGATTCTGTGAGTTTCAGAGAGCCCCATACATCTTCTGCTTGAGCCACGAGGTGGTAGGGCCGGAGCTCATAGGTGCTGGAACTAGGGGTGCTGGGGGTGCTGCAGCACTCCCTGGCTTGAAGTGGTTTCCATCATATACAGGATTTACAATTTGGTTCAGTGGTTCTCAGCACCCTCACTATATAAATTGTTCCACCATCCCTGCCAGAGCTGTCAGCCAGCAGCAGCCCTCTCCATAGTGGCAGGCCCCTCCGGAGCCATCAGCCTCTGTGAGTGGTGGGTGTCGCAGAGGGGCTTGGGCTTTCATGCCCCCTGCCTGCTCGGGCTTCAGTCATCCCCCTGTCAGTCTCCCCTCCATTATTTTTAGTAAAATCACAGACAGGTCATGGGCTTTCATGAATTTTTGTTTATTCACCGTGACCTGTCCATGACTGTTACTAAAAACAACTGTGACAAAATCTTAACCTTAGTTATAATGAAGAAAAATGAAGACACAAACTCCAAAATGCAACAGTACTAAAGCTGTAAAGGCCAAATGCTACAGTCTTTAATCAGGCAAAACTCGCTTTGACTTCTTTAGGAGCTTTGCTCAAAGAAAGTCTGCAGAATTTGACCACAAATGACAAAATATGGACAAATCTTTCAAAAGGAGATAAAGACATTAGTGGGACTACTTACAGAGGAAGGTACTACCCAATGTGAGTAAAAGAGGCAGAATCTAGCCCTTTATAGCTTTAACTTACTCTGCTGTTCTTTGTTTTGGTAGTTTGGTCTGATGTTAAATTACTAGAAATCACAGTATTTTACATTCATATTTGGCCTTTTACCCCAAAGGGCTTTTATAAACTACACTGTACGATAAACAGAATTCACTTCCACCATCACTGAAATTGTCATTTCCTGATTGGACAACAGCAACGGATTAGATGTGTATATCAAGCTTAATATAAGAAATTAGCAACAACATCGAATCCAATTTAAACTGCAGGTGGAGTTTAGGTAGGCATAATGCAATTACCTATATTAAAATCTCATCAAGAAAGCAGAGCTAATATTCCTACTTTGGAAGGAGGAGGAGAGAGTAGGAATTCTGAGGGTAGGAATTCTGATGACAAAAAACAACAACAAAATCCTGCAAACAAACAACAGACAAAATCTTGTCGAGGTTCTGGTTTTATGTCTTATCTAAAGCCAGCACTTCAGCAACACTAATTTCTCTAGGATATTAGTTGAGTGCTGACTCAGAAAGAAAAAGAATACCACTCACCGACAAACCAAAATCCATTTCAGGTTTGCTCAATTATTTTCCATCAAAGTAATTACCAAGTCCAACACTGCTTAGCTTACAACATCACAGGCTCAGCTGTTCATTTTTGTGTGTGATTTATTGTTTTTTTATTTTTAATAAAGGTATATATCTCCTGCCGAAATCATACAAGATCCCAGTCTTTTCTGGACCTAATGCAATTTCAAAGGAAACAATTATTTCATTGATATTGTGATGGTTATGTGGACACTATTTGATCTCTGTAAAAGTCTAGGGCAGCTGTTCTCAAACTGTGGGTCAGGACCCCCAAAGTGGGTCATGTAGTAACTTTGTTGTCAGAAGGGGGTCATGGTGCGATGAAGTTTGAGAACCTCTGGTCTAAGGCAATTGTATCAGATGTCTCAGCCACAACATTTCAAGCCATACATGAATAGGTAATATTATTCTCTATTTTCAAAATGTTGAGTTATTTCCAATTATTTTGGATATGAAGAGGACCACCTTCTTGCAGCCCCCCATGGGCCTCGAGCGATTGGCTGAACCTGCGGACGCGGCAGGTAAACAAATCAGCCTGGCCCACCAGGAGCTTTCCCTGAAAAAGCGGCGGCCCTAGTTTGAGAACCACTGCCCTACACAGCTCTCTACACACCCAAACAGTGCTTCCCACATCTACACTGCTATTTTTAGCACTGTAGTGCTAAATTTTAACTATAGTTAAATAGAATTATAACTATATTTAACCAACTATAATCATAATACTAATGTACACAGGGTGTGTAAGGTATGTGTGGCTACATGCTGCAGTGAAAAGCAGGCTGCATATACACTGAAGCATGTACCTATACACGGCTGTGTGTGGCTTCACATGGTTCACATGGCAGTGAAAGGCTCTGGCAGAAGGGAGACAAAGGGGAAAGGTTCTGGCAGCATGGAAATATTCTAGCAGGGAAAGGCCCTGGCAGGGCCTTCCCTTTACCAGAGACTTCCATTGCTGTGTGTAGCTACATTTCGCATTGTGGACACCACCTACTTTTCACTCCAGAATGCAGCTACACATACCTTGTAGATAGGTATAGATAAGGCCTATGGCTATAATATTGATAATATAATGTTAATCTTAATAATGTTCCTAAGATTTCTTCTCACAAAAGCACTTTCTATTGAATAGTTTTGCTTTACCCTAATATTTGAATGACGTTGTTTGTGGCTATGATAAATGTATAACTATATAGAGTGCATGAATCATAATAGTGGATTTTGAAACAAATTTAAACCATGTAACAAAGTCAGCGTCAGCACTGACATCAAGCCCAAACCATAATGGTTTGAAGAATCTGCAAGGTAGAAGCAGGGCTTGTTTTATGAATAGGAACATTATAGGTAAAATCAAAGAGACCATTCCTTCTTGATGGAAGTCCTAGATAAAGGTTGAGGCCATGGCTACGCTTACAGTTCTGCAGCACTGGTAGTTATAGCTGTGTTCGTATAGCTGTGTAGGGCCAGCGCTGCAATGTGGCCACACTGATAGCTACCAGCGCTGCAGTGTGGCCACATTTGCAGCATTTGCAGCGCTGTTGGGAGTGGTGCATTGTGGGCAGCTATCCCAGCATTCAAGTGGCTGCAACGTGCTTTTCAAAAGAGGGGGGTGGGGTGGAATGTGACAGGGAGCGTGGAGGAGACACAGAGAATGGAATTTTGGAGTTGACGCTGTTCTCAGCTCCCTGCCTTGCAAGTTCTAAGGACTGGAAGACACACAGTGCCCATTTTTAATCATTTTAAAAGTTCTGACCCCCTTCCCCCACCCCTCTCTCATTCACTAAATGCAAATTATGCACTCCTAAATAGCCGTCAGACCAGATAAGCATCTGCTCAACATGGACTTCCCCCTCCCCCTCTGCCGTGTGAGCATGCTGTTTCTCTCTTCAAGCAAACAGCTGTGAACATTCCAAAGTAATTCCCCTGCCTGCCTCCGCTCACTCAGCAAACACTAGCTGTGTTTGTTTTTTAAATAAGCAGTTTGGCTGAACTCCGAGCTCTCCCTTTCTTCCGGTTTGTTGTGGACAGGAATTCTGGGATACCTCCTTATACCCCGGAGGTCAATAAAAGCGCTGGTGGGCGTCCACACTTGCTGACCAGCGCTGGATCACCAGCGCTGGAATCGCTACACCCGAGGCTCGACCGGGTGTACAGCCAGTGCTGCAACCAGGGAGTTGCAGCGCTGGCCGTGCTTTGCAAGTGTGGCCACATCCTAAGTTGCAGCGCTTTAACCCCCTCACCAGCGCTGCAATTCTCTAGTGTAGCCATGGCCTAAGATAAGGAAATGCAATTCGTTGTCTATTTAGTACAATCTTTTCAAAAGAGTAGTGCGTTCATAATTGGGGACAGATTTTCAAAGTGCTCATCTCCCACACAGGAGTCAAAATAAGTACACATTGGGTACTGGGCTCCTTTTAAAAACTGGTTTTCAGTGTCACAATAGGAGCTGCTGGCTGTTGACAGCTCTTGAAAAACTGGCCTTCATTTTAGTGCCTAAATATGAGGCAAAACCTTTGAAAGATTGGCCATATTAGAGGCCTAGTTTGGAAATCACCTGTTCCATAACTGTAGCTACAAAATGATGAGAATGCTTGCAGATAACTCATATTCTATTTATAACAACATATAAACATGGAGTTTATGCAAACAGTCTAAATAATAAGGGGGGAGATTTTCAGAAGCACAAATGAGAGTTGGGGCTTAACTGCCCTTTGTGCCTTAGAAAATCTGCCTTTAAAGAGAACAAAACTAATAACGTTAACAGAATGATTAGGCAGAAACAGACCACAACATTGGGAAGAAAATGAGGCACAAAAAGAAACTTCCTGATTGTGCAACCATAAGTGATGTAAATCAAATCCTGCCAAAAGCTCAAGGGAAAGACCGAGTCAATGACTGAAAAATAAGATTCAGATCCAAACAGTGCTAGAAGGGAAGGAAATCCTGTAGCGCCATTATGAAAATTATGCACAGCATATGAACAGTCAGATGTCCTTTTTTCTGGCAGGAAATAGTGCTGTCAGATGAAGCTTTAGGCAAAAGAGTTATCGGATTCACATTATTTAACTATGGCTGAACACCTTCGTGACACACAGCTCTGAGAAGGGATCAAGGAAGACATTTCTGGGTGAGTTCAAAACAGCTGTAGAATTCAACCACACTGTTTGAAAAAACTCAAACTTCCTACATGAATAAGCCAACACTTCACCTAATATATACAGTGAATATTCGTGCTAGTCAGAATTTTTTTTATCAAAATGGTTTGTCAGTTAAAAACACTATTTACATCAAAATCAAAATGTTTAGAAAAATGTGTTGATTTTGATGAAAATTCCCACAAAAAATATATATCTAAATGGAATTTTTTGATTTGGAAAAATATTTATTGGGGGAATTCCGAAATTTCATTTCAAATTGTATGTTTTTCATTTTTAATATTACTTTTACATTAGTTCATGACATAAAATACACTATTACTACTGAGATGTTATTGATAATAATGAAAAAAAGATTTCCAACACTTTTTGTTTTTTATTGAAATTTGTTGCTATGTGGGAAATTTTGAAAATATATTCCTGTCTAGTTCAGAACAAAAAATGTCAAAACATCAAAATTTCCTGTGAAATGGAAATGTGTTTCAACCAGCGCTAGTAAATATATTCAAACCCAATTTGTACCAGTCAACAGCTACCACTACTGGACACAGTAATCTTATTTTATTCTGGTTTCTTGGGTTGTGAAAGAAAGAATCTTACCTTGTGAACAGGTAGTGCACACTAGAAACTAGAGAGGTCTTCTGTGAGAAGATTTAATCAGAATGCAAAAGTATCTCCTTGATTTACAGAAGAAAAATAGATGGATAGGTCAGTTATGCATCTCTCTCTCTTCCTTACCAGGTTCAATAGTCTCAAATGAAAAATAAGATTGAATATAGTCTTTCTGATTCCCTTGAAAATAGAAAGTAATGGGAGAAAAAGTTCTTCAGTCTTAGAACAATTTCTAGAGAACCAGATTTACCAATGTACTCTCAGTGCTCTTCTACAAGATCCCCCATCTCAAGAGGCCCTGATGACTAAGGGGGGTGTGGGGGGGGAACTGAGCAGTGTTGAGACCCTGTGTGCCAGGTCACAATGTCACTTGTTTAAACCATGATGAAGGAGGAGCGGCTATGCCAAACATGAGCAGTGAGACATGTGAGTATGAGGCAGGCAATGGGAGCTGGACAGCTGGGATTGGGAGGAGCCACCCTAGCCTGGGATGGGAGTGAAGCTCTCAGCTGGGGAAAGAGGCGACACAAATGAGTGGTGGGGAAGGTCCTGGGGGACAGGGCCGGCTCTACCATTTTTGCTGCCCCAAGCAAAAAAAAAAGCCGCCCAGACTGTGCCACCCCAAGAATGGATGGAATGCTGCCCGTTAGCATGTGCCGCCCCAGGCATTGGCTTCCTCCGCTGGTGCCTGGAGCCGGCCCTGTTGGGAGAGGTGGGTGTGGGACTGGCAGTGACTAGCGGGCTATTGGAGTGGGGAGAATTGGGGGGCTGCAAGTGAGAGATTGAGGTAAATGGGGGATGTTGGTTGGGGGCATGAGTTGTGGGGGCTGTGGAGGGAATGAGGGATGCAGGGAGCAATGGGGTTGGGGGCTGAGATATTGGAAGCTGAGGCACGGCCGGCTCCAGGTTTTTGCTGCTCCAAGCAAAAACAAAAAGCAAAACAAAACAAAACAAAAAAACCACCGGAGTGCTGCCTCTTGAAAAGTGCAGCCCCAAGCACATGTTTGGAATGCTGGTGCCTAGAGCCGGCCCTGAGCTGAGGTCAGCGGGATCTATGTCAGGGCTGTTGGGATGTGCATGGGGGCTATGAGGATAAGTGAAAGCTGTTGGAAGGTTGCTAGGGTATATGTGGGGTGGGAACAGGGGCGGCTCTAGGCACTACCTAAACAAGCAGTGCTTGGGTTGGCAAAATATATGGAGTGGCATAATGCTGGGGCCCCAGCTCAAACCTGAGGCAGTGTCCTGTCCTGGATCTTGACCACCCCAGGGGGTGGTAACCAGCTTGTTGTTCTGCCACCAGGGTGTGGAGGGGCAGGGAGCTGGTTAAGTGGAGAGGTGTCACGGTATAATTCCCCACTCTGAACCTTAGCGTCCAAAAGATGGGGTACCAGCATGAATTCCTCTAAGCTCAATTACCAGCTTAGTACTTGTAGTGCTGCCACCAACCAGGAATTCCAGTGCCTGGTGCACTCTGGTCCCCCCCAAAAACCCTGCCCGGGGACCCCCAAGACCCAGACCCTCCGGATCTTAACACAAGGAAAGTAAACCCTTTCCCTCACCGTTGCCTCTCCCAGGCTTCCCCTCCCTGGGTTACCCTGGAAGATCACTGTGATTCAAACTCCTTGAATCTTAAAACAGAGAGGAAAATTCACCTTCCCCCTCCTTCTCTCTCCCCCTCCCAGACTCTTCCTGAGAGAGAAAGTAATCCTAACACAGAGAGAAAATAACCTCTCTCTCCCTCTTCCCTCTTTCTCCCCACCAATTCCCTGGTGGATCCAGACCCCGTCCCCTGGGGTCTCACACCAGAATTAAAAAAAACGATCAGGTTCTTAAACAAGAAACTTTTAATTAAATAAAGAAAAAACAGTAAAATTATCTTTGTAAATTTAAAAAATGGAATAGTACAGGGTCTTTCAGCTATAGACACTGGGAATACCCTCCCAGCCTAAGTATACAAGTACAAATTAAAATCTTTTCAGCAAAATACCAATTTGAACTCCTTTCAGCCAAATATACATTTGGAAATAAAGAAAACAACCATAAGCCTAACTCGCTTTATCTACCTAGTACTCACTATTCTAACTTATAAGAGCCTGTATCGGAGAGATTGGAGAGAAACCTGGTTGCACATCTGATCCCACTGAGCTCCCAGAGTGAACAACCACCAAAAACTAACAGCACACACAAAACTTCCCTCCCTCAAGATTTGAAAGTATCCTGTCCCCTGATTGGTCCTCTGGTCAGGTGACAGCCTGGCTCACTGATCTTGTTTACCCTTTACAGGCAAAAGAGGTATGAAGTACTTCTGTTCCATTAATTCTTAACTATCCGTTTATGACATGAGGGTATCCCTGTCGCTCTCTCGAGGGCAGCGGCCACCCCCACCCCAGGCAGGAGCCAGTAGCACAGCCCTGCCCCGGCTGCAGAGGACAGGTGGAACATGGGGCCCAGGCGAGCTGTTCATCCTCAGCTTGTCCCCGCCTCTGCCTCCTCCTCCTCCCCCCTCTGCTCCACCTCCTGCCAGGGAAGGGTAGAGGGGAGTGGAGTGGCAGCCCAGGGTAAACCGAACTTGGGCCGAGGCCAAGGCGAAGACCAAGGATGAGTGGGGCTGGGATCCAGCAGCAGCCCCAACCCCCGGGACCGGCAGCAACGGGAGATGAATCCACCTCGGGTCAGATCCACAGCAAGGTAAGAGTTGGGCAGGACGGGAGGATCCCTGGGACCCCTGGGGAGCTTCTGCCTGCTGGAGCCCCAGAGGCTGCAGCCTCCCTCTCCAGCCCTGCAGAGCGCGCCGGTGCCTGGAGTTTCCTTCTGCCTCCTCCCCTGCAGGGGGCGAGTGACCTGGCAGAGAGGGGCAGCATCTGTCCAGCAAGTCCAGCACCTCTTCCTTGACTCCTCCAGCCCCAGAGCTCTCTCCATTGCATGCCCCTCGGGTTCCCAGTTGGGAGACCTCAGCACTGGGAAAACGCCAGCAGGGCTGGGTCCAGTGTGTATCTGAGCTTGTGGCAAGCTCTCTTGTTCCAATGACTAGTGCCTTACCTATGGCAAGTATAGTACTGAAATAGGAGCGTGACATGAAAAATATCATATCACGTTCTGACATGATCACTTAAATCTGTTTTGCGTTGGTGCCAGTGGTTATAGGGATAAAATGCCGGGACAAAAACGAAAATGACTTTCCGGTGCTGCCTACCAATAACAAAGAGAGAAATGGTAAAACGACTTAGAAAAACTATCTCATACTTCAAAAAAGTATTTTAAAAAAGTCAACAATCAAGAAAAAAGCCCTAAGCAATGCATTGAAGGTGATTATTCATCAACTGATGAAGACCAATCGAACCAAAGATTACCTTTATCAACTGATAAAGATGAACAACAATCTGCAAAGATTAATCTTCACTAACTGATAAAGACAAACAATCACAATCCATCCAAAGACTTACTACTTCAGCTGAATAGTCCAGAAACTAAGAACTGTTATCCTAAGGGTCTAAAACTGAAGAACAATTATTGGAAGGTGGAGAGGCTGACATAGGATCGGATCTAAGTACATGGCTGACAATAATTACTGATGCAATGCGAATGATTATTGTGAATAAAGATAATTCAAAACTAGATCCTATATTTGAATATCCATTTAATAAGTTGAATCATCGATTTATGCCATCCAGTATGAAGAAAAAAAAGGAAAAAAGGGGAACAAATTAATAGATCGTGGTTAGTGTATTCACAGAGCAAAGATGTAGTTTTTTGGTTTTGCTGCAAACTCTTCTGTAACTCGGACATTCTTCTGAAAACTGCAGGTTTTAATGACAGGCGAAATTTGCATCAGCATTTGAAAGAACATGAAACATCAAAAAATCATTTACGCTCATTGACAAATTGGATTGAGCTGTCAAACAGATTACGTTCGGTACAACAATCCACGTGGTGCAGCAGCGTCAACTAAATTCAGAAATTCTAAGTTCGCAAACTGTGTTGGAATGTTTACTGGCAATCATTAATTTCCTAGCCAAACAGTGCCTCGCATTCTGTGGATCCTCGGATATTTTATATGAGAATAACAATGGAAATTTCTTAAAATTGGTTGAGTTATTGGCAAAATTTGATAATGTTATGGCTTAGCATGTACGAAGAGTGAAAGATGGAGAGATTCACACCCATTATTTGGGTAAAAATACACAAAATGAGATAACAGAATTAATTTCTCTTCGAGTGCGTAATGAAATTTTAGCAAATCTGAAACATGCCAAATATTACTCAATTAATTTAACCAGCTAAGTTATGCAGAACATAACCATAGACATATCCGAGGCAAAGATGATTTTGAATAAAATGCTGGAATATTTTAAAAAATACCATTCAGATGAAGGATTTGAAGAAACTGTCAAAGAAGCAACAACAATTGCAGAGGATCTTGATTTTGAACCGACGTTTGTATCTCAACAATTCATTCGTCCTCGGAAAAAAAACAAGATAGTTTTTTTATGTGGCTCATGATGATCTTATTCTCGATCCAAACAAAAGGTTTAAAGTTGAATGTTTCTATTGTATTTTGGATGTAGCTATAACTTCCATTGAAGAAAGATTTTGTCAGCTGCATGGTCATTGTGAAACTTTTGAATTTTTATATGATACTGGAAATATTAAAAATCAGTTTTCCAAAGAAGACCCCATGAAGCACTGCCAAGACCTACATTTAGCGCTCACTACTGATAACGCTAAGGATTGGACCTGTTTCTTTGACCTTGGGACAGGCCACTTTTGGATAGCATCTACCTTGGCCTGTAGGGGTTTTATGGTTCCTCGACCCACCTGGTGCCCCAGGTAAGTCACTCTGTTTTGGCCTATTTGACACTTTTTGGCCTTAACAGTTAGTCCTGCCTGCCTGATGTGTTCAAAGACTTTTTCCAGGTGTTCTAGGTGTTCAGGCCATGAATCAGAAAAAATGGCCACATCATCAAGGTAGGCAACTGCATATTCTCCCAATCCTGCTAGCAGACCATCTACCAGCCTTTGGAAGGTGGCGGGTGCATCTCGCAGGCAGAAAGGAAGCATATTAAATTCATACACCCCCGCATGGGTGATGAATGCTGACCTCTCTTTGGCAGGTTCATCTAGCGTTACTTGCCAGTACCCCTTGGTTAAGTCTATTGTAGATATGAACTGGGCACGTGTCCCAACTTCTCCAATAGCTCATCGGTGCGTGGCATTGGATAGTTGTCTGGACGAGTTACCACATTTAGCTTATGGTAGTCCACGCAAAAGTGTATTTCCCCATCTGGTTTGGGTATCAGAACCACTGGAGATGCCCATGCACTGGTAGAGGGGCGGATTATACCCATCTGTAGCATGTTTTGGATCTCCCGTTCTATAGCAGCTTGGGCATGAGGAGACACCTGGTAGGGTGGGGATCTAATTGGGTGAGCATTACCTGTGTCAATGGAGTGGTATGCCCGTTCAGTCTGTCCTGGGATGGCTGAGAACAATGGGGCGAAGCTAGTGCACAGCTCCTTGATTTGTTGCAGCTGTAGACGTTCCAAGGTTGTGGAGAGGTTCACCTCTTCCACACCACCATCACTTTTTACTTCGTAGTAGACACCTTCAGGCCACTCAGCATCATCTCCTCCCTGGACTGTAAACTGACAAACTTGTAAGTCTCTGGAATAAAAGGGCTTGAGAGAATTAACATGGTACACTCTGGGCTTTAGGGAGGACTTGGGAAATGCTATGAGGTAGTTAACAGCTCCCAGGCGCTCTTGGACCATGAATGGCCCTTCCCATGATGCTTCCATCTTATGGGCCTGTTGCGCCTTCAAGACCATAACCTGGTCTCCTACCTTGAAGGAACGCTCTCTGGTATGTCTATCATACCAGGCCTTTTGCTCTTTTTGAGCATCCTTTAGGTTTTCTTCAGCAAGGGCTAAAGAGTGTCGGAGGGTGCTTTGTAGGTTGCTTACAAAGTCTAGAATGTTAGTCCCTGGAGAAGGCGTAACCCCTCCCATTGCTGCTTCACCAACTGTAATGGCCCCTTAACCTCGTGGCCAAACACAAGTTCAAATGGTGAAAACCCTAAACTGGGATGTGGTACAGCCCTGTAGGCAAACAGCAACTGCTGCAACACTAGGTCCCAGTCATTGGAGTGTTCATTCACGAATTTACGTATCATGGCCCCCAAAGTTCCATTAAACCTCTCCACCAGGCCACTGGTTTGATGGTGGTAAGAAGTGGCAACCAAGTGATTCACCCCACGAGTTTCCCACAGATCTTTCATAGTTCCTGCCAGGAAATTAGATCCTGAATCTGTAAGGATGTCGGAGGGCCAACCTACCCTGGCAAAAATGTCTGTTAGGGCCCGGCACACAGTGTTAGCCCTGATGTTGCTTAGAGCTACTGCTTCTGGCCATCGGGTAGCAAAGTCCACGAAAGTCAGTATGTACTGCTTTCCTCTGAGGGTCTTTTTTGGGAAAGGACCCAGGATATCCACAGCTACTCGCTGAAAAGGGACCTCAATTATGGGGAGTGGCTGGAGAGGGGCCTTGACCGGGTCTTGTGGCTTTCCCACTCTTTGGCACACCTCACAAGATCGGACATTCTTGGCAACATCCTTGTCCATCCCCTCCCAGTGGAAGGACTTCCCCAACCTGTCTTTGGTTCTGTTCACCCCAGCATGGCCACTAGGATGATCATGGGCCAAGCTTAAGAGCTTCCCCCGGTACTTAGTTGGAACCATCAACTGTTTTTGTCGATGCCAGTGTTTCCAGTGTCCACCAGAAAGAGTCTCCCTGTATAAAAGTCCTTGTTCTACAACAAAACGGGATCAATTAGAAGAGGTGAGAGGCAGTGGGGTGCTCCGTGCCGCCGCCCAAGCTTTCTGAAGGCTGTCATCTGCTTCCTGCTCAGTCTGGAACTGTTCCCTTGAGGCTGGAAACACCAGTTCCTCCTTAGACTGTAGACTTGGGCTTGGTCCCTCTGAAAGCGATATAGGTGATGGAGTTGTTTTCGTTGCTGGTGAACCGCTCTCCGCTGGTGCACCAGGTGGTATTTCAGGCTTTGGCTGAGCCTCTTGGGTATATTTGTCTGCTGCTTCTGCCAGTTCAGGCTCGCTGGCGCCCTCTGGCATTGGGTTTGAAGATGCGTTTGCAAGCGCTGGCGTCAGTGCTGGCAAGGGTTCTGGTGCTGGTTGCTTTTCCAGTTCTGGGTCTGGGACTGGAGGCACTGTGGCTGTTGCAGTCGTTGGCAGGGGATCCGGGTCCACCACCTCTGTCTGGGTCTCTGGTAACACAGACGGGGCCTTTGTGGATGGTTCAGGAACAGGGATGGGTCTGGAAGCTTGCCTGGCTTGTAACCATTCCCACCCTCTTGGCCCGCATTACCTGGTTGGCCAAGTCTTCCCCCAGTAGCATGGGGATGGGATAATTGTCATAGACTGCAAAATTCCACATTCCTGACCAGCCTTTGTACTGGACAGGCAGTTCAGCTGTAGGCAAATCTACAGCTTTTGACACGAAGTGGTAAATTGTCACTTGGGCCTTTGGGTTGATGAATTTGGGGTCCACTGAGGACTGGTGGATAGCTGACACTTGTGCCCCAGTGTCTCTCCACGCGATAACCTTTTTTCCGCCCATTCTCAAAATTTCCCTTCGCTCCGAGGGTATTTGAGAGGCATCTGGGCCTGGGGATCTTTGGTGTCTTGGTGGTGTAATGAACTGCACTCGGTTGGGGTTTTTGGGGAAGTTAGCCTTTATGTGTCCCAGTTCATTACATTTAAAGCATCGCCCAGCTGACTGGTCACTGGGCTGAGATGGGTTACTGGAGACTGGTGAGGTGGGAGAATAGTGAGTCTGGGGCTTTCCTTGGGTTGTAGGTGGGGTCTTGGGGTGCCCTCAGGTATAGAGTTTATTGTCTGTGTGCCCCCTGTGATATTCGCTCCCCTTGACAGTAGCTTTTTTCTTTTCTGCCACTTCCACCCATCTGGCTCCAATCTCCCCCGCCTCGGTTACAGTTTTGGGCTTCCGATCTAGGATGTACCTTTCTATTTCCTCAGGAACACCCTCTAAGAACTGCTCCAATTGTATTAGGAGGTGCATCTTGTCCAGAGATTTAACATTGGCTCCTGATAACCAGGCATCATAATTCTTTCTAATGTGGTAAGTGTGCCAGGTGAATGACACATCTGGTTTCCACCTTAGGGCTCTGAACCGCCGATGGGCATGCTCAGATGTTAGTCCCATTCTGATCCTGGCCTTGGTTTGAAAAAGTTTATAATCGTTCATGTGTTCCTTAGGCATTTCAGCCGCCACCTCTGCTAAGGGTCCACTGAGCTGTGGGCTCAGTTCTATCATGTACTGGTCTTCAGAGATGCTGTACCCAAGGCAGGCCCTTTCAAAATTTTCTAAGAAGGCCTCAGTGTCATCACCTGCCTTGTAGGTGGGAAATTTCTTGGGATGGGGAACAATAACTGGCGACGGGTTGTTGGGATTGGCTGTGTCTTTCTGCTTAGCCTGTTCTAATTCCAGGGCCTGCTGGTGTGCCTCCCTTTGTAGCTCTATTTTTCTTTTGTGGTCCGCCTCTTTGGCTTTTTGCTCTCTTCGTGGGCTGCCTCTTCCCTGGCTATTTCTACATTTATTAGTTCCATCTTTCTTCTATGTTCGTTGTCTCTTTCTATGGCTTCTAGCTTTGCTTGTTCCTGTCTAATGGCTTTCTTGGAACTCATGGCTCTTGCTTTTTTGTGCTGGTTGCTCCCTCTGCTGTTGAGTGTCTGGAATGCTGCAGCTCAGGGTGGCTTGGCACAGAGACTTTCCAACACTTCCTAGCTAGTTTTGCTTGCAGAATTAGAAAGAAAAAAAACCATTCACTTGCAAATGTGTTTTCCTGGTGTTTGCTGACTCACAGCTGGAGTCCCTTTGTTTAACAAAGATCCTTGTTAAACCCTAATGCCTCTGCCTTCAGGCAGTCTTTCTGCACAACCAGAAAGGAGAAAAGGGGAAAAAATTGTTTTTCTGGCTGTAGTTTTAACCCCACCCCCACCTTGCCTGCTTACAAACAGCTAGCAGAGAGAAAAGAAACAAAATAATCCTACTGGCTTTTGCTTTTAAACTCACTGGCTTTTGGATTCTATCTTTCGCACACGCTGCACACCATGTCAAGGTCTGATTCCCCACTCTGAACCTTAGCATCCAAAAGATGGGGTACCTGCATGAACCCCTCTAAGCTTAATTACTAGCTTAGAAATGATAGAGCTGCCACCACCCAAAAATATAGTGTTTTGGGACACTTTCTGGCCCCCAAATCCTTCCCTGGGGACCCCAAGACCCAAAACCCCTTGGGTCGCACAACAAAGGGAAATAAACCATTCCCCCCTCCTTTCTTCCTCCCAGATTCTCCCCTCCCTGGGTAACACTGGGAGATCCCTGTGATTCAACTCCTTGAATTTTAAATCAGAGAGGAAATTCACCTTCCTCCCCTTCTCTCCCCCTCCCAGACTCTCCCTGAGAGAGAGACAGTGATCCTAAGACAGAGGGAAATCTGGCTTTTCCTCCCCTCTTCTCTCCTCTCTCCCACCGATTCCCTGGTGAGTGCAGACACCCCTCCCCTTGGGTCTTACACAAGAAATTAAAAAAAAATCAGTCAAGTTCTTAAAAAGAAAAGCTTTTAATAAAAGAAAGAAAAAAAGTAAAAATTGTCTCTGTAAAATCAAGATGGAAAATATTACAGGGTCTTTCAGCTTATAGACACTAGGGAGAATCCTCCCCACAACACAAATACAAGTTGCAGCAAACAGAGATGCAATCCTTCCAGCAAAATACACATTTGCAAATAAAGAAAACAATCAAAAGACTAAACTGCCTTTCTAACTGGTACTTACTAAATTGAACAGAAGAGGCTGTTTCAGAAAATTGGAGAGTCTGTGTACATGTCTGGTCCCTCTCAGAACCCAGAGAGAACAAAGAAAAAACCCAAAAAGCACAGATAAAGGCTTCCCTCCACCGAGATTTGAAAGTATCTTGTCTCCTGATTGGTCCTCTGGTCAGGTGTTCCAGGTTAACTGAGCTAGTTAACTCTTTACAGGTAAAAGAGACATTAACCCTTAACCATCTGTTTATGACAGCTGCTGACACTGATGCAGTAGAATTGTGTGATGAATTAATAACTTTATCTGAGCTAAGAAGTCCTAAAACTTCTTCTCTAAAAGTATTAGAATTTATAGCAAGAAATGATTTTTTCACTCCAAACACTGCTATAGCATTACACATTCTTTTAACATTACCAGTATCAATGGCTTCTGGTGAGTGCAGTTTCTCAAAACTGAGATTACTAAAAAATTATTTGAAGTCCATCATGTCTCAAAATCGTTTGTCAGGACTCGCGTTGATTTCAATTTAAATTACTATTGCAAAAAAAATTAGATTTCACTGACTTATTAAAAGACTACACAAGTATAAAAACCAGAAAAATGCAGTTCATATAAATTCTTTTAAATTATGAGAAACTGGAAGACACTAATGTTTTTCATTAGTGTATAGCTGAACTCTAATTGTTTGTAATTGTGATTTTGTTAAAATTAAATGACTACGCAAGTATAAAAACCAAAAAAAATCAGTTCATATAAATTCTTTTAATTTATGAGAAACTGGAAGATACTAACATTTTTCATTAGTGTATAGCTGAACCCAAATTGTTTGTAATTGTGATTTTGTTAAAATTAAATATTAAAATTGCACTGGTAGGAAATTGTTTTATGTCACTAACTACAAATTCTGTTTTCATTTTTTTTTTTAATTTTAAACAGTCAGAACAAAACTGCAAAGTGCAAACGTGTAAAACCAAAAATAAGAGGTGAGGGGGAGCCAATTTTTTTTTTCCTTGGAGCAACAAAAAACCTAGAGCCAGCCCTGGGTGGAAAGAGCACTTGTGGGGGGGGCTCTGTGTGGGGTTGGGAGGAAAGAGGGGTATTCTGGGGTCTTCGTGGAATGTGGTATGTATGGGTGGGGGTGCTTTGCTGTTTAGTTTACAGAAGGTTGGGCCCTCCCCAATGTTTATTTGAGCCTTGAATATTGGCTTGTGGAGAGTCATTCAAAAAGTGAGCTGATTAATTCCATTATTTTCACAAATAATCAGGCAAACCATAATGTCATGACTTCTTTTCATATTCAAAAACACAGGGTCATTGTAACTCAGTGGTCCCCAACGTGGTGCCCGCGGGTGCCATGGCACCCACCGGGGCATCTATGTGCACCCGCGTACTGGCCGCCGGACAAGCATCCGCCAAAATACCGTCAAAAAGCAGTGTCATCAAGAGGCATCACTGCCGAAATGCCGCCAAAAAGCGATGTCACCAAGAGGCATTGCCACCGAAATGCCGCTGATTTTCGGCGGCATTTTGATTGTGACGCCTCTTGACGTTGCTGTTTCTCGGTGGCATTTTGGCAGGTGCTTATCCACCGGCCCCGGTCCTTGGTGGCTTGTCATCCGGCTCCCGCCACCCAGAAAAGGTTGGGAACCACTGCTGTAACCTGTTACTCTAGAAGCTGGGATTCAGTCCAGAATCCTTAGAAATCAGAAATCTGCTAACATTGGTTGTCTTGCACAAATCATTTTTTTCTAAATTGATATCAGAGATTTCAAAGCATTGGGGTATTTCTGAAGAACAGCTTTAATTACCACTGACATTTCTGTGCAAGAGAAGTAAATGTATATGATGGATTTTGATTTCTCTTCTCATGAGCTATATTTTATAAGAACTGCTTATAATAAATTGCTGTACCTGTGAAGTGCCATTTTTAAATCAAATTCACTTTTTTATACAAATGATTTGATCTCAAGACTTTTGAGAGAGAGAGAGAGAGAGTGTGTGTGTGTGTAATCCTTCAGAATCACAAGTCATTGAATTTCACCCAGTTACTCCTGTGTTGAGCCTCCTGTTTTGTGTATGGTTAAATTATATCTTCAAATCAAGACTGCATATTCTTCAGGGGGATATCAAGAAATGGAGAATCAACCGCTTCCCTTGGTAGTTTGTTCCAATGGTTAACTGCCCTTTTTTTAAAAAAAAAAAAAAAAAAAAAGAAAAGTGCCTTATTTCTAATTTGAGCTTGTCTGGTTTTTGTTATGCTTTTATCTACTAGATTAGAGGCCCCACTACAGCCCAGTATTTTTCCCCATGAAGGTGTTTATACACTGTAATCAAGTCACCTCTCAATCTTCTTTTTGATAAGCTAAACAGATTGATCTCTTTTTAGTCTCTCATCGTACATCATTTTCTCCATGTTGTGTTTCATTTGAAAAATGGCAAGAAAGTAAACTCCTTTCACCTATACACTAGGCTTACAGAAATATTTACTACTATAAAACAAACACAGAACAGGAGATTATGTCACAGGGAATAAAGTGCTGACTTGCAGCTGAAATAAGTACAACATAAGAATTTTAGATCTTGCATGAAAACCAGGACTCTGCCAATTATTGCTCCCATTGAAGTCAATTGAGTTATGCAAGAACTTTGGAGGTCAGGATTAGAATTCAAAATGACCTTGACAAACTGGGGCAAGTAAATAGGATGAAATTCAATAAAAAAATGCAAATATTACACTTAGGAATGAATAATCAATTGCACAAATACAAAATAGGTAATGACTGCCTAGGAAGGAGTACTGCAGAAGAGGATCTGGGGGTCATTGAGGATCACAAACTAAATACTTGCAATACTGTTGAAAAAAAGTGAACATCGTTCTGGGATGTATTAGCAGGAGAAGCAATTTTTCCACTCTACTCCACAATGATAAAGCCTCAGCTGGAGTATTGCGTCCAATTCTGGGCATCACAGAATGACGTGGACAAATTGGAGAAAGTCATGAGGAGAGCAACAATAATGATTAAAGGTCTAGAAAACGTGACCTACCAGGAAAGATTGAAAAAAATGTGTTTGTCTAATAAGAAGAAAAGAAGTCCAAGAGGGCATGATAAGGCTTCAAGTAGATAAATGGTTTTTATAAAGAGGAGGGTGATAAATTGTTCACCTTAACCACTGAGGACAGGACAAAAAGTAATGGGCTTAAATTGCAGCAAGGGAGATTTAGGTTAGGCATTAGGAAAAACTTCCCAACTGCAAGAGTACCTTTGTTAAGCCCTGGAACAAATTCCCTAGGGAGGTTGTGGAATCTCCATCAGTGGAGGTTTTAAAGAACAGGTTAGACAAACACCTGTCAGGGATGGTCTAGAAAGATAACATTTAGTCCTGCCTCCGTGCAGGACACAGGACTAGATGACCTATCCTACATCCTATGATTCTGTGATTTCAGCAAGAACGAGACAAGGCTCTACAAATGTTATCTGCACAGCACTTGTATACACATTTATACACATTGTATAAGGTGGTGATAATAAGTGCCCCATGACAAAATGCAGAACCATTTGAGAAAATGCATTAAACGTATACGCCTTGTGAGGTGCTGAGAGACCTTTACTCTATCTGACTTCACTGAAAATTGAGGGCACTGGTAGGATTGAGCCCTTAGTATCTATCTAGGCATTTATACCACATTCATCATCTTCATGGTGTCTGAGCTCCAGCAAGTCGACAAGAGCTATAGGTACTAGAAAGGGAGAGGCAGGTAAGATTAGATTAGAAATCAGGCTTGAACCTTAACCATGGTGAGCAGCAATAGTGAACACATAGGGTATGTAATATAGGCAGTATATCTATAGCTAATATATATGGCCTGGTCTACACTGGCAGTGACGTGTAAGGTCCACATAGCTACATGCCACAGTGAAAAGCAGGCTGCATCCATACTGCAGGAGTCTTTTCCCATTGCCTCCCCCGTGCCAGAGCCTTTCCCTGCATCAAAGAAAGGCTCTGGCCTTAAAAATAGCAGTGTAGATGTGGGAGGCACTGCTTGGGCGTGTAGAAAGCCAAATAGGGAACATACCCTAGGATTCGGGCATGTCTTTACATGCCTAAACAGTGCCTCACTGTCTAACATCACTATTCATACCTGTGCTCGGGTGGGGCAGGCGGTAGGAGCCTGCAGTGTTTGTACTCCCCAGGCCACTGCAAGTGTAGGCATAGCCAAAAAATAGCTGTGTGTGTGCACATACACACAACACCAATATAAATTAAAAGATGGGCATATCTAACTATTGCGGTCACATCACAGGAAATGGCCTTTATGGAACTCATTTCAAGTGAAAAAACTAAGGAAATTAGGTTTTCCATTAAGAGAAAAGACATACCCATACTACCTCCCCAAACACAATATCTTATTAATCTTCTTAGCACGTAAATAAGCCACCATACAGAATTAACTCTTTCCTTCTCATAGAAGGAAGTGTTCATAAAACAAATGCTCTCCAGAAATGTTAACATTGAAAAATAAGTTTATTGATACTGAAGAATATTATTTGTACTATGTAAGTTATTTGCATTGCTAGCAGCACAGTGGCAGCTTCCATTTGCCTTACACTGAGAACACCATGAATAATTCATTCCTTGCCTCAATCTCTACATCAGTGACAAGAAATGGAAACCTTATTCATAACAGTATGCCTTTTTTTCTAAGCTTGTGTATATTTAATAGTGTACGTCATTGTCCCCATCATGCCAATGCTGGGGTGTATTTATTAAAAATAAAAGCATTCAATAACTATTGCCAACAAATGGTCGTAACACAAATCATTTCCCAGCATTAGCACCTTTTGCTCCTGAACAATATTCATAATATTTATAGATTGACAAAAAATTGAATTATATAGTTGAGACTTGAACTGCATCAGACTTGGCCTTGGGGGGGAACTTCCGCTGGGAGCAAATTCCAAAATTATTAAGAAAACTCTCCCTGTTCTACTAGGATTTCAACAGTAAGAGTTATCAGTACAAGAGCATTCTGACAATTCCCAGCTGCCACGACAGAGCAGAGGGGAGGAATTCCTTGACTTTTGTCATTTAAGGATTTTTACACAACCACCATCTTCTGGAATTGTGCTCAGAACTAAACTGGGAGGTCTTCTATAGCAAAGTCCAAATGCTGGGTATTCAAGTGAAACTATCATCTTTTAAAATTGGTGGCAATTATCTACACAACATGAAGCTCCTGAGTAGTCTTTAAAAAGGTAGCCACAATTTCCAAGGGAAAAAAAATTCCTGCCCTCTCTAGTCTCACCCATAGACTTCTATCACCATATCCCACTGAAGTATAACTCTCACATGCTTGTATTCATGCACACCTCTTTCCTATGGACTTGCTAAACTTTGCTGAAGTAGCCATGTGTCAGTGGGCCTCAAAATATGGAGAAGCAAAGCTCTCCTTTTTGAGCCTTCTCTACCAATCTAACATACATTTTTAGCCTTCATAAAAAAAATCCAAACACCAACCACGGAAAGTTCCCACACACACAAAAAGAAAAGACAAAAGAATTACTATGAAAGGTATAAAAACAACGGGGAGTCCTTGTGGCACCTTAAAGCCTAACACATTTATTTGTGCATTAGCTTTCGTGGGCTAAAATCCACTTCATCAGATGAAAGATGTGTTTCAGTAGAGTCCAGTCAACATTAAAAAACAAATTACACTTTTTTTGCAAAGATAATAGTGAGTGATAAAAGATTATATGGTAAAAGGGAATTGGCTGGGTCTCTTAGCTGCTCCTTTCTAGGATTTGTAATGTGTTTGTGTTTTAAAAGTGGTGTAGAACTTTTGTCAGGAAAGCATAATTTGTTATTGAGTGGTCAAAGGTGAGGGTTAGCTACATTACACTGAAACACACTTTAAACCGTAAAGCTTTTGTTAACAATTTTATTTGGGAATCTAAAATTAAAATAAATTAGATGTAAATAGAAAAATAGGGAGGGAAAAAAGTCCTATATGTAAATAATCTATCTAGGCTTTTGGGGGCAGGAACCAACTTTTTGTTAAGTATTTGGCATTAGGGTCTATGCGCAGGGCTCCTATGTACTTCTGCAAAACAAATAATAAATAATAATGTATGGTCAGACCTTACTTTAAGAGGTTAGAATAATCCCTACCAAAGGCTGACACTTTACTGTTATCTGTGTTAGTGAAAACAAAAGACGCACTGATTCTTACTTCTAATAGACTTTCATAATACTACTGTAATTGCATGGTTACAACAATGTCTCTATGGGAGTATGAGGAAAAAAGATTAACTTGTCACACCAGGCAGATGGATGAAAAACACTGTGTTTAAATTATTTAAATTAATATACAAAGACAAATTAAGATACAAGAGCTGGTCAGGAAAGGGAATTTTGTTTTGTAGAAAATTCTGACATTTCAAATTTTATTATGTTATATCCATACATAGTTTAATATAATATAAAAGTTGAAATTTAATTAATTAAAGAAACACAATGCAAATTAAGTGTTTCAACTGTTTCTAATTTTAAAATGTCATCAAAATAGACACACTCCCATGAAACATTTCAATCTAGATAGAAAAGTGTTTCAGCAAATATTTTTTCACCAGCTCTGTGAAACTGATACAAAGTTTTCACCATAATACTCCATAAGCTATGTTTACGGTTCTCCTAGTCCAACAGACTACTAATATAAATCAGATCTGTATTAAATGTTTTCAAAGGAAAACATTGACATACAAATTGGACATCTGATATTTTGATTATCTACTGGAACTGAAGACAACAAGGAGAACTAATAAATTATGCAAATTACATATACATAAACTTTCTGAACTTTTAGCTTGCTGGCTGCAAAATGAAAGGACATTCATGGAGATATGTTTATGTATAACAAGGAAATGTAATGCTTTCTAATGCCCCTTAAATAATCTTGATTAATTGAAAGAGACTTTTTAAATATTATTATCAGTGCACAAAAATGCTTGTTTGTTTTGTGTATGAAACAGTGTTAACCATAAAGGTCATGATACTGTAAATGCTAATGCAGGAAATGAACTGCGTATGTACATAAAGTTGCTCACCAAGTAAGAGTCTGGAGAATTATACACTAAACATGCAAAATAATAAAAAAAAGATATATTTCCTTGGAATATTTAATAAAATAAATTATGCCTATAATTTAATTAAAGGATTCTTTTTTTAGATGCCTCACATATATAGTGACATTCTTTCCTGAAATAAGAATATTCAGAGTCATTTATTTCAAAATCAACAAACAGACTGGCACATTTTTCAGAAGTTTAGCTGGTTCGAATTTAAAGAAGTGCCTATGAAAAATATCCACATAACCATGTACTGGTATCACATAATGGAGTCTATTTAATTTTGATTTCATTGATTTAGAACATACTCAGCCTTGATCCTGCATTCAAAAACGCAAAGGTGCAACCTTGACCTCACATGGTTCTCAATGCAGGATCAAGGCCTATAACATGTAGGTGGAAGGTGACTTGTGTTATGCTAATGGGCAAAGATATACAAAATCCAATCCTGTAATCTTCAATCCTGCAAATAGTCTCACTGGACCAGATTGGGGCTGGTTGGATGATCCCAGTGGGATACTGCAAGAAGCTGTCACCATCTTGCAGTCCCAGTAGACTAGCCAGCTATAGTGACAGTCCCTGAGCTCTCCTGAAGACAGCTACTGCTTCCTGTTAGCAGCCCTTGAATACAAGCATCCTAAAAGAGGACGTGTGTGAAAGACTTCTGATAAGCAGTGTGCATCTTTGAGATAAATAATTCCAGTGATTCTTCTGGAGTGAGGCACCTCTGTACAACACAACACAGTTCTGTGGCTAACAACCAGAACTGAGTCTATTGACACAAACAGGAGTGTGTGTATACAAGGATAGACAGACCAGGGCTTTACATCCAATCTTTATCCAAACACAGGAACAAAATCTGCCATCAGAGACATGGGCAGGTTCCCATGGAAATGGCAGACTTAGTACTTCAGAGGGTTTATATCACCAGCACAATTCCATTTTCTTGAGGCTGCTGTTTTTTCAGTATGGTCACAGGGCTGGATTCTAATCTCACATACACCAGTTTTATGTCCTTCTAACTCCATCAATCTCAAAAGAATTACTCTTGTTGACACTGATGCAAGAGGAGAATCAGACCGCTTGTGTCTGAGCCTAGCAGTGTTCCCTGAACTCTTTCCCCAGAGCTGTACTTGCAATTATCTTGTGACTGACTTACCACAGGCAAAAGTATTCACTGCACAAACCCAAGTTAATGCTTCTAATGATTCATGTGATGACACTTTCACAGCAAATTCTAACCTCTTAATTCCTGTGAAAAGCTAGCAGCACTCAAGGTGTTTGTAACATTGCTTTGGAGTGGAAAAGAAAAAAAAACAAAAGGACCCCTGTGTCTATTAGTATCTATCCTAAGACTGTTCAACATAACATGGAGTACCTGGGCTTTACTTGCCAAATAAGGTTAAGGAAGTACTGGCTGCCTGCAATTCAGCTGAGAGGAAAAGCCCATGTCACACTCCACCCATGCCATAACTAGTCTCCCACATCAGTAATTCTCTAACTAGCCACATCCAAGTTGTGGCTTCCACATTCTGGTGTAGTTTAAAACAGCCAAGAGGTGTTAACGGAAAGTGTTTCCATCCCTCTAGGCAGGGCTTTATTTACTATAGGGGTAGGCAACCTATGGCACGTGTCGAAGGCAGCACGCAAGCTGATATTCAGTGGCACTCACACTGCCCGGGTCCTGGCCATCAGTCCAGGGGCTCTGCATTTTAATTTAATTTTAAATGAAGCTTCTTAAACATTTTAAAAACCTTATTTACTTTACTTACAACAATAGAATAGTCATATATTATAGACGTATAGAAAGAGACCTTCTAAAAATGTTAAAATGTATGACTGGCACATGAAACTTTAAATTAGAGTGAATAAATGAAGACTCAGCACACCACTTCTGAAAGGCTGCCGATGCCTGATTTAGTACCTAGGCAGCTTGAAAGCACTCATGAACCCTGACTCCTACACTGAGAATCATTCTTGCCTGTGTGGATAACTTGTAGGGAAGCAAAAAGATGACTGGACAAGGGGGAATGGCGAGAGAAATGGGGAGGGATAGAAAGCTGGAGGCTGGGGAGGATGACAGGAAGTGATGGGGGGGTCTATGCTTAAGTAGGGGGAATGGCACCAGCAACATGACAAAAAGGGTGGGGGAGGAGGGTTAGAGAAGGCAAGTGCACAGAAAAATTAGAACACAACCTGGGAAGAAGATATGCTCAAATACCACACTGATGAGCTTGGTAAAAAAAAAAAAAAAAAAAAGGATGGAATGCACACTAAAGAAATTGAAAAGAAACACAAAATGTGTCACGACAACCACTAATGGTATGATACTTCTTTTAAAAATGAGCTGGCATGTATGGACAGGGAAGGAAATACAATAAAAATAGTGAGACTGAGAGAAACATTCTGAGGCAACAGAAGGATAAATACTGTTTTCAGTCATTTTATCCTGCTCTGCTTTCTTCTGTAATATTTGCATTTTATCTTGTTCTGAAAGAAGAATGTCACAAGGATGCTTTATTGTGGGACAGGGGAGTTGGTTAACTAGGTAAGAGGGAGCACCGTTTCTCACACCCAACTACCTCATCCCTGTCCCCATGACACAATTTTCAGTCTGTGATCTACATTACAAACGGACTTCAATTCTTACAGTTCCACATCTAAGACTGTGAATAGGTCACAGCCCAGCACCATATGCCTTTGGTATTCTGTCCTATCTAAACCTAAAAATGTAGGGCAATATTTTCTATCATCTCTTCATTATTGTTAGTAATGTATGCAACCATTACAGTCCACATATGTTGCTACCCATTACTTATGTGCAAATGTCCATTTTTATGCACTGATGTAGACTTTTACTTGGGCAAATAGGTGCCCTTGGATATGCTGCAGGCTTTACTAAGGATTCCAGGGATTGGACCCTACAGAAATATACAGAAAAGTGATTTCATCAAAAGAGCTAGGTCTGTTTTGAGACGTGTCATACTATAAAGTCACAATTTTACAGGAAAAAGCCCTTCCTTTTAATATATTTTATATTTGCTTCTGTATGGCAACTTCTGTACCTTGGAACCACATGTGCTTTCCAGCTGAACTGAACTGAGAATAGCAGCCTCTTATTGAAAGGCTATTGTAACATACAGTTATTAAAATTGATTACTATTCAGACAATATCAATTTCATTATCCCTGATTGATTCCCAGCAATGCTCCTTAAGAGCCTTCATTCTTGTCGCTTCAATTATGAGTGCTCCATGAACAATAGCCCAGTACTGCACAACTAATTGCAGTCCTGCTGCTCTCAGTGAGATTGGAGGCAGTCTGCCTTATTAGCAGGCCTCAAGTAAATGGCTGTCATAGATGCTGACGACAGAAACCTGGATATCACAGCCACACCAAATAGGGATGAAAAAAATCAAATAAAAGCCTTCAGGAGCATGAGATTATGTACACAGGTCAGGATACTGTATTAACTGCCAATTGTTTCAGTGTATGCTGTGGAATTGAAATACTACACTTAGAAGTTGTGCCTGGAGGGCACAATGGATTTATGTTTTCCAGGAAGTGCATCCTAAAAAGAAGTTTGATGACGTTGAAGATTCTGTGCCAAGGAAGGCCTTGAGACGTTTCCCAAAGAAACCCCTTCCCAATGCTCACTGCCAGGATCCCTCACTTTTGGAAAAATGAATGTCAAGCCCTAACTGCATTGTACTGTATGATAAAGATGCTGAGAGCTAATAGAGATAACTCAGTAGGAGCGAAACCCTTCTAGTTGTTCAAGCAATTAGCTGACATTCAGTGGATTCAGTATAACTAATTAAATTGCTAAGGGATTTTGTTCTGAAAGGTTTGCTTTTCAATCTCTCTCCAGCTATGCCCCTAGGACCAAAATTGCTGACTCTCCTCCTCGTTTTAGGTTACTAACATTGGATAGCAATGTCTGGTTTCCGGATACCTTTGCATTTTGTTACTGAAAGCAAATGGCTTAAAATGTAAATAACTTGCCTGCTGAGTATAGTATGTGTGTGATTCTGTCAGATTCGGTTCCTTCAAGAAGCTAATAGGTGGCTGCAGCTGTGAGACTGGCAGGGGTGGCACTGTTTATGGAGACAGATGGCAAATAGGTCCATGGCCCAAAATGCTGCCACTTAGTCAATTTGTGAGAGAGTTACAGAGAGGTTTTCCTGCAGACAACAGAATATTCAAACATGTCTGGCACAGTATTTTTAGTTATAGTCTAATGTAGAGTCCTGAAAGCATGGGAGACCAAAAAGGAGATGAGCACATAAAAGCACCATGAAAAACTAGTACTGGAAAAGTGTAGGGCAACAAAAATGATTAAGGGTATGGAACAAATTCCGTATGAGAGGAGGTTAAAAAGACTGGGACTGTTCAGGTTAGAAAAGAGACGACTAAGTGAGGAAATATGTTAGAGGACTATACAACCATGAGATGTATGGAATCACAGAACTGAATTGAACTGTAAGACTGGAAGGGCCCTTGAGAGGTTTTCTAGTCCAGTCCCCTGCACTCAAAGCAGGATTAAGTATTAGCTAGACCATCCCTGGCAGGTGTTTGTCTAATCAGCTCTTAAGAATCTCTAATTACAGAGATTTCACAACCTCCCTAGGCAATTTATTCCAGTGCTTAACTACATGACAGTTAGGAATTTTCTCCTAATGCCCAAACTAAACTGCCCTTGCTGCAATTTAAGCCCATTGCTTCTTGTCCTATCTCCAGAGGTTAAAGAGAACCATTTTTCCTCCCTGTTCCTTGTAACAACCTTTTATGTACTTGAAATATGTTATCACCCCACTCGTATTCACGTCTCCAGACTAAACAAACCCAGTTTTTTCAATCTTCCCTCATAGCTCATGTTTTTTAGACCTTGAATCATTTTTGTTGCTCTTCTCTTGACTTTCTCCAATTTGTCCATAATTTTTCTGAAATGTGGCACCCAGAACTCGACACAATACTCCAGTTAAGGCCTAATCAGCTTGGAGTAGAGTGTAAGAATTACTTTTTGTGTCTTGCTTATAACACTCCTGCTAATACAATGAGAATGTGAGGAGGGAAGTGTTATTTACTCCATCACGTAACACAAGAACTGGGAGCTACCCAATGAAATTTACAGCAAACAGGTTTATAACAAACCTAAAGAAATACTTCTTTCCACAATACACAGTCAATTTGTAGAGATACCAGGAGATGTTGTGAAGGCCAAAAGTATAGCTGGGTTCAAAAAAGAATTAGATAAATTCATGGAGAATAGGTCCATCAGTGGCTATTAGCTAAGATGGTCAGGGATGCAACCCCATCTCTGGGTGTTCCTACACCTCTGACTGCCAAGTTGGGACTGGATGAGAAGGGATTGATCACTCAGCAGTTGCCCTGTTCTGTTCATTCCCTCTGAAGTATCTGGCACCAGCCACTGTCAGAAGAGAGGATACTGGACTAGATGGACCATTGTTCTGACCCACTATGGCCATTCTTATGTTCTTAATATTTTGTGATTCATAGATGGCTACAGCCTGTACCCATTTGTCATGTTGCAACAAAAACAATGCTCAGAACTGATTTTTCCAAACACTATTCATTTATCCTTCACCTAAGGATAAGTTGGTGACTCTGCCTCAGATTGTGTAAGAGTCAGTGCTTAGATGTGCTGCCCCAAGAACAGCCTAGGGAAGGAAATATGATTCAGAGAATCACAATTCCCTCCCTAACTCCCCTATCGATTCAGGAAATGGGAGGCATAATGCCATCCCTTAACCAAGCATTTTATTTCTCTTCTTATGCTTGTTCAGCTCATTCTAGTGCCTACTGGGAAATGTAGTATGTCACAAAAGCCCCCATTCCACTTGGGACTAACTTAAACCGCTTTAGCTGTCTATGAGAGCTGGGCAGGTACTCAGTGGACATGGACACTGGACTGCCATCTAAGCCCTAACAATAGTTTTGCCACAACAAGGTTGAGGCACACTGGCAGGGTGATCTCAGTGCCCATGCTTTCCTTGTTCTGTACTTAAAATAAATGACAGCAGTGCAACCCAAAAAACATAGGTTATCAGAGAAAATTTACGTTGTGTCGAGATATTGTTACTGGGGGATGATTACACGCAGCATTCTAAATTAAGCAAGAAAACAAATATAGTGTTCTGAATGATCACACTTAACTTTATAGTGAAGTACTGTATCTACTGGACTTCTACACACTGATTTTAAGAATTAATCCCTTTGGATTGGTTTTATTGTTATGAATTTGATTGACAGACTATAACAGTAGTGTTTATATAGAACTCTTCCTGCACATCAAAATTAGGCATGCTTTTCTTCTTCACTGGAAACAAAGGACTTAGAAGGCTGGGAAATTCCTCCTTTGTCTTCAATTCCATCATTGTTTGATCTGCACATTACAGAAACCAGTTAAGACATTTTTAGTGATTTAAAGAGTTTATAAACTGGTAATTTGTCCTGAATTTGTGATTTTCTTTCTATTTTCCCTAGCACAATACTACGTAATATTAGCGAGAGGCAAGCTATAAGAAGAAAGTCATTAGGCTGGGCTGTCTTAGATAATAAGGAAATTTCACAAGGGACTAGTTACTTATTATGCCAATATGTATGCAAGACTCATTTGGGTTTAATTCATTACTATATCACACTGGTGTAGTGCTTAGGGAAATGATTTTTAAGCAATAGAATGCACTTCACTTATATAGGACATATCTAGAACACAAAATGATTTCCCAAATCAAATATCTAAGCTTCGTTTTTTAAAAGGTTATCGTTAAAAAAATAATCAACTGTGGGGGCAAAATGCCTTCTGAGAACCACACTGCGGACCTGAGATACAAAATGTTGTGGGCTTGTGATGCTGAATACAGTCTTGAATCAACAAATTTTGGGTGAAATTCTGACCTTTCTGAAAGTCAGTGGGAGTTTCCTGATCATCGACTATAACTAGCATTAGAAGGATTAAATTTACACTCTTGGACCTCCCTGTTTCATATTCAGATTTCACTATAACCAAACATAGTTTATAGATTGCAAGACCAGAAGGGAGCGCTGTGATCATGTAATCTGACCTGTATAACTCAGTCCACAGAACTTCCCCAACATAACTTCTAGAGCATATTGTTTAGAAAAAAAATTCAATCTTGATTTAAAAATCGTCAGTGACAAAGAATCCACCACAACCCTTGGCAAATGGTTCCCGTGGTTAATTACTCTCACAATTAAAACATGCATGCCTTATTTCTAGTCTGAATTTGTCTAGCCCTTGGATCATGTTATTCCTTTCTCTGCTAGACTGAAGAGCCCATTATTAAGTATTTGTTCCCCATGTAGATACTTACAGATTGAAATTAAGCCATCTCTTAACCTTCTCTTTGTTAAGATAAATAGATTGAACTCCTTGAGTCTGTCACTATAAGGCATGTTTTTTGATCTTTTCATCATTTTCTTGTGGTTCTTCTCTGAACTCTCTCCAGTTAATCAACATCCTTCAATTGTGGGCAACAGAACTGGACACAGTATTCCAGCATGATAACACCAGTGCCAAATACAGAGGTAAAATGACCTCTTTGCTTCTACTTGAGATTCTCCTGTTTATGCATCTAACCATCACATCATCCCTTTTGGCCACAGTGTCACACTGGGAGCCCATGTTCAGCTGATTATGCACCATGACGCCCAAATACTTATCAGAGTCTCCCTTCCTGACAGTATGGCCTACATTATTTGTTCTTAGCTGCATGCAATTACATTTAGCCATAGTAGAATGCATGTCGTTGCTTGCACTGAGCTTACCAAACTATCCAGATCACTCTGAATCAGTGACCTGGTCCCATCATTATCTACCATCTCCTCATTGTTTGTGTCATCTGCAAACTTTATCAGTAAGAGTAAAGAACTGTTTACAGTTACATTTTGAGGCCTATCAGTTAGCCAGCTTTTTTTTACTCCATTTAATGTATGCCATGTTAAATTTACATACTTTCTAGTTTATAATCAAAATATTGTGCAGTACCAAGTCAAATAGCTTACAGACCTTTAAGTATATTACATCAACACTATTACTTTTAATCAATCAAAATTTTGATCTCATCAGAAGAAGATTTTCTGCATTATTATTGATAATTCAACCATTTCTATGTAGTAAAGGACCAATACCATTGTTAGGATTCTTTTTATTCTTAATATACTTAAAAGCTCCATATTGTTCTTAACTCTGCTGGCCACCAGTTTCCCCTTGTGTCCCTTTGATTCCCTTATCAGTTTAATAGAATACTTAGCTTTTGACTTATATTTGTTACTATCACCTTCCCTTTTCTTTCTCTCTCTCTCTCACCCACACATGTAGAGAGTGAGAGCTACCTTCACTTCCTTTCTAAACTAGGCCAGTTTTTTTTTACTTTGTATGAGCTTCTGACTTGATAGTGAAATTGTGGCTTTTTGAACATCTAGTAAAGTGTTCTTATACAATTCCCAATTAACATTCATATTTTTCCGATTAAATTCTTCCTCCTAGCTCATTTGGCCTACAGCGGTTTTCAGCTTTGCGAGACTGGCACTTTGCAATCACCAAGAATATATATATATTTTACTGGTTCTGATTTTACTCTGTTTGCATACTATAAATGTGATAAAGTAATGATCATTGATATTTAAGCTAACATTAATTTTTAGTTTGTGATCTACTCCTCTTTGTCTGTCAAAAAGAGGTCTCACATTAATCCCGCCCAACCTTAGGAAAACAAACAAAAGGGCCACACTGATCTTCATAAGATATTAATACAAAGAGAAACAGAATGTATATGATTCCTTTACATAAAAATCCACAAGACCCAGAGACATCTTTCCTTTGAATATTAATAATCCATAAAATTCAGTATAGATTTTATTGCAACCGTCTGGGTCTTGGATTTCTAGAGGTTTCCAAGAGATCCATAGTCCATATCCTACCAGTTTTTTAAAACATATTTCTATGTTCTCCAAGTTATTATGCATGGGTATGGAGAGCACTGGGATAAGGTGAAGAGCGATATACTTCATGCAATTTGTTTGGCTTTTTTTTTTTTTAAAGAAGTCTTGTACTTCCACCTATATTTAATAGGCGTATTAATAATTAACACATATATCGATACTAATGACCCCCAACTGACCACATAGTTTGTGGAATGGAAATCTGTAGATTCACTTGGCCAGTGGCTGCCAAGGAGGGTGCTGATTTCAATTTCCAAAGAGCTAATAAAGAAGATTCCAACTTCAGTCTAAATGCATTTAAGCCATAAACTTTTCTTATGGAGGAACACTTAAACTTGCATTCTAGAAGGAGGCTGCAATACAGTAATGGAGAAATGATCCTTATCTCAGGCTCTGCACTCCACCATACACACTCACCAAAGCACCATATACACTCACCCCCACTGGTATGACTGAGCCAGAGTTTACTGTCCTTTAACTGAAGGCTGCAAGACATATTCTCACAGGCTTTTGTGTAAGAAATGGTTTAAGGGTTTGAAGATTTTTTTTGTAGCATTTTAAGTCATTAAGCTTAAATTACGGATTGCATTGTACACCAGTGACAAATCAAATCTTAACAGAGATGGATTTGTGAGATTCTGAAGGGAAGATCACCATCTGGGATCAGGACCAAATGCCCCCTATAGTACAGTGAATTACAGCTATGCATATTATGAAGGGATCTACACCTTTCTCTTGTAAAGTCCTAGCTGTTGCTATAGGGAATGCCAGTTTCACAGTGAAGAGTGTGAAGGATATATGGAATGAGAAACAAAAGATAATTGCTGGTAGAATCTGCTACCCCAAACAGAATGGGAGAAGAACAAGAGGGGAAAAAATCCATCTCCCAAGGTACTTACCATATGTTCCACTCTATGCATCTGATGAAGTGGGCTGTAGCCCACAAAAGCTTTTTCTCAAATAAAATTGTTTGTCTCTAAGGTGCCACAAGTACTCCTGTTCTCTAAGCCACTGGCAACTGTATTTAAGTTGATGGAACATAGTTGATTGTGAGACTAGTTGAATGTGATATTAATAGAGTAAGTGGGAATCTGTAGTTATGGTCTACTTGAACTCAGTATAGGAATAGGATGACAGAGGGCAGAAGTACAAAGGGTATTAGATTTCAAGAAATCATAATTTGGAGAATTTAGAAATCTGATGAGTAAGGTACAACAGAAGGAAGTAGTAACATCCTTCGGTGTGGGAAAATGTTAAGGATTCCTGAGAGGCAGTCTAATTAAGGCATAACAGACTACAGTTTCTGTGATAAACAAAGAAAGCAGCAAATAGGCTAAGTCCAGTGTAGCTCCCTGAGGGGAAGCAAAAATATATGAGGGTAAATGAAAACTTGTCCTGGAAAGGGAAAATGAGGAAGCAAAAATATTCAGATAGGCACAGCTTGCAGGGAAACAGAAGGGCAGAGAAAACAAGTTAATGCTAGCCAAAGCAGTCCAGGGGATTCCATAGATATATCAAGTGAAAAAGTACCTGGGAGAAAGTAGAACCAACGTGGGGGATGAAATTAAAACTGAGATAGCTGAGATAGAACTCCCTTGTCAAATCTGTCTTCACCATGAAAAATATGGAGGTTTATATAATGAGTTACAGAAAGCAGAACCAGTCATACTAACCACTGATAAAGAACAGGTAAGTAAATAGTTAAAGGAAAATTTAAATATAAATGAATCAGCTAAGCTAAGGGCACAGCTACACTAGAGAATTTACAGTGATGCCACTGCACTGGTGGAGCTGCGCTGCTGTAAGCTCTTTGTGTAGCCACTCTCAGTCAACAGGAGAGAGCTCTCCTATCATCTTAGCTACTCAAGCCCCCACGAGCGGAAGTAGCTATGTTGGTGGGAGAAGCTCTCCTGCGGACATAGCGCTGTCCACACTGATGTTTATGTCAGTATAATGTACATTGCTCAGAGGGATGGTTTATTCACACCCATGAGCAATATAAATTATGCCATCATAAGCTGTCGTGTAGACATAGGCTCAGCCTCAATACTGCTACAGGTGCCTTTAGCCAGGGCCGGCTCCAGGCACCAGCAAAGGAAGCAGGTGCTTGGGGAGGCCAATGGGAAGGGGCGGCATGTCCAGGTCTTTGGCGGCAGGTCCCTTGGTCACTCTCGGAGGGAAGGAGAAGCGGCGCGGTAGAGCTGCCACCGAAGTGCCGCCGATTGTGGCTTTATCTTTTTTTTTTTCTTCGCTGCTTGGAGTGACAAAAAATCTGAAGCTGGCCCTGCCTTTAGCTCAAGGATGTGGTAAGCTTTGCTGTTGCCGGAAAAGATACCCAGTTTTACTCTACTATGAAGTCTATTTGGCATGGAACAGCTGATTTCTATGGACCATGTAATCATTTGTTTCTGAAACGTCACCAGTCACTGTCAGAAACAGGATTTCAGGCTAAGGACAAACTTGATCATTTCTGCTCCTATCAAGAACTTTGTAAAACAAGGAAGTCACAGACTTCAGGTTAAAAAACTGCAGCATCTCTCATCCATTACCGCTGAAAATAACTCATTTGGTTTGTGAAATTTATTTTTGCTTTCCTTGGCAGAATAAACAGATAAATGTGCCAAATTCTGTCACTGGAACACAATCTGCAAAAAAATCAGTTGTCTTATGAACTGATCTGGAAAGAAATGCAAGTTTTAAAACTGCTGTAATATTCCATAATAAAGTTCTGGTACTTGAGACATTTCTATCGGTTACAGCTGAAATTCCTACCTACTAGTCACCGCAAACAATATAATTATTATATTATATTTCTCCTATCCAAATGCATTTGGTTTGTCAAAAATATAATACACCAGAAAGGAAAACCATTCCATTTCAGAAATTATATTCAAATGTACACCAGCATTCACTCAAATATATTAAGGACTTTGAAGAAGAGAGACATAGTTTTGCTTCCTTTCATCCTTTGACAGTCTGGTCTATCTGCATGTTCTATGTCTAGCACAATGGGACATCAATCTCGGTCCGAGCCTCTAGGCACTACTTTACTAAAATAATAAGTTAATAATAACAGTGATTTAATTCAAAGAGGGATGGCAAGGAATAAAATGCTTTACGATGTACTAAAAATAATACTTGCAATACACTCAAAATTAATTCTCGTTGACATTATTACAAAAGTTCCCGTAACGCATATAGCAGAATGCACAGACAGCAGTAGCACAAAAAGGTAGAACCATTCAAATCAAGCAATCAGACACAGACTCTTTGAAGTTTAAGACCATTCCAGATATTTTGGCTGTGTATGTTTCTTAAGTATCAAAAGTTGTGTTTATAATTATACTGTCAAGTTGTTTGCATTCTTATACTATCACATTTCTATGGTGAAACTGAACCAACAAATCTAAAGGTTGTTTGCTAACTGGAAATCTTTTTCCATTACTGCCCTTCCCCCCCCCCCACGTCTGTCTAAAAGGCACATGAAATTCAATTATCTCTATCCGACCTCATAAAAATGAATCTTCATGACATGGCTGATTAGAATAGTCAGCATTACATATTTATGTTTATGGAAAATTCCTGCCTTTAGGCAGAGATGAAAGTAACTTAAAAGGACTTACTGGTATACCGGAGTCCTGAGTGGAGGCATGGCCTCAACATGAAGAGATGGGGCCTTTCAAGATTTAAAGGCCCTGCGGCTCTGGCTGTGGCTGGGAACCCTAGGGCCTTTAAATCACCCCAGAGCTACCAGCTGCAGAGGCGTCTGGCCCTGGGGCTCGGGATGAATTAAAGGGCCTGGGGAATCCCTGCAGAGGCCAGATCATCGGACCCTTTAAATCCCTGCCCGAGCCTGGCTGCTGGAGCTCCCGGATCTCCCAGCAGTGTCCGGAGCGCCGGGCCCTTTAAATTCCCATCTGATCCCGGCTACCAGAGCTCCAGCTGCACTTTAAAGGGCCCGAGACTCCCTGCAGTGGCCAAAGCACCAGACCCTTTAAATCACCACCACGGAAGCTGGTCCAGTCCAGCACAGCATCGTACTGGCTCTTGCCGGTACACTGTAGCGGCTTACTTTCACCTCCGCATTTAGGGATCAGTTCAGTATTTAAAGGATAAATGCATACATTATATTTATGCAGGAATTTAGTTCAAGTGCAGCTACTCTGGCTGTATTTTTAGATGACTGCAGAGAATAAAATATTGCAAAATATATTCATAAGCGTTCATTTGCACAGAAACCTCAAATTCACTTTGATGGTATTTACAATTGCAACCCTTATATATTTGTTTTCCCACAAACATTCATATGAACTTTTATTAGTCTCATTTATTGTTCACAAGAAATTATAGAGTGAGGAAGTGCTCAAGAGAGTTCAGGACTGCACTTGCATCTGGACTGAATTAATCTAGCATCTAAAAGGTAACTGACATTTAAAATCTATTTATATGAGTTAAATTGGAGTCCAGTGTACGGTATTGTATTCCTATTGGCTAGAGATGCTTGGGAACATTGAGACAATATGCTGTTGCAACTCCTGTTCAGGATTGCACCTGTGTCCAATTAATTCTGGAGTCTTGTCTCTACGAAGGGAGAGCACCTTCAGGAAGCTGAGAAGAATAGCCTTGAAGATCTATGATTCTTTGAAATTCTGTGTTCTTTCTTTCTCTCTTTTTGATTATTAAATGTCAGCATTTTCAATCCTATCCTTTAGTTCAGGGGTAGGCAACTTACGGCACGCGTGCCGAAGGCAGCATGCGAGCTGATTTTCAGTGGCACTCACACTGCCCGGGTCCTGGCCACCGGTCTGGAGGGCTCTGCCTTTTAATTTAATTTTAAATTAAGCTTCTTAAACATTTTAAAAACCTTATTTACTTTACATGCAACAGTAGTTTAGTTATATATTATAGACTTATAGAAAGAGATCTCCTAAAAATGTTAAAATGCATTACTGGTACGCAAAACCTTAAATTAGAGTGAATAAATGAAGACTTGGCACATCACTTCTGAAAGGTTGCCGACTCCTGCTTTAGTCTTTACTCAAAAATATTCCCACTGAAATCACTTGTTAGGAAACCAAGCTGATGTTTTGTGGTTCCTCAATATACAATGTTAACAATAAAAACATTGAGTGAAATTCTTGTACCACTGAAGTTAATGCCAAAGTCCCATTGTCGTCAATGGAGCCAGAAAATCACCCATTGTGCTATATCTTACATTATTGTTTTCCTGTAAAATATTATAGGGCAAGGGCAAAATATACTGAAGATGTAGGGAAAGAGAACTGACATATTTTACACTACAGTACAAATGATATACTGCTGTTCATTAGTTTGGGTAAGTTCAGTTTACTCATTACAAACACCCTTCCTCCTTCCTCCAGGCCACCCATACAGTTCACCTAACCATACATATAGTTCACTTAACCAAAGTTTATCCAAAGTTTAGGACTTAGGCCATTTTCCTCCACAGTATCTACCGTGGTCTTTTTGAAAATCCCACTAGATGCCTATCTGCATCTGCCCTAACCGCTTGATCAGCCTTCTCCAACTATATACAGTATGGTCTGTCCCTATAACTTTCTTCGATCTCTCTCTCAAAGAAAATTATGAAGACAAGTTAAGCCATTAACAAGTGTCGTTCCATTAGGGTCACAAAATTTGATTGTCGTCAATGGAGTTGGAGTTATATCAGGGTTGCATTTAGCCTATAATATGTTTCTTTTATAAATATGTATTTAAGCAATTTAATATTTAGACAACTTAGAAGGTTCTACCGGTATAATTTATCATGGTTTCTGTGGCACTGAACAATGAGAAGGCAGAACAAAACAGTTTATTTTACAGTGAGTCTTTGTTGCCTTTCAGCGATCTGAGATGATCTTAGTCCTGCTAAAAGATTGGACCATTTACAGGCACTAGACAGATTTCTATTCTTATTGTGCATGTTTTTCAGTATTTCCCTACTGGGGGTTTTACATACTTTAGGAAGATAATCCTTACCTAGGCTGTGTCGCTAATTAGAACATTTAACCAAAGCCAATAATTACAACTGTGCTAAATCGCACTGAAATTTTACATTGAGTATGTTCCATGGGGGAAAAAAGGTCTAAAGAACAGAAGATAAAAGCCAAAACAGTATTTTATTGGCTGAAGATCTCTAGCATTCTGTCTGGTGGGTTAGGGTAGTATCCACGCAGGAGGCAGAAGGCCAACATTAGACTCATAGAAGTCCTGCATAGTGGCTGATCTCAGGGGTCACAGATGGAGCCATTGCACAGGGATGTCTGTGCACCCTATTTTCACCTCAGAAAAGATCTCCTTACTGCCCCTGTAAAGTCTAGTGAGGACAGACTCAGTCAGAGCAGGACCACTGTTTCATACTTAAGTGGATCTAGTTGCCTTATACCCCATACAACCTGTGCAGAGAAAGTACAGCTTCTATCTCACATAAGGCCCACTCCCTAACCCTGTGTTTGGCAGGTGACTTTTACTGCACCCACACAGAATCTGAGCCAAAGCTCAATGAAATCAATAGAAGTCTGTCCATTAACTTCAATGAGTGCTGGAAAGGTCCACAAGGTATATCTACACTGCAACAAAACACCCACAGCTGCCCCATGTCAGCTGACTTGGGCTTGCAGGGCTCGGACTGTGGGGCCATAAGTTCAGTGTAGATGTCCGAGCTCGAGCTGGAGCCCAAGCTCTGGACTCCACAAGGGGGAAGGGTCCCAGAACCTGGGCTCCAGCCCCAAGCCCGGAAGTCTACACTGTAATTTTATAGTCCCATGTCCTGAGCCTTGTAAGCCCGAGTCAGCTGACTCAGGCCAGCCATGGATGTTTTATTAGATACCATAAGGTCCAACAATTCAAGCTTTAGGGGGGTGCAGCAAGTTCTTACTCTGGCCCTCACCACATATGAAGGTGACACAAATGTTGTTAATGATTAGTTTTAAACCATCATGAACTATATCAGTTTTCTTTCCTTCTATATCTTATTTAGGATTGTAAATACAGTCTTTTCTCATTGTTGAGTCTGGGCCAAGAAGTAAGTTAGGAAAATTAAATTAATGCCATTCCACCCTAACATTTAGAAAAGGCAAGTTAAGCAGCTGCCAGCTATTCTAAGTAATTCAAAGTACATTTAAAAAAAACTTACAACAATATATAGTCCATCTTGTCAGTTTGTTTTCAAGCTACATGTATGATGTGTTCTATATTGTTTATATTACATATGAACAGATTTCCTTGCAATAGCTCTGAGGCTTGCCAAACAGATGTTGAGGGAAAACAACTTAAAACATTCAATTTACAAAACAGAAAACTCAGTTTTTCTAAGGCCAACATTTTGGCCTGAGGCCATCTTTTGGGTAATAATGCATACTAAAAACAGTGTTTATCTATCTATCTATCTATCTGATAGAGTATTGATAGCCAGCCACTCAAAACTCTTGTCCGATAATACTTTATCAAAAGACTAATGCTACTGTAACGCCGACAGACCCCGGTAGGCAGCAGGTGGGACTGAACTAGGGACCTCTGGAGCTTAATGCATGAGCCTCTTCCGCGTGAGCTAAAAGCCGCCTGGCTCTTAGCTAAGGCTATAGAGCAGGCTCATTTTAACTCTCTCTAAGTGGTCTTGGTGCCACTAGATGGGACAAAGCACCACATCCAGGAGGTGTGTGGGTTACACTACCACAAAGAAAAGCGACCAGCCCCTCAAAATTAAACAGGTTAAACAGATAACAGGGTAACAGCTGTATAAACATTCCCATTCAGATTCTCCATAGGGTCCAAACTATCTGTGTAAAGCTTTCTCTATATGTAAGGTCCATACTTTCTTTTTAAGTTCCAATCCTGCTACAAATCAGCAATCAGACTTGACAGTGTCCTGCTTCACAAGAGTGTAACATGCAGAGCTCGGCTCAAAGGTATGTAAAACCTCTTGTCCTCAGCATTCACAGTTGCAGAAAAACGGTCAGAACTTCCAAACACATAAGGCCTGATTCCATACTCTGATACCACAGTGATGTGTCCTGTATAAATAGTTTGATCAATGGCTACTTCCCCAATAAAAAAATCAGTGGTTTCAATAAGTGTTTTGCAGTATTGCCCACCCTCAGAATTCAAAGGTTATAAACTAGTCCCCCAAAAATCATGATATTGGCTTTAAAAACATGATACTTGGGGAAAAAACATGTCAGTCTTTTTATTTGTCTACTGGTTTGAGGACCTTCAGTGTTCACATTTTCAATCTTGTCTTTGTATCCATGTGGATGGGATCTTTCATATTTAAAAAAGTAAGCCAACACTGCCAGGTAATCACCTGTCTCCTTGAACTAGGGCTTTAAGAAAAAAACACCAAAAATCATGTCAGTTGTCAACACTGGTTTTGAGTGAGCCAGGACTGAATCCAAAGAGATGATATTACTCTATTTTTCATTATACTCTTGCTTCTACAATCCTGCACACATCAACACTGAAATATCTGGAGGGTGTCTGTGTACATATACACACACTTGTTTGCTTTTAAATAATTACAACCTTTACATCAGAATCTAGAGATCTGTCAGATAAATATGGCTACAGCCCAACACCTTTTTAACATAATAAACCTATAAAAAGACTGCCAGCTTTAGCACTTGCTTTGAATGGTCTGAATTTGTCAGTCTGTGCACATCCAAAATCATTTCAGGGTTTAACAAAATAATGTTCCCTATAAAAATAATCCCTCATTTTACAATAGGATTTGGGTCATTATGGAAGTATTTTTTTAACAAAGTTCTGCATTAATTTTATACATTTTTTTTCAAATCATTCTAAGCCCCTTACAAGTATATCTGATGCAAGTGTCACAAACATCATGAGAAAGTTGAACACAAGCAGCAGAATTGATGTTTGCAAACAACATACTGTACAGAAGAAACAAAAGATTAAAAGAAAGTGTTTACATATTATCAGAAACGTTAGCTACCAGTGCTAATAATAAATCTTAAAGGTACATACCTGAAAATCTTTTGAATATTTTCAGCTTTGATTTCCTTGAGAATCTCGTGGTAGAAATGAGGGTCACTTGGTTCTGAAGAAGTGGGGGAAGGAGGACATTTTTTTTGTGCATAATATCCTATTAAAATTCCAAAAATAAATAAAATCAAAACAGTGCAAAATAGTTTAAATATCCGACAAAAGCTGCAGCGGTTGCTCTTTGGTGCGGGTCTTGTATAATGTGACACATAGTCCGGGTCTTCCTGAAGTCGCTGAAATCTTCCTTTAGGGGATGCTGAGGGCTGAATAGGCTCGAGATCAATGTTAGTATTTTGTGAATTTCCTGAATGGTGATCAACTATGCCATCCAGTTGGAAATGGTCAAAGCCAGGCTCCTCCAGCTCTTTTTCCATGTCCCATTCTAGTTCCAATGTGGTGGCCTGGAGGTCATCATTGTCAAGGTATTGAGAGTGCCCCTGTATTCTCTGGTCTGCGTTCACTTTGCGATAAGCCATCTTTTTTTCTATTAAAAAATGACAGAAAGCAGTATTTAAATATTTTCGAGCATCAGTTCTGTCTTCATATGCAATAGTGTGTGACTCTCATCACACTTAGAGGGATGTGTGTGTCCATATTTAAAGAAAAAATTGAGTCCACAATGTTGCATTCTTCCTAAGCATAACCTTCTTTAATTTTTTTCTCAGTGTCATTATACTGTCAGTGTTTCTATTAGCAATTCCATTTGGTATTAAAGAAAAGGTTATAATAATGGTAATAGCATATTAAAAAGCATGAGGATGTAAGGAATATTTCAGTACTAACAAGGGAACATACAAGTTGTCCTAGTAGTTTTTTCTGCATCTTTAATTTCTATAGTTCTCTAATATAGCATTAATCCAGTGAGTACAAATGTTATATTTTCAAAATGTCCAAAACAAGTATTTATCAATATACTTCAACATCTTTTTGGAGCTATTGCACATGGCACATGTCAATTTCTGTACACAGATTTCATTTCACTTGACATCTAAGTCAACCATGCTGCTCAAGTAAAATACAGTGTCTAGTACAATGGGGTACTGGAACACGTCTAGGACTTGTAGGCTTTATGGGTAATACAACAAATAAATAAAAATAAAGTTAAAGAAAACATAAATAAAATAGCTTTATTTGTCTGATTGCAAAGACAAAGGAATGCGGGATTAAAGTTTGAAATTTGAGGGTGACACTCAACTTTACTTACACATCAATAAAAGGCTTCCATTTGGATAGACTGTTCTATTATTTACTGGTATTAAAATGCATAGTTTCTGAATGACTGATGAATTTACTTTGAAATTGTCCCAGCTGCTTTGCTCCAGTTAGTTTTTCCATTTTAATGAATCAAATTACTGCCAGGTTGAGATTCTTACCTAAAGCATTTACTTAATAGTAAAGCATAACTCTAGCAATTCTAGACATTTCTACAGCTGTGTGAGCCTTCTAAGCGGAACTCTGACCTCTAATACAAACATTCAAAGTCAATTCTCTACAAATCATTTTTAAACTGACTGCAGTGATGAGGCTCAGTTTTCATCCATACTTTGACAATAGACATTCCATCACTTGAGCATCAGCAATTTAATGCTTTTCAAACATCAGACAGACTCATCAATTAGAATGAAATGCAGATACACATATTAACGCCTCACAATCATGGATATCTGAGTGACATCCGCACTGCTACCTTCCTTGTTGCACATTAATACATTTTCTTGATCTAAGACCTCGCTTCCAGATGGCATTTTCTGGGTCACATACTGGATGAACCCACTTTATATGACAAAATAGAAAAAGAGTTTAGCCATAATCTTTGAAAAGAACAAAAGGTTACAAAACAGTATGATCTACTGAAACAGCATATCATACTTTAAAAAAAAAATTGTTTTGCTCTATACAGTATCTAATTTACAAATCCTGTTTCCCTACAGAACAGCTGCCATTTCAATGTCCCTTTCCTAAAAACAGACACAGCAGACAGGCTTACAACAGCCAACAGGATATCCACTTAAGTTATACTATACCGGATTTTATAGCACAGCTCCCACATACATTTTGCACCCGATCCCTCCATCCCTACTCAGACAAAACTCCCACTGACTTCAGGGGAAGTAGATACAGATGCTAAGATATGACCCAAAACAACATTTTAGAGGGTCAAGGTTACAGTCAGATTAGCAGCCAATTAGAGGAGCTTAAGACCATGCTTGAAAGAGATCAGCAGTCTTCCCAACTTTCAAGGCTGAAAGTCCATTGCCAGTTTTACCTAAGGCTACTGCAGTATCCGCATCATACACTTGTATTTCTCAGTTACCAGTGTACTACTCTGTTAGTTACTACAAGGGAATAACTTCAATATTGCAAATATAGGGGTTATCTAACTGCAAACATTTGGACCATGATTTACCCATAGATTTAGCTTTACGCTTATATGTAGTCCCAGTGAACTTCTTAAATGATTGGAACAACTTTAAATCAGAAAAAATAAGTCTGTGAAAGTCTGGTTTGCTTTTAAAGGAATAAAAACACAAAATGTACATTTAATTAACCTTTCAAAAGAATTTGACACAGCTAAGAGTTCAAATAAACATGCCAGTATTAACTCATTCAATTTTGCTGGGATGGGACATTGTTTTTTTTATTTTAACAATGACCTGGAGTGATGTTCTTGAAAATCTTGCTACTGCTCTTAGATAAACAAGGGCTTGATTGTGCAAGGTGCTGAGCACTGTACCCTCCATCTAGCAAAACCTGTAGGCATGTCCTTAAAATTATGCATGTGCTTCAGTGCTTTGCAAAACAACATCTAGAATCCCAAGAAGGCCCTGAGCCTGCAAAAGCTCTCACACACATTTAAATTTATGCATATGAGTAGCCTCACTGGGTCTCCAGCTCCTTTGTTAGGGGTGGAACTGGGTTGCATATCATCAATATACTGTGGTCACAATTAAAAACAGTCAGCCCTTATGGACAGCTGCCAAACCACAAGATCTTTGCAGACCTGTATTTTACTGATTTCTATGATGAATTAATTTAAGCTTTTGTGTATATGTTCCTTTAAACACAAACCAAAACTTTTTTTTTTTAAAGCCATTTCAATCAATTAAAATGTCAGCATTCCACAACAGGTAGAAAAGAAATAACTACCCTATGTCAGATCGTGTGGTGACAACTGTCACTAACTGCTAACTTTTTATGGTGGCCACTGTATACTGGGAGTATGCAATTAATGTATGTATTTATGACATTTAAAATGTATGTTTCAATTGAATCTATATTAATAAAGGTCATTTAAATATCAGCTTAAGCACATTACAAACATTTCTTTAAAGTGTTGTTATTCTGCATAAACAGTAACCACCTTTTCTTGAAATTTAATAGTGCAGCCATTTTATTTTTACTCAAAATACCACAATCAGTTAGACCATTTACTAGATCAGGGATTGGCAACCTTTGGCATGTGGCCCGTCAGGGAAATCTGCTTCCCTCTATACTCACCATAAGAAATAGTATGGGTGGTTGGAAAAAATGACTTCTAATGGTGTTTTTTCATCTTGATTTTTTGCATGTCATTGGTGGTTTGTCTCATTGTTCTTTATCCAGATTGTTTTTGTTGTTGTTGTTTTAAGCCCTTATAATGATTTTGTACCTACGACTACTGTGGGTAGGTGGGAAGACAATATTGAGTCTCCTTACAGGATTTCAGCTCAATATTGCCGCAGTTATGGAAAGTTAAAGTGCCTCCCCTCAAAGCTAACACAATGTCAACTGTTTAAAGGGAAAAACAGCTGCCCTCATTCCTGAAATCAAAATACTACACACACACACACACAAGGGATGGGAACTTTAAGGTAGTAGAGGGTCACAAAATCCACTAAAACCCTTTGGTGGACCAGGGTTGGGTGATGCAGGAGGGTTGGGAGCATTGGGTTCTGCCATGCCGGGGTTATGTGAGCAGAGGGAGGGGAGACCTTTGGGGGAAGGCAGGATTAGAAATAGAGCCCACCCCTCACTCACTCCATGGCAGCTCCTGTCACATGGGTCTGAGCCTGGCTCCTCACTCCAACCTATTAGCACTTGCCATAGTGTCACATGATGCACAAATCCACACATAGGCATGGACCTCCTCCTGTGATACTCCACCCAGTTCCTGGCACTACTGGATCGCCTAATCTTAGATGGGATGGGCCAGCCTGATGTACCCCCTGTGCAACCAGTTTCACATCCCTGAGACAGATATTTCAGAAAGCCTTTGAAGAGATCCCACACCAAAGGCTTCTAAGCAAAGAACACAGTCATGAGATAAGAGGGAAGGTCCTCTAATGAATAAGTATCTGGTTAAAAGACAGGAAACAAAAGGTAGGAATAAATGATCAGTTTTCACAGTGGAGAGAGGTAAATAGTGTACTGGGACCTGTGCTGTTCAACATATTCATAAACGATCTGGAAAAGGGGTAAGCAGCAAGATGGCAAGTTTGCAGGTGACACAAAGCTATTCAAGATAGTTAAATCCAAAGCTGACTGTGAAGAGTTAACAAAGGGTTCACAATGCTGAGTGACTGGACAACAAAATAGCAGATGAAATTGAAAGCTGATAAAAGCAAAGTAATTCATATTGGAAAATATAATCCCAACTATATACAAAATGATGGGCTCTAAATTAGCTGTTACCACTCAGGAAATAGATCTTGGAGCCATCATGTATAGTTCTCTGAAAACATGTGCTCAATGTGCAGTGACAGTCAAAAATACTAACAGAATGTTTGGAACCATTAGGAAAGGGATAGATAATAAGACAGAAAATATCATGACAACACTATATAAATCCATGGTACGTCCACACCTTGAATATGGTGTGCAGTTCTGATCACCCCATCTCAAAAAAAGATGAATCAGAACTGGAAAAGGTAGAGAAGAATAACAAAAACGATTAGGGGTATGGAACCATTTCCATATAAGGAGAGATTAAAAAGACTAGGACTGTTCAGTTTAGAGATGCAGAGACTAGATGACAGGAGATGGATCATCCAGTAATTGCCTTGTTCTGACATTTCCCCCTGAAGCATTTGGGCACCAGCCACTGTCAGAAGACAGGATACTGGGCTAGATCTGGATACTGGATCGCTGGTCTGACAATGTATGACCATTCTTATGTCCTTACCTATAGATAGCTATAGATATATGATACACACAATATTTATATATATACATATATGGGCTGTCAATTATTCGCAGTTAACTCATGCGATTAACTTAAAATTAGTCACTATTTCTCACAGCTTTAATTGCACTGTTAAAAACTAGAATACGAATTGAAATTTATTAAATTTTTTTTTATCTTTTTCTACATTTTCAAATATATTGATTTCAATTACAACAAAGAATACAAAGTGTACAGTGCTCACTTCATATTATTTTTTATTACAAATGTTGGCACTGTAAAAATGATAAAAGAAATAGTTTTTTTTAATTCACCTCATACAAGTACCGAATCTCTTTATCATGAAAGTGCAACTTACAAAGGTATTTGTTACATAACTGCACTCAAAAACAAAACAATGTAAAACTTCAGCACTTACAAGTCCTCTCTGTCCTACTTCTTGTTCAGCCAATCACTACAATACACAAGTGTGTTTATATTTACATGAGATAATGCTGCCAGCTTCTTATTTACAATGTCACCCGAAAGTGAGAACAGGTGTTCTCATGCAACCTTTGTAGCTGGCATCGCAAGGTATTTACATGCCAGATATGCTGAACATTGGTATGCCCCTTCATGCATCGACCACCATTCCAGAGGACATGCCTCCATGCTGATGACACCCGTTAAAAAAATAATGTGTTAATTAAATTTGTGACTGAACTGTATGTCTCCTGCTCTGTTTTACCCACATTCTACCATATATTTCATGTTATAGCAGAGTCAGATGATGACCCAGCACATTGTTTGTTTTAAGAACACTTTCACTGCAGATTTTATGAAATGCAAAAAAGTTATCAATGTGAAATTTCTAAAGATACGGCACTGAACCCAAGGTTTAAGAATCAGAATCTTTCAAATTCCAAAAATCTGTGAGGGACAAGGTACGGAGCATGCTTTCAGAAGTCTAAAAAGACCAACAGTCTGATGTGGAAACTACAAAACCTAAACCAGCAAAAAAGAAAACCAACTGTCTGCAGGTGGCATCTGACTGAGATGATGAAAATGAACATGAGTCAGTCTGCGCTGCTTCAGAGTCTTATCGAGGAGACACCATCATCAGCATGGATGCATGCCCTCTCAAATGGTGGTTGAAGCATGAAGGGACATATGACTTCAAAAGGAGCAGTAGTAGGCCAAAGGTAAAACTTTCAAAAGTGCCTAAGTGACAAAGGATCCTAGGTGCCATTTTCAAAAGTAACGTAGACATTGTGATAGAAGCAGAGCTGCTCTGTGGTAATTTTTGAATACTGCATGTTGACCTAGCTATTGGAATTTTTACCATATGAATATATGGGTTCAGTTGAACAGCGGGCTAATAAGGAAAAAAGTAGGAAGGAAGAATAGCTCAAAATAAGCCACCCTCATCAAACACTCCAGGGTTGTTACAGGACAATGGCAGAGCTATTGGTTCTGAGGAGTCCGGCTCAACCTACTGAACTGTTTTTTAATGAACAGAGCCAACTCCCTCTCCCCCCAGAACTGACAAGAACAAAAACTCCAGTTGAATAAAAAGAGACTATTTCCAGAGGGGTGGTAATTACTGGGGAGGTTTCTGGGGAAAGCAGACAGATACAGACTCCCACTGGGGTGTCTGCGGAAACTCGGCCTGCTTAGGTGCCCTTCAGGGGATGGTAAGCCTTTACGTAAGACAGACGTCCATGAAGCCTGTCTGTTTTAATATCCTTTCTCTTTAAATTTGTTCTATTGTGAAAATAAATAAAATTTGGGTTAAAAAGGTTGGCTGGTCACTATCTATATTCACCACTGGTCACAAACTCCCACAGGAAAGTATCACAGGTGCTGAACCCAGCTGGACTTGTTTAGTAAGCATGGTGGCTCCACAGGGCCTAATCTAAGGGTGGGACAATTGTGTGATAGCTGTAGTTCTGTCCCTGAGCTCTCTGAATGGAACCCTTCAGCCTCATGCCTTTACTTCTTCCGAGGATGCAGCAATCTCTCTGTCCCCATGACAGGATCCTAAGATAGCCTAAATCTCACAGGAAGTCAAAGTGCCTAAATTACTTTTGAAAATGGGACTTAATCTCCTAAATCAATTAGGTATTGCTGAATGATAGGCATAAGCAGAGGTGATGCACTGGGAGGATGAGGGGGGAAGGCATGCGGGGTCCTATCCCCCCCAGATTGCTCAGTCACAGGATGAGCTAGTGAGGTGCAAGCAGCATCAGGAAGAGAGAGCCAGAGGCAGGAAGAACAGCTGGGAGCTGCAGGAAGGGGGAAGAGGGGTGCTGCTTTCCAGGAGGAGGGATTTGGCTGTGGGAGCATGATTTGAGTTGTTCCGGGGTTGTGCCTCCCACTATCAGCAGGCATAGGTCGTCTCCGGGAACAAGGCAATAGAAAATTAGGCCTTCCTCAAATTCCAAAATTTGAGGGCCAGATTTTCAATTCCTCAGCACTCACGACTGAGGCCAGATATTTCAGAGAGTTCAACTCCTACATATGTATCTTTATAAGGGCCAGATTTTCAAACATGACCAGCACCCAAGAGTTCCCATTGTGACACCTATGGCTATACATTCTAGAACTGCTCAACACCCAATCTGGCTACTTTTTATTTTCATGCCTAAAATGGGAGGCAAATCCCATTTGCAGGTGCTGAGTTCTTTTGAAAACCTGGCTCTTCGGACCTACTCTGAAGACAGAGGGATTTGCATAGATGCAGATAAGGGTAAAATTTGGCCAAAGATCTTTTATAACTGGTAGTGATGCACAAGATGAGAAGAATGACTTGATTCTCAGACTTAGGATGAGATAACAACAGGGCTGGTAATTAGGGGAAAAATCCATTTCTAAGCAGAGCAAAGTTGATATGGAAATCAATGTGAAGTACAATGAATATGGAGCCCCACATTGCTCTTTTACAAAGCCATGTTTTACAGTAGAAACTTTTAAACTCACTGATATTTGTAACGTGCTTTCAGATAATAACATCTTATGTCTAAATATCTGAAGGCACTTTACAACACTAAAAAAAATGAAAAATTACAGTTTTTTTTATAACATACATTCTGTAAAATGTCATTCTCAGTTGTTTATTCAGTGGGATTAATTGAGTTTTATCAATTTCAATCCTGAAGTGGGACCTCTAGAAATAATAGATTATAGAGCTAAAGAAGGCAAGATTTATAATTGGGCTATATTGGTGTTTATGGCAATCTATCAAAATATAGCAAATCATTTTATGCATGGCTTATAACAGAAAATAGACTAACATTTTCTGCTTTTTGGAACTATTTACATAATTTTCTGCATTTTTAAAATATTTGTATCTGAAGAATTCAGAGAACAAGCAAATATATTTCACCATTGTACAAAGTGTATTTTCTGGGTGAATTCCAAAATGTTAAAGCTAAAGTTGCCATGACAACTGCTGCAGCAAAGCATACAGTATGTGTATGAACATATATTTACTGAGACATATATATACACATTAACTGACACACCATAATTATTGCTAATTAATCTATCCAGTCACATATATTGGACACAGTTCTGCTCTCAGAAAATCAAACAATATGCTAATTTAAGTCAACTGGGCTATTCCAACCCATAGAAAAACCAGAGGGAAAGCAGAATCATTGTGTGTATGATATACAGAACAAGATGGTTTCCAAATACCAGTCAGTAAAGCCTTCAAGCTATAACCACTTCTTCTTGGAACTCAATACAAAGGCCAAAATCACTATAAGATATTATATTGCAGAGTTTGGGCTACTACAGCTATGGGCTAACAGTGTAGTAGTAATCTGTCTAGTAACCTTTGACCTTCTTTTTTGAGTCTCTTCTGAAATAAGCTGTCAAATCTCAGAAATGCCCAAGTTTGATCATTTGGGTCTGCCTAGAGGTGTAATTTTGCATGGTGTACAATTCCTGTGAATTCATCACAATGTGTTATTTCACACATACTCAATGTGGTGTGACATGCAGCCTCCTGAATGAAACTGAATGTCCTAATGTGCAAATCCTGAACTGAGCTTTATTCCTTCACTTTAAAAACAAAAACTCACATGCTTTAACTCAACTCAAACAATCAGTGAATTTATACATATAATATAAATGTATCCCTCTTTTCTGTTTTTCATTTCTTGATAGAACAGCAGTGCCCTGGATACACAGCCCCCATACTAGATACTAATCTGTTCAGTCTCTCTGTAAGCATCTGACCTAAAATCTAGTATGTTTGTATTCATAAGACAACGCTCATTTTCCAAACACACTTAGGTCCCGTATGATGGAGTAAATCTACATTTAAAGCTATATATCTCAGCTGCATATCTGCTTTTGATAATTTCTTATTGGGTTTTTCCTCTTTATTTTGAAGTCAATCCTCAGTATTACATAACATAAACAAAAATTGTTGTAGCTGGAACTGACGCTCTTCCAACCCACCCAGTTGTGACCTTGGGATAGCAGATAAATGTTCTGTCCTTGGGCATGTGGCTGGAGGCGAAGATGCGCTGCTAATTCATTTGATAGACCCTGTTTGTTTCATTTCACTTTATAAAACATTCTCAACCATTCTTCTATGTATCTGCTGAGAGGAATGAGGATGGGGTATTATACTAAATAGAATAGGAAAAGCTACCACTAAAAGATCATCTCCATCGTTCATCCATCATGCCACCATTCCATTCTGTAGTAATCTATGTTATTACTCATTGGAAGTTAACACTAATGCTGTTAATGGACTTTCAAGTAAAACAACTTCAATGTAGCACTGCATGTGTTTCATTTTCAGAATGTATAGCCACCACTATCCTGGATTATTACCAGAGACTGAACCTCAAACATCCAGCATTAAGAACATTGGTTTGTATCTGTTGAGTTAAAGGATTATCATCTTAACTGTTAGCTCCAGTAGACTCGTATCCTATGTAGAACTGTCTCTAGAAGGGGCGCAACAAACTGAACAATCAGTTACATGTGCATTTTACAGTTCAGCTCCTTTAACAGCAAGACTTTTCAATTGGTCTTCTTCACCTTTTAGACTAGGCAACATTTTTTTTTAAATTAAAGTGAATAATTTAGTTATTTAAGCTTAAACTGCTTAATGTTTAGACCAGTCATTCTCAACTCTTCTGAACTATTGTACCTCTTTCAAGAATCTGGTTTGTCCTGCATACCCCAAGTTTCACTTCACTTTAAAATTGCTTGCTTACAAAATCAGACATACTAATACAGAAGTGTCACAGGCCACTATTACTGAAAAATTGCTGACTTTCTCATTTTTACCATATACACCTCTACCCTGATACAACGTGATCCGATATAACATGAATTTGGATATAATGTGGTAAAGCAGTGCTCAGGGGGAGAAGGGGGGCTGCGAACTCCGGTGGATCAAAGCAAGTTCGCTATAACATGTTTTCACCTATAGCACGGTAAGATTTTTTGGCTCCCGAGGGCAGCATTATATCGAGGTAGAGGTGTAATTATAAAATAAATAGATTGGAATATAAATATTGAACTTACATTTCCGTGTGATACTCAAGCTTGTTTTTCACTTGTGAGCCTTGTCTGAAGCCTGAACCCCAGGTGATGGGACTGACGCATGTAACTTAGGTTTGCGGGGCCCTTTGTGGAATGGGGCTCTAAGCAATTGCCCTGTTTGCCACCCCTTAATGCCAGCCTTGCACTTGCGATCCCCCTAAACCCATCCCATGGCAACCCTGGGGGCTGCAACCCCCAGATTGCAAATAACTGATCTACCTGAGTTGAGTGCCCCCTGGAAGACCTCTGCATACCAACAGGGTACACGTACCCCTCGTTGAGAACCACTGATTTAGAGAGTACCTCCTTTGTTTTAAAGAACACATTTGTGTACATAATTGAAGATGAGGGAAACTGTGCACTAAAACTAGGAGAACAAAAAGGATTTCATACAAGGGTACTTAGTAAGCTGAGTTAAAGCAGAAAATCGATTGTTCTACCCTCTAATATATGGTTAACCTAGATTTTGTGAGGTATTTCAGCAATAGCCATTTGAAAAAGCATAATGCGTTGAGATATAGACAAGAAGGCTGATGGTTTGTATTAAATCAGTAAAACACATACAAATAAAATGTAATTCAAACAAGATAATTTTGGACTACAGAATATTTCACATAGATCATTAAACTTCGCCTGGATACCTCTCTGAAATTGGCAATTGAAAGCTAGTAGCATCAATGTGAAGTTTATACATTGTCAGAATGTTCTTGGCTGAGTTTCTCCATAACAGTACTGTGAATCAGAACTGTGTTTGCTTTTTCTAATGTAAGTGCTTTAGTGGTATGCATTGGACATCCCTGATCTCTGTCAACAAAGAGTACATACCATATTCAGCAAAGGAAGGCTATGTTCTGTTTTGTTAGACATATAATGCACTTGCATGTTCTTTATTACTTTTAGTATATTAGGAAGATTTAGTAATAGTACTATAAATTACATGGCTTTATGTAGATCTAACATGGTTTGTATTTATTTTCCAGGAATGCTAGATATACTATATAGAGGGCAGTGTTCTATGGAAGAATAACTAATGAATCAAGATTCAGATGATCCTGAAGTCTAATCCTGGCTCTGTAACTGACTCGCTATGTGACCTTGGACAAGTCATATTACCTTATTGTCTCAGTCCCCCAATCTGTAAAGTGGGGATAATAAAAAATGTATCCAATAATGTCCTAGGAGTGTTGTGAGGATTGATTAATGATCAATCATTTGAATATTTAAAGCATTAAATATTACTATATACCGGCATTAACCAAATGGGCCTAAAATTACAGGCATCCAGTTTTAATTGGGTACTTTGTACCAACCGCAACTCCAGCAATCATCAATTCCAACAACTCAGCATGAGTATAACTGTGATATTTACTCAGGCAAAACGGTCATTGATTTATGAACTATCAGTGAAATCGATGGGAGTTTTGCCTGAGTAAGGACAGCAGGATTGCAGCCCATTACTCTACCAATCTGCTCCGAGTCCTGGAACTTTGAGTTTGTCCCCCTTTTCCAACCTACCGCAAAAGGCCACTCCCACTGGACTCAGAAATATTCCCAACTGTTCATTTTGTATCTTCTTTGTCCACTGGCTACTCTGCACTCACAGCTCCTTTTCAAGAAACCCATAAGCATTTTAAAATAATGCCCAAGGTCACAGGAAGCCTATGAATTTAGCGATGCAAACGTTTGCAAAAGAAAGGCAATTTTATTTCTTACTCTTTTCAAGTCTTAGTTTGTATTTGTTATCAAACCAGTTGCAACAGCTAATCTCAGTGCAAAGGAAAACAATCAGTCAGCCAGCACTATATTTGGTGTCAATGTTAATCTGATTTCCTCAGTCATTTCAAAGATCTTCCATAGCAATGTTCTGTCCTTCACTGCAGTCTGCAGAGATCTTCTACCTCAAACTCACCAAACCTACACCAGTCTATAAAACAAGGAAGCCCAGTTTTGAGCAAAACAGATCTCCCAAAACCATTATATTTTCCCTCCTATGAAATATTAAAACAAGCTTATTTGCAGGAAAATGAAGCCTGTTTATAAACACAATTCTCATGATTCCCCGTGATAAAACCTCCATAGATAGTAAATATTAAATAGAGGGATACCTCTCCATCTTCTTTCATTTCTGGATTATTAAGTAAATCCATTTATTCATGTCTGAATACTGGGGATATCATTGAAGAATTTTCCAAAGCTTTCGTGATCCATTCCTAACTTCAAGCACTCAAGAGCTGACTGACTGTCCAGTGATATGCCACACACCCTTTTTCCAGCTCCTCGTTAGTCATCCCCTACAATGATGACCCTCCTCTATTCCGCCCATGATAACTTTCTCTAGGTCATTTACATCTCTATACGTGATGTGCACAGACAAGTTTGTGTCTGTTAATTTTCAACATCAAGGTCTGCATCGCTCTATTAATATTTTTAACATAAGCATTAATCTTTTCTGTCCAGGATATTCACAAAATCTTGAGTATCATTTCAGGATTGCCACATGTAAACCTTCTGACTCTGAATCCAAATCCTTCCTGCCATGTCACCCATAACTTAGGGCCTGAAAAACTGCTGAACAACACACGCTTTGCTGGAATGGCTAACTTGGTGTGTTTCTAAGCTTAACTCTTTTTATGAGCATGAGTTTTTGAAGACATAAGGGACCCAAACCTGCTTCCACAGGCTTCAGTGAGAACAGGAACAGGCCCTCAGTATTTAAAATAAGACCCACTTCTTCACTTACACCGGATTTACAATGGAGTGACTCCTTTATTTCAGTGGATATAGTTGACTCCTTATTTGAAACAGTGTAAGTGAGAGGAAAATCAGGTCCAAAGTCTCGAGTGAAAAAGTTATCTGAGCTGGTTAAATATTAAAAACAAAATGACTAAATGTATAATTAAGTAAAATCAAGAAAGTGATATCAGGAAGCATTTTGTACATTTGGTTACTGTAGTTTCAAGAATTACAAATTTTATTTGCTGCTTTTGTACAGCGTGTTTAACAGCAGTATACACTGTATTTTACATACTCAGGTATATTTATAGTTTTTAGATGAATTAAAACTATTACAAAGCCTACCATGAACTATTTTAAGTACTCCTCACAGCTTATATATTTTATTTATGAATAGGTATATTACTAAAAATAAAAGATCTCCAATGGCACATAAAAGTAACACTGTTATGAGATTAAATGTCAGGCAACTGGCATGAAAATGTAATATTCATTAAGTCATAAAATATAGACAGCATTATCACAGGATCTTTATACTGTCAACATGCAGTCCGAAACAACCATGTTTATTACAATAAGGTAAATACAATGACTAAATATGCCTCTAATTTCAAGTGTAATTGTTCCATTAAATAAATACAGTATTTTTTCAAACCTATTTCTATTTGTACCTAAGATCTGTCCTTAGTACAGATTCAAAACTGCACTATACACACTTATATACTGCACTTTTAGTACAGATTTAGCTGCACAATAAATATTTATAGTGTATGATAGCATAAAGTGTACATGGCAAAGAAAACAGCTTAATTACTTGTCTTCATATACTTGCCAAGAAGGCTAATATAATGCAGTAAAAGATGTGCCAAAAGAATACTCCCTCAAAAGTAGAAACAGCTACAATAGGTTAAAAGAGACTATTGCATCATGGGACTATGTTAGAAGATATACATTATGATTGTAAATCTAGATATCTTGAAAATCCACTCACTCCTACGTTTACTTATGGGCTTTGAGAATAGTTAAAGATTATAATTTGCCTGATTAAATGTGGTACATTGTTATAGATCTGAGCTGGAATTTTCTATTTTACTCCTTTATAAAAATTTAAACCAAAATAATCACAATAGATTGAATTATCTATTGCAACCAGCATCAGGGACATGAATGTAAATAAATTATAGCTTGAATAATTAAGGTATTTATTAGACCTAGAATGTCACCACTGCTGGAGTCACATATTAAACTTATCTCCACTGCATATTCTTATTCACTGATGTCAAACAGGTAGACATTATGACCAAAAGCTTCAACCATGAGTGGCTAAAGTTCCACAGGATGCATGTGACATGATGGGGATAGCACTGGACAGGGATTCAAGAGAACTGGATTTGACTGCCCTCCTGCTCACTGGCCTGGTGGCTGATCTTGGTCATATCACTTCATTTCTGTACATTAGGGATAATGATACTTACCTTCCTTTGCAAAGCACTTTGAGATCTATGAATCTGAAGGGTTAATTACAATACCACCAAACCCTTACATATGATATAAAAGTGACCTGATTTTCAGAGATGTAGAACATCTGGAACTCCTATTGACTTCAGTGACAGTTGTGGGATCTCAATTTCTGTGCAAAATCACTACGTCACTTTTATTTAGATGACTTCCTATGAATTGAGGTGTCCAACTTTAGGCATCGACTTTGAAAAAAACTGGTCTCCATAATGTGAATTCTATGAGAGGACTAAAATCTGTAATTCAGTCAAAAGACTAAATATTTTAGCAAGAAATATGCAAAGGGTATTAACTTGAGATATGTTGAAAAAAGCAATAAGGACAAGAAGCTAAAAGGACCTGGGGGCAGTTGACACTTATTTTGCCCAGATGTAAATGATTACAAGATGCGCAAGGAACAGGAGAATCAGGACCATATTATCTATTATTGGTAGTATACAGAGCAAAAACATCTTAGCATATGACCTTTACAATATGTGCACACTGCTCTTAGAGCCAAATATGACTGGAATGAAAAGCAAAATCTGTCATCTGAGTTTTGTGTTTTTTATATACTCACATGTATTGATAAATCTTGATTTAATCCTGTGGTTTCAGATCTAAGGTCAAGCAGTATTATATCCAGTTTGTGCAACATATTGTTATATCCAGAGCCGGTGCAAGGATATTTTGTGCCCTAGGCGAAACTTCCACCTTGCGCCCCCCACCCTTTGCACATCAGTTCATTGAGGGGCAAATCCCAACGAACCTTTATAGCTCTAACTGCACCTGTTAACTCTTGATTATTAAAAAGAGATTTCTTAATGATCAGTAATGAATACAATCATACAATACAAGGGCAGAGGGGATATTTTATTATTGGGTTGTAAATCTTTTTCTCTTATAATATAATTCATACATGCTGCTAAGAAGGAAGGTCTTGTGTGTGAGTCACATGCCTGGGAATGAGCAATTCCATGTTCTATTCCCAGCTTTTCCTCAGAATTCCTGCAACACACACATTTTTCTCCCTTGCAAGACAACCCAGAGGAACATCTAGAAGAGTTAGCTCTTGCACAGACATATCCTTGGGCCAACGTGACACCCATATGCCTCATTTTCCATTGAATAGGCACATTGCCTCCCAAGAACTCCAGAAAGCAGGGATAGGGAGTGTGCATGCTACACCATCCCTAGAGAACATGCTACCATATTTGCAACCAATGTGAAGAAAGGTGTAAGGGGAACATGACCAAGTCTGCAGCCCAGCACCTTTTGAGGGAATCTGTGCACCAAGGGTACCCAGAGTGAGTCCCTTAAGCAGGACTATTTGCAATCATGTACTATGTGTCCTAAGGTGCAAGGCAACAGTAATATGCCAGTTTATGGTTAAAGAGCACTTCAAATGCCATTGCATCTACTAACTGATGATTAGACAATACAGCACTGAAGCACTTGCATAACTTCAACCATGTGAGTAGTCCTGCTATGTTTAAAGTTACTCACATGCCTCAGTGCGTATAGCACGGGGGTTGGAGAAATGCTGCTACTCTGGATGGAGTTACGTATTACAATTCCTATGGCACTGGGTTTTAAAAATATTAATATTAAACACTTATATTGCCAGAGGCGTCAACCAAGTTGGGGCCCCATTGTGCTAGGAACTAAATTGATACATAGTAAATGATAGTCCCCAGGTGTTTGCAGTCTAAAGACATGATATAACAGGTGCACAGACAAACAACTGGGCAGGTTGTCAGTGGTGCCTATAGCTGTGGGATGTTTCTTTTAGAATTAAATCCAAATTAATAAATAAAGTCACTTGGCATAGCCTACCAAGAATCAGCTTTGCAGTTGACAAATCCCACTCAGTTGATTGCTCCTCTGACTTTCAGCAACTTTCATGAAAATCTAGGCTCTTTATCTCAGATAAAAAAATGTATTTCTCTCTCCCCATCCTCTGGAAACCTAACTACTTGGTGGCTTCGTTGGTATGAGTTCATTGATTTTCATTTGACTTTCAAAATATGCTGTGCAAATATTTGAGTAACAGTACCTCAAAAGGCAGAAAAGGGAAGAAAAAAAAAAGCTTGCTTTTCCATACTTAATTTTCAAAGTCATTTTCTTTCTTTGTGAATTTTTAACGATATTAAAGTTAGTAAAACAAGACTTTTTTTAAGATGTGACGGTCCAAGTATAAACAAACTCACTTTGTATAAACACATTAAAATACTTTATATTTACTTCTCAACCATATAATTGGTCTTTTTTATCTGAAATCTGAAGAATATTCTCATTTTGCATGTTAAGCTATAATCTAGTACTTCTTCTGAATTCTGTACCATTGTTCTGGAATGTAACCAAGATTTTCAGTGGTGAATACCGAATCTGCTTTTCAAACACAGAAGGCCAAAAATGCAATGTTATGGGATATTAAGTTATTGAAGAACCCTAAATACAGAGGCAGAGCTCTTCTGACTCACACTGGCAGACAAACTAAATCAGTCTTATGAGCGCGTAGGAGGATACCAGCCCTGCAAAGATGGCGGTGCTGCTAGAGGGAGCAGCCGTGCCTGCCGCCCCTCCTGCTGAGGCTGTAGCCTGTCAACCCCCCCGGCCCCCTGGGGGCTCCTGCAATGGATGCATGTGGGCTCCAGCCCCCATGCACCCCCTACCCTGGCTCCTCGCTCACCACACTCGGGCTCTGCGGCTCTCGGGAGCGTGAGCCGCTGCTGCCCCTCCCCAAGCAGGCTCAGGGCCCTGTGCCCCAGCAGCAGCTCACATGCCCGGGAGCCGCAGGGTCCAAGCACAGCAAGGGGGGGTCCAGGGGGTACATGGAGGCTGGCACCCGCATGCATTTGTGGCAGCCTGCAGAAGCCCCGGGGGGGGCGCATCAGGCCGCAGACTGGGCAGGAGGGGCAGAGGGTGCTGCTGCTCCCCGCTAGCAGTGCCGCTGCCTTTGCAGGGCTGCTGGCCCCCCCTGCGCCGTGCCGGCTCCTCCATGGCTGGGGCTCGCGGCCCCCACAAGCCGACGCTCTGGCTTTCCGGTGCCTCTGGCTTTCTTGTGCCCGAGCCAGGGCACCGCTTTTTGGTGCCCCCAACCACTTGGTGCCCTAGGCAACCACCTAGTTCGCCTAGTGGTTGCACCGGCCCTGATTATATCTATGAAACACAGTCCCCAGATGTATTTGAGACAGATTTCCCACGTTTTCTGTTCAAATAAGGTCTGACCATAGAAAAGACTGAGCATCTCCTGTGAAGTGCTAGGATTCCTTAACTCTCATCAGTAGCAATGGAAGATAGGGGTACTCAGTAGCTTCCTGTAGGATCAAGCCAACAACAATTTTCCACCATACATCAGAATTCAGTATCTTACCAATTAAGCTGCTGTTGTTTAGGTTTGGCTCTTTCTATACATTCAGACTTTGGTAATTATCACTAAGATCTTTTATTATTTATTGTACCTAACATGCAATCTAAAGAATAGGAATGGTGACAAATATCATATGTTGTAGAATCTTTAACCCAAGACTGGGCTATTACAATATGTTCTGTGTTTGGGAGGCAGTGAAAGTTACAATTTGTTAAATTCATGGTTGCCCATCTCCTAGGTATTACAGGCTGATCTGAGCATGTCATCCCAATAATCCACACCTCATCCTGGAAATCCAATACCAGGTCTGTTAACAAGATCCTGGATCTTGTCTTCAATGTTCTAAATGGGCAGATAGCTCGTGGGTTATCGACCCACAGAAGCAAAAGGAAAGGAGGTCATTTTGTTGTCTGTATATTGTGTCTTATAATATAGAGGACTCTTCCCCTGCTTTCTGCAGAAGAAGTTGTAAGGTAGCTGACATTTCGCTTCTTTTAGGATACAGAATGTGACAGAAGGAGTCACTGAATGAAATCCAGTCCCAAGTGAAGCAAGTGGGAATTTTTCCATTAACTTCAGTGGAGCCAGGATTTCACCCACTGTGCTCTGTCTTACACAGAGATATATTTGTATTTTGTTTTTTTTTCCTCACTCTGAAGTCAAAATTATCTAGGATAAAATTACATTTTGTGTTTTGGTTTCTGTCTACCACCAGCTCTGCACAGAAGTTGCATTTTATGGGGATATGAAGACTGATAGAGCCAGGGTTTCCAGGACCCAGGCATGTGCTTAACTTTAAGTACACAAAAACACCCACAGATCTCAGAGGGATACTCTCATGCTTAAAGCTAAGCACACATTAAATGCTTTGCTGGCTCAAAAGCTTAAATGTCTACTGTTTAGTAGACCCACTATATACACCCACACTAGATGCTCAGCTTCTTAACTATGTTTATTGCACAGGGTAGGGAAGAGCTAACAAACTGAAATTTCTTATTCTTAAGAACAATGATTCAACTGTTTTGAAATAATAAACTATATAATAATGATCTCCTAAGGCATATGTAGAAAATATGTAACATTTATCTACAAACATAATGCATTTCTTTACATCTTCATTCCAGAAGTAATAATTTGTTATTACAAATACTTTACTGCCATCTTTTGAGAAACAATAATTAAATCTAGAAAAAATGCTTAACTATACCCAAAACAATCAAGGCTAACAGCCTGGAGGGTGAAGTTGCCCAGTACATCTGCTGAGTATATTTACTGCCTTTTTAGCACTTTCTTCAATTCATAAAACCCACATAAAAGAAGGTTACAAATATTTCTAAAACATGTACACAGATGGTGATACAGCAGGTAATAATTTAATTAAATGACTCCTACAGCATGAACAAATTGTTCCAAAGGTAAGTAAACAATATTTATCCTTCAAAAAAATAATTTCAAGTCTGATTTTTTTAATTGCAGTGAAAATCCCTAGGTTTTTTTGAATTGAGCAATGATTTTCTACTCTTCTCTCACATACTTAAAAGCAGTAAATTAACAGCAAATGCATTTTTCATCATATTTCATTCTAGCAAAAAAAAATTATACAAAAACATAAAAGGGAAAAATGCAAAACTAAAAAAACCACTGCATATCAACATCTTCTGTAAGACAGGAAAATAACTATATTCACTCAGTAACCGAACAAGACGCATTAGCTATTTTGCAGACACAAAGAGGTCAGAAGGATGTATACATGATAGACTCTCTTAAGTCAAAACAGAGCATCTTCTCTGTAAAATGTGAAAGCATCAAGGAAGTGTTAGGCTTAATACTTTTTTTTTTTTTTTTTGGACAGACATAATGATCAAAGTGAAGAGGATGAGAAAGGAAAGCAAGCAATATAAATAATTACAAGGAAGATTTTTTTTATGATTATTATTTCTAAACTGAATTAAGCTCATTAAAACAGTACATTCCCAACCAAAAATTCAAGGGAAGAAATCAAGACTATTTGGAGAATCTTTGGGTGACTGGTAAGTAGTACTCCCTACATAAGAAAAGGAAGTGTCATTTTGGATACATGGAGTAGAAACATGAGATTCAAGAAACTAAGTGGAGTCCAAAACATATAGGGTTTAATTAACACCCCATCAAAGTCAGTGGGAGATCTTTCCATTAACTTCAAGGAGCTTCAGATCAGGCCCATGGAGATTTATCCTGAGCATCCCATGGGTATGAGAATAAATGGGTAAGAAAGACAAAGTAAAATCACAGAGAGGTAAAGCAATGTCATGTTTGAAGAAATAAGAGAAGGTGTGTTACAGTGGTGCTGTTACAAGACTCATTCTGTGCCCCAGCAATATCTCTGTATCCCTCAGAGAAAGAAATAACGTAGCATCAAAATCACTGTGGAGTGACAAATAGTCCATATATATATATATATATATATATATATATATATATATTATACATATATATATATATATACTGTCTTTTAGTGAGACTTCATAATTTGAGAAGATAGGAGATGCCACAATGTGTTTACAGTGCAATGTAATGTTAAATAATGGAATTCCACTGTAAAATATGGGATGGGAGCTGACTTGCATTTGCCAGAGAACCTTGTCTTCCTGTTAAATGAGAAGATGGATACAGGGATTTAATGGGGATTCTTTATATTTAATTTATTGCTGATCAAAAATTACATATCATCTATATAATAAGATTAAAGGACTGTCACTCTGTATGTCAGTGTGAAATAATGGAAAACAATTACAAGCATGGTCAACAGCTCTTTTTGTTTAAAATATCACCACGTTGAATCATGACTGAGAGTCATAAGTTCTCAGTCATTTTTGTTTTGCTTTGTTTTTTACACATTACTGATTATATGCATATGACAACACGGGCTTCCACCTAGTAATAGGTTATATATTATGAACAATTGGTTCAAAACCACTGTCTAATAAATCACTTGACTAATACTGTCCACAGTTTACCGAGCTGGTTGATTGATGTGAAAATGTATTTGCCTAATGACTTAAGCAACTAAAATGCAAACATTCACTGAATAAAGTGTTCAATTCATATTATTTGACCAACTCTAATTAGAATGCATGCATTTCCTAGCTGGCTCCAAGAGTGCCTAGGATGTTAATAGTTCTGCCATGGATTTTGTGATGAGGGCAGAATTTACCATATTAATGTATTTTCATAATGTTCTGTTTTATAGATAAACCAAGTTCATCATGTTAATTCTAGTAATGTGCCCTTTAAGCTCCAGATGGGTGCATGACTCCCTTGTGGGATACAGAGGAGAAGACTAAAGCAGCAGTTTATTAAAGTGCCATTTTGTCTTAGCAATACAGCTCTTTTTCTAGTTTTGTTTTTTTTCTGAGTACTGTACAGCGAAGTGTTAGAACAAGTAATATCCTAAAGACATAAAAGGGTAAAAAAAACTGGATGGGAGGAATATTTGCAACAGTTTTGTTCTCATTTCACTGTGTGTGTTCTCACAGTTTGTTGCCTTTTGTATTAGCAAAACAATAAATAGAAGCATCACAAAAGGTCACTTTGACGTAAAAACATCAAAATCCCCAGTATTTTTTTCCAAACTGGCTTATGCATTTGTAGCTTGAAATGTTAAATGAACAGTGAAAATGTATTAAAAGAATTCTCTTAAGAAAAACATCTTCACAAATATTTTGTGCTGTGCTCATTACTGGAAGAGGCAGATCTTAATAAACATGACATACTACTGACCACTGATTCATTTTTCATCTCAAAATAAGCAGATTTTTGTTTTTACATTAAATGCAGCTTGATGAATCTTCAGTTTACCTTCCATTCTGCCTACCCTGAATGGTAAAAGACAAACTATTAAGTCACAACATGTAGTTAAAGTCATCATATTGGTCATAATGTACTATTATATAACATCATATGCTGATTTTTATAGGAATGCATGACAATATTGAACTGTACATAAAATGCTTGCATGTTGTCAATACTATTCACAGACAAAAATCTTTGCTAACTGTTAGTTAAGGTTGCTCTCATCGATAAACTAAATAAAAAAAATAGGAAAGAGAAAGTTAAGAATTAAATAGGATTAAAAGGCTGCAAAATCAAGGACTCTCAAGTTAGAAATGCATGAATGACCATTGCCCATGCAACCTTCATTCGTCCCCTTTGTGAGCATGTATTATGATCTTGTCTTTAATTAGGTGCAGAAGTGACTAACTGTGAAAAGTCTGGTGTCAGTGACTTGCCCAGCATCACATAAGAATGAAAGGCAAGACTATTACCATGCTACATTGGCACAGCTGCACTGTGTGCTCTCCCGTTCAACAAGAGGCGGAAGCTATGTTGTGGGGAGAGTGTCTCCGCCGACATAGTGTGGGGTAGACACTGCTCTAAGGCCTGGTCTACACTGTGTGTAGGGTGGGGGGTGGGGAGGGGTTATCGATGTAAGTTACACAACTTCAGCTATCTGAATAACGTAGTTGAAATCGATGTACTTAGATCTACTCACCACAGTCACTTCGCTGCAGTGAGTCGACTGCTGCTGCTCTCCGTCGACTCTGCCTGTGCCTCTCGCGGCAGTGGAGTACTGCAGTTGACAGGACAGCACTCGGGGGTCCATTTATCACAACTAGTCTAGATGCGATTAATCGACCCCCACTGGATCGATTGCTACCTGCTGATCTGGCAGGTAGTATAGACATTCCCTAAGTCGATGTAGCTTACGTCACTCAGGGCATGGCTTTTTCACACCCAAATGACGTAAATTATATTGACTTAGGCAGCAATGTAGACAAGCCCTCAGTGGCAGAGGCAGGAATAGTATCCATGTGTCGAGGGTGAATTCAACTGCCTTAACCATGAGACTACCTCATTCACTACAAACTTCAAACTTCTGCAACAAGTCACCAGGGTTTCTACAGACAAAAGCCTCCTTGACTACACCACTAGGGTGGCCAACTGTCTAATCACACAAACCCAAACACCATTGCCCCGTTGTCTGCCCTGTCCCTTCCCCAAGGCCCCACCCCTGCCCTGCCCTTTTCTGAGACCTCACTCCCCCCCTGTTCATTCCAGCTCCCCTACCTCCCTCACTCCCCACCACACTCACTTTCACTGGGCTGGAGCAGGGGCTTGGAGTGCGGGAGGCAGTGCAGACTCTGGGTTTGTGGGGTGGGGCCGAGGGGTTCAGAGTGTTGGAGGGGGGTCTGGGATGAGCCTGGAGTAGGGTTGGGGTTTAGGAGGGGATGCAGGCTCTGGAAGGGAGTTTGGGTGTGGGAGGTGGTGAGGAGTCAGGCAGTGGGAGAGAATTTGTGTGCAGGCTCTGGGCTGAGGCAGGGGATTGGGGTGTGGGATGGGGTGCAGACTCTGGGCTAGGGGGTGGGGCCAAGAGATTCAGAATTTTGGGAGGCGGCTCTGGGCTGAGTCTGGGGCAGGGGATTGGGGTGCAGGAGGGGGTGCAGGCTCTGGGAGGGAGTTTGGATGAGGGAAAGCGACTGGCACATCCCTCTAGCAGTGGCTCCTAAGTGGGAGAACCAGGTGTCTCCGTGAGATGCCCCTGTCTGCAGGCACCTCCCCTGCAGCTCCCACTGGCCATAGTTCCTGGCCAAAGGGAGCTGCGGAGTCAGTGCTCGAGTCTGCAGCAGGGCGCGGAGACCCCCTGTCCCCCTCCAGGGGCCGCAGGTACATGCCGGTCACTTCTGGGATTAGCATGGGGCCAGAGCAGGCAGGGGGCCTAACTTAACCCCACTGCGCCATAGGAATTTTAGCACCTAAAATCTCCCAGTTTGGCATCAGTAGCCTCCGGGAGAGAGGGCCTGATTCCAGGGGACTCCTGGCAAAATTGGGAAGGTTGGTAACCCTATACACCACCCAAATTCATCCTCAGTGCAAATCTATCCTATGCACAGAATGAACCAGGGATCCTGAGTAAAAATATGGGATCATGTAATTAAAGCCTGTTTCATAATGCATATGCACAAGGGGTCAAATTAAGTTTGTACGGGCAATATTAATAGTGGCATTTCCTAATTTAAGAGAGTTTGACTTTGTAACCCTTTATGCTTTGAAATCCTTTACTTTGTATTTCCTAATCTGTACGGTTTAGGTATTGATGAAAGCAACCTTAACTAATGTTAAACCAAGTTTTTTGTTTATGAATTTCCAATTTTTTAAATAGAAAATCGCCTATGTATGTGATATTTAAATAAAGCCCTTACACATTTTTGCCTTCAATGTATATTTTATTGCCACTCCTATCTCTGCAAGGATCCATATTCCACCACTCAATGCCATGTTGACCAATACATTGAAAGTAATTAAATTAAACTGTATTCAAACAAAACAATTTTTTTAAATGCAACTTAAGTTTTACTGCAACTTTTAAATTACTAGGGACTTATAATGATAATTTCCTGGTTTTTTTTCAAATGGTAACTATTAAAAAAGCAGAAAAACAATTCACAAGGAAAGGAGCTGGAATACGCTAATTTATTTTCATGTACCCCTTTTTGAGGAAAGTAACAAACTGAACTTAGCACCAGAATAGCAAGAGCAAAACAGGCATTCTAGAAGAATAAATATCCACTGAGAAAGGACATAAATCTGAAGACTAAATTCCACTCTTAAAACCTTGTATTTGGTGTGTATTAAATTATAACTGTGAAACATGGACATTTGACCAATCGATAAAGAAATTAGAATTCTTCAAGCTATGGTGTTACAGAAGAACTATAAAACTATAATGGACAGTCCACATAACCAATGAAGTAGTACTGAAGATTATTGGAACTCAGCAAACACTAGTCAGAGATCTTATGAAAAGAAAGATTAGATTTGCAATGCATATTTTAAGAGATTCAGTGGGTGATGCATCTTTACAGACACCGGAAGGGAAAGCCAATGGCAGAAGAATGTGAGCCAGAAAAAAAAAAGATCTTGGATGGATGATATTGTATCCTGAGGGGATCCAAAGGACTATCCATCCACAAGAGTCTAGCAGAGGCCCATACAGAATAAGCTACTATGGTTGCAAACCTCCAGTAATGGAGATGCCACATAAAAAGAACAGCAGCAACACATAATTACCCTCAGTGCAACTTACCACAATGCAAACCAAAAGGAGCATGGCAGAAACATATCCAATCCCAGTCTGCTTTCATTACACTTCCTCCTAGGACTCTGCTTTGTAATAATGTTATGGGAGTCTGAGTTAAATCAGTTATCAAAGACAACTGCTACCATGACAACCAGAGCCCTAATGGCTCTCCTTAAGCATGCAAATGACTGAAGGGAGGGAGCAATGAGTGGCTGATTATCTTGGATGTCACAATTAGGGCTGTCAAGTGATTAAAACAAATTAATCGTGATTAATCATGTGATTAATCGTGCAGTTAAACCATAATAAAATCAAATTTATTTAAATATTTTTGGATGTTTTCTACATTTTCAAATATATTGATTTCAATTACAACAACAAAATACAAAATGCACACTGCTCACTTTATATTTATTTTTTATTACAAATATTTGCATTGTAAAAAACAAAATAAATAGTATTTTTCAATTCCCCCACTAGAAGTACTGGAGTGCAATCTCTTTATCATGAAAGTTGAACTTACAAATGTAGAATTAGGAACAAAAAAACCCTTCTACATTCAAAAATAAAACAATGTAAATTTTTAGAGCCCAAAAGTCCATTCAGTCCTACTTCTTGTTCAGCCAATCACCCAGACAAACAAGTTTGTTTACCTTTACAGGAGATAATGCTGCCTGCTTCTTATTTACAATGTGAGCTGAAACTGAGAACAGGCATTCCAATGACACTGTCATAGCTGAAATCACATGATATTTACATGCCAAATGCGCTAAAGAGTCCTATGTCCCTTCATGCATCAACCACCATTCCAGAGAACATGTGTCCATGCTGATGACAGGTTCTAATCTATAACAATCCAGAACAGTGCAGACCAATGAATGTTTATTTTCATCATCTGAGTCAGATGTCACCAGCAGAAGACTGATTTTCTTTTTTGGTGGTTCGGGTTTTGTAGTTTCTGCATTGGATTGTTGCTCATTTAAGACATTTAAAAGCATACTCCACACCCTGTCCCTCTCAGATTTTGGAAGGCACTTCAAATTCTTAAAGCTAGAGTTGAGTGCTGTATCTATCCATAGAAATCTCACAGAGGTACCTTCTTTATGTTTTGTCAAATCTGCAGTGAAAGTGCTCTTAAAATGAACATGTGCTGAGTCATCATCCGAGACTGCTGTAAAATGAAATATATGGCAGAACGCGGATAAAACAGTGTAGGAGGCATAGGAGTTCAGTCACAAATTTAATTACTGCATTATTTTTTTTAACGAGCATCATCAGCATGGAAACATGTCCTCTGGAATGGTGACTGAAGCATGAAGGGGCATATGAAGTTTAGCATATCTGGCACGTAAATACCTTGCAATGCCAGCTACAGAAGTGCCATGCAAACATGTGTTCTTACTTTCTGGTGACATTGTAAATAAGAAGTGGGCAGCACTATCTCCCGTAAATGTAAACAAACTTGTTTGTCTTAACGGTTGGCTGAACAAAAAGTAGGACTGAGTTGATCTGTAGGCACTAAAGTTTTACACAGTTTTGAGTGCAGTTATGTAACAAAAAAATCTACATTTGTAAATTTCACTTTCACAATCAAGAGATTGCAGTACAGTACTTAAGAACATAAGAACGGCCATATTGGGTCAGACCAAAGGTCCATCTATCCCAGTAACCTGTCTTCCAACAGTGGCCAATGCCAGGTGCCCCAGAGGGAATGAGCAGAACAGGGAATCATCAAGTGATCCATTTCCTGTCGCTCATTCCCAGCTTCTGGCAAACAGAGAGTAGGGATGCCATCTCCAAACTTCTATTCTGTGTTGTAATTAAAGTCAATATATTTGAAAAAGTAGAAAAACATCCAAAAATATTTAATACATTTCAGTTGGAATTCTATTGCTTAACAGTGTGACTAAAACTGCAATTAATCGTGATTAATTTTTTTAATCAGGATTATTTCTTTTTTAATTCATCACATGAGTTAACTACAATTAATTGACAGCCCTCGTCACAATGTTACCGCTCAGGCAGCTGTAGGGGGCAGCAAATGTTTGGGGTGACGGAGAAAAGGGAGAAAGCAGTGTTCTGGTTTTCCCAACTTTCCTAAAAAATTCAACAGTATGCAAACACAAACTACATATTGGAGATCACTCCACACATATTAATTAGTGGCTGAAATTTGGTTCCAGTTCCATATGGCGTGTTTACAAGAAAGGGGTCTGTAAAATAAGGTGTGCCACTGAGGTACAGACCATAAAAAAGAACATTTTCATGCCACCTTAATTATGGTCATGCTACTGTAAGACAATACTATTACTTATTTACTGCAATATATTTAAATACAAAGTATTTGTACGTTATTTGAGCAAACTTTTGTTTTAAATAAGTGCCAAGTTTCACTGTCTGGGACCAGAACCTGACCTCTGATGAAGATGCCTTGTGATCAGACTGCTGCAAACCAGCCTTATCTCTGTTCTAACCAGGTATCTGGGGACTCCCCTGACATCAAGGAACAGCCAGCTATCACAGCGCTAATACAGCCAGCTCAAAACCACCTGTTCCTGGCCCTCCCAACACAGGGGTGTTACAAGAGTGATAAATCAATGAGATATCTGTATATATATGAATATGTAGACAGTTAACATGTATACTGCCAACTACTAGCACATAAGACTAAATAACAGTGTTCATGAGTTGGTACGCTGAGTAAAGTTATTGCTATGCACTGCACAAAGGTGTCGTCATCTCAGTTATCAACAGGGGTTATGCCAGAAGCATGTCCAGAGTTCATTGAACTCTAACTATGTATGCTGGTGTAATGGCGTCTAGGCAATCTATACAAGCCAGTCCAGGTTAGAGTATCCCTGAGGCCGCTCTAACTTAGGTTGAGGCCAAACTGACCCTGTCTACCCCAGGGATCAGCAGAGGGCAAAGTTTCACTTAGAGTCAACTTTGTTCCTCTCCTACTCCCAGCTGTGATGGGAAGAGCTCTAATGCAAATGAAAATTTGTACCCTAACAGTTTACCCATTGACATTTTTCATATGGAATTCATTGTTCAAAAGGTTTTTATATTATAGTACAGAGTAGTGGTAAGTAGAAATGTGAATATTCAGTGTTAAAACTACATCAGTCTACCGACTGATAAATAGTAATGTTAGCTCTAAAGAAAGAAACCTATGCCCTAAAATTCTAACTAAATCCCATTACTAAATCCATAGTGATACACCCACATAGCTTTAAAAGATGTCAAATACTATTCATATTTCCTCTTTCCTCTTCCCTCCTCCTCCCATTCAGGCTTTTAGAACTGCCTAGTTATTGCACAACCTTCTCCTTACCTGCAATAATTTGGCAATACATTATTTCGTCAAATGGAATATTGGACATATCCACATTGAGTGTATCATTCTAGTGTCAATCACTCCGTGTGAAAAAAAAAGATGGCATTGACCAGTAAGTTGATGGAGTGGATAATACTACAGAACTATAATAATTTCTCTCTTTCAAGGTTTTCATGATACTCTGCGCAAACATTACAAGTGAAACCAAGCTGTGTTTAAACTAAAGTAAGCCAAGTACATTCATGCAGCATTGGACTAACTTTTTTGAACAGATTCTCCGGTAACCATCAGAATGTATACATGCATAATGGAACAGCATTGTCAAGCCTGAGAAAGCCATCTCATTAGAGTACTGAACAACCATGACTATGTCTCTCCTTTTGATATTTGCATATATACTTTTTATGGTAAAAAAAATAAAATTACTGCGATTGTGTCACAATCTGGTAAGTAAAGGTACATGTGCTGAGATTCAGCCTCAGAGCTACAGTTGGCCAATAAGTATTTTTCTGTGGAAAATGTCACTTATCTTCAAAAATGTTTGGATTAAATTGGCTGAAATCTGGAAAAATTATTTTGTGGGGTTTTATTTTTTTGACAACCTCCCTTTCCCCAAATTTTCATGAAAATTAAAAATAAAAAAAAATGTTTTCAGTTAAATTCTTGTGTGCAGAAATTAAATAAATTTCCCAATCTGCTCATTTCCCAATCTAGTCACTTTGTAGAGTTACCAACTCCTGTGATTTTATCTCAAGTCTTGCAATAATTGTTTTTGTCTTAAATCCTCAGCTCCTGGATTCATGTAATAATGTGAGAATCTTGTCTTTTAAAGTAAGTTACTATCCCTTCAGGTTGTAGATAATATATTAAGAATATGAATCCTTAAGATTCATAAACCAGAAATAAAATAAGAACCCAAAATGTATTTTTTTTAAATTTAAATTTTTTAAACCAAATTCATGAATTTCAGGAGGCCTGACTTGTGATTTTTGAAACTTTGGGATTGACAACGTTGCTTTATGTGTAATAAAAATTCAGAGTTGGGGGCGGGGGAATTACTTGGACTCCCAAAAATGTATATATAAAGAGAAAAAGTTATAACACTGTCTTCCCCTCCTTTCTCACACCTTCACATGCTAGAGATCCAGAATTGTATAAAACATAGCTGGCCAAATTCATCCCTGAACTAACTCGCTTTACTTAAATGGAGTTATACAAGGCATGAATATGGCCGAATAACTGACATAAATGGAGACTACAATCCTAAAGCTTACAGGGATTTTAAAAGATGCCTACTTGACCAGTATATCTCCTGAGATTTACTGTTTTATCATTGCACAAAGAGGTATGAGACAAACATGCAGAAGAGCATAATGTTTCTACAAGAGGATTAGTTTTACAGTCTATATGTTAAAACAAATAAATTGTACATTCATGGGCAGAAGTAGGCCACATGCTGAAAAAGCCACTGGACTCGTTTCAGAGAAATATTATATGATTAGAAAGCCTTTGCTGTTCAACAGACTTCAAAGCCAGGTCCAGTGGTTATAAAATGAATTTGTAATGATTCAGTTATAATCGGGGAGACTCTCTAAGTGCTGAATGGACTCAGTGACTAAATTAAAATACTAGTTTTAACAAATTCCTGGTACCTACAATGGTCTAATAATTTTCCATTTAAATTATTTGTAGAGATATATATGATAATGTTTTATGAAGACAGGTGAAGCTATGAGCATATACAGATATAGATAGCTGTAGGCACCCTTCGCTAGAGGGGCATCTGAACTTTACTGGGAGTGTTCCAGTTGGGAAGAGCCTGTGTGCTGCATTCAAGCCTGAGAGACCACAACTCCCATGATGACTTGGGGGAAGAGTGAGAGACTTTCTCTTGCAGGCAGTGCAGGCAGAGCAGCTGGACAACTGCATTTTGGGGAGAGGAGCCAGATTGCTGTCCTCTGTCCATACCAGGAGCTGCTGCTAGGAAGCCAGAAACTGCTGCTGAGAGCCCGCAGGGGCTTTGATCGAGCAGGGAACCTCCGAGGCTATTGGTGGCTTCCCTGGAGTCAGAGCAGAGACTGTTGCTGTGCTTAGAGCTGACTGAGGTGGGCCTGCAATGAAGAAACTGTGAGTAACCCCCACTCTGGTTTGGGAAAGTACTTCCAAGGGAAGAGGCACAGCAGAGAGACTGAGCCTGAGGAGGGGCAGAGTGATCTTCCCACCAAACCAGGACCCAGAGCGGCTGACCTTTGGTGGGGCCAGCTCCAATCGTCAGCGGGGTTGTGCAGCCGTTTGCCTTGGCTGGACTGATACACAGAACCAACAAAGTGCTGTCTCCAGCTGCAGATCTTCCAGTGCGCCCACACAAGCGTCTAGGACTCTGAAATCCAGAGAAATGTACATTGTGGGGAGAGGGGGTGAATGGTGGCAGTGCAAATGCCAGTTAAATACATTTCATTCATTACTGTGTAATATATTTAATTGATTTTATTCAACTGTCCCCTGTGGATTTAAATTAGTAGTGACATTTAATCTTAGTCTGTTATATCCTGTTTCTTTAAGTTGTTAAGTAAAGGTGTGTTAACTCTAATTTAATTATACTAGACACATATTATTTATAATTGGGATTTTGGAGTTAGATCCATGCCACAGATTATTATTAATTATTATTATAATAGGTTTATTCCTGGAGGTTCCCAAGGCACGCCATTGACTGTGTACAGGGGCCAGCTAGATGGAGGCACTGTCAATTGTAAATTCCTTTAGGAGTGAAGGGACTGCAGCAAAGGGGTCATTAGAAGATTTCTACCTATCCAACATACCTAGGATCTCCTTTAACATCAACAACATCAGGTACTCAGGCGACTGTTGCCAGGGCGGAAAGGGGGGTTACATATACATATATATATTTAACAATAAGCTTTGATGTCCATCTTCCACTTTTTTTTAAAGTCATGCAAAAGATACATCAGACAAATATTTATATACAATGGATTTTAATACAGATATTAGAGAGTCTAAAAGTTTGTCACTAGCATGGTGACATTTTAACATGAGGTTGCATATAAGAGCTGCTCAATTTGAAATCAAATTATGTAATGCCTCTGTATTTGTGGTCTTTGGCTGATCCAAAACCCAGTGAGATCAATGAAACTCTTCCAACTGACTTGAATACACTTTGAATCAGGCTCGTTAGCCCAAAGAAAAGCCAACAGAAACCTAATGCAACATGTTCAAGAACATATTCTGATCCCACTGATGTCGAAGGCGAAACACCTAGGATGGACATCAGGCTAGATGGCCTGACCCGCTTGACGGACAAGAGTCTGTCTTGATAGTAGATGACAGATTTCCAATATCTTTGAATCTTAATAGCTTTCTGATCACATGGCCACTTCTTGTTTTTCAAACATTTGCTTCTACAGTGACTTGTTGAGGTAGAGCCACCTTCCATAGCCTGCATTTGCCACTCCTGGTGTTTTTCCTTTGTCAGGGACACAGTAGACACATTACTTCTATCAATACACATTAGGGGTAACTGCATAGCTTTCATGTAGTATTTCTTCTGTTTTTGTCTCCAGGCTACTTCATAGTTAAGTGCCTTTCGCTCAGGAACCTTAACAGATGTTGACCCCCTGAACATAAGACTCCAGAACATACACACAAAAAACCCATCCCCAAACCTTGAGAACCCAGTAAGCCTCAGTGAAATTTAAATGAAATTCAGCTTCAGTTTAAGTTTTCAGCTGAAGTAAGATGTTTGTTATCTGTTTCCTATTATAGTTCTAGTATTGAATGACAACTGCTGAAAGGTAGTAACAGGGATGAGACTTCACATGGGAACTCCATTTAAATTTAGGATAGCATTTAGATGGAAGCCTGCTATAATATTATAGCAATTAAAAATGACCCAAACAGCACGCTTCTGCTCTATTGTAACAATATGTTTCATGGATGTTAATTCTGCGTCAGATTTCCCTCTTATGGTATGTCTGCACTGCAGTCAGAAATGCACTTGCAGCATGCGTAAACACACTGGAGTTAGCGTTGATCTAGCTAGCTTGAATAATAATAGCAAGGAAGCAGTGACAGCATGGATGTCAGAGTGAACTAGCTACCTCAGTATATATGCAGAGTCCCAGGTGGGCTCTTACAGCCCATGCTGCCATTGCTCCACTGATATTTGTAGTTGCACTAGCTAAATCAAAGCTAGCTCAGGTATGTCTACATGTGCTGCAATCGTGCATGCTGCAGTGTAGCCATACACTCAGATACTAACATTTCCAATTCTACTTCAGCAATTTGCAGCAGGAAAGACTTCCCATTTGTCAGTTATATCAGTGTGCAAAAGAATTAACAACATAACAGGATTGGTGATGCCTTAGGTAATTTACTCTCAAATGAAGTGTGTTCATTAATATAGCTAAGCAGGTGTACTTAGCTATTATATTTACATTACATTCTACTCAATTTGGAATTATATATCTGGATGGACAGTGAAATACAAATGCATTAATGCAGCATTACTATGTCTGTGATTTCTATTTCTAGTAGTCAGTTCTTTTTTTATGTGCTTTAGGTTCTTCAAAGCTAAAGCGTCCCCAAACTGGAAATCTGGGGGGTTGAGCTTAAGGAGATTTGTTTGGGGTGTGTGTTATTTTAAATTATTTTAAATTAAAAATACAGGAATAAATACATTTCTTCAGAGCATAAGGCATGTGCCAGTCTGTAGCCCAGAAAATTTTTGCTAGGGCTAAATTTTAAACTTCTTGAAAAATGTATTTATGATGAAAACCCAGGCAACCCCTTAATTATAGTAGTGACAGTGTGACAGATGCTGCTAGGAAAAGCAATGGTATACTGTGAAGCTACCACTCATATTTCTATATGATACCCGGTTAAAGATTTACTCTGCTATAATACCAGAGGTTCCAAGTGGGGTGTGACAGAACTTTGAAAGGATCTTTGAATGACCAGTCCGTCTAAATGGTTGAGGAAAGCAACCAATGATTTATATGAGCTAGGGTAAACATTGTCCCAAATCATCTCTTACACAAAGGGGGGTGAAAACTCCAGTACCACCCCTTCTCCATGAAGAGCAGAATATACCTCCTTGCAATGTCCTTCCTGACTCCAAAGAAACTCCTTCATTGACCTGGGGGTGTCTTTGCATGGGAAAGTGATATATGGTGTCCGTTCGCCAGTCCCATGGGATTCCATACAAAAGTCAATACTGATCATGGACTTTGCTGAATGTCCTTACTCTTATCCCCATCCTGTGAGTTTTACCAAGGGATGCAGTGGGATCCAATGCAGTCTCCCATGCCCATTTTCACTGGTTATTTTTAAAATAGACAGTTACTGTGACAGACAGCCCTCCACAAATACAATTTCTATAGGATCTTTATCAGCCTGTTTAGTTTTCTGATGAATGCATCATGAAATTCACCTAATTGGAAAATAGTTGTTGCCCATTGTTAAGTCATGGTCCCTCCCCTGGCCCAGTACTTAAATATGCAAATACTTTCTCCAATTCACAATATACATAGCTGAGGGAAAATAATAAACAGACTTCAATTACATTTTATTTCCTGATTATCAGAAAGCAGCAAGTATTAAAGTACAAATTCACAATACCAAAGATACAGTAAAGGTTGGAAGAATATTACTCTAAAGGTCACATTATCTTAATGAAGTTCCACTATTTGACAACATGGCAATGGTATTAAAGCAATATACTCCATTTAACGGAAAATGCTCTATGAGATCCATGCCCTCTGCACTCTAAACAGAGACATTAGTAATTTTCTTAAAAGGTCACACACACAATGTGTTATTTAAAAGCAGGCCTTTCCCAGTGATGAATATATGAATAAGGAACATCAGACATAGAAGTATAAGATTGTTCTTTTAAAATGCCATGGTCTTTTTCATCCTCATGTGAAATAAGATTTGTCAAAAACAAACAAAAAACCCCTCTCTCTCTAGACCACCTTTTTTTTTTTTGCGCTGTGGGCATCGTAGTCCAAAATTCTGCCTCTGATGTGTGCCTGGGATCACTGAATTTGGCTTGCAACTTTCAGACAGACTTGAATTTCAGCCTTAGGCTTCTGTAATTCTGTGTTATAAGCAGAACTCTTCTCCATCAATTTGTTTTCATAAAGTGTTTCGCTCTAGAGTCACTGCTTCCTTTCAGCATGCAGGAAAAGCAACACAACATTCACTTCTTAAGTGTTGCCGATGTTTTGTATATGAAAAAGTGGACACACTGGTAAAATGTAACACCAAGTACCTTCCTCCTTTGCTTTGAATGTGAAAGTCTGCACATTACTCTAAAGTTAGCAATGTTACATAAGAAATCACTAAAGTGAGTTCCTGGGAACTGTTCCATAACAAAAGAATATGACAGCACATTAATGTGCCACTGAGCTGTTATGACTCAGATAACAACATATGAGAAATACATTGCTGCCTGGAACAATATTTTCTCTATCCCTTTTTAAACCCTCATGGCACAGTAGCTTGTATGCCAACTGGGAATGGGATCCTATTTAAAGGTTATTAAAAGGGCAAAACCCAAGAAAACATGATCAGTTCTGAAAGCTCACTGTTTTAATGCACTGACATTTTTGGATATGAAACATGAAGTTCTGAGATGAAGCAAACACGATGAATAACAACGCAAACGAGGATGCCGACCTTGCAATAACTCCACCCACACAGAGGTCGTGCAGGATCAGGGCTTAGGAAATGTGTTTAAAAGCTCATTCGTTATTTTAATCTTAACTTACCAAGCTTTTCATATTTGTTACAGAAATTTAAACAGCAAAAAATCAAACAAGCTTGAGTGTTATGAGAGTAGATTCTCAAAGGAACACAAATTATAATTTAGCCTGAAAACACTGTTTTCATGTAAATAGTTTATTAAAATGATACTCCCTTGTTAACCTTCTTTATCTAACCTTAGTAGGTTGTTTCTATTTGCATTTTAATTATGATATTTGGGGGAAATAGTCTTAACAGTTTTGCAGAAATATTAGCATGGTGAAATATTATTAGTCACGTATGAATTCAGAAAACACTTCACCTCTGCCATAAGATATGTAGATTTATATCAAAATCAACTGAATCTGGGCCTGGACTACACTACAGAATTACTTTGGTATAACTACGTGTGGAATATTCACACCCCTGAGCGATGTACTTCTGCTGGCATAAGCGCTGGCATAGAGCTGCTCCCACTGAAATAGCTATTGCCTCTCGCGGAGGTGGAGTTATTAAGCCAATGGGAGAGCTCTCTCCAGTCAGCTTAAAGCATATTCACTAGACGCGCTACTACAGTGCAGCTAGCCGCGCCAGCGTAAATTTCTTGTGTAGACCTGCCCCAAGCAATTTAGGGTATGTCTACACTGCAGTTAGATACCCACAGCTGGCCTGTGTCAGCGGACTCAGGATCATGGGCCTCAGGCTAAGGGTCTGTTTAATTGCAGTGTAGATATTTGAGCTCAGGCTGCAGCCTGAGCTCTGGGACTCTAGAACCCTGCGAGGTGCGAGAGCCCAAGCCTGAATGTCTACAGACACCACAACTAAACAGATCCTTAAGCTCAAGCCCCACAAGCCTAGTCAGCAAGAATGAGTGAGTTATCTAATTGCAGTATAGGCATACCCTTAGGGCCTTTCTGGTGTCCTGGTCCTTACTGAGGCCAAAATCCTACTGGGTCGGAATACCCGCTCCCATGGTGAAACCCACACGCAGGGGAAAAAGAGGGAGGGAATTCTTGACAGAATCCACTTGCAGACTCCTTTCTCATCGTCCTGTCCCAGATAGGTTGCCTGCCACCCCTACACAGACCATGGGGTCCACTCAGAAACCTTGCAGATATGCATTGGAAGCCAGGACCATTTGTGTGGAGATAGTTCTATGTTCCAGGCAAACCACCCTTCCTATCCCTGATAGCACAGGGAACAATGCTACCAGAGACTCCCAGGGTATAAAAGACCTGTGGTGTGGCCACAGTTGGTCCAGGTCAGATGCCTTCGGTGCCTGGGGCTCAAAACTGCTGTGTAGACCCTCCCCCCTTGCAGGGTCCCAGAGTTCAAGCTCGAGACTAAGCCCAAACAGATACACAGCAACTTTACAGCCCTGCAGCCCGAGCCTTAGTGAGCTGACCTGGTCAGCCAGAGGTGTTTAATTGCTGTGTAGATGTGCAACCAGTGGCCATGGCTTCCTCATGCGCTCCCTTAAATGACAGTCCCTACCACAGTGTGGGTTCTGTGGAAAAGATAAGGTAGCCCCAGGCTAGATTACATATGTTGGGGGATCTATGTAGGATTGGTTGGAGGATGACGTGCTTTTCCTCTGGTATGCCCAGTCATCTCTTGGTCCACCCAGTCCTCACTCATCCTGCACATGCAGTTCCCCCTTTGCTTCAGACCACTCACTGCAAGGTTTGGAGGAGGTTGCCACAATGCCACAGAGGTGACTGAACCCCCATTTCCACACAAGTGTGGTGAGATCCTCTCATGTACATCAGGGCAATAGGCATAAACTCCTTCTCTCCACATGAACTGAAATTAAGGGAGGTGAAAGGAAAACTCCTAAGGGGAGGAAAGATGGTCTTGTGAGCAGAGCAGGCCTGGGACAAACTTCAGTTCTACTCCTATCTCTGCCACAGACTGTACTATGACCGTGGGCAAATCAATGGCCTATATTTTCAAAAATGGGCTCTAATTTTGGGTGCCCAACTTTATATATCTACAGTCTCATTTTCAGGATTGCTATCTGACCGCCCTCAGCTTTCATTAACATTATGGTCTTCAGCGTAAGCTATGGGCCTTCAGGACTTCTAAAAATGCAGGATGTCTAAAGTTGGGCACCCAAAACAAGGGGCCATCTTTGGCACTTGTGGCTATTTCTTCTCTGTGGCTCTGTGTCACCATCCTGTAAAATGGAGCTAGTGATACCTACTAACCCAGGGTGTTATAAAGCTAAATTAATTAATATTTGTAAAATGCTTTGACATCCTCAGGAGGAAGGTACTATAGAATTAGAAAAAAATATATACAATTCCTGTAAAGGGATTTAGACCTTACAGATCAGCTATTAGTAATATAAATACTTTTTTAAAAATAAACAAATTATGACTGATATAGTTTTTGCCAAATTAACAGGGTAGTGCTTTTTTGGAAGTACACTTCTGTACCTTATTACTGCAATCACATTTTAATTTCATGCTTCCTTAACTTTTCTGCTGTTAATTTTACTCCTTTAATTCTATCTAATTTCTAACATTTTTCTATTGTGTGTTGTGAAAACTGGAAGAAAATCATAGTTTTCAGACCATTTTAATTAACACAAAGTATATATATTTTCCCAGTGTGCTTATTTATTTCCACTACTAGAAGTCTTCTGAGATCCCATGGTATCCTATGTATATTTCATCAAGTCCTGTCAAAATCTTTGACAACTGCAGCAGAAACCCACAGCAGACTTAAAACAACTGCAATCAAAATAAAAGGAAAGATACCAACTGACTTCAATAGGTTTTGGATCAGGCCCTATAAGTGTTGAGATGATATGTGGTTTTGAACATGTAAGTCTTCAGTCAGCGCTGACTAAAGTCCAAATTAAGTGATAATTTGATTATAATTACAGCTGGTCAAAATTTCTCATATTTTTTTTTCCATTGAAAAATGTCCTTTTTTCAATTTTTTGGTGAAAAATTCTTATTGATAGAAATTTACTTTTCAAAAAATTTCTGAGATATTTCTTACCAACATTTTAATGAAAAGTCACTTTTGAAATTTTAAGAAAATACTATTTTTGGCAAATAAAAACAATCAAAAATATTTTGATAAAAATTGTAAGAGTTATAGAAAACTATGCAAAATAACCCCAAAACTGGTTCATTCTGAACCCTGCAAAAGGAAGACAACTTTGAATTTTTTGCACAATTATTTTCCTGATTTTCAACCACCTCTGCTCACGGCAATGGATAATTTATTTTCAGTATAACGCTGAGAAATGACATGGATTCTTTTCAACTTGGGTTCTTGGCCATTATATCACTCTTTTCCCAAGTATCAGGGATGCTTGTCAGCTTCATAACCACACTACAACCACTCCTCAATGAGCAATGCAAACAACATCTATATAAGGAGATTCCACGGTTGTGAGTTCGAATCCTAGAATATCTGTTTAGTCAGTGAAGTGATGGAAACAGTTACAAGAATGGCAGAGAGCTCTTTTTATTGAAAATATCATCAGGTGGAATCACACTGGGATTCATGGTCTGTCACTGCCCAGTTTTTAAGTTCTCAGCCATTTTTGCCTTTTTTTACATTTTACAAATTACACCTGTACCGATAACATGGGCTGTCACCTAACAGAAAAATAATCTATCACAGTACAATCTTGTTTATCAGAAAGTCATGCATTCAAAATTAAATCAATGAGACTATTCATGTAAATAAAGTTACTCATGTAAACATTTACTGGCTCTGAATCTGTTACCAATGAGCCAGATTCAATGCACCACAGACTAACCTGCATTTACACAAAGAACATAATGCTTCTATATAACAGTGTTATATAACAAACTGGTATCAGAGTCTAACCCAAATAATATCTGCTCCATCTCGCCACCAATGGATATTAAGGGGGGCATATTTGGAACTTTTGCAAATGTGATTTTTCACAAATCTTTCACTGTTGTTACTGAACTTCCTATATATGCAGTCATGCTTTCTGTTATCTTTTACAATTGTCATAGCTTACCTAAAGCAAAATGTAATTACAGCAATTCTGTGAGGGACTCTGAGCAATATGCTGAGAGAAGAATGTAGAAGTTTCAGCTTCTTCCTTTATGATTTTACTATATTAATTTGAAGTGATATGGAGCTTTTCTTACCATTATTTGGTGCCAAGTAATAATAAAAGAAAAGAAACACTTTATTTTAAATTTAATATCTCAGGGAAGTTACACCAATACCTTACAGTTATTAAAAAAAAAAAAAAAGGATCCAGATAAGGACTTCTTGGGAATGAAAAATCCTTTCCATACTTTTAGCAAGACAAGCTACAAGTATCTTAAGATGAGGGCACATCTGTTGGTAGACCACTTTTTCAAAAAAATCATGCCAACAGTTTAGCAAGCTTGACTGCCAACCAAATGCTTTCATGAGCTAAATATTTTCTTAAGTACTGTTCCAAACACATTTCTGAGCTAGTTTTGATAAGGTGCCGAATGGTGATATACAAATTTTATCAATCAGTATGATCTAAGATGGCAAGAGTACAATAAATAGTCTGTTCAAGAATTTTACATCCAATGGTGGAATGTGTTATTGCAAAGGAATGGGATAAGATCATTTTTATGTTAAAAGGGGAACAAACTGGGCTTTGAATCTTCAGTATGTTGGAAATTTCTTTCATCTTGGTTTCAACTCCAGCTTAATCTAGTGTGGGATTTTAGAACAGAATAATTGCATTTCTCTTGGTCATTAAGTATCATGCAAAGATGCTAGAAATAATATGTTTAGTAACCCGCAACATCATATCACTACATTACCATGTCAGCCTAGTCCCTTATGCTGTGGGCATACCGTGTTTTGCACCTTAGCCTGTCCTTTTGCAGCTTTGTCCTGTATTATTTTCAAAGCTGCTATGCTAAGACATCTCTTCTAAAATGAACAAAATGACCATTCAGTGTTATTTTCCATTGGCATAATGTTCTCAGCAAGCAGTACAGATTTAAAGTACGTCTGTCCTTTGAGCTGGGGGTGTGATTCCCAGCTCAAGATGACCTATTCACACTAGTTCTCGTCAAGCTAGTGTGACAAAAATAGAGTACACATGGTGGCGCAATCAGTCAGACAGGCTAACTGTCCCTAGTATGTGCCTCTGGTCCCGGGTGGATACATACTCAGGATGCCTACCTACTCATGCCAGCTTGGCTATGCTCTATTTTTAGTACACTAGCTCGATCAGATCTAATGAGAGTATGTCTCCTTGAGCTGAGAATCAGACCCCCAACTTGAAGGGCAGACATACGACTAGAGGGCTTCCTGCCATATGGGTAATCAAGCTCCATTGATTTGTCTTTCAACTTTCCTTTTATCCTCTATAGGTTACTCAGCAGGGACCAGAGTTCTTTGAGATGGTCTCTACATATTCACAGAGCAATCTGGGTGGTGAAATCTGGCTATGACACTGTCCACTTGGGGTGCTCTTGCAGTCCCAGTTGCCCTGGGCTCACTGGTCTCGAACATTCTGAATGCAAAATTAGGAAAATGGGGCATGGCACAGCTGCCTCATTTCCTTCCACCACCTCCGCAGCGCTGAGATTGTAATTAGAATTTGGCAGAAGAGGGGAAGATGTACAGGGAGTGTGATCATGCTGATATATTTATGTTTCTGTGAGAAGCCAAGTGGTTGTTGGGGCCTTACATGGACTGTTGCTTTAATATCCTGAGTTCTTCCAGGGTTAAATTTGGCGAGCATGAATGCATATGGGTTTAAAAGGAAGGAAAGAAACATTAACATGAACTCCTGCAATAAAACAACCAAGCTTCTCACAATCCTTCGTAAGGTACATAACGATTTACATAAGGAATAAATAAACTAACACTATAAAGCTTCTGTGCTCAGCTAATCATTATTTACACACCTCCCTCTTCTCAGCAACGATTTCTTTCCTTTCTTGCTAAAAGCTGATTTGCAGTCAGTAATTCACCATCACTCCACAAAAGAATTCTGTAAATTAAACCACTGTGGCCCCAACCAGTACAAATGATAAATGCACACACTTATCTCAGACCAAGTCTACCGGATATGTTTTAACTCTAGGCTATGCCTCTGGGAGAGGAGCAACTAAAAATCCCATCCAAATCTGCTCTCAAGCTTTTTAAGCTTGACTTCTCCTATTATGTCATTTACTGCTCTATATTACTATGTGACTCAAGTGTCACAACAGTGGGTGAGAGTTTAAATGTTCCCCCTCCCCGGCTCTCCTGCAAAATGTAAGTAAGTGTGACTTCACTGAAATAAAATGAGGTAGAAAAGATAGCTGGCTAATGGACTGTAATATTTTAATTTGCTAGAAAACGAAAGAAATGGAAGCACAGAAGGCGTTTCCTAGACCAGCTAACTGTGATGGAGCTTGAAGGACCCTTTGTCCCTAAAGGCACACTGCTGAATCAGAAACACGCATAGCAAGAAACATCTGATTAAACAACAAGTGCGCAAAAGCAAAAGGCAGAAGCCTCCAGGGCCTTGTTAATTATCTCAGGGTTGAAGTCAGTAAGAAGGCTGTCTCACAGATTCTAAGGCAGTCAGATGGCAATGCCAACGCACTAACGTCCCCAAGGTCTTGCAGTTACAGCACCGTCATATTTCAAATGACAGGTAATACTTATGAGCACGCCGACACTAACCTCCTCAATTATATTCAATGTCAAGGTTTTACTACTGAAGGAACTGCTAATATCCAACATATATATTTCCTGACAAAAGGTACTTTATCAAAGGGAGGAGTTTGGGGTATCTGTTGCAAGATGCTAAGGAAAGCTTTTTGACACTCACAATGGGAATAATGTCCTTTTTGCAAGCTCCCAACTGATGAAATAAATATTGCCTTAACTTAGTGTAGCATATAAAAATCATATTTACTTTGCTGACTGTGAGTGCCTTCTCATGGAAATCTTTCTCTGCCTTCAAATGCTGTGTAGATGCGGAAAATATTCTCTTGGCATTTATTTGAACTTCCTCTGAACAAAAAGGCACAAGGGGTGTCTTTTATTGTAATGCCTCAGGTGCACCAGGAGGCAAAACTAAAAAGACAGAATGCCTTCCACTATCCAAAAAGCGTAATCATGCATGCCCTGGAACAGTTTAGTGCAATTATAAAGAAAAAATAAGAACTGAATTTAAATAGACATGAAAATATGCTTTCCCATTTATTAGGAAATCTGCTCTTTTCAGAATTTAACCAAACATACTAACTACTGAATTGATGACATTTAACTTTATAGTAAAGAAATTAGCTGACACAGATATGGCCCACAGGTTAAAGAATATTGTCTCATTAAAGCTTTCTATCTGCTCTGGATGCACCTATCCCACTTTCAATTGTTAATGTGAATTGGAGGTACATTCCACTTTGAGTAACACCAGTTTAAATCCAAACTAACTCCCAGCTGCCCCCCATTTGCATTAATGATCAGAGAAGGTACAGCGAGATGAGGCATGTCCAAAGCAGGCATAAAACTCTAAAGCCAGGTCTACACTACAAACTTATATCAGTATAACTATATCGCTCAGGGGACCTAGTCCCCTGGTGTAGACAGCGCTATGTGGATGGGAGACTTTCTCCTGTTGATGTAGCTACTGCCATACGTGAATTAAGTATGCCAGTGGGAGAAGCTTTCCCATTGGCATAATGGTGTCTTCACTGAAGCACTACAGTCACACAGCTGTGCAGCTGCAGTACTGTATGTGAAGACAAGCCCTAAGCATTAAAATAGCACACTGGGACACAGACTATTTAAATGTTGTACTTCAGTTGGAACCTTTTTTATCCGCTATTGTGATAGGTAATACCTACGATTCCTATAACTGCAAGGGATTAGAGGAAAAATAATTTTTCCTTCTGTTTTTTCAGTCTGTTTACTTTGTATTTAGAGAGACAAGGTGGTTAAGATACACCTCTACCCTGATATAACGCAGTCCTCGGGAGCCAAAAAATCTTACCATGTTATAGGTGAAACCACATTATGTTGAATGTGCTTTGAGCCGCTGGAGCACGCAGCCCCCCCAGAGCGCTGCTTTACCGCATTAAATCCGAATTTGTGTTATATCAGGTCATGTTATATTGGGGTAGAGGTGTAATATCGTTTGTTGGACCAACTTCTGTTGGGGAGAGAGGCCCACTTTCGAGCCACACAGAGCTCTTCTGCTGTTCTGGGAAAGGTACTCCAAGTGCCATAGCTAAATGCAAGGTGGAACAGATTGTTCAGCATAAGTAGTTGACACATATTCTAAGGGGACATTCAAGGTATGGTGGCCCATTAACTCTGCTGTAGTCATAGGACAAAAAGGGGGGGTTAATGGGCTACAGATTGTTGTGATAAGTCATAAATCTGGTGTCTCTGTTCAGTCCATGATTTTGAGTGTCTAGCAGAGTTACGAATTTATGCTCCCAGGCTCATCTTTTGAAAGTGTTGTGTGGGTTTCCTTTGAGGATGAGGACTGATAGGTCAGACAAAGCAATCACTTTGTGAAAAGTGTTCACCCAGCTAGGGTGTTTTTATCATTTTCCTGTGAGTTCATTCAAAAGCATAGCGGTTATCGAGTTTCACCCACATAGTTATTGGGGGATGTGTAGGACCATGGATCGTGAAAGGAGTGTTGTGGGTTGTGTCGATCATTGTAGCAGTGGAGATATGTCTGCAGGTTTTACATCTGTTCTGTGAGGGGCTGGTGCCACTTTGAGTTCATGTGTCCTGTGAGGAGCTTCTGTCTGATGATGAGATTGGAGAGGCAAGGAGGGTGGGGGATGTTTGAAGGCAGAAGTGGAGGTTCAGGAAAGGTTTCTTGTGTAGACCTGTCCTAAGCAATTTAGGGTATGTCTACACTGCAATTAGAAACCTACAGCTGGCCTGTACCAGCTGAGTCAGGATCCTGGGGCTCAGGCTAAGGGGCAGTTTAATTGCAGTGTAGATGCTAAATCTTATTCCTATTTATTGTAACTATGCCATCAGGATGCAAGGAGGAAGGAGAAAATACCCCACCAGACTTATTCAATTTGGCCACAGCGGGAAGAAAAAATTGCTTCCTCATGCCAAAACAGGTGATCGGTAAGACCCACAGTCTCCAAAACTACAGTTACATTGAGGGGGTGAAGCTACTGAAATAGAGCAGAGAGGCTCCTTATGGCCGGAATTAGGGTTTAAAATAATGAAAGGACAGAGCAAGGAATGAATCATCACCCTTCCTCCTCTGGCTGGCCAACGGGTGGATAGAGCCTCTGGAGAGGGAGTGGTCACCCTTCTGCCCCTGCCAGCTAGTGCTCTCCTGCCCCTTTCTACTGGGCTGTTCCAATCCCTGCTAAGGTGGATGCATGGCATTCTGGGCAGTGCTATGGCTCAGGGTAGCCTGGGCAGGTGGCCAGGGGTCCTCAGTGATACCCAAGTTAAACAGGGGCATTCCAGCTCCTGGTGCAGCCCAGGATCAGGAAGGTACACAGATGGTTTAAGAACCACTTGAATTCCCCCCAAGCTGTTAGAGGGGTAGTTTACAAGGAGACATTACTGTATGTGACTTTCAGAAAGCCACCCAGCAAGTCAGAATATAAGAGTTCTATCTCCCACTCTTTAGACACTAGGCAAAGCAGCAGGGTTCGCGGGGAGGGGTTGTTTATTTGTTTTCAAGCTGTTGACTGTTTGTTTTTTTTACCTTCTGCAAAAAAAGGTTACATTCTGCTATATTATATTAGTTCAATAAACTATCACTATATTTCTGTATCCAGTTATGGTTGTATTATACTGAAATGGTACACACATGAAAATGAAAACAGAAGCAAGTGGGATAAGAATATCATATAGTATAATTGCTATAATACTGTCATAGGACTTTTTTTTAATCTTTGTCATTATTGTATTACACTGGCCTATTTAAATTCATTTGTAACAGTGACTATGAATACAAGGTAATGACATGCATTTTTATGTTTTTGAATGAAATTTTACCCATGTTCCAGATGGGAACCTGGGCTATATTTTTATAGGAACAATGAGACATATCTCCAGTACTAACATTCTACATAAATTTGCATACATTACACTTATTTAAATGAAGAGGCAAAAGTTGTTTGTACTATGAATCACACTGAAGAAAAATGCTGAAAGATTCCACTTTGCAGAAAAATACAGGCAATTTGCCTTTTTTTAAAGTAGACTTGAGTAGATGAAAGTGGCACTTTACCTGAAAAACATCCAACTCTATGCTGAAATTCCATTTATTTCTTATTATGGGCCCTAATATAGTTCTAATTCTATGTACACTATGTATTTTATTCTTCATGATCTACATTTGATAAATAGATTACACTAATCCATCACCCTTTGGAAAGGAAAGCACCAGAATTTAATACCAATTCCTTTTCTTTTTTTAGAACACAACAATCGCATTAAATATTGGCCCAGCAACTTCCTTTTTCTCGTCTACATTCTGAAACACATTAAGTGATAAATTCTGGCTTTTAGGCACTGCCCGCACTGAGGGGTAGGAAAGGGCTATGCGTCAGTGGCAAATAGAGGAAGAATTGTGTCTGAGGCAAATACAATGCCTCCTAGATCTCAGGGGGATCACTCACACTCACACTCTGTCATATCGTTTAACAAGCCAATATATACCACCCCGTGTTGACCCAGCTCTGCTCGGCTATGCAGAAGACCAAAAGGGGTATAGGTGATGTAAGGGTTGTGTGTGTATGAATGAGTGAGGCTGACCTCTATCAGGAAGTTCTTGGGGTTAAGCAGAATAAAGCCTGTGTTTTTAGACCAGCACCAGTTCCACAGGTGTGTGTGTGTATGAGATTTAGATAGCACATAAGTTTGCAATAAATAGATTCACTGCAGAGTGGAGACTCGAGTACTGCAGACAATGGTCTTGCCCAGCACTTGTGGAGTCACTTTTATTGCTACGAGTGCCATATTTCCCACATCTTGAGAGTTAAGAATTATGGGAGGTATTTTCAAAGGCACAAAGGAGTTAGGAACCTACTTCCCACTGGTTTTTCAATCTACCCTTGAATCAGGGTCAGGATCGGGAGCAATCAAGACATTTTTCCCTGGGGTAGAAGGAGGCAGTGGATGTCACAGTGAAATTGTTGTGGGAGTGGTGGGAAAGCTAAAATAATGAACCAATCAAGTTGGGAGACATTACAGGGAAAACATGAGGGCAATCATCTGGGACTTAAAAAAATGGGAGGGAAAAGTATTCATTATATTTTACACAATAGCACAAGTCATAAAGTAAATGTTTGGGTTTAGAAACTGGATTAGGTCTGGATTTTCTAAAAAAACTGTATTTGCTTAAATATAAATGTACAATAAAAATATTTAAGAGGGTGTGTGAGTGACAGAACTGTAGATATAATAATACACAAGTCTTCTGTAACACAACTGTACATTTTTAAAACTTTGAAGACGTCCAATGGGGCTTCGCACGAATCAATTGCCTGGCTGGAAATTTTTGATATAATTTATATACATATGCCTATGTGCCTTATTAATTTTGAACTGTAAAAACAAAACATGTTATATTAAAGCCATAATAAATCTGTTTATCTCTGTCCTCTATTTCCTGAATAGGGTAAGGAGAGAGTGAAAGAAAGAGAAGGAAATACATACAAGTGTCTTTATATGGCATTTATGGGACAGAACCTGTCACTCATTCTATGTTGAGTAACAACTTGTTCCAGGAGCAGGCCCAACTTTCGTCACTAGGACTACTAGGGGAGTAAGGTACTATTCAACATCTTATTCATCTTCTTCAAGAAGTCTACTAAGAGAATAAGGGTAGCAGAATCTGGCCTTATGTCTATACAAACTTAGAGCCTTAAATTTATCCTGCCCTGATAGGCAAAGTCCATTAAATACCATGAAGTACTCGTAAAATGTCGCTTTTCTCTGCACGTGGAAATTTAAGGCTCTAGGACTATATCAGGACACTACATGCTTGCAAAGCTGTATTTCAATATTAACAGAGGCTCTTGAGGGCTTATTTGAGATAATTTAGTGTCTGGCTACTCAGTCCTTTTTGAGCAAACAGCTGGATCTGTAATAAAAAGTTATCATGGGTTTTCTACCAACAATTCCAACTTTAAAAGTCAGTGCTCATTGGAATTTATTTAAATCTTTACACCTGCCCGTATAGAATTATAGGACTGAAAGGGACCTTGAGAGATCATCTAGTCCAGTGCCCTGAATTCATGCCAAATATCATAGCAGATTTAAACTATTTGCTCCTTTATCTGAGCATCAAAATGCACCACCAGTTTTCTATTTAGTTCCTGCTGCAGAGTGTTGCACTAAACCTCATTAATTGTTATGTTATGTTACTTTTAAAAATCATCTATTATGATCTGGTGTTGAATATCACATTTCTATATAATTCACAGTTTTCATCATCTTGTTAGCCTTTCCAAGCATCTGTGTCCAAATCGTGTGACCTACATCTGTGCTTTCAGCTCTGACTTCCTTTTTAAGCAAACAAATAGTAGGCAGAATATCTCAGAATATCAGTCTGTCCCTTTGGCATCACCCAACACATGGCAGGGATATGTAATTGCAGCTTTCACATTTTCATCTCTTGTGGATGAATTTCTGACCACACGTATAGGTCACTTGCCAAACTCAGGGCCTGGAGAATTAGTATTTTTCTTTTTTCATCGAGATAATTTTTCCTAGCATCTGTCAATTCCCTCTGTTATGGATTGTCAAAGAGGGTTGCAGTTATGGTGCTCCCTGCTCTGTGGTTTTTTGTTTTTTGCAAGTGGATCTATGTTGGGACATATTAGTTATTATGTAGGGCAAGGTTCATATTCTCCATGAACTTAGTTACACTATTTTTCCTTTATTTGGTCATATTCCCAGAATCAATATATTAAAGCTTCTTCCCTATCCCTTTCACTAAGTTGTGTTGAGTAGTCTCATTTCTAAATGGTTGCTGCAAAATGTTTGTGGTATTCTTGTATATGTTCAAACATTTTTTCACCTTCTAGAGCTGCCATTTTGGCATGAAGACTATATTCTCATTCACTGATTCCATATGAATGGATATTCACTTAAACAGAGATGGACAGCAGTAATAGTGAATTGTACTCTGCCTGTCTGGAAAAAGGCAATTATTTTCCCTTAATTCTTTAGTTTGGGGGTATCATCACCCATGCCCAGATAATTAATACTGCAAGGGCCTGATTCCAGAAGGTCTTGAGCATGCTGGCCTTGATCTAGGAAAGTGTTTAAAGTGCACAATAAATCCTATTAACTGCAACGATACTTCTCACATGCTCAAAGCTTAGCATGTGTTTAAGGACTCTGCTGATCAGGGCCAGATTACTCAGCACCTTGCAGGATCTGAACCCAGATGTCATGAGTCATAATCCAATATCTTAACCATAAGATCTCTCAACCCTGACAGGTCAGTAGCTTACATACACTCACCTTTCACCTCTGGAGTCTCAGCTTCAAATATCACAAATGAAAATAATGTCCATAGTGGAAGTTTTTTTCATCATAAGACCACAACTCTGAATTTATCCCATTTCTGCAAAACTGGAAGTCTTCATTCACGAGAAGCCCAGGAATGGAATGAGGGGGTGATTAATTTAATTTGTGTTTGAAGGAAACAGAACATTTCCATACCATAAGATCTTTTCAACACTATTGGCCCTGAGCTTTCAAGTTCCCCAAATTCACAGGTAATTTAAAAAAGAAAATAACAAACCAAGCCATTGTTAGAGAACAGTTTTAAAATAAAGACAGCCTGTCACATGAGACTAAAGTTAACTAGCAGAAGAATTCCAAATATTTTTTTAAAATAGGAAAAAAGGCTTCAAAAACAAGGAACTATACACAGTCTTTACCAGCAGCTGAAGAAAAAAAAAAATCTAACAAAAGCCCTGAAGCAATTTTTGAAATGCTGCTTTTAAAGCTCTCTAACTTAAATCATCGCAAAAGATAACATATTATTTTAGACACCCTCATTTTCCTCACCTTTCTTCCTGCTTAATAAACATTTAACATAAAATCCTATTTGTATGTCATGTGTGGGTGGCAATACAAGTGAGATTCTCATCTCTCTTATTGTTATATATCACTTAGAAATTTCAGAGGATCCTTCCCACTACTCACTGCTCCAGAATACACAGGTTGCTCTGACAACGAAAAGCCGGTACTTGCCACTGTAGTGTATATAATTTTGTCAGCCAAGTCAACCTGTTGGCAGCTTATTACAAAGCAAAACCGCAGAGAATAAGCAAGGTCTCACCCCTTTTTCATGCACAGTAATATCCTTTATCCTAAACAGTGAATTATTTAAAATTAAATGGAATATTTGAATCTCCCAACTATAATCCACTCTATGCAGTTTAATATATTACACAATTTCTGTATGCTCTTTCTTAATGCCCTTCATAGCTCCTAAATGAGCAGGCTTTAAATACGGCTTTTCTGTTACCATTGCTTTTCTGTTTTGCAGTTCCCAACAGTCCACTTAATAATTTAACATTTTCCCATTAGATGTAAACATTGCACCTCAAATGTGAACCTTAGTGATATACACTGGAGATGGGTCCAAAGGTGAACCTTCATCCTTTGACCTGTACCGCCAGTAAATGACCTTTGTGATGCTTTCTATGGAGCTCTGGCTGCAGTTTAAGGCTGTCCTCCCCTCAGAAGAAACCCTGAGGGAGGGCAAGCAGCAGGGTTCAGTTTACACCACCTGGAGCCAGTTTGGTTGAATGTAGTCTGTTCATGAAAATACATAAGGCCAGGCACAAAATCTCACCCATCACTATCACGAAGATGATAATGGTGACGATAAAGATATTTTATTCTCTGATTCAAAAAGACTTGATCATCGTGGGCAAGTAGAATTTTATGAGGCTCCTTTAGTGTTCCTGGACAGTAACATTTCCAAAAATCATTTCAATTCTAATATTTTCCTTTTCCGAGTCCACTTTCTATGCAGCTTGCAGTCCTAATCAATTGACAGGCTTAGCTAAAGGCCCTCCCTGCCCCAGTCTGCATTGGATCTGATTTGCTTGCAAGGAATTCCAAGCCTGATTTTCAAAGGTACTTAGCCTCAGAAATACCCAGTTGGCTTTTGATTTGTGGATATGCAGTGCTTTTGAAAATCAGGCCACTATTCTTTAAAAACAATGTCATAGCAACTTTGCTGTTATTTTAATGGATGAATACCGTGGCATGGAGTGCAGAAAGACATATATATTTGGACAGTTCCTTGAAATGACAAGTATGAAATCCCAATAGGAAACTGCTTATATTCTAATGAAGATATAATAGAGCAATCTTAGTGTCTGAACAATGAAACATCAGAGCTCGAGTCTGACAGTGTTTAAGGTCAGACGTTCAGAGTTATACTCTGCAGTCATTCATTATGAACAGAGCTTATACGCACCTCAATATGACTGATAAAACACTATGTTTCCCAAGTTAAGAAAAAGAAAAAGCTGCAAAGAAGAGTATGTGCACCAAGGAGGACATTCCAGCTTTGATCATCGAGACTTCTGGTTAAAGCATTAGGACACAAACTGTGGAGGGCCTGGTCTCTTGTAGAGATAACTGGTCTATATCACTTGGAACTTCCCAAAAGTATCACCATCATTTTTTTCCAGTTTGGGGGAGGGGCGGGATTTGTAAATATTTATATGAATTTTCTTATATTTTCACTTTAAAAAAATCTAAAACTAACAAAGCATTTTCAGCAGCTTTATTAAAAGCAGTTATTTGGAGATAAGAAATACCTGAATGCCCCAATCTAATCTACCCTCAACTTTTGGAAGGTTGGGATCCGAAGCTGAATCTATTATTTGCAGTTGACCACTAAAAATGATTAAACCAAACCCAGGAACAAAAGCCCCAATCATTTGGGGGTTTTTTTTTGTTTGGTTTTTTTTTTATTATATCCTAACTTTTTGGCTCTTCTCTGGTTACACTTTTAATTTTCAAACATTGGTGTAATCCTAGTTAGCCATTTAGAAAGTGAAGCTTGGATTTATTTTCTGTTGGTAGTAGCAGTAAGCCATAGTTAATTAAAGAATTACAAATTACAAACATTTTAGCAGTCTTATTTGGTTACTTCGATTCTAAACTGCAAAATCCGTCTTGTGTGAAATTTTGGCCAGATTCTCTGATGTTTGCCACCTATCAGGAAAATTGAGACAAATTGTGCACAGACCTCAGCTGGCTTATGATTTTCACTGGAAACAAGATAGAAAATCCAGTTTCATCTGGTATTTTGAACTTGATCTTGGCAAAATTCAGTGCTTTCATATTTTTTTTTTAATCTGAATTTTCAAATTCAGTCAAATCCTAAACTCCAAATCAATCTATGGGGATACAAACACAGCAAATCAAAAGATAGGTTTACACAAATCCTGGTGAACCAACATTTCTGAGCGTCTCCCACTTGTACTGGATACTGGCATAGTAAAAAAAAAAAAAAGTGTTGTTATTAGCATTTAATCCACGGAAAAAGAAAACAAATCAGGAAAAGACAAACATCCATCAAAATTCCTCAAACTCTCAGCATTCATCAGTTATTTTCATATACAAAGCAAAATATTTTAAAATCGTAAAAGCCAAAATCAGTGTTACTCATGCAAAACGACCACTGGTATAATGTTATGTCTTGTGGAATGTGGCTCGGAATATGAAACCCAGTGAATCCAAGATACAGAGGCTGACAGTGTTATGTTCTACAATTGCTTTATACAGTTAAAATACAATCCACCCCAAAATAATAAAGAAACTGAAATTAAATTACCAGCAAACTCATAACTGAGGTCCCTATTTGGTCAGTTTTCTAACCAAATTATTCTATTTGATTCGTTTCTCAGGAACATAGATAAGTGCCAGCCCAGTGTTCTGTGACATATCACTGATAAGGATCTGCCTTTTCTTGTTTAACCTTATGAGCTATGAAAACAAAACTACTTTGGATCTGTTGCAGTTCTTCTGTATGCCACGTTGTAGATATAGTACAGGGGAGACGTCTTATTCTCACTGTAGATTAGTTTGGCAACAGGGGAGAGTTATGGTGTGAAATAAGCTTCCTAAAAAGAACATTCCCCCCACCCTCCGCCACACACTAATTTTTATTTAGGTGCTGTTTGTGCCTTGCCCATGATCCAAGAAAGCTGCCTTGAGCATGCAAAAAGACAGAAAGGACCTCACTGCTTTCACTGGAGGGTGATGAAAGGCTGCATGCTGACAGCAGTTCCTAAGAGTTTCCATGCCTGACGGGAACAATGCCTTGCAATTCTCTTAGAACACTGCACCATCTTTTTGCAAAATGTAGCACATGCTCTCCCAGTGTTTGTCCTCTCCTTTACACATCCTATACTCCAGAGATTATTACTGATCCCTTGTGGGGGAGTGGCAGGAAGTCAGTAGAAGCAGAATGCTTACATATCCATGCAGGGCCAGACAATAACATAACGTACTAGGCATTAGTGGGGGACTGGTCCTGCTTTGAGCAGGAGGTTAGACTAGATGAGCTCCTAAGGTCCCTTCCAGCCCTGATATTCTATGATTGTACATTTTACAAATGGAGAAACTGAGGCACAGAGGGAAGGTGGCTTGCCCACAGTGCTGATTCCCAGTCATATATCCTTGTGTCTAAAAAGTACTGTTTCTCAGACAAGACTGTTAAATCCTCAGATTATAATCCTGGAAGGCCCTGACATTTGTAATGAACTGATTTATTTTTAAGTAAGTTAGAGGAGCAAAATACAAAAATAAAACAGATGTTAAAAGCATGTTAAAGAAAACCTCATCGAACAAGTAGTTACAACAATTAAAATGAAAATTCTGCAGTAGTTATTGGTCGTTTTTTAAAAATAATTTCAAATAGTTGGGAAACTGTGAGGCTCATAAAAGTAGCTACAGGGCTCCAAACTTTTATAGCAATATTTTTCCTGTAAATGATTATAATATATTGATTATTGGTAAAAAGACCATAACATGGTTACTATGTTGCTCACAAGATGTTTTTCAGCAAATTCATTTGTCTGATTTTTACTATCTGATGCAAATGTCTCAGATCCCCTATAACGTGTCAGAATGTTAATGTGTAGAACTTTTTAAAAAGTTTATATTGTTATAAAAAGGACTTTAACCCTACCCCCTTATTAAATAGGCCTCTTGATGTTATATTAGCAGATTATTCAGCTAAAAACCAAGAAGTAGACAAATACTATTGACATGTAACAGCTACAGAGGTGTGAAGTATTTGCAACAGAAGATGAAGCTATCTGAAATGTTAACTGTTTCACATTTCTTTATAAAGTAAAAAAAATGGACCAATTTCACCAAGCAGTGTTTTTCAGAATTTTGCCCTCAGAAATAGGCCTCTTTCCCATGAGAGCTAAGTAAAAGATTGAACATGCTCGGAGTAAAAGCAGACTTTGATTATTAACATTTTGCAACTTTCTAATTATTTTGCAACTGCAAATATTTTCAGCTGTTGTATGCAGCTAAGAAAGTGCAAAGACATCTGATTTTAGCTACTGGAGAAGACTTAAAAAGACGCCTTTAACTCTGGTTTTAGTAAAAAGATCACTTTGCCTTTAAAATGCTAGAAAAGATCAAATACATATGGCAACTTTTACCCAGAGACTTTCCACAAGTTTTTTTGTTTTTTTTTTTAACCAATTACAACAGAAACATTTTTTGTCAGGACAGTTCAACATACATTCATACATGTGTCATGCTTAGTACACTGACAGAGCTCCTGGGATGTGAATGGCTTTGGAACAAGAAAACTGGTTCTGATGGAGAATTTGCTACACCTGTATCTGAGTTAGCCGTTCCTCAAAGATTAGTATGTTTCCTACAGATGAATAAGATACCCATAAAAAAAAAATCAAAATAGCAATTGGCAACTCAGAGTCAACTCACTTCTTTTTAACTTCATAATGCCTTGTAGAGTCACAAAAAGTCCTATGTGAGATTTTCAGGGAAAGGTGTGGATTTTCTGACTTCCAATCAGTTACAGTTAATGGAAAGCGAGAGTCAGATTTCGCCACCTTTGGAGGCTACATGTTTTGCCAGGGGAAACCAGTGCAGTATCGGACAGCCAATCCTTGTCATCAGTTTTCAGGGAAAAACAAAAGACACTAACCCCCAAGAACGGGACTTTGAAACAAACAGCTCTACTTCCCCCTACTAGTGACGTTAACGGATGTTTTATGTACCACATTTGACAATGACAAGAGATTCCAGCATGAAATAGCCCTTTCAGTATTTCTTCACTACAACTGGGAATGTTGCTACTAGCTGACAAGCAAGTCAGTATATTAAGAATGATTGACATCCCTGAATATAAACATGGAGGCTTTTCATCTAAGAGATGGTGCAACTGCTACAGATACGGATATAGCTTTTGATGCTTGTTATGACGACTGTGCCACTACATTGTGTTCAGAGAAGGCCAACAATCTTTAAGACTCTCCCCTCAACCTGCTCCATTTTCTGTGTGGTTCCCATGCTTCCCTGCTTTGCTTTCTTTTCTGGTAGCAGCCAAGTGAAAACTATGAATATTCTGATCCCTGAAATACCCGTGCAGAAAGTTTCATGGACTCAGATGTTACACTGCTTCTACTAGTGCGAATGGAACTGTCAAATAGGGGGAAAAAAGATGAACGGGGGGGAAGGGGCACAGAGACCCAACAAGGGTCGACAGCTAGGGAATAGCAACCGGCAAAAAGAAAGAGGAGAACGAAGAAAAAACAGATGAGCTGAGCATCCTACTTGTACCTGGATTTCCATTAATTGCACCAACACTAGTGTTTTTCTCCTCCTTCGGCCACACTTTTTCTTCTTTTCTCAACAAGAAAACACTAGAACAGTTACCTCGATGCCCCAGTTGCTTCTCTGGAACAACAGTGATTGTTAAAAGTCCAGCATCTCCTAAGAGCCAAACTTGTTCCCCGGCCTTTAATCTTATTAATGAAAAAAAGCCATTCTCTCTCGTTTCTGAAAGCTGAAGCAAGCCTGACATCAGACTTGTATGTTCATCAAAATGAAACCAGCCCACAGAACATTTCACAGGCTTTTGCTTATGTCAAGAAAGAATTTTTCTGGAAAGTTTGAGGAAAATGGGCCAATGGGTTCTAGAGACATGAAAGTTAAAAAAATGAATGAAGTCATCTCCTTTCTTGAATGTTTTCTTCATTTTGTTATTTAGTCGGTTATTTTTATCTGTCGCTCTTTTAGGAACTGAAATATTTCACCAGTTTTGGGGTAGATTTAAGGGAAAATGTGCTTATTAAAAATCTGTCAATGTATATTATGAACATTGAAGTTTATAGTGTCTTCATTGGGATCAGATTCATAATACCTGATACAGATTTAAGAGAAGACCCACATACATACTTTATTATCTATTCTTGACTATTTACAGCCAGCAGAGGGGCATTGCTGGCATATGACCTAACCAGATCAGCCACACCATCACTGGTTCATTCACCTACACATCCACCAATGTAATATACGCCATCATATGCCAGCAATGCCCCTCTGCTATGTACATTGGCCAAACTGGACAGTCTCTACGGAAAAGGATAAATGGACACAAATCAGACATTAGGAATGGCAATATACAAAAACCTGTAGGAGAGCACTTCAACCTCCCTGGCCACACTATAGCAGACCTTAAGGTGGCCATCCTGCAGCAAAAAAACTTCAGGACCAGACTTCAAAGAGAAACTGCTGAGCTTCAGTTCATCTGCAAATTTGACACCATCAGCTCAGGATTGAACAAAGACTGTGAATGGCTTGCCAATTACAGGACCAGTTTCTCCTCTCTTGGTTTTCACACCTCAACTGCTAGAACAGGGCCTCATCCTCCCTGATTGAACTGACCTCGTTATCTCTAGCTTGCTTGCTAGCATATATATACCTGCTCCTGGAAATTTCCATTACATGCATCTGAGGAAGTGGGTATTCACCCACGAAAGCTCATGCTCCAAAACGTCTGTTAGTCTATAAGGTGCCACAGGATTCTTTGCTGCTTTTACAGCAAATTAAATGTACATTTTTTTTTAAAAGTCAGAAATAAAAACACATGCAACTATAACATTTGCTTCTCCTTTTATCCTCCTGGCTAGATAATCAGAACATTCCTTGTGGCTTGAGCTCACTAGCAACAGCTGCAAGGAGCAACTGCCTACACTTGGAGCTGGGGGTCTGAATCCCAGCTCGTGTACATATACTTATCCATCTAAGACCACAAACACCTTCTCAGGATGGCTAACCCACTCAGTCGCTTGCATCACCTCAGACACACTCTAATTTTAGTGCAGTAGCTCGATTAGCACTAGCGTATGTTTCCTCAAGCTCCAAATGTAGACAAAGCCTTAGACTCACCCATTTGGCTACAGGGGGCAGATGGCTCATGATTGCTGTGTATCGAACAGTTGCTGTTTTCACATCCAAGATAGCTATGTAATGAACTTGGAGGAAAAAATAGCCAACCCTGGTATTTTCTGTGCTTAACACCAAGGATCATTGTACTCCTTGAATTTGGAGACAAGAACTTAATACACAGAAAGCACTAATGGACTCAAACAACCTCTCAGACTTTGTGGGGAAAAGAACTACAGCCAAGCCACAAGTTTTGAGTGAGATCCTCAGTTACTGTAAATTGACTCCAAATTTACAATAAATAGAACTTCTTGCGTAACCTTGGGCAAGTCCTTCAGTCTCCCTGTGCCTCAGCTCCCCATCTGTTATAGGGGATAATACCTCACAGAGGAGTTTTGAGGATCAATAAAGATTGTACCACTCTTTGAACTTTACTTATGAAGAGGCCTCTGTAAGAGATAAGTATTATTATTATTACTACTGATCTTGCACATTACCATTTATTTCAGCTTGCTGAAACTACTGAGAACTTTGGCAAATTTAACATTCAATCATCAAATAGCAACAACATTATTTTAATAAATCAAATATGAGAATCACTATGTTGAAGTCTAACATTCCACAATCTGTCAATGCTACCAGGACCTTAATGGACCACCAGAAATGCTTACAGGACCAATATATTTTCCCAGACAATCGTTCTGGACCCAGTAAGATGAAAAAAAAAACAAATTTCTGAAGTACCTTAGCATACCACACATGCAGAATTATAGTCCATTTAAGAGCACATACTCATCTCTTTACAATGCGTAATAAAAGATGCCTGGTATGAAATCAAAAGCTCTAAGTTTGATGGGTTTTGAAAATATTCCTGTACAAAGTATTTATTTTTTGTAAGCTTTCTCTTCCCTTTCAAAATCATTGTTTTTAATCAGGCCTTCTAATATGGCCATAAGCAGTAAGGCAGAAAAAAGAATAAATATTTCTTCTTGTGTCGTCTCAAATTTGATACTTTTATCCAAATGCCAATTCCTTCCATGGATAATGATATTTTATGAGTTATGTTTCTATTTGATCTCATATCATGGGTGTAAAAAATTAATATTACAGTAACATGATGACCACTCATGCAGGAACCATACTGAAGTCAACATGCGTCTCCTGTGCTAGCATATGAGAAGTTTTTATTCCTGGCCTATTGCTTTAATCTCTGCATGCTTGTTGTGGGGTTGATATACCCCGCTGGACCGAGAGAGACAAAAAACAGAGGTTACAACTCAAGTGGCAAGAATTCCCTCGGCTGTCTCTTGTCCCTAGGCTAACAGGGCCCGGTCTCCAGGTTCAATACAACTGCCCGTCTTCAGAGAAGTGCAGCCTAGTGGCCAAAATCTATGTGGCTGCCCTTGAGCAGTAGTGTGTGCTCTTCGGGGTGGTGACTGCATCCAGTGGTGGGTGCGGAGTAGGATAGAGGGACTCAGGCCCACCCTATTCCATTAGGTCCTGACCTGGGGCCCTGAGGGACTGGTACTCCTGCATTCAGGCTTGGTCTCTCTGCAACAGTTCCGCTCCGTGGGTCGCATCCTACCCTCACTTCCAGCATCAGTAGTCTCCCAGTGTCAACTCTTTTCCGTCATCCTCGGCAGTTGATTGGGTGTATACAGGGGCCTCGGCGCAGTTGGCCCCTGCAGTCTGGGGCTTCTGCAGCTTCCTGGCAGAAGCCTGCAACACATATCTGCTCTCCTCCTCAGTCAGCCCAGACTGAGCTGAGCTGCTCCCTTTTATGCCTTGCTTCTAGTCCGAGCATACCCAGCAAGGGCCAGGGGGCAGGGCCTCTTTAGCCCATAGAGTGTAGTTAACCCTAGCTGGGCCAGTGTGGGTTACAATGCCTCTCATAGTTCTTAGGATATTTTGAATAGATACCACTTATCTTGTAGATTCAACAAACAAAAACAAAGTGGTTAACTAAAAGCTGGCACGAATGCCTGTAAAACAGTGCGCACTCTCAGTGGCTAAACAAATCACCAGGTGCCAAGCTAATAACAAAGGTTAAGTTGATCAAGTATTGCAGAGCTCTCTGTTCTCAAAACCTTATTCAAGAAAGTCTAATAACCAGATGTTTACAACCAAGTTTTTGTACTTAATGGTGACCTTTAGAAGTACTATATGTTTCCATGGCAGGAAATGCATGTTATTTGGTCATTACATTTATAAGTTGAATTAGTCGGGCACACTCTAATTATTGAATAACTGTTTTGTGAGCAAGAACAATAAAAGCCTTTACCATCTTGTTTTCCTTGAAATGAGCTACTAAGATTAGTGTAATCCTCAAAAGAACAAGTGCAGTGGCTGTGTCATAGAAATACACTTTATTGCAGCTGCTATTCTTTCCCTGAACGTTGTATATAAAACCAAACCATCAATTTGTATAAGAAGTTAGAGGACAGTAAGAGGAACAAATACTCTTTAGATGGTATGCTCTGCATGGGTTTAAATCAGCAAAACAGATCTATAAGAAAGGCCTATTATTTCACAAGATGATATCTGGCTGTAGAAATATTATAGAGAACAGTCAATGTTTCTCTTTTGCAACTCGACATCTTCCATCTTTAAAAGAATGCCACGCTTGGATATATTCATTGTACCTATTAGGTATGCAAGTTGCATCACAGCCCCCTGAAAGGTTGACAGATCAACTGCTGGAAGAGTATGCCTGGGGGGCGGAGGGGGAGAGGAGAAATGTTATACTTAAATGATCGAGCCTTAATGAAGCCTTCAAGCAATATTGGTTTAGGCACGTTGTCAATCATTTACATTCAGCGTACTTGTTAAAAGAGCCACCATATAGGCACCTGATGCACAAAACTCATCCTTACTAACAGGAGGTGCAATATGAGGAGGGAAAAAAATCCTCTAACTAGCCACAAGCTAAAAACAGACACCATCTGATGCAGGAAGGGTGAAATCCTCACCCCACTGAAGTCAATGGCAAAACTCCCACTGAATTGAATAAAGGCAGGATTTCAACCAACGATATGTTTTAAGGACAAACTGCAATCCTTACTCCTGTGAGTATTCACTGAGGCCAATGGCCTCAATTTTGCATGAAGCTATGCACAGGCTGACTCCTGTGTCCACTTAGAGTTGCCGGGCATCCAGTTTTTGATCGGAATGCCTGGTCGAAAAGGGACCCCAGTGGCTCCTGTCAACACTGCTTACCGGGCCATTAAAAGTCCGGGCAGCAGCACAGCGGGGGCCTGGGGCTAAGACAGGCTCCCTGCCTGCCCTGGCTCTGTGCAGCTCCTGGAAGCAGCACCAGGTCCCTACGGCCCCTAGGCACATGGGCGGCCAAGGAGGCTCCATGTACTGCCCCTGCTTTGAGAGCCAGCTCTGCAGCTTCCATTGGGCAGGAACCGCTACCAATCGGAACTAGGGGTGGCACCTGCGGGCACGAGGGCAGCAAGCAGAGCTTCCCTGGCCGCCCATGTGTCTAGTGGCTGCAGGGACCCAGTGGTAGCTTCCTGGGAGTCGTGGTAAGCACTGCTGGGACCCTGCACCCCCTCTCCCACCCAAACTCTCTCCCGAAGTCTGCACCCCCACCCCTACCCCCATCTCCAGCCTAGAGCCCGCTCCTGTACCCCAAACCCCTTATCCCCGGCCCCACCCCAGAGCCCCTACACCCAGCAGGAGCCTTCATCCCCCTGCACCCCAACTCCCTGCTCCAACCCAGATCCTGCTTCTGCACCCCAAACCAGTAGTGTAGCTGGGGGGGGAGCGGGGCAGCAGCTGCACCCCCACTGAGCACAAGTGGCGCCTTGTCACTTTCCTGGCGCCTTTGTACTCACCCAGGGGAGCGATAAATAAAAAGGCACCACCTGTTGCAGTGTTTTTATTTTACTCACCCGGCGGCACTCCGGCGGCAGGTCCTTCAGTGCTGCCGAAGACACCCAGAGCGAGTGAACGGCCCGCGACCGAAGACTCGGAGCGCCTCCGGGTGAGTAAAAGCGCCGCAATGGGTGGTGCCTTTTTTTTTTTTTAATCGGTCCCCCTGTTCCCTCCACCTGTCTACACCACTGCCCCAAACCTCTCATCCCCGGCCCCACCCCAGACCCCGCACCCCAACCCTCTGCCCCAGCCTGGTGAAAGTGAGTGAGGGTGGGAGACAGCGAGGGAGGGGGGATGGAACAAGTGGGAGGCAGGGCCTCAGAGAAGGGGCAGGGCGGGGGAAGGGTCTCAGGGAAGGAGCAGAGCAATGGGAGGGGCATGGGTGTTCAGTTTTGAGCGATTTAGAAAGTTGCCAACCCTATGTCCTCTGCAGCATTGGAACCTATAGGCGTGAGAACTACTGACATCAGTTAGCAAGATCAGGAATTTAGTGTATTGAGGAACACAGCCGATCTAGAATTGTAACTCAAGAAGTGCATTCGTCAGAGGGCACAGTTAGTTTTTAGGTTTTTAATAAGAAAATGAGTTTCAAGAACTAGCACTAGCATTGAGACATGTCTGTCATTCAAGCCCAGCCAGAGTGACAGTGGAAGCAAATCCCCAGCACATCTCTGCACCAGCCACTGATCCCCAGGGTGTAGAGTGGAGCAGCACAGCCCCTCTCCTGGCATTTTGCAGTCTATGGGAAAGGATTCCCCTCTCCTACCAGAAACCTCTGCATCAGCACCAGGTACTTGCGCTACATGCAGCTCAGGAAGGATTTCTGCCTCAGTGAACAACACCGGCGTTTTTTTTGTTTTTTAAAGTCTCTCTAGCTTCTTTCACTCCTTGCAAGGTCGTAATGAAATTGACTTCCAGAGCCTCAGCCAGAAGAGAATTGAGCCCCCTGAGCAGCATTTCCTATACGCACTCAAAGCTAGAAACACTCAGCTCCACTTGACAATCCTAGAGCAGTTTCAGGAATATAGACAGACTAATTAAGTGGTACATAAAAGAAGCACCTAACAGGAGGCCACTCCACATACTAGATTATATTCCCTCTTAGTGCTCCTCATTACCCATGCATGCAAATATATTGTCCCAAGACTTTCCTTCTAGGATAATAGACTTTTTCTGACAAATGAATTGGTCTTGCAGATAAATATCCGAAGTATCCAGTTTACTAATGCTGCCTCGTGTTTCCTTTCACTGGAAGGTGCAGAATTGAAAGTGCCGGTATTTCTGACATGGATGCACTGATGCAAAGATGACCCTCCTATTATGAGACCAGCTCTGCAAGGGGCTGATCACCCTAAACTTCCACAGGACTTGATTTTGTTCAGACCGTATGCCTATCAGTAGAGGGAGAGAGAATGCCAGGAGCCTTTCCCTTCACCCCCACATACTTACATGGCTGTCAGGATAATGCAGAATTGCTGTCATGCAGGGGATATTCCAACCCTACTTAGTGTCACAGAACTTAAGGCCAAAAAGGAGCATGAGATCATTTAGTTTGATTTATCCCATGGCACCAACACCATCCAGTATCTGCACACTAAACCCAACAACCAAAATTAGATCAAAGTCTTAAAGCCCACAGGAGACTAGATTATTATGTGCCACAGGTGGAGAATCAGAGGACCTGAAGTATATCAGTGCCCAAGGCCCACACAAAGGCAGGGAAATGATGAAATATATATATATATAAATACACATACCCAGATATACCCAGATAATCCTGGCAAGTGACCCACACACTGCAGAGGAAAGTGAAAATCCCCTGCGGTCACTGCCAATCTGACCTGGGAGAAAATTACTTCCCGACCCCACATATGGCAATCAGTTACACTCTGAGTGTGTAAGCAGGAACCAGCCAGCCAATCACCTGAGAAAGAGAATGCTTGATGTCAACTCAGAGCTCTAGCCCACTGTATCCAGTGTCCCATCTCCAGTCATGGCCATCCTTGATGCTTCAGCTGAAGATTTAAAAAACAAAACAAAAAACAAAAAAAAAACCAGAATACATTGGTGGGAGGGAGAGAGCGAATCCCTTCCTGACCTGCAGGGGCTGGCTAAAACCCTGAATCATGAGCTTTTATAAACATAAGACAAACAGGAAGTTTGCTAAGCCCTGACACCTCCATCACAGGCAATCCTGTCATGTTAGGGTTAGGGTTATGGTCACACTCATATAATTCGTCCATTTTTAAAACTAATTAAGATGTTTTCCCCCACAACTCCTATTGGGTGGATGTTACAGTAACTCACCCTCTGATAGTTAGAAATCTTCTAATTTCTAATCTGAATTTGTTCATAAGTTTATAACCATTTGTTCTTGTGCCAACATTGTCATTAAATAGCTCTTCATCCTCTCTAGTTTTAAACCACACCCCTACCCCAGATATATTTAGAGAGAAAAATCATATCCCTCTCAGCCTTCTTTTTGCTAGACTAAACAAGCAAAGCTTTTTCAGCCTCCTCTCATAAGATGTGATGGCTAGGGAAATGGAGACTGTTGTGATTATTGAATATGAGTGGTCCCAAGACTGATCCTTGAGGAACTCCACTAATAACCTCCCCTCCAGTCCAATAATTCACCTTTCAGCACAACTCAGTGATATGGTTCGACGCAGCCCCACACAATAGGCCATACCAGAAAGATCTAGATCAGAAAGATGAAGGCTATTGGTGCTGAAACTATCACTACCCCTTCTTTGCTTAGTGAAGGTTTTCCTTCTTTCTGCACCATTAACAAATGTATTTATTATTCTGCAAATAAATCTTCATAGCAATTAAATCCTTAGTTATTATGAAAATGCTTCCATACTGTTGTAATAACAGAGGATAATACAGTCAATGCCACTAATCAAGAGGTTATTCTTTAAATAATTGCTGTATTTATGAGTAATCAGTGATAAATATATGTTGTTATTCAGTACACTGAGTACACAAAATCTAAAACTTTTCAGATACATGTGATTATTGTTACACTAACCTTCAAGTGAGGCATGTATAGAAACATCTTCCAAAACTACTGTGGAGTAACTTACAAGTGACCCACCTCTCACACAACTCTCTCTCTTCCAAGGAACTGAAAATTTTTTACAAACATTAAGTAAGTCTCACAAGTCTCCTGAGAGATTAGTATTATTACCTTACTTTTACAGATAGGCAAAGTGAGCAAAAAATTTAACAGACTTTGCATAATGCTACATAGCACAGAGCAGCAAATCCAGGATTAACACTCAAGTTTCTCTGTGCTTTAAGCCAATAGATCATGATCCCTTAATATTTAAACAGAAATCTTTCATGTTCTCTTTAACATTTAGGGCTTCAGACTGAAGTTCAGTCCTTACTGAGAAAAGAACTCCTACTGAGTCATTTATTATAGTACACAAACAATTTATAATAAAAATAATCAAATATCCACTTTAACTATAAAATGCAATAATGTTTCAATCTACTTAATTCAATTCTGAGACACTTATTCAAGAACCAGGCATTCAATATGTATTAATGTACTAGTACATTTTAATTCCTGAACTCATTTATTCCATTTATCTACCTGTTGCTCCAGTGAGACAGGTTGTATCAGTGGTTCACTGATAACTGTTATCTATAGAACAATTACATTCATGATAGATGCTTGAGATACGAAGTTAAATTACTGATACATATGAAAACGCCCAAAGCTATATCTGTCCCCCGCATCAATAATTTATGCAACTGAATTTTTAAAGAAAAAAGTACACCCCTTTCAAGGTACCAAGCAACAGAAGTTTCATTTTCATTCGTTTTTCTTTGTTTGTTTCTCTTCTCCCCTGTGCATTTGGACAGTGTAACTGTGGTCAGATTATTTATACCTTGCATTTTGAGAGGTTATTAGAAACGTTGATTATTCTTTTAAATCAAAAATATCACTTAAATATTTGATATTTACATTGTAGGTAAAGAAGATGAAATAGGTAGCATCACCAGCCTTGTTTCTGGACTCCATTCCTGGAATTTGTTAATTGCCTGAAGCACTCAATCTTCTCTTTTGTTTCATCTATTGTAAGGTTTCTAGTTTTCAGTCCTTTGGTATATGGCAATGAAGCAAGGAACTCCTGACATCAGAGTAGATTACTTGCACTAATCTTAGAGATTTGTAGCAAGATATGAGGAGCATATAAAATTAACATGTAAGCAAACTTGATCACCTACAAAGCACAGTCAACCAATAAAATTTTTTAAAATCCTACTCTGGCAGCCTGTGAAATCAAACAAAATCTTAATTATCTTTACTAGTAGAAGGACATTTTAGAGAAAGAGTCCTATCTAACTTTTTATTTGCAAATTAAAACAAAATTTAATGTCCTCCTAAAGGTGATTTACACCTTGAGACTAGCTACTTTCTTATGGACATGGAAGACCATATGGTAGTGTACTGAAGCAGGAAGGGACTGACACAATAAGAAAATGGCAGATCATAACCTGTAAGATGAACAAGTCCTGACCTCCCCTGACCACAGCTTACCCCCTTAAGCAGGCCTCTGTCCTAAATATGCCTCCCCAACTCAAGCTGCTTGGTCCCTTCATCACTCATGCTAGGAAGCAGCAGGGGCAGTAGACACTCAAAAAGAGAGAGAGATCGGATAATTAGACAGAATCTTCCACGGTGCCCAAAGCAGTTCTGTGCAGAGGGTTGGCAAAGTTAGAGTATCTCTTCTAGCACTCATCAGGATACGCAAGGGGAAGAACTAGAGGGATGAGAGAGTTCTAACTAAAGAAGTGAGGAGATGGAAGTTCCAGGAGCAAAAAGGAAGATAGAGCTACATATGGGAGGAGAATGGTAAGAGCAAAGTTTTCTTTGGTTCTAGTCCGCTGCTTAATGATATTCCAATGACCAATTAAATTTAATTTTAAAAAAAATTGCATCAGAACATTAGGGTTTACAAGAAATACCAATAACATTCAGAATTCAGTTTGCCATTGTGAAGTCTTAACTCACCTTGAACTTATAATTTCTATGCAGAACAGATCTTGAACCAATATGTGCTGCAACATTATCAGTATAATGAGATGAGCATCAAAAACAATCCCAAAATATTCCTGATCACGCAACTAATACACCTCTACCTCGATATAACGCTGTCCTTGGGAGCCAAAAAATCTTACCGTGTTATAGGTGAAACCGTGTTATAGTGAACTTGCTTTGATCCACTGGAGTGCGCAGCCCACCCCCTCGCAACAGTGTTTTACCGCGTTATATCCAAATTCATGTTATGTCGGGTGGCGTTATATCGAGGTAGCGGTGTAGTTTCAATATGGTGCTCTAGGACAGAGATTCTCAAACTGTGGTCTGCAAGCTCCATTCAGGTGGTCCATGGATAGCTCCCTCTAAGGTGCGTGCCTGGGGGGCCACAAGAGAATGTAGGGCCACCCACCTAATTAGTGGAGCAGGTGAGGCTCCACTAATTAGATGCCTGGATGCTGGAGAAGATTCACATGTAAGGTGAGCTGGTGGCCTTGGGGGGAATAAGAGATAGGTGGGAGGGGGTAGTGGGGTGAGAAGAGGGGGTGGAGGGAATTTGGGACATGCAGGGCTGTGGCAGCCAGAGAAAGAGGTGACTTTCCCCAGCTCCAGGGCTGTGGCTGCCGGGGAGAGACGTCCCTCCTTCCCATCCTCAGTTCTGGGGCTGCTGTGGCAGGGAAGAGACCTCCGCCTCCTTCCGAGCCCCAGCTTGGGGACTGCTGTGGCAAGGAGAAGACCTCCCTCCTTCTGAGCCCCAACTTGGGGGCTGCTGTGGCGGGGGAGAGAAGGCACATCCATCACACTGGAAAGGTAAGACTACTGATATTAAAATATGAGTAGTGTGCTTTTATTTGTAGAACAAAAGATATTAATTATTATTAAGCTGTTTTTTTTAATATAGCGCTTTTATCCAAAACGCTTCACAATAGTTAGCTTATGGTACAAACAACATTTGGAAAGATCATTACATGGTCCGCCGAGACCCTCAGCAATTTTCAAGTGGCCTGTGGAAAAAAAAAGTTTGAGAACCACTGCTCTAGTACATAAGGTTCATAAAGCAATCTAGGTTATGATGACCTAAAGCTCTGGGATGAAGCCTGTGCTCGACAACTTTGCTCCTCTGGCACAACACAACTCTCTAAATTAAGGATAAAGTTTGTCTGTACCAGAGACAGAACTTTCTCAGGAGCAAGTACAAGACTGCAGTATGAACTCCCCCAGGAACTAAGGACCACAACATCACCACCTACCATTCCAAATATAAGATACATTTCTTTGATTTTTCCTTCTCTAACATAAACACACAGCAGCATACATATTCAAAAAAAAAAAACACAACCAAAACAAGACATTCCACTGCACACACTTCTTCCCTCTGGGTAGAGGATGAGAGAACAAACAACACGTGGCAGATGTTAGACAGACCACTTACCGCAACACTGGAAGGTGAGCAGACACTACAGTTTCCCCATCTGTAAAATGAAGATACCAACCTCCTTTGTAAATCACTTTGAGATCTACTGATGAAAAGTGCTATATAAGAGACAGGCATTGTTATTATTATGGTAGTTAGTGAGGTATAAGTACCTGGAGAGGAGAGAACATCATCTGTTTTCATAAAGATTTGGGTGATCTTTCATGGAAGCTGCATAAGAAAAAAATTCAGGGTCCTGTGGATACTGGGAAAAACTTCTCTTCCTTTCTGAGTTATGGGACTATAGGACAATCTGCCATAGGATGTCTTGGGAGCATTAACTCAAAGATGCCTACAATGGTTCTTGTTGGAAAGTTTCATTTTGCCCATACTGCTTAGAATGGGAATATGCTGGAATTGATACTATCTCTCAAAATAGAAAAGACTTCTTGGAATTCAAACACAATAGCTGGGTGTGCCTGCCAATTAGCAAAACCCACTTCATGGCAACAAAGGAGAAGTATGGACTAGGAAGACTTCAGATGAACGTCTACAAATTCTTATTTGAAAAAAAATCACTGTCTAACATAGCTGATTAAAGCCTTATTTTGTTTAAATTTCAAAGCACCGGACCCTTTATACATCTTGATTGGAAACTATCATGCCACGTGTTGAGCATAACCCAAATTCCTAATGTATGAGTTGGTCCATAAAAAAATCATAAAGCTGTTTCTCTTCCTATTGATTAGATAAGACAATGGCAAGTACTGGTAGAAATATCTAAAAGCATAAGCTAATTCTACTAGATAAGGGCCGAGGAAACAAACCAGAAGTCACATGTCTGCATAGTTTTTCATTATCTGATTGAACAGAACTGGCACAAAGATTAGACAAATCACCACATAATTCTACTTTTGAAGCTCTCATAGGCATCTAATCTCTAAAGGTCAAATTATCTCTTTCACACATAAATGCTTGCAATAAATGACCTCTATCCATCTCAAGGAGCATGTGGTTTAGTGGATAGTGGGAACCCAGAAGGGAGGAGGAAAAGGAAAGGAGATTTTAAAATGTTGAAAGATAAATTTAAAAAATGAAGGAAAAAAACCTCAAGAGGAGAAAGAATAGAAATTACCAGAAAGAAAAAGGCAAGAGAGAAAAGGAGGGTGAAGGCTGAGACATAGGAAAAAGATGAGATGGAGATGTATGCCAATCAATTAAATGGGCATGGCTCCATCTAAGAAAGGTCAGAAACCATTGACCTTGACATGGATTATCAAGTAATTGTTTGGCAGTACAGTGATATGACTAGTGTTTGATATGGCTCCCAGCTCATCACATACAGCCAGAAGAACTGCAGCAATACATGTCCATGAAATACTTTGAAATAGAAGCCTAGGCCAAACATTATATAAGGTAGGGCTTATGTTTGTCCTTCATTTCAAATTCCAGATATCATGGCCTCCATTTGTGCAAGAAATCAAAACAGTTTCTCCATTTTCCCATGGCAGGCTCAGACTTCAACCTTCCAACTTGAAACTCAGACCAAAAGGGCAAAACATGGCTCATCCTTTCTCAGACCAATACCATGCTGCGCTACTTCACAGAGAATGATTCAGACCAAAAGAATGACTGGAACCTGGCAAAGGACTAAGCAGAGATGTATTCCTCTAATGAGGCATTTAATCTATTTTCTTGTACATGATACTACACGAGCTTCTGTTGGGTCTTTATGGGCCAGCAAATGGTGGTATCACATACAACGCAAATGTCAGAGAACATTATAGGCACACAAACAGAGCAGCTGGAGATGTTGTTAAAGCAGCATAGGTCAACTGCACAGCCATTTGCTTTGGGAAGCTTAAACTTGCCCCAGGCAAGCTATTTGATAAAATGTAGCTCATCACTTAATGGGTTTGATGTTAACCTGTTGCAAAGGATGTTATCGACTAGCTGAGCAACAAGTTATTCATCTGAAATCAAGCAGTTTCAGAGAGAAGTTACAAATTCAGAATGGCACATTGCACACAGGCAGTACAGTCTCACGTTGGCATAAAATAACTATTTCCCATAGAATGTTCTGCCCTACTGTTGTGTTCTGGCAAACAGATGTGTTCTGCTGACTACATTTCAAACCCAAATGGAGGTCTGTGAATCCCATTATTCAATCCTCTTTCTGTCATCTTTAATTTGCCAAAATGGACAAATAATCCATGATATAAATGTGGTCATTAGCCCATCCTATTGTAAGAAAACAGCTGATTTGCTTTTGCCACTATTAACATAACTTTATCTTGTTAAAATGGGCCGTATTGCATGTACTGTGCTGTGGATAACACAGGTTTCACGCCAAAACATGTCGAATTGAGTATTACTCTGTGCTGTATATCACCAGACACCTTAATCAAAGACTGATCAAGAAGTATCTAGAATAATATATCCTGAAAAAAAAGAAGTTAAGGTGAAATTAATCTTCTAATATAAAATCATATGTCTCATAACTATGTCTGATTATATGCAAAATGCAATAAATGTACAGCAAGACAAAAGAAAATATCTCAGTCATCTATTACAGTCAAATAAACAAGTCAGATTACTTTCCTTTTCAGAAGAATAGTGCAGGTTAGTCAGGCAAAGCACTTTATTAGAAAATCCCTTCCAAAATGGCAGATTAAAAATTTCATGGAGAGATGAACTTTTAGCTGAACTGTTGCTTCTGGTTTCATGCCCAGTAAATGTTTTTTTTCTATTTGAATTTCATATTACTATGCCAACCATTAGTACACATGGTTGGAGTCCACCTCCTTCTTTTGCAAAAAGCATCATTTACTGCTGCTATTATGTTTCAATCAAACATAGAAAAACTCACCCACCATCTACAGAGCTGTTTTCTGAGTCCAAACTAGACAACTGCATGTCAACAATATCCAGTAGTGTCTTCTTTTATTTTTATTTTTTTTAATTTCAGACATCTCAAGTACATCTATCCCAGGATACAGACACACTGCCAGATCATAAAAAATGTAATCAACCAAAGACAGAAACAGCAATAAAAACTCCAACATCCTTTTTCTGTACAAAACTAGCTGCTCCCCATTGCAAACTCCAAAACCCACTCCTACTCAGACCTACCCAAAAGGTGGGCTTAGCCCTAAGGATGAACAGATTTGACTTATTTCCAAGCAAGGTAAGAAGGGATTTCTAAAATCACAGAGCACTTACAGAAATACTATTTCAACCTCAGCTGCTTTTCTTATATACCAAGGATATACCCACTTGCATATCCACATTCATTTCAGCTGTGGCTTGAAACAGGGCAATAAGACTGTTTTCCTAGGAGGCTGTGATGGAGAATAAGCTCCAAATCAAAACACTGAAGTCTCTCTGGTACCCTTGGAGTGATGGAGTCTTCCGATCCTTCTTTGCTTCCCCTTCCCCTAGGAAGTGGCTATAATTACATTTGTCTCATGTGGGGAGCTTTCACAAGTGCTCTCAGACAGGAGACCCTGTAAGAGGAGGAAAATTCTCTCATCTATATCTGTGCCACATACTGTAGTAGCAATTTGTAGCAACTTGTCATTTTATTATAGGGATTGGAAATATAGCAGCATAGCAAGTGATCTTCCAGAATGGTAAGGTATGTATTTATCTAGATTATATACTTGCTTTTCTTAGCTAAAACAAATTCTTTCCACATTTCTAAGAATCTATTTTGGATAATTAGAGTCAAAAATACTGTTTTATCCTGCTCAGCTACATTCATATATTTTTAATTTGATGGAAGAAGCAGAAAAACTCGATTCATCTAGGACCTGGATGCTTAATTGATGTGGCCTGATATAGAGTCTAGACTGATTCGATTTAGTGCTTTAACTTTGTCTATAAGGAAAAGAATGGCATCATCTGGGTATCCCTCATTTATTTCCCTGTCACTGCAGGACCTTGAGAATTGGTGTACCTCCATTCCTCCTGATCTCCTCCTGTGGCACACAATAGTTAGGTGCTTGAGGGCTGTAATACTTTGGTCTAATTCCAGTTGTTAGGTTTAGTGTGCGGATGGCTGGAGAAGGGGAAACAACGAAATTTCCAGTTCACTGTTAGGTGGGGGGGAGGGGCTGGATGGAGGAAATGGATTAGACCTGAACTGAGCTGGAAAATTCCACAAAACTTTGGCAAATTGAAAAAGTTAGCAAAAAATGGATTTCAGGTTGAATGAAATGATTTGTTTCGCCCAAAACGAACCACTGCACTTTTTCCCAGGCACTTTTTAATATGAAAGTAAAACACACACACGCATGACTAGATTCACAAAACAGGAACTGGAGGAAGTGTTGGTGCAGTGGTTATGGCACTCACATGGGATGTAGAAGACCGAGGTTCAATTTCCACTTTTGCCTGAAGTAGAAAAGGGATTTGAACTTGGGGCTCTCACATTGCAAGACTGCAACCTGCACAATGGGTTATGGGACATTTTGGTGTAAGTATTTTGCAGCGTCTCCTGTTGAAACTGCTCTACTATTTACAAACAAATTGAACAGTCACTGGAGCAGAGACTTGAACTGGGTTTCCCACTCCCCAGGTGAGAGCCCAGTCACCAGGCTATCATCATTCTCACTATCTCAGGCCCAATGACTATTCAAGTATTTTATACAATGTGGAACAGGTTTATAACATAAGAACATAAGAATGGCCATACTGGGTCTAACATATGTTCCATCTAGCCCAGTATTCTGTCTTCTGACTGTAGGAGGCTCCAGATGCTTCAGAGGGAAAGAACAGAACAGGACAATTATCCAGTGATCCATCCCCTATCATCCAGTCCCAGCATCTGGCAGTCAAAGGTTTAGAGACACCTAGAGCATGAGGTTCTGTCACTGACCATTCAGCAGAAGAAACTCACCCCAGTCTATCCTGTAGCCCAGGGGTTCTGGCCATTGCCTACAATGAGGGAGAGCCATTTCAAATCCCTTCTCCACATCAGGCAGGGGCAAATTCAACCCTCATATTCCAGGTGAGTGACATAACCACTGGACTGAGTGTTATAAAGTAAGTGTGCAACACAACCACCACTGTTGTCATGCCAAATTCACAAATAGTTTTGGGTAGACTGAAACTGCACTTTTTTGGTAAATAAACTATTTGTCCAAAAATTTTCAGCCAGATTTATTTAGAACTTCTAATTCTTGTTACTTTATCTACTGGTTTCATATATATTCACATGCAACTAGTGCATCTAAATGTACAATACCTGCTTATCCTTGAATAGCAAAGTTGGATCCTTTTTTAATAGTTCTAGTTTGGTTCCTAATGCCACTCTACAAATCTCCCATCTCTGAGAAGTACCAAATAATTCAGTCAATTATCAGTAAGTTAATACAAGAAATACATTAGATTCCCTATGTTATCAGCCTCCTTAGGTCACTGCTGCATGGGTTCCCAACTACTGTACCTTGAAAAATTGTTCATCTTGGAGGGTCCAAGGACATGCTCTAGGGCCAAAGGACTCTTCCGGTGTTTGCTCTTTGTGAGACTGCTACCAGCCAGAGGTCTCAGCCTTTCAAGACTGTATTTATTAATCTCGTAATAAAAGGTTAAGTATGCCAATAGGCAACAGTCCAGCAAAATTCTGCAGTTATCCAAAACCCTGTAACACTATTAAATCAGTATATTCATATTAATTGTACTAAACTAAATTAGATTAATTAAAATTAGAAGCTAAATTCACGAGAAATGATCGGACATCTTATTTCCCTTTTTTTATTGCCTGAAATTTTGACACTCGCTTGTGCCATCTTCCCTCCCCTCCCAATAAAAGTACTTAGCAGTACTCAGTCAAGTTAACTAATTACTTATTACTTTATGTTGCATAAGTATCTGATTAAGCACCTGATTAAAAGTGTACCTCTGTTAAGTTGAAGTGTATCAACATGGACTAGCTCCAATGTGTTTAAATGTAAATTAAAACTTTCTGAATTAAACACATGGCCTGATGATAAAAAATGGGAAATACACCATGTGCATCTGCCCGGTCAATTTAACCCTTTCAGCCCCTGTCAGTTCTGCCATCTAGCCCCCCACTTCTCTAGCTCTCATATCTACCCAGCCTCCCCCCTCCATCAGCTGTGCCCTCCCCCAGCCTCATCTCTGAGCCTACTGTGGATCTTTAGCCCCCTCTCCCAGGCTGGGAGGGGAGCTGCAGTAGGGTCCTCCCTGGGGAGGAAGTACAGAGGTTCTTCACCCTCCATGCCCTTCACAGGATGGGTGTTATGGGGGTTGGGGTGTAAAGGGAGCGTCCTTGAGCAGCAGGGCGTTTTTTGTTCCCTCCTGCCTTCCTGTGAGCAGGGGCAGCTCCTCCACTCCTTCCCTGTCCCCTCCTGTGACAAACAGGCTAGACTGCTTAAGGGAGAGAGAGAGAGGTCTGCTGTTTCCTGAGCACTCTGATTGGTTGTAGCTTCCCAGGAGCCAGGAGGGAACAGCTGACTCCAGGGGGCCAAATCCCTTGTGGACAGATCTGGCCCATAGCCACTCATTGAAGAAGAGCGCAGTAAATGACATATTTTGGGGACCCTTAAAAATCCAAGGCCCCTGGCTGCAGCCCCTAAGAAACCTGTGTTAATCCAGCCCTGCTCCAACGCATAATACTTGAGTATCCCAGTTAACCTTTTCATGCCCACTTTACCACTGGGACCAACCCAATGTCCACTGAAGTCAATGGGAGTCCATTGACATCAGTAGGGACCAGGCTGTGTTTTAAGGCTCTGCAGGCTTCTGTCTTACATCTCTGATGGATGGAATGTTCCTCCAGTACAGTTAAAGTCTTCTGGAGGATGGCCAGTTAAGCACACTCTCTCATTGTTGTAGAGATGGAAACTAAAAACTTCGGCTCCACTGCTGCCATATCTTGTTCTGGATGTGGGCACTGAACCAGCTGTCCAAGTAACAAATGATGGCCCTAATTATAAATGTATTTCTTCAGTGTTCCACACAAAATGTAAGAATCTAATATTTTGCAGCTGATTTATATCCTTTAGGGGTGGAGTCAGTTTTAAAAGAGTCCATTTGTCTTTGGAACCAAGAAAACACCCCAAAATTTACTCTTCAGGATTTATACAGAGGAGACACACCTCTTTCTCTTTTTAACTGGATGACAGTAGAGAAGGCTTTATATGTGTGAGAGGAGCAGTCTGCGTTTCCAGCTAGCAAATGCCTTATGAATATCTCTGCTCTGAGAATGTGTGACTGTATCGTGAAAGGGAGCTAACCTTATTCCTTTGTATGAAACAATACATTTGAATGGAATTTTATACAAATCTAGCAGCAATTGAGATATTTTACTTAATGAGAGATTCCATGACTATCAGCCTGGTTTTTGCTTGAGTCCCTCAACCATGACAATATAATTAAAAGTTGTGAATGAGCTATCAAGTGCCATATACAAAGATGAATTGACAGAAGTCATTTTTACTACTCAAAAGCCTTCAGCTTCATATATCATAATATCCTGTTAAACAAGCTCACTGATACAGGCTTGAATGCTAAAGCAGTAGCTTGGTATAAACCCCATTGCACTCTTCAAATAGGCGTTTGTGTTTCTTGCTAATCACTAGGACTATGTACATTGCTACAATTAAATTTTGTATCCTTAATTATCTCATTTCTTTATTAAATACTCACTAAAGATTGGGAGGCAAAGCTTGCAGTGCTCTTGTATACCAGTGTTCCAGTATTCAGCCTCAACTGTTTTATTTGCAATGTTTTATTGTCGTGATGAGATGTTTTACTTGTTTGTGTATAAGTTTAATACTGCAGTTGAGTATAGTTGGTGATGATCAAAATAGCTATCATCAACTCTTCTCTTAGTTTGGTGTTGTAATCTCATCAAGGCAGGGACCATATGTTTGTTATGTGTATTGTGCTAGGCACTGAACAAAATGATACCTAGCTCTTATTTAGTACTTTTCAGCTGTAGATCTCATAGCACTTCCCAGTCTAAGATTTTGATCCTCACAACTCTCCTGTGAGGTAAGGAACTATTATAATACCCATTTTACAGATGGAGAATTGAGGCACAGAGAGGGCTAAGTGATTTGCCCAGGATTATACAGGAAGTCCATGGCAAAGCAAGGAATTGAACCTGGATCTCCCAAATTCTAAGCTAATATCTTAAACACTGGACTATAAATGGGGCACTAAGGCATGACTGGGCCCCCCTAGGCATTACCACAAGGCAAATATTTATTATTATATTTGAGCAACCCAGTTAACACATCTAGGTTATTCGAATAAAATGAAATCTTAGAGGCAATGAATGCTCAGATTGGCATTTTTTAAAAAAAGTCTTATTCTCTGAGGAGGATAAGATGTAAACCATCACCCTAAAACACTGATTATGGTGAAAAAATATGTGGAAAAGCAGTTATAAACCCAGCTTCATTTTGGGGGAGTATTATACTGCACTTGTTGGGTTAATAATAGATCTGATTCCACCACGAGGGAATTTGCTTCTATCCCTGGGCTCCTCTGCAGAAAATGTGAACTTAATCCCTAGAAGAAACGCACTCCTTTACAAGAACAATTGAATGACAGCAATTTTGATCAGAAAGTGTGGAATTCACCCCAGCTTAAAGGGCCAATGCCAGGACTATACACTGCTTAAGCTCTATTTTGAGTGGGTTAAGTGGGACAAAGCGATGAACAGACTTTTTTCTGGCTCTCCACATGGGTAAATTTGACCTAAAGTGTCTATCCAAATAGGTTCTCCTTTCTCCATATTCATGTTATTCTTGCATCTTTGCTAATCTGGTCAGTTTATCTATACTGCGCAACAAGAAGCTGTTATTTCTATCAGCGCTACAGAGCCAATGTTGCAAGAAGGAGAAAACAGGGAGAAAACTGGAGAAGTTCTTACTGCAGAATCAAGATAGATCACAAAGAAATCTGAAAACAGATCACTGCAGCCCAGTGAGTAAATCACTCCATGGCTGCAGAATTTAGCACAGGCTTTAGGAAGATCTCATGTGCCGACACTAAGCATTGCTGTCCATGTTAGTCATCCGTGGGAGTTAGAAAGCCAGAGAGATTGTAAGTTGCCTGCCTATTTCCAGCACATTACCTAAAAGTTTTGAATTAATTACAACAGAATCCCATGCCTTTTATCCATGGGAACACTACCGGCACAGCATGATTTTCAGATATCAGGCTGAGCTTCCAAATTAGAAAAATCTTGTCTGGTGTTGTTAAACAGCACAAATTTGATATTGAAGTTCTAGCTGAGAATAAGATAAGATTCACCTCAGAGTCATTGTCTGGCTATGCTAGAAGGAGGACAGAAGGCACTGGATGTAGTTTAATTAGGCCGCAACTTTATTTCTAAATGCCTGGTAATACCAGGAGATAACACTGTACAGTGCTAGAATTCCATCATCATTTAAATACACCCGAGGGGACCGCTGTCAGCCGTTCTCCTTTACCCACCCTGGTCTGCAGTCAACCTGCTGCTGGGATGTCCCCTTCCCCTCAAACGAGTGTTAAAGGGGGGCTATAATGGAGGGGGGGTTGAGTCCCTTCTGTATAGTAATAGGAGCCCCAATCCCCCATTTCTGCTCCTTTAAAGAATACATCCTTTAAATCCTTTACCAATCCATGTTATCTGATCACCATATTCCTTCCCTACAGGATACCTGCTCTGTACATCGGCCCCATAATGCCTTGCAACATCATAACCTAACCCTCATTTCATTTTTTGCCCAAACTAAGCCCGCAGCCCATTCTGAGGAAGGTGAACCCTCCCACACACCTTGCCATGCCCCTAGCATAACACCCACAGCGGCTCATGACAAAACCTGGTCTTTAACTACTTCCATGGGTGGGAGGATGAGTGCTGCTCCACTTGGTCCAGGTGAAAATGGGCTTTTCCTGCACTGGCGTGAACACAAACAGTCACCATTGCCCTTCTGGTCATGTGGGGGGCAGATGGATTAGGGACCCCAATACTGATCTGGTATGAAGCAGCCACAGTAAGTCACGCTCCGGCTCTCTTGCCCTTTTAGGGGCCACACACCTTTTCCAACAAGCCAGACAATGCCTCCTACCACTTAGCGTGTGGTGAAGTCACCCTAATATCAACTCTTTCAAGGACAACTGGATTTTAAGTGATAGAGTAAAAGTGTATACTTGTTTTTGGTTTTACTTGTTAAATGTATAACATTAAAAATGTTTATATAGCTAACACATGCAGGACCAAATTTGCAATAGTGGTGTGCAAAGGAGGTACTATTTACATGCACACACTCATGAAGTCCGTAAATAGAACGCACACACGAACATTCTCAAATTTTTGATTTACTTATGTACATTAGGCATTGCGTGTGCACCCTCATTTCTGTACCATTAAAGATTCTAGCTGCAGCAAGCAGCATTCATTTGCTCATACTTTTAGAAAAGGATGCTGCACGTCATTTTACAACCCACAACTCCAAATATTTTTGTTAGGGCTCACCCGTTTCCACTTCCAATGCGAGAAAGAGGTGAAGGTGATAACTTTGTTAAGCTGTTCCTGAAGCCTATCTGTTACCTATGTCACTTTCTCAAATTTCAACCCATCCATCCACATCCAATAATACTGTGATCTTAGTCAGAGCACATCCATAAAAAAAAAAGATTAATCGTTGTTATGCAGCCACTTGATGATAATGGCAAAGTTGACATCTTAAATCACAGCTATTTCCCTACGATAGCCAAGGGTCTAAGAAATACCTTTTAAAATAGAGGCAAGTGTAGATTAGAGAAACTATACAAAAGCAACATTTACCATAAAATGTGATACAAACAGTCCTGGGCAAAAGTGTTATAAAAGCAACTCACTACATAAATTAGGCTTTATATATTCATTTAGATATTTTACAAGTTAACAGCTGTAGTCTGATATAAATCATTCTTCTCCATGTAAATGTTAATACTATCAAGAATTTGCTTATGTCTCTGGGTTAAAAATACAGAATTTTACAACTAGATTTTAATTCTAACTGGGAAATACTCTGTTTTCAAAGGTTTCAGAGTAGCAGCCATGTTAGTCTGTATCCGCAAAAAGAACAGGAGTACTTGTGGCACTTTAGAGACTAACAAATTTGTTTTCAAAATTGTATAAAAGTGTGTGGTCCTGAAAAATAAGCCCTTCATATACTTAGTGCCAAGTAAGTACAATGTAGTTCATTCACACTCTGTTTAAGCATCTCAACCATAATGTAAAGAAGGAACCTTCAGCAGTGATACTAATAAAAACATACCCTGCATTTGATATAGGTTCATTAAAACAAATAGAGATAGGGCAATTCTGGCCTGATTAATCTGTGCATGCCTGGCACCTGATGACTGAAACAGTTCCAAGTATGTGTGCGTTTTAAACTAGGAGCATCTGTACTGTGTATGAGATCCATCCTGCATTGTGCTGATCATTCTGACCATCCGGCGAAATATATATGCATGCAAGTGGCCCCATTGACTTAAACATCACCACTTGCGTGCTTAAGGTTTAGTATGTGTTTAAGCACTTTGCTGGATCACAGCCAGTATTCCCAGCACAGTGCAGGATTGAACCATATATATGAGCTATTCAGTTTTAAACTGATTCAAGGACATCAGATCTGATCAAAACTCCCACCCTCTGCGGTTTTAAAGGATACTTAGTATTGTGTCTTTGCACAATAACAAAAGTGTGATGGATACTTTACAGCCAAAAAAGAAAAAAATGAGTGGGGGCACCCCAGTAGAGGTGCAAGTGATGAATTGTTATTTCTATGCATACGACTCATTAGTTCTATGATTTTTCAGAAGGGCTGCGGGAGAGTGGAAGGTGCAGTGTTGGTTCTGTTCGTTAGAGTCAGGCACCCTGCTCATTAAAACAAACTGTCATTGGAGTTGTGCCCACTTCCCGCAAGACTCTATTTGCTTCATTGATTGTAAGGTGTTTGCCACTGATTAAATAATATGTGAAGCCTGGCAGGGTTTCTGAATAAGCACTGTATGAGCTTAGATAACCCACTGAACTTGTAAGACTGCAGTTTGATTTCTGGACCCACCAATCTAGCCAGTAATTGCAATCATACCAATATACTAAAATTAAAAAAAAAACACCTTGCCTACTGTATGGTACATCAAACAGGTAATAAATTATTGTAAAGCTAGTGGTGGGGGGGAAGAAAAGTCTCAGAAAATCAAAGCAAGATGTTCTGAATCTAGCACAGCTGAATAATTGCTTGTACTAAATAGGTTACCTCCAGTTACATTTTTCATAAGATAGTTGAAAAAGTACACAAAAATTACACGTAAAGGGACAGTCTGAAAGAATTTACAGCAGTGAGTAAAGATCAGACTGTTTCTTACCCAAAGTAAGGGAGACAAAGCCTATGCCGTCTCTCCTGAGGAGCTTCCAATGGAAGGTAGATCTTATTTCACAGCCTGCTGCTGTGGGAGAAGCCCAGTGGCTGATGAACATGTTACACCTCAGCTTTCTCTTAATGATATTTTTGTCACATGATGATTTATAACTTGGAGTATGGATTAGGTGTTGCTCTGGATTTAAGGGTGTGTATACCCCTGAATGTGATCCAGCTAATCACAACCATATTATGTGCATTCAGCCACCCAGAAATAGAACACGGCATAGTTAAGGGTTAATTTGGACACAGGCTTTTAGAAGCAAGGTCATATCTAGCTGGCAGTTTCTGTTAATCAGAATGGGAGAAAGGGACAGACCAGTAAATAATTGAGACTAAACATCTTGGCAGTTCAAAAATCTTGAGTCTAGACGCCACTGACATTACAAAGTTTATTGAAAGTTAGAAAAGTGATGATCCAGTTAACTGAAGGACACACCAGGTTCTTGGGACTTATCCCTGCAGTGAATGCAAACTCCAAGAGCATCAGTAGGAAGGATTTCAGTCACTTTAAAAAAAAGTAGCCATTGCAGGCCTCTACTCAAGAAACGAATGATAGGCGGAGGAGGGGGGGGAAGGAATCTTCCAGAAGAGGTCCTCCCTCCTGATCGCAACCTTGACCTGCAGTTTAATAATAATATTATAATAATTATCTCTTTGATTGGGCTTTTTGTTCATAGATCTCATAGACTCATAGACTCTAGGACTGGAAGGGACCTTGAGAGGTCATCGAATCCAGTCCCCTGCCCTCAGGGCAGGACCAAATACTGTCTAGACCATCCCTAATAGACATTTATCTAACCTACTCTTAAATATCTCCAGAGATGGAGATTCCACAACTTCCCTAGGCAATCTATTCCAGTGTTTAACTACCCTGACAGTTAGGAACTTTTTCCTAATGTCCAACCTAAATCTCCCTTGCTGCAGTTTAAGCCCATTGCTTCTTGTTCTATCATTGGAGGCTAAGGTGAACAAGTTTTCTCCCTCCTCCTGATGACACCCTTTTAGATACCTGAAAACTGCTATCATGTCCCCTCTCAGTCTTCTCTTTTCCAAACTAAACAAACCCAATTCCTTCAGCCTTCCTTCATAGGTCATGTTCTCAAGACCTTTAATCATTCTTGTTGCTCTTCTCTGGACCCTCTCCAATTTCTCCACATCTTTCTTGAAATGTGGTGCGCAGAACTGGACACAATACTCCAATTGAGGCCTAACCAGCGCAGAGTAAAGTGGAAGAATGACTTCTCCTGTCTTGTTTACAACACACCTGTTAAGCACTTTACAGGTTGGTATTATTACCCCCAGTTTACAAGCAGGGAAACCAAAGCACAGAAGTATAAGGTGACTTGCCCAAGGACACAGAGCAGGTGAGTGGCAGAGGCTAGAACACAACCCAGGTCTCCCGACTCCCACTCTAGAGCATTATCCACCAAGTACTGCTTTCCAGTAGCACACTCTTCTGCCATCCTGGCATCTGGAGTCTCCTGAAATTCACATATTGGGTAAATGCATACATAAGGCTATTGGCTTCCTCTTGTGAGTACCAAAAGGCAGAGTACAACTCTTAAGCAGTCACTGGCAAAAACGTTAGGATATAACTTTTTATATTTAATATTATTGAATGATGAAGTCCATGACAGAGCTGGTCATGAACTTTTTAACTACTATTTTTGGTCAGAAAATGCAGATTTGTCAAAATCAAAGCTGTTTATTAAACGCAGTCAGGATCAACATTCTGTCTCAATAAAATATCAGAATTTTTTTTGAAATTGTCATAATTGAACACCGACAAGTTCAAAATAAAAAATTCCAGTTTTCTGGTTCGAAATTCCTTTTTCTGTCTACATAAAGCTAATTAGACTGAAAAAAAAAATTAAAAAATACAAGGTCATACTCAAAATGAAACACTTGGATTTACCTGAAAATGAAAAAATAATATTTTTGGTTCATTAATATTTTTGCAATTCTGACTTTTCATACCAGTCTGAGACAGAAAAAAAAAAATCAAACTCTTTAAAATGTTTGTGCAACAGACAAACCACTTCTGCCCTTACTTTGGTCAATCATTGGATGGCTAGAGCACTTTACATTTAAATTGATCAAAAACTCGAGCCACAAAAGTTTTTTGGGGGAAAACTTTGCCAAACTGCTTGCTCTGATGCAGAAGGAAATGAGATATCTGTGAGACGCTAGCAGATCTGACTGGTGACATCTGAAAGCAGGTAGAGACAGTGATTTTCTACCTTGTCTTTCTGAAAGATAGTAATATGTTATCATTTGGCATGCAGAATTTTTGCTTAGGAAGCTTTAAATTCAAAATCTCTGCTTTCCTGAAGTTTTCATCGATGTGTTAACGTTGTTAAATGTTAGTGTATGTTATTTTATTCCAAATTTCCGAAACACCATTTTAAGGAGTAAGGCTCAGCCCTGGAACTTCAAGGTCCAGCTAGGCCATTAAGAGAATCTGAAGACTTTTGACACACTGGGACCAAGTGGTGGCGTGAATCCTAATGAAGTCTGAAGTTTTCACCAAAGTATACTACTCCACAAAAGAACCAACGTCCTAATCCAAAGTCCAGAGAAATCAATGGAAAAAGGCTCCCTCTGACTTCAATGGACATTAGATCACATTCCAGACTATCCATTCCCAAGAGATTCAAGGGAGAGAGAAGCAGAGTGAAGCACTCCATGAGGATCACACTGTCTGACTGTTCATTAGGTAAGAGTTTATCTGGAGTGGAGAGCAGAAGTGGTATGTGGCTTCCCAGTGTCTGTGGTTCTTTAGACAGTCTCAGACACAAAGGAAGTATGCAGGGAAGACGGACTCCTCTGTTCCATTCATTCCCTTTCTTCTTTACCAGAAACTACAGAATGGACTCTGTAGGGTTTCATACAGTAAACTCTGAAGATCCACAGGAGATTACTCTCTTCCACTCACAAAGCAGAGGGGACTACAACATGGGACTATACTTTTAGACACCCATCCTCTGCTGGGATCCTCACAAGTGGACTGTTACACCTATATAGAAGCTCACCAATATTCATGGGTCTTCATGCAGGTGCAGCAGTCCAATCACATGCTGTCAATTACAGGATAAGAACATTAGATCAGATCAAGAAAATAGTCTCACAAATGAAAATATACCTTGGATAAATTTGTATTTACTTTTGCTTGAATTTCGGCCTCCACACAAATTAAATAGAGTTACAAACAGTTAGAAGCCAGTATGTCCCTGGTTAGCTGGGCAGGTTCCTAAATTAAAGGTTACTAGACAACTTGCAGAACCATCACTGCTGGAAAATGGAGAAAGTGAAAAAAAATGCTCCTGAGAAACACTATCACAATTAAATTAACGGGATTTTGAAAGGATCCAGGAAAGTTCCTGCAGCTTCTGCCTCCTTTATAATGTCATGTTTTTAATTTACCTCATTTATATTAATGAATAGTGGATTGCACAACTATTAGCATGATTGAAAATTGCACTAATGCTCAGTAAATCTACCTCTAATTATTATGATTAATGAGAATTTGATCATCTTGGACCAGCTTAACAACCTAGAACACTTGAAACTGAGTAAAAGAGTTGTTTTTTGGTAAATCGGGTCTTCAGTCTTTTTTATTTAATGAAAATCTAAGCAGTCCACTCAACAATATTACCTCCTAATTCACTATAATCATCCATTTACAGATATCTGCATAGGTTATGTCTCCTCCACCTACATATTTACCTGAAATTAATTTACTTCAAAATTGCATTAAACTTAGCCCTATGATTAGTTTAAGACCGTAGGAATGTTCCATTCTGTAGTTGGATAACAACTGTAGCCCTGCTGCTTTTTCACCACTTAGCTCCTGAACATGTGCAGGGTGCAATTATTTATGTCTTACTCCCAGTTAGACACATTGGTATTCACTGCCACCCATTTGAAAGAAAATCTTCTCAATTTGATACATAGTTGCTGGCATCCTGAAACCACCACCTATCACACTAACCAATCTTGTCTGACCACTTCCTTGTATTTCCCCATCTATCAGTCTGCACCGTCTTTTGTCTTAAATTTACTCTGTAAACTCCTTGAGGCATGGACTGTCTTTTTTAGTCTGTGTTTATACAGGACCTAGCACAATAGGGTCTTGGTGCATGACCAAATGGGGCTTGTAGGCACTACAATAATACAAATAATAAAAATCAACTTCCAGACATTTTAAAAGGCCACAATCAACTTCAAATGTAGTTTGTGGGAGTTTTCTTCCCTCCTCTCACATCTGTTTTTAAATCACTTTAAATAGTTTCAGGGACTATACCTGATCTGTGGTTTGTGTGATGGGATGTCCACCCAACACAAAACTGACAGGAGCTAAGGTGGCCAGGTAGGTCAATTAACTTCACAGGCTGCACCTGGAGCAAGAACCAGGGAGCAGGGAGCTAACTGGAAGCAGGTTCAGCTGTGCAGGAACAGGAGGGGCTTGTATAAAGTCCAGGAGAGGTGAGCAGTAAAAGGACTGATGGGAAAGGCTGCAAGAAGGCAGGCAGCAGTCAGTCCCTATGAAGAGGGAGGAGGGTTTTGGAGCTAGTACACCCAGAGTGAGAAGGGGAACCAGGTGTGGTAGGAAGCAGTCCAGGGAAGGAGTATTGAGGTCTGAGAAAGGAAAGCCCAGAATTGCTAAGCTGAGGGTTCCTGGAGTGGAACCTGCAGTAGAGGGTGGGCCCGGATTCTGCTATCAGCCACTGAGGGAGTAGCACCATGGGGCAGTGAGAGGGAAGACTGCCTAGGACTTCTAGGGAGAAGGGACTTTGCTACCCCAGAAGGGGGGAACACTGTATTGCCACATGGAGGGCCGAGTCACAAGGAGGATGTTGCAGGTCCTGGAACTAGAGGAGCTGCAGACCAGAGAAAGGGAGAGAGTCGGAGTGAGGGCATTCAAACCATGGACTGGGGTGGCAGCCTTTAGAGATAATCCCCAGGGTGACCCCGGGAGGAGGCACTAGCACACCAGTGAATGGTGTACCAGGGACAGTTTGACAACCATATTTTTTATAGAATGTTTTTCTCCCATTTCTGTGGGAAAAGACAGGAGAAACACAAACGGGGAAACAAACGAGGGGAGAAGTGAAAGTGTACACAAAATGTGGTCAAAAGCACAAAGGAAACTGGAAACAGAAACAGGTTTATTATGTTATCAGTTATAGTAATCTTACAAAAAACTTTTTTTTTTTTTTGTGAAAAATCCATTAGCCACGCAGGTCTATTTATAACAGTAGATACAAAATTTTCAGATGACGTGCTTTTTAAATTAACAGTCCCTTTAAGTTAATATGAAGAATTTTTATTAAGTTTACGGACATGTCTGAGCCAACAAGTTCAAGTCCAAAATTAGACCCAAAGTTTCAAGAAGTTCAACAGTGTTCAGATCTGGGATTATAGCAGTAGGAAGACAGCTGCCAAGTTGCAGAGAGGCAGACATCCATCCAAAAAGGATTCAACATTTCAATTAGGACACATCACTAGTTAAAATATGAATTTCCCTTCTCCTTACCTTCCTCAAATAAAGTCACCCATCTCTTGAAATTAACGAAGAGTTCTTTAAGAAATATTACAAATATTTGGTGTAAAGGACCAGTTTACAAAGTGATAGAGAGGGCTCTATATAAAACTGATCTGTCCTCATTACTATTTACAATCCACCAGTCGGTGTATCATCGCCAATGTTATCAGTAATTACTTAATTTTCCTCAAAACAATTGCTTAAAATATTGAATTGCATTGGGCTGAGTACTGATCCTTTCAGCACTTTACTGATCCCACCTTGTTGAGGAGTTCCCATTAGCAACTACCTTTTGAGATCTATCACGCAGCCAGTGGTAATCCATTTAATATGTTCTATACTGATTTTTAATATTTCCAATAGGACTTTTCTGACACAGTATTAAAATGAATAGCTACGAAGGTTCTATTTTAAAATATAGATCAAAAGTCCAGGAACTGAAAACTACTGACTGAGAAAAAACTTGCTCCTACTTGAAAGTTTCATTTATAAGCTGTAAATTATATACCAGGTTTAAACAAGTTTGAGTACTGTACTTCTCTCACATTTGAGGTAAGAACATTCATTCTTTCGGATGTGTGATTCACAGAAACAGCATAGATTAAAAGAGAAAGTTGGTAGCTAAACAGCAGGGTGGGAAACCTTACAAGTCATCAGTGGGAAACTTTTCTTGAAGTGGAAGAACCAGCCTCAGAATTCTCACATCAGTCAGGGAGTGTCCTGCACATGACTGCCTTAGCCTTTAAGGCTCTGTCACTGATCTGGGGGGCAGTTCTTTACTTAGCATTTGCATATTCACAGAGCCTAGCAATAGTGTTCGTAGTGGTCAAGTGAAGCTCTCTGAGCCCACCGCTGAATTTGGTTAGCGGTCACTCCTCAACAACGTGTATCATTGTTTGATCTGCATCGCCACTGCAGCTTGGACTGTCTTGAAGACCCCAATGGTGCTGGTTGGCTGCATAGAGGCCTTGCCCAGTCTGGAATCAGTTAAGAAGGGCCTGCTGATGATGTGGCAGGTTGAATCCAGGCAGGTGGGCAGTAGGGTCTCTGACAAGGAACTGACTGGTGGTTGAGATTAATTACCAGTCTTCCTGCCACAGGGACTCTGATGACACGTCCTAGCATGACAGCATTGAAAGAGGTGTAGCTGGTGAGCTAAAAAAGGTTGTTGAACAAGGGCAAGCTTGGGTTGGCATGTACCTTCTCAAGCAACTTGCCAGCTGCAATCTCCCTCCTAATGTAAGGAGGAGTAATGTGGCTCAGAATTGGAAGCCATGGAAAATGGGATGGTCAGAGAATTCCTGTGATGATGCGCATTGCTGAGTTGAGTTTAATACCAATAAGTTTGGTGTATGCTGACCAGCTCCATACTGGTTGTACTCTGCTATTGAGTATGAGGTGGCAAGGCCTGAGGTCCTTAGGGTTGGAGCATCCACCCCCTATGAAGAACCTGCCAGTTTGTTGCTATCTTGCTCAGATGGCTTTTGTATATCTGTGTTTGGTAGAGAGTCATGCCTAAGTAAACTGAGTATGCTTCATGCTTCAGCCTCTGGCTATTCATTATGATGTTTAATTTCCTCTTAACATTGGCATGGTGGGGGTGGAATATGCTAGAAACTGCCTTGCAAGTGGCTAGCGTGAAGGCACCATATCTTCCAGTAGTCAGCCAGCTTTGCAATGTCATCACTCAGAATCTTCTCCAGCTCAGAGAAAGTTGGAGCCCGTAGCCTGCAACAGATGTCATCTGCATAGATAAACTTCCATGACTAGGTTGGTGGCAGGCCATTGATGTATAGATTGAACAAGGTTGGGGCTAGAACAGACCCCTGGGATAACCTGTTCATCTGGGACAGTTAGGCACAAGTGCATTCCAATACAAAGGGGTGTATGAACACTCTTCAAGCTCACTAGCAAAGCTGTGCAAACCTCACCTGTTTTGGTTTGCAGGAGGTTCAGCAAATCTCTGGTGAATTAAGTTTGCAAAAGGTGTAGGCCCCCACCTCTATTGTAAACTGATGCATTACAAAGCAGCCATATAAAGCCTTTTGTTAAATAATTTTACCTTTACTAAGAGTGAGACTGACTTCCAAGAAGCAATAAAAGTGAAAACAGAAGCACATCATCTCTGGAATTAGACAGGTGCAAGCTTGGATTTTAGTAATTACAATATACCAAATTTTTCCTGTTCCCAAGCACTTACAACTAGTTGAAATGAATCACATATGATGCAGTGTTGTAATTAACGCATGTGTAACAGACTCAGATAATTAATGCTGGAGTAGTTCGCTGTGCTGCAGAGTATATCCCAAACATCTCTTACTTTAAGTTATCCTCTGGAGACAAGCAAGAGGCCTCATGGCCTCTACCCAAACATGTTTAATCCTGTTATCTCCTTCTAAATCTTCAGTGAGGGCTTATCCCTTCTCTTTCTCCAGTAGCAGGACTTGGAAAGATTTTTTAGTCATGTTTCTGCCACTTCTGTTGGTTCTTTCACTCTGGGAATAAGGTACCGAGAGTGCCTCAAGCTAATAAATTCAAGCTCTTCTGCTGATGGTCTGAAACCATATAAATTTCATCTGGTTTCAGCCTCACGGGGAAATTTTCACACAGCCATGCACATTTAAGATGGCCTTGTAGAACCTAGAGCCCCTTTGCTATGTACTTTTAGCCTTGATTGACCACACAAGGAAGGTCCCACTCAGACGCTGAGGGGACTGAAAACATAATTTGCTACTATTACATATATAAGATAAACATATCTGAAAGCATCCATGTGTGTAAAATTACTCTAATCTTACAAAATATGTTTGTGCCTGATAGTATATTACACAACATTCTTTCATCTATCTGCTTACCTTACTGCTGTTATCATAGATTTTCATCAAAGAGTGGAAAGTGTTTTAAATATAGGTATAGCTCTGCCAACAGTAGATTGGGTGATAGTGATCAAGATTTAGGAGTAACATCAATACATCTGCTCCATTAAGTAAGACCATTGAACTAATACAGTGGTTTTCAACCTGTGGTCCACGAACCCCGGGGGTCCACAGACTATGTCTAATCTTTCCAAAGAGGTCTGCACCTCCATCTGAAATGTTGTAGGGGTCTGTAAATGCAAAAAGGTTGAAAACCATTGCATTAATGACACTGGAAAGGAAGGAGGATTATGCACCACCTTTGGAGTTACACTATTTCCACTGATGGCTACTAAAAAGAGTGTGTAAAGGATCACAATAACTAGGGGCCGCATACTTTGTTTCAGTAGGCCAAGCTTATTACATACACGAGGGGCTCTTTGCATCCATCCATTCCCCACACAAGCTCCTTGTGTTTCACTCTCCTGTCCCTCTCTTTTTCAGGAACTTCCTGCAACTCCTCATGGCCTCCCTGCCAGGGTTCTGTGTTCCCTCCATTCCCCTTCCTTTGGCTTGACTTTACAGCTACAACCCAGCTCAACTGCTCTCCTCCTCAACCAGCTCCTAAATGCTGGGCTTTCTCCTTTTGTAAATCCTACTGCAGCATACATGTGGCAGGGAAGTGCTAATTAAAAAAAGATTGGCTAGCCCTAGGCATCTTGGCCCTTAAAGGGGCAGGCTATCCCATGACCGCTTGCTCTGTGTGAACCCTCATTCCTCCCCTCACCCACATCAGATGCTCCATCTGGCCCACATTACTAGCTTTCCTCCTTGCTAGGAGCTCTATGTGTCGTCCCCCCTTCCCTACCCCTGGTTCTCCCAGTCTCCCCTGGCCAGGGCTTCTGTTTGTCCTATTCCCCCCTTCCCCCATGCTTCTCCATTCCCTCTATTACCATCATTCTTCTTTCTGACTGGGTGATAAGTCATTCAGGGTGTCAACAAGTTAAACTCTATTGGGAGGATAAGCAGAGATGAGATGGGCTGCTATTATGCTGGAAGGCATTAAAGGTTGCTATCAAAGAAGTTTGATCTATAGACAATTGCAAAAGGGCTTCAAGCTGTGACTGTGCTAAAGAACTGGCCAAGGCTTCGTATGTTCCCTGTTTTCACACTTTCAGTTTTCCAGTCATCACCAAAATGCACAGGGTTCCGTACATCGCTGTCTAGAACAATTCCTGACATTTAGAATTGACTGATACAGAACACAGAGTTCAGAAGTTATCGCATTACAGACAGAGAAACGCCATTGAGCATAAGGCCTTCACAAGCTTAGCCAATAATCAGGGGAATGTGGTAATGAAAGATTAAGACAAAATATGAGAACCTAGTTTAGATGAGTGTCCTTTGATGAGAGTCTCTGTGATACCAGCATCTCCTTGGTGTTTGCTCCTTTAAAAAAATGCACATGTAAGAGAATCCTAATTCTGATATTTGTGGCACCTTGCACAGCAAGAAGTGCTATTTACAAACAAGAAAATATTGTAAAGCCCTTCTCTGTTAGTTGGGTCACTTTTCTGTTTTACTCCTCTGTCTATAATTACAGGGAATTCAGGAAAAATACAGTTTGCTGCAAGGAGACATGAAATAAATTCATGCTGGGTCTTATTTCTGTGTGTGAATAGAAAAAAATGCACCTACCTTTTATTTTTGAAACGATCCCTAGGAAATCCCCACTGATTGCACCACAGCTTTTTTAACACAAAGAAGAGATAATGCATGGGGTTCTCTACTGGTAAACTTAAACAACAGAACTCCAAATATCTGTGGTTTGTACAGTGCACTATGAAAAAAAATGTTTGCTTTCACATCCAGAAGCCAATAATGGCATATTCAAGACACCAATCGCTGCTGCTCACAAAATCTAGGACCAAGGCAAACCCTGAAGAGTTTGTGGTATCTTTGCACTTGAAATGGTTAACCCAAGGATTTCAAAAACAGGTGACTAAAGGATATACTCCTAAATCCATAGTTAGATATCTAAAGAAAGTGCCCTGATTTTCAAAAACATTGAGCAATGGAAACTGCTAGGTGGTCAACGGTTTTAAAAATCTGGTCCCTTTATTTAGGTGCCTAAATATAGATTTAAGAGTATATCTTTTAGTCACCAGTTTTTAAAAATCTTTGCCTTAACTTAGTGCTGTATTTTTTCAACATTTAAATTCAATCCTTTTCTTTTTACAGCAATACCAACGTTATACAGGTAACATGAATTGGTAGGGGAAGGAACGAACAATTTGAAATATATAAACACAGAGAGTGTTCTACAATCCTACGGACACAACAGATCCATAATCCACAAAGCAGAGATGTCACCACACAAACTATTATCATTAATGCAGGAAGTAGTATTAGATAGGAAGACAGATAAGTGGGCTAACAAAAGTCCTAGGGGAGAATAACCAAGAAATCTAGCCTCCAGGAAATCTAAAAAGAAATGGCGTGATATACATAATGTGTTCCTGCCAGTTCCCGTGATCTGCACTTTAAAAGACTGGAGATGAGCCTTTTCTATATAGGGGCACACTATTTTGCTAAATACTGCACATCTGCTTTTCATAGACCTTCATCTTTCAAAGGCTTCCCTCAAGAATACAATACTTTCTTGAGAAACCCAATTATGGAAAAAACAGCAGGTGAATGTGTTAGAGTAAAATGAAAAGTAAACCTGGTCCTGAGGCACCTTAGGACATCATAAAAACAGTGCAAGGAGGGCTGCTTATATAGAGAGATAAGTTAGCAAACTGAATGAAGATGGAGGTTTTCCCCTGTGTGTCGTTAGATGAATGTAGCCATTTTTTTTCTCCCAGGTGGACCTCGGCATATCACATGCAACTTTGTGAACCCTCTGCTGACTACTGGCATGTATGTGTGGCCCTGTTGTGCATTCTTTGGAAATAAATGTAGAATTATTTTTATAGAGCATGTGATTTTTCGTTATAAATATTCTGTAAGACATTTATTCTCAGCAAATCACTTTGGACCAAGTCAGCATAATACTATGAAGTGCCCACAGATGTCTTAAAATTTCTTAAATAAACAAACTATTTTTCCTCCAAAAGAGTTATGATGGCAAGATTCATTATTATTGGTGAATGGCAAAAGAATATTCAGCTAACAAAGCAATTGATCTGGCTGAAGTTCCAGAGAGGCTTTGTTATAGCTGATACAATATACTTTATTAAAAAAAATTGTATCCTTGCCAAAAAAAGGAAATCAAAGGTTATTTCCTAATGTCTAGTTACAAAGGAATATTTCTGTTTAAATGAAAAGGTAGCTAAAAAGATTCAGCAAATAGTTTAATAATGTTTGAATTACTTGCCTATATCCAGTTCATATGGGAAACACTTCTCATTTGCTAGCATTAAGTTCTTAATTAACTCTCTAACAGTTCCCAACTCTCAGATCTACCTACTCTGGTAGAAAGGATGCAGCCTATCACCAACAAACACAGCACATTGTGAAAATCTAAACTAGCAACATCAGGAGGTCAAGTAGAGTGTTTAAATATTTTATTCAATTAACTTTCTTCTTCTTGAAAATATTACCTTTGGCTGTATAGTCACTGAAGTTTGCCTGTTTTCTGATAGTGGCCAATGCCAGGTGCACCAGAGGGAATGAACAGAATGGGTAATCATGAAGCGATCCATCCCATTGCCCATTCCCAGCTTCTGGCAAATAGAGGTTAGGGACATCATCCCTGCCTATCCTGGCTAATAGCCATTGACGGACCTATCCTCCCTGAACTTATCCAGTTCTTTTTTTAACCCGGTTATAGTCTTGACCTTCACAACATCCTCTGCTGAAGAGTTCCATAGGTTGACTGTGTGTTGTGTGAAGAAATACTTCATTTTGTTTGTTTTAAATGCCTATTAATTTCATTTGGTGACCCCTAGTTCTTGTGTTATGTTAAGCAGGGAATAACGCTTCTTTATTCACTTTTTCCACACCAGTAATACATTGCAGTTAACAGGCCCATAAATGGATGAATATTACTTGTTTTTAAGCATACTCACAGCTACCATGTTGAGAAGTTACTTTGTAGAACAAGCTGGTCTTACAAAAATGAAGTTTGATCCCTGCTACCAACAAGCTGGAAAATACATTCCGACCTACCAAACAGTTTAAGAGGAATACCAAGCTAGCCAAGTCTCTGAAGTTCTGAGCAGGAATATTTGAGAGTTTACATGACCTACCACTGACTTGGCTTTTATATTAGGGAAATCTGCAATAGCACTACAGCATTGTGTATACACCACAGTGAAAAAATCAGGAGACTAATGTATCTGGCAGAAGTAAAGGAGAGAGGTAATCCCCTAAAATTAAACCCAGATTTCCTGGAAGAAATCCTCATCTACTGATATGGTTAACCAATAAGTAATGAAAGCCTTCAAATACCAACTTTATAGGTCTATTACATATAATACCAATCTAGGAAGAGTACTAAGCATGAACATGCATACTGCAGATAGCATACGATAGTGAGCTGAAAAAAAATTATGAATTCTCTGTAAAAGAAAACCCAACCCAATAAACTGATTTCACATTTGCTATATTCACTGAAGTTCTGTAATAGTTCTAACAGCTATTTCTTGTCCTCCTTATTATATTTCTTACATCCTTCCAAAACTATAGAGACCTGAGATGCACAACATATTTAAATCATGATCACACTAGGGCTGTGATATGTAATATGGCAATTACCTTCATAGTGTTAGATATGATTTTTTACTCTCTCTCTCTCTCACTCACACACACACACACGCACACGCACACAGAGTCTGATACCTTTATTAGCAAAAATACTGCACTATTAGCTCATTTTTAATTTACTCTAGTATCACCCCTTGGTAATATTAGAGACCAGATTATATACTTTGCTGGAAACATTTAACATTGCTACGTATTTGATAAAGAGAACATGGCTGCTGAGCTGGTGATCTTTTGCTATGAAAACATACTGTTCCAAGTTAGCCAGAGCAGAAGGAACAGCACAAGTAATAACATAAATGGGCAATAAAGTTGAAATGAACTTTCCAAGAAAGAGACAGACAGGTGACAGTAGCAGGAGTAGTGAGTATCTGACCTCAGAGCTCTGTCAATGCCCATCCTTCTGCAATCATAGGAAATTGATTGTTTGGGGAACCCCCACTTGACCCTAACAGATGATCCTGGCTCAGTGTTCTGGAGAAAGCTGGAAAGCAAGTTCCCTGTATATCAAACCCTGGAAGAAGTATTTATTTTATTCCCTTGAATGCTAGTCATAGAATAGAATATCAAGGTTAGAAGGGACCTCAGGAGATCATCTAGACCAACCCCCTGCTCAAAGCAGGGCCAATCCCCAGACATATTTTTCCCCAGATCCCTAAATGGCCCCCTCAAGGATTGAACTCACAACCCTGTGTTTAGCAGGCCAATGCTCAAACCACTGAGCTATCCCTCCCCCCATAATAAAGATATCCTATCTCCTAGAACTGGAAGGGACCTTACAAGGTCATTGAGTCCAGCCCCTTGCCTTCACTAGCAGGACCAAGTACTGATTTTTGCCTCAGAGGCCCTCTCAAGGACTGAACTCACAATGCTGAGTTTAGTAGACCAATGCTCAAACCACTGAGCTATCCCTCCCCTCTAGTATGTATATGTTAGTAATCAATTGCTGCTGGAAGTTTGGTTCCCCACCATCACCCTAGCTTTACAAGAGCTGGCAGCTTTACTGTAACCAAACAAATCGAATACAACTTCTGAATATAGAACCCAGCTTTTAGATAGATAGATAGATAGATAGATAGATAGATAGATAGATAGATAGATAGATGCTTAAAAACTGATCTACACCACTTGAGGAAGAGAGTGAAGAAATTACATTTGCTTTTTTAGTAAGTCATATTGAAATAGTGTGACACAAAAAGTTCAATACTCAATCTGCAGCTGACCCCTTTTCTTTGCGCCAAAAGTGGGAGATTCTGTGCAAGGACAGCTGGGCTTGCTAGTATTAATATTGAAGGAATAGATGTTTGTTCAGAAAGTTTGACATAAACCCTGCCTACTTTTCTTATACAAAGATGTGTAAATATAAGGAGCCCTACCCAAGAAATGTGTGTTATTTAGAAGTAAAAACCACAAGATTCAGGAAAAAATTCAAGGAAACAGCATCCAGGTTTATTACTGACGTCTATTTTCACTAATAAAATAGAAGTTTAAAGAGAATAATGAACAATGATTGCCACATTCTGCCTTATATCTGTCCTTGAAAGACATTAGCACTGTCAAGGGAATAAAAGGGAAAGCTATAGTATAATACAGCTATTCGTTACCTTGATCAGTATTTAAAGGAGGAATTGCTATTCTTAGAGAAAGATTATATTCAGATTACTCCTATAAATTTCGTAGAAGAAAAACCATCAAACAGCAATCTTAGACTTTGCTTTTCCACTAGGCACTGTAAATTCTCTTCTGCAGTGGCTGGGTTCAACCTGACTAATATTTAATTGTGTGCAGCAAGAAGGATGCTTTCTGAGCACAAAGCTATTCCACAAACAAGAGCACAGGATGCTAATGCTGCGTGATGCTGGCTTTAGCCTGTAAACTGATCAAAATAACTGCAATATAAAGAGCATAAAATATATGAAATCTCTGTGACAAAAAAATACGCTCTTGACCTTCTTTGTGAAACATGCACTACTATGTAAGTCATGGTGTTGCCATTCTGTGCTTCAACCAATTATCCCCTTTAAGCACTCTCATAGATCAGGCAGATTACAGGACTGCGGTCAGAGGTGAGGATTTAGGTGAGCAATGGTTCTACCTTCAATAGCCAAATTATGTGTTCCATTGTGGCTAATAACGTCTGCATTTCATTAATCATTTCAGTAAGTCACCTGTCTGAGTATGCTTGATTAGAAATGAGCTGTGTGTCTGTATGCTGTAGGCTGCTAAAAAGTATCCTAAAAGACTGGTGTAATGCAAGCAACAACAACAAAGAAGTGCAGATTAACATAGGGCTCAGACTCTGACCTCAGTTTCACAGGTGTAAATCGTAAATAACTGAGAGTCAATGGAATTTCTTGGGATTTACATCAGTGTAAACAAGATCAAAATGTGAACCAACTACTGCATTTTCATACTCTCTACAGTGAGATACGTCCTGATGTTGGTGTCTCCCCCCCCCTTTTTTTTTTTTTAAATATTAACACTGGTCATGGTATTAAGCTTCTAGCAAAGCTGTGGGGACGTTCCCCTCTTGTGTGATCTGGACCGGTGATCTGCTAGGTCACTCCAATCCTTGCTCTGCTGTGAGAACCCCCACTCCTGAGCTGTTCACACACAGCCTCTAGCCTGTAAGCTGCTCCTTGGATTGTGCAACCAAACGATACTAGCCAATATCTCCAGTCCCAGAGATAACCCTAGGAACCTCCCTCTTGCAGTGTCCAGTTATGCCCACTGGATGATGCAAGCTTATATGAGTTCATCAATTTAACAAAGGAACTGATATGCACCAGGCTTATTATCCCAAGGGGAGTCTCTGACATGCTTCACACCAAATGCACCGCTTCAGATAGAATAAACAAACAAATGTATTAACTATAAAGATAGATTTTAAGTGATTATAAGTCAAAGCATAACAAGTTAGATTTGGTCAAATGAAATAAAAGCAAAATGCATTCTAAGCTGATCTTAACACTTTCAATGCCCTTACAAACTTAGATGCTTCTCACCACAGGCTGACTGGTTGCTCTTCAGCCAGTTCTACCTTTTGATCAGCGCTTCTGTCGCTTGGTGTGGGTGTCTGTAGATGGAGGTGGAAGAGAGAAGAAGAGAATGGCAAACCTCTCTCCCTTCTATCATGTCCTTTCTTTCCTCTTGGCTTCCCCCCCCTTCATAGTCAAGTGGGCTTTACCTCATTGCCGTCCCAAATTGACCAAAGGAAAGGGGGTGACTCACTCGAGAGTCCAACAGATCCTTTGCTGTTGCCTAGGCCAGGGTTCTTTGTTCCTTTGAGGCTGGGCTGGGTTTGTCCCATACATGCCCTGATGAGCTGTGAACTGCCCCTCTGTTTTGAGTTTTTGCCTGGGTTTCTTTAAGCCATGAGGATACATGTTCAGCCTCATAACTATATGCATGAAATTATAACCTACAACATTACTGTAACAACAATTACTATAACATCACCATAACAATTCCCAGAGCATCATGAGCCTTCCAAAGACACCCAGCATGACAAACTTTGCATTAGATACCACACAATCATATTATAAGGATGAACATGGGGGTGTTGGGTGTTCCTCCGAGGTACAGAACATCACACTGTGCTTTTTTATTTGCTGTTGTATTTATTGAATATAGCCACACTGAAAATTATATTTTCTAATTAGTCATGTAACTGTCCTAAAATATACCATGAAGCTATTTTCTCAAGTTTTTTGGTAATGCCTCTACTTGTACCTGTTACTAATCAGAAAGCTCGCTGAACTTGGTACTTGCCTCCTACAAAAGGCACCAATGTCACTGTATGATAGTTATGGCCCTTATAATGAAACAGTTGGTTCGCCATCATTTTAAAAAACTGTACCTCCCAACTCTATTCTATATTTAGCTTCTGTCTGCCTAGTGATTCAGAGGCGAGCATTATTTTAAACAAACGCTCAGGACTACTCTATAATCAGTATAAGTTCTATTATACACTAGACTCATGACCCTTCAATCTATATTATCTCAGCAATTAGCCTTTTGGTCTGCAGAATAAATCAGATGGATTCTAATCTCAACTTCCCACATCTCATGTCCGCATCACAACTCTCAGATACATGGTCATAGTATAACAGACTTGCAGCCCTATACAGCACAGATCAGTTGAGTCCTGTCTAAACCCTAGCTTCCAAGTTTGCAGGATATAATATGTAAAATGGCTTCTATCAGTTTCCAAACCCTTAGAAATCTACAAAAACAAACCATTCTAATTATGCTAATCAGCTATCTGGTTATCCAGAAAAAATTCTCAGGAGGCTATTTTTCTTTCCCTCTGCTAATCACACACTGATGTAAAGTGAGACTCGCCAAGTCAGTGTGTCAGGACTGCTAAATCTTTTATATTTTCCTCCTTTGCTCCTTTATTCTTGGACAACATTTTGCTCCAATGTTGTTTTATTTTGTCTATCTAGGTTCACCTATTGCTCCCATTACTGCAGTAATTGAACACTTCATGCCCCTTACTGCCTAATCATGATCTCCACCTTGATGGGAAAACCCAAGGAGATGTCCCTGCTAATATTGATATGCAGTTAGCAGACTACAAGGCACTCAACCCATGTGCATCACTTTCTCAGTACTTCATATTCAGCAAACACAAACCTTACTTCTCTCAAACCGTAGACTGTTGCTTAACTTGAGGGCTGATTTTGAAAATGTAATTTCTTATTATCAAAAGGGGGGGGGTAAAAATAAAAAAATAATTGGTGAAAATGGAAAACTGCTAAGCTATCTAGGTCCCGAATATCTCTTGTTTCATAAATCACTTTCCGCTCCCACCCCTATTTCAGTTAGTTAATTATGACAACTACTAGTTACACAACATTGCATTTCTAGACATTGTTTTTACAGAATGAATAAATCTACTTCCACATTATCCTTATAGGACAGTAATATAACAAATGGAAAGTAATAAGCACTATAACGAAGGTACACACTAAGTTATTACTTCTAAACCATCCTCATTATCAATCAAATGAATAAACTGGTCAAACTCATAAGACTCCCAGTACACTTCTGCACCTCAGTAGAAACTGTAAGAAATGTAATTAGGGCTATGAATGTAAAAAAAGACAAATTGCTTCCTCCAGCATTCATTTCTCAAAATTCAAATGCTATGTTCTATTTTTTAAATCAACAAAAACTGTCACTATGGCCTGGGTTATACAGGAGCTCGGACTAGATCATCACAATACTTTCTGGCCATAGAGTCTCTGAATGAATGCATCTCTCTTTCTCCAGCATGCCAAAACAGATCGCATACTCACTCTAACTGAAATCCTTAAGCAAAATTCTTAGCTAACCCTAGATATTCTCCTATAATTGACACAATTTCTATTTGCTGCCACACTTTTCATGCATTTGATACATGTTCTGAATTTTTTTTAAACCGTGCACTAAAAAAAATAAAATAAAAAAAAAATCTGCCCAATCTAAGTAAATTTGAGGACTTTCAAGGGCTATGTTCTGCATATCATGGAAAAAAAATACACAGGAGGTAAAAGCTGTTCTCAAGTTCACTAAGTATTATGTGGTAGTGTGTGTGTGGAGGGGGGGTGGATACTTCCCTGAGAAATGGACAGGAGGAATAGCTCACCAATATAACAGGAACTGGTTCATTGTAGCTCCTTATTCTCAACCTTATCTTTAAGGCAGCACAATTCCTTCAGGACTTGAATTCCTCCTTATTTCTATCAATCCACCCAGCTTCCTATATGGCACCCAACAACAGGGAATCAGAGTGCCTTATCTCCAAATTGCCAAAGGTTTTTTACAGCATAAGGCAGAAACACACAGAAATCTACACTGGAAGTGTTAACTTCCCTGGGTTTTCCACAATGGCATGACTTTCCAGCATAGATACAAAAAGGCTTTCATAAATTGGGATGAGGGCAGGACACCTGCCATGTTGGATCAGTTTACCTCCCCGCAACAGATTTTGGGCCACTGTTTTCTTCTACATATACCCACTACTCAAGATATAGCGTTCGGATCAGATATCATGGTGTTGTGGGCAGTATCAAAATGGAAATAGATTAGATTAAGATAGTTTGGAATGAATTAGGGTAGAAAAACAGACAGGGATAGATCAAGATAGCCAGATTACACAGATTAAAATAAATTGATAATATGGATAGTATATGACCCCTACTACATTCTCTCCCAAATGAGAATTTATAAATAGGCTTTCTGAGGTTCAGAAATGAGTTTCATTGTTGTAGAAAATTTTAAAATATTTCGAATCATTGATGAGTGAAAATGCACACAGTGATTTATCAGGGATATATTGTCAGTTGTTTTATGTGTACAATACAGCATCTTCCTTTCACTTTTGGGAAGAGGGAAGGGAATTTTTTTTAAGAGATCCCAGATATCTCTTGTTCTCGAGGCCTCTGTTGAAATGTGTATATTTCTGCCATTGGAAGTGTTGTAGTGCTTGTCTATGCAGCTCCACATTTCAGACTACAGGGATGAGAATTGCAATTAGGGTGACCAGATGTCCCGATTTTATAGGGACAGTCCTGACGGTTGGGTCTTTTTCTTATATAGGTGCCTATTACCTCCGCCTCATCCCGATTTTTCACACTTGCTGTCTGGTCACCCTAATTGCAATAGACGCTAGCATGCTCTGCTGTAACTCCCAGTGCAGATGCTGCAGGCACAAACTAAAAGGTACCTAGTTCATGTTAATTTAGTGCTGTTCTGGATAGGAACAAACCTCAAAAAGGGGACAAAAAGATCATTTTAAAGCATAGCTAGAACCAGTTTATCTATTCTAATGCAAAGTAGTTTAGGCTTTCCCCCAGAGGGGCTGGGATTTGGATATTTTAGGGGATGGACATATTATCTGACAATGGGAAAGAGTGAAAGGCCTGTCAGATGAAAGATAAAGAAAAGGGAGCCTTTTTAAACAAAAAATGAGAACAGAAGAGTTAGTGCATCGCTGAAGTCAAATTAAGCTCAATGAGAGCAGGAGCAAGATACTCGTCACCCTTCCATAATTTCTACCATTCAATAAATAGCTGCACAAAGCCAAAGAGAGAAGAAGCATCATCTTAATAGATGTAGCAGGGCTTTCTCTAGAAGGATTCTTTTAGGTCTTCTTGACCAACAAGTGTAGTTCTTCCACTGGTAACTCACTGACCGAGTCATAGAATTATAGAAGATTAGGGTTGGAAGTGACTGCAGGAGGACATCTAGTCCAATCCCCTGCTCAAAGCAGGATCAACTAAGTCACTTATTTGTAAGATAGAACCATGGATCTGGAGGCCTATTTTTGATGAAATTTTGCCACTAGTTTCTCCACAAACTTTAGACGAGGGGTCGGCAACCTGGGGCATGTGTGCTGATTTTTAGTGGCATGCTGCTGCCAGCCGGGGTCCCAGCTGCCGGCCCTGATCAGCACACTTCCAGCTTGGATTACAGAATCCCAGACCAGCAGCACGATAAGCTGCTTAACCCGCTGGCGGTCTGGGGTTCTGGCCGCCGGCCCCTTGCCAGCTGGGGTCCCGGCCTGTATGGATGGAACCCGGGCTGGCAGCAGGCTGAGCGGGGCTGGGACCCTGGCTGGTAGGGGCCAGTGGACAGAACCCCAGACCGGCAGCGGGTTGAGCGATTCATCTCGCTGCCAGTATGGGGTCCTGGCACTGGTCCCACTCAACCTGCGCTGGGGATCCATCTGCTGCCTGCGCTGCTGGTCTGGCATACGAAACCTTTTACTGGCACATGAAACCTTACATTAATGAAGACTTGGCACACCACTTCCTAAAGGTTGCCGACCCCTGCTTTACACTCTATGGTGGGAGAGCCTTCTATAAAATCATTCATTCTATTTAATAAGTCAAAACTGTATCTAGCTGGATAGGCTCCAAAGGTACTTATTTAAGATTGACAAGAATTAGTAGTCTGGATCTTCCTGTTAGAGTCCAATGACATGGACACTTTTCCAAGAAGGCTTTGAAATAATTCTTTTAAAAAATAATCATTATTCTTCTGAAAGACTATGGAAATTATACTGTTGTCAACATTTGCCATGAACTGACAGATTTATCTCCTCAAGAGACCTTGCTGGAAATGTATAATGATTTAGGTTGCATAGGATTATAATTAAGCATTCTCCAGAAGGAACCTAAGAAACCTTTTGCAATAAAAACGTCAGGAAAAGGAAGGTTGAAAATACAGAACCTTTTAATCAGAGGTCTAAAAAGCACAAATCTGTCCACAACAAGGCCATCATAAAGTCCCTACAAATTTGTTTTTCAAGAGAGGGCAACACAGATCTTGGAGAAAAAATTCATTCTCTAAATCACAGAGAAAAATAACAAAAGAGAGAGACATTGACCAAAGTGTGATCGGTGCCTTCCCTGTTGTATTGAATACTTTAAAACAGTTTACTACAGTGTATTGTGTATTGCATGTAGTGATGCTGAAACGATTCTAAAACATTATTTGGAGTCTCTTCCTTAGCCATATTTAGAATGCAATGCCCTAGAATGCCCAATTGTTCTTAACTCTGACATAGTTGTCAACATCTCCTCTCACTTATAAAGAGGTGAGAATGAGAATTGATGGTGCTGCATGACGCCCCACACAAATAACACACCATTGTTATTTTTAAATTACCTTGAATCTCAGTCTGAAAAGCAATTCTGATCGCTGAGGGGTAAGCGAGGTAGTGAATCAGATGAAATAGAACCTGTAGGGGGATGCAGGGGAAGCAAGCAATCCCTGGATGAACACAATTTTCACTTTTATACAGACCTCAAGGATCCTGTCCCATACTTCAATGCAAGCATGGCCAGTTGGATTTGAAATGCAACTGAAGCATGTGATTCTAGTAATTATCATGCTAAAAGGAGAGGGATGAAGGAGATTTCTGAACTTAGATAACTAGCAAAAAGTAATTCAAAACAGTTTTTATAGTGTGCTCCTGTTATACTGAGCAAAAATAACCCCTATGGTTATCATCAAAAGCTATGAGAAAGCCTACATTGTTTGTACTACCACCCCTGTGCCTAAGGGTGAGCCTATAACAGAAGTTGTTCAGCTATTTGTATGGTTACCATAAGTCTCTTGCAAAAACCAATGCAGAGCAATGTTGGAGGATAAGAAAGAAATGAATGAGAGTGGTCGAGAGACAGTAAAACACAAAATGTGACAGCTCTTGAGACCACAAGGTCAATGAATACTGCTTGACATACAGAATCCATGAGAACTTTCTTTCATCCTGGAAAATTTATATTTAAAAACCAAGTAATCCTGCATATGATACTGCCTGCCTAATTTTAGTAGCTATTTCTTCCTCTGGGACAGGATCAGTGGTTTGAACATTGGCCTGCTAAATCCAGGGTTGTGAGTTCAATCCTTGAAGGGGCCATTTAGGGATCCGGGGCAAAAATCTGTCTGGGGATTAGTCCTGCTTTGAGCAGGGGGTTGGACTAGATGACCTCCTCAGGTCCCTTTCAACACTGATATTCTATGAATAATTTAAGATGTTCTTACATTTGGAAGCAGCATTTCTGAAAAAACTCTAGCTATACCTGTGCATCATTCCCTTGTTTGCAAAATCAAGTGTGTTTCTGCACTGTTTGGCTCGCTCCCATTAATTTTTATTTATTCATAATACTTGGATAAAGTATGGCACGCTCAACAAGCTGCTGTTAAAACTGAACTACATAATCAGTTATATAGCTCGTAATCCAGAAAATCCATATTTTATTAACAAAGGGCACTTTTCAAGATTATAATCCAGGTTTTTTAAATACTCAAGAGATCAGCTATTAAAATGCCCCACATGTAGGAAGTAATTTAAAGAAGTAGCTGTGAGATTCCTGAAATGTAAATAATTTAGAAATGTTACCAAATGTAAAGTTTTTCCTCTGCATTTATCTTTGCACCTGACAGACAACTGCTACCCTCTGAGATGTTCTCAGTGGGCCAGATTCTGCTTTCAGTTATGCCAGAGTAACTGTGAAGCAATTCCATTAACTTCAGTGGAATTAATCCAGATTCATTCCTCTCTTACCAAAAGCAGAATGTGGCCCATTAGATGTCAACTATCTGCTGTGTTGAATAATAAAATTCTACTAGCTAATGTGTCATTTGAGCCTATGTTATCTTCCAAGCCAACAGTAAGTATTCAAACTGAGCCAAATTCAGCCATGCATTAAACAGATGTAATTCCATCAATACCAGCCTCTTACAAACTCAATGTTCCTCAAATGCAGCTGCCCAAAAGAGTCCTGACTAATAGTACTTCTGGGAAAAGAAAACAGTCTCAGGTTGGGCCCCAAGAAATGGAGGCACCCAAAATCACTAGTCACTTGTGAAAATCCTGCCCTAGAGTTTTGTGATTCTATAGTATCTACACACTCGCACTGCTGCTTCAATGAGCACAAGTTGTTTGCTTCAGTTTATTTTCTTTTTAAATAAGAAACAAATATTTCAAGCAGAAAAGAATGTGACCCAAAACCCTACAGTCAAACACCCCAGAACTTTGATGGACATTAAGAAAGTAATGTTTTTCTTGTGTGGAATTAGAGACAGTTGATTTTATTTATTTTAAAAGGCAATAAAATTATTTTGAATCATCAAGCTGTCCCTCACTAACCTTAGTAGCTATTGGGAATGGGCAACAGGGGATGGACCACTTGATGATTACCTGTTCTGTTAATTCCCTCTGAAACACCTGGCACTGGCCACTATCAGAAGATAGGATACCGGGCTAGATGGACCTTTGGTCTGACTCCAGTATGGCCGTTCTTATGTTCTTCCTCTGCCTTCTTTACTTTGGTTTTGTCATACCATTTTACTGCATCTGGTCTCAAATTAATTCATAGGCTCTGCCACACTGGAACCAGATCTACTTGTGTGTTTTTACTGTACCTAGTACAATACAGCCCTGAGCTTGCTGGGGCCATTAAGTGCTAGTATAACAAATGACAGTTTTTTCAGACCATTGCCAAAAAAGATCAGACTCCTACACTATAAACTGTATATTGAACAGGCTTTCAAACTGTGTATCATGAACCACCGGTAGCGTGCAGAGGGGTGAATAGAGAATGGTCTGGTCACAAGGCCCAGGCTCCTCCTTATTTCCAGCTATTAAAACTTCATAAGGACAGCTAACATTAATTTTGCACCTACAGAGGGATATTATGCACCTATGAATGGAAGGTGAGTGGTGCATGTAATTAGGAACTGGAGAAGAGGTGGTCACAGGGCAAACTTTCTACTAAGAAGCTGTCCATGCTATGAAAAAAATTGAGAACCATATTTATATTGGCAAAAGCCAAACAGAAAGTACTATGCACATCCAAAACAGGATCCTTTGATTTAAGGCAAAAAGTAAGTGATATTGTCGGCATCACGACTGTTATAGGGATAATTATCTTGACTCGCTCTTCACACAGAGAAAAAGTCGATTAATGAGAGTTTTCTCTGAGTACTCACTTCAAGATTTGTCTCAGCAGTATTAATCTGGTAGGAGTTCAAAAGGCTGTTCTGTTTTTAAAACCTAAAGATTTGAGTTTCTTTGATTTGGTTTGACTCTTGCGGAAATTCAGTTGTACCAAAATTCTATTCCGCAGTTGTATACTGTATGCTCTGATGACACAGATGGTGATAAATGTATGCTTGTCAATGCCATGTCTCAAATTTAATTTCAAAGCACACAGCAAATAAATTCTATGAGATGCTTATGCCGCAATCTACTTTGATGTTTAGATACATGGTTGATCTATAATTCCATCTTTCCTGTGTGGATCACTATTGCACAATGTCAAAGCATACACAGGCCTAATGGGGGGAAAAAAACCTCATTTCAATACTACTTTCCAACCAACTCTAAGGAAATAACACCACAATGTTACTTCCTGCAGTAAATCTTCTAGTTGTTACTATCTCAGTCCTGGGATTGAAGGATAAAAAATTTTATGAGGAAAGCCTAATTTAACAAGATGAACCATTAACTGGGAATATAAATTTATATTTTCTATATGTATTATTTGCTAGATAAGTAGAATTTACCAGATTTTTTTTTGTTTTCCTTTAGATGCATCTAAATACAAACAGGAAAAATATATCTTCTAAGGAGCAAACGTTACTTTTTTCCCCATCTTTGATTTTTAGCTTCTCTTTTTAACTTTCATTAAAGTTTTGCAAATAAGAAAGTACAGGCTACAAAAGAAGAAGTCATATTTAATAGACTACAATAAGTCATAGTTCAATCAATCCGTATTAAATAAATATAGTGTATGATGCCTTTAGGAGAGAGAAAGTGAAAGTTGCACCGGCAGACCTGCTCCTCCTACTAGTTTCTTCATTTCCTTCCGTTCACAGCTCTGTGCCATTTTTCATACCATTATGCCTAGAGCCAATCCCCTATTCCAGGGGTCTAAGCAGCCTCATTCAGCTTCTATAAGTTTTTCCTACAAACTCATTTCTTTCAAGTAGGCTTCCAACCATATTGTCCAGCCACATGTTCTTATTATTTGTGGCACATTAGTTCCTAAGGTCACACTCAAGTTCAGAACTCCATTATACCAGGTGCTGTACAAGCATATAGTAAGACACATTCTGCTCTGAAGAGATTACTGTCTAGTAGATAAGGTGGAGGACCATGGGAGAAAGGAAGTATTAATTCAATTTTACAGATGGCGAATTGAGAGAACAGGCAGATAGACTGATTGGCTCAAATTCACAAAGGCATTAAACACATCCCTCTTAAGTCCTAGGTCAGTTCCTTGACCACAAGACCAGCCTTTCCTCTTGCTTCATACACACTGTAATTAGCTCACATTGTAGCAAAAACATGTTGGGAGGATTTTTTTTTAAATGACTCTGGCACTAATAAGACTGGTACCAAAGAAAATCACTCTGCTTTTCTACACTGCATCCTTTACCCACTCCTTTGTCTGTATTATGCCTGTTTAGATTCGTGGCAGGAAACTCAGCTTTTTGTATGTGAGTAAAGCTCCATGCACAACAATAAAGCTCTATCAGAATAATAAAAATATTTCCTCCAAATACAGCTCTTGGAAATCACAAACTAACAAGACTGAAGATGCTGCACTTCTCTCTCTTTTTTTTAAAATAAATTAGGCTTATTTTAGTTAACTGAATTTGATTAATAGAGTAATAGATTTGCTAGTAGAACAAATCGAAGAGGTATTTGTGTGAATGTTTCATACTGCACACATACAGCTACCAGCAAGAATCTATAATATTCTTTTACTCCCTGATGTGTCTCAGGATATACAACAGAAAACTTTTTCTGGACACTGTACGAAAAACAATTGCACTATCAACCTCAATGTATTATTATGCACCATATATAGCATGGAGTTTTACTTAAGTCAGGTTCTAAAATATAACGTTTAGAAATAACTTCATTTGGGATTTCTATTTCACAGAAGCCACTCAGAGCAGAAATTAGCTGTTGCCCAACTAACATAAAAGCAGAATTAATAATAGCATGTGGTACCATAAATTGTCATGGAGTGCATTATTATTACTATAGGCAGGGCTGGTAGCACTGTTTATTATGAAGGTGTCCCAACATTTCCGTTATAAGACAGAGTCCTGTGGAAAAAGTAGTACATGATCATGCAATCAAAAACTTTATCATCATGCATACATGCAAAGGGGACGGATTAAGATTGCACAGACCTAACGTTCCAAAGCTTGACTCTGCAAGCTTAATAATATTCATTTAATGTAGCTGTGTGTGCATAACCTAATATTTATAGCGTGGTCCACTGACTGTGTCCACAGATTTGAACGGTAAAAAGGAGGCTAGACAGACATTCCCTGCACTCATTTGCTTGCACTAAATGCAGAGATTTTGAAGGCTTCTGGGCTAGGTCAGTAGTGAGGAGGCAGTCAATTAGCACATTGAATTAACTGATTGGCACTGAAAGAGGAGGACACGCTGTGGCAAGCTGGGGATGAACCTGATGCTAAGACCTAAAGGGGGATTTACTCTTCCTTGCTGGAGTTTCCTTGGTATGAGCACACTTTGGACACTTGCCTCCACTCATAGCCAACACAAATCTGCATGTAATGAGCCAGATCCTCCTGCTGGTGTTAATCAGCATAGCTCCATCTAAGTCCTTAGAGCTACATCCCTTTATGTTAGCTGAGGATTCAGCCTGTACTCCTTTAATTATAAGTTCTGTTGAGGGAAGCATTGATGTATTTGACTCTTAAAAGGGGTAAGCCATTCTTTGTATATCTAGTAAGTAACAAGCATATTTAAACTACATGTGGCATGCAGAATCCTTTGCTGCCGTGAGCCTCTCAGAAAAACCCAAAAGACACATCATAATAGCACCTTAACTAGAAAGTATAAAACAAAGAAAACTTTAAAATCCAGTTAAGATTTGTTAATGTAATTTATCTCCTATCATTTTTCAGAGCTTTCTCTCTTTCTTTTCGGCTCAAGTCCCACAAAGTATATGGCGGAATGCATTTACGAGGGGCTGTTACCCATAAAATGATGCTTATTGATGTGGGCACAGCAGCAAAATGAGAACAGACACATGCATGGAATTGAGTGGCAGGCCGCAACTTTTATTAAACTTCAACAGAAAGGAGGGGCACTATCCACCCATCACCCATACTCTCCTATACTAGGCATTTAATTGGTTCCAGTCTGGGGATCCCAGGGCTCTTTATCATATAACCCATAACTGGTGCCTGGGTTACATGACTCCTTACCATATAACCCACAAACCATGGTAGACTCTCCTCTCTTTGAGTCATAGTGTAACCCACACACCTCCTGGGTGTGGTGTTCTGTCTCATCTAGTGGCACCAAGACCACTTAGAGAGAGACAAAATGAGTCTACTCTACAGCCTTAGCTAACAGGAAGTTGGCTTTTAGCTCATGCGGTAGAGGCTCATGCACTAAGGTCCAGAGGCCCCAGATTTGATCCCACTCATTCTGTCAGTGTTACAGTAGCATCCTCCCCCTCATTGAGGAGGTTGAGTGTGCAGCAGGATGGGGACCTCAGCCCACAAAGGCCACAAGGTCTCACCCTGTCACATGAGCCCAACACCAAAATCCCAGGTCTTTTACCTCTCAGAACCATTCATTTTATTCTCTTAACCACACTGGAAACCTGCTGCAACTTGTGAGAAGCAAACACCACCCTCTCAGTAATGTACCATGCGTATTCCTACTTAAGCCACTGTGGCCTGCAGGTGCTGCGAGGAAGGCAAAAATCGCCCTCGTCCTCCGCCAACTGGCCCATGGGAGAATACAATATGCCTTCCTGCCCCCTAAAGAGGTGATCAGCTAGTCCCACGGCATCTGTGAGGCCGGGTTTCAATTCTTTGTTCTGGTGGGTAGGGTGAGCTGCTGGAACGGAATGGAAAGAGCTTCCTGGGTGGATCTAAATTCTGGGAGCTGAGGAATGCTGGCAAATCAGCAGCCCTTTCCCCCAAGCTGGCCAATAGGTGCCAGGCATTCCCAGGGGAGGAGCTACCTATTGTCGCCTGGCGAGTGTCTCACTCCCTGGTTACTGGGACTGTCCCCCTTTCACCACTGGCCCCATCAATTTCCCTCACCGATTCATCCAGGTGGGTGACATTTTATTTTGTTTTCTTCACAGACTAGAAACTATTTAAGGCAACTGGTCCAAGGGTGAAACAGTTCTCCGATTTTAACATGGCAGCATTTTCTGAAGCGCTAACATCATATTGAAATATCAATATTTCATACGCAGGGCCGCCGAGAGCGGGTTCAGGCCCCGGTGAAAAAAATTTTGGGCACCCCAGCAAGGGCGGACCGGCTAACCAGGGCCAACGAAGCTGGGGAAGCCGGGCCCCAGGCCCCCTTCTGGACCGCTGGGCCCCAGTAATTTGTACCGGCTTCTGCCTACTCCCCCCTCATTGGCCCTGTTCATATGTAATACACTGGATAAAAGGATCAGCACTAGAAGCCAGTTCTCCCCACATTCCTGGCTTGTCTAGCAGCTCTGAAGTGGTTAATTTCTGTAGCCTCAGGGCAGCATTAACTCCTGTATTGACAATTTACAGATGTTTTACTCACCTAATTTGTTCCACTATTCACAAAAAGATGCAGTACTTCAGTAACTGCCACATTGCATTTTATCTCTAAGCTACAGAGCTCTCTCTTTTCTAAAAAACAAACTCCACAAATGCACTGATATCACATGTAATTTTGGGTATTAGTTCCAGTCATTTCAGGGAAGACATGCAAATAAGACAAGTGTAACAAATACAACCTTCTGGATTTTTTTTTTTATTGTAATGGCTGTTTGAAAGTCATTTATTTATCAACAGCTTTTCCTTTGTAAGTTTAATTTATTTTACCTGAACCTACAGTATGTTGGAATTATTTCAGTAAGGCGTGCGTGTGCGTGTGTGTGTTTTGATGTAAGGCCGTAACTGGAGTTTGCGTGATGATTAATGAACTTTGTTACTCAGAAGAGAGTGAGAATTGGTGTGTGTGTCAGGGTGGAACTGAAGTTACTAAATGATGGAATGAATACCTTAAAGGCTTCTGGCCCAAAAAGTTGATTTCTGGACCCAACTAATGATACCTGAAAGCATAAACAACTGTTTTTAAATGAAATTGATTGGTAAGGTGCAAAGGCTCTTCTACAGTCAATGGCATCTTCACCCTTGAGAAGGGAGATCACTCTGGTTTACCCGGAGCAGTGAGAATGGTTGAGTCTAATCCCTTTCCCTCAGATACAACATACTGTACAGAGCAATGGGCTGTTCATCACAGCATTGCCTTGATGTCCTAGTAGAAATGTTCTTTGGTTTGCTTTTTATTTATTTTAGATTAAAAGTGCATTTGGGGTCAAATCCTGATTCTACTTAAGTCAGTAGCAGGGGGAACACCCACTGATATCTGTTGGAGAAAGATTTGTCCCTAGGGACTAATCCAAAGCCTACTGAAAACAATGGGAGGAGACTTCAATTGACTGTTGATCAAACATAGGACCTTGATTAAGGAAAGCAGTGAACCACATGCTTAAGTGCTATCCTATGTAGGGATGGACTTGAGCATGTGCTTAATCTTGATTTCAGTGTGCTTAAGCATGTTTAAAGTTAAGCATAAATACTTTGACTCAGTCTTTAATAAGGATAATGAGGAGCTTAGGGATAATAGTAGGATGACAAATGGGAATGAGGATATGGAGGTAGATGTTACCACATCCGAGGTAGACGCCAAACTCGAACAGCTTAATGGAACAAAATCGGAGGGCCCAGAAAATCTTCGTGCAAGAATATTAAAGGAACTGGCACATGAAACTGAAAGCCCATTAGCAAGAATTTTTAATGAATTGGTAAACTCAGGGGTTGTACCATACGACTGGAGAATTGCTAACATAGTTCCTATTTTTAAGAAAGGGAAAAAAAGTGATCCGAGTAACTATAGGCCTGTTAGTTTGACATCTGTAGTATGTAAGGTCTTGGAAAAAATTTTGAAGGAGAAAGTAGTTAAGGACATTGAGGTCAATGGTAATTGAGACAAAATACAACATGGTTTTACAAAAGGTAGATCGTGCCAAACCAACCTGATCTCCTTCTTTGAGAAGGTAACAGATTTTTTAGACAAAGGAAACACAGTAGATCTAATTTACCTCAATTTCAGTAAGGCATTTGATACAGTTCAACGTGGGGAATTATTAGTTAAATTGGAAAAAATGGGAAACAATATGAAAATTGAAAGGTGGATAAGGAACTGGTTAAAGGGGAGAATACAATGGGTCGTACTGAAAGGTGAACTGTCAGGCTAGAAGGAGGTTACTAGTGGAGTTCCTCAGGGATCGGTTCTGGGGCCAATCTTATTTAACCTTTTTATTACTGACCTTGGCACAAAAAAAGCGGGAATGCACTAATAAAGTTTGCGGATGACACAAAGCTGGGAGGTATTGCTAACACAGAGAAGGACCAGGATATCATACAGGAAGATCTGGATGACCTTGTAAACTGGAGTAATATTAATAGGGTGAAATTTAATAGTGAAAAGTGCAAGGTCATGCATTTAGGGATTAATAACAAGAATTTTAGTTATTAATTGGGGACACATCAGTTGGAAGTAACAGAGGAGGAGAAGGACCTTGGAATATTGGTTGATCACAGAATGACTATGAGCCGCCAATGTGATATGGCCATTAAAAAAGCTAACGCAGTTTTAGGATGCATCAGGCGAGGTATTTCCAGCAAAGATTAGCGGGTGTTAGTACCGTTATACAAGGCACTGGTGAGATCGCATCTGGAAAACTGTGTGCAGTTCTGGTCTCCCATGTTTAAGAAGGATGAATTCAAACTGGAACAGGTTCAGAGACGGGCTACTAGGATGATCCGAGGAATGGAAAACCTGTCTCATGAAAGGAGACTGAAAGAGCTTGGCTTGTTTAGCCTAACCAAAAGAAGGTTGAGGGGGGATATGAGTGCTCTTCATAAATATATCAGAGGGATTAATATTAGGGAGGGAGAGGAATTATTTAAGCTTAGTACCAATGTGGACGCAAGAACAAATGGATATAAACTGGACACTAGGAAGTTTAGACGTGAAATTAGACGAAAGTTTCTAACCATTAGAGGAGTGAAGTTCTGGAACAGCCTTCCAAGGGGAGTAGTGGGGGCAAAAGACATATCTGGCTTTAAGACTAAGCTTGATAAGTTTATGAAGGGGATGGTATGATGGGATAGCCTAATTTTGGCAATTAATTGGGCAACTGATCTTTGATTATCAGTAGGTAAGTATGCCCAGTGGTCTGTGATGGGATGTTAGATGGGTTGAGATCTGAGTTACTACAGAGAATTTTTTCCTAGGTACTGGCTGGTGACTCTTCCCCACATGCTCAGGGTTTAACTGATCGCCATATTTGGGGTTGGGAAGGAATTTTCCTCCAGGGCAGATTGGCAGAAGCCCTGGAGGTTTTTCACATTCCTCTGCAGCATGGGGCACAGGTCACTTGCTGGAGGATTCTCTGCAGCTTAAGATCTTCAAACCACAATCTGAGGACTTCAGTAACTCAGACATAGGTTAGGGGTTTGTTATAGAAGTGGATGGGTGAGATTGTGTGGCCTGCATTGTGCAAGAGGTCAGACTAGATGATCTTAAAGTCTATGAGTCTATGTGTTGAAGTGTTTTCCTGAACCAGAGCCTTCGTGAATAAATTTCATTTGGAAAATGTCTTGTATTTTGTTGATTGTGTGACTTGTCCATAACAATAAAAAACAGTATGCTTGAATTTCACATGACTGCTCTATATGGTGCACTTGTGCCTGTTTGAATATGGCATGGAATTTTTTATTTTGCTTTCTGCAAATCACAGACCCCTTCCAAAGCTTCTCATAAACAACAGGCTAAATGAAAACATAGCTGGGGCAAGGATCTTTTAGTTTTGCTTTTTATTGAACAGGAAGTTAAATTCTCAAACAAACGGGCAGCACAGCAGCACATAAAGGCAATACTTTTTTTTAGGTATTCGTCAGTACTAAGTGCAATTCAAACTTTTGAAGTTTAATTACAATTAAGATGTTGGCAGAGCAACCTAGTGTCCCTACAGTTGTACCACTAGTTAATCTGATAATGGCTTTTCAAATTGGTTCTAACTAGAGATGAGCTGAAGAAGCCCCAAAATTCAAATCCCAGCCTGTGTTTTGAACACTTCAAAAACAGTGGTGGGCACCCTGCGCCCACATGTGGACCATCAGGGTAAACCACTGGCAGGCCACCAGATAGTTCCCTGCAGCCCACACCACTTCCCGCACCCAGGAATGGTGAACCGTGGCCACTGGGAGCTGTGAGTGGCTGTGCAAATATAAACAAATTGTCTGGTGGCCAGTCAGCGGATTACCCTGATGGGCTGCAGGTTGCTCACCACTGCTTCAAAAGTTTTGCAGTGTCAAAGACAGGGTTTTGGCATTTTTTTCCACACCATAAGCATTTACACAGTTCTTGTAGTATTCTGCTTTATGACACTAAATATTAACTTATTAGTATATCCTTGTTTAATTTAGAATTAGGAGAGTCTTGTCAAAAATCACATGACCTTAAAAACCACAGTTGGACACAGCACTATCATCTGATGGACAGAGTATGATTTGTGGCAGAGCTATTCTGGTGTTCTCTGTAGGTTTGCAGGAAGTTGGTAGGACACGAATGGTACCTGGAAAATCATGGAAGGGTAGAATAGGATTTTTTTTCCCCCTTCATCAGTGTATGTGGATAGGATGCATATTGGGGATAGGAGTTTTGCTGAACAGTTCTTGCATCGATATACCCATATTTTCAGTGTTATTTTTAAAATTACAAATGTTTCATTTCCCCTCTGTTATCCCTTATAAGGACCTGACAACTAGGGAATGATGGTGGTGGTGGGGGAGAGAAATATATATTATATATATATACACACACGTTTGTATATATATATATATATATATGTGTGTATGTGTGTGTGTGCATATATCTATATATAGATATAGATTAGATACACACATATATATATACATATATGTATATCTATATCTATATAGCTATATATATATCTCAAAAATTTCAACAAATCAAAATTTTTAAGAAAATGAGGTGGAAAACTCAAGGAAATCCTGGTTTTATTTATTTATTTATTTATTTTTGGTTGTTGTTCTAAACAGCTCTAAGTAAGAGGCACCTTCCAAACACATTGGATTGTCTGAAAATCTGGTCTTAAGAGTGATCAAGTACCTTAAAACTTGTCCATGTACCTTCTAAGTAAACAGTTTACTGCCAAATTGTGGGACAGATTATTCAATGAGAATTCTTAAAACATAAAAGTTTCTACTACTATAATTTCCAGGAGAATGAAATAAATCTTCATTTTGTGAAAGTGTGTTACTCATGTTTCTCTTTACATCTAAAAAGGGATCATTAACATTTAAATTAAAAAAAATACTGAGTTCTACGCCTAAGAATGAATAACCCGCAAAGCAGGAAATAGTATCTAGCATCCAGCAAATTGCTCCCAATTATGACATGTCAGATTTGTTATTCAGGCAGTACTGAGAAGACTTGGTGCAATATCATGTACCCAGAAGTGACATGATTCACAAGCAGAAAGACACCCAGAGTGCCCTTACAACAGTCACTGCTGCAGTTTTGCACGAGGGGAGGGGAGTTGTTGAAATTTCAGCTATCCTCTTACATCAGCAAGCAGAAGACACAATTAACCATAAATGATGGGCCCTCATGTATCACTATATTGTTCAAGTGACATTGGTATTATGCAACAGTAGATACACAAAGAACAAAACATGCCCTTTCAGTCTGGAATTCCATTTCATTTCAATTTAAGGAAATCTCCAAAAAGAAAGAACAAAAGTGAAGTCCCCTCGAGAGGGTCTAACCCAAACTCTAGTACAGTCAATGGCAGTCTTTCCATTGACTTCAGTGGGCTTTGGATCAGGCCTACAGAAAAGCCGTTTTGTTCTCAGAGCTACTAATGGATTCTATACAGTAGGGTGACCAGATGTCCCGATTTTATAGGGACAGTCCCAATATTCAGGGCTTTTTCTTATATAGGCACCTATTACCCCCCACACTGTCCCGATTTTTCATACTTGCTATCTGGGCACCTTAGTATACAGGGAGCATTCTATGACATTCAAAATGTGCAGTAGACAGACATCACAATATCATAGCTACATTCACCACCATTAGGACAATATCATGTTACTTCAGGACTAAGTTTTAGAAAATGTAAATAAAGTTTGTGTTCCATCATGCATTTGCCCTTCTTCAGAAAGCTCGGTGCAGACCTGGCATTGAGTGTAGCTCCAAAACATTATTACTGGTATCGCAATAGCATCTAGACAAGACACCAACCAAGACTGAGCCCCTATTGTGCTTGTCACTATACAAACACATAGTAAGAGACAATCCTTGCCAAGGATAGCTTATAACCTACACAGACAAGACAGGCAAAGATTTTTTTTTTAAATAAGGGCTACAGAACAGTTCTTGGATTTCGTGTGTGTGTGCTCCTACCCACAATCTTACACTTACATTGTTACCTCAAAGCACTGTGGGCAAGGTATGAGTTGTATCCCAAGTGGAACCAGGTTCATAATGACAAGCATTTTATCTTTATGGTTTTCTTAATGCATAAGAACCATACAAACTGATTTTGATTGTAATCAGTCAGTTCATGAAGTTTATGGCTCTTCCTTAAAAGACAACAAAGCCTGCCCACGGCAATCCATTTCCTAATTTCTGACCCACTTATGGCAAAGTAAGCCACGGTAGAGAAGTTTCACAAATGTATTGTTAAAACAGATAAACCATCACCACATCATAAATTAAATGAACTGTCTCAGCCTTCAAACATCAGGTATCTGCCATGACCCAATATAGGGAAAGAAATGTTCATGGGTCAGGCTGAATTTCCCTTCTTCTCTGTTACTCTCCCACCCCATCTCCCGGTGAAATTAATGTTGGTGAAATGATGACAAGCTGAAGACTGCGTGCTGTTTATTCATGAAAAATGTAGAGTGGAAACAGCAGTGGAAGCCTCTGCCAATCTGCTTCTAAGGAGCTGCTGAAACGGTGAAATAATAATCCAGCCCCTGTACCAACGCAGCCCTAACTCAATTCAATGCCAGTACGCTAGGTCACCAACCAGTGCTGAAATGGATAACCAAGGTAAAAGAAAATAAAAGTAGTTAAGCTCTGGAATCAAATGTTAATTCTGAATTCTTATTTTCTAATTCCTTCCTGTTCAGTGTGCAAACTAAAAATCTTTTTGAATGAAACAATTTAAATAGAATTGCAAAAGTACCATAATATGACTAACACCATTAATTATTTTTGCATTGATATGGTACCTTTCATCTGAGACTATTATAGGTGGTGACAGGGTGCCCCACCCCACACTGGGTTCTCAGGAGTTAATAGAGCCCTAGGGAGACTGCGCAGGAGGCAGCCAATCAGAAAAGGGCTGCGAAGAGCAGCCAACCAGGGCAAGGCAGGCCTACATAAGGGGCTGCAGACCAGAGCAGTCACTCTATTTTTTTCCCCCAGTCACTCCTTGGAGCTTGAGGAGGACTGGCTGCCTTGCAGGCAGCAAGCAGCCTGGATAGAGTAGTGCTCGAGGCAGCGACCTGGGGAGCTAAAGGCAGCTCCCGGAGGGCTGCAAGGACCTGCAGGCTGAGGCCAGGGCAAAGAAGATGCGTGGGCCATGGGGAAGTGGCCCAAGGAAACGTACTGAAGAGATGGAGCAAGCACCACAAGCAACAGCCTTCTACAGAGTCCCTGGGCCGGGACCCAGAGTAGCGGGTGGGCTTGAGTCCTCCCCACACGCCTCGCCACTGAGGAAGTGGGCCAGACAGTTGCCACTGAAGGAAGTGGCTGGACAGCAGACTGTAGGTCTCCCGGAACGGGGAAGCACAGAGTGTGGCACAGCCGGAGGACTGTGTCCTGAAGAGGATGCCACATGCCTTGGAGTAATGTGGATCCTGGATCAGAAGTGATGGCGACAAGAATCACCAAAAGAGAGGGAGCTGGTGAGCAAAGCTAATCCCCAGGACAGCCAGCAGGAGGCACCACAGTGGTGAGTGGCACCCAGTCTCACATATGGCTTTAGAAATACTTCTGACATATAACATCAGATACACAGACAGATAAATTGAGGCACAAAGAGGTTAAGTGACATGCCCAGGGGCCACAGAGTGAGTCAGTGGCAGAGACAAGAATGAACCCAGGAGTCTTGACTACCATGTCCCTTGCTCTAACCGCTAAACAAGAATCCTTCCCTAAAATACAGTAGCTTCAGTTCTTTCACACTCTACAGTTAAGGGTATGTCTACACTGCAATTAGATACCGATGCCTGGCCTGGGTCAATTGACTCGGATTCCCGGAGCTTGGGCTAAGGGGCTGTTTAATTGTGGTATAGACACTTGGGCTCAAGCTGGACCCCCGAGTGTCTCAGAGCTCAGGTTCTAGCCTAACATCTACACCGCAATTCAACAGCCCCTTAGCCTGATCCCGCGAGCTCAAGTCAGCTGACCCAGATCAGCTCTGGATGTCTAACTGCAGTGTAGATGTACCCTAAGGTACAGCAAGTAGTAGCAAGTCTCAGAACCTGGGTCAATGGATACAGGCTTGTAGGACTTGGGCTACTATGCTAAAAATAGCTGTGTAAACTGTGTGCCTCTTGCTGGAGCTCAGGTTCTGAAGCAGCTCACCCCTGTCACAGGCTTCAGAGTCTAAGCCACAACATCTACCTGCTATTTTTAGCAAAGAACCCTGAACCACTCAAACCTGAGCCTGTCAACCCGGGCTCTGAGATGCACTGCCATGGACTGCCTAGACATCCTCTTCGACTGATTAGCAAGGTTTCTGGTTTTAATTTTTTTATTATTTGTTCCTAAATGTACTTGAAACACCAAGTGTCACCCCGCAATGAATTACTGTGGCCATGGTGCAGGACTGGGCCCTAAACCTCCAATGAAAGGAATCCCAACATGAAGCCATGCTATCATCTTCAATATTTTATTATGTATAAGCCATTGTTTAAACACTTACAACCCTTTGGGAACCTCTGCATGACAAAGACATGCAAAGAACAGGATTTCACTGAGGACATTAGTTTTGCCCAGTGACTATGCTTAATAACAGCAAGGTTTTATAAGTAGCAAGTTCTTAACAAAACCAAGCAAAGAACTAGATTACCACAAATCGTTCTGAAAACTAACCACCGCAGAAATAACTTGTATTTTGCAGTTAACCGCACAAGTAATTTGACTAAATTTATATCTTTCGGTTGATACAGTAAACACAATTCAGCACCAACGTAATAACTGACTTTTTAAAAAGTCTGTTACTAGCAAAACAAACCATATAATTACATATTTATGCTAGTTACTGCTAGACAATGGAACACAGGAACAGCATACTAATGCAAATGGAGCACAGGTGGTTAGCCAGATAAGAGCAATGCCCTGTATTATAATAGGGTAACTGTGTCTTACTTTTTAAGATTTTAAGATACCGGCCATTGTGTCTCTTACAAAAGATGAAGTCTCATGTTGAATGAGCCTGTCATTTTCAGTGAATTTCCATATCATGTCAGCAGTGACAATGCAATATAGATGCTCCTGACAGGCACTTTGGTGAAATTGTAGGAGGAAATTTAATCAGCAAGAGGTGAACTGTTTGTATACAGGAACCAAACAACACAGCAAGAGACCCCGAAGTAAGGTTTGCTATAAAATGTGGTTCATTAGTTTTTTCAAGTTGGACTTCAATTTGGAGTGATAAGCTAGTTTATATCACATTTTCGGGTTGGTTGTCTTACTTGTTGGTTAATTTTATAACAACTTAGAATCCAAAATTAGTTTTGATTTCTGAAAGCTAAGACCTCCTGAGTCAAAACTTAGAAGTTCTGTCCACATGAAGATGGATACATGTTCCTCTTTGCTTTGGATTTAAAAATCTATCTAAAAATTAAAAGATAGAAGCTTTGGGGACAGAAGCTTTGGGGACACAAACTTGGTATGTGAAATACAAGAGGTAAGTCATATTTTACAATTATGATGATATATAAAATGGCTAATATGATAACACTTGAGTTTAATAACACAATATACAGATTCATTGTCCCAACAGACTCAATAAATCAGCCAAACACTGTTCAAAATGATTCATCTTTGATATACTCTCTTGCCACCTGAGCTTTGCTGAAGCCACAGCATCCCTGAGTGCATCTGAAAACATCAATTACTCTTGCATGAAATTGAACTTTATGAAGAACAGGAAGTTACTGATGATCTTCAAATTCTGCAGCATAATGTAAATGTTTATCTTTCTACTTGGCATAATTTAAACATTTATACACTAGTAATTTAGAATAGTTGAAATAGCTGCACAGTTTACAAACAATGACTGCACAATAAAGTAACATTTTAAACACCACTCTTTTCAAACATATCTTAGCACTGTGATATGCAGTTCTAACACTCCTATTACAGTATTCCTCCCTCAAAATTGTATCTTTACAACAGATGTGCATATTCAAAGAATCAAATGCTAACTTTCCAAAACAGATATTCAAAGGAAAATAAAAACTAACGTAAAATGAGAAGCATAGCCAATGCTGACCTTTTAGCCACTAGAAAATATGAACTGCACAAGTCAGGAAATTACACTAGGAAAATAATATTGTCTAAAAGCAATGTTCATCAAGGAAAAAGAGAATACAACTATATAGATTTCTTATTCTTTGAGAAATGTTAGTGAACATCTATGGAGAATTCTTAACTAAAATGTGATTTCCTGAAGAAGATTTGACAATTCTTCTTAAACTTCAATTGCTGGATAGATTCCTGTAGACAAACGCCTCTGAACATAACTCCAGACAGACAATAATTGATAAAGTGTAACTAAAGACAGCTTCACACAGATATATAGGAGATGCTTCTACTATGTAAAAAGCCCAAAAAATTATTTCCCATGTGCAGATATTGTTGCAAGGACAAGTCAATATGGCTATATAGGGCCCAATTTTGCATCCACTGAAGTTAAGACTAAGCTCCCGTTGATTTCAGTGGTAAAGGATCATGACCACACTCTACTTCACGTGTGCTTGAAACTCCCAAAATCTACATGCAACTCAATGGCTGTTTAAGGATCACAGAATTTTCTGGACCCATCTAACTAAAAATCACAGCATTGACAGCAACATATTTCATGGATACTCTTCATTTACTATTTAAACTGCTACGGAAAACAGTCGTGGACTGAGAGCTAACATTTAATGGACTGAAAACTAGTTAAGGGGTAGAAAACAAAGAACAGAAGGAAACAGTATGTTTTCAGCATGGAGCGAAGTAGGTGCCCCAAAGACTGATCAGAAGTCAGCGCAGATAATTGCAAGGACAATGATTGCTGCCATACACACAAAAAAGCTCACTGCTAGAGCAACTTAGGGCTGAGGTAGAGACATATTTTCCAGGGACCATACACAAATTTTAATGTTTTTCATTCTCACCTGGAATTTTTCTTAAAAGCAAAAGGCAGCTTGTACAGACTGCACGGCATCATATTCACAAGTTGATTTTGACTCATGGTGGCCAAGAAGAGAAAACAGTGCACATGATCCTGTGCAAACATCTAAGAGCAAATAGGGATTTCATTTTGGAAAGCTCATTCAGTGGCACTTTTGCTACTGGTTCCTTGCTTTATGTACCCTTCATCACACTTCTTTTTCTTAAACACAGATTTTGTCCTTTTTGTCTGAATAACTTTTTTGTGTGTGCGTGCACACTTGGGTGCCCTTAGAGGCACAGTAATAATGAGTTTGACATACACACACAAGATGAAATGGTTTTACTGAACAGCAAGGGGGGAAAACATACTTAACTTTCTCCATACCCTTTGACAAAAAGAGAAATTCAGCCAAATCCTCTGGGTAATGGAACTTACTCTTATAATAGAAAGGAACCATGATGGGTAGAACAGATTGAATCTAATGGAAAAAATGGACTCAGTAAAAAGGTCTTGTTAAGATGTGTATGACTGCAGTGAGGCAAAAGTTTAAGAAGTTGGCTTTGGTTCCAAATTTTATCCAAACACTGGCATTTGTGTACTAGATTGGAAATCTCCTACAAACAAACTCCGTCATAAGATTGTATGTATCTGTCTACTTAACAGCATGTCAAAAATACAACAGAAAACCACCTTTCCAGCTACGTAAAAACAAAACAAAACAAAATGACCATATTGGGTCAAAACCTATGGTCCATCTAGCCCAGTATCCTGTCTTCTGACAGTGGCCGCTGCCAGATGCTTCAGAGGGAATTAACAGAACAGGGCAATTTTGAGTGAGCCATCCCCTGTCATCTAGTCCCAGCTTCAGGGAGTCGGAGGTTTAGAGACCCCAAGAGCACTGGGTAGGGTTTTTATGCAGTTTTACTTACGTTGTTTTATGTCCTGGCTAATAGCCTTTGATGGACCTAGTCTCCATGAACTTATCGAATATTTTTTGAATCCTGTTATACTTTTGGCCTTCACAACATCCAGTAAAAATGAGTCCGACAGGTTGGAAGCGTGTTGTGGGAAGAAGTACTTCCTTTTGTTTGTTTTAAACCTGCTGCTTATTAATTTCATGGGTTGACCCTGAGCTCTTGTATTATGTGAAGGGGTAAATAACATTTCCCTACACCATTCATGATTTTCTAGACCTCTGTCATATCCCTCTTTAGTCATTTCTTTTCTAACCTGAACAGTCCCAGTCTTTTCAGTCTCTCCTCACACAGAAGCTGTTCCACATCCCACGTCTAATATATCTTTTTCGAAATGGGGTGACCAGAAATGCACACATGCACCATGGATTTATATAGTGGCAATAAGGTATTTTCTGTCTTACTTTTTCTAATGGTTCCTAACATTCTATTAGCTTTTTTGACTGCCACTGGGCAGATGTTTTCACAGAGCTATTCACAATGACACCAATATCTCTTTCTCAGGTGGTAGCAGCTAATTTAGACCCCATTATTTTGTATGCATAATTGGGATTATATTTTCCAATGTGCATTAGTTTGCATTTATCATAATTGAATTTCATCTGCCATTTGGTTGCCTGGTCAGATCCCTGTGAGAGCTGTTTTTAATTCTTTGCAGTCAGCTTTGGACTTAGCTATACACTGTATCTGAACAAGAAAGAATGAAGACCAGTGAACATGAAAAATATTGGATGGCAGGGGATACAAAAGAGGCAGACCAATTTTTTTGAAACTCTACAAATTTTAAAGTTTCGGATCCTATTTGGTCCAAACTGGATTGCCCATCATTAACTACAGGTATCCAGTTCAGATTTAAGTTCCTGCATAATTGAAATGCAGGGAAATAATCAATATTCATGGGCTTGCTTCACTAGCAACTGTGTTGCTTTTCCTGGGACACTTAATTCCCTGAAAAAAACATAAGCCCCATTCACGGACCACGGCACGCTGAAGACTCTTATTAGCTTGGTTCTGAGGCAGTTTCAGTTACTGAAGACTGGTACAAAATTAAGTGACGAATTAAGTCTGAGCCCAAGTTCATCAACTGTCTTTAAACAAACATCTGTTTCTGAAACCACAGCAAAAGGACATTTCATTTAATTAAAGAAGCATTTTAGAATTATGAAGGTGGTTTTTTTGTTTAATTTAATTTAAAAGGTATCAATTCACATCATCTGGAGCTGACATCAAGCCGCAGAATGAATGATCTAATTCTCCTTGGCTCAATAGCACACTTTAGTCAAAGATAGGCTCTGCTGGACCTTACTCTACGAAGTAATGATAGTACAAGCTGCAAAATTAGGACAAAATTAGGACATAAACAATTTTGTTGAGCTTAATAATGTCTTTTGCTGTCTACATTCCAGAGAAGGCAATAAACAGGAACAAAGTTAAAATGACCTCTTCTCATTACATAAATAAAATAAACAAAAGTAACCTGGGACTACACATGTTCTGTCATGGAGCCTGCTCCAGATTTTAGAGCCAAACAATTTTTCCTCCTTGTTCTGCATCTTGCTTTTGGCTAAATCTACAGGACATGCCTCTTCCACCCCATGCCAGGCCCAGTTAAGGAAGCGGACAACAGAAGGGCTAATCCGATTATTCTCGGTGAACATGCTGCCAGCTCCATGGGTTTCAAGAGTAATCACAAGCAGTTGTTATAAAAAAGGTAGGGAGAGCAGCAGGGATGGTGGGGTTTATTTTAATTTGAATGTAAAAGATGCCAGATTGAAAGGCCTGAAAATTGAGATGCTGTGTTTAGCCACAGAACAGGTACAGAAAGGACAGCAATAAATGGTTTACATTCTATGTCCATACAGTGCAAGGCAATATACCAAGATATGTTGCTGATTTTTAAGATGTTTGCTTAGACCTGAAAGGAGATCATCAATACTACTGCAGGTAGGACAGAGTTTTCATGTATTAATGAATTTTAGACATTACAGACCTAGAATGGAATGCTGAATGTATAATTTTACATGCATCTTTGGTGCGCAAGGACTTTGCAAACAAGTAAGAGACAGGAACTGATCCACAAGAGGTACAAGTGGTATTTTAAAAACAGACAAAACTTGTAAACAATAAGACTGTGTGGGCCTCTCCCTGGGCTTGCTGTATGTCCAACTCTCTCTAGGCCTTTCCTCTACTCTCTAGCAACCGGTGCAAAAATTGTCTTCTCTCTTCCTGCAACCCTCCTCCTTGTATTTTAAGGTGCAGCAGAGTCACACTGCCAGTCTATAACCACTAGGTGCCGGATTTCAGGTTCTATAGTTCAATCTCTCTCCTTTCCCACCATTTAAAAAAAATTGTAATATTGCTTTCTTAATGATTCCCAATTTTCCTGATGCTTTTACCAGGTATTTAAGGGTAACTTTTGTCATTTAAAATCCCCTTTGCACATTTCACACTGCCTTTGCTTTGTGTTTATTGAGACCAAGTTACTGTTTAAGCCACAGTATCTGATAAGTATTTGAGATAAAGCTATCTCAGTCTTTTGCTCAAGTTCTTGCTGTATGTCAGCATTTCTGATTAGGGCATCATCATGAAATCCTTTCCCTGTTGTTTCTTTTGTCCATACTTCCTGACACTCCCCTCTTAGTTCATTAGTTTAATTTTAAATTCTTATTGAAAGGAATCTGCCATTTTGCAATTTTTACAGCATTTTTTGCTACTTTGTCTGCCACCCTCATTTTTTGCTGTCCCAATATGCTGTGGGATCCATGCTATTTCAATTGTGTACTCCCATCTGCATCACTTCTGTTGTCAGTAACAATATTTCACATTAATTATATCATTTCTGCTGTCTGAATCTGACAAGATGACAATGGAGGTAGGTCGCACATCCAGTATCTAGTACAGGGGTGGGCAAACTTTTTGGCCCGAGGGCCACAATGGCATTGCGAAACTGTAGAGGGGGCTGGCTAGGGAAGGCTGTGCCACCCCAAACAGCCTGGCCCCCACCCCCTATCTGCCCCCTCCCACTTCCTGACCCCAACTGCCCCCCTCAGAACCCTCGACCCATTCAACCCCCCCTGCTCCACACCTTCGTCTCTAACTGCCCCCCAGGACCACACCCCCTATCCAATGCCCCAGAGCAGTTCCCTGACTGCTCTGACCCCTATCGTAGGGTGACCAGATATCCTGATTTTATAGGGACAGGCCCGATTTTGGGGGCTTTTTCTTATATAGGCACCTATTAACCTCCCACCCCCATCCTGATTTTTCACACTTGCCCTCTGGTCACTCTACCCTATCCACACTCCCACCCCGACAGCTTCCCCCCCCCCAGGATTCCCACACCTATCCAGACCGACTGTTCCCCATCCCCTCACCGCCCCCCCAGAACCTCCACCCCATCCAACCACCTTCTGCTCGCTGTCCCCTGACTGTCCCCAGGGACGCCCTGCCCCTTAGCCAACCGCCCCTCCCCCCAAACCCTTACCATGCTGCTCAGAGCAGCAGGAGCTTGCAGCCATGCCGCCCCTGCTGCCCGGCAGGAGAGGCGGGCCAGAGTGCTGGCAGGGCGGGCCAGGAGCTCAGGGGCTAGGCAGGATGGTCCTGCAGGCCATGTAGTTTGCCCACCTCTGATCTAGTACACCACCACCATCATCTCTGCTAGTTTGTCTATCATAATGGCAACAAAATGTGCTAGACTACTGTATTTTTTTATTCCAAATGTTGGGATACAGAATGCTGCCTCCACTCTCCCTATTTTCTCATCTTTAGATCCATCCACAAATATCTGGCAAGGTTTGCCCTGTTTATCACACATATATTGAGTTGCTATTTTTAATACATTTAGTTCTCCTTTCCAATTTTAATGTCATTATATAGTTCCACATTTATATCAGGGAGACGGGTGATTCTCCACCCATAATACTTTTTCCCAATAACTGCATATGCTAATATCTTTTAGGTCTTTCTTTTCTCTTAGTTGCTTTGTCTGTACTTCAGTCCTATTAACAAGGCATTTTTGGTCCTGTCCATGTTGTCCACTGAATTGCCAGCATTCTTCATATATTTGTTTAGTGTGGCCAGCTTCCCTGTCTCTTATGACTTCTGCCCAGAAGGTTAAGTCCAAAAATTTCATTCTCAATGCTACAGGCATTTCACCTGCAACTATTAGCATTACATGCAAAGGGGTCATGATGAACATACCACATGCAATGCATAATGGACTTGGATTGAGTCTAGCTTCCTCAGATTCATTTTTGATGCTGAACTAAATGCTTGGCATCCATACTTCAATAATTGGTCTTATTATTCCCTTATGAAGCATTACCATTGCTTTCTTACTCATGCTTCAGGTGGTGCCTAACATACTTTTAAGTAGATTGATTTTACCTTTGAAAATAATGTAGATAAATGTAGTGTGGTCCTTCCATGTTAGCTTGCTATCAAATGTCACCCCCAGGAATTTGTAGCTTTTAACTATAGCTGTACGTTGTTCATATACAGACAATTTACAGTCTTTTCTCATTTTCTTTTAGTGCATATTATTCCTGAGAATTGAAAATGTAAAGCCCCATATTTCCCCATTCTTTACTTCTCCTAAGGGTTTCATTTACAGTATTTGCTTCTCAGCTATTTCCTGCTTTCTGTTTTTAGTCCATATGGCACAGTCACCTGCAAACGAGGAAATGCCTATTCCTGAACTCATCTTTCCTTTGGTGATTATTTATCATTACATTGAATAAGGTAGGGCTGATGACACTCACCGGTGAAGTACAATTTGCGATTATATATATACTAGAATAGGATTTCCCTAATCTGACCTGCATAGTTCCTTTACTTAAGAAATCCTTATCTATATACTTCTCCTTTTATGCCCATGGATGCTATTTTATGCAAAAAGCCCCGTCTCCATAACATAACATATATGCTTTTTGACTATCTAGGAAAACTACCATCCTATATTCATTGTTTCTCATACTTTTGTGCTTCCATCTGTACTCTGACTATATGATCAGCTGTAGTCCTTCCCCTTCTGAACCCACTTTGCCTGTTGTCTGTCAGTCCACTTCTCTCCAGATATGTTGTTAATATTTCAGTCACCATTCTTTTCATGGCTTTATCCATATATGATATAAGGGCAATTGGTCTGTACACATCTTGTATCACAGCTTACTTCGTTTCCACACTGGGGCTACAACAGCATGTTTCCACTCCACTGGTAGTTCACCTTTTCCCCATATACTGTGCTACAGTTTTTAACTCCCTTCATCCAGGTGTTTTAGCAATTTGTTACCTATGCCATCATTCCCTGATGCAGACTTTTTGTTATTATTTATAGCTTTTTAAAGTTCCTTCATACAGAAGTTTTCATGTAGTATTGTATTCTTTTCCTCCCCCCACCTCTTCCCGTTCTCATGTTTCTCTTTAATTATTTTTCCCCTTCATATGGATTTCTATAATCTGATTTTCACCATTACTAATGTGTGGAATATTTCTACTAGGGTTTCTATTTTTTTCTTCATTATAGCTTTTTAACCCTGGGCTTTCTACAATTAGCCTTGGTACAGAACTACTACTCCATATTCCATTTATTATCTTAATCTGCATATATATGTCTGATGTTTTCATATATATTTGTGTTCGCCACCATACTTTCTCCAGCTTTCTTTTTTTGACTTTTTAATAGCCCTCTGCACGACTGCCTTGGTTTTTTTACATTTCAATAAGTCCTCATTGTTCATTGTATTTTTTGCTTTCTTATATGCCTTGTTCCTTTCCTTATTTTTTTTCCATTCCTCAGTCCACCATGGTATACAGTTGCTACCTTAGGGTGACTTGATATCTTAGGTATAGCTAACTTCGCTGCCATCATGAGTCCCTTAGCTATATTGCTACTAACATCCTCAGTGTCATCACTTATACACTGTTCATCAATATTTCATTGTATTTGCTTCAAATACTTCTCAGTTTGCTTTTTTAAATATTCCAAGTCATGGGCCTTCCTCCATCCTCAGCAGTACTGTTACCTTGGCATCCTGTAAGTAATGATCACTTCTCATTCCCTCTTGTTTATGGGCTTCCCAGATACATTTGTTTGCTATACCACTTGGCAATTCTGAGGTCTAGACAGGAGAGATTTCTGTTGGCTGTATTAAACCTAGTGGGTGTAACATCATTCAATAGGACTAGATTATTTTCACCAATTAATTTCTCTAGACAGTTGCTGTTCTTATCCTTTTTTCCACTTCCCCATAATCCGTTATGGATTCTTGGGTCTCCTCATATATTATGTCAAGTATCAGAGGGGTAGGCGTGTTAGTCTGGATCTGTAAAAGCAGCAGAGCCCTGTGGCACCTTATAGACTAACAGACGTATTGGAGAATGAGCTTTTGTGGGTGAATACCCACTTCGTCGATGCATGTGCTGCTCATATATTATATGGGTCTATTGCAACTTCAATTATTTCTGTTAGATCCTGAATTTCCAGTTTTTCACAGGGGTTGTAAACATTATATATTCTCAAAAATGGGAAATTAATTTTCATTGAACTCACCATGCAGTTACACTCTATCTTGTAATTGAGGTGAAGAAACTACAATGAATTCATTTGTTTTCCTCAATGAACGTAAACACTCCTTCCTACTTCTTTATCTTGCCATAGATGCCATATCCTGGGATTCTGAAATCTAGTTTTCCTATTCACCATGTTTCTTGTATGCAAATGATATCAGGTTTAGTAGCCTTATCAAGGATATTAGACAGTTGTTCCTGTCTGTCCATGTGCTATTCAGCTATATGTACTCCAACTGTAAACAGTCAGTACTATTCTATTTATCCTTCAGTATTTCCTTTAATTAGAATTTTCATATTATCTGTTCCCCCAGTCTGTGATATGCAGTTTATTACTTCAGTCATCAAAGCTATTAATGTCTATTTGTCTATGGATATGTCTTCTCCTATTTTCCCTGTAACACCCATCGTATCCTTTGATTTATTCTGTTGTGTGTTTCTCTCTTTATCCTTACTAAGTTTCCTTTTCTCTTCCCCTTTTGGTCTTAAATGTCTCCTATTAGCTTCCACCTATTTTTAATTTTTGTTTTTTTGTATCTCCTTAGCTTGTTTTGGCAATATACAACCTCCATATGCTGCAAGTGCTTTCCTCTACACTTGAATTCTGTCCCTCTACACAACTGTGATGGAAGAGCTCTCTTCCACATTTACTGCATCTAATTTTCCCTTTACATACATTTGCCACATGTCCAAACCTTTGGCACCTGTTGCACTTCACTGGGGGTGGAATATATGGTTCTAATCAAAAAATCTGATATCCAGTTATTGTCTCTTCCCCCTGCTATCTCCTTTCATCATCTTCTAGACTGGTTTCTGTATTCTCCTTTGTATCTTCTGTCACCCCTCCATGTACAGTTCAGCCAGGTCGGCTGAGCTGCCCTACCAAGCCAGCCTGATTGTAGCCTGGATCCCTCAGCCTCCAGCCCAGACCCTACCAGCCTTGGGCCACCTCCATTGAGCTCTCAGCGAGATTGCCACTTGATCTTCTCCCCCTCCTTTGGCCCTTATTAAGGTGCCTAAAGGACAACTGAGTTCTTGTGGTGATCTGGCCCCAATTGTGAGTTAAGGGTTTGGTATTCTGTGATCCTGGTTCTATATCAGGGTTCTCATTATGCTTTTTTATTTTTTTTAAACAAATTTTCCTTGCTTGAATGTAAAGAACAAACCTTCCTCACTCTGTGCATTATATCCTACCCAATCAGGGAACATGAAAAGATTTATTGCAAAAAAACCCCAAACAAACCCAACAACATGTGTTAGATATTTTTTCTTTTGCCATTATTGAACTGGAATTAACTTGCAAAGGAGAAACAGCCTGTCTGGCTTATTTACCTTCAAATGTTGACCCTCTTTCCAAAGGCCTAGAGACAATCTACTGTTCCATATACCCACTGTCGCTCTGACTGCTAAAGATGGTCTCCCAGGGCTGTTCTTCATAGCATTCCAGCCAAACAAAATGCCTCACATTAATATGACATGTTTTGTCACCCAGTGTGTTCTTAATCGCTTTACCATGTACCTGCTGGAATGCAATCTGTCAGTTTGCAACCTCAGATACCTGCAAGCACCATAGTGTTCTCTCATCCTTTGCTCAGGTACTTTAGTTAGGAACAGATACATTAGAGAAAGGGATGATGCATCAGGCACTTGCACTTAGGGAGGAAGGACTTCCTGTAGAAGAGCTTCCAGTTACCATCACAAGCGGCTCATCTGAAATCAACTTTGGTCATCACCTATGTCCTAGTTCATATAATCTGCTGTCTGATGAGTAGCGAGCAAACCCACTCCATACTCACCATGCAATGCTGACACCAGTCTTGCAGGGCCGGGCTAGGCTCTTTGCTCCAAGCCTTGAGACCTGTCGCATGGGACTGCAGCATTATTCAGGCTTGCTTTGGCTCTGTCATGGTAGAAGGGTGGCTGGGCCAAACTTGAGTGGTGCTGTGACACAGTGATCTCTGTGGCTTCAGTTGAGCTCATGAACCCACGCTAAGCAGTTCCTGGATAGGATTTACATGATGAAAGTATGCATGCCAGGTGAACCAGAGACACCATTCCACCAGGGAAAAGAGGACTTACAATTTAACCTCTCTTTCCCTTGGGTTTCCTCTGAGAATGATTTCATACTACTTTTAAATGCAGTGAGCTGTACTCTGGCTTTTGAAGCCAATTCTGCATGAACAAGGGGGAAGGGTTTAAGCGTATCAGATAAATTAAAGCAGGGAGATGGGGCCTAAGGCTATAACTACACTGCGCACTTTACAACAGCGCCGCTACAGCTGCTCCGTTGTAAGGTAAGCAGTGTAGCTGCTCTTTATTGCCGGGAGAGAGCTTTCTCAGCGACAAAATAAAACCACCTCCAAAGAGGGGCAGTAGCTTCATCATCGGGAGTGCGGCTCCTGCCGACGAAGCACTGTCCACACCCGCACTTTTTGTCATTTAAAACTTTTGTTGTTCGGGGGGGGGGTGTTTTTCACACCCCGGAGCAAAAGACATTTTAGTGACAAAAGTGTCACTGTAGACAAAACCTAAGCACATCCAGTGCGCCAGCAACAGTTTCAAGAGGAGGATGTTGGCAGATACTTTGCCCTGAGGGTTGCTGGGCGGAGTGCAGCCCGAGAGCACAAAAATACTTTTTTAAAAGGGTGCAACGCGTGCTACTTTAACACATGTGGAAAAGGTGTGTGTGTGGGGGGGGGGCTGAATGGAGGCAGAAGAATTCCCAGCACCTTGCACTCAATGAGCGATCACCAGACGTATTCTGGCTTCCTCCAGCACAGAAGGGAAGTCAGCATTTAGCTCCCAGGTCACATTCCAGCCTGTCACTTGCAGTACTTAACACCGCTGGCTGGATAACACCTTTAAAAGAATGCTACACCCGTTATCCCCAGTACGATACTGAACTCAATGAGGGAAGCAGCACCTCTCTCCATGTGCAGTCTGACAACTGTATCTGAAACTGAAAATTGTAATTCAGCTCCTTGGTTCTGAGCCTGCTCTGTCTACCTAAATGGTAACAACTTGTGACACTGAAAAAAATACGAGGACCTAAATTTCCATAACTCACTTTCTATTACACTTTACTACAGGCTTAGCAAATTGAAAAACTACAGTGTACTGATTTCCCTGTTTTTTTTTTTATTTTATTTTTTTTGAGTGGTCATGAAATTCAAGCCCTCTTGAATACAATGTGAGTTTTGTCACTGCCTTCAAGGTCAAAATTTCACCGTTCACATTTTAATGAGATGCTTGAGGTTTACACGGTGACATGAGTGTTCGATCTGTCAGCCCAGTTTTAAAGCAGGAAGGATGGAAGCTGGTTTCTAATTGCTGGCATTTGGCCCTTAGAATTGTCACTTTTCCACAGCACTGAAATACCAATTTAATGATAATTGTTGTTTCAAATCCAGTTTGCATATGGCAAGAAGCAAATCTTATGTGAATTTCAACATGTTAGAATTGGCAATATATGGGTGGAGCTGAGATGTTCTCATTTCCTCCGGAAAATGCAGATTTGTCTTATTACTGATGTTTAAAATATAAAAATAAACAGAGAGGCCCAAGGCTTCCATTCTTGAATTATTCTGGAATAGCAGTTAATATTTTCTTGCGTCCGAATTTGCATTCCCAGAGTCTGGAATGTAAATTTCTCCAGAAGTGGCTGAAAAAAAAAATCTGGTAAAAATACTCTTCAGCAATAAAATATTTTTAGCATATAACCCTCCCACAATTATTTTTAGTATTACTATTTTACATTTGTGCATCTTCAAATCCTGTGACATTTTTAATTTTTATCCTATATGGCAATACTATTCAGGCTTAGCAATAAACAAACAAGCAACTTTTCTGATGCCAGAAGCTGAAGATCAATAGCTATTTCACAAAGTTTATGGCATAATTAAAATGTGTAACAGGAATAATTTTCTTTTCAACCCTCAGGCTAAGTCAAGAATTACTGACTAAGACAAAGTTATGTGGAGTAAAGTTTTTATTATGTTTATGGATAATATAAAGGAGTTTATGGTTTTTATATGTAATCTGATGAGTATAGAAACAGTGAAGAGGAAAATTCCTCTGCATGGGCAAAACATCAATTGTAAAAGTCATTTTAGGCAGGTGTGTGGAGGTAGATTTGCCACTTTCCTTTCATTCATGATCACCTAAACTTTAACCTGGAAGCATGTGAATTTAAGAGAATTAACTTACACATGAGTATTTGCATTCATTTCAATGGTGCTCATATACTTAGAGCATTGTGAAGTCTTTGCAGGATTGGGCTCAGAGGGACTGTGTGGCTTTTGTTTCAAAACAAATGAAAGGGGATCTTACAACCCACTCCTTCAGTTGCATAAAAGAAACAAAATCACTGAGAGAAAGTGACCAAAATGCACACAAAGACGACAAATATGAATCAGTCTATTTTCATTTGTTTCAGTTTTTGTACATTGGCAACAACTCAAAGGAACTTCAGGCAGTATTTGCTGAGTGTGCCGTAGGGATGCCAACCAATCACTCCAGAAGTAACTGACTCATTGGCTGAAGAGAGCCACACGTGGGTGTCTAAGAGCAAAGGGGAAACCTGACACCTCGTCCAACAATGGTTGATAAAACATGCATGGTAAGAACAAACAAAATTGCAAATGGGAGTGTAAAATTATTTGATGCATTGTACTTCTGCTCTACTTCTTATCAAGGTGCATGCAAACAACCTGACATAATACACTTTTGGTGTCCAGTGGACACTGCTTGAATGTCTACAGCATTTATTTCTAGTTGAACAATTCATAAACAGCTTTATGAAGCAAAAATCAAGCAACATACCTGTAAGAGTTTATATTATTGTGGTCACCACTTTTACAAGACTATATGATAAGTTTGTACCAAGTATACCCTGTGAAATATCATTTGAAAAGTCATAATATGCTGAGCATCATTATCCTGTTAAAATATGTGTAATGTCATTATGTAAAGTTACAAGATTCTATTCTATGATCGTTACTTAAATATGTTGTAATTCTAGATAGCAGCCTCAAACCAGTTTTTCAAAGACTCTAAAGACACACTAGCACTGTAGACAAGTCACCTACTTAAGCAGCCATCCTCCAGCAGTTGGGAGAAGGTGTGAAGAAATTTACAGTTCATCACAGGGATGATTCAAAAATCATGTCCAGAATGCATTGCATATCACAGTGACTCAGCAAATGTGCTCATGACATCAACAGCTCTCAAAGAACTGAATTATGGGAGAGTGGTCCCAGGCTGAAAGGAGGCACAGCCTGTGACATGTACAACGGTGTATGTTAAGACAAAACCTTTGCTTTCAAGTTCACTCAGCTTGTTAAGTTAGGCATTAGCTTACTTATTACTCTTACTTTCTTTTGTAACCAATCCTGACCTTTATGCATCATCACTTGTAATCAATCAAAATCTATCTTTCTGTAGTTAATAAACTTATTTTATTGTTTTATCTTAACCAGTGTGTTTCGATTAAAGTGGGTGGGAAACTCCACTGGGATCAGTGGCATAGCCAGGTTCCAACATCAGGGGGAGCGAACACATTAAAAAAAACCACCACCTGACATATCAAATTACTAATTACATACTTTTAAATTCGTTGTACATATTTATTTTGTACTTAAAATAAAAACACAAGAATGATATTGTTTTACAAGTACGTGTGTTATTTTGCATTTAAAATATAAAAACAGTTTTACAGTATGACATCTATTTATATTGCACATAAAATCAAAACAATAAAAACACGTTATTTACTTATTTTATATTTCAAAGATAAGATCAAAACAATATGATAATCTATGAAGCAACTACAACAGCCTCTTTCGTCTAAGCTTCATTCTAGCAAAGTTATCTATTACTTTATTATAATCTACTTCAGTAGCCAATTATCTTTCAATGGAGAGCAAAGCTAACCCAGACAATCTATCTTCACCCACTGTAGAGTACAAGTAGGACTTTGTAAGTTTGAGTCAGCTAAAGGATCGTTCCGCAACTGCGCTACTTATTGGCAAGGTTAGAAAAAAGTGGTACAATCTCGGAAGGTTAGGATAAATGGAACACATATATCATTGGTGATCATGAATTTCAGCACATTGTTGATGGTGAGTTTCTCATCGACACTTGACTTTACCCTACCGCTAGTGTTCATTGTCTCTTTGTATATGTCTTTAAATGAAAGAAACTCTTCCACAGTTTTGGGTTGACTGTTGATCACATCTGAGTACGTGTCTGCCAAAAATTCTAATTTGTTCACATTATCCGCGTTGTCAAAATGCTTTGGATCTAAACCAGTAAATTTGGCAGCCACATTTTTAAAATGCTTGAATCTTTTACTTGTGCTATTTATAACAGAATCTAAGGACACTAAATAGGATTCAACTACGAATTTCTCCCGGGCATCAAATATTCCTTCTTCATCCTCTGCAATTGCCTCATGGAATCTTTTTCTCTTATGTATTCTGTGCTGCTTATATTCCATAGTAATATCATGTTTTTGAGCTAACTCGGTTGCTTCATTCTCAATCTGTTTGAATTCAGATTCAAATTCACTTTGGATGTTTCTCACATCATTTTCAAAAATCTGAATCAAATGAGAAGCTGTTACCAGATCTAGACTACTTTTCTGTAAATATGCGGATAAATGGAAAGCCTTCTTTAGCACTTTACTCCAGAATATAAGAACTACTAAGAATTCGTAAGTATTGAGAGTTGCCAGAATACTCTTTGCCTCAATGAGCTGTTTAGGAGTACAATTTTTTTTATCTCACCATCCACAATTCTTTGTAGGGCAATTACTAGTGCTGGTAAATTTTGCAAGACTGCCTCTACTGCTGACTTTCTGGACACCCATCTGGTATCATAAAGTTTCTTTAGAGTTAGTGAGAAAGATTTGGTAAGATTGCAGTGTTCTCCATTTAGCATTGAAAGATGAGGTAAACTGCCAGAAAAAAAAGTATACAGACTTTCTAGAATTCCAAAAAACAACCGAGTTTGAATACTGGAGCTTAATGCATCAATCAGAATTAAATTAAAATTATGTGCACAGCAGTGCGTAAAGAGTGCATTTGGAGCAATTTCCCATATCCTTGTTGGAGACCTGATATTTCACTTGACACGGTGCTTGCTTTTGCTCCATCGTAAGACTGACCATAACACACAGTTATTGACAGCCCCAAGTTTTTGATTGTTGAAAGAAGAATGTTGAAAAAATCTTCGGTACTTGCTCCAGGTAATTCGCCGAACGGTATAAATCGTTCCACTGCATCACTGTTTACTATTACATATTGTAAGGATAAAGAAAACTGATCAGTTCTGATATCAATAGTAGAGTCAAGAATTACAGCAAAGTACTTAGCTACTTTGATTTCAACTACTATCTTTGATAGAAGCTCAGCTGATAAGGACTGTATAAGATCATTTCTTATGTCAGGGTCAAGATATGTTGCATTTTGATCACTCAGTAATAAATGTTGTTCCAGTAATGTATCATTTTAGCCAACAGCTTAATAAATTCCAAAAATTGCCTTCATTTGTACTTGGGGAACCTAAACCTCGATACTCGCGATGACCGCGGAATGCCAATCCCTGAATTCCGAAAAAGAGAACTGCATCTGTGATACGTTATAAAATCATCCTATTTTTTTTCTCTCTCTCTTTCCTTTTCTTTCCTGGTTAGAAGACCAGCCAAGACTGTTCTATCATTGCACGAAGGAATTTGGTAAGGAAAAGTTCTCTTTCTGCTTTTTTGTGACTTTCACTTTTTTCGTGTTTTTCAATTTTGTGCGTATCTTTAGCAAATTTCTTGCAACCAGTCTTTGGATCACTCCAAGCATCTGACTGGTTTGCAAAAAGCCAACAAGCAAAACATATCAGAGTGTTTGCTCTTGGTGAGTAAACCAGCCAGTGCTGGTCAACTCTACGACCACTTTTCACTTGTTTTTGTTTGCACCAAGTTGCACTGAAAGGACGTCCAGCTTCATCTTTTGGAAAATTGTCAAAATTATCTTTACGTCCTTGCTGACAAGGGCCTAACTCAAGCAGAGCATGTACTAAATCAGGCATTACAGGTGTGTCACAAAACAAGTGTGGATCTGCTGGGTATTCCCTATGTGTGTCAACAATAGCACGGAGTCTTGCTGTGTCATTCTTGTCCTCTGCATGATAGTCTGCCGAAGTAATCAGGTCTTCTGAGGACTCCATGTCCACTACCTGTGCAGCCACAGGAGCCTGGATGCTGTAACCAGCTCCTAGGTTGAAAGCAGGTACTAGCAAGTCTTCAGAGGGTTTTACCTCTGGTGAAGCTGCAATGGCTGGGGCACCATCTCCAGCTCCTGGGCTGAAGGTAGGTAGCAAGTCTTCAGAATGTTCCACCTCTCAAAAGACGTGGGCGTGTTGAATGAAAAGTAGGCCTCCACCTTCACATATTTTGACAATTCTTTTACTCGATTTGCATCTTCCTTCATCTTCTTTGTGTCCCACCCAGGTAGTTTCTTCTTCTTAGGGCACTTATCCATCCCTTATCAGAAACAAATAAAATAAATATGAATAATATAAGATTGTTTTTAAAATGTGATTTATTTTAAAAACTGTCCACACGGCAGCCAGGTCAATTTCACAGCTCTATGAATTTGACGCCTGTCGAATTTGGTCAGCAAAGTGTTAAATGATTTGTTGAAAAGGCACCACTTTATTCAAAACTAGAGGAGAAGCAAAAACAATCCACACACTAAGAAGTAATCAAACAGACTGAACACTTTGAAATTATCCAAAGGGTTCAGCACTTGTTTATACTGCAGGAAACAATTCTTATGAGTACGCGCACTTGTGTGGGTGCCTGGATGAGTGAGTGTACATGTCAACCGATAAAAAAATGCACCAACAAAATGGCGAAGACAAAATGTTTAAAAAAATGTGGGTTTCTTGGCTCTTGCAAGGGATTCGCATGTTACAAGACTGACTAATGCTATAGGGGTAAGTGTTACAAGTGTACAGACGACGTTTCTACTGCATTTGATTATGTGATGGAAGCTACTGCCCAATACCAGGGGCTTTCCTCCCCCCATGCACCATACCCCCTGCAATGCCAGATTTGCTGTGTCACAAGCCCAAGGCTGGGTCCAAGCGGGGAGGTCCCACCCTTCCCCACTCTGCAACCCCCTCTGCCAGCTCGGGAGAGGCACCAGAGCTAAGCACTGCGAAGTTGGCCCAGCCCCTGCAGCCTCAGCTCCCTGCATTGTCTGGAACCACCAGATTTCTGCCTTTTTTAAATTTTAAAAGCTCCAAAGGAGAAGCAGATTGCTCATGCCAGGTTCACCTTCCCTGCGCATTGCACGGCTGGAGTCCCGGCACAGCAGACTCAGGAGTGGGCTGGGGTCTGGGGATGACCAGCTACTGACTTGATCCTTTGGGCTCCGCCCCTGTTCTCAGCTCAGCGCCCGGATCCACTCCAAGCAGGGCCACCTCCAGGCACCAGCTTATCAAGCAGGTGCTTGGGGCGGTAACTCGGGAACGGGGTGGCACTTTTATGTATTTGGCAGCAATTCGGTGGAGGGTCCCTCACTGCCGCTTGGAGCGAAGGACCTCTCGCTGAATTGCTGCAGATCACGATCACGGCTTTTTTCTTTTTTTTTTTTTTTGGCTGCTTGGGGCGGCAAAACCCCTGGAGTCGGCCCTGGCTCCAAGTCCCCAAGCACTCTGGCTCGCAAAGGCAGCAGTACTCCCCCCCACCCCTTAATGCAATCCCAATACTGCCGCCCCAAGGCACCTGAGCCCCCAGGATCCCAGTGAAAAGGGCTGGGGGGGAAGGAGTTGGTTTGCTTTCTGAAAGGCAAATTCTGCACAAAAAAAGCAAGTCCCACTGATGGGGGACGCCCTAGCTCCCAGACCACGGCTGCAGCCCCAGGGCTGGAGTAGCTCTAGCTTCCTGTCTTGGCCTCAGGGTTGGGGGAGCTCTCACTCTCGCCGCAGCCCAAGGGCCATGGCAGGAGGGGGAACAGAGCTTCTTTGGTCTTGGGGCCACAGTCAGGGGGCAGAAAGGAACAAACAGGTTGCAGGGCCACAGTAGGGGGGCAGAATGGGGCAGACCGTGAGTAGAATGGGGTGGGGCTGTAGGGGGAAGGAGCAGAACGGGGTGTGACTGTGGGAAGGGCGGCAGGCGGAAGGGGCAGGACAGGAGCGGGACTACAGGCAGAAGGGGTGGGGAGGGGCCCCACACTTGATCTGGCCCAGGGCCCCACGAAATCTTAATCCAACTTTGGGTGAGATGTTTACAGAAACCTCAGAGGATTCTGTTTTGCAGTCAAATCCAAAAAAGCTGAGCCTGGTTTTGGGGATCTGCCACAAAAAACATTTGCACAATCCAGGAAAACACAGCCTCTGTAATACCTCCAGTATCAGTGCCTTCAGGCATCAACTGCTGCATGCACATCACATTTAACTAAAGCTGCCCAGAGGCAGCATGAGCATCTGCACACAATTATTCCAAATATTCTTCCCCTTCCATACAGGCACAAATGTATGTTCTTTGCTTGTTAAGCACAGTTGCTGCTCCCTCCCCACTCCTAAATTATCCTCCTGATTTAGCTGACAAACAGGGCTGATAACAGGGGTGCCGCTGTCAGGAAACGCTGACCAGGCCCCTCTACCTGGTCAACTCAGTCCTTTTATTGGAAAGCGTTACTTTCATGAAGGCTCTATTTCTTCCCTCTCTCTTCAACTGCTTTCCACTGCCAAAGCTGGCCCCAGCCCCTGCTCGAACTGTCACAGAGAGGTAAGAGAGAACCCGGCTGCTCCTTTCTGATGGGCACAGTAAAGGAGATGGAGTACAACTGCCTCCTCTACCTGGTCCCTCACTTTGTTCCCTCTCACTACAGCCACTGCTGGGATCAGGAAAGATGGAAAATGTGCAAGAAAAATTCACACGAGCAACTCAAAAGTGAGAGATCTCAAATTATCTAGGAGGGGCTCCGGGCCAATGCAGGAGGCTGGGGTGTGTGGGAGGGGGTACAGGCTCTGGGCTGGGGGTGCGGGTCCCAGGGTGGGGCCAGAAATTAGGGGTTCTAGGTGCGGGAGGGGGCTCTGGGCTGGAGCATGGGGTAGGGATGCAGGGGGGTGAGGGCTTTGGCTAGGGGTGCAGGCTCTGGTGTGTCACCAGGGATCAGGGATTTGGGATGCAGGAGTGGGCTCCAGGCTGGGGCTGAAGGGTTCAAAGTGCGAGAGGGGCCACTGGGCTGGAGGTTTGGGGGTGTGTGGATTTGAGGGCTCCAGCTGGGGGTGCAGACTCTGGGGTGGGGCTGGAGATGAGGGATTTGGGGTATAAGAGGGTACACCGGGCTGGGATTAAGGGATTCAGAGGGCAGGAGGGGGATCGGGGTGGGGCAGAGACGCAGAGGGGTATGTGTGCAGGCTCCGTGCAGTGCTTACCTCAAGCTGCTCCTGGAATGAGCGGCATGTCCCACTTCCCCCTCCGGCTCCTACTCAGTGGCGCAGCCAGGAGACTCAACGCGTTGCCCTGTCTACAGGCACCGCCCCTGGCAGCTCCTATTGGCCACAATTCCTGGCCAATGGGCTGGGAGCCATGGAGTCAGCACTCGGGGAGAGGGGACGCAGGCAGCGTGTAGAACCGCCTTGCCACACCTCCACCAGCAACAGGAGGGACCAGAAGCAACTTGTGTGAAGCTGCCCATGAGCACTCTCCATGGACCTCAAAATGTTTACCGCGGACACAGTTTCGGTATCCTAGGTAGACATATTTTGTAGGGATATACAGGATTTATATTTAAATTTCAAGAGTTTCTGTTTGTCTTTTATAAAGTTTAACCTGTATAGGCAGACATCTTGGGTAAGATCTGAACTTCTCACAGCGTCTGAGTAGGAGCAGCCCATGAAATCATAGGCAAAAATAAAAATATATATGGGTTTATTCTAGTTGCTGCAAAATGAGAATGCATAGTCCAAATATTTAGGAGCCTCCATTGTGGCTTTTTAGCTTGTGAAATCGGATCTGTATCATTTGCACCTTTATCTAAATATGATCAGTTTAAACATTCACTTGGACCTGCAGAGGCAGTGGCCAAATGTGAACGGAGAGCTCATAAAATAGAAATAACTTTTATATGGAAATCAGAATTCAAAAGCATGGTTGAGTCAGAAACTCAATGTACAGCAGCAGTCAAAAAAAGCGAACAGAATGTTGGGAATGAATAAGAAAGGGATAGATAATAAGACCAAAAATATCATATTGCCTCTATGTAAACCCATGGTACACCCACACCTTGAATACTGCGTGCAGATGTAGTCACCCTATCTCAAAAAAAGATGCACTGAAATTGGAAAAGGTACAGAAAAGGGCAACAAAAATGATTAGGGATATGAAACAGATGAGAAACATGACGAGAGATTAATAGGACTGGGACTTTTCAACTTTGAAAAGAGACGACTAAGTCAGGATATGGTAGAGGTCTATAAAATCATGACTGGTGGGGGAAAGTAAATAGGGAAGTATTATTTACTCCTTCTCATAACACAGGAAGTAGAGGTCACTAAATGAAATTAATGGGCAGCAGGTTTAAAACAAATAAAAGGAAGTATTTCTTCACACAATGCACAGTCAACCTGTGGAACTCTTTGCCAGAGGACGTTGTGAAGGCCAGGACTATAACGGGGTTCAAAAAAGAACTAGATAAATTCATGGAGAATAGATCCCTCAGTGCCTATTAGCCAGGATGGGCGGGGATTGTGTCCCTAGCCTCTGTTTGCCAGAAGCTGGGAATGAGCGACAGGGGATGGATCACTTGATGATTACTTGTTCTGTTCATTTTCTCTGGGGCACCTGCCACTGGCCACTGTTGGAAGACAGGATCCTGGGCTAGATGGACCATTGGTCTGACCAAGTATGACCGTTCTTACATTATGTAACTTATCCTAGTATGTCCAGTTTGTATAGGGGAAGGTCAGCAGACTCCAGCTGTTAGATTATTGGGATTGAAAGAAAAAAAAATATGCCAGTCAAAAAATTTACAAAATATTCTTTGTCCTTTGAAGTGGGAAACTAAAACAAAATAAAAATCACCAAATACATGCTTGTAAAACTCTCCAGGGTCAAATTCTCAGGTATGCATGCAGCTCCCACTGGAGTCACACTGTCATTGAAAATGGCCTGAACCTTTGAAAATGAGGATGACTACTGACTACACTTAGTTGATTTCCGCTCTCCAGAATATATTTCTCAAATGGGTGAAGGATGCTAAAGGATGGTGGGCAAAAAAAAAAAAAATGGGGCTCATCAGCATTTGAGGTTTATATAGGTCATCCAGTAAGAAAAATGATGTGCAAGAAAAAAAATTCTAAAATAATTTTCCATGTAGTAAGTCAGAATCTGCTTTCTGCTACATTCCCCAGCTGCAAAAATGTTGTTAGCGCATTCTAGTGCATTTTAGGATTTGACTTCCTTCAACTTCATCATCAAAACAAGGGAAATGACAATTTTCTGACTATTCCTTAAGATCTTCCCCTCCTCTCCCAAAAATCCACTACCTCCTTCAATCTCTGCCCCACTTATTGCATTGACATGTGCTATTCCCCTAGCAATGGGCTCCTGTTTCAATAACAGGCATGCTATATTAAGAAGCAAATCATGCCAGCACACCTGTGAAAACTGGGAAAGGATCCTAATTTAAAAGCAATCAGTAGCTGAGAGCAGGGACTGAACATCAGAAATCCAGGGTTCTATTTCGAGCTCTGCAACTGACTCAGTTGATCACCTTAGGTAAGACAACTAACCCCACTGTGCTTCAATTTATCCATCCTTAACACCAGTATTTTAAGGTTTTATTATTATTATTTTTTACTTGTTTAGTGAGCTGGGTTGTTTCTGTCAAGCCAAAACTAAAATCCAAACAGCTGTTCTCAACCACAATTGAAGCGAGGAAGCAAAGCAATAAAGATTACATCTGTGATGAAAGAGTTAAAACATTTGGCTAGTGTTATAATGGTTTATGCTGAAGTCAAGCAAAGTGCTCTGCAGTGATCCAGGTGCTGCTGGCTCTGTGGGACTGTTTGAATCACATACTTTTGATAGCACCTGGACAGTGATCAGTACATACTTCCTCAGTTCTCTACATTTGCCACTTGGAAATGGAAGTCAGGAATCTACAGGAGGCAGCAATAAAATGAATTATTTTAAACTACCCATTGTGATCGCTCCTCGTTGGTGAATAGAGCCAATCTATGTCAGACATGTGACCACAGAATACTCTCGCTATTATCATTCAAAGCGCCAAAAGGAGTCCAGTGATGTTCCACTAGTACTTTTCCACAGACCAAACAGGCACTGAAATGTTCAAGGACTAGGGTCATTATGTGCAAAAAAAAAAAAGCATTTTACAATAGGCCTTCAGAATTAGTACCTTCTGCTACAAATCCACCATTAATAAGTAAAACTGATTGCACTGCTAAAGAGCATTATTCAGAGTGCTCCTAACTTCTGAGCCATACTTTGTTAATTCACAAGGGGGCTTACTCATCCTGACAATGCAGCTGGCTGGAGTAGACACCAAGGCCCTGGGGTTCTCTGTGTAAGATAGGGTTGCCAACTTTGGTTGGTTCCTGGAGATTTCATCAGATGACATAATCTTTAAATAAAGATTAATCTTTAATTCCTGGAGATGCCAGGACAATCCTGGAGGGCTGGCAACCCTGGTGTAGGGGGGAGAATCTAGAGGATCCATGGAGAGACATCTTCTGGACCACTCTCTTCCCAACCCCAGTTTTACTCTGTACCATGCAGTGGGTGCACATTCCTCATGTGGGCCCCTGAAATCATCTTCATACCCCTTTGTGTAAGGGGAAAAGGGGATTCTCATTCAGGCCTGGCCTAAATTAGAAAAGTTGCACAAGGGTAACTACATCAGCGTAAAAATCTATGAAGTTATCCCAGCTGAAAGCCCTAAAGAAGACACACTGTGGGCTCAATCTGAAACCTGTTTACATCAATGAAAGAATCCTACTGACCTCATTGGCTATTGTATTAGGACCTTAACCAGTTGCTGCTTCTCAACCCATTGAAACCTTACTTAACTATTAAGCTAAACTAATCTAAACGTATGTCCACATTCAATTTTTAAAAAGTGATTTAATTATACCAATGCAATTTTTATCATACAGACAAGTCCTAAGAACAAAATAAAATATTTCTAGCTGACATTTTGATAATCCTCATATGTGACAGTGACCTCCCAGGCCTCCACCACCAAAAGCTTGAGCTGCTATAGCTTGAACTAAAGCACTAAACCTCTCTGTCTGCAGCTGTGAATAAGATTTGGGGAGAGGGCGGAGTAGTTGGGGGCGGGGGCGGTGGGGAGAGAACCATATTATACATTCTCACCAGACAGACTAGACTCTCTTTGGTCATCTTTCATTGCTTATGGGATGCAATAAATTAAAACACAAAACAATGTCCTCTTGAAAGCAAACATAAGTTACTAATGTTATTAGCCCTCCACATACTGTTTCCAAATTCTCCAAATCGCACATTAAGATTAAAGAAAGCCATGCAAAGGGCACTGCATGCAGGGATGCATCTTGATTCAAACTGTAACAAAATGCACAAGCATGGTAAAATAATATCACAGAGTTTTCTCTGCAAGTGTAAAAATATAGTAAGTGTCCATGGATTTTTAAAATACGCTCAGTTGAATCATTTTGAACCAGGAATCAATTTAAAATCAACAGTCAAAAGGCCTATTGTTCTCTGTTTACCCATTTCAGAGCCGCACCCAGACCCTCTGAATGCAAATTCAAATGAAAACGAAAGTGTACAGCATTTCGACATCAGCGTCTGAAAATATTTACAGAGCAGATCAAGTGATAATAGCAGCAAGAGAGTTAAGGAACAGATTTCTCAAGTTACTTTAGTTGGAGTGAAACAGAAAATTGCAGTGGCAGTGTGACCTTGTATTTCTGATTGACCAGATGGCTGGAACTGTCTGATTTATGAAAGCCTGAAGCAGAAATACACCTTTCTTTATCATCTGATGCTATTCAGTGAAATGACGTGGCAGCCCCCAACCAGTCACTAGTGTACAAGTTTCCTCATCTCAAGACCATCAATGGCATTAATTTTCACGCTTATAGGCAGATGTTGCAGAGAGGCTAACGAATGAATGGGACTGGACTTCTGGGACTCTACAAGTGGTTCCCCCACAACAGAACATTAAGAGAGAGAGCAAGGAAGTTTGAGCACCCGCTGCTCACGCTGTACCTATTCTGTTAATAAATGAGGCCAACCTCCAGGACAGTCAGTCTGGCACCTTCAGCAATTCACACAAGCACTACATCCACTACAAATAAATACATAAAGAAAGAATAAATGCAGCCATCTTGTCATCAGTAACTTTGAGAGGTCTTTGGCGCAAACTCTTTAGTTATTGATTTTAAACATCAAATCTCTAATTATTTTGGAGCATTTCTAAAACAAAACAACCCAGAAAGAATCTAACTTTCAGGGCAGAAATGCAGAAGAACAGGATGTTTTGTAAGATACAAAGGATCACATACACTTCTTATTTTTCTGAAAAGAGCCCTTTCACCTGATGATCCTAATTCCAACCTCAGTTACACTGCTGTAAGTCAGGAGTGACGCCATTAAAGTCAGTGGAATTATGCTGGTGTAAAAATGGTACAAATCAGGTCAGGTTCAGGGCCATGTACATTGATTGAGTTACATAAGACACAATGGGATTACCCAGCCCTCATTTTACACCAGTTTTGCACTGATATAATTCCTCGGGTATCAGTGAAGTTACTCCTCATTTACACCAGCATAACTGAGATCAGAATCAAAACTGATATGTCTGAAGAGTATGCAGCCGTATGTTTTTCCACAATTCAAAATGAAAAAAAAATAAAATAAAATCCTCCTGTCATCATCATGACATGCAAAGGACTTTCAGACTCTCAGGCTAGAAGAAAAGGGTCATGTTACCTTTTCTTGCTCCCAGAAGCAAAAACCCTGGATAATACTCAAGTCAGTGGTGCAGTTTATGTTAGTAAGTGGCTGCAGAATCAGGCCTAGAGAGAGAAAGACTATGACACAAAAGGAGCAGAGAGAGAAAAATATTCTGATAAAAAATAAAAGCCTGATTCTTCTCTCTCAACAGTTTTACGCTGCAGTAACTCCATTGATCATAATGGAATTAGTCCTGATTTATATTAATGAGAGGAGAATCACACCCTGAGTATGGTTAAGTTCACACACACACACACACACACACACACACACACACACACACCATATGTGGGGGTACTTGTGCCAGCATATCTTTTGAGGAAAGCAACAGAATCTGCTTCCCTTTGGCTAGAAAGCCACCCGCTGATTTCAATTGTAGGACAAACGTGTGAACTAAAAGTAGCTTTGTGATCCTTGCCAACCCAAAGAGTAGTTAGACTCCAATTCCATGAGTTTTACCCATCAGCAATATGCAGAATTAATGGGGACTTCTCAGTTTCACACTTGGAGAAGATTAAAGAAAGAATGAATTGAGCAAAGGGAAAATTTAGGCTGAATGTCAGGGAAAACATCACAACTGGAAAGATCTAGAAAGTCATGGAATAGCCTCTCAAGAAAGTGTCACAGTTTGGAGTATTCAAAGCTGGACTGGAGAAATGAAATCCTCATATTAACGACACAATAAACAAGGACAATGCAAGCTTCCCAACCACCCCACTCAGACTTCTACTAAAAAAAGACCAGTGTTCTCAGCAAAGATCATGGAGTTCTTTTCTAACAGCTACCCTTGGTGTTGGTACTGCTTACAAGAGCTGCCTTAGCATTCACAAGTCAATGTTATGTTAGCACAAAATGACAAAGAAAAAAATGAATAAAAACGGGAACTGAACAGGAAAAATGATGTATATTTTTCATTCCTGGCTGCGCCCAGCTCTAAACACCTGTTGCATGCGTCTGTAGTACCAAGATAAAAACCACAAAGCCGATTATCTCCTAAGTAAAATGGTTGGGAAATAACTAAACTTCATTAGAAACAGCAACCTACAAAATCCACAGGTAACCTTATGGTTAAACACTGAGCTTCTCTCAACAATGGAAGACTTCCACACACTGCTAACTGCTACCACAACTGTGGCATACTCTCCCACACTCCTCTGGGTTAATGCGGCATTTCACAAAAAAGAACAGGCTGCAAGCCCCGAAATTTGGCTTTCCTTCTTTCTCTCAAAATGCTTGCACATGCAGAAACAAGTCACCGTCTGTATGTCAAGCAGCACATGTTGCTGTTGCTGAAAGCAAAACAGAAACATACATCCATTGTGACCAACCTAATACCCTTTCTTTCAGACCACGGAGCTGTTTCATACATTGTGTGTACTTACCTTGCAGGGATGTATTAGGTAAACTTGTTTCATTCTCTCCCATTTAAAAAAAAATTCTGTATTAAGCAGCCAAGCAGTCTCAAGTTGAGTCAGTTACTGTGCAGGTTTTGACCTCCAAACTTTCTACTGTAGCGCTGTAACCGTATACCTGACTTTCTTCTGTGAATAATTAGTATCCTGCTTCCTGAGTTACCTGGGCTTGCCTGACCTGTTTCTCTATGAAGTGACATCACACCCTTTGATCTCTCATGCTGCATTAACATGTGCTTCAGACAACATTGCTTTGTCTAACTTAGGACACTTCTGTTCATTTTCCCCAATTCCTTTTATTACTTTCACTTCTGTAGGCAAAAAGCTCTTTGAACAACTTTTATCATGAGCAGATAGTGTCACAGTCAAAACGCTGAAGCTTTTAGAAAGTAGTCATTGATTTTAAAGATTCTCTACATTTCCATTTCAGAGGGGAAGCTAAAAATAAAATGTTGACTGTCATGCTAGTCTATGTGGGAGAGAAACTTTACAGGCACAACTGTTGAGCACAGAGAAAGATGAAAATTTGAGGTAGGGTGGCATTGGCAAAATCCTCATCAGACAAATTGTGTGTGTTTCACAAAAATTATCTCCAAGAAAAATGATTTACCTCAACACTGCAATTTCAAGACTGTTTTGACTGTATCATTGAAGAAGGAAGGGGAGTACAAACAAAACAAAAGGGTTATTTTCTTTCTCTACCCTTCCCGCTCTAGCCCAAGGACACAAATGCGAAGATAATCTTACCCAAACTGCAAGTTTGTGGTCTGAGGAAATATTTACTCTGTTCTCTTACATGAGGCAAACAAGAAGCATTTTCATATATTCATGCCCAATTTACCAAACAAGTATCATTGGCTTTTTAACTACTTTATTTTATTTTATCTTGACATTTACATGCATATCTACAAAATATAAAACAGTGCTGATAAACTGGAGCTATAACATTACTCTGAGGGAACAACTACAACAGAAATTGAATTAAATACTATTAAGGAGATACGGCAATATTCAGCTGTGTTTAGATCACTTATGGGTATGTCTGTGCTGCAATCACGGGATGTGATTGTAGCGTGTATGGACATATGCGAGCTAACTTTAATCTAGCTAACATAGGTACTGGAGAGTGAACCTGTTACAACATGGGTTTCAGCACGGGCCGTACAAGGCTGCCCAGAACGTTGGGAAATTGCTCGTTGGGCTGGCCTGCACTGATGCCCAGGCTGCCATGGCTCCACTGCTCTGCCACCTAAGCTAGTTAGATTAAAGCTAGCTTGGGTATGTCTACACAAGTGGCAATCACACCCAATGGTTGCAGTGTTGACATACATGATGAGTACAATCCAATCAGTAACGCTAGACATGAGTCCCTTCCTTACAAAAAAAGGCATATATTTTTAATGTTGATTTTTAATGTTTTTCTTCCTCTAGCTGCAGCAAAGCACGAGAAGAATGGTTTCAGAGTGTGAACAAAAGCATAAAGAAATAACTGAGCTTAACATGCAGTATGAAGATTTCAGTGTTATCTAGCAGCTTCCTCTGATACACTAGTAACTTAATGGCATTTTATTTCATACTCACTAGACAATTTCTCTTATCTACACACACAAGTATTTTTCAAACATCCTCAAAGAACCACCACCCTATTACAAGAGACACAGCCTAGCAAAAAGAGCACAGACTGTGTGCCAAGACTGCTGTGTTCTACTGCAGATTCTATCACTAACCCGCTGTGACACCTTGGGAACTCACCTCTCTGTGCCTTGGTTTACAGTATGTAAAAGGGGAAGGCTCATACCATACTGATTGTCATTTAGAAACTGCACCAAAACCTTTGATTAAAGCAGAGATGACACAACTGTTGATAGCGGGGGCGTAATTTAAAGGTTCTGAGAGGAATGTGACTGCCACATAGAGGTTTTCAAACTGTGGGGTGCACCCCCCAGAAGATTGTTGAGGGGTGGGGCGGGGTGAGTGGCGACGCCAGGCGGCTTGGGCCAGCGACACTAGGCAGGGGTTGGTTGGGCCAGGCCTCGCACGGTGGGGCTCAGGGAGGGAATGCCACCTCCACCCCCATTCACCTCAGCAGGCCACTCAGCCTGTCTGAGTTTGGCATGCAATCAAAAAACTGGGGAGGGGGAGATGGGCATGACCCCATACACCGCCCCCACGTGTTGCCTCTGGATTAAAGGCAGATATAGATGCAATATTTTTCATTTGCACATTTATTAAGTAAGGGAACGAGATCTTCTTTCACAGAGGGATAAACAAGCATAGTGTGTAGAAAATGTTCTATACTTTAAAAAACATGAATGGAGAAGGATATTTAGTCTCCAGAACATGAAACATTCATACATAAAGCTTGAGGCAGGCAGAGAGAGGACGCAGGAGTCTCATACGCTTTCACCGCACAACTGTGACAACAAAATCTTCATTCCTCATCTTCAATGCACAATATTACAAGCCATGGTCCTTCCTTGAGCAGAGTATATCATTAAGTTAAAGTATAGGCTGTGGTGGTTTTATGATGTACCTGAAACGAGGCCCAAATGAACCCATTACATATGCTTTCCTGAACATACTACCTATACCAGGATTTGTTTCCATCATACGCGAAACCCCGAAGATAGAAGGCATGTTGAAAATGCTTTAGTGAGGATACACCATTCCTGCTTCTCATACCATGTTTCTCTGCAAAGTACTTCCAACTGCACATTTACAAACATTAAACTCTTTGATGCCCTGTGGGGGAATCTGAGTCCAAATTAGAGCTTAATCCTCTGTTTGTTCAACCCAACGGGCTGGGCTAGAGCCTGCTCATTTCTTAGCTGGAGGGAATGGTTTATGTCTACCTGAGTAACTCCTCCAGCCAATGTACTTCAAGAGGGGTATACATAGGCCACAAGAAAAGCTGTATCCAGCTCCCCTTGGCTGGAAAATGGGTCAAGTCCAATGCAAAAAGCATCTATGGCTAAATCCTACTTTCACCCCAGTTACCAGGCCCTGTACTGGGACTGTCAAGGTAGCAGGGATGGCATCCTCCTGTCATGAACGATGGGTCTGAGTTCACTCAGCTGACTATGGGGCTAATTGGCTCAGCCCTGAGGCCAGTTAACGAACCTAGCTGGGATGTGGCAGAACCATCTGACTGGCCAGCCCACCCTATTGACTGCAAGCAGCCTACAGGTCTGTATTTAATCTCAGCAGCAGCGTGTCACTGGCTACCCAGGGCTCACATCCCCAACTGGGATCGTTCCTGCTCCAACCTTGTTCTCAGCCTTGCTCCAGTCCTGCTCCTATCCTAGTCAAGTCTGTTCCCCTGTTTGGTTCCCGACCCTCTGCTCTGACTCTTGGCTCTGATGCCAGGTTCCTGACTCTGGCTCTGATCCCCGGCCTCTGACCACTAAGCCCGACTGCCCATGCCCCAGTCCAGGACACCCTCTGCCTATGTTACAGAGGGCTAGTGGAGCTGCTCTGTGGTTTTTGTGCACCACTCCGCCCTCTATGCAACCTGAAAACCCCTGTGCACTGGATTGCTCCATGGCACACAGAAGGTACAAACCTCCCCTCATTCGTACGTTGCCCCCTTGTGGAAAAGACCCTCACTAGTTCAGGGCTTTCCACTCCCATGCATGGGGAGCGTGATCTGCTCAATATTAAAGACACTGTCAGGGCAAAAAAAATCTAAATCCTGAATCCCAGTTAGGTTCTCTATTGCAAAGTATGCAGTATTCTGTTATTATTCTGTCTACATTGGTCTCTCTCACACATGCACATGCGCACGCGCACCTAAATGTCTCATTCTATTACCATTTCTAAACAAAGAGGAATTTATCATGATTTGTATGTTCTTTTACAACTGTGCAGAGGTTGTATTTTTCCATTGAAGACTATGCACTCATTTTTTTTCCAGCAATGAAAAAAGAAGTCTGAAGCAACAAAGAGAAATGTTCATTCTAGCTGCTGAGTGCTGACATTCTGCATTTGGCGGCAGGATTCCTTCTGATTTTAAACTTTTAGCGCCTACTGAAGTGTTCTGTGGCTCTTCAGGTTCCAAAGTTTTATCACATCGCCTTCTATTGATTTTTTAAAAATATATTTAAGCTTCTGAGAGTTAAGGGAATGACAGTTTTGAAAAGGTTTCTTCTATTTTAAAAGAAACTTACATTCAGAAACAGTGCAAAAAGGACTGGAATACAATTGTTTTCACACTCCCTTTTCAACAACTGCTTCTAGTGGGGTGAGGTGGTTAGTTCCATTTTATGTTCCCCTAAAACTATTCATTATGCTCAACTACGTGTAGCAATTTAAATGGGCTGTTTCCCAAAGAATCAATCCTAGTTCACCTAATTTATCTGTAGAATGACCCAAATGTAAAATACAGGAGTTTCCACCCCCCAAAAAAGCACTAAAATTGCCTTTGTTGTAAGCATAGAAAAATGCAAGTCAACAGAGGCAATTTTAGTTGCTTTTTGGGTCTTAGGAGGTCATTGATGAAGAATGCAGGGAAATGTAGTTTGCTAGGGTGTAAAACTGGTTTTCAATTATATTTCTGTTGAAAGAGAAAAGGTAAATGTTGACTCATATGGAGGTACATGATAAAACAGGTGTGTGTAACATAATGAAAATAACAAATCAGAGATATAGCAGGTGCTCCTGAAATTGAGTACTTCCCACCTACAGAAATTAAGCTTACTATGACACTTGAAAACTGGCACTTGCCCAAGTACCCTGGGGAAGTTTTTATAACACAGCAAGAACATAGGTGTGTCAAGCACACTTACTGGACTCTGAGCATCTGACACCTCCACAGATCTTCCCCAGACACCATAGCTAACACTTGCTGCATATCCAGGTCTTATCTGGATGAAACACTCCCCATGAAATCAAAAACCAGCACCCAGAAAGCTGATCACTAGATACTTACCAGTCAAACAACTGTAGGCAAGTCAGTTCACATAAGCATACAAGACTCCACACCCCTACGATCCCATTACACTAAGATCCCAAGCTTCTAACAATCTGCACAAGGTCACTGATCTGTAGGGTGACCATATTTCCCAAAGGGAAAATGGGACATTGTGTGGGGTAAGCCCGAGCCCTCCCTCCACTCCCCTTCACAGGGCTGGTCCAAGAACGCTCACCTGAGGCCCCCTCCCTGCGCAGGGCTGGTGTTGCAGCTCACCAGAGCCCTGCCTAACCCCTGCACAAGGCTGGGGCTGACATCGCAGCTTGCTCAAACCCTGCCTGCCCGCTCCTGAGCCCTGCCTCCTTTCCTTGCATGGGGCTGGCATTGCCGTTTGCCTCCATGCATGTTCCTCCTCACCCCACTTTGTTGACAAAAGTGGGCATTTGTCCTGTTTGCTCTTGCCAACTTGATCAAGTTGGCAAGAGCAAACAAGACTAATGCCCACTTTTGCCAAAAAAGTTGGGATGTCCAGGACAGGTTTAAAAAAGGGACTGTCCCAACATGGATGTATGGTCACCCTACTGATGAGGAGGCCTTTCACCATCTACAATCTCTTTATAAGAAGCCCACAATCTGTCTCACATTATGCAAACATAGCTGGATGATGCTGCAGGCCCAGTATTAGCACATCAAGTCACCCCGTCTACTCAAAATACACTACAGACCTAGGGCCATTACAAGGCAAGGACAGAGGGGGAGTAGCCATCATAATCCAGTATAACTTTCTATGGAAAAGGGATCACCTTGACACAAAAACCTTTGAGGGTATCCAAAAGCTTTGCAGATCCAGAGAGTAGTCCAAACGAACAGCCTACTAATCCCAAAAGCAAAGGTTTCCTACAGGAGCTGCCTGAGATGCTGTTTGACATGGTGATAAAGCTCTCAAGTCTTGTTTTCCTTGAAGACTTCCAACATCTGAGAACACCTCTGATGCAATGGCCCTACTTATTAATCTCTGCATAGTCATATTTTGGACCTGATTTTCGGACTGGATGTAGCTAAAGGGAAGACAAGAAACACCGTACTTATCCCTTGACTGGCCTCTGCCTCTTTCAGGCTGAGATCAGAACCTACCCCTGCTACCCAAATAAAATGAATGAGTTTATGAAGGTCCATCCTGGAAGCTCATGGACCCAAATCAAATTCCATTTACCTCTTGATTACTGTAATTAATTAAACACTATGGAATTGCACCCTGAAAAGGCTTCATGTAGCTCATTCAAGACACAGCAAGCCACCCACTAAGCAACACAGACTACCAAGCATACATCATCCCTGTGATCTGTCTCTCTTTGCTAGTTTTGTAGGGATTGCAGAGTCAGGTTCAATATTTCAGTCCTCCTCTTTCAACAGCTTCAAACAACAGCTCCCAGTTACTTAGGGACTACTACACTCTATATGTTCATGACTTCCACTTACCGTTAGAACAATGGAATGGTCATCTTCAATAGTGAAATAAACCTGGGCAGATAACAGCTTTCTTGGCAATAGGCCCTCCAACCTGGAACTTGCTCCCAGAAATAAGGCTAACAAATGTCAAAAACTTGAGGGCAAAATGCAAAACCCACTTCTTTGACATAGCTGGCACATATTAATCCCATTTCAAAATAATAGACTATAGTCCAGGTCTTCCAGTTGGAGGTGAGAAAGAGAATTGGGCAAATGATTAGCGATTTTGGGTGCCCAACTTTAGACATTTTGAAGGAGTCTGATTTTGAGAAAGTGCTGAGCATCTGAGCCTCCGAAGAACCAGGCCTCTCTAAAGGTGCTTCAAGTTGTGCACCAAAACCTGAAGCACAAAATCATCACCAGTCACTTCTGAAAATCCTGGCCAACATCTTTATGTAAAAACTTGATAAGTTGCAGAGGTATTCAGATAACACGCTGATTGGGATCATATTAGAATCTAGATAGATGGATAGGTAAGAATAGACACATTACGGTGATAGGCCAAGTGCCATAAAAATCTGGCACTTCACTATTATTTATTATTTGTAATGCAGTGACACCTACTAATCACAGCCCAAATGTGCTAGGCACTATAGAAACATACAACAGAGTAGGCCCCTGTCTCATAAAGCGCACAATCTCAGTGAGGGTATTAAGTACATGTGAAATTTCAGTGATATAATTGATTTTCTTCCCAGGATTTGGAACAGAAAATTCAGAAAGTACAGAAAGGTCTTTTATGCAATGAACTTTATTCACTTTCTGAGCCAGTCACCCTATAAACATGCGACAAGATTAACAGTAAAGGTACTGTGAGAGGGACAGCCCTTGCACAAAGCCTGCTGGTAGTGACTGAACTGCCATTCAAGACACTGCTTAGGGATTACATCCATTAAGATAATTAGTACCTAGCTTTCCGCAGTGGTAAAAATGCCAGTAGAGACAGGGGAAGACATGGTGATGGCACGTTTGTTTGTTTGTTTGTTTGTTTGTTTGTTTGTTTGTTTGTTTGTTTGATGGAGAGAAGAGGGACACGAATATCTTATTTCATGCATAACATAGGAGTGTTATGGATAGAATTATAGCCCCTTTCTTTAGTCTCCTAAATTACAGCCAGTCACTCATTCAGCCTACAACCTCTATTAAAGCTGGAGAGGAGAAAAATAGATTTGTCCTTGTGTGTGCCTGTTTTTACAGAGAAAATTGTCTACGCATAAAGCAAGAAGAAATAGTCTTGAAACACAGGAAAATATACTTTCCATGTCTGTACAAATGACAGATCAACAAAAAGGTGACTGAACATTAGCACACACTGGCTGAGAGTCTGTGGAATTGAGTCTGAGCTACCGCAAAGTGGAGTTTATAGAATCTAGACATGAAATTACCTTCCTTCATCAAAATTAGAGGACAGTTTTAATGAATTTAATTCTGAAAGGGACCTGAGCAAATATCAATCTCCCTTTGCTCAACAGCAGAGCTAGAAAATAGCCTCTCTGGGTGAAATTCACCTAGCAACACAGGTCCTGCAATATGAGACAGACACAGCTGACAGCTGCAGAGCACACAAGGGGAGATGGGGTGATGGAGAGAGGTGGTAGAGCCATGGCTGTCCTACTTGCCTTCAGCAGATCTCACTTCTGCACTAGGAGGGGGCAGGCACCAGAGTGTGGCCAGGAGGCAACAATTTTGTTTGGCAAAACTACTGAGGTTTCAAATTTTGTTTTAATTCTGCATTGGGGAAAAAACACCCAAGACTTTTGGAATGTTTTTGTGAAAATGTAATTTTCAAAATGTCTGTTTTGGGATGAAAATTTAAGGGAAGGGACGCATGAGTCACAGCAGAGCATTTTATCCCAGATCACCTGAAATCAGGGAGAGTAGTCTCTTTATCATGAGCCTTTCATATCCCAGGCCAACACCCTATATATCAGTGGCCAGCTTGCCTGCAGTTTGGTGGAGCCACTGACCATGAACTCCTGCATAGGCATGCACACAAGTCACCACTCCGAAGTTGGAGCAGTTTCCTGTCTCTGGACCAGAGAGATCATTTTCTTTTATTTTGAAGTATTTATTATTAGAGTTAGTGGGGGATTTTTCACAATTTTTTTTAATCACAAAGTGTGGATTTATAGACGTCAAAACTTTTAGCAAAAACACAGTTCTGACTAAACTTTTGCTGGGAAGGTTTCTCCTGTCTAGGATGGAACTTCTGGTTCGAGAGAGACAGAGAGAGAGACAGAGAGAGAGAGATCCAGAATAGCCAATAGCCCATTTGGGGATAGGTGGTTGTCTCTCGTTTTTCAAGAAAAAATTCAAAAAGATCTAGGTTTCATTCCAATGTGGAATGAAAACAAATATTGAAAGCCTGAAAAAAAGTGTCTCTGAAGAAGTGGGTTTTTTATCCACGGAAGCTTATGCCCAAGTAAATCTGTCAGTCTTTAAGATGCCACCGGACTCCTCATTGTTTTTGTGGCTACAGACTAACATGGCTACCCCTCTGATAATTGAAAGCCTGAAATCATTCATGAAAAATGTTTGGTGTTTCGGCCAGCCCCATTTATTATCGCACTCATCACCACCTCAGCGGCTGAGCACTGCACAAATGCAAATGTATTAAGCATCATATTGTTCTTAAGTATTTTATCCTCATTTGAGAAACAAGGAAACAGGCAGAGCAGGATTAAGTGACTTTTTCCCAGTCTCGTAGAGAGCCTGAAGCAGAACCAGAAATGGGCCTCAGATTTTCCAAGTCCTAGTCCTATGCATTAACCCTGACCCCATCCTCTCTCAGACTTAATTCCAACCCTCCTTCCCATCCAGTCCATGAATGATTCACTTGCACAATATCCATTAATTAGGGTTGTCTACAGATGTGAGAGAGAGACAGAAATTCTCCCAAAGGAAGCAATGACTGGCTAACACTAACCAGCCATAGCAAGCAATTTATATGCTTTCACTGCTGTCTTTATTGATACTATTTTATAGCACAAAGAAATGTGAGGAAACCAATACCGCCAATTAAATAGCTACAACATTAGGTCAGACTTACCCAACAGTAGTGTCTAATCTGTTATCCATGTGCCATACAAATACTATCAAAGGAGGAAGGTAATGAGGTTGAAGCTGGGAATCAGAAATCTGCCACTGACATCTGAATTCTTCCTGTGCCATCAGATGTTGCTCAGGGCATGAACGGACTCTACCATTCCTGTCTATACTGGGCCACCCTTTGCATGTTCTCTGTGTTGTTAAGTCCCATACATTTTCCTTTTTGGAATAGTGTTTGATGAAGGCCTCTTTTACATGTTCCCCAACAGTCCAATGGCAAACCCATCATGGCAGAAGCTCTTGCTTCATAACATATGTCCCCAATATTTCCATCTTCTTTGCTGACATGATATTTGACAATGCCTCAGTTTTCCTACCTGTAAAAAGAAAACATTTTCTTTTTCCCTACCCTGTGCCTGGCCTGTCTATTTAGATTGTAACTCTTTTGAGCAATAAGTCTTGAGATCTATGTACAACTGCTAATACAATGGGGCCTGATCTCAGCAGAAGCCTTTGTTATTATTTGTACGACAGTAACACCCAATCACTTCCTTGCACATAAGAATATTTAGCTACCTCAGGCTCAATTATTTAGGGTAAGGATGGCACTTTGAGACTGAAGGAAGGTAATTAGAACAACATGACCAGAAACATAATAAAACAGCAGATATTTTGCAAAAAAAATGGAAAAAGAGAGAAGTTTGATGCCACAAGCTTTATAAAAAGAGAAAGCATGCTATCTGGTAATAGAACCCAAATTTAGGATGAAGGAAAAGAGGGCTGGATTTTGTCGCTAGCCATCAAATAATATTATGTTAACTTTCTGCATGAGACATGAAGTGTCATGTTTGGAGGGATCTTATGGCAAGTGAAATTTAGGCTCATTTCCCAGAATTCTGAAAGTAATCTTCTCCATTGGCACAATCTGCATCATCAACTCCAAGCCTTTCACTTCAAGCCAGTAAAGCAGAACTGCTCTTTTTGCCCACAAAAGAAGTTTATTTTCCATCCTTTAAGATAAGCTTTCCATCCATGCTCACTCCGAAAGGGACAGAGGTAGCTGAGAAATAGCAAGAATAAAAAGCGAACAGCTTCATGTTGGTGTCTGCAAATTCCTGTTATCAAACAATCCATAAATAGAAGTGCAGAATGTTTTCTACCTTTTTTTTTTAATTCTTTGGGGGGCAAGAACTGTCTCTCTCGGTATATGTACAAGAACTAAGAAGCATCTAAACTGTACCTGACAGGGAACAATATGAGCTCTTTATGTATGAGGATTATCTCGGTGTCTGCTAAATATAACACAGTGAAGTCTTTTTATCCACAACTCAGGCAGAAGATGGGACAGCAGCATTACAGGCATCCCTATACTGCACTGTCAGTATGCTTACACCTGTCGTGGAAGCACCAGCTGTCGAAGGCAAGAGAATAATTCAGTCTCTATACCCATCCAGTCCTTAGCCTCAAAACTGCATCTGAGGACAGTTGTGCCAATTAATTCCAGCTGCCTGGAGGCTCATTTGTTTGGTACTTAGCTGAGACCAGATGTTAACGAGCATATCAGATGCTAGCTGGCCAAAGCAAAGCCCTACACTCAACTCATTACTCTGTCTGTAACATGGTAACTTTGGAGTGCTGCACATGATCAACTCCAAATTTTCAGGGACTATTCTGGGCATCCATGGGCAGAACCTTGTTGATTTGGGAGCAAATATGAACATCAGAAAAGTCTGATCCAGAGGAAAATCAGGGGCCCCAGACTTCCAGCTGGGAAGGCAAAGGAACCTCTCTGATATGTGTGGGCAGCAGCAGAAGGTGACAGAGGCAGAGGAAGGCAGGGGGCAGAGACACAGAGGGGAGCACAAGGTGCCTGCTGTGGTGGAAAGGAGAAAGGAGCAGGGAGGAGGAGGACAGAGCTCCTTGCATAAAGGAGAGGATAGGGGAATTTGCACCGAGTTCCTGACAGAGCTGTAGTGGGAAATAAACACAATTACTGATTCCCAGTCCCAGCCCCACCTCCCCCAACTCCAACTATTAGACAAGACTCCTTCCCTGTAAATGTTATACAGGACTAAACATAGTTTATAGGCTGATTGCGGGATCTAAATTCAATATTATAACCTGGCTTCTTTCTACGCTTGATGCTTATGTTTGTGGCTGAGTTGTGCACTCCTGCCTTCATAAACAGTTTCCATTTTCACCAGGCCCTCTCCAAGTTGCATCTCCATAGTGCCTGCACACCTTGGCTCATATGTGCAGTAAAGAAAACAGTCAGCAGGGCTAACTCCGACATTTTGTGATGGATTTGCAAAACTATCTCTCTCACATAGTTTCTGTGCACTCAGGATCACGCCATTATATGTAAAGCTTCCCTGAAAATCATCTGCTGATCCTGCCCAAAATTCCTAACTTGTTCTATCTGATTTTTGGTTCTGTTCCCCTACTCTTCTACTTCAGGAGACATGGAGCTCAGCATGTAAATTTGTTTCCTATGATATTATATACACAACTAATTCATGGGAACTGGGACGGTGCTGCATGAAATACACACCCCTAAAAGTATCATGTTTCTGAACCAATGCAATATTAGTAACACACTTGTTTTGGCTATTAAAGGGCCAAGACAGACACATGCGATCCAGCTCGGAAACCAAAACACCATCATAGGTAGGACATCTTACTATAAACCTTTTAGGTATAAAAGAAAAATAAATGAACTAATATAGTATTTACTTTAAACAAAACACGACTTCTGGTGTTCAATTCATCCTTGATGAAAAGGACACCAGATGCTTGGATTTTTGAAATGGCTTTTCTAAATGTACAGAAAAGCACTTCACATTTGTAAGGAAGAAAAACGTGCCTGTTCTTGAGAAAAACTCCTTCATTTATTTCTGATGCAGAGAAAAACAGCCCATGCTGCGCTGAAAAGCATTAACATTTCATACATTCGCATACAAACTGACAGTTGCAATATATTTTCCACACAATTATCTACGTACACTAAAAATTGCCGTAAAGCTCCATTTCAGAGACAGCTCATACTACATAGGGTGTAATAGTCTTTTTTTCATGTTCTGAGCAATATAAACGTTTCCCCTCCAGGAACATTGTCACTTTTGACCGATGTGAGATCTCACAAGTGGAGATGAGGCAGACGCTTAACAAGACTTAAGGTCAGTAAGAAAATCTCTCAAATGGAACATTTTAATTAGGTCCACCAATGAAAACAAACTGCAAGGAGGTACAAGGAAGAAAATAAAGGGAAAAGATTTTTTAAGAAAATCATTAGATACTTGTGGAAAAGAAGAAATAAGGGTAAAGATTTCTACAGTGCTTTTATAAAGTAACAGCCTTCTGACTGTCATTCCCCCTCCCACCTCCTATAGGTGTCAAGTGATTTTAAATTTTGTTTAAACAAATGCGTAAACTCAAATTCACATTTAATTAGGATTCCTCCTCACTGTATAAAAGTAGCTGGTAGGGGGCAGCAATATGGGACACCTTTTCTTCATGGAATTAAGGTACAATTTTATACAAACCATTTTGTTCTCTATAGTTTCTTATGCCACTGTCATCACTGTAGTATCTAGGCACCATCCATTAATGTATTAAGTGATTAACTACATCTACCACATGTAGTTCATTGTGAATCTCAAGGTGCCCCGGGAGGATGAATGGATGTACAATGGAGTGTACCAGTTTGGAGCAGAAAAGGGGAGTTCAAAACTTTCATGATTTTTTTTAGACAGTCTTTGGTAATCCACTTGTAAAATCTGTGTTACATCCTGTAATGCCTAATTCATTACATAATTATGAACGTATGTACTCATTGTTTCCAACAAATGAATTAAGTGGCCCAGGAGCTGTGACACACCAGAGGCAATTGTGATGTGGTAGATTGGGAGTCTATGTCCAAGGTTCTGACCCAGCTGACACCAATGGAATTGTGACTATGGACAAGTCCTTTAACCTCCTTCTCTCCACCTCAGTTTTATCATCATTTTGGGGACTGGTGTTTTTCCATAGAAAATATCCATTTTTCATTATTATTTTTTTTGAGGAAAAATGAACACTTCAGTTTTCAGCAACCAAAACGTTTTGAAAATGTTTTGTTTTTTGGCAATTAAACACTGAAAAAGTTCAGCTGGCAGATTTCATTGTTGTTGTTTTGGGGAGGTTGGGGCCCTACTGGCTAAATTTTTTAAGCTTTCAGATGCCAAAAACAAAAGAAGGGGAGGTGGAAGGGGGAGGATGGTTATCAAAACCTCAAAAATTCTGTAAAAATATATATATTATCAACATTTTTCATGGGGAAAAACAACTATTTCCTAATTAGCTCTAATGCTCACCTATTTTTTTGTGAAGCGTGTTGAAATATATGGATGAAAGATCATGTATAAGTTCTGTTATTTTTAGCAATATTGTGTGTAGTTATTATTAGCAATATTTTTATTCACTATTTATATTGTGGTAGTGTGACAAAGTGGGAATTTTCTGTCATATTTTTATGAATCCTATGTGTGCGTCGATTTCCCTTATATGCCATATTGTTACCAGTGAGTAGAAAAGGACTGTTTGCTCTCAGGGCAGACTAGGATGTGCTTGAGACTAAGTAAAATTTAGCTTTAAGTGAAAGAACTCTTGTGTTGTCCTGTTTGTGCCAGCCATCTATTGGTCATATGGCCGTGTCTCTCCTGATTTACTTCTTGACACCTCCTCACACAGAGTAAAGTTACCAAGAGCTTTGGGTTGAAAGAACCCTGGGTAACAAGGGGACATAGGTATGAATCTCACCTACCTGTCTGAGATTAAACAGGTCATTGGAAAGAGACTGATTGAAGCTGACCCTGTATCAACAGAGAATTTGTGAAGCCAATGGTGAAGTCAGTCAGCAGGACACTGACACGTAGGGACCAATGATCCATAGGGAGATAGAGTTCCCCATCTCTCAGCAGAGAAGCTAAGCAACATCCTCCAGCTCAAGAACAAGGGACTGGGAATCTGTGAGGTGAGGGGATAAGAGTTGGAATGAGCTGGCGCTCTATCACCAGGAGTCTCACCATGGAGATCAGACAGAGAATTTGAACAATGGGGTTCACTACAGCTTGGCTGGGCTCTGTACTAACCAGAATGGCCTATACTTTAACCTTCAGTTCCCTATGTTAATCTCAGCGTGTTCTATGTTGTGTTCCAGTTGGCTAATAAACCCTATTGTTTGAGTGTCAGGGCTTGGCTACACTGGCACTTTACAGCGCTGCAACTTTTGCGCTCAGGGGTGTGAAAAAACACCCCCCTGAGCGCTGCAAGATACAGCGCTGTAAAGCCTCAGTGTAATTAGTGCCACACTGTAAATGCTTTCGAGCTACACAGAGTTCTTCAGGTCTGGGAAAGGTACAGAGTGTCACAGCTAAATACAAGATCAAACAGATACTTTAGCATAAGGAGTTAGCACATATTCTAAGGCCATGGCTACACTCACACTTTACAGCGCTGCAACTTTCGCGCTCAGGGGTGTGAAAAAACACCCCCCTGAGCGCTGCAAGATACAGCGCTGTAAAGCCTCAGTGTAATCAGGGCGGCAGTGCTGGGAGCACGGCTCCCAGTGCTGCACGCCACAAAGCCGTAAAGGATGTAGTTTACATGCAGCGCTGGGAGAGCTCTCTCCCAGCGCTGCCGCTCCGACTACACTCACACTTCAAAGCGCTGCCACGACAGCGCTTTGAAATTCCAAATGTAGCCATACCCTTAGGGACAGTTCAAGGTGAAGAGGCCCATTAACACCCCTGTTGTCATAGGACAAAAAGGGGGATTAGTGGGCTACAGACTGTAGTAACAAGCCATAAATCCAGTGTCTTTATTAAGAGCATGATCTCAACAGAATATATTATTATTAAAATAGTCACTAGTAAAAACAGTGCTTTTCACCTTCAAAGCTCTTTACAAACATTAAAGAATTTAATCCACACATTATTAGATATGGAAGCTAGTAACTCCTTAGCTGCAATCCCAGCTCTTCTGCTGACTTGAAGTGTGACCTTGGGAGGTCACTTAGATTAGGACACATTCCTCAGCAAGCGGAAATCTGTAATGGCTATTAGCCAGGATGGGTAAGGAATGGTATCCCTAGCCTCTATTTGTCAGCTGGTGGAGCTGGATGTCAGGAGAGAGATCACTTGATCATTAACTGTTAGGGTCACTCCCTCTGGGGCACCTGGCATTGGTCACTGTCAGTAGACAGGATACTGAGCTAGACAGACCTTTGGTCTGACCCAGTACGGCCGTTCTTATGTTGTGCCCCCAGCCAGCCAGAGGTGCCTACTTTTTTCTGCTCTCCACATTTCAGTTCCCTGGTCCAGAAAATAGGGATAATAATACTGACTTCAGTAACACAAGTTTAGTTATGTTGCTGAACGAAGACATTGGCATTGAAGGTGAAGTGGGGTTCTGTGGCCTGCCTTGTGCAGGAGGTCAGACTAGATGATCAGATTGGTCCCTTCTGACCTATGAGTCTATGAGTCTAAGTGATGAACAGAGCAGTAACAAACTCATTTTCAGTCCACAGCAAGAAAGAAAACAAATATTTACTCCCCCTCCCCATTAATTTGGCTTTGAGTCAAAGTATGAGGATTAAGCAAATTTAATTTGTGTACAACAAGTTTAAACGACCAATGTATGTGAGATGATACTTTCTTCGTTGCAGGCTCAGAAAACACCCCCGTAGATTAGTATAAAGGGAAAAGAAAAAAAGGATTTTGCTGCCTTTCAATACACCCCATCATTTATAATGGTGAAGAATTGCAAGAATTTATTTTTTTGCAAGATTATATTTTTACTCTAAAATCTTTGCACCGCTAATTTCCACCAACTCTCATCTTGGTGAACATGTAGTCGTCATCAAAAGCTTGAAATCAAAGGATAAAATGAATGATGAAAGCAAGCAGGCTTAAAAAAATACCCAAGGGACTGAAAAGTGCTTTTCTAATATTTGTTGGCAAGAGAACTAAAATGCTTATAAATGCCAACTAACGCTGAACTTTATCTTGCACAACTAAGAAGAAAAGCTCACTGCTCTGAAAACCATACTGAGAAGGTTGAAGTGTAAAACCCTTGGTGAAATGAAATCAAAGGCTTTTCCTCTTTTTAAAATCTATTTTTCCTTCAGAAACTTTTGGAAATCTACCCTATAAAGTATGTATGAGGTGGATAGAATCCTTCCATTGGAAAGGGTTAATAACTTCTACAAATCACCCTGCCCTGTAGCAGCAAATGAGGAATTTAGACAATTGATACTGTATTACCACATTATTTCTCTTGATGGTAGCAGGGCACTCCTACCAGCAGCTGTTTCCCTGAACATACCAAGTCAGACTGTATCCTGTGGAGCAACAAAAGCTGGCAAATGGCTCCCAGGCTAAGAAGTATATTTCAGTGCCACCCTAGGAGATAGTTTTGACTGACACCTGATCCCCACACTGAGAGATCAGTTTTGATTAACAGTGTTAACTTAAGGAATGAATTTGGGACCACTTCACTGCAGATGCCCTTGAGAGGGTATAGACACAGGGATCACCTTCTGGCTCCTTATCTTCCCAAAAAGAAGACAGGCGAGCACTCCCCAAGTGCAGGGGAGGAGGTGCTGCCAGGAGCACTGAACAATCTGGAAAGGAGTATGCGAGACAGATTGGAGTCACGCCTGTAGCACTACCATCCCAGCACAATGGCATGCATCAGTGGCCTGTGCTCAGTCAGCTGCAAGCTAAACCTTCTCTAAAGATTTAGGAAGGGTAACTGGTGAGCGTGCTCTCCCAGGTACTCTTGCAGGGCACCTAATCTTTAGGCACTTTCTTTCCCCAAAACAGTACAACTCTGACACTAGGAATCTTAACTGAGCCCTAAAGATTCAGGCCAACATTTTCATGTGTGCATTAAATTTGAGTTCCCGGCCTGAGACACCTGGGGCCTGATCTTCCCCTCACTTACAATGGTGTACAGTCCATGAAATTACACCAGTGCAAGTGAAAAGTAAATCTTTCCCAAGGGACTGATTTACACATATGTTATGCACCTGCATTGGCATTAATGGCAGAGGCAGGTGTTCAGTGCCTTTCAAAAATCAGGCCTATGGCAGCTCAGAGGTTGGGCACCCAAAACTCAGGGTACTCAAAATTAGTTGACAGTTCTGAATATTTTGGCCCTGGCATGCTGACAGGGATTGCACTACTGTGTCCTGGAGTAGTTGCAGACCCAGCTAGAGGGTATAGATAGATAGATAGATATAGATATAGATAGATCCGTATTTATGAAGCTCTACACTTTGAGCTATCCCCTGATTTTAATATCTAAAATACAAAATAAAGCATCCTCGGTCTGTCACCACTTATTTCCTTTCCCAAATAGCTCACTGTTGGAGTCCAAATTTCCCAATGATGGTGGGAAAAAATCATGTTAAAAACGTGAATTTTGCAGAACTTGGAGGATCATAAAGAACACTGAGTTATTTGCTATTTCTTTTTTGCTCTCTGTAGGTAGCAGGTTCAGATTTATTGAAAAACAAGGTGGGGTATTCTGCAGGGTATAGTGTTACCTACCAATGGGGTAGGCTATAAACGAATAGAAAATGTATACAGTGTATAAGTTACTGTGGGTTGGCAGCAGTGAGAACTTTTATAAATAACATTTTGTGTAATACTTATGCCTCATCTCTCAACCACCAACCAGTTTATTAAGGAAACACAAACATCAGGTTGCCATGGGAACAAAACTGTTTGATGTGTTGCATCTTCCACAGATTCCAGGATTGCAGGAGCTGTGAGTTCCTGCTGAGTGCCTGGTAAGCCTGACTAGAATGCACATGGAGTGTGACAGTTTAAACAGAATGGACCAGATTCATCCACAGTGCTACCATGAAGTTATTTTTTCAGCCTTTAGAGAGCAATGCTAGCAAGTGTTTATACTGGCTCCTTTATCACCATCCATACTAAGAAAATCCTTGTGTCCTGCAACTCCCTACTCTTCATTAAACGTAACCTTCTCCACTTCATGGCTTAAGCCTTCCCAAAAGAAGTTGGGGAAATCCCTCCCCTAGAAGGAAGAGCCTACTGCTACGATCTCAGAGAGGAGGTCAGAAGAGAGCCACACTCAAAACTCAAATGAATCCGAGGAGGTTAATTCAATTCGTGCACTGCCATAGGCCCTGAACTTGCACACATGGAAGTCAATCAGTTTTGCCATTGAATTAAATGGAACAAGATGAGGAAGAGAAAGCCCATAAACAGCAGACCCCTGTAAGCATAATAGCCAGCTATTTACAACAGAAGGAACTGTCTCCTTTAACCCAAGTGTTACGAGTTTGTGGTTTTGTTGCTGAAGGTCCCAGGTTTGACCCCAGCTGACAACTGATTTATATACCAGGCCACATTTCGTTACATTTGTAACTCATCATCTCCCCCTTCCCAATTGCTTTTCAGTTCAAGTTACCCATCAGCTATGATTAAAAGAAATGCCACATTTTGGGGAACAAAAGGTTAAATGTGATGGAGATAGGAATTTGAGGTGCAAGGGAGAGAGGCTGAAGAGCATTATTTTGATCTATCACGTTACTGCCATTTTAAAGGAAAGCAACAAAATTGTGAGTCAGACCACACTGGCTAATTGATGTCCTATCTAAACTACAGATGTTAATTCTGTCATCAGACTGCCACACTTAATTAGGCCCCCGTGATTCACTGGTGCAAAATCTTATATATAGGGCATGATTTTTCTGAATCTGTGGCTTGACTTCTGCATACGTTATTAAATTAATGTGACCCAACTGCACAAGGGATTTTTTAAAAAATGAATGCAGCCCCTGGGTGAAAGAATAATTACCATTGCAAAACTGTTAGTTTACAAAGATCTTCAGAACTCAATCCTTTTAGCCTGACTAAGAAACATTTATAAGGATTTAAAATGTACAGTCCTGAAGGTAGGGATAGGATGCCCATTTTTAAAACAAATATATCCCATATAGCTTATTCCTACAATGTGTGTGTTCTTAACCACTAAACAAGATCAACTAGAATGTCTTATATAGAGCATTTCTGCCATGGAGTATCATTTCACACTATCCTTTCATGAATCTCTTTTAGGATTAAATACTATATTCATGCATTATTCCTAAAACTATTCAATGCATATGTTCTAGAGGAAGGAAAGACACAAACCCATATCGTCTCCAGCTGGAGAAAAGCTGACTTTTAGATCAGCACAGTTCTTCCATTCTGCTGAAATTTGCAATAACGCATTACTTTTCTCACTTCCAGGCACTATGCTGTATTTTAGAATCTCACAGCTATTTGCTCTGTATTTACTTAATACATAAATACTGTGTTTAAACATATCTCTAAAGATGTTTTAATTCCAAACCAACACTGAAAAGGAGATCTAAAATTCATCACACATGCCCCTTTCTGCCATTCATACTCCATGCTTTCGTCTGATGTGCCTTAATCAATAAACTGTCTTAATATAGCTGATAAAGTGGAAGCTAAGGCAAAGCAAACAGCACAGAGGCCAAATGCAAAAACAAAACATTTTTCACAGAGACATTAGCTATGTGTTCATAATTAAAGTAGGGAATCGGAATCCTTTCCAGGCTGCCAAATGTTGCTTACGGCACATACAAAGTTTTGCCATCCTAGGCCACTCTTTGCACATGCTCTTTGTTATAAAGTCCCAGGAGAAAACTAAAAGCCCAGCAAAGGAATATCTGAATGTTACAGAATGAAGAAACCAATTTAAATATGCATTTAGCAGTAAGAATAGTTCTTCCACTTCATGCCAGCTGTGACTTGCAAATAAAACATACTAGTTATATGCAGACATTTCTCGAGGAAATTGCCACATTAGTTGGATCGTTACCAGACATGCCAAAGGAAAGGCTTTGTCTTGTATGTGTATTTTTCACTCGTGTCTCTCTGTATAGCTGTTATAGCATAATGTAGTACTGTAGTGCTATAATAGAGAAGTAGCACAATCTAGTCAACTGAGTAGGATGACCAGATAGCAAGTGTGAAAAATTGTGACGGGGTGGGGGTAAATAGGTGCCTATATAAAAAAAAGTCCCCCAAATCAGGACTGTCCCTATAAAATCAGGACATCTGGTCTCCCTAGAACTGAGCATGATGCTAGGAACCCCTTCAGTTTTGCTCCTGCTGCATTGTGCAGTCTCAGATACACCCTTTGACTGCTCTGGGTCAGATTCTCAGGTGTGGCATGGCTACTTTGTTCCATACCTCAGGTGTAACCGTTCTAGGGAGGATCACCCAACATAAGTGTGATCTTCCCATACCGTAGAGATATCATATCTGCTCTCACACCATCCTTTTTCCCAGCTGCCAGCATAACTAGAGAAAAGCAGCATGGCCAGGATATGCTACATCATGCTGACACCAATCTCTGACATTGTTTCCACCACTTGTAGTTGTTTTAAGGTAGAGCAGCCCTGAGACTGCCAACTGCTGAGCTCAAAGATTTTATTCCTGAGTCTCTCACACACATACACACACACCCCAAAGCTCAGAACACCAAAAATCCATTTGAGTGGCCTGGCTTAATGTCTTATATATGTTACAACAGAGCATAAAAGATGTACAAATACATACCAAAACAGGACAGGTAAAATATGCCTCATTAACCATAAAGTTGTATATTCACGCTCCTACTACTCAGTCAATTTCACTGTGTGTCAAATCCTGCCCTCCTTGCTCAGTCTAAACTCCCACTGAAGCCTGTAGCCACTGCTGGACAAAAGTGGATGTTTTAAATCACCAGAACCTAACTTTCCATTCTACCATAACTGAGTTCCACCTGGGAGAAATGTAACACCTTTTTGGAAGGAGCCACTCCTTTGTACTCCTGCATGATGAACACATTGGCTCCAAAAATGCCAATGTTGTAAAAAAAAGCATAGAGAGTGTGGAATGGAGTGGTGAAGCACTAGAATGGGTTACCTAGGGAGATGGTGGAATCTCCTTCCTTAGAGGTTTTTAAGGTCAGGCATGACAAAGCCCTGGCTGGGATGATTTAGTTGGGAATTGGTCCTGCTCTGAGCAGGGGGTTGGACTAGATGACCTCCTGAGGTCCCTTCCAATCCTGATATTCTATGATTCTATGAGCCTCTGGGTCTATGCTTCACAAATCCTGGTGAATGGGAATCCCTAGCACAAAGACAGCAGTTGGCAATTCCAGCCCACTGGGATGGAGCAGCACCGTAATAGTGCTGCTTCCCCAGAGCTTCTTCCTCAGACTCAATGGAGAATACCCACACAAACACCTGTTACTTTGAGATCATGTGGGTTTCCTGTATTGCACCTCGCAAGCCAGTTCTACTACATGCTTGAGGGAGCTTTTCAAAATTGCCTAAAGGAATTAGGAGGACAAGTCCCATGCTCCTAAATCCCTTGCACACTTCTGAAAATTCCACCTTCTGTGTTTATATGTCATGACGATAGGACTCTCATTCCCACAAGACTGAGTCAAAATAGTCTAGTTCAGTTTCATAAAAGAACAGCCAACGAAAGCGTTATAGCAGTTTCCGAGGATACAATGCCAGTTCCACAAATATTTTTGATAACAGGAAACCACAAGGTTGTACACATTAGAGAAATAAGATTCTATTATATTCCTGAGCAACAAAATTAGAATTAAGAAATGCTGACAACAGCAAGTTTCTTGTTCAATTACCATAGCGTCCCATTAAACAGGCTATATAGTTTTCAGTTACCTAACAGAGAAACTTTATAGTTTGCTCCAAGGTATAAAAACATAATTAGTAACGGAATTTCTGCACAAGAGGTTGTTATCCTCTGGACAATTGTGCTGATGTTCCTTTGGAAACAGTCTCGCTCTGTTTTTTAGTGCTTTTGAACAGAATATGCTTTGTGATGCAGCGAGGAAAATCTTACATTGTTTAGCATTGCAGGGAGTCTCGCTACAATACAGATAAAAGTGGTGCTGTATAATGCATTCAGTTGGCATAAAACATACTAATTACTAACGTGGGTTCAAACCAAAAACTTGGGCCCAAATGTCCATGAAATTGAGTAAGTTTCTTTCTCTTATTACTACTATTGATTCATGAAGATGCTACCTTCATCTCCTTCAAATCTCTCCTCAAGACCCATCACAAACACAAACCGTACATCCAAACAATAATGACTAGACTGAGGGGCAGTCAGGGAGATGTTGGGTTTTTTTTTTCTTTAATTCAGATGATTGATTATGCACACGGCTAGACTATGTAATTTATCTTATTACTGTTAGCCTCATTCTCTAACCAGCCTCCTATTGCTTGTGAGGATACTTGCTTGCATCTTGTCTTAAATGAAAATGTAAACTTTTTGGGATACAGACTGTATTCATATCCATTAGTACAGGTACAATGTCTAGCATTGGGTCCCTGGGAACTACTACAGTAGTACAAATAAATAGATGAGATTATCTAACAACAGCGCCGCCCAGAGGATTCAGGGGGCCTGGGGCAAAGCAATTTTGGGGGCCCCTTCCATAAAAAAAATTGCAATACTATATTCTCGTGGGGGCCCCTGCAGGGCCCAGGCAAAGTGCCCCACTTGCTCCCTGCTAGAGGCAGCCCTGGGAAAAATAAACCTTCCGCATCTCGGCACAAATCCAGCTTTGAGAAAACTTCTTTACAAGGTATCACTGGTTCTTAGCATCAGCTAGAGCTAAAAGGCACTAAAGCTCATTAAAAGGGCTGGACAAATATCTTCTGTCAAAACTTTTTTTGGATCAAAAACTAGGGGTTTTTAAAAAGCAAAAAAAAATCACGGACAATGTCTGCTTTCCTTCAAAATTTGTTGTGGGTTTTTTTAATTAAAAAGCTGAAATTAGTCTACCAAAACCTGAATATGGTTTGGGGTTTCAGAAGTGTGCCGCCAAATGTTTGCTGCTTGCTGTTTGATTGTTTAAAAAAACACTAAAAAATTCTGCTTAAAAAGATCCAAAACTTTTGAACCACCTCAGCTTGTGACAAAACGCCTGAGCCCATCCAGTTAGAGATTTTTCCAGGTTTCTCAGACTCATATCTGTCTCCATAACTTTGGGTTCATTTAGGTTAGAACATAAGAACAGCCATACTGGGTCAAACCAAAGGTCCATCCAGCCCAGTATCCTGTCTACCGACAATGGCCAATGCCAACTGCCCCAGAGGGAGTGAACCTACAGGTAATATCAAGTGATCTCTCCCCTGCTATCCATCTCCACCCTCTGACAAACAGAGGCTAGGGACACCATTCGTTACCCATCCTGGCTAATAGCCATTAATGGACTTAGCCTCCATGCATTTATCTGTTTCCTAGAGACTGGCTCCATGGGGTCCCTCACAAACTGGAGACGGTTACTGTGGGTTTGTCTTTAGTATAGCTTATGTACATACTCCATGAACTGAGCATTTGAGCTTGTTCCAGAATTTGGGATGAGCCTATGTTGTGAAAACTGACATGCTCAAAATAGCACATGCATGTGAATGGACACAGGGTGCTAAAATTAAATTAACCCAGGGGTTCTCAAACTGGGGGTCGGGACCCCTCAGGGAGTCACAAGGTTATTACTGGGGGTCGCAAGCTGTCAGCCTCCACCTCAGACCCCGCTTTGCCTCCAGCATTTATAATACAGTTAAATATACAAAAAAGTGTTTTCAATGTATGGAGGGGGAGTTGCACTCAGAGGTTTGCTATGTGAATGGGATCACCAGGACAGAAAAGTTTGAGAACCACTGAATTAAATCCTCTGAAGCCTCAGGGAATGCCCGGGGGCCGGGGGGTGAAGGTGTCTCCCTTGGTAGGGTCAGGAAGGAAGTAGGTGGTGTAGGATATTGCTCTTCTCATGTGATCCCTCCCCCAGTGGCTAATTTTAAATGAAGCTACTCTCCCCTGACATGAATCTCCCTATGGCACTGAAATTAAATATAGACTAATTTGGCATTTGAGAAGTAAAACGGATGGTAGCCCTAATGGAAAAGCTAACAGCTTGGCTCTTCTGCAAGCCTCAAACTGCTGAATGAGCTTTAGAGTAGGGAAGGCTGTGCCTCTCAAACAGCCTGGCCCTGCCCCCTATCTGACCCCCTACTTCCTGCCCCCCAACTGCCCACCCCCTCAGAATCCCCAGCCTATCCTGTTCCTTGCCCCCTCACCATCCCCAAGAGACCCACCACCATGACCCCGGGACCCCACCCCTGCTCCCTGTCCCCTGACTGCCTCGACCCCTAACCACCCCCCCACTAAGTCTTGACAAACCCCCAGAACACCCACAATCCAACCCCCCCATTCCCTGTCCCCTGACCCCCCCACCTCTGTCCCCTCCCTGTGCCCTGACTGTCCCCAGGACTTCCTGCTCCTTAGCCAACCCCCCCGGCCCCGGTCCCTTACCCCTGGCGCCCCGCTCACCCGGAGCCTTAGCGCATTGTATCCAGCAGTGTCCCTGAACAACGGTGCAGCATGGCTCTGGCGGGGCTCCTGAGCTCCGCCCCGCTCAGAACCACATGGTAAGGGGGCGGGGCTGGGAGCTCAGGAGTCCCGCCGGAGCCACAGTGCACCGCTGTTCAGGGACACTGCTGGATCCATTGAGGTTCCAGGTGAGGGGCAGAGGCAGGGTCGGGCTAGGGCGGGAGCCTTGCCCGTTCTCTTGGGGGCCCCTGTGGAGCCCGGGGCAAATTGCCCCACTTGCCCCCCGCTCCCCCCCGAGTGGTCCTGTCTAACAATAGTCTAACTGGATTTTTAGTGGAAGACGGGTACAATTTTCAAAAGTCTTTAAGAGACTTAGATGCCTAAGACCTATTTTCAAAAGTGATCTTGATACTTAAGACCCTGATCCTCAAAGGAATTTGAGCTGCCTAACTCCCATTGAAATTATGCTATTTCCTCAGTCTACAAATATCAGCTATATACAAGGTACTTGCTACACATAGCCATCTGCACTCATGAGCCATTCACATGTTTTCCCAATTACACTCAGTTATACAATTTAAGACAATCTCTTTGTGAAATAGGAATAAAGTTGCTAAACTCAATACGTAGCCTCAAAGACTGTTACATTTAATCCGACTTGCAATGGAAATCACCAGGGCCGGATTTAGGGGCAGGCAACCCAGTCAACAGCCTGGGGTGCCAGGCTTGGGATGCTGGTTTTTTCGTTAGCATAAGTAAATACAGATTTACAGATCCTAGTGTGCAAATGTATCGTCTTATATGACAGGGATAAATCATGCATGCAAATCGATCAAAGTTGTGAAATGGGCTGCAAATGCCATTAAAAATAAGGTATACAAAATTTTAACAAATGAAGGGTGGGAGCACCAAAGACACTCCTCTCCTGGGGTGCCATCTGGTCTATGGCCATCCCTGGAAATCACCTTTGAACTCCCATGCTTGGCACTGTGAGCTGAATCTAGTGCTAACCACCAATGTATCTTCTATCTACAAAGATCTTCCAGAGAACAGCCATCAACAGCCACAGACCATATTACCTCTCCCTAATGAACCAAAGAACACAGACAATTAACAAACTAGAAGGGAAAGCCACTTCTTGGGCTAATGCTAACCCCCCACTGTTCAAAACAATTCTCACTGAAAGAGCAACTCTGATAGTTTAAGCCAGTCAAGTCTCTTGTATTCCTTGTTCCACAAGATCAGGGACTGGATGAATTCACAGCCTGAGATGGTGGGAACATGGGAAACAAAAGTAGATTAAAAAATATTATATTTTACCTACAGCACCATATTCTGAGTCCCAGATAATTCATTCTATTTAAGATCCAGAAGTCTCAGTTTATCACTATTAGGCATTTAGCTAATTGGTGTTAATTCCCAGAGTGGTCTTCGACTAAGCCAGTAATGACTCCACCTTGAAGAGGCTACTACAGAGATCACAATTCAAAGCAAGCTTACCCCTATGCTTCACTAACTTCTAAAAGCAGATGTTTCCTGAGTTTGCTGTGTATTACTGATCCTTACCATTCCATCACCAAATACACAGAATTCTCAAAAATCCAATGATAGTCCATTTCAGGTCTAGCAATGCAATATTTCTTACTGAATGTGCTTATCAGCCTTAAAGCAAAACACCCTTAAGGAATACAGAGTGGGAGTTCACAACATGCTGCCTCTTTCTTTAAATAACTATTGGATTTTCTGTCATTCCCCTTGCTTTTACAGAAGAGCGTGCAAAGAAAGATGGGCAACATATGAATCTAACTCATCTACCATTACACATTAAGATATTAAAATCCCAATGCACAAGTCAGTCTTCAACAGCTCTAGAGATGACCCAAACTGTTGCTGAATCTTTGTTTATTCTTTGGGGCCTTCAACAGATCTTCCCCAGTTGCCAGGCAACTGTGATAATATTGTTAGGTTCATGGTAACAGCCATAATGGCTACCTTAAAAAAAAAAAGATGATAACAATTATGTAAAATATGATTACTTTCTTTGTGATCAAAAGTATCATCATTTTGAATATTAATGTCTAAAGTTCCTCAGTCAAACCACACAATTCATATAATTGCTCTGTTAAAAGTCAGCGTTAATAGCAACCCTTTAGAATATCTCTAAAGCATGTGTTATTAGATTCAATTATTTGAATTATTCCAAGTTCTGTACAGAGCAGCTGCAGGAGAAAGAAACATGTACACAACCCTTCCTTTTTATGTAAAGGATTGCTAGGAAAAAACACAGTTCAGGCACATCATGGTTGAAGCTTACTGTGCTTCTTTAAATAGAGCTCTTGGGTATTTTACAATATCTCCCATAAAATTTAAGATGTCCTGGATGGGGAGAAAACAGGTGATGCAAGATACATATATTGCAGGGAAACAACCCTACGCTGGAAAGAGGAACTAGATGAAAAGAGAACTTCTGCACTTCTACAATTCTAAGAAAAACATCTGATTTTATCACTGTATATACTTTAGCCATTGCACAACTCCAGCTTGCTTTTTAGGGTGATCAGATGTCCCTATTTTATCAGGACAGTCCCAATTTTGGGTTTTTTTCTTATATAGGCTCTTATTGCACCCCACCCCCCTGTCCCAAATTTCACATTTGCTGTCTGGTCACCCTATTGCTTTCAGATGTGGGCATGCACATGGCTGTACTTGTCATAAAACTGGCTTCTGCTCACGTCCGTGCATGCAACAACAGAAACATCTTTACAAGCTAGAAGAGTGTATTGTGTGTGACACCAGGGTCAACATCAAAAGGTAGATGGTTCAAGAGCCCACATTCCAAAGAAAAGAAACAGGAAGACTGTTCCTGCCTTCTATTCCAATCTTGAGAACTTAAAAGCCGAAGTAGAAATTCTCTTGTCATTTCCAGAATCCAGTTATAGGACTTTTGTTATTTTTTCCACTAAGAACCTACAGCATGGAAATAGGGATTTCATGTGTACAATTTTATCTAAATTTATTTTGTTACATCAAACAATTGGAGGCACATACAGTGGATGACTAGTCACAATTTCTACACTCTTAAATCTGAGATACTGCAGCTGTTTCCCATTGAAGTACATAGGGAAACTGCTGCATTTCAGGTCTTGTCTACATTACCCACTGGATTCACAGGTAGCGATCGATCCAGTGGGGGTTGATTTATCACACCTAGTCTAAACATGATAAATCGACTGTCGAGTGCTCTCCTGTTGACTCCGGTACTCCACCAGGATAAGAAGTGCAGGGGGAGTTGACAGGAGAGCGTCGGCCATCCACTTACCGTAATGAAGACACGGCAGTAAGTAGATCTAAGTATATCAACTTCAACTATGTTATTTACATAGCTGAAGCTGGGTAACTTAGATCAATCCCACCCACCCACCCCGCCACACACACCTAGTGTAGGCCAGCCCTCAGCTATTACTCTGTGGTAACTGCTGGCAAATAATGAATACTTAAATGGCAACCACAATAATTCCCTCAATATATTTTAGTGAAAGTTCCAGTGTCACAAGATTTCACCATTATAAGTTCCTTCCAACTCCCTTCATCAGCAGTTTATTAAAGCTTCTTAAAATTATCTTTTTATACACCTTTGTCCAATGAGCGCAATTTAGGTAAATACAGTGCTCACAACAGCTTCCCCAGCACTTACCTACCAGTCATATATGAATAACTGTGGTATTTCCCAGAGAGCTCAGATACTGTGTCTGTCATTAACTGCAGTGTTTTAAGTACCAACCTCTGCATATTAACTGTAAAAAAATTTTTAACTCTTGTAATGGTCTCTGAGGGATATTCCCCATTTGATGAGTGTTCAACTTCCATTAATGCTGAAGGAAGGACAGGTCAGCCAGTTACATAGTGGTATGACCATGAGGAAGAACAAATCAGTTACAACAGAAGAAGGCAGGTGATAGGATATTTGTTTTGCAGTCCCACCCTAAAGAGCTGAGGTTAGCCTTGTACCCTCATCAAGAGGAGAATTCACTAATTTTTAAGTATTATTAAAAACCTGATCAGGGTCTCCATACTCAGCCAAAACTTCTATTAGACTTGATCAGGCTCTAAGTAACTATCTAGCTCTAAATATCAAGAGACAGGTCTGAACCAAAACCAGGCAGCTGAACACTTTTGAATTTTTGAGATGTTCAAAATTCAAACTGTCATCCGGATCACAGTTCTGAGGCATGATCCAATATCTGTTAATAATAGGGGATGAATAGGGCTCACAGGTAAATCTGAGAATTAGGGAAAACAGCCTACATATTAATATTCAGCTGTTTAAAGTTTGGGGAAAGGTTAAATAATTGTACTTGCAAATTAGAACTGGATTCTTGCTTCCCCTAATCTTCAGTTCCCATGCATGCCACGCTACTGAGATCCAAAGGCTTTATTAATTGAAGAATACTCATTTTGCATGATTTGAAAGAGAGAGAGAGAGAGAGAGAGAGAGAGAGAGAGAGAGAGAGAGAGAGAGAGAGAGAGAGAGAGAGAAAAATAAATTATGCTTAAGGTCAGTGCTCAGTATATGTAACATTGAGAATAGTTACCTATAGAATATAGATAAGTAAGAAAGACCTTGCAAAGTTATTATGTGATACATTTTCATGATTTCTCTTGTGCACTGACATAGGCCTGCCACACTTTGCCATAAAACATATAGTAAACTACGCAATAATCATGAGGATTGGGGCAGAACACAAAGCTGCTGACTCAACTCATAATGTTTTAGGGCTAGTGTACTAGATGTGAGAAATGCGAGTGAATAACGTCAGGAAAAAAGAACAATAAAATGTACAACATGACAGAGCCTGCATTCCCTTAAGATATTTAATTGTTACCCTTATTTTTAACACTTTGCTCTTTTTTGCACCATAAAAAACAAACATAAAGCTTACTTTGTTTTAAACACACTTAAAAGATAAAACAACGAGGAGTCCTTGTGGCACCTTAGAGACTAACAAATTTATTTGGGCATAAGCTTTTGTGGGCTAAAACCCACTTCATCAGATGCATGGAGTGAAAAATACAGTAAGCAGTATATATATGAAAAGATGGCCACAAGGACTCCACAAGGAGAAGGACTCCTCATTGTTTTTGCTGATACAGAGTAACACGGCTACCACTCTTAAAAGATAAAGCAGTCTGGGGTGATTGTGTTTTTGTCTGTTTCGTTTTTAAGAACATAGCAACACTGTTTCAATGTTGTAAGCAGGACACGGAAAGTAATTCTTCCATTCTACTGAGCTCTGATAAGGCCTCAACTGGAGTATTGTGTCCAATTCTGGACACCTCGCTTTGGGAAAGATGTAGACAAATAGGAGAAGCCCAATGGAGGGCAAAATAAATTATTAAGAGTATAGAAAATGACTTACAAGGAAAAATTGAAAACATTGGGTTTCTTTAGTCTGAGGAAGAGAAGACTGGGGGAGGGGGGCATGAAAATCTTCAAGTACGTAAAAGGTCATTATAAAGAGGAGGGTGACTTTTTTCCCCCTAACCACTGAGGACAGATTCAGTAGTAATAGTCTTAAATTGCAGCAAGGGAGATTTAGATTAGCTATTAGGAAAAACTTGTCAGGATAGATAAGCACTGGAAGAAATCCCCTAGGGAGGTTGTGGGATTCCTGTCACTGGAGGTTTTTAAGAACAGGTTAGATAAACACCTGTCAGAGATGATCTAGATAATACTTAATCCTGCCTTACTGTAGCAGGTATGGACCAGATGACTTATCAGGGTCTCTTCCTGTCCTACATTTATATTATTCTATATTTCAGAAGCTTGGGAGAATTGCAATTGCAACATGGCTTTAAATTATTAATCTTCTGCTGCCTTAATAATGCAAACTTCTCATTCAATTCTAGTGATCTGACTTTCAAATACATTTTTCTCCTTAGCACAATGGCAAAACTCTCTCCACAAAGTGAAAGTAAATAGTTACTATGAAACAAAAAGGTAGAAGCAACATGCAGTATAACAGGTTGTTTCACATACCTTAAAGCCAAGACAGCAAGGATCACTGTTTGCAGACACCTTTTCATGAAGGCATATTTCTAGTCTTGAGTAACAATCTCTAGATTAATCCGCTGAAAAGGAAGAAATTATTCTATTACATTTCATGACAAATTTCATAAGGAAATCCAAGAAATTGGAGACGGTTCAGGTAACAGTCCTGGGAATAATAAAAGGATTAGAAAACCTACCTTATAGTGATGACAACATGCTCAATGTATTTAGCTCAACAAAGAGAAGGTTATGAGGCGACTTGATAACAGTCTATTAGTAACTACATGGAGAACAAATATTTGATAATGGGCTCTTATACCTTTCAGAGAAAAGGTATTACAAAATCCCATGGCTGGAAGTTGAAGCAAGACAGGTTCAGACTCAAAACGAGGCATACATTTTTAACACTGAAGAGGCTTCACCACTCGAACACTTACCAAAGGGTTATGGTGGATTCTCCAAGATGGCAATTTTTAAATCAAGCTTGGATTTTTTTCTTTTTTTTTAAAAAGATCTGCTCTAGGAACTATTTTAGGGAAGTTCTATGGTCTCGGAATCCATGAATCTAGTTACCATTATACAGTAGTATTTAGAAACAAACAAACAAAAGTTACTGTTTCCTTGATATCCAAAACCCCTCACAAGATACATTTATGAAGGCTTTGTTACTCCTTTTCAAATGGTTTGCATTTAAACAAAGAGTTTTCACTCTATCTGAAGAATTTAGAGCTAATTTTTATTCAAAAACAAAGAAACAAAAACCTTCTGTTCAGCATGATCTAATAAATAGGATCATAGGTTAAGAGGCAATGAGGTAGGTTCCACTCCTAGCTCTGTTATTAACCTGCTAAAGAAAGCTGGGCAATCTCTCGGTGCCTTGTTTATCCCATCAATGAAATAAAGACAAAACTACTTATCTTCCTAAACGGGGCACTTGAGACCTCCTATCACATCAGGCAGAGGACCATGCCTGGCACTTAATCTGACATGGTTAATAGCATTCCCTTTCATTTGTGCTGGACCACAACAACTTTGCATTCCCTGCTGCATATCACATATGGACTTGCAGGATCAAGAACTCCCTGCACACCAAAAAAACAAACAACCCACATTTTGTTCACTAAAATCTAATGTAGAACCCATTTTCCCCTACAAGCAGGATGAGACTTGTTTAATACATGAGAGAGGAAACCAAAGCTGTGTGGACATCCAGGTGTTCTCATGTCAGATCAAACTGTCTATATTTATTTCACAGACCATTAATCAGGGTATAAAACATTGCAATTGCTTTTGGTTGATTACTTCTTTATTAAGAGTTGCTTTACTAAAAAGAGCATTTCTTAAATAATCTATCACGTCAGCAATACAACTCTCACTCCAATTCCACAGCCAGCTCTGAGTACTAAACATTTATTCTCTAACTAAAATATTTCACACATTGAATTAATTATAAATTAATTATAAATGCAATCTGTCATCTGTAGCTCACAAATCTCCCCCTCCCCCCCCATTCCAGTTCTCTGGAATGTGGGATTCCATACTCCTCCGCTGGCCAACCTTGTCACAACCTGTGCACTGAAATAAAAAACAGCCCCCCACCCCCATCGTGTGAAATATAAGAGCATCTATTTAATTATTTTCTCAAACACATCACACACAAAAGCAAAATGTCTCACTCAGTAATGAGAAGGCAGGTTGGTGCAAACTTAAACAGAGCTGCTACTTGTCCTGCAGGATCTTGGTACTGATGCACTAACTGTAAACTAATACAAAGATACTACAGATAATAAAGTAATCCCGCCGCTGCTACACAATCTCTGGCAGCGCAATATGCATTCAATTAGAAAGAAGGATCGATAATAACTGAGAGGTGCTTATTATAATCCACTGAAAACACAGTAGCATGCTGGTAATGAAAAGGCTGTATTAGAAAGAAGGGCAGTATCACCTCCTTCCAAGGTCTGCCATTGAAATTCACATTGGGAATCCATAAAGCCATCAGAAATGCTCAATTTTAATTGCAAAGGCTTCAAACATCACCAAGCAAAAGAAAGAAATAATGCAATAAAACGGTATGACTGCAATGTGGGCCCATAAAAATTGAACCATTTGTACAATTGTATTGCTAGAACATAATAACTATGTTTAGCAGTCACACTAGAATCAAATATTCTGCCCATTGGAAAAAAAAGAGAATAGAAAAGGATGAGGCTCTCTAGATATGCTAGGACTGTATTCAAAAAGTCAAAGGGGAACCTGGTTTTAAATAAAAGAACCAAAGCTGTAAGGTTCATAGGAGCACCCAGTGCCAAGTTTAGCAGCCCCCTGGACAGCCTCTTGGGAGGTAAGGCATTTTACAGCTAGGGAACTGAGGCACAGAGAAATTAAGTGACTTAACCAAACCACACAGGAAGTCTGTAGAGGAACATGGAACTGAACCCAGTGCTAGAGTCCTATCACAGCCCCCTAAGCAATAGTCCATCCTTTCCCCTTAGCTAGTGTAGCATTTGCTTTGCACTGAAAAAGCTGAAGATGAAGTAGTCAAGTGCAGTAGTAGAAAGCCAAGCAGTCCGTCAGTCACAGTGCATCTTCACTACAAGGGACTCAGCCTGGCAAGCGAGACAATAAAACAAAACACTGCTGCCTTCAAAGAAGAGAAAGAAACACCATTAGCTCCACAGTTAAGCCATATTTTGCCCTTCAAAGTACAGACAGAAAGATAATTAAGGTGACAATGAATATCAAAGCCGCAGAAGTTTAACATGATGAAGCAAATGATATTTCATTTGGGGAAAAAATAATTCCTTGACAGTCACAAACACATATTGTACTTTTTTTCCTTAAAAAATAAGAGACTTTGAAATGGTAATGTCTGTAGTGGTGCATATTACACTCATTATTTATTGGGCCTGATACAAAAACAGCTCTTTCCCTGGGCCATCAATAGGCATGTTTGCTCAGATGAAAGCTTCACTTTAGCAAAGCAGTTTATCCGTCTTACAGTTTTATTGCTTAAAAGATGAATTATAAGATTAAATCCTCCTTACTGCTAAGCCCCAGAGAGAGCCACATTATAAATATCTCATAAGAGGTTAGGAGTTTGGACATTAATAGTTGATATTAGAAATCTGAGACAGGCATTCCAAAAAGGCATTAACGGTAATGGGGCTTACACACACGAATCAACGGAGAACAGCCACTAAGTTATGGGGCTAGTCAGTTATGATACATATTGTTGTAAGAAAACCAACACTAAACAACTATTAAATAGGAGTATGTTCTAAATCAAGGGTTCTCAAACTTCATTACACCACGACTATCTTGTGACAACAAAAATTACAACATGACCTGGGAGGAAGCACTGAAACCTGAACCCGCCCAAGTCCCGCCACTGGGGTGGGGAGAGTGGGGGCAAAACCAAAGCCCAAGGGCTTTAACCCCAGGCAGGGGGCCCATAACCTGAGCTCCAACACCCAGGGCCAAGCAGTGGGGCTCAGGTTCGTTTTTTTGCCCCAGAAAGTCTAACGCCAGCCCTGGTGACCCCATTAAACCACTTTGGGGGCCCAACCCATGGTTTGAGAACCAGTGTTCTAAATAGTTTTCCAGAATACATCCACTTAGAAGAAATAAAAAACAATTAGGTCCAATCAGCCTATGACAAAGAAATCAAAATAAACTAGACCCCCATTTTGCAAAGGTTTAACCATGTGTGTAACTTTGCTTGTGTGAATAGTCTTGCTTAGGTCGATGGAAATACTCGTATCAGTAAATATATTCATATGCTTAAGTGCCTGAAATGCCAGGGAGCCAAGATTTACATTGGAACTAAAAGAATTAACAGGATGGAAGGTGAATTGTAAAGTCCACAACCTCTTTGACCGCAAACAGGGTAAGGTTCTTTTTCCACTTCAGTTGTGCCGTGGACTCATTCTGTACTTGGGTAAGTCACCTGATTGGTTTAAGTTTCTCCATTTTTACAATGGGGACAGCTCTACATAACCTCAGAAGTCCCTCAGACATATTTAATTAATCTTATTGAAAGTTTAAGAGATCCTTAATGAAAGATGCTAATGTGTTATTAATATAAAACTAAATCTCCTTACAGATTGAGGAATTAGTTTGAGGCTGCGTGGTCTAGTTTTTAAAGGGTCTGGGGCTCCCTGCAGTTGCAGGAACTCTGGGCCCTTTAAATCCCCACCTGAGCCTGGGTGCCAGAGCTCTGGCGGTGATTTAAAGGGCACAGGCTCCCCGCAGCAGCTGGAGCCCTGAGCCCTTTAAATCACCACCGGAGAAGCCAGTACAGTCTGGCACGGCATACCGGCTGTTGCCGGCAGGCCTGGTACAACCATTTAGGAGACATAGGCAGTCGCCTAGGGCGCTAGGATTTGTGGGGGCAGCATTTTCTTCAGCAGCGACCGTGGCGGCCATATCTTTGGCCGCCCCGGTCACCCTGGTGGCCGCTGGCATTTAGGCGGAGGGAGCCGGGGCAGGGGAAAGCAGGGAGGGCCACCTGCAACAAGTAAGGGGGGGGGCAGCACGCAGAGGAACTCCTCACACCAGCTCACCCCTGCCCCGCCTCCTCCCTGAGCATGCCATGGCTGCTTCACTTCTCTTGCCTCCCAGGCTTGCGATGCCTAAGTTGACTGGCGCCGCAATCCTGGGAGGCGGGAGAAGTGAAGCACCGACAGTGTGCTCGGGGAGGAGGCGGGGCAGGGGTGAGCTGCTTCACTTCTCCGGCCTCCCAGGCTTGCGGCGCCAATCAGCTTAGGAGCCGTAAGCCTAGCAGGAGGGAGAAGTGAAACAGCCACGGCATGCTCAGGGTGGAGGCGGAGCAGGGGTGAGCTGGGACGGGGGAGGGGGTGCCTCAGGGCAGAGGGTGGAGTGCTGCCGTGGGGGGGGGCACCTCAGGGAGAGGGAGGGGAGCTGCCGCGGGGGTGGGGCTCTGCGCAGGATGGGGGATGGGGGAGGGCGCAAGGTGGAAGTTTCACCTAGGGCACGAAACATCCTTGCACAGGCCCTGGTTGCTGGTATGCTATACCAGATCGTACCAGCTTACTTTCACCTCTGGATTGCAGTCACTTGCAGAATCACACTCTCTCTTATACATGGCTAGAGCTCAGCCAACAGCTAGCCTCATATCTTAGGTCACATCTACACTACAAAGTTCAGTTGACATAAGTTACCGACAAATTTGTATATTGCTCCAGGCACATGTGTAAGCCACACACACACACTTCTAGAGAGAGATTAAGGAGTTTACTCAACGGCCTCAACTAACCGCCGGTTAGCTTTTAGTTCATGCGGTAGAGGCTCATGAAATAAGCTCCAGAGTTCCCAGGTTCAATCCTGCCTGCCAACGACCGGGGTCTGTCAGTGTTACACATGCACACTTGCCTGCTTGTGTCAGTGTAACATCAATGTTCAAGCATGGTGCACCACAGGTAGGTATCCCAGTGTGTCCTGTGTGGTGCCTTTGGGGACATTTTCACGGTACTTTGAGGGATAATAGGAAGTCACCCTTGGATTTCTAGGAATTAGGGGTCAAATCCCCACTATGCCACCTTCTGCATCACATAACACTTTTCACATCCCATATTTTTTGTGCAATTTTAAAAACTTCTACAGCCCAGCGCTGCACTTTTCAGTGTCCTCCCTCTCTCTCTGACAGAAGCATGGAGCCTGAAGAGCTGAGCACAATTCTCCTGTGTGTTGCTAATATAGGATACATGATTCTCCAGTATTTGCACAATCAGGATTGTGATGAGGATGATGTGGAGATTGTTGAGCACACTAACTGCACAGTGAAAAAACAATACCAGGTTGCTGCTGGCATTCATGGAGCAGCACCGCACTATGCAAGAAACGAGCATGGACTGGTGGGATTGCATCATAATGCAGCTTTGGGACAACAAGCAAGGATAGCAGAACTTTCAGATGTGCAATGTTGCATTTCTTGGGCTGTGAGCTGAGCTTACCCTAACCTTCTGCATAGTGGGAAAAGGACCAGGAGGAGCAGCAGGAAGTGCATGAAAACATCATGGGATTGCTCAGGCAGCAAACCCAAATGTTGCAGGCCCACAACAGTTTTTCTGTGGTGATGTTGAAGGTCAAACAACTTTCTCTTCACATGTGTCAAAGGGGAAAAGCATTGTAAAGTTTTTCAAACAATCAAACAAACAAACACCAGCAATAATTTTTCAACATCCTTTAGTACAGCAGTTAATTTCATCCACGAGTAAGCATTGTTGTAGTCAATGTGCATCTTCTTCTATTAAATGTCTCAAAGATATTCAAATATGCAAGAAGGCTCATCAATCAGCTACTGTTGAAGAGATGACGACCAGATGTTGCCCCTGAGTGATCCACAAGGACATTCTTGATGACAATGTCTTTTGGATTCAAGTGTCAAAATTCGTCTCACTGTTGAGCCCATACCTCAGTTCATTCAGAATATGGAAATGATAGTTATGTATTGTCCAGTCTGATACCAAGAACAAGTTCCTGAACATAAAGGAAAACTTATTTGTGGGTCTACTGAATGCAGTCCACTTACAAAAGCTGAAGAGAAAAAGATAATTGACAAAATAATATTGGGGGGGGGGGAGAGGAAGAAATCAAGAGATCACTCCTGCAGATATTGTTGCCTGCCTTCTTGATCCATGCTTCCAAGGCCAAGACATTTCTAATGATGAATTCAATTAGTTTGTTACCTTATAGTGGCTCTTGAAATTTTAAAGGATATAGAAACAAAAAATTCAGACAAATGACACAAAGCAAGACGCAGCGCGTTCAGTAGTAAAACAATGTGGAGTGCAATCAAAGCAGTTGATTCAAATCAGTTTGCTCCTTTGTCAAGGTGAAAAGGGTTGTGTTCTCCTTGCACTCCAGGTACAGTAGCAGAAATTCTTAACACTTCTGTGTACTACTGCATGCATGGAACAAAACTGGTCGGTTTGAGGAATCATCCATTCAGAAACTGAAGTAGACTGAAGACCTCTAACTCCACTGCTGGCAAACGGGTGACCATATATCCCAATTTAAGATTAAATGAGGAAGTGGCAAATGAAGAATGGACTCAATATTTATCAGATGAAGAGGAAAAAGGAGATACCGATGAATTTCATGATGGCAACAAATACATAGGTAAAGCACTTAAACTGATAAAGAAAAAGATGATACTGAAAAGCAACATGCCTGAAAAACTTGGCCTGCTGCCTACCCAACATAAGTGCCTTTAAAAATGACTTTTTTCCCTTTATAGTTGCAATGTGTTTGTTTTATTTCTGTTTAATTTCATTTCTCTTTCTTTTGGTAACTGTTCAGTCTCGAACAGCATTGACATTTAAATGCTAACCTAACATTGTTTAAAAAGTAGCAATTTTTTTTAAAACTTCATTTCATGTTTTTCTGAGTTAAAATAACTTGATTAAGTAAAATTTAGATTTTGTAAGTAGGCATAAGTAAACTCAGCCTTTTAGAGACCATAAAATCTTACTCTTTTCTGTTACTCTTCTAATAAATTACTGCTTTAAAAACATTTGATTTAAAAAAAAAAACACTTTATTTGACAATGTTTGGCCAATTATTTTCAGACCAGTCACATTTCCAACCCTACTCCTGCATGACACAGGCCTTAGAATTTCATTCAAGTACCTCTGAAACATAGACCCAGTAATATCTTTGAGATTTGCTCTCCTCCTCCTATTCCACTGAGCTCAACAGATCTGGAAAGAGTCCAGTTAACCTTACACCTTGCCCTTACTCATGTTCAAGAGACAATGAACTGCAGTTAACCACACTAAGCAGGCAAGTTTGTTGTTTAAACATAGCCAAGTTATCAACAGGACACAGAAAAATGCTGCTAGAAGCAGCTTCTTATAGGCAATATCGAAATCCCCAAAGAACAGCCAAAATACAGTAGGAAATGAGCTGATTGACTCCACGCAAAACAGTGAGTCTGATATGGCACCACTAGGAGCCTTTCCCCAAATAAATGGGCCAGGTTTCAGAGACAACCTATAATGAGGATGTCAGCAGTGGGGCTGCCTCCTTAAATCTATGCCGTCTCTCTTCACCTCCATGGCAATAGTTAGCTGCTCTCTCGTCTCCAGGGCAATGGTCCTACCATTGTGAAGTCAGCACTGATTGTGCTCTCTAGCCATGTAAAGGTCACTTTTTAAACTCACTGAATTTTCCTGTAAAAATCCCAAAAACATTTAAATACCAAGAATCTCCACTAAACACCAAGTGAACAAATAGTTCCCAAAATATGGCAGGCATCGAATGCATTCCAAATAGAAAAAAAGTCACCTTGCCTGTTCAAGCCTGCTTCAAACAAGAATGTATTTGAAAGAAGATACTCCAGTCCTTAATCCTAGCCCGGGGGCTTCAAAGAAAGCTTCCCAAAAAGTATCTGAGTCCTTTAAAACTAAATGTATATACATCTGCAAGTCAATATGACCCACATGTGTATGCAACTCCTGTCACTTTACCCAAAGGGAAATAGGTGAAGAGAAGTCATTTGGCACTTGGTCAAAAAATTAGTGCATTTGAGTGTTTAAAATATTTTTTACATTAATATTTGGGATAGTTTTGCATTCTAACGCTAGTGATGCTTAACAAAAATCTTTGAAACAGCTCCTTCCTCTGTCCACTCTAAAATGTGGAGGGAGAGACGGATAACTAATACACAATGACTTAAGTACCTCTTTATGAATCTATGCATTTCCCATGAACAGATCATGATTTTCTCAAATGTTTCCATCATTCAAAATATAATTATCACGTGAATAATCTTGTCAGTAGCAAGTAGTCCATCAATATTTGTAATGAATTCAGTTTTGACTAGGCACATAGGTCACATGGTATGTATCTGTCCCCTGATTGGATAAGCATACCTTTTAGGATCAGATTTCCAGTGCAAATATTTTCAACTAAACAATTTGCAACATTGGCTAAAAACTAGAGCTGGTTAAAATTTTTGAAACAAAAGAGATTGTGGTTAAAATTGACTTTTTTCCTTAATTTTTTAAAAAATCTGAATATTTTAAATTAAATTTTCAGAATTAAAAAAAAAATTCTATTGTTAGATCAAATGGGATATTGAATTATTCTTTTGTTTTTGTAGGAAAGGGAAAAGGAAAAGTGTAGGAGGAAAGTGTTAAGGAAAGAGAAAACAAAAAAATGAACAAAAATTAGAAGAAATATTTTCAATAACATTATTTGTGAAGATTTTTGAATCAATGAAAACTCATTTCTTTTTAAAATCTGTAAAATGAAAACTTGAGTAAGTTTTTTGTTGATCCCCCCTTCTTTTCAACCAGTTCTACTTAAAATTCACTTACGCCACAATCATGCTTGTCATTTAAACTTATTTGCCAGAATTCTTACAGAAAGCAAATAGAAAGGAAGAACAAATACAACCTAAGTGATTTCTGTATATGATCATGAAAGCTTTTTCAAGTATTTTCCCACCACTAGTTAGACACTACAGTTATCCATGTTTCTTATGGATTTTTACTGGATCCAATATAGATCTAAAATCTCGCTAAATAAATCTCCCCATGTTCTCTTTTACTGCGCAGCACACAGGAAAGCAAGACTGCACAAAAACTGATTGATGACAATCAATGGGGAACGGTTGTATCATGATCAGGAGAACTGGAGTCGGAGGACAATCCATAGGGTTTAATAAAGTTTTACTTGTTCCACTCAAACTGCATTCAGTTTCACACTTTGTAAAATGAAACAGCGGAGGCTTTACCACACATTTTCCTTAACTAGCACACACCACTCCACACAAACACTATGTAACTGGGTGCTATAGAAATTTATGGGGGTTTATGAGATGTAAGTAACTAGTAACTAGATGCTGCATAATTTCCTTTTAATGTGGTGGTTGAGTTTATTCTGTATGGAACAATATTAACAGCCCTTATAGTCTATGAGTTCATGAGAGAATGTGCAGATGAACTGAGCTGTAGAAGTACTTTTTCTCTCATTTTGCTCTATGCATATTGCAGAGTCAAATCGATTGTATTCTTTTAAAGGAGACTTTTTTTAAGAAGTGGTTTGAAAAGGGCTATTATTTGGAACCACAAAATTTAAAATGTGAGTTGTAGTTGACTTTTTTGTATCATCATTGGTGATCCCTCAATGTTGAGGATGATCTCTTTCACAGGTTTTATTTTTCCACGCGTTGACAGACATTTCAGGTGGTGTTGGAAGACAGGGTTGCGCCGTGATTGCTGTGTAACAGTTATCTTTCCTTTCTTTTCTGGCATTTTTCTGTGGCCAGGGAAAGGCGATTTTCCTCAGAAGTGGATGTTCCCTCTCTGACAAGTCTTCAACTGTTATCCCTATCCTGGGCTGCTGTCTCCCAGTGTGTGATGTCAATGCCATATCTCTTGATGTTTATGTTGAAGGTGTCTTAAAAGCGTTTCTTTTGGCCTCCCCATTTCCTTTCTCCTTTGGTGAGCTGGGCATACCACAGTTCTTTTGGTAAGCATACATAAGGCATGCGCGCACAGTGTCAGCTCCACCTCAGCTGGTGCTGGACACTGACATTAGTGCGATGATCCTCCCACTTTATGTTGAGGATCTTCTGAAGAAAATGCTGGTGCTGGCATTCCAGGGTTTTCAGGTGTTTTCTAGAGGTCACTCAAGTTTTACAGCCATAGAGGAGAGTTGGTATTACCACTGCTTTATAAACTGAAAGTCTCGTATGTGTTCTGATGTGACTGGCAAGACTGGCACAGTGAACTGTGTATTGAATCTCGACATCTATGTCTACCCTCTGTGAGAGATGGCTGCCAAGACAGGCAAAGTAGTCTACATTTTCTAGAACTTCTTTGTTGATGTAGATCTTCCATGCTGAGTATGATGATTGCCAAGGACTAGCTGGTAGAGAACTTTTGTTTTCCCAATGTTCAGAGTTAGCCCTAGGCTTTTGTAAGCTTCAGAGAAGCAATTAAGGGCTGTTTGTGGATCCTCCTTTGAGTGTGTTTTTATATATATGCACATGTTAAAGCAAATGCATTATTTCTGTTTCAGTTGAGGTGAAGTTGGATGGTATTTCATTCTTTACTGACTGAAACTTTGCTCTTCTCTTGCCTTTTAATGCCTCAATATTTCTGAAGGCCCAAATTCTAATCTGATTCCATTAGCTCCTGGTAGAATTCTGCCCAACGTTTTCTGTATTCAGTCACACACAAAAGTAATATTTTTCAAATATAAAGAGCATATATTCATCTTGTAATATATCCAATAATATATATACTCAATAATCCCATACTCATGAAATTATGCATGATATACATACAAAATTCAAAGATGACAAAGTGTATTTTATTCACTTACATAACAAAACTGTATTATACATATTGATATTTGCTATCAAATTACACTTCAGTCAAAGAGAATGTTCTTTCTTAACCACTTGAATTGAGTCCTTCTGGAGGTAACACCTTTCACTGAAGTATAAACTTGAACTCGGTCAGGGGCATACATTATTCTCTGTATCACTTACTTGCCACTAAAACTCTATTTTTAGTCTAGTACTTTACCAGCCTGAACATAGTAAACAGCCTTCTCAGTGGTGTAGAGAGACGTTATACCAACCAAAACACTGTCCACGTGGCTTCCCAGATTCTTACCCAGGAACAAGAGAACCTTATCTTGATTCTTCTTCTGGATAAGTTTTATGAAGTTGGAGAAGGAGAAATCATCTAATGTAGGGATTGAGCCTGTACTCAGTGAAGTTCATGGGTAAATTCCCATTGGTTTCCCAGGGGGAGGATTCATCAAGCCCATATACAACGTAAGCAAATTTTCAAAGAGAACTACAGAAACAACAAGGAGTCCGGTGGCACCTTCAAGACTAACACGGCTACGCCCATACTTGACACAAAGAGAGCTACGTCAGGTACAGCTTTGCCTGCCCTGACATGAGTTCTGTCTTCCTCGCGAGTTTAATATTTGGGTCTAGACTGTGCCTGACCCTTGTGTATGGATAGTGCATTCACTTCCCAATAGGCTCCCAGAACAAGGCTCAGGAATAATGACAGCCTTGGTGCTAAAGAAACTACACATACTGCTCTTCTTGGTTTGCCATCCCATGCACTCCTCCATAACACCCAGCAGAGCAGGCTATATGCACCATCCTAAGGGACTGGTAAAGGTGTGTACTCTCACCCTGTGCCACTGTATCTTCAACACTTATAAGGCCCCTATTACTAGAATATCTGAGCACTTCTCAGTCTTTCATGTATTTATCCTCAACACCCCAGTAAGGCAGGGAATTACTATTATTCCTGTTTTGCAGATGGAGAAATGAGGCACAGCGAGGGTTAGTAACTTGTCCAAGATCACACAGAGATTTGGGGCAGAGCAGGCACTTGATTCCAGTTCTCCCAAGCCCTAGGCTAGTGCCATAACCACTGGACCATCCTCTCAGTGCTGAAGGGAATCTGCCAGAGGAGGGTATGAGCATAAAGGGAGCTCAATAAAATCAGGCATTTGTTCTAATACTGGTCCAATGCATCTTCAAGACGAGCAGAACAGAGCCTGCCCTGGAACCCTCTTATCTTATCTTATCTCAATGCAACTTATGCAAAGATCCAGTGCAGTAACCATTGTAACCCCTCGGGGTTTAGAAAGCATGGCCCTTTTAAATCTTTTTCCTAAGGAGGGAGGGGAGCAGTGAGAAAAAGAAGGAAAACTCCAGGTGGGGCTCTGGAGCGGAAGAAAGGAAGAAGGGCTGCAGCAAGCAGGCTCTCCAAAAGTGAAGCAGCAGAAAACCTACCTAAAGCCTGGGAAGGACAGAGTGGCCATGGGGGACACCTCAGAACAGGAGCCAGGAGGAGCACTGTGCCAGGGAAGAATCGCCCGAGAAGGACAGGCCGGAGCTGGACCCAGTATCACTGCTGCCCAGAGCTGCACGGGGCTGTGAGTACTGGGGCTCGTGACTCTGCATTGGAAATATGAAGGGAGGCTGCTAGCTAGTTAAGTGAGGAGGTAGTCGACTTGTGTGGCTTTGCAGAGAGCGGCAGAAGAGGGCACCGGAGGGAGTTGTTGGGGAAACTTTAAGGGCACCGAAAACAGCCAGGAGTACCCAAGACTCAGCATTGGACTGGAACTTTGCTCAAGCCTCCTGAATTGTATGCAAACATATTGCTCATCATCTGCCCTTTCAGACTGTGCTACCACTGGGTCTGTGGGGCCTTGGTTTGAATGCAGCCCTGTTTTACTACTTCCTCTATATTTCCCCTTGTTGTTTTTCTCCTCTCATCCTTCTGTAAATAAATATCTCCCTTTCTTATATCCGTTGTACTTTTCTGGTGTGCGTATTCACACTGGGGGGTTTGGAACAGGTGCCCCTGGGGTGAAAGGAACTTTCCATGCTGCATTCCTGTGTGTACCTTCTCTTGGCGCTAAAGTTACACTATATTATATTCAATGTCTTGCAAAATTGGATCCCATAAGAAGGCTAATGCTGCTCCTCTTTCTGCATTTTCACTACAGACAAAGACATCAAGCCATTGTGATAGCTATTTTTGCAGGGCAATATTTTCTTGCAGTGAAGTTGCTGGAGCCACTACAGAAAGATGGCAGCTTCACCATTACAAATCCAAACTTTTAGTGTGTTTTGGATTATGTGTTAAAAAAAAATGATGAGCTAAATCTTGGGTAACAATGTCTCCAAATAACTATTATAAATGTGTTTTTTAAATCTACTTGGTTATTTTTTAAGTGCCCAGGGTTTAACAGAGTTTAATGGCATTAACTCCCCCAATCAGCAGGATTTGTCAGGACTAGAAAGGAGACAATTAGTTCAAGAAATAAATAAATAATAATAATAAGCAGCAACCCCTGAGGATACTCCCCAAAGAATGGCTGTTTGACTATCCACAGATAAAGCCGCTGCTTTGCTTAGCACTTTATACAAAATATTTACCGTGTCAAACTCTGACACCTCTATGTTTTTTTAAACGCTACTGGACCCCATTCTGACTACATAGCAATGTTATATTGGCATAATTTCATTGAATTCAATGGAGTTACTCCTTCCTCATTTGTAGTGATGTAAATGAGATCAAAAACTGGGAAGCTGGTTATCAGAGCTGGCTGAAAAATGGTAAATTTTACTGATGAAAAATGTGTCCTTTTTTATGATCACAAATTTCAAATATTTTAAAATACTTTTAAATTAGACTTTAAGAGCACTCAGAAGCTACCCAAATTCTGATACTGAATTCACACCCACACCTAGATTTTAATTGAGTTTGCCAGGAATATGGATCATGCCATGAAATGGGCAAAGTTATAAGCGCCTGAAAGATCCCATTAGCACACCAGTCACTGCTTTTCATTTTTGTTTTACTGATCTTAGACACTTTCTTCCCCTCTACTACTGAGGGATAGCTCAGTGGTTTGAGCATTGGCCTGCTAAACCCAGGGTTGTGAGTTCAATCCTTGAGGGGGCCATTTAGGGATCTGGGGCAAAAAAATCTGTCTGGGGATTGGTCCTGCTTTGAGCAGGGGGTTGAACTAGATGACCTCCTGATGTCCCTTCCAACCCTGATATTCCATGAGACCAGAAAGATTATTAGATTAAATCTATATTCACTACTACTTAGAGCAGCAATATCAATTGTTTCACGTCTACTGAAGGTAGAATAGAAAGTAACAGGATTAAAATTTCTAACTGCAAGGGTAATTAAATTCAGCAATAGGCTTCCAAGGGAGGTTGTGGAATCCCCATTATTGGAGGTTTTAAAGAACAGGTTGGACAAACACTTGCAAGGATGGTCTAGGTTCACTTAGTCCTCAGCAGAGTAGACCAGACTTGATGACCTCAAGGCCTTTCCCAGCCCTATATTTCTATGATTCACATGCAAAGTTTCTACAGCAACTTTTTTTATTCACTCATTAAGCAAAATACCAATTAGCTTTTTATTATAGACAATTAAAAATCTGCACGCTAATTGACATCCTCGCTACTCAGTTTGAATTTAAAGTCTATTCAAAAGGAAATTGCAATGAAAATTCCAGTGGTAATAGTTTACCATTGTATTCTTCCCTCTTAACAAGTAGTAAATTATTCCTGACAAATATTGCACACATATTTTTAATCTAAGTCATTTAGAGACACAGAAGCAACCTATCTTGTTATCCATTAAACATCACTGAAGCCTGAAGATTACAGGTTTCAGAAAAGCAACAGAAATGTAATCAACTGACTTATTTCTGCATGACAGGAAATTGGGCCTGGGCGTATGCACCTGGAAATCATGTAAGTGAGAACAGGCAAAGTGTTGCTTTATGAAAACTATTTAGGTGCTTTGAGCTCAAGGAACAAATGAAAAAACAAACAAACCCCACAGTGTGAGCGTGGCTTCATTCAGTTACAATTACACCTGAAAAAGATCAACCTGGCTGAAATGGCAGCTTGGTTTCTGGTAGCAGATATAAAAAGACACTAATTGGAGGAGCGTGATTACACACACACTCATGTGCACACACACAAAGAGAATATCAGGAGATTAATTAACAACAAAAAGCCTAATTATCCTCTCCACTAGGAAGCCCTGAACGAGGGGAAAAAGCCTCTTGCAAACTTTGAGATTCACTTTACAGTACTCCCTTCTCATCCTCTCCTCCACTGCGGAGGTTGAAGAAACAACCCAAGACATCAACATGGGGGTGAAGGGGCTGCTTCTGTAGGGCCTAGGCTAACTCCTCTGAGGAAAACTGATGATGCCAGAGGAGGATGATTATTGTTTGGGGACAGCCTTAAAAACCACTAGTTCTCAAGAGGACTATGAAACAGCTGTTCCCTGGTTTCGGTCCTAGAAAGGCCCCAAATCCCACTGAAGCTCACATTGCACGGTTTGCCAACTGCAATGAGGTTACCAAAAGCAAGGAATTAGTGGAGGCAAGACAACAGGTACATTCAACCCAGTTCTGCCCATGGAAGTGCAAGGGTGCACTGAACCCAAGCAGATTTACCATTATGAATTTGAACCTAGACTCAAAAACATGGTGGTCATTTAGACAGCCAATACCGCAGAGATGATTGTTTCGCACAGAGTTCGTTCACTTGCTCTCCATGTTTACCCCTACTTTTTCTCTCCCCCCCCCCCGACATCATCTTCTTCGTCCATGTCAAAAGGCAGACTATCACACTATCACGTGCAAGCACAGGATAGTCTGAGTGTCAGGAAGGAGGATCTGTAATCTACACATAGAGTGTTTAAACAAGGCTTTGTTGGGAGGTTTCACATAATTCCACCAGGGAACAGATCTTCAGAAGCAACCTCTTCCTGTGAATGAGAATGCCAGCAAAGCTTAGGGCCCCAGATAATCTCTCACAGGTGGGTCTGACAGTAGGTGATCTAGATAGCCACCTCTGAGGGCTGTACTTGGAGTTTGAGGGGTTATGTGATCTTTCAACAGCACTGCAGCAGAGAAATGAGAGACATATCCTCCCGTGGAACAGACATCTCACCATTAGCTTGGAGTGATGGAGATTGTCCGCAGGAAGACATCATCTGCCCAACCACAAAAGAGCCTGAGGTTGCCAGGCACCAGTAGGTGAAGACCTCTTATTCTTCTGGAAACCTTTGTGGTCTGTGCAATGGGCAAGGGCTCCACAGATGCATGAGGCCAGGTTCACTGGAGCTGAGCAACACAGTTGTAGGTATTAAAAATCCTTTTATTTCTGACCCTGTGGAGAGATGAACTTGCAAACACATACCTTTGGTTACACCAGCAATCCCATAAATCTAAAGCATACCAAGTACAGAGCCACTCGCCCTCTTTGTTATATGGCCCTATGTCCTGTAAACAGCTTCACAGGCCCAAGGTCCAGCAGACAGATCTCACTGGCCCATGACCTAGAGAGAGTGTATTTCTGACAGGAACAAAGGGTTTCTCCTGTAGTCTATCCACAGGCTTTAAGGCTTTCTTCTCTAATATGCTCCAACTGTCAGCTCCTCCATACATTTTTAAGAAAGGAGAATGTAGTTAGGACACTGTTTTAAGGCAGCCACTAATTGCACAATTATGCAGGTGGATACTGTGCACCAACAACAGCGGTTCCCCTACAGATCTTAGTTTTGAGTATCAGAGGTGCTCAAGCTGCTGGTGATGACAATTGTCCTCATACAGTTCATGCACAACATTGGTGGGGATCTTTGCCTCTCTCCTCAGTTTTGCTCTTTGCCCAGTCAGACTGCACTATGTAGTCATGTTCATTTGGATAGGCAGGTGTTTTGTCATGGTGGGAATAAAATAAAAGATAAGATTTCTGGCACTTTCATCCTTGAAAAGAAAACACCTTTTACAGTCTAAAATATAAACCCAAGCCAGCTGTGCAGCTGTCCGGAATCCTTGGATAAATGCATTTCCAAATTAAAACTATCATGTAACATAGAAGTACACTGACTGACAATGACAAAGCTTAAATCAGGGGTAGGCAACTTATGGCATGAGTGCCGAAGGCGGCACGCAAGCTGATTTTCAGTGGTACTCACACTGCCCAGGTCCTGGCCACCAGTCTGGGGGGCTCTGCATTTTGATTTAATTTTAAATAACACTTCTTAAACATTTTAAAAACTTTATTTACTTTACATACAATAGTTTAATTATATATTATAGACTTATAGAAAGAGACCTTCTAAAAACGTTAATATGTATTACTGGCATGCGAAACCTTAAATGAGAGTGAATAACTGAAGACTCGGCACACCACTTCTGAAAGGTTGCCGACCCCTGGCATTTCTCCACCTCTTATGTTACCATTATTTAAGACAATTATTATCTGTTCAAAGTCTCTTTTGCACACTGCATTAAACTGTATCCATCAAATTGCTTGCAGGCACAAAAAGATAGATAGCCATCTTATTAACACTATTCAAGCTAAAACCAAATCCTTCTTTGGCTTTTCTGCTGTTTGCAAGTGAGACTTGTTGCGACCAGACTAATCTGTGAGGGTGCAAGACTGAGACAGACAGCAAAAATATTCTGGTATTTGAATGGATTGGACGGCTTTGCTGCTTATCAAAGATGTCTACACTCCCACTGATATGACCTGATGCAGAACTTAATGTGGGCTAAAATAACAGATGGAATCACAACTGGCCAACAATGGATTTTCAACAGTTTGAAACAAAATTATCCTCTTATGGGACACTGTCAGATCAAATTTGGCCTAAAATTTAGGTTTTATGGAAACAAACTTTGCAAAACCAAAGACAGAAACAGCTTCCATGGCCTTTGGCCGTTAAAGTTCCAAGAAAGATTGTTTTAAAACAAACAAAAAACAACACACATTTTTCCACAACATATACAACGCAAACACTGTTGGGCTTTGAGCCTTGTAGTGCCTGAAAATCAGGAGCTAAAACAGACTAGAAACCAAAGTGACACTAAAGTATTTTCAATATCCAAGGTAAGAGAAATATGAGTTAAACAGCAAAAGAAAAATCTAAATTCCATTTTGAAACCTTTGTTTTAATAGTCTAAGTTGTTATGAGTAAAAATATGTAGGAAGTGTGGGTTTAATATATTTTTAAGATGACAGTGTCTCTTGCCTCCTTTCACCCACTTTTTCGAATTTGAAATGCAATGAAATGTAGGAACATGAATAGGGTAAAACTTGAATAGGTCAACTAATGTTTAGTGCACATTTTGCTTAATAGGAGCCGTGTCAGGGAATCTCTGCAGCCCCCTGATAATGGTGTTTCATTTTGGCATCTCAAGAGGGTCGTGCTTGGTTTTTGGGCACAGCTTAGAAGAATACCACTGCTTCCCTAACCCCCAGTTCAACCTCTGCAAATCAGTGTCCGCAACCTAAACACTGCAGCCTTCTGCTGGCTAATGAGAGCCTGAGAGTGAAGGTGACTCTAAACAAAGCTGAAGTGATTTTCATTGTTCAAGTTGAATAATGAAAGAAAGTAAACACAGTGACAAGTAAATCAGGTTTATAAAATTCCTTCACTTTAATAATGTGAAGTCTAATAACACAGTTAAGGAAATTTGATTTTTATTAAAAGATATATCTTTATCCTAACAGTGTCCTTTTAATACTTTTCATAAGTATTTTTATTTACTCTTAATATTTTGCTTCTATTGTAGATCCATGTACAATAATCTGAATGATTCAATGCAACCTAAATGTAACGATGAAACCTACTTCTTCCTTTTTCGTTATTTTAAAGCCTGCCTCAGTGGCTGAGAGAGATTATTTTATCATCTATACTAATTGCATTATTGCATAGAAATATGGGGTTCAAGGGAAGGATTGATCATTTATGTGCAACATTGACTTTTGAATTCAAATAGCTAATCCTTTGATCAAAAATTTGAGGCCAAGTCAACAACCACACTTGTGACATTTGGGTTAATTCTAAAATCTGAAGTTGTGAGCAGGTACCACATAGAAGAGAATATGTAACCACAGATAGAGCTTCTAACTTGCTGAACAAGAAGAAAAACGCACCACAGCTCACCCTAACAATTGCTATCTGCTTTGCATATTGAGATTTGTGAGGTTTTTCTCAATCAAAAAAAAATGAAAGTGATCTGTTCACAGCTGCAGTAGTTGAACTCAGTTTGTCCACACATAGGTTTCCTTCATTGAAGGCAATAACCTGCTCTCCCTAAGGGAGGCTGTGGGGGACAGGGGCTCTCTAAACCCCCCTACAGACCCAGCTGTCCATCACTTATGCTGTCTTTCCTCCCTCCAGTTCTTGGCACAGAAGGGGTTCTCTGAGTCAAACAAACAGGCAAAAGAAAGATCACTTCACCTCTCTTTCCTTTATGAGAGAGGGGAACCTGAGTGAAAACAAAGAAATGCAGAAATGGTCTGTCTCTCAGGCGGTCTCTCTGGATCCAGGTCTATGAGCTCGGTCCATCCGAGTCTACTGCCCCTTAGTGGGACCTAGATTCAACCCCTCCTCTTGGGGCAAACTGCTTTGCTCCTGGTTCATATGGCTTTGGGAGCAGTGTGGCTTGTTACTGTCCCTTTCTCAGCTGATCCGTCTCTGGTGTCAGCCGTTTCTGGGTTGGAGCAACACTGCTCCTCCTTCTCCTCTTCACCCCACCTTTCCTGTGGCAGATTTCCCTTTTTAACTCCTCCCCCTCCAGGCAGAACAAATCTGGCAGATGCAGCTTATAGTGCTGAACAGGCCTAGAAGAGCTCATTAGTCTCCTCTCCACCAAAGTGAGGGCATGTCCCTTCACAAAGGCATTGAAACGCTCCACCTGCAGTGAACCTGGTTCTTCCCTGTTGGCCCTCAAAAACCAAGCTAAATATGAAACCATAATGCAGATTGTGACAGGAACTATTTCTACATCATTAGCGTGTGTCACTGGCCATAGCTCAATTACAAAAAAAAGAAAAAGTAGTGTTAGAACGCTCCCAAAGGTCACTCTCCGATCATGAAAACAGATGCTCTTTTTAGATCAGTCTAAATCGGGTGATTTTCTCCATTAAGTAGCATGAAATTTAATCCAGGTGGTTTGATTAATGGAACTAACTGTTGGAAAAACTGCTTTGGAACAGGAAATTGACAACAGGTCAATGCTTCAGTCAGAGACCCAAATTTGAACCCCAAGGCAGAACATGCTAAGAGTTTCACAGAATAGGAGGCCAATCAAGAAAACAAATATTAGCACCTCCCAAGAACAAGAGTTGAATGAAAAATATCAGTGCTGAGTACAGCAAATTAACAAAGCCACCAACATAAAATGCTAAATAATGACAAGATGTTTTCTTAAACAAGAAATATCTCCTGAAAAATAATCTCTATTAGTTGTGGAGTTAATGACTGCAAGTCTGTCTGGGGATTGGTCCTGCTTTGAGCAGGGGGTTGGACTAGATGACCTTCTGAGGTCCCTTCCAATCCTGATAGTCTATTATTCTATTATTCTAAGTGAGTTTGGTTCACCCACACAGACACAAGAGGACAAAGAGCACAGCATAGGCGAGAAAATGCTGCTAATATTTTAATCGGAGGCTTTCACAAAGTGTTTCTCCTAGTCTGTGAGAAATTCCATGTACCAAGTGTGCCTGTGCTTCCCGGGAGAGCGAATGAGGGCACAGATAATCTGTTTATTTTCATATTTATACAAAATGACTTTCATAACCAAGAATGGAAACAACACGATGGTAAATTTGGTTGTATGAAGTTACCTGTAACTGAAATTGTGTAGGTTTTATTAGCAAAACCATAACCTGTGCACACTGAAGGTGTAAATACCTGCCAATTTGATGCACTCGGCTTTGTTTCAAAAGCGAACAATTTGCCTTTCAGATATATTTTTACAATACCCAGGGAAAATTCATAATTTGGCAATATCCAGTAAGGGAATGAACTCTACCAGAGAAGAGGCAATCATTGGAACTTCCCTTCAACTTCCTGACAGCATTTAATAATGAGCCCCCCCGTGAGCCCGCAAAAGCCTTCTTCAACATATCACTGAGTAAAGGTAACTCAGGCCATGTCTACATCTAAAATTTTGCAGCGCTGGTTGTTACAGCTGTATTAGTACAGCTGTATAGGGCCAGCGCTGCAGAGTGGCCACACTTACAGCAACCAGCGCTGCAAGTGGTGTTAGATGTGGCCACACTGCAGCGCTGTTGGGCGGCTTCAAGGGGGGTTCCGGGAACGCGAGAGCAAACCGGGAAAGGAGACCAGCTTCGCCGCGGTTTGCTCTCGCATTCCCGGAGCCACCCAGCAAACCGCAGGGAAGGAGACCTGCTTGCTCGGGGTTCCGGGAACGAGAGAGCAAACCGGGAAAGGAGACCAGCTTCGCCGCGGTTTGCTCTCGCGTTCCCGGAGCCACCCAGCAAACCGCAGGGAAGGAGACCTGCTTGCTCGGGGTTCCGGGAACGAGAGAGCAAACCGGGAAAGGAGACCAGCTTCGCCGCGGTTTGCTCTCGCATTCCCGGAGCCACCCAGCAAACCGCAGGGAAGGAGACCTGCTTGCTCGGGGTTCCGGGAACGAGACAGCAAACCGGGAAAGGAGATCAGCTTCGCCGCGGTTTGCTCTCGCGTTCCCGGAGCCACCCAGCAAACCGCAGGGAAGGAGACCTGCTTGCTCGGGGTTCCGGGAACGAGAGAGCAAACCGGGAAAGGAGACCAGCTTCGCCGCGGTTTGCTCTCGCGTTCCCGGAGCCACCCAGCAAACCGCAGGGAAGGAGACCTGCTTGCTCGGGGTTCCGGGAACGAGACAGCAAACCGGGAAAGGAGATCAGCTTCGCCGCGGTTTGCTCTCGCGTTCCCGGAGCCACCCAGCAAACCGCAGGGAAGGAGACCTGCTTGCTCGGGGTTCCGGGAACGAGAGAGCAAACCGGGAAAGGAGACCAGCTTCGCCGTGGTTTGCTCTCGCGTTCCCGGAGCCACCCAGCAAACCGCAGGGAAGGAGACCTGCTTGCTCGGGGTTCCGGGAACGAGACAGCAAACCGGGAAAGGAGATCAGCTTCGCCGCGGTTTGCTCTCGCGTTCCCGGAGCCACCCAGCAAACCGCAGGGAAGGAGACCTGCTTGCTCGGGGTTCCGGGAACGAGAGAGCAAACCGGGAAAGGAGACCAGCTTCGCCGCGGTTTGCTCTCGCGTTCCCGGAGCCACCCAGCAAACCGCAGGGAAGGAGACCTGCTTGCTCGGGGTTCCGGGAACGAGAGAGCAAACCGGGAAAGGAGACCAGCTTGATTACCAGAGGCTTCCTCCTTCCAGGGAGGTCAAGAAAAGCGCTGGTAAGTGTCTACATTGGATTACCAGCGCTGGATCACCAGCGCTGGATCCTCTACACCCGAGACAAAACGGGAGTACGGCCAGCGCTGCAAACAGGGAGTTGCAGCGCTGGTGGTGCCCTGCAGATGTGTACACCTTCAAAGTTGCAGCGCTGTAACTCCCTCACCAGCGCTGCAACTTTCTGATGTAGACAAGCCCTCAGTGACGAGGGGAGGAAGTGCCTCAAGCAACATCTCCTTTCTTCCCAGTGCTCAGAGCAACACTGTAAGGATTCAATAAATCCTGCAAACTGAAAGGGAAACGAGCTGGAAGCAGACTCTTATGATTCAAGGCTTTCTTGGACTGCGATAGGGATATTACAATACAAGATCTTGGTGAAGGAAGAAGATATTGAAGGAGAATCACCCGTAAAAAAATCCGTTATTTTTTTCCCAATCTAAGGGTATGGCTACACTTACAGCCATACAAGCGCTGCCGCGGGAGCGCTCCCACAGCAGTGCTTTGAAGTGCGAGTGTGGTCGCAGCGGCAGCACTGGGAGAGAGCTCTTCCAGCACTGCAGATACTCCACCTCCCCGTGGGGATTAGCTTACAGCACTGGGAGCAGCGCTCCCAGCACTGGGAGCAGCGCTCCCAGCACTGGGGCACTGTTTACACTGGGGCTTTGCAGCGCTGTAACTTGCTGCGCTCAGGGCTGTGTTTTTTCACACCCCTGAGCGAGAAAGTTGCAGTGCTATAAAGCACCGGTGTAGCCAAGGCCTAAATCTCCAAGAAGAAGGAACAAGTAGTATGATTCCATTAGTAGCAGAGGTGTGCAGGCACACTCACACACACACACACACACACACACACACACACACACACACACACACACACACACACAAAATATAGCGGGAATCAAGCAGTGCAGTTCAACTCTCAATGTGATAGAATAGATGTACTGGTCTAGCGACTGCCAGGTAGCACGCTGGAATCAACCAACAATTGCAATGCCTCTGGTCACTCTTGCAATGCTGATTGTTGCAGCAACCGTATGTATCTCAAACAAAGAACTGCAGGAAGAAAGACCCAGGATAAGATATTAAGCAGGGAGATAAGTTGTACCTTATGCTTATAGTATATATATATTGTCTTCAAGATAAGATCTCCAACAATTTAGCTCAAAAACGTTCACGAAAAAGCTAAAGAAAAGTAATATCTAGCACTTAAATCAGAGGATAAATATCTCTGCCTTGACTTGATAGCAGAAGGTCAAGAAAAAATCTTGTTATTAGCTACAAAGAAGTCTAACATCAAGAAGTGGAATAATATTGTATCTCAGGGGGGGAAAAAGTATTACCTATCTTTTCTATTCCTGATGGAATCCCATAAGGTTTCTTTCTTGTCAATTTCAAAAGGCCAGTCACTGTCTCAGAGTGCTTCTTGTCAATTTTAAAGCCACAGTCTAGTCTTTGATACCAAGATAAAAGCAGCAGTTGCTGGTGTAGAGCAGCACAAACTGAGAATAAGGCACATTTCAGTATTTCAAAGAGGCAAGAGTTGCAAAAGGGTTAGTACGAGTAGACTAAGAAGGAGACAGATAAGGTAATATTCTGAAAGAAAACAGAAAATAACTTGTTGATGTTATACTCAATGATAAAGTTCACTTTGGGCCCGATCCAAAACCCTTTGAATTTGATGGGACTTGTATTGACTTCAACAGGCTCTGAAATCTCCTTTATCTCCTGTGAAATTATATCAAGAATGATCTTTTAGTTACCTTGGTTTAGTTGGCATGTATGGCACATTTTGCATTCAACTGTCATTCCTCTGAAGAAAGCCAAAATATGCTCAAAATATCTGAAGACATGGGAAAGAAGAGGATGAGTGAAAAACTGTGTTTCTCAGTCATAGGACTATGACAATTAATTTGTTTTCAAACTGTGCTGTCCCCTTAAAAATAAAATGACTTATTTTTCAAAACTTGTATTTCTCATCAAGATTCATTCTGCATATCTATTTTCTAATGGAGTGAGTGTGTGTACATATATATAAATAAAAATCCTACCAAAAACTCAATTTCCAGCTTTACACCTATTTTTCCTAAAAATTTCTGCATTTTGCAACTGCTAAATTATAAAGTTCTCAAAAATGAAATTTATTATGACATAACTATAGATAATGGTGTGTCAGCATTTTTATTCAATTATTTCTTTCTGTGGGGTTTATAAAATCAGCAATAAAAATGTATTCCAGACTGAACCTTAACATACAAGGTCTCAAGGTTGCTTTTAACTTAGAGCTTTAAAAAAACTATTCACTTTACATTCCTTGTCTGCCCTGCTTCAGCAACAACCTCTCCACAGTTTCTATACGAGTCAAATGCTAGCCATTTTGTTAAGGAAATCCAAGAGCTTATTCAGTGATTCTTCAATCCATAGCACAAGCGTAAAAGAGGTTTCCTGCCGTAATGGACATCTAGCCACATTAAACAAAAGTAACGTACAAGGACAGCATAGCTAACATACACTGCTCAACAGAGCGTACAAAAACCAAAAAACACCCAACCAGGAATAGCAAAGGGCTGATTCAGGCAGCCCTAAAGTGCATTAGTAGAGCTGTATGAAGAAGGTCACACTGTCTATGTGGCTGCCTTGCTTTCGCTAGTGCTATTAATCCCTCATTTTCATAAGCACCAACATTAATGCAGAAATCTTATAACCACTAATTGATTTCCTCAATAGGTACTTTTTATACATGATACTATTCACAATTGGCTTGGCTAATCCAAATCCAGCTAATCCACCAATAATAGGCACTCCAAAAGGTATGATACAATGGCTTCATTGCTCTAGTGAGTATGAATTGCAATGGTCTCTACATTATGAGTGATCTTTCATCCCATAAATTAGCTAAGCATTCAGCAGCAAGATATACATTTTATATGCTGTTTTGCTCTGAATTACCTTCTTTGCCTGGGTGTTGGTCAACCCCTTAGCAATGTATGTTTGTAATTAGTTACTGACACTCTTAACTATCCGCTCACTAGCAAGTGCCATTATAAATCATATTGATTTTTAAGACTGTACACTGTAAAAATCAATATTCTCGTAGGTGCGGCAGAGATGACATCAGAATAACAGAGACCTGCCTGCTCCGGTGTATAAAACAGAAGGCCCAAAACCAGGGCAGTTCCACAAAACAGAAATATACCTGAGAGCAAGAAACAAGCATTACTCAACCTACGACTGATCTACATTCATGCTAGAGCACAATCTTATGCGCATCTCAAACTAAATGTATAAAGTAATATTCATATTTGACAAGACAAAGGATGCAATTTGACTTGTTCAAAGGTCATGGAACAATGACTTATAATCATTCTGCAGAGTGAAGGAGAAACAAACGGTTGGATTCTCTTCTTTGGCCTGGTCTATGCTTAAGAATTAGTTCAACCTAGCTAAGTCACTCAGGGTTGTGAAAAATCCCATGCCCTGAGCACTGTAGTTAAGTCAACCTACCCATGGTGAAGAAGCACCAAGGTCGATGGACAAATTCTTCTGCCTCTCAAAGAGGAGGATTAATAGAAGCCGTAGAGCATTTACACTATGGTAGTATAGCAAAACAGCTGCAGAGCTGTAGCTAAGCCACTGTAGTATACACATACCCTCAGTTACATTAGTGCAAATCAGGAGTAACTACACTGATAACGGAATTATGCTGGTGTAATTGGGATCAAAATCAGTCACAACCATTATCAGTATGCCATCTCGTAATATATATTCTTATCTTTTCACAACCTCTGATTGCCGAATATTCATTTAGTAAGAAACAGATCAGGAGAGAATATTGGTGTCTGCAATGTACCCTGCATATGTAGTGTAACATTTGCAAATCTGTATGGCCATATTAAGAAACAGTGTCAACTATTCACAGCCCATTCACCAGCTCCAAGCTTGTACTATAAAAACCAGGCCAGTGTGAACTAAACAAATCCAATACTTGGAAACACATATGGTAAAGATAAAAGAGCTAATAGTAAAAATCTGTGACTATTACAGTCTGACTGCAAATTCAGGCATTTAAGTATCTCTCAAATCCCTTAAACCTCATGATATGTCAAGTCTAACTAAAATCAAGAATTGTTAATTTCAGGAAATGTTGTTAGGCCATAAGAAGCTGTAACCTTTAAGCAAGTTACAAAATGCTTTTTACTCTTACTACTGCAAAAATTCACTTGTTACCAAAAGTTTAATTGCAAAGTCAGAAAGCAACCTGGCAGCTTAAAGGGGTTCTAAGCGCTTTGATTTCTGCATTTTTTGAACTACCTGCTTACCAGTTTAGTATATACCTCTAAACAGAGAATATCTGCTTTAAGTCAAGGACCAGAAGATGTAACCATAATGGGGTCTCTTCTGAACCACATTCCATGTGGCTCAAAGTATATTTAATTGAGGCACAATATTCATATAATACTATCAGAGGGGTAGCCATGTTAGTCTGGATCTGTAAAAGTAGCAAAGAGTCCTGTGGCACCTTATAGACGAACAGCAGTTTTGGAGCATGAGCTTTCGTGGGTGAATACCCACAAAGATGCATGCAGTGGAAATTTCCAGGGGCAGGTATATATATATATGCAAGCAAGAATCAGGCTGGAGATAACGAGGTTAGTTCAATCAGGGAGGATGAGGCCCTCTTCTAGCAGTTGAGGTGTGAAAATCAAGGGAGGAGAAACTGGTTTTGTAGTTGGCAAGCCATTCACAGTCCTTGTTTAATCCTGAGCTGATGGTATCAGATTTGCAGATGAACTGAAGCTCAGCAGTTTCTCTTTGAAGTCTGGTCCTGAAGTGTTTTTGGTGCAGGATGGCCAGCTTAAGATCTGCTATTGTGTGGCCAGGGAGGTTGAAGTGTTCTCCTACAGATTTTTGTATATTGCCATTCCTAATATCTGATTTGTGTCCATTTATCCTTTTCCGTAGAGACTGTCCAGTTTGGCTGATGTACATAGCAGAGGGGCATTGCTGGCATATGATGGCATATATTACATTGGTGGACGTGCAGGTGAATGAACCGGTGATGGTGTGGCAGATCTGGTTAGATCCTGTGATGATGTCGCTGGTGTAGATATGTGGGCAGAGTTGCCACCCAAGGCCAAGCTCGAGCTAAAACCCTCCAATGCATCATCAGGGATCTACTACCCATCCTGGATAATGACCCCACACTTTCACAGGCCTTGGGTGGCAGGCCAGTCCTTGCCCACAGAAAACCTGCCAACCTGAAGCATATTCTCACCAGTAGCTGCACATCGCACCATAGTAACTCTAACTCAGGAACCAACCCATGCCACAATCCTCGATGCCAACTCTGCCCACATATCTACACCAGCGACACCATCACAGGACCTAACCAGATCTGCCACACCATCACCAGTTCATTCATCTGCACACCCACCAATGTAATATATGCCATCATATGCCAGCAATGCCCCTCTGCTATGTACATTGGCCAAACTGGACAGTTTCTACGGAAAAGGATAAATGGACACAAACCAGATATTAGGAATGGCAATATACAAAAACCTGTAGGAGAACACTTCAACCTCCCTGGCCACACAATAGCAGATCTTAAGCTGGCCATCCTGCAGCAAAAAAACTTCGGGACCAGACTTCAAAGAGAAATTGCTGAGCTTCAGTTTGTCTGTTACAGCTATCCCCCTATTCCATTTTGTTTCTTACAGCTGTCCCCATACTCCATTTTGTTTTTGTTCTCCTCCTGTGGCCACCCTTCCCTGGCTGTTAAGTTGCTTACCAGGGCCACTGCCCTTCTCAAAGGGAGGGCCTCTTAAGTTGTTTAACAAGAGCCATTGCCCTTCTCAAAGGGATGGCCACTTGTGCTGCATGCTAAATGGGACCACTGCCCTGTTCAAAGGGTTGGTCCTGTTATCACCTCATTGAACCTGGGCTCGGTGTGGGGCAGGCAATGTCCAGAGCTGCAAGACCTATTGTGTTTTTAAAATCCTGGGCATGAGTCATAGGCCTCATGTGCTTTCGAGTCACCTATTGCACAGGACTCTGCCCAGACATGTTTCTGTGCTCAGCTGCCTGGTTTTTCCCTGTGCCTCCTCCCCTGTGACAGAGGGAGCCTATCAAGATTACTGGCGGGAAACTGCCTGAGTTTGCCTTTAAAAACAGACATTTTTTAAACCAACTTCAGAAAGGTTCCTGCATTGCTGCCTGGTCTGATCAGCCTGGGGTTTTGGGGGGTCCTTTCTCCGCTCTCGTTTTATTTTTGAGTGTACCCCCGGTTTTTAAACTCCCCCCCCCACGAAGAACGAATTGCTACCTGAGAGATCTCCTGATTGTTGAGACTGTACCGAGCCTTCTGATGTTCTTGCTGCTTCTGCCTTTGCTGCTGCCTTGGGGACTGGTAAGAATCCCTCTGTGAAACTTTCCCTACTTTTATTTTATAATTTTAGCTGCTGGCTCTGTTTCCCCAGGACACAGACTCAAGCTAAACCTTGGTCTGTGTCTTAAAACCTCTCAAACTCTGCAGCGTTTTGCTGCTAAAAATAAGTTTGTGCCGCTGCTAAGCTCTGCTCCTGTGGGCTTTGCCTCGGGGCTCCCTGCTTTCAGCTGTATCTCTTGGCTTCCGCCACCATCCCTTGGCTTCCTTGGGGGCTGCCTTGGGAGCTGTATCCTGGGCACATACCACTCTGCCCTCTGTGACTTCCCCATAGCATAAGGTGCACCATAGGTTTTGTTTTTTTAGTTTAATAAGTCATAGTTTGTTAAGATTGTAGAGCTTGTAAGTTCACCTGCCTTGTTATAGTTTACTGTTTTGTTGCTCCGTATAGTTGCTTATTATAGTTTTTCTTAGAATTGTGATATTTGTTGTTTTGCCTAGTTGTTGGTTAAGATAGATAAGGTTTTTGCTGCTTGAATTCGTCTCCCCGCTGTCCCGATCTCTCCCTGAACTTTCCTGTGTCTGTTTTTCCCCCGCTCCAATTCCCCCCTCTGTGTACTTCTCCATGTCTCCCTGTTAACCCTTTGCTGCTTCCCCCCCCTCCGCATCTGCATCACCCTCCGAACTTCCCCACACTCCTTGCTGCTTCTCCCCCTGTGAAACTTCCCAAACCCTTTGCCGCTTTTTTCCCTTTGTTTTTGGTGTCCACTTGTTGCTTAAACCTCTCTCTATTTTTACACTTCTCCGCTGCCCCTCCCCTACCGAAGATCACCATCACACTGCTCCATTGTCCTTACCCTGCAGGGCTTCAGAGTCTCTCTGCTGCTTCCAGCTGCACTCTCCTCTCATCAGTTACCACTAATCATTCACTCCCCTCCCCCTTCCTGTTCCTTGACAGATTATCTGCTATCCTAGCCTCACAAATTAAGTCATTACTTTTCTTTTATACCGTTACATTGCATAAGTTCACTTATATTCACATTTTACTTGTAATTATAACACCCCATTGGTTGCTTCCACTTTTCTGATATACTTTGTATTTGCATTGATACCATTGTGTTACATTGTATATAAGGCCACTAACCACTTAATACATTCTATCTAAGATTGTTGACCATTTTATATAGAAGCTACCATTTTATTTTGCATTTCTTTTTGATACGCTTATTGACTGTACTGTATCCCAATTGTGCTGAACCCCACTTACTGTACCCCACTGTTAGAACTCCCTACACTGTTCAGTAAGAACCCCCCCATCATTGTCTATTGTAAACACCCGATACACCCCATCCCATCATATTTCATTGTTAAATTCCCACCACTTCCTTTTTCTTTTAATAAAGAAATTAATTGGCACCCCACCTGTGTGGTAATCGCTCCCCAAAATCCCATATACCTGCTGGCATCTGCAAATTTGACACCATCAGCTCAGGATTAAACAAAGACTGTGAATAGCTTGCCAACTACAAAACCAGTTTCTCCTCCCTTGGTTTTCACACCTCAACTGCTAGAAGATGGCCTCATCCTCCCTGATTGAACTAACCTCGTTATCTCCATACCTGCCCCTGAAATTTCCACTACATGCATCTGACGAAGTGGGTATTCACCCAAGAAAGCTCATGCTCCAAAACTCATATAATACTGAAATAAATTTTTGTTTTACACATATGACCATGAAGAAAGACCTACTTTTCACCATTTGCTGAAGAAGAATAAATCCAGCTGTATAACCCACATGATACGCTACTTCACATAGTGTATTCCAAAGGCGCAGTCAGACAATGTTGTACACATGTTCCCAATTCTACGGTTCCATTAGGATTCATTACATTTAACTCTCTACTGTGTTCAGGACCCATCATGCTGAAAATGCATGAAATGAACTAGCTTCTTGGCTGATTTTCCAGAGAATCTCCCCTTAAAGGTTTAAAAGCCACTGAAATGTATGCCCCACAGAGCAGTGCAAGAAACTCTAATCTCGTAACAGTAGAGGGAGGAGTGAGTTTATATTACAAAATGTAGATGTTCTTGCATTGCACTTTCAGGCATCAGCTCCAAAAAGAATTTGATGTTATAAAGACACAACTCAGCAGCAGCCAGTGTTCAGCTTTCTAATTCCCACCGAATGAGGGTAGAGGCAGTGGGTCACTACTGTTGTCCCCATTTACAGCTGTGGAGTGGGACTCCTGACCAACCCTCTAAAGATACCAGAGGACAAAAGAGGAAGGCAGCTTCCATTGAAGAGGATTCCTAGTGCTAGAATGCACCAGCAGAACAACTTGTCCACTTTAAGGAAGGGGAACTCTGACATTCTGGGAGAACGAGGGCTTGGAAAGTCTATTTGGAAAAGTTGTATGAGGGCTAAAATGGAAGGTATGAAGGAGTGGATGGATTTAAGATTAGTTTAAGCTTCCAATTAATGTATCTTCCCTTCCAAAGCAATAACAATTTACCTTGAGGAATCATCACTTACATAGCTGTAGCACACAATTTTACTAAGAACATACAGTGTTCTAACAGTACTCAATAATAACCCTACTACACATAACCACCATACTTATTCATCAGCTGTTGGCAATGGTGATAAGGCTGAATGCTGTTAATAATGTCTTTTCTGAACTCTGATGACAAACTTTGCCCCACAGTGGACATGAGTGGGGCCCAGAATCAGTTGGGGCTGCAGAATATCATACAAACAAAACACAACACAAACTCTTTTTACAGCGTGGCGGAAATGCCAAAGCATCTGCTTGAGGACATGGTAGGAAATGGAGAGTGTGGTGGACTATCCTTTTCCTTTTCAGAAGGGCACAAATAACATCTTTTCACCACATTCTGCCTCAAGCATCTTATAAACTGAAAAAAAGTGTAAACTTGCTAATCTCAGACAGTCACCACACACACGGTACATGCTTCTAAGTCTCAACTTGTGACTTCTCCCATACTGCCTCTTCTCCTGGGAAGGAACTCCCCATCAAGTCTGCTACAATGCCTACAAAGCACTTGACAATGCAAGAGAACCAGTGTGCTGTGTCTACTGCTTATTATGCTAATCATAGTTGTCTCGCTGTTAGCTTGCGTCCCCCCTTTGTGTTTATTATATCTATTGTCTCTTGTCATATACTTAGATTGTAAGCTCTTTGGGGGCACAGACTGTCTTTTTGGAGGGAGGAGAGAGGAGGACATGTACAGTGCCTAGCACACTGGAGCCCCTGATCACCAAATTGGGACTGCTAGGAACCACCACAGTGCAAAGAGTAAATTATTATTATTTATGAAAACTGCAGCAGATTAATTGATTTTGGGTTGTTAGTGAAACAATAAATTCACAAAACAGTATCAGTCTACTTCAGACAGAAGCAGCACAGAAGATTACAACCCAGATGCCTGACACACTTTAAAAATCAAGAATACTGTTAAAGGAAAGGTCATTTTTGTGGGGATTTTTCTTGTAAATACAACAATGAAACTGGTTTTTGCAAATGAGCAGACATGCTTCAGACATACATGTATAGACAACTTATGTGCAGGTTAACAAAAGTACCTCTTGCCAGATTTGTAAGAGAAATGTTGTGGAATTGTGTTATTTATGTTAGGCAGGCAAACAGCTTCTAGTGATCATTTTCAGCATCAAACAGAGAATGAACTGATGCCAAACTGATTAATGTAGCTGCAAAAATCTGATATATTTGAAATTTGATTAAAGAATCATTTGCAAAAAACCTCACTGTTTTTTAATTAGATTACACTGCATATGACTGCACCAATTAATTATTTGAGAAACACCCATTTTGGAAAATACATATCTCCAGCTTTGGTGATTGGTTATTTATTTCTGATAGGGAAGTTGCTTTTTATTCTTTCGGAGAAGAGGAGAACCTGATAATTGTTTCTGTCTTCTTTTTAAAGAACAAAACGAAGAAGTATGTAGAAAAAAATATTAAAAACAACACATTTAAACAAATTATTCAGGCCTTAAAATTTTTTTGATTGTCATACATAAAAAGATAATTCCTGTATGTTTTTTTTTTCAGGTAAAGTTAAATGATCTATCATACAATTCAGTACAGAAGGAAATGCCTAGTAGATTTGGGGGGGGGGAGGTTAAAACAGGTGTTTATTTAAATATTAAGTGTGCATTAAAAATAACATAAGCTCAGCATCAAACCCTGAAAAATAGTAAGGTCATCTACCAATGCTAATTTTGAGCATTGGTGGTAAGTAATCGAATTGTTCAGAGAGTATATTAACATGCAAAAAAGTGTCACCGGTTTTCCTATAGTTCAACAGGCAGTACTACCACCTCTACCTATATTTAAGGTTGCCCAGAATCTCCCATTTTGAGACCCCTTTTCAGTTGCTTATAATTTTGCCAAATTTTAACTGTTCAGGCTGAAATTCTGATTCTTCCATTCTGGGTGTCTACCTCCAGCTTTTGATTTGTTTGTTTAAGTTTCAGCAAATATGGTTGAGCTGTTTCTGAAAATGAGATAAAGGGAAATATGTTGTTTTGCTGTTGTTAAATGGCTTACAATAACTTCTTTGAGAAGCTCTAGCATCTCCATGTTTTGAAGCATAGGCTTCAAGGTTAGCAAGGCAGTCGCCTTTATGTTATGGATAGACCTTTTGTATCCCTTTGAAAGACTGTCCAAATTTATCCATGCTATAATGCCTTTGAAAAATCTCAACTTGTACATGCTCAATAGAGACATTAGACCTTGGCAGCTAAATTCTCCAAAGATTCAATTTGCAATGAGCATGCTCCAGCCCAGGGCTGCAGGGTCTAAGGAGAACTTTCCCGGCACTTGCTGCTTGCCACTGTGGTGCTGGGCATAGGAACGGAGAACAGGGAGACTCTCTTTCCTGTCTTCTCAAATCCCCTTCTGCTGGTGCCCAGGCAGTGTGGCGGAAGAAACAGTTGACTCAAATGCAAAGGGGACAAAAAACAGACCTCTGGGTGGAGAGCCAACAGCAGCAGGAACAGAATAGGACAAGGAACCTGGGGGAGACTGGGTCTGGATGGTCAAGGAGGTGATGAAGATGAGATGGGACAAAGACACCAAAAAGGGAGCGTATGGAGACTGGTACAAGAAGATTGTGCAGGGCAGAGAGGAGGAAAGAAACAAGACAGACACCAGCTAGAGAATACAGGAGAAAAATGGGTTAAGCTTGGTGGAAAATGGGCAGAGAAGTCTCAGACCACTAGACAACATTTCCCTCCACAACCTGGAGTAGATCCCAAGATTCTAAACTCTCAACATTCCTTTGCAAATATCTGTGGAACCCAATAGTAAAATGTCTCTCTTTCATCCCACTGTTGTGCTGGCCCATGTAAAGGATGACAACCTACTACTGCTATCAATTAGTCTGTCAGATCAAGTGGCAGAGGCCTAATGCAGTGAATCTAAAGATTCCAACTCTACTGATGAACTATGTGGGTGTTAATATGATTCCGCATAAAAGAATTTCTGGGGTTTGAGTTTGCTTCTTTAAAAGCCTAGGGAACCGCACACAAAAAATGTTAAAATAACATAATTAAGATTGCAAAGTGAAGTACTCAAAAGTTAGGAAATGCCAGAATTAAGGTTGCACATGCCACCTTAATACAGCACCCTTGTGCATATGCATTTAAGATCCTGTCTATTTACACAATCATATGCACTTTTTTCGCCCAAAGGATCCCTGGCTCATTGTGTAGGACAATGCTGGGGTAGGACAACGCTCTGAAGATAAATCAGAGTTGTCTACTGAAGGAAGATGATGTCAGAAGAACTCCAGCCTCATTTGTTGAGGAAGCTGCAAAGTAATGTAGTGAATTAACCAGGTGATTGCAGAAAGAGAGAGAATGACCTCATGGTTAAGGTATTTGAATGATCTTCCTGGGAAACTGAGGTACCTGCCTCCACCACAGAGGTGCTAGGCAAGTGACTTAACTATCTGTGAAACATTGGCTTAACTATGGTTACTTTTTCTGGGTGCCTAATTTGACACCCTGGGGTCTGATTTCTATTTGAGATTCTGGGGTCTGAGCTCTCGAAGCTGCAACTGAAGTTCAGAGTACAGCTCCTCGTGGTTTACAAAATGCCAAATAATGCTAAGTACTCTGAAAAATCATGTCCTATGCATTTAATTTTGGGTATCCAACTTTATGATACCACAGTTCCCCATCTGTAAAATGTGGATAATATCACCACTTCATCTCACAGGAGTCTTGTGAAAATAAATTAAAGTTTCTGAAGTCTTCAGAACCAGAATTGAAAGGTTTACAGTTCATACAGCATGAGGTCATACATTGAACAGTGAGGATAACAAAACACTGAGTGTTGCTCAATCAGAGAGCACTGTCCACACTGTCCACTGAGAGAGCAAGGTGTCATATGGCAAAATTGGTATGTGATTAAAGACGAAATTGTCATGCATGCACTCAAAGGAGCCAAATTATGGCTGTAGCAGCAATCTTAATTCTGGCATTTTCTGACTTCTGAGTGCTTGACTTTTGCAAATCTATCTTTTAATGTAATTTGTGTGTAATCAAAGTAAATACTATGTTGCACTGAAATATCACATCTGCTGAATAATTATTATTATTTTTATATTAAAAGTTCACGTGGGTCACAAATCAAGTCATCCTTGTGACCACACAAACCTGATCTTTCTGTCCTGAAGCAGGAAAAACTCCCACTGACCTCAACGTAAGTTGAATTGAGCAGGTGAGACCTCAGTAGATTCCAGTATTTTTTATCCTTCTAAAATAATTTTTTTGGAAATCCTTTAATATAAAATTATTCCAATTTGAACAAAATAAAACAATCTGAACTTCAATGGAAAGTTTTGGTTTCTGCTTGAAAACATGTAGTTGCCTGCTGGCCACGAGGAAGACACTCTCTCACTCTGTTTTAACACTGATCACGTAATAGTTGGCAACTGGGCCGGAGGGGAAGGGGGGAAAAACCAGTTCCAACACTAGATGTGGGGGGCGGGAGCTTCTTCAGGGAAGATCCTGACAACAGGGGAGTTGAGAAATCAGAAACTAGAGGCTGAACTCCAGCCAGGTAAAGCCTGGGACTCAGAGTTGAAACAAGACCTAGCTTCAGGAAGGAATGCTCGGGATTCCCTACCTAAGGGTGAGACAGAGAAACGCACACTAAACTGGAGGGCCAGCATGCGCCCAGACGACTGAATAAAATGTACCCCTAGAAGGGGAGTGTTTTGGGTTGTGTTTTTGAGTTTACTGAGGAACCAAGAGGGGAAATAGGCTGGGTGCCACAAAGTGATCTCTGGCCACAAGGAAGTGCTCACTTGATGGCCAACCCTGTTACACTCCCCAGAAGAGGGTACCATACACCATGGTAAAGGTAAATACTGAGGTATGATAAGCCTCCATTTTTATAAAGGCAGCCACTGTACTTTTCGTCTTAGCTCAATCATAAGAAGTCGCATCAGAAAAGGTGATTTTAAAACAGTTCATGTCTCACTCCTGCCCTTCAGTCCTGGATTCTCTGCAAGAGATTCTCAGCAGGAGAAGCTAGAAGCAGAAATGCAGTACCAATCACCTATTGAGAGAAAATCCTTTTTTGGAAGACAGACTACAAAATGTGCAAGAACAACAGAGAGCCCAGTTGACTGAAAGGATTCAACTCATCCACTATAACCTGTCCAAAACTGTACAGTTATCATATGTATTGGTGCAGCTCACTTAACACCCATTGGCAATCCAGCAGCCCATTATCCAGTTCAAAATGAGGTGAGTGCAGTGACAGATTCTTCACTTCTAAATCTGTCTGCAAGCACAAGAGATATAGCATTTAAAAAAAGTGCAGAGTTCCGCAAGTGGTACCCAATCACAAAAAAGACAAACCCACAACTCTGGTCTAGATTCTTCACCCCAGGCATAGAAGCCCTAGAAATGGTAAGGGAGTTCACCTGCCAGTCAAATCATTAGCTTTCACCTCATAATAGCTCCTTTCACATGCCTTCACCCTGCATTAAGCAGTGGGTCAGAACCTTAGCTGGTGCAAATTAACTTCATGGAGCTGTTCAGTTGAAGATCCAGACCAGCACTGGTATGTACTTTCAATATATGATTCTTCCTCTTCTTTTGACCCACCCATACTCCCGTCCCAACTCCTTTATTGGCTTGCTCTCACTCTTCATCCTTGATTTTAGCTCCTTGGCCTCACACTTAAAAGTGAGCTACATTGTATAAACAAAACTGATTTGTTTACACGCTTTATGGTTTATAGGAAAGCCTCAAATGTTTTCTGCTTGTTCTTCATGTTTGAAAAAAATCTGGTACTAATAATCTTCTTTTTGCTGAAGATCCTTCAAGGAAAAAAGACAGGATCTATTACTCCTGGGGAAATTCTGTGCCACCGTGCAATGCAAAATTTTGCAGAAATTGATGTTTTTTGTGCAGAATTTCCTTTCCCCCCACAGAAATGGGCTGCAGTGCTGCTGGCCACCACTAGGGGCTGCTGGACCCCGGCAGAGCCCAACTCACATATAAAAGACACTGCTGGGTGAGGGAGCTAGAGCAGGGATTCTCAGACTTTTGTACTGAGGACTCCTTTCACATAGCAAGCCTCTGAGTGCGACCCCCCCTTATATATTAAAAACACTTTTTAATATATTTAACACCATTATAAATGCTGGAGGCAAAGCAGGGTTTGGGGTGGAGCCCCCCGCCATGTAATACCCTCATGATCAGGGCCGGTGCAACCATTTAAGCAAACTAGGCAGCTGCCTAGGGTGCCTAGTGGTTGGGGGCACCTAAAAGTCCCCTCAGGCGAGGAGGTGGAGTGGAGGTGAGCTGGGGGGGGGCGGAGTGCGGAGAGGTCCACCCGCAGTAGCGGGGGGGCTCACAGGGGAACAGCTCCCCGCCCCAGCTTACCTCCGCTCTGCCTCCTCCGCTGAGCACACAGCCCAGCTCTAAGTCTCCTCCAATCAGCGCCGCAAGCCTGGGCGGGGAGGAGAATTAGAGAGTGGAGGAGGCGGAGCCAAGGTGAGCTGGGGCGGGTTACCCAGGCAGAGTTAGCTTCCAGGGAAGGGGGGGAAGTCTCCCCTGGCAAAGTTAGCTGCCGTGGCAGGCGGGGGAGAGGGGGGGAAGTGTCCCCAGGCAGGGTTAGCTGCCGTGGCAGGGTGGGGAGAGGGGGGAAGTGTCCCCAGGCAGGGTTAGCTGCCGTGGCAGGCGGGGGAGAGGGGGGAAGTGTCCCCGGGCAGGGTTAGCTGCCGTGGCAGGTGGGGGAGAGGGGGGAAGTGTCCCCAGGCAGGGTTAGCTGCCGTGGCAGGCGGGGGAGAGGGTGGAAGTGTCCCCGGGCAGGGTTAGCTGCCGTGGCAGGGTGGGGAGAGAGGGGAAGTGTCCCCGGGCAGGGTTAGCTGCTGTGGCAGGCGGGGGAGAGGGGAGAAGTGTCCCCGGGCAGGGTTAGCTGCCGTGGCAGGGTGGGGAGAGGGGGGAAGTGTCCCCGGGCAGGGTTAGCTGCCGTGGCAGGCGGGGGAGAGGGGGGAAGTGTCCCCGGGCAGGGTTAGCTGCCGTGGCAGGCGGGGGAGAGGGGGGAAGTGACCCCGGGCAGGGTTAGCTGCCGTGGCAGGCGGGGGAGAGGGCGGAAGTGTCCCCGGGCAGGGTTAGCTGCCGTGGCAGGGTGGGGAGAGGGGGGAAGTGTCCCCGGGCAGGGTTAGCTGCCGTGGCAGGCAGGGGAGAGGGGGGAAGTGTCCCCGGGCAGGGTTAGCTGCCGTGACAGGCTGGGGAGAGGGGAGAAGTGTCCCCGGGCAGGGTTAGCTGCCGTGGCAGGCGGGGGAGAGGGGGGAAGTGTCCCCGGGCAGGGTTAGCTGCCGTGACAGGCGGGGGAGAGGGGGGAAGTGTCTCCGGGCAGGGTTAGCTGCCGTGGCAGGTGGGGAGAGGGGGGAAGTCTCCCCTGGCAAAGTTAGCTGCCGTGGCAGGCGGGGGAGAGGGGGGAAGTGTCCCCGGGCAGGGTTAGCTGCCGTGGCAGGCGGGGGAGAGGGGGGAAGTGTCCCCGGGCAGGGTTAGCTGCCATGGCAGGGTGGGGAGAGGGGGGAAGTGTCCCCGGGCAGGGTTAGCTGCTGTGGCAGCCGGGGGAGAGGGGAGAAGTGTCCCCGGGCAGGGTTAGCTGCTGTGGCAGGGTGGGGAGAGGGGGGAAGTGTCCCCGGGCAGGGTTAGCTGCCGTGGCAGGCGGGGCAGAGGGGGGAAGTGTCCCCGGGCAGGGTTAGCTGCCGTGGCAGGGTGGGGAGAGGGGGGAAGTGTCCCCGGGCAGGGTTAGCTGCCGTGGCAGGCGGGGGAGAGGGGGGAAGTGTCCCCGGGCAGGGTTAGCTGCCGTGGAAGGCGGGGGAGAGGGGGGAAGTGTCCCCGGGCAGGGTTAGCTGCCGTGGCAGGCAGGGGAGAGGGGGGAAGTGTCCCCGGGCAGGGTTAGCTGCCGTGGCAGGCAGGGGAGAGGGGAGAAGTGTCCCCGGGCAGAGTTAGCTGCCGTGTCAGGCGGGGGAGAAGGGGGAAGTGTCCCCGGGCAGGGTTAGCTGCCGTGGCAGGCGGGGAGAGGGGGGAAGTGTCCCCGGGCAGGGTTAGCTGCCGTGGCAGGCGGGGGAAAGGGGAGAAGTGTCCCCAGGCAGGGTTAGCTGCCGTGGCAGGCGGGGGGCAGGGGGGAAGTGTCCCCGGGCAGGGTTAGCTGCCGTGGCAGGGTGGGGAGAGGGGGGAAGTGTCCCCAGGCAGGGTTAGCTGCCGTGGCCAGGGGGAAGAGCGGGGAAGTCTCCCCAGGCAGGGTTAGCTGCCATGGCGGACGGGGGGGGTCTCCCTGGGCAGGGTTAGTTGCCGTGGGGGGACGGGGGGAGAGGGGTTAGCTGTCGCAGTGTGGGGGGTAGCTGCTGCGGGAGGGGCTCCCCAGGTCAGATGCTGAGTTAGCTGCCATGAGGGGGGTGGGGTTAACTGGGTGGGGGGTGCAATGTGGAAGTTTCGCCTAGAGCGCAAAACTTCCTTGCACCGGCCCTGCTCATGATCCCCTGAGGGGTCCCAACCCCCAGTTTGAGAACCCCTGAGCTAGAGGGTTCCTGGCAGCTGCAGTTCCCAGCACGCCCCGAGTCAAGGAGACGGTGGCATGCAGGAAACTCCACTCAAGCCTGGAGCATCAGGCTGTTTCTCCCTCTCAATCCTGGTTTCTGGGTGGTAGGGGGCTAGTGTCTGGGCTGAGAGAGGGGAGGCCCAGCTGGGCTGTCAGGGAGGGAGGCAGGGAGGGGGTGTGAGTATCTGGGTAAGGGTGCCCCCCATGGCTGGGTTCTGGTGGGAAGGGGTACAGGTGTATTGACTGAGAGGTACCTCATGGCTGGGCTCTCGGGGGGTGCAGGTAGCTGGGCTGGGGGTGCCTGAGGTTGGACTCTGGGGTGAAGGGGGTTCAGATGTATTGGCTGGGAGGGTCCTGCAGCTGGGCTTGGGGTAGGGGTGGAGATTGTGAGTGTCTGGCCCCCTGTCTGGGCTGTGGGAGGGAAAGGGACAGAGAAATAGGAACTGGTTTGTCATAGGGGTTTATTTAGCACTCTACGCCTAGGGGAATTTTTGTGCGTGTCTGTATTGTTGCAGACCTACTTGCGGACAGGTATTTTGAAATAAATTACCAAAATAATTGAAACTGGCATGATTATGTAGCGTTATTCTGACAAATAAAACTTGCAGACTTTTAAAATATTATGTGCAGAACTTTTTATATTTTGGTGCAGAATTTCCCCTGGAGTAATAAGTGCCTAGTGGGGGCACAGGAGTCTGTACCCAAAGCAGTAGCCCTAAACCTTCCCAGCTGAGGACAAAAGCGCATTCTGAGGCCTAAATTCTCTGATGGGTGCAAAGGAGTTGAAGTCAGAGGAGTTGTGCCAGGAGATAATTCCTCCTCTCATCTTACCGTGGGAGTAATAAGAGTCCTATCACTAAGAACTATTACTCAGAATGAGATTCTGGGGGACTCTAGTTTTATCTGCAATACAAAGTCCTGGTTACTCTTTTAGTTCAAGTGTAAAGTTTGCAGGTTCAATCCCCACAGACAATCCATTGTGCAGGGAGGGGACACATGATGGTTACATGATTCTGTCATTATATGCTCAGAACACAGTGTAAAATTATCCTCCTCACATAGGTAAACTGAAATTCTATATGAAGGCCCTTACCGAAATGTAACAAAACATATAAGCTCCTATGCTATATTATCCTAAACACAATTTAAAATACTGTATTTTAAAAAGCCCATCCATCGGACACAAAAAATTCAGGGGCTTCTTTTATCAACCAGAGTCATTTACCCAGGTCACTTTCATTGCATTCAATGGATTGTGTGATATAAAAGTTCTCCCATGCATTAACAGAATACTATCTGGAGTTCAGCACTTCATAGCTGAGAGTTTCATCTATCATGAGAAATGTGTTTTCAATTACCATGATGTAACTATGTCAAATTATAATTATATCACGTATGTCACTTTCAGTTTCAAGTACATGGTGCAATTTTCAACTTGGCCTTTACTAATAAAAGCACATTGTAAATAAATAAAAAGTCTCACATGATTTTCCTCATGAGGAGAGGAATGAAAAATGAGTCACATGTGGCAGATGTTAGTCACTTCACTTAATACATCACTGGAAGATGCTCCACTGCCATGGGGATGGAATAAGAATTTAAACAGTACCATACAGAAGACTTGTTTGTTGGTGTGACCTTACTCATTCTGCATTATATATTTACACTAATACAACTGCATTTAAGTTATATGAGCAGTAATGATCACTTATCATATGATCATTAAGGGCCAATCCTGCAGCCCTCACTAAATCCCTAATCACACACAATTTATGACCTACAATGGTGATTTTTGCCCAAATATCAACAAAGGATTTCAAGATTTAGACCTAAATGCAATTCTGGTTTGATATTCTCCTAAACTTTAATATTTGAGTTACCCTCATTAATATACTTTTGAAATGACATATGCTGGCAAGTCTGATGTGCATTATTTTTGAACAGCAGCTAATATAAGATGCAAAAATCACTTACCTGATTTACAGTGGAATCTGTACTGTGTTAAAAAGTTAGCATATTGGTGGATTGCTGATTTTTTCAATCATATAATACAGTTAATTTTTAAGTGACTTGTGATTATATGCAAAAGATGTGTCTAATCTAGTTTTAAATATTAACAATCTGTGCACATCAATTTGTCAAGTGCACATGGGGTGGTAGTAACTGACACCCTTCTAGTAACTTGGCTATTTTAAAAAGACCATTTTTCACCAAATCCCCACCCACTTCGTGGGATAAATTAACACCCACTCTCACTTAGCATGAAACAAGATGTACAAGAGGTTTAGGTTGACAGAACATCAGTTTAGGGCATTTAAGTAAAAGAAATGTTTCATAGGCATCTTAATTACAATAAATGTTATTAACTTCACTTTGTGACAGAAAAAGCCACCAAATGTTCTAATAATGTTTCAGCTTTATTTGTAATTTTATGTTTAGGATTTTGAACTGAAAGCAGCTCTGCAACAGTTCTAACACTAATAGCATACATATTTTCCATCCTAAAATAAACACAAAGATGACATTTATTAATCATACCTTTTAAACAAGGACTATTTAATTAAAAGCAAAGCCTCACTCTATCTGATGACCCACAAGGGATCACTAAACATGAAACAGAAAGAGATGCCGGAGACTCCCATTCAATGCATTTTGATTCTGCTCGGTGTATTCCATCTAATCTTTTGATAATTCTGATAAAATATGCTTATTATCAGAGTCTAATTTAAGCTTTAATGATGCAAAAAAGTCTGAGATGTTCTCAATGAAAGCGGAACAGTATCTGTAAGAATGTAGCCATAGCCTACTATAATCTAACCAAAAAAAAATTTCTGGCCAATTAGATTTGATTGTGTTAAACAATGACAAAGCACAGGCGTAATTAGATATAACATACAGTATTAGCGAGTCACTAAATGCTGCTGCTGGTTAGCAGCATTTTATGCTTCCTGTAGTTTGCCATTTCCTTTCAACTTGTGCTTTAAACAAGACTCAGATTAAATGTAATACTCAGAATCATATTTTTCTCTTAATGTAGTTATAACCAAATTGTTTCCTGAATTTTATTTCCCTGCTCTGAATTTAATGCTTACTGCAAAATACATCAGTAACATTAGATGGAGGTTATGGGACTTTTGTTCCCATACTGTGAGACACAGGAAATAGTGTTAACAGTGACATTCATCAATAAAAATTTATATGTAAATACACATTTCAATTCCCTACCCCAAAGAACATTGGGTCCTCTGTTTCCCTTTATAATTAAAAAAAAACATGAAACTGTTAAGATCGATTGAAATTTTCCTCAAAATAAGCTCCCCAAGATAACGTGTAGCACGTAATCCAGTGCTGAACGAAAAACTTAGTTATCAGCAGTAGTCATGACTACAACCAGCAATTAGCTACACACAAAGAAAAACACATGAATATACTGATGAGGAAAATGTAGAATGCTCTGTTATCTACCTGCATATGGCAAACTCGGTAGAGGAGCAGTCATGATTACAGAGTAAATTTACATATTCCCTTGTGTGTTTAGAGAATCACTCCTATTGAGATGGCAGGGTCTGATGGTTACTGCTGCAAAATAATTTACAATGGGCTAAATATGCATAAGTTAAAGCCTGACTAAATGAGCCATATACTCGGGGAGTTTCTCTGAGACCTGTCTCCAGACTTCACTCTGGCAGGTAACCCAGCCTCTGCAGTTGGTATAAGCCCACCCTGTAGAAAGGCGGGGGAAAGAGAAAGGCGGGTGGTTCCCTGTAATCATGAATCCTCTAGTTCTGCCCATCCCCTGAAGCCTCTCCCTTTTCACACTGTGCTGCTTGCAGGGAAACACCCTGAAGCTGTGATTATCAGCAGCAGCTCCACATGTTTCAATCCCAGGAAAAAGATTTATTTCCAACTCCAAAAGAGGTCAGACTTGTAGTATAGTAATAGATACATTCTGCTCCCAAGTCAGACCACTATATGCTACAAATTTACACTGGATTTACAAAGGAGAGCAGAACTTAGCCCAGTGCTCCTTCTAGGACTAAATTATACTCTCAGTTACACCTGTAAAACCCCATTTTCAAGTGCCTTTCGTTGTAAGAAACTGTTCCAAAGACGTCATCGGAAACAACAAGAATATCAACCCAAACTTCCTCCTCTGCATTGGAAGATTTAACATAGTTCCCTTGAACTGGAAATTAATGTCTGTTGGTGACCACTCTCATTATAAAGATTATGCATCATCATCAGGACTGGACACAGTGTCACTTCATTTTGAGAAAGAAAGTCTTGCAACATTCCATGACTCCATGAACCTGGAGTAGGGGTAAAACAGCCCATCCGCTCTAGCAGAAACTCACACACACACTAAACTTCTGTAGGGATTCCTCATTCTCTTATTAATAATAAAAAATAAAAATTAAAAAAAAGGCACTGTTCATTCATAGATCTCAAAGCAATTTTCAGGGAGGGGGCCCTATATTTATCCATATTTTGCAGATGAGGAAATGGAGGCACAGCAAGGTGATATGACTCGAGTGTGAAAAGACAGACAGGAAGAGAACCCAGTTCTCCTGCAAAAGCTGAGGAAGGGAGAGGTGGCAAGAAAATATAGGCAGAGAAATAGTGTCTTGGAAGATTTCATCACACGAGGAATAAACAGAACCTCAAAGTCACTCTTCTCCAGTTCGCTCCTCATTTCTCTACTCACATAATGGCTGCTTATGTGGCATCCACCAGGCCAGGGTTTCCTTCACAATAAAGGAGTACTTCAGTAATTCCACTTCAAACTGAATCCCTTCCCAGCTGATAACTCTAGATAATGGGATAATGGTGCCTTGTGGAAGGAAACTTTCTTAGGCCCAGTTAGGGATCTAGTCCTTTGGAACACTCTGCCAAACTGCTAGTTCTGTTGTGCCCTGCTCACGCTACCCAAACGCCTCTGATCACTCCAGTTCTCTTACCACGGACACCCACTGCATGGAATGGAGCTGCAGACCTCTCAGACAGTAGCTGCGATGAAACAGCCAGGGGTGCTGAAACAATCTGTATAGTGCACGTGCTGAGAGCCATTGAATCAAATTGTAAACCCAGTACATGATAGAAACAACTTCAAGCCAGGAGGTGCAGCAGCACCCTCAGCACCCCTAGTTGAAGTACTATGGAAACAGCTCACACAAATGGTATGGTCTTTGTTTTGCACCTTCAGTTTTATGCCCTTCCCTCTAATTGGACCATTTGTTAGAAGTCAGGCGTGTGTGTGTGTGTGGGGGGGGAGAAATTAAGTGCTCGCCCTGATTAGATGGGAAGTTTCACCAGCAAGGATTATGCAGCCACACCTCCCTTTCCTGTCATACCTCAGGTTAGCAGGAGTCAAAGAGCAGCCCCACAACCGAGCTGCTTGGAAATTTCCCACTCCAGTGTCTATAGAAGCAGTCACTTTTCAATGCACTCACTTTTCATTTTTTTCTTAAATCCACAGAAAGACTTAAGTCACAAAACGGCACCTTATAGAAATGTCCAAAGTTGTGAGGTTAACTCACAATGGCTCATCTAAACCCAATCTTAGAATCTTTCTCCACAGGAAATTTGGCAGCATGCATTAAAAGTTGAGTAGACATCTTTGTATTTACAATAGGTTAACATACAATCGCAACGAATGCTAGCAACATGCAAAAATGCATAGAGAGGTGATATATCAGGTAAAGCTCATAGCCAATTTGTAGAAAAGGCTATAAAATATTCTGGTTCCAACCACTAAGTAAATTTTGGTAACTATTTGAGTTAAATCAATACACCCATTCTTAACATGTGTGTGTATAAAACAGCTCTTTCCTGTAGGAGACAAGGGGGGATATTTTCAAAAGCCACAAATGGAAGTTAAGAGCCTATCTTTCAAAATCTCCCCCAAGATGGTAGAATCAATGTAACAAACTACACACATACACCCCACAAGTCCTTAAGCTATTAACCACCATGAAATATTAAGCCACTAACCTCTTACTTGATACAAACAGCATAGGAACGCCCGTACTACTGCACTTGATTAAAAATCAAGTAGTCATATGCCAACACGTTTGGCAGAAAACCTTGTTTTAGCCATTGAAAAAGTGTAGCACACTGGTAGCTGGTAAAAGGCTAATCTCACGTGACATGGGTCAGGGTTACAAAATGTTAGGTTCCTTCCCCTTTCACATGGCAGGAGGTAATATACAACTTCCATAACTCTGCTGAGTTTAAATTCAAAGCAAACATGTTATAAAGCAAAGGAACTGAACATTCATTATTTCCTGTTCAGTTTGAGTCTACAAGCTCAGGTCCATGGACTTTACGGGGAAAAAATACAATTCGCTTTATAAATATCTGGTCATGTCAATCATGCTGTACAAGTGCAGTCTACAGTGGAATGGAACAGCCTAGCATAAAGCAACCCAGTCAAGAGGTTCACATCTAATGAACTAAGAAAAATGGGATGCCCCCACTAAGCTGAAAAGTGCTGACCCCTGACAACCAAATTCAAGCTCACATGGAGTTTAGGGCAGAAGCCTCCCTTTAAAAAAAAATGAAAGAAAAAAGAAAAGAAAAGAAAAGAAGAAAAGAGATATATCCAGTATATTCTTCCACAGAACTTATGTGCAATCTGTGAGTCTTCAGATACCTGACAGACACTGCTGTAACTGGTCATATTTATCATAGTCATTTATACTGTTCTTTCTTGGCTTTTTGATCAGTGACTTTCCTCTTTAGCCAAGGTTCAGATAAATTCTTTATCCTTCCCATCCATGCAGTGCACAAGGGTTATGGGATTTGTCACAAGATAGCATTGAGACTCTATTTGTTTATGATTTCTCTTTGTTGTGTAGTTTGCCCCCCACCTCCACACATACCCTTTCCACAAACACTTCTCAGCTGCTCTAGTCCCCAAAAATCACTAAGACCTTCTGAGCCCCCAAATCACTTATATGGCCATAAGACTATTATGGAGAAGCTAAATGTATTCTTTGAGTTAGTCTTCATTGCAGAGTATGGGAGGGAGATTCCAACACTGGAGCCATTCTTGTTTGTGACAAATCTGAGAAACTATCCCAGACCAAGGTGTCAATAGAGGAGATTTGAAATAAATTGGTAAATTAAACCATAAGAAGTCACAAGCACCAGATGGTATTCACCCAAGAGTCCTGAAGGAACTCAGATACCACAGTTAGTAGTTCTGCAGTTATGTGTGTGACCAAGCATTTCAAATCAGCCTCTGCTCCAGGTGACTGGCAGATAGCATCGGCCTGCTAAACCCAGGGTTGTGAGTTCAATCCTTGAGGGGGCCTTTTAGGGATTTGGGGATTGGTCCTGCTTTGAGCAGGGGGTTGGACTAGATGATCTTCTGAGGTCCCTTCCAACCTAATAATCTATGATAGCTAGCGAAATGCCCATATTTAAAAAAAGGCTCCAGAAGTGATCCTGGCAATTACTGGCCTGTAAAGCCTAACTTCAGTAGCAGGCAAATTGGTTAAAACTATGCTAAGGACTAGAATTATCAGACACACAGATGAACATGATATGTTGGGGAAGAACCAACACAGCTTTGCTGAGGTATGATTTCCCTTTACAAATCTATTAGACTTTTTTTGTGGGGATCAACAAATGTGTACAAGAGTGATCCAGTGGCTATAGTGTTCTTGAGCTTTCAGACAGGGTGACCAGACAGCAAGTATGAAAAATCGGGATGGGGGTGGGGGCGTAATCGGAACCTATATAAGAAAAAAGATCAAAAAATTGGGACTGTTTCTATAAAATTGGGACATCTGGTCACCCTACTTTCGGAAAGCCTTTGACCCTCACCAAAAGGATCTTAAGTAGAGTAGGCAGTCATGAGATAAGACAGAAGGTCCTCTCCTGGGTCAGAAACTGGTTAAAAGATAGGAAACAAGGGATAGGAATAAATGGTCAGTTTTCACAGTGGGGAGAGGTAAAATAGCAGGGTCCCCCAAAGATATTATTGGGCCAGTGCTGTTCAATATACTCATAAATGATCTGGAAAAGGGGTTGTCATAAACAGATGGTTAAGGGTTAATGTCTCTTTTACCTGTAAAGGGTTAAGAAGCTCAGTAAACCTGGCTGACACCTGACCAGAGGACCAACAGGGGGACAAGATACTTTCAAATCTCGGTGGAGGGAAGTCTTTGTTTGTGCTTTTTTTGTTGTTGTTGTTCGCTGTTCGCTCTCGGGACTGAGAGGGACGGGACATCCTTCCAGGCTCTCCAAATCTTTTTGAATCAGTCTCTCATTTTTCAAAACTGTAAGTAACAGTCAGGCAAGGTGGATTAGTCTTATGTTTGTTTTCTTAACTTGTAAAGGTTTCTTTTGCTGGAAGGATTTTTACCTCTGTTTGCTGTAACTTTAAATCTAAGGCTGGAGTGGGAGGGTTCCCTCTGGTCTATATGAATCTGAGTACCCTGCAAAGCATTTTCCATCCTGATTTTACAGAGATAATTTTTTCCTTTTCTTTCTTTAATTAAAAGCTTTCTTTTTAAGAACCTGATTGATTTTTCCTTGTTTTAAGATCCAAGGGATTGGGTCTGAACTCACCAGAGACTGGTGGGGGGAAAAGGAGGGTGATGGTTAATTCCTCTTTGTTTTAAGATCCAAGGAGTTTGGATCTGTGTGAAGCCTCTCAAGGCAACCCAGGGAGGGGAAAGTCTGGGAGGAAAAGGAGGGGGATGGTTAATTTCTCCTTGTTTTAAGACCTAAGGGGTTTGGATCTGGGTTCCCCAGGGAAGGTTTTGGGAGAACAGAAAGTGTGCCAGACACTAAATTCTGGCTGGTGGCAGCGTACCAGACCTAAGCTAGTACTTAAGCTTAGAAGTGTTCATGCAGGTCCCCACTTTTTGTACTCTAAAGTTCAAAGTGGGAAAAAAACCTTGACGGGGTAAACAGTAGGGTGGCAAATTTTGGCAAAATTACTCAAGATATTTAAGTCCAAAGCTGACCACAGAGAGTTACAAAGGACTCTCACAAAACTGAGTGACTGGGCAACAAAATATAAGATGAAATTCAATGCTCATAAATAAAAATTAACGCACATTGGAAAACAATCACAACTATACATACAAAATGATGGGGCCTAGATTAGTTGTTCACTCAAGAAAGATCTTGGAGTCATTGTGGACAGTTCTCTGAAAATATGCACTCAATGTGCAAAACGTCAAAAAAACTAACAGAATGTTAGGGACCATTAGGAAAGGAATAGAAAAGACAGAAAAATATTATAATGTCACTGTATAAATACCTAGTATGCCCACACCATGAATGCTGTGTACAGCTCTGGTCACCATATCTCAAAAAACACATTAAAATTGAAAAAGGTGTAGAGAAGGGGAACAAAATGATTAGAGGTATGGAACAGCTTCCATATGAGAAGACTGAGACTGTTCAGCCTAGAAAAGAGATGACTCAGAAGGGGATACGATAGACGTCTATAAAATCATGAATGGTGTGGAGAAAGTTAATATGGAAGTGCTATTTACCCCTTCACATAACACAAGAATCAAGGGTCACTCAATGAAATTAAAATGGCAGCAGTTTGAAAACAAACAAAAGTTAGTATTTATTCACACAATGCACTGTTAATCTGTGGAACTCATTGCCAGGGGATGTTAAGGCCAAAAATATAACTAGGTTAAAAAAAGAAGGAGAGAATAGGTGCATCAATAGTTATTAGCCAAGGTGGTCGGGAATGCAACTCCATGCTCTGGGTGCCCCTAAGCCTCTGACTGCCAGAAGCTGGGCCTAGACAATAGGGGTTGGATCACTCAATAAATTGCCCTGTTCTGTTCATTCCTTCTGAAGCATCTGGTACCAGCCACTGTTGGAAGACAGGATGCTGGGCTATGACAGACCATTGGTCTGACCCAGAATGACCATTCTTATGTTCTTACACATGATCTCTCAGGGCTCCACCTAGGCTAGCCCTTTGGGGACAATGTGGCAGAAAAACAACACAGGCATAGCGAAGGAATTTCTTAACCATAGAGACTACTCTTAAAGCACTCAAGAGTTTGAAAACAAACAAGTTTCCTCACTTGGCCTAACATAACCCTTCCTGTGCATCTGAGGTTTTTCAGCATTTCAAGCTGGGCAGAGTCCATCCTACACATCCCTCCTGCAAGTCCTTGTGAATGTCGATGGTTGCTTCTTCCCCCATGAACAGAGCAGTACCCTATCTTAAATATAGGCTCTGTCTCTTACCATGTGCTCCACTGGGAAGTTCCAACCTCCCTCCTACCAGACACGTTCCATGCTCTGTGAACATCCTTCAGTAGATAGTTCACTGTTCTAGGGGGATGGGCAAGTAGTTCAGAGAGAGTCAATGGCCCCAGATTACCATTTTGATGGTTTCCCTGTGATAGTCCTTCAACGAAGTGTCCAGAAATTTTCCCAGGGAGGATAGCTATCTAGAATGCAGTACAGTATGCAGGGCTGGCTCCAGGGGTTTTGCCGCCCCAAACAGCCAAAAAAAAGAGCTGTGATAGCAATCTGCGGCAATTCAGCGGGAGGTCCTTTTCTCTGAGCGGGAATGAGGGACCCTCCGCCGAATTGCTGCCGAATAGCTAGACTTGCCACCTCTCTCCGGAGTAGCCGCCCCAAGCACCTGCTTGCTAAGCTGGTGGCTGGAGCCCGCCCTGACAGTACGCTGTTCTCAGGCAAGTTTAGACACGTGTTCACCACCACACAAAACGGAGTTCGTGATTTGATACAGACATCTCTCTCTCTCACAACTGTTCCGTCGCTTGATGCGAATTAATTGTAACTATTAAATATGGGTCTGGGAGAGGGAAAACACAGAGGTGTAGACTGCTGAGAGGACAGCAGAGAGAAGAAAGACTGAGATGCGAAGGAAACGTCCCTGTCAGTTTAAGTTAACTAGAGTCTTCTTAGGAAGCACAACAGACGTAAGTCCTCAAGAGTGACTTGGACAACATTATTATTCTAAAATGTATTGTACATGGTCTACCTGCCCAATTTCAGTCACAGTGAATACGTACCTAGCAACTGATGCAAGAAATCATTAACTCATAATAATGTAGATTTACATTGTTACCTGCCTTTTCATATGGGTTCCAGTTACTAGGCAACACACAGCAGCTATAACAAATCTAAAAGGCAACTGTTCTCACAGAGTCGCTGATAGGGCGTTCTTTAAAATGTGAATGCCCGTCTTCATACATCTCATACTAGAATTTAATGCACTGAGATCACACAGCTCACTTAAAATGCAGTGGGATAGTAGTTGCTCTTCATATCAGAAGTTTTGGCACACTTTTTACATTGCAGGACACACTCATATTGCAACAGGTAGATGGTGTTTCAATCCATTTAGACTTTTGTAAAGAATCAAGTGAAAAATCAATACCACCTTCTGTACAAATAAATGCACGGGCTGTTTGCACATCACAAGAAAAACTGAACCCTGAGACCTTCATCAGTCAGGATGTTATGTTTCTTACATCTTGATAGCTGTAAGTATTTCAGTAGCAGTAACAACGACTCATTACCTGGGACAAGTCTGTTTGAAGTAAGTGAAAGGAAAGCTGTTCTTTGTAGTTTGAGATATATATGGCATCAACTGAGGAGTCTCTCTCCATTACAGTCTTCAAATCAATGCAAAAAAATATCCCAGATGGAAACGGGGTGTTTATGCCCAAGATAATGGCTGGGGGGGTATAGCTACACCACCTTGCAAAATCATGCTAGGTAGTGCTGCTCGTATTATACTGGAAACTATATCATGTTAATGAGCGGTTATAACTAATTGTACGTGAGTACTAGATGCCTAATTCAGATGAACGTAACTGCAATGTCCACTGTTATATTAATTTGGATGGAATAAAAATCAGCCAAAGGCGCTAATATAACCCCATCACTGTCCAGCGTTAAACACTGTTAAACATGATTCAGGGTTTAGTATACAGATTATCTCAGTCTGCTTAGAACCATGGTACACCAAAGCCTTTTAACCTTTTATTAAAGATGAAGAAAAACAACAGTTAAAGTACTGAAACGTGAAATATGAAATAAGGCTTTCATTTTAAACAACATCCCTTGTCCTCTTTCCCTTTAGCTGGAGAGAGTTTTTAAAAGGAAAAAAAAACAACCCTTGTCTAACAGTCTCTGAGATGTATCAAAGATGGTAATAACAGTTCTTTTGGGGAAAAAAGAGAAGAAAGTTAGCAGAGATGAGCAGAACTGTTTTGTTCTTGCTGTTGTTAAAGTCCCATCTTATTCCATTTCAGACAGTGACTGGGATTTAGCAGGAGCCAGTGGAGGTGGTGATGTCATCTGGGTCCCTCTCTCTGGCCAGGTCTGGCCCTGACATCTCTCAATATCAGGATGTTGAAGGCCTGGTGTCCCAGGGGATGGTGGAGATGGCAGTCGTGATGATGTATCTCATTCAAGTAGCTAATTTTTCTCCCCAGAGTCTTTCTTTAAGAACTCAGAAAGGGAGTGGTGGGAGGAACAACTCATCCTTTCAATATTTTGTCCACCAATTAAGCCTAGTTTCTGACACACCAGTTTTGGTTCACTGATTTCTAGTTCTACACATTTCTTCTTTACCAAGTGTGATCTTAACACAGTCCATGAGTTACATCAGTAGGCATTTTTGTTTGGACTGTTTGTCAGTCTGTCTTCCTTTCATATTTTTTTCCAGTCAGCATAGGTTATCATAGGCTATTGTGACATCCTATGAACTTTAATGCATGTTTTTACATGCCAGATATCAAGGGAGTGAAGTCCCTTATCTTCAGCAGAAGCATGGGATTTAGGGAAAAAGAGAGGTAAGTGTATAGTTTGATTGATGTTGAACTCGGGAGAAACTTGGGGTATAGTCTAAGAGAAACCATTTCTTTGTGAAACACTGTATAAGGAGGGTCCTGCATGACCCTCCTGGCCAAAGTGATAGCTACTAAGAACACCACGTTAACAGACAGGTGGATCACGGCATATGTTGCCATAGGTTCTAAAGTCAGACCTGTAAGTGTAGAGAACGACATTAAGATCCCATTGAGATGTAGGTGAGCACTGATGGGAAAGTCCTGATCAGGGCCGTCATAAACCGTACTATAGTTGTGTGAGTAAAGGAGGAATGTCCTTCCACCAGAGGGAGGAAGGCACTAACCACTGTGAGGTATACTCGCAACAAGCTAATGGAGAGTCCTGAAGTCTTCATGGACAGGAGAAAGCCTAGGATACCCGGGATGCTCACCAGTATCCGGAGAATGTTGGTGAAGTTGTGCTCAGGCCAAAAGGTGTCTCCATGTGGCCAGATAGAAAGGATTCTTCTAGAACCTGCTATTTTGTCTAACAATACCTGAACAGGGGCTGAGCATGACTGCACTATTTCCGATGTCCATCAAAACATGAGGTTGTGAGATTGAGATGCTATATTTCCCCCCATCCTGGGTTAGCAGATCTGGGAATGGGCAGATCCTGACTGAGGGGAAAGCAGACATGGTTAGAAGTTCTGTGAACCAGAACTGTCTGGGCCATTAGGAAGTTTGGAGACTGACATTGGCTCTCCCCTATGACCTGTGGAATGGCATGTCTGAGGTTGTTTGTCCAGGATATAAGAAGGGCATCACCCTGGAAGTTGTAATCCCATGGCTCCTCTGAAACAATATAGGGGGAGTTTTCCATTCATTTGGGATGGAAAAATTTCCCACAGAAGAGCATCCCTTTGTGTAAATATATGACTTAGGATTGTGTCGTGAACCTCCCACTCATGGTCTAGCAAGAAGCTTCTGCTTAATTTCTCTGCAAAGGAGTTGTGAATATCCAGATGGTCAATGTCCAGAACCCAATGTCCTCCAGTTGTGGACAAAGAGTGTGAGATGCACACACACCCCATATCCCCCCCACCAAAAAAAAAAAAAAGGTGGCAGGGGATGAGTTAGGTGGCACCAGTGGTGGTACATGGATCTCGACCAGTAAGTCAAAAATGGCCCTTGGCCAGTGATTGAGAGTGAGTAGAGGTTGTGGAAGTAGAGAAGGCTGAGAAACCAGACTTATGAATCCTCTGTCAGTTGCACAGATGCTTGGATGGGCTCTGGTAGTAAGGTGCATGAGCAGGAGTTGGCCATAATTTACAGGACTGTCTCTGGGGTTTCCTCCTAGGGACTGGAGCTTAAATCTTCAGGCAACAGGGCCTCAACTCTCTCTGCAGAGTATGGCTATCTCCTCTGACTCATCCGTGTCCAAGAATTGCTCTGTTGGTAGAAGCAATGCTGTTGATACCAGGGCATTCTGGCCAGATGCTTGGTGGTGGGATGCTCCTGGGACATGGATGTAGACGCCTCCTCTGGACTCAGGACATCTCTCAGGAGAGCCAGGGCAGAGAAAAGCAGACACTGTGGACAAGAGAGGAATATATCCAGCAACATTATGTAAGTCTGCATACACCCTGGTATCCAAGGGGTTCCGGCAGTCAAGTCTAAAAGACCTGGTGCATCTGCATCTGCCAAACAATCCTTAGATGAATGAGATAGTACAAACAATAGGTCTACCGTAGAAGGAACTGGTGAATATCAGTCCTTACAATTCACAACAGAGCTTTCTTTTTTACTTGCTTTATCCTCCAGTTTGGGGGTCTTCAGCAATGCTGGTTCCTGCATGACATCTCACCCACCCCACCTGCACGGGCTTGGGGATAAAACAATCTCTTATGAACAGCCCTTGACCAGGATCTGCCCTTATGCCCATGAAAGTGCTTTCTACCCTCATGTGGCGCTCTAAAAGAAGGGTCCTTTGGCTTAGGTGTTGGGGGCTCCATCCCAAGGCACTTGCTTGGAGGGGCACTGCTGGTTAGCTGAGGTCAGTGTACAATGGGATCTCCTTGTCCCAGATCACAGAGGTCATAGCTTTCTCCAACAGGTTCTTTCATGAATTCTGAGTGGGAAAGAGAGAGACAGAGTGCACTTTGCAGAGATATGTGCCTCACCCAGACAGTAAAAGCAGTATTGATGTTAGTCACTGATGGAGGAGTAGGTGAGGGCAGGAAACCCAATTCTTCAATCCCAAGAGTCTGGGCACAGTCCTGGAGCCAGACAGAAGTTCCCCAATCAGGAAGAAAGAAAGATCTGTACTAACTATGCTATAAACTTTAACTCGGATAAACTGCTTACAGGATACAGCCAACACACTCAAATTCCCATGAAACACTACAAAGCTGCATGATTTCTGCCTAGCTATCTATACAGACAAACCAGAATCCCTTGCAGATTTCTCATATAAAACAATAAGTGGAATAAACTTGAATTATAAACCTAGTATAATATATAGCTTCTGTAACCCATTCAAAACTTCTCCTACAATGCTATCAGGTTAGTCCATGCAGCAACTGACCAAATTAATGGTCATTATAAAGCAATATATTCTCAGTAGGACACTATTGCATGTATGTGGTACTGGCATAGACATGTTGGTCCAAGGCTATTGAAGAGACAAGATGGGTGAGGCAATATCTTTCATTGGACCATCTTCTGTTGGTTAGAGAGACAAGCTTTTGAGCTTACACAGAGCTCGTCTCTCTCACCAACAGAAGTTGGTCCGATAAAAGATATTACCTCAGCCACCTTGTCTCTCTACAATCCCTTTTATTACTTTGAGCAATGCAATGCATGACTCGCACTGCAAAGTTATTGTAACACAGGAACACATGGCAGATACTCCAATTTGTGGCCAAGAGGTCTACACTGTGTTCTGAGGATCCACAGTGTCAAACCTGGCTGTCTACGCTTTGCATAAATTATCACAAAATATAGCTTAATGAGTCTGGTTGGTAGTCACCTTTATTTACAGAAATCCAGCCGATTAAATAACTTTATAATACCAAAATCGATTACTTCTGAACACTTAACATTTAGAGTATGCCTAACCACGCAGTCTGGCACATCTCTACACTACTGGAGGTCTCTGCTCAAGAGAAGATGAAATAGGAAGGTCAGGACTGAGGTGCACTGCATGAATACTGAGTTAGATAGGTTTTGCTCAACCCAGTGTTTAGTGCATCCATTTCATAAGCTTTTAACTCATTTACAATTAAAAAATAGAAAGCTGACTTCAGACCACTAAAACAAAAATTAATCCCTTCCACCATATTTTGACGAAGTGAGCCGCTGCATTAAACTGTCCATCTAGGAGTTATAGAATGTTTTCTTCGGCAGCAACATCACATATTAATGAGCTTATATGGATACTGTGCAATTTTGCCTGCAATTCTCACAGGACGTGCTTGTAAATGAGGTGACCACCTCAATGAAGCAATCCTATTAATTAACAAAGGAAATGTATTAAAGTATAACCTCATCTAAAATAGCAAGCAATGGAATCAGCTACAGTTAATTGTTAATGCAGCACTTACAGAAGTGTGAAGTGCAAAGAACTAGGTGGGGGTGGGTGGGCAGGCACAGCTAATGTATAAATTAAGATGTTTATTAAACAGGCCTTTAACACTACTTGGTGGGATTGCAGGGGGGTAGTATGATTAGTTTTATTCTCCCTGAAAGGGAGCTCAGCTATGATACACTTGGGAAACACAGGTAACAGACAATAGTCTGTCATGAATGCTTACACAACATTGGCCCAAATCCTGCCTGATGCTAACTCAGCCTGATGTCAAAGGGGACTCTTCACAGGTGAGGTGCTGAGTGCCCTCAGACAGAAATTCCCAAATTTCTGATTTAAAGTTGTCTGTTAAACAATGGCTGTGAATAATTTTTCTTATGGGGCTTAATCATCATCAGCAGACTGCACTGTTTTGAAATCCAACGTTTAAAATTAATGCTGTTTTGACTAGATAGCGTAGGCCGGTGGGTAGAACTAACAGCTGGGGACTATGGACAAAAAAAAAGCTCTCGCCAGAGGCTAGGTTTCATTCTTTTTTCCCTACTGCTTTCTTTTAGTGATTCATAAACAAAAAGTCATAAAATAAGCAAAAAAGAGTCAGAATAGCCCTCAGAACAGTAGGTCCCTATTGCCAGAAAACTACACAGCTTCTCAGCCATCCAGGAGGGGGAAAGTCACACTTTACCCTCTAGATATGGGACTGTCACAGCCACTTCCCCATCTCCCATGAAAGAGGCAGGGGGCAGGGTTAACCTTTCATGCTCTGGGGCTTGTAGAGCACCTCCCTCTCTCTCTCTCTCACACACACACACACACACTTTCTGTCCACTGATGGGAGGAGTGTGACATTCAGAATCAGGTGTCTGGTGCAAATATGAAATTAAAGTTCCCTTTCTGTGACTATTCCACAACGTTTGTTTAAAATTTGCCAGTTCAAGGCCCCAGCCAAACCTCTTTTAAGTCAATGGAAAGACTCTCCTTGAAGACAATGGAGCCTTGATCAGGTCCTCAGGAAACATACCAATAATTAAACTCATTTGCTAAAATATTCATAGAACATGAACACAAGGAGTGTGAACAGAGTCACAGCAAATTCATTGAATGTTTTGAACACAAAATCAAAGTTTGTGTTTTTTGGTGTATTCCAGTCTCTTTCCAGTTAAGAAACTATGGAAAGTCAAAGAATAACAGCAAAAGAATGTCAGTTTAACTTGATTAGAGCTAAGGCTGAGCAAATAATTAAAAACAATCTCCCAGGAGGTGTCAGCTGCTATGCTTTAATGCCCCTATATTGCAGTTAAGCCCAACCCAAGGAGAGTTTCTACCAGTTTGGAAAAAGTCACAGCCTATTGACATTTATGCTGAGAAATCCCTTATGGAGATTCTTAATTAATAACTTCCCAAGTCATTGAAAAGCTCTAATGGGTGATCATCCTAAGTGACAAGTGTGTTATCAGTGCCAGTCACTCCCTCCCCTGTTTCATTCTTTTCCAACAGATGAGCATGAAAGATGACTTCCCTTGGGAACCCACAGAGTGAAAAGCCTGATTCAATCAGCCCACCCAGGAATAGCATGAGGCAGAGACGATGAGAGTGAGGGCATCTCTATTTTCCAACGCAAGTTGCATTGGTATAAAGCTGCCACCATTAATTTAGCACTTGTGCTCATGCATTCTTGGCTACAGTGCTGTATGTACACCGAGAATGCTTGTTTTGATGCATAGTTTTGGTGCCCCATGGTTACATATCCAAATATGCAACTCACTACTGTTCAGCACTCTGTCTTTTTGGAAGTTTTGGTAATGCATGGTGGGTCAGAAACGAGTCATGCTGGAGTGACTGGGACTGGGGGCAAGCTCCCATCAGACAACTTTCTCCATCCCACAATGCCATCTTAATACCATAATTTTTATACCTATTTTGAAAATACCTCACACCCATCCACAATGTGTTGCTATCCACCATCTGTGACAAAAGCATGGGGCCTGCACAGCTTTGCACTACTGTCATGAACACTGCAAGCACAGGACACACGATCCTCCAGTATTTGCAGCACCATACAATGAGCTAGAGGAAGACGACAATTTTGTGGAGGGCAGACGACACTGGGACATAGCGAGAACCAATTCAAGATTGTTGGTGGAGTTCACGGAGCAGCTGCAAAGGATGGAGCACTGCTACTGGGCCTAAGAAATTAGTACTGACTGATGGGATTGCATCATAATGCAATCTTGGGATGATGACTAGCAGTTGCAGGACTTACACAAGGCCACATCCTGGATTTGTATGCCGATCTCACCCCAGCCCTTCAGCCCAAGGACATGAGATGGAGAGCTGCACTGATAGTAGAGACCTGAGTGTCAATCACACTGAAAACTTGGAATGCGGGATTGCTACCAGTCAGTGGAAAGTTATTTTGGAGTTGGAAAATCCACTGCAGGGAAGGAAGTTATCATGCAAGTGTGCAGTGCCATTTATCACTTGCTACGCAGGACTGACTCTTAGCAACTTACAGGCCATAGTGGATGGATTTACAGTAATAGGGTTCTCGAACTGCGGCATAGAAATAGATGGCACACATCCTTATTTTGGCACCAGACCACCTTGGCAGAGTACATCAACAGAGAGCTATTTTTCTATGGTAAAGGAAGTGCTGATGGATCACCTGAGACACTTCATAGACTTCAGTGTTCACTAGTCAGGGAAGGTATATGACACTCACATCTTTATGAACATAGAACTATTCAGAAAACTATAAGCAGAGACTTGCTTTCCCAGTTGGCAAATGACCATTGCGAATGTTGAAATGCCAATAGTGATTCTGGGGGTCCTAGCCTATCCAGCTTCCTGACTCACAAAGCTGTGTGCCTGCCACAGACAGCTCCAAGGAATGATTTAACTACTGGCTCAGCAGGTGCAGAATGACAGTTGAATGTGCTTTTGGATCTCAGTGAAAAAAAAACAAAAACCACTGTTATAGCTGCCCTCTGTGTCCTGCATAATATCTGTGAAGCAAAGGGGAGAAAGTTGTCACTGGAGCAAAGGTGAAGCAACTGTCTGCTGAGTTTGAACAGCCAGACATGAGGGTTAGCAGAAGAGCTAAATACAATGCTATACAAAACTCAGAGAAGCTTTCAACAGAGAGCCACAGTAATCCATTCGAGTGTACTGTGCTCTATCTGGCCCTGCAGTTTGGGGGCCTGTTAGAAATTATGTGGTGAACATCTATGAATGCAACACTGACAATATGTCTTTTGATTTTGTGGTGAGTGCTGTATACTTATGATTATTACACTGATCCTATGAGATGTGTCACTGTACAGCAACACCTAACTGGGTGCTTTCACTAATGCCAAGCATTTGGCAGCATATGTTGGGAATGAATAAAGATGAATCATTTTCTAAAGAACAGAGTTTTATTGAGTAATGAAAACACATTAAAAATGCAATGCAAGTTAAAAGCAAATACATTAAAATCTTAATAAATTTATGAAACAGAGCTTTAAAAAAAAGGAAAGAGAACATCAATGTCAATTTTAGCATTACAACCTCATATGTGAATCTGCTCAGTGTATGTGAAGCTGCGGTTGTCCTTAATGTCTTCCAGTATAGAGGGTAGGGATGCCACGAGGAATGTTGGAGGAGGAGAGGGGAGTGTATGGAAGAACTATAATGGAGTTTTCCATGAACCACAACATGAGGCAAGCATGGGATAGTTGACCATCTAGGCCTGAGTTTACAGCACCTGCATTTGTTGCTGGAAAAGCCCCATTATGCCCTGCTCCATCCCCCTTTCCTCTTCCTTCCTGTCCACTCTTTCCTTCTCCATACAGTCCACAATACTCATCCTCCAGACTCTGTCCAGCGTCTGATGCCTCACTGGGTGGCCAGATCTCATTGTACATGTCATCTCAAGTCCTCTCCTTTCTCCTCCTTATCTGGCTCAGGGGCTCTATGGGTGTGAATGGGGAACCTCTCCTAAAGGCCACAACAGTAGTAGCTACAGGTAAATACACAGAGGTACCATTGCCAGTACAGTCACAGTAGAGAGTCAAAGTTAAGATTCAGAATTCCCTTCCCTTGATCACCTAAAATTTTAAGCAAAACACGCTCATTGATACTTCTACTTTGGAGCGTTTGTGCATGGTGCCACTGAAGGCAACTGGCCATTGTGACTAAGGCCCACCAGGGGTGAAGCAAACGAGGAGGGAATTGTTCAGTTGCATGAAACTATTAATATAGGGAAATGGCACCAAACACTGGGACCATTCTCCACAGGTGGTGGTGATTTTAGCTGATCTCTCACTCCTGATAGTGACAAAGGAACAGAGAGCACACCTGCTATTGGTGTCCCAAAGCCATCCGGGCCCATAGGCTGCTAGCCTGTTTCCTATAGTGGTGCCTGCCTAAGTTATCACCAACTAGCATGGGAAAGCATCCTACCACAGAGGCAAAAATAAGGCTGCCATCCCTAGAAACCGTTGAGAGAGGATTGCAGAGTACCTCCATGAAAGTTTCACAGAGATCTCTTAGGAGAATTCCAGGGACATCCCTGGATGCATAAACTGTGCCACATGTTCCCCTCCCCTCCTTGCCTAACTCTTTAGGGGAATGAACAGCACATAATGCTACCTCTCTTTGTAGATCCACTACCTCTTCTAGTAATCAGTAAGTCTATAGCTACGTCCTGTTAAGTTGGAGGAATTAGCACTGTAATAGGTGAGCCTATAAATTTATTTCCCAAGGTTCCTTCCCCTGCATCGGGCTCACATGTGCTCGACTGCCAGGACTGACCAGACTGTGGTGGAGTCTCAAACAGGTACTGGCTCACAGCATAACTAGACTGCCTCCTCCAACCTTAGATCCTCCTCCTCTTCCTCATCCTTGCTGTTCATGCCAGAAGCGTTTGACTTGGGTTCCTCAGAGGTATCCACAGTGGTGTGCAGGGTATTGCTGGGGTCTCTGCCAAGTATGGGATGCAGGCTTTTGTAAAAGGTCTGCAACTCAGCATCAGATCCTGTTGGCCTCCCTGGCCTTCTGACATGCCTGCCGCAGTTCCTTCACTGTCACATGGCACTGCTGCTGATCCCCTTCTCCTGTATCCCCTGTGCAATCTGCTCATAGATGTCCATATCTTTATGGCAAGACTGTAGTTGTGAATGCACAGCCTCTTCTCCTCACAGACCTAGGAGATCCAATATCTCCTGTCTACTCCAAGCCAGAGTGCATCTGGAGCATGTACCTGGCATGGGCAGTTGCACACAGCTGCTCAGGAAAAGGCATTTCAAAAATTTGCAAGGTTTTAAGGGTGAGAAATGCTTCTGGTTTGCCACAGTAGAGTTCACAACTGTAACCAGAGCAGTCAGTGTCAAGCATTGTGGGACAGCTGGTGGACTGTTATGGTTAACTTAAGTAACAGCGCCTATGTTCACACTGCGTCAACCTCAACCATGGCTCAACATCGCTAAGGGAAGTGGTGTTGCCATGTCAGCGTAACAGTGCACTTAAATCAGTGAGAGACAAATTCAAATGTTGACACATGCAGAACTAGGGAGATAAAAGGCAGCTTACATTGGCCTAACTTTGTAGCGTAGCCCAAACCTTAGAAAACAGGACAGAATATTGGTCATGAATTAGTGGCTACAAGACCACAGAAGTTTTAAGCTCCAGTCTACACCCAAAAATTAGACTGACCTATCTACATGACTCAGAGGTGTGAAATTTTTCACACTGTGTGTAAAGCAGTTAGGTTGACATAACTCCCACTGTAGACACAGCTACGTTGATGGAAGATTTCTTCCATCAATCTAGCTACTGCCCCTTGAAGAGGTTAACTACATTGATGAACTACATCTTTGGAAAGCGTGTTTCCATGTCTACATGACAGCATTACAGTTGCAGTGCATAACTGTGCAGCTATAGCCACTGCAGTGTAGATAGGGCATTTAGTTACTCAGAAGCTTTTAAAGTTTTATAGGTTAGCCCTCATTTCCCCAAACTGTAAACAGAATAAGAACCATCAATTCTTCTGCTGACTCTTGTTTAAACTCTGCTTCTTCTTAGTCAGTTGGGACGAACAGACTTGCAAGCTGAAAGATTAAAGAGGCTCAAGGAAAATTTCAATAAAAAGTTCCCACATAACAGTCACTAGGATTTCATTTATAGACTCTACAGCTAATGAGATGTTACCTTTTCTGGATTTATTATGGTTACAGCAGTTAAACTAGATATTTCTTCACAAAGTAGGGATTCTGCTACAAGTACATACATATCCTGCACCCAGAAAAAGAGTACCAAAAGACCAGTTCGCAGAACACAGTAAATTTGCCTTTCAACAATTAATCAGGAAGTGACTGAATAGACCAATAGCAGAATTCTTTCCAAGGAGAGAGACGCTCATTATGGCCTGCTTTATAGTGTTCAGTAAATGGGATCAGAAAAGGGAGAATGTGTTTCCTGAGAAAGCTGCTAATTGAGAATCCAGTGTTAACTGAAGAAAATGAAGCCACTAAACTGCATATATATATGATTTGTGGATAATTAACCTCTAACAAAGACTGTACTATGGACACAAGCACGAAGTGTTTCTCTCTGCCTAGCAACAAAACCTCCCTTAGCGAGTTTTAACTTCAGCCATATCTTCCTCATCTATACGAGGATCTCAGACATTGGGGTAGCTAGGCAAAAGCAGTATTAGCCAAGATGCTGAAGAAGAGAGAGAGTAGCATCCAGTCTACATATGGGTGGCATCAGAGACAATTTAGTTTCTCCATTTCTCATACCAATTGCACACAACTACTGCAGAAGTACAAAGGAAAGAATAAAACCCAGTGGCACTGTATAGGTGAGAGCAAAGAGGGAAGAAAGAACTGCAGCTGTCCATCTTTTTATGATCATATCACAGAACTCGAGGAAGGATTCAAGCCACGGTTTAGGAGAAATCCAGGAGTATGAGCATGGATGTTTGCCATGGATCAGCACCACCACTGTTGTTTCTGTCCGTATCCTGCCCTGAAACCTGACTGCCCAGATACTGACTGGGAACAGATATGTTTTGAAAGGGTTCTCACTTTGTTTCTCAATAAGCTTGCTTACAGAAAGGAAAATGGCATCTCTTCCCAATATAATACAGTGTTGGTTCAATTCTGGCTCTGAGGAAAGAGTCTATCTCTGAATCATCAGCAACATCTGAGTTTTCCCTAGAGGGTCTCTCAGCAATTTTTCACCAAGGATGGGCGATTTTTGCACTCAAATCCTATCAGGCTAATTTGGATCTCTGTGCGTCTAACATCAATTAAATTTGTTTTATTCTCTGGTAATGTCATAGCTTTGAATAAACATTATTCAAGCTTTTATAATTATTATAGGACTCCCTTCATAGTGTCATTTTGGTCCTATTTTAACAAATATAAACAGGGTTTGTTCATTTTTTTAACCAAAAAACCTCTGAATTCATGTACAATTTATTAGATCTTTGGCTGGTTAAATATTTAATAATTATTTCAATACAACTCTTAAGTTAGAAATATTGAAATTAGTCATGTAAAAATGGTTTTAAACTCAAGCACTAGAAATGCACATTTTGTGCACTTCATTTCATTTCATAGTTTCCAAGAACTATTACAATTTTTAATAAACTTGTATCTGAGATTTGAAGCCAAACACTTATGCTCAAAATGCATGAATTGATTAATTAAAAGACACCCAAAGTGGTAATAAAATGTTTCCCCGGTGGTATATTGCAATAAAGTTGTAAAAAAATTATGTTTTATTAATCCAGCTGCAATTAAAGAACGCAGCTGTCCTATTTGCATCCCAATGTCCCACTTTCAGGAAGAGGACAAATATTTTTCATTATATATTGCCTACTGGCAAACATTTTTCTTGGTCCAGGAGTGATGTCTCCTAGGCATGGCTGCTTCTTGTTATGATTGCAAACGGAGTTCTCCAGGTATCATGGGCTTGCAAATGCTAAGAGTCTCTTTTTTTCTTACGATATTGCACAGTTCAAAGAGAATGATAAATTTTCTGCTGAAATCAATGAAACTGAGCAACAGATACACACACACACACACACACACACCATGACAGTATTTGATTAACAAGCCTGTCAAAACATCTTTAATTTACTGAGAAACCCCACTCATAAATCAGTGTTGTAGCCTCAATATTTTTATTAACATCACAAATTAAAAGGTATAGTTGTGACTGACAACCACGACAAATACTGAGCAGAATTTCAAAATATCTTTGTTATCTACGTTGTTTTTTTTTAAAAATCCTTGAACGCTTAATAATATTCTGCTACATTCTTCTAAAAAGCCTTCTTCCTTTTGAATGTACTATTATTGTAAAAAATTATATAAAAATCAGTACACGATCCTGCTCTGAAATCAATGGGAGTCCCGTCCCCATCACTGACTTCAGTGGTGGTAGAATCAGGCTCTATGTTCTTAGTTAAAGGGCCTACAGTGGCCGTATAGATCAAAAGAGTTGGAAGTGGTGTAAACTTAAGTGAAACACATCTTCATTTCTCTAAAAAGATATAGCCACTGTGTTTCAGCTAGAATCCAATACAAGGTGATCACAAATAATATTTGAATTATATCCATCACAAAACCCAAGCTAACTCAGTTTTGAATATGACCTTAATAACACTAACTCTAAACTGAACACTTCAAACCCTTTGTTTAAAGTAAAATTTGAATAAAAAAAATATGATTTGCAGTCCACAAAGGAGATAAGCCTTTAATAAGGCTGCCATCATTTTCTAACAACTTTTTGACAATATATTAAGCACAGCAACAAACCCCTCAAATGCAATACTGCTGCAAGCCACACTAATGAAAACTGCTGCGTTATCTGTTATAGGTGACAAAAAAGGTGAAAAAATAATCAGATTTCATAAAATGACCAAGATTCTAGGACCAGCAAGAGATAAATAATTAAATAGCCTTGGAACCCACATCTGATGTCTAAAACAGTGAAGCCAAAGCAAATATTTGAGCAGAATGGCTGACAACACACAAATAAAATCTTAAGGAACAGAAAATTACAGTTTTATTTTTTTAAACCTTAAGTTACATTTTAGACTTTTCCAAGTTTGCTTTTATTATTCACCACTCAAGACCTCTAAGTTCACACCTGTAATGTCCACACAGGGATGTTATGGTCCAGCACTTTAGTGCCAGTCAACATAAGTGTGCCCTAAACTCATGTGGCCTTCACACTGCAGTAAATCTTACCCACTACATAAAGGGAGGTTGCAATGCTGCCACTTACTGAGCTTCACCTGCAAGTATCTAAGGCTACGTCTTCACTACCCACCGTATTGGCAGGTAGCAATCGATTGCTCGGGGATTGATATATCGCGTCTCATCTAGATGCAATATATCAATCCCCGAACGCGCTTATATTGATTCCGGAACTCCACCAACCCGAATGGAGTTGTGGAGTCGACATGGGGAGCCGCGGACATCAATGCCGCGCCGTGAGGACGGTGAGTAATTCGATCTTAGATACTTCGACTTCAGCTACGTTATTCACGTAGCTGAAGTTGCGTATCTGAGATCGATTTTCCCCCGTAGTGTAGACCAGCCCTAAGTGTCCTCTACTCTTCCTGAAGTCCAGTGTGCGCTTAAGGTGGCCTCTGCATTCTGTAGCATCGGGGTCCTAGGAATGTAAAGAATTCTTTTAACTGGGTAGCACTAAGCAAGTCAGGAGCAGAGCCAAGTACTTTCAATATTATTCACAAATGTTTTCGCAAGTTCCAAACTGGGCTTCAATCTAAGCAGATTCATACCCTATTTCTGATGTTCTCTTACATCCTTCCTTCCCGCAAAATATCGTTTGTCACCCCCAAGTCCAAAGAGCAGCCTTTCGGGGGGCAGGAGGAGGGACAATAGTTCCAAAGGAAAATGATGTTTCTCAACCTAAAAGGTAATTGACTGCGCTCCATTTCTTTAGTACACGTCTACAAATGGATGACTTTACTTTACTAAACTGAGAGAATACTTGATCTCTTCTCACCCTGCTGCTAATTAGGACACCATTTTCTTACAAATGGAAGATCCTTTTTTCCCCACTGGTATCTCCTTAGATATGTAGAAAGTCAGCACTGTCATCCCTCCTACTATCTTGCACTCTACAGCATTATTTTCACTCTGTAGCAGATGGATACTCTAATGCATCGAAACCAATCTCAAGTCTTCTGAATTAATGTCTGACTTCAATATCAGTTCTGTAATGAGGAACTTTGGGGAATGACAGAATTATTTAAAAAAAACAGGTACGGAAAGTCACCAGCAGCACAGGAGATGGAGCAGTTTGGAGCATCCTCTCTTCCCACAGCTATAGGAGAATCTATCATTCTTTCAGGAAGGAAATTGAATCTAGTAGTGATAATGCTGTTATTTATTTAAGTGTCAATAAGTTTCAATTTGCCTGTTATGTCAGTATTTATTTTTTAGATCAACTTAGTAATTCTCATGCTGAAGAGATGGCCCCTACTGAACAGATTTCTAGGTGAACAGTCTAGCAACTTTTATTCACTGGATCTAGAGAATGGCTTCAAAAGAAGGTTTTGTCTAAGTAAGGATGACAGGAATAGGCCCCAACACTGGGATTTGAGGACTGATTTGTAAAATTATCATCATCATCATCATCCCCAGCTTCAGTCGAACAATCACATTGGATCCAAAGATCTGGGTCAGTTTGTGTCCATACTTGATCCAAGATCTCTTCCACCCATTAAAAAAGTCTTCCCTGTCTTTTGCTGAAATCCTGCTATGGATTTCCATCATGAGGACTCTGTAAACCTGCCAATCTCTGCTGAGCTGGCTGCTGTCTTCAAATCTTACACTCTCTGTAGCATTTCCAGGAGCAGAGGTGCATGCTATGTGTGGTTCTCATTGATCCAAAGAAGCCTCACAACAGGGAGAGAGAGAGAAAAAAAAATCTAAGAAAAGAAAGAAAAAAAGAAAAGGTAGCACCAAAAAACAGTGAACATTTCACCAAGTCACATTCATCAAAAAAAATATTCAGAACCATTAAATACATGTGTGATAACTACAGTAACATTTGAGTATCTCAACACTGAAAAGTTGTTACTTGCCATGACTGACAATTTCTCCCCTTCACAACAGAACAAGAAAACATGCTGCTTCCTCTCCCCACATCCCATACTGCAGCAGGCATCATCATCATCATCATCTACATTTCTCACAGAGAGACAAATACAGAATTCTAGTGACTTGCATAAGGCTACACTGCTTTTCAGTATGGGAGACGGGATTCATACCATGGAGTTCTCAACTCCCAGTTCTGTGGGTAGCTCTGTAAACCAGAATGCCTCAACTTTAAAATCTCAGGGCCTGACTGTCATAAACAGATAGCTAAGGGTTAATGTCTCTTTCACCTAAAGCACCTGACCAGAGGACCAATCAGGAAACCGGATTTTTTCAACTTTGGGTGGAGGGAATTGTGTGTCTGGGGGTCTTTGTTTTCTGCCTGCCTGCTTTCTCTGAGCTTTGGAGAAGTAGTTCTGTTTTCTAATCTTTTGTTTCTAAGTGTAAGGACAAAGAGATCAGATAGTAAGTTATATGGTTTCTTTTCTTTGGTATTTGCATGAATATAAGTGCTGGAGTGCTTTGATTTGTATTCTTTTTGAATAAGGCTGTTTATTCACATTTCTTTTAAGCAATTGACCCTGTATTGTATCATCTTAATACAGAGAGACCATTTGTATTTTTTCTTTCTTTTTTATATAAAGCTTTCTTTTAAGACCTGTTGGAGTTTTTCTTTACTTCAGGGAAATTGAGTCTGTACTCACCAGGGAATTGGTGGGAGGAAGAAATCAGGGGAGATCGGTGTGTGTTGAATTGGCTAGCCTGATTTTGCATTCCCTCTGGGGGAATAGGAAAGTCCTTTTTGTTCCAGGACCGGGAACGGAGAGGGGGAGTCACTCTGTTTGGATTCACAGAGCTTGTGTCTGTGTATCTCTCCAGGAGCACCTGGAGGGGGGGGAGGGAAAAAGGATTATTTCCCTCTGTTGTGAGACTCAAGGGATTTGGGTCTTGGGGTCCCCAGGGAAGGTTTTTCAGTGGGACCAGAGTGCCCCAAAACACTCTAATTTTTTGGGTGGTGGCAGCAGATACCAGGTCCAAGCTGGTGACTAAGCTTGGAGGTTTTCATGCTAACCCCCATATTTTGGACGCTAAGGTCCAAATCTGGGACTAAGGTTATGATATGGTGTAGCAGCGGGTGGGATATAGACAGAATCCAGAAGCCAGTAGGAATATTATATTTTTCTTTTCTCTGCTAAGGGCTTTTTAGCAGAGAGAAACAGTTGGTTTTAAAAGGGAACCAGAAAGAATTTTTTTTTCTGCTCTCTCTGGCAGTTTGTGGCTTGCATGTTAAGCAAGAAGTCGTTAAGGGCTATCACGAGTCTTTTGTCACACAATAGCACTCCCATTGAGAGTCATACCAGCACTATATAAATGCAAATAAAGTGGTTTTTCAGGTTTACTTAACATTGAAGATTAGCTAAAGGCACTGTTGCTAGCCAGACTTCAGGAGGCAACAGAGCCTGCAGTTCAGAAGAGAAACACCGGAGGGCACCCCAACACAAGAAAACAGGAGCCATGTCTACCAAGACAAAAATGGAGGCTGAAGAGCACTTCAAAGAAGCTGAACACAGGCGAGAGATGGAAAAACACAAACAGGAACTAGAAATAAAACAAAAACAGATGGAGCTGAAAGAAAAGGAAGAAAGCATCAAACTGGCAGCCTTCCAAACAGAACAGGCGGCCAAAGAGGCAGCACACAAAAGAAAACTAGAAGAAGAAGAGGTGGCCTACCGAAGGAAACAAGCAGAAGAAGAGTTGGCCCACTGCCAACAAATGGAAAAACAACAAAAAGAAATGGAAAAACAACAAAAAGAGAATGAAGAGAAGGAAAAACAGAGAAAACATGAACTGGACTTGGCAAAAGCTGGGCTGCATGTGCCAGCCAACCCTAACAACCCGGCGCCAATTATTGCTCCACAGCACAGGAAATTTCCCACCTACAAGGCAGGTGATGACACCGAGGCCTTCTTGGAAAATTTTGAAAGAGCCTGTCTTGGGTACAGCATCCCCGAAGACCAGTACATGGTAGAATTAAGGCCACAACTCAGTGGACCTTTAGCAGAGGTGGCAGCTGAAATGCCTAAGCAGCAAATGAATGACTATAAACTTTTTCAAACCAAGGCCAGATACAGAATGGGGATAACCCCAGATCATACCCGTCGGCGCTTCAGAACCCAAAAGTGGAAACCAGAGGTGTCATTTCCCAAACACGCCTACTACATTACAAAAAACTATGAGGCCTGGATAACAGGAAACAACATTCAAACCTTGGAAGAACTGAACCTCCTCATACAAATGGAGCAGTTCTTGGATGGTGTTCCTGAAGACATCACACGGTACATACAAGATGGAAAACCCAAAGATATCGCTGAGGCGGGGGAGATTGGAGCCAAATGGATAGAACTGGCAGAAAGCAAGAAAGCTACTGTCAAGGGGAACGATTACCCCAGGGGGCACACAGACCATAAACCCTACAACCGAGGACAGCCAAAGACCCCACATACCACCCAAGTAAAGCCACAGACACCCTACCCTTCCACCTCACCAGTCTCCAGTAACTCACCTCGGCCCAGTGACCCATCAGATGGAAGATGCTTTAAGTGTAATGAACTGGGACATATCAAGGCCAACTGTCCCAAGAACACCATGCGAGTGCAATTCATTACACCACCATCACACCAAAGATCCCCAGGCCCGGATGCCTCTCAAATACCCTTGGAGCGAAGGGAAAATTTGAGAGTGGGCGGAAAGAAGGTTACTGCGTGGAGAGACACGGGGGCACAAGTGTCAGCTATCCACCAATCCTTCGTTGACCCCAAATTCATCAACCCAAAGGCCAAAGTTACAATTTACCCCTTCATGTCACAAGCTGTAGACTTGCCTACAGCTGAACTGCCTGTCCAGTACAAAGGCTGGTCAGGAATGTGGACTTTTGCAGTCTATGACAATTATCCTATCCCCATGCTACTGGGGGAAGACTTGGCCAACCAGGTGAGGCGGGCCAAGAGAGTGGGAATGGTTACACGTAGCCAAACCAGGCAAGCTTCCAGACCCATTCCTGTTCCTGAGCCGTCCACAGAGGCCCTGTCTGTGTTACCAGAGACCCAGACAGAGGTAGTGGACCCGGATTCCATGCCTACCACTGAAACAGCCACCGCATCTCCAGTCCCAGGCCCGGAACTGGAACAGCAACCAGCACCAGCAAGTGCAACCACATCTTCAACCGCAACACCAGAGGGCGCCAGCGAGCCAGAACTGGCCGAAGCAAAAGACCGCCATACCCAAAAGGCTCAGCCAGAGCCTGAAATACCCTCAGGTGCACCAGCGGAGAGCGGTTCACCAGCAACGGAAACAACCCCATCACCTACATCGCTTCCAGAGGGACCAAGCCCAAGTCCACAGTCTGAGGAAGAACTGGTGACCCCAGCCTCAAGGGAACAGTTCCAGACTGAGCAGGAAGCAGATGACAGCCTTCAGAAAGCGTGGGCGGCGGCACGGAGCACCCCACCGCCTCTCATCTCTTCTAATCGATCCCGGTTTGTTATAGACCAAGGACTTTTATACAAGGAAATTCTTTCTGGTGGACACCGGGAAGAATGGCAGCCGCAAAAACAGTTGGTGGTTCCAACTAAGTACCGGGGGAAGCTCTTAAGCTTAGCCCATGATCATCCCAGTGGCCATGCTGGGGTGAACAGAACCAAGGACCGGTTGGGGAAGTCCTTCCACTGGGAGGGGATGGGCAAGGATGTTGCCAAGTATGTCCGGTCTTGTGAGGTATGCCAAAGAGTGGGTAAGCCTCAAGACCAGGTCAAGGCCCCTCTCCAGCCACTCCCCATAATTGAGGTCCCATTTCAGCGAGTAGCTGTGAATATTCTGGGCCCTTTCCCAAAAAAGACGCCCAGAGGAAAGCAGTACGTACTGACTTTAGTGGACTTTGCTACCCGATGGCCAGAAGCAGTAGCTCTAGGCAACACCAGGGCTAACACTGTGTGCCTGGCCCTAACAGACATCTTTGCCAGGGTAGGTTGGCCCTCCGACATCCTTACAGATTCAGGGTCTAATTTCCTGGCAGGAACCATGGAAAAACTGCGGGAAGCTCATGGGGTGAATCACTTGGTTGCCACCCCGTACCACCATCAAACCAATGGCCTGGTGGAAAGGTTCAATGGAACTTTGGGGGCCATGATACGAAAATTCATCAACGAATTCTCCAATAATTGGGACCTAGTGTTGCAGCAGTTGCTGTTTGCCTACAGGGCTGTACCACATCCCAGTTTAGGGTTTTCACCATTTGAACTTGTGTATGGTCACGAGGTTAAGGGGCCATTACAGTTGGTGAAGCAGCAATGGGAGGGGTTTATGCCTTCTCCAGGAACTAACATTCTGGACTTTGTAAGCAACCTACAAAGCACCCTCCAACACTCTTTAGCCCTTGCTAGAGAGAACCTAAAGGATGCTCAAGAAGAGCAAAAGGCCTGGTATGACAGACATGCCAGAGAACGTTCTTTCAGGGTAGGAGACCAGGTTATGGTCTTGAAGGCGCAACAGGCCCATAAGATGGAAGCATCATGGGAAGGGCCATTCACGGTCCAAGAGCGCCTGGGAACTGTAAACTACCTCATAGCATTTCCCAATTCCTCACTAAAGCCTAAAGTGTACCATGTTAATTCTCTCAAGCCTTTCTATTCCAGAGATTTACAGGTTTGTCAGTTTACAGTCCAGGGAGATGATGCTGAGTGGCCTGACGGTGTCTACTACGGCGGGAAAAAAGACGGTGGCGTGGAAGAGGTGAACCTCTCAACCACCCTGGAACATCTGCAGCGGCAACAAATTAAGGAGCTGTGCACTAGCTTCGTCCCATTGTTCTCAGCCACCCCAGGACGGACTGAACGGGCATACCACTCCATTGATACAGGTAATGCTCACCCAATCAGAACCCCACCCTACCGGGTGTCTCCTCATGCCCAAGCTGCTATAGAACGGGAGATCCAGAACATGCTACAGATGGGTATAATCCGCCCATCTACCAGTGCATGGGCATCTCCAGTGGTTCTGGTACCCAAACCAGATGGGGAAATACGCTTTTGCGTGGACTACCGTAAACTAAATGCTGTAACTCGTCCGGACAACTATCCAATGCCACGCACCGATGAGCTATTGGAGAAGTTGGGACGTGCCCAGTTCATCTCTACAATAGACTTAACCAAGGGGTACTGGCAAGTACCGCTAGATGAACCTGCCAAGGAGAGGTCAGCATTCGTCACCCATGCGGGGGTGTATGAATTCAATGTCCTTCCTTTCGGCCTTCGAAATGCACCCGCCACCTTCCAGAGGCTGGTAGATGGTCTACTAGCTGGACTGGGAGAATTTGCAGTTGCCTACCTCGATGATGTGGCCATTTTTTCAGACTCCTGGCCCGAACACCTACTACACCTGGAAAAGGTCTTTGAGCACATCAGGCAGGCCGGACTAACTGTTAAGGCCAAAAAGTGTCAAATAGGCCAAAACAGAGTGACTTACCTGGGGCACCAGGTGGGTCGAGGAACCATAAACCCCCTACAGGCCAAGGTGGATGCTATCCAAAAGTGGCCTGTCCCAAGGTCAAAAAAACAGGTCCAATCCTTCTTAGGCTTGGCCGGATACTACAGGCGATTTGTACCACACTACAGCCAAATCGCTGCCCCATTGACCGACCTGACCAAAAAGACCCAGCCAAATGCCGTTAAGTGGACTGATGAGTGTCAAAAGGCCTTTACCCAGCTTAAGGCAACACTCAAGTCTGACCCTGTACTCAGGGCCCCGGACTTTGACAAGCCATTCCTAGTAACCACGGATGCATCTGAGCGTGGTATAGGAGCAGTGCTCATGCAGGAAGCAACAGATCACAACTTCCATCCTGTCGTGTTCCTCAGCAAGAAACTGTCTGAGAGGGAAAGTCACTGGTCAGTCAGTGAAAAGGAATGCTATGCCATTGTGTACGCCCTGGAAAAGCTACGCCCATATGTTTGGGGACGGCGGTTCCAACTACAAACTGACCATGCTGCGCTAAAGTGGCTTCATACTGCCAAGGGGAACAACAAGAAACTTCTTCGTTGGAGGTTAGCTCTCCAAGATTTTGATTTTGAAATTCAGCACATCACAGGAGCTTCTAACAAAGTAGCTGATGCACTCTCCTGTGAGAGTTTCCCAGAATCCAGTAGTTAAAAAGTGTTCTTAAAATGTAAAAGTCTGTTAGTTATATACTTAGTAGTATATGTAAAGGTGCATGTGTTGTAGTAATCTGTTTATTTTAAAGTTCTAGAAGGAAATCGCCGCCAGTGAGCTTCCCCACTGTCTGCAATTTGGGGGGCGTGTCATAAACAGATAGCTAAGGGTTAATGTCTCTTTCACCTAAAGCACCTGACCAGAGGACCAATCAGGAAACCGGATTTTTTCAACTTTGGGTGGAGGGAATTGTGTGTCTGGGGTCTTTGTTTTCTGCCTGCCTGCTTTCTCTGAACTTTGGAGAAGTAGTTCTGTTTTCTAATCTTTTGTTTCTAAGTGTAAGGACAAAGAGATCAGATAGTAAGTTATATGGTTTCTTTTCTTTGGTATTTGCATGAATATAAGTGCTGGAGTGCTTTGATTTGTATTCTTTTTGAATAAGGCTGTTTATTCATATTTCTTTTAAGCAATTGACCCTGTATTGTATCATCTTAATACAGAGAGACCATTTGTATTTTTTCTTTCTTTTTTATATAAAGCTTTCTTTTAAGACCTGTTGGAGTTTTTCTTTACTTCAGGGAAATTGAGTCTGTACTCACCAGGGAATTGGTGGGAGGAAGAAATCAGGGGAGATCGGTGTGTGTTGAATTGGCTAGCCTGATTTTGCATTCCCTCTGGGGGAATAGGAAAGTCCTTTTTGTTCCAGGACCGGGAACGGAGAGGGGGAGTCACTCTGTTTGGATTCACAGAGCTTGTGTCTGTGTATCTCTCCAGGAGCACCTGGAGGGGGGGGAGGGAAAAAGGATTATTTCCCTCTGTTGTGAGACTCAAGGGATTTGGGTCTTGAGGTCCCCAGGGAAGGTTTTTCAGTGGGACCAGAGTGCCCCAAAACACTCTAATTTTTTGGGTGGTGGCAGCAGATACCAGGTCCAAGCTGGTGACTAAGCTTGGAGGTTTTCATGCTAACCCCCATATTTTGGACGCTAAGGTCCAAATCTGGGACTAAGGTTATGATACTGACCCAAAGGCCACTGAAGTCAATACAAGTCTTTTTTATTGATTACAGAAGTTTCGGATCGGACCTTGAATTAGGCAAAATAATCTATGCCTCCTTACCTCACATCAATTGTTTCCTTACATAAAGCTGGATTATACCACCCACAGGCAGGTTGTGTAGTACTTTATGCTACAGGTAGTCCCACTGAAACTACCAGGGTTGTCACTATTGTAAAAAGGCAAATTCAAATTAAGATAAAAATAAAGATGGTCCTAACAAAGAAGCCAAATGTGACACAAGTAAAGTCTTGCCACGTGCAGGCCAGGAAGGTAAACAGGCCCATCCAAAGTTTAAAAAGAGGAAGAAGTGCTCTTTAATCACAGCACTGGGTGTGTGACACCCAGAATTCACAAATCTGATTTACACTGTTTATTATGTACCAACGGTACAGAACAAAGCTACATAAATATGTGCTGGAGCATTTGGAAACCAACAGAACATTCTGAATTTGAGACTACCCAGGAGAAGCAGACCTGTCCAAACTGATGTTCCATTTATATTTCCCTATTCATGGCTGCCAAGGAAGAAGTTTTCGTGGTAGTTCACTCACTCATTTCTTCCTTCCTCCAACCCAAACCAGCCTGTCAAACTGTAGTGGGTAGGCTGAGCTCTGTGACAAACACAGCATTGTCCAGACTGGTTGAGCAGAGTAAAGCACAACTACTATAGTGTCAGACAATGAGATGTACGATAGATAAAAGTGAGGGAAAGTCATTACAGGAAGATATAAGAGTCTGGCCTTACAAACAAAACAAAGATGGAGCTTCAAAATGAGGAAGGAAGACAAGAATAACTGTAGGACTCAAGAGGAGAAAGAGGGAGGATGCATGAGAGAAAGAACATCATACAGTTTGGGTACTGGTGAGAGAAGAAAATATAGTGAGAGAACAGTGAGTGCCCCAAAAAGAATGTGAAAAAAGGAGGTTAGATATACACACACAGAAAAAGCAGGTGTCTGTGGGCATATAGTTAACATGGCGTACATGTAGACAGAGAAGAATCCATAAAGGAGAGAACGAAAAATGCTCTTAAAACTGGGGTTTCTCCAATTCTCAAAGACCCCATTGCATTTCATCTTCAAAAGACGCAAGACGTCCTCTAAACCATCTGTGAAAATATAACAAAAATTTCCAAACCTGCTCCAAGTCATTCCCATTTTGTTGCTCCAAATTAAAGGAGATATTTGCAGCCAGCTAAAGCGTGGCAGAATTTCTTTTGTTGAAATATGTTGTAAATATTTCCCTCTTTTAAAGAAAGGAATACGAAGCTAGTGAAGACAGGCACCTAGACAAAGCAATTAATACTATGGCTTTATTTTTGTCTAAGGCCTTCTGCTTTAAGATACTATATCTTCTTGTCCAGTCCATTGGTGAATTAATATTACCTCACAAATAGTCTTTTGACTTTAACAGATATATAAATTATGCCAGCTCTTTCTTCCAAAGGAATTATCAATTCAAAGCATAAAATGTCAACAGCCTGCAGGATACAAAAAAAAACCACAAGGAGAAAATTCACAACTTTACACTGATATTTTCTAGAATCTTTAGAATGCATAACTTGGAAGAAATGAACTCTATGACCAGGATACACAGTACAGAGGGAGCCAGATTTTCCAGATAGCTCGGCTATCTAGTGTGAGGAAGTGGGACTGTTCTTAATGTTTCCTCTGAGTGAGGAGTATTGACCTGGGAAGGTTGCAGGGGAGTTTGGCTGGGACTATCTGCATGGGGGATGGGAGACTTCCCTTGAGGGAAGATACCTGAGGACATAACATGAGAACCCAGGAAGGGGGTTGGAGGCCAGGTGACACCTCTGCCTGGGAAACTGGACAAAGGCTGGGGGAAGGGCTGGGGGAAGGCTGAGTGGGACCGCTGGAGGGAATCTCAGTTTGGAGCTGGCTGGGGAAGGGAAGTGAGTGCAGACAGAGTTGTCTGGCTCGCTGGGCCCCAGAACGGACCCGGCTGAGGGGTCCTGTTCTCTTTACCTACAAGCTCGGTTTTAGACTGTGTTCCTATCATCTAATAAACCTCTGTTTTACTGGCTGGCTAAGAGTCACATCTGACTGTGAAGTGGGGGTGCATGCAGGACCCTCTGGGTTCCCCAGGACCCCACCCGGACACACTCATTGTGGAAAGCACACGGAGGGGCATATGCTTAATGGTCCAAGGTCAGACCCAGGAAGATGAAGCCATGTGAGCTTCTTGCCCTGAAGACAGTTTGCTCCAAGAGAGAGGAGGCTCCCCAAAGTCCTGACTGGCTTTGTGGGGAGCAGTTCCAAAGCATTGCCCGGGGACTCCATGACACCTAGTCACCAAAATACAAGAACAGATTTTCCAGTATGTTTAGCATCTGTTGTGATGCTCATAACCTTATTTGCCCAATGGGCAGCCAGCACACTGAGCCCTTCTGCAAGTCTGGCTACCTATTTTGGTACTTAAATGCAAGCCGAGCTATTTGGAAAATCTGGCTCAGTTGTGAGAGCAGAGCTCTTCTGAATTTGGCTCTAATAATATGTAAATCCCCACCACCACCTCTTTTTTGCATTAAAAAGAAAAGCAAACAAAAAAAAAACCCAACCACATTAGAACTCTCCCCCAAAAGCATCTCAGACAACGCGCTCTCAGAAGTCACACAAAAGCTGGCTAGAATCATGCTGTCCTTGCACATTCTATAACATTTGCAACTAAAACGGTGGCAATGCATCCAGATCAAGTTAGGCTCTCTCACATACCTTACCTGCATCACTCTCCTGGAGTTTCTACATTACAAATTCTTGTATAGAAATAACAACCTCTCACCATTCTGCTCTGAAAAGATATTTCACACAATGATTTAAAGCTGAAGCCATTCCAATGAGGGAAACTCTTCGCAAGATCAGGGTCTCATTTGGATACAAAGTCAAATAGGGCTCAACCGTGATGATAACACCCACACAAGCACCAACAGCAGCAACAACTTATCTGGGAATTACACACAAGGAAGTAAAGGGGACTAAGAACCCCCTTTTACATCCCTGCAGGTGCTGTCTGGGCACATGGGAATATATGAGGACAGGGAATAGTATACCACCTCCTGGGAGGAAGCTGAGGATGAACTGTGATTTGGTGTGTAGGGGGTGGTCCTCTGAGTCACTCCGCCAGGTTACTCCTGGAGTGGTACAGCTTACATACCCCGAGGTCTCTTCAAAACAAACAAAAAAAACACACACACCTTGGTTTCGAGGGGATTTATTTGTGTTGCATAAAATATGTTAGCAGTCTTTTTAGTGGTTGTTTGACAAAAAACAATATTTCAAAAGGACCCAGAGCACCAAAGGCCTTTTCCATTATGTGAAACATTTGAAAACTTAAGATGAGTTCAGGAAAAAATGAACTCCAGAAGGCTCTAAATATTACAAAAGCAGCAGGCTTTCACACATTAGAGCAGTGTGGGTTCCTGAATTCAGTTTTGAAAGAACCCAAATAAAGCAATAATGATCTTGGCACGGACATTTCCTGTGGATTAATGACCAGCTGGGAGGAGTTGATGGCTCACAGCGCAGCCAAGGGCCATTAACCCCAGGCTGTCATTAATCCCGAGGAAATGCCCTGTGCCAAGATCATTTTACTACTCAAAAATGAAAAGGGAGTATGGACTATGTAGATTTTCTTTTTAAATGAGTGATGCTATTCAGTTGGTACCTACCGGGCACAATGTCTCTGTAACTATCTATTTGAGTTAAAGACCATCTTATATCTAGGGCTGAGTCTGAATGCAACCACTTGTGTTCCATACCCACAAGGGTGGGTAACATGGCTACATAAACTTGACATTCCCAGCTGGATCAAGATTTTGCCATAGCCCTGTGCCTCCTGATCACCTGCTAACTGCCCAGTGGTCAGTGTAGCTGGAGAATATGCTACAGCTTTCTACATCATGTTCAAAGCTGTCCAGTCATGCTCAACCTTTTCCCCTCACACCCTTTGAGGCATTCTACATGCATCTGCCTTTCTCAGGCAGAAAGCCCACAGTACTACCGCTCAGTTGCTACAGTTCTTCAACAATCATCCTACTATTCCTCACAACCACCACCACTTACCAGAAGTACTATGCACCTGCAGTTTCCATTGACTTCAATTGGAGCAATGGATTTTCTACGCTTCTGAAAACCTTATTTAAAAAAAAATCAGCCCCAAAACAATCCAGAGCACTCTTTGATACACACTATTTGGTTTCACAAAAGTCGCATATCAATATCAGGCAGAAATGGATATACATCCGGAAAAAAAAAAAGCCAAGGTAAAACAGTATTAAATCAATGCTTACTAGATGACATGTCACTGCAAAAAGTATTGTTCATGTTTTGCTAATAGATAACTTAAGTGCTTAATTACGATGCTTGCTTCTGTAGAGATGGGAATAATTTTGGCTAGAATTTTCTGATCAGAGTTCACATGTGCAATTCTATGGACACATATTGCCTCCAGTACCATAATATTGGAGCATCTGAATCTTTAAAGAATTTATCTTCACAGCACTCCTGAGAAGAAGGGAAATACTGTTATGCCCATTTTAATGATGGGGAACTGAAACACAGCACCAAAGTGACTTGCGCATGGTCACACACAATTTCCTGTGTAAGAACAGGGAATTGACCAGAAGCCTCTCAAGTCCCAGACTAGTGCCAACCACTGGCCCATCTTTCCTGACCCACAGAGAAGGGAAGCCAAATTTGAGGAGGCAGGAAGCCTTTGATTTAAAAAACAAACAAACACACACGATTCTGTGGGGGTGGGGTGGGGGTTATATCTTCAGCATGTCATGGGTATGTATGCGAAGATCATGTGGCCTAGCAGCTTTGCTTGTTGGTAATGAGGCAACAGTGGTTTGTCTTTTTGTTGTATTATCACTGCTTCAAACATCCATGCATCTGCAGATTTCAGGTTAAGAAATATTCTGCAAGAAGGTTTTAATTACTTCCAAGTTAAATGAGGTCCTGGAGAAGTGTAATTTCTCAGTGTAGTTTTTAAGTCTCCAGTTGATCTCATTTGGGTCATTTGTAATTTGTCCATTCTCCATCTAAACTGCTGGGATGCCTGTTCTTTTCTCAGGAGTAAAACAACAGCTACCAAACTTACTTTCCCTCTGCTTTGATAATCAATCTACTGTTCCGTTGTCTGTGAAAGACACTTACCACTTGGTTACAGAAATTCTTGGTTGATTTTGGTGGGCAACATTTGATTTGGGTGGTTCGCATTGTCCTTTCCAATCAATATTGCTATTAGTTTTTAGCTGAGCTCATTATACAGAGTATATCTCCTTAATGGCCTTTCCTCTGCACTCAGGAAGAATATTCTTTTCGGGGATTTAAGCTTAGTACACTCAGGGATTTTTCTGTGGAGTAAGAGTATGCCAATGTGTTTTTGTTTAGACAACTTCATGTCCTGATACTAAAGCTAATGGTACCTGATCTTGTAAAGAGCTGAGCACCCTCGTCTCCAATTGACTTCTATAAGAAATGAAGATACATAGCACTTTGAAGCATCAGGTTCTTACCAACAATATCCTGTGTGATCAGAAGTTAATGATCCACACTCTCTCTGGAAGTATTTGTGGTCCCTCAGATTATACACAGAAGTTACTAGGAACAAACAAAAATGCATGAACACCTTTCCGGAAGGACTGAGTAAAACCATTACCTTTTTGCAGAGACTTGTTACCTAGCTGTCAACTCTCCACACAGTGATATTATCCCCACATCAGAAAATAGCATTGGAGGTTCTACCATCTATTTGATTAACAGAGAAGTAGAAGACAAGGCAGGTGACGATAACAGTAGACATATCAGCCAGCCAGTTCTCATACAGAGAAGCATGACACCATGGTTCAGAACACAAAAGATCAAGTTAATTCTCTTTCTAAGGCAAATCCAAATAAGTAGTTCCACCCACCTTTCAGAAGGTGGATCTATCCCAGGCTCTCCTCCTACAAACTAACACAGTCCTGCCACTCTCAGCTATAAACACACACCAAATTCTCATTTAGAGAAAGAGGAGAAACTGCAGCTGTTTCTACTTCTTCACACACAATCAGGCCAAACCAGTCATCTTCCACACCATTCTCTAGTTTCTGCTTCCTGCTTGTTAAATAATGCAGCTGACCCATCTCCCAGACCCTTCACTCTTTCCTGCCTATCCCTAAAACTTGCCAATAAGCATAACAGAGGAAAGAATGTGGAGGTTGGACTTTTTTTTTTTGGTGACCCTTCAGAGCCTGATTCTCAGTTACATTGCCAGGATCTACAAAGGTGATACAACACTTTAATGACTAGAGCAACAATGGGCTTCATAGAGCCTGAGCCTGTTTCCCAGGCTCCCTATACAATGAATAGGGGAGAGATAGGTGCCTGAGAATGGGAGGCACAAAAGACAAGTTGTTAGGCAGGGAGCCACCTAAACTAGCTAGTGGGAGATACTGATAAGAGAAGAGTGTCCTAAGCTCGCTCTCTCTCTCTCTGTTAGGCACCTAAATCCCACTGCAGGAAGGCACCTATCTCTGCTTGCAACATACAGCAGAGAACCCCTCTCCTGGAGTTAAGGCAGCTTAGGGGCCTAAGTCATTTCTTTCAAGAAACAGAGGAGGAGGAGGAGCCTCCATTATAACTTCTATCCCTGTGGTTAGCACACTTACCTAGGTTGTGGAATTCCCCTCTTTCAGACAGAGGGGAAAAAAGTGATTTGAACAGGAATGTGTCATGTCTCAGGAGAGTGCACTAACCTCTGTCCTGCTGAATCTGTTCTGCTGTGGATCAATAATTAAAGAGTCATTAGGGATAGGACTGCAGGTCTCCTTTCTCCCATGTGGGTGTCCTAACCACCAGCCTACAGAGTCATTCTCACTCTCTCTAGCACAATACCTATTTAAATATGTATACCCCTCCCCCACCAGAATATCCCATAACCCAATGGTAGGGAACTGTCCTAAGTGGTGGGGGAACCCTATTCAAATCCTTTCTATCAGGCAGAGGGGGAACTGAACTCAGTTTTTCCACATCCTAGGTGAGTGCTGTAACCACTGGGCAAAAAGATATAAAGGAGGCTGCACTACACCAGCTGCTCCTCCTTCTTGATTTTGAAAGGGCACACCCACCATCTCAGGTCCCACAGGCAATATGGGTGGGGGAACACCTATCTACCTCTGCTTTGTGGATTGTGCTAGGGCTTAGGCCTGAGACAGGTGCTCATACATGCCCAGAGGCAAAAACTTAGGCATCCAAAGAACTTTTTCAGCAGAAATTTAGGCACCCAGTGAGTATAGGCACCTATAGGGTTAGGCAGCAGCTGAGCTGGGATCACAGTGATGCCTAAAACTAGGGTTTATATACCTAAGTACCTTTGTGAATCTGGGCATCCATTCCTGCACTTGTGCAGGAGCAAATAGTGGAGCATTAAGATGGCTTTAAGCTACCTTTGCATTCCCCTATACCGGGTCCATGTAGGGACCTTCCCTCTTATGTGCATACAATATGTTAAGGTCTTTAAATACATGTTGACATATTGCATGTTCTCCAGTAACCCTGCCACATTCAGTGCACAGGATAGATGATGAGTGAAGTAGAACATCATAAAAAAAAGAAAGAGTAGTCTCTTGTTTTGGACTGGGTTCTATTTCTGGCTCAGCCACACTCTTACTGACTGACATTCTGCGCTGTCTCTCTCAAGGCCTGTGTGTTCACTACAATATCTTTAAGCTATCTTCTTTAGGCCCTCCTACTCCCAGGCTGCTCTGGGGGCTGCAGAGGCCCTGGAGTACTTTATACAGCTCCAAGGGTCTATGCAAGTTACAGCAGCAGCCCCTGGACTGCCCAGAATCTCTACACCTGGCATGCTCCTCCCATTCCCAGTCCTGTCCACAGCATGCCCCTATGCTGGGGCTTGCAAAGGACTCCGTTGAGGCCCACCTTATGGCTGTTTTCCACAGTTAATGCATTGATGCTCTCCTTCCCTGGTTGGATATAAAGTTTTTAGAGATTCCTTTTGCCACCCTCTTTTACTCTCCCTAAAGGTGCTGAGTTGAGCATCTCACCACCTAAGTGACACTGGGTGTGGATGTTAAAATACATACATGCAAAGTGGCTATATTTAAGTTGAATAGGTAACTTAATGCTGGCATTTCCTCAATTCTGGGTGTTGACTTTTTTAGTTAATTTTCATAGGCAAAAGCTGAATAAAAATTGAAAAGGTGAGGGAGGCTCTAATGGGCCCAACATGGGCAGAACGATCTCTGTATGAAGACTAGGTGAAGTCTGGCCACCAGGTTCTGTAGTTTTGACAGGAGTGGTGTTGATAACCATTCCACATGGTCATTAAATTTCTGCCAATTTGCCTTGTGAGATTTTATTTGTGAATTTTAACCAACCAATTTTGACAGAGCAAATATTATCGTCTAGTGAAGTCCCACTCTAAAAGGTGACTCCGTAACAAAGTGAGTTTCTATACTGGGGGAGGGATAACTCAGTGGTTTGAGCATTGGCCTGCTAAACCTAGGATTGTAAGTTCAATTCTTGAGGGGGGACCAGTTAGAGATCTGGGGCAAAAATCTGTCTGGGATTAGTCCTTCTTTGAGCAGGGGGTTGGACTAGATGACCTCATGAGGTCCTTCACAACTCTGATATTCTATGACTATTGTATCTCTGTGAATTCCAGATCAAAGCAGCTCAGTGTACAAATAAGAAGTTTCATCTAACTCCCATCCATGCCAACTCAGCCTAGGATCCAAATGTTAAGTTTGGTTATTTCTTCCTGTATATCAACCAGTAATAAAGATTCTGCAGGACAAACTATTCCTGTATATTTAATTGCCTTAAAAGGGCTCACAAAGGTGCAACAGAAGACAGAATTTGCCCTTGCAAAGGGATCTTGCAGTAGTTAGCAATTCTGTTAATGCTTCTTCAGTACTTCCCTCTGTCTGATTTAAAGATAAATAAGTTTATTCCTTGACCCAGGCCTCTATATGCACAGCACCCCAAGTAGTAACACCTGAAGTGTTTTGGTAGCATTCCTTTTATCTTTTTTCTCTACTTCTGAATATAGAGAGCAAGACAAGGATGAGTCTTTGTTTCAAACTCCTTTTCATCCTCCGAAAGCCCAATCACAGCTCAGCAGACATTCCCTAAAAGAGAGTCTTGTACATTTTATGGACCTTTTGAATGATTTATGTATTTTTAAAATTAGAATACATTTTGGTCAATACTTCTCTTGCATTCCATTCTCCATGCTTTAATCCTATTTTGCTTCTAAACCAGAATTACGGGAAGGCATACCAACTTAGTATGCAGATACCAAGGGAGTGGTTACTCTAGAAATTCTCATTTCATCAGTCACAAGCAGTCAAAGAACAGTCTACAAAATCAGAAGTTGATGAACTAAGGAAACCTTTGAACCCTATAATCCTAAATTTATTTCTAGTCAGTAGGCGTCATGGCCAACTAGATCAGCGCTGTTTTGATTTTTATGAACATACATATAACAAAAGTATATCTTATTAAAATGAAAATGGTACAGTTGTATACACCTTGTCATGCTGTTTGGGGAAGGTTGCAGAAATAATAGATTGTTATAATGAATGAGAAAGACCAAGTTAGAAGGCAGGAGGTCAAAATTCTACTCATTTACACTGACATAAATCTAGAGTAACTCTATTGATTTTGGCCAAGAGTATTCTGTCCAAGCTATCCACAGAACTGTAAATTAGGTCATTTTTCTTATTATTCATAGCAAGCATTATTCTCAATAGATTTCATGCCCAGTTTTGAAAATTACGTGTCAGATTCCTCTCTGTTACATCAGTGTAACTCTGGAGTAACTCCATGGACTTAAAAAGACTTATTCTGTATTGACACCAGAGTAAATAAGTTTAGAATTGGCCACAGTAGTTCAAGTACAACAACATTACAACTTTTTAGTTCTTATTTAATCTAAATGAGCCTTTCAAACTTTGGAGGTGTACTCACCACCGAAAGGATGAGATCTAATGCTTGTTCAATCCCGATATGATTTTGTTTAGGTATTGGAGTTTTAATCCTGAACTGACTGTTCTTACTTTGTCTAGATTTATATTACAACCTTAACACTAATTAAATATATTTTTTCCTGCTTGACTTTTTTTCCAGGTTGTATGGTCAGTTACTCTTCATTATGTGGGACTGTCTTCCTGTTTCAGTTCCTCCATAATCCTGTTTGTTGTTAATCTCATCTTTCATTAGCTTCTGTGTGTAGAAGATATAGTAGTTCCAAATAAGAAAGCTATTACTACTTTGATACAGTAATTGGACTTCCCACTGTGTGTGCACAAGCATCTTTAATTCTCTCAGCACCAGTTTATTGATTCTTCTAGATCAAAATTAGAGAAAAGCATCAATAATCGCAACATGTGAGGATGCTGTGTACAGTGCAAAGTTTAAATATTTATGTGCTCAGGTGAATCTTCAAATGTTAGGGAGAAAACACTTGCAAGTTCCTCTTTTGAAAAACTGTATCATTAAAGAATTGTATTTTTTAACTATTTGTGCTGTAACATTTAACAGTCCATCTGCAGCTTTAAAATTCATGGGGCAGAGTATTACAAGTGCCTAATGGATTTGGGAGCATGAACCCCATATGGGATTTCTAAGGGAGTTAGGCATCCAAATCCCTTTTAAATCTCTCTTCTAGGTCATCCAGTGGACAGTGTGTGCAGGAGATATACCCTACAGATAAAAGAGGACAGATATAGCCTATAGTTCCTCCTCAAAATGTACTGGGGTGGATGGAGAAATGGGGGACCAGTAGCAAGAAAAGATTTGCAGGTCATGGGGGCAGGGTGCCTATTGGGGACTGTTGAAGGGATGTTGTTTGGGAGAGTATTGAGACTCCCTACATTTTAGCTGCTTAGCTGAACCCCTAACTTGTATAAACACCGAGGGATCAGATATTAACATTGAAATTGCATTAAATTGCCCAAGACATGCCCTGCTGGTCTCACCACCAAGCTGCTTAAGCGCCACGGCTTCTTCTTAGCATTGTGACAGGACATTTTTTAACTTGGCAATAGTAAATTCACATGATTGGAATTGTGACCGGCACATCTGCACAGTGGCTAGCCGCACACTGATCCTGAAACAGTGTGTCTTTCTTTACTGGAGCCTATGATGACAAGTATCAAGTTTCTATCTTCAACTTTGAGTTCTATGGGCTCAAAATTCCAATTAGAACATATGGGAAAAGAGAAAAAACTGAAACTGACAGCTAACTAAACATGTTTTTTGTTTTTTGTTTTAATTTCTATTAAAATACCGTAATTAGTCTTTGGGCTGACACCAAGCACGGACAATTTCAATCCTCAAAGGAGTTTGAGAAAGTTAGAAGCATCTGAAAAAGGTTAAGAATGCAAAGTGCATCTCAACCTTAACTCCAGCATTTGCAACTGTAATAAAGAAAAGGGCTATCCCAAAATCTTACAGGGGAAGGAAGGGAAATCTTACTGATTCTCTAAAGGAGCCTGGGAAAAAGTATAAGATAAGATTGAAGGAGAGTTTTGATGAAGCATTTTGTATTTCTTCTTAGATATTCTCAGTTCCCCAGGCTTGATGACTCAGTCCTAAGTCAAAATGGATCTCTCCCAAATCAACAAGTACATCCCCAACATCTGAAAGTAGCGAATGAGATAATTCTGAAAAGTAAAAAAATAAAAGAGTCCAAGAACATCATCTCAACAAAGACAAATTGCACTGCCGAAAGAAGCTTTTGCTTTGGAAGTCAAATATTCTCCCCCTCAAAGAGCCTGCTTTCAATCAAAGGTGAGGAGCGCACTTCCCGTATACAGAAATCTTCAGCCAAACCATTTAATATATGCAGTCAGCAAAGCAAGCCTGCTCCATTTCCAGCTGGAAACTCCAGGCCAAATATCATGCTAGGATAATTTTATGCTGCATTCTGAATACTGAGATGCTACAAGTGACAAAAAACCTTCAATGTCTCAAGAAATGGCAATGTTCCAGCATGACACACAGCCTGAAATGATTTAGGAAAATGATCAAACTGATTTCAGCCTCACTTTTCTAAATAGGTCATTGATTCTGTTTGTAATTTATCTGACAATTACTGTCATTCTCAAAACAATTTGTTTCAATTGTAACTTATACAATTAAAAGCAGGCATATGCTAATCTCAGATCTTGTAATTACAGTTAAGAATGTTATAGTCTTGATTATATAAGTATGTGTTCTATTCATTTCATTACTCCCTAAGTGGACAATTCCCATTTCATTTGCCACATGGAGACAAAATTTAACCTCTTAACAATCTAAATCAAGCATCTAACGATGATCTTGATGGTTTTCTACTTCCTTTAAACAAAGGGGAGCCATAGCAGTTCAAATGCAAGTAAAAAGCTCCTAACTTGATAAAAGCGGTATTGTGTTAACATTGCTGGATCCTTAAAATAGGATTTTTTTGCTTTCATAATATAATTAGATTTTTTTTTTTTACTTAAAACTTTTCAGAAAAGAACCAGTCAAACTAAAAGCAACTTCAAACTTCAGTGGCAAGAACCATGGAAAAAAAATCAACATTATATTGACCTGTGCATTAAAGATAAGAATTCACAATGATCCCAAAGCACCTGTACTGACTGCTTTAATAATACACATTTTAGAGTGCAGATGAACAGGCATCAGATTAGATGAGCCCAGTATTGTATTCCGTTCAGGCTTTACTATCTATTCATCTAAGGCTTCAAAAACTTCCTTGACTGCTTCATGGTGGTCTGTCCTAGCTCTGAAATCAATTCATTTGTAGCTTGAAAAATTTCCCTGAGCACATAACATCTGTGCCACCATTCTTTCCAAAAGCCACACGCCATAAACCCACCTCTCTTTAATTTACACTTCCAACATTCACAAGCCCCAAGCAGATGACTCCCACCACAAAATGCATCAGTTCTGTTCCCAGTCAATTTTGAGTGACAAAATCTGCATCATTTAACTGTACGTGTGTGTCAACTCCTGAGTCAATTAGTGCTGCCTCACCCACCCCAAATAAAGCAAAGAATGCTTGGTCCTATCTCCTCTGCTGCAGCCCCCACTGCTGTCATGGGCGCAAATAAAAACTTCTACCACCAAGCTCCTCCTATACCTGTGCTTTCCACTCCTCACATCACCTTGCCTACTCTTAAAGGGAATTGTAGCCCAGTGATTGCTCTGCTTCTCACTCTCAGCACACTAAGCCAGTGCAAAGAACAGTCCAGGGGCTGGTCTTTCCCTGTCTCTCCCCTATATGTCCTGTGAAAAAAATGTGAAAGGTCCAACCACTTTGCTCTTCCAATCATCAAAAGCAGCTGGACATCTCGGGTGCTTTGCTCTCTCTCCCCCCAGCTCCACCACCCAAAGAAAGGCTCCTTTGCTTCACTCAACCCAAAATTTGTACTCAGTCTGGAAAAGTAGGCAAGTCAGTTTTTCAGGCCCTGTTAAAACAGCTACGACTTAAGCTGCTGGTGTGATGACATCACTTCCTGTCATGCTGATCAATACTTTCTCATTGTTTCCTTGTATTCCCCTACCTGTAACCATCTATTGTCTCATCTTAGAATGTAAGTGATCTGGGTCAGGGACCATCTTCTTTTTGTGTTTGTACAGCGCCTAGCACAATGAGGTCCTGATCCATGACTCAGCACTATGATAATACAAATGAACAATAAATAACGAGCTCCAGGTCTTCAAAATGATTGTAAAACTCAACTGCCAGAATCAGACTGACAGAGACAGACAGCTAGAGATTCAGATTACTAATGGAGAGCAGAGAGAAAATCTTAGACAACTGAAGCATTATACTAGCCCTACTATAGAGAAGGGCTATCTAAGAAACAGCTTTTCAGAATATTGAGATTAAATCAATGTATTAATCTGTGTCTCGTTTCCCTAGTCCATAAAATGGGGATAATGATGTTTAAGACAACCTGTGCACAATATTTTGGGTGAAAAGCCATTTTGATGATTGTAAATGCTACATATGTACCAGCCCCACTACCAGGGCATTGCTTCAATATGTGCTGAGAATGAAAAATGCCAACTTCTGAATGACCAGCCCCATTTCCTGCAACTCTCCGCATTTTTCCTGGAGGTCTCCCATCAAGATACTAACCCACGCAACAAAAATCTGTTTATCCTTATGACATCCTTGCCTGGAAGGAAGGTGCTATTATACCTCTTCTTTTACAGATAAGGCACAGAGTCTCCTCTAAAGTCACACAGAAAGTCTGTTGTGGAACAGGGACTTACCCCAAGGTCTCCTAAATCCCAGGTTCGTCCCCTAACTACTGGACCAAGCGTCTAAACGGTTGGGTAGCCAAAAAACCTAGTTCCAGATTCACTCCACCAAACTTGGCAGATTTTGCTTCCGGACCCTCTGAGATAAAATTGCATCTCAGTTTGTTCTAATTTTTCTATATTGAATGTGTCTGGAGAAGCTTGCAAGGTCAGAGCACTAAGCTGAATTTCATATATTTCCTTTTTTATTTATCCTTGTGGGAAACCAGAGCCCAAGGCATATATTGTTAATAAAGTCTGTTTCTACTGCTTCTAAGAGTGCTCAGTGCTGAAAGGTCTCCTAATTGAACCAGTATTTCCGACCATTCAAACAGATATCTATAAATAAAGTGGAGACACTGAACTAAGTGGAATTATCCTGTAACCCATGTGGGATATTCATGCTGATGAAGCATCTTCTAGGTCAAGTCATGCTATATACATCTTAAAACCAAACAAGGAGTTCTAAAGTCATTCACCAATGCACACTTTTAAAGAAATACATTCTTCTCAAATTCTTTTTTGCCTATCCACAAGTCAATCTCCAATCTGTCAATATATAAGTCCCTTTTAAAGGCCTTCTTCAATCATGCTTCGTACAGTCAATTGAACTGAGGGGCATAAATTACCTCCCATTGTTCCCTGTGACAGAGAGTTAAGGTATTCCTGCTTGCAGGGCCGGCTCCAGGAACCAGCATTCCAAGCTGGTGCTTGGGGTGGCAATCTTCAAGGGTCGGCAGTCTATGTTGTTTTGCCCCTAAACAGCGCACTGAATTGCCGCCACGGACAGCGGGGGCAGTCCGTCTGCCCTTAGGGCGGCAGGCGCGTTTCCATGGCAGCGGCAGTTCAGCAGCAGCTTCTATATTTAGCTGTCCACAGCGGCTTCAGATAAACATAGAAGCTGCCGCCAAATTGCTGCCGCCACGGAAACGCACCTGCCACCCTAAGGGCCCATGGACTGCCCCCGCTGTCCATGGTGGCAATTCGGTGTGCTGCTTGTTTCAGCGAAAAGTGCAGAGCCGGTCCTGCCTGCTTGGATGGGGTTACGAAGTTTCTGCCTATCCTTCTTCATTGTAGCTAACTGGAATTGGAAAGGCCTTGCATGGTTCTTATCCAGAGGTTTCCACTGATTGATTCTGGTTCTAGTTTTGAGAGTGTTTTTGCAAATAAAGATAGCCTTGAAGAAAGAGATGCAAAGAGACTTGTAGCTGGGACTTGGCTGGTGAGTCTGCAAACTGGTTTATGTTCCCTTTCCCCTCACCTGCACCTCCTTGTCTGTCTGTCCTTAGATAGTAAACTCCTCAGAGCAGGATCTTCTTGAAGGTTTGGAAAGCAACTAGCACATCATGGACACTTCTGTAAATTAACAGCTATTGAGTTTAATAATGAAACTCTGCTCCTAATGCAGAATGATTAGGAGAGGTCTTTAGAAAGCCCAAGGGATCAGGTGTTCATCTCTCCTTGTAAAAGGTTTGATGTTACAAATGAGTGGAGGTTCACCTGTAAGTAATAAGGTCCAGGTCCACAAATGGACTTGGGCACCTAAACCCCAGATTTAGGCACTACTGCGATGCACAAGCCCCACACTCAGCTGCCACCTAACTCTGTAGGCACCTAATCTCACTTGGCACTTACATTTTTGCTGTCAAGATTAACTACTTGCCTATGTTTCTGCCTCTGGGCATGTGCACGGGTGCCTCAGGTGGACACCCGTATATCTATCTCATGCCTAAGCCCCAGTGCGATCCTCAAACCCCTCCTATCTCACCTGTGGGTCACCATCCCTTAGGCTACTCTAAGCACACACACAAAATCCATGAAGGGGTGGGGCTTAGGATACATCTTTCTCTTTGGAGTCACCCATTGGTTACCTTAGGCAGCTCCCTGCCTAATAGGCTGGCTTTTGTAGATCCTATTCACAGGCTTCTTTCTCTTCCCATTCATTGTATAAGAAACCTAGGCACCTAACCCAGAGTTTGGGGATTTCATTGATTTTCAAATTGCCTAAAACACCTAAGTCTCTTTGTTGATCTAGGCCTAAGTGCCTTTGAAATTACTCTCTCAAACATTTATTTGTAAAAAATGCAGTTAATACTCTGCTGTTTACTCAGGACAAACCCAAGCCCATCTGGCAAAAAAGTGGACTTACTGTTACAGCAAGTTCTTCAAGCTTTCACAGTGCTGGATAAAACATGCGATTTCTGGAGGAGTTATGCATGAGTCAGCCCCAGTGGTGGCTATATATATAAAGGAAGATCAGAGTCATACCTCTGTTGAGTTCAAGCACTAATTACTGAGGGAAAAAATTCTAGTAAATAAAATAACCATGATATCCTTTCTCCCTCTTCCCTCCACTAGCAGCAAAACAGTCACAAGTATACATCAGGGAGAGCAGTGTTATTTTAACTCAGCATCTCAGCAAGCCTGAAAAAACAAGAGATTTAAGAGACAGCTGAGAAGTAGTGACAGGCAAGATTAGCAGCAGCAGCAGCAACACTGGGAGAAAATATTACAGGAGAAATATTCATTTGATATGACTCAATATCCACATTATGATGTAACAGAAGCTTATTTATCAGTCTGCCAGTTATTAGGATTTGGGAAAACTAATGAAATCTGGTCTTACACCGTAGCCTTTATAATTTGTATCTTTCCATTATTATGTAATTTCATATTTGCTGTTCCATATTAATCAGCATAGCTCTACTGAAGTGAATACACAAACTGACATCAACGGAGCTAGGTTGATTAACAACAGTTGAAGAGCTGGCCCAAATGGGTTAACTTGCAGACTGGGTGCTACTCAAGGTAAGCCAGAGTAGCAAAATTTGACTTCATTGTATATACAAAAGAATAATATGGTATAGAAGACATGAATAACCTGGACACTTGCAATCTGCTAAGAAATAAAGAACAACTTTATCTACAGAACATCAGTCATCTTTCATAATAGTGGGAAAAGATTTGCATAATAATAATACCACAACTGCAAGGTTAAACCCATTAATTTATTGGGAATGGAGAACAGACTACAAAGGTTGGTTGTGGCAAAAATTGCTTTCTGCACTTGTCTTCTCCACCATCAACTATGTTCTATGAGCACAATTACTGTTGCAAATTCTATTGTTGCTAAATGGAGAAAATTACTTAGCGTGGAGTGTAGTGAGTGCTTCACTTTTAGGAAACATATTAATCTTGAAAAACCTCTAATTAACATTGTTCTCTCAGCATTCTTTTCACAAGAAGAAGCAGTAGATAGTAGTTATTCTGATCAAGGTTAACCAGACAAGCAGATTTGTGCAATAACTTGAGCACAAAACATCTTATCTGTTTCCTTTTTTTCCTGATTGTTAGGACCATCTGTAAATCCTAAACTTTAAAGAGGAAAAAAATAAAAAACTCACTATATAGTCCAGGTCCTTTAAAGTTTCTCCTGTTCTGCAGGAAGGGTGTGGTGTGTGCTTTGTTTCCTTTTTTTAAAAAAAGGAACTCAAAGAAATTTTAAATCCTCTCAAGTTTTCACTTTAAGAGCCCACCATACCCTTTATAACCCTGAAATCTGATATTAAAAAGTATGTTATATCTCAGAAAATACTGTACAGACAAAACATGAGCTCCAATTATGCACCCACCAAAGTCAATGGCAACATTTCCAAGAACTTAACTGAGAGCAGATCAGGCCCCCAGTGGAATAACTAGAATTTTGAAAGAACATCTCCAAAAAGCACTAAGGAAGAAAAATAATGAAGGCAAATTGAAATATACTACAATTGCACCTTGATTTATCTTGCTTTGACAGTTATAATCATCATAAGAGGAGAACATATAATATTGGCTTGACATTTACAATCAACATGAATAAAAAGAGGACCCAATCATTTTATAAATGCTAGGAGAATAACAGCAGCCAACAACCCTATAAAAGGCAAGGCACATTGTATACAAGTGCACGAAGACAGGTCAGCTTTGTCTAGGCCTGTCACTCCAACTGAAATTAACAATGCTGCCAAAATCATATTAGCGAGAATCTGTTCATGCTTTATGTATTTATGTGTGGTTTACTGACCACTTCAGACTGAGATGAACTGTTTAGCAACTCTAATGAAAGACTTTTTAAGATGAACACTAAAGGGTTTTGTATGCAAACAGTTAAGGTGCTGGGGGCAATGACTGCTCTTCATAAATAAATGCATCATGTTCTGTAAAACATATACAAATGTTTCCTGTGACTTTGCGACAAAGAGGCCCATTGGTGACTCACTCCTCTGTGTCAGCAACTCTTGTCAGGCCTGATATACTCCCTACACCTACACACTGTTGTCATGATATGCACCCAAAATGTGGCATGTAATATCGTTGAAAAACTATTAACTCATTGATCATTAATAGTCTTGTGTGATGTATGTACAGGGTGTGTTTAAAGAGTTATAAATATGAGCTAGAATTATGTTCTTAAAATGTGTTTGGCAAGGAATGAATAAGCACAGCCGTCCCTAGACAAAGGGATATGTATTTGTTTCTCTGACCAGTCTGGTTATCAGACAGAGATAATGAAGGTAAATTTACATAAAAGGTAAATAAATCCATCCAACTAGCAAGTGAGGGAGATAGCCTCTTAACTATCATGACAGAGGAAAGAGACTGAAAGAAATGTACATTGCGTCAGCTCATTGGTGGACACAGCAAGCTGAGCACCTAGTTGAATTAATAAGCTGCTGTTTACCATCTCTTTACAGGAGTAGTGAATTTAATAATGTCTGAGAGTGTTCCAGGAGAGGGCTGGAGACTACAGAGCAGACAGTTTTGAGGAAATTCGGGACTGGGGGTGTTGGGATCACCTTGCAAAAAGTAACTAGGCAGTGGAAACCAGGCTGTGACCTGCATGTTGGCTCTTGGTGTCAGGACTGTGAATCACAGCAGCATTTAAGGTATCCAGGCTGGCAGGGCAGGTACTGATCTGGGCTGAACCCCAAAGCATCACAGACTTAAATATCAGTCTTGCATTATCAATACATTCAATATAAAGCAGGTGGTAACCTTACATATCAGAATGCACAGCATACATAGTATACTGCTGCAAAGGGGCTTCACTCCACCCGTGGAGAAGTGCTTTGATACATGTGTCCACAACACAAATCAGGCAAGAAGAGAATGGGTTACATTCTCTACGACTTTACACTTTGTGCTAATCCATTGACTTTAAAGATGTTGAATACAGAGCAACGCAGAGAAGAAAACAGGGTGGAATCCTGGCCTTTGGTAGTCAATGGTAGTTTTGCCATTATCTTTAATAAGGCCAGGATTTCACCTCCGCCTCAAAGCGTAACTATAGTTTGGGGGTTGTTCTCAGGCTTTTTGGTACTGTTCTCTGGGGTTTTGGAGATGCAGAAGCATGCCCTTTTTTCCACCTTCCAGAGGTCTCTGAGAAGTTTCTGAAAATATACATGGAGTCCTAGGAGGGAAAATAATATCAGTATTTTATTAAAATTATAGAAAAGCCCAAGATAAGTTATAATTACAAACAATAAGTGAATCTGAAGAGTTTATTATATCACTTTTCTGTGTGCGTGTCTGTGTCTATGGTTGTCATTAATTGCAAGGATAAACTAATGTAGTATTGATGGGACACTAATGAAAATCAAATTAGAAACTGGTACATAAGTGTTTTTGATTAATTAACATTTTTACTGACAGTTGCTCTAGCATAAATTTTCTTCAATGTCATTGAATGCAGCCATTCATCAGTATGATAGTTCTAACATTCCTTCTAATATTTTATGTGGAATCTCAGAAAAATGAGTACAATACAGTTTATTGTAAGCTTTTTGAAAGAGACCTTAAAAGTACCCATCTTACCCACTGTGCATGGACATTTATGATCTCATGTCACTACAAATAGAAGTAGGGTTTTGCCTTTGTGTCCTGGAACAAAGATTTACCAACTAGTGTTCATCCTCCAGCCCAGAAATAACTACATTTCACTGGCAGTATAGGAAAACAGTTTGCAAAGCTCATTGGGATCCATAAGAATGTTAGTAACTACATATCTACCTATTAAACAGCATCTCATTGAGTGTGAAGTCAAACTACAGTTTATGGTAGTTTTATACTCAGATGAGTTTTCATTTCACTTCATATATATCCTATTGTTAAAACTTATTTCTTTTCAAAGGCAGATCTAATTAAATGCATCCACTTCATGTTTGAGTACCAGGTAATGGTTTATAGGTCACTCTTCTCCAGTGCGAAGGTCCAGTGGTGCTGGAGTCATTAAGACTAATTGCACTTGGTGATTTCAATACCAACTCAGATAAGCATGCCTCTGGACAAGCTCAGAATTTCATGGCAATAATAAGAACCATGGGACCGTCCCAGGGAGTCACTGTCTCTGCTTATAAACCTGGGCACATTCTGGATCTGAAATTTCGGTTAAGACTGAAGATGAGAAAAGTGGATCTTATACTTTTCATTGATTCGCCACTGTCCCATGTTGTTTGAGGTCTCATATGAGGTTCATCATTTATCTCACTGAGGAGTGGGACCTGTTTTGATGATCTATCCTTGTAGGATGCTAGACATGCATTCAAATAATACAATGAAAAAGTCCAAACAAGTAGGCAGATAACATAAAAAGATTCTACACAGCCTTGAGGGAGAATATTGTTCAACCAACCAATCTACGGATGATTTTTAAAAGATCTTTTTTTTTTCACTATTGATCCAGGAGTCACTAAACAGTCTCTCTCCTGGCTTTATCCTCACAGCTCACCATAATATGCCAATGACTGATGATAGACAAAGTAAGAGGGGAGAAGGCTAGAGTACCTGTGGCAGAAATCCAAGGCTGAATCAGCAAAGTGTAACATATCAGAACTGTTCTAATTTTTGAGTCAAATTTTTCTCACTATAAAGAATTACCATATAACTTTATTAATAAAAATCACACAGATCTTCAGATCTGGAGTGAACTGTTTACTCCCATGGAAACAGAGCAATGTCTCAAGAGGACAAATGTCCCTTCTCACTTCTAAACGTCCCCAAAATTAGGACTCGACTGTGACTTGGACTACATGTCCATGCAACGGAGTTAAGAAACCTCTCATTATGTTTCTACCTGGATTACCCAGACCTTGGCATAAAGAAGGCATGAGCAGGGAGGAGCAAGGAGTAGGCAGAGCCTTGGATTCATCTTCCCAATTCCCACTTGCTGTATAGTTATTTAGACAATCTCATGCCTTGTGACATGAGGCAGCCTACTCTTTCCACCTCTGTCTGTCTAATGCCATGGTTTTAGCTCAATTATAATCTGTTTCCATAACAGTGGCAACTTTCTCAATGGTTTTCTTATGTCATTGTTGTCCTCCTCCTTTCCATCTTCCACCAGCTGCTATTCAGACAAGGGCTTGTCTAGGAATACAGTTTTTTGATATCTGTACATGTCCAAACCAAATCAAATTATTGTCTCTACAGTCTGCTGGCCAGTCCTTTGAAACATATCAGCAATGGTTACCTTTTCCCACTAGTAGATGCCAAGTATTCTTCACAAGCCTCGTTATGGAATAAATGAAGTTTCCTGTTGTGGGTTTCTAGCATTTGCCAAGTTTCAGAGCATATAACAATGTGAGTATCACAATAGCATAGTACAACTTTGTCCTAGTTCTTCTGTGAATCTCCTTATTTTTTCAAACATTTGCCTGTCTGGAAAAGGCTCCACTTGCCTTCCTAATTCTTGCTTCCACTTCCTGCTCGGGTTTGCCATCGGCACTAATTGTGTTTCCAAGATTTATAAACTCGTTAACCATGACACATTCTTCACTATCAATCATACGGGCAACATAATTGCTGACTCCTTTTTCAATGATCTTGACTTTCATTTTCTTTTGCCTGATTCTTAATCCTACTTTTTGCAGCCTCATATTTGACATTGGAAGTGGTCTTTTTCATAGTATTAACATCTTTGTCTGACAGACCTATATCATCTGCAAAGTTGGGATCGTGCTGGCCAGCATGGCAAATCACCCCCCTCCAGGAGCAAGGAGAAATTTGTGACTCTCAGATACAATGCTTTTGAGTGCTATACCTAGGCACACCACCCTTGCTCAGAGCTGCAACTAAAATAAAAATCTAGCCCTCAAAGGATGTTGAGATTGGAGCCAGTCTTACATTCTAATGTTTCCATTTCTTACTCAAATAGCAGAAGCTTCTAATTAGCTACTGGATGTGAACTTGCTGACTGAAGTATATCTGCATGGATGGAGTCCTTGACGGAGTTTTACTATTATCATCATCAAGTATGCTAGAATTTAATGCAAATTTCTTAATGCTTCGCACAGTGCTGTATAATAAAGACTTCTATCCATGTACACTGAATTATGTATAAGTCACATTTGGTCTAATCGATACAAAGAACAAATGGTCCCTTTACTAAATGTTTTGACAAACAAGGGAATGAAGTCCTAAAAAAAAAAAGAAAAATTGCAGCTTTTATGCCAAATAAATACAACACAGAAGAAAGCAACTTGCTTCCTGAAAACGTTGCATGGAAGCAAAATGGAGTTTAGTGCCTTTGTTACAATTACTACCACAAACTGAAGAAATTCCATTAATGGAACCTAGATTGAAGGAGACAACTGTGATAAACCTTTCACAGATTTTCAAACTAGAGTTTGTCTTAAAAAGGAAGAGTAAATCTCCATTTATCTTTCTCTGTTATATACAGAGAGTTACTCAACATGGCAACCAAGGAAAATATGTCAGGTCAATTAAAGATTCCCAAAGAAAACAAAATTACCTTGCAGTGCTGACTGTAAGTATCCTTATCTGTAACAGATGTGAAACAACAATAAACCAACCCACCCTCAAAGAAACAAACAACAACAACTTGGGAAAAGAGATTAATGAGACTTCTGTCTAGTTCATAGGCCTTGGGGGGGGAGAGAGAGAGAGAGAGAGAGAGAGAGAAAATAAATGACACTGTGTTTGGGCTTTTATCTTCAGTTGCATGCACATGTCTCCCATTGGATTTACTTGAAACTACATGCACCCTTTGAATGAGGCCCCAGTTTGGCCCATTTTGTTACTAATTTTGAAAAGGCCCATATGCCTGTTAGCCATGGGCCAAGCCAAACTAAACAGGCATTAAGATGTAATAAATTGCCCTGTTACTCAGAAATACGTAACAGCAGGGATTCGTTTATAAGGTGGCGCAATAAAAGTTATGTTGGCAGGATGTGATTCTAAAGAATTTATGAAGAGAAGTTCTCACAGATAATAGGTCTTCTAGTACAGAGGCAGTTTGGTCTAATGGTAGAGCAGTGAACTGGGAGCTGGGGGGTTATAGATACTGAATAGCAATTTGTTTTTTTCCAAATTTCTGCCAGTATTGTGTTACCCACACTTGTGCAAAACATTTATTAAATCTTATTATCTCAAGCCAAGGCCAGGTAAAACAAAAGAGGATTTTTTTTTACAAGTTGTGTTATCAATTCTTCTTAATTATACACTGCATTTCAGAGATTTCTCAAAAGGACAGGGATCGGCAGCCTTTGGCACACGGCCTGTCAGGGAAAGCCGCTGGTGGGCAAGGATGGTTTGTTTACCTGCAGCATCCGCAGGTTTGGCCGATTTCAGCTCCTACTGGTCACGGTTCACCGTTCCAGGCCAATGGGGGCTGCGGGAAGCGGTGTGGACTGAGGGATATGCTGGCTGCCACTTCCTGTAGCCCCCAATTGGCCTGGAACAGCAAACCATGGCCTGTGGGATCTGTGATCGGCCGAACCTGCGGATCCGCATGCCAAAAGGAGCTTCATGACAAAAGTTGCCGATCCCTGATCTAGGAAATGAAACAGCTTGTACTCTTCCTACTATTATGGCCTGAACCTACTCCCATTGATTTCAGCAGGAAGAGAACTACATCTTCAGGCCTATATCCTCAGATGCCTATTTCTCATTGAAATAAATGGGAGTGAGGCACCTACACACGTTGAAGGGTCTGGGCCTTCTTACGTTCAGCAGAAATCTTAAAAAATATAGGGTGTTTTTCCAAAGTCAAGTAATCTTTTACTAATATGTCTACTGTATTTCCTGACAAAAGCCTTCAAAAAGGAAGTGGAAAGCTGCTATAATACTCTTTCATTTATTAGACCACATTTAACTGCCACATGGTTAACATATTACCTTTAAAAGTTTTTTAAATAATTTATTTGCACCATTATCCAAGCAGCATCTCTGCATTTTATAATTTTTTATTTTATTTTATTTTATTTTATTTATTTTATTGTTGCTAGGATGGAGGGGCTCACCCTTCCAAGTGATAGCCATTGTTGTGCCACTGGGAAAGCTGGGAACCTACCACTAAAGAAAAAAGATCAATGTAAAATAAGTAGTATGTCTGTGCACCATTCAGAACCATTATTTTTTTTAACAGAATAGTTCTTCTCAACATAAGAATTCATGCAGGAGAAGCTGGTTTACTACCCCTGATTACATTGAGCATGTTCTTTCTAGTTCTTGAGAGTAGCAGGAACAGAACTTCACTGAAGATCCTGATAACTACAGCAGACTACTTAGACTCATAAGCTCATCCATTTCTACCATTAATAAATGGATCTTCCATCTTTTCCCCAAAATATATTTACATTTCCTTGGCTAGCTCAAAACCAGCAGCAAATTTCCATGTAATATTCCATGCCTAAATCACTGAAAAACCAAGAAAAGTCACTGGATCGCTTTTGCAATGATAACCATGAGCTCAGAGCTTTAAAATAGGGATTTTGTAACTAGATGAAACAGGAGCTATCAATAAATCCTCCTCATGTGGAATAATGACACTATGAGTCTGATTCTCTATTCCGTTAGCCTGCTTTTATGCTATGTGAAGGACTTAGCCAGAGTAAAAATGGTATAATCAAATGGAGAATCTGGTCCTACGTTTGAAATCTATTTGTGTCTCATACAAGAAATGCAAAAAGGAAGAAACAGACTTTTGAACATATTACAGTATTACAAGACATTACCCTGGATAATGAAAGAGTCTAGCGGGTGGCAGGGTGGTAATATTAGATACATTTTAGTAATTCCACTGTTTGCTATTTGCAAAGGTGCAGCTCTCTCAGAAAACTAATTTCTGAATGGCTCCAGGCCAGATGGCAAACAGCTATTGCAACGAATTGAAGAGGTACTGTCATGAAAAGAACAAAAAAGATGTTCAGAATGATACAACCGAGTTATGTTTAATACTAAATGTATCATTTAAAATTATTTTAAAAAGATAATCTTGGTGGTTTTTTGCATAAAAATCCTTTCTAAAATATTTTTAAATTGATTTTTTCAAAGAAAGCATATACGTTAACTAAACCACTCAGATTGAAATATACAAAATGTAATAAAATATAATTAAAAGTGAAATAACAAATGATCAGACACGGTACTACAGACAGCAGGGACTGTCCTTTGGCCAGATTCTGATCTCAGTTACACTTGTAAAATCTGTCTTAACATCACTGATTTCAGTGAGTTTACACCAGATTTATACATTCTGTAACTGTGACTTAATTTTATCTCTAAAGAAAGCCCATAAACTCAGTCAACTATTCAGATACCACAGAACACTCCATTGTTGCATTTGTTTTTTTCCTTAATAGACTGGGAGTCAAACAAGAATTGTGATATTTCTAGAAAGAAAATCAACCCTTTAGAAGCCACCTGATTGAGAGGGTTCTATTTTGTGGGATAATATCCTACAGCTTTATTCACATCTTGACAAATAAATCAAATTTCCATAGCATATACTTGTGCCAACTTTTCATGTTACACTCTTTTCAACAGATGTTCAAACTAAGTTGGCAGAGTGAAGGGCCAATACCAATTCACTTCAGCAAAATATGTTCACTAGCCAATAGCAAGGATGCCATCTGAGCCTCATTGACGTGCTCATGCAGATCAGGAGGTCTGATAAGGGAAACTGACGGAGTGAATAAACCCTACACTAGGACAGAAGGGGATAAGGAGCAGTTGTGTACTCAGGAGATTCCACTCTGCCACACCTGCAGAGCCTTCTCCAACTAGAGCAGGAGCTTAAAAGAGAGCCAGACGGCTCAGCAAGGGGGCAGACAGGAAACATTTATTTCCCAAATGCCTGAATTAGGGTACAGTAGTAGTCCGGGATGCAGGGGAGATGTTTACATGTGGTAGCTACGCCTGAATCCAGAGACACAGAGGGGACTAGCCTTTCCCTAGGACTAGAGAATCCTTCATTCTAACTTCTGGTGCGTCATCTGCAAGGCTTTTAATCATGCCTGGGTCTGGGAAAGCAAGAGGTAGGAAACGGCCCAGGGAAGCAGTTCTATTACCGTGTAAGGGAGCAAACACAATGGATAATCTGGACCAAGGGCTGAGTTACTACATACTAGAAGAAGGATCACCACAGCGTCGGAGTGATTGCTGGCAAGGGATACTGAAGACAGAGCACTAGAACCCAGTTATCTAACCACTAGGCAACACCACTGGTAAGCCCAGCCCTGTAACAGAAACACAACAGGACAAAGGTTCATAATTTTATTTAAGGCCCCAGTTCAGATTTTCGTAATTCTGGCTATTCGAGACAGGTGGTGAACTGACCATATATCTTAGGGCATTACTTGGGTTTGGCAGAAATTGACACAGAATATTGAATCAATGTCAAAAAGGGGTTAGATACAGGTTTGCATTATGAATCACCAACTCAGTTGCAGATTGTTTAGATTTGTGAAGGAAGGATCTTGGTTGGGTTGTTTTTCTGAGTCTTTTGTTCCATTATATTAAACCTCTTCATCTAGAAAATCCTAATTTTTAGCTAAGTAACAACAAAAGTTGTCCAAAAGATGACACAAGAAGGTAGCTTACGCAGGCGAAAAATGTCTGCATCTAACACTAAGAAACACGTCATAAGGTTTTGAAACCCAAGAAGGGGCAGATTTTGCTAACTTTGTATAGTAACAATCTGAGATAAATCTATCTGGGTTTAAACCCTCATAATTAGAAATATCTTTCAGGCTGTCCCCTATTTCCTCTTATTTAGTGGAAAAATGAATATAATTCTAACCTGAATTGAGCAAAACATACTAAAAAGCAAACTAAAAAAAGTTAGAATTATAAAGTTGCATTAAGGAATTTCCAGGTGGGAGAACGTAAACTGATGTTATGCAGCATGTTTGCAATGGTTGTAGCCATGTTGGTCTCAGAATATTAGCGAGACAAGATGAGTGAGGTAATATCTTTTATTGGACCACTTCTGCTGGTTAAAGAGAGAAGTTCTTGAGCTACACAGAGATCTTCTTGAGGTATGGGGAAGGTATTCAGAGTACCAGAGTTAAATACAAGGTAGAACATACTGTTTAGCATAAGTAAACACATTCTAAGGCCTTGTCTACACCACAAAGTTGCAGCGCTGGTGAGGGAGTTATAGCGCTGCAACTTAGGAGGTGTACACATCTGCAGGGCATCACCAGCGCTGCAACTCCCTGTTTGCAGCGCTGGCCGTACACCTGTTGAAACTCGGGTGTAGAGGATCCAGCGCTGGTCATCAGGTGTAAACACTCACCAGCGTTTTTCTTGACCTCCGTGGAATAAACAGGTATCCCAGCATACCAGAGGAAGCCTCTCTGGTAATCAAGCAGGTCTCCTTCCCCGCGGTTTGCAGGGTGGTTCGGGGAATGCGAGAGCAAACCGCGGGGAAGCAGGTCTCCTTCCCCGCGGTTTGCTCTCGCGTTCCCCGAACCCCCATGCAAGCAGATCTCCTTCCTCGTGGTTTGCAGGGGAGTTCAGGGAACGCGAGAGCAAACCGCTGGGAAGGAGACCTGCTTGCACGGGGGTTCGGGGAACGCGACAGCACACCGCGGGGAAGGAGATCTGCTTGCACAGGGGTTCAAAAAACACCGGAGCAAACCGCTGGGAAGGAGACCTGCTTGCAGGGGGGTTCGGGGAACACTGGAACAAACCGCTGGGAAGGAGACCTGCTTGCACGGCGGTTCGGGGAACCCGACAGCACACCGCGGGGAAGGAGATCTGCTTGCACGGGGGTTCAAAAAACACCGGAGCAAACCGCTGGGAAGGAGACCTGCTTGCACGGGGGTTCGGGGAACACCGGAGCAAACCGCTGGGAAGGAGACCTGCTTCCCCGCGGTTTGCTCTCGCGTTCCCCTAACCCCCCTTGAAGCCGCCTAACAGCGCTGCAGTGTGGCCACATCTAACACCACTTGCAGCGCTGGTTGCTGTAAGTGTGACCACTCTGCAGCGCTGGCCCTATACAGCTGTACTAATACAGCTGTAACAACCAGCGCTGCAAAATTGTAGATGTAGACATACCCTAAGAGACCACTCAAGGTGAGGTGGTCCATTAACACCTCTGCAGTCATACAACAAAACAGGGGTTTAGTGGGTTACAGATCATTGTAATAAGCCATAAATCCAGTGTCTTTATAAAGACTATAATTTTTAATGTCAAGCAAAGTTATGAATTTAAGCACCCAGGCTCATCTTTTGAAGGTGTTGTGCAAGCTTCCTTTGAGGACAAGGCCTGAGAGGTCAGATATGCGTGATCATTTTGTGAAAAAGTGTTTGCTCACGTGTGATACAATCAGGCACACTCTGTTATGATAAGGTTTGAAATAAGAATCTGCATGGTATTGCAATGGGTGCCCGTGGCAGGGCTACAGAAAGCAGCAACAGCATGATTTTGGTATTTGGCATGGGTTGGGGTTAGGTAAATTGCCACAGTTCCACTATTGTTATATCAGTTCAGAGAAATTGCCAAAGAAGTTAATCAGTCCAAGACTCTTAGGACAGGTGATGATCTTGCTAAGTTTATACTGTCTTTTTTTCTAATTTAATTTATTTATTAGCCAATAGCAGACTGAGGTCTTGATTCTGTGAGGTACCAATTGCCTTCAGTTCACATTTAGGTTTGTGGGAATGCTCAATGTCTTGATGGAATCCAGGGTTAAGTATTCTCTAACTACAGACAGAAACAGCACAGATGTCAAAGAGGTGAGTGTCTCCATAACTTTGTGGGAGGACCACTTCTAGATCTGAAAGGTAGCAAGGACGCCACGGGCAATAAGTTTCTCCCCTTCCCTGCTAAGATTAACAAGAATTGTGCCACCTGTGATAATAGGTTTGGTGATGTGAATATCCTGTTTACTAGCAATTAGAATTAAATCACTAACTCATTACACCTAGGCTGCTAGACTAATAACTTTCAGGCTTTAATGATATAGGCTGGATTTAAATTTAAAAACCGCCCTTGAATGGAAGTCAGAAAACGCAAGAAGAAAGAGAGGAAGACATGGAAATGAACAGTTCTGGAAAACATCAAGCACCTCAACATGAAATGGGAAGATTTGGAGAGAAGGGCGGTTGACAGGCAAAGATGGCAAATGTGGGTAGCCCAATGTGCAGCAAAGCACGGAATGGACGAAGGTTAAAAAAAAAAATAAAAAGGATTGAAATAGCTCATCTAAAAGTAAAAGGTTTTGTATCACCAATACTGTGAACTATCCATAAAGTGATCTATGACTTTCCCTCACTTAAAGTAGAAGTGGAACATCTCCATTTGTGGGGATGAGAGGACATCTTTTAGTGTTCCAGTCTAGAGCTCCTTCTAGAACTGAACAACCCTGTTTCCTGTGTTGTCTTGTCAAGAACGGTAATTACAAAATTGTTTCATCACTGACCGTTGAGGAATTAAGTTTCTAAAGAGAGGTTCAGATTTTTATTTATTTATATAAAGACAGCAGATGAGAAACAGCTCCTTATTAGAGAAAAATCTGACCTCACTCTTAGCTGGAGTAGGGCCCAACGTTTTTGAAAAAAATATGCTGTAGATAACTTACAGTGCCCAGTAACTGCTTCCTGAAACAGTAACAGTTCATGCACGATGCATTAAAAAACTGTTTTCTGCTGTTCTACCTGTGTATTATTTATCATCTTATACACAACGTGTCTAGTAGCGATGGATAAATATTTGAAGTGAAAGATGCATCACTCCCAATCTCTCTAAGACGCAAGAAGGTTAAAAAAAATCTCAGTTCCATTTTTTTTGTGTGCTTGTTGTGTGATACAAATCATTAGGTAAATGAATAGAACATACTTTTTTCTTGCCTTTATGCTCCCTATAATTGTAAATATATAATTACATAATTTCACACACACACATGCACTCACCATTATTTTATTGTTCTGTCAGCTTAAACCTGAAAAAGCGTAAACTCACAGGTAATGAAACTCAACATTAAAACCCTCACATAATCTTTCTTAATCACCAAGAATAGCATAATTATAAGATGAGGTAAAAGTATAAGTGATAGTTTTCAGCTACAGAGTCGAAGAGGTCAGGGTGACACAAACTCAATAAACACTGAGAGTTATGAAAATATCAGGTTGTGAAGAAGGAAGTTCTAGACGAAGGCTACACAAATATATCTTTGCATGTACTAAAATGGCACAATTTGTGCAATGTATTTAAGACTGCTTCAGTGTCTCATGGGGTTTATAACAAAGGAATTTTCCTCCAGGCCAGATTGGCAGAAGCCCTGAAGGGTTTTCGCCTTCCTCTGCAGCCCTGGGCACAGGTCACTTGCTGGAAGGTTCTCTGCACCTTGAAGTCTTTAAACCCTGATTTGAGGACTTCAGTGGCTCAGACACAAGTTTGATACAGGAGTGGGTGGGTGAGATTCTGTGGCCTGCATTGTGCAGGAGGCCAGACTAGATGATCATAACGGTCCCTTCTGACCTTAAAGTCTATGATTCTATGAATCTAAAGCCATATAAAATGTGCTGAGGGCTGTATCTTGCCACAGGAGGTCATCCCATGAGCAAAGCTTTTTACCTTTTTAAATCTGTCTGATCACTGGTAAATTAGTGTGTAAAAATGTAGCTTAATGTGTTTTTTCCCCCTCTGTTTTTTAAACAAATACTTCCATCATGATTTTGAGCATAGTATGGTTTTCAGTGCTTTTGGCTCTACACACAGAAATGAACAGGACCAAATAAGCAATGCATGGCCTTCTGAAATAAAAATAAATCTATCATGTAGGATATAGCCACATCAGATACACATCATCCTATGATGATGCTTATTCAGTACTCCAGAGGAAAGCTATTAATCAGAAGTCTCTTGTCAACACAGAGGAAGGTATTCTATCCCTACTTGTATTTGGCGATCAGTTCAAACCTGTATTTGTGAACAAGAAGGAACCATCATCTTTTTGTTTTGTTTTGTTTTGTTTTGTTGTGTTTCTGTTTTTGTTGGAGGATGGAGGGGTATTAAAAACTGACAAGACACTGAGGTTTCAAGATCCAGGTGATGTTAATGGAAATTAACATTTGTTCAATATTTCCCAAGCACTTTGTGGCAAATTCTGTCCTGAAGTAGAATGGCATTTTCAGAGCATCTAAGCGAGATAAATGTACCAAATTCCCACAGGAAATCAGTGGGAGCTAGGAGCCTGATTCGCAGAGTTGCTTCCAAAAATCCCACCCTTGCATGCTACCCCTCAGTGAGTTTCAAGTGCCTGATCCAACAGACCACTGAGGTCAATAGGAGCCTTTCTATCAATTTCATTGGGCTTTGGATCAGGCCTCAATTTCTTCTGTTGTGTTATACACAGTGTCAGTTCTTTCAGATGGAGAAAGTGACAGCAACATTGTGTAAAGCCCCGTGGAAACTTACAATGTTATGTACATGTTTTAACATATTATTAGTAAGGAAAAATGAAATCGTAAAGAGAACGCTAGATGATCATGTATAACTGTAATCATACACTTACCAGAAAAAACTGAATATCCATCATCTATTTATTTCCGTGTATTAATACTGTTATAATGGATTTAGTTATAACATATCAAACATTCACTAGACAAAACAAGACAAAACTTGTGCAGTTATACTATGAATATTTCCCCTCTAGAACAGTTATGTGATAATTAGACTGTCTCTAATGCTTGCAGTTTAATAGCAGAGAAGTGCCCAAACAAAAGGTTTGCAGGTCTGTGAGAGGCAAGGAATTAAGTGCACACTCCAAAATTTTAAAACAGCTAACCACATACAGAAACGAAAATCAAGATTTATGTCAATCCACCCGATGTAAATGTTGCCTCACCATATATAGAATACAGTGAAACCTATACAGGAGATAATTGCATGTCTTGACAGGCCTCAGAGTATTTCCAAATGTATGTGTTAGTTTAAAAAGTTTAGGATTTCTTAAGTATATTTAAGCTATAGAAGTGCAGACATGAAAAGGAACATTAATTCATAGGATGCAGGAAGGGCTATTTAAATGTTTAAATAAAAAAATCTCTAAAATCCTCTCATTACATCAGCATAGCACCACTAAAGTCAATGGAGTTATGCTGTTTCACAGGAGCTAAGGATCTGTCCAGATCAGATTTTTATGAATAAATTACTACACTGTGTGTCAGAGCTGGGTTTAAAACTCACAGGGCCCGTTTCCAGAGCTAGCATTCAAACTGTTAGACCAGCTCAAGTACTTTATGGGCCAAATTCTGCTTAGTTACAGTGGTGTAGGGTGACCAGACAGCAAGTGTGAAAAATTGGGACAAGGGTGGCAAGTAATAGGTGCCCATATAAAAAAAAGCCCCAAATATGAGGACTGTCCCAATAAAATTGGGTCATCTGGTCACCCAACAGTGGCATGAATTTAGAAAAATGCCACTGAAGTCAAAACAGTCCTTATATATAAATGTTTGTTTACATAAAATGTACACTATCTGTATAGTACACAGTGTGTATAAATATGATATAATGTAGACAAATCCAAGCATGTTCATGAATACTACTGGCCAAACTCTGCCTTAAACTACACCTGTTCAGCTTAATTTATTCCAATCCTATTGAACTTCTAATTCAAAGGATTGCCTTCCTACCTGACATTATGAAGAGTATAGTTAAAAACAGCTGAGAATGTGTTTTAAGTCTGATATAATGGGAGCAGGCCCTGTGGTAATCCCTCTAATCTTCCAACAAATGATCTAATCTCTCTTTTCCATTGAGTCTCTTTCTTTCTTCTTTGACAAAAGACATGTGCAATAAGGTTCTCTCTTCAGTCAACAAATCCTCTTAGCATCACAATCATTTTTTTTCAAGAAAGGAAGGACACACAGAACTCAGCTTGCTGTGTCAACTGCTGGAGGCCTCCAACTGCTGCAAAAGCTTACTGCAGTTTTGATCCATAAGTACCTGGGAGCAAGAAAAACTTGGACTGCAATGTGCATCTCTCTTCCAGATTTACAACTATTTGTCTATGCTGCTGTCTAGTCAACTGCTGTATGATCCTGTAATCATGTTTTCCTAAGTTGACAGTATAATACAGAAACCCCGCTCTTCCTTCAGTTCAGTTTGCCTAGAGTAAAGGCTGCATAACAGCGTGTCAAAAATCCTCTCTCCAAGATAGACTGACAAGGACTTTGCCTCTCAATATTAGGGTTCAGGACAAGACAGTGACATCGACCTAATTATTAGAAATGACTGTGCTTGCTACATATATCCAGACGTTTGAATGGGGTGGACCATGGATGCCAATCTAAGCCATTATGTCAACTGGGGAGAGGAGGTGTTATACTTTGTGTTTGGGGATGGAAAATACCCAGAACCAGAACAAGTTATTTTTTTCCCTTGAACTCCTAAAAATAGAGAGTAAGGCAAGAAAAATATACTGCTAGAGCCAGAGCCTGCCCTGGTAGGTGATGTGAGGGGAAGCAGGGGTACTGGCAGAAGTTCTGGTAATCCTGCCAGTCAGGATGAGAGACCACAGGGCTAGCCTGGGAGAACTGTCTCTGGACTACACTTTACTGCTGCTGTACAGGGGACCAGTGTGCACTCCTGGCTAGTATGTGCTGCTGGCTGTAATACACACAGCAGCTGGTTGGAAGTTGGACACAGCCCTTAGCACTTGAAGCAGCAGTGCATGGGCCAGCGGACTATCCAATTCCTCCACCACCGTAGGGTGCCTTGAACACAAGGGACAGTTCCCACCATGTTGCTTACATGGAAATAGGATCATGATGAAGGGCCAATGGGAAGTAACTTTACTGCAGCCCTGAGAAGGGTGGTGGCCTCCCCACCCACTTGCTAAGAGTGGGAGCAGCAGTTATGCAGGGGCTCCACAGGGGACCCAGAGCTGTAATTCCAGTAGACCTATTGCAGCTACATGGAGGTTGGGGAAAGATACTTTTTCTCCCTAGCAATCCCTGAGAAACTGCATTTGGGCTAATGACAGTGTAGTCTACAGTAATTAAATACTACTTGGCCAGATTTCAGAGTAGCAGCCGTGTTAGTCTGTATCAGCAAAAAGAACAGGAGTACTTGTGGTACCTCAGAGACTAACAAATTTATTTGAGCATAAGCTTTCATGGGCTGCAGCCCACTTCTTTGGATGCATAGAATGGAACATACAGTAAGAAGATATTTATACATACAGAAAACATGAAAAGGTGGAAGTACCCATACCAACTGTAAGAGGCTAATTAATTAAGAGAAACTATTATCAGCAGGGGAGAAAAATAGCTTCTCTTAATTAATTAGCCTCTTACAGTTGGTATGGGTACTTCCACCTTTTCATGTTCTCTGTATGTGTAAATATCTTCTTACTGTATATTCCATTCTATGCATTCGATGAAGTGAGCTGTAGCCCACGAAAGCTTTTGCTCAAATAAATTTGTTAGTCTCTAAGGTGCCACAAGTACTCCCCGTTCTTTTTACTTGGCCAGAATCACTATCGTTGCTGCGCTTGTTGTACCCAGCTGACAAACACTAGGAATTTTTTCCTAGCATAGTTTAAGGCAATACACTGGAATTAACTGGCTCAGTAAACATAAGAAAACATTAAAACAATGTTTAACAGCAGGGTACAACATCTGCCTCTGTCAGGTCATTCGCACTTAAGACAGTTAATGTATGAGACTAGGAGGTTAAAGGAACAATGTCAGTTTAAAAATCATACTACTTTCTTATTTTTTTATTATGACACCTATGATTATGATACGTGACGAGACTAGAAGGAAAGGATTTTTCTCTGCTTTTTCAGTTGACACAAAATCCTAATAATAATAAATACACAAAGCAGTCAACTCTTGTGATAAAATCACAATTCTTACAATAATAGATATTTTTCTTATAACCCCCCCTTCTGGAGTCATGTGATTACATGAGAACCTCAGCTTTCATTTAAAAAATAAAAGTAAGGTGCTGGGCTCCTGGCTGAAGGAAAAAAAGGTTGAAAACATGAACCCAAAAGGTTTAACAACAGAAGGAAAATAAAAAAGCATCCAAAATGGGTTTTTTGCCTTTAAATCTCATGATATTTAAAACAATTTCATGTTTTTGGGGACTTAACTCATGATTTTTGAATGCTTCCAATCCTAATCTTCTGTGACAACACTGCAACCACAAACATTCAAAAATCATGAGTCAGGTTCCTAACTGGTTAGTTTCTTCTGTTGTTTGTTCCCCTGTTGATGCTTTCACACATCAGGGGACAGAAAAACATTTTTGCAAAACACAGGAAAATTTTACTGTAAAACCACAACAACTGACTGGAAGACTCGGGGCAGCTGTAGGAGCTGAAACTTATTTAACAACTCTTGTCTACATTTCAAGTGGTCAGTGTCTCTTTTTAGAATGAAAAATATAATCATCTATTGTTTTATAGATCTGGGCAGAGAGCTACTAAGATTCTTGCTTTCAAAAAACAAAACAAACTACCACCATTAAAGAATAAAAACAGAACCCGAAAATGGCAATTTTAGAAGACAATCAAGGCAATAATTATGTTGAAACAGCTACAAGCTGTGATCAAATACTCTATAGGGATGCACTGTTACTGATTTCTTACAAAACACTTTTTAAACAACATCTCTGTCGCCAAGCTCAGAAAGCTTATACTGTTGCTGAAATCCATTCCTTGCCAAATTGAGACAAATTCATAGCCCTTCATTTCATGGTTGGAAATTGTAGGCCGAAAGCATCTCTTATTTCTAATCACAGCCTTAATTAGAGAGATCTAGGCTCGCATCTCTGTAGTTTAAGGGTCTGCCAGTATTTCCATTAACTAACCTTGTTTTAGGGGCTTATTACTAAAACAGACACTCCAGGGAGGTTGTTGTCAATGGAGGATCTCAGCATGGAAGAAAACATGCTTTACAAAATTTGGCATGTGAAGCTACTTCGACAGAAATAGGGCAAGATCAAAATTAACACTTAAAAGAAAAGGAGAGATGTGAGACAGCCAATTTCAGAATCAAAGAAAAAGGTGCACTGAGCATTTAAAGAGAAGATATTTTACTATACATGAATGCACAGAAAGGCATTACATTTCAGGGAAAAAGGAGGCAGGCATCTACCTGATTTGCTTGTCTATTTTTTCCCCTCTAGGTCTGAGGCCCCAGTCTTGTAACAAGCTACCATGCTGACGGAACCCTCCACCCGCAGTGACTTCATTGCAGGATTGGCGCTTACATCTGTTTTGAATTATGGTTGCAACCTCTGCATAGGATCTCTCCCAAGTGGTGCCTGATCTTCCTTTTATTCAGCTAAGGCTGTGCCTATACTATAAAGTTGTACTGTTTTATAACTACATTAGTCCAGTTAAAACAGCACATCCCCCCTACTGTGGATGTAGTTGTATCGGTATAACTGTGCTTATACCTGTGTAGCTATTCCCATATAGGAAAGAGAATGAACCAGTATAAGGCATGCTTATACTGGTATAACTGTGTCCACATTGGGGTTGTACCTAACTCACATAGTTATGCCAGTACAAAATGTGTGTATAGACCAAGCGAGAGGTTCTGTTCGCTTTTTCTAAGTACTGTCAGATTTCGAAAAGACAGACTTAGGATCAAGCCAGATTTGTTTCCTGAACAATGTGTTGCAGGCTTTGACCTATCACATTATAATCCCATTTTCAATTGCTCAATCCAATCGTCTCTAATTGCATAAATTCATGTGTTAAGCCACTTGTCCGCCTATGGCTCTTCATTCTTTCCAGGTCCTAATGGAGCAATTCTCTCAGGAAAGTTCTTTTTCAATACTCGGGATGTGCCTTTCTTTTAGCTCTTAAAATTTTATTTCATAGTTCTTAAAACTTTTGGGGAGCAAACAAAAAAAATGTGGCCTCAGATACACTCCGTAATTCCACATATCGTACTAACAGACTGCTAAATTCCATTTTCCAATCACAAGAGTGGGAAAAAAGTGTCAGTTAAACCAAATGTTATTAAAAAACTATATATTCTCCTACGGTGAGACATTTCATGCCAAGATTCAACCTAGGCTGAACAAACTTTTACGGCTGAGTTACACAGCTCTGAAATTAAGGTTTTTGATAGAAATGCAGGAAACTCCTTAACTACAGCAGCATTTGAAGACTTTGAAGGAGCCATTACAAGCTACTGCATGAATGATCCATAGAGAACAGCAGTATGTGACATACTTCCACTGTAAATTGGTGTATATAGCAAAGTAAAAAGGTAAATGAATTGTACCATTATAAAGAAATGCAAAAATCAAGGCTTCCATTCCAACTTCAACATTACCTGCTGTGCCTTGTTACTTCAGCTCTTTTGTTACTTAAGATCAAACCCTAATCTCATACTCTTGCAATATCTAGATACAACAGAGCAGTGAGGATGCACTGAATGGGAACTATTGCCTTGGATCATGTGGATAACTCATATTAGCATTAACAGGAGTTAATGCTTATCAAGAGATAACAATATTCCAAAGCATTCACTTGGCTTCCATGTTTGGACCTTTAGGGGAAATATTTTAAGCACTGCAGAGGGTTTCAGCTATGTGAGTCCTATTGACTTTACATGAATACAGTACCTTTCATGCAAGAACTTCAAAGCACTTTGCAAACATTAAATTAAATCTCTTGTAATCCTGTGAGGCACGTAAACATTATCCCCATTTTACAGATGGGAAAATTAAGGCAGACAAAATAACTTGCACCAGGTCACATAGTGCATCTGGAATACCACCTAAAACACATAGACTCCCTGTCCTATTTATCCAGAAAAAACTACAGCACCAGCAGCAGAAGTGCAGGCTTTCTGACATCACCCCACCAATATCCTCAGCTTCGTTGTGCTAGCGTAACCCTCTGGTTAATGTGTGTGTGTTACAAGTTCCCCAGTGTGCCAATCCACAAAGAATCTGATTTATCTCTAGAGCACATGGGCTTTTTAGCTCTGGAGAACCCCAGTTCATTCCCCAGTGGAGGCCACCACACTTTCTACTGTACAAAAACACAGGAAACAACAGTCCTTGCCCCACAAAAACCTTCCCTTTAGCTTTTATTCCATCTGCAGTGGCAACTCTTTCCTGGTGAAATTCATCCCTGTACAGAGGGCCAGCATTGTGGTGCATACGCCTTCTCTTCACTCTCTCTCTGCAGGGGTGAATTTCACCCTATTAGAATATGTTCAGGGTTTGAGTATTAAATTCCTGCATATACTTTCTTTCAACTTTCACTTCAACATCTAAAAGGTCAGCTCCTCTTATTTAGCAGCATAGTAGCAGTCAGATTTAGAGTAAACTGCAGTTAGTGTCTGTTTTGAATTGAATTATTCCTTGTCTATCACAGCTAATATTCAGCCCCGAAGCCGTCCCACTAGAAATTACGAGACCTGCTACCTGTCGGATGACTGAAAGCACTCACTCAAGCAACCCATCAACTGGAGGGGATTAGCTCACAACTGCTGCAGCTATCAGTGAAACAGCAAGTAGCAGGCAGTTCATTTTACAAAAACTTAATGGAGTGCATGGCTCTGGCTGTTTAATACAAGCACTGTCAACAATTTAAGCAAAAAGTCTCAGCTGTCACGGCTGACAAGCTGAGCTGAATTATTTATCACAGCAGACTAAATAAGGGGCTGGTGGAGTGGTATCTGGTGTTACTATCCTACATCTCCATACTGTGGATACAGATAGCATGCATATGGCGACTTGAAATACACTGGCAGTGGCACAATCCTATGACACTGCAATACGGTAAAGTTGTTTTTACCTTCTTTCCTTCATATTTTAACAATCATACTATGTTCCTTTGCTTTGCTCACAGCACAATCAAATACAGTCTTCCCTGTTTGCATCCCCAATATTTTTGCTGAAAAGCAATACCACAAAATCACAGACCACCAATTCCTCAGCTGGCATACTCATAATATGCTGAGTGACACCAACTGAAGAACTGGCCCATTGCGTCTTCTCCATTGTGCATGAGTTTTTGCCCAGACGCTTCTGCTAACTAACTCACCAGGGGACTGATCTCCTATGCTTAAGCACATTTGTGTTATTTAACAAAACAAAACAAAACCCATCCTAACCAGTATTTACCAGGAAGGATTTATCATGCCAATGCTGAATTTACACAGTCCACTTCTTTATGCACACACAGTGTCTATGTGCACACAGTCAACTGGACTTAAAAATCTGTTCTGCATGTAAAGTGTCTTCTTAAAATATGAATATTATTTATTCACTGGAATTCATCTGGCAGGATAGGAAATCTCTACTGGAGAGGAGGAATGTTAAGATTCCAGGACAGTAACTAGGAAGGTGTTTCCCCTGTTACAGACTCTTGGCAGTTACCCATCTATTGAACAGAACTGATCGAAATCTATTTGCAAGTAAAATATGAAAGGAACAAAAAAAAATTGATAACACCAAGTTAGAGTGAACTAACTGTACTTGGTGCATAGATGGTGAGCAAAGACTAAGATTAAGCAAACTACAAATCCCACTTGTTTTACTTTTATCTTGCCCACATGCCACAAACCTCCATTTGTCTTTCTTATCAACCTGTATGCATCGTGTCATAAACCTAAACTGTGAGGTCTTTAGGGAAAGGGCTGTCTTTTTTCACTATATGTTCTTTCCGCACCTAAGCACTATAAGAACTTAGTCCAGACTGAGGGCCTTAGACACTACTATAATATGCATTGAGCAGTGGTCCCCAAACTGTGGGGTGCATCCCCCTAGGGAGGCACAGAGGAATGTTCTAGGGCATCTGTGGCAGGACCCAGGCTATCCCCTATGGAGGACAGGGAGGGAGAGCCAAACTTCCAGCCCCGCTCTGCCTGAAGACCAGCTCCGCAACCAACCTCATTTAGCCCCGAGTCCTGCTCTGCCTTCAGGCCCAGATCTGTCCCCAGTTTCACTCCACCCCAGCCCCACTCTGTCCTCATTCCCTCTCCGCCCCCAGCCCAGCTCCTCCTCTAGCCCCAGCTTCTCCCCCATCCCAAGTTCTGGCCCCAGCTCTGCCTGCAACCCAAGCTCTGCTGCTGAGGAAGCCTTGGCTGTGCAGTAACCGGGGGAGGGGACAGATTCCATTAATGGTAACAGGGGGGTACAACTGGAAAGGTTTGAGCACCATTACCATAGAGGGGGCTATTAATGAGTATAAGTTATAGAGGCAGCATGGTCCACTGGAGTGAGCACTGGACTTGAGGCAAGAGACCAGGAGTCTACCACGAGCTCTTCCAATGACCTGCTATGTGACCTTCAGCAAGTCACTTCACTTCTCTGTACAAACAAATGTTTACAAAATACTGTTATAAATTTCTAAAATCTTTTTTAAAAGCTACTTTAAACCAGTTGTGACATTTTTAAAAGCAATAATGAAAATATTTCATCTAAACTTTACTAAATTAAGTAAATTATTGATGAGACATTTTAAGGATGCAAAGTTGGAAATTAACATGTTCCCCTAACGAATGTTTTTAAACATTCAACATATGATTACAATGAATACGCTGAGGGTTATATATGTGTACAAGTCCACAGATGTGATAGTGAAGATCCCATGGGAGAAATGCTCAGGGGACTGTCTTCTGCAGGCATCAAATATGTCATCTGGGACATACAGTTAAGTGGATGCTTCCTAAGGGCAGCTGCTGAGTGTTAGTGAATTCATTATTACGCCTATATATTTCCTCCCACGCAGATCATTAATGCTGATTCAACTCACCCGAGACCAAATCCTCATTGCAAGCATCCCCAAAGCTCTTTTATTCTTGCAATAAATTAATCTATCTCCTTAATATTATGCCAAAACTCTGCATTGAAATGCTTTCTGGAAATTTTAAACAGGGATATTGTCAGCAACTATCAAACACTGATGCATGCAGCATTTTCTGTTCATGCCATTAAAAAGTGACAAACTGCCCACTCACAGAGAGGATAATGTCCAGTTTGAATCGAAATTCAAGTGCCAACAAAAAAGTTTTTGAAACTGACTCCTTGTCCTGTCCTTACAAATTAATCTTTTGGGGGGGTCAATGCTAAAGGATTCTGATTACTGCAGAGATCATCGGGCGTGAACACGATGCCTCCCATACACCAATAAAGACAAAGAAGGGAGACAGATGAAATCACAAACAGAAGAAGTTAGGTGTCCAACTCCCATGTGCCTTTGAAAACCTCTCCCAGGAAGGGAAGGAGGAACCGTTGGAAGAGATGGGATGCACAAAGAGATCTGAAGTAGAGTGAAGGTGCTTGGTGCATGAAAATAGGGCGATCCAGTCTGTTTCAGTGACAACAACAAACCATTTTTCATTTAGTTTCCCTCCTCAAAGTTTAAGGTGGGAAAAGGAGACTAAAGGCGGAAAGGAAGGAAGGAAATGAGGCAGGGCTTGTGAGCAATGACAGTGAAACTACAGAAGGGGTCAAGTTACAAAAGGCTGTCAGGTGGGATGAGAACAACTGAGTTTGGCGTGGTAGATAAGTGGAGAGATTCAAGGATATTCACCCATTCAGACTGCAGCTGCTCAGTGTTGCTGTCCACTATTGCACACCAAGTGCCCAGTATTGTAGCTACTGTATGATCTGCTCTGGGAATACTGCATAGCTGGACCCTCTCTGGAATCCTCACAATGATGATCTGAGGCTATTCCAGCATGCAATATGTTAAATATTATTATTAATAATAATGTTTATTCTGGATTGTCTAAGGGCCAAATGAGAAAGGGGCCCCATTGTGCTATGCAGTGTACAGAGTAGTAGATGGTCCCTGTCTGAAGAGCTTACAATCTCAACAGCCAAGGCAGACACGGGGTGGAGGAAGGGGTATAACACATAAGCAAAGTGAACAAGCTTATGGCAGGAAATGTCATGCTAGCACCATCATTTTTTAATTTAATTTAATTTTATTTTTATTTGATTTTGGTGGGGGGATTAGGAGGATCAGCTAAAGGGCAAGAAAAGTGAAGAGGTAAATGGGGTGAGGAGGATAGCAAGGAGGAGAAGAGGTAAGAAGGGTAGGTTTGGAGTGAAACTGAGGTGAAGACACTGTGAGGGAGGAGAAAGCAGAGTGTTGGAATAAATAGCCTATCAGCACAGGGCAGAGAAACCCAGTCAAAACAGTGCAGTACATTATTACTGATATAATATTGTGTTCATACCATCATCAAATAACTGTTTTTCTCATGTACGTTAGTGCTGGGATTTGAGGAGGAAAAGTGAGTGTCTACAAATGTGGCGTTTTCTGGAATATTCTCCGTAGGAAAGTTTTATGGGGCAATTATTTAAATTTTTATCAAGAAAGGAGAGAAAACTTGCATGAAAAAGCCAACTTGCTTCATATTTTCTGCATTTCCTTTGCTAGTATAGCATTTTTATTTAATATATGAGTGTAAGCTACTTGGGTGAATCAGCCATTTCATCAACAACAAACCATTTTTCACTTAGACAGATTTCCTCCTCAAGGTTTCATTCTTTAGTTTTTTAGAGTGTGTTGGTTACAATTGAAATAAAAACAGAATGTCTTGGGATGTAAAATAGCCCTTTAGCTATTTAGATGTAGAGTTCTTACTTCTCAAATATCTTCCCCATTTCTAGGCATCAAGTGGCTGCTTCTAATATAGTTTCCTGTAAATCATTTGAGAACCTGATAACACTTTCTGTCTTCTGCCCTTATGTAAGAAATCCATGTGCTGCAGACAAGAGATGATTACTCTATAGCTCACATGCAAACATCAGAACTGAGACAAGAACTCTCATCTTTCATTTCCAAAAAAACACAGGTCTTTATCACTTGAGCTAAAAGTCCCTTATTCTCTATGGATGAAATTCACCTCTGGCAGAGGATCATCACTTCACTTAAATTATAATGATTATTGTTATTTGTATTTCAGTAGCCCACTTGATCCCTCAAGAAATGGTATGAGAAGTGCACAGGCATTGTGCTAACTTTTCTGCAGAGAGGTGAATTTCACCCTGCAGGTGAACCATTAAGGGACAGCATCTCTCAAGGCCACGTCCAGACTAGGAATTAAAATCGATTTTAGATACGCAACTTCAGCTACGAGAATAACGTAGCTGAAGTCGAATTTCTAAAATCGAGGTACTCACCAGTCTGGACGGCGCCGCATCGATGTCCGCGGCTCTCTGTGTCGATTCCGGAACTCCGTTCGGATTGATGGAGTTCCGGAATCGATGTAAGCGCGCTCGGGGATCGATACACCGCGTCCAGACTAGACGCGATATATCGATCCCCGAGCAATCGATTTTAACCCGCCGATGCCGCGGGTTAGTCTGGACGAGGGCTCACTCATACAATGATAGAGTATTACTCTGCCTTGTTACTCTTCCCTGTGTGAGTTCTAGGCAGAAGTTATCTCCTTATTTGACAGAAAACAAGTTTGGCATCCAAAGCTTGGAACAATAAGCTTTTGTTCTCATAACCCAGAAACTCCTTTTTCCTTGATTCTAAGGCGAAGCCCGTTGCTATAGTGATACCACACTAAATTGCAGTATCACAAAATTAGCATTATGACTTCTCTGCAGGATCAAGTAGGAGGGAAAATAAAAGGAGACAGGCTGAGGAAAACTAAATAATGAATGGAAATGGGAGTAAACATCAGCAATCTGAAAACATCCAGTAAAGACACTTGCTAATTACATAGCTGAAGAGTGCTTAACAAATGAGTAACCAACCTTCTGACTGGGTGCTCAACAAAGGGCTCAAAAATGCCAACAAAGACAGCATATCATCTCATAAGAGCACATTTCAGGAAGAGCTTTAACGCCATCTGAACAGTCAAGATTTTAAATTCAATTAATCACAAATACAAAGGGTAGAGGGGAAATAAACCCACCCAGATAAATAAAAGCTAATGTTTTAGCAGAAAACTGCCTTCTAGAGTTATAGATTTGAAAAAGAGCCATGCTTAAATTCTACCAGCCTGTGAAAGAACTCCTCCCCACCAATTCAGCCAATCAGTTAGTAACGTGACATCATGCTTCTCAGAAGACATCATTAACTCAAACACACAGAAAAAAAAAAATAGAAAGTAAATTACAACATCCTAATTTTACAAAAATGGATAAACTGAAACAGGGAACAAAAACAATCACATAATTCACACAGAAGATTAAGAATTTTAAATCATTAATCATGTAATTAGAGCAAAAGTAATAAAATAAGTATACCATTATAAATTACAGGACATTAATTCAATTCCAAGATGTAAACAAAAAAACAAACACATTTCAGAACATGAAAGCTCTTACACAAGAATAGAATCAGAACAGGAATGAAAGAGGTTTTCTCATTAGACCAGTCTCAGCCAAGAAAAAAGATTAATTGGGAACAAAAAGGTACCCAGAGTTACTCTTCCCCCCTAAAACGTTACTGAGAATATCTGGCAGAGCCAATGAGGCTGTAATATGAAGACGGGTATCCAGGACCCCCTCTCACCCATTGTGCACATCAAGACCATCCAAATAGTGAGCTTGCACTGTGTCGTCACGTAAGAATTGTATATGTTTGGGACAAAACAAATTGTAGCATGATGCTGCATCATAAAATGATAATGTTTGCAGCTGTAAATTGTACCAGCTCATTATCATCAGCAACACAACATCACAACGTAAGTGTATGTCATGATTACGGTGTGACATAACTTTGGAGAACCTTGAACATTACCTGTGTTGTATTGCTGCTCCAGAACTCAGGAACATTTCTCCTGTGTGAATGGACATTGCCACTATATTCTAGTTAATAAAAGTGTCACAGAACACATGATGGCAATGCTTTCTCGGGAGTCTGATTCTGCCTCTCTTAATCATGTTAAGTCATACCGTACTCTGCAAGTCACCTCTTATATACTTTACTTGCAGAGTAAGGTACTACTCAATAGGAGTAAAGATGCAAAATTGGTCATTTTATTCATTTTGCTACCCAAATATATTTTTAGTTTTAACATAGAAAGTTTCAGGAATGACAGAAATTTAATAGGTTTTCAAATAATATCAGTTAAATTACAAAAGTATCTCAAAGGTTCCCATAATTACCAACACCGTGGACCATGACCTTCTTCTCAACTGCTATGATTATTTGCAGGAGTCTTCAAAACACATCTCATGACCTATCCCTTCAGTCCAGCTCACAAGACACAAAATTAAACACATCTGGCCACCTGTTTTTTAACTGACTATAGAGAAGCTGAAAGTGCAAGTCAGGTGCTTGTCAGGGAAAATCCCTTGTATTATCTCAAAAAGATATCAAAGATGTTCAGTGTGTGGTGCATGCCATTGAGAAAATACTGATACAGGAAGATGCCAAGGAGACAGAGAGGGGGAGAATGCACCTGCTGTTCCTCCATAGAACAAATGACAAGAATACTTGTGGGGAAAAAAACATTTTTTCTAAGCTGGTTTATCGAGAACATGGAAAGGACATTTCTTCTAATTAGCTTATAAGGTCATTACCATGAAAGTTAATTTTACGACTACTGTAGAAACAGCACAAACAGAGAAATACAATTTCAATATAATTTTATCACTGAAAAACAGAAGCATATTACTGTATCATGGATGACATAAAGGTTGTTTTCTCCAAGAGAGAAACTATATAGAAACATACAGTATTAATTTCTAGGTTTTTACTTTCCTGGATACCGTTCCCTACCCTGTCACCTACTATTTGAGGTCTCCCTTTAAGCTCTTAATGGGTAAGATAATGCCTTAGTAAGAGCAGGATGCCTGAAACAGCAGAAACAGGAGATTATAGACAGGGGCAGCTCTATGTATTTTGCCGCCCCAAGCACAGCAGTCACGCGGCTTTTGGCGGCACATCTGTGGGAGGTCCGCCAGACCCACGCCTTCAATGTACCTGCCACCGAATTGCTGCCGAAACCGCGGGACCGACGGACCTCCCGCATAAACGCTGCCAAAGGCTGCTGCCCTCACAGCGACCGGCAGGGCACTCCCCGTGGCTTGCTGCCCCAGGCACACGCTTGGTGCGCTGGTGCCTGGAGCTGCTCAATTATAGAGGATGTATTTTAGCTGCCTAAGTCTCAGAAAGGAATCCTGGTCCTTTCAATGGCATATGATCTAGTCTTGCAGGGTGAACTTCACTTACTGTTTTGATTGTCTCAGATCATCCTGTACCCCATGTCATTAAGGCCAACCAGTTCCTTAGACGCTTTCTGTTCAGAATGCTATCCTCCAAATGCACCACTATTTTATGATGGTACAACTGCTCTTTTATTTGCCCTCTCACCATGCCTGTTTCCTCTATCCAATTGCTTAAGACAATCACACATCATGAAATGCTGGTGCTGACAGGACTGGGTAATGCACTTTTGAGACACTTCTGAATGATCTCTTATCCCCCTCTATGCTCCACTGAAGTTGTATTTCCCCTGATTTATTCCATAGTTCAACCTGTCTTTCCTCTTGCCACCCAATGACCACAGATTGTGTTCCTTTTGTGTATGAATTCTCAGACAGCCACAGTTTACAGTGTCTTGGAACTCTTCAGAAGCATACACACGCCACACCATACCGGATCCATGGATGTCATGCTCTGAGTCATCTCCCTAGTCTGTGTAGGCGTTCAGAAAAAGAGATCCAACACTGGAATCCAGAGATTAAGGGAGAAAACGTTACAGAGAGTCTCTTGTGTGGTTTTTCCACAATGGGCAAGTTGATGCAGTCATCTTCTATATGACCATATGCATAAATGATGTCTTTTTTGGAATATGGATTTCCTCTTGATGAACTGTATTTCTTCCCTCTCCTTGAAGACTACATAAAATACTTAGTGTGATGAGAGGGAATTTGGTCATCTCTTGGAATCCTAGGTTCAATTCTGCTGCAGCTGTGAAAAAAAACAAATATATGATACTCATACAAACCTGCTGGTTTTGTTTCAACTTTATATTTAAGTTTTGACATTAAAGAATTCAAGTATCAAAGTTAGAGCTTCCTTGTTCTCCATTAGCATAAATATTCTTGCATTCCACTTCCATCTTCATTACCCCGGCCCCTCTTCTGGTTCCCTTTTGCTCCCCCAAATACACCACTTTCAATAGACTCAGAATAATGACTCTGGTGCTCATCAGTCGCAATCTTCTTATTTGCAGCACAAATAACAGGACATGTCTCCAAGAAAAGTGCACTGATGTTTGGGAGGGGATTGAAATCCTGAAACTTCCTAGATTGCACTACCATTGGTAAGATTTCATTGGCCATCAACCTCAGAGAGGCAAGTCTGAAAACTATGGAATGAATAAACTCTCTCAAATGGCAGTGTTTGATGAGGGCAGTTTACTGGCAATGATGCTGGCATCATACATTATCCCATTATGATAATATTCTTACAGGAGTTAGTCCAAACAACACATTTTAACTAACTGATGTTATAACAAAGTGACATTTGTGACAGCATGCACGAACATATGGAGAATAGTTTAGGATGCAGCAGGAATCAGGAATAATTCAAGCTAGATTTGGTCTCATTGAGATGTTTGTTTTCCTTGTCTTCAATGTGCTGAGTGCTCCCAATCTCTTTCTGGTGCTTATCCTTCAGAAAAGGCATGTGAGTGTGTCCCACATCCAAGAGGATGATGCTATAGCCTATGAGAAAGTGAGTGATGAACAGAAAAGCATGAACAGTTCTGCTGTCATCTTAAAAGCAACTATCTACACTTCCTATGCCCAAATAATCCATGCCACCCAATATGGGCAGGAGAGAAAAGTTATATACATTAATGCTTTTACCTTTGCCCCCAACAAATCTAGTGTGATGACAAGAGGCATAATTTCAAATGGTAAACCACTATGTTGGTAGCTAATGTGAACTTCTCATGCAACATCCACACTACCTGTGTGGCACAGTTGTGACAATTACTCACCATTATACAGCCCTATAGATCAAGAGATAATAAGCGTGTTTCCTTGGTTTGATGAATAGATTGTTATATAACATATGGAACACAGGTGATTTAAATGCCAGTGATAGTGTAGATTGAAAACTTAGAGAGACATATCAACAGATCAGGAATAGCAAGGACAGTAGCATTGCTGGCTTCCTCACACCTGCTGGGGTTCCCTCAAGACCTTTTCCACTTGGTTCCCCAAGAACTCAGTTCATCCCTCTGGTTCCTTTATTTCGCATACAGCAAATCTACGCTGAGTAGATGAGACTCAAGTGTAGCAGGTGGATATAGGGCATACCACACAGCCAAAGTTACACAGCAAAACTTTTCCTTATATACATTTTTACTCACACTAATAACACATGCATTCTTATCTATACATTGCATCACACGCTTCAGGATTGGCTTGGTTACTCTGCAGGAACCACTCCCTGACAATATGTTCTCTGTAAATGGTACCAGGCTGTTTCCCCTTATCTCAGCTAGCACAGACATCATGTCTCTAGCCCACTCATCCATTTACCTTCCCAATCATGCCCACTAAGAAATGAGGCAAAGAGAGACACAGATATCTGCCTCTTAGGAATTGTACTGAAAACACCATTTCATTTCATATTCTTAGATGATGGTATTTAGCCACTAGTGAGCTAAATTCAAGCTTGGGATCTAGAAATAACAGGATATAGTTTCTCTTAACCCCAATACTCAGACTCAAACACATCTTACAAAAGTCTCTGCCTATAACAGAGGCTCTCAAACTATGGTCCGCGGAACACCAGTAGTCTGCGAGCTCCATTCAAGTGGTCCGTGGATAGTTCCCTCTAAAATGCATGCCTGGGTGGCTGCACACGAGAGAATGAAGGGCCACTCACCTAATTAGTGAAGCTGCGCAGGCGGTAGGTGGGAGTGGGATGAGAAGACAGGGTGGTGGGGAGAATTTGGGAGGTGCAGGGCTGCGGCGGCCAGAGAAAGAGGCAGCTAGAGAAACAGGGAACATTCCCCAATTCCAGGGCTGTGGCTGCTAGGGAGAAATGGCCTTCCTTCCCAGACTCAGCTCTGTGTGGCTGCTGTGGCATGGGAGAGAACCCCCTCCTTCCCAGCCCCAGCTTGGGGATTGCCACGGCAGGGGAGAGAGGGCACATCCATTGCATTATAAAGATAAGACTACTGATATTAAAATATGAGTTGTGTGCTTTTATTTGTAGAATAAAAAAAATTAATTATTATTATAGTTTTTTTTATGTAGCACTTTTATCCAAAGCACTTTACAATAGTTAACTAACGGTACCAACAACATTTGGAAAGATCATTAAGTGGTCTGCTGAGACCCTCAGCAATTTTCAAGTGGCTCGCGAAAAAAAAGTTTGAGAACCACTGGTCTATAAGACAAGATCTATTCATGTGAAAATGGCACTTTTTGTTCAGTTATCAGAACTGCTCGTATGCATTTTCAGAATCCTAATTGCTCCGGTTAACCCTGCAGTGCTGACAACTCAGAGGACATGAATTGGATTGTATTCCTTCTTAAGCATAAAGGGAATTGTTTACTAAGTTCCAATCTGATACATCTGTGCAAATAACATTACTTAGGAGTTGCTCAGGATAGACAATGAGGTTGTATGATGAAACTGAGGGTCTAATCTAACCATGAAAAACTTTATCACTGGTAGTGATGAATGGGAAGGAAGAAAAACAGCTTGACTTTCAGAGCCCAGATTGAATTTACAGAGCTGAAAGTTAGAAATACTTTCCTTTCACTTGCAAGTTATGAAGGCAGAAATCACTGACAGGAAACAAACATCGCACTGCGCATCATTTTTACACAGTCATTTTTCCAGTAAGAAACACATTTTGCAAGTTTCAAAGAACAGTGGTGATGTCAGTAAGCCTTCCCTGAGGTGTGTGTATCACTGTGCACTCAGAACATGTTCACTTCACATCCTCCATCCCTGACACATGTCTAACAGGGCCAAAGAGAACATTATATGGCTTTAGGGTGACCAGACAGCAAGTATGAAAAATCAGGACAGGGAGTGGGGAGTAATAAACTCCTATATAACACAAAGCCCCAAATATTGGGACTGTCCCTATACAATTGGGACATCTGGTCACCCTACATGGCTTCAGTTTCCATAGTAACACAAGGATTGTATCCAAAGCCAGGAAATCCCTGGGTAAGGGGGAAAAATTGCCTTCTTGACCTGAAAACCCCCCCAACAAGCAAACTGTGATAGTCCCATACTGAAATAGAATTTGTGCTCCTGAGGCCCTTTGAGTTACAGTGCAATTTCACTATCTAGCAATGTAGTGGCTTCCCTATAACAACAGATCTTACAATGTTACATGCTACTATAAATACCAGGACTGCCATTTATTCTGTAAACTAAGATATGCATCTCCAGTCCTGTGTTAGAGATAACCACAATGGGCCTACAAAGTATGTTTCAACCTCTGTTCCTTTTCAGCAATTTTATTTGATCAAGTTATCATGCTCTTGGGGGGGGAAGGGGATATTATAGTGTGTTTTTGAGGAGATTTGAAAATTAAGGAACATGATGGAAACATTATTCACATAACATACTTATAATCATTACTTGGAGAAAAATGAATAAATGTCAAAGAATATGTGAATAGAATCTGAAAATGTTTAATGAACCAAGGAATAGCAGTGTGGTTGTACTTTTGTGCCTGAGATGCTCATAGGTTTGCATTATTACTATTTCAACAGTTTTCTTTTTCTTCCTATCACCAGGAAAGTAATTTATCATGTTGCAATGAGGGTCCGGCAATCACAAGATGATGAGTGCATCTTTTGTGAAAGGACAGGCAGTGTAATCTGTGTCTTAAATATTTCAGGAAGCAATCAAACCTATATTGTATATTGAGAAGGAAAAAGACAAAAAGAGAATATTTATCAGGCAATTTACAGCTGAAATTTCAGGTGACAATATGGATTTCTCAACTGCTACAACTATGTGGAAACAGAGCTTCCCCTCTGGGGGAATTTGCTACTGTTGTCAATCGGTTAAGATAATTTTTTCTCATTATTTCATTTTTACTTCAGTTTAAAGTTTTAATGTAATGTTAAGCCAGAGCACTGTGAAAATGATATCAAAAGCTACCTAAAACAACAACTATTAAATAACACTACATATACACACAATCCTATCTTTGGTGTTTAAAAAGCACCAATCACAGCAACGTGTAGGCACTTTACTATCCAATAACAATGACAATAGAGAAACTGGAAGATGCATCTGACAGCCAACAAAACAATTCTAATGATTTTGTACTTCTAAGATCAACATATTGGACATGCTGTTATCATAAGGTTAAAGCAACTGGATTACAAACACTGCAACCATATTTGAAACTAGGAGCCAGATCCTCAGCTGGTATAAGTCAGCATAGTTCCTTTCACTTCAGTCAAGCCATACTAGTTTACACTAAATGGGGTTTTAGCTTCAGGTTTCTAAATCATCCAGTTAATCTGCTCCATAGTTCTCAGATTGGTTGGGGCCTTCTCTTTTTTACCTCTTAGAGAAATGAATCTTGTGGCCTAAAAATTGTTTTGCTGCTGTGGACTCAAAAACCGCAGCTATACTTAAACTAAGAACTTCTATTTAGTTTAATATTCTGATAACTTTTTATGGAATAAACTTTGCAAATGTTTGTAAATGGCTAGCACTCTTACTGGAGAACAAATGGCTATCAGCAAATCTGGGACCCTATCTTGCAACCTTTATTTTTGAAAGTATCCCTCTGAAATTAATGAAACGGCTCAAATCTGTAAGGACTGTGTGTGTTCTAGGTACAGGCACATGAAGACACTGCAAGATTTGCCGGTCCCTTCAGCACCTTTGAGACCTGTTTTGTCAGTGGAAGCAGCCAAAAGGAAGTGGAAAGATGAAACTTTGAAAAAGCCACCAGAGACTGAGCTGATGTAATTTTTCCTGCTTGCTTTTGTTTTCCTTTTCTCTTTCGTGCCGTTTATCTGTCTTTTTGTCTTTATCCCAAAATTAAATTTTGTAATTGTACTAACCAGTTTAAATGGAGGACTGTTTGCTCTAATTAAACTCTGAAAGGATTAAATGCTTGTGTTTTCAATCTCCCTCTATGCAAAGAAGAATCAAAGTCTCAACTTCAAAAAAATGCTGCGTTCAGAGTAAATTAAATCCATTTATCTATTTGCATAATAAAAGAGGGACAATCTACACAACACATCAACCAAACCGCTTTTCCTCCACCGCACAAAGTACATAGGGTTTCTGTGGCATGCTTTAGACTTGCAGTCAACGTAACCTCTTCTGACAGGAGCAAAAGGGAAGCGGCAGCAGTAGCACTTACATAGCTGCACAATCATCTCCAGAAGGGACTGTCACAGTCTCTGCTCAGCCTGACGGACGAGATAGGCAAGCGAGCCCTTGGTGAGACACTGTGAATATAACCAGTGTTTTCCCAACATGGCCTGAGTTCCTCCTGGCTTGACTGACAGCTGGGAAGAGACTGCATAGCCCCAATATGGTTTCCAGTTTATGGCACTGGGAAAAGGGGAAAACAGAACAGATCACCCTAAACCCTTAATTTCAGAAGTTATGCAGGAATTACTAGTAGGGTGACCACTAGAGGGGATGAAGAAAATATCAGGATACATTGGGGGAAAGAAAGAAAGAAAGAAAGAAAGAAACGGAGTCCACTGGCAGAGAGAGAGAGAGAGAGGAAAAAAGAAAAAACCCCAGAGTCCCGGACTTCCGCTGGCAGAGGGGGAAAAAAAAAAGTTGGAGTCCCGCCGGTGGAACAAAACAAAAACAAACAAAAAACCAGGAGTGCGAAATATCAGGACAAATTGCGTCCCGACCAAACATCAATCGGGATGCAGGACAAACACCTAAAAATTGGGACAGTCATGATTTTATCAGGACTCTGGTCACCCTAATTACTAGAGCCCTTGGGCTGCAATAACTACTGGGCCTTCAGGGCATCAACACAGAATGGTAGGGGTTGGAACTGACACAGAATGTTACCAAGGGGATGAAGGAGCAGTGGCTAAAGGAGATAATTTCTGTGACTTCTCAATCTGCAGGTAGCTCCATGCTTTACTCCTGGGAAGCAGATGATTCCACTCCTCCCCCTTCCTCCCTGGAACATTAGGTTGCAAACCACAATCAGGACTACTTGGCCCCATGAGCAGCCAGAATTAAATTGATCTAGTTTAGGCTATTTCTTTTTAATAAATGCAATAGTTTTAATCAAATTTGCTCAGAGGGTAGAAGATTAGTTAAGAAGAGAGGTAAATGCAACATTAGATTAAGGTATCACTGGAGATTAAAAATGTAATTTTGGTTATTACCAGTTGTATACGATGAATAAAGAATATGCAATATGCAATTAAATTCAGCACAATATGAACACCGATGGAGAAAAATTAATCTGATATGTAGGGCAGAAAGGTCATGAATACTTAAACCCAACTCAATTTTGCTTTGCTCTATTCATTTTCTCTAAGAGGCAACTCGGTTTAAATATTTCTGGGTGCAAGGAGAAAGTCTGTGACTAAGTTCTGCCATGCACGAACATCACCTTGGAATACAGCAGGGTAATAGAGCAAATTGCTCTCAAAAAACAAGGTCCCAATCCTGAAGCTTGTTTTGTGTGAGCATATATCTCCTTCCTGCAGCCACCTGGAAGACAGTGGGACAGGGCTGCAGCAGTTCAGCTGCATACAACATGTAGCAGGATCAGAACGTAACGGAACAACATACAAGGGTGTAAAAAAAAAAAAAGGATGATTTTTTAAATTTTAAAATAAAAGGCTTCCTCTATCTCAGTGATAAATCTCAGAGATTAGAATTTATTATTTGATTGGATATCCAGTGTGCATTAGCTTGTTTCTCCTTGTCTGTGAGGCCATTCATTCCTCTATGCATCTGACAATCTTTTAGAAATGTCAGCAATGCTGGGCTAACATGCACTTTTCTCACTCCCCTCCCCACTGAGAATAATCGACAAGCATCACAACCACCCTTGGAAAAAATAAATTTGGAACTAGGCTACTTTTGTATAACTATTAAGAAACATATAACAACTGAGTAACAAAAACACATAAAATACTCAGTAATACCCACTTAAATGAACAGCATCTCCATTTATAGCAATTATTTTTTTTCTTTATATGTGATCAGTCTCCTACAACACTAGTTATTTTGCCTGATTTAAGTACAAAGGGTTATATCGGAATACATCTTAATTTTTCTTCTAATGTTAATACTGCTTTAAAGTCCAATCCAGCTCTTATTGGACCACTGAAAACCTGTGACTCACCAAAACCATGGAAGTTTTGAACTCTATAACATTTGTTTGCAATTCATAATAAATGTCCAACACAAAGGGTTTTCCATAGATTCCAAAGGCCAGATGGTACCACTGTAATCATCTGACCTCCTGTCTAACACAGGCCATAGAACTCTAAAATAACTCCTAGAGCAGATCTTTCAGAAAAAACATCTAGTCTTGACTTTAACATTTCCACTGATGGAGAATACGCAATGAATCTTGGTAAATTGTTCCAATGTTTCATTAACCTCACCATTAAAAATGTACATCTCATTTCCAGCCTGAATTTGTCAAGCTTCAACTTGTCAAGCTTCCCCATATAGATACTTATAGACTGCAATCAAGTCACCCCTGACACTTCTTTGTTAAACTAAATAGATGAAGCTTGTTGAGACTATCACTGTAAAGCACGTTTTCAAATCCTTTAATCACTCTTGTGGCTCTCCTCTTAACCTGTTGCCATTTACAAACATCCTTCTTGAACTATTGACACCAGAACTGCACACAGTGTTCCAGCAGTGGTTACAACAGTGCCAAATATAGAGGTAAAATAACCTCTCTACTCCTACTACAGGTTCCCCTGTTTTGTGGTTGAAGCTCCACACAGCTGCAGTCATCTGCTTTCATGCAACAAATTCCAGAACCAGGCTCTCTTCTTTTAAACTAGCACAGCAGTTTGATGTAATGGTTGGGAGATCTTTTTCCCACTCCTGTACTCTTTTTCCCCCAAAATGTTTGTTAAACATGCCACAGTCCAGATCAAAATTGTTTTATGGATTAGTCTTTTGTCTTCTGAATTCATGAATCCAATAAGAGTCCATCAGTTTCATTAATCTGATAACAAATTCGTGAATTTGATAAAACTGTCAATAGGCATTTGTAAAGAATTTTAATGGTTTCGAGATAACCAAATCATACTGAAGCACTTTCCTGAAAGCATCAATTATTTTGTTAGTTTCATAAAACCATTCATTTTATCCTTCCAGAATAAATTATATATTTTGTTCATTATTATCCGCTTACTTCAGCCCAGGCAATCTATTGATACTACTCTTCTAAACAATGCTTCTTAAACTAATTCAATTGTATGTGTACGACAGATAGATTTTAAGGCCAGAAAGGATCATTATAATCATGTGGTCTGACCTCCTGCATAATACACATCATAGAATTTCACTCAAATTCTGCATCAAGCCCTTAACTTCTAGTTGAGCTAGTGCATATCTTTTAGAAAGACACATGGTCTTGACTCAAATACTTCTTGTGTACAGAGTCCTTCATTTTTCCTGTGTTTTTTAGATTTGTCTTTATATGCCTTTGTAAGTATCTGCAAGGGGAGAAGACTTCTTAAATTGGGAACTCCTTAGCAGACAGAGCTTGATCAAATCACCTTTTAACTTTCACTATGATAAATTAAGTAGATTCACTGGAAAGCAGGCTTTCCAGAAGTCAAATAATTCTTGTGATTCTTTTCTTAACCTATCAATTTTGTGTGTGTGTGTGTGTGTGTGTGTGTGTGTGTGTGTGTGTGTGTGTGTGTGTGTGTGTGTGTGTGTGTGTGTGTGTGTGTGTGTGTGTGTGTGAGACTAAGTATCAGTTATTTAAGGAGAAATATCAATAGATCCTATGGGCTGGAGAAAACAATTAGCAGTGAAAATGACTACCCCCAAGACTCTATATTGCCCCTTTATGATGTGTCCTCAATCTGACCCATTCGTCCTCAATCTGAAATCTCTGTTCCATGGTGTATATGGGTCAGCCAGTTCCACTACTACTCTGTTCCCATGGTGTACTGATTTGCATGCTTGAAGAAAATATTCTGTCAACTGTGCTGTATTGCATTTGGTTATCTATCTAAACATTCACATCACTTCATGGGAAATTCTCTTGTGGTGTAGCTTTTATATCTAGTCTGCAATAAAAGGATCCTGTAGCCTTTGCACATTAGTAATGACCTCTGCTGTATACATTTCAGTGCTTCTACTAATTTATTTATTCACTTCTTTGCTTATTTAATGTGTTTTTCTATCTAGACCGGAAAAGATAGCCGAGATTTAGCACAGAAATAGGTCACGCTAGGAAAGTGGCACAGTTTCATCTACCCCACTGGAGTGGGCAATTACTTACTTACCCCTTATGTGTCACCCAGCTCTGTGGATTTGGAGCCAAGTTTATTTTGTTCCTCAGAACTCAAATTAATCTCACATAGACCTTGTGGGATAGACCTTACACAGGAAAAGATTGTCATCCTTCTCCATTGTGTTTGTAAAGAAAGCCACTGTGCATGGCTTGTTCTTCTCATGCTAGACTACAAATTATAGGGAGAGATTGGTAGGTGATGATAAAAACTAACTCCCAAGGCCACTTAAGCATAATCTGAAACCAGCTGAATATGGACACTGGAAGTGGAATTGTGCAGCTCACTACACTGCAATCCATGCTTTTTGACTAACTCTTCCAGCCAGTAAGTGCACTCAGAGATCCATTTTACTAGCATCTCTAGACACATGAGACCTGATTGATTTCAATACTCTTCAGGGAGAAAAGCCCCAGTCTTAGACCAGAACACTTGATTTTATTCCAAACTTTTCCAAAAGCTTGTGGTGCATCATTGTCATGTAAGCCAAAATTTACAAACATGGGTGCCTAAATTAGACACTTAAATAAATGGCCTGATTTCTAGAGGTGATGAGAATCCATCACTTCCCTTAAGCTGTTCCAGGGCCGCCGCTACCATTTAGGCAGCCTAGGCAATCGCCCAGGGCACCAGGATTATTGAGGGGGTGGCATTTTGCCAGAGCGGGCGGTTGGCAGCTCCAGTTGACCTGCCGCAGTCATGCCTGCGGAGGGTCTGTTGGTCCACAGCTCCAGTGGAGCTGCTGCCGTCAATGCCTGCGGACGGACGGCTGCTCCCGCGGCTCCGGTGGACCTCCCGTAGGCATGCCTGTGGCAGCTCCACCAGAGCCACGGACCAATGGACCCTCCGCAGGCATGACAGCGGCAGCTCCACCGGAGTCACGGGATCAGCACGGGGGGCAGCGAAATGGCCGTGCGCCTAGGGCGCGAGAAACCCTGGCGCCGGTCATGAGCTGTTCCAATGACTAATTGCCCCTCACTATTACAAATGTGTGCCTTCTTTCCAGGTTGATTTCTGTAGTTTCATTTAGTTGAATCCAAGTGCATGAATTTAGGAATCTGTGTTTGAAAATTTTGGCCTGTGGCCACACATAAAAATAAGTTACAATAGTTGTAATAAGCTACTGCTGACTATTAAAAACGCTCTACAAAGAAGCTCCAGTGGGTCAGAAACATGAATATATGTAGAGAGAAAGTCATCTGTTCTTTCAAATATTATCAACCACTAGAAAACATAATGGGGGGAGGAGGAACCTTTGCAAGCATTCTTGCAAATCAGAAAAGGGTAGCCTGTTAGCAAGGCATTCTCATGCCCCAAGTTTCTTCTTACAGGTAGGAAAGAAGCTATACCTGTGTGACACTTATTTCAGCATGAAGAGTGATCAGTAATGTAAAAATACTTATTTTGAAAGTTAGATCTTTTGTTTATTTAAATATTATGGTTGGGATTTTTTTTTTTAAAGTAGATAAAAAGTAGATATGTAGTTACGATTTAAAAAAAAAACACTAAATGTGTAGTCTAGGAGTTTAAATTTTAAATTGTCCCTTTAATTGCATGCAGTGAAGTCACATTAAAGTTTGAGAATACACTGTATGTGATGTTATTAACACCGTAACTCTGCTGGAGATGTTGGTTGGGAAACTCCTTCTGGTGATAACTGAAGATAAGGTGTCCCAGTTTTAGGCCTATCAGCTGCATTCTACACCACTGATTACGAGGTGGTATTGAGCTCTTACAGTGACAGGCAGAATTGCTTGAATGGCTCTGTTCCTTTCTAAGTGATCCCACAAGACAGTTTGAGGCAACTGTTTATTTTCCTGGAGGGGCTCTCTCATTTTGTCATCGCTCTACATGGAGCAAACAGGAGGGCTAAGAAGGAGGAGGGGTGGGTTGAGATATCTTCAGTATACTGAAGACACCCAGCTGCACATCTCCATGTGTTCTAATCCTACTTAGCAAGGGATCGCTGATCCCATGCTTAAGAGAGATTGTGGAAGGCTCAGAGTTAAAATCTCAGATAAGACCAGGATAATACTTATATCAGCACCTGTTTGACAGACATGATCACAATTCAGGAAAGTGCTCAAGTATGTGCTTAAGTCCTATTGAAGACAATGGGATTTAGGGCTTACGTCAACTGTTTGCTACTAAGGTTCCCAATGTGGGGATCCTCTTGGATCCCCAGTTGCTTCTGGAGTCAGGTAGACCTTAGCTACCTATGTATTTTCTGTCACTTGTTCTTACCAAGAAGGTTGCCTCCTTTTCTTTAAGACTCAGACATCACCATGGTTATTCACAGCTACCGTCTCCAGTCTGAATTACTGCAGTGCACTGAGAAACGGCAGTCAGAGCGGAGTGTAGCTAATTAAGTAGCGTTCCATTATGCCATTTGCAGTACCGTCCATAGGATTGCCAGGTGAAGTTTAAGATGCAAAGGTTTAACTTTACAAAGTCCTAAATGTTTTGGTTCCTGGTTAGAGATGGCCTCTTTCTCTCTCTTCCCACCATGCAGTATTATGGCAATTAGACTCAGAGTTTAAGGCCAGAAAGGACCACTAGGCCATCTATCACAGGCTACCAACAGCATCCAGCAGCCGCACACTAAACCCAGCAACTGGAATGAAACCAAACCATTACAACCCACAGTACAATAGACTATAATGTGCCACAGGCAGAGAATAGGAGGGACCAGGGCTCCAGGAGATCAAATGAAAAAGATCCTGTAGGATAAACAGCAGGTGTGCGGCTGCAGGATGGTCTCAGTGACAGATCCTTGGCTCTAGAGCTCACTTCCACCCATCGCATGCTACCATCTGGATTTGGTGACCTTCAGAGCAAGCTTACCTGTTTTCCCAGGCTTTTATGGATAGCAGAAGAGAGGCTGATTAGCGTTACAAGGTGGATAATAGGAAGGACTGGGCTGGAAAAGCTTTTATGGAAGGCTCATCTTAATGCTCTTTTGACATGTTTATTTACTGTTTGTGTTTTGGAATTCTAGGTTCACCTAGCCAGCTCTGGAGAGGCACAATGTATTAATTGAATTAAATTCATTTTAAAAGCTCGGGAATATCATAATAAATGGTACCGTACTTAGCAAAGTTCATTTACAATCCTCCATTTAACCCAGCTATTAAAACTTCACTTCTTCCAGCTACAATGCCTAATATTTTAATATTTTAAGTGGCATATTCATTTAAGGTTTGCCATTAAATGTTTTCATGGAAACTAGGTGCTTTAGATGGAGAAAGGAACTGTTAATTGGTATTTAATACGAAGCCTATACAGTTTTAGAGGTGCGCTATTGAAATGCAGATGAGCCTGGATTATTCAAAACAGGGGGAGAGGCATGGATTTTGAAATGTTAATTAAAAACACATGGGATATGAAAGAGGAGGGGAGGGAATGAATCTGTTGACTATGAGAAATAAAAGAAATATTTTATAATAGAGCTCCAAAAATAACAGTAGGAGTAACAATGGGGAGAGATGGAGAGCAGAGGAGAGTGCTTGCAGTACACATGCTAACAAAAGGCTCTGTTAATCATTGTACCCTACACCTGAGTTCAGGCAATCAGTTTATTTATACCATTGTCCACAATAGATTATTGCACCATCGTTGTACTCAATGACAGCCCAATTCAGCTCCTGCTGTTGTCAATGGGAGCTTAACCACTGACTTTACTGGGATGAGGATGGGACCCTAAACTAAAACCCACATAAACTTAATTCTTCCCATTTGTGCAGCTCCCATTGCAATGAAAGAAGTTTACTTACATGACTTCAAGTCAGTCATTTAACTTCCATGGCAATGATATTAGTTTGAAAAAAATTGATTATATGGACTTCTAGAGAGGGAGGGAAACTGCAAAATGTACTGGAGATGGCTAGGGGCATAAAAGACACTTCTCCCATGCAGCAAGTCACTCCTGATGTCCCTTCCAAATGAACATGTTATCCATGCAGAAGTAGTCTGCTACACTTTACCTGTCTGCCAGTATTCCTCATGTCCCCATTACCTGTGATGCCCTCTCTGCACCTCTAGATCAACCAAGCAAAAATAAATAAATAAAATCTAACACATATGGGCTCAATTCTGATTTAAGTTACAGCAGTCTGCAAATCAGGAGTGACTCCACTTAAGTAAATAAACTGCAACAATGCAGGCCCAGGGTGAGATTAGACTCAGGCCTAAAAATGTAAATGAAACCCTTATTCAACTGCTAACAATTGACTTTAGTCAGTAAAAATACACTATTTTTCACGTTATAACAGTAAAATACATATCACACGGCAGCCCTATACATCTCTCCCATATAACAATACAAGTATGAACTCATGTGTTCAGCACTTCTGTGAGGTAAGTATCATTCCCATTTTACAAATCTGAAAACTGAAGCTGAGAGGTAAAAGGATTTGTCAAAGGCCACAGAAGCCGACAGTGTCATTAGTGGACTTGCTCCAAATACCGTGCTCTTAACCATTAGATTACAATGCAAATGTACTTCTTTCCTGAGCTGCTTTGCCAAAATACATGGTTGTTTTACTGCACTGCTGAGCACATTAAATCGACAAGAAAGGAGTGCTGCTTAACTTAGGCAATGATGTTTGGGCACCTCAGCAATGGACATAATAATAATCCCTGACACACAATCGCATTTTTAAAATAGGCGGCATTTTCAACAGTTGTATGGCATGTAGAACATCAGATCCCTCTGCAAAGTACAGTGCTGACATAAACTCATTCATCCAAATGCATATGCTTTCCCATTTTGTCATTTAGCGTAAGCAAGTTAACTATATGAGCTAATTTTAGTTGCTCTGCTATATGTAGGATCAGTGTACACCAGAGTTTTTGTTTGCTTGTTTTACATTAACAGAAAGAAATCAGACACTGCCAGAAACCTATGAAAGCGTTAAATGAGGTAGATAATGGATCCAACTGCCACAATGTATTGTCTCCATCTGCTGGCAGGAGGGTATTGAAACACCATTGTGATGTAGCTATTCATCACTAGGGAAAACCCTTAGAGCAGTGGTCCCCAACCTTTTCGTCTGGAGGACCGTGGCAGCGGTCGAGCATCCGCCGAAATGCCGCCGAATTTTGTCAGTGGCAAGCAGCATCATCCAGAGGCATCGCCACCGAAATGCTCGACTGCCTGCCAGGATGTGGGCTCCTTTAGATGCCCCCGGGGGCGCCCTGGTGCCCACGAGCACCGTGTTGGGGACCACTGCCTTAGAGGGTTGGCAGAGAATGCTTAACTTCAAAGGTATTAACCCCTTTATCCAAAGTCTAATCATAGAGACCTAACACATAGGTGAAAACACCTAAAGGAGAGTACACTACAGAATTGGTCTCCTCCATTTTCCAACCCCACTACATTAAACAGAATCCCGATGAGTCTCTCACCTTAGGGAAATGCTCTTTGGTGTCCTGGATCTCCTCTAATTCAAGCACAAAGAGAAGCCAGCAGAACCTGTGTAGTGTTGGGAGACACCATTTTGAAAAGCATGTGTGTGGTTTTAGGGGTGCTACTGATTCATAGACTCAGACTGCTCCAAATGGTGGCAGTAATATAACATTGCAGATGCTCACTGAGACAATGGGGAAAATACAGAGTGCTGTACCAGCTTGTATTTTTTTCCCTTTGTTTTTATTTCCTTCTGCTTTGTTTTCCTCTCTGTTCATGGGTGAAGAGTGTTGGTCTTTTTGCTTCCTGATAGCCAAAGGATGCAAAGGAGAGAAATTGTTGTAATGATCTCAACAAATAAAAAACTGGGGGAAAAGCCAATACAGGCAAAGGGAATATGTCAGTATTTCTCAAACTGGGGTTGCCGCTTGTGTAGGGAAAGCCCCTGGCGGCCAGGCAGGGCTGCTTTGTTTACCTGCCCCGTCCGCAGGTCTGGCCGATCGCAGCTCCCACTGGCCGTGGTTCGCTGCTCCAGGCCAATAGGAGCTGCTGGAAGCGGCATGGGCCGAGGGACGTATTGGCCACCACTTCCCGCAGCGGTGAACCGCAGCCAGTGGGAGCCGTGATCAGCCAGACCTGCGGATGCAGCAGGTAAACAAACCGGCCTGGCCGCCAGGGTCTCTCCCTACAGGGCTTTCCCTACAGGGTCTTTCCCGCCAGGGCTCTGAGACTTACACCCATCCCAGGATATCAGAGCCTGGGCTCCAGCCTGAGGCCAAATATTTACACTGCTGTTTTTAGCCCCATAGCATGAGCCCTGTGAGCCCAAGGCAATTGACCCGGCTCTGAGACCATGGGTCTTTTTTTATACCGGGTAGACATACACTATGTAAATAGTATGTCTGATATATTTAAGGGACAGCCACCATATTTAGAGGCCTAGTTCTGCACTTAGTTATATTAACATAAATCCAGAGTAACTCAGCTGAGGTGAACGGAGTTATACTGGTGCAAATGGGCATAGAATCAAGCCAAGAGTATTTGCTGCAAGATGCTGGAATATGTTAAAATAAGACAGTAAACTTACATTCTAATTCAGATTATACTGATTTGCAGCAGCACAGTGCCACATGCTGCACTAACGGAATAGTATACTAATTCGTAGAAGTCATTCTGAACAATCTTTATAATCAAACACCTGTTGAGTTTTACGGTATTAATATTTTTAAGGTACTTAAAGAACAGATTTTCTTTAGTTATCAAATAAGAGTTTTCAAAATGAGGCCTTATGGATAACTAAACATCTGTATTTTTATTGCAATTGAAATTAATCCATCTTTTCCAATTTAGCATATAATTAGTTCAATTCTAATTTCATCTAATATAATTAATGGATCATAAAAGACTAGTTACTAAATTCATTAATGACATTTTAAAACTGGCATGAAAATTATATAGTCAAACTTTTTATGTACAAAACTAATGGACTGTAAAATTCCATTGTTTCAGCAGGTAATATTGGAGTTGGATTATTTTTCTCTTAAAATAATAATTTATTTCAGTATTTTTTGTTTTGACCTTCATAAAAAAGAAAATTGATGTTTTTCTCCCATAGCTATGTGAACAAACTATAACAGTGCATGCACACAGGTGCACTTATACACAAATAAACCCCTGCTGGTTACTGGGAATTGCTAACAGATATTCCTTACCCAGGGACCCATTTTCCTTACTCAGGGAAAGGAAACTGAGTGTGTTTCCTTGAGATATTTCTAATCATGGCTGGTGCTCAGATGCTATGATGGTTGGGGACCAATCAGATTGAAGAGGGAAGAACCTTGTTCCACTTCTTGCCTTTCCTCAGCAGCCTGGCCTCTGGTTTGTAGGCTGAAGAAAAATCAGTAGGAATCCCTACTGTCAACCTCCAGCCCAGATCCCCTGTGTGGAGTCTTGATCTTTTTAGAGCCTCCCTTAATGAACTTTCATCAGGAAAAGCCCTTCTAGAGGGCTAGAATATAGTCCACATCCAGCACGGCACTGCTATTCAGGTCTTCAAAAGACCTACTGAAATCAGATGGGCAAACCCTAAGGTCTTGCTGCACTTTTTACCTACTTCTTAATCATGCAAAATCCCATTAACTCGGGAGTTCGGTTTGCCTGAAATAGTGCCTCAGGACTTCTCACTGTGGAGCTTCTTCCTAAGGACTGAAGGATTTTTACCCAGAGGGAGAACACCTCCCGCTGTGGTTTCCTGGGGAGGTTGTAGCAAAATGCCACTGCTGGAAAGAAGAGAGTCCCTTCTCCTGTTGAAGTACATTGATTAAATTATTGACATCCTCATCTATATGAATAGTTATTACCTGAAATTAAACCTAAAATTAATGTGATTAATTAGCTTTTCTTAAAAGAATTCCCCAACTGTGAGCTAATTTGCCAACTCATATAATCTTTATGGTACACTGTCAATCATTACTGAGGACAACATATATTCAAGAGCTAGTGCAGTGTACAGAACATCCTCCTTCTTTGGAGAGTTTTAGCTTTTACATACACTTTGCTTTGTCTTCAATTCCATAGGATGGCCTTGATTCTGCTGTTGCTCTGCATTCAATACTTTCATAGACTTACCTGGGAGTTATGTGGAGCCAGAGCATTGGAGCTGCCGTCTTTTAAAAGATCAAATATTAAAATTTAAATATTAAACTTTTTTTTTCTTTAGTGCAAAAATACCCTGCTGGTGTTAGTATATAGTGCAATAACTTTTCTACCCACTGGGGTTACTTTCAGAATTCAGGGTTACTTAAAAGAAAATGTTTTACTAAAACCTTTCACTATTATTATTTTCAAACACAGGTATGTGCAAAAGTTTACAGAGACAATAAAAACACAAGGCCTGCTTCATTGGCCTGACTGACCTTCATGGATCACTAATTCTGGAACTCATAAAAGCCAGTATGGCCTCTGGCCTAAATAAAAGAAGCCTCAGGGCTCTTCTAATTTATGCCTTTTTACCTACAGCCATAAGAGGGTATACTAGCAACTAGCCCAGCACTCTGCTCATGCTTCCTTTGCTTTGGCCATGCTGCCTATCCAGGGAGTTGGGGGGGTGTATTGTACAGCTGACTCTATGCCACCCAGGGAATCCAACAAAGGGGAAATCCCAACTAGCCAGATGCCCCTGATTTCCAGTCCATTTTTAGCTATGGAGCAGCAAACATGAGACATAATGGAATCAGGCCTCAGTCCCTGTCCCAAGGAGTTTATAAGCTATAGACCTGATCCTGATAAAGCAATGGGAAGACTCCCATTTACTTCAATTTACAGAAAGGATGATATGACGTAGGGAGAGATGACATCAAGCAAGGGGAAAGTCTTAGCTCCACAACCTATAGAAATTACTACTGCATCAACTACACTGCTACCTCGATATAACGCGACCCGATATAACATGAATTAGGATATAATGCGGTAAAGCAGTGCTCTGGGCGGGGGGCGGGGCTGCGCACTCCGGTGGATCAAAGCAAGTTCAATATAACACGGTTTCACCTATAACATGGTAAGATTTTTTGGCTCCCAAGGACAGCGGTATAACAAAGTAGAAGTGTATAAATTTTAGCATTCATAAATATTCTTCTCTATCAATGACAGGCTTGTAGCTGATAAAATATATGCACCTCTATAACTAGAAAAGGAAACATTTTACAGAAATTGAGATCTATAATTAGTTTCTTGTTTTGGGGTTTGCACAAAGCAGGGGTTTCTGGGTGCTTTAAGCAGGATTTAATATTTTTAAATAGTTATACAAATCAGAGATATTTAAATAAACTTGAAATGTGCATGCAACATTGTTTCTTTTTTAAATAACATTTAGGTCTCGTATTTCATTCAGTGAGCTAAAAATGACTCCATCTACTTAATACTCTTATTTACATAAATAAGGATTAATAGATGTTATGTTACCATAATTCACATATGAGTATATCTATATGAAGGAAGAGTAATCAGTGCTTCCCCTTAACGGGAAATCAATGGGACCCTCAGAGCAAATTTAACTTAGTCTCATATTTATTTTTGAATATTTATTCCTAAATCATATTATTCCAAAAACAATAAAACATGTGTATGATCGATATGTATTTAGCTTTAATACTCTGAAGCAATCTGGTAGCACACTACTTACCACATACACACAGATTTACACAACAGATGTGTAGCCATTACGGGTCATTGAATCATGAAAGCATCTTTTAAACTAAATTATAAATATACACTTTCTGGCACACTAGCATTTGCTCTAAAATGGACCTTGCCAATGTTTTCCATGGCTTAGTGACATCCCAGTTGGGTTACTGCCAGGCCCAATAAAGGGGGCTAGGCTTATGTGTCTCCTCTGTAGCAAGCTGTGTCATCTCTGCTTTACGGCGGACAGCAGATTCCTAGAAACATAAACAGTGAAGAACAAACCAAATAAATAAATAAAAATAAAAGAGAGTTATACAGGTATGTAGTCTGCATGAACTCATTCTACTTCCTGGCCAATCAGAACCTACAGTCTGGTGACCTCCTTGGCACCATGTAACGTTCATCTGTCCATGCAGAGTAAAATTTACATAAGTGATTCAAGAGCCTAAGTCCAATTTTCATAAATGACTTAGGAGACTCGAGGCTAGGTTTCCAAAGATGCCTAAAAATGAAGACAGAGGCTTAGTGGGATTTTCACAAGAGTCTAAGCAGATTAGGCATCAGACTTCCGAGGACCAGATTTTCAACAGGAGTTAAGATATGTAACCCGCTAAGGCTTTTTTGAAAATCCCAGCAGGTGCCTATCTGCATCTTAAGTCACCTAAATACCTTTCAAAATATGACCTTTAGAAGCCTAAGTCGCATTGAAAGTCCATAAGAATTAGGCTGCTAAGCCACTGTACATGGGTCAGGGAAAGATATATACTACAGTTTTCAGAATAGCCTTCTTTCAAAAAAAAAAAAAAAAAAAGAGTTTGGAATATCTTCCATAATATTTTTGTTCTGTTTTGCTACAACTAACAACTCCCTGGGACAGGTTTTCCATTTGTGCTTAAACAAGCACGTGCTTAGATAGGCAATTCATGGATAAAGCCCTGGCTACATCAAAGACCAAATTTCAATCTATGAACCACCATGTCAGCTGCACTTCTATGGGACAATACAGATCACAAAGCCCACGACAGAGTATATGACAGCTGAAGGCAAAAGTATTTTCAGTCAATGGAATCCAGCTATAGAAAGATCTTTCAGAGAAAACTAGGCCCATTCAGAGTCTGACAAGGTTTAGGAAATGTTGGAAAATCTTCCCCTTTGAGAAAAACTTTCCATGATGATGTTTACAATAAAAATCAGACATCCCTTTTTATTCCTAAACCCCTACTAAACCTCTTTCCAAAAAAGCCACCCTACTCCAAGCAGATGTTTCAGCCCAAAAAGAGAAACATGCAAGAGATTCCATGCAGTCTGGTAGATTATTGCTAGTGATTCTATGCACAAGGCATTCAGATACTACGGTGATGCGCAGCAGTATGAAACAACCAGACGGACTGACAGATTTTGCATACTGATAAATAATTAAACAGAAAATATTATAAACTTCTAAGAAGGTCTGTCACTTTTTACATTAACTACAAGCTTCAGAAAGCCAGGAATTTCAAGAGTTCCATAAACTCATCCGCCACATGCCTATATTCTTACACTACTTTGCCACAAAGCTGAGGACTAACAGGAGAGACCCATCCCCTTGTGAGCTTTCCCTTCACAGTTCTTGGGCTATGTTTTGTGTCACACCATTTGAATATTGTTTCAAGACAATATACTTTTCACATTTAACATATTACTACTTAACATTTGTAAACAGCATGATGGGTGCACACTGCCTTTTACACAATGCATAGTCACGGCCCCTTCCTTAAAGGGATTACAATATTAACTGACAGGGCTTGTCTACATCAGAAAGTTGCAGCGCTGGTGAGGGAGTTACAGCGCTGCAACTTTGAAGGTGTACACATCTGCAGGGCATCACCAGCGCTGCAACTCCCTGTTTGCAGCGCTGGCCGTACTCCCGTTTTGTCTCGGGTGTAGAGGATCCAGCGCTGGTGATCCAGCGCTGGTAATCCAATGTAAACACTTACCAGCGCTTTTCTTGACCTCCGTGGAAGGAGGAAGCCTCTGGTAATCAAGCTGGTCTCCTTTCCCGGTTTGCTCTCTCGTTCCCGGAACCCCGAGCAAGCAAGTCTCCTTCCCTGCGGTTTGCTGGGTGGCTCCGGGAACGCGAGAGCAAACCACGGCGAAGCTGGTCTCCTTCCCCGGTTTGCTCTCTCGGTCCCGGAACCCCGAGCAAGCAGGTCTCCTTCCCTGCGGTTTGCTGGGTGGCTCCGGGAACGCGAGAGCAAACCGCGGCGAAGCTGGTCTCCTTCCCCGGTTTGCTCTCTCGTTCCCGGAACCCCGAGCAAGCAGGTCTCCTTCCCTGCGGTTTGCTGGGTGGCTCCGGGAACGCGAGAGCAAACCGCGGCGAAGCTGGTCTCCTTCCCCGGTTTGCTCTCTCGTTCCCGGAACCCCGAGCAAGCAGGTCTCCTTCCCTGCGGTTTGCTGGGTGGCTCCGGGAACGCGAGAGCAAACCGCGGCGAAGCTGGTCTCCTTCCCCGGTTTGCTCTCTCGTTCCCGGAACCCCGAGCAAGCAGGTCTCCTTCCCTGCGGTTTGCTGGGTGGCTCCGGGAACGCGAGAGCAAACCGCGGCGAAGCTGGTCTCCTTCCCCGGTTTGCTCTCTCGTTCCCGGAACCCCGAGCAAGCAGGTCTCCTTCCCTGCGGTTTGCTGGGTGGCTCCGGGAACGCGAGAGCAAACCGCGGCGAAGCTGGTCTCCTTCCCCGGTTTGCTCTCTCGTTCCCGGAACCCCGAGCAAGCAGGTCTCCTTCCCTGCGGTTTGCTGGGTGGCTCCGGGAACGCGAGAGCAAACCGCGGCGAAGCTGGTCTCCTTCCCCGGTTTGCTCTCTCGTTCCCGGAACCCCGAGCAAGCAGGTCTCCTTCCCTGCGGTTTGCTGGGTGGCTCCGGGAACGCGAGAGCAAACCGCGGCGAAGCTGGTCGCCTTTCCCGGTTTGCTCTCGCGTTCCCGGAACCCCCCTTGAAGCCGCCCAACAGCGCTGCAGTGTGGCCACATCTAACACCACTTGCAGCGCTGGTTGCTGTAAGTGTGGCCACTCTGCAGCGCTGGCCCTATACAGCTGTACTAATACAGCTGTAACAACCAGCGCTGCAAAATTTTAGATGTAGACATAGCCTGAGCTCAACAAGACAGAACATGGGAGCAGATATGCAGAGTATGAATATAAAGTAAGCAACTTTGTTACAAGTGCTATATGATGTTACCTATATTCTAAGGTAATATGTGGTTTTATACCTATTTATTACTGCTGCTGAAACCACTGGAGTTATGTTACAGCTTCATCAGATTGCAATACATTTCTTCAAAATTCCTACATACTTTCAAATTTAAGCAAACTCTTGGGAGCATAGCCATTCAGTATTTCAGCTGATATCTTAGCAGCTTTGCTGCCATCTCTCAAGAGAACTTGTTAGGTATAATACCTCTATGGAAAGGTTTAAGTAATCATTTGTTCCATGTCCTGAGAAAGGTAAAAATAATTATGTTCTCATTTCAATGGGAGGCCTTCATCTTTACTAGGACAACCAACTGCATTCTATAATGTGACAGACTTTAGAAATAGCGTCCTTAATCTAGGGAAACGGTTTTAGTATTTCAGCAGTAGACATCTGAAATGCCTGTCATAAGGAAGCCGTAAAAACAACTGAACAGATATTTCTTCTTGCAGAGGGTGGAGAGTGAATAGCTAAGGCATCACATGGAGACAAATCAGTAAAATATTTGTATCTGTCAAGCTCCAGCTGCCCTGAGGTTTAGGAAAAATCTAAACGAGTGAAATATGAAACAAAGAGAAATGTAATGGGCTTTTCACATCTGATTGAGGGAAGCGATAGAGCTGTTGAAAAACTGATATCTATAAACCAGTGGCGGGCAACCTGCGGCCTGCAGGCCACCTACTGCCCATCAAGATAATCTGCTAGCGGGCCGCGAGACAGTTTGTTTACATTTGCCCAGCTGCCTGCAGCTCCCAGTGGCTGTGGTTCGCCATTCCCAGGCAATGGGAGCTGCGAGAAGTAGCAGCCATCACATCCCTGTGGCCTGCACCGCTTCCTGCAGCTCCCATTGGCCTGGAACAGAGAACTGTGGCCACTGGGAGCTGCAGGTGGCCATGCAAATATAAACAAACTGTCTCACAGCCTGCCAGCGGATTACCCTGACAGGCGGCATGCGGCTTGTGGGCTGCAGGTTGCCCATCACTGCTATAAACAAAAGGTTATAGTGTTTGTTATGGCATAAATGTTCCAAAGGTAGCTGCACCCTGGAAAACTGTAATGCCAGGCATCATCTCCCCACTTCTCCCTTCGGTGGATACAAGTAGTAGGTGAAGCCTATCCTCTGCGTCTCTGGTAGTGTAGTCAGTGTGGTCCCCAGTCCTACTCCATTTCACAAGTTCCCATTCATTCTACCTCAGCTCATGTGCTGTCCAAGCCTCCTTCTCTACTTGTGTCACTTAGGCAGCAGTATAGTGGATAAGTGAAGAGAAGGAACCAGCAGCAACAGTGTGGAGAAGAAGAAGGAGGTTGAAGGTATCCAGGAAGGGACCGGCAAAATGACAGGTTATTATTACGCTGATATTCCAGAGAAAAGAAAGAACAACTTTTCCCATTGGGAGAAATTGTGAGGTGCATTGGCATAGAGCACACTTCATTTTCTAAAAACTTCGTTGGGGCATTTTGCGAAGTTCATCCATGAGCTTTGTAATTACGAAAGAGAATTCAACAGATGTTACACAATGCATTTAAAAAGTTATTAGGTCCATGTCCAAACTGATTTACTAGTGAAATGGTTTGCAACTCACAAAAGGATTTTACCTGTTTTTTTAATTATACCTACTTTTTTTTTTTTTTTAATAAACTGCATTATTCCATTCAGGGCCAGCTCTGCCTTTTTTGCCACCTCAAGCGGTGAAGCAAAGGAAAAAAAAAAAAAAAAAGCTGCCGTCGAACTGCTGCTGAAGAAGAAGAAATGAAAAACCTGCCACCGAATTGCCACCGAAGAAGAAATGAAAAAGCTGCTGCTGAACTGCCAACGAAGAAAAAAAGACAAAGATAATGCCGAACTGCCGCCAAAGAAGAAGAAATGAAAAAGCTGCCACCACACTGCCGCTGAAGAAAGAAAAAGCTTCCGCCAAAGAAGGGGAAAGAAAAAAAGTCAGAGTGCCGCCCCAAGAATGGATGGAGTGCCACCCCTTCAGATTTGCCACCCCAGGCAGCTGCTTTCTTAGCTAGTGCCTAGAGCCAGCCCTGATTCCATTATGTGTACTGCATGCATTATATATGTTGATGAAAAAGTAATTATTTTCTAGGATGATAAATCCTTTTTCTAGAAAGAGGTAGGTATACATTGTAAAAAGAACACATGCAGCCCAGGAAAATAATAACGCTCCTCATAAGGTCACCCTTATTTACTGAAAGTCCATGAGTTCTCTGAAGTTTACAAAGTTGGCAACACTTGGCTTGAAGTGCTTTGAAAAGATTGCAGATGCAAGTCATTCTAACAAGAGAATATCAGTACATAGCTTAGTGGGGAAGAAGTGGCAGCAGTACTTTCATAGATTCCAAGGCCACAAGGGAGCACGGTGATCATCTAGTATGTCTTCTTGTATAACATAGGCCATATAACTCCCCTAAAACAATTCCGACAGCATATCTTTTAGAGAAAACATCCAATCTTGATTTAAAAATTGCCAGTGACGGTGCATCCACATCAAATCTTAGTAAATTGTTCCAATGATTATTTCCCTCACTGTAAAAAATTACACTTGATTTCCAGTCTGAATTCATCTAGCTTCAACCTCCCGCTATTGAATCAGGTCATACCTCTCTCTACTAGACAGAAGAGCCCATTATCAAATACTTGTTACCCATGTAGTACTTACAGACTAATCAAGTCATCACTTAACCTCTTCTTTGTTAAGTTAAATAGACTGAGTTCAAGTCTATCTTTATAAAACATGTTTTCTAATCCTTTAATTATTCTTCTTGCTCTTCTCTGAACCCTTTACAATTTATCAACATGCTTCTTGAATTGTGAACACAAAACCAAACTTGCAATCTCATCAAAAGAAGATATCACATTAGTCTGATGAGATCTATTTTCCGTATCCATTTTAAAATACTGGCAATTGTAGTACCATGCAGAGGTTGTAGAAAGAGGCTTCTAAGCGCTGCTGGAGCAGTTTGCACAAGAATGCCCTATTTGCCTATATTTGCATGACAGAAAATGGTCTGAACAATAGATTTAGTCATGACGCCCATATTCAGTTTTTTGCAAGCCTTAGATAGCCTAACTCTTGATGCTGAAAGCTTATAGTTCTTCTAATGGAGATTTTGTCTTCATATTATGCAGATTTTTACAAATTGGGCCATCATTTCTTGGTTATGGTTTTCTGAAAATATGTTGATACATATGCTGGTACAATTAACTTTTGTGAAAATAAAAGCAGGTGCAAAATATTTGCTTCAGTGGATATGAGCTCTCTTCCTTGATGCATTGAGAAGTAAAGTAATTAAAATGTTCATACTAGGATTGTGAAATATTTTGCTTTGGGCAACACTGTATATTTACATATATAAAAAAATGTCACTGGAGCAAATCATGGTCCCATTGAAATCCATGGAAGTTTTAATAGTAATAGTAAGAAAGATGTTTTAGTAAGATATAAGATGTAATGTTTACTATTAAGACGCTTTAATAGTAATCCTAGAAAATGACAGCATTGTAGCCACATCTCATAAACATGATTTTAAAAAGTTCACTAACTAAACTGATTTGAATGCAATTTATTAATTGGTCAAGCTATTGCTGATCATTTCCTAATTCCTTTCCTGCTAAATAAGTCTGCAGGCCTGATACTATTAAAATCAATGGCAAAATTCCTCCTGAGAAAGAAAAGAGGGTTACTCACCTTTGTAACTGTTGTTCTTCGAGATGTGTTGCTCATATCCATTCCAGTTAGGTGTGTGCGCCGCGCGTGCACATTCGTCGGAAAACTTTTACCCTAGCAACTCAGTGGGCCGGCAGGTTGCCCCCTAGAGTGGCGCCGTCATAGTACTTGATATATACCCCTGCCGGCCCACCCGCTCCTCAGTTCCTTCTTGCCGGCTACTCTGACAGTGGGGAAGGAGGGCGGGTGTGGAATGGATATGAGCAACACATCTCGAAGAACAACAGTTACAAAGGTGAGTAACCGTCTTTTCTTCTTCGAGTGATTGCTCATATCCATTCCAGTTAGGTGAATCCCAAGCCTTACGTAGGCGGTGGGGTCGGAGTGAAATGTGGCAGAATGAAAACTGCTGAGCCAGAGGCTACAGCATCTCTTGACTGTTGAACCAGGGCATACTGCGAAGCAAAGGTATGGACCGAGGACCAATGGAGCTGCGCGACAGATCTCGTGGGTAGGAACACGAGCCAGCAAGGCAGCAGATGAAGCCTGAGCCCTGGTAGAATGCACGGTGATGTGGCTTGGGGAAATATGAGCCAAATCATAACAAGTGCGGATGTACGCCATCACCCAAGATGAGATCCTCTGAGAGGAAAACAAGCAAGCCTTCCCTTTGGTCTGCTACCGTGACAGAGCTGGGGCACCTTACGAAATGGTTCTGTCAGTGCAATATAAATGCGAGCACTCTACAGATGTCCAGGGAGTGCAATTGTTGCGCCCATTGCGTTGAGCTGTGGGTAACATGAAAGGCCGAAACCACCTTAGGGAGCAAAGCCGGGTGTGGTCATAACTGCACCTTGTCTTTGTGAAACCTAGTGTACGGCGGAACCACTGTAAGAGCTCTGAGCTCGGAGACTCGTCTGGCCGATGTAACAGCTACGAGGAAAGCTGTCGTCCAAGACAGGTATAGCAGAGGGCCGGTCGCGAACGGCTCGAATGGGGGAGACATAAGTCTGGTTAAAACTAGGTTGAGGTCCCAGGTTGGGGTTGGGCTGCGCATCTGAGGGTGCAAGCGCTCCAAGCCCTTGAGGGACCTCGAACCCATAGAGTGTGAGATCACGGAACGTCCACCTTAGCTTGACTGGAAGGTAGAGATGGCTGCCAAGTGTACCCTCAGCGATGATACCGCCAGGTCCTGCCGCTGAAGGCCAGAGGCAGGCCAAATAGAGGGGATCGAGACCTCAGTAGGAGCAAGATCGAACATATTGCACCTGTAGAAGAAACGCTTCCACTCGGCCAGGTACGTTGACCAGGTGGAAGGCTTCCTGCCACCCCGGCTCAGTTACGCAGCAGCCACACCGTGAGGCGAAGAGGCTGCAGGTCCGGGTGACGAAGCCTGTCGTGGCCCTGAGTGATGAGGTCTGGGTGGGGTGGCAGGGTAATTGGGTTGGTTATTGACAGTCCGAGCAACGTGGTATATCAGTGCTGCCTGGACCACGTTGGAGTGATCATGATGATGCGCGCTCTGCCCCTGCGGAGTTTGAGTAGGACCTAATGAACCAGTGGGAACAGTGGGAAGGCATAAAGGAGTTGGCCTTTCCACGGCATCAGGAGTGCGTCCAAGATCGATCCCGAGGAGAGATCTTGGAAGGAGCAGAACATCTGGCATTTTCTGCTCTCGCGGTGAGCGAACAGGTCTATGTGAGGAAAAATCTCCACTTCTGGAAAGCAGAACGCCTCACATGGGGCAGAGTGACCACTCGTAAGACAGGAAAGACCTGCTGAGTCAAAGCGCCAAGGCGTTCCGAACACCTGGGAGAAAGGACGTCACCAGCTCCATTGAGTGGGCCATGCAAAAGTCCCAGAAATGGATGGCCTCCTGACAAAAGGGGGGAGGACCATGTCCCTCCCTGGTTATTTATGAAGCACATCGCCGTTGTGTTGGCTGTAAACACCGAGATACCACGGCCTCACAGCTGCCACTGGAACCCCTGGCACTCCAGGTGGACTACTCTCATTTTGGGGGCATTGATGTGGAATGCCAGCTCCCGAGAAGACCAAAGGCCTTAAGCTCGGAGGTGACCATGAGCACTCGAGCAGAGAGATGACGCATCCGTCGTCAGGGGCAGTGAGGGCTGGGGCGGATGGAACCGCATCCCTGCCCACACCAGGGAGGGAGTTAGCCACCACTCTAGGGAGCCTAAGGTGCTCAAGGGAACGGTGACTACCATGACCATTGGCTCCCTGTCCGGGCGGTACGCCGAGGTGAGCCGGACTTGGAGAGGACGGAGGCGGAGCTTGGCGTGTTTGGTTACAAACTTGCGGGCAGCCATGGACCCAGGAGACTGAGACAAGTGCGAGCCGAGGTCGTTGGGAAAGTCTGCAGACCTCGGATGATTGTTGCCATCGCCTAAAACCACGGCTGTGATAAGCAGGCTCCGGCTAGGTCGGAGACCAGGATAGCCCCTAGGAAGTCCAACCTCTGCGTGGGAACCAGAGTGGATTGCTCTATAGTAATCATCAGGCCTAGACCTGTGAATAAGACCATGACGATGCCCATGTGCTGAGTGCTTTGTGTCTCGGAGTCTCCTCAGATAAGCGAATCGTCCAGATATGGAAAAACGCATATCCGACATCAGCGAAGGTAGGTGGCGACTATGGCCATATACTTGGTCAATACCTGTGGGGCTGCAGAAAGGCCAAACAGTAGGACCGTAAACCAGAAGTACTGACAGTTGGCTAGAAAGCGGAGGTATCTCCTGTGTGGAGGGAAGATGGCGTTGTGAAAGTACGCGTCCTTCATATCAAGGGCGGCATAGCAGTCCCCAGGAGGCAAGGATGGGATAATGGTTCCCAGGGATACCATGTGGAACTTCAACCTTATCCTAAACTGGTTGAGTCCGCGCAGGACTAGGAAGGTCTGAGACCTCCGTTCGAGTGGGGGACTAGGGCATAACAGGAGTAAAACCCCTTGCCCCTTTCGTCCGTCGGCGTCTGCACCTCTTGTACGAGGAATTGCTCGTGAGAGGGGTCCCTGAAGGGGGACAGGGTTGGAACAAATTAGAGGTGGTACCCATGCTCCACCATGCGCAGGACCCAGTGATCTGAAATTAACTGGGGCCACGCCAGGAGAAAGCGGGATTGGGATCCCGGCCTGTGACTGGTACACCGCCCTCAGGCGCACCTTGGAAGGTTCGTCTTTGGTCCCAGTGGTAATTGCGAGGGACCTTGACCTTGGCTCTTTAGGGGTCCTGACGTTTGTCTGCGACCACCTTGGCCTCGCCGTTTGCCAAAGTCCTGTCTCTGGCTAGGCACAGAGTATGGTGGCTGGGGACAGAAAGGCCTGCGTTTGGTCGCTGGCATATGCATGCTGAGAGAGCGCATTAGGACCCTATTGTCCATCAGGCTTCGCAGCCTGGGGCTGTCTTTGCCGCGAAGAGGCCTTTACCAACAAAGGGTAAGTCCTGAATGGCATACTGCAGCTCCGGCCGGAGGTTTGAAACCTGAAGCCATGAGATGCACCTCATGGCAACACCAAAGGCCAGAGTCCTGGCTGCTGAGTCTGCTGCGTCCAACGAGGCCTGGAGGGACGCTCTGGGTACCTTTTTCCCCCGTCCTCCAAGACGGCAGCGAACTCTTGGCAGGAGTTTTGAGGGAGAAACTCCATAAACTAAACTACCTTCACCCAGGTGCTATAATTATAGCAGCTAAGCAAGGCTTGTTGCTTTGCTACCCAGAGCTGCAGGGCCCCTGCAGAGTACACCTGGCGGCCAAGTAGGTTCATTCGCCAAGCCTCCTTCGGTTTCGGGACTGGCGCCCGCTGGCCATGCCAATACCTCTCCTTAACACACTGAAAGACTAGTGAGCAGAGAGGAGAGCGGACAGACGAGTAGTCGTACCCCTTAGAGGGCACCATACCGGGTCCTCTACCTCTGGGACCTCCTCCACCTCAGGCTGTCGGGGGGCGTATCAGAATCGTGGTCCTGAGCATAAGATCTGCGCATGTGGGATGACACGGATGCATGTCTGGATGGCCATGGAGGTACTAAAAAAAGGCATGGGCAGAGTCTCTGACTCTATCAGACCTTGCCCAACTCGGCACCGGGGACCAGCACCGGGAGGCGTACCGGTACCTGGAACGAGATCCAGACCTGCAACCAGAATGGTGCTGGGAGGTCGACCGAGATCTCGCGGCTCGGGGAGAGGCTACGGGAGTCACGGTACCTGTCGCGGTGCCGGGAGTCAAAACGGTGCCGATAGTAGCAGGTCGGCAAACAGGATACCGACCGGTGCGGCGAGTGCGACCAGTACCGATGAGGAAAACAGCACCGGGACTGCAAGTGGTGTCGGGTGTGCTGACGGGACCTGGAGCATCTGCGGGACCGTGATCATGAACGGTGCCGCTCTGCTGTGCTGACAGAGGACGGTCATATGAAGAGACTGTATTACCCGCACCGGCGGTGTCGGGGTCAGGCAGCATCGACTCTGTCGTGGCAATGAGATCCCTCGCCGTTGGTAATGTGTCCGGCGTGGAGGGAACAGCAGGCTCAACCACAGTGCATACTGGGGAGCTGTCAGGCACCGGATTCGACGGCCCTCGTGGGACCGGGATCGATGGTACCGAGGTCGTCGGAGCCTCGGTAGGTGTCGGTGCCGGGCGATCCGACTTAGACGAGCTCTCTGGCTGTGGTGCAGTTGTCACGGAAGCAGCAGGAGCAGTAAGCTCAACCACGGTGCATGCCGGGGAGCCGTCAGGCACCGGACTCGACGGCCCTTGTGGGACCGGGATCGACGGTGCCAACGTCGTCGGTGCCTCGGCAGGTGTCGGTGCCGGGCGATCCGACTTAGACGAGCTCTCTGGCTGCGGTGCAGTTGTCACGGAACCAGCAGGAGCAGGGGGCTCAACCACAGCGCGTGCCGGGGAGCTGTCAGGCACCAGCAGGAATTGTAGGCTCTCTCGACCTCGGAGGAAGGGAGCGGTGCCAAGTCAACTTCGGTGCCAGCGACGGCCGGTGTCGAAAGACCTTGGCAGTACCGGCGGGGTCCGGTGCCGAGGAGGCGCTTCTGCCAGCCGCTTGATCATCGCTCGGTGCCAAAGGTGGAGGGGTAAGTGAAAGTCCCGCTCCTTTTTGTTCTCGGCTTAAAAGCCTTGCAAATGGGGCACTTAGCTGTCAAGTGTGATTCCCTGAGGCACTTCAAACAGGAGTCGTGTGGATCTCCCTTCGGCATCGGCTTCTGGCAGGCCGAGCCCATTTTAAAACACGGTGAGCCGTGCATGGGCTCCGGTACCGGGTGCAGGGAAGGGGCTACTTCCTGAACCCCGCTAACTATTACTAAACTAACTATGTTAGCAAAGAAAAAACGTATAACTATACAAATATATATAAAAAAGGATTATAACATAACTATATACGAGAACTACGAGTAGCTAGGGAAGTGGAGGTCAGCTAAGCCGCGCTCCACTGTTCCAACGACCGACACGGGCGGTAAGAAGGAACTGAGGAGCGGGTGGGCCGGCAGAGGTATATATCGAGCACCATGACGGCGCCACTCTAGGGGGCGACCTGCCGGCCTACTGAGTTGCTAGGGTAAAAGTTTTCCGACGAATGTGCACGCGCGGCGCACACACCTAACTGGAATGGATATGAGCAATCACTCGAAGAAGAAGCAGAAGTTGTCATCAGATATGCTACAATAGACAAACATAACAGTAAGATTGCTTTATATTTAAAGAACAGTATATTGTATAAGAATAAATGTTTAGATACACAGATATAAAATACCACGTGTGTGTATGTGTATATATCAGATTTTAAGGCTAGAAAGGATCATCATGATCACCGAGTCTGACCTCCTGCACATTCCAGGTCACAGAACTAAACTCACCCAGACATGTAGTAGATCCATAACCTCTGGCTGAGTTACTGAAATCCTCAAAATCAATATTTAAAGATCTCAAGTTACAGAGAATCTACCATTTACTGTAGTTCAAACCGGCAAGTGACCTGTGCCCAACTCTGCAGAGGAAGGCTAATTGTGAACTCTTTTCCTACACTTAATAATTTAAATTAGATTGTGAGATCTTTTGGCCTGGGACAGTCATTTACTTTGCCACTGTACAGCTCCTAGTACAATGGAGTCCTGATCATAATTGGGGCCTCTAGGAGCTATGGTATTACAAATTAATAAATAATAATAGAATTCTCTCTCAGGGTTTGATTATGAATGACGAGTAAGTAATGGATGAATAGTGTGACAGAGATGGTGATTTCCGGCAATATCCTGGACAAATCTAACTGAATTATGTTAAATCTTTTAAATTAAGTTTCAATATCTCAGGAGCTCACTGAATTAAAAGGTGAATATTTGTGTTATTGTGGGATTGTATGTAACTTGTTTAGGAGACATAACTGACATAACTAAAGTAAATCTTGGGAAGCATTATGCACTTCAACATACTCTTTTAAACAATGGGCTAAGCTAAGAATGAACTGTTAGTTGGCTAGTTTTCCTAGGAAATATAGGGGAGGAGGGGAATGCAAATACCCACCTCTGAACCTGATCTTCTGAAGCTTTGCCCTGAGGAGGGGAACTTTGTCTACAAATTACCATCTCCCAGGATCAAAAGGCCCAAACAGAATAAAGGAATAACTCTCTGACTCATGAGGGTTCTTTTTTCTGAGCCAAAGGGGTTATGAACTTGTAACCACAGAAAACTCTCTTGGTGGGATTTGAAGGACTGATCACCAGCCAGAGCCCTTAAGGGAGTTGAGGTGATCTCTGGAAAACTTGTTAGCGGGGGGAGTAGGTTCTGGTGTTATTTACTTATTTTTTCTCTGTAATGCTTTTACCTTCAGAATAAATGTGCTTGCTTAGAAAGAACTTTGTGCTAACTGTGGCAATTACCATCTCGGAGGAGAAACGTAAAGCAGGCCTATTTATGCTATTGGACATGGTGGGGAATTCACACTGTAGGCAGGGTCTGTGCAGCCTGGAAATACCACAGTCAGAAGGGAGAAAGACATTTCTCTGCCCAAGAGAAGCAATGCCTGGGGAGCAGAAGCCTAAGAGTGGATGTCTTTGCTAGTTCATAGACGGGGAACACAGGTGCAGTTGCCTTGACAAATAGTTTAAAGACCAATGTCCGAGAAGTTTTTGGATAACAGGTGTTATGAACTAGATCTGAAGTTGATGGACACTTCCGCCTCCCCTAGTCCCCAACTTTTCAAACAGCAAATTATCACTAGAGTTTCAGTTGCCCAAAATAAATATATGTACTCCCATCTCCAGCTGGAAATGGCATTCAGCTCTGTAAAAGTGAGAGGAGTGCTCTGAAAGAAGCACTAATGTAACTTTAAAAGACACAGCATTTGAGGAATAATAATAATAATAAACCCTCACTTCCACTTTTCCCTTCAATTGCCTCTTCATTTCTTCCCTGTGGGAGAGACAGCAGGAGACAAAAATGAAGATTGTTAGGTTTTTTCTTTTTCCTTGCGAGACTTTAGGCTGCTAAATGCTGTGATTTTTCCAAACTACAGCCCAAGCACAAACATTTATTAGTCTTCTTCCTCTATGCTTGCCTTTAGCCCTAAAAATTAATATCAGAAAAAATAAAAACTGTTCAACAGTCACAAATATATGGACTTGTTCTTGCACAGTGCCCACTGGCATTTGTCAATTAACAGAGCAAATATTGATTGTCCTATATTGCTTGAAGCAGAAGGCTGAATGTAATATGGTACGATCAAAGGAACTGTTTTACGTCTTAGGTGGCGGGTTACTTGCTCTTGCCTGCAGGCACAGGAAACTGTCACAAGGCGAGCTCCCCTTCCCTATGCATTTCATTTTTCAACCAGTCCTCACACTCCTCTGTAGGTTCAACACCACCTGCTTTATTTACAACATCTTATGCAGGTTCCTGTCCCCACAGCATAAGGCTTTCCCCAAGCTTCTACCTAAGCACAGGGTGAGAGAGGGGGAAGAGATCTCTCCTCTCTGAGAACCTGGGTTTCTTTGCCCTTCCTTCGAGCCTTCCCTTCTGTCTCCCTTTCAACCATTCCCAGATGATGAGCTGAATCTTCTAGTTAACTGGTTAATCACCCAGTCCTTAACCAATTATCTCCCCAATTTAGCTGCTGCAGGGAAGCTTACAGAGTGATGAGTCTACTTCCACTCTGTCACATGGCCATTCCTGCCTCATCCATGCAAAATTCCCTACAAGACCCTGGGAGTACTGACTGAGTAAGGAAAGCAGGATCACGCTCAGAGTCACTATTTCTTTTACTAACCTTTTGGATTTCTCTTTTACATGCCTATAACCTTTGCTAGAGCAGGAGATGTGCTTAAGATATCCTGTAAAGATGCGAGTGATGACACTGAGTGGAATTTTGCTCTCCCTAGGCTGCATCATGCCTGTTAGACACAGCTCAGAGTAAGAGCCATTCCCCCCAAGGGGTAGCACTGGGAGGCATTCTGCCTCATGGAAACAGAATGCCTCCTTGACTCTCCAGCACACAGGGCCAACACTTTGGTTACAGGTGCAGCCAGCTGCTGCCTTTGTGTCAGTTCCACTTGGAGGGCAAATGCAGGGGGAAGGGGGCCTCATCCTTACCCCCTTTGGTTTGCTCTGCACTCCTAATGGAGTAGAGAGGTAACCTCCCTGCCAGAACTTTACATAGGTGACACACGGCTTAAGGAAGGCTCATTACACCCTGCCCAGTCCTCTGCTGTGCACCTACACAAGGGCCAGGCACGAGCAGAGTCACAGTGTGGGATTACAGACTAGTTGTGTCAATCTGAGGGCAAGAGCACATGCCATATTACACAGGATCTGATCCTACTCCCCTTGAACTCAGGGAAAAACATTGCAATGAGCAGGATCAAGCCTATTGTGCACGTTTGTTGGATACACGGTTTGGCTTTACGAGTCATATCCTGTGTAACAGTCAAGGGAATAACTAACCTTTCCAATCCACAGCAAGTTTCAGTGTTTTGTGTGAAACAGAGGAGAATAAAGTTTGACAAGGTAGGGAGTTAAAGATAAGAAAAAAAATCACTTTTTCTCATGCTACATGTTAGAGTATCCACTGATCTGGCTTCCAAAATGTACTAAGCAAATTGAAAAAAAAGACACAGGGAGTGAGAATGAATCTTAAATCAATTTGACACAAGAAGCAAGGCAATTACACATACCAAATTACACCAGGATTTTATGATGGCGCCCAACTTCCAGTCTACCCTTCTGGGAGGAAACCTGATTTGATGAAGTGACTTTTAAAGGACTTATTAACAATTCAGTTGTACCACTTTACTAGAATCACTCTGAATCAGCTAAAAATATTAGTGTAACACAGGGGAGTTGGCGGTCCAAGTGACTGCAAATGGGATTAAAAAGACCCTTTCACTGGCCCAGGCCAGCAGTAAATGAAACTCATTAGTAATGACTCATTACACTGTCTAATGGTCATTCAGCAGTATATGAGAAATAAATTGCTGGTCTCAGTCCGGTTCCTAGTGACCATGTCATAAAATACACTACTGCGACTAGTATGTTTGTTGCCAGACTTCCTAGACATCTAGGAACTGAAACTGAACTCCCTTTGAACAGGTCCCACTAGGAGACATTAGCACAACAGCCTTTTAGTACCTACGCCAAGTCTACACTACACGGTTAAGTCAACGTTTGTTAGGTTGACTTACAGCCACCACAGTAATTACTGCAGTTTTTCCATGGTCACACTACCCTTCTTCTGTCAGTGGTGCGCATCCTCACCAGGAACGCTTGCCTCAATTTAAGAGGGGCAGTGCGGGGGAGGAGGAGCTCCTGTTGACCTAGTCAGTGCTTCTCAGGGAGGTGGAATAGGTATGCTGACGAGAGAAGACCTCTGGCTGGCATAGGCAGCAACTTCATTTAAGTGCTACAACAGTGCTGCTGAAGCATTTTAAGTGTAGACAAGCCCTCGGAGAGGCTAAAAAAGGCGGGTGGGGAATTATGATTTTTATACACTCTCTCTGCGGGCTCTGCATTACAGTTCACCATAAAGCAATCCTTTCATTGCTGCCCAGACATCAGTGCACAATTTACAGGCCTGGTTCTGCAGCCCCTGAACAGCAAGGCAAATCTCACCTATGGACTTGCCAAGAGACCAAGCAAAACCCATAGCCTGATAATGCAATACTTCTATATGCTGCAAGTACCATAATTGTGCAAGAGAGTAGCCAACAAACCATCTTCTTTTTGCATTAGGTGATAAATCTGGCAGCCTAAAACCACTTCTCCCCCTTTTTGGAGTCTCTCTCCTGTAAATATTTGTAGATAGTTAACATAAAATAAGCTTGTAGAAACCAGGAATGCCTGGGTTCCCATCCATTTTGTCCAAGTTTTGGTGGAACTCAGCAGATTGGCCACCTGAAGAAGGAACCATACGTCCCGTGGAGCAGGTGAAACTGAAAGCAGGGAGGCTGAGTGCATATGTGCCTTAAGGACTGTTCCTCCTCAGGCCGGTCTCAAGTTGACACCATCCCTCACCGCTTTTGGCCTGTCTGGGTATATCTACACAGGAAAGACAAACTTGCAGTTGGCCCATGCCAGCCAACTCAGACTCAAGAGGCTTGGGCTGAGGGTCTATTTCATTGCTATGTAGACTTCCAGGATCAGGCTGGAGCCCAGGCTCTAGGACCCTGCCATCTCACAGGCTCCTAGAACCCAGGCGTCAGGTGGAAGTCTACACAGCAATGAAAAAGCCCCACAGCCTGAGCCGGTTGGCTCAGGGCAGCCCCAGGTGTCTAGCTGCTGTGCAGACATACCCTCAGTGACATCTCCCCAAATCTCTGCCAGAACTTATCTACATGTAAAGCCTACTCTACTCTGAAGCACGAACTCTCTGACCCTGGGCAGGACTGGAACTGGTGAGTCCATAGGGAGATCAGGTGCTTCAGTGTTTCCATTTGTTCATTATTTTAACATGATCTTTTTATTCTAACCAAGAAAGGGACTGTTTGGGTGAGGTGGAAGAAAGAGGATCAAACCCTCTAGTCTCTTTCCCTCACATGTTGTCAAAAATCCTTCCATCTGCCTCACACCAAAATACTCCCCTACTCCAAATCCCACACTGGTGTCTTGTTTTTCCATTTAAAATATCAAGCCATCTTTATATTGTTTAGTCAAGCTACATGTATTTAGATCTTCATCCTGCTCTGGACACAGACACATGGCCCTTTGATTTTGTTAATCTAAATTTTTTTTAATGATTTTCCTTGTAGGACTCTATGGTTATATTAGTTTACAGTGGCTGCCAAAACTCACAACCATCTGTCATGAAAAATATATTTTTTGTCTTGGCACCGAGTCTCTAGTACTCTTCAATCATCACTGAGCAAAAGTTTATTTTTCTCATATTTCCTTTAAGGCAAAAGTACACAACATTTTTGTCAATTTTAAATTCTAAGACAAATACTTTCACTTCCAGTTTGCTTCAACCAAGTCATCACTGAGAGACAGTGCAGCCCTTCAGGAGTTTTATTACATAAATATGCCATCTAGAAAACCTATATGTTGTTCTACAGGATTATTTTATAGCCCTACAGTATTACCATGGTGATCTGTAAATTACTATGCAGTCAGAAAAGATTAATTCGTTCCTCTCTGGAATTAATATGCAATACTAAAGGATTATGTTATGGTCCTCTTTAACTACTTATTATGCTCTGCAGAAATAGAGAGATACAACTTTAAAATATCATCACATTTATATTTGCAAAATGCGGTTTGCCTTATGTATCATTTTAGTGTGACACGCTATGCCATCACAATCTTCCTTTGCCTTTTGCAATTCAAGTTTTTACAGATGGTAAAATCTTAATTACATCTATACATTAAATTAGAGAACCTAATCCAAGTCCTTTCCAAAAGTAATTGAGTACGAGTACTATTTATGCGAGTTTTGTCATTGATTTCAGTGGGGCCAAGATGTCACCCCAATTTTAGCAGGGGGGCTGTGATGCTCAGTCATTCTTAATTTTCACTGGGATTTTCAAAGCAGCATAAGGGTTGGTATAATAAATGGAACCAAAATAACATAATCAATTGCAATTCATGCCTTTTTTACAGCAGTTCAAGTCTCTGTGTGGACATTCTTATTTTGGAATAAGCATGCTCCATTTCAAAATCATTTCCTATTCTACTCAATTACATTCTTTCAAAATAGGGCACTCTTATTCCAAAATGAGAGCATCTACACACAAACTTGAAGCAAAATAATGGAAGATGTGAATTACAGCCCCTTTGGTTATTTTGGCTGCATTTACCATGTAGACAAGGCCTATGGGAGTTCCACACCCAAATCCAGTGAAAAATCAATGAAATCTGAGCTCCTTTGAAAACCCCAGCCAATTATTTGCATTATAATAGTACCTAGGGGCCCTAATTGGTTAACAGTGTCCATAGTGCTGAATACTGTACACATCCAAAGGAAGTCCCTGTTCCAAAGAGATCACAATCTAAGATTCTAAGGACACATCTACACTACAGATGCTACAGAAGCAGAGCTGCAGTGCTTTAGCTGTACCACTAATGCTTCCACTTACACTTCTCTAGATTATCCTGCTAATATGCCCATCAGGGAAATATATTCACCACAGATAAGTCCCTCCACCTCCCAATTAAGTCACTATTCATTTTGACCTTATTAAGTCAAAGCTTGTATTAGCATCTAAGAGCCAGTGTGATAGCACCCTCACCCTCTACCCCTTAATCTTCAGCTTTTAAGAAAATAAACCAAACATTTCTCCATTAAAGTTGCTTCACAGTTTGTTTTTTGATGGTTAATCTGTTTGGACATTATTAAATGTGCAATGACTTGAGGCAATAATGTCATGGTGATCAACTAACCAAGTGATTTAGCAATTTTTCCTTTCCCAGTCACAACCCTAGAACAATTCAGTGGCTTGGACCTGACCATCATGTCACAATGAAGAACGACGACCCATTTCACCTGGGTTACTCTTTGAAATGCAAATTACCTGAACTCAGCTCATTCAACCACACAGACAAGTAACTGGAAAATGGCTGTTAGCGCTGCTGAGGGTAAGCTTTATGGAGAGCTTCTGTTTAAGTGCCCTTGTTCGTATGAATATTGCTACAACACTTGAAGTGATGTTACTGATAAAAGAATCTATAAAATTTCTGGAAGATACAAAGGACAAAGCTGGTTGGATGAAGCAAGTTATTATAACAGTAACTTGAGGATAAGTCCTGTTTAGTTTTTAATTGCTTCAAAGACCAAATAGATTCAAGGTAGTTATAAGCAACAATCTTTATATGTGAATGCCAAGGAGTTATTTAGGCTGGAATATAGATGGCTATTACTAAGGGCCAGATTCCGATACCCTTATCTCATGTTGAACAGTACCCTATTTCATGGGTGGTCCCACTGAAGTCAAAGGTCATTCATGGAGCAAAATGCTACTCCCCATGAATGAGAGTGGCAGAATCTGGCTCTATTTTAACCAAAATGACCCTTAAGGTCTTATTAACAGTCAGGAATTTTAATTCAATATTGCCATTTTAAAGGATCAGGAGAAAAAAAACACAAACAAACAAGGTCATGAAGAAACCCAAAAGTAAAAGTTAAATCCTTCTGGCTCTTCCTTCCTCATCTCCTATGTCACACAGGCTGGAGTGGTTCATGACTGATTGCCAACCTCGGGGCAGAGTGTCAAAAAGCAGGATGGAAACCCCAAACTGGTTGTATGTTCTACAGTTAGATTTCACCAACCCAGTAACAAGTGCGAACTCCCAAAGCACTATATCAGTCACAGACAGTCCCCTTGTACATTCCAATCTGTATTGCCACCCAGGCAGGCTGGATGATATAACAGATGGTCATTTACAACAAAAATCATGCCAAAATTAGAGAAGAGGAAAGTGATCAGGAATAGTCAGCATGGATTCACCGAGGGCAAGTCATACCTCACTAACCTAATTGCCTTCTATGATGAGATAACTGGCTCTGTGGATGAGGGGAAAGCAGTAGAAGTGTTATTCCTTGACTTTAGCAAAGCTTTTGATATGGTCTCCCACAATATTCTTGCCAGCAAGTTAAAGAAAGTAGGAAAAAATAAATGAGAGAGTTATTTACAGGTTAAAGCAGGCAAATATATAGTGGTTAAAAGCGCCAGCCTTTGATACGGGAGACCAGGGTTCAAATCCTGGTTGGTACCCCTAATGCATCACCTGCCTACCTCAAATATGAGAGCAACATGAACTAGGAGAGTCATACCGGCTCGGACGTAGCCCAGATTAACAACGTCCGTGCCAGATGTTGAGGAACCAGGACAATCTGACGATAAGTGGGCTACTGGAACAAACCATTCATGGATGAGACAAGAGAACCTGGAATTGATGGAATGCTACTATAACAGTAGACCTAATGAGAGAGGCTATATGAAATGTATGAGGGGACTATGGATAGACAAAAGACCTACATCCACACTTACTGAGAAACAGCTAGTTACCCAACGCTTCAACATAGTAAAGAGGAAGCTGCTCTCACAGCTTGAGATAGACCAACTCCACATTACATCCCAAACTCAAGAAGGCCTGGAAGAACAAGTGGATGTGCAGCCCACTCCTGAAGCTGAAACTTCACTGCCGCCCCCTCCATTGCAGAGCACAGCAGCTGATATGAGGCATAAGATCATGGAGAAACTAGCTACAGTCAATCCTTGAGACCAATTACCAAGGCTCAGTGGAGAAGTACCATCAGATAGTATGTTAGAAGATGCCAATAGAGCCCTCATGACAATCCCTACTACCACCATAACTCAAACCAATGAACTGGTATATGCTACAGCCTCTGTAATCCTGGAGATGCTTGGCTATATGATCAAGAAGAACAACAGTATGTACCCACCCTGGAAAATGAGGTTGGAGGATAAGACCAAGGCGACTCGGAGAGAAGTTAGTCAGCTAGTGGAACTACAGAAGGGTGTAGAGAATAAGGATAAGACTCGGCTACTGAAAAAATAAAAGGGCCTGACTCCATCTGATGCCTTAGAGACTGCTAAACAAAGGCTCACAGCACTGGCTACCAGGCTAAGGAGATACACAACACAATAACAGCAGAGCCACCAGCAGCAGAAACTGAACAGTACTGGAAGAACATATGGGAGAAAGAGAAGACTCATAACACCAGTGCAAAGTGGCTGCAGGACCTGAGAACAGAGCACAGCAATCTCCCAGAACAGAAACCAGTTACCATCACAGTAGAAGACATCCAGCAGCGGGTCAAGAACATGAAGAGCTGGACAGCACCTGGACCAGACATGATCCACACCTACTGGCTAAAGAAACTAACAGCAGTGCATGAATACCTAGCAGCACAGATGAACCAGCTGCTGGTAGCAGGCTCCCACCCAAACTGGCTAACACAAGGAAGGACAGTGCTGATCATGAAAGACCCCTGCAAGGGAATAGAACCATCCAACTACCGGCCAATAACCTGCCTCCCCACAACATGGAAAATCCTATCAGGTATCATAGCCGCCAAGCTACAGGACCATATGGGCCAGTACAAGAGCACAGCTCAGAAGGGCATTGGGAACAAGAGCAGAGGCTCAAAACATCAGTTGCTCATAGATAGAGCAGTCACCCAAGACTCAAGGTCTAGACAGACCAATCTGAGCACAGCCTGGATTGACTACAGGAAAGCCTACGACTCAATGCCGCACACGTGGATCTGTGAATGTCTGCTGCTATACAAAGTCAATAGGATACTAAGGACCTTCCTCAAGAACTCAATGGAACTATGGAAGACAACACTGAAAATTAACTCAAGACAGCTTGCACAAGTGGCCATCAAGTGTGGCATATACCAAGGTGATGCACTGTCTCCACTGCTGTTCTGCATAGGGTTAAACCCCCTCAGCCAGATAATTACAAGGACTGGATACGGGTATGGGTTTAGGAGTGGAACTACCATCAGCCACCTCCTCTACATGGATGACATCAAGCTGTATGCTAAGAATGAACGAGACATCGACTCGCTAATCCACCTGACGCGGATTTACAGTGAGGATATCGGGATGTCATTCGGACTGGAGAAGTGTGGCCGGATGGTAGTGAACAGAGAGAAGGTAGTCAAGACTGATGGGGTGGAACTACCAGCGGGCCACATAGCAGACATAAAGACCAGCTACAAGTACCTTGGCATCCCACAGTCACATGGAAACCACGATGAGGAGGCAAGGAAGACAGCAACATCCAAGTATCATCAAAGGATAAGACAGGTCCTGAAGAGCCAGCTCAGTGGGAAAAACAAGATCCACACCATTAACAGATACGCCCTGACGGTTATCAGATACCCTGCCAGTATAGTGAGCTGGCCAAAGGAGGACATGGAGGCTGCCGATGTGAAGACCCAGAAGCTCCTCACAATGCATGGAGGTTTCCACCCCAAGTCCAACACCCAGAGACTGTATACCAGCTGGAAAGAAGGCAGGCAGGGCTTGGTGAGCATCAAAGCCACTGTCCTGGACGAAACCCGAAGCATCCAGGAGTACATCAGTAAGATGGCCCCCAAAGATGAGCTGCTGAGAGAATGCCTGAGGCAGCAGCAGACATGGGAGGAAGACCAAGCAGAAGAAGTGCCATGGCAAGACAAGATCCTGCATGGGATGTACCATCGACAGATAGCTGAGGTGGCTGACATTGGGAAATCCTACCAGTGGCTGGAAAGGGCTGGACTAAAAGACAGCACTGAGGCACTGATCATAGCAGCACAGGAACAGGCACTGAGCACCAGATCCATTGAAGCAGGGGTCTACCATACTAGAGAGGACCCAAGGCAGCCTAAAACCACTCCTCCAATGAGGTTGTCAATAATTTAATCAATCTTTTCTGACTGCATAGACATAGTGGCAGGATGTAAGATGCAGGCAGGAACAGCATACACTGAACGGCACAACCAAGTGGCTGGCACTGTGTACAGGAACATCTGCACAGCGTATGGGCTAGATCCTCCCAAGACCAGATGGGAGATTCCACAGAAGGTTGTGGAAAATAGCAGGGCTAAGATTCTGTGGGACTTCCAGATCCAGACGGACAAGCAGGTATTGGCCAATCAACCAGACATCGTGGTAATGAATAAGGACCAGAAGACAGCGATGGTGATAGATATAGCAGTGCCAAGTGACAGTAACATCAGGAAGAAGGAATATGAGAAGCTGGAGAAGTACCAGGGCCTGAAAGAGGAACTAGAGAGGATGTGGAAAGTGAAGGCCAAAGTGGTCCCAGTGGTGGTAGGAGCACTCCGGGCTGTGACTCCTAAGCTGGGTGAGTGGCTCCAAAAGATCCCAGGAACAACATCAGAGCTCTCTGTGCAGAAGAGTGCAGTGCTAGGAACAGCTAAGATACTGCGCAGAACCCTCAAACTCCCAGGCCTCTGGTAGAGGACCCGAGTTTGAGGAAGACACATACCACCCATAGGGGTGAGAGGGTTTTTTATATATATATATATATATATATATATATATATATATATATATATATATATATATATATATATATATATATATATATATATATATATATATATATATATATACATACACACACACACACACACACAAATGAGTTACAGTCTATGATTCCATAAAATGACAGAGTTGAAATAATCTGTCAGCACTGAATGTCTTTTGGGGCTAACCAATGTTGACCCTGGAGATCTCTGCTTCTGTTCTGTAGCTGCAGCCCTGTCAGAGTCTAAACAGTAAAAGAGAGATGAAAAATTTTCTTGTCGGCTATCTTTATTTCCTTCTTCCAGCATTCTCGCTAATAGGACGAGCTCTTTTGCAGGTAGCCTCTTCATGGGTATGCAGGGGCAATTAGCAAAATCTTTGTACTGTGATATCCCACAATGGCCCATTTAGTTTTGATAATCCTTCCTGATGGGCAAGAGGTAACACTAGGGATTTAGCATTTTGCACAAGGTACAGTTTTTCCTTGTTTGGCGAGCTACATAGTTCAGAACAAACATTTTACAGCTATAGCACAAACACTTCAGCATTATCTTATAGCACGGGATACAGACATTATAAGGAGGATTAATACATGTAGCAAATTACAGGCATTTCATGAAATCTAAACACATTGTTTTAAGTCCAATACCCATGTTAACCATACTAATACACAGGCAAGCAGGACTAGTTTCCAGCAACGAATTTGTCAGTGCTCGGCTGAGGCATAAAGCCTTGGCAAGAGCTAGCATGTGGTCTGCCAGTGTGTCATCCTCATCCTCCCCCTTTCCACTTTCTCCTCTTTTATTTCCCTTCTCCTGTTCCTTTCTTTTCCTACCGTGAAGCAACCTCTTCTCCCCAGAAGAGCTGTACATTGTATTTTATTTTAATTTTATTTTATTTGCTTACATAGCATCTGTGAATTAGGATAAAAAGACTAGGAAGACAAATGGAAATGACACATTTTCCAATAATTCTCACAGGAAAAAAAATCCTGTTGAGTTTTAGAAACAGGGAGGGAAGACAGATAAAGAGGAGTAAGATATGTTGAAGAATTTATTTATTTATTTATTTTAAACAGTTCCTCTTTCAGAACTTGGACAGATCCACTTTCATTGCTTTTTGGATTTTTTTTCTTCACTCTAAGGGCTGGTCTACACTAGGGGTGGGAGAGAAATCAATCTAAGATTTGCAACTTCAGCTATGAGAATAGTGTAGCTGAAGTTGAAGTATCTTAGTTTGACTTACCTGGCTGTCCTCACAGTGGCAAGTCGACTGCTGCAGCTCCCCCGTCGACTCCGCTCACTCCTCCTGCTGAGGTGGAGTACGGGCGTTGATTCGGGGATCGATTTATTATGTCTAGATGATACACAATAAATCGATCCCCAATAAATCAATTACTATCCGCCGAGGGTAGTGTAGACGTGGCCTAAGAAAAAGCTGAACATATTTTACTGCAAGCAAACAGCCTGGATAATCTGAGTACAAGAGCCAGCCAGAATAAAGGAATTTTAGCAGCCAGTAAGAACAGCCACATATAGCATACACATTGCATAGCCACAGTACAATTATTGAAAAATAACCAGACAGTGCTAGATTGTGACTTTAGACAAACACTGCACAAAAGGGGGAGGGGGGTGTATGTTACACCATACCTCGAATGGGCTCAGAAAACACTAAAGCAAAGACATAGCTCTGAGTCACAGTTCCCCCTCTTCTCCCTCCTTGCTCCTGGCAGGCAGTTACTTATTAATGGCCTACACACTGGCTCAGCCGCACTGGCCAGTGAGGGGTTGGTAGAGCCAAGCCTCTTTCATCTTGCCTTTCCTGGTTCATGCCCTGCCCACCTACTCCAGGGAGGGCCAAAAGGAGAGACTAGTCTTATTACCCTTGGGTTTGGGTAGCCAGTATAGAGATGTTAAGGGAATTCTTATTCCCTGTGAGTCCCTTACCCATGCATTGTCCAAGTCAGAACTTGGTCCACAGTGATTTTGTTAAGTGACTAGTTTGTGCTAGTGACAGTCACCAACTAATCATGAGTTCCTCAAACTAGACAATATTGTTATTGAGAAATAACTACATCATTTATGTACAACCAACTGCAGCTCAGAGAATGGTGGAGAGGGAGAACCCATATATGGTGGAGAGGGGGAACCCAGGGAGTTATACAGTACATTACAGCACTCCCCCCTTCATTCTGACTGGCTGGGACAATTCAATTTCAGTATAATTCCAGGTAATACTGTGAGGCTAAATATCACTACTTCATTAGGCGACTCATATATCAAAGTCTGAGCTGCTGCCCATTTGCCAAATCACAGTTTGCCAAGATCTTTCTACCATTCAGGACACCATAGAAGAATTGCCTAGATTTCTCTGAGCAATACTTGTTCACATTCTTATGTTTCTCTGTTTCTATTTGCATAAAAACCATTTTACTGTAATGTTAAAAGGCAAATGTTTTCTGGGTTTGCAATTGACAGTGCTGTACATTACGGTATTTTCACCTCCTCATTTTTTTTCCCCAATTTCCTTAGGTACTGTAGTCTGATTCATTATATCAATGTGTATATATAGAGAGATTCTGATTCATTGTATCAGTGCATCAACCTTACAATGTCTGATTATTACTATTTCATCAGCCTTTGCGCTGGGAGAGATCTTTTCTGTCCTTAGTCCTGCTTCACATCTCAGATTTTCTCCTAATTTACAGTTACTGAATGTAACAGTAAGCAGCTCACTACATCATACTGTGACTCTTGGAGAGTCCGGTCTCAAGGTACTGAGCACTCAGCCCAGGGTGTTTGTCAAAGAGAACAGTTCTAAACCATTAAGTACTTGAATCAAAAAAGAGAAAGTTACAGAAACTATTTTAAATATAAATATTTTCAAATTTGGTTTAGGTACTTAATTTTAATTAATCAAAACCTGTTTCTTTTTAACATAATTCCCTGGGACTGTGAGAACCCAAACACAACACCACTGTGCGAGTACATGAGAACGGGAAACTGAAACTAACTGTGAAAGTGATGCTTTTGTGTCAAATCTTAATTAGGAAGGAAAAGCCAGGGGTCTTTTCCCGGTTTAAACAAACAGGACTGACAGTTATTCATATACAAATGTGGCATTTCAGATATAGTAGCATTTTAATGCTTTTATTAACAAAACTGAAACTAACCAAGTTATTTTCACTGACCAAGATGAATGAAGTACAGAAAGTAAAACACACCAGCATGAAAATCAAATGGCAAAGCAGAAGCCTGATTATGTTTACATTGTATAATCCAGTCTGCAGGAGTTCTAGATGTACAAAAACGGATGACTGGGACCTAAAATTCTTTCCATTTCTTGGTAACAAGGAGAAAATTTCAAAAAAAAAATTACTTCTCTCTTGACACCATCCTTCTAAAAAATATATATTCTATGGATGATACCTCAGTTTAGAGGTAAACTTTCAAAAGTCTTTAGATGCAGTAGATATAAGTATATTAACAGAAAACTGTTTGTAAGCCAATGCTACAAACACTTGCTGTTGGGTTTTTTGCTTGGCACTTGAAAGTCATTGAGAATACAGTAATAAATCTTGCTCTTAGGGTGATCAGATGTCTTGATTTTATAGGGATAGTCCTGATATTTGGAGCTTTTTCTTATACAGGCTCCTATTACCCTCCACCCCCTATACCAATTTTTCACACTTGCTGACTGGTCACCCTACTTCCTCTTGGTATTACTGTTTGTTACAAACTGTAGCTACCATACATGATTTCCATTGCACTTTACCACCAGAACACTAAACACATACAGAAAATACATAAAGCTAGAAAACATGTGTCATCCAGGTAAGGTTACATTTAAGCTCTGTCATTATGAGCCTATATACAATCGCTATAGAAAGAATCATTAGCAGAATTTCAATTGAAGTTGTCTTGGCATAGTAAATTTAGCAAAATGCATTCCGTACTTTTGATTCCTAAAAGCACAAAGTGCAAAGAGCAAAATAATTACTTAAATATGTAACTGTATTGAAATGGCAGTGGTGGCTCAGCGGCTTCAGAGGACTGTTTCCAATAATTCTTCAAACTCGAGTTCCAAAAAGGATTTGCATTCTTACGTTCTTTAGACTTTTCCAATAAAAACCTTTTTAATATCAACAATACTGCACTAGCCTACTTATCTAGCCAGAAAACATGTTAGGAAAAATAAGAACTTGCTCATTCTTGGATATTTACAAGTAAGGATCTGCACAGCAAGAATGTCTTATAGAAAAGTGCATTGTAAAAGAAGTAGGGATAATATGCAACATCTGAGGGAAAGAATGTTAATAATTTAGGAATATGGCTATAAGTTCCTTGGTAACAAAGAAAAAGTATAGCCATGTGCCTTTTATAGGCATAGCACCGTTGTTTCAATATATATTCCTCTAAATAATCATCGCATTCATATGTATTTCTGCAGGGAAGAAACTATGAAACATCACTTATTTTAGCAACATTTTCAAATGTGGACAGCTTTCGACATCTCTGATTTGCACACATTCGCAATTTTGCCTGTTGGATGCTCAAAGAGGAAGAAATAACACACTCTTTACCAATGGCCCAAACTGTTGCACAAATATTAATGAAAGGTCACACACCAAGCTCTTACCCTGGGTCAAATGAAAGAAGCCCAGAACCATCAAAAGCTATTTCCAATGTCCAGCTGAGAAATCTGAAACAGAATAACAAAGATAGTTTGTGACAAACCTGACAGAGTCCTCTGGAAGGAGCAAAATCAATTGTGACATTTTTCATTTATTTGTAAATGCCTCTTTGGCAGTACTCTCACTCAAAATGACAGTTGCCTGTTACAGACTGGGGAGGTGATGGTAAAATAGAGGAATCCTGACAATTGCTTTAATGAAATTCTGCATTAGGACCACTCTAAAGCTTTCCCCCAACAAGCAGCATGCCCTTCACTTTCAATTTCGTATTCCCCTAATGTGGAAAGCATTAACCCTGTGAAAAACTGAAATCACCCTTCTTTAATCTGCCTCAATGCTCCATTCTCACCCTGTCTTCCTCTCATCTTTCCCATTGTAAGACAGAATTCCAAACATATATTTCAATAAGTATAAATGCCATAAAACTGTTAATATTTTGCCCCTCTTGCTCATGCTGTGTCTTACCTTACTCAACGAACGGTCACACTGAAGAAAAGAGGACTACCCAAGATAAAGGTACTATATTCAACATTAGTAAGAATGGCAGAATCTAGCTCTTTGTAATAAGTAGTGTCCCTGTGTCTACACTAAAAACATTGTGCTGTTAAAAGTGCCTACAGGAACGATTTAGGTTACTGCCTATTTTGGAAACATTTATAATCCAGGTTGAAATTTAGCTTTTAAGTAATTGCTGAGAGAATGAATACATTGGAGGTAGGAGCAAAGAGGGAATCTGATTTTTGTCATTGACTGCAAAACAAAAGGACATATTTGACAATATGGAATATTTCTTGCACTTCACTTACTCAGCTATAGCTTCAGTTTAAGACATTAAATTTCTCCAAAGAATACTTTATGCCATAAATCAAAACAGAAAATTGAGATGCTATCCTACTTTCCTGTTAGTTACTATGCTACTGAGGTCTGACCTTGCAGCCTTTTCTCACATGAGATGTCTCACTGAAAATAACAGGACACTACTGCATGAGCAAGGATAATTCACGGGAGCAAGGGTTGCTGGAGCCAGCTCTTCTACTACTAGGATTATTATTATAAAAATGATATCCAAAGCAACATGCAGACAAACTTTTAACTTTTCCCCCACTTAGGGTAGTAATTATTTTATTTCCCCTTTACATGTTAATACTCCTGGGTTTATAATAGCAATGACCTCCAGGTCAAGTAGCACTTCCTATCACTCAATGACCAGCTGAGCTAAGAGTCTGAGGCAAATAACCCCATAAAGCCAGCCAGTAAAGTTTCTAGGAAATTCCATCCCTATCAGTCATTGCTCCTTAAATGTTCTCTTATGACTACATAAGATGCTGTGTCAAGCTATGCATTTTAGATTGGCACCTTGACTGCAACATACACAGCTTTCAGACATCTGTAAAATTAATTCTTCCCTGGCTCTGTTTTTTTAAGCTGAACTGCCAAGAGGGACAATTTTTTTTTGGTATGCTTTACTGCTCCTTTATTAAATATAAAAGCTGCTTTGATAACTTTAAAAAAAAAAAGTATCCTGATATCTGGAATCTCCTGCCAGTAACAGTGCAAAGATCACACAGGAACGAGGCAAGACTTATAAGGTTCAATTTACATTCAAGGATCACGAACCTTTAAAAGACATGACTATTTAATGCATGATTACATAGGCATGCCTTTCTGTATTTCTGACAGACTGTTTCCTGGTTTTACTAAAAGACTGAGAAACTACAGTAGTGGATTGGTAAACCTGGATCGGCAGCTTACTTAGAATCTTTGTGTTTAGATTTGTCTCTTACTAAGTATTCTTTCCTCAATTGAAGGAGAGGGGACATTAACTCTGCAAAAAGGAAATATTTGCTAAAACTCCATAGCAGACCTCACCAGTGATAGCAACAGACAGAACTTTAGACAACATGTCAGCAATCATAGATGATTTAAATATGGCTGGCTGAGAATTTTCTTTCTAAGCCTTTTTTCAGTGTGCAATTGGGTTGTTGATACAATGGACTTCTTTTTTTATGTCAGCTACACATGCCCTCTGAATGAAAGCTGGGAAACCATAGCTCATGTTATGCAAGAACATAAGAATGGCCATACTGGGTCAGACCAATGGTCCATCTAGCTCAGCATCCTGTCTTCCAACAGTGGCTGGTACCAGATGCTTCAGAAGGAATGAACAGAACAGGGCAATTTATTGAGTGATCCATTCCCTGCCTTCCATTCCCAGCTTCTGGCAATTGGAAGTTTAGGCACACCCAAAGCATGGGGTTGCCTTAGTGCCCAACTTGCTAATATCCATTGATAGACTATTCCCTGTGAGTTTATTTAATTCTTTTTTGAACCCAGTTATACTTATGGCCTTCACAACATCCCCTGGCAAGGAATTTCATAGGTTGACTGTGTGAAAAAGTACTTCCTTATATTTGTTTTACATCGGCTGCCTAGTCATTTAATTGGGTGACCCCTGCTTCATTTGTTCTGTTCGGCGTTCTTGTGATGTCCTATTTCCACTAGATTTCCGTCCTCTAGATAGTCCTTTAGCAGAAAGAGGGAAGTCAAGACAACAACTTTTCCATATACAAAAAATCTGAGGTCATCTTTATGCATCACAAAGAAGCAACAAAAGCCCTGCACCTTAACTTGAATGGCCTAATGCACCAATGCTCAATCACTCCCTTTAGCCAATTCATTCATTTCAAAGACCTATAACTTTGCAAAATCTGGCCAAGATTTTCAAAAGTGACTAGTGATTTTGGGTGCCTTAATTTTTAGGGTGTCCATCTGGAGCCTGATTTTTTAAGTATGGGTGAGCAGCACTTTCTGCTAAATATGCCTTTAAAAAGTGTCTCAAACGGGCACCCCAAATTGAGGCATCTAAAATCACTAGTCAATTTCAAAAAATTGTGACCTTTGTATTTAGGTTTGTCTCTTACTACATATTCTCTCCTCAATGTAATATGAAATTTTATATAATATGTAATGGCCCCAATACCTCATTCCCTGAGCACTTAAAATTCCTGTGGAAATTAATGTGAATGTGGTAGCTGCAAGAGTTTCAGGACTGCCCTGGATTCTGGGCCTGACAGAGTCTAGAATATTTTAAAACAAAGAAATATAGTGCATCTGAAAACAAGCCTTCCATGGCAGTTTCTTGTTGCTAATAACCATACTCAAAGCTCAAAAGGCACTTCATATTTCACTTCCAGAAATATATAGTTACTCATAGCAACCTTTTAAATTTCCATTTAAAGTATAAAGAGTCAGATTCTGATTTCAGTTCCACTCACTGAACTTCATGGAAAATAATGAAATTACTCTGGGATTTACACCAGTGGAACAGAGATCAGAATTTTAGTCCTGAGGAAGGCTGCACCACAATGCAGACAGGTGATCCAGAGGCACAGTGGAGCAATAATGATAAACACCACATTCTAGAGGGAGCATAAATTTTAATGATGTCACACATAAAATCCATGTTTTAAAGGTTACAAAACAGAAGCAAGCTTACAAAGAAACCACATACATTATTCAGGGATGTTGTTGGGTGCCTGTTCTTCAGATACTTTAAGAAGTAACATCCCGTCCCTCAATAAATAACTGGAATACACTGTACTTACCTGCACGTGGACAGAAAGAAAAACACATGAGAGTTAAGCAAATAATTCGTACCATGAATATATTCTTTTTTTCTGCTAACAGAATGCCCACAGTCAGAGTGCAGTTTTTCAACTTTATTTGTTATTGATCAAGTGCGTGTGTTTGGTCAAATTATTTTAGTCTCAGGAATGACCATGAATATCTAAAACTGGAGCTGTGATGCTTAGTTGTGACTTGTCAGGTAAGTCGCATGATATTGTTCCTCTTCCCTGACTGTGCACATCAGCATCTGGTGTGAAACCTGCACATGCAGATTTCACATCAGGTTTCTATGAATACCTGCAGATGAACATATATGTCAGCAAAATTGATCATGCAAACAATGTTAGAAAGTGAATAAGACAGGCATGTGAGTGTGACTAAAGCAAGTTCATTTTACAAATTAACAATATTAGAATTTTTTCATTATTTGCCAAGACCTAACATGCAAACCTTATTGTGCCAGGGTGAGGGTAATGCTCGTCTAGTCGGCATTGACTGCTAGTCTGCTACAGCTATTTGCCAGAGAATTTCAGACCTTCTAACACAGCTTGCTGCATGAAGCATCCTCTCTCCCCTCTTCACTTACTCCTGCCAGACACCTCCCACTCAATTCCAAATTGGGGCCTTTCCAACTATTTTTCTGCTTACTTTCACTCTGCGCAGTGGCAGGAGCATCTGGCCTTTGGACAAGAAAGGAAAGTTACAGTAGATCTTGTACAGGCCAAGATTTTAAAATACAGGAACTTGATGGCTCCCAGGTCCATAGTTAGGCTCGTAAGCACAAAAGACGCAATTTTCAAAAATGCTTTGTGTCCAACTGTTCTTATTGATTTCAACCGGAGCTGTTGGGGGCTCAGCACCTTAGAAAATTTCAGTCACCTATTTAGGACCCTAAATCTGGATTTAGGGTCCTGTTTTTGAAAACATGGAAGGTTTTTTTCCCCTAATTTTAAAGAGAAGGGAAAAATACCCTGAACAGTCTATATTATTATCTACTTTTTTGCAGTTTAAATAGATTTGACAATTTTCCTGTTTCTTTTTTATGCACAGGGACATAAATATATAGATACACACACACACACCCCCTCTCATGGCCAACACATTAGGGATTGAGCCTCGAGAGCTAAAAGCATGGGACGCTACAGCAAGAGCAGTAGAATCAAGGCTTTGCCACGGGAGGTGTAACAGCCCATATTGTCTGTGGATCAGCACAGAAGGAACCTGTAAAACAAACAACACACACACACACACACACACACACACACTTTTAAAATGATAAAATTTGTGATAAAATTCTAACCCAAACTCAGGTGACTTAAGTTGACAGTCATTTCCCATAGGTTTGTACAGCATAAAGCACAACCGATCTAGCTGGACTCTAGCAGTTAACGCAACGACACTGAAAACATTTATGCAAATATTGTGTGCATGGGTGAGCATGCTATGTTTATATCTTATTAAATCTATTGTTAATTGGTAGTGTATTGTATGAGAAAATAGTCTCACCCTATTTTGTTTTCATAAGACAAATTGTATGGAAAATTGGTGAGATGTTGAGGATTCTTAGGGGGTCAGGTGTAGGACTTTTATTTTAAGGTAGGCACAGAGTCAAATTCAGCATTGAATTTCACCCATGAAACCTGCGTTAAGTCAATGGGATGGCACTGGGTGGATGTCAGACAGAATTCAGCCCTCTGCGCATAAGTCAGAGTTGCCTTAACACATCTTATTTTCAACAGAAGAAAAAATTATTACTTAAATTTGGCCTTTCTCCCCGTGATGTAAGTTGCAATCTATCCAAGTCACATGACATTTATGGGTGCGTAACGCACCACCTTCATACAACTTGCTCATTCGACCCATATCTCTGGCCTCAAGTGTCTGAAGCACACACCAATTCAATGTACACACCATGCTACAGGTGGCTGAATAGGAGATTTGACATTTAAAATGTTTTATTCATTTTCCTCTAATAATTCCATGCTAATGCATCTGGGAGTCGCACTGCCTTCTAGCCTGTGATCTACTCGTAAACCATCAGACTGAGTCTGAGAGTTTGGGTGTTAAGGTATCATTTTTATTAATCTAATTTCAACTATACTTAATAACCAGCCTATAAGGAGAATAGTAACATAGTACATTTTACATAGCCTGGTATTTAAGGTGGTGACTTTGGGCTAATGAGTCACCATTAATATTGAACCTTGACACTCTTTTTGTTCTTTAAGTCCACAAAACGATTTCACCAGCTTTACTGGATTTTGTCAAACTCAGAAAAATTGCACTGCCTGAATGGGATTTTCACATTTTTCAGTAATTTATGTATGTATCTACATCCTCCTGGCTACCTGAAAGACTGCCTCTCTTTGGGTGTGGCTACACTGCATAGCATACCCAGGTCCACGTACCCATGCACGTGAGCCTGTATCTGTGAGCAGCCACACTGCATTGGTATGCATTCCTCAACCCCGACAGGTACATCCATATTGGCAATGTGCTGACACTTGTCTGATGCTGTGGCTTCTGGAGGTGTATCCCAGGGTTCTTAGCATGTTACTAACTGTAGCTGCTCTAGGTTCTGTTTCATGGTGCACTTAAGGAAGAATTTGCCACACAACACTTGTACAGAAGTGCTTTTAGTCCACCAACACATTCAGCCAAGGCCTTTCTGGCTCTGCATGCTCCTTGCTACCGGAGACAGGCCATGGATCCAGCACTGATAGATCTTTTTCTGCTATTTCAGGTTTTGGGAAGAGTACCTATAAATGCTGGTGGACATTTTGGCAGTAATATCTGTCCTTCCGAAAACAGTTACCAGAGGCAGATACAGACATGGCAGCAGCGACCCAGGTGATGCAGCTGATTCTTGCTGCAATGGCTGAAGATTCCCCACATGGGGACCAGCATTTCCAGAGCAGAACTACAAGCAGACTGTTGGACCGTATCATCATGCAGAACTCAGCCGACCAGCAGTAGCTGTAGAACTTACATGAGGAAGCAGATCTTCATGAAACTATGTGAAGATCTTAGAGCACTGTGTAATGCTGGCCATCAGTAGCAATGCTCCAGCAAACAGCCTCTTGGTTTCAAGGGAGACATGCTGGAGTAAGACATTTTCTGGGAGGAATCCTCAAGCCTGACATGAAGTTCCCACCAGAACATCAGTGTGTTGACCTTCAGAGCATACCGCAAAGCTAATTTCTTCTCCTGGATGGAGCGGATTGAAGGCTATGGCCTGGCTTTTAAGAGAGGCTTTATGTACGGTGGATAGGCTGTTGGGGTATTTTTCGACAGATGCATCAACGTTAGAGAGGAAAGGTAAATCTTTTATCAACGATATTTATCTTATTATTATGTTTTAATGTGAGCCCTGGAGCCATGGATGGATGAGTGATTTAAAACTAATTTAAAAGAAAAATAAAAAAGAAAAATGGAGATAACAATGAGACCCTCAATAGTCACTTTGCCTCTACTGAGGCTGACAAGACTGTCAGACAGGGCTATATCAATTTGAATATTCCTATTATATCTAGAGGCCATAGGTGCTGGAACTAGGAGTGCTGGGGGTGCTACCGCACCCCCTGGTTTGAAGTAGTAATAACAACTCAAACACATGGCTTCTGCCTTTGGCATCTCTGCTAGGGGCTTGGATCAGGCTTTTAATGCCAATTGTGGTGGTTTGTACATTATGGACACTTAGCCATTGCGCAGTACATTGAAGTTCGCACGGGACAATGAATAGCGATCCAATGGTTATGAAGCTATCCCTAACTGCTGATCTACACTGGCTTTAAACCTGTAACCTTGCATCTGAAGGCTCTGTTTCCAATGACCAGGCCCCTAAGCCAGTCAGTGCCTTGTAAAATCAGCTATTTAAAAAAATATATCAGAAAGGCTGAATTACAACTGCATAGTACAAGCAGTCTCTCACAAACTTTTACTTCCAAATAGCAAAGTTTTCTCTTGTACCATCTCGCAACTTCAGGATTTTTTGCCTGTGACCCTAGAAGGCTGCATTGTGTACTTGTAAGTAATCTATCACCATTTGCTTGCATTAAGTATCCAATCTTTATTTTCCTTAGGAAATAACTTAAAAAGAAAATGAACAAACATTTGAGAATTCATGTAATGGTGAACTTTAGATAAGATACATAATTGTGCTCCTGCAAGATATAATGACTTTCCCATGGGATAGAAATGTCTTGGTAATAATTCAAGAATAGCAAGAATGTAAGATATAAGCTGTTTTTTTTCTGGATGGGATAAATATAATTTCTCACGGCAGTGTATATCTTTCTTAAGCCTCAGGTGGTTTTAAGTTAATGAGATTAGTTCCAGCAGGCAGTGAAATCCCACGAGATAGGATTTATATTTCATCGGTTTTCACTTCGTCCAGCAAGTACAGTGTAGTCAATCTTTGTGTCATTCTGTTATTGTCCTGGCTTGGGTCTTGTTTTCAAACTCAAACCAGGCTAAAGCTGCTCATAACTTTGACATAAAAGCTTAAGCAAAATGTAAAGAGCATGTTTTAATGTTTAGGGCAAAGAAAAGGAGCAATCCTTAATCCTTCCCTCCAGACTGCGGTTTTATTTTATGTATATGATTAACCATGTGTTAATGTGTCTGTATTTAAAGGCTTTAGTGCAAATATCAAAACATAAGCAATGAGATTGTAATGGAATACAAATTAATTTCCATTATTCTCAACAAAAATTCTCCTTTTAATAAGAAATAAAAATAAATTTGTGATAGGTTATCATTCGATGCTAGTGGAGGGGAAAAACAATACTTTGTTCTAATATGGTCATTACGAAGGCAGACATTAAAACAAAAGGCTGGGAAACTGGCAAGCTCAATGGAATTACCTTGTATGCTTCCTGCCCAAGTTGGTAGAAACCAAAATTTGTTCCCATCTGACACTATTATTTGAAATGGAGTTTTACTCCAGTTCCCCATGCTGTTCACCAAAGTGGTGCACAAGTGACACTCCTATTGCCAGTCTCAACAGCAAAACCAATAGTTAATAGGCATGGACACTAAACACTGCTCTCACCCCAGCTGTTTTCTCCATGCCAGGGCTGAGGAACATTGATAAGGCACAGTGGAGGGATTCAGCCAGTACGGTACGTGTTTGATATTTAAATACTGACCTTTCAGCTTCCAGGGCTGTTAACCTTGCAACTTAGAATTTGCTGCATAGGGCTAAAATGAAGGCCAGATAATGAAAATGATTTGTAAGGCCTGGTCTTCATTACAGTTACATCAACATAAGGCAGCTTATACATTGACCTAATTATATCAGTGTCTACACTACAGCTTTGTCCCACCGATATAAGTGCTCTACTACACTGACATAATATCTCCACCTCCATAGAGGCATAGGGCTTAGGTCAGTGTAGTTAGGGTGATGCAGTGTCTGCGTAGACCCGTGGGTCTCAATTTTTTTTTTACTGGTGACCCCTTTCACATGGCAAGCCTCTGAGTGAGACCCCCCCTAATAAATTAAACATATTTTTAAATATATTTAACACCATTATAAATGCTGGAAGCAAGCAGGTTTGGGGTGGAGGTTGACAGCTTGTGACCCCCCATGTAATGACCTCCGGACCCCCTAAGAGGTCCCAACCCCCTCTTTGAGAACCCCTGGCATAGACACTGTTACTTACATCGGCTTTTAGCTCTCCTATCAGTTTCACAGCTCCAGCAGAACTGTGACATTGACAAGAAAGCTGGGCAGATAGAGCTCAGCTGTCCCCTGCTCCCCTGGAAAGCTCAGCGGCTAGACCCTGCTCCCAGCTTGGAGCTGGGGTGACAAGCCCAGACAGCTGGACCTCACTCCCGGCAAGTTGGGGGAGGTTGTAGAAAAGCCAGTGCTGCATGGGGCCTTAGAGAGCTCTTTCCCTATACAATACAAGAATGACCAAGAGTGCTGCTTTCTCTCGCTTTCAAAATAACATCAATATAATGGGCCTAACATCAATAGAATGACCTTTGCCCAGTACTTCACAGTAGTTTCAGGCTTCTTTTCATATATTCATAGACTCTAGGACTGGAAGGGACCTCGAGAGGCCATCGAGTCCAGTCCCCTGCCCTTATGGCAGGAAGCAGCCTGATTAAACTACATATCCCGGTAGCATATAGATAGATCTATTTTTACCACAGTCATTTAACTTCAAAATACAAAATAAATCCACTTATCCAAGCAAAGGACAAGTCTAACGTTCCAGCATGCCCATCTCCAGGCTGTCACAAAGGAAAGCATGTTTGCATCCATTTTAACTTACAGAGCTGGCTTTAAAGAAAAAAAAAAATGTTTTATGTTTTACACTCATGAATCTACTTAACCTTTTCCTTTTGTGCCAGATCTCTTATTTCTTCATCTCCACCCACTGTAAAAATGTTTTCCCTATTTCAGCCTCCTGCACTATATGTAGCAGACAAGCGTCTCTTGTTACGTGGGTCAAGTCCAATGCCCCCTCTTTACAAGAGATCGGGCTCACTATATTACAGCCTTCAGATATACCAAGTTGAAGAGAAAGCTGCCAGAAATGAAACACAGGGATGAGTTTTCAAAAAGAGTGAGGCCCAGTTTCCCTACTTGCAGGCTCACTGGACTAGATCCTTGTTGACATAAATCAACATAGCTTACTTGACATGAAGCAATGCCAGGTCATGCAAACTGAGGAGGTGGTGCTCAATACTTGACCACAAATGAACTACAAGCACAAATCTGAGGTCTTAAAAACTCAACTACCTGACTTGTGGCCAGAATCAAGTAGACAGAGGTGCAAATATTCCTATTGATGTATATTTTTGTGGGTGCAAACTGTGATGGCAAATATCGAGGCTGCTCTTCTGAAAATTTACCCCATGTCTCCTGTCACTATCTGTAAATGATTGGCTAACGGAGAAAATATGCACATTCCCCCAAGTTTAAGCCATTGAACATTTATGGTATTGCAAAACCTTGTCAAGCAAGCGCACTGACACTGATTTCAATTAAATCTAACAAGCAAATATAATTCCAACAATATGAAAACGAACTGCCAGGGTAATTGTTCTGGAAGTGCTGCAATTATAAATGTCATGAAAATGCCTTACGCATTCTGTTGGCATAAGAAAGCTCGCGTGGTAGACCCAGGGAGCCCCTTATGTGCACTTTAATAATCAGCAGATGATCTTCAAAAAAGAGAAGCATCTTAAACAGGATATAAAACTTCTCCCTGGAAGTTACAAACTTACCTGAAAATAGATAGATTTTCAGATGTATGTACATGGCTGTGTTATCAAAAACAAGTGTTCTTGTAAATAAAACACAGCCTGCAAGATGCTTCCATATATTCATAGATTTTAAGGCCAGAAGGGACCATTATGATCATCTAGTCTGACCTCCCACATAACGCAAGCCCAATAACTTCTGCATCAAGCCCATAAGTAATAGATTGAGCAATGCATTGCCACAAATAATTCTTTTTCAAGAGGAACTTGTTTATATTGTCCAATTATTTGGGAAGATGCTAGCTACATCAATAGAATTATACATCTACATTTTAAAGTGTCATTTCAAGGCCTATTAAAATCACCTAGTTTGATCTGAATAACGCAGGCCATCGAGTTTCACCAAGTGAAAATACCTACTTTAACCTTATTGTGCCCACCTCTACCTGAGGTCAGCTGCCACTCTGCAGTTTTTCATTCAGAATCTGACTGACTAGTACTTGCACAATTGCCCAAGGTGGCTTCCCTATTGAGCCTCTATGCAAGGACCGGTCATCACAGTGTTGAGAAGACCATACACTGCTAATAGGCACTAGTTGCCTGAAAAGGGTCAGGGTCCTAGCCCCACCTACGAAGGTGAACAGAGCTGGGCTGATGGAGGGGAGCACATGCATCCTCTTCCAGGAGTTCATGAGTCAATCTGTAGCTATAGGGCAGCTACAGTAATAGTTTCAAACTGGATTACATGATAGAAACTGATAACAAAAACTTCTGTGCTCTTTTTGCTTTGCGGCTATCCTAAAGCTAAACTATTTTGTGGAAAAAGGGAAGAAAAATAAAGTTACAGAGAAAGCACTCAAGCTGACGTCCCGCACACTTGCATTTTTGTTCCTAGGACTGGAAGTCTGCCTGTCACTACTGGCTTGATATGTCAAATGAAGACTCTAAAGCGGAGCAACAGATCAACCTAATGCTTTAGAGGGGCCATTTTTGGGATAGGAGAGAGCTGCTGGCACAAAGATGATCTATATGAACAAAGACAGGCTACATGAGTTTGAGGAAATGTGGAACCTTTTAGAGAGAGTTTTTGGTAGAAGATAAAGAGACAGAGAATGAAATGGACAGATTGTCAAGGGAATTTTTTTTATTTTTTTTGATTTTACATGTACTTTAACAAGTATTGATTGATACATTCACAGTTTCATTGCAGCGAGCATTAGATTAGGACTACTGAACTAACCTGATATGTTGTATGACAGCTGGAAAAATTAAAAAGCTTTCAAGCTGTGATCCTGTCAGATCTCAGAAGCTAAATAGGGTCAAGGCATACAAATAATTGGATAGGGAATTTCTACTGAAAACCTAGATGTTGCATGTAATAGTAATGGGGATTCGGTGCAGTATGAGTCCCTGTTGAACCAAAGCCCAAGGCAAAGTCTGCTGGAGGTGCCGCCATTTTAGGATCAGACTTAAATTCAAGGTTCTAACCACTGTGATCTTTAAAGATCCAACTGCAGTTTTTGCAAATAAGTTGTTGACTCTGTTTTTCTGGCACAACTCCAGACAAGGGTGTGGAGGGTAGAAATATCTTCTTATATCTTCACATGGAGTGTTCCCTTCACAAACTCACACACACTGCCACATCAGGAAGGAAGGTGGGTATCAGATGCCTCAGTAGCCCAGATTTCAGAGAACTGCCTCCATGGGACCACAGTCCCACATGTAGGTAGGGCCAGGGGCAGCAGGTGAGCTATGGGTGCAACAGGAATGCACTTTTTGCCCCACCCCCACCCAACACCTACAGACAACTTCATCCAAAAGGCAACGTAGCCTTCATTCTCCACATCCACTTCTCTTTGGAATGAAATCTCCTTCGAGAGCAGGTCCCATGGCAGCAACTACAGAGCTACGCTTCCTGTAGGTCCTTATCGTGTGTTAATCTGCAGCTAGCCCACGTAGTCAAGAAACATATAAAATGTGAAATATAATCTCGATACTGTGAATGACGCTATCAGGTAAATATTATCAGATCCTCATTCCCAAAATGATATGTTGCTCCAGAAGCCACTAGGTCACATCCCACCCCCACCCCCCATGGGGAAATATGTTACAGTGATTTTATGACTGCCATAAAAGATAGGATTTCCACTTCACCACTGTGGAACTGATTTCTGTACCCTGTCTTAAATAAATAAGCTGGAACCATGACTTACTTCTTTGTTGAGAAAATAGATAACTTTGAATATTAAACTTTACCTGCCATTTCCTTGATCTTGACTTGCCATGACAAAGGTAGAGCATCCTCATCTGCAAATTACTAAAAACAATCAGCTGAAAGATGTGACCTTGGATGGAGCAATGTTAAATTGGCCAACAAATTTTTTCTGAGGCATCACTGTTATTAACCTGTAATTTTTTCATTTCAGTGTGCCACTGATGCTTGGCAGGTTATAATTTTTCATTTTCGCAGTTGGTTGAAGCTCACTGAAGTAGAGATTATGGAGATAGTGGTGGAGAATTTTTACAAAGGGATTTTTCCCCTTTCACTCCATCATATCAGGATACAAATACAAAACAGGTTCTCTTTTTGAGGTGGTTTATCAGTGAGGCGTAATGAGACTGATGCTTAAAAAGTAACAGCCTTGTAGCATTGCAGTGCTAAGAACTGCTCCTATCCTATTCCAAAACTCATCAGCCTTCCAAACTGCTGTAGGTCCAGAGCATAGACACGATCTTTTGAGGGGCACAAGTGTAATGACACCCCTAAATGAGCTGTCATGGGCAGGGACTGGATTTGTGACCACCGGGTCTAAACACATGAACCTCTACTGCTTGAACTAAAGGACCATTTCCATTAGCTGTGACTGGGAGACTCATCAATTTCTTTATTTGGTCTAGTTGCCAGAGGGAGACAAAGACCCACATTGTGCTTGTGTAAATTATACACAAGCATCTGGTCAATGCTTCAATTAAGCCACCTTCCTTTTGGCCAGCTTTGTTTCTTTTCATGTTAAGAGTCCAAGAACACGATGTAACTGGGTCAGGTCTTCACATTACGACTGCATTTACTCCCCATAGTTACCTTTGAGAGCAGCTGAAAGAAGGATGAAGAATATTACTATATGATTCCTGACACACACACACACACACACACAAACTTTATTTTAGGTCTGAAAAAAGTGCCATATCATGTACCATATTGTGCCATTTATTTTTAAGCAGTCTTCATTCATTATCACTGGAAATTCCATTTAAAAATCGATGACTTGATATGGCCTAACAGCATTTGTCTTTCACATGTTGCGCTCAGGAAAGAAAGGAGGACTGGAGGGGAATGTACAGGCAGAGAAACACTGATTATAGAAGATGCACAGAACTCGATTGCATTAAGCCTCATTCACTTGAAGTAAATTCTCCTGGTACCTCCTTACGATAGGTTGTCTGGGTTCTCTTTTCTGTATAGAGCTCTTCTAACTGTCAAGTAGTTTATCCAAAGAAGAGAAACTCAAACATGCAAAGGGCCCATTTATCTCCACACATCTTCACTAGTGCCAGAGTCTCAGTCCCTTTCATACTTCCCAGATCTCCATCTGTCAGGCCAGCAGATGCAATGAACAGCTTCCCTATTACTTCAGTTTGGAACAACACCTCCCATTTTAACTTCCCCTTTGAACAAAACTGTGTAACTGATTTAAAAACACTTCAGGATATGAATATTACAATCCTCTACATAAACAAGACGAATGCAGAAAATATGGCCTCATTCTTTCACAGCCTTAAACATGCAGTATCATTTCACCTGCTCTGCATGCAATGCTATCTAAAGCTGCTTCCTCCTTCACCCGTGCATCAAGGAGAGCCAAATTTAATGAAAAATCTTTCGCTTTGGCTATAAGTCAGCCCTGAACATGAATTTTATGAATACTTTTCAGTCCTGCAACATTATCAGAATAAATATTTACAAGCCCTGCTCAAAGCTCATCCCTGAAGATATACTGTTAAAAAAAGGATACAAACACCTTAAAATCAGTATAAGGTGGAGCACAGTTCATTGTGAAATGTACATCATCCTTCTGGAGACACACTAGTCACTCTTATGTACCATTATTTAAAACCACAGAGTGAAACCATACCACTAAGGGCAGAAACAGTATCTGAAAACACATAGTGCTTTGGAGAAAATCCATTTTTAGTCTACATCCTATTTATTTATTTTCATAGGTCAGATTTAAATGATGAATTCACATTTTAGTTGTAAAAGGAGCCCTGTCCCGCTACTAATCAAATCAGTGTGAGTTTTGTCACTAATGTCAGTTGAAGTAAGATCAAAGTCAAGTTCTTTTACTTGGTCTTGTATCCTGTCTTTACTTTCTGTCTTAGATTGCAAGTATTTTAGGGTTATGAACCAGGCAGAGAAGCAGGTTGCCCGATTTCAATCAAAAGTTTTGACGGAATCAACACTTTCATAGATTCATACTCATAGATTCATAGACTCTAGGACTGGAAGGGACCTCAAGAGGTCATCGAATCCAGTCCCCTGCCCTCATGGCACGACCATGGGAATATATTGATTCCATGTCAAAACTGTTGACCCAGCATTTTTTGATAGAAAAAACGTTGTCAGCTTGACTCGATCCTCTCAATGCATCCAATGGTGTAGTTACGCCAGTATGTCAAGGAATCACAGTGTGCTGCCCCTAATTCTGTGCTAGATCACAAACCAATGACCTACACGTATAGAATTACTATAATACTAGTAGTAGTAGTACCAACCCATACTATACAATTTCTACTAAGATAAAACTCTAGGTATACATTTGTTATTTTAATTCTGCTATTCTAGTGCAGGAATGTAATTTAAGCAATTGGGCAAAAGGATGGATTTTAGCAACTTTTTGTGTTTTAGCGTCAGTGATTAGTTTACACAAATGAATCACTACTAATTCCACAATTTGTTAGATAATCCTTAAATGACCATCTGCACCAAACAGCTTAGTCTTTTCAAGTGTGTGCAAAGGAAATAAACGTCCGTATCTTGTGATCAAGTGATCAACGTGAGAAAATTTTGTAAAATCTAGGAAAGCCATTCTAACAATTGCAACAGTGAAACTAGCAACACAAAACTGCCAACGAAGCTTTCTCTTGGACACACTTCTTCCCAACTTTATTCTCCTAAACTATGGAAACTCACAATGGGCCTGATCCAAATCCCAGTGACACCAATGCACAGACACCTATTGACTTCAGTGAGCTTTGGATGAAGCCCTGTACCAACCAGAGCCATTCATAATGGAAGTTCCAGTTCCCAGGGAGTCTCTGTAACCAGGAATATCTGTCAGTAAACCCACTACAATATGATCTCTGTTAAACTCAGCTGAGTCTTGAATTCCTTTAGCTTTCTCATTAGGTAGTTAACATTTGGACGGCACTCTGAAGATGCAGAGCTACATTCCGCTGATTTAATCTGGAGTAACCCCTCATTTCTACTGGACTTTCTCAACATTTCTCCAGCATAATAAAGAAAAGAATCTGGCCAAGAATTTGGAAGTTGTTATCTAGTATTATGTTTCTTCCCTTTCTATGGTGGGTCTAATATTCTCATTTAAAACTTTCAAACACTTAAATCTTTGTTCACAGGGCTCAGATAGGAGTGCCCCAGTGATCTGCTGCCAATATTTTCAACAAGGGCTCCCTGCTTTCAACTTGTATACCTCTTTAGGGGCAACACAGAAAGTAGAAAACATTTTCCTCCACAATCTCTACTGCCAACCTCCCCCCACATACACACACTAAATGGGGAAATGCAAAATAAAACAATCATCAAAAGTTTTTATAAAATTGTTTTGGGTCCAACAAAATGTTTCCTTTCACCTGAAACATTCTATTTTGATTTTGAGCATTTAAGGTTCTTGGATACTTTAAAACACTTAAGGAAATTTAGAAATAAAAAGTCACTTTGAACAGAAAAAGCAAAATCTTTTCATTTTGACTTTTGGGGAATATTTTATTGGTTTGGTTTGTTTTTTCCCCAATGTGAACAATTAAGTGAAACTGACACAAATTCAAGTTTGCATTTTTTGTTGAATACAGTTTCATCCCAAAATTTTTGCCCAGCTCTAATTATTGAGGCAGGTGAGGAGGTTCTCATAGGACTTACATCCAAATCTCCATATTAAAGACCCCTCCCATGACTCTGTGTTTTGGCAATCAGAAAGGTGATTGCAAGACAACATGTGGCACTCCACCTATTATCCCACCTCTATACCACTCCCAGGTCCCATTGTTCCCGAGTGAGGGACAAGAATTCAGAATTCAAATGCCAATCTCAGATCCCCAAACATGGATCCACAGCCACTCAACCCCCAAGCTGGCACCAGACACACCGTTCCACAATGCAAAACAAAAGACATGCTAGTCAATGGGGAACAGTATTTGATATTCTCAGAATAAGTGGAATTTTAGAAAACTATTGTAATCCTTCTGGGCCTGCCTAAAGCTACTGTACTCATGTACAAATCAGTGAAACCTAGTTTTAGAGAAACAATTCATGAATCTTCATTCCTTACACATAAAACTATCACAAATTTTCAGAGGGAATACACTTTATACAGCAACTTTTGGAGAAATCATTATTTTGGCACTGAAATAAGATATTTAGTTCTTAAGGGCTGAATTCAGTAAATATTTACTGCAGCTTTTTTTTTGCTGGACAGAGTTTTCATTGAGTTTAGCCTTAAGTTTCCACCGTGGTAACACATTTTAACAGTTTAAGCTTTTGTTCAGGGAATATCCTCATGAATTTATTACTCTAACCTAACTTTTGTTTCATACTCTTTTGCATTATAATAAAATAAATAAATAATAATAAAATAAGTACTTCCCCCCCCACACACACAAAATTGCTCTTAATTAAAAATACTTGCTATTTTCCCACTAATGCAGGGGATGTAAATGTCACGCCCTTGAGTCAATGGGCTTTGCAACACCCTCAGGGAAATTCATCCCAAGGGAGGGCAGGTGGTGTTTGCACCAGCCCCTGGAAGTTTTGCCACGGAAGGACAGTCTTATCTTGCAATTACGGTTGCATAAGAATCAAAGTAACCTATGGGCATTTTGACCATGCACCCATCTCTAGTCAGTCTTGCCAATTTTGGGGGACTGGAATAATTCTTAAACAGTGAGGATGAGCTAGGGCTAGCCAAAATATTTATGGATAAACTTTTTTTAAAAACTAAACAAAGATACATGTGGAAAGCATCTGCTTTCCTTGGAAGTTTTCATTCCATCAACAAAACATCAAATTTCTCCACAGAAAAACCCCACCACTGCACTTTTCCAACCAGCTCTAATCTGAGCCCTCTGAAGCACTGAGGTTGTGTGTCTAACTGCCACCACACCACACCCAGCTGTTGCTGGTGGGTCTGAACACCCCTATTTTTTTCTGTGGATGCTTGAGCCCTGGAGCATACAAGGAGTTGGCGTCTATGGCCTGGGCTACACTAGCGGGGGCGTTCGAACTAAGATACGCAACTTCAGCTACACCATTCGCTTAGCTGACGTCAAAGTATCTTAGGCCTTGGCTACACTGGCGCTTTACAGCGCTGCAACCTTCTTGCTCGGGGTGTGAAAAAAAACACCCCCCTGAGCGCTGCAAATTACAGCTTTGTAAAGCGCCAGTGTAAACAGTGCCCCAGCGCTGGGAGCACGGCTCCCAGCGCTGTAAGCTAATCCCCTTGAGGAGATGGAGTACCTGCAGCACTGGGAGAGCTCTCTCCCAGCGCTGGCCCCACGACCGTACTCACACTTCAAAGCGCTGCCGCAGGAGCGCTCCCCGGCTTTGGAGTTTCGCTTTGGAGTTTCGAGTGTAGCCAAGCCCTTAGTTCAACTTACCTGGCTGTCCTCATGGCAGCGAGTCAACTGCCACGGCTCCCCCGTTGACTCTGCTTACTCCTCCTGCCGAGATGGAGTACGGGCATCTATTCGGGGATCAATTTATCGCGTCCAGACAAGATACGATAAATCGATCCCCGATACATCGAACACTATGCACCAATCCGGCGGGTAGTATAGACGTGCCCTATGATCCACTCCCATCCTGGTGGATTCCCCATTGTTGGGATTCTGAGCAATAGGTAATGCTCAGTAACTAGCAGATCCTGGGAATGCAGTTAGCCCTATATCTGCAGAATAAGGCCCAGACAGTGCTAGCTGCTCCAAAACCTATATTCATGCAGAGTTATACTCAATGTGGAGTGCACCATGTGGAGCAGCTTGCAGGATCAGGGCTTAAACAGACACATTACTCTGCACCCAGTGAAAACATCTTAGCACTGAGTATATACATTCCGCTATTAGAAATACATTAATTTCTTTGGGGTTTGACACTGGATAAACTGTGTGGCAAATATGGAGGGTAGTTGGATAAAGGTATATTGTAAGGACCCCTGCAATAAGCGTGTGCTGCGGACCTGTGGAATCGGTGGACGCTACACACAGCTCATGTGGTGCTTCATGGTCTCAGACACCATCCAGGGGCATCTTCACTGAACACATCACCAGCTACCGACAGTACCAAGAGACGTGAGCTGGAGCGACATTGTGCACTGACTACAAGAAAAGGACCAAGAGACTTTGTCCATTGGACCATATGAACTGGAACCATAAACTCACTGAACGTTAAATCTCACCAAGTGAGGGTCAATCCATCCTCATCATCTTATCCACTCATTATACTCCACACCTCAACAGGGCCATTATATGAACAACATACCCTCATATCTCAATGTCTGTACTTTGACCCTTTAACTCTCAATCGGGGATACTGCTGATTATGTATTCCTTACACCATCCGACCTTAAACAGAACTTCGCACCCCTTGATAATCCAGAAACTTCTACAATTAAACTCTGTACTGTTCACTTTTTTAAAAAAATCTTAATAAAAATATTTTATCTGGCTCTGTCCTGAGATTTCTGGTATTCTTTATCTCCAGTGGGGCTAAGACAGGTCACAAAAACAAACAGCCTCTTCCATGGAATATTGGCACTTCAGTTCACAGCTAGAACCAGGAAGTGTAATGATGCATGGTAAAAGAAAGTAATGGGGTGGGGGAAGTTATCAAAACAGAACAGTCTAAAACCTAGCAGCTCTTTGATCCCCTTTAGTGGCTTATCCTCAGGCACTGCAGGGCTTGATCTCAGGCCCAAGGGCTGGAGCCTTACCTTCTGTGCCACTGTGCTGCAAGGTGATGAGGGAACTGACCATCAGAAGCTGACTCAGTGGGGCCAGATGAGTAACAGCAGACTGTTGACTGGACACCACGGAGGATAAGCCTTCCTGCTCTTGTCCCATCCCTCATCTGAGTAACTAGTTCCTAGGCCTATTGCTGCCCTGCCTCCTCTCCTGATTCTTCTTCCTGCTACTGTGTCTCATCCCTGTTTCTGTTACCATGCCTTGTTCCTTGCCCCAACCCCAGCTGCTGATTCTGGCCTTGATCCTTGGCATGACTTGGCTTCTGACTCAGATTCTGTCTTAACCCTGGGCGAAACCATGACCCTACTCCTGGATCTGACCACTAGGTCTGACAGTCCACATTAGGGGCACTGACATGTATAGATGTTTAGGAGCCTCCTACTGTCTCCCAGTCAATGAACCTGCATCTTGACCAGGAAAGCATTTAAGCATACGTTTAAGCATACGTTTAAATCCTTTGCGATAGACCCAGGCTAGCTGGGTACAACAAAGTAGTAGAAGGCAGATATACTGGCCACTGGATTAGCAGTTTTCTGTTCCCTGACTGACCAGAGCAGGGGCTGCTCCAGACTAATGAGAACACTTGACTCCAATTAACCTGCGAAGAGACAGGGGAATCCATTAAAGTAATGTGAACACCTGACTCTAATTAAGGCCCTTTTGATACTATAGAAGGGGCTCACTCCAGTTAAGTATATATTTCAGTGCAACTTTGACTGAGGACGTTCTGCTGAACTGGGGCTACGGCCCTTTTGTTTGGGGATTATACATTCATGCTTGTAGATCCTGAGACCTCAGGCTCAATCCCCACGGGTGCCTGAGACAGTGAAATCATTACAGAGCCTTTCTCAAACCTCAAAAGTATTTTAGTGTGGTTTGGCAGAAAGTGTAGGCAAAGTCTCTTATTTTATCCATTTATTCACTCATCCCTAATCCAGATGGAAATCTAAGCTTTGAGTGTGGTTATAAGGAAGTCTCAAGAGGAACAAAAGTGACAAAAACAAATCTTCATCAACTTTTCACAGCTAAAAGACTGGAAAGGGTTTAGATCATCTATGAAAAAATACTGCAGACCTTGCCAGTTCATGTTTAAAGGAATAGCAGCTTATTAAAATATAATACATTAAGTTATAAAAAAGATTAATACATTTTGGAAAAATAAACTGTCAGCCACAGTTTATCAGCTCTACCATGTCTTATCCCGAAATTCAGGGATTCATCAATCACACATATTTACTTTGGCTCTTGCTGACCTGTTGTTTGGGACATGTGACGCAGTCAAGAGACTATGTGAAAAAACATCAGTACTACAACTATGTCAACACCCTTCAGAAATATGGGGTCAGAAAGCATGCCTCTCTTTAATTGTACAATATCTTGGATAAACATATGTGAAGTAAGATTTCCCCGGTACCGTTTTATTCTTAGTTATGAAGCCCTGGTGAACTGAATTTTCTCAGTGCTAAATCTGCAGTTAATAGTGTTGGTCCGTTTAATTTTCATCAACCATTCATTGTAAATTACAAACAACTATCAATAAAACTGACTAATAATATGCAGCGCAGAATCCAATTACTGTACAACAACAATAAGGGTGAAACAGTTCTAAAACAGAGTGATTATACACACAAACACATGCACACACATTGATGGATGGACATGGACAGGCAGTACCTACATAACTATCTAGAGTGATTAGCATTAAAAAAATTCCAAATTTACTTTGATAACTAGATAATGCAGCCTTAGTACGTGCATTTCTGACTGAAAATCAAGGGAATATCTACAAAAACACTGCAAATAATTAACTAAATAACTGTGCCTAAGTAAGACATCTGAAACAATTTAAAGGCAACCACCTGTCCATCCACCCAGATTAGACGACTACTTTGCTTGCCAATAGCCTGCTCACCAAAAGCAAGAGAGTATCGCTATTATAATTAGTTATTTGTATTATCAAAGTATTTAGGAACCCTAGTCATGGACCATTCTCCCAATTACACAAATCGGAGAGCTATTCTTTGTAATGAACAGATACCAACATTTCTGAAACAGAGGTGTTAAGGCACACAATAGTTCAATGAAAGAAAAAACAATGACTAAAATTGGTCTTACCAACTCTTGCAATATTTCAAGTCCTAGATCAGTTCTAGAAGAACCAATACCAACTCAGAGATTTCAACTGAAATTATATAACCTTAGATATTCACTTTTTTTCTATCTGATAGCATTATGTAACCTACAATTTTTCTGGCCTCCAGGTCTTAACTCATTTAGTGTACACTGAATTAGAGTGCACATGTGTAACTATTAAGATACTGCAATACATTGTGAATTTCAAAAGTAAAGTGCTGGTCAGAAAAAGGTACAACAACTACATTTAACGCTGATTTGTACATCAGCCACCAGCATCAAAGGACCAAAGAGCATGTGAGACAGTGCTTAGTTCTCCCTTCAACTTTCCCTAGAAAGGTTGCAACAAAGCACAGGAGTTTATTATTTTTTCCCATTAAAAAGCTACCCCTTAATCATGGTAGAAGCCAAAACAGTCTAGTCACTGACCGTGGCTCTGAAAACAAATAAAAAAATAGAAAAAGAAAACACCAATTGTACAGACGTAAAATATTGAGATTGAACAGAAAAGAAAAAAGAACGCTTAAAAACAATGTTTTGTTTTACTTTAGCTGAATAGGCAGAAGGGTACTTCTCAAAAAAATCTCTTCTGTAGATATGCAATACAGTTTCTTTTTAATCTAACTGCAATCTGTGTATTTCTGTAGGAATAAAGGAACCTACGGGAACCACTGTTACTACATCTTTACATCACATTCTTCCAAAGTCCACTACCAACCCAATGTAACAGGCAGATGATAAAGCATATATTTCCCTCGACACAAGTTCAGTGGCATAGACTACAGGATAAAAAGGTGAAACAGAAAGGTAAATATTCAACACCAATCTTTTGCAGAAATGCTGAAGGGAATAAAGTCAAGATGTTTCTTGTGATTTATACAGTAATTCTGTCCCGCAAGTTGCCCAGGGAAGTTTGAATGCTGTTTACATACCACATTTGTTTTCTAAATTATGCTTGCAAATTGCTTTGCTAGGTTGGATTATTCCAAAGGTAGAATAACAAAAATCTGCAGATTGTAAATTTTTTCCCTTGCAATTCTGCAGAATTGTACTCTGAGGTTTAGCCCTTCTCATTGCAATGATATAGCCTCAATGTTGTAATGAGATGTACTGCTGTCTTTTGGAGCCTCTGTCATAATTGGAAGACAGTGTTTGAGCTCTGAATATCCCTATTCATTATTATCATTTACATCTAATGCAGCAACACCTCTGGAGCACAGAAGAGATGTGTTCTGGGAACCCATCAAAACAAGATGGTGGTCAGCTGCATTCCACACAAGCACTTGTCTCTATATAGCTTTCATCTTCAGACCTCGGTACAGTGAGTTACAGTAATCTAATCTGAAGGTATGAAGTCATCTGACAATGACGGTCGCTAGAAAGATCCTTATCTGGAATAAAGGCATGAGATGAAGATGAGAAAAACCCTTTTTTGGGGGGAGGAGGAAGTGTACGGGGAGACTGTGGCAAACCAGTAAACTGCCTGAAACCACTATGGCTTAAAGACAGCCTTGTCAGCAAGCTGTTAAAAGCAAGTCTCAGCTTGACCGAGGCAGGAGGGGAGAGGGGATTCAGGGTGCCACCGAAAGGGTGGCTTGACCCCGCGTCCTTCCTGATAAGAATTGGGTTGAAAATGCTGATACATGCATTTGTAAAGGGCAGGATGTACCCTCAGGAATGCCTATTGTAGAACTGATAAATGAAATTGTTTTTAATTGTTCACTTTATTAACGTAACTTCTGTTCACCATTCAATACACTTGCCTACACTGTAACTTCTGTTTCATATTGTAATTCAAACCCCATTTTAAAACACTCACTCCATTTTGTAAAAGCTTCCTCCAACCTTCATTTTTGCAAACCCTGCTGTAATCTTATTAGTTTAGTTTAGATGTGTGAATGAGGTATGTATGAATGATGGAATCAACCTCCAGCCCCAACCTGTCCTGATGAGATAAAGTTCAAATACCAATGGCTGAAGACCTAGACAACAGCCCTAAACAAAGTAAGGCCATGTCTACATCTAAAATTTTGCAGCGCTGGTTGTTACAGCTGTATTAGTACAGCTGTATAGGGCCAGCGCTGCAGAGTGGCCACACTTACAGCAACCAGCGCTGCAAGTGGTGTTAGATGTGGCCATACTGCAGCGCTGTTGGGCGGCTTCAAGGGGGGTTCGGGGAACACGAGAGCAAACCGGGAAAGGAGACCAGCTTCGCCGCGGTTTGCTCTCGCGTTCCCCGAACCACCCTGCAAACCGCAGGGAAGGAGACCTGCTTGCTCGGGGGTTCGGGGAACGAGAGAGCAAACCGGGAAAGGAGACCAGCTTCTCCGCGGTTTGCTCTCGCGTTCCCCAAACCACCCTGCAAACCGCAGGGAAGGAGACCTGCTTGCTCGGGGGTTCGGGGAACGAGAGAGCAAACCGGGAAAGGAGACCAGCTTCGCCGCGGTTTGCTCTCGCGTTCCCCGAACCACCCTGCAAACCGTAGGGAAGGAGACCTGCTTGTTCGGGGAACGCGATAGCAAACCGGGGAAGGAGACCAGCTTCGCCGCGGTTTGCTCTCGCGTTCCCCGAACCACCCTGCAAACCATAGGGAAGGAGACCTGCTTGTTCGGGGAACGCGATAGCAAACCGGGGAAGGAGACCAGCTTCGCCGCGGTTTGCTCTCGCGTTCCCGGAACCACCCAGCAAACCTCAGGGAAGGAGACCTGCTTGCTCGGGGTTCGGGGAACGCGAGAGCAAGCTGGGGAAGGAGACCAGTTTGATTACCAGAGGCTTCCTCGGTGATGCTGGGATACCTGCTTATTCCACGGAGGTCAAGAAAAGCGCTGGTAAGTGTCTATACTTGATTACCAGCGCTGGATCACCAGCGCTGGATCCTCTACACCCGAGACAAAACGGGAGTACGGCCAGCGCTGCAAACAGCGAGTTGCAGCGCTGGTGGTGCCCTGCAGATGTGTACACCTCCTAAGTTGCAGCGCTGTAACTCCCTCACCAGCGCTGCAACTTTCTGATGTAGACAAGCCCTAAGAAGCATCCACCTAAAAAGAAAAGGACAACAGAACAACAGAAGGAAGATCAAAGCCAGGTTCAAGGCTGAAAGTCACGCCTGCAATTGATGGGTGATCAATCTAAACCCAGAGGCAGCGTGACACAGCAAGACCTATAGACTTTGAATCCAAACTAAAAGCCTATAAAAAAAGAAGGGTGAGATGAGAGACTCTGGGGGTATGTCTACATCTAAAATTTTGCAGCGCTGGTTGTTACAGCTGTATTAGTACAGCTGTATAGGGCCAGCGCTGCAGAGTGGCCACACTTACAGCAACCAGCACTGCAAGTGGTGTTAGATGTGGCCATACTGCAGCGCTGTTGGGCGGCTTCAAGGGGGGTTCGGGGAACGCGAGAGAAAACCGGGGAAGGAGACCAGCTTTGCCGCGGTTTGCTCTCGCGTTCCCCGAACCACCCTGCAAACCGCAGGGAAGGAGACCTGCTTGCACAGGGGCTCGGGGAACGCGAGAGCAAACCGGGGAAGGAGACCAGCTTCGCCGCGGTTTGCTCTCGTGTTCCCCGAACCACCCTGAAAACCGCAGGGAAGGAGACCTGCTTGTTCGGGGAACGCGAGAGCAAACCGGGGAAGGAGACCAGCTTCGCCGCGGTTTGCTCTCGCGTTCCCCGAACCACCCTGCAAACCGCAGGGAAGGAGACCTGCTTGCTTGGGGTTCGGGGAACGCGAGAGCAAACCGGGGAAGGAGACCAGCTTGATTACCAGAGGCTTCCTCAGGTATGCTGGGATACCTGCTTATTCCACGGAGGTCAAGAAAAGCACTGGTAAGTGTCTACACTTGATTACCAGCGCTGGATCCTCTACACCCGAGACAAAACGGGAGTACGGCCAGCGCTGCAAACAGGGAGTTGCAGCGCTGGTGATGCCCTGCAGATGTGTACACCTCCTAAGTTGCAGCGCTGTAACCCCCTCACCAGCGCTGCAACTTTCTGATGTAAACAAGCCCTGGGTAACATTCTGCTGCCAACATGGAAGGACATCAGTGCCTGCCCAACAGAGATCCAGCTTGTCCTTGTGCCTGGCTTTCCTGGCCAGTTAGCCGCCATAAGCTATGAACCCAAGCTACAAAATCAAGCTATGAACTTAAGCTATCTTCAGGACTGGTAACTATGCAGCTGCAGAACATCTGGTGTGTGTGTGCGTGTGTGTGTGTATAGGTATTAGGTATAATGTGTGTGTATAAGAATTAAGATATTAGTTATTAGTCATAAATCAAATTGTTATCATAATAAATGTGGAATCTTTGTCTTGTCCCCTTTAATAAGATCCTGCTGGTTTTTACTGGTCTAAGTTAAGTTTTAACTTCTGTGCCAGGGAAGATAATGGAGCAGGTAATCAAAGAAATCATCTGCAAACACTTGGAAGGTGGTAAGGTGATAGGGAATAGCCAGCATGGATTTGTAAAGAACAAATCGTGTCAAACTCATCTGATAGCGTTCTTTGATAGGATAACGAGCCTTGTGGATAAGGGAGAAGTGGTGGATGTGATATACCTAGACTTTAGTAAGGCATTTGATACAGTCTTGCATGATATTCTTATAGATAAACTAGGAAAGTACAATTTAGATGGGGTTACTATAAGGTGGGTGCATAACTGGCTGGATAACCGTTCTCAGAGAGTAGTTGTTAATGGCTCCCAATCCTACTGGAAAGGTATAACAAGTGGGGTTCCGCAGGGGTCTGTTTTGGGACCGGTTCTGTTCAATATCTTCATCAACGATTTAGATGTTGGCATAGAAAGTACGCTTATTAAGTTTGCGGACGATACCAAACTGGGAGGGATTGCAACTGCTTTGGAGGACAGGGTCAAAATTCAAAATGATCTGGACAAATTGGAGAAATGGTCTGAGGTAAACAGGATGAAGTTCAATAAAGATAAATGCAAAGTGCTCCACCTAGGAAGGAACAATCAGTTTCACACATACAGAATGGGAAGAGACTGTCTAGGAAGGAGTATGGCAGAAAGAGATCTAGGGGTCATAGTAGACCACAAGCTTAATATGAGTCAACAGTGTGATACTGTTGCAAAAAAAGCAAACATGATTCTGGGATGCATTAACAGGTGTGTTGTAAACAAGACACGAGAAGTCATTCTTCCGCTTTACTCTGCGCTGGTTAGGCCTCAACTGGAGTATTGTGTCCAGTTCTGGGCACCGCATTTCAAGAAGGATGTGGAGAAATTGGAGAGGGTCCAGAGAAGAGCAACAAGAATGATTAAAGGTCTTGAGAACATGACCTATGAAGGAAGGCTGAAGGAATTGGGTTTGTTTAGTTTGGAAAAGAGAAGACTGAGAAGGGACATGATAGCAGTTTTCAGGTATCTAAAAGGGTGTCATCAGGAGGAGGGAGAAAACTTGTTCACCTTAGCCTCCAATGATAGAACAAGAAGCAATGGGCTAAAACTGCAGCAAGGGAGATTTAGGTTGGACATTAGGAAAAAGTTCCTAACTGTCAGGGTAGTTAAACACTGGAATAGATTGCCTAGTGAAGTTGTGGAATCCCCATCCCTGGAGATATTTAAGAGTAGGTTAGATAAATGTCTATTAGGGATGGTCTAGACAGTATTTGGTCCTGCCATGAGGGCAGGGGACTGGACTCGATGACCTCTCGAGGTCCCTTCCAGTCCTAGAGTCTATGAGTCTAATATAATTGGTATAACACTATTGGGGTCTCAAGGCTGCAAGCTCTGGAAAGACCCACACCTGATTAATCAATAATCAGAAGTAACCTCTTGCTCGATCATTAATACTGCTTACTTAACAAGGTTTCTTTAATTACTAATGTATAAATAAGGAGAAAAAGCTTGAGATAGGTGGGACTTGTTTCGGGACTGGCCTCTCCCTCTGGATGCATCTTCTGTTCCCCAGTGGCAGACGGGCTGCCGCTGTATCACTTGACAGTCACACTCAGCTTTGGTAATTATCAAGGGTTGGGGGTGTTTTACTAACTTATTGCGGACGTGTGTAAGTGCTTGAGACTAAGTAAAGTTTAGCTTTAAGTGAAAGCACTCGTGTTGTCCTGTTTGTGCCAGCCATCTATCGGTCAGACGGCCGTGTCTCCCCTGATTTATTTCCTGACACCTCCTCGGACAGAGTAAAGTTACCAAGAGCTTTGGGTTGAAAGAACCCCAGGTAACAGAAGGACTACTGATTTGCTAGATTTACTCACAGAACTCCAAGACTTTGCATAGCTTTGGTGAATGGAAGGCAGATGACTTCCTTGTATTGGTTGGGCACTGTCCTAACTAGTTCTTCCACAGATTTCTCCCTTGCAACAAGTATCACTTTGCTCTTGACTGGGCTCAGTGTTGATCGAGCTGTTCTTTATTCACAAACTGTTCTCTTGTAAGCACAATAACAGCCTCAAGATACTACTGGCTGCATGCGTGGAAAATGAGATACCTGCACCTGTATGTGGTTGGCAGTGAGTCTGTCTCATCAAATGACCTCTCCAAGTGGGCTCATGTCAATGTTGAAGAGGAGACAAAAAAGAACTATCAGCGCTGAAACTCGCAGGTGGGAACTTCTCGGGGAAGAAGTTACCCAACACCACTCTGGGTCCTTCTGAAGATGAATAATTGGAGCCACAGTAGGGCTGCACCATCTGATCCAGCTACATCATACAAACGGATCAGCAGCAACTGAGGTGAACAATGTGGAAAGCTATAGACAGGCTCAGTGGGATGAGCACTGAGATGTGATCTCTATCTGTTGCTATACACAGATTATTATGTCACTCCGTGCTGTGCCCCAGTCTAAAGTCTGATTGTGAAGTATCCCAGATGTCACAAATTGCTGGAGCTTGGTTATCACTCTGTGTGTGTGTTTGTGCGTGTGCGTGTATGTTGTTTGTGTGTGTGTTAACATCTCAGTCCTTCCATTCTCCCACACTCCCTTTTCGGTCTCATGCTTTGCCCAATCCTCTCTCCTTAATGCTCCTTTTGAAATTTTATCCTATGCCAGACTCCGTTCTGTAATTCCGTCCCTCTTTCTCTGTCCATTTCTGACACCGTCTCCTTCTGTTCATGCTCCAAATTCCCTCTCCTCCAATTACGGTTTAAAATTCACTTCTTTCACCTAGATTGTCATCACTAGGGTATGTCTTCACTACCGGCCGGATCAGCGAGTAGTGATCAATCTAGCAGGGATTGATTTATTGCATCTAGTCTAGACACGATAAATCGATCCCCCAGCGCTCTCCCGTCAACTCCAGCTCAGCGAGAGGCACAGACAGAGTCGATGGGGGAGCGGCAGCAGTCGACTCACTGCAGTGAAGACATCACAATAAGTCAATCTAAGTACATTGACTTCAGCTACGTTATTCATGTAGCTGAAGTTGCGTAAATTAGATTGATCCCCTTCCTCACCCCAGTGTAGACCAAGCCTCTGACTAAAACTTTATCAGCTGCCTGGCTAACATTCTGCCTTTTCTTTCTATTGTATTCATCCAGTTTAGACTCTATACTCACTGGGACAAGAGATGGTCTAATTTATGTCTGTTTTGCAAAGTACAATACACACCAAATAAATAATCGAATTTTCCCTACAATTTCAATTTGAAATGATATTCTTATTCTCTTCCTTTCAGCAACAGCATGGTGTAGTGCAATTTTAAACTGCTGTCAAATTCTAGGTGGCTACATTCCAGGGACAGGAGAAGCCAATACTCTCTGCAAGCTATATACAGCAACATAAAGTTTCCTATCACTCAGATTCTTCTGGATGAATAAATGTAACATATAGTAATGGATTACTTTTATGTGTGGGGATTATAATAGCTGCCTTTCAGGTTTTCTAGACCTTGTAGTTAATTAGTTACTGGGTCAACTGAACAAAAATAAAATCTACTAAGGCAGAACAAAAAAAAATTATATTTTCACCTATAACATATGTAATTTTAAAAGGAAGATTAACTTTGAGACTTAAATAGCTTGACAGTGTCCCTTTAAAATAAAATCCATTTCAACTTGTTGTGAAAAAAATAAATTAACTTTGATATATTTTTGTATGATGCCTTTATTTAATTTTAATGCCATCTCAGGACATCAGTGATTTCCAGACATCTGAACCAGTACTAAAAATAGTTAGGCATGAAAGGTCAGGATGATTTCTTTCTTCTTTTATCCCATCTTTCTGAAAAGTATCCTTAATTAGTGCCTTTCAACCGAAAAAGCATTTGAAATGTCTCTATTAGGCAAACAGAGAAGAAGCTCCAACACACACACACAGTCTAGTAGGTAGGAAAAATAATAAGCTACTTTGCTTAGCCACTAAGAGCCTTTTATACAAATAGAAGAACCTTTTGTATCACGTCTAGCGGTAAGCCTCAGAGGACCATACAGAAGCCCGTAACGCATCAGAATTAACAGTATTTTCTGAGGACACTCTTAATCAGCAGAGGTAGAAATGAGATTTTTTTAAAAAACATCTTTCAAGTCTCTCCATCGTTTGAACAATATCACAATTGCAGGAGCCTCTTTTGATGCTAATTTGGTACCTGCTTCTCAATAATGGAGAGTACTCCTGAATGGTCTTTATACTGGCTACAGCTCAGGAAAGCATCCCTGTTCAGAGAAGAACTTAAGCACGTGCTTAATTCCCACTGACAATTGGATTTAAACATATGCTCAAAAAGATAAGCCTGCATTTTAGTGCTTTCCTGAATCCAGGACTAGATGAAGAGGGACCTGAATGAGGTCTAACCCTTGGACTAGATGAGATACTTCATCATCATATTTACAATGCACTGACTGGGACCCTATGAGTCTAGGACCCATTTCAATTACTAAAGAGACTTGGCTTGAATGGATCAATTTCATAGTTAGAAATAAAGCTGCATGTAGCTTTGAACAATGTTAAGCTATTAAGGAAAGCAACTCATCTACTTACCATTCTTACAAGACTTCCTTAGCACTGTAATAATTTAAAACACAAATTGTGCTTTATCAAATGTTTCAGCTACAGTGATTCGATAACAATAGCACATTAGTATATTTTATATATATCCAAATGTTAAGTGTGCTAAAGTTGAATGAAAGGGAGTAGCATTAAGCACAGTGTAAAAGAAGCCTTAGGGCATGGCTACACTTGCAAGTTAGAGCGCATTAAAGCAGCCCCGTGCGTTCTAACTCACGACGCCTCCACACTGGAAAGGCACATAGAGCGCTCTGACTCCGTGGCTCGGCGAGTGGAATAACGTTTGATGCACCCCTGCTGGAGCACCACGGTGCCAGTGTGGATGCCCTGGTCTGTTAATGCACTCTGATTGGCCTCCAGAAGTGTCCCATAATGCCTGTTCTAGCCACTCTGGTCATCAGTTTGAATTCTACTGCCCTGCCCTCAGGTGACCAACTGTCAGAACCGCCCTTTACATTCTTTGGGAATTTTGAAAATCCCTTTCCTGTTTGCTCATCCAGGCATGGAGTGCTCTCAGCAAATCTTTCCAAGTGACCATGCCTCCACACGCCAGGCCATCCCCAGTATGGAGCAATGGCAAAGCGCTGGACCTTCTCAGTGTTTGGGGAGAGGAAACTGTCCAGTCCCAGCTGTGCTCCAGCCGTAGGAATTACGATACCTTCGGGCAGATATCAAGGGACATGATGGAAAGGCGCCACGACCGGGACGCACTGCAGTGCAGGGTTAAAATGAAGGAGCTGCAGCATGCCTACCGCAAAGCCCGCGAGGCAAACTGCTGCTCCAGTGCTGCCCCCGCGACCTGCCGTTTCTACAATGAGCTGGACGCAATACTTGAGGGCGACCCCACCTCCACCCCGAGTACCACTATGGATACTTCAGAGCTCAGTTCAACAAGGCAGAAGGAGGAGCAAAGCAGGAGTGAGGGTGCTGAGGTGGAGGAAGACACCCTGGAATCCCTAGATGCATGCAGCCAGGAGCTGTTCTCAAGCCAGGAGGAAGGTAGCCAATTGTGGCAGCTGGTGCTTGGGGAAGGACAAACACCAGAGGAGGTTCCCGGTAAGCAGCTTTTATTTTGGGAAGAAAAGTTATTCGGTGCGTGCTCTTGGGGCAAGAAGGGTTACGGCTCCGTGCACGCCTAAATGCAGAATAGGGCATTGATGAGCTCTCTCGCATTGCAGTAATCGGCCTCAGCAATCTCTTCAAAGCTCTCAGCCAGAACTTGGGCAATGCGCTTGCGCAGGTTTCTTGGGAGAGCCACTGTGGCTCTTGTCCCAGTCAGGCTAACATATCCGTGCCACTGTACCATGAGGGGTGGGGGGACCATTGCTGCACACAGGCAAGCTGCATATGGGCCAGGGCGGAAGCCGCATTGTAGAAGAAGACCCTCCCCTGCTTCCCAGGTCACCCTCAGCAGCGAGATATCTTCCAGGATGAACTCATCCTGTGGAAAATGCGGGGACAGTGTTCAGTATAGGACTCCCCTGCAGCTGTTGGCTCTCCCCAAGGCACAGAAACCCAGAGGACAGTATGGTCATGAAACAATCAGTCCCCCTTGACCCTGTGCTTTCTCACCATTTTGGGGCTCCCGTGGGTTATGTGCGCTCACTTTGGGACAGGCACATTATGCTATTGTGTAGACTGTGCTTGCCCTCCTTAAGTACAGGGGATCATTGCTCTGTCTGGTGTGAACAATGCTGCCTCTGTTAAGTGTTGCATTTTGCCTTTACAGATGCAACCTTGAGATCTCAGTCGTCCATGTTCTCACCGGCTGAAAGACTCCAAAGAATTAGGAAGAGGCCACATAGAAGCAAAGACGACATGCTGCATGAAGTAATGCACCCTTCACTTAATGAGAATCTAAAAGCGCAAGATTGGAGGGAAAGTGAAAGGAGGATCCACCAGCAGAATGAGAAGCACTGGCACAAAAGCACAGCTCACTGGCAGCAAAGCACAGATCAGCTGATAAGCATTATGGAACACCAAGCAGACTCAATCCAGGCACTTGTAGCCATGCAGGCGGAGCACCACCGTGACTGTCCCCCCTGCAGCCCTTGTCCCAAAACTCTTTCCTTTGTGCCCCCATGTCACCTCCAACCCACTTTCCCCAACATCAGGGTTCTTATTGCCAACAACTGCCTCCAACACCTGTAGTTCCACCACCCAGCCCTGAAAACTACGACCCTTACCCACTGCACTCAACCCCCATCACCATGCAGTATAGCCATCCTGAAGTGCAGCACTCCTTGCACAGCACTCCAGACAGGAAGGCTGAGTATGATAACAGGACATACGCAAATCTGTGATTGTACCGTTCTCCACCCCACCCCCTTGCCGTTTCTGTTTCCCAAGCAGTTGTGTTTCTTTTCAATAAATGAATTTTCTTTTCAATAAATGGATATTTAGACTTTGAAAACATTCTGTATTATTGCATAAAGTAAAAGATATCTTAGCCCAGGAAAGCAACAGGCACTGCAAGTCAGTGTAGCAACCACAGATTCCTACTAACATTGGAACCACTGCACTTCACTCTAGTGCAGGGCACCAAACATTACTGGTGGCTCTCAGCCTCAAATTGCTCCTTCAAGGCATCCCTAATCCTTGCAGACCCATGCTTGGCCCCTCTAATAGCCCTGCTCTCTGGCTGTTACAATTCAGTCTCCAAGTGTTGAACCTCCGAGGTCCATACCTGAGTGAAGCTTTCACCCTTCCCTTCACAAATGTTATGGAGGGTACAGCATGTGGATATAACCGCAGGGATGCTGTCATCGGCCAGGTCCAGCTTCCCACACAGAGAGTGCCAGTGGCCCTTTAAATAGCCAAAAGCACACTCCACAGCCATTATGCACTGGCTTAGCCTGTTGAACTGCTCTTTGCTGCTGTCAAGGTTTCCTGTATAGGGTTTCATGAGCCATGACATTAAAGGATAAGTGGGGTCTCCAAGGATCACAATGGGCATTTTGACTTCCCCTATGGTGATCTTCTGGTCTGGGAAAAAAGTCCCGGCTTGCAGCTTCCTGTAAGGCCAGTGGTCCAAAAGATGCATGTGTCATGCACCTTTCTGGGCCAACCTGCATTAATGTCAATGAAACGTCCACAGTGATCCACAAGCGCCTGGAGAACCATAGAGAAATAGCCCTTCCAATTAACGTTCTCAGAGGCTAGGTGGACTGGTGCCAGAATTGGAATATGTGTTTCATCTATCGCCCCTCCACAGTTAGGGAAACCCCTTTGTGCAAAGCCAGCCACAATGTCATGCACATTAATTACCCAGAGTCATGGTTCTTCTGAGCAGGATGCAATTAATGCATCACAGGGCATTGGGACAGGACCCATAATGCCCTGCACACCTCGCCCCCTTCCCACAAGCCACAGAGCCAGAATGGGAAGAGGTGCTCTGTGGGATAGCTGCCCATAATGCACTGCTCCCCATGCCGCTGCAAGTGCCCCAAATGTGGCCACGCTAGTGTGCTTGCACCTGTCAGCGTGGACAGACTGCAGCGCTTTCCCTGCTGCGCTTTCTGAAGGCTGGTTTAACTCAAAGTGCTCTACATCGTGCCCTAAGGGCTTGGCTGCACTTACAAGTTAGAGCACATTAAAGCAGCCCCACAGGCCAAACTCCCCACACTGGCAAGGCACTTAGAGCGCCTGAACTCTGCAGCTGGAGCACTCCTGGTAATCCACCTTCAGGCCCTGTATGTCTGTGTAGAGTTAGTAAAGGCTTTTCTTACTTTTGCGTAAAGAGCAAAGACACAGTCACACTACACATTCTAGGTCAGATAAACGCCACTGATGGCGGTGCAGCTTTATTGATTTACCCTCGCTGGGAATCTGGCCCTCTATATTTTTCACAACTACAGTAGATTCCACTTATTAGCAACCCCTCAGCTGCCAGCAAAAAGTTCCATTATCTGGCAGTTGCTAGTAAGCGGAAGGCAGGTTTGTGAGGCAGCAGGCAGGGAACGAAGTGCTGGGACATGCCTTACCTGGCTACACCCCTGCAAACCTTCCTGTGGGCAAGGTAGCAGCGGGGAGGAGGAGGGCTGCAGCCTGGACGCAGGGTTTTCTACAGGGAGTAGGGGCACTGGAGGCCCCCCAGAGCTGCATGGTACCTCTCCCTGTGCTCTCTGGGGTCAGGGCTCAGTATGCCCCAGGGAAGAGCCCGCGGAACGCAAGGAGAAGTCCTGTGCAGCTCCGGGATCCAGACTGCAGCCCCCCTTCCTGATACTGCTTTCCCCACAGCCAGCCCCTTATCTTCTATTAGAGTTGCCAGCTTTCCAAAACTAGACACCACATGCCTCCGACACTCGCTTTCCCCTACTCCTGTCACTCAATCCCCCTGAAGTCCTTATTCCTCCCTCCCCCAGGACTCACGTGCTGCCTGCAGAGCTGGGCTGGGAGGAGCTGATGCAGTGCCTGCCTGCCTACTCAATTTGGGCACAACAGGGCGGAGGGGGGTTGGTCCTGGAGTGAGGAGCCGGAGAGAGCCAGAGCCCTGGGAGGCTGAGAAGGCAGGACGAGTTATCACAGGCAGTGAGCCCGGCCACCCACCCCACTCTTCAAACCCTGTGCACTGTCAAGATCCCTCCTTCTCCAGCATCAGCTGCTCTTCCCGCCCTCCCGGTGGTGGGAGCCAATTTCAAAATTCATTCGCAGATAAAATCCAGCCCATCAGGCAGAAGTAGAGCAATATTTGGGCTTTTTTCTGATCCCAGAGGCATCTGTTTTCAGAACTAGCTCCTTCATATTGTAGCTCCTTGGTACTGATTCCCAAATTGATTCCCAAATTGCAGTCACTGCAGTAACCGAACTTTTGGTACCTGGTCAGCCGTTCTGATTGGACACTGTGTAACACCGACAGTAGCAGGCGGGATCGACCCGTGGACCTCCGGAGCTTAGCGGATGAGCCTCTACCGCAGGGGTAGGCAACCTATGGCATGGGTGCCAAAGTTGGCACGCGAACTGATTTTCAGTGGTACTCACACTGCCAGGGTCCTGGGCATCGGTCCAGGGGCTCTGCATTTTAATTTAATTTTAATTGAAGCTTCTTAAACATTTTAAAAGCTTTATTTACTTTACATACAACAATAGTTTAGTTATATATTATAGACTTATAGAAAGAGACCTTCTAAAAACGTTAAAATGTATTACTGGCACGCGGAACCTTAAATTAGAGTGAATAAATGAAGACTCGGCACATCACTTCTGAAAGGTTGCCGACCCCTGCTCTACTGTATGAGCTAAAAACCAACTGGCTGTTAGCTAAGGCTATAGAGCAGACTCATTTAATTCTCTCTCTAAATGGTTTCGGTGCCACTAGATGGGACAGAACACCATACTCAGGAGGTGTGTGGGTTACAACTGCACAGGTCCCCTTTTCACCAGATAATCTGATGTGCAGTCTGTCTCTGCAGGTTTGAGGGGCTTCTACCCTGAGAAAGTGCTGGGATGGGCTAAGCACCATCCACAGGCAGGTTTGCAAGGCTGCAACCAGGAAAGACGTGTCTCAGCACTTCCTTCGTGGGCTACAGCCCCACAAACCTGCCTGCAGCTGGGGCCTCTCTTCCAAAAAAATGTTAATAAGCAGCATACTGCGGCCAATATCCAAATCCCATTAACATTAAACACAATGGGAGGGAATTGTTCCCAGCAAAATCTTACTTCTAACTGAAAATTATTAATATCTTGGTTGCTATTAAACAGCATGTACTGCAATTCAAATGATAATGTCGTTGAGGTTTACAAATAACAAGAAAAATAGGAATAGTTTGAATTAACATAGTGGGAGGGGAACCTCTGCTTCTGGGATTTTCTGACTTCTGAGTGTTTGCTTTCTCAATCTTAACTTCGCACTAATAAGAGATTTTGTATTTAATGATTCCATTTCTATTTCATTTTTAAATGTACTGCACATCTTACTTGCTCTGGAGAAGTGGTACATCCTTTAAATATGTGTTTAGAAAACCTCCAAATGTGTCTATGTGCATGTACAAAATGTATAGCTTTAAACATCCATAACTTCAAAGCTAGTGATCCCATTTACTTCCAATTTAGATTTTAAAAATTACGTGCAGGGCTACAAAGAAAGTAAGAGTGAAGTGTCTTTCAGTCATTTGGGGATTATGAGAGTGCCTATAGTCACGTTTTCATTATAAGAGTATTTACTGCAGAAAAATTTCAGCCAGATTACACAGCAAATTTATTTTTTCCACACTCATATTCATCAAAAACAGCTGATCCAATTTCTCTCAGGTTTTTCCATACATGTTGATCTTTGGGCTGAGACCAAACAGAGAAAATATCAGCTCAAAAGGAAATGTTTTGAAAAACCAGGAGCATGTGAATAAAGAGGTTATAACAGAAGCTGGAACGCAACCTAAACAGCTGCCACTGTTGCAAACCACTACAATGGAAATACAAAGAGGTCTGATAATTGAGCTGAATCAGGAACACTTCCTCTATCTGGGAATTAAAAACAGCCCCCATTCCCTATGGCGATCTCTGCAAAGTGACATTTGTCTTTTACTTGTGTAACAGCAAAGTAACCACACACAAGTCATACCTAGTCACAGACTACATGATACTTTTAAAATAGGGGCACCCTACTTTATAATATGTAATAAATAGTCATTAAATATCTGGTTTTCTCAAGGCTATAGAAATACTCTGTGGTTAGGGTGACCAGATGTCCCGATTTTACAGGGACAGTCCCAATATTTGGGACTTCTTCTTATATAGGCTTTTATTACCCCCCACCTCCTGTCCTGATTTTTCACACTTCCTGTCTGGTCACCCTATCTGTGGTAGACCCAGGAACTGAACTCAGATCTCCTGAACCCCAATCCAGTCCAATGCCCCAGCTACAAAACCATGCTGGCTTGCATACACTAGTGTCTGCCTTCCTGGAGATGGAATATGTAATAACCTTTTAGCTATTAGCATTTTTATAAATATTATTTATGTTTATCCATGCTGGGTATGGGGTAAATACAAACAGACTTACAGCCTGAAGTAGTCGATCAGCTCTTAGCAGAATGCATGTATGCACACAGTACATATTCAGTTTTTGCATCAGAGCTTTACATCCCTTTGCAGAAAAATCGTTTGAGGCGATCATTACAGAGAAGTCCTAGTATCTGGTGGCTGCTATGTCTATAGACCTTCATGGCTGAACACTTCCTACCATCTAAAGTACAGCATGTCAGATAAAGGGCATTTTCCATAGCAACATGCTTTACCAGACCAAGAACTCCTTCCCTTAATAATGGCAATTATTTTCCATTGCTGTTCTGCGAGGCCCCTAAAAGATCAGGACTGCAAATATTTGGATAGGCTTTCAAAATTCATTTGCAGATAAAATCCAGTCCATCAGGCAGAAGTAGAGCAATATTTGGGCTTTCTTCTGATCCCAGAGGCATCTGTTTTCTCTTCAGAACTAGCTCCTTCATATTGTAGCTCCTTGGCAATGATTCCCAAGGCAACAGTTACTGGCAGCAGCAAGACCGCAATGCTCAGTGGAAGTCCTTATCAAAATTCTTCACCTATTCCAGACACGGATTGCATATGTCCAGAAATTCAAAAATCTCCTTCGGACTCCAGTTTAAATGTCTCTGCAGTGAATTGTGTGGCCAATTTCTGAGGCAGGGATCATGTGGATTTGTTATTGCTAATCATGACAGAAAGCTAAGATATTCCAAGCAAATATCTGCACTGGAAGCATGTTCTTAAGTATGCTCCAACTGTTATTATTCCAAAAACAAATTAAGCAAGGAAGTACCATAGAAAGCCAATTAGCTAATTCAGGCAGCAGTACAATGTAGATCACTACCCTTATTTCTATCTAACATGATGTTCTGTGATTCAGAGATGTCTCTCCATTAGCATATATTTACAAAAAAGGCATATTTAATAGTGTTAGCCTTTAACTGCAGTTCATAGTTCCCACATATGAATTCCTATGAGATCATGTAGCCAAAGATGTATTGCTTTCATTAAAGATTTCATTATTGGCTTATACCATATAATTTAGACTCGGTGGCTCAAACTTCAAACTGAAAGCCAAATTTTGTTTTCAAAAAAGTTTGAAATCAAGAGTTTAAGTATTTTTCAGGATTTTTAGAATTTTTGTAGTGCCTGAGAGACGTGTCACATTGACAGTGAAGAACTGGTACGAAGAGATGGGGAAAGAGACAGGACTGACACACACAGACAGCCTGGAAGGGACAGAGGCAGAAGGGATCAGGATCAAAGGGAACAGAGGCAGGACATGGATTGGAGCTTATGATTCTTGAGTCTCACTATTCCTTTGCTGTCAGCAAATGTCTGTGAAATCCACTAGCAAAATCTGTCTTATCTCCATGTGGCAGCCAGTCCACAGCAGTAGTAGACCATTAGCCTACATATTAGTTACTCCACTAGCTCAAGTGGCAGAAGTCTATGCAGTGGCTCTAAAGGTTCCAATCCAAGACCTGTGTTAGTAGAGTCAGAATGATTCCACTTGTCAGAATTTCTGAGGGCGTGCGGGGAGATGGGGTCTCAGTTTGCTTTTTAAAAAAAACTGGGAAAACTATGTTAAAAGAATGTTAGCATTGCAAAGTTAAGCACTCTAAATGTAGGAAATGCCAGAATTAAGGCTGCCCACGTAACCTTAATTCACACCCTTCTGTGTATGCATTAAGATACAGGTTTTTAACTACGAAGATTTCTGTTTAAAATGTAGATTACATGATATGGCCCATCATCAAGTCAAATTCTCCTTTTTTCCCCACAGGCCAGGCATGATATCAAGCCTCCATGTTAACTGGGGGCCTGACCCTGAGAGGAGCACATCCAATCTCCACTCCCCATAGGCTTCAAGGTGATTTGTTGGTGCTCAGCACTTCTTGTAATTAGACCACATGTTCCTAATCTCCAGGCACCTTGAAGAATTGCTAGCTTATGGGACGTGCTGAATTTGTATTATTGTACACAAACAGCTGATGTTCAGTTTATCCTCATCAAAAAGATACAGAGTGGCCTAAATGCTGCTTACTCTTTATGAATATTCCCACTGGGCTTGATTCTTCTCTCCCGCTGGTGTAAAACTGGTGCAACTCCATTGACTTCATTTACCACCGTGAGTGGACAGTCAGGTCTTAGAGTCAAAGGTGTCTTACCAGGGTATAATCGGTGTAAGCAGAAGGAAAGTCAAAGCCCATAGATATCATTGGGTCTATTCAGGGGAGTAGAAAGTCGAAAATAGCTTCAAGTCTGATGTTTTCACTTGAACAAACTCTCTGAGCTCCACCAGTCTTCTTGTCCTAACTATGGCAAAACTCCCATTCTCTTCAATTACCTTTAGATTATTTAAGCCATGTTTCTTCCTTGAAAAAAAAAAATGTGCTTTGAACTATTTGATTCCAGATCTCTGCTGAACTCAATCACTCCCAATAGCTTTCTCTTTCTTTAAAATCAGCATTTTCCTACATGTGTTCATGTCTAACAAACCTATTGCAGTTGGCAACATGCAAATCTGACCTTAGACTTTGCCTCTCCAAACTCCTAAAACAGCTATGCTGTACTGAGTAAATGACCTCCTGGTAGAGTCCTTCAGTTTCACTCTGATCAAGAAACAGTTTGTCCACAGGCAATGATTTTAGGGTGCCTGGTTTTTTTGGTTTTTTTTTTTTTTTGTCTTTCTGCCAAAATACCAGTTACCAGAAAACTTTAAAGCAAGGTTTATTTCCACCAACTCCACCTCCACCCATATTATGTAACTCCACTGTCGGACAGTACAATAAATGTTTCCAAAAAGATAATAAAATTCTAGGATTTGATGATTTTAAATGAACTGGTATCAACTGTAATATGACCTGTAAAACTACTAATTTCACCAAGTCAATCTGGAAGAAAGTTGTAGCTTCAGCAAGATACAAAACTTACTGGGAGCTCGACATACAAACACCATCTGCTCACTCACAAAAGGTATAATGTTTAAAACAACAACATTGCTTTCCCTTCCCCTCTCTACCACAGTTACACTCCTGATGGAACAGAATAATTCTATTTATATGGAAAGCCTGAAAAAATAAAGCACTGAAAAAACAGAAGCATATGGACAAATAATTCTGCACGGCACTTAGAACATTCATCTGTAGAATAAGAGCCATAACACGCTGAAAAACATACTCCTGTCCACCTGGAAATTGCCAATACGCATGTTGTTTTCCTCAAATGAAAGTGTCATTCCTCACTAATTACATTATGTAGTTGCCTAGTTAGAGGTTTGCCAAAGTAACCCTTTGCTAACCACTAATTCTATTCAGCATGGCTTTAGATTTTACCTTCGATATCTGAAGTCATGTATAATTGTCATAGTAGCCCTTAAAACTAGTGGCCAGAACACTGTACAGAAGATAGCAAGAATTTAATTTACTTAATTTGCTTAAAAATTTACAAATTATTTTTTATTACCAAACATTGAAACAAATGCAAAATTTCAAGCAGGCTTTGAAATAATGCTGAATATAGATGCACATATAAAACAGCAGTCAAGTTAAAACAATGCTCCACTTAACTGTTTTAAACAAATTACCAAACTGCCTGATTGTAAACCCAATTTAAAACTAAGAAACAGCAAACTTGTTTTAAAAAAAAAATTATTATTAAAGGAGACGAAAGGGAAAAATTTTAAGCACATGGCTAGATATAAATAGGAATATTGTCATTCTCATAGCTATAATGTCAGTACAAAAGAAAGGTTTCGTCATATTGGCAAGCATCTCTATCCTGTAACACAGGTTAATGAATGAAATAGCCTTTACAGGATTTTTTTCACTGGCAGTGATTTGTATGCCTTCCATCCATGATCTCCAAGCCATGAGTTTTTCCATTTTGCAGAGAGAAGATGGATTAGAGCCCTTCCACTTTAATTTGCTTATTGTGTATTCTTCTCCATCATTTAATATCAATGACACCTCTCCATGCATGCTATCCAGCTTTTACATTCTAAGAAATGTTCTTCTTAAATGCTCATGTTTGTCTTGAATGTTTCATGACACTGGTAATACTTAATCATTCAAAAACCTTTCCATCATGACATTCTTCCATCTTGCAAAATGTCTCTTTCTAGCCTATATTCTTCCATTCACTTCAGCTTGGCTGGAATATTATGTACCAGATGGTTCTTGTTAAACACACTTCAAAAAGCCTTTGCATCTACTGTGATGTTTTTCCTCCTGCATGTTAAACATTATTTTGGTCCCCTGCATAATGTTCTTTTGTAAGCAGTCCTATGATCACTGCTTCAGGGTCTTTAGGGATTTGCACAAAAATGTCACTTTCACTTACCAGTCTGGCCAGGTCTTTTCATTTATCTTGATGCTCTTCTCCTTCTATTTGAGGATGGTTTCTGAGATCTTCTCCAGAAAAAAGGTGAAGAGTTTACCTGAGCAAAGTCACACCTCATCTGACTTCACACTTCAATTTGATTTCTGCTCTCTTGTCAAGCTTAAATGTCAAGAAGACATTTCATGACTCTTCTTTATTATTCTTTTATTGCTTCCTATATTGTTTCTATGTCCACCAAGTCAAAAACCTCTCTCATAGTCCGCCAAAGTCACGTAAAGAAGCGAGAGCCAAAAACTGTAGAACATTCCTGCTGGCTCTTCACTGCAGGAGATAACATATTGTAATGCAGATTTTCCACAGATCTCTGCAGGATCTTGCAGGTTCTGTAAATGCCTCATGTCAAACATTACAATAAAACTTTATTTTTCCAGTTGTCTTCGTTGTAAAATAATTTCCTGTATTCCAAAGAAGTTGATCCATTCTGCTATATGGAGCATGCTCCAAGAAAGAGATTGAATTCCACCCTCTACCTACAGCTGACTGAACCCAAGAGCTTCTTTAGGACTAATTCAACAATTCCTTTGTAAAGACTTTCATAGAACCCTGACTGTAGACTTATGAACCTAGTTCTTGTGGTCCTTTTTTGTAAATGAATTCATACTACTCTTGCAGTGTCTAAGTCTGGTGGCATCTTTCCATTGTTCAAGAACTCTTGTTGGCAACATAGCATTCTGGATCTCCAAATCTCAGTGTACAACTTGTAAAGCATAACCATAATTTCTTGGTACTTCATTAATTTTCAAACTCTTAATAGCCTTTTCAGTTCCACCTGTTCTGATTTCAGCAATATCCTTGTGTGATGAAGAATCATCTTCTAGGTAGCTTAATTCTCTTATGTATTCTTTATAAATGCATAGATTATAAGGCCAGAAGGGATCATTGTGATCATCTAGTCTAAACTAGATATCACAGGCCATAGCATTTCCCTGAATTAGTTCCTGTTTGAACTAGAGCAAATCTTTTAGAAAACCATACAACCTTAATTTAAAAATTCTAGTGATGGAGAATCCACTACAATCCTAGATAAACTGTTCCAATGATTAATTATTCTCACTGTTGTAAATTTACATCTTATTTCAAGTCTGACTTTATCTAGCTTCAACTTCCAGCCACTGGATCTTGATATACCTTTGTCTTCTAGACCAAAGAGTCCTCTCCATTGTCAAATTTCTGTTCCCTACATAGGTACTTATAGACTGTGATCAAGTCACACCTTAACTTGCTCCTTGATAAACTAACCAGATTGGCCTCCCTGAGTCTTTCACTATAAGACATGTTTTTCAATGCTTTACTCATTCTCATGGTGATTCTCTGCACCCTCTGCAATTTTTTTACATCCTTCTTGAAGTGTGAATACCAGAATTGGACAAATTATTCCTACAGCAGACACAGTAGTGCCAAATACAGAGTTAATATCATCTCTCTACTCCTACTCGATATTTTACAGCTCAGTTTCTGTTCAAATCCTTCCTTCAACATTGCCTGTAAGAAGAGAATAAAGAGCTAATAAGAACAACAAGTTTTAAGTTACTGTTATTTCCATGGGTTCTCAGTAGGTCCCTTCTTCTCCCTGCTGGTCTGTTAGATGCAAATGTAACCCACCCTCCTTGGTGTGGTATTCTGTCCCATCTAGGGGCACTGAGACATGAGTGAGAGAGAAATGAATTAATGAGTCTGCTCTACAGTGGTATCTAACAGCCAGTTGGCTTTTAGCTCATGGGGTAGAGACTCATGCACTAAGAGCCAGAGATCCCATGTTCAATTCCGCCTACCGATGACCAGAGTTTGTTGGCATTACACAAGCTCTACAGGGCAGGGTCCATCTTAATTTTGTGTCTTATAGTGAACTAAGCATATTGTTGGTGCTAAAAGAAATAATAAAAATGTTCAGTGTTTCTATCAAGAAAAATTTCTCATTGTCTTTATTTACTTTAGTATTTTTCATATCTGTCCATGCATTACTTTGGATTTAGCCTAGCTACTCTGTGCATAGTTTTCTGGAAGACTATATAATATCCTTAATCACAGATATGATACTGAGTTTGTCTTTAACAACGAACACAAAACGCAAAGTTTTGACATGTATTTGCTATATTATGTCCTTGTTTCACAGTAAGATTTCTGGATCCACTCTATTCCAGCACACTTGGAGACTAAAGATCAAACTCAAAAGGTGCTGAGCACTCTCAATCCAATCCAGAAAAGCACCTGCATAACTTTAAGCACCTGATTAAGCATGTGTGTGAGTCCATTGAAACTAAAGCTAAGCATGTGCCTACAATCTTTGCTGGAATGGGCTAAGAGCGCTCAGCACTTTGCAGGATTGAGCCCTTATGTATTTTGACACAAGCATACTATAATATTTAAAAATCAATATATATTAGTTTGGTTTCCAGTTATTTTTCTTCATGCTATAGATGCCTGCTTTCATACAAGTTAAAAAGGAATTCAAGAAATGTTGGAGGATCCCATTCCTATTTCTTTTTCCATTTTCCATTGTAAATTAAAGCTCATATTCCATTTATTCTGGTTTATGTCACTATAAATCGCTTTCTTCAAAGTCGCAAATCCCATTGAAAGGAATATAATTTCAGCTGGCCACCTGCAGGGGTCAGGAAGGATTTTCTTCCAATGTATTCTGCAGATTTTTTTTAATTGTCTCCTTCCTCTGAAATACCAGGAACAGCCACAGCTGGAGATAGGGCATTGGGCAGGGGTTTCTTGCTCACCTGCTCAGAGGCTACATGATCACCATATGTGGGGTCGGGAAGGAATTTTTTATCCCGGGTCAGATATGGGGAGGGGAGGGCTTTGCCTTCCTCTGCAGCGTGTGGGTGCCGATCACCTGCCAAGATTATCTGGGTATATCTCAATCATTTCCCTGCCATTGCAAGGGCCTTGGGCACTGGTGGTGCACCTTGGTCTTGCCTATTCTTTCTTGGTTGCACATAATAGTCTAGTCTCCTGTGGGCTGTGATACTTTGATCTAATCTCGGCTGTTGAATTCAGTGAACAGGTGCTAGGTGGTGGTGATGGCAGCCTGGGGCACACAGGAGGCCAGACTGGATGATCTGGTGTTCCCTTTTGGCCTTAAACTCTGATTAATGATTAAGCCCAGATATGGTCCAGAGGCCCAATTGAGGCCCAATTTACAATGGCCTGGAAAATTGTTGCAGTAATATCTTGCTCAGTAAAAATAAATGAGACCTAAAAAAAAATCAGTATTGAATACACGGAACAGTCAGGATTTAAATGAAGTAAAACTCTTAAATTTGCATGCCACTGAGGCAGGCAGAAGGAGGCTGAGACTCCTGACTTTCATGCTGCAAGCACCTTTGACTTCACAGGGGCCAGGAGTTCACTCTTTGACTTGATGTGACCTTTGACTCAATAAGAGATATAGCATATTTGGATATTCATATACTTCAGGCCCACCTGTGTCCTCTGCCTTTATACCTAGCCATAAAGAAGCAGAATCAATATTGTGTGCACAGCTTTCATTTTGTCATTTCCTGCCTTCTGAGTACTTAACCACCCCAACCGTAATGTTTTCTAAATGTGGTTTCATTAAATGAAATTTCGTTGGTTTTTCAATCAAGCGTACAAGCTAGAAAAAGAGAAATTCCATAACATGGAAGTATTTGGCTTGACATCATCAGAATCTTCTACCCTTAGTCCTTTTCTGTGCACTTTGGTAGGTGCACAGGATGGAGACTCTCAAGTTCAACCCTTAGAATTTATGCATTTGTTGAGGTAAGAATTCCTGCATAGCCCTTCCTCCTTTACAGCACAGCCAAGCAGGTACAGTGCAAAATTCTCCAACTGCACATTTTACAAGCTAGTGAGACCATCACACATGAAATGCACCTCCATGCACAGCGTTTTTAAACCTTTAATGAGCCAACTCTTTTCAAATCAAAAATCAGTTTTCACAAGAACACTGGAAGACACTTCTTAGTTAGAGCTAGTTTCATGCCAAATTTCATCTATCAACCCCTTTGCCCTTTAGGCAATAGACGTACGACAAAAAGTCACAAGGACAATTTTTAAACAACGAGAACATGTACCCACTCTCCCGGCTAGAGCTTGTTTACACAAGTTTTATTTTTTTTTTTTTTTAAAACACTAGAGCAGCTACACCAATGAAGCTGCACTGGTGCAAATCCCTAGTGCAGCTCTCTCCACCAGCATCAGAAATTATTTTGTACTGGCACAGTCTACCACAGGGCAAGACACATCAAACAAATTCTTAGTGTAGACAAATAATCACAGGGGAAAGGAGAAAAAGAAACTAAAAATTCTACTGACAAGAGGCTAAAGTTTCCGAAAGTTATAAACAGAGGGTTCAAACAGAACATTTCTGCAACGGTTGCTATGGAGGGCAAGGCTATTCCTATAGTTATAATATGATAGTGCTTTATTATATCTTAGAAAAAGGGAATACTACACATGTGGACGCTTTCTCAAAGAGGTCTCTTTGTGTGCTCGAAGTGTAATCAGAAAATTGCCCAAGATCTCATTCTTTGCTTCCTAAGCTGATTCTATTCTCTCTAGAGCAATTTGATTTTGACACTTCACTGCACAAAAACCTAATAATCAACAGAGCAAGACAGCTGCAAAAATTGGTAGCCAATATAGCAGCCTTGTGAAACACTGGTAGTGTAAGCTCCATGGATCTGCTGTTTGTGAAGTTTATAGAGACAAATGATTTATTTCTGCACACCAATATAAGAAGAGTTCTGAGTAGTGATTCATGCTAAAGATCATTGTACTCCATACATAAAATTACCAAAAATATATGGACGAGACATAAATGTGATTAATATGGAGTTTATAAAACCACATAAAAGATAAGGTATGGCATATAATAAAAATGAGTATGACCCAGTACAGTACTGCTGTTTTGTATGCTGTGCCCCACCACAGAAGGAATGAGGCAATAACAGGGAGGTATTGTTTCTATAGATAACAAAAGCCACCAAGTGCACATCGCAGATCAAAGCAAGAATGACACCAAGATGTGTCTTCACGGCAAGGAAGATGACAATCCCCTCTATTACAATTATTATTATTATTATTATTATTATACAATTATTATTATTATAGTGCTTTAAACATTCGAGTAGTGTGCACGCACACACACACACACACACACACACACACACTTTACAGTTATTTAATACTCAGAACACCCCTATGAGTGTAATGATCCTCATTGTACACATGGGGAAAACTGGCATACAGAACAGAAGTGATTTACGTAAGGTTATACAGCAAATTAGTGAAATGGAATGCAAAAAGTTCCCAGCTCCATGTCCTGTGGTTACTCCACAAAACTACTTTGCCTCTTCTCTCACATTATACTGCATATGTCCACATTCAATTACACACAATCTATACACACAGAGAAATGTATATACAACACAACCGTATTCAAAATACTTACAAATTGAAGTAATTTACCCTTCACCGTGACATTTACTATATATTGTTCCTATACTAACATTTAACATGCACATTTTACCAAAACAATAACAGTAGACATGTGATGGCCACCTCTTGCTCAACACACTGGGGATTGAAGCAGGGACCTGCAAAGCCCCAAAGTATGAATGGCCAAAGGCACAAACAGGACCTGCAATACATTCACCAGTAGAGCTGCACAGCAATTTGTTTTTAACAAATAGTTTATTCACCCAAAAAATGCAGCTTGGGGCCAACTGGAACTATTTGTGAATTCAGAAGTGTGAACAAATTGTTTCCGCCAAAAAAAAAGTCAAAATATTTTGACATTTTCAAAACAAAACATTTTGACTTTCAGAACAACATTTTGTTGAGAAGTTTAGCTAGATTTAGTTCTACAAAAAGAAGTAAATACACCTTAAAAACAAACAAAAGAAATAATTTGAGTTGAACAAATCACTTAATTTGACCTGAAATGATTTTTGTTGTTGTTTTGGTGAGAAACATTTCCATTTTAGGTCAACCTGAACAAAATTTTTTTTGGTTTAGCCACCAAACAAAAAAAATTAATTATTCACTCAGCTCTGTTCACCAGTGACTTACAGATGGACTTTCAACATATCGTCAGCTAACTTTTTGAAAACATTTTTTTAAACTGAAGAAAGTTCATTTTAAACCAAGTTCCTTCCTGCCTGCCCACTCAGGGCTGTAGGGGAAGACCAAAGTGCAGGTGACAGTTATGTAACCACACTGAAAGTGAAAGAACTTGGAAAGACAGGCCCATGTTCTAGTGAAGATGGAAAACTTGTGATACAGGAGATATTGGATGCTGTTACTGTAGTGAACCTGAGTGCAACCTGTGACAACCATTCAAGCCATAAATATCTTTATACTGATGTATACAACTGGTGGTTCACTATACACAATCCCTTTCCTCCCGCCCCATTTCTTCATATATAGTACTATGAACCAAATTCTGTGCTACTTACTTGAATAAAAAAATCCCACTGACATCAACTTTGCTATGCTTGAGAAAAACTGAAGCATTTAACCCATTAATATTGGATTAACTAACAAGATTTTCTACATTCAGCAATGTGAATGGATCTTCTGATATCTCTGAAGAGAATCAAGTGCTTTTCACCCTTGTTTGAAAATTTTTAAGGGTGAGGAACCTAAAATATATAGGTTAACATGCAGGACTTTCTAGGAAAACTTCATAATGCTTTATAATCATTTCGATTATATTAACTGCTGTTTATTCTGCATAAAATTGCACTGCTTAATAAAATTAGAACATACAAACAAAACAACTTGCCTGCAACTCTAAATCATTTCTGTTTAACTTATTTTAGACAAGTAATACATACAACACTTATTTTCTGTTCTAGACTTATCTCTGCACTGAAATGCTTTGACTGCAAGATGAACAAAACTGGGAGTAGGCTCTTTTCTTGTCCTAATTTTGTTGATACTGGAAATAAATGCTGGATTATGGCTGTACTTGGCCTCTTACAAAGGCTCTCTAGATTAAGAATCTAAAAATATGTTGCATTGGTTGATATACAGTAGTTTGGCATTGTTACAGTACATACTATCTAATGCCCTCTATATAGAGATTACTAACAAAATTGCTTGTATATGATATCAATAAAAAACTGTACTGAGTGATTTGAAAAGAAGCCTATATGAAATAGGTTATTTTTTTAACAAGACATTCAGAATAAGATCTGAATTCTCTGTTTTCTTTCCTTACTAAAGATTTGCTCTCTTTAGATGAACGTAAGAATGGCCATACGGGGTCAGACCAAAGGTCCATCTACCCAGTATCCTATCTTCCGACAGTGGCCAAAACAGGCAATCATCAAGTGATCCATCCCCTGTTGCCCATTCCCAGCTTCTGGCAAACAGAGGCTAGGGACACCTTCCCTAGCCATTGATGGACCTGTAAAAGCAGCAAACAGTCTTGTGGCACCTTATAGACTAACAGACTTATTGGAGCATGAGCTTTCGTGGGTGAATACCCACTTCGTCGGATGCATGGACCTGTCCTCCATGAACTTGTCTAGTTCTTTTTTTAACCGTGTTATAGTCTTGGCCTTCATAACATCCTCTAGTAAGGAGTTCCACAGGTTGACTGTGCAGTGTGTAAAAAAAATATTTCCTTGTTTGTTTTAAACTTGCTGCCTATTAATTTCATTTGGTGACCCCTAGTTCTTGTGTTATGAGGAGTAAATAACACTTCCTTATTTACTTTCTCCACACGAGTCATAGACCTCAATCATATCCCCCCTTAGTCGTCTCTTTTCCATGCTGAAAAGTCCCAGTCATATTTATCTTTCCTCATACAGAAGCCATTCCATACCCCTAATAATTGTTGTTGCCCTTTTCTGAACCTTTTCCAATTCCAATACAGTTTTTTGAGATGGGGCAACCACATCTGCATGCAGTATTCAAGATGTGGATGTGCCACGGATTTATACAGAGGCAATATGGTATTTTCAGTTTTATTATCTATCCCTTTCTTAATGATTCCCAACATTTTGTTAGTTTTTTTCACTACTGCTGCACAGAGTGAATGTTTTCAGAGAACTATCCACAATGACTCTAAGACCTCTTTCTTGAGTGGTAACAGCTCATTTAGACCCCATCATTTTATATGGCTCAACTATAACATTGTCAGTACAGTTCAAGTCAGACAATGTCCTCAGTGAAGTTCTCGTTTGCTGTATTTGCCAATCCCATAGCCTTTACATAGTAATTCTTAATTATGGTCCTAAACCTGAACTCTAATTCACACAGGGAGACTATACCTCAATAGAGTCTGACTGAAGTCAATGGGGTGCTACCTACATGCAGGGAATTCAACCAGTACAGACCACACTGCATGATCAGAGCCTACATTGGAATCAATGAACTACTCACATGAGCACGGATTATCTGAGTGAATGAAGATTGAAGGGCGGGGGCCTTGGACGGGAAGAAAGAGTTTGGATAGATTTATATCTTTGCATGCCTTCTGGAAACAGGGTTTTCTACATGATTTTAATAGTTATTTTAAAAACCTAAGAGACATTGGCCTTTGCGGAAATTTTCTAAAATATCACTGATAAAAGTCACATAGCACTAATGATCTTCATGCTTCTGAATTTTTAAAAAATCTTTCAAAGCCTCATAAGGGATCAGAGAACAATTCAGTTCCTCCAAGTGTGTTACACTTTGTTTGTTTGTTTTGTATTTTTTGTTGTTGTTGCTTTTTTAATAGAGGCTACATTTTCTATTTCTCATCAATTTTACAAGTTAAAAAAATGTTTGTCCCTAACTGCACAGAGAACAAACAATACAAATCTCTGGTCAGAGTAACTCAAGGCAACAAGTTAAAACTTAGAATCAAAGACTGTGACAATACAACTAATCATGTTAGTGCAAGGGATATTTGCAATGCAGATTGCCTGTTACATTGCAAAATTTTAATGAATTCAAGACAGCACTTTAGACCCAGCTACAAGAGAGAAGTTATGTTTCTGGGTAGCTTGAATCACCTTCTATTTGCATTATGCAGATAACAGTGTCAGAATAATGAATTTCCAGTTTTGTCTGACATCTAATATGCCCTGCAACAACAAGAGACAACTAATTTTTCAAAGTTTGCTGACTTCTTGTTATTGGTGAGCAAATTTAGCAGCAACCCTCATTTCGATACAGAGAATTTAAGTTGTTAAAGTATTTCCACATTTTGATACAGAAACTCTGTTGGAACAAACAGTTCACAAAACCCATCAAGATGTCTTCTGTATTCTCAAAAGAGCCTCTAAGTATTTCCCGATTCTTTAAGAAAAATAAAAAATCGGTGCCTTTGCTTTCACAAACCTTTGTCCCGTTACGTTATTTCCAACACTTCTTTGAATGTACATGTATGCGTAGTACCTGATGCTCATGCAAGGACAGGTCGAAATGCCCCCGCTTTTCTAAAAAATGTGTTTTAAAAGACCAGAATAAGATCAACGTTAAAGCCAAATACTGCGTTCTTTCCTCAGGCAAAACTCCCAGCAAAGTCAGTGGGAGCTTTGCCTGAGTAAGGACGGGAGGTTTTATTATTCTTCCCTCGGGTTCAAAGACGATTTCTTTAAAACACTGCTGAGCTCGCCACAGCGTCATTCGGAGTCAGATTTCCCCCGCTCGGAAGGAGCCTGCCCGGTCCAACAGGCCAGGAGTTCTCTGGTCAGTTTCTCTCTGGCTCTCCCACAAACACAGGCGTGACTTGTTACACAATGAGTGGCACTGTAGCAAGCCCTGACCGATTGCACTGCCGTGGGGGGGCTTCTCTTCTGCTACACATCCACACGGTATTGCCACAACAAGCCATGACCGAGTGAGGAGCGAGGACCCTCACTGATCTCTAAGCACACCCCACCGAGCCCTTTGGCCACCCCCGGTCAGGAAATGGCTCCAGCTGGCAGGCTGCTGCAGCTGCTCTGGACCAAGCCTCAGCTGAGTGTCAGACACTTCCTCCCCGCCGCTTGGAACAGCCCATCGCACCGCGGCTTGGAAGGGAGGCGAGCCCGAGCGGCGAGCTCCGGCGGGGGAGGAGGGCGAGAACTCGGGCGCAGCGCGCTTGCAGCTGGGCACAGCTGGAGCAGCAGCAGCGCCCTACTCGCCTGCAGGCTGCACCCGGCGGGGGGCGTTCGCCCAGGCGCTCCTACCCGGGGACGCCTCGCGAGTTGGCAAACTTGCCCCCGCCCTGTGCAATTCATCTCCGCGTGTCCCATTACCTTGGAGAGGAGCGAGCCCGGGCGCGGCGCGGCGCGGCTGCACTCCGCTGGCTGGGCAGGGAGGGTTTTCAGCAGCCGTAAAGCGGAGAGAGCCCTTTCCCTTCCCTGAGCGGCTGTGTGTGCTCGTTACAAGAGATCAGCCGGCTGGGCAGCCCCAGCCAGGGCCAGGGCCAGGGCCAGAGGGAAAGAGAGCAGCTGAGTCACGGCCAGGGAGACGTGTCTGCACAGGGAGGAACAGGGTTTAAAGGGCAGGAGGCGAGGGGCTGTGGCGAGGGGGGGGGGTGGATTCCTGCAGAACAGAACTAAAGGGCAGCAGTAAAGAAAAATCAGAGCCCAGCCCCGTGGAAAAGCACCCCTTGCCCCACCCTTGCTCTCCAGATGGTCACTGTCCTACATTGAAACACGCCCTTTCGTCAACATGAAGCCAAAGAGGTGTTCTGTGTCCTGCTGCCATCATTTAGGGATTTTATCCTCAAGGGGCTCTGGCAAGTAGGAAAGTGTCATCCCACAGAGGGGGAGGCGGGATAGGGTAGCTTAAGGGCATTGTCTACACTACACAAGGATGTTGACCTTGGTTACATCACCATACAGTCACCACAATAATTAAATGGCTTTTGCGTCTCCACTAGAAGTGAAAGTGAGCTAGTACGAGCCTGTACTCCGTACCGGTAAGAACCCACATCGGCCCATACCCAGCCCACATTAAAGTGGGGGGTGCAGCAATGTTAAAGCACTGCCATGGCAAAGGGCCCTGCAGTGCTTTAATGTCCCAGCCCCATTGCCCCACCCCCACCACCTCTGACGGGCAGGAGGGGGCAAAGGGAGCAGTTGCCCTGGGGCCGGAGATTTAAAAGGGCTAGTGCAGCAGCAGCATCTGGAGCCCTGGGCCCTTTAAATCAACATGGAAGCCCCGGGCAGTGCGGGCCAGGGGGCCTGGAACAGCTGGTTAGGGGATGCCCCCAGCCCCGCCCCATCCAGGGGCCAGAGGACCCCCGCTCCCCAGCCCGTACCGGTAAATATCCTAACTTACTTTCACCCCTGGTCTCCACACTATCTATGCTCCTAGTGTCCGCAGTGCGCATCGCTTACACCTATTGCACTGTCAATGTGAGCCATCCTAGGATGGCTCCTGAGAGCCAGCAATAGTCAATATAAAGCAATGCACTGACTGACACTAAGTCAACCTAACTACATCAACATTGTCTTCGCTAGGCCTCTGGGGAGGAGATGGAGATCTTAAGTTGGTGTAGCAGGGCAGTTAGGTCAGCAGGAGCGAAATTTTAATGTAGACACTTACATAGGTAACCTGTCTTGCATCCACTTTATTCTGGCCTGACTAACTTGGCCAGAGCCACACAGAAAGTCTGTGGCTGAGCCAAGAATTGAACCCAGTTAATGGGTGTCTCACTCTAGTGCCCTAGCAACTAGACAATCCTTTCTCCTAGCTGAGTGTGGCTTATTTTGTCTAGGAACTGGCCTAAGCTCTACTGCCCAAAGCACTCTTCTGCCAGTGTACGATGGGTCTGTGTAACCCACACACCTGGGTGCAGTGCTCTGGCCCATCTAGCGGCACCAAGACCACTTAGAGTTAAAAGAGGCTGCTCTACAGCCTTAGCTAAGAGCCAGCTGGCTTTTAGCTCTTGCAGTAGAGGCTCATGCTCTAAGCTCCAGAGCAGAACCACGGAAGACCCAGAACAAAGGAAGGACACCTCCCTCCCCCCCCCCGCCGCCAAAGTGCCACTGAAGACCCAGACTGCCACTGAGTGAGTAAAAAAAAATTAAGGTGCCTAAGGCGTGGGGCCCTCTTAGGCATGGGGCCCGATTCCAGGAAATCGGCCTAAAGCCAGCCCTGCTCCAGAGGTCCCCAGTTTGATCCTGCCCACCAACGACCAGGGGTCTGTTGGTGTTACATCTGCACTAGAAGGAGTTTTGAACATAGCTATCCTGCAAGCCCTTTCTAATGTAGACAAGGCTTAAGGGAAGGAGACTAAGCTCTACCAGTGTAAGGCACTTTTATATCGGTATAACTGTGTCCACACTAGTAATTGCACTAGCATAACTACTTTGTATAAAAAAAAAACCACCGCTGAAATAGTTATATCAGTAAAAAACTATGTAAACCACAATTAAGTTTAAAATCATGAGTCAGGAGCCAAATCATCTGGTTTGGGTCCTGTTTCTTAACAATCTGGTTTCTGAGCCTAAAAGCTGAGGCTTTAAGAAAAACAGTAAATATTGTGAGATTTATGATAGAACTGCCAGAGTTGGCAACAGTGACAGTTGGCCACAATCTGCAGCGGAAATTCTGACCATTTGTCTAACTATAGTTAAGTCTTTGAATGTGGTTGTTCAATAAAAAGTGAGCCTGCCCATATCTGAGGGTTGAGTTCTCATTTTCTCAGGCACATTAAAATGAAATAATACTGCCGCTGCAACTGCCTCTCTGCATTCTGCTTGCTGTTTTGGACAATTGGGCCAGGTTTTCCTATTTTTATGCTCTAGTTTTTAGAGTGTCTGACTCTCGCTTGGGCTTCTGTGTTTAGTTTTGGCCATACTTCACTATACATTAAAATGTCATTGGTACCACCAGCCTGAAGCTATGAGTCTCAGCTGAGGTTATAAAATCATTTATTTCAAAAGTAAGTGAAAATTCTAATACCCAAACAATATTACAGACAGCATCCATCTGGTTTGAAATCTACACTGAAATACAGACCAGCCCTAGTTTAGGCTGCTTCACTCCTTTTGGCTGTGTCTGCAAATAGGTTTTATTCCAGGTTCCACTTCAAGCCAGTGGAGAATAACCTGATAAATCTGGAAAGCATCTACACTTAGCTCATTCACTTGTACCTGCATCACGTGTTGATAGTGTGCAGGCATCTCAGTCCTGTTGCTCTGCTTAGTCCCTCCTTTCATCCCCTCTCCTCTGACTGATGGCTCTGTCCTACTGCTGTGCTCTACCCTTTCCTGTTCGTATCCTATTTGAACAGCAGCTCAGTTCTCTTTGTCCCATTCCCCATCAGACCTCCAGTCACGTCCCAACTGACTGGCAGCTCCATGCTGTTATGCCTTTTTCCAGCTTGAAAGCTTTTCTATCTCACCCATAGAAGTTGGTCCAATAAAAGATATTACTTGTCTCTCTACTATCCTGCGATAGACAGGGCTACAACTACACTGCATACATTTTTCCCACTCAGCCCACTTTCAGCCTCCTTGAGCTGCAACCAGGATGCCTGACTCCTTTCCTTGCCCAACTAGCATGTCTGCTTGTGCTCTGACTGGAGAAGGATTTTTCCCAGCCTCATGGGCCAGGTTCATGAAAGGCATCTTTAGTTCCTATACGTCTATCAAATAAGTGATTCTCACATTTCTACTTTAGTAGTGCAGAAGCCCCACAGATAATTGAGGACATATAAATCTCTACACATATAGAGAAGATATCGTTTTGTGCTGTATATGTAGAGTAAGTAATTTAGGGAACCACTAAGGATCAGCCATTTGGAAGGGGGTCCGAGTGAGGAGCGAGGACCCTCACTGATCTCTAAGAACACCCCACCGAGCCCTTTGGCCACCCCCGGCTAGCCACTTGTTTGGCTACCTAAAAAACTCTGTATGTTACTGTTCTAATGACCCATCCTCCCCACACTCATTCTTACATGGTACCTGCCAGATTCTATCAGGATGAGAGAAACATATATTCTGCTTCCCACAGTACTCAGGTATAGCCAAAGGCAAAGGTCTGAGTTCATTGGCAAGGAAAATAAACCATTTTGGCTTGTGACTCAGGATCACAGTCTCCAGAGATGATTCTCACACACAAAAAAGTGATGCCTCAGCATCCAGAATCATGCAACTAGGGTCTGAAGAAGAGAGCTGCAGGTGAGATTACATCTGCAAATTTAAAAACAACATTCAGGACAATGAAATGTAATACTGCCCCTTCCCAGGAAAGCCTCTTTTGGAAGGAGGAAAAATGTGAGGTGATTAAAATGAAAAACAGCACCAAAATTATGCTACCAAAATTATGGCCCCAATTCAGCAGTGTTTATGTGCTTTAATCCATCCCCATTCAGCCAAGTCCTTAAGCATAGACTTAAAGTCACAGTGAAATCAGTTTAAGGTTATGCATGTGCTTAAAGACTTTGCTGAACTGGGGCCTCTGTTGTGAGGTACTGTACTGGCAAGAGATCACAAATGCCAAATTACAGTCACTGCCTGCCGGTGTATTAAAGTTGATGCTAAACTGGCCTGTTTCTTTAAGGTGGAAAGTGCCTCCCAACAATACAAGCTTAAGCAATTAATTAGTTCAACACTCAGTTCAACAAAAACAAACTCTCTACTCACAGTATTGCAGGCTGAGAACTTACTGCTTTAGTCAACTGCAACAGAACAGAGTAGGAGGAAAACTCCAGCATACAAAACAGAAGGAGGGGCAGAGCATGACTCCACCCCATAATACTCCGAGCAAGTTCCACTCAGTTAATCCTAGCATGATCGCTTTATGACACTATGGTGGGTTCACAGGCCTTGAGATGGGCCAGCAATGATGCAGAACAGCATAGCTCAAGCAGAGTGGACAATGTGTACTTTGCATGCCACACTGCTGGCTAAAATGCTTTTACTGGTCATCCAGTAAAGAACGAGTTGTAGTAATCATTGTAAAAACATCATAAACGCATATTTTAGGAAAATGAAAACTAAAAAAAAATACATAATGAAAATTTTACGTTTCCTCACTAAGGATTACAAAGTCTCGAGTGGTAAAAAGTCCTATAAAAGCATTTAATACCAGATTTTCTGGTAAAAGCCTATGGCATATGCTTTAACTCGACATTCCCCCCCCCCCCCATTTTAAATCAGGCCAAACTGTAGGGAAGCACCCTCTCGATGCTTCTAACTACTAACCTTGACCTATTAACCACAACAACAAGCTTGTGTTTGTTCTTGTTTGGTTTGCTGGTTGATTGGCTGTTTTTTTACAGCCTGGTAAATGATTTATCTGCTCTATTTGTGTGGAGCAAGAGTGACATCTAATGGCTTGTGTTGTTAATTACTGGTGTGTAATCTCTATTTGAGCTTTATTAGGGATAAAGGCAATAGTGTGAGTTGTAACTGAGAAACAGTTCAGCATATCTGTGGTAAATCATACTTTTCACTCCTTGCAAGCAGGAAGTAACTTATGCACTTTACATACTTAGCCTCTGATGTAACAATGACCTCGTGAGCAAACCTCTGTTCTCACAGGGAACCTTCCTGACTTCAATGGGGCTCTATATAGGAAGGGGAGTCCTCAAGCAAAAATCTGATATCAGGATTAGGGCCTTTCTAATCCTGCACTGTTTAATTAAGCAAGCCACCCCACTGAAGTCAATGGGAGTTTTAGGTGTGCATGGAAAACAGCATCAGGCTTTTAAGCACATATGTGAAGAAGTGAATTGACAGAAACCCCAGCTGTAGAACCAAGAAACAAGATGTGATGAAAAGGCCTGAAACACCTCTGTGTGAACAATCTCTGCTTTTTACACTGCAGGAATTAATTGAAGTATGTATTTTGTCAAACCGATCTATGATTCGACAAGACATTAATGAAATGAATAGACAGAGACTTAGGACGGGTGCCAAGAATGGCCGTTTTAGACCTACCAACCTTGGAAAGGACCTTTTAAAAAACAAACCTGGAAAAATACATTACATACCGTTAAAAGTCAATCAGAACAGGAGTACTTGTGGCACCTTAGAGACTAACAAATTTATTTGAGCATAAGCTTTTGTGGGCTACAGCCTACTTCTTCAGATGCATGTGATGAAGTGGCCTATAGCCCACAAAAGCTTATGCTCAAATAAATTTATTAGTCTCTAACGTGCCACAAGTACTCCTGTTCTTTTTGCCGATACAGACTAACAAGGCTGCTACTCTGAAACCTGTTAAAGTCAATGTTATCTACCAATGAAAGCCTACTGCTAAGAACAGCAGATAAGGAATTAAAACATTAAATAAATGTACGGTATTATGTGCTAGGGCTATTGGTTAGTATTTTATACAGCACCATACACATGGATGGCATCCGAGTTTACAGTTTATGGCCCCAACCTCACAAAATATCCATTTCTACTCAGTACATAGTGATCTGTCTCTCTGTATAGGCAGGCCTCCATACTCATACATCCCCATTGAAGCCAATGGGGCTCCACACACATGCAGCATTCTGCACATGAGGTGCAGGTCGTCGGATCAGTCCTATATGGTAGGTGATTTTCACTGCCCTTGGAGATGGATCACAAACCAAAAAGAAGTGCAAGATATTAAGACAATTACATTACATACCTGTTATACTTTAGACAGCAAATACTTATTTACTAAATGAAAGGTATCTATATTGGTCTATTTATATACACACATATATTTGCTGAAAACGGGATGAATTTCAAATCCATGTTCAAATGCTCATTTAACTACTCGATGGAGGCTGCAATGATGGAGAGAAATTGTGTGGATTGAAGTGAATTTCAGAAATTGGCTCCAATTTTACTGGGCTCTCACTCTCAGCAAGTACACAGAGCACAGGTGGACTAACATTAGAACTAAATAGAAAAACCAATCTATATTCACCCTCATTGAGAATTGAAACCGGGATGGGTAATTTGTTCTGAGTGGGAAAGAAGCACTACAGACTTTAGTGCTACAGGCTATTTTGGGTCCTTATCATTTAACGCAACAGGGAGTTTCTTCACATAACTGGACCGCCAATTGTTTTTGAACAAGATGATAAATACTTGCTGCAAATGTGTCCTGCATAACAGCTTTTATTTCATCAAGCATTGCCTTAGCATTTAAAATTCACCCAGGTGATGTGAACAGAAGCAAAGCTTTGCTTTAATTTAGAACTGTGCTGGGTTTTGTTGTCCTTGGGTTATTTTTATTTTTTAATAGTAGCAACATTTTATTTAAAAGCAGATCTGGCAAAAATAATGGAGAGCCAAGAAAGTCCCAACAACTTCAGACTCCCTTTGGTGTGTTAAAAGATGAGGACCCACAGAGCCTACAAGGTGTAATTTACTTCAGAAGAGAGTAGCTTATAACCTATGATTTTAATGATTGTCCTATAACCAATCATTTTGTCAAGTACCAAATAATGTGTGGTTAAACTAAATGTTACTCTCTTATTCTTCAGTAGGATGGCATTTTATGTAATCAGTTCAGATAAGAGAGTTTTCACATTTTGGGGGTTGGTGATGGGCATGAGGATTTTTTCAGAAGATATTTTAACTCAAAGGTTTCAGTCTTGGATGTATTTTTGGAATCATTTGATGCTTTCTTTTATAAATAAACGAATTAATAGATAAAAACCTTCTTTACAAACCTGGATTTGTGATAACAAATCTGTTATGGGACCGGATTCAGATCTCACATATACCAGCGTAGATTGGGAGTAACTCTGCTGAAGACAGTGGAATCACTTTGGCATAAATCAGGAATAACTCCATAGTTATGCAGTCATAAAAGAGATAAGAATCGGATTCCTGTATCTTTTATTCTCTCTTAATTCTCTTATGGCCTGATCCTCCACCATTAAAAATAATGGGGCTTTTACAACTGACTTTGATAGGATTAGGAGCTTAGTAGGGTTAAAAAGGTTAAATATTTTTGTTGCCGGAATCTCCCATATAGAGCTTTTTGCCAGACTGAGGTCTAAAAGAGATGTTTGCAGTTCAAAAGACTTATTTCCCTCTCTCCTACTCATGCTGTACCAAAAGGAAGAATGGAAATATTTACAGAACAACTGCCCCTCAATAACCAGAAAAAAATCACTGCCAAGAAATTTGCTGTTCCACAGGTCTGCTGTTACAGTATATTCAGTGTCACCGATACAATCTTCCACTGAATTCCTCTGAATGTAAAATACACACTACACTAGCAAAGGAAGCATATCTAGTAGTTAAAGCATAGAACAGCACATCGAGAGATGTGATTATGGAGGAAGGATGTTTGGTATGATTATCAATCAAATGTACTTATATGGCTTTTATTACCATAGAAAGCTCAAAAGCTTGTCTCTTTCACAAACACAAGTTGATCCAATAAAAGATATTGCCTTACTCACTTTGTCTTTCTAATCAGTGCTTGACAGTCTTTAATGTATTTGGGCATTTGAAATCAATGGGAGTTAGGCATCTAAATATCTTTAGAGACATGTCCCTTTATTAAACACCCATTTGAAATAGATCTGCAATACCATGAACAGCAAGGTCTACATGGGGCAGTTAGAGAGCAACACATTGGTGCCCTTTACAAATAACCCCCCTCTAGTTTGCTTTGCCCTGATGTATTGACAACCCCTTATTAAATCTTGCTTTTAGGAAGACGGGTTGAGTCTAAAATTGTTTGTGACTGAAGTCACAGTAAATTCTTTTCAAAATCATATTTTAAAAAACAAACAGACCAATCACTATCCTAATGAGTCAAAACTTTTCCTTCAAATTCATCCTGCAGAGTCATTGGAGCCAGTGCCCACCATGGTATCTCCTCATGGAGATATCTAATTAAATGAGCCACAGGAATTAAATGACCACATGAAAAGTCAGTAGTGGAAAAATGCCATAACTTGGATGCAAAACCATCATGAGACAGATTTCTGAAGTAAGGAAGACAAGTGAAAGTTACAGCAACAGGAGACAGATTTGCAAAACTTTCTGCAAGTTACAGTATGAACCACACGCAGGAGGAAAGAAAATTATAGAATATCCAGGGAAGTAATTTTTTTCTGCAACAAACCTTTGAAACCTAGAGACATGTGGACTGTCTAAACAAAAATCACAGCAACTAAAGTATTTTATCCTCTTCATCTCATCCCAGCTGTAATGACCATATAGAATTCTGTGCTGTGTATTTGTTTGTCCCATTAAAATGTAAGCTCTTTTGGGCAGGGCCTGCTTATTTGTTTGGCACAAACTCCCCTATTGAACAATATTGAGTGCACACAAACAGGGCTATACTCCTAATGTTAATCCGTTCCCTGAAGCAAGCTAATTAAATCTAAAAACTGATAAAATGATGTTACAGTTCTCACATAAATCAACAGAATCAAGGGCATTTAAATTTAACTCACTGCAGAGTCTTATGTATATAACATGGAACAGCACTTACAACGCATCATTAGAAATGTAATCGGAACATTTTATTCTAATATAATTGTTGCAGGGCCAGACTGGGAACCCATTACTGGGCAACAGTGAGTGAGTACATGGTATGTCTCATTGATGTCAGTGAAACCACTCCTACTGTAGTGAGTCGGGGTGTGCGAATGTGTTTTGTATTACAAGCTTGACATGTTCTTGGTTCCGCTTTTATCTCTGCATCATTTATTTGCTAGAGCGCCAAATGTGCATAACAATAACACTGTGCACTCCAATAGTACTCTCCATCCAAGGTCGCCAACGTGCTTTGCAAACAATAACTAGTTAAGTAGATCTGCATCTGAAAGGTGTTCAGAACCTTGAGAATGACCCTGGGTTACCATGACTTTGTACCTGGGGTAGTTTGTATCTCCCTTGGTTAAATGCTGCCAGGAACATTGACGCTGCCCTACTTGCACCCCGATTCCAAGACTCTTAAGGGACTTTGCCAGGGTGCAGATTTGCTGGAGTGCAGGGCTACCCCCACTACAATCCATCCTACTGCAGATCTGTAACAGTGACATCCCCCGCTTCTCCTCTGCCCCCACCATGTGGCCGGCTCTCTTGCAGAGATGGCATTGAGCTGCACAGAGCGAGTGCTGCACATTTCTAGGAGCCCCCAGCACTAGGTGTATTCCCCAAGGACTTCCCCAGTGCAGGGATTTTCAATCTTTTCTGAATCACTCCCCACCTTAGGTTAGTTTTTTTTTAACTTGGAGGCTCCTCCCCCACCCCACCCCCCAAAATTGAGTGAATGGCATTGTGACCTGGTGCACAATGCCACTCAGTTGTAGCCTGGCTGCCCCATCCTATGTCATAATGGAGGGGCAGCTGGACCAAATTTGAGTGAATGGCATTGCAATCTGGTGTTTGCCCTCCCCCCACACTGAATTATGAGAAGATTTGCCATGAGACACCCCCGCCCCGAACGTTTGACATGCCCGACGCCCCCAGTTGAGAACCTCTGGCCTAGTGCAATAAGCCTCTTGTGCCATCATTTACAACAGTTCACAGGGGTGTAAAAGGCTGCCAAATCAAAATGACATGTTACATTTCTTCTGCACTGTTGTAAATAGTATCACAGAACCATGGCAAGGTGGGCTTAAAGGTTTCAGAGGGAGTTAAGGGGAGTCAGCATGGACCAGGCTTAGGGTTGCCAATTCTGACTGAAGCTATTCCAGGAGATTTTTTCCTCAACAGGAAGTAAAGTTATTTTCTTAAAATATCCTATTAAAATCTCCCAGATTGCTTTCAATAGTCACCAGGAGATAGACGCTGACTCCAGGAGACTGCAGGCCAGTTCTGGAGGGTTGGTAACGCTAACCAGGCTTGTGGCAGGTGAAGACTCACTGGCACAGTGCCTCCTGCTGGTTGTTCAGGGAATTAGCTCTTTTCCAGCTCCGGAGTGCCCTCTGCCAGCTGCTGGCCTCACCTGCTGCTGGCCCTGGGTCCCTCTTGGATCCCAGTGTCCTTTGCTCAGGGGTTCTGCCCACCACAGTACCCCCTCTCTCTGGGTCTCCCCTCCCACCCCAACCCCCTATCCCCACCTTGGGTCAGTGGCTACTGCCAGTCATCATCTAGCCCCCACTCACTGGAGCAGACTGCAGTCTGTAAACCACTTACCATTGGTTGGACTAGCTGCCTCTGCCTACATCTGGGCTGCCCTCTGCAGCCCCAGTACCTTTGTGGGCCTTTAACTCAGCCTGCAGCCTGGGGCTCTGCTAGGCTGGAGCTCCCCAGCTCCCTCTGCCCTTCCCCAGCACTGCTCCACCCTAGGTACCCACCTCAGCTTCCCAGGCAGCCAGGTCTCTCTCTTATGGTCCCAGCTCAAGTCATAGCCCTTTTATAGGGTCAGCTGTGGCCTGACTGGGATGTGGCCTCAGCTGTGCCTGCTTCCCCAATCAGCCTTTCCCCAGCCACAGACCTCTCTAGGGCTGCTTTTAACCCCTCCAGGCAGTGGGATGACTACCCCGCTACAAGGCTGTATGCCTCTCCACATCCCTGTGTAATAAGCGTTTACATGAAACGAACTTTGACACAAATAGTTATAAAATTCTTGGGGTGAAGTTTGACCTTTGATTGGTGGATGTGGCTCCCATTAACTCCAGGATGAGCCATGCACATGCATCAAAAAAAGCAGACTCTGGGACTGACATTGTTAATACAATCTGCATAATCACTTAATATATAATCTAGGGGACAATCTCAAATGTAGCGAAAGTGGGTGCCACACTATTAATTTCATTAGAATTGCATCTGTTCCTATCAGATCTCAATTTGGCCCTTCACTGATCTTTTATTTTATTTTTGCTCTCAATTAAATGACAGCTTAGCTGATTTAATCTGTTTTAAAAAAAATAAAATAAACAAAGAGTTGACAGCCTGACTCACTCATCCTAATGCAGTGCAGTGCGTTCAAGATATTATTAAACCTTGTAATTTCAAACACACTCGTGTGATTACAATTTAGATGAGAATTCATGAGTTTGAGTCCCACGTTATCTCCTTCTAGTGCTTGCTCGGGAAGCACAAGCCCTTTAATACCAAACAGAATAAATAAATTGCTTCCATTCCTGAGACTGCGAGGGGGAAGTCCTGGCTGTTTTAAAGAGAATGTTCATTTTTTGTTAAATGCTGGGCTAAAGGGGGAAAGTACATGGCTGGTAACTGGAAACATACTATGTTTCCAGATGGCTAGAATGAAATTAGAAAAAGAGCTGGGATATGGAGAAGCAGAAGGGGGCCAAAAAAAGACCATGGGGGGAGTTTCTATCATCTCAGTGCTTCTGTTATCAGATGGCGATGAGGGTCATTTAGCAGTTTCATTGAGTCTCATTTCATTTTGGTGTTATCTCAGGATATTAACATTTTTATTTCATGTGGCCAACAGAGCTTTGAAGGCTAACGGTGATTGAACTGGCTTTAAAGCTGGTTGCTACTTTAGCGGCTAGGCTTTAAGTAGAATGAAAGATCATTGTGGACTAATACATGCCTACAGGTGCCATCGTGTAAGGGATATATTTTTACCAGCCTAGTTCATTTTTATATTGCGTGATGATGCACAGAGCAAGACAACAAGTCAGCCTGGAGTGGATGGTTTTTTGAAGTGTGATGTCTCGTTGGTACAGATATTTCTAGGGATATGAAGAGCTGTCAGAAAGCGGTGAAGAAATTTAGGGATTATTAACAAAAGAGAAAGCAGAGGATTTATCAACAAGGATGTCATTTCTAGGAAACAAGATCTATTCTTAAAAAAAAATAGTATTCACAGCCTCCAGGGGAAAATTACAGCTTTTTAAAGAAATGGCAGAAAAAGTAGCAAGGGCAAAAAAAGTCAAATGACAACAGATGCCCTCCTTGGTGGGTCATTTGAATTTTGCCTGAAGGGTAATCCCAATGGGGATGGGTATTTGCACTTCGTTTAGCAGCATCCACAGCAGGGATAAGGCGATTTAATCACTTTATTAGAATAACACTGTCATTAAAGGAGGATTTGGGCATGGGGGGGTGAGTATTTTTAGAAAGATTCAGCTGGATACCAGGTCTCAGTGATCAGCTTGCAGTTGCAGCTGTTTATGGCTGCATCAAGAACATTTCTGGCTAGGTCCTTGGTGTACAAAAAGATTGGCCTGCTGAGAATAAAAGTATTTAAACATTAGTAGGTGTCCTAGTTAAGGATAGATCCTTGTTGCACCTAAAAAATAGAAAATCTGGAAAACTCCATAAACACATGCAATGTCTGCATAATAGGTCTTTAGTGTCTAGAGTAGTGGGAGTCCAGCTAATCCTCTTCTGTTGTTTTTAAATGCCTTGCAAGAGTCTGATCCTTGCCTCCACACAGCAGCGTTTTTTAGGATACCTACTGTCCCAATTATGCAATGAGTACCACCCAGGCAGACCTCTCCATCCAGGTGGAACCCCATTGACTTCATAACCTGTAGGTGTAGGACCTAGGTTCCCAAGCTACAGAATAGAGTTCTGTAGCATGTATGAGAACGTTACAATGAAGTGTTCCAAACCAGCAGTAGCATTTTATCAACTAAGTCAAAGACAGCTTTTGTATTTTCCTTCATCCTTCCCTCTCACATAACCACCTACAGCTGTTACTGCTCACGTACACAGTCACTTGTTTCATTTACAGTAAGTTGCATCAATTGTTACATACACAATTTCCTGTGTTGAGTAAGAAAAGGGAGCGCAGCGCCATTTCCAAGCATTACACTGCTAGCCAGAAGAATTTTCCTCTAATTACTTCTACAGCGTGATCGTAACATCTTGGGATCAAGAGCCCAAACGTCATCAAATCTGTCCTTGTTTTTATTCTGGGCTGTATGCCATTTTCCAAATTGAAGAGCTCAGAGCATTGGTTTGGAGCACATGAGCCATGTAGGAGCTTGGACTCCCACTCACGTGAATAGCATTGTTCCTAAAGTGAAAACAGAAAGAATGTTAAGAACAATTTGTTCCAGGTTTGTTAATCTGTCAAAATGCGAAGTACCCCACATGAACAGCTGTCTAGAAAGCTGTCCTTTCTTATCAAAATTTTGTAACACGTTTCAATCCACCACCCTCCAAAATCAATCACAGGCAGTTTCCTGACATGTATAAATAATCTGGTTCGTTGTTGCCACATATTTTGTGGGATCGGTATGTATCAGGATTGCATTGTAAGAACAGAGGAAATAGTTGTTCTCCATACCTTATGAAGAAGGGTTAGTGCTAGAAATAATGAAGAAGTGATAGGGAAATGTGTGATATGTGCAGTGAAATTTGATCTAAAAATATGTAACATGGATACGGAAGGAAGAATAGGGAATGAGCTAAACACTTCTTGTGAAATACAAGGAGGGATTGTCTAGTGGCTACGGTAGCCTGGGAGTTGAGAAACCTGAGTTCTGTTCCCTGCTCTGACGCAGACTTCCTGTGTTATCTTGAGCAAGTCACTTAATTTCTCTGTGCCTCAGTTCCTCATCTCACACGGGAGCATGCTTTGGATAAACACATAACAAAGATTTATGTGATCAATATTATAACATTGGGGATCTAAAAAAGATAGACCTCTGGGGTGAGTGGTGCTCATTTTTGCCTATGCATCTTCATGAGTCATGCCTTAGCAGTCTGCCTTGAAGCTCCCATGATCTGCCAGGCAGCCACGTATAAGTACCTCTTGGAGGCTAAGCAGAGGTAATTTGCCCCCTCCCTGTGATGGTGGGGATGCACTTTCTGGGGGTGTTGGAGTAAGAGTGAGCTGTGGACATAGTCAACTGCAAGGTTATGGAACAATAACTACTCCTGGGGGAATTCTGCACCAAAAAATTAGAAATTCTGCACACAATATTTTAAAATTCTGCACAATTCTGCATATTTTGTCAATATAATCATGCCAGTTTCAATTATTTTGGTAATTTATTTCAAAATATCTGTCAGCAAGTAAGTCTGTAACAATACAGACAACAAAAAAGATTCAGAAAATGCTTTTTGACAAATAGAGTCCTTATTAGGCATATTGATACAGAACTTTGAGTAATAATTCACTTAAACTACAATATAGAAGCATATTTCCTGCACTCCTTGGAAGCAGTGCAAGGACTTAGGGGAGTCTGGGTCAATGAAGGAGCTGAGGGAGAGGGAAGTAATTGTTGGGAAGGTGCCTGAGAGTGAACCTGGAGGGTTGTTGGGTGTGGGTGGGAGAAGTATAGAATTTTTGTTGGGGGTGGGGAGATTAGGGAATTGGGAGCCTCCCCCATGAAGACTCTGGCTGACCCCTAGCCTCTCCCATTTAGTCAGGCACATCTGCCCTTATTCTGTGTGTCCATGTACCCCCATGCTCCATTCAGCCAGGCATATCTGCACATGTCCTCACATGGCCCTGCACCCCCACTCCACCCTGTCCCTATGTGTCCCTGCACCCCCATTCAGCCATCCCCACTCCCCTCATCTCAGTGTGTCCCTGCACCCCTTTCCCCATCCCTCTGTCTCTGCACCCCCACTCAGCCACCCCCACTTTCCCCCATTCCCATATGGCCCCACACCCCTGCTCTCATTCAGCCCCTGGCTCAATGTTGTCACCCCAATAGCTCCTGTGCCCCTGCCTGTCTGTCCCCCCAGTAGCCCTTCTAAATTCCAGGCTGTGTGATCCCCCCCCAGCAGCCCCATGAGCCCCACTCTGTCCATCCCCCCATATCCCATGTTTCCTCACCTGGCCCCGCAGGCAGGATGCTGTGCGGAAGGCAACCTCTGCCCTCCCTCTCTGCAACTGGCTGCTCTAGCCCATGAGCCCACTGCGTTCTCTTCTAGCACCACCTGCGGGGGGGGGAAGGTATAACTGCAACTTCCCTTCACCTCCCCATCAAAACTGAGGGTGGGGGGGGCGCAAATCTGGGGGAACATTAATTCTGTGCTTACACAATGGTGCAGAATTCGCCCAGGAGTAAATGTCCAGTGCATGAAGAGGATTTGCATTGCACAGGGAGGCTGTTCCAGTTGGAATGGGTTTATCTAGGTACTGACTGAGTGAGAACCTGACCAACTGTTGTGGAATTAGCCAGACTAGTCAAGGCCTCGACTGTTCTATATAGGGAGTTAACCACCCCAGTCCCGATGCTCTGCACTCATGCAGGCTCATTTTGATGGTGTCAGTTTAATTTAAAGAATGTGCTTAAATCAATCCCTTTTCAGCAAAGCACTCAGGGACTCACTTAACTTTAACATGCTTATCTTGCAGTCAATTGATTTTAAGCATTTGCTTAAAGTTAAGCATGGGCCTTAGGGCTTTGCTGAATCACGATCTAAGTGTATGGTAAAGCAGACATTTAATGGAATTATAGCAGCACAAAACAATAAATTCAGTTGCTGCCATTAAACTAGATTAGTCTGAATTCTTATGGGGCTGAAGTGCTTTTATACAGGGAGAATTCAAATCTTTAAAAGTCCACATATTTGATGGGATTATATCAGATGATCTTCCCATTTGGTAATCTTATTACCAACTGTGTAAATGTATAAATAAGTTTGGCCATTAATAAATATTATTACTACAATGTAATGTTATAATTAAAGATAGACTTGGCCTACATAATAAAATATTAACAAAATTATATATATTTTATAGTGAGCACATGCCTGTTTTAACAAATAACACTGTGGGATGATTTACTTTTTGATTATATAATGTGTAGAAAACAACAATCTTGTTTATAAAACCAGATATTTGGTTGTATGCTGTATGAGGGAGGGATAGCTCAGTGTCTTGAGCGTTGGTGTGCTAGGCCCAACGTTGTGAGCTCAATCCTGGAGGGGGCCATTTAGGGATCTGGGGCAAAAATCTGTCTGGGGTTGGACTGTATGACCTCCTGAGGTCCCTCCTAACCCTGATATTCTATAATCAGCTTCAAAGCTGTCAGAGTGCGTTTCTTCAGAAAGACATAGCTGTTGCTTCTCTTTAATCAAGTTAATATTAGCAATAGTGGCTTCAACTGGGAACAAATAATAAAAAATTTATTCTAATTCAGTCTTATTCTAAACTCTGCGGTACCTGCAAGACAATAATTCAGGGCTCTTTTACTTCCCATCAGAATGTTTGCCTTTTATTACATAACTATCATGGACTTCCTTGGATCCTTACCCATCACACATCCAACCTTATCATGTCTAAATGTCTGACAGAATCTTTACATCATGATATCTTAGACCAAGCTGACTTTGGGCCAGTGCTACTCCACAGACTCTCTAAATGTACTGGAAAGGGCCTGCTCCATGTAGGCTGCAGCTAACATTATAACCCTTGTAGTCCAGAACTGCAAAGTGGCTAGTATTGTTCAATCAGGCGCAGCTCATTGGCTGTTTGTTTCTCCTTTGTTTTACTCACTTCCATTGTCATAGACCTTTTCAAGGACATTGCTCTCTCCGGGCTTCTATACCTAGAAAAACTTTTTTAAGTCAAATTCATACAGGCATTAAAATAAAAAATTGCCGCATGAAGAAATCCCTTTAAGAGATCCCTCTCAGCAACATCCATTGCTCTCTCTATAAATCCACTGACATTTCCTGAGTAGTCTTTACCAGAGAGGCTCCTACAGTGCTTGCAGTTCTTTACATTTGCACTCCTGTGGAGGGCTTTAATTCCCTTTGGAGGTGGCTGCCCCTGCTAGTATAGGCAAGGTGTAAATTGCACCCAGTGCTCCAGCAGAGGTAAATCAATCCCTAAGGCTGAGGTCAGCCTCCTTATCTGTTCTTGCTACAACTTCCAATGCTAATAATGAGATCTACTGCCATCATTTTACAGTCTCTTAAACACTCCATTGTTGGAGATGATATGTGCATGCATTGCGTAAGGAAAGAAAGAGAAAGCATTACACAGTCAAACTCATTTTGCACCCTCAGACACATGTACCTGTAATTAGACAAGGACAGCTCAGAAGCAAAGCAGGTCAATTAATCACAGCTCAGCTCATTGTTTCCTAACTCCATTGACTTCTTACATCTTGAATCTTACATTTTCCCCCTCTACTTCATAGCCCCATAACAAAGTAATCTACTATCTCCATTTTATATTTCCAGTTTAACTTGTGCACAATGCACTCAACATATAATCGATATCACTCACTGCTGATATTGCATGTATCACTGCAGCAATAATAATAATATATACAGCAATATACTACACATGGGAGTGGTAAGGGGTTCTGTTTTTTGTCTTAGTTTTCAGCCTTGACAATTGTCATGGTATAAACCCCCACTCTGAACCTTAGTGTCCAAAAGATGGGGTACCAGCATGAATTCCTCTAAGCTCAATTACCAGCTTAGTACTTGTAGCGCTGCCACCAACCAGGAATTCCAGTGCCTGGTACACTCTGGTCTCCCCCAAACCTGGCCCGGGGACCCCCAAGACCCAGTCCCTCTGGATCTTAACACAAGGAAAGTAAACCCTTTCCCTCACCGTTGCCTCTCCCAGGCTTCCCCTCCCTGGGTTACCCTGGAAGATCACTGTGATTCAAACTCCTTGAATCTTAAAACAGAGAGGAAAATTCACCTTCTCCCCTCTTTCTGTCTCCCCTTCCCAGACTCTCCTTGAGAGAGAAGGTAATCCTAACACAGAGAGAAATTAACCTATCTCTCCCCCTTCCCTCCTTTCTCCCCACCAATTCCCTGGTGGATCCAGACCCAGTCCCCTGGGGTCTCACCAGAATAAAAAAACAATCAGGTTCTTAAACAAGAAAAGCTTTTAATTAAAGAAAGAAAAAATAGTAAAAATTATCTTTAAATTTAAGATGGAATATATTACAGGGTCTTTCAGCTGTAGACACTGGGAATACCCTCCCAGCCTAAGTATACAAGTACAAATTAAAATCCTTTCAGCAAAATACAAATTTGAACTCCTTCCAGCCAAATACACATTTGCAAATAAAGAAAACAAACATAAGCCTAACTTGCCTTATTTACCTAGTACTTACTATTCTGAGTACATAAGAGCCTGTATCAGAGAGATTGGAAAGAAACCTGGTTGCACGTCTGGTCACTCTCAGAACCCAGAGAGAACCACCAAACACTAACAGCACACACAAAAACTTCCCTCCCTCAAGATTTGAAAGTATCCTGTCCCCTGATTGGTCCTCTGGTCAGGTGACAGCCAGGCTCACTGAACTTGTTAACCCTTTACAGGCAAAAAAGACATGAAGTACTCCTGTTCTATTAACTCTTAACTATCTATTTATGACAACAATATATTATCCTTGTTACATTTCATTAGCCAAATGACAGCACTGTTTTTGAAACTATCCAGGATGTAATTGATATAAACTGGGGCATTGTTAATAAAATTTGGAGGAAAAAAAATTGTTTGGGTTTTATCTACAAAGTTGCCAGTGTCAAAGGAGGGCTTTCTTATCCAAATACTTTGCATTTATACAGCACCTCTTAGGAAAGTCAATAGAAAATGAAGGTGCTCAAAATAAGGTTGGATCCTGCAACTTCCTGTGCATGGGCAGAGTACTGCACCCAACGAAGTCTGTGGGATCTGTGCAGATGCCTATAGAAAAGTGGCAGGATCAGGGCCTTATTTAGGCGCTTGACTGGGGATACTAGGTGCTGATCTTGACTATCTCTTTTTGATCTAAATGATGTGCCCATAAAGTTAGTTGGAAAATGTTTCTTTGTCCATGGAAAATTTCAATACAAAGAAAATGAATCAAAATTTGATTGAAATTGAAAAATTGAAAAATTTCAGCTGAAAACTAAAATTTTGAGGCCAAACTTTTTCAGCTGAAAATTAAAATTTGAATTTGGAAACATGGCCTACAGGTTTTATTGGAGATGTAGTTTGGAAGCTCATGCCCCCATTGTCCTCTATAGGCTGGACTACATCTTCTATAATGTACCAAGATTTCTCTTCCTACTGAGTATCAGAAGGGTAGCCATGTTAGTCTGGATCTGTAAAAGCAGCAAAGAGTCCTGTGGCACCTTATAGACTAACAGACGTATTGGAGCATGAGCTTTTGTGGGTGAATACCCACTTCATCAGATGCATGTGATTCACCCAGGAAAGCTCATGCTCCAATACGTCTGTTAGTCTATAAAGTGCCACAGGACTCTTTGCTGCTTCTTCTTACTGAGTCACCACACTGTATCCCGGGAGATGTAATCCAGCTGGGGAATCCAGAGGAGAATGGAGGCACAAGGCACCCAGACTATTCCTCCCATGCGGCTCTGTGGGTATATTTCCAAATCAAAATGTTTCCGTTTTTGTCTGGAAAATGAAAACTTTTCAGGTTTTTTTTTTTCATCTGAAAGTCAAAATTTTCTGTGGAAAGCAAATCTAAATCCAATTTTCCATTGAAAAACAGTTTTGATGACAATTTTTTTGATCAACTCAACTTGCCCAAGATCATACGCGAAGCTTGTGGCATTGCTGGGATAAGATCTCAAATCTACTGACATCTGTTTCTATATCTTAGCCAAAAGGCTATTGTAGCAGAAGAGCCAGAAGTTATAAAGTGGATAATGGTGACTCTCACAAGTCATTTATTCAAATTTGGAAAATAATGCATTTTCCATACTAAGGAACAACAATAGAGAAACAGAAAGATCTGATTTAGTAAATCCAGTCTGGCTTGCTTATTTTATAGTAGATATAGCTCACTAACATCTTGCAATTTCCTGATAGTAATCCAAAATGTGTTAAAGAAGGGCACATGAACGGAACACCTTATTTACTAAATCAGAATTATTTCCAGAAAAGCTGAATACCGAACAAGCAGCGTCTTGCTGTAATTTACAGCTGGCCTCCTGTTTACACACTGATGTCTGTTTTTGTGAAATATACAGAAAATCTCTCATTTCGTGCAACCTAAAAGCAACTCTGCAAGATCTCATCAAGCAATTTCTCATTGGGCTGCTTAATGCATTATTCCACATCCATAAGAAACAAAGGCTTGGAGGTCAAATTAACTCAAGCAGAGATGTGTCACGTTAGTGGGCAGGAACGAAGCCATTAGTTTATGTTACCACTGTGTCTGACAATGTTATTTTGACCATTTTCCTATAGTAGCTTGGATTTTCTTTACCAGCTTCTCAGCCTAGTCTGTTTTGCTGGCTCTTGACGGTCAGAATATTGTTCAAATGAGTTTTCTTCTGATCTTCTTACTCAGGCTCTCCATTTAAGTGTGCAATTGTTAAGATATATACAAGATGTACGCTTGTCAAAGCTAGAGCAATTAAATCAGTCTTAACTATGGAGCCATGACTAACACCCATATATTTTACACACACACACACACACACACACACACACACACACACACACACACACACACACACACATTTTTAAAGCTTCTGTGCACCTGTTGTAGCCAGATTATGCTTGGGCTTTACACACAAACCTGCACTTTGCTGAGCACAATTTAACTAACTGTCTATTAGTGCTTCCTAGAGAGCTCCCAAAAAGGGGCAGGAAAGAGGCAAGACCATGACCCCACCCTGTCTGTTCCAGGAAGCAGTACTGGATAGCCACAGACATGCATGTATTGTAGCCTTGCATATAAGAAAAGTATTGATTAATGCTGTAATGCAAGTAGAAAACCAACAGGCTCAAGGTAAGGATGGTTTAAGCTAACAAAGGCCTGAGCTTGATATAACGAGATGACAGGCAAGTGACCATAAAGCACAAGAAGCTTGCATTGCAATAAATAAGATGTGCTAAACACCAATGGATGTGACAGAAGAAAACCAAAAACTGATAGTTTAACTGAAGCGCACAAGATGTCTCAGCAACAATACTATGGCAAGCAAGTGACACAAATGCTGATGAGTTTGATGTAAATGGTTAATTAATTTATAGGAATTAGGGGATCTCAACAGAAGAAGGGTGTGGCAGTTCAGATAAGTAAAAAGGGGCTTAAACCCTCACGGATATGTATATGATATAGGGAGCATCAGCACGACACATTATAAAAGAAGTTACCTGGTCTGTATACCATGAAAGATGCCAGGATGATAACTACCGGTACTGAGGATAAGGCTAATGATTAAGACTTTGGGTTTCCCTGCCAGAGATAGTATGAGTAATGCAAGTGCTGGACGTTTTGTATTCTTGCTAGCTCACTTGCTATGCTGTGATGTTTGTGGTTTGGTGTGCCATTAAAATTGTTGATGCTTCAAAAGTTATTCCCAGCTTATAAGTGGTTCTCGTGTGCTCATCAAGGGTCTCATATTAATCACAATTCTAACACTATAGCTGACCTGTCTGAACCCTGCCAGATTATATCTATATCCAAATGCCAGCATTCTCAATCCTTCTAATAATGCATTCAACACACAACTGACATCACTCGCTGCTGGTACTGCATGCACCCCTGCAGCACTAATAATATATACAATACTATGCCACACATGGGAGAAGGGAATATTCAAGGAGTGTTGCAGCAGGTGCACTCCTCATATTTTCCAGGGAGTTCTCAAAGACCTGTACTTCCAGGAACTTTGCCTGGGATGACACAATTTCTTATTGCCCGACCCAGGCCAGGCCTGTCCCCCATTGTTTTGGGAGATGTTTGTTTATTACTGAGTATAACCGTGGTTATGTAACTAGAATTGTCTTTGTTGCTCATCCTTTCAGCTCTTACCTTCATGTAGGGTGACCAGATGTCCCCATTTTATAGGGACAGTCCCGATTTTGGGATCTTTTTCTTATATAGGCTCCTATTACCGCCCACCCCCGTCCCAATTTTTCACACTTGCCGTCTGGTCACCCTATCTTCATGAATGATCTGTCCTTAACATAAGGAGATATGGAGGCCATAAGGCAAACAAGAAGTGGGAGGTAATTCAGAGCACAGGGAGTACCATGCAGTGCTGAAGCAGGAAGGACAAGGAAGGAATTTCAATGTGGAGGACTCCCTGATGGCTTACATGGAATTTAAGTGATGCATAGGGGCCTTTTGTTGGCTGTTTGTGCAAGGATCATTTCATTCACACAACACTTATCGGTCATATTTTGTAGCTTTGTTCATAAGTAATGATGGAAGCTGAAGAAGGGTTTTTCACTGTGAATAGAAGTATATATACAGGAGTGTGATAATGGCTGGTGACTGGGTAAATGCACGGTCCCATCTTTTTTGTCATTAGATGAATAATTCTGCAAACACATACCTATCCACTCTATCACCTTCTGTATATCTCAAACTATTACTTGTGCCAGAGTTACTGTATAGTGGCACAGTTGGGGTATGCTGTGAAAATTCTGTACAGTGGAAGGTTTGATATATAGAGAAGGAGAGAGAGGGAAAAAAAGACCAATTTCTTCACCTCAGGGGCAAAATTGAAGTTCACAGGTGTGATGGATTGAATAACACTTCATCACAAGAGCCAATTTTCTACCTTCCCCCCTGCAGCTCTTAGAACATGGATTTAGATTTGATAAATGGTTTTTCTTTTTTTTTCCCCCCTGATATTTTTTTTTCTTTGTTGAAAGGCAAATACAGAATTTTGTGATTTCCTGTGCTCACCAGAAGCTCGCTATTTTTAGCAAAAGCCATTGTTCTCTCTAAACAGGTAGCTGACTGATTAATTATCTTTATTTTTTTATACAAGAGAAGAAGAATTCTTTCCTTGGTGAAAATAAAAGGCTGAAAGGAAAGAGAAAGCCATGAAAAGATTAATTATTGATATTATTATTATTATTATTATTATTATTATATTTGTATAATCATAGCATCAAGGAACCACCATCACAGACCAGGCCTTCATTAAACCCTAACACAAAACAAAAAAGATAATCCCTGCCCCCAGCCCCTATGTACTTAATTTACATAATAATATAAGAATAGCCATACTGGGTCAGACCATTAGTCCATCTAGCCCAGTGTTTCTCAAACTGGGGTTGCCACTTGTGTAGGGAAAGCCCCTAGTGGGCCAGGTTGGTTTGTTTACCTGCCCCATCCGCAGGTCCGGCTGATTGCTGCTCCCACTGGCCGCGGTTTGCTGCTTCAGGCCAATGGCAGCTGCTGGAAGTGGTGCAGGCTGATGGACTTACTGGCCGCCGCTTCCAGCAGTTCCCATTGGACTGCAGCGGCGAACCATAGCCAGTGGGAGCTGATATTGGCCAGACCTGCAGATGGGGCAGGTAAACAAGCCGGTCCATCCTGCCAGGGGCTTTCCCTACACAAGTGGTGACCCCAGTTTGAGAAACACTGATCTAGCCCAGTATCCTGTATTCTGACAGTGGTCAATGCCAGATGCTTCAGGGGAAATGAACAGAAAAGGGCAATATCTAATGATCCATCCTCTGTCATCTAGACGCAGCTTCTAGCAGTTAGAGTTTAGGGACACTATGAGCATGAGGCTACATCTCTGACCATTGTGGCTAATAGCCACTATGGAGCTATCCTTCATGAATTTACCTCATTCTTTTTTTTTAACCCAGTTGTAGTTTTGACCTTCACAACATCCCCTGGCAACAAGTTCCACAGATTGACTATGCAGTGTGAAATTCTTCTTCAAGTTGGTTTTAAATCTGCTGCCTATTAATTTTACTGGGTGATCCCTGATTCTTGTGTTATGTGAAGGGGGTGAATACCACTTCCTATTCACCTTTTCTACACCATTCATGATTTTTATGTGGGGGAGGGATAGCTCAGTGGTTTGAGCATTGGCCTGATAAACTCAGGATTGTGAGTTGAATCCTTGAGGGGGCCACTTTAGGGATCTGGGGCAAAAATCAGTACTTGGTCCTGCTAGTGAATGCAGAGGGCTGGACTCAATGACCTTTCAAGGTCCTTTCCAGTTCTAGGAGATAGGATATCTCCATTAATATAATATAGATAGATAGAGAGAGACCTCTACCATATTACCCTTTGGTTAGCTATTTCTAAGCTGAACAGTCTCAGTTTTTTTAAATCTTTTCTTGTATGGAAGGTGTTCCATACTCCTAATCATTTTTTGTTGCCCTTCTTTGTACCTTTTCCAATTCTAATATATCTGTTTTGAGATAGGGTTACCAGATCTGCGCACAGTATTCAAGGTGTGGGTGTACCATGGCTTTATATAGCGGCATTATGATATTTTCTGTCTTATTTTCTAGCCCTTTCCTAATGGTTCTGTTAGCTGTTTTTGTTTGGGTGGAAATGGTAGGCAGAGATGCAGAATGGAAGAGAAATAAGTTGGGGGAAGAAAAAAGTAATTGAAAGCCCTGACTCGGTATGTCTACACCTTGGGCTCTGGGGTGTGATTCCCAGCTCAAGGGAATATATTTGTGCTCACTCATTGGAGCTACCGCACTACAAACAGAATGTAGCTATGTAGAACGTACAAACAGGCTGGGTTGTGGGACGGTCTAATAGCCCTGAGGATGACAGGCATCTACTTGCGGCAGCTAGCCTGTCCCACTGCATACACAGTGGCATTCTATTTTTTGCATGCTAGCTCAATCAGAGCTGGCATGTGTATGTCTCCTTGGACTGGGGGTGTATCCTGAGTGAAGTACTTCAACATGTGCATAACTTTAAGCACCAGACTAGTCCCACTGACTTCACCAGTGTATTCGGCGGTGCCACTAGCTGCTAATCCTGGGGGTCTTAAACATTTCCCTCTATGGATCATTTCTTTGGAATGAGAATCCTAATATGGGCCTTCTCCCTTCTCACGACTGATTCCCCCACTTTCCTCACAGCCACCCTAGTGCTTGATTATATGGAACAATAATGTTAGTATGGAGAGAAGATGAAAATGAAATTGTTTTAATGCCAATAGGTTTGGCTGCATTCACTAATTTCAATAACCAGGGTTATTAAAAAATCTCAGATTTGATGATATTCACTGGGGCTAATTACCTGCAGTGCTTGAGTATTGAAATCTGTATCCATCCCTGTCTGAATTCAAATGCAAAACTCCCCATGCCACTTCCCTCCTTGGGTACGACAAGCAAAATGTGCTTTTCACGATTAATCTAAGCAGCCTCAATGTACCTGAATTAGAAAAAGAACAGGCTAGCATTCACATCATCTGCATTCAATCCAAGAAGGAACTAGAAAGTGTGACTAGCATTAAGAAGCCCAATTAGGAAACTTGATGCCGTAGGACAAAAGACTTCTATTAAATAAATGCTTGTTGAAGGCCGATGCAAAGGTGACTCCCCATTGCGGAGCTCACATTAGGGAGATTATGATAAGACCTTTGAAGAGTAGTCTTTGGTTTTTGCCTTTTTGCCTTTCTGTTGTGCAGGCCTAAAATTTGCTTAAGAACAATTAAGCTTAATCCGAAGGGTCTAGCACAGGGGTCAGCAACCTTTCAGCAGCGGTGCGCCGAGTCTTCATTTATTCACTCTAATTTAAGGTTTTGCGTGCCGGTAATACATTGTAACATTTTTAGAAGGTCTCTTTCTATAAGTCTATAATATATAATAAAGTATTGTTCTATGTAAAGTAAATAAGATTTTTAAAATGTTTAAGAAGCTTCATTTAAAATTAAATTAAAATGCAGAGCCCCCTGGACCGGTGGCCAGGACCTGGGCAGTGTGAGTGCCACTGAAAATCAGCTCACGTGCCGCCTTCAGCACACGTGCTATAGGTTGCCTATCCCTGGTCTAGCAGATCCGTAATCTCAACTCATCCCTATATAAGGTGATGGTGAGTGATATGGGTCAATATTGCATAGTACCCAGCGCAGTACTGCAAAGAGGCTGACTGTTATACTATGGCTCCTACAGACCTGTGGTAAAATGTTTTGATAAGCATGCAGCGGGTACTTTCAGTCTCTTTCACAAGCCATGTTACCAGAGAACTGAAGACACAACTGCGTTTCTGCCAAGGTGTCACCTTGGAGCAGAGATCACCAAAGTGAAACTGGGCTAAGACAAGAGTTCTAAAAGTGTTTTATAGCCATTTTTAATATGACAGTTGGTCTCTGGTGGCTCTGACTATTATCCTTAATACATAGCACCAGCCAGAGGTGCTTTTTTCATTGGGTTAATTCCCTCGTGAGAGGCACACATTGGTGTCATTAAAATGATCCTTTTAGTTAATCTCCACTTGCAGCATCTGTGTCATTCAGTCACAAAACAGCAAAAAAGTTCGTCAGATATATTTTAGGAGAAAGAAAGGCTGTGTGTTTCATGGACTAAAGGGAGGTTTTTGGACAGGTATCCTGGTCCCAAAAACCCTCTGTGGCTCAAATCCTGAATTCTATATTTATCTTTATTCAAGCAAAACTACTGCTGACATCAGAGTTTTGCCTGAAAAAGAAGCGACAAAAGATCTCCTGCTTTGGTCCTATAAGCAGGCAAATTCAGACAGGGTAAAATTTACCCCTGTGCAGAGGGCCAGCCAAGGTCTATGAGTCACAAAAGTCCCATTTAAGCCTATTTTGAAATCATAAATCATACATATTAATGCTTTGGACTGCAGCTATGTGTCTAGAAACTGCAGTCACAGACAGGACCCCATTGTGCTGTAGAAATAGGTCTTGTTCTGGCCCGTTGCACAAAGTTTTGTGTACATAGAGAGAACAGTAGTTTTTCCTATCTGCAAATGGATTCGCAATTGTCAGTCGATTAAGGGGTCTTTCCTTGGATCTATTAACAGGTTGCCATGGAATTCTTTTTTGCTGGAGTTTGACACAACTTAACTCTGTCTTAATCATATTTCTCCACTTCAGTTTACTGACAGAAGCTCCAGGGCACCTCTGTTTTTTATTACAGCCCATATACAATGATGACGCCATTCCAAAAAATGTGTGCCACTCTGGGTTCTATAAACTCTATTACCTGTGATTTACTTGGTGTGTCTGGAGTTTTCTGAGATGGAAGAAGTAGAGGAAAGGAGGAGAGGTAAAATGCTACAGACTCTGGGGTCCATCAGCACATGGCTTTGCGGTTAGGATCTGCAGTTTAGAGACAGTAGTGTCATTTCTTCCCTTGAATCATATTCTTCCTGTTTAATAAGCAATAATAACTCAGTCTGACTCCCATTATAATCAGTGAGGGTCTTGCCATTAAAGTCAATGGGAGCTGGATTTTAATCTGGAGAGTTTCAGAGAGTGCATTTCTTGTAGAATCCCCGCTGCTTATATTCTGGGCTAATAATGCCTTATAGGGAGAGGCCTGCTGCCACACTCCTATATAGGGTGCAGCTTACCTCCTCTGTGCGACTAGAAGCTCTGCGGGCTGGTGGTTTGAAGGAGGGAAGAGAGCAGAGCCATGGGCCTCCCTGCTCTGTGCCAAGTTTGGGGCACCTGTGGTCCTAGATGAGTAGAGAGGGATCAGGGACTGGAATTCTTGCATAAAGGTCAGCCAGACTCTGACTCTTGGGTTAAAAACCTGGCTCCACTGAAGTCATTAAGAGTTTTACTATCAGTCAGAAGTGTTCGTGTCCATAGATTCTGCCAGCTCCACTGATAATTGCTGGATAGTTACAAGAAAGTGAAAGACCGCCAAAGGGATGCCAAGATTTTGCCAAAGGTCTGATATCGTCTAAAGATGATCTATATTACAGTAGCACTGTGAAGTGCTCTTGTGGCAGGCTGTTTAGTGATCCCGGCTTCTCCTAACTAGCTTCCCTTTATTGACCTCAAATTAGCCCCCAGTCCATCAACTTAACCTAAAATGAGTCTATCAGCCCCTAAACCCCAGGACTCGCAGTCTTTCTTTGACGCATTGTAAGGTTCTTAGCAGCAGCCTGTCATGGGGCTGGGGCCTTTCTGCCTCTTCAGTGCTCTATGATCTCCTTACTTTATAGCTGGGCTTGTTCTTTGTACTGGCTCCAGCTGTGAGTGTTTGCCTTCATGACTGGCAGTTCTGCTAGGGTGTAGTCAGCTTGGTTGCCTGTAAGCAAGGAAGACTCTCCACAGGATTTTTTGCTAATTTAATACAAAGGCTTGATTTTGATATTCACACTTTGGATGGTTGCGAAGAGGCCTGTGACCAAAGATTATGGGCCAAATTTAGACCTGGTGCAATCTCCATGAAGCCACTGTGAGGCGGATCCCTTCAAGTCCTGTTTGCATATCGTGCTGATATTCTTCTGCTGCATGTTTGAGCCCAAATGTCATTCTCAGCCATCTGTATCTCCCTGCGGGTGTCCAAAATGTGGGGAGTACATGCTTACCTTTTTCAATAATACGTATTAATATCTGCCTTTGGCAGCAAGTACTGAGAATAATTTAGCTTTTGCCAAGTAAGTACAATTGTAGACATTTGGTAGTGAGCTAGTTTTAGTGCTTTGCTTAAATTGCTTGTTTCTATGCAAATGCACAGCTTGCCTGGCTCCTCAATGGCTACCAGGCTGCTTATCCAGCTTGCGAGCTCAGTGACTTTAGCAATGATTCTTTCTTTTTACATTGGCTTTATTGCTCCCATTATTTTTTTCTCATAATGCAATGACTACTCTGTGAGGCGGGTGATCTGCTGTCTGAATCATTTCTAAGTATAATATGCCTGGAAAACAGCCCATGTCTTCGAAAACATCTTGGTAATCTGTCAGTGGCTTTGCTACAGGGATGCCACAGTGCATTTTCTGCTTTGGCTGCCTTTTTTTTCCATTTTGCTTGTGTGTTGGAATCATTTGTCCCAGGTTTAGTGTCACTATGTTCATGCATTTCCATGGTTTAGGTGAAAGGAGTGACTTCTATGTTGTTTATGCTACCTGAAATTTCAGCCTATATACTTTTCCTTGATATTCTGCTTGCAGTTTACATTGTCCTAGTGGTATTATGATTGTACCATCATTTTAAATTTGGCTTTTCTTGGTTGCAATTTAACTTTCCTTTCAGGCTTCTCCTATGCTGCTTGGGTGAATGACCTCTGTGTCTGATGCACGGCGGCTTTGCATTTAGATGTGTGCTTGTAGCCCTTGATAGAGTTAGTGTTGGGTTGCTGAACATTCTCATTCAAGCTCCTGCATCTTTCGTCCCTAGTACAAATGACTTCATTGTTTAAGATTTGATAACTCCCTGAGTCAGCTATTTTGCACAGTTTGCCAATGTAGGGGTCTGCTGTTTCTCCAGAGTTTTCCATTACCCTTTGGGAAAAGATACTTTTTGGATATGACGTTGTTTGTGGGTTGAAAAAGCTTTTGACGCACTTCTAGGATTTTACAAGGGGTTTCCTGGTCTGCTGCTGACATACCCCTACTTAGAGCAGCTGGCAGCCTTTGTCCATTACAGCTATTATTATGGCTGTTCCAGCCAGCCCCATTACGATTTTGTAGTTTTCTCGCTGTGATCTAAAGAATGTTCATTTGCTAATCTTGTCTCCTTTCATGTCAGGGACAGAAATCGGATAGGCTGTGATAATAATTGTTTTTTCTCTCTTCTTTCCCCCCTTGTGGTTGGTTGGGTTCATTTGGCTTGCCAGGGGGAGGGAGGCTGGAGCATTTTAGCCACATATTGTAGCAGTGATGTTGCCTGACCAGCATGAGACTTACTGGTCTCTATCTTTTTGTCTCCTGTCCTGCCTTTCCTGGTTGTACATTTTATAGTTCATTAGCTTGTGCAGCAGTGACCCTGACTGTCCTCTCTCTTCCTCTGCACTGGAGTCCATTTTCACTCCTCCTGAGCCACTTCATCAATGCAGAAGCGCTGATTTTTTGTTGACTTAGTGGCACTTTCTGCTTTATTCTTAGGGGTCTCCAAAACAGAACACCCGGCCGTCTCTTTTGATGTAATCAAATGGGCAAGTACCATAAAGTTATTTTCCTTTACAAGCCAAACCTGCAAGGGAATTTTTGTTGTTGTTCATTCTATTTCCACTGAAGATGTAAATATCCTTGTTGCTTTCACCACTAGCGGAGACAGGGCAAATGTCATATTCACAGAAGCAGAGTTGGCTTTGAAAAACTATTCATTTTTTCCTTTTGCTTTCTGAAGCTTCGCTAGGCTCCACTAAAGCCTCTCTCTTGTACAGAGAATCTGGATTGAGAAACAACAGGGACAGCAGTGCCATTAGGTGATGCAAAAGGGAAGTGGGCAGTCTGGTCAGGAATGAGGAAAAGAGATTGACAATGGGTTTTTTTCAGAAGCTGAACCGTTTTTGTTTTGACCTCAGTATTATGATCAGGAATCCTCAGGGACAAGAGCAAAGAAAAGGGGGTGGGGCTTGTACTATGATGTACAGAATGTTGGGAATCTCTAAGAAAGGAATACATAATAAGACAGAAAATATCATATGGACTCTGTATAAATCCATGGTACGCCCACATCTTGAATACTGTGTGCAGGTATGGTCACCCCATCTCGAAAAAAGATATATTAGAATTGGAAGAGGTTCAGAAAAGGCCAATAAAAATTATTAGGAGTATGGAACAGCTTCCGTATGAGGAAAGATTAATAGGACTGGGACTTTTCAGTTTGGAAAAGAGATGACTGAGAGGGGATATGATAGAGGTCTATAAAATCATGACTGGTGTGGGAAAAGTAAATAAGGAAGTTCTATTTACTCCTTCTCAAAGCACAAGAATTAGGGGGTCACCAAATGAAATGAATAGGCAGCATTTTAAAAACAAATAAAAGGAAGAATTTCTTCACAGTCAATGCGCAGTCAACCTGTGGAACTCTTTGCCAGAAGATGTAGTGAGGGCCAAGACACTAACAGGATTTAAAAAATAACTAAATAAAGTCATAGAGGATAGGTCCATGAATGGCTATTAGCCAGGATGGGCAGGGATGGTGTCCCCAGCCTCTTTTTGCCAGAATATGGGAATGGGTGACAGGGGATGGAACACTTGCTGATTACCTGTTCTGTTCATTCCCTCTTGGGCACCGGGCACTGGCCACTGTCGGCAGACAGGATACTGGAATGGATGGATTTTGGTCTGACCCAGTATGGAAGTTCTTATGTTCTTATTTGTGACCTTATTTATATCCACCCATTCCAGTTCTTCATGTGAACTGCAGTGATCTTGGTTTGTTTTCATATTTCATTCTGAGACAGTGAGTCAACTAGGTAACTCTAAGGCATTCCCTCTGGAGAGGTAACTACTTTTGGTGACAATGATGGTTTTATTCAGTGCTATGCAGACTCAAAATGTCTTTATCATTCCCCAGCAATATATAGCTCTCCATAAACTTCTCTGAACACACACCATGCATGTACTGAAAAAAAATTTAAAAAACCCCAACCCAACAGAGTATATCTCTCTCCTAGTATGTTGTGGCAGGATACTATAGCTCGATCTCGGGTTGAAGTCGCATCCAAAAGATGGCACCTTCAGTAGTGCACTGTCCCTACTACATTCTTCTGTCGACCTAGCTACCGCCTGCTGGGGAGATGGATTACCTATGCCAACAGGAGAACCTGTCCCTACATTAAGTAATCAATCCAAAATACCTACGTTCAATTATTGCCTTTTGTAAAATTACCACCTACCTTACGTGACCCAGAGCAGGACAGGGAAAGAAATTAGACATGAACAAAGAGGAAAAGTCCTCATGTTACTGACTGTGAGATTATGGGTCTCAGGCCCCTATCCACTATGCTTTAAAAGAAACAAATTGTTCAAAAAAGTCCTTTTTATTTAAAGCTGGTTGGGAATTTTCTGACAAACTGGAAAGTGCCAGTTCATTGAATTTGAGGGGACGCCAAGGCTTCCAGGGTCTTTGGCTCTGCAGCAGCCCCCAGGTCCCGGGAAATATATTTCCAACACGTGGTGTTTCCGAAATAAATATTCTTCAGGATTTCCAGTTCATGGGAAATCCCGAGTTTCAGCCAGCTGCCCTTCACTCGCTCTACTATTCTGGGTACAAGAGTGAAGTTAGAGGGCCTGGAAATAATGGCTCTTTTAGCATCTTTGGAAACCTATTTTATCCAAAACAGTAAAAGGGTTCATTGGGCTGAAGGCCACTGTGAACAATTCATGGAAACGGGAATAGGGCAGTAAGAAGTTTTTGAAAGCCACTTCCATAATGAATAAAGGGAAGATGTTTGATAGTTAATAAGGGTAACAGGAGTAGTTTTTCCCCTCAAGTTTGCTTACTGACTTTCCTTCCACTGACCTACTTTTTGTGAATCAGCGCTGCTCCAGTTGGTGCTAACGCTTGTCAATACACTTCAACCTCATCCAGCACAATCCCGGCTGGGGCTCCTTTCTTCGTCCCACCACCTTGTACCTGTCAAGTGCAATTTTACTTTCTCTTTCTCTGACAGGAGGAGCGTGTCTGAAAACAATGACACACACTGCATGGGAGAAGGGAAATGTTATGGATACCGTTTGCCCCATAAGGACCCAAGCACAGCAAGCAATAAATACATAATAGCTTTTTCAGTGTCCTGGGTCAGATTTTACATTACACGGTCATCTCTCTATAGGGGCACATCACACCTTCGACCAGTGCTGCTGTATCACGTATCCAAGTGTCTACATGTATTCATTTTCATTACACCTGCCCTCCCTGCTCTTTTCTCTGACAAGCTTGGGATGTCAGAGCTTCTTTACTAGGCCTTTATTTCACAGACCAGCATCAGCTAGGTGGCCCATGGACAACTGCAGCATGGATTTGTTTTTACAAAAGGCATCTACACAACTTGCCTAACCAGCAGTTACCTAGTTTGCTCACACTGGACAGCATCAGTTTACAGATCGTACCTGCTGTTGTTCCTCCTGCATCCTCTGAGTTATTCCAACCTATCTCCACTAACTGAAATTAAAAGGTTTCAGTGGTAGCCATGTTAGTCTGTATCATCAAAAAACCTGAGGCCTTCTTGTGGCACCTTAGAAATGAACAAATTTATTTGGGCATAAGCTTTTGTGGGCTAGAACCCGCTTCATCAGATGTATACTTCACTCTCTGGACACTTAATAACAGACCTCAAAGCGGCAATTCATCAACAAAAAAACTTCAAAAACAGACTCCAATGTGAAGCTGCAGAATTGGAATTAATTTGCAAACTGGACACCATCAGATTAGGCCTGAATAAAGATTGGGTGTGGTTAGGTCATTACAAAACCTAAATTTAACTTCCTCAATACTAATTTCTCCCTACTAATTACTCACACCTTCTTGTCAACTGTCTGTAATAGGCCACTCTCTTACCACTTCAAAAGTTATTTCTCCTCCCTTGGTATGCTGCTGTTAATTGATTTGTCTCATTAGACTGACCTAACACTTGGTAAAGCAACCCACATCCTTTCATGTATTTATAACTGCTCCTGTATTTTTTACTTTATACATCTGATGAAGTAGGTTCTAGTTTACACCCAAATAAATTTGTTAGTCTCTAAGGTGCCATGAGGACTCCTCCCTTTTTTTGAAATTAAAAGGTCTTTTATCAGGTGTTTATTGGTTTCAATATCCCATTCCTAGTGGTCCTATAACTCAAAGAAAAGAGGAGGAACTGGACATAAGGAGCCAGATTCTGCTCCCTGATACCAGTAAGGCTCTCTTATGCCACTCTGGCTGTGCAAAGCAGCTTTAAACTCACTTTAGCCAGCCATTTTAGCCAGACTTCCTTGGCACTGGGGAAATCCCAGGTGCTCTAGCTAGCTCTTTGCCACCCTAAACCAGTTCACATGCACCCTTGTATTCCAGAGATCCTGGCTGCTGGAAGGAGGCCGTGTGAAATTGTTGCAGCCACTGAAACTAAGAGCAGCTCTAAATTTCACCTGGGCCATGGAGAGTTCCTGCTGGCTGGAGGATAAATTATCCACAAAACTTACAGTCACTTATGTGATTTCCGTCCCTGCAGTAGGCACCAAGGCATCAAACAACCAATCCTGAGAATCTTGATCAAGATGTTTTGGTGCTGTTGCTTCTCTTTTCCTTTTGTTTTAAAGGATGGGTGAGATTTGCAGAAATTTCTTTAGTAAAGGTTAAACTTTCTGATTTGGAATTGTGCCTCTGGAGATAAACAAAACCACCACCACTCCAGCATCCTTCTGGAAAGAAGGAGATTTTTAAAGAAGAGTGCTCTCACTGAAGGAAATATGGAAATTGGAAAAAATTATTGAAAAAACAATTTACTTGGCCAACATTTTTTGGCATTTCCTTTGCTTTGTGTTTTAATTAGGCTTTCTTTTCTCTCAGACATTTTTCTCTACTTGCTTTTGCCCTGAATTCATTTCATTACACATCTTAAGATAAATCCTGCTTACTCTAAGAAGTCATGCTGGAAAGAGTGAGCAAGATTTGAGGCTGTAAATATGTGGCCTAGCTCCAAAGCGGGATGACTTAGTGTGGTTTTGTTGTTAGTTTCTTTTTGGTGTGCCCTATGCACTCTATTATCAGAGGGGTAGCCGTGTTAGTCTGGATCTGTATAAGCAGCAAAGAGTCCTGTGGCACCTTATAGACTAACAGACATATTGGAGCATGAGCTTTCATGGGTGAATACCCAATTTGTCAGATGCATGTAGTGAAAATTTCCAGGGGCAGGTATATATATGCAAGCAAGAAGCAGGCTAGAGATAACAAGGTTAGTTCAATCAGGGAGGATGAGGCCCTCTTCCAGCAGTTGAGGTGTGAAAACCAAGGGAGGAGAAACTGCTTTTGTAGTTGGCAAGCCATTCACAGTCTTTGTTTAATCCTGAGCTGATGGTGTCAAATTTGCAGATGAACTGAAGGTCAGCAGTCTCTCTTTGGAAGTCTCCTATGCACTCTGTGGGATGGAGGGGATGGGAAAAGGACAGACTGGAAGACAGCAAGGCAGACAGCTCTGCAGCAGTGAAGATCAACTGGCCAACTGAGGGCTCAGACACTGGCCATAGAGGTTTCATGAGCTCTGAGGGGCTAGACTAGCTGCCAGAGGTTGGATCTATTCTCACACATGCTCTGTAGCAGAAGGGGAGGATTCTTCCCTCACAGGCTCTTGGAAATTATTTGTATACAGCAGGGGTCGGCAACCTTTCAGAAGTGATGTGCTGAGTCTTCATTTATTCACTCTAATTTAAGGTTTTGCATGCCAGTAATACATTTTAACATTTTTAGAAGGTCTTTCTATAAATCTATAATATATAACTAAACTATGGTTGTATGTAAAGTAAATAAGGTTTTAAAAATGTTTAAGAAGCTTCATTTAAAATTAAATTAAAATGCAGAGCCCCCCTGGACTGGTGGCCAGGACCCGGGCGGTGTGAGTGCTACTGAAAATCAGCTCACGTGCCGCCTTCGTATACAGCTTGGTTTATGCCTGGAGTAGGCCCATAGCCAGGGGAATTTTATGCTCTCACACACTCAGGCACTTAAAATGTAAGTTTGAAAGAGGTTTCCATTACAAAAGTCCCTCTTCTTAAAGCTTCATAAGGATGGAAGAGTTATAGAAACCTGCTGAATGATTTCTGCTGCTTTGCACAGCATTAGTATCATACCCAGGCAAAAATCTCATCCTCTGAGTTACTGGTTGCTTGCTCAATAAGTCTAGACAAAAGTTACATACAAAATATGATGATTGATGATAACTATTTATATTGCATTAGCGCTCGGGATCAGGGTGCTGTGATGCTAAAAGTTGCACGAACAGGAACAAGTGGATGGTCCCTGCCCCAAAGAGTTTACAATAATCTCTCTACCTGTACAAAACCTAATTGCATCCATTGCAGAATGACTCTCCCAAACTGCTCCAAGCTCTTATTCAGCACTTTCTTATATCGTAAGGAAGTCATCAGATTCTGGCTCTAGCCATCCAGGGGAAGACGTTAAGTGAGCTGAAGATTTCTCGCAAAGATCACCCTGACAGCAGCTAACTCTCCTTGAAACCAGGGGAATGCTAGTGTGAGAGCCTCATACAGTTATAACGGGCACTGGAACCATATGAGGGAAGAGGCAGTCTTTCAAGTAGATGGGACTGAAGGCATCTACAAGTGAACGCCAGAAATCAGATCCCATGGCACTGGGACATAATGCTCTTTATGGGAAATCATGCTGAATTAGTGGGCAGCTGCATTCTGCCCTAGCTACCATTTTTGAATAGTCTTAAGGTAAAGCCCCATCTCGAACACATTGCAGCAATCTGATCTTGAGGCACTAGGTGAATCTGACATGATCTACATCTGAAAGAATAAGCCAAACCTTCTGACTAAGCATCACCAGTGAAAAGCGCTCTTACCAACTGCTGCTATTTAGCAGCAGTGGGGGGATACAACACACCTTCCCCAGGATGCAAGCCTGCACAACAAATGGCACAATATTCCACAGTCTCCCCCCATTGCTTCCTCCCACCCTCTGAACATCAGCTCAGTATTATCTGGGTTGATCTTACAAGAGCTAGCCCCCATTCCCACTCTGGTGTGGTAGCTACTCATCCACACTGGGTTAACAGCAGAGAGGAAGATGTCATCCCCATTCTGAAGACAGCACCACCATATCCCTTCACTAATCTGCCTGGCGGGCCCACAATATGGGCCACATCCTCCATTCTATTTAACTTAATTGAGTTATGCCAATTTATGCCAGCTAAGTATCAGGTCTCATACGTTGCACAGGATGGGTGACAGATGAGCATCTTGTGGAGCTCCACATGAAGGAGATGAGCAATAAACCTGTACCAGGGCTCTCTATGAAATAAAGTGCAGAGCTACTCATGAGACACCCAGACCACCAGCCCAGGTAGAGCCCCACGGATGTGCAAACACCTCACGATCAGTGGTAAAGAAGGCAGTTTATGTACGTAAAAGAATCACCATGAACACATCTCCAGTCTGCTCCAGGAGCTAGTCACCTGATTCACCCAGTGCAATCTTGATGCTACGCGGAAGCCTAAAACCAGAGAGAGGGAGAATTCCACAACATGTTCTGCTTAGTAACAAAGGGATTGCTATTTATTTTTATTAGCTTTAAAAACTCTCTGTTCTGGAGATAAACAATGGGGCTCTTAGGGAGGGCAGACTCTTGTGTAGGAATCTCCAACCCTGGCCCCTTTTGTGCAGCAGAAACACAGCAGTTCCACTGTAGCCAATACCTCCCAAGATAGTAGTGAGCTAAGATGGAGCTGCATAAATCCAGCTATGGATCCAAGTTTAATGTGCTGATCCCTATTTCTGTACTGGAAAAAAGAAACACCCAAAACTCTGGATCTAAACATCCCAGAGCTTAATAGCAGTGAAATCCATATATAGGATTAAAATGTGCAGCTTGGTTCTTCATTAGTACTAAATTCCAGTCTGCTGGTTGGGAATGTACAGTTTGAATGTGACTCAAAGGACGCTGACCTGTTAGGGCACCAAAGGTGCATATGAGTCTGATAAGAGGCATTCTCCAATATCAGTGCATCCTTTTGACAACTTTAACACAGCTTCCCAGTGTGACCTTCACAGGTAGCACAGAGCCAGATGGTAGGCCTATGGAAGCTGCAGTGTTTGCATTGCACTGTGATGAATGACTGTTTTAGATGATCATCATGTTTTTACTCTATTACTATATTCCAATGTGACTTCCAGCAACACACTTCGTTAAGTATACGGCTGTAACTGAGACTAAGAATGTCCTATGAGTGTGCTGTCACTGACTCAAAATGAGGCCAATGTTTTTGTAGGTGGCGTAGAACAGGCAGTGTCAAGATTTCTGGTTTCATTGCAGCATGCCTGTGAGAATCGGACTGGGGGAGGGAAAGGGGGAAGAGATTAACATAAATTCTGTTACAGGAGCTAACTACCTCAGCATTAAGAAGAAAATCAAGAAGTCTCCCATTTCCTAGAAGCACTCTTCATTTAATTACCGAAAGCCAAACGAAGCTATTAACATGGCAATTAAATATGCTGCACAATCTCCCTACCTCATCTCATCAGAAAATGTCACATGTAAATCAGGCCTCCTTAATACACCACAAGAATCAGTGCTTTTGTTCAGTTATATCACAAAGGCCTCAGTGTTGCCTGAGCAGCTGGTTGTCCAGTCAACATGAGCTGACTGAAATTATGCCATCAGATAACTGACCCGACTTCACCATAAAACAGAACCAGTGCAATCTGGTGTCATCAGAAGAAGCTGAAGAACAAGCTTTTCAGGTCTTCAGAAATCTCTAGGAGAGACAATGCATCTGTGAAAATCAAGCCATCTTTTGGAACAAGAAGATCCTAGGTTACTAGTGAATCCCTTTTGAATAAATGTGAAAGCAGAAACCAAGTGAGAAGCACAGCGTCCTGAGCCTCACTTTTCTCTGCTGCAAGGTACTGGCTTTTCAATCACACTATTGCTACTTTCAAAAGCTACTCAGATTGATACCTTGAGTAAGTATCTGTCACTCCAAGGTCCCCCACCTTTCTATTATCTATTTATTCTGGGATAGTGCCTCACCAGGAAGTTCATATAATTGCTTTGTTCTCTTAGCAGATTCTTTGGGCTAAGAGAATCCCTGGAAGATTAGCAGTGTTAATGAGTTCTGTGAGAAGCTGGTCAGATGCTCTGACTCCTGTTCCCTGAAAATCAGAATTTTCTGTCTATCAGTACTTTCACCTCTAACCCTTTTAACTGGAAAACCAGTTCATAGAACTTCTAGAGATCGACAGTATGGACTTCTGCTTGGTAGTGATCACAACACGTTTAGTAGGTAGGCTGATGCTTTTCTTAGTGATCTCTCCCCAAGCTTTGCTGTCTCATTGAGACAAAAAACATTTTTTTGCACACCTGTGACCTGAAGCGGCACACCTTTGGCAGTTCCATCAGTTTTGCTCTGACCTTTTCCTCCCATTTCATCTGAATCCAGTCTGAAGTTCACAGGTTTCAGATATTAAAAAAACAAAACAAAACCTAAAACAAGTTACAGAACTCACCCTCTGCGAACTAAAATGATCAAGTTTTGCATAGCTCTCCTTATACAGTAACTTGTTCTATCATGGCACTGCTGCTCAGCTATGTCTCTGGCAGAGTACGATTTACAATTATTTAAATCAAATATAGCTCTGGAGAAGCAGTCAGAGCTGCTTGTGATCTTGTCTCCTGGATGTTAGGGACCACACAGAGGGCTAAAATACAATGCGCAAAACCATCTGCAACAACTTGGCATGGATCCATCTATTGTACGGCTTCATGCTCAACACAGATGGGTTAAAACAGTGCTCTCTCACAAAGCCAGTGAACTGTGACATTATAACTAGAGGCTGCGAAGCTGATATTTGATATGCTACTCAATTGTAATAAAACACCCTTCCCTTTTGGGCAATTTTGCTAATGTATATCTTATCTTCTTCCAGTGCCCCCAAAAGGCCCAGACCCCCTTTCTACTCTTACCTCCTCTCACATGTTTTAGTGACTAGCTTGGTGAACACAGACACATTAAGAGCTAGGTGGAGAGTCAGGAACGCCATAAAGCTGACTCCACTACCTAACCAGTGGCTGCACTTGTTAGCAACCAGGTGGGTATGTCTTCACTACCCACTAGATTGGTGGGAAGCGATGGGGCCAGTGGGGATCGATTTATCGCGTCTAGTCTTGGCACGATAAATCGACCCCCGAGCGTTCTCCCATCAACTCATATACTCCACCACTGCGAGAGGTGCAGGTGGAGGCGACAGGGGAGCAGCAGCAGTTGACTCACCACGGTAAGTCGATCTATGTACGTTATTCATTTAGCTGAAGTTGTGTAACTTAGATCAATCCCCCTCCCACCCACCCCCATTGTAGACCTGGGCACAGTCTTGAGTACCTAGTCAGCGTCAATGACAGTGATCTCCTGCTGGGGGGAGGAGCCAGATAAACTCCAGACCCAGAGGCAGCCACCTGAGGTTCTGTTGCAGGTACTGTCAGATGCTGATGACATCAGACGGCTTTCTGCATTTTCCCCTCAGGACCATCTCTTCCCTGTGCTGACTGGCTGTTCACTCCAACCTGCCCCTCCCTTCATAGTCTCTTTAGCTCATCCCCACTTTCCTTCTCTCTCTTTTCTCCCCTGCTCTATTCCATCTTACCTTCCTCTCTTCCATGCCCCCTCTCTGTTCCTGTCAGTCCATTTTTAGTTAACCCCTTCCTAACGAACCTCCCCACCAAGAATGAAAAAAAAATTGTTTCACTAATAGGACGTTTGCAAACCACCACTTTTGCAAACCACCACTTGTCTATTTAGATCGTAAGCTCTTTGGGACATGAACTGTCCCTTACTCAGGGTTTGCACTGTACCTTGCACACTGAGTCCTTTTCTCAATTGGCACTACCATAATAATAATAAAGAGGATGTAATTGCTGCTATTCTGACATGTAGTGACGTACACACTTTGTAAACCAGTCTATCTTTAATCTTTATCTAACTCCTATTATTGTAGTGTCTGAGTACTTCACAGTCTTTAAGTATTTATCCTCGCAACAGACCTGTGATGTAGGGAGACCAGGAACTGAGCAACAAGCAGACCAAGTGACTTGCCAAAGCTCACACAGGAAAGATGTGGCAGAGCTGGGAATCTAATGCAAATCTTCCACCAACCATGCGAATGTCCTGACCAGTGGGCCATCTTTTCTCTCTAGTGAGAATGACAACACAAAGTGCAAAACAATGGAAAATCAAGCCCAATGTGCCTAACATGTTTTTGCCTGTTGTTATTAAGTCATTTCCTTTAACTATCTGGGGTGAAATCCTGGCCCCAGTGAAATCAATGGGAATTTTACCATTGAATTCAATTGGGTCAGGATTTCATCCCTGAAGTTTTGTCTGCTGGAGCTCAGTTTATAAGTGGAACTATTTGTAACAAGTATCACAGTCATCTTGCCAAAACCTATTTCTGTATTTTCTTTGAAACAAAGTATTCACTGGACCTCATGCTGACAAATGCAGGGACAATGCCTGTATTTTGGCCGTGAGTTGGTCCATGCAAATTCATAGCCTATTCCATTTGTCCCTCCTGCTAAAGGTGTAAGGACATGCATAGCAGGCACTGCTGGGTTTGGGTGCATTAGTCTGCAGCCCTTCACTTCTTAGCTATGAGGTGTTTTCTGCCCCTCCTCCCATGGCTCTTGTCACAGGGGTCCTATAGAACTGCATCTCTCTACCATTTTCAGAGGGAAAAATCACCTTCTGCACATGTGCAGCCGTTGATGGCTGTGAATTTGCTGGGCATGTGCTACTCAATTCTGACTCCACCCAAACCTGCATACATTGCCTCCAGGATGGGCACCTATGAATCAAAGGGGGCTGCTTCACCCGTATGAGTGCCTGTACCCTGCTCTGGCAACTCACCTACATCCACTTTTTCCATCCTCTGCTGTGCAGACTACTCAGATTCCAAGCAAGTGGCGTGAGATGGACTGACTCAGGGCAGCCTGATACAGTGCCAGGACCATAGATGTTACAGTGCTCATTTACACCTGTTTGGAGGGAATTTAGGTTCTGGACTATAAGTTGTCTCATTATTATTACTGATTTGAACTTAAAACAAATATATTCCAGAAAGAACTAAAAAGATTTTCTTTCTCAGCAATAAAATGTCTGTGGTTGGTTGTACTAATTTTCACAGCAATGTTGTCAGTATAGTTATTTACTACAGGCACGAGGAAATGAATTGAGAAAGACTTGAAGGAACATGTGGCCTAAACCCATTCCTACTTTTACATTAGGTCCTTCCAGGTCAACAGGGAAGCACATCTGTGGTGGAGTGTGGAGCAGCTTGTGATCACTTCTGGTCACCCCATTTACAAAAAGAATATTGTGGGAATAGAGGGGGTTCAGGGAGTGACAATGAGAATGACTAGAGGCATGAAAAAACCTCTCATCTGAAGAGATTGAAAGGATTGGGACTGTTTACCTTAGACAGAGCCGAATAAGAGGGGACATGATAAAAGCACACAGAATAAGGAATGGTTCAGGTTAATTGTTCTTTTCTTTCTGAACAAATGGATGTTTGGCAAAATCAAAAAAGTAGCAAACTTAAAAGAGAAAAGGAACTACTTTTTACCCCAATCTGCTGCTGTTACCCTGTGTAACTCATTATAACAAGGTATCATTGAGACTAAGAGCTGGGCAGATTTCAAAAACGTATTAAACACACATCTGGACACTAAGAGCATTTAGAGTTAGGATTTAAAAACTCCCACGAGTTTAAGAAAGGATATAAACCCTCCTGCTTCAGGGGATAAGCTAACCTCTGACTAACGGAGTGGGGACAGAAGGAAACTTTCCCTGTAGGCAGGTTATTCCATACATGCTGACTTCAGGGTTGGTTGCACCTTCTTCAAACAGCTGGGACTGACGGTTGATGAAACAAGATACTGGATTAGATGGATCACTGGTCTCACCCACTATGGCAATTCTTATATTTTGTATGTTTTTCTGTATGTAAGTAGAAGAATTTGGTCTCCAGGCTTTCATGGTGAGCCTTTATTACCCCATACAAAATTCATAGAAAAGAGAAAGAAAAGTCTTTAGATATGAGAAAACAAGATAAACCGAAAGTCCAATTAAAAGACACAAAAAGAGTGGTAAAGATAAGAAGTGAAATGAACAGAGATAATGAAACCTTAAAAATATCAGAGTTTACAAACCTGTGCAAGACAATAGGAACAGTGATGAGAGAGGTAATGAAGAACAAAATTGCATTTATCAAGAAAATGGTTTTTTTTGGTAAATTAACATCTTGAAAGCAGTAAGAAGAAAGGAAAATAAAACACAATTGCAAAGACTGGAATGCTATCACTGTCAAGAGAAAGGTGAAACTGAGAACAAAAACATTATATACCTCACAGTACTCCAGGTCTGTGATTTAACTAGATTGCTAAAGAAGATACTTCATTAGTGAGGCAGGTCATGGGCAATAAACAAAAACTTCATGGAAGCCCATGACCTGTCCCTGACTGTCACTAAAAATATCCCTGATAAAATGGAGAGGCGGGTTCAACACCCACTGCTGGGGCTCTGAGGTCCCCTGCCCCTCCATAGAGAGGAGCTCCAGGCTTCCTCCCGTGTGGCAGCTGAGCAGCTTGGAGGGCAGCGATGCCACCTGCGTCGAGTGGGAGCTCTAGAGTCCCCTGCCACCTATTGACGTTGCCGCTTGTCGGTGGCATTTTGGCGGTGACACCTATTGACATTTATGCTTGTCAGTGGCATTTCGGCGGATGCTTGTCAGCCGCCACGGTCCTCTGTGGTTCATTGTCTGGCGTCCGCCAGACAAAAAACGTTCGGGACCACTGCTCTACTCTGTACCTCAATTCTCCATCTGTAAGACTGGGATATTATTTCCCTACTTCACAGGGTGCTATGTGGATAAAAACCATGAATGATTGTGACACTTAGACACTAGGCTGATGTGGGCCATAAAGTTCCTAAATAATTCCAGCTATGCCAACATCAACCATGGGGTATGAAACAAGACACCCAGGTGTCTGGCTACCAACCAAAGGCCTAATGTAAAGAAATGCCCCATCTCACTTTTCTTCCCTGCACTGGGAATTTGGCTATCAGTCCAGCACAGACACCTCAGTTGGGACAACACAGATGTGAACATTATCCCTCACCATCCAATCCCAATTCAGATTTGGAGACAAATGGCCAAATTCTCCTCTATTTTACAACCTGTACAACCCAACTGAAGCCAATGGTCTTCTAATGTATTTGATAGGAAGACCTAGCAATCAGCCTACCAACATAACCCATTATTTTAAAAAAATGTAATTGTAAAACCTGGATCAGCACATTAGTAACATTGTATCATTGTATTAAGGTGGTATCACTTCAAATAAAATTCTTTACTTTTCAAGAACAAAATGTCAATACTGTCATAGACATACCAATATTTGATTAATGTAACATTAACACGATGCCCTCCCTCTACATAAACATAACAAAGTATGCAAGAGAAGGTATCCTCAGTTGCTCTTGAACAGAGTAATTTGAGGCTGGTTCCCTGGAGGAACCTCCTTTTATGAGCCCTATCATTCCCTTAGCATTTGAATTACTCAATCACTGGAAGCCATTGCTTACTCAGTGGTCAATGGAGGAAGGAAACACGACTATGACTGATAAAGCTCATGGCTCAACCATTCCTGGCACTATTGGTTCCTGGCACCTTGATGACTCTACAAAAGGTCAAAATGCCAGCACTTGGCTAGAGAGAAAAGCAAAAAGAAGATGTCCTTCCTCCAGGTACACCCCTTCTTGATCCTCTGGCAGGGCACAGCAGTTCAGACCCAAAAGTGAACCAGCAGCCCACATTCTCTTTGCCTTCCACAAAAGTTGGCATAGCACAGTGGGTCCAGCAGCTGAGAAAGGGAGGGTAAAGTATAATTATATTGAGCTGAAAATTAATAAACATCAGTACTTAGTTTCACATTGTGACAAGGTAATGATTTTTGGACATTACTCACCTTACCTGGATTTGAACAAGTATCCTTGAAATAAAAGCTTCTCTATCTCATTTCATATTACCTGAGCCATCTTGATCCCATTTTCAGAAGTCCAGATTTTGATCTCAGTTATTCCAGTGGAAATCCAGAGGATTGCCACCAGTTTCAATGGACTTGCTCCAGATTTACACTAGTGTAAGCAAGAGAAAAAATTGCTCCATGATGTTCATATCATCAGAGCTACCCAACCACACTTATCATACCAGTGCAGTAGCCTTAGGATGGAAAACAAAAAGGTTTTACAGCTGTATCTTATATCATCAGTCAGTGAAATACCATGGAATTTAATTTGTAAGTACATTTGAAAACATTTCAGGACTTGTCAATTTATTCAGAGCTAGTTTGTTGTTTCAGGCAACTGTCAAAGATACTATTACAAAACAATGCAAGCCCCATACCTTATTTTACACAATACTAAAAGCTGAACTTGTGCATAAAGACATGGTGGTCAAATATCCAAGAATAGACATTGCCCATGGTCACATTTCAAATGTACAAGGACCTAAATTCCACTACAGTTTCCCTTGACACTTGTAACCATGCTGGGGAAAAAGTCAAAACATGGCAGATGGAGGGAGATCACAGGAGCTGGCTGCAGCTTAAGAAATTCTGGCAGAGTCACCAAGTCTTTTCCTGATTGTTCCTGGGCTGTGTATATTGGTGTGACAGCTATACTGGGGGTGAAGTGTTTTTTCCCATCCCCCAAAACTGGCTAACTCTGCTTGCTTCTTGCTGGGGGATTGAAGGGCATGACTCCACCATTCCCTCCCTCTTATTACAATGATAATCTATTTAAGTAACTAATCCACAGAGATTTGGAAATATCCAGGGGATCTTAGAAAACATGGCCATATTTATTTTCATCAACCATGCTTTTAAGAAACCCACAGAAGTCGAAACACAGGCTCCTGACCCAATCTTTTCCTCAGTGAAGTCAACAGCAAATTTTCCATTAGCTTCAACAGGAGCAAAACTAAGTGTACAATATAGTTAATGCCTTTTGTACAATATAGTTACAGTGTTGTCAACTCTCACGATCATATCTTCAGACTCATGATATTTGGTGTTTTTCTTAAAGTTCCAACAACTAGTACTAGGGCTTGTCTACATGGGGACACTAAGGGCTTGTCTGCATGAACAATTAGACTGTGGCAAGCTGAGGTGTGACTCTACCCTCTCTCTCTAGCCAGCTGTGGTCCAGTTGTTCATGTATCCAGCAGATGCAGGTTAACAATTTGTTAATGTGCTTTGAGCTAGTCCCATTTCAAAGAGGACTAGCTCAAAGCACACTAACAAACTTCTAACACACATCAGCATTCGGATAGTTAGTCCACAGCAGGCTAGTGTGGAGGTAGAGTCACACCCCAGATTGCCACGATCTCATTGTTCTATAGACAAGCCCATAGGAAAAGGAATCGGAAATAACTAAAGAAGTGATTCACTTTGGAAGTGAATTAAGATAAACTCAATTAAGGCCACATTAATTTTGTCTGAGACTGTCCACACAGAGGTTTATTGCAATTTAACAACTAATTCACTTTCAATTCACATCTTTAGTTAATTTGGAATAACTTTCCTGAGTCTCCCTGTGTAGCGAAACCCTTCGGTATTACCTGAGAATCCCAATTTCCATTTTTTAAAACCAAGTCAATTTCTCATCCTCGGAGCTGCAGAGAAAACCCTACACACTCCAACCCCAGAAAGCAAATAAAAAGAAGTTAAATGTCTTATTTTTTTAAATGTCATGATTTTTGAATGCTTGGGATTGCTGGTGCTGTAGTTTATACTGTATACTGACATCAGTGTTCATTTGGAGCTACTTCATTGACTCTAAATTTACATCAGTGTAAAAGAAAGTAGAATTTAACTCAACAGTATGTCTTGTTTCATTTACTGTTCAAATAATGGGAGGTGGACAATGGGTGAAGAAATAACAATGAAACACACAGGGTTAGATCTTCAGATGGGGTAAAATATTATAGTCTCAATAACTTCAACCGAGCTACAGCGATTTACACAAGTTGAGGATCTGGCCCATATCGACTATATGCAGAAATGTCTTTAAGCACAATTTTTGTTTAATTGTAATATTGACAAATATGGTTTAGCCAACACACTCTCTGTAACGGCTTCATTTGCTGAGATGTTATGCTTGTCAGAATGTCATTAAACGTAGAGGGCCTCTCTTGTTTGGACAATCATATAAATGATGGCAGGCACATTTTATAGCGCAGCTAACTATTTGATTGCATTCATAAATCCAGTAGTCATATGCACTTGCAATTATTTTGGGGGCAGGGGGGAACTGGAGGGTGAGATGAGCCATGATGAACACTGAGGGCATGGGGGCAGATCTTTAGCTGGTATAAATTTGTCATAGATCCACTGAAGTCAATGGGGCTATGATGATTTACAGCAGCTGTGGCTCTGTCCCCTAACAGTAGGAATGCAGAAGCAGATGCCAACTCCATCTCTGTACTTAATACATGCACTTATCCTTGAATTGTCTCCACACTGGGTGAACAGATAATACTCTCTGTTTACACGCTTTGAAGGTCTGTGACTTACAACATATTCATCAAAATACAACCGATGTATATAATGGCCCAGAAAACATATTTATAAACATATTATGACTAATTAATTTTTACACCATTCTCAAAATTCCTGTGCTATTTTATCTTCATTTAAACTACTGTTTCTAGTTACCATATGACATTGACCTGTAGAGTCTCATCATAGCTTGACTGAAGTCATCAAAAGCTTTCACATTGACAGGAAGGGGCAGGAAGATTAGGTCCTCAGTGGGCCCTAATTTACCATTTTAAACATTATATTTAATTTCTGTTAGTAGATAAAATATAATAAACATTCTAAATAAACTTTATTTTTTCATATATGCATGAATTATCGGGGCTATTTGGTCACTACTTAAGACAATGAAGATTGAGTTAGTTGCACATCAACATTTTGGAAGCTGGCGATCTATCAGTTCAAGGTGATTTTATAATTTTTTTCCCTCCAAATATATTTAATCAGTTAGTGTTTAGCATTCTTACCCTACACGATGCCTTTAAATCAAGTTTCCGCTGGATCTGCCAATATGAAATCAATTATGCAACAACATTAAAAAAAAAAAACAAGACAAAAAGGAACCTCATGTTCTGCTTGTGGTTAATTCATTGATTCTTCTGTATAATTCTATTGGACCCTTTATCAAATGCAGCTAATTTCTGGCTTGCATTCAAATACTGTGAGGTGCCAGAACTAAATCAAATAAAAAAGCTTAAGAGAAAGAATCAACTTCAGCAGTGTGTGTGTGTTTCAAACAGTCAGATTTCTTTGAAGACCTCAGAGGGACAGCTGACTCACGAATTGTTATTATTTCAAGAGGAAAAGAGGTATAACCCTATTTGAAGAAAGTCCCTTAGTTTATTGAATTAAAAAAAAAAGCCAAAACAATTGCTGCAATTGACAAGATAGCTGAATGAATGATAACAAAACCTCAGCAGGGAAATGACCATTAATTTAATTTATCTGAGAGCATGTTTTTGCAATAATGACCAAATTATCTAATGTTCACTTACATTAAAAAGCAATAGTCCATAACAAATCATTACTAGAAAAGGAGGGGTGAGGGACAGGGGAAATGCCAATACTTTGAATTAATACCATAGAAGAAAACAAGTTACTAACATCAAAGAACCACCATGATGTTTTACAGCTTCCTAACAATTTCAGTTCTATTCTGTCTCTTCAAAATATTTCAGTGAAACTCGCAAGAGAAATCTCAGCAATTTTTATGCAGTGGTGTTTAAAGCTGTAACATGTTTATTTGTTAGGCTTCTTTTCACCCTGTTTTTATTGCATATCAATATTTATTTGAGGTTCAGTTAACCAAAAATATACAGTAAGAATCCATTTCTGAATACATTTAATAACAATAGCACTAACTCTTATGCTGTTTTATAGAAGAGTATGTTTAGCAATCTTAATTCCATGCTCTGTAAGTCTTCATTGGATACAGTATACAATATATGGCCTACTGAGATACTATTAAGCAAAATGTGTTTCAATTTGCTTTATTTCCCTATGCAATGTCAGCACTGCCTTCTCTGTGTATAAACTACGCATCCAAGACTAAATATAAAGTAGCATATGTCTAGAGTTTTAATAGAAAACAAATGGGGAAAAGAGACATTGATTCTATAGTTTTTTCCTCAAAATAATCAAATATTTTTTCTTAAGAAGTCTTCAAACATATTTACAAAAATGGGAAAGCAGTAAATGCAGGCTTTTCATATTTTTGCTGTACTTCTAAATACTAATATCCTAATTGCATTGGAAATCTGCTCCAATGAACAATACACAAAATAAAATAGCGCACTCCATTTGGTTTCTCATTCTCTATTGTAAAAAAACAAAAAAAACCCAGACAAATATATCTTTTAAAAACAACAAAAGTGAATTCCATAAAGCATAACCATCAAAAATACTCCAAAATGTTTCTTACATTTGTGAGTATTTTCAGCTTTAAAAAACAGTTTGTGGCCTTCATTCATGTGATAAAATGTGGAAAATTCTCTTACTTTCAGAAAACTAGCCGCTGAACTGTAATTATAAAGTAGCAACTAAAATTGTATTCACAGTTTCTGCATCATGTGAATTTTTGAACAGGAAAATGTTATAAAATTTGCATTGCTGCCTTGATCTTTCACATTTGTGGTATTATTGGCTGACAGAAAAGAAAAAGTGTATTGTCATGCTTGGTTTACCTCAATCATTTATTTCTGAGCTAATAAAAGTAAACAATTACCAGATACTGAATATAGAGATACTGTATATAGCTGTAGATATGGCCACCATTAAATTATAGTAGAAAATTATTTTGACTTTGATAAAGTTAAGAAAAGCACATGAAATCATATTTTGTGTATATCTTGTTTTATGGCCATTCATGGTTTTGTTTGTTTTGTTTTGTTTCATTAACATAGCAAAATACAATCTTCCTATTAAACAATAATTATCAGATGGCAGACAATTCTTTTTATTGGTTTACATTGGCAGGTCACAGTCTAAAAGCACAACCACATCAGGCAGAAATTGCACATAGACCATCCTGGATTTTGAAGACTTCAATCTTTATGCTTCTACCAGAAATGCTCCTTTTAAAACCGAGGATGATAAGCTGTATTATATTAATTGTTAGTGGGTATTTTTTTATTAGTTTATCTAAAGAAAATGACTGAAACTGCAGTGGTTTTTGTTATTTTGTTTTCAGTGTCACTTTTGAAGTCTGTATTTGATGTTCTTAAACACACTTTGAAGGGTAAGTTTCTAGTAAAATCATTTTATGAAAGTTTAATCACCCACACAGTGTGAACTAGGTGAGTTTCATTTAATGGAATACTGCATATTTATCTGTTCCTTGACATTTCTAAATTTGAGGTATGTATTTTAATTCTTACTTCTGGCTGAAAAATTATGGCAAGTTAGTGGGTAGTGGTAATTAATGTAATACTGCGACATCATACATTCACAATGTCATGATTCTTATGAGGAACTGTTTTAGATAGGACTGACCTATAAATATGCAGTTATGTTATCTGTAGAAGGCATATCCATGTCTTCAAAAACCAGACTAGTCTTAAGAAATGACTCTTTATTTGAGACAGTTACCATTACTTCATTAAAAAATGACAAAACAGCAATAAACATTTTAGCTCTTTAATGAGCAAAGATCAGATCTCTTAGCATTGGAATAATACTTGTTATCCAGATTATCTTTATTTCACTCAGTGACCAGTAATATGGCCAAAAAGTACAAAGTAATTTTCCATCAAGTAGTATACAATTTTTGTGTGTGTGTGTAATAAGCTTTCGTTCTTGAAAAAGAGTAACTGAAAAGAAATGTTTCTGTTACTGCAGTTAGTTTGTCAGAGAGTTCTTTGCATTATCTTACAAACTATCAAAATTGCTAGTAATTTGAAAAAATGTAAAAAAAAATCACATAACTTTAGTCTAATAGAAATATAGTACAGGTAAGAGAAAGTATTTATCAGGGATGTGCTCTTAAGTCCATCTCATTTTTTTTATATAAATGTACATCTGATTACATATACAAACATTTTGAAAGGACCGTAATATACCGTTTCTGGAAAACAACAGGGGAATGAAGAGTTTCATGTGATTTTAGAACATTCATTTAAAAACCACACAAACAAATGTAATATTCAGGTTTAAAAATTTCCATTTGTTGGCTCTCTCCATCCTTATGGACCCTCTCTATCTACATTTGCACTCTATAGATCTCATCCAGTGAATTCACTTGAATGGCAAGGATAACGTATAGCCAAAAGGGAAATAACTTTACATTAAAATATTAGCAATAAACTTTGTTACATGCACCGTGAGTTAAAACAGTAACAGAGCTGTAATCAGAGTGGCAATGTTGGGGCATCTTTATACTGCAAAATATCCTTGCAATGAAATCTTTGGACACACTTTATCTTACCAATATGAACTAAATATTTTGCAACTAAACCACAACAAATTATAAATCCTTCATCAAAGAGGTTCCATTAAGGTTATAGTTCTATAAATTATTTAGGTGGAAACAAAATAGAACATTAAAAACACAGAAAGATATTTTTCCCTCTGGGATTCACTGAGTGAGTGTTCACCACTATATACCTAGAATACCATCAAATACCTTTAAGAATTACTGTAATTCCTTCTCTTACTGAAGCTACTGTGAATTATTTTACTGTAATTACTTTTGCCCCTTTAAAAAAATCTTCTTTAGGTTGTGCCAATTGATGGAGGAAGCTTCCGTTAAAAACTCCAATGGGATGAGAAGAATTTTAATTACGGCTTAATCAGCAGCACAGCCACCAAGCATATAAATTATCATGCACATCGTGCTAAAAATATCCAGTTTCCTTTATTCCCACAACTTTTATACTGACAGCACTTATGTGATAATGTTGTACCTGCCAGGCTTTAAAACTTCTTTGTTTGGCTGGCAGATTTCAGCATGAGCCCCTTACTAAGGCCTTAACAGCATTGGTGCTTTGTGTACTTATCCAAATATGTAAATATGGACTACACAATAAAACAGTTCCAAATAAAAATTGGTGAAAATTATCTGACATTCCATTAGTGTGTCCCTTGTGCAGATTTATAATTTTTTTTTTTAATTTCAGTCAGAGTTCTTTTCTGTTTGTGTTGCACATGCCTAATTCCATTATGTAACTTAAATCATCAAAAAATTAATAGTTGAATGTGAATGAAAAAGTATCATTCAGGACAATTGCTTTAAGCAACTGCAAAGTTTTTTTTTAAGTTCATTTGTATATATGTACAATTCATTTTTTTTTCAAAACCCCAAAAGTTCTTGATATGTATATTCACATAATATTCCTCCATATTTAAATAGTAAGAGTCTTGTAGGTTGAAAGCCAAGTAATTTTCATTAATGTCACCTATTGTAATCCATCAAAAAAAATAAAGTTTGTTTCATCTTGTCTGGCTATACCCTGGTTGTTGAATGTGAATGAGGGTGGGGATGGGGATGGGGGTGGGGCAGAGTATTATTCTGTCCTCCAGTAAAGGTATTGAATGTGTGTAGGGGCTGAATCCCTGGTATAGTGTTGGGAATCATTGTAATGGTGTTGGGTGTCATTAAGGGAATATCATCAGGAGACCTTCTCATAGCTAATGTGTAGTCTGGGGGACAGGCGGTCCGAAGAACCACCTCATGTGGATGGATGGACTCACATTCATGATCCAAGTCAGTGTGCTTCATTTGGAGGGACATTATCTCCTCTTCTTGTGCATGGGCAAGATCATTGGTAGTAGTACGCTGTGGGCTACATCTCCTATGAACATCATGTCTCCTCTTGTCCTTTTTGTAGTACAATGCTGCAAAGGCCAGAATGTTTAGGAATAGCAACGATGCTCCAACTGCAATAGTAACGCTCAACTCTGTGGAATAGTCCCTTTGATCCACTGAAAATGGACTTGGTTGTTGTTTGGGATCATCTTGTTTGGCTGTAGGAAAGGCTGAAGTAACAGGTATAGAATTTTTCCTTGTTGGTCTGAAAGTAATATCAGTTGATGGCACTTTAGTTGTGGTCGAGGTATACTGTGAAATGTCATTAAGATTGTGCAGATGAGGTACCAGTTCCAGCCACAGGTTCACTTTATTGGCCCTGTAATGTTCCTTCACTCGTGGTTTTAATCCAATGTGAAGATACAGTTGGTCTTTTTGAGAGTATCTGGTCCATGCTACTTCCTCAAAACGATTGGGTTTAGTATGAATGAATTTTGTATCTTGTGGGACTGGTTGATTTGGGTCACTAGAATAAAAAAAAAGCTGAGATGTAAAGTCTGCATTTCAAAAGCAATTATAAAATTAAGATTTGATTTTGCATTTTAACATTTATTTGGGGGGAAGGAGAGGAAGGGCAGTGAATGTAGTGTTCATGGAATTGCAGGCCTAATAGCAGTTAGAGCCAACACAATGCAAGTGGACACTGCAAGCTTCCCCAGTGACCTTTGTACCCGAACCCCAGTCAGCATCTAGCATCCCAGTCCTTTTCTCTCAAGGAAAAATTGTCAACAGTATTATACTTTGGTACTAGTGATGTAGATTAATGCTGACTAGAGACTAGGATGAGGGGTCACAAACCTTGTTTTTATTTGTAACTTAAATCACAGCCTCTGAATTCAGGTCTTCAGAGGTGAAAGGGCAGTGTGTTAACTCAGTATAGCACACATTCACTGAAAGCCCAACGGAGTGCAGAGAAGTGATACAAGGTCAGTCCTCGGTACCTCTCAAGCGCTAGTCCATGTATCTTACTTTCATAAATGCCTATTCATTTGAATAAAAGGACATCATTTTAAGACTCAACCTTCCATGTGCTGTAAGGTTGGTGGCATTTTGCATTCTTTATAATCAAAATACCACCACTACTGGAGTACAGTCAAATATTGTGGTTTCTTAAATGATGATCTGTTTTTAATGATGTGCACTTTATAACTGCCATACGTGATCTCAGTATGTTCCTTATTCACTGTAATACATGTTACAATTTCTTACACAGTGGTCAGATTAAAAAAATTGAAAGTTCCAACAGAACTCCCTATTTTAAGTACAGAGAATCTCTCTCAAAGCATCACAATCTTACAAAGCAGAATGAACTTTTAAAGGCCAACTACAGTACTATGAAAAAGCTAAATATTAGATTGAAAAAGATAAAAATATCAGGGAAGCTGCTTTCTGTAGCCCTTTTTTATGTACAAAGTATTTATCACACTGTTATGTATAGAACAGTCACATGGACAGTTTCCCCATGTGTTAACAGAATGTGCAATTTTTAACTGAACTGAGAGATATTAAAAACATATAACTCTCAACCTAATCCTGCAACCCTTATTCACATAAATATACCTTCCTGGCCCAAGTATTTCCTACAGAAGTCCATAGGAAAGGATTGCTGGATCAAGTCCTTAATTTATATATGAAATTACTCTCTATCTAGTACTCACCCAGTTTTTGCAAAGTTCGTCCAGTATGTCATCACCACTGCGCTTAGCATGACATCATTTTTGGAGAAATTACAGGGAAATAATTCAGTAGGACCAATCATAGGGATTCCCAGTACATAAGGAACCTCATCCCCATGGGCTGCATCTGCCCAAGCAGGTACCTGATCTGTTTGGCAATGATGGTAGAAGGCATAGAAATATGTAGGTGATCCAAAATTCGAGTGAAGATCTGCTGTAGCCACTGCTGGTGCAACCCACTGGTGATCAGTAAATAAAGCTAGCAGTGTTTTCCTTCTGGTCTCCGGATTGTGTCGGTCTGCCCAGTCAGTATACATAAATTTAATAGTTTCTCTCAATATATCTTTGCCTTCAGGGTATCCATATAAGTTATCGACAAAATTGGAAACAGCAAAGTCAAAATCACTAGCTGATATGCCATCTTCACTATCAACTATATTTTCAACAAATTTTAAACCTTCCCCTTGGTTAACTCCCAACATTATGTCATAGTTCAGGAATTCTCCTTGTTCCATCAATATCTGAGGATCATCTGGTATCACGTCACCATCAATTACTGGTCCAAAGGCTATGTGATATCGGGCTGGTTGAATGTCCTGGTCCACAAGTTCTCTATAAGGCTTCTTCTGTAGACACTCTACCAATTCTACAGTGTCTGACATGTTGCAACCAACTTTTGTAGCCAACATCCTGGCATATTTTGCAGGTTGGAAACTAACTGCCCAGCTGGAGAGAGCTGTTCCACTTTGAGCTATTGCTCTTTGAAAAAGTCCTGTGGGGGGAAAAATATTTAAAAAGTACTGAGGTGACCTTTATAAGCATGTAGCTGTTTAATGTTTAGATTAGGTATGTGGGACAATAGGAAATCTTTTACCATTATTAAAAAAAATTACTAATAAATAAATGCAGTACAGAAGGTAAAATCTGCTTGTTGCTGTATCCACATCTAACGTGTACAAAAAATGCACATATGTATATAAATCCTAGACCAATAGATGAGTAAAACTCATGCAAATACCAATTTATAGCAACTAAGGATCTGGCCATGAGTAGCTGAAAGAGTGGGAGAAATTGTCTGATGCCATATCTTGTTCAAGATAACACTGTTTGCTTTGAAAAATTCATAATACTAAAATTATTTTATTAGGTTGGAGGAAAAGCCAGTCATGCTCTGCAATTGACTGATTTCTTACATATTGTTCAAGTCATCAGCACTTGCATGTGTATGACCATGTTTTAAATGGAAGACTGAATAGGACCTAATATGCTGTTTTTATAGATTCTGTTTAGGATTGAACTTGGCTTGAGATGTACAGGGCTTCTCAAATGGGTACCATAACAAATTGTATATTCTGAAGCCATACAAAGTACTGGGCAGCATTCCTAACTCATTTATCTAAGAGTCAAGATCCTTTCTTGTAAAAGGTCCTATTTTTAATTAAGGTTTACGGTGGTCACATTTAAATAAAAAAGGAAAATGATACCTTTTACACTGAATATCCTAAAATATTGCTTTATGATTTAAAAAAATTAAAAATATACTCAGGTATTCATTTATGAGAGATGGGGTGGATGGGGAAGATTCTGCTGTCACTTATACTTGTGTACACCTGAAGTAACTCCACTGACATCAGTGCAATTACTCTGGATTACTCTGGTGTCACTGAGAGTAGAATCTGGACCAAAAGCTCTGCTCACAAACATACGAAGCCTTGTTTGAATTGATCTTTTTTTTGGTTTTAATCTTTAAGTATCTTTGTCCACATCATGGGTGAAATCCTGACCCCCAAAAAATCAGGAGTTTTGCCAATGATTTCAGTGGGGATGGAATTTCTTCCCAGCTTTAAGCCATGGCTCATGTACTAGGTGTGTGTGAAAGGGCCTTATGAGGAATTCTGGCCTGAAGGGGTAAAACTAGAGTGGCTAATCCCATATATTTTGTAGTCCCCTCTGTGCTGGGCCATGGCATCACACTACCCCTTCCCCATACCCTTCGGGGAGGTTAGCTCTACTTCCAACAGGAATTTTCAGTCTGGCTCCTGTACAATGAAGTGGGAAAGGATCCTCTACTCCATACTCCTAGCAAATCATAATTTAGTCCACATTAGGCAATATATTTAACCCTTCTTGCTAATGAGTTTTAAAGTATTAAAACTTTTTTCTGCATCACCACAGAAGTCCTACAACTGAAGGACAACAAACAATTTGCAATTATGCAGTCTCTTTGTGCAGTCTTTTGGAAAATATTTTGTAATCCGGCCTATATTTATTTCATAGCTAACTATAATTTATGCAAAATGTCCTTTGATATACACACATTACACTAACATAAAGCATATTTGGCCAAAATTTGCTTTTATTTACACCAGTACAAATCTAGAGTAAGTCTAGTGACATCAAGTAGAGTTACCAAGGATTTGCAGTAGGGCAGTGTTTCCCAAACTTGGGATGCTGCTTGTGTAGGGAAAGCCCCTGGCAGGCCGGCCCGGTTCGCTGCTCCAGGCCAGTAGGGGCTGCTGGAAGTGGCATGGGCCAAGTGACATACTGGCCGCTGCTTCCAGCAGCTCCCATTGGCCTGGAGCAGCGAACTGTGGCCAGTGGGAGCCGTGATTGGCCACACCTGCAGACGCAGCAGGTAAACAAACCGGTCCGGCCCACCAGGGGCTTTCCCTACACAAGCGACATCCCAAGTTTGGGAAACACTGCAGTAGTGTAACTGAAGGCAACTTTTGAAGGCAACATCTCACCCTCTATCATTGATTTACGCAAATAAAATATCTTTGGGGCACACCCTGCTGATCAGCCAGTACCTCCAGCGAAAGGAGTTGAACCTGCTTAACCCATTTCAGAATTTGGCTCTTTAAAAATACAAATTATGGCCTTCATCTCGCAACATGATGTGCAGGTGGACTCAGGCACTGCACAGAGCCTGAGTCAGGGACTACCAGAATCACATTGCAGGATCAGAACCATAATCAAATGTTAGTTAGAATCAATTGCTTCATGGGAAAACATTTAAAAAAACGATCTTTTGGGAGTTTTTAAATCCTTGAAGATTATAACAGGACCAATCCCTGAGGTCCTTATTCAGTCTCTACTCTGCCCTTACTCAGGCAAAACTTTCATTGTAGCAGAATCTGGACGTAGACTGAAATATGTGTCTCAAGAGCATCTCTAGATTCATGAAATGAGTCATAACTGAGTATTGCCTGAGAAAGAGCTGAGTAAAAAGAAACCAGACTCTCAGAATTAAAGGCACAGAAAATATAATATTTATAGGGCCAGGTATTCAGTTGATGTAAATCAGCTTGAAGTCAATGGATCTACAGTGATTTATACCAGCTGAAGATCTGGCCAGTAGAATATATGCAGCATAATACCAAATTGAAATTTTCACTAGGATGTAATTCTTAATGCAACATAGCTTTATGTTATGTGCATACTCTGTAAATCTTTTTTTAATTGTCTAGAATTATTTTCTATACCAGTGAGAGAAAGAGTCAGTTACATGGTAAGAAAATGCTGATATAAACACAATAGCTTGTTAAATGGCACATAAAAGGTCAGATTACGTTAAAAGTCGTCAAGTCCTCTAGCCATAATGTTCAATTCAGTTACTTTAAAGAAATACTTCTGTTGAACCATGTTAGTGAAAAATGGATGACAGCGAGAAAAGTAATTTTCATACTGTAACTGATTTCTGCCAGCAGCATTGTACAGTAAAGGAAGTGAACTAGATTTCTATCAGGAAATATTCACACTCATGGCTCAAGGGACTGTAGGCTGATATTAAAATGACATTAATGCATAATGGGCCATGCTTTGCTATCGTTTGTATGTCACGGTCCCACTGAGGTAAACAATAATTTGCATTTATTAGTCCACAGATTTCAAAGTATTTTACCGAGATGGATAAGCACTATGGTTCCCATTTTGCATATGGGGTAGCTGAAGCAACTTATTTAAGATCTTCATCTTGCAATGTGCTGAGTGTCTTCTGACCCCTGCAGAATGCTCTGTTCATTGGGGCATGAGAGCACTCAAGTACACACTCAGCATATAGTAAATGGGCTTGTGCTTTTGACAACATTTTATAGTGTTACAGCATGACTGTGTAGAGCTAGCTGACAAGATGCAGATCATGACTGACCGGTCATTTCAGATAAAAGCATATAGTGTTCAGCATTACATCAGCTACTTGTAATTAAATCAAAGGTTCAATCACTGGCAGAGAATGGAAGCCAGGTTTCCTGATTCTTAGCCCCATCCTCAATCCACTATGCCACAGAGGACCCACACTGAGTTCTGCAGAAAAACTGATGGCATAATATGACCCAGAGATTACACCTGGTTACGGGCACTATGCTTAGGCTAAGTTCTGACTGGCTTAAAACGCCTTTTTACAAAACGTGTCACAGATTAACATGCAAAAGATCTATATAATTGTGAGTGTCAAATTTATACGTGGATTCTACACTTCTACTTCAAGGTATTTCAAGTATTAAAGTGGTCTTTGGCTGGAAATGGTTTAAAATTATTTTTTTAAATAATAAAAAGAATAATGATTGTAATTCATTTAAAAATAATTTTTAAAATTAAACCCACCATCCTAGGAATCTATTTTCCACGATAGTATTGTTTACATAATAGAGAATTGGCCTGATTCTTCTCCCATTTACATCACAGTAAGGCCAGATCCAAAAGCTCACTGAGACTTAGTGGGAATCTTTCCATTGACTTCAATAGGCTTTGGATCAGGTGCTCAATCAGAAGTAAATTCTACTGATGTCAGTGGAGTTACTCCAGTACGAGTGCACAATCAGGCCCTCCAGGGAGTTCGCCAATGTAAATCAGAGGAAAATCAGGCCTTATGTGTCTCTCCAGACTCCATCAACAGGGGTTTTCTGTCATCTGCCTGCGAAGTCTAAACAATATAGCATACATAAATGTGAAACGGATAATGACAGGATGGACTAAGAAAAACAATGTGATAAAAAAACAGGGGCGATGCAAATGAGAAAAAAAGTGTGTGAAATTCTGGTGCCAAAAGGGAAGGTAAAAAAGTTTTTTGGCCTCAAACAACATGTTTTTAATTTCTTGCTGTCTGCCTTAATTAACTAGAGAAAAGGTGTTAAGTTATGGAATAGAAAAAACATATATGGGCAAAAAAAAATTAATTTGTGACCTTGATGCTTTGACAATTTTGGCTCATGCATGCAAAACTTTCAAATATTCTTTTCTCAGAAGACAGCAAGTGAAATTCATGCAGTTTCAGACAAAAGATTTCTGAACTAGGCACTTTTTTCCTTCCCACTAGATAATACTGTTAAGCATTTCAGCCATTAGCATGAAAACAGTAACCATGTCGTTTTATTTTTCTTTAAATCCTGCTCCTCAGGAGAAACTAAACATGCCTTCGATGACTGATTGAATATAGTCAACCTCATTGACTGTGAGCATCTCTGATTGGTTTTCCAAAGAGGACAGCCTTAGGTAGGAAAGAAAAGAGACAAAAATGATGTGCTGTGCACGTGCTGTTCAGAAGTCTGTTGCAAAAGTGTTTCTACAAAGCTCCACAGGAAACAGAAAGACAGTCACCCCAAATTTAAACGTGCACAGAAGAGTTGAGGGGAAGGCAGCTATTATAGCCTTTAAAAAGCCAGATTAGTATTCAGTTGAACTCAGCAGTCCATAGAAACAGAGAGAGAAATACAGAGCATCACATAGTAGTAATGGTGGTGGCATGCAGACACCAAAATTGTCAATATTTGCAACCTGCATAATACCTTTGGTTGAATTGCTCCAACGGTTACCTTCAGAATAATGGGATAAAGTCAACAGATTGACACATGAGCCGCCTGCACCGGATCCAAAAACAGTTATTCTTAATGGGTCACCACCAAAGAACCCAATATTTTCACTAGTCCATCGCAAAGCCTGGATTAGATCAAGGAGGCCATAGTTTCCTTTTGCTGCTTGATCCCCAGTACTCAAGAAACCTGCAAATATAAAGGAAAAAGAGAAAAGGTTTAGCATGGGCTCCTCAGATGATGCTTGTTGCACTGTTATCTTTTCAGTAATGCTTCAAATGTAAATGGAGCTAAGTACTATGTAAATACATAATTTTTTATATCCACTTGGCAATAACTTACAAGTGGCTCATCCTCACTACAGTAAATCCTTTGCTGTTCATTGTAATATTAACCATGATAAATGAATGTGAGAATTGTGTAGGTACAATACAGAATAATAATGTTCATTGCAGTACAAGACTGGGAATAAGTCAGTAAGGACCTATGGCTTTGAAATGTAATAAATTGAGAATAAAACCTTTGGGGAAGGGACCATGCTTTCAGTATGTGAGCAGTGCCTTTCTCACTGTGGGCACTACTGGAATTCAACTAGCGAAAAATAACGACACACACATGTGAACAGAACACCACAAAATTTGTCAGGCCAAATGTGCAGCCTGCGAACGTGTGTGTTAAAAAGGATTGTGTCTGCAAAACTTGGCACATGCCTGTTTTGCAGCAATTTATGTAAGCATAGGAGTCAGCTGGGCACCCAGCTACCCAATTTGATTTTGCAGATATGAGTTTGGTGCATGCCAGGGGGGTGGACTGTTCAATTTTGCAATCCATTGATTGTGGTGTAGGTACTCCCTGTATTACTACATTGACTCCTTTTCCCCTCTTTTCTCTCCCATTCACTTTATGCCCCAAAATATTCAATTTATGTCAGAGGACAGGCTGAGCTGTACAACCTGAGTGACTCTCCTATTCCCTAAACTCCATTAACCTGGGTTAACTGAGTCTGCATTAAAAGATACACAAGGCAATCTGAGCTGCTCTAGTAACCTCTTAGCATTAAATAGATAGGAGCTTAGATGTAAACCAGGGAGCACATAAATTGTTTCCTCATAGTCAGATTAGGAATTGTATCAGGTGGAGAAATGAGTGCTTTTCCTGTAGTCAGCACAGGAACTTTGGTATTTTTGTTTATCAAAGACTTGTTATCATTAGGCAGCTGACTCTAAAAGCTGAACAATAAACACATCAGAGAAAAGCCCCTCTTGGTTTTTATCTTGGACCCCATGGGTCCTGTTGGCCTCATGTCCAGATTATAAAGTCTTTTGAGCAAAGGTTTAAATAATATCAGCATTTTAAGGAAAACCAAAAGCCTCCACTTGTGTATGAAACTGTTTCATGCACACAAAATGGACAACGTAACAGCCTTTCAGTGAGTGCCCTGTAGAGAAGTTTGACCATTAAAACAATTATCTCCACAGGAACTAAATATTAGCGGTTCCTTTGTTCTACTTAAAGTTACACTAATTTAACTCTCCTTTGAAGCACAGATCACCACGCTAAACAAAAAAGTTTACAGTCGTTTTCCAGAAGAAACAATTCTCTTACAAACCTATTCATTCACACTGTCACATCAACAGCAATACTTGCAGCTCTTAGGACTTAAATTCAGAATGATAACTTGGTATGATATTGATGGGGAAGGAAGAAAAAAGATTCCTTATTTATAACAGCTAGTTACTATGTCCTTTAAAAAATATATCCCTTTAGCCACCCAAAATACCAGGGTATAAACAGAGAGAAGCTGAATTTACGGACTCAGTTGCATAGATAACAGAGATGACCATTTACTCTAGAAGTCAACAGGACAGTGACTGCAGAAATACAGAACACAACATGTAATAAGAGCTAACAGAGGAGATTAGGCTTCATTGTCATTGATGCACCTTTCCAGTGAGAAATGGATACAAATTCAAGACAAGAAAGGTTTCAGAATATTTTTTCTCTTAATGCATAGCAACATTAAGGCCATGATTTCAAGCTTGTGATAAAGGACTTGATTCCACCCCTGCTGAAGTCAATTAAAAGACTCCCACTGACTTGAATGGCATTGGAACAGGTCCAGAGTTAGGCACCTAAATACAAGTGTTCTGATGTACAGAGGGGCCGAGCACATTGAAGTAAATGTGAGCTGGTGTGTCCAGCCTCTCTGAAAAAGAGGTCATTTTTTTATATAATGTGCCAAATTTTAGGCACTCAAGTGTGAACTCTTAATCCTGAAGGGTTGACAAGATATTTGATTCAGAGTTGTACAATCACTTGGATTCTACTGAACAAGAACTCAGATATTGATCAAAATATTAATATTCATCTGCAGCCAAATAACATTAGCTCAGAGTGGGTTGGGGGAGGAGATGACAAGATAAGAAGTCCCCATTCCACCTTTTGGATATTCAGCTACTGCTCCTCTTCTCTTTATGCTCAATGCCCTATTGGCAGCCTTTCCCTTTCAACAGCCCCCTGTCCCTTTTGTTTTTCATTCTTTCACTTCTATTCCTCTCTCACTCACCTTCCCAATACCAACTCCCCTCCTTCTCAGGAGGAAAGTCATAAACTGTAGCTCTTGCAATCTGCACAGGAGTAACACACTGGTCAGTAGTCCTCTGTGCACTCTATCCACAGAAGATGTGACTGTTACAGCCCCCCAGCTACAGAAGACGCTTCTTCACTCAAGCTGGCGAGCTTCATGCTTTTAGCTCTACTGCTCACCATTTTAATCCCCAGGGTTGGCTGGGGGTGGCAACAGAATTTGGATCATCCCTTAGTCTGTTCTTTAAAAGTTTCATTTTGATACTATCAATAAACTTTGTGTAAGAGAGACAGATATGACTCTGGACTTGTAGATGTAGATCTTCACTTGCTAGACCAAAAGTAAAAGCAGAAGCACAATCAGATTAAATTATATAACCTTTCGAGAGGCCAGCAGTCCATTATTTTTTATTACTATTATTTTTAGATTGCAAAACAAGCATAACTTTTATTTAAAACAAGTAACACTGTTCAGACTAGACTGCACTATACAAAATGGGAAAGAACATTTAATTCTTATTGGGGTAGGTGACATTTTCAGACTGCTCTTGATGATCAAATGGAAATGCCCCGCCTTTTTCTCATTGTGGGATGACAACAGCAAGTTATGTATAATAAGAAAAGAAGTACTAGAGTAAATTCTGCACACAGTTATACCCCAGCAAATCTGGAGTCACTCCAATGACTTAATGACTGGTGACTGAAGGCAGACTTTGGTCCACTGTACCTAACTGATTTGTTCTGTTTTGTCAGATTATGCCTAATCACTGTTACTAGTTTGTATTACTAAAATTCTGCAGTAACAAACAAATATTTATAATACACATGACTATTGTTTATTGCTCTAGTCTTTAGTGTTCAGTCAAATGTGCTCACATTCATTCTAACAGACCTGCCCCAACTGTAAACTGCATGGAAAGCTAATTGGCCTTGCTGCAGAGAGATCTGAGCTATGCTACACTTAGAGCTACATTTATTTTAGGTCAGTGCTGAGCTTTATTGCCCAGGGAGGGAACAGGCTACTGGTATAAAGTGCTGGGCCAGCAGTTCTCCAGTGTTAAGACCTAATATACCATATCTAATTGGCATATTTTGTTCAGTGTAGTTAGAATGGATTCCTATTCTCAGATTTAAATTTTTTATTAAGGCTAATGTAAAAAAATATATATATAATACATAGGTGGAGAAAAGAGTGTCTGTACATCTGGGCATAGTGCTTAGATTATCCATAAATACAAAGTTTGTTTTTAAAAGTCATATGATACATGTAGTACATAATCAGCAATAACCCAAATTTAGGTGAATAAATTTAACAATACAGTTTAGGTATTAGAATCCAAACACTTGGGTACATCACTCATGAAAAGCTGTACAAAGATTGGGTTGTGGAAAGCAAAATATATCAATGAGTAGAGATTGTCCCTCAGTAATTGTGCATTTAGGGTGGGTTGTCCATTTAGAAGACACAATCCATGAGGAAAGTATTTCAATTACTTTCCTGATTGCGCTTCTCATCAGCACTCCAGCTCATCCCTCCTGGTACTGCCAATATCCGGCGATGTGTTCTATGTAGATGTCCCTCGACCGCCAGATGGCATCTGACACCATGAGTTGCTGCATCAGCCAAGCATAGCGTTGACTGATTCTGCATTCTCTCAACGCTCGCTCATTACTGGGGTCCCATGTGCCCAAGACTCCAACAATCAGCACATTTGTCTGCACCTGGTAACCCCTAACGTTCAAGGTTTTGGCCAGAGGGCCATATTTCTCCTCATTTGAGCTCGGGCATCATGGAAGACCGAGGTTCTGTTCTCGAAGGGCTCTGTGATGTCCACCATAATGAACTTCTTCTGGTCCTCACTGGTGATGATGATGTCCAGTCGCAGTTGGCTGTCGGTTCCAGGGATGGTGGAGTTCAACGACATGTTACAGATGGGTGTAAGCTGCTCCTCTGAGCATGCATGAGTCTTTCCAGTGGTTCTGGTTCCCAAACCAGATGGGGAAATCTGCTTTTTTGTGGACCATAAGCTAAATGCTGTAACTTGCCCAGAAAACTATCCAATGCCACACACAGATGAGCTATTGGAGAAACTGGGACACGCCTAGTTCATCTCCATCTTAGACTTAAATAAGGGGTACTGGCAAGTGCCGCTAGATGACCCAGCCAAGGAAAGGTCAGCCTTCATCACCTATGTAGGGCTATATGAATTTAATATGCTCCCCTCTGGACTGTGAAATGCACCTGCCACCTTCTAGAGACTGGTAGATAACCTTCTGGCTGGATTTGGGGAATTTGCAGTTGCCTACCTCGACAATGTGGCTATATTCTCAGATTCAAGAGCAGAACACCTGGAATACTTCCAAGCTGTCTTCCAGTGCATAAGGGAGGCAGAGTTAACAGTTAAGGCCAAAAAGGGTAACGTACCTTGGACAGCAGGTGGGTCAAGGTACTATCAAACCCCTACAGACTAAGGTAAATGCTATCCAAAATTGGCCTGTCCCTAAGTCAAAGAAGCAGGTCCAATCCTTCTTGGGTTTGGCCAGGTACTACCGTTTATTTGTACCACACTACAGCCAAATTGCCACCCCACTGATAGACCTAACCAGGAAAAAACAGCCAAATGCAGTTCGGTGGACTGAGAAAGCCTTTCTGAAACCTTCCTTATGGGTGGCAGGATGGCTCTGACCAGGCGATCTTGGATGGCATTGTGTCGCAGCTGTGTCTGGAATGGAGCTTCCGGCTACACAGGACGTGGGGCAGTGTCTCATCGGCATAGCTGCACTTCCTACATCGCTTGACCCGATTCCTGTGGTGAATGGCTCCATTCAGTGGAAAGCACTTGAGCTGGGCCTTGTGGATGAACCTCCAGTCAGCAAATGGGGTGAAGCTGCCCACAGGGAGGAAGTGGTTGCTGGTGTCACCTCGAACGCTGCCCTCCCTCCCACTGGCCCTTGTCCAGCTTCCGCTTCAGGTTTTCCACATACTGGCAGTGAAAGGCATCCTTCAGGGTCCTCTGCAGCATGGTTCTAGCTTTACACTTTAAATCAACTGGCATTCATAAGAATATAAGAACAGCCGTACTGGGTCAGACCAAAGGTCCATCTAGCCCAATATCCTGTCTACCGACAGTGGCCAATGCCAGGTACCCCAGAGGGAGTGAACCTAACAGGTAATGATCAAGTGATCTCTCTCCTGCTATCCATCTCCACCCTTTGACAAACAGAGGCTAGGGACACCATTCCTTACCCATCCTGGCTAATAGCCATTAATGGACTTAACCACCATGAATGTATCCAGTTCTTTTTTAAACCCTGTTATAGTCCTAGCCTTCACAATCTCCTCAGGTAAGAAGTTCCACAGGTTGAATGTGCGCTGTGTGAAGAAGAACTTCCTTGTATTTGTTTTAAACCTGCTGCCCTTTAATTTCATTTGGTGGCCCCTAGTTTTTGTATTATGGGAACAAGTAAATAACTTTTTCTTATTTACTTTCTCCACGTCACTCATGATTTTATATACCTCTATCATATCCCCCATTAGTCTCCTCTTTTCCATGCTGAAAAATCCTAACCTCTTTAATCTCTCCTCTTATGGGACCCATTCCAAACCCCTAATCATTGTTGTTGCCCTTCTCTGAACCTTTTCTAATGCCAGTATATCTTTTTTGAGATGAGGAGACCACATCTCACATTGACCAAATGACCACATCAGTATTCAAGATGTGGGTGTACCATCAATTTATATAAGGGCAATAAGATACTCTCCATCTTATTCTCTATCCCCTTTTTAATGATTCCTAACATCCTGTTTGCTTTTTTGACTGCTGCTGCACACTTCATGGACATCTAGAGAACTATCCATGATGACTCCAAGATCTTTTCCCTGATTCATTGTAGTTAAATTTAATTTGCCATTTTGTTGCCCAATCACTTAGTTTTGTGAGATCATTTTGAAGTTCTTCAGTGTCTGCTTTGGTCTTAACTATCTTGAGCAGTTTAGTATCATCTGCAAACTTCGCCACCTCACTTTTTACTCCATTCTCCAGATCATTTACGAATAAGTTGAATAGGATTAGTCCTAGGACTGACCCTGGGGGAACACCGCTAGTTACCACTCTCCATTCTGAGAATTCACCATTTATTCCTACCCTCTGTTCCCTGTCCTTTAACCAGTTCTCAATCCATGAAAGGACCTTCCTTTTTATCCCATGACAACTTAATTTATGCAAGAGCCTTTGGTGAGGAACCTTGTCAAAGGCTTTCTGAAAATCTAAGTATACATATGTCCACTGGATCCCCCTTATTCACATGTTTGTTGACCCCTTGATTAGCAAGACACGATTTCCCTTTAGAGAAACCATGTTGACTTTTGCCCAACAATTTATGTGCTTCTATGCGTCTAATAATCTTTACTATTGTTTCAACTAATTTGCCCAGTACTGACGTTAGACTTATCAATCTGTAATTGCAGGGATCACGTCTAGAGCCCTTTTTAAATATTGGCGTTACATTAGCTATCTTCCAGTCATTGGGTACAGAAGTTGAATTAAAGTACAGGTTACAAAACCAAGTTAATAGTTCCGCAACTTCACATTTGAGTTCTTTCAGAACTCTTGGGTGAATGCCATCTGGTCCTGGTGACTTGTTACTGTTAAGTTTATCAATTAATTCCAAAATCTCCTCTAGTGACATGTCAATCTGTGATAATTCCTCAGATTTGTCACTTACAAAGCCAGCTCAGGTTTGGGAATCTCCCTAACATCCTCAGCCGTAAAGACTGAAGCAAAGAATCCATTTAGTTTCTCCACAATGACTTTATTGTCTCTAAGTGCTCCTTTTGTATCTCGATCATCCAGGAGCCCCACTGGTTGTTTAGCAGGCTTCCTGCTTCTGATGTACTTACAAAACATTTTGTTATTACCTTTGGAGTTTTTGGCTAGCCATTCTTCAAACTTCGCTTTGGCTTTTCTTATTACATTTTTACATTTAATTTGGCAGCGTTTATGCTCCTTTCTATTTACCTCACTAGGATTTGTCTTCCACTTTTTAAAAGATGACTTTTTATCTCTCATTCCTTTTTTTACATGGTTGTTAAGCCACGGTGGCTCTTCTTTAATTCTTTTACTGTGTTTTTTAACTTGAGGTATACATTTAAGTTGAGCCTCTATTATGGTGTCTTTGAAAAGTGTTCATGCAACTTGCAGGGATTTCACTTTGGTCACTGTACCTTTTAATTTCTGTTTAACTAACCCCCTCTTTTTTGCATACGTCCCCTTTTTTAAATTAAATGACACAGTGTTGGGCTGTTGAGGTGTTCTTCCCACCATCAGAATGGTGGGAAGAACAGGGATGTTAAATGTTATTATATTATGGTCACTATTTCCAAGCTGTCCTGTTATAGTTACCTCTTGGACCAGCTCCTGCGCTCCACTCAGGACTAAATCAAGAGTTGCCTCTCCCCTTGTGGGTTCCCGTACCAGCTGCTCCATGAAGCAATCATTTAAAGTATTGAGAAATTTTGTCTCTGCATTTCGTCCTGAGGTGACATATTCCAGTTAATATGGGAATAATTGAAATCCCCCACTATTATTGAGTTCTTAATTTTGATAGCCTCTCTAATTTCCCTTATTCCATATTTTGAAAACCATCATGCTTAGAACATTCAGCTGCACAACTCAGCAGAACATTGCCAGGTGCCAAGAAAGGGCAAAAATAATCTAGGATACTTTAGCTCATGGAGAGGCCCCAGGAGGGAGAAATAATTAATATTCATTTATTATTGTTTTGTGTTATAACTCATTACAATTCTGTGTGTGTGCAGGAGGGAATAGGTGCTCATGTCATGACCTGACATCTTCCCACCTCCCAACAGCATAGGAGCCAAACTGAACTGGCGACTGAGACTACATACAAAGTCCCCACACATCAGAGAAGTTTTGGTCCCTGCAAATACTGAGGCATGGTGTAAATGAAGATGGTAGAAAAGAAAGGTTCATAAAGGTTTGTAACTAGTTGTGCTTTCTTTCTAACCTGTGTGGAGTCTAAAAACAGGAAGATCTGGGAGGTACCAGTGGCTTTAAGGAAATATAATTCCTGTGTTTAAGGAAATTATAGAGTTCTGTGTCTGAGCAGGAAGTTGCGCCCAGCTCCTCTTTTGATTGGATTATAGACAGTTAATAAGCTGTCAGTCTAGAACAGGCAGCACATGGAGTATGAGAATGACCGACATAGACTATGGGGAACAAAGGCAATCTGGCCGAAGGCCTTCCTTAAATGCCAGAAACTTTGGGATAAAAAACAGTTATGGTCACTGTCTACATTGGGCTCCAATTAATGAGTTTTCCCTCTCTTTTCCTGAGAGTGCTTCAGTCTTTGTGGTCCCATATAGATTCTGATGTTGAACAGACCAGCAGTAGTGGTTCAGAAAGATTTTGCTGTGCCCAAGTGTTCCCAGGCCATTTGCCAGCAAAATGGAGGGTTGGTTCACACTGGAGGTAGGATGATTCTGATGGGGGAGGCAGGCTGGTTTGAGGGGCTAAAACACTAGCTTGTGGAACCCCATGCCCTATTCTATATTTCCTGTGCAGCAAAATGGGAGGCAGCTAAGACACTGTCCGTAAGAGGAAGTGATGAGCTGCAGAAGACCAATATGCTGGTTAAGCGCTGAAGCAAACCTCTGGTGCTACGAGAATTCACACCAAGCCCTGAACCTCATTCTAAAATACAAAAATCCTGGAAAAAATAAAGCAGAACCCACTTCCTAGAGTTAAAGAATCCTTTGCAAAAAGACTCTCTCACAGAGAGCAGAAGAGGAAACATTTACTGTCCACCACAAGGGCAGAGATTTGGAGAATGCATGTTTGGTTCAGCTAGAGAGGAGAGCTTTCCATTTAAAAAAAGAAAAAGAAAAACGGAAGAATCAGTATTATACTAATAATTTTGCCTCCATTCCATTGGATTCAATAAATTATGACTTATGTCCCAAGCACTAGATCCGATGGTGAAGAAATATCTTGTACCTCCTCAGTAAGAATCACATTGGCTGACTTCCATATCTATGCAAGATATTGATGTTGACTTTGATGACATGAAACATTTCTACCTCGTTTTTCAGAACCATAAGATGCCTGTTAATATCACCAGCTGTTCATGCATTTTTGTTTGTGTGCATTGTTAGCAGCATGGCTCAGAAGCATGCAAACTGTGAGGAAGTCAGAGAAATGACCGATAAGACAGAAGGGGGCATTTTTTATTTTTAGTGAAGAATGGCTCAAAGTGATTAAACCCATCTCTTTCTATGGCTCCATACATAGCACCTGCTCTCTAGAAACACTTTAAAACAACGCAGAATGGGGCAAATTCAGATCTGTGGTGTGAGTGGGTGAAATTCATATTTGCATCAATTTACTACGTATACTAAGGTAGAATCTGTCTTCATATGTTTTTATTTAAAGTTTTTCATATTCTGTATCCCAGAAAGCAATACGATAGATACCATTAGTTCAGTGCCTTTCCCAGGTTTTTGCCCTAGGCAGAATTTGAACTGTCACTAGCTGGGTGAGTTCAGGACAAAAGGCTTACTGTTTAATTTCCTTGAACTATCCACCATTAGCACAGTGCCTGTGCAGGCAAATATCTAATCTACCAATCTGTCTGTGGTATTTCTACGATGCTGATCTCTACAGTATCTAAGTACCAAGTACAGAAATGTAGAGTCCTAGGGTTCCCCTTAGTGAACTCTGCTTTTCGTCTCCTATACCATCAGCTTTTGTACACTTTGAAAATAAAGAATCAACTCAATAACACACTTCAACAGAAAAAAAACCAGTGGAGGAAGGCTTCTGCAAAAAGGTGAGTTTTGCATTATATTCTGAAAGTGATCAGATTTGGGCTCATTATGAATCCCTCAGGTACATGGTTCCATAAATAAGTACCTCCCACTAAGAACGCCCCTGCCTTCAGCATCAAGAGCTTTGTGCAATATCAGCCTGAGCAATCACTGTAGTGGATTCTGGAGGGAGTATCTATGCTCGGATTTGTGGACTCCAATGGAGTTACCACCAAGGATAGTGTGGCCTTTTGGACTTAGGAGGGAGGTTCATTAAACTCCGGCAACCTCCTTTGAGTTGCAGAGCAGCTAGACGAATGGGCACATTTAAGCACCAAGCTCTGGGATTTGCATGACACACTTTTCCCCATTGATGGTGACTTAGATCTACTGCTCAAACACATAGTTTTACATAGGGGATAGGCAAGTTCTAGGGATCACCATACTGCTCTGCCACTGGGCTTCCCCCCACACCTCTTCCCTTTCATTGGCTGGCTGATGGTGGTGGTGGTTTGTTTTTGTTTTGGTTTGTGTTTGTTTATTTGTTAAATACTGCAATGATTGGCCAACTTTTTCCCCTCATCCACTGGGGGCAGGTTGCTGAAAATGTGTTTTGCCTTTTCTGCTCTTGTTTTTACAAGAGATTTTTAACATGGTTGGGGAGGAGGAGTAAGACAATAAGAGAGTCACAGAATGGCAAAGAATGATTAGAGTGCATTATTCTAAACTTTGACTTGCTTTGAACATTCCCATTAACATTATGGGGTGGGGAGTGACAAGCCTTCCAAGAATCTGGGCGAGAGGATGCATATGTCCCATTTCATTTTCTACTTGCACGCCTCTTGGCAGGGAATCAAGATTGGCAAGACTCCCCTCTGAAGATTTCCAAGAGCATGTTATAAGTCCAAAAACTTGAACAACTGATCTAACAATGATAATGAATGGTTAAAAAAAGTCTTACTTGACAGCAGCAGTTATCTGGTAGAGCTATACAAGGCAGACACATCGCTACAAAAATATAACAGAAGACACTTTATAAAAACAGTTGCCTACACTGCTTGGGTTGTTTAAAGGAATTAGACTTTGGCCTTGTGACTTTCAATCCACCCCATCCATTTCTGTATGTGTTATAATCAGATGTGCCTTGTCATGTTATTGCTTATATAGCTCCATAAAGTTAAATGTTATGCTTTTATTTACTGAAAGTAAATATTAACTGCAGATGTGCAGAAACATCATATGTGGTGGGGAGGGGAAAGGTAGATCTGCACCTCAAATTATCTTCTGCACACCCTGCAGGTATCAAGTTGTTCAGTGAAAAGATTTTGGCTTTGATACCTCTTATCAGAATTAAATACCAATTACAAACTACAAATATATGTGTGTTGTTCTTTAAAGTGTAGTTATCAAGTTGGAAGTGTGAAATAACTAAAATATACGTAATGTGATGAAATTTAAATAGCACATTTGTTTTTATTGTGGGCATCTATCTTGAATTCACACCAACTAACCCTCTGCATTTATTAGGTGAGCTGCAGTGCTGTGAATATTACCATATATGTGATATTCATGAAATAGAAAATATGGTACCTCACTTTGCTGACACTGCCACATATTTTAGAACAGGTAGACTATCCTTAATGTTAATAGCATATTTTACTAATGGAGAAGGGATAAAGCAGCTAGAAAATTAGGAATCACAATATTGAAAAAGTAGAAAGAGAGCATAAAACATAAAATGAATTTTAAAAAGTCTTCCTCCACAGTTAGGTGTCTGCAACACATATCAGGTTCCAGATCTTATAAACAAGTCTTCTGAAAATGTTGCTCCAATTTATGTCTTGCATCAAATGCATTTTATATACAAAAGACAGTGTGATTGTAATACAAGTGGAGAGTCTTCCTAGTTCTGTAGATTCACGCTAAATACATACAGATTACAAGTAGGTGAATGATTTAAGAACTGCGGGATTTTATTTCAGTTCTGTGAGATGTGCCAAAAACAGGCTAAATCATTATACGTGTTAGTGTTAATAAGCAGATACATTCTTTACTGACTGTCAAAGATGGAATGGACACTGACAGTACTCACACTTACATATCAGGCTGCATCTTGAAGGATCACATAAGCTGCTCTAGAGATACTAATTTCATTTTGGATTTGTAAATAGAAAATGAGATTAATAAATCATTATGGAGACCTGGGTCACCATTGTACCTGGGCAAATGGCAGGATATATGATAATTCTATTACGTTTATTGCTGCTTGCAAAATACGTATCAATGAACAGATATAGATTCTATGCAGCTGTTCAGCAAACCACGTATGTGAACATATTTCAGTCTCTGAATTGTACGTAAACATTCACCTTGAATATGTATTTTAATTATTCACTGTGTGTCAATTAAGTCATATGGTCTTGTTTATGCTCTGCAATTTAATGACTGAAACGTTATAAACTGGGGGCAAGCATCTTTCAAACAAATAGGCTATGCCATTGCTTGTAGATGATTAGAAGATTTGTTGCAAAGAACAGCCATTACCCAACAGTTATTGTAATAAAAATCTATCCCTATAAAAGTTCATGGAAAGGTGAATGGAAAGGGGTGTGAACATGGCAGACTTGAAAAATGTTTTGGACTCCAAAAAGATATCCTAGTATTCACACAGAGCCTTACTCAACCTGAAAATACTAGGAAACAGTTCAGCTATTTTATCTACATCTTTTCAGTTTTGCTTTTGAAAGAACAGTATTGAAAAGTTAAGCTTACGAACAATAAGCCACATTGTGAGCAATGCAAAGCAACTGCACTAAGTCATTAAGTTACTGGACCCTAACGTACTGCAGCTGGGAGGCAGGATTTCGTAACAAGTCCAATATTCAGCACTACTGCACCGGTAGTTGGCCTCAGGAAATCCCCATTCCTGTTGCCAAAACAACAATTTGCAGAATGTAATCAGCTAATTGCAAAAGGTCCCCATTCTAAATATAGGCGCTTACAAGAAAACCTTACCCTTTTGGTTCAGCCTAGCATTCTGAAAGTACTCATGGAGAAAAGCATGGCGTTGAATAAATTCTCATCTGTGTTTTTATAAATTATAAGTGAGTAGTGTTGGTGGGATAGGCCAGGGGTCACAAAAATGCTACAGCTGTGGGGGTCTTTGAAACAACAAAAAGAAATTCCACCTCCTTTGGGTTTTATTCTTCATTTTCTTTCAGTGCAACGGGTTACACAAAAAAGCCCAAGTCACTGGAGTCCTTTAAAACAAAGAAACTTCTTCTCCTTTGGATCTTAGGTTTGGTCTACACTGAAAAGTTATATTGCCATAGCTACCTTGGTCAGGGTTATGAATAAAACCCTACTCCTGACTGAAACAACTATGCGAACAACCCCCCCTAGTGCAGATGCAGCTATGTCAATGGAAGAGTGCTCCACAGTAAATAAAACAGTAACAACACTCTCATAATACAATGTTTCTGAAAACCTTAATAAAAATAAAACCAATAGTTCCTATGAGACAACATGGCCCTAGGCAAATCCTAATAGCAGGGTAATGTGTACAACATAAAAAAAATCAATCATATACCAATCCTTTGGAACACAGACCATCCCTAAACTAAACACAGCCCCAACCAACGTCCTAAAAATAAACCACCAACTCACAAACATAATGGGTGAGATTTGTACTGCTGGCCTACCTCTCCTCCCATAAAGTTAATGGGGAGTTTTACTTTCAATGGGAGCAGAATTAAGCCAAGGTTCTTAGGACATTTGAAAATCCCACCTGAAATATTTTCAGGACGCCATATTTTGTCCCTTTTCTATTTAGTGGGAGAAAACAGGTTCCTTGAAGAAGGCTTTACCTCTTTTTCTTTCATAATTATATCATGGTTGCCTCACTATTCCAATCCTATCAATCTCAAATCTAAAGACGTGGTGTTAGCCAGTACACAGAACATTGAATCAAATGCCTACCCCTAGCCTATTGAGTAGCATCAGAATCAATTTTCAATGGCAAAAATGGAATTATGGCATATTACATATTGACAGAATTATACATGAAGGACTGGGACCTTCAGACCTTACTGGATATTATTGGGCAGCACAACTATAAGCCATGATAGCTTGGTGTAATGGAGAATATCAGTAAACACTGGATAGACATGGAGTCAAAAGCCTTCTCAACTCTATAAGGTCAAGAATCTTTATAATAAAAAAGCTGAGATCTGCTGAAAAAATCTCCCTTACCATCCAGCTGTTTCTTTTACCTTAAAAATCTGTGACAAAATGAGGTTCTTATGCTATAATCTGATCCACGCGGAAAGACCCCTTAAAAATATTGGGAAATAAAATCAGTTTTGAGAAGAGACCAGAAAAGAATGCAAATTTTTGCACTTGCCAAGAATTTTAATTTTTATGAAATTTCAGCTTTTGCAGAGAAAATTTTCCCAAATGAAAAATGGTAGGTTGACAGAGCTCTATGGTTAGAAGATGCTGTGGATGATGAGATTTTAGGCCAAATTTTTCAGCATAAGGTGCCTAAAGAGAGGCACTTACATATTTAGGCAGCCTGATTCAGCCCCAGCTCCCACTGACTGTAAATTGAAAATGTTAACTTTATTTTATTGTGTAATGGGACAGTTAATTACACATGTGACTGTTTAGAATGTGCATTGTTCCAGTTTAGATTTGCTTAGTAATGTCTTTAAACTGAAAACTTCTGCCGATCTCTGCAGGGCTGCAGAACATTTTCTTCCCCATGTTAAACCATGAAATAGTTTTTGGTTGATCTGATAGGATTTGTAGTGGTTGATCTGGTTGTTTGTAAATATGGATTTTGGTTAGTATTAATCACTTCTGGAAACTTTTAAAAATGCATATGGATCAATGAGATGGTGAAATGGAGATTGACACTTTTGGTGGTCATTCTTATAACAATGGTCTAAAAATGTGATGAACAAGCCACTTTCAGGTTCTTTGATACAATAGTAACTCAACACTGGGAGGCTCTGTGAGAAAGATCCAATGTTAGTATATAACCTTATAAGTCAGATTTGAAGAAAGGGAGGTCAGGAATCTGCCTGCAAAAATGTGTGTGCAATTTCTATAATAGCATGCACAAATGTATTTAGATACCTAAATAGCCATTGGAATGTGCAATCATCCAACTGAGGTCCAAAATTCAGGTGTTAATGTGAACCTGCTTTTGGAAAACGTTGACATACTCATATTGTATTACCATGAGTTAAATAATCAAGTTAAAAATAAAGATGTAAGCATCTCTTTTTAAAAATTATGTCTGGTTAAATTATCCTATATGTGTCATTGCACCCCATAATGCTTTATAGAAATATGATTATGAGTGTAAATATGACATAACTGGAATATGTTTTATGCTAGATATGCCATGTAACATATCTTTGCAAAGGTTATGATCTACTGAATATATTCTTCCTATTTGTATGCATGTATCATTTTTATAGTTCAAGTCATGAATATTGTCTATGTATTTGGTCAGCTTCTTGAGAAAGGACAATTCTCAGTAAATGCCCAATCAAGAAACACTTAACTGACAATGGACTTTGGGAGATGCCAATCCACATCTGAGCTTTCCTGGGAATGTTCAAACTAACATGTAAACAATGGCGTCAGCCTGCAGAAAGCGGAATCATTCATAGACGTGACTTGCCCAGGTGGCTACAGACTCCATCTTGTTGCTGTGATTTTGCACAGGAAAAAAAGGGGGTTTCCTCCCACAAGAGAAAGAATATAAAAGGCCCTGGAAACCCCTCCATTTTGACTTCAGCTGGCTCAGAAGATAGTGTCTCCACCCCAAAGAGATGCCTGAAAGAAACTGGAACAAAGGACAGTAACTATGGGGGGTGCAAGTGATTGTTGGACCCAAACTAGGAAGGAGTTTAGTCTGTGAAAGAAGCTTATTGGAACATCCCTGAAGGTGAGATTTACCTGCATTTAGTTTCTTACTTATTAGGCTTAGAGTTCCGTGTTTTTGTTTTATTTTGCTTGGTAATTTACTTTGTTCTGTCTGTTATTACTTGGAACCACTTAAATTCTACTTTTTAGATTTAATAAAATCATTTTTTACTTATTAATTAACCCAGAGCAAGTAATTAATACCAGGGGAAGCAAATAGCTGTGCATATCTAGCAGTGTTATAAAGGGCAAACAGTTTATGAGTTTACCCTGTATAAGCTTTATACAGAGTAAAATGGATTTATTTGGGGTTTGGATCCCATTGGGAACTGGGTGACTGGGTGCTAGAGACCTGTGCATTTCTTAAGTTGTTTTCAGTTAAGTCTGCAGCTTGTGAGGGAGGTGGTTCAGCCCTGGGTCTGTGTTTGTAGCAGGCTAGCGTGTCTGGCTCAACAAGGCAGGGTACTGAAGTCCCAAGCTGCCAGGGAGAACGGGCTCAGAGGTAGTCTCAGCACATCAGGTGGCAGTCCCAAGAGGGTTTCTGTGACCCAACCTGTCACACTATATCTTGTTCTTTGAGATCAGTCATTCATTCTGAGACATACTTGTTGAAACACACTTGAGTAAACACACTTTTTGTGTGTGTGTGTGCTTAACCTCCCTACAGAACGCATAGCAATTCTTTTACTGCTATGGCAACAATTTACCTCACTCCCTAGAGGGACTGCATAGTTGACGGACCTTATGACCTTCCTGTGGTCTGGAACCCACACTAGCTAATGTGCTATGGTACCAAGACATAGCAAAATGAGAGAGAAAGAGAGACAGCAAGAGAGTACTCTGTCACTTTAAAACAACTCAACAGCAAATTTGTCTTTTATCAAAAATATTGCCAGTTGGCAACAGCTCAATCTACAGTTATTTTAGCTTTCTTTTAAGAAGAACGGGCATCAGTTTTCATAAAGTAGGTGAGTAGATAAAGCATCAATTCAATTTCAGCCCTGAATTTTACAGAAAAAATGAGGTTAGCTGAAGCAGGTACCAGCTCTTGTCACACAAATCCACCACAAAGAATGCAGGTTAGCACTATTGGCATTTGTGTTCATGAGGACAGAGCTACTATATCTATTCTTATTCAAACAATGGGATATATCCCCCTGGTCTGGAATCTAATCTAATCTATGGACCTACCTACTTATCTAAATTGTTATACTGCATCCAGCACTATACTAACTGTGCACCAGGACTGGTCACGAGGACATTGACAATTTATCAATAGTTGAGGCATCATCTCGAACTTTTTGGTCTTCAATTTTCAGTCCTTTAGTTGTGATCATTGGTAGCCAAAAATATCAAGTAATTAAGAAGCTACTGTGCCACATCACATGCCTGCTTTGTCCTACCAAACATCCTGGTCTGTCATGGCTGAAGCTTTACTGTCTGCAGCTTCTGTGTTTACCATTGGCTAATGTAAGATGTAATAGCTATTCAAAATGATTTCCCCCCACTGCAATCCACAGTTTATTCACATTTTGTGAATTAAAGGCTGGAAACTGTATAGTAAAATTTGAAAGGGGATGGTCCTGAATGCAGCTTTTTGAAATAAAAATAACAGAGGCTGTAAATGCCACTTTAGAAAAAAATGACTGCTACTGAACTATTCTTCACAAGCAGAATCCCAAGAGATTAAGCTACCGCTGTCTGCACATCTGTTAAGCGAAACAGTAGCATGAAAATTATACATTAAAATACAAGTAGTATGTACAAACCCTGCATTCTGCTCAAGAACATAATTATAAAACACCTGATCAGACACAGATCTTCTCTCTAATTTTGGAGCAACAATTTAAATAAATACAAGATGTCAAACATTAGTCCCCAGTTTGGGGAGGGAGGGGAAGGCTTCATTCAGCTCCACCCAAGTTAATTGAGGCTAGAATCATTCCAGCAACATCTATGGAAATTTCACATTGATGCACTTCAATTAAGGAATAATAAGAGTGCAAGTAATTTATACTCATAGATAAGATGTCGTCCGTTAAAAAAAATTACCGATCGACTCAAAGAAGGCCTCTGGAATACTAGCAGAGCAAAGTAGCGGGAGTCTCAATTTTGGGGCCCCCTCTCTGACTGAACGCAGCATCCTGATCTTATTCAAAAACATGGTCATAATAGCCACCCTGACATTTTAAATCATAAGAAATGCTTATTATACACATATCGCCTGTCCATTTTCTGACTTCATTCAAACGGCACTAACAGAGCTTCATTAACCAGTGACAGCAAAGAACCTTGAGCTCATTTTTTTAGTTTCTTAAAAGTTTCAAATATTTATTAATTTCATTCAATTGCTGACACAAGGATGTATTTTTGCCATTTTTATTTTTCAGTTAAAGTATTCTGTGAAAAAAGTTTAAAGTATACCCTGCTGCTGAGACCCTGGTAACAGCTAAGTGCATATAGCTAACTAACTTACCATTATGCTAATGGATAAAACCATACACTCTTCTGAGTGGAGGCTAAAGCCCTAATACATGTTTTCTAAAACAATGAGATAATTTCCCTTAACATCAGGAGAAGTCTTTTATTTTTATACTGTTTCCTGACACTTCCACTGCCCAGGTGAGTCCTGGGGTAAATTTATTGGTTTGCAGCCATCTTCCCTTGTGTATTTCACTCTTCCTATTAGTGTCAAGGGCATTGCCAATCCTCAATTTTAACAAAAGCACATGCTATGTTTTGATACCACTTGGCTTTTTAGTGGATGGGTCAGAGTCTCCGCTGGTGTGAATTAAAGTACCTTTAGTGGAGTAATGAAGTCATGCCAATTTACATCAGAAGATGAACTCCATATGTTTCTGACCTCTGTGAACAGCATAAGTTTATGTGTGCTGCAGTTGCAAGTGATGTTCATAATCATTGTAGCAACTGTAGTTGTGGTGACAATTCATAAAATAAATTATATTTTATGAGTAGCAGAGCATAACTGATGCTTAAGACAACTGTCAGTCCATGTGATGACCAGAGGCTGCAGTACATGCTGGATGCAGACCTTCAAAAAGAAACGCATGTGTATACGTGAACTAACACATAAGTACTGAAACTGTCCTTTATTTCTGGACAGATCTGTCCACATAAAAGTTTTATGCTCCTGTGACACATAAAATGAAAGTGACAGAGGGACGCGTTCAGTGTTGTGTTGTAAAGCTGAAATGTGGATATTGCATTCAGTGCTAGTATATTAGTTCAGAAGTTGCTCTGTTTTGTAGTCCTAAGGATTAATATGCTGGTCTGTATAAATATATCTTTCTTATAAATTTGAGTATCTGATGTAATAGGCTTATAGATTTATAAAAAGAATAAGTTTGGCTGTAATGCAAGAGACCTACAGGCCAACACCCTGTATGTTAAGCTAATAAGAAGTTAGCACATTTTGGGACCCTTACCCAGAAAAGTAAAATTAGACAAAACACCCATGCAGATGTCTAGAGACCTTTGCCTGAACCAATAACAATAAAGGGTGGAAAAAAGGAGATTTTTGCTCACAAATCTAACAAGTACACCACAAACGCGTACATACCTGTCAGCCTGTGGGGTAAGTGTACCCTAACATTTCAGTGGGGGAAAGATGAAATTTGGGCATAAGAGGAAGGATTTCTGACTAATACCTATAAAAAGGCGAGGCAGCCCACCATTAGGGAGGCAATCTACCCACCTATCTACTCCTGTCTACTCTTCATTGCCTCCACCTTCAACAACGTATCGATGTTACCCATTTACGACAGCTATTAACTATTAATAGGAAGTATTTTATTTCTTTTCAAACTGTAAGTCTAAAGGGACTTAATTTCCCTAAGCCTGTATTTTATTCATCTTAAGATTTATTGAGTTAAGTTAAAGAATAAACAGCTTTAACAGTTCTGCATTTAGCTTCCTCTGCTAAGAGGTGTGAAAACAGAAATTGCCACAGGCGTGGTCTTGTATCTTCCAACGCCAGGTTATTAAAACAGAGTGTGAGTATTTGCACGTTTGCAGCTTATAATATTGTATCATCATCTGTATCTCTCAAATATCAGTAATACAATTGTAAACTCTGTAATTCTGTTTTACCATTTGCTTACTATTTCATTGATTTTAATAAAAGGTCTTTATGACTATATCTGTCTCAGTATAAGCTTCCTGTCATACCCCTGAAGTTCCTTTTATAAACTCTGTGAAGCCTGATTCAGGACAAACTTTATCTTCTGATCAAACAAATTGGCAAGCCAAAACCCATACTAATTAATATCCATAATCATAATTATTAATATTATTAATTTAAAATTAATTAAATCAAATAAAATTAAGTGAATAAATTAAATCAACACTACTAACACACCCCAAATCAGGCTACAGTTTTGTAAACTCAGATTGCTCAGTGCTGACTGATCAGAGAGCATCATTGATTTAGAAAAGCATCAGATAATGCCTAGTCTGCCCCTCCCTCTTTCCACCAGAAGAACAAAGAGGCAGATAAAGCACTAAAGGGAGGAAATTCAAAAGGTATTAAACAAAAAATGTAATTTTTTTTGTAAGTCAATGCTTCATGGATTCTTCAGGTATTTTAGAAATCAACACTACATATAAAACCTACCCTACAATTATATTTGAGATAACACTTATGGAAAAACCATAATTGCCTGATCTTTGAGCAGGAAGACTAAGTTTTTTATGTTCTTCTGTTGTTCACAACCAGACTAAATGAGACATTTAAAGCTAAAAAACACCCATCATCATCATCAGAAACTACATTGTAACCATTCTATTGGCACCAAAAAGAAGAAGAAAGGGAGGTCACGAGAAGCAAATTATCAGCACAGAACAAACACTGAATTTACATAAAATTGCCAACTATAACAAAAAACTGTCAGACAAGGACAAGAATGTCAATTTTTTTTATCAAGTTACTGAGAAATCTTATGGCAAAGAGTAACCTCTCTCCTCCCCGCTCCCCACACCTCTCAGCCTTGATCTAGAAGTATTCTAGTGAAACTCTTGTATCTTGTGCCTTTGGGAGGACATATCTAGTAGGCTCCACAGGGGTGAGCCCTGTGTCTGGTACTATTCCACATTTTAATTAATGACTTGGATAATGGAATGGAGAGTATACTTATAAAATTTGCAGATAATACTAAGATGGGAGGGGTTGCAAGCACTTTAGCGGATAGGATGAGAATTCACAAGAACCTTGACAAATTGGAGAATTGGTCTGAAATCAGTAAGATGAAATACAAAAAAGTCAAGTGCAAAGTACTACACATTGGAAGAAAAAATTAAATACACAACTACAAAATGAGGGGTGGTAGTACTGCTGAAAAAGATGCCAGGGCTACAGTGGATCACATATGGAATGTAAGTCAACAACGCGATGCTAATATCATTGAGCATGTATGAACAGGAGTGTCATAAGTACGATATGGCAGGTAATTTTCCTGCTCTCCTCATCCCTAGTTAGGCCTCAGCTGGAGCCAAGGGTCTAGTTCTGGGTGCCACACTGTAGGAATAATGGGAGAAATTGGAGAGAGTCCAGCGAACTACAAAAACCTCATCTATGAGAAAAAGTTAAAAAAATTGGGCATGTTAAGTCCTGAGAAAAGAAGACTGAGGGGAGACCACGTACGTTAAGGACTGTTATAAAGAGGATGGTGATCAATTGTTCCCCATGTCCACAAGGTAGGACAAGAAGTAATTGGCTTAATCTGTAGCAAGCAAGATTTAGGTCAGATATTAAGTAAAATTTTCTATCAGTTAGGATAGTTAAGCACTGGATTAGGCTTCCAAAGGAAGTTATGGAATCACCATAATTAGAGATTTTTAAGAACTGCTTAGACAAAAACTCTCAGCAATGGTCTAGGTAGGATGTCCTGTGTCAGCACAGGAGGCTGGATTAGATGACCTCTCAAGGTCCCTTCCAGCCCTTTATTTCTATTATTCTGATTTACTGTAAAATGGATTCATAAGAACATAAGAACGGCCGTACCGGGTCAGACCAAAGGTCCATCTAGCGCAGTATCTGTCTACCAACAGTGGCCAATGCCAGGTGCTCCAGAGGGAGTGAACCTAACAGGCAATGATCAAGTGATCACTCTCCTGCCATCCATCTCCATCCTCTGACAAACAGAGGCTAGGGGCACCATTCCTTACCCATCCTGGCTAATAGCCATTTATGGACTTAACCACCATGAATTTATCCAGTTCCCTTTTAAATGCTGTTATAGTCCTAGCCTTCACAACCTCCTCAGGTAAGGAGTTCCACAAGTTGACTGTGTGCTGCGTGAAGAACTTCCTTTTATTTGTTTTAAACCTGCTGCCTATTAATTTCATTTGATGACCCCTAGTTCTTGTATTATGAGAATAAGTAAATAACTTTTCCTTATCTACTTTCTCCACATCACTCATGATTTTATATACCTCTATCATATCCCCCCTTAGTCTCCTCTTTTCTAAGCTGAAGAGTCTTAGCCTCTTTAATCTTTCCTCATATGGGACCCTCTCCAAACCCCTAATCATTTTAGTTGCCCTTTTCTGAATCTTTTCTAGTGCCAGTATATCTTTTTTGAGCATTGGCCTGCTAAACCCAGGGCTGTGAGTTCAATCCTTGAGGGGGCCACTTAGGGATGTGGGGCAAAAATTGGTCCTCCTAGTGAAGGCAGGGGGCTGGACTCGATGACCTTTCAAGGTCCCTTCCAGTTCTAGGAGATTGGTATATCTCCAATTATTACCTTTACCTTATTATATAAGAGCAATAATATATTCTCAGTCTTATTCTCTATCCCCTTTTTAATGATTCCTAACATCCTGTTTGCTTTTTTGATCGCCTCTGCACATTGCGTGGACATCTTCAGAGAACTGTCCATGATGACTCCATGATCTTTTTCCTGACTCACTGTAGCTAAATTAGCCCCCATCATATTGTATGTATAGGTGGTTATTTTTTCCAATGTGCATTACTTTACATTTATCCACATTAAATTTCATTTGCCATTTTGTTGCCCAAACACTTAGTTTTGTGAGATCTTTTTGAAGTTCTTCAGTGTCTGCTTTGGTCTTAACTATCTTGAGCAGTTTAGTATCATCTGCAAACTTTGCCACCTCACTGTTTATCCCTTTCTCCAGATCATTTATGAATAAATTGAATAGGATTGGTCCTCGGACTGACCCTGGGGGAACACCACTAGTTACCCCTCTCCATTCTGAGAATTTACCAGTAATTCCTACCCTTTGTTCCCTGTCTTTTAACCAGTTCTCAATCCATGAAAGGACCTTCCCTTTTATCCCATGACAGCTTAATTTATGTAACAGCCTTTGGTGAGGGACATTGTCAAAGGCTTTCTGGAAATCTAAATATACTATGTCCACTGGATCCCCCTTGTCCACATTTTTGTTGACCCCTTCAAAGAACACTAATAGAGTAGTAAAACATGATTTCCCTTTACACAAACCATGTTGACTATTGCTTAACAGTTTATATTTTTCTATGTGTCTGACAATTTTATTCTTAACTATTGTTTCGACTAATTTGCCTGGTACCGACATTAGACTTACCGGTTTGTAATTGCTGGGATCACGTCTAAAGCCCTTTTTAAATATTGACGTTACATTAGCTAACTTCCAGTCATTGGGTACTGAAGCCAATTTAAAGGACAGGTTACAAATCTTGGTTTATAGTTCTGCAACTTCACATTAGAGTTCTTTCAGAACTCTTGGGTGAATGCCATCTGGTCCCAATGACTTGTTAATGTTGAGTTTATCAATTAATTTCAAAACCTCCTCTAGTGACACTTCAATCTGTGACAGTTCCTCATATTTGTCACCTACAAAAGCCAGCTCAGGTTTGGGAATCTCCCTAACATCCTCAGCTGTGAAGACTGAAGCAAAGAATCCATTTAGTTTCTCTGCAATGACTTTATCGACTTTATCGTCTTCGGATTGGCAGTAGTCACACATTACATAAAATAGTGCCAATATATTTTTAACACTGTTAACCAAACACCACAGACTCTAGTGGAACTTTCGCAGCCTCAGGTGAGTTAGTCTGAAATTTAATCTGTGCTAATTTCCCTAAACAGATGGTACATTAATTGAACAGTACCGAACCATTTTACACTCTCTTTCTGTATTTGGTCCCATTATAAATTACTTATGTTGGTTACTTAGGACCTAATTCTGCCACACTTACTCATGATGAATGACTTGAAATTAAATGACACTACGTGTTTATAAAAATCCTATGAGTAAAGGTGGCAGAATTAGGTCCCTATGTAGAAATCTTATCCACAACAGATTACAATAAATGTCATAATTTACCCCAAAAGATGACACAATGGTATCTGTTTATTTCAGTTATTTTTCATTTTAAAATGTGTTTATATAGTAGCCATTAAGAAGTCAGTAAGTACAGTTACCATGAGGTGGAGTTTAAGGCCAGTACGCACATGAATGATCCTCATTGATGACAAAAATGCACGGCAGTGGAGCATCAAGCAATATATATTATCTTTGGTGGTGTCTTCTATGCTTGGAGAGAACTCAATTATCTTAATTATGGCACTGTGTGCACTGACTGACAAATCTGTACTTTCATCTACTCTAAAGCATACGATATTCATGAATACAGTGAATCTACAAAATCGGTTTCCTAACGAAATGTTCACTCCCTCTCTGCATGAAACAAATGGAAAAGTTGTCACTTATATAAAACATATTATTTCCCTACCTGTAGCTTTTGACTGGATAGCTATATCTTACATGACAATTCCCTTATATGAAGATGAATATTCTCTAAACCGTGACCCCTATCATCCAATTTTTGCATTTTTATTTTGGCTTTAATTTAGTGGCTGATAAAATAGTCCTTTTTAATTAAACAACTGGAACACAACACCTGGACCTTATGTTGCATGGTACTTAAAAGCAGAGAGTAAGTTATAAAAAATATGACACATCAGAGTGTTCTCATTGCTGAACTCAACAAAAGTTTCTGAAAGGGCTTGGCACGTAATTCACATAACAGCGCCCCAGAACGGTAATGTTAGGGCAAGACTTACATGATATAAACATTACACCCATGACCAATATTATTTCTGTGATATATTAAATAAATACCTACTCTAAGTCACTTATTGGTAACTTTTGGGAATCGGTCTTAAAAATGGGTAATATCTGATGACCTGATTTTCCTTGTTCCTCTCCCCAATTCTTTGTCAAGGGTATATATAAGATGAAGTATGCAAACAAGGTAAATAATATCAATATCATATACCAAAAAGTCTATAGTAAAAGAATGTTACGGATGTGCAGTCAAGCACTCAATAGTTAAGAGATGCCAGAATAATGCTTGCCTGTGTAACCCCAGTTTGGCCCCTCTGTGAGTATCATTATGATACAATCTTTATTCTCACGATCACAAAATATTTTTTCAGCAGAACCTCTCTATTTCAAGCAATCAGCTTGACATCAGCACAGGGTATAATGAATGGCTACATAAACCATAATAGGGTCTGTGCCTCTGTTTCTTTCATGCAGCCAGATATGTTGGCCAATTTACTGAAACCTCTTCAAGTAGTAATCACTCACTGCCCATTATTTGCAGTATCACTCTGAGCTCTACACTGCTTGGCAGTTTCAGGATTTGAGACTCTTATCGTTACATTTTCATGGAATTGTAGCCATGCAGCTTCTACTGACTTTAATGGGATTCCTAGAACTAAAGCACTGTTTAGTGCTTGGAAAATACAGGGGATAGTTTAATTAAATTTACATTTAGTTGAACAAATGTATTTTCAATGCTGACAAAGACTGGGCAGGTTTTCTGTGTTTCAGAATCTTGGTCTTGGCAGCTGCGGCTTGGTATATATAAAAGTTTCAGTGAAGATACGCCAGTATAAAACTGGAGTAAGACAATGGTGAATCAGACCTCATAATGATTATTACATCAAACTCTTACTATAACACATGAGAAAATAGGAACATAAGAACGGCCATACTGGGTCAGACCAAAAGTCCATCTCGGCTAGTATCCTGTCTTCCAACAGTGGCCAATGCCTGGTGCCTCAGAGGGAATGAATAGAACAGGTAATCGTCAAGTGATCCATCCCTTGTCACCCATTCCCAGCTTCTGGCAAACAGAGGCTAGAGACATCCCTGCCCATCCTGGCTAAAAGCCATTGATGGACCTATCCTCCATGAACTTATCTAGTTCTTTTTTGAACCCTGTTATAGTCTTGGCCTTCACAATATCCTCTGACAAAGAGTTCCACAGACTGACTGTGCATTGTGTGAAAAAAGACTTCCTTTTGTTTCGATTAAACTTGCTGTCTATTAATTTAATTTGGTGACCCCGAGTTCTTGCATTATGAGAAGGAGTAAATAACACTTCCTTATTAACTTTCTCCACACCAGTCATGATTTTACAGACCTCAATCATATCCCCTGTTAGTCATCTCTTTTCCTAGCTGAAAAGTCCCAGTCTTCTTAATCTCGCCTCATATGGCAACCGTTCCATACCTCTAATCATTTTTGTTGCCCTTTTCTGAACCTTTTCCAATTCCAATTCCAATATATCTTTTTTCTGTCTTATTACCTATCCTTTTCTTAAAGATTCCCAGCATTCTGTTCGATTTTTGAGTACTGCTGCACATTGAGTGGATGTTTTCAGAGAACTATCTACAATGACTCCAGATCTCTTTCTTGAATGGTAATAGGTAATTTAGACCTCATCATTTTATACCTATAGTTGGGATTATGTTTTCCAGTATGCTTTACTTTGCATTATCCACATTGAATTTCATCTGCCATTTTGTTGCCCAGTTACCTAGTTTTGAGAGATCCCTTCGTAGGTCTTTGCAGTTTGCCTTTGACTTAACTATCTTGAGAAGTTTTGTATCATCTGCAAATTTTGCCATCTCATTGTTTACCACGTGAATAGGAGTGGTCCCAGTACAGACCCCCTGGGGGACAACACTATTTACCTCTCTCCAGTTTGAAAACTGACCATTTATTCCTACCCTTTGTTTCCTATCTTTTAACAAGCCTCCAGTCTATGAGACGACTTTTCCTCTCATACCATGACATCTTACTCTGCTTAAGAGCCTTGGGTAAGGGACCTTGTCAAAGGCTTTCTGAAAATCTAAGTATACTATATCCACTGTATTTCACCTTGTCCACATGCTTGTTGATCCCCTCAAAGAATTCTAGTAGATTAGTGAGGCATAATTTCCCTTTATAAAAACCATGACTCTTCCCCAATACATTATGTTCATCTATGTGACTGACAATTTTGTTCTTTACTACAGTTTCAATCTGTTTGCCTGGTATGAAGTCAGGCTTACTGCCCTGTAATTGCCAGGGTCTCCTCTGAAGCCCTTTTAAAAAATTGGTATCACATTAGCTACCTCTGGTCATTTGATACAGAAGCTGATCTAAATGATAGGTTACAGAGTACTGTTCTGCAATTTCACATTTGAACTCTTGGGTGAATACCACCTTGCCCTTGTGACTTATTACTGTTTAGTTTATAAACTTGTTCAAAACCTCCTCTAATGACACCTCAATCTGGTACAGTTCCTCAGATTTGTCACCTTAAAAGAATGGCTTAGGTTTGGGAATCTCCCTCACATCCTCAGCTGGGAAGACTGATGCAAATAATTGATTTAGTTTCTCTGCAATGGCCTTATTGTCCTTGAGTGCTCCTTTAGCCTCTCAATTCTTCAGAGGCCCCACTAGTTGTTTAGCAGGCTTCCTGCTTCTGATGTACTTAAATTTTTTTTGCTATTACTTTGAGTCTTTGCCTAGCTCTTCATATTATTTTTTGGCTTTCATAATTATATTTTTACACTGTATTTGCCAGAGTTTATGCTCATTTCTATTTTCCTCACTAGGATTTAACTTCTACTTTTTAAAGGATGCCTTTTTGCCTCCCACTGCTTCTTTTTCTTTGTTGTTTAGCCAGGGTGGCACTTTTTTTTGTTCTCTTACTAGGTTTTTATTTGGGGTATACCTTTTTAATTTGGGGTATACAAAAATACTGTATGTCTACAGTAAGTATGTATACGCACATCTGAAAGAATGAATAATCAAGTAAGATAGTAAACTTACTATTCCCAAGAGCTATATAGCGTAGAAGAGTTCCACTATTAGGAATGACGCACACAGTATATTTAAAAGGTGGCCAAGACCTCAAGTCCAAGCCTCATCAGTCATTCATCCATGTTAGTTTACTGATACGGGCTTTGCAATGCTCTCCAAAGGCAGACAGTTGCCCTCAAAGGGACTAATCCTGAGTCCACTGACTTCAACGAAGAGACTCACATTGACTTCAGTAGACCCTCATGTCCAAAAGATTTACTATGCAGTACACTATGTGTCATATTAACTCATAATCTTGAATACAGATAAAATTTCACCCTCAGAGATGTTTCAATAAGTTTCTTTCATAGACTGGATGCCTTCCTAGTCTGGATACAATCCTTTCCCCGGTACAGCCCTTGTACAGCTCAGGGGGTAGCTAGGGGATTTCTTATGACTGCAGCCTTCTTTGTTCTCTTCCACGTCCTTATATGGCTTTGGCACAAGGCGGGGATCTTTTGTCTCTCTGGCTCCTCCTCCCCCCCACTGCTTCTAAATGGAAAAGCACCAGGTTTAAGATGGATTTCAGTACCAGCTGACATGGTCACATTTCCTGTGAGACTCCAAGCCTTCATTCCTCCTAGCCTGATTCACAGGAAGGCCTGCCTGCAAACAGAGTCATCCATGGTCAGTTGTCCTGGATGATGGAAGCCATCAAGATTCCAAACCACCATTAATGGCCCACACTTTGCATAATTACAATAGGCCCTCAGAGTTATATTTCATATTTCTAGTTTCAGATACAAGAGTAATACATTTATACAAATATGGTGACCACACTTAGTAGATTACAAGCTTTGTAATAATACCTTACTTTTGCATGAAGCATATTTTAGTTACATTATATTTACACTCATCAGCATATTTTTATAAAATCATATAGAGTGCAATGTCACACCAGGATTCCTGAGCCCCAGTATTCCTCTGCTTGAAAGAAACAGCAGTGAAACCCACTGGTAAAGTGCGTGTCTCATTCCTCTTCTAATGGCTGGTCCACACAGAGGATAACAGCCTACAACTGCTACCAGTTACCCTGTTAATTCAAGTGGTAGAGGTCTGTGCTATGGATCTAAAGGTTCTTGGGCTAATGGCCCATGTGAGGGTCAGTATGATGGCCAAAGTAGTATGTGATCATGTAAATGAAGAATATCACAATACATACTCTGATGGGAGTCCGATTTACAAGCAACCTTAATTCGGGCATTTTCTACCTCTGAGTGCTTCACCTAGAAAAATGAATGTTCTTCTAACATAATTTTTGTATGTAATATACATACATCTCCCATATTTATAATCTAATAATATACCTTAATCTCTTGTACACACACACACACGCTCGTGATTAAGGTTGAAACCCTGCAAAAAGATGTGCTGGCATGGTCTCCTGTATCTGTTAGCGATTAATACAGGATTGGGACTTTAATTTTTATTTACTGCATGATGCTGAAAAATAATACTTTCAAGTCAGAAAAAGAAAATCAGGAAACTGAACACTAGCGCATCTCATGCTGTTTACTGCTGCAGCAGCAAAATCTTCCATATTTATTTTAAAACAAAACCCTGAAGTTATTTATTGCAAAGGGATTGATTGCTTGAGGAAAATGTTCATTATAAAATAATAAACAATTGGCTTATAGTCCAACTATTGCATTTGTTTACTACATTACATAGTACAAACGGGGAGAGGGAGAAGTGATTAATTCATCAATATAGTGGTCAACTTCATGCATTATCAAATTACTAATAGGGTGTGTGTGCAAACTTCTCACCCCTCGAATATTTTGTATGTTAGACCCCCAAGTGGGGCCCCAGGGCCAGACTACGGGTGCTCCGGCCTCCATCCCCCAACGGATTTCTCCCCCACCCCTCAGAACTGCCACTGGTCACGTAGTTGCTCAGAAAGCAGAACTTGCGACAGGAAAAGCAGCCTTGTGGTCAGCTAGCCTGGAGGGACAAAGTTCCCCTGACAACAGTAGCTTCCTGGGTAGGGACGTTGGGGCCCACTGCCTCCCTTGTATGGGCATTTACCACTCGCGACCCCCCAATTGGCTTATCACAAACTCTGACGACAAATTGACTATATATTGCCGGTCCCCTCCCGGGGACGGGCGGAGAGCCCCCGAATTCCTGTCGAAACCGTATCCAGGCCTGATCACCCTGCTGCAGGCTCTCTCGGCTCACGCGTTTCCTGAAGCCTAACCGTTTGCCGGCCGTAATGAAACTTTTGTGGTTTGTATGTGTAAGTATAATTAGCTGTTAAGTATTCTGTACTAATAGGTAAGAGGCTAAGACTGATTCCAGCCGCCCCGAGACTCCTGCTAGGGGAAACCCGCTGACCAGGAAATCTCGAAAGCAAGGGGGATCAGTTACGCCTCACAATTTATTTAGGGAAATTAGTTGCTGCACTTATGATTACTAATAGCACCAATATCACTTCTACTAACCCCTGGAATGATTTAGATAACTATTGGGACTTAGAAAAATACCAGGGCCAGCTTTTATTTGTAATTGCAGTATTTGTATTATTTGCTTTGGTAGTGTGTTGTAAGCCCCAGATGTAACTGATCGTGTTCTCCCTTATCATTATCTGTGATTCATTTAATAAACCCCTATTCTCTTAAACACTAAGAGTGATTGCTTGCGTGTTCTCCGTCACTGCCCTTGGGCACTTGATACCCCCCCCAGGCATCCAGTGATCGAACCTCCGTCCTTCCCCAACGCTCATTACCCGGTAGATAACGGGCACCTGGTGACCATATTGGTGGAGCAAGGGGCGAGAGTAATCAGTAATCAACATGGCGTCACGAACAGGATGCCTTCGGGAGGGTCAGTGCCCGTGGTGTAGTGGGGACCGTGAACAATCTGAGCTCGAGCAATTTCAACACTTACAATTTCACCAAGTGGCCAGCAGGCAGTCTGCGAGGCCCACCCTAGATTGGGTTTGTACTATAGAGTCAGGGTCAGGGTCGAAAAGCTATACTACCTCATTAACCCTGCCTGCCGTAGGATGCCTCCTCCACTGCCATCCCTCCTTTAAGTGTCAGCCGGCTGATGGTTCCCTGCAACCCCAGTGCACGGGGGTTGCGGAAACTAGTCGGACTGAGACACCATCAGGCATTTGGAAGGAGTGTAGCCGTATCCTAAAGAAATCCGGGGCCACCGTTTCTAAACTCATACCCCCGCCCCGGGTACAGCCAGGTGACCCTGCCCACGGGTTGCTAGCCCAGTTACTGCAGGAATTAGAGCAGACCAGGCGGACAAAGAAACTTAGACCAGACGAGTTTAAGTCGGAGGACGTGTCCACGGTCTTGTTCAGTGCACTTAACAAAGCGCTGGACCTCTGTGCGGTCCTTCATGGAGGCACTATGTTTGCTGCTAAACAAGCCGCTGCGAGCGGTACTGACAGTGCAGAAAGTGAGATAAGTGGCAAGGAGCAGGAGGACGGGAGTCAGGCTGGTAAAAGCCCACCCCCCTATGAAGCTCCCGCTTCGATCTACCCTGCTCTCCCCCCTGCTCTCCCCTCAGCCCCACCTGCGCCTGAGCAGGAGAGGCAGATGGAGGCAATGCCCGTTGCTATCACCAAAAGTAAGGTGGATTCTAATACAGGCCAGACGGTTACGACCACCGAATGGCGAACCCGCACTAAGGCAGAGTTGAAGGAATTCTTAGCAGATACAAAGCGAAAGGAGGGCGAGGCGCCCCTAGTGTGGCTGGGTCGTCTGGCCCTGGATCACGGGGCAGAGACGGTAGACAGGGACGAAGCCGCTGTTCTGGCTAAAACGTCCAGCTGGGCAGGCGGGTTCACGGGCCACCACCTCTTAAGAAATGGGGTTTGGCCGCTCACCACCCCGGCCGCGGCCGCCATGGCCATGAAAGGCACCCTTAAGGGATTGGTTGTGCCTCCCGGCAGCATAAATACACCCCACGAGATTATCTGGGCTATTGCCGGGGCATCTATCGTACTGTGGGATGCACAAGCGACCCCGTTGAACTTAACCCAGCAACAACAACAGGATCCTGTTCCATTCAATTATGTCGCGGACCCTACCCTGATCCCGGTCACTAGGGACGCAGTGGACCTAGTCATAGATAGCGCACCACCGATTGACACAGGGGGATCCCTATTATTACATGGTTGGGTCGGGGAGCCTCTAATTACCTTATATGAGGCCGTGTCCCGGCTCCGAATGCCACCGACCCCGAAGAATCCCATTTCAGCCCTTCCAGCTGAGAACCCTGTTAATAAGGGTCAGCCTAAACACCCTGAACGAACCAAGGCTGAAAGAGCACTTTTCGGGTTCCTATTACATAAGGGGATCCCCAAGGAGGCATTGCGGAAGATGTCTGATACCCAACAGCAAGATTTGGGAAAGCAGTTGGGATGGAAGGATTGGGATGACTATTTGAGGACAAAAAACGAGTAGAGGCCGGGTGCGCCCCGGCCTCCACAGAGACTTGGGATGACCGACCATACCACACCCTGTTAGTAGCTGGTCCCAAACCCCCTTACACCCCTGTATCCTTTCTGTTGGACACCGGAGCTCAAATCTCCGTTATAAAACCCGATGTGCCCCACGTACCCACAAGTTCTACTATGTTTGTTCAGGGTCTTAACAGTATTGAAGAAAAGCCTGTAGTCAGCTTTACTTTAATTCATAAGGGGTACAAGCGAAAGGTAAAGGCTTTGTTGGGAGGAACAAATTTGTTGGGGGTTGGGGATATAAAACGATTGCGGTTACAAAAACAGGTCTGTCAGGCCCTGCCCGTCGCCCTGTCACCTGATGACCCCCCCCCTTATAGCCCCGAACTTGTTAATAACAGTTCATGGAAATTTTCCCCTATTCCCACGAAGCCTGAAGGCATCCCCCTCATTAAGCAGCTGCTCGACCAGTTGTTAAAGGAGGGACGGATAGTACAGGCGACCGCGTCCAACTATCTATCTCCCGGCTGGGGAATTCCCAAGCCCGGCAACCCCTCTGAATTTCGATTGGTAATTGATTATAGGCAGGCAAATAGCCGAGTCCGACACCTCCCGTTTGCAGGCCCAGCCACCATTCCAGAAATACGGCAGCAGCTAAGCGATGCCAGTGGGAGGTGGGCCTGCACCCTAGATTTAAAGGATATGTTCTATCAAATCCCTTTGGAGGACAAACCCCAAATCTTAAATTTCGCTTTCCAGGGCGCGCAGTACCAGTGGAAGGTGTGCCCTCAGGGGTTCTGTAATTCCCCAGCCTTGGCAACGGCCGCCCTCGCGAAAACCTTAAAAGGGGTAAAAGCCACTGGGGGCACCACCATTTTAGCCTATGTGGACGACATAATTGTAATCGGGCCCAACGAACACATAGTTCAGCACGTAACTAACGCCGTGGTAGCTGAACTAAAGGCCAATGGGTGGCGAATTAATGAAGCAAAAAGCCACCTTGTGCCCTCTCAAAGCTTTTCCTTCTTAGGCCAACATTATGACCCCCACGACTGTGGCCAACCCACCTCGGGGATTCTAGATCCTTGGGTAACAGACCCGCCCGAGAATAAAAAGCAACTACAGAGACTTTTAGGCTTAATTAATTATCACCGACACTTCATCCCAGATAAACACCTTGTAGACCTGGAGGTGATCCAGGAACCCCTCTCGTCCAAACGGAAACGGGAAATGTGGAGTCCTGAAGCCCAAAAAAGCCTGGAACGAATAGCCACTTGGTTTGCCTCTAACCCACGGCTGGCCCGATACAAAAGGGACTCACCTTTCACCATCACCCTTTTCTTTACACAACATCACTATGGGTACTCAGTATCACAGGACGGGCGACCGGTCTATAACTGGGCCCGACGGCTCAAGGGCCCTCAATATCGATACGGGCCCATAGGACTCATGTTACTAGCCGCAGGTGAGGCACGCATTTGGGCCCCACTATCTAGTAAGGGAACCCTGATTGGCCCTGAGGTACACCTCATTCCATGGCTCACGCGGTTGCCCCCTCCCAGTTTTCATGGAACTAGCCTAACGTGGCAACAGCTGTGTTATGTGGGGGAGATCACGTGGCGGGAATGGACGCTTAAATCGCTGCCAAACGATGTCCGATTCCCAATAGCCTCGGAGCCCCTGTGTATAGAAACAAAATATGACCCCTGGATTGTATCTGATGGGGGCACTTCCCCGACCCCCCGGGCAGGTGTCCTCTGTGCTAAATGCGACCACTTCCAGGTTGACCTCCTTCCCCCGAGTTCATCGGCCCAGCATAGCGAAGTGCATGGGGTTCTTCTCGCTGCCCAGCACGTTACCCAGGCCCATTCCGTTTCTGCTCAGGTCGTGCTGGGTATAGACTCACAATTTTGTCTCAGCATCCTCACGGGAGAGGCCAACCCCACAGCATTTACGCCCCTGTGGGAAACTATTTTTGACCTCATACGTAAGTTCCCACGGCCCTGGTTCGTAACCCATTGCCCGTCACATCGTCCTGACTCTAACCCCCTCCACTCCGAATTGGATCACAGAATGAGGGAAATTCAGGCACCACCCCAAGTGTGCCTGGGGCAACGGCCCCAGCTTAACACCGACCCATTCCTCCAATGGCTTCATGAGGATTGGGGGCATTTGCCTAGCGGCCGCCTATACAATCAGTTAGCCCTAGGTGCTCAGGGAAAGCCTGAGGTACGGAGGCAGGACTGCGAAAGAGTCGTGCAGGCCTGCCATAAGTGTGCACAAATCAAGTCCCAAAACCGCCCGCGCTACGAGCGGTGGGCGTACGCTGCAGAGTACTTCCCTCCTGGCGCGGTGTGGCAAATAGATTTAATGGGACCCCTACCCGGAGCCCGTCGCCACCCTAAGGCTCTGGTAGTGGTAGATTTGGGCTCCCGTCAAACTCACTGCATTCCCCTGAATACCACCACGGCTGCGGCCGTGGCTGGGGCGCTGCAACAGGTAGCTGCAGCATGGGGTGTGCCCTCCGAGGTTCAAGCAGATGGAGGACCCCCGTTTACCAGCAAACGCTTTGAAGCATTAGTGCTGGGATGGGGGGCTTCCCTCCATATTCACTTGAAGTATCACCCCGAAAGTAACGGTGTTGTAGAGCGGAAAATCGGGGTTCTGAAAACCATGATACGTTCAGTTAATCCCAACGATGACTATAAGGGCTGGAGTGCGCTATTACCCCAGGTTCTTATCTCCCTCAATGCAAACTATTCTCGTTGGCCGGAGATCAGCCCCAGACCTAGAGGTCCCTGGACTCCTGTATATCACCCCGACCAACTAGTCTGGGTGGCTGAGCCACAGGCCTCAGGTCGCCGGGAACCCTACGCTGCACAAATTGTAAGTGCAGGTAAATATCCCAATACCTATACGGTTGTGGATGCCCAGGGCACCCACACCTTAGTCCACCACAACTGGATAAGCAAACGTTCTGAGTCAGGAGCGAACTAACGGGGGCCAATAAGGCCGCCTTCTGTTCTGTCTTACAGTTTGCCATAGTGGCAGGAAGCCAGAACGACGATCGGAGGGGCCCACCTCTGCTGAACCTGAGACGGTATCCTGTGGGCGAAAATGCCCATCAGCTTCTGTTTGCAGCCTATTGGATCCAGGAAGCCCTGGGAGGAAACATCGACTTATCTTCGCTGACCACTGATAACTGCCTTGCATGTTCTAACAAGCTGTCTGTAAATAGGCCTTTGTTTGATTTATTGCCGTTAGTGTTTAACTTTAGTAGTATTGATGGTCCCCTTAATTGCTCTTCCCCCTCAGCTCAGTGGCTCCCTACCGCGCAGTGGACAGGTTGCACGAATGACCTTTTTAACCCCATTTCCCCTCTCGTTTTCCCTATTTTTAATAGAACTAGAGCACGCTGCAGGGACCCACTCCCCTTGTCACCTGCACAGAGACCCATGGCGTCCCATTGTTGGGCATTTTACGGCAGGGAGGGACATAAAAACCGGTCAGACTCACCTCATTGGGTCGGCACGTATCCGAATTGTTCCCAAACCCTTGTCTATGGCAACGTGTCTTACGGTGACGTTGTTATGGACCGGGACACCCCCTTGCCAATAGTCAACGCAACTGTCGTGGAAATAGATGTCTGGGCCCCACCCTTTAGCACCTTTTTTAACCCTCTTAAACACACCTATTTTTATTCTAATTGGGTTTTAAACAGATTACGGCCCGGTCATTTCTGGCTATGTGGCGAGGTTGCCTTTGCGGCACTCCCCCCCAACCCCAAAGGCATATGTACTATTGGCTCTCTCCTGATAAAAGGGGGCGGTGTTTATGTTAAGACCTGGCAGCCCAGTTCAGCCGGGAGGGTTCGACGTTCCTGGGGATGGTGGGAAAGGGCGAAGGGGGCGTTGTCCTCTATGGTTTCTTCCGTGGTCTCGTTCAACCCCGTGGGGTACATGTTATTGCGTGAGCAAGTATTATTCCAATCACTGGCTATTGAAACGCTAGCTAATACTACTGCAAAAGGCTTTACTTTAGTTAATCAGCGGCTAGGTGAATTAGCAGATTATACTTTTCAGAATCGCTTAATGATACAATTTTTGTTACAATCACGGGATTTTTGTGAAACCCTTGTATCTATGTATCCCCAGTTTAAAGATAAGTGCTGTATCTCTCTTTCTTCTATTTCTGGAAACTTAACTGAAGTAATTGATGATCTTAAGGCCTTAGGAACCGCTGTGCGTGAGTCCAGAGAGACCTTCCGCTTTTGGTCATGGCTGGAGTGGTTGGGCCTTGGAGCCTATAAGGCTTATTTTCAATCCCTTTTTGTGTCGCTTGTGGTGGGCCTCTGCCTCCTCTGCCTTGGGTGCGCTTTTGTTAAGGCCTGTGTTCGGCGGATGGTGGGAAGTGCCCTTATTGCCTCGGCTACTGAGAAACGTCCGCTCGTAGGGGCGGATGCTGACTCAGACACTGAGGTTTAGGTACGTGGGGTGTTGTCGGCCGGAGCATGGGGGCATGTTAGACCCCCAAGTGGGGCCCCAGGGCCAGACTACGGGTGCTCCGGCCTCCATCCCCCAACGGATTTCTCCCCCACCCCTCAGAACTGCCACTGGTCACGTAGTTGCTCAGAAAGCAGAACTTGCGACAGGAAAAGCAGCCTTGTGGTCAGCTAGCCTGGAGGGACAAAGTTCCCCTGACAACAGTAGCTTCCTGGGTAGGGACGTTGGGGCCCACTGCCTCCCTTGTATGGGCATTTACCACTCGCGACCCCCCAATTGGCTTATCACAAACTCTGACAACAAATTGACTATATATTGCCGGTCCCCTCCCGGGGACGGGCGGAGAGCCCCCGAATTCCTGTCGAAACCGTATCCAGGCCTGATCACCCTGCTGCAGGCTCTCTCGGCTCACGCGTTTCCTGAAGCCTAACCGTTTGCCGGCCGTAATGAAACTTTTGTGGTTTGTATGTGTAAGTATAATTAGCTGTTAAGTATTCTGTACTAATAGGTAAGAGGCTAAGACTGATTCCAGCCGCCCCGAGACTCCTGCTAGGGGAAACCCGCTGACCAGGAAATCTCGAAAGCAAGGGGGATCAGTTACGCCTCACAATTTATTTAGGGAAATTAGTTGCTGCACTTATGATTACTAATAGCACCAATATCACTTCTACTAACCCCTGGAATGATTTAGATAACTATTGGGACTTAGAAAAATACCAGGGCCAGCTTTTATTTGTAATTGCAGTATTTGTATTATTTGCTTTGGTAGTGTGTTGTAAGCCCCAGATGTAACTGATCGTGTTCTCCCTTATCATTATCTGTGATTCATTTAATAAACCCCTATTCTCTTAAACACTAAGAGTGATTGCTTGCGTGTTCTCCGTCACTGCCCTTGGGCACTTGATACCCCCCCCAGGCATCCAGTGATCGAACCTCCGTCCTTCCCCAACGCTCATTACCCGGTAGATAACGGGCACCTGGTGACCATATTGGTGGAGCAAGGGGCGAGAGTAATCAGTAATCAACATTGTATTCGAAACATTTTGTTTCCCAGAAGCTAAAGTAAAAACTAAAACTATACAGTCTTTGTACCCACAGCAGGTATCTAACAGGTTTTAAATATAATAAATGAACACTGGCAAAGTTAATGTACCATAATATCAAGCAGACCCCTGTATCGCTTTGATACATATACCTGGTAAAGCATAATTGAAAATACGAGTAATTTATGCTAAAGGAATAATCACGCATCGCAAACCCAACCTCTCTTAAAGAAGGTATTTTAAGATCCAAAAACATGTTCCCTATTTCCCATTTGTTTTCATTGCCTGTATTATTTATCCAGGCTGGCATGGTTTTAGGCCCTGCTGTTAGTCAATTTTATTGCTTGAGTGAGATACAAAACAGTCAAGTGACTCATGCAAGGTCATACAGTGAATCTGAGCCTTGGTCCAAACCAGAGCTCAAAAGCATCCTGACACCTTGTCCTCTGCCCTAACTACTCGATCATCTTGCCTCCCGTTTTATGACGATCAGCTGCAAGAAAAAATCAGTCTTGTAAATTCTGTTTTTAGCCATTAAGAACTGGTGAGGAGCCACTGAGAGGGATCAGATGGCTCTTGTGATTGGAATGCTGGGCAAACAGCACTTCACTCTGGCTTGTAAAACAAACTTAAGGGGTAGCCTGCCGTCCCCATCATTTTCACAATAGTACTTATCTTTCAAGTGACAAAACAGTGCAGATGCCAAGATTGTAAAAAGTACTATATGGTTCTGCCTACTGTCTTTTCAAGGTAAGCTGGCAAGGCAAAGGGCTACAGACAGAAAAATGGAGTAATAAAGTTTAATTAGTGGGCAATAATATTCATCTGCAGTGCTGCAATGCCAATTAAGATTTTGAACAAATTCTCTGCAGTTCTAATTTGATTTTCTTGTGTTGTGTACAACTTTAAGGGCTGATAAAGCCTAGTTTTGCTTCCCATTTATTCTACATGAGTGACTGTATATAATGGACTTATCTATAAAAGCACACAAATATGTATAGTGCTGTGGAGCAGTTGCAGTATTCTTTAGAGACCACTGGTATAGTACTTTGAAAAAACAGCTAATAAATGAATACAGAGCACAGCACTAATTGCTAAGTATAATAAGATCTACATAAAAATTATAGGAATACAGAAGGCTAACTGTGGCCTTCAATGTAGTTTATATGAAATATTCCTAGACCTCACATAGCTCTAAACCTAAAAAGAAAAAAACAAACAAAAAAAAATACAAAGAAAAAAGTGCACAAAAACACCATGAAGCAGAATTTGAAAAATTGACTTTTCAGGTGAGTAGAAAACTTTAGCATGTGAATGCCATCAGCTTCTGCAGGATCTACGCTTTCTTTTGATTTTCTAATCCTTACGGTTGTGAAGAAAACTGTCCAAAACCAAACTAAGGTACTCTACTTTGTTCCTGATTCTGCAGACTGATAACTTAAGTGCCTCTGTTGCTGCTCACAGAAAAGAGACAGTAAATGGATTCAGAAAGATAGAGGGGGAAGTACCAGAAAATAATGAAACAGTATTTGTCAGCACGATAGGCAGTAATCTCAGTGCACCAGCTGCGTAACCATGAACACGTTTTTGTAGGTATCATAGAAGTAGTTTTGCAGATATTTACAAGGAGCCTTTGCTAAGTGCAAGGGGAAACATGGGAGAAAGCATGCAAGTGCTTGTTTGAAAATGTAACAAGTGGGTGATGGAGGATGGCATCAGAAGCTGATCAAAGGGAGGAACTGATATCTCAATAATGAATGAGATGCTAGGCTGTGAAGGTCCTTGAAAGAGAAGACTTGCAGCTTATCTTAGATATGACAGAGAAGGGAAGCCAGTGGAAGGATGCAAAGAGAGGGTCAAAATGACAGCCTGCGAGAATGATCTTGCAGCTGCATTCTGAATGGATATGAGTGGGGCAAGATTGTGTTTCTCAAGGCCAGGGAAAAGGATATTGCAGTAATTGAGACAACTTGCTGAGAGTTTTAGCTGTGTGAATGGAAAGGAAAGGCTATATCTTACAGCTGTTACATAGAAATAATCAGAAAGACTTGGGCATCTTTCTAGGTCCTCTCATCCAGCTTACATTTAAGTAGAAGATCACGTCCTGGAAACAAGTCTGAATGACAGGCAAGTTAGTGGTGTTTCCCACAGTGATCAAGAAAGGAGGTAGCAGGGAGGGCTATGGGCATCAGGGAGAGTAAAAGCTCCGTTTTAGTTTCGTGGAATTTGAGCTGATGGCAAGATATCTGCAAGATCTCAGACAGGCTGAGATTTGATTTGGACAAAAGGAGACAGGTGAGGAGCAGACATGCCAAACCTGTGAAAAAACACAAAAACAAGGCTTGGCTTAATTGGCTTGTGAGTTGCTTGTTGGCTAGTTTTTGGCTTGTAGTTTGTAGGTTGTTTCGCTTGTAGCTTGTTGCTTTTTTTTTGATCAGCTCTTGGCAAGCAGGGGCTAGGAGCACACCAGTGGAATGGGGGAGAGATTCAGGGGTGCACAGCGGGCCCACCACAGTCCCAGACTGCATGCCAGGGGGATCTAGTCACATAGAGTGTTGGGGTTCTTAGGGATTGGCTTGTTTTGACCTTGTTTTGAAATGGGATTAGCTTGATTTTTGGCTTATTGTGAAAGTTGGGGTGCTTATTTACCGCGTGAAAGTTGGGAACTGTGGTGAGGAGTAGATAGGTAATTTGTAAATTGTCAGCATAGAGATGATAGAAGAATTTCTGTTTGCATGTGAGATTACCCAGAGGTAAAGCACTGTAGAGTGAGAAGAAAACAGGACTCAGGATAGAGCCCTGAGTAGCTGCCACAGAAAGTCCAAGGGAGAATTAGGAGGACTCTCCAAAGGACCCTCTGAAGATATGTTTAGAGAAGAAGGAACAAAACCAGGAGAGGACAGTCACAGAAGATATGCGATAGTGATGATACTTTTTATTTATATAGCATCTCTTATTGGATGGATCTAAGTATTTTACAAACATTCATTCTTAAAGCTTCATATATCAAGTGAAACATACACAGTTTGCCCTTTACAGAGAAACACAGTGAGGAACAGAGCACTTAAGTGATTCGTTCAAGATAACACCAGTAGTGGATGATGCCAGGAATGGAACCCATTTCCTTGATCTAACCACTAAAGTACACTTCCTTCTCTGCAACAGAGTTAAATTATTTAAATTCCTGGGGCAATATTTCTTTCATGTTTTTCATCTTCACAAGTCCTTTTATTAACTCTCTGTTTCCAACTGCACCTGATTAATGGGTATATTGTGCGTCTACCAGAGGAGATTGTGGGTGTACTGATCAATCGGAGTAATATTTTGTGTGTAGAAATTTCAAATTTATAGTTGCATCTTGCTCATACTTCATAAGAACACAAGAACGCCACACTAGGTCAGACCAATGGTCCACCTAGCCCAGTGTCCTATTTCTGACAGTGGCCAGTATCAGAGCTTCAGGGGAAGTGTACAGAACAAGATAGTTGGAGTAATCCACCACTGGCTTCCTCGCCTGGCTTCTGGCAATCAGAAGTTTAGGGTCGCCCCAGCATGGGGTTATAGCCCTGACCATCTTGGCTAATAGCCATTGATGGATTTATCCTCCATGTTCTTATCTAGTTCTTTTTTGAACCCAATTATACTTTTTGTCATCAAAACATCCCATGGCAATGAGTTCCACAGATTAATTGTGCGTTGTGTGACAAAGTACTTCCTCTTGTACTTCCTGCTACCTATTAATTTCCTTCCATCTTCACTGGTTAGGGTGACCAGATGTCCCATTTTATAGGGACAGTCCTGATATTCGGGGCTTTATCTTATAGGGGTGCTATTACACTCCCTCCATCCCAATTTTTCACACTCGCTATCTGGTCACCCTATCTATGGTTTCCTTCATTCAGATTCTAACTGCATGCTGGTTGCAGATTCCTAAGCATGTTTTGAGGGTTCCACAATATCATGTGGAATCAATTGTCTGAATAGTAGTAAACACAGGAGAATGATCTAACAATAGTATACCAGCCTGAGGGTTAAGGGTGTCTTTTGGGGTACCACATGAATCTATGTTAGCTCTCATCTTATTTAACAACTTTGTGAATGATTGGGAAGAAGGGGTATATAGCATGTTAATTAAATTAACTGATAATACTAAATAGGGAGGTGCTGTGAACACCCGTGAGAACACAGGAGCAATAAATATAGAAACAGAGAGATTAGAAACATGGACAGAAAAAGATTTAGCTTTGAAAAATGCAACCTAGGAGGGAGAGGGAAGAATTCAAAAAAATTAATATCCCAGATATCCAATGTGTAAAAGAAGCCTGGTAATAGTAAAGGTAAAAGACACTTCTGTGTAACTGTGGACGGGATATCCAGCATGAGTTTGCAGACAAATGGGGCAGCAGCCAAAACAATGCTGGGCCTCATTTGCACAGGCATAAAATACTGGAGCAGGAAAGTGAGAGCTCTCATTATACAACTCCAGATTGACAGCACCTGAAACGCTGGGCCCCTCATTACCAGAAATATAACGAGTAGACAAACTGAAGGAAGTTCACAAAAAGAGAAGGGAAAACAGTCAGGCAAGCTGGAGGTGAGTGACTTTGGAAAAGATTAAAATAGTATATAAGGTAAGGTAAGTACAGAATGGTCCAAAAAAGTGTCCCCTCCATTCCCTAACATCATTACAGTCTATGAATTATTTAGGTGCTACGCAGGGTTATCACTACAATGAAAATAAGAAAAGGAAAGGAAAGGAAAGTCAGATTCAGTACCAAGAAACACATTTCTTGGCAGCAAGATCTGTTAAGAGTGTGCAAAAATCTCTCAAGGGATGTGGTGGAAGCCCCATTGCTTGATACTTTTAAAATTAGGATGGAGAAAGCACTAGAAAATTCTTCATTGGCAGGGGAATGAACAAATAGATCTTTTCCATGTCTAATTTTTACGGCTATATGGTGCCATAGCCATGCTGATACTATGATTGATAAATGATCCTTACAGTATTTTACCATTACTGTGTTCCTGCTTTCCAGTAATGAGAAGACTTCCATCAGAAGGGCAGCATATGAGAGACATTGTCTCCTTTATAAATTCTATCCTTGAAGCAGGCCAGCTGCCAATTATTACTGAAGGTTAGAGAACCTGAATTTGAGTACACTGTGTGCTTCTGATCCTCTCTCTCTCTCTCCCTAAAACGAGGCATTTTTAAAAAGAATGTTGATACAATCTAAATTAGGGCTTAAAAATCAGGGCCTGTCCTTGTTGGAGGATTTTGCATTTTATGCTTGTGACCTGCCACCTAGAAAAAGAGCCATTCCAACTTACTTCTCTTTATATTCAGAGGCAGTGAAAAAGATTTAACCAATTAACCAATTGTGTGACAGAATCAATTCACCAAATTTTATTCTGATGACTAGCACTAGTTGTTCCCTATAGACTTTTGAAATGAGTATGAGAGAAGTATGGTTACAAAATCATTAGCGAAGGGACCAGTTAGGGGGAAGATGGCCTCTGTCCTTTTAGAAAGCAAACAAATATGACGAAGAGCATCAGTTTAAAAGTCACTGTTTGAACTGACTGATTTTCCTTTTCCTTAAGCTTTGATGCATTATGTATCATGGCAGCATCTTTTGGAGACAGGGGAAGCATCTGTGCTGTTTACTGATTAGAATTTGCCACACGTTCCCATTTGTAGGCATTTGGAATTAAAAAGAAATCAGCAGAGAATGTCTCTAACATTTTTTTTTAATGGTGAGATCCAATCAGACAAAGATGAACCATATATTTTGAACAATCCAATCTATTTTGATTTTCATGTTTCTGATGCTTAGGAAATATACATGTAATGCTAAGACAATTAACCAGTTTTAATGTCAATTAAAGTACTTTAAAAAGAATGTTTTTTCAGCCCCCAGTCTCCATATTCATTCATCTTTTGCAGTCACAAACACACACAAGCACACCGCTGATGCACCTACATGCATGCAAGTATTTGTATGTGAGCCTGCAAAGTTCTGTGCAGGTTTGCAAGTTCAAATTCTAGCAACAATATGCAAGTCTGCTTGTAATTTTCCACACAAACAGGGGTAGATGGGAAAGAAGCATGTCTGAAAGTTCGGCCCTCAATGTATAAAAGCTAAAAATGCCACAGAATCATAGAATATCAGGATTGGAAGAGACCTCAGGAGGTCATCTAATCCAACCCCCTGCTCAAAGCAGTACCAATCCCCAACTAAATCAGCCCAGCCAGGGCTTTGTCAAGTCTGACCATAAAAACCTCTAAGGAAGGAGATTCCACCACCTCCCTAGGTAACCCATTGCAGTGCTTCACCACCTTCCTAGTGAAAAAGTTTTTCCTAATATCCAACCTAAAAATCCCCCACTGCAACTTGAGACCATTACTCCTTGTTCTATCATCTGGTACCACTGAGAACAGTCTAAATCCATCCTCTTTGGAACCCCCTTTCAGGTAGTTGAAAGCAACTATCAAATCCCCCGTCATTCTTCTCTTCTGCAAACTAATAGCCATAACAAAAGTAGATTGAGTTTTTATTACATAGGGCAAGCAGGGTAGTGAAATGGTTTAATGCACTAGCTGTTCATCTATGGACTCCTGGATTCACCTCTATGGAATGAGTTTGGCAGGCTGCACCTACTTTGAAAAGCCCTTTGACTTCACACCTGCAGACCTGCAAATTCAGAGCAGATGCCAGCTTTTTTTCCTGGCAAATCCCAGGTCAGTAAGAACGTGGCATTTCAAATCAGAAGTTAGGTGCATTTTGGAGTTGCCTCTGGTTGGTCAGTGGGAATTATAGGTGGCAAAGCTCTATATGGGCGTCTTGCTAAATGCTATCACTGTCTTTTGCATGCATATAAGATGATCATAGATTTAAAGCAAAAAATAAGAGCATTTTAAAAGAATTTAAGCCCAAATCTTTAAGTCCTTTATTTTAAATTAACAAGAGTTTAGCCTGTGTGAGGACAGAGTAAATCTGAAGGCCAGGTTGTGCCACTTAGGTGCAGTCCTGCGTTTAGAGTGTCATGGAGCTGCATGACCCCAGGAGAAGCATGGGCTGGCATTCAGAATGCCTCCTGCGGCGCCCAGGAATGCAGAAACAACATGACTGCTATTGCACATTTTCAAGGGCTGCACTTAATTACCAGCTCTGCTAACTGGTAGAAGCAGGACAGCCTTGAGGCCCAGAACCTTCTCTGTCCCCTTCTGAACAGAAGGCACCGCCAGGGTAGTAAGAGCAAGCCATGTGCACCCCAGAAAGCAGTGGCTGCAATTCTGACTTATGTAACAGTAGGGTTACCAGATAGCAACTGTGAAAAAACAGGGACAGGGGGTGGGGGTAATAGGTGCCTATGCAAGAAAATGTTCCAAAAAACATGACTGTCCCTTTAAAAACGGGACAGATGGTCACCCTATGTAACAGTCAGGCATAACCTAGCCCTCAGTCGGAACCTCAGCATTTGTTCCATAAGCCCCAATTCAACAAGGCACTTGAGCACTGAACTTAATGGGACTACTCAGGTGCTCAGAGTTAGGCATGTGTTTAAGTGCTTTCCAGAATGAGAGTCTTTAGGCTGAATGTGATTAAATAATTTTCAGTCTGAGGCAAAGTTCATATTGTTTTCCATACATAAAGTTTGATTAAATATATCTCCAAATGTGATTTTTAGGAGTGGCAGAGCTAAATTATTAAGCGGGGTAGTACAATTCAAGTAATTCTAAACATCTCCATTTTCATTTTGAAAAATTATAATTAAATAAGCGTGAGATCCAACCTCAGGCTAATTGTCTTCTGTAACGGATTTGATGACAGAAACAAAGCAAAATCCTCAAGTGCTATGTTCTGAATCTCAAGGCTCTTCTCAAAGGAAAATGCAGAGTTTCTACTGTTGAGATTTTAAGGAAGTATCTCTTGGGGCTATTTTAATTTTTTTGGTTTTTTGCACTCTGATCATAGGCCATTTCCTTACCAAAAATAACTCAAAAGGCTACTAATGGCTCTGGCATTTAAAGAAAACCATGATACATAAATCATGCTAGTGTGGCTTCTGAACAGTAAGACATTATAACAGAATCAGGCATGGTAATATGAATAATTTTCAAAATACTATTCCTGCTGGCCTTTTCCTAGCTAGCACATTTAAATTCTTCCTTAATGAACCTCTGCAGACTAGGAAATGATGTCCAAAGGCAGATAATCCAAATGGATTTGCAGGAACCATCTGAAATAAATCTGTTTGAAGTTTAGTTAATCTGTTTTAATAGTTCACCAGCCAGCAAATTCAAGACTTGGGAAGCTGGAGACAGACAAAACACTAAGCTCTATTATAGATGAAATGCGGTAAACATTAAAAACTAAAGCCTTTTATTAACTAGAAATAGGCTTTCCGTGGGTTTCAGGTGTGGAAATGCCATACAGCTTCTACAGCTCAGCATCCAGAGAGCTGAATCTTGATTTGAGAGATTCAATTATCCTCTTACCAGAGGCACAGTGTACCGGTTTGGAGCCTTCTGCCTCAATTTGCATGACAATCAGCTTCCCTTTGTTGGCCTTATATATTAATCAACAACTCAGTTGAACTCCACTGACTACATAAGGGAATCATCTGACATCCAGGCTGAAGGAGAGTTTTTTGTGGCTGGTTGGCAGCAAGCCAGCTGCCAAGCAGCCAGATAGTTCCATAAAGGTGTCTCCCAGTGGGGTTAGAGACAGTTAATCCAGTCTCTGGGTAGATTAATTGCTAGCTTTTAAAAAATTGTTTTGTGGATACCTTGGACTGCTCTTTGTCCTTTCCCCCCATGTCTGAACCATCAAAAAATCAAAGTTTATCCATTCTGTCTTACAAATTATATTGCATGTCTGGAAAGCTCCAAGCACACCTGTGGCATCAGACAAGTAATAATAATAGCATCTGAACATTCCAAGGATCCAAACTGATGTAAATGGAAGTTTCCATTTTTGTTAAGGGAAGTTCCTTTTATCCCTTAATTTTCTTGTCTCAATAAGACTTTAGTGAGAACACTTAGAAATCTCTGGTGAGGGATCCTAAGTACAGACTTTAGAGTGGATGCACCCAATTATTGGAAGGTCAAAGATGTCACCTGACCTAATTCAAGGTTGTATCTTATTTGTGTTCTAATTAGACATTTCTCTATGTGTCACAACCCAACTGCTCCTGTTGGACCTTACGCATTATTTTATTATATATAAAACCACTGTCTATTACCAGGGCTGCATCCGAAGGCTTACAGTAATAAAACACCTGATAGCTATGTAATCATTCATTACTGCACTCCTCACAAATGACTCGTTACTTCTCAAACTTATTTATATGAGGCTGGATTTTCATTTTTCATCACTGTGCTAACCAAAACATAAAAACGGCTTGTCTCACTGTTGCCTTCTCAGCCTGTAAATCAGCAGCACTCATACAACGTAGAACTCCACAACATCCCTTCGCTACTCAGAAGAAGAAACATAGCAGGCTCTGACAGCACATAGAGGACGTTTTGAAAAGAAATACTACATAATAATAGTTCTGAAGCATTTAGCATACTATTTTTAAGGTATGTGCAATATTTAATAATGTCCCAATCTGTCAATTATTACTTGTATTAAATGAAACAAATAAATTAATTAAAAACCACAGCATTTTAAATGTGTTTTGGAGATTAACAGGACGGGAAAGGCCACCTTTTTCATCATGACAATTGAAGTCGCAGCAGGGAAATGTTTGAAAACCTCAGCAGTAGAGTCTAGCCTTTTAGGTATAGGTTGATACCTATTGATTTTTATTAAAAGGAACACAAACCCTTTTTAAAAGGTACATGCTGTGCATACAATGAGTGTGACAGGGAGGTAGCTCTAGTAAAAAACAAAGTTGATTTTGCCATTGGTTTGCTTTTGCAAAACCAAGTATGAAAGAAGAGGCAGTTCAGATCTGGGATTCATTTTAAGCACAACACTTACATTTAGGATGGATAAGGAAGAAAAAATTCAGATCCGGGCCTGTGCTGATGTCCCATTGAACTGCTAGAGTGGCACAAAGGGACCTGAAAGCTTCCACAAAGGGTACCTAAGGATAACTCTGTGGTTGATGAAATGCCACTATAGCCAGAAGTATATTAGCCCACCTCAGTCCATCCCCTCAGCGGTAGGAGACATGCTGAAACCATGGCTGGAGCACACTGCACTCTGAGGATCCTTGTCATCATAATGTCCCTCAGGAAAGCGATTAACTCATGACTCAGGTTTTGATTTTGCACTAAAGTTGGGCTCAGGTTAGTAGTTTCACACAAGTCCCTGGTTCATATACAGTGGTGACCACTAAAAAGTTAGTATTTGCCAACAATTAGCAGTGGCCTTTGAAGGTAATTCACTAGAGTTGGACACAGAATAACTTGCAATAACAGTATTGCAAATACCATTGTGAGGTAACTTTTGACTTTATAAAGGCGAGGACTGTAACATGTTATTTAATTCGTTTCCATCTATATCATATACTGATAATACTGGCATCTATTTACAAAATTCACTCCCATTTACAGATCATCTTTATTTCACAAAACTTCTATGCTTATCCCAATTAGTTTTTCTTGGGGAAAAAAAACAGACAAAAAACCCAAAGCCAATCTGGTGTCTCATTAAAGAAATGTAAATAGGCTATGTGGATAATTTTGTTCATCTGAGTTGGTTCAGACCTTGCTGTAATCTAAATAACCTGATTTAGCTGTGAAAGATGGAAATGAGGGAGCAGAATATAAAAGAGAAAGCATTATAAGAAGGTTTTATTCTAATTCTGATTCAACAGCAACTGTGGCAGCTCTTGGTATTTTTGGAAAAACTGTAGATAGCTAATCTTAGAATTGAAGAATGGCAGTTACGCTTCTTTTAGGTAGAAAGTAACAGGAGACTGGAATATTGAATCGAGTGAACAGGCACATCTTCATGAATAAACTGACAAGACAAAGACATCTAGATCAAGGATCTGGGAAAATTTAACTTCCTCTCAATACTGGGCACCTATATTGTCCATTTATTGAAAAAGTCAATTAAAAAGATACTGTACAAGAATTGCTTGCCAAAAGGGGTGTATTGACTGCACTAGAGAATGAATCCCCCCTTTCATAGAATGGTTACAACATGGGCAATTGAAGTGCAAGGGATGCCATCAGTGTTCCTCTTTGACCTGAGATGAGCAATATTTAGAGAAATGCACAGATTCACAAAGTCTGCAGTTGACATTTTTCAGGTGACATATGAGTCAGGAAAGAAAGTGCATCTTTACTTAGCAGGATATTTAAAGGCCATACCCATTGTCCTTCAAACTCTTCACACAAAAGAGATCCATGTACAAACAACTTCTACTACAGTGATGGGGGAGAGGGACTTTCAAACTTCTTCGGAAAGTGCCACATAAAAGCTCTGCAGACTGTCAGCCAAGATTCAAAACTGCGGTGTTGCGGATGATGTAGACTGGTATATGACAAGGATATGTATATGCGAAAAGCAGAAGAAATGGTGTGAGCAAGGACAAAATTGAGTGCAACTGCACAAGAGAGATCTGGCGGGTACCACTTACGGTATGTGGCAGATAGTCAAAAGCTAAACTGTTTCAAAATTAGGTGCCTAAGTTAGGTGACTAAATCTGTAATTAGATCCCAAAATAAAAACGGCCTGATTTTCAGAGATGATGAGAATTCACAAATTTCACAGATTTGAGCAGGCTCAGATACCTTGGGGATGGGCATGGCATCAGAAACAGAACAGAATAAAAAAAAAAGATACAAGCAGTTGGTGTTCAGATCCTTTTAAAATCAGACCACTTAGTTAGATGTTTAAATATGGATTGAGCTGTCTAACTTTAGACACTCCCATTTGAAAATACTGGCCCTAATTCTTACTAAACTTGGTCACACATACACAAAGACACCAAGTATAATACTAAAGTGGGGAAAATCTGTACAACTATTGATTTGCTTTTTCCATTACATTTGTGAAACTAAGGTCTTGTGCACAAGGGCCATGAGCCCCCTGCCCCCAAAATCTCTGGGTGTCCCTGCAGCCCGGAGAGGGAGGAAGCAGCAGAGCGGCTAGCTGCTGGCATAGCTTCTCCTCCCAGCAACCCTACTGCTGCAGCCTGCTGCTTCTCCTTCCCTGCAGCTGGAGTTCCATGTGTTGCCTCTGCTTCCACCCCCTGACTCACCTCAGTAGCTCAGGTCTGCAAAGCAGGCAGCAGGTCTCGGGGTCCTGGGTCTCCAGCAGCAGGGAAGGAGAAGTGGCAGCTGTAGGGTGGGGGGAGGAGGAGCTCAGCTGGCAGCCTGCCATCCTGCTACTTCTTCTCTCCCTGGGTTGCAGGGACACGGAGGGGGCCGCTGTCCCCTCACTGCTGGGCGTCCCCGCTAGAGGTGTCCCAAGAAATCTGAGGGGGGTGAGGGATGCCATGCAAACCTTTCATTTGAGTGTGTTTAATGTGCCCCTCCAAAAACAGTCAAATTTAAATTCCTTTGCATGCCTCAGGGTCTTGTCCACATGGCAAGTTTAAGTCACGTGGTATGAGCTATTTCCCCCCTTTTCGAAAAACAATACAATTAAGTTTCATTTTTTTTAAATAAGCAAGTTTCTTAGTATTTAAACAATCAAAGATCTACGTCCTTCAATAATTTAACTATAAAATTGAGTTAAAATACCATTATCGGCAGTGTCGCACCTTTTTTTTTCACCTGGACTCTATTCCAAATATTATGTTCTCATTTACTGAACCCCCTGGATTATTAAAGTCACCTAGTTGCAAATTGGCTTGCCTCCAAACTAACAGTGTGGAGACTCTCTTTCTAAAACAAATGTAATATTAAAATGCAGACAAGTGACCTAAAAATGGCCCTCGAGGGCAGGCCTGCAATTTCCTGAATTACATTTACCTTATTCCCTCATTTGTTAAGTTTCGCAATGTCTATTTTTGTATTGTTGCTATTTTATTCTGTCCAAATGGTTACTGAATACTAATGAACTGTCTCTCTTTGACAAATGAGTTATTGTTTGATATATTACATTAGAGATGTAGAGAATAAACTACTTACAGACACTAGATATTTGTATAAAATAAATTTACATCATACTACACTATTAGTGTAATAAGCTCCCCTATCTGGAAATAAAAATGGGTTGTAATAAGTAAAGATTTTGGCATTTTTACTACTGTATTATGAACCTTGTGAAATAAGCTTTCTGGAGGTTAAAAGGAAAATGGTTACCTTGCATTACACATACCTTTGAACGTTAATGTTTAACCCAACACTAGTTATTTCGGACAACCTTATCTATATTGCAACTACAATAATGTTGGGGAACCCAATTCCATCAAGGTACGCTCCAAGGTTGCTACAAAATGGTCCCACTCTGTAGTGCAAAGCTGAATTAATTTTTTCAGCTGAACAGTAAATTCACCAAAAAAATGCAGTTTAGAGATGACCAAAACTATTTACAAATTTGGGTAGGATCTGGGGAAAAGATTTGGCCAAATAAAAACGAGGACTTTTTTTTGGAAAATGTTGAAACTAACTGTTTCTAAAAAAATTTCAATTAATTTTAAAATGTTACTTCCAAACAGTTTCATTTTGAAAAATGTTGTTTACAAATGATGTTTCACACAACAACATTTATTTTTTTCATTTCAATGACAAACACCCCACCCTCCAAAATTCAATTTTGATTCAATCCAAAACTATTTAAAAACAATCAGTTTGGCCACCAAACTGAAAAAAAATCAATTATTCACTCAGCTACAATGTAGAGAAACATTAACCCTGGGCTGGATCATGTCATTCCCATATGACTATTCTACACAGCTGTGAATAGTCCAATTAACTCACGTAAGTAAGGGTTTTGCAGGCTTGGTCTCTCTCATGCTAGAGCCTTGACCACAGAGTGACTATCTTGTTGATCAGTACCTGAGTTCCATGAAGAAGAAAGATCTTTATAAAAGAATAAATAAAAAGTGGAACTAATGTATTCCAAAGCATACACTAACAAGCAGAACTTACTGGCAAATGACAGGAATGTAATAAATGATAAATTGGATACAGTGGTCAGCATGATAGCTCTTCATAGAATCATTAGGCAAGAATCTTGCAATCTATTCTGATTAGTTTTCAATTACATTTTTACACTTGCACACGATGAACCACCTCCCATGAGAAAATATGGGAAACTCCATATTCAACTCTAGAGTAGACTATCTGCTGGCATTATAAACCCTGTGTCATGTAATGCTGCTGAGAGCCACTGTGGCTAATGTGCTGGTGGCCACTCTATATTAGCAGTCTCTCCGTTGCTACCACTGATGCTACTGCCAACTCTGGGACATTTCAAAAGGAAAAGAGTCAAAGGTAGACACCCCACCCCTTTGTGCATCTACTAAGGCCCAAAGGATGTAAAGAAATTCATTGATGGACACCATTTTCAGACAACTGCTTCCACAGACTTTAATCATGCAGGCCTCACTAAGCTTTGACTACACGATCATTTTATGAAGTACGGTATTTTATCTATTTCTGTAAGTTATTCTTTTTACTTGGAACTTCAATAGCACTTCATATTTATCTCCATTAATTAGAGCTGAAAAAGTTTCAATTGCAGGATCTTCCCCATTCATAACCTATTTTTTCTAGGATGTAGTCTTCCCACAAACATTTATTTCTCATCTTCTAATCCTTCACTGTGCGGTGAATTTTTTATTGAATATTTGGGGGCGTCCGTTTTGGACTACAAGCATAGTAGAAGAGAAGAGCAGGGAGAGAGAAAAAATAGTGCGAATGTTTTGAAAAGAATGGCTTAAAAAGACTGCAGTTTTCAACACTGGTGGTCCAAAGCACTACACTTTAAAATTGTGCTGTTACAGCAGTGTTTTGGCTTATTATGTTTATACGGCTGGAACTGAATACAACAGAATAAAATATAACAACGAATAAATAAAATCCACATGCCAAGCATAATGAAATGCAGTATCTTGAAGTAAAATGAGCTGGAACTGGAATTTTTCTTTTTACTTTTTTTTATTAGATACGACCCTGCAATAAATATCAGTAGCATTAATAATTATTTTAGAGATTACAGAATACTCAGAAGATGAAAACTTAAGAGTTTTCCATCGTCTACCTACCACTGAACAACTCTTTCATTTTAATATCATTTACGAAGCAAGCGTGTCCAAAGCACATTGTTTGCCAGCCACCGATGAAGTAATACATCAACTGAGCAAAGGGTCTCTGATGATGTATTCTTACAATATATCATCAGAATGACACTGTGCTCTGTAACACATGATTACTGTGACACATAAGAGGACAACCTAGCTGTGAGGGTCCTGGAGATAGACCTATTTTGTAAGCTTAGTAATAAATATTTTGCCAAGGGGCATAGGCTGGGTACGTCCCACATTTCAAGGGATACCATGACTCTAGGAAGTGTTTCACTGCAGAAAGAAATTGTCCATTCAGAAGACCATTACACTTAAATACTCGATCATGCAGAGTGTGGGCTACAGGGGAAAACAAGTAAAAAGAGGCTGTGCTCTGGGACTGCTTCCCATGGAGTGTAGGCTGTACAAGGTGGTTGGCCAGACAGAAAGCAACTGGAAAGAAATGTTGGGAGGGGGGGGAAAAAGGAGTAAAATCTTGGGAAGTGGGAGCCAAAGCTGTTGTTCTTAGGGGCAGGAGGGAGCTGGGAAAGGCATAGATGAGGAGCCACTCTGTAGACATGGAAGGAAAACATTGTCAAAGTTTTTATGTGATCCCATCACTATTTCTTCTCAGCAATACACTTAGGACTGCCACCACAAGGCAGGCTAGTTCACAAGGCGGAAAAAACAGAGTAATATAGACTATGCTGAAATGTTAAAAGTATTGGCAATAACAAAAATGTTCAAACAGAGAGTAAGATTGGTGATTTTGGAGGACTGCAATTTCATGTGAGAGGAAAAAACCCAGGAGCACATAAACTCTTAAAAAGCAAAAATCCTGTCCACACATAATCATTCTTTAGTAATTAGGCCTGAGGGAGCTGATATGCACAAAACATGAGGTAAGTGGAATATTTTCTAAATAGTTTTGGAGGTGGGCCTGAGCCAAAACCACAGATCTGAACTCCCCAGACTTGGAAAAAGGTCTGAATTTGATCCAAAATAGCAGATACTAACTCCCTGAAAGTATTCTGAGTCCCTCTAGTTTGTCTTTCACAAAGTACAACAGGAAACTTTGGTATAGACCAAAGGATTTGAGAGATACAGAAGGATTTGGATGGCAATGGAATCCTTTGTCAACAAAAATATTCCTAGCTTTGTGACCTTTTTTATGCTTGCAAAATTTTGAGCAGCATGTAGTCCCCTTACTCCTATATATGGGAGTTCTGTGTTGTCCTGAAAGATCCTTTGACACTTGGATATTAAGCTTCTCTGCACCTGGGAATGCAAAGCAGATCAAAGGAACTTACTGAAAACTTTTAAAGCCAGAACTTCAGAGTTGTAGAGGGTGCCTGAATTCCAATCTCTCTCAACCAGGCCTTCACATATGTTGGCTCCTCTCTTGTAAATGTAGGCTACTAAAACCCTTAAGTGTGTGTGGGGCCAAATGAGCTATTTATCCGATTCAGCTGTTATTTCAGAGCTTTCCTGCCTACACAGCCTCAGAATCTGGATTTGGACCTTTATTTGTAGCTATTATTCACCACAAATATTTTTTAAAAAGCGAATATTAATGAGAACAGGTTCAAGTTCTTCTTAGCAAACTATTCACAAGAGCAGGGCTAACAAAGCACCTGTCCGATTTTTATGAGTGCAAAGCTGTGTAGAAAATGAAACTTAATTCATAATGTAATTGGACAGTCTGCTAGAGAGTAGGGTTGCCAGGTTTTCAGCTGGAACACCCGGTCGAAAAGGGACCCTGGTGATGGTACTGACCAGGCTGTTAAAAGGCCAGTTGGCAGTGCAGTGGGGCTAAGGCAGGCTGCCTGCCTGCCATGGCTCTGTGTGGATCCCAGAAGCAGTGGCATGTCCCAGCCAGGGGGTTCCACATGCTGACCCCGCCCCAAGCACTGGCTGTGCATCTCCCATTGGCTGGGAACCGTGGCCAATGGGAGTTGTGGGGGCGGCACCTGCGGATGGGGCAGTGCATGCCATGTGGAGCTACCTGGCTGCACCTCCATGTAGGAGCCGGAGCAGGGACATGCCACTGCTTCTGAATGCTGCTTGAGGTAAGCGCCACCCCGAGCCTGCACCCCGCATCCCCTTCCCCACCTCTGAGCACCCTCTGAACACCTCAATCCCAACCCAAAGCCAGCTCCTGCACCCCAAACTCCTCATCCCTCGCCCAGAGGCCACACCCCCTCAAACACCTAATCCCCTGCCTCAGCTCAGAGCTCCCTCCCATATTCCAAACCCCTTGGCTCTACCCCCCAGTTCAGAGCCCCCTTCTTCACCCTAAACTTCTCATCCCTGACCCTACCTCAGAGCCCTATCCCAGCTGGAACCCTCACCCCTTCCCACACCCCAAAATGAGTGAGTGAGTGAGAGAGGGTGGGGAAAGCAAGTGACAGAAAGGGGGGATGGAGAGAGCAGGAGGCGGACCTTGGAGAAGGGGTGGGGCAGGGTCTCAGAGGAGGGGCGGGGCAAGGGCATTCAGTTTTGTGTAAGTAGAAAGTTGGCAACCCTACTAGAGAGGCACCAACTCACTTATTCTGTTATGTCAAATTTTTCCAAAGTGCCTACTTTTGAGTCCCTCAGATTCTAAGTGCCCAACTTGAGATGCCTAGTACTGGATTTTCAATTGACTTCAAGTGGAATTGAAGTTGCTAAGCACTCTGAAAATCAGGCCCAAGGTCTCTCAGGGCAGACACTCAAAAGTTGAGGCAATCAGATATAGTGAACATCTCTGAAATTTGTGGCCATATTTCTCTTGTGGATACTTTCCTCCAGTTCTTATGATGGAGGAATGACATTCTGAACATGAAAGCTAGTGTGCATTAATTACTATCAAGTTCCCTTCTCTGAAGCACCTTTCTGCACAAATGTTGTGCTGGTTTCTGATTACAAGATGCCAACTTACCTGTTTCTTCATATGTATATAATATATATGCACCTTACCCGTTGGATCCTTGTAGAAGGTGGTAAAGAATAAAAGAAGGAAAACTCCAGTGGGAGAATGAGCAGGGAAGACTTTTCATTTTGGTATCACATCAGGCTATGGTCACAAGGTAGGTGATGGAATAAACCAATGAAGCCACTACTATAGTACTGTCATTTCCCTTATGAGCAGCAAAAGCAGATGGACTCTCAATGGTTTAATTAAGGAGAAATTCCAGAAAATATTGTTTAATAGAAAAGGAGAACATAAATATGGAAAAAGGAGATTATATATATAATAATGAATAATAATATATATATGAAGACGTATATATTACCATCTCTCTTGGGATGGGCTGAAACAATCCTATCAGCTGTCTTGTAATTGTATAGTACTTGAAAATTCATATGTAAGGGAAAAAAAGTTTCCCTTAGTCTCCACTGATTACTTTTTTGGGACTTCAGCCTTAATAATAAGCGATTTAGTCTCATCTCTAAATAGAGTGCTTGGTAGTGATAGAAAGTATTTGAGAAGGCAGCTAGAGCAGATGAGTTTTGAAACTCTCTCTCCACAGCATGAGAAACCACATGCTATTTGGGGCTGTTCAAAGGTAGAATATAGTTAAAGATGTAGTAGATCCCTACTGTGACACCACAACAACCTGCAGGGGGGCTCACTGCAGTGATGAATAGAAACTTTATTATTATGAGATCCTTTAACTATATATTTTCCCTCCTACTGACAATACTTTCCCCACTACAGATCATTCTTGAGGTAGGCCAGAACATTGTTTTATTCTCCATTTAAGTTAACTCCTTTGTTGCATTTGCAGCCTGTACTAATTTTGTGCTGTATATCACGTCACCCCAATTATTAACAGAATTTTAACACAGTGAAATGTAAGCAGTTTTCTTTTCTTTCTTTCTTTTTTTTTTTTTTTGCATGGTTCAGTTATGGCCACTATTTTCAGAATTTTGCAATATATTGTTCTTAACCTGCATAATTAGCACAATTCATATCCCCACAGATTAGCATCCAACATCTGTACAACCACAAGCATTGTATCCAGTCTCTTACATAATCCACTGGTGAACAAAAACATTGGTGTGATGTTCTGTCCCATCTAGTGGCACCGAGACCACTTAGAGAGAGAGAGATTAATGAGTCTACTCTACAGCTTTTGGCTTTTAGCTCATGCAGTAAAGAGAGGCTCATGCATTTAGCTCCAGAGGTACCAGGTTCAGTCCCACCTGCTGATGACTGGGGTCTGTCGGTGTTACAAATGGGGGCTCGTCTGGGATTTCAAGTGGGAAATGTCTGAAGCTCAGGACACACTTCCTCAGCTAGGGGAAGTATGTAACCCACACACCTCATGGGTGTGGTGTTCCGTCCCATCTACTGGTACTCAGATTGCTAAGAGAGAGAGATATTTAAGTCTTCTCTACAGCTTTAATTCAGGGCCATATGGGTTTTAGCTCATACAGTAGAGACTCATGCATTTAGCTCCAGAGATCCCAGGTTTGATTACGCCTGCCGTGACTGGGGTCTGTTAGCATTACACGTCATTACAGCATAAATCTGATATTGTGACTGCCTATGTCATCACTGCAAAGTGTCTACATGGTGCATGCTGTTAAACTTGTAGATGAGTCCATACTTATTAGGCAACCATCAAACCTGAGACCACTCAAAGTATCCCAAGTGTAATGAGTAGTTCTACTGTACCTTTAAGATCTTATCTACAGTTCCAATAAGCACATGAGATAGATGTCAGTATCATGAGTGGTGGGTTAAGATAGGTTTCTTTGTTGAATAAATACTTTGCATACAATCAACTTAGAGTCATATTCTGCCATCCTTACTCATGTTGCGCTGTACTTTACTCCACAAAATTTACCTTAGTTGGGCTACTTGCAAAGGAAGATAACTCCCTACCAGAAAAATGGTAGCAGAATATGGACTTATGTTAGGAAAACTGTAAGGTGACCTGATCAAACAATAAAAGCCAGGAAATGCCACAGCTACAATTGCAAGTGTTTTAGAATGGAAACATTTATGCTGCCCAAATTTTAAAGGTGGTTTTTAGCTTCTCTTAACATTTACAAATATGGATTACAGAAGGTTTTAAATAACTTTTCTTAATCAAACTGTGATGTTCTGTTTGTTTTTGATTTTTTGCCCAGGTTGATCTGAATTTAAGGCCTATGTTTAAAAAGTGGCTTTATATTTGCCTGGTGGTTATTTATGCTAATTTTAAGTACTACAGTAAGACCTCAGAGTTACAGACACCAGAGCTATGAACTGACCAGTCAACCACACACTCCATTTTGAAATGGAAATACACAATCAGGCAGCTACAGAGAGAGAGAGACACACACACACACAAAGCAAATACAGTATAGTGCTGGGTTAAATGTAAACTATTAAAAAAAAGGGAAAGTTTAAAAAAAGATTTGACAAGGTAAAGATACTGTTTCTGTTCTTGTTTCATTTAAATTAGGTTGGTTAAAAGCAGCATTTTTCTTCTGCCTAGTAAAGTCTCAAAGCTGTATTAAGTCAAAGTTCAACTGTAAACTTTTGAAAGAATAACCATAATGTTTTGTTCAGAGTTACGAACATTTCCGAATTACCAACAACCTCCATTCCCGAGGTGTTCATAACTCTGATGGCTCTACTGTATGTAGATCACACAGATGTAACAGTGAGTCTTCCTTATATTGCCTTATGAAAAGTTTGCAAGCAGACTTGCAGTATATATTGCTTACAAATGCCTTGCTGTCCTCCTGACAAATGATCTGTGGCAAATCGTTGTAATCATCTCTAGCAGTACTGAGGCTTAAGATTCAGACCATCAAATATTCTACCTCAAAGACTAACATCTAGCCTCAAAATTCCAAATATTGCAGCCTAATAAAAATTTAAACAGTCTGAGATCCTCTCCTGGGATCAGCTGTCAAACATCTCTTGAAAGGAAGAGGCAAACAGCCTCCACCCTAGAGTATGAATGCCTTTGTCTTTGAAAAAAAAGAAAAAGATACAGCAAGGGGTGTTTTTTTCACTGAAAAATATATTCAAGGTATCTTTTTTGATATTAAAATGATAGATTTTTGATCTTTTCTCAGAAAACTATGGCAGGGATAGTCATTCCAAACATTAGGATCCTGTTTATAAAGAAAAAAAACAACAACCCATAGTTCTCTTTTTTCTACTGTTTTTGTTGATCTTTCTAATTGTGTTGCACAGGAAACCTTCCACCGACGTCTGCTCGAAACCTAATCTGCTCTGCTAAGTAGCCATGTTTCGCAAGGCCCTGCCTGCCCCCAAGAAAGAACAAAGTTCATTTTAGTTCAATGGAATTTCAGATTTTGTTGTTTTCTTCTAATCAAACCTCATCACAGATATTTCATTCGTGTGTTGGTAAATCTTCTTGTCAGAGTATGCTGGGGAGGCTAAATCCTCAACAATCTCCTGTGGGAGGAGAACACTAATAGAATTAGAATATGTACAGTTTAGACATCGTTTGGTCCTTTTAAACCATGAATGAAGGAGTCCTACCCCACACCTATCACTCCTCCAAATTCTACAACTTGAATTATGATTTTCTGTATTATTTCCACATCAGCACTCTCTTTTAAAGAAGATTTTAAGATAATGCTAATAACCTAGGTCCAAGTAATGCCAAATAAATCTACCCACTTTATTAGGCCTGTTAAAATTATTTTGAAAGTGAAATAAATTAAATGCAGTGTTGCTCTTTTAGTATCTGGAAGAGATGTACAGCTGGACTTGGTTTAATGAGAATTTATGAGAGACATACTAAAACCTCAGCTCTAAGCATTCCCAAATCTCAAAGAGGTGCACTAAAACTTTCAAATGCCAACACATTGATCAATTAAGATCAGTCAATAATTTTACCACTGAATAATGCTCATCTGAAGTTTCAAACCAAAAGGAAACATACAGGGTTTCAAATGCACTAGAAAGAGTCCATGACCCAGATAGAAAGTAATATCTAGGAATAATCACTAATTTTTACTAAAGTTTGCAAACATTATTTATTTTCAGTATTAAGGGTAAAAGACAGTCATTCAGCTGCACTTTCAGATACTTTCATTACATAGTAATGCAGTCAGCGAATTCCTTCAATTCCCTCCCACAATGATGAGATTAGAAGGGACATTAAAAACTAAAGTCTACTCTACACAAACATTAAAGATCTCAGAGTATGTTCATAACAGTAAGGTTTACACTGTATCTGTAGCCAAAACTATACCTTTTTGCAGCATGTTGTGTACCAAAGCTCTGGCTCAATGCACACTGAAATTAGGGGAAATACTCACATAAATTCCAAGGCAATTGGCTCAGGACCCAGTTAATTCCTGACCTCCAACCCAAACTTGGCAGTTACATTTAAGTGTTGCTGTATGTGTAGACAGTTGAAAATTAATGTAGGATCCTTTGGAATAAAATGTCCTATATAAATGTAAGGCACTTCAGTATTGGATATATAGGACAACATCAAGTTATTCAGCATTACGCAAACAGGGACTGTGGCCAATTTCACCATATCTATTCACTCAGCCCTAAGGCAAAAGCATGGAGTTTGTTTCTTATACTTGGACAAAATCCACCAAATATAATGATCCTTGTAAATGTGTATGAAGCAGTAAGTATTTCTTTTGACGGCTGTGAATAGGTTTGCAATGAACACACACATATGCTCACAAGAAATGAAAGTTCACCTCTTGAAGACGACACCCTGTACAATAATCTTGAGTGACATCTGTGTGGAAATCTATTTTCTGACTCAGGCACAGTCTTGAGGCAGTTGGGCTTCCAACAGCTAAAGAGTCATCCAGAGCCCAGCTGCTGGTTTAAAAAGAAAAATATCCAAAATTTGTAATCACGGGTGTGCTATTGATAACAGTGATCCACATGCGCCAACAGTCACTGCTTCTAATGCATGGAGATGCAGAAGACAAGGTAGGAAAATTATATCATCATGAGCTCAGATGACAGCAGTAATATCTCCTGTAGCTAAAATGTAATATTTGGGTGACTTTATCTAAAGAATTGTTATTAGCAATACTGTGTGCATGGCACTTTATAGACACAGATCTGCTGGCACTAGCAATAGTTGCTGTAATGACACAGAAAAATGTGGTCAAAGAAAGTCCATCTCAAGAGATATAGTGAACTCTGTCCTTTACCTATTAAAGTATTCTGGATGTTAATCAGGCAAAAAAACCATTTTTATTTTGAGGATCATAAAAAGATTAAATATGTGTCTGGAAAAATGAACACAATGTACTTTTTTTATAGCCAAAGAAGAAAGGCTTTCTCCAAAACAAACCATCCTCCCTAGAACCCTTCCCGCCCCCCCGATTTAACAAATGTTTGAAGAAAAGAGATGGGCCATGTGCTGTCCCTTAAAGGTTAGGCTTTTCCAGTGGAAGTGAATCCTAGAGTCTATGGCCTCCAATAAAAATGAATGGGCATCAGCCCCTTGAAGTTTGTAACTAGGATTTTGTTAGGACAAACACTACACATGATCTTAACTGCCGAGGTGGCATATGGAAAGGAAGATGGTCTCTCAAACAGGACTACAGCACTGCAATTGCATGTAGCATAGCAACAGAACAGTTCAGGTTTACTTGGTGATTGCCTGTTCTGTTCCCTCCCTCTGGAGCACCTGGCATTGGTCGCTGTCAGAAGACAGGATACTGGGCTAGATGGACCTTTGGTCTGACCCAGTATGGCCGTTCTTATGTTCTTAGGTTGTAAGTGACTTAAAGGCATAGCCCTGCATCACAGATGTGTAGGACAAACTCTGGCTGATCAGACAGAATTCCTCCTGGGCTTCGAAGGAGGAGTGCCTGCTGCAGTGGAGTTCCCCCATGCTCCCCAGATGCAGCATGCACTCCCTACTGCGCCCAGCTCACTCCATGGGCTGTGAGCCCTTACTCCAACCTCCGCCCCCTTAAGTAGGCTTGCATGGAGCAACTGCTCCTCATCCCAGCCATGTGACAGCCCCTTGTACAGGGTGTGATGGGGGAAGCTGAAAGGCTTCTTGTGCCCTCTCTTTTTACTGATCTACTCATGCAGACAACCCCAGACACAGTCTGTCACTACCTGTTGCCCACAGCTCTGCAGCACTGCAGTATGTCTACACTATTTAACTTTTGCCTAATTACGAATGGGCAATTTGATACAAACTTGTTTTATTTTTCAGTTGAGGTTACTCACAGCAAGGCCTAATTTCATATGCATTTAGGATGTAAATTGCAGTAATAATCTCTGATATATAAAGTTTTCTAGGATAATTGTGTATATATTTGCCAAAGAGAGGTAAGCAATGCACCAGAGGACAGACTAATTCTGTGGTTCCAAAGCTAACCACTACTAAATTGACTGACGTATAAAGGTTTGAAATTAGCATCTATAAAAATCATATTGGATTTCTTTTATACATTGTAAGCTGAAATGATTACTGCCAAATACAAACTCTCTCTGTGAGTAGTGGAGGCCTGCCATTTCTGAAGGTAGTGGCAGAAGGTGAGACGTAAATTGTGCATCCTTTCATTACATAAGGACACTATGTCTTTTTTTTTTTTAATATAACCTGCCAAAATCTAAAAGCATATATCATACTAATGAATGATGCTTTTCCAAAAGCACTTTGCATTTTGTAGAACAGAGGACAATTGCTAGAAAGGGCAAAAAATCCCTTCTCTACTAGCTGGATTGATAAATAGTGTGGTTTTTTTCCACCAAAGCCTGTGTTATCGCCACTCCATTAAATAATAAAGTATTTGTTCTTCTTAGTAATTTGAGATAGTATCATTCAAAAATCCTCCAGGGAATGTCACATTTTTTGGATACAATCATTCTACTCCTAAATCTCTCATGAGCTGTGGTTGACTGGAGTATGACAATTTATTATGCTACTGTGATGCAAAGGAAGGGTTGGGAAGAATTCCAATGCTATAGCGCTTACCTCAATATCTAGTATGTGACTTATGGCATATCTCAGTGCTAGATTAATGAAAAACAGAAAAATTGTAGTTATCTTTATGTTAAAGTCACAAGTTACCGTTGAAGCTGAAACACATGTTTTGCACTGAACATATCAGATTGTTAAAAATCAGCAATTAAGGTATGTTTAGTGTGATGTCTTACATGGGAACATTATTTAAGAGTTTGTATGAACTATGAAGATTTGAACACAGAGAAAATATTTATAACATAATCTACTTTAATATCATTTCTCACTTGTATACATTAAGGCCCCAATCCTGAAAAGCACTTAAATGTGTTTCGTTTCAAGTTCAGAGCGTTGCTAGCCCAGAGCGTAAATATTTAGTATTATTTTTAGTTGCATCATTCCTTGTTATACACAGGTGTCAGCTTTAGATTACCTAAAAAAACCTTAATTTGAGAATAACCAGATTTTTCTATTAATTTTTTTTAACATGGGGTCAAGGCAAAGTTTAGGAGCTCACGCCAGGGCTGCCCAGAGTGGGGGGCAAGTGGGGCAATTTGCCTCAGGCCCCGGCCCCTCCAGGGGCCCCCACGAGAGATTTTCAGGCCCCTGGAGTGGGGTCCTTCACTCACTCTGGGGGCCCCGGAAAACTCTTGCGAGGCCCGAGCCCCCAGAGCTTCTTCCACTCTGGGTCTTCGGCGGCGATGGGTCCTTCTGCCTTGGGGCAGAAGGACCCCCCACCGCCAAATTACCGCCAAATCAGGATCCGCTGCCAAAGTGCCGGGTCTTCAACAGTAATTCAGTGGCAGGGGGCCCCTGCTGCGGGTCTTCGGGACACTTAGGCGGCGGGACCCGGAGCAGAAGGAACTGCTGCTGCCGAATTACTGCCAAAGCGGGGGCCCCCTGCTGCTGAAGACCCCAGGCACCCTGAATCCTCTGGGTGGCCCTGGTTCATGCCCAGAGCTCCACACCTCTGTCTGCCTCATTGTTCATTGAAACTGTATAAGTTTTCTCTCTTTCTTCATCTCCATAATTAATCAAATTTATTGGCATCATTACAGACAAATTCTTCCTCACCTTACTCCAGCTAAACAATCTTCCAAGTCAACTGGCATTATATCTTAGTAGGTTAAATTCCAAAGCTGCTATGAATACCAATTAAATAATATTATTAGCTTAATCTCATTATTTTTATTTATTTACACGCAGGTAACATTTAGAGCCCAAATCAGCAAACTAAAACCTATGTTCTTCTGGGATCTCCTCAGCGGGGCTCTCAATGGATGTGCAGAACCACCAGCATAGATAAGTTTGCAAGATTGAAGTTTATGGTTTTCATTGAGTTATAAATCACGATGAAAGCATAGGAAAAAATGTACCTATACTTCTCTCTCATCTTGTACCTCAGGTTAGGAAAACTTGTTTATTTTCACTTGCGAATGTCTTGAAGAATGTAACAATGTCACCTATTAATAGTCTGAAAAATAATCTGATGTGTCAAGTGATTTCCCCCACCTACCCATAACTTTCTTAACAGCAAAATTCATTGCAGCATTGCTTCAATGGAAAAAGTAAAGCATTTTGTTAGGAGCACTAGAAAAAACAAACAAGTGATGCATAACCCATCACATAAAAAAAACAAACAGAATGCTCACTCACTTCAATGATATCAGTAGGTCTTCCTGAACATAACTGAGGCCAGAATTTGACCTATTAAGGTTAAGCCTCTCACTTCCAGATGCCGGGACTGGACAACAAGAGGTGGAGCACTAGATGCTTGCCCAGTTCTGGTCTTTTCCTTTCAAGTATCTGGCATCAGCCACTGTCAGAAGACAGGATACTCGGCTATATGGACCATTGGTCTGACCCAGTATGGCTGTTCTTATGGTTAACTTATCTTGTCTGGATATTTTTGCACAAATTTCAACATCATAGATAATTAATTCTAGGTTCTAAATGCTGGATAACACCACATTTCAGAAATTAGGAGGGGAAGAAGTTAACCTCTTGTCAATATCATATTGAGTAATTCAATAGTACTGGAAAATCCCTAGGGTGGAGAGGAATAAACAATTCTTCAAGAGCTGATAAATTACATTTCAGCTTCTGTTTATTGCGAAACTAGATAATGATCAAATATTTACCTCTATTGAATAAAGATGGTCTATTGGTCTTAGAATGCAGAGCAATCCCTAAGAGCTTTTATTCCATATTTATTCCTTACAAATAAAGTTAGGGTTTTTAAGTAATCACAGACACAACAAACAGATCAGAAGATACCAGACAAGGTCAAAGAGGAAATCTGGTGGCTTGAAGCAAAATGGGTTTGTCCTTAATTCTTTCATAGTTTTGACAAAAAGATAACGTGACTGATAGCCAGGGAAGGGAAAGTTTTTTAAAGACCCATTCTTAGATTTAGATTACACTACAAAAGCACAATTCAAAATATCTTCAGGGAAGGAGAGGACTATATAGAAGTATTCTTAACACTAGATGGTTACTGAGTGAAGCAGTGCAGTAGTCTGGGAGACTTCTAAGACTACAGTTCAATCAAAAGCCCTTAACAAAAAGAGTTTAATTTGCTGGAGTCAGTCCCTACAGCAAAGCAGTTCTGATAACAAAGTCACCAAACAGAATTCAGCATGACACTCCTGGTACTAATATACAAGGCCCTAATGACTTGGCTATTTCAGAGACCATCTCACTACCCACAATAGCTGCACCCCCAAGGATAATGGTGCCAGGTGCTGCAGGCATACTCAGTAACAGGATTTTGGCTGTGAAAAATCCCTTCCAGGGAAGAAAGGACTGAGCCCAACCCCGCAGCACTCAAATAAAAATGCAAAAATCCACCTATTTGCTAAAGCATTCCTGTCAGTCATATCTTCTTCTAGAATGGCACAACTTGTTAGGGATGAGAAAACATAAGAAAGGGACAAAAAATTAAGGAGAAATGTGAGATGGAGAAAAAAAATAATTTTGGCTCCTTTGAGAATTGCAGAGGTAAGAGCAGCCTAATTATTTCTGTTGTAATTCATAGGTTTTAAGGCCACAAGGGAGTATTACAGGGGCGGGCAAACTTTTTGGCCTGAGGGTCACATTGGGTTTCGTAAATTGTATGGCGGGCTGGTTAGGGGGTGGTCTCTCAAACAGGATTCCAGCAGTGCAACAAAACAGTTTAGGTTTTCTTGCCTGTTCTGTTCATTCTCTCTGGGGCACCTGGCATTGGCTGCTCTCAGAAGACAGGATAGTGGGCCAGATGGACTTCTGAGCGGAGTGGAGCTGGGAGTGGGACTGGAGCTGGGCAGGGGGGTGGAGCAGTGGGTGGAGTGGAGCTGTGTCTGAGGCTGGGTGGAGCAGGGCTGCCACACGTTCCTCCACGCGCCCTAGGGGAACATGGCCCACAGTTTGGGGACCACTGCCTTGGGGGTTAAAGACTTGTACTGTACTCAAACGTTTTCTGAATCAGAACTAGTGGTCCGAAATACCTGTACTGGCGAAAGAAGAGTTGGGAAGACAGTGTTAGAATGGGATACCCTTGTTTATACAGAGCAGAACCTTCTTCCACGAATGATCTCACTGCAATGCTTTCTCAACCCAACTCTCCAATAATCCTGACTAGTAATTCTGATTTAGAAAACATTTAAGAATTCACAGCTCCCACACCACTGCCTTACCACTAGATCACCTTCCACAGCAAAGCAAGCATGGCCACAATTAAGGGATTCCCTTCTTAATCCAATAGAATGCTCCAGGCTAGAATATGAATATTCTTAATGACCCCATTGATGAAGATACTATGCCCCGATGAAGCTTCGGAAATAGACAAATTGCTTTTAAAGGGCACAGCTATTAAGAGATCACATCAGTTCACTGAATGAGTTTTGAAATACTTTTTAAAGATTAATTTTGAATGTATTTATTTTTTATTAATAGGCACTAGCATTCCATCTTGGCAGGACAGGCTTTTCCGATCTGTAAAGGTTTTCAAACATGAAAATCATGTGCTGTGCTTATATTACTTCCTAATTTCTTTTCATCTCATACACCTGACTATGATGGGACCTACTAACCCCACACCGGGCTTGAATGGGTTAATGAGAGCCTCGGGGAGCAATCAGCCTCACAGCACTACATCTGCAGTCAGAGTCAAACCTGGAGGGAGGAGTTAAAAGGGATGCTCAACCTACCTCAGTTAGACTCTGTCCAGGCAGGAGAGCAGATCTCTGGCTCTCACTCAGGCCACGTCCAGACTAGGAATTAAAATCGATTTTAGATATGCAACTTCAGCTACGAGAATAACGTAGCTGAAGTCGAATTTCTAAAATCGAGGTACTCACCAGTCTGGACGGCGCCGCATCGATGTCCGCGGCTCTCCGTGTCGATTCCGGAACTCCGTTCGGATTGATGGAGTTCCGGAATCGATGTAAGCGCGCTCGGGGATCGATGCACCGCGTCCAGACTAGACGCGATATATCGATCCCCGAGCAATCGATTTTAACCCGCCGATGCCGCGGGTTAGTCTGGACGAGGGCTCAGTGACAGAAGCCTGGCTGGAGTCAGGGAGCTGGGGTGGACTGCTGGCAGATGTACCTTCCTTCAGGAGGCTGTCTATAACAGGGATCCCAAAGCAGTTGGGAAGGAGTGATGGGGGGGAGTCCATCCAGGATTCTGAGCACTGGCTGGGCCTGCAGGGGGCAAGAAGATTCCAGCAGAGTCAGGAATTGCCCTGCTGGGGGAGTACAGAAAACTCTCCTGCAGCAGAACCAACTGGACGGCTGAAAGTGCTGAGACACCCTGCAGCGACCTTGGGGAAAAAAGCAGGGCTGATAAACTGTGAGCCCATGACAGTGAACGGTATGAAGTGGTTCAGGAATGCAGCAAAGGGTCTGAAGTCAGGTCTGGATTATGTATTCATGGGTTCCTGGGCCAGACTCCACTGGAAAGGGAGGGCCTGGGTTCCCCCACCAACCCACCGAAAGGGTGGAGCAGAACCATCTCCCTGCCCCAAGAAGGAAAAGGACTATTGACTTCCCCAATGCCAGGCATAAGGACTAGTGAGTCTGGACTCATACCTAAGGTCCAATGTGAAATTGATGGGCTATTATTTGTTGGACGATTGGTACCCCGGAAGGGATGAGACTACATGTGATCTGACCAGAAGACGAAGTTGCGAGAAGCACCAAACACACTACAGGGCCAGACTGGCTGTCAGTGGAGCGTGGGGGGTGGGTGTGCTAATGGAGAAGAGCCTGCTATGCCACACCCAGACACTAAGGGGCATGCAGCTGGTGAATCTCATACTTACATTGACAACTGTACCTTATAAGAGTTTCACAAATCAAATGCCTGTCATCATCATCTACCATAGTTAAACCTTGCCATAGTTGCCTTGGATAGATTCGAACAGTTCCCTTGTTATTTATTTAATTAACTTCCTTTTACTTACTATACCCCAAGAATACCTGGAATACTGCAGATACGGAGGTAAAGTTATTTAAGGAGTTGTCAAAGGTATTGGTTTCCAATTGCTTTATGAATTACTGGTATTTCACACAACTCTTGCGGACTGTCAGCAGAGAGCTGGATCATCACCGTGTGCTGTTTCCAGCTGCTGCTTCAGGCATTCAGGCTCTGTAGAATCAGATGGAAACAAGAAGGTGCCAACCCAGCTGTCTCCGCACAGTGCTGCTGCTGCTGCTGTTGAAAGAGGAGAGGAAAGAGAACCTGCCCTTTAGGGCTAGAGCCACAAGGGAGAGAGAAATATGTAGTGGAGCAGGAAAGAATGAAAGGCATCTGGGCAGCATGTTCAGATAAAATGGCAGCTGGACATTACATCCAGGGAAACAGAAGGGAATCGTGCAGAGGGAGATGGCAACCAGACAACAGTGAAGCATGTGCACACATGCAGTGGAAGAGGACAAGAAATGGGCCATAAGCCAGACAAAACATTTGCAGAACAACTTAAGAGAGGGAGAGGAACAGAACAGATGGGGGAGAGAGAGAGATGAGATGAAATGAGATGAAGAGCAAAAGCTGAAGTGTGGTTAACTGTTTCCAAAAAGGCCAAAACATTTATTACATCGAAGTACATAGACAATAACAACTAGTTCTCACATAGTGCTTTTCACCTGTAGATATTATAGTGCATTACAGAGGAAGCAGGTATCATTATCTCCATTTTACAGATGGGGAACCAGGGGATTTACAGAGGGAATTGACTTGTCTAAGGTAGCAGAGCTGGGATTAGAACAGAGGTTTTCTGAAGATGAATCAGTGTTATATCTACTGGGACACAACACTTCCCAGGTACTGGCTAATATGACTCCTTCAAGGTCAGCAATTGCTGTATGTACTACAAAGATGCTGTGTGGCTGGAAATGGGAGGGGAGATGGCTTGTATGATCCCATACATATAGCAAGGCAGAGGACCAGGAGATCATATTGGTTTTAAACATGTGGAGCACAGTCCACACTATGAAAATGTCTGAGAAGCCCAAAGTAAGTCAATTAGCACGTTTTTCAAGGGTGACCATTCTCAAACGAGACTTACTTCCAGACAAATTTAATGGCCTCAACTATTTAATTAACTCTCTTTCATCCCAAAAGCATCTTGGCAGACATGGACAGCAGTACAGCATTGCCACTCATTCCTTTGTTCCTCCATTGAGACCAGCCTGGTCCTACCCCCAAATATGATGTCCTGCCATCTAGTCAGTGGCCAGCCTCTAGGTTGGACTGCATTATTTTCTTTGGCATCCTGTCAACTCTGTATCTGCGGCAGTGTCCCCACCATCATATTTTTTTTTTAATTACAGCCAATCTTGTACCCTGATTTCATATCCTAGTCTCCTTCTAACTTCATTTGTCTTAAAATCATTCCACTTTACATCTGCCTTCTTTCAAAGAACTCTCATCTCTACCGGCTCCAGCCTTCTGATGTCTTTTACTTCATGCAGCTTCCAGACAACAGAGTAATACTATTTGTACACTGGTTTGCTACATTTTCACTTTGATGGCACACGTAATGCCAAAATTACGATGAAAGTAATCGCCAACAGATGAAGTCCAGTTTTAGAGGATGTAGTACACGAGAAAGAATGTGGCTTCAGGGGCTGAAGTTGCATTGATCAGATATTCATGATCACAGAGGTGATGGGGATTAAAGATATTTACTGTTTTCATAGACTTTACAAAGGCATTTGATTCAGTTTGGTGGGAAGAATTATGGAAAGCAGCAACAATCAAAGGAAATTCCAGCTAACATAACTGCAATTATAAAAGCTACATATGAAGACTTCTGCAGTGCCATTAAGAATTGGTGGAAATTAAGCAACTGGTTCAAATCAAAGTTTGGCGTAAGACAAGGGGGCATGGAATCACCTTAGCGCATCATGTTCTTAAAACTGGACATTACGACCATTAGATGAGTTGGAGAGCATGATATTGGATGATATACAGTTAAGCGCCTTAGTTTAGGCAGATGCTATCATATAACTGGCAGACATGTTTGAATTAATAACTGTCTTCTTTACCTTGGAATATGTGTGTAGTTGACTTGGACTTACAATAAATGCTAAGAAGACAAAGTGATTGTACTTTGGAAAAGGGACAATAAACAAAGTTTTGAAATGCAGCAGTGGTGAAGTTGTAGAACAAGTAGAATCTATGTGTACCTATGAAATTTGATCAAGGATAAGATTAAAAGATGTGCCTAAACCACAAGTGCTGCACAGAAAATTACGGACATTAAAAACAAAACAAAACAACAACAAAAAAAACACATTAACCAGCATTTAATAATAGCGAAAAGAATCAGATACACATTTTCCAAAAGTACCAGCACCTTCACTTAGCACCAAGTTTCGGACCTTAAAGAAGACAATTAGTGTTTCACCAGACTCATGTTAGCAAAAGTGTAAGTAACCATGTCTTTACATTGAAAGAAGTAGAGAACTTTTCAGACAGAATGTCTAGTATTGCTAAAATAAGTGTTAGGGACATTAAGAAACCTCAGTTATGTGGGATGAGAAGAACTGTAACTGATATTATGACATTTAGGGAAATTATGTGGACTGTCTAAGAATTTGAACAGAACATTAAAACTGCCCTTTCATAATGAAAATGAATTACCAAATCTTTAAGACACATTAAGCTGTGTAAAACTATTTAAAGCAGCAGCAGTGTGTCCAGAAGTGACTCAGATTGTGCTGACCATGATTCAAAGAATTGTTTGTGGCTTACATCTCTTCCTGAGATATCCCCGGGTTACTTATTTCCCTGCTCTATTAAAGACTGCTAAAAATGAAAAAGTTAAGGTCAGAGCCTGATGAGCAGAGGAGTTGATGTGCTGCTCAGAGGTGAAGAGAAATTTTCTCTGATTTTTATTCTATGCTTCCAGTTTTAATTTGATTTGACAGCCTGCTGCCCTATGACTTGCAGGGACTGTTTTCTCTGTGAAGAAGTCACATCTGAAAATTAAAGGAAAAATCAAAGTTTCTGTATATTGAGCTGCACAGCCTCCCTGACTATGCAGCATTGTCATCTTGCCCAGCTGCTGAGGAGCAGACTCCTGCAGCAATCTTTATTCAGGAGAGCTTTTCTAGGAGCTTTTTTCAATTGCTCTATTCAAATACCAATCAAGTACAAGCATCAGCGACCACAGGAAGAACAAATAAGAGACCATGGGCACGGAACTATCAAACACGCTGTGTGGACGTAAACTGACAACTGCTTGAATTCCACTGAAGTTAAAATGCAGATGTTCACATGCAAAAACATAAGAGAATATATCATAAATCCTATATAGTTGCAGACTATTACCAAGAGATGCATCAAGACATCCCAACACACTTAATATTTACATGGTGGAAGGCCTAGTGTGTGTTAAATCATATGACTAAACTATCTCTCTAATCTGCTGTAAGGGCTCACTGACCAACAACCCTTCTAAACAAACAAGCGAACATCCCCTACCCTCTGTGCCAGGAATTAAGAACAGCACTGGCACTCAGCAATGCTGAGTATAACCTATAGCCTCCTGATCCTCTTATTCTACTGCCCAGTGTTTGTAGCAACCTGCCATTAACCTGCAACGATCACCTGACACACTACTAATTCTGTTGCAGACAGAAAACAGTAGGTAAGCCACATATACTGAATTATCCTACCTCCAAATCTACTCTCATGACAAAAACTGTATGTCCATGTTTGGATTGCCCATTTTTACCAATGCAGGACAGTCAATGACCTTATCAGCCAGGCAGGTAGGTGCTGAAATATTTTTACCATGTCCATGTAGTCTTTATAAACTCTTCCTTTGGTCACCACCCTCAGTTACTCCCCTCCTCTTCCCCCTCGCCCATCTTATCAAGTTCCCACATTTAGCAGCTATTGGCCATTAGGAATTGTAGGAGATCCCACAGGCTATCCTCCAATCTGAACCCTAGGCTGCTCCTAAAAAAGGCTCCCTAGGTGGAAGGCTGTATTGCATTCTTGATAAACAAGTCATGGAAATCTCCAGTTCCTAGAATCTGGAGGAGCAGAGAAGGTCCTGTTGTTGGCAAAGCCATTACACTCCAACTTCATGTAAAGGTTTATTGCTTGTTATGAAATTGAATGAGTTGAATATAGTTATAATAGTGTTTGAGGCTCTCTCCCCCTAAATTTACACAGGGATGGAAAAGGCATTGTGCGTGTTGATCTTTAGGAGCCCATTTCTGCCAGTCTTACAATAGAACTAATTGCAGAATAAGTCCCTATGTTACCAGATCGTCAAAACAGGGATAGGACTCTGAATGTGAAGAGGAAACCTTTTGTTCCGCCAAGAACCTGAGGCTGATTCCAGTGTGGGGAAAGGAAGGAAACTGAGTACTGTAAAATACCAATGGAGACCAATTCTGCTGTCATACCAATTTGATCAGTGGTGCTCAGAGCAAAATGAGGTCCAACATTGGTCAGATGTATGCGTGACAGTTCCCGGGGCGCCCAGGACAGGGAGTCAGCTTGTTACCCCTTGCCTCTAGGGAGCCTTGGCTGTAGTGGCTGGCTGTTAGCACCCAAACCCTAACACCACCAGCCTATCAGGTCAGCTACTAAGGCACTCTCTGCCATGCCATGCCAGCCCAGCCCTGTTTTTGCCTTGCAGGTTAACAAGAAGTGCACCCCAGTCAATTAGTCCTCTTGAAGCATTCTGCTGTGACATCCAGCTCCTAACCCACCAAAATCCTAGATCCTCTCTTGCCAAAGAAACAGTTTACCCCAATTTATCAGCTTTAACTTAAATTACTGCTCCTGTATAACACACAGCACTTGTGAGCACTTATAATAAAACAGAAAGTTTATTTAAGACTAGAGATTCCACTAGACCGAAGAGAGACGGAAACAAATGGTTACAATATAAAACAAAAATCACAAAGCCTGAACTAGGCCCATGTGTACTTCTTATCTAATAAAGTAGGCTGTCCCCCAAAGTTCAGTCTGTTGCAGAGCTGGCTGGCCTCCCAGGAGCAAGGTCTTTCTCCATTCTTTCATATACTGAATCAGTCTTTTGTCTTGATTCACAGACAGGGAAATCCCCTGTCCGTTAAGCTTTGTCTACACTAGCACTTTTTTGTTGGCAAAACATTTGTCAATCAGGGGTGTGAAAAAAACACCCTATCTGACATAAGCAGCAAAGAATCCTGTGGCACCTTATAGACTAACAGACGTTTTGGAGCATGAGCTTTCGTGGGTGAATAGGGTATTCACCCACGAAAGCTCATGCTCCAAAACGTCTGTTAGTTTATAAGGTGCCACAGGATTCTTTGCTGCTTTCACAGATCCAGACTAACACGGCTACTCCTCTGATACCTATCTGACAGAAATTTCACAGACAAAAGCACCACTGTGGATAGCACTATGTCACAGGGAGAGCATCTCCTGCCAACATAGCTACCATCACTTGTTGGGGGTGGTTAATTATGCCACTGGTAGCACTGTCTCCTGCTGGCATAGAGCAGCAGTGCCACTGTAAGGTCAATAGTGTAGACATAGCCTTAATGTTTCTTTTTTACCTCCAAGTGGTTTCGATTGATTGCAGTTATCTTTGATGGTTTTCCTGAAGAAGAGCAATGTGTAGCTTGACAGCTTGTCTCTTTCCCAAACAGAAGTTGATCCAATAAAAGATATTTTCTCACCCACCTTGTCTCTCTAATATCTCAGGACCAACATAGCTACAACAACAAAGCAAACAATAGGATTGTCCATTGACTGTTCCGGGGTAGGGCAAAAGTAGACAACTGAAGAATACATTGCAAAATTGGCTATCAAGGGAGGGTGACAACTCCCTCCCACTTGAATGGGTCATCACTGAGACATAAGATTCTCTGGTGACTAAGGCCATGTCTACACTACCACTTATGTGGGCAAAACTTATATCATTCAGGGGTATGAGAAAACACTCTCCTCAGCAACGTAAGTTTAGCCAGCATAAGTGGTAGTGTGCATAGTGCTACCTCAGCGGGAGAGCTCTCTCCTGTCGATATAGAGCGGCTACATAAGAGATCTGTAAGATTTGAATCAGTGCAGCTGTGCCACTGTAAACTCTCTAGTGTAGACATAATCTAACTTTTACTCCAAGACCATAAGTGCATCATTTTCAATATAGTTACATTATTCCTAAAATATTACCCATACACACACCTTGTAATGATTATGAGTATTGAAAAGTTACAAGCTTTCCACAGAGACCTCCAATCATGGACCAATACCATGAAAGTGGTGTACTGGGTGTGGAGAGTTTGTCAGGTCTGAGACAAGAATTGCTGGTTAAGAACAGTGAACCCTTTTGCCATTTGGCACCAATGTGGCTCTGTGCCACAGTACAGCAATCTATAAATGATATCAGATATAATAAGCCTTCTTTCATCTCTCTGTGTGTTAAATTGGAGAAGGTTCAGAGAATAGCCATGAAAACCATTAAAAGATTAGAAAAACATGTCTTATAATAATAGATTCAGGGAGCTCAATCTGCTTACCTTATCAGAGAAGGTTTAAGGGTGGCTTGATTACAGTCTATAAGTATCTACATAGGGAACTGATATTTTAGAATGGGCAGAGAAAGGTATAACATGACTCAATTACCGGAAGTTAGGCACATTTAGACTGGAAGTAAGGGATATATTTTTAAATAACGAGGGTATTAACCAATGGAACAATCTACTAAGGGTTGCAGTGGATTTTCCATTACTGACAATTTTTAAACCAAGATTTGATGTTTTTATAAAAAGATCTGCTCCAGAAATTATTTGAGGAAAGTGCTATTGCCTGTGTTATACAGACTAGACTTTCTGGTCTTGGAATCTATGAAAATGTTCATCTAATCAAACTCTATAAGCTTTTCTTACTAAAACTGAATACTATACCATATGTAGATTGTAGGGTTCGTAATGTCACACATAGTAGTTCTCTTCAGTGTGTATGTGCTTTATTTTGTTATTTATGTTGTAGCCCCGCAGGCTAGCCTGCTTGCTTGCTTTATTATATTCTTTCTTATGGGTTATTTGTTTGTTTTATTATAATAATAGATGTATAGATTTTTACTAAAGCATTCTGGCAGTAATGCAAGGAACCTACAGGCACATCCTGTATGATGAGCTAAAGCAAGTTAGCCAATTTATATTTGTGACCTTTAACACAGACAGGTAATGATGAGCTGAGGCAGGTTAGCACACACACGTTTGTGTCCTTTGGCATAGATAAGTGGCTGCCAACTGCTCTCAACTGTAAATTTATAAATGTAACAGGTACACCACAAAGAACCTGAAAATAACCACCACCAAACTGACTCAGGCCAGAAATAACACATGTGAGAATGAGCTAATTGTCATTAATATGTCTGAATGTGCCAGCCTATAGAGTAAGCATACCCTGATATTATGTGGGTGAGGAAATTAAGTTTATATGTGGAGAGTGGGCACATAGTGCTCAAGTGCCATAAAAGGGGGGAAACCACCATGTTTGTTTAGTTAGTTTTAGGCAGGTTTTAAGTTAGTTTCTCTTAGGTCTTTCTATAGCTTTCTAGCTCTCTAGCTTCTCTTAAATTCTTCATCTTCCACTCCAGGATTGAGGAAACTGGATCTTTAGACTCTTTTGGTATGCCAGAGGCGAGGCTGGTCCTTTGTCTGTTACCCCTAGGCTATCAAGGAAGGGTGTGAGTATATTAATCTAGGAAGTTTTAGAGTAAATACCACCACACATACCTCTAGAACAATATTATTTCCTTTTTGATTCTGCTTGATTACTTTTTCATTTGATTACTGTTCCATTTATCTCAACAAAAGTATTCAAGGCTGTATTTCTTTTGCTCCCAGCATGGGTGTCCTTGTCATACGTCCTGAGAGTCCTTGCAAAATTCAGTGTAGTCTGATTCTGGGACAAGAACCTTATCTTCTTATCAGATTAATTGGCGAGCTTCTAACCTAGAGGTGGGCAAAGTATGGCCTGCGGGCCACACCCAGCCCGCGCGACATTCCTGCCCAGTCCCTAGGCACCAGGCCTAAGAGGCTACTCCCCATCCCCTCCCCAGCTGTTCCCCCATCCCCGCAGCCTCAGCTTGCCCACTGCCGGCGCAATGCTCTGGGCGGCTTGCCCACTGCCTGACCCGGTGCTCTGTGCTGTGTGGTTGCGTGGCTGGCTCCAGCCGGGCAGCGCGGCTGCCTGTCCTTGGAAACTCGATGCCCCCTTCAGGCCAAAAAGTTTGCCCACCTCTGCTCTAACTCACATTATATAAACGACAAAATGAATCCCCTAAAATCAAGCAACACTGTGAATGTATATATAAACTATTTACTATACATCGTTGTTTTCCCTATACGGAATTTTGATTTATCTGTTGTACTACACATCTGCACCTGCACTTTTACTGAAAATAGGGTAAATGTGTCCACACAAGCGAGATAAGCAACTGGAGAAGCAAATCAATGACATCTTCCAGATAAAAAGCTTCTACTGCTGTCCTTCAAAGCAATACGTACAATAGGTTGTATTAAGTAAACTGCCAAATGGAAGTATTGCTTAATTGATTCTCATCATATCATAAAACACAGTTTTGATTACCTCTGCCCCAGTGCGTTTAGACTCCTTTCTATGCAAAAATTTCTGCAGGCCATTTCTGTGCGAATGGCCAGTTTTTCATGTGGAAAGAAAGTTGAGCCTCTGTCTTATTGAATAAAATGGGCTCATTTCATGATTCATTATGCTTCTTTTTGTCCTCATGTATAAGCCAAGTCCTCTGCTCCACAGCAGGAAGGGATGCACAATGGGGGCGGTACACAGACATAAAATGAATGCTGCAAATTCTCACACACTAAAAGGCATTTTCTTTTCTTTAAAGAACATTTTGCAAAAAGGTGTTGTCTTCATTTTAGATCTAATTTTTCATTCTACAGAAATGCATTTTTCTTTGTACTTAAACAAAATGACAGATGTTCACAAAAATGACATTAAGGATTGCTTTTGGCACTTCGGTCCTATGTTCTCATTTATTACTGTTCTGTAATAGAGTGATGTTATTCTTATGAAATAGGGATTCTAAAAGTTGCCAGGTGTTTGATGTGTGATTATTCCCTCTACATGCAAAAACAATGTGTTTCCATATGCATTAGTGACTTTCATACTTAGTGGAAGTGCCAAGTATTCTGGCTCTACTCAGTAAAGCACGTAAGTTTGACGTTAAACACATGCTGATGTGCTTTGCTGGATGGGAAAAGAGTGTTCAGCATGTAGAACTGAGAAGGGATTTCAAGGTCCTGTTCTTGACTATTTCACTGAATAGCTTTGCATCCTTGTGCAAACTACTTAGGCCAATTTGCAAATTTGGGTTGAGAAAAGTTAATGATCTAAATCCATATTTAGTAAAGGTGGCCAGAAAACAGATTTTTTGTTCTGGAGAAAATTCTGATATTTTCAAATTTATTTTGATTCTGAATCAGAATGAAAAGTCACAACTTCAATATTTCTGACAGATTCAAAATGTCAAATTCTTTTCAGAAACATCGAAAATTTTCATTTTGATAAAGCCAAAACATTTCATTTTGAGATGAAAATGTTTTGTTTTGACATTGTCAAAATATTATAGTACACATTATATAATAACATATGTAAATATAATAAATATTTCACTGTGTCTAAACAAAATGGTTCAAACCTGAGTGAAGTCTAGGTATGTGCACTGAACATCACTAGTAACCAGGCTGAGGAAGGCATTCGTCAAAGAAATCTTCATAAACCTAACAAACTTTTTAAAAATTATTTTTCTCCTCCCATCTGTGAAATTCTGTCAGTACTTTCCGTTTCACCAGAGGCATCCCACAATGCATCATTCTTTGCTCATACTAACACCATGGATTGCAGATGAAGGAAAAAAATAATTATAAACGGTAGTTTAAAAATGTATTTCTGAATGTCCTTATGTAACTGGTCTGTAGCGGACATTCAGAAGTAAAGTCTGGGCTAACTGAGCTTTCAGTTTTTGTGTCAGTTCATCTTTCACATCAAGGAGGAAATTATTAACAACTGAATTAGTTGGCTGCCAGGAGAGAAGAACTCATATACAGCCACCCCCAAGCAGCATGATATAATAAACTCTGATGCACAACCGCAAATGTCTGTCAGTTGCCAATTTTCTGCTCTTCAAGAAAGGGTTAACAAAATATCAGGAAGATAGGTTTTAAGCAATAAATGAATTAAATTGCAGTAGGTAGCATTGCTGAGGCCACGTCCAGACTAGGAATTAAAATCGATTTTAGATACGCAACTTCAGCTACGAGAATAACGTAGCTGAAGTCGAATTTCTAAAATCGAGGTACTCACCAGTCTGGACGGCGCCGCATCGATGTCCGCGGCTCTCCGTGTCGATTCCGGAACTCCGTTCGGATTGATGGAGTTCCGGAATCGATGTAAGCGCGCTCGGGGATCGATACACCGCGTCCAGACTAGACACGATATATCGATCCCCGAGCAATCGATTTTAACCCGCCGATGCCGCGGGTTAGTCTGGACGAGGGCTGAGTCTGCGCCATGTAAAATACTTGTGGCAATGTATGGACACAGGAAGAATGATCCAGACTGGATTACAAAAAGCTTGATCAGAAAGCCATAATCCACAGTATTTTTAGTCACACAAAACCTGGAAAACCACAAATTTAATAATTCAGCAGAAAGAAGGCCCAAACATATATGTGGTGCAGGTGAGAATTGCAGTTGCCCCAAAGGTGCATAGTTGGTCCATGTGTGTCCCCTCATCCCTGTGTTGCATTCCTCCAACATATCAGGACCTACAGACCACAGCTGTCAGCCATGTAATTATATCTGAACCTTGATACAGGCCTTTGCTCTTTCCCCTTAGTCTTAGTAATGGGTCTCAGCTACAAAAATTGGGATCCACAGTTTAACTTAGCTGAAGTTCAGGAGTGTTTTGTGATGGGGGTTTATCTCAGGACAAATTTCTACTGAATATAATTTAGGGTCCAGTGCTGCTCTCATTGAGGTCAATGGAAGTTTTAATTAAATAGCACTGGGCCATGAGGAACGGTTTCCACATTTTCTCTGACATCTTTTATTTTATCCTCCATACCATACGGTACCTTTTCTGAAGATGCCCGTTCAGTTAGATTGTAGAACTACTCCTTCTTCACCATCTAAAGATTTCTGTTGTTGCTATTAAGCGAAGCAACACACATTTGGCTTTTGTTCATTAATGCCTGGTAATACTGAGTAATCTGACAGGTTACATAGAGTTGAAGAAACGAAAGCATTCTCTTATAATTTTAAGGCTGTCAACTTATCAAAGGTAACTGATGAAATGTTGTCCTTGTCTCTATTTTATGAGCATTAATGATCATCCATATGAAGAAAGACACAATATAGCTGAGTTACATTGCTTTGGGAAATCTATCCCTATACGACTTAAGAACGGTCACTGTGAAAATTGAAGGGCAAATTTAGCACACAACAGTCATGGGGATACTACATATTGTGTTTCCTCTCTTCTCTGAAGAGTTTATTATGGAATGAGATTGAGGAAATATCAGAGAGGTTAAAAAAATAATTTTCTCCCTCTAGATTGAAAACAATTTAAGATCAAAGGAACCTATTAGCTTTTCATTATTTCATCACAAAGTTCTTTTCTTCCACTTTTTTACTCCTTTACAGCACATGCTCATCACAATTTCAGAACTGTGGGCACCAACTTTTGAGAAAAAAAATATTTTTCACTAATGCAGTCACTAATGTGGGGGTGAAACAGTGGTATTGATTCTTGAACCAGCTCAAACTTAGGCTGGGCTCAAGGATTTATATGATTTTATACATTTGGATGGAAGCAGCTCTTGCAGCTGGGAAATTGGCAAAACACAGTGGAACACTCTTTTCTTTGCCTCTCACTGTTCCATCAACTCACCATTGCTATCTGTGGGAGAGAGGGTTGGTAGCCATATCCAGCCTGCTGCTTCTTGGGACTAGTGACCTCTCTCAAGGTGCCTTCCAGTCCTACGATTCTATGATTCATAGGTCTTCAATGAACATTCCCCTATTTTGTGGGTCACTGTCCCTCCACCAAACCTCCAGTGTCTTTTGGGCACATCAGGACCCTCCATCTCTTGCTACAGCAACTCTGATCTAAGCCAAAGCAGCTGACAGTGTCACATCTCACATCCTCAGAGATTCCCGAGCAATTACACAATAGCATGCCCCCCTTTCCCAGGAATAACTTTTGTATCATGTGATAGCTGAACAGCTGACCTTTCCCTAACTAATATGCTACCATGGGTCTCCATGGGGCATTACTTGCCCTTGAAGCCTGTGGGAGAGACAGAGTTTCCCATTTTAGGTGCCTTATGAGGGTGTCAGGCCACCTTCTGTCCCTCTGAACATCTCTGGGATTTGCAGGGAAAATGGGTGCTGCCCTTACCTTGTACCTCCCTTCACTCCCACATACAGAAATTGCAAAGTGAAGCCAGTTGGAGTCTGCCTGAAGATGAAGGCAGGAGGCCACCAAGCTGAAGAAGGAGTAGGAGGTAAGAAGTCGTCACTGGATCCCTCTGAAGACTGCAGTTTACTGGGCTTGCTGGGGCACGGGATATTGACTTGAGGTATGAATGTATTAAACCTGAACCATCCATCTAACAAGCAGTGATTGGCTCTCTGACCACCTCTTGGTCACAAAACTGCAGAGTTTGTGGCATAAATACCATGGCATGCTTTGTATGGATCTATCTTCCACCCAGGTGCCAGCCTGCCCTTTCTGAGACTAATTAGAAAAGGTATATAAGAACTTGCAGGCAAGAACTTGAGCAAGAAAAAAATAATAAATAGGGCACATACGTCCACTACACCTTCCAAAATTTCCTGAACCTGATTGTGTACTGTGATCCTCAGCGGGCGCAGCGCAGTAGACACAGCGCAGGAGGCTGACACGGGACAAAGCTGGTTTTAAACCAGCTATGCACCTCTAACATTTAAGGCTGCTTCGGAAACTGGTGTTGCCCCTGGGGGCTGCTCTTATTCACAGCAATCTTCCCCATGTTGTTTATCAAATACAGAATCCTCAGAGTGCTCTGTGCTACAGCCACTTCCCCTCTTGCCCCCAATATGCCACTATCCTCGCTTATAGAGAGGGCTACATACTCCAGCCAATGCTCCTATTCAGCAAGGGAATTCCCTAAGGGGAATACAGCAGGATGCTGAATTCTGGCCCCATTTCTTCCCCCCAAGATCAGCATCATCAAGACAAACTTGACGGAATTGGTGCACCCCAGAGACTCTTTCCCTCCAAGCGATGTCATTATGCCATCCATTCCCAACCCTTGTCCCTTAGTCCTACTATCTCACTTCATCCAGTTCCACAGCCTCTGACCAGCTGACATGTCAAATAACTCTAGGAGAAACTTCAACTGTTATTTCAGAAGGAAAAATGCTGGATTTATGTTCTCATAGGATCTCCAGAAATATCCTCATTTAAGTTTCTTTTCATCTAGTTCCCCTATTAATCACTGAAAAGCCTTCAGGGTCAATCAAGTTATTTTACAAGCTGATTGATGTTGGAGTCTGCTCTAGTGACTAACTAGGGAGCTATAGTTTAACCATATCCTAATAGTGAGGCAGGAATCCAAGTTGGGAAAGTCCTCAAAGGGTTGCAAAGCTCATGTAAAATATATTATGTGATATATATGTTATATATATATAGGGGATGCCCTAGCAGGGAACTTCAGGATCATCTATAAAGGTCAGACAAAACCCTGGTGGGCTGGGTGGTTCTCCATAGAAGTGTGTTTATAGGGCTCAATTCTGCCCTCTCTGGGGCCTTTTCCAGATCTTACTAGGGAGGTTTTGTTATTACAAGGTGTGCCTAGGAGAATGTCAACTTGTCATATTATTGAGGATTTCTTAGGGCTAAATTGTGCCTGTAGACTCAGCATTGGTGCATATGCTGCACCATCCCAGAAGATGGTGTGCCTAAGATACACACCTCTGGAGCATGGTTCCCTCCCTGCGTCCCCCTGAGCCTTGGGATCAGGAGTCAGTAATTTGCTGCTGGTCTATACCATTAGCAAACTACCCACACGCACACCACCACTCACCATCAGTGTGCTTGTTCATCTGTGTTGATTGACACACTGGGTGTGGAGACAAGGCTCCATCCATTCATCACGCCTCCCCGCTCCCTGGGAGAGCAAGCAGGTGGGTAACTCCTGCAGGAATGTAAGAGGGACTTACTCTCCTGTGCAGTCATACCATCCAGTCACAATCTAGCCCCTACTCATCAGTTACACTGATTTCTATGTGCTACTGCATTCTACAGTGAATGAAGCAGAGAAAATAGACAGGCATGTTGCAGTGGGTCACATTTTACAGAGACTAGGTAGCCCACTGCATTTTTGCACATAATTTCCAGTCACAGTGTCTGAGGGCAATCTGTGTCCATCTGAAAATTTCAGAGTAAATTGTTTTCTGGACAAAGCAGTGACAGCCATGCATTTTACTTCAGACATCAGGACGAAGTCTTAGAACTTTGGGCAGAGAGAAGGTCATTTAGTCCTCAGCCTGAATTCCTATGTATTTTCAGTCTCCCAAACATTGTGACTATACCATATTAGAAAAGTATACAAATTGTAGGAGAACCTACTGGTGTGTTAACCTTGATTCTCTCAATTTTACTTGCTATGCAACACATTAGTAGAGGAAAGCTAATGCAATTGACATCAAAGAAATCCTACGCAGTACAATGGATTGACATATGTCCAAACTTTTAATCTACCATGTGACTGACAGGACTTTAGTCCCCCAGAAAAAAGAGATTACAACACAGCTTTCTGTTTCTCCAAAGTCATCAGTGGTCTCATTCAGACTGTACCAATCTAATTCCTAATTCAAAGTGGGTCCTTTGGGTCCTAGTGCTTGTCCACCTCCCATTTGGTAGAGAAAAATACATCCCTGTGCTCTCTTATGCTGAAACTGTTGGCACATGGTAGTGCCAGATGATACTGATATTATAAAAATCATTAGTCTGATTTAATATTCATTCACATGCACAAAGCTAAGTGAAACGTTTAGAGCCAAGAATGATATTCTGTCCAGAGCTCACCTATGCTAGACCTAGCCTGTGCTCTGTAACTGCAGCTGAAAATGTTAGGAATACCATTACAGTCACATCTATGTGGTACACCTGCTAAGAGCTTGACTGCATTCTCGGGCCTTGATTTAGCAAAGCATGCATGTGCTTACTTAATTCATGTGAGTAGTTCCATTGAAATCAAAACTTTAAACCACTTTATAGGATGAAGCCCCTAATGTACTTACACATTTTCCTAGTGCAGACTGCTGTAATGTTTCACTGAAACATTCACAGCACAATCTTCCAAAATATGCATGTTATGGTCCAGATCCTGCACAGGCTTCTCATGTTTAACTCCATGATTCTCAGTAGTCCCATTCACTTAAATGGGAGTACTTATACATCACAAGTGAAGCTCATAAGTCTTTAAAACATTGAGGCTTCAGAGTATTATTCTATATGGAAAACATCAGCAGCTATTAATTTTTCAGGTGAGCTTTTACTCTGTTTATCCAGAAAAATAACCATCGACAATCGATAAAAGCAATGAAGGTGTGAACACACCATACACCTCATGGAATATGAATTGTAAAGCCAAGTAGGGACTGTTTTCACACTATTACACACAGGTAGCATGTGTCTTTTTTTCATTTATATTCTGGTAGTGCCTCAGAACCCATAAAGAGGCACTCACCTCTTGAGCACCTCCAAACAGCAGGGTGTGGTACCACAGTCCTCTTCTCACCCCTAGTACCTCCTGCAGGTTGCCATCTGACCATGGCAGGTCTTCAATGGCTTGACCCTCCAGCCAAGTCCCAAAATCCCACTGATCCCCTTCCAGGTTAAAGAGTCCAATAAATAAAGTCTGTTTGCGCCCCCACCCCCCAAGGTCTTCAGTCCTGGCTCTGGGCCCTTTAAATTTGAGAGCCTTTGTTTGGGTTCCCAAAGAAGGCCTGTCCCTTTCTTGGGGCTTATGCTGCTTTACCTGTGGCCAGTAGGGCAACCCGGGCCTATGTTGTATTCTTGGTTCCAACCAAGGGACCCTATACCCAATGACAACGTACTGCAGTCCTTCTCTGCTACTTCCCTGAGCGTTTTCCTACCAGGGTCTCTCTCTCCAGCCCTATCTCAGGGCCAACATTCTCAGGTTCTTCTCCTTTGCAACCCCACCTATGTAAGTTCAGCCAGCCGTAAACTCTGCCTAATTGTCAGACTCCTTTGGCCAGAGAGGAGCACCCTTCATTCCTCTGGAGCCAGCCAGGAACTGAACTTATAAGGCCAGGGCCCTGTTTGGCTGTTGCTAGCCCCTCTAACTCTTGAAGGACGAGGTCTCTGTGGGTCTCAAAATGGCTGCTCTGGAGCGTGTTCTGTAGGCAAGCTTGAACAACCTACCTTTGCTGCTCTCCTCCTCTCAGCTCTTTGCTTCTTGGGGTTGGATGTGGTAGGACCCTGGGGCACCCAGCAGGGAGCTGCAAAGGCTGAATAGTCCCAATCACAGACTCCCACGAAATTGGAGCCTCATTATGCTAGGAAACCCTGTCTCAAAAATCTTACAATCTAAACAGATAAGATACATAAAGGGTGAGAAGGAAGGTACAGAGAGGTGAAGTGACTTATCAAGGTCACAAAGCAGATTAGTGAGAGTGCTTAGAACCCAAGTCTCCAGTCTGGTCTCCTAACCAATAGATCAATGAAAACAACAACATTAAATGAAACAAATCCGTTAAAAACCTACATTAATATCATGTTCTGAATACACAGTGGAACAAACAATTCAGGGAAAAACATTAAAATTCTCACAGTGACTTTGGGTATGTGTATGTGTTTTAATATATAATCTTAATGTGTCATCAATTTATTTTGGGAATGTAATATAGTTTCTAATTCTGTAAAGTACTTTGAAGCTTGCAAAAGGTGATATATAAATCAATACATGATCATGTTTATTCTATTCATATTTCAAACAGGAAAAAAGAGTGGCCCTAAATCTACTTGTGCATGCAAGAAAATACTGTGTCTTTAAAAATTGATTGGAAATAAATAAAAAGTGTAGTATCAGATGCACGTCTTATATTCCCAGAGCAGACTTTGAATTGTAATAAATTATTGGAAATAGAGGCTTCACATCTAGCAAATTAACTCAAGACCCTCTCAAAGGCCAATACCATTTATGCTGTGCACTGCAGTGCCAAAGATAAACCATTAATTAAGGCTACATGCTTAAGGGAACATTAGCATGTGCAATAATAAAGCAGGCTGGGTCTATTGGAAAGAAAAGGAAAGGTCCTTTTTTAGTGGGTCCTTAGCCTTTTAGTGGTATGCTGCTTTTGTATATTGTTTTGACTACAGATAGGAAACAATTTTTTCAATTAAAATGTAGTCTGCATGACACAGTTTAAAAGACTGGGAAAAATGTTTTATTTGAATTCAAATCCAAGGTCAGCAAATCTCAACAGAATGGTGATGGGAAGTTGCCAGTCCCCATGAATGCTTCATATGTATCACAGCACTAATAACATTGCCTTGCAGAAAGAGAATGTTAATTTTTCTATACATAATGCATCCAGTCAAGATTTACTCCCACTATGCTGCATCATATCTGATGTTCTGTACAATATATTCTGTACGGTACAATGTGTATTCTAATAAGTCTAGTACAGTGTGATTTATGGTGCTGTATGCAAATTGGTCAACATCCCCAAGATGCCTCTTTTCAAATCCTGGTAAACTTCTTAAAAGCATTTTTCTTAGATCAAGATAAAACTTAACTGAATAAGTCCTCCAAGGAAAAATGTGTAAAACTCTATATCTGAAAAGCATAGAACTTGAACTTGACATTTACTTAATTTAAAATTCAAGGGGAAACCAACGCAATATGTAAGTTTTACAATTTACAGAGAACGAGAACAAGGGTTTAAATTTTCCTTTTTTGTGACAGATTGTAATTGTTTCTGTGACACAGCCCCAGTTTAAATTTAGGACCAGAATCCATGCAGCATCAGATAAACAAGCATGAAACAACCACAGTTAAATATTTATAGTATTACTAGATTTCCTGGACTTGTTTGTATTCTACTATAAAACTGGGGATTATATGCAAATGAAAAAGAGGGGAAAAAAATTACAAGCATTTTACTCCAGTTAGTGTGAGCTTTTAAGTTGACATTCATCGCTGGATATTTTTAATTACTTCAAATCTTTCACCCTAAATGGGTAGAACATATGCTTGGTGTTATTTACAAGCAATGCCTCCCTGAACTCATCAGTAATTCTGAGAATTTGAAAGCAGGGTTTGCTAATGAATACTGGACTTAATGATATAACATTTTAAAGAAACCAAAGTGGAAAGGGAAACACAGAGTATTAGCATGTAGAAGATACTCAGGTACCAAGAACTTTAATAAACAAAGAAACCAGTACTATAGCCTTGATTCAAAAGGCACTCAGATCAGTGGAAAAACTCCCTATGATTTCCAGGGGCTTTGGATCAGACCCTATATTTTCAGCTTCCTCTACACACTGCTGGAGTGCACAGGCTGGTATTTACAGCAGCTCATCTAAAAATAAAGAGAGAGGTAGGAGAGCCTCTGGCAACTAGAAAAAGTCTCTCTATTAAAATAGCACCCACTACAGGTAATGTTCTGCTGGTATTTCTATTACAAACTCAAATTTCCAATCACTTGGCTATGGAACCAGCTCTCGACTGACGTGGCCACAGTGGTTCTCAACCGGGGGTCTGTGGCCAAGCCCTTTCAGGGGATCCGCAGAGTCCCCTGGCTGAAGCCTGGTGCCCCAACGCCCCCTCCGGGCAACAGGAGCTGAGGCCCTGAGCCTCGATGCTATGGTGGGGCAGCAGCCAGATGCTGAGAGCCCTGGTGGGACAGCAGCTGGGAGTGGGGAGCCCAGTGCTTTGCAGGGCTGCAGCCGGGAGCTGTGGGGTTGCAACCCCGAGCCCCATATTAAATCCACCAGCCCCAGTGCTGCCACGGGACTGAAGCCTCATGCCCTGGTGCCGCTGTGGGGCCGAAGCCTCAAGCCCTGGTACTGCGGAGCGGGGGGAGGGAAGTAGCAGCCAGGAGCTGCAGGCAGAAGTCCTGAGCCCCCGTGCTGCTGTGGGGCTGATGCCGTGGTGTCACGGGCTGAAGCTGGGAGCTGTGGCTGAAACTCAAAGCCCACTTGCCCCTGCAGGGCTAAAGCTGGGAGCCAGGGCTGAATCTATGAGACCAAGTGACAGTGCTGAAGCACGCCAGGGGCTGAAGCCCCGCCCCCGCAGTGGGCTGAAGCTCAAGCCCCAGCTTCCTGTGCGGAAGATGAGGGCTTGGACTTCTGGGTCAGCCCCTGGGGTGGGGGTCACCCAGCCTGCAGGTCAGCCTTAGGGCCTTCTGGCCCAGCTCTGGCTCTGCCCCTTTGCATGCGAGGGCTCACGCCTTGGTTTCTGCCCTTGGCCCAGTGAGTCTGATGCCAGCCTTGCAAGTTAGCTCGCTCCTGTTACTGGTTGTAAAGGAGCTAGTTCAAAAGGAGCAGGACACGTTCCACCGCACGGGGAAAAAACTGTAAGTGTAAACAATAAATATCAGATATGGATAAATTTTTAATTCGACTGTCAGCTTCAAAACAACAAAATCCAGAGAGTAACAATACCAAAACTTCCTTCAACAAGTTCAACCACCATAATGGCTGAAGACCATCAAGGAGGTGATGTGAGTAAGAAACATATAGCCACTATTAACCTCACAAAATTTAAGAAATATGAAGACAACTTTTTGAATTTTGGTTTTATTTGTTCTGGAACTGGAGATATATCTTAACTGCAGTGTGTAATTTGTGCACAAATATTGTCCAATGAATGTTTGAAACCCTCCAAATTACAGAGGCATTCATGACATCTCTAAGAATAAGCACCATTCATTCTTTGAGCAAAAGGCCAAGGAGTGGCTTGGTACTAAAGCAGTAATGAAATCTATAACTACAGCAGACAAAAAGCTTTAAGATCATCCTACAGAGTGGCATAGAAAATTGCAAAAACAAAAAAATCAGGTATGATTGCTGAGATTTTGATAATGCCATGTGTTATTGAAATAACAGAGGAAGTTTTTGGAAAGGAGAAGGCCAAGGTACTAACAAAAATACTGATGTCAAATGACACTCAGATGACGGATCATTTCTATGTCAGAAGACAGTTTCTCAGTGTATTGATCAGCTGCGTGACAATGATTTTCCTAGATAACTTGATGAATCCACAGACATTTCATAAATATCCCATTTACTTGCCCATGTTCGACGTGTGGAATAAGGAAATAAAGGAAGACTTTTTGTTTTGCAAAGAGCTCAAGACAGCAACAAAGTCTGATGACATTTTCAGACTGTTAGATGATTTTATGATTTCAGCAGAAATCAGCTAGACTAATTGCACTGGGGTCTGCACTGATGGAGCCACAGCAATTGTCGGAAAACATTCCGGTGTTGTGCAAAAAAAAAAAGCTGTTGCACCTTGTGCTATTTGGATACATTGCTTTTTGCAACAAGAAGCACTTGCTGCAAAATATATTGAACCAGGTCCTCACAGTGTTCTGAATATCTGTTAATTTGATTAAGTCCAGAGCAATAAACTCCAGGCATTTTGCTGAACTTTGTGAGGAAATGGGTGCAGAGCACCATTCTTTGCTCATGCATACATAGGAGAGATGGCTCTCTCGAGACAGAATGCTTGCCTATATATTTCATCTCAAGGAACAATTATGTCCTTTCTTGGTTGATAAGAAAATGGAATTTGCCAAAGTGCTGAAAGATGATGTGTGGCTGGAAAAACTGGGTTACCTCGCCGACATATTCTGTGAAATGAATAAGCTGAATAAAGCTACGCAAGGTGGGAACACTAATTTTATTGCCCAGTGTGAAATACTTGAGGCATTCAAAAGAAAACCACAACTCTGGAAAGTTCATGTCTGTGGGGACACTACTGATATGTTTCAGCTCTTACATTCTTTCATTCAGGAACAAAACAGACTTTGACATAATTAAACCTCAGCTAGCAATGCATCTGTCTGGTCTGCTTAAATTTAATGCTTATTTTCCCAAACTCACAACAGAACAAGCTGCCGCACACATGTGGACTACAAACCCCTTCAGTGAGAACACTGAAGCTAAACTTCCATCCAATGTGCCATCAAAATTGTTAGAAGAACTCATTGACATTTTGTCAGACAGCTCCCTCAGAACCAGGTTCAAAGAAATGCCACTGGAGACATTTTGGTGTGAGTGTTCCGATGAATACATCACTGCTTCTTCTGCAGTGCTGAAAATTTTGATCCCCTTTAGTACCATCTACTTATGCGAAGCTGGATTTTCAGCCATTATATCAACGAAAACAAAGTATCAAACCAAGATGACTGTGACTTGTGTCTGCTCTTCAGAGATACCCCCATTTCTTGAAGGAATTGTTGATCAGCACCAACAACAAGTTTCATACTGAGTAAATAAAAAATAATATTCAGTTTATTTTGGGGCCTATATTGATCTTTTTTATATATTTTGTGTGTGTGTGTAACTGTATAACAATCCGTTTAATACAGCTTTTAATCTCTGAGACATGCAGAAAAAAACATTGTTGTGGCACAGGTGGGCCTTGGAGTTTTTGCAGCATTGTCGGGGGGTCTGAGAAAGAAAAAGGTTGAGAACCCCTCGCCTACAAGATTTCAGCCCAGGTGTTTAAAGTCGTTTAGCTATTTTAAGTCATTGGAGTGCACAAAAAAAATAATTTTGTTAGGTAAGGAAGCTATTGTGTAGTAATGGTTTCACATTATTAGTAAGCTGAGTTACTGTGCATGCACAGCAGTTACAATGTCTCCTTGCACGGAGCAGTCTCATATGGATATATTATATGAATTAAAGTACTGCAGATTAGGTCTTCTGCCAATGCATTATAACAATTTAAAAGAAGCCATTCTAGTTCATTGTGTCAGCAAACCACATTCTAAATCATTACCAAGTAGGTGTAGACATTATTGAACAGAACCACCCCGAAAAGGCTTTGTACCTAGTCCCTCACAAGTAATCTAGGGGATTTGCAAGCAGTTTGGGACCATTTTTCAATTCTTTCATACAATACTGGGTGTACTCAATCTGATTCTGACCCAGAAACTCAGAAACACTCCCTAATCAGTGTGGACAGCTGATTCAATTCAGATGATTGTGGATGATTGTAGATAAAGTACCATATCTGGCAAAATAATGGGCCAGATCTTGGGCTGGTGTAAATAAGTGTAGCTCTACTGATTTCCATGGAGCAATGCCAATCTGCACCAGCTAAAGATTTGGCCCAATGAATGTAGGCATCATGGGGTAAGTTAAGGATGACATGTTGGTCTTGACACTAACACTTAAATATACAAAATGTTTCATGGGCATTTAGCTGTGTGATTCCCATTGACTTCAGTGACTAATGGGAACTGCGTTGCTTAATCCTTATACCAGTGATTTCCCAACTTGTTCTGCCGCTTGTGCAGGGAAAGGGGGCCAGCACATCTCTCGGCCAGGCCAGCAGCTCCCATTGGCCTGGAGCAGCAAACCGCAGCCACTGGGAGCTGTGATCAGCCGAACCTGCGGATGTGGCAGGTAAACAAACTGGTCTGGCCCGCCAGGGGCTTTCCCTGCACAAGTGGTGGAAGAAGTTTGGGAACCACTGCCTTATACAATGCTTTGAAACAAACATCTGGCTCTTTCACAGCCTTCCAAAGGATGGGATTTTCAATAACAGTCAGGATTGGCCTAACTGCTCCTATTGAAGTCAAATGTTACTCGATTCTTCTTTAGCATACCCTTGTTGGCAGCAGTGGGATGTTATTAACTTCACTTAGCTACTTCTGATTTATACCAGTGTAAATGTGAACAGAATCAGGTTATCTAGGTAGAAATATACCAGCAAATGTTATTGTTAGAATTTTCTTTATTCTAAATTTGACATATTTTATATCTGTGTAATAAATCAATGGTACATTAAAGCCTAAAATGAAAACCAAACTTTTAGTCTATTTCTGTTCTGGCCTTAATCTCATCGATAGTCCATGGAACATAGGTTGCTAAGTCACTTTTGAAAATGAGATTTATGGCATGTCTACACTGCCCTGCAGTTTGGATTGTGGGGGTGTGAATAGAAGTGTGCATGAAAGTCCTGTGCTGTAACTCCCATGTGTGGACGCTGCAGGCATGAACTAAAAGGTTCCATGTTTGCATTATGTAAACTAGGAACCTTTTAGTTCATGCCCACAGCCTCCACAGGGGGGAGTTACAGTGCAGCACTTTGATGAACATAAGTACAGCCATACTGGGTCAGACCAAAGGTCCATCTAACCCAGTATCCTGTCTTCCAACAGTGGCCAATGCAAGGTACTCCATAGTGAATTTACAGAAGAGATAATCATCAAGTGATCCATCCCGTCACCCTTCCTTAGATGTCTTTTTTCCAAGCTGAAAAGTCCCATTCTTATTAATCTCTCCTCATACGGAAGGTGTTCTATACCCCTAATTATTTTTGCTGCCCTTTTCTGGACTTTTTCTAATTCCAATATATCTTTTTTGAGACAGGATGACCACATCTGCACGCACTATTCAAGATGTGTGCCTTCCATGGGTTTATATAGAGGAAATATATTTTTGTCTTATCTATCCCTTTCTTAATAATTCCCAACATTCTGTTTGTTTTTTTGACTGCCGCTGCACACTGAGTGGATGTTTTCAGAGAACTAGTTACAATGACGCCAAGATCTCTCTCGAGTGGTAACAGCTAATTTAGACCTCCATCATTTTCTATGTATAGTTGGGGTTATGTTTTCCAATGTGCATTACTTTTCATTTACCGACATTGAATTTCATCTGCCATTTTATTCCCTCTTATCCTGTGACAGCTTACTTTGCTTAAGAGTCTTGGTGAGGGACCTTATCAAAAGCTTTCTGAAAATCTAAGTACACTGTATCCATTGGATCCCACTTCTGCACATGCTTGTTGATTGGTGAGGCATGATTTCCCTTTGCAAGAACGATGTTGACTCTTTCCCAACAAATTATGTTCATCTATGTGTCTGACAATTCCATTCTTTACTATAGTTTCAACCAATTTGCCTGGTAGAAATCAGGATTACTGGCCTGTAATTGCTGGAACCACCTCTGGAGCCCTTTTTAAAAATTGGCATCACATTAGCTATCCTCCTGTCATTTGGTACAGAAGCTGATTTAAATGATAGGTTACAAACTACAGTTACAGTTACCAACTAGGTTACAAACTACAGTTGTTTTGCAATTTCACATTTGAGTTCCTTCAGAACTCTTGGGTGAATACCATCTGGTTCTGGTGACTTATTATCATTTTGTTTATTGGTTTGTTCCAAAACCTCCTCTAATGACACCTCAATCTGCAACAATTCCTCAGATTTATCACTTAAAAAGAATGGCTCAGGTTTGGAAATCTCCCTCACATCCTCAGCTGTGAAGATTGAGGCAAAGAATGAATTTAGTTTCTCTGCAATGGCCTTATTGTCCTTGAGTCTCCTTTAGTACCTCGTTCATCCAGTGGCCCCACTGGTTGGTTAGCAGGCTTCCTGCTACTGATGTACTTAAATTTTTTTGCTAATTACTTTTGGAGTCTTTGGTGTGCATTGCTATTCACACCCCCATTAATCCAAACTTAGACTCCAAAGTCACTTAGGCACTTTTGAAAATGTTTGCCCAGACTTCACATATTTATACAAATGATCTAAGTAAAAAATGAGAGCACTGGCTATATATAAATATATTTATATTTAAATACCTAAAGTAATCTAGTGATTTAGTATGCATTTCTTGCAAAGCACTGGTGCAGTTAGTCTGACACAGCAATCAATTCTCCTGACCAGCATGCTGAGTAGACTGCGATGCTAAGAAATGTCACTGAAATGCCAATGTGTACAGAAGGATATATAAAGCCATATGTGCACAAACCTACAATGATTTCTACATTTTAATGTGTCAGATTTCAGACAGACTGTCAAAATCAGTGTTCCACTTGAAAGAGATTTATATAGCCTCATAGAACTACCACATTGGGGCACCTACCCAAGAGACCAGCTCTCCCCCCATGCTTTAGTGCCAAAGCTGAGAACTGCAAAGACACTCAAACTGCAGCCTGATTGGCACAAATGAGAGGGTGCTACTGTCACGGTGTTCTCCATGACTTCAGAATTCACTCACCTGCTGGTTTGAAAGAACCTGAATCTGATATCTTCAGGGCATCTTGCAAAGCGCTTTTTTTTCTTTTTTTTAAGTTTTTAAGATACCTGTTCCACTTTATTTTAAATCAAACTGCTGCATTTAAGGTATTACTTATACAATATTTTAAGATATGTCAAAGATGCCTATTGCATATAGATTGGTGTATTTTATTTTTGTTCATATTTTTATATATCTAGATTCAGAAAGTTGTATGGAACTTCAGGCTCGCGGCTGCTACTAGGAGTAATATGATCACATTTTGAAAAAATCCTGTATTATTTGTTCATACCATTGTGAATCATACATAAATATATAAATAACACCTACCTGTTTGTGAAAGTAGAATGAATTATATTGTAAAAATAAGAATGGATTAAAGAAATGTTGTATGTACCTTTAAGCAGAAATAAAAAAAGTTGAAATACAGGTGCCAGGAAGCGAAACATTAGGCATAAACAAGGGTGCTAATGGCGAAACATTAACAGAAGATCGGTAATAGTTAGTAAGGAAATAAGATATGCATGCCTAGTTCAGGTAAACATCAGATTCTGCTTCCTTTGTTATCTTGTTAAGTGCTTGCCCTTTTATCTGTAAAAATAAGATAGTTTGTGTCTTGCATGGTGCTCACATTATCTAGGTGTTATTAGCAGAGCGCTGTGCTAATAAAACAGAGTGGTCTGACAAACTGAGGGCTTGTCTACATCAGAAAGTTGCAGCGCTGGTGAGGGAGTTACAGCGCTGCAACTTTGAAGGTGTACACATCTGCAGGGCACCACCAGCGCTGCAACTCCCTGTTTGCAGCGCTGGCCGTACTCCCGTTTTGTCTGGGGTGTAGAGGATCCAGCGCTGGTGATCCAGCGCTGGTAATCCAATGTAGACACTTACCAGCGCTTTTCTTGACCTCCGTGGAAGGAGGAAGCCTCTGGTAATCAAGCTGGTCTCCTTTCCCGGTTTGCTCTCTCGTTCCCGGAACCCCGAGCAAGCAGGTCTCCTTCCCTGCGGTTTGCTGGGTGGCTCTGGGAACGCGAGAGCAAACCGCGGCGAAGCTGGTCTCCTTTCCCGGTTTGCTCTCTCGTTCCCGGAACCCCGAGCAAGCAGGTCTCCTTCCCTGCGGTTTGCTGGGTGGCTCCGGGAACGCGAGAGCAAACCGCGGCGAAGCTGGTCTCCTTTCCCGGTTTGCTCTCGCGTTCCCGGAACCCCCCTTGAAGCCGCCCAACAGCGCTGCAGTGTGGCCACATCTAACACCACTTGCAGCGCTGGTTGCTGTAAGTGTGGCCACTCTGCAGCGCTGGCCCTATACAGCTGTACTAATACAGCTGTAACAACCAGCGCTGCAAAATTTTAGATGTAGACATGGCCTGAGTCCTGAGGCCATGGCTACACTGGCGCTTTACAGCGCTGCAACTTTCACGCTCAGGGGTGTGAAAAAACACACCCTGAGCGCTGCAAGATACAGCGCTGTAAAGCCTCAGTGTAATCAGTGCCGCTCCCAGCGCGGCTCCCAGCGCTGCAAGCTACACCCGTAAGGGATGTGGTTTACGTGCAGCACTGGGAGAGCTCTCTCCCAGCGCTGGCACTCCAACCACACTCACACTTCAAAGCGCTGCCGCGGCAGCGCTTTGAAATGTCAAGTGTAGCCATAGCTTGAGTCTAACTTTGACAATTTGGAGGCCCCACCGAGATGGAAACCGTCTTCACTGGGGCTGTGTGATTCCTGACCGTTTTCTAGGATGACCGTGGCAGCCGGCACCTGGGCATTTGTCCCGAGCGGTCCTCCACTAAATGGAAAGGCACACAACCACAGTGAAGTCTACGCCATCGAACCTGTTGGTTCCCACTCTGTTCTGGTAGGGATCTCGGGATCTGATATCAGGAATCTGGTCAGGTAATTATTTCTGTGTTTTGTCCGGACTGAGGACTGTCCTGTCTCTGTGTCTATCCGTCCTCCTGTGGAGTGTTTGAGTCTGGGTGCCGTCTCTGTCCGGGGATCGGCTGACCACGGGGTTCCTGTCTCCGCGGTCTGAGTGCGTGGAATCTGCACAATTGCAGCCACACTGCACTTTGGGTAAAACCCTTGGTGTGAAAGCAAGGGCGATTGAGGCAGTAGCCTGTGGGCTCCTTTTGTGTGTTGCACCGGGCATCGCTCTGACGAACCCGAATTTCCTTCTTGTGTGATTGGTGTGTGAAGTCCTCCTGTATGTGTAGCCAGACATCTAAGTAGGGACAGTTCCCTAAACGAACGCCGGCTCATTTTATGTATTTAGAATGGGTCCAGACTCCTGTAAAAAGGGTCCAGACTCCTGTAAATTTCTGGAAAAATGGTCTAGGCTAACTCAGGGGGATCCCAAAACTCAGTGGCCACTGTTAAATCTTGGAACAAAGACCGAGTGGACGTCTTAAAGGACAAACTTGGCCAAACTAAAACTAAATTGGCTAAAGGAGAGGTTAATTGTTTCATGCAGTGGTGGGAAGAGGCAAATCGTAGGTGGACAAAATCAAAACTCGCCTCTCTCAGATATTCAAATAATAAGTTAAAAGCTTTATTAAAAGCCTCCTCTCCCACCACCAGACCGAGCGCTCCCCTTTACCCTGTTCTCCAAACCCCAGATCGATCCAACCCCCTTCATACTCCCATCTCATTGTAAAAAGGACAAAAAGCCCCTTGTTCTGTTCCCTTTTGTTGTCTGCCTCAAAAACTAATTCTTTAGTGTCCCACTACCAATTCAGAAAGGAGGGTGGGCTCCTCAACTAGCCCCCACCATTCCTGGTCCCTTTCCTTAAACATTTCTTTCAAAAAAATTGTGAAATGACCACAATATCACTCACAAACGGTTCATTGGGAAAAGCAGGATCGGGCCCAGAAAAGCAGGCAAGCAACAGATAAAAACAAAAACAAAAAAACTGAAACACAGGTTGGAAGCCCTAAGGGCATAGTGTCAGGAGTAAGGGCTTGGCTACACTCAAAAACTCCAAAGCGCTGCTGTGGGAGTGCTCCCGAAGTACAAGTGTGGTCGCGGCGCCAGCGCTGGGAGAGAGCTCTCCCAGAGCTGCAAGAACTCCACCTCCCTATGGGGATTAGCTTGCAGCGCTGGGAGCCGGGCTCCCAGCACTGTGGGGCACTGTTTACACTGGCGCTTTGCAGCGCTGTAACGTGCTGTGCTCAGGGGGGTGTTTTTTTCACACTCCTGAGAGAGAGAGTTGCAGCGCTGTAAAGCGCCAGTGTAGCCAAGGCCTAAGAAAAGCAGTAAGTGCAGTCATAAATCCCTGGAGCAATACTTAGGGTATGGCTACATTTGGAATTTCGGAGCGCTGCCACGGCAGCACTTTGAAATGTGAGTGTAGTCAGAGCGGCAGCGCTGGGAGAGAGCTCTCCCAGCGCTGCATGTAAACCACATCCCTTACGGGTGTAGTGTGCAGCGCTGGGAGCCGTGCTCCCAGCGCTGCTGCCCTGATTACACTGACGCTTTACAGCGCTGTATCTTGCAGCGCTCAGGGGGGTGTTTTTTCACACCCCAGTTGCAGCGCTGTAAAGTGTGAGTGTGGCCAAGTCCTTAAAATAGTTAAATTTGAGTTCATGAAGGTGTCATTTTGGGAGATAAACAAGTGATTTACTGAAAGAGAGTGAAAAGTTAACTCTACAGAGGCTGGAGAGAATTAAGCAGTTAAACTTTGTGAAAATGTTAAAAAGGACCATGTTAAAGAGAGAGAATTCTTGGTGTCTTTGCAGCCATTCTGAAGGAAAAATGGGCCCTTTTCCAAAAGAATGCCTGTAAATAATCCAAATAATATACAGCTATGTAAAAACAAAGCAGTGTAAAGGAATGTTAAGGAAAAGAAAATGTGTATGTATCTGTTTTCTGTGAAAATATGTAAAGTTCTAAGATTCAAAACGAGCACATCCGGTTTGTAAAACTCCTGCTTTGTAGGTGTAAGATAAATTGATTTTGTTTTTGTTTTTAATGCCACTAAAAATTCATTTGACTCTTTAATTCAAAGTTGCAAAACTGACAGACCTTTTTGCAAGACACAGGTAATTAGTGTTGTTTGGTTTTGGGATTTAGCATTTAACCCTTAAGGGGTAACTTGATTCTTTACAAAATTTAAAATGTTTTTAAATAAAGACCAAGTCATGGCTGAAATAGGGCAGTCAAAAATCAGGAGAATAGGGAGAGATTCTGGAGTCTTTTTGTTTGTTTGGTTGGTTGGTTTTTTTGTAACAATAGCAGATAAGAGCTGTAGTGAAAGAATAAGAAATTAACAATGACCCTCTGAAGCAACAGCAGAGGTGAACAAAAAAAAAAAAAGCAATGTTAAAAACACTGAGCCTTAAAATGGCTCTGTGTAATCAGACTGTCACTTTGATAAGGGTACATGAAAACTCTGTAAGAACAAAAGAAACAGTTACACCTTATGTAAAAATTGATATGGCCAATGTTTAAAAAAAAAGTTTTTAAACTGGTATAGAAGGAATGTGCATTTTCCCTAGGACATGTGCAGTGTATATTGTAGAAAGGGGTAAAAGAAATGCAAATGAAATGTGCTACTGAATTAAAATCCTATTAGGGCTCCAAAAAGAGCCGCAATAGACTGTTTTCTTTTTCAGATCTCTTTGTGTTTTGTAAGCAGGAGTTGAAAGTGGAAAGAAATCAAAACTCTGGTGGAAGTTTATTGTGTCCCTTTTAAGACTTAGGCCTTGGCTACACTGGCGCTTTACGGCGCTGCAACTTTCTCGCTCAGGGTGTGAAAAAAACACCCCCCTGAGCGCTGCAAGATACAGCGCTGTAAAGCGCCAGTGTAAACAGCGCTGTAAGCTAAACCCTATCAGGATGTGGAGTACGTGCAGTGCTGGAAGAGCTCTCTCCCAGCGCTGGTGCTGTGACCACACTCGTGGCAGGGCTTTGAAGTTTCAAGTGTAGCCATACCCAGAGTCTCTGAGCTCTGCTGATGGCTTTGAATCCAAAAGCCAAGCCTGTGTTGATGCAAATTACCTAACTGATAAAGGAAGGTGAGAACTGCCAGCACAAAAGAAATTGCCTAAATAAAAGACATGGTATAACAAGATCCCTTTAAGAGATTTGATGCTAAATGTTATTGTTAATATTAAACATTGAAATAAATTTAATGTTAGTAAGTACCCCTGTAACAATGTATAGTGTGTATGATTTTTGGAAAAATCCTTGAAGGTAATATGGTAATGATGCTTCTCAGCTATTCCTGTGAATAAACTTAAAGCTTAACATAGCAGGAAAAACATTACAAACTTGATCTGCTATATAAGAAGAAAAACTTGAGGTACACCACCTCATGAATTTAATAACTAAACAGTGGAATAAATTCCCCATAACCCTTAAAAAGTAGAGCCCATTAAAACCTGGCCTGCCTATAGAACAAAAAACACAGAAAAATATGGGGGTAATTTCTCTGTTTTGCCTGCAATCAGCAGGGTATTTGTAAAAGAAAGGAATCTTTTAAGCTATAATCAATGCCACTCCGAAAGGGGTAGAAAAATGTTATTTTTGACTTTCAGAAAATCAGAAAAAGCTACAGAACAACCTATTACAAAAACAAATGAAAGTAAAAAAAAACATACTGCAATAGCTATGGAATGTACCGAAATGCAGATATTTAGAACATAAGATGTTTTGGGTAATATCAGAAAATATTAAGGTTTTGATGCATCTGTTAAAGCAAAGGAAAAATCATTGTTTGATACCTATCAATATAAATAAATGCAGTATGTCTCTAGTACGGTGAGACAAAATTTGTTAAGTGAAGAAATTGTTGTTAAAATCGCACACCAACAGGCTCTGGAAGCAAAAATATGGAAGATTAGCCCATTCCCCAGATTGCACCTGGGATCTTTCTGACTGCCCTGGACCTCAAGCCAGTGGGCTGGGGAGAAAGGGAAACTACTGGACACCAGAGGTTGTACCAAGTGGACTCCTCAAAAGTGGGTTTGCTTATCCATGCCTGTTGCTCCAAAGCCCTGTAGTAAAGACATCTCACTAGAATCCTGTATGGGAAATAAAATTAATGATGAGACCAAAGTACTGTATAATGGGCTATGTGTATGTGTTAATTCTGGGGGAGAAGTGTTTAAAAAGCTTTAGTAACCCACCAGAAGACAAATGTAAATGTAATGTAAGTACTGTGTTTACCAATAATCACATTTCCTATTTGCCACAACAACAACAACAACAACAACAAAAAGTCTCAGCTTACTGTAAACACTGATTTAGCTGAGTTCTCTATCAGTCTTGGCATTGAATGGCAAAAAGTTACCAATCATCTATTAAAAGGTAAAAAGGCAACATAGTTCCTAGAAAAAAAACACCAATGTGGGAAATGGAACCATTCATATTATACACGGAAATGGAGACATGTTAAGAATTGCCACTACAGAAAAACATAACAGCTTACCATTGGTATAACATATTTTCTGGATGGTCTCCCACAACTGCTAGCATACTAATGTTACTACCCCTAATTGGTTTTGGTTTTAAATTGTATGTGTTTAATTGCAATGTTTAAAATGTGCTGTTGGATAAAACAAATGTATGCAAAGCTAGAGCCACAGGCCCAAATCACCTCCCAGTATTTTCTATTATGTGGACTAAATAAGAAGTGACACTGGCGATTAATAATCTTAGTGTCAAAAGGGAGATATGTAGGAGCTGGATTTATAATGTACTATAAGAATTAATGTATGATTTGATTTCATTCTGTTAGCCACCCTTTTTGAATAGCAGAAAGGAATGGCAGACCAGAACAATCTTTATGAGTGATTATGGCCACCCTTTTGTTTTAGGATGTGTTATAATGTTTACTATGGTTTCCTATATGTATTACAAATTAGACACTCTAGTTAAATATACATTTCTTTGTTTTAAGATTTAGTTAGTAAGAGACAGGATTCTCTATTGTGTCTATGTTAAGTAAATTAAAGAAACATTGAAGGCTTGGGTCTCAGTGTAAATTGTCTTGGTTATTAATTGTAAAACAGCAAGGTTTAATTTGCAATGTCTTTTTGCTCGATATAAAATACTACTGTTTGTATTCTCAATCTGTTTGTGTGAATGAGAAATGTATGCATCAGGAAAAGATAAGGTGTGAAGGCCATTGTTATAGCCAGTGTCAAGGAAAGAAGCAAAGAGACTTGAAAAAAAACATCAAAGAATCATCAGGTACTGCTTACTAGTCAGATGGCTGTTAAACTGCCTGGCATCGCAGAGTGGATACATGCTTCGCAGTGTAAGAATGCACCACCCCCAGTGAACCAATCATCACCTCAGGATCACGCAGAGTCAATTTTGACTCCAGAAGAAGACATAGAGAAACAGCCTGCAATACCTTACAATCTATGCTCTCGTAAGGGTTGCCAGAAGCAGACACCGACCTAAAGCAAGGCCCAAGAAGAAGCAGTAGTGAGCCTAGCGCCTGCTGCCTGGTGGACGTAAAACTGCGACTGCGGTTCCCTCAGTTGAGGTTATCAGAACCAGAAGGGCCCTGCTTCCAACATGTGCCTCTGGTGGTGCCTGTTCCTCGGCTGCTGGTGTCTTTAGGTCTTGCGAATCCACAATGACAATTCTTTTATCCAGCAGCAAGTGTGGATAGCTCAGACCCTTAATATTTCTAAATGCTGGGTCTGCAGCCACATCCCAGCCCACTCTCAAACTGGTGTTCCTGTCCTGGCTATCCCACTCAATTCCCCAGACCTCACTGGAGGACCTCGTCCTTTTAACACAATATGGAACAGCAATGGCACCTGGGAAGAGACTATTGGCAGTTCCTTTATCCCACTTGGGGGAGTAATACACCATGCAAAAAAAGGCTCTTGAGGTTACAAGTAGTAGTTAAAATAATGCCAAATAAAATTGGAGAAAGTTTAAAAGCCCTGGCCAAAGGAACAGGGGTGATCCGACAGATGGCCCTCCAAAACCGTCAGGCACTGAACAATTTGCTGACAGCCAAAGGAGGGTACTGTGCTCTCATTGGGAAAAGAAAAAGAAAAAAAAAACCCACCAATGAGGTACTAGATCGTGCCAGCCACTTAGAACAAATCACATATCTTCCCCATAAAGAGCCGAGTTTTTTATGAAAGTGGCTAAGGAACTTGTTCAATTTCTCTGGCATAGGAATCTGGTTGTTTCAGGGAGCCCTGACTATTCTGTTTGGAATCCTAATAATTTTGCTATATTTTCTGTTAGTCTCCAAAATCGTGTAAGGCTTGCCACCCAGGTGACTGCCCCAAAACAGAGTGCTAATATGATGATTTTGAATATCACTGATGAACAAAGAGATAAAGAACGGTTAATAGGTGGAACCCAGTAAAATGTTGGTCATGGCGTGAGCTTGACCAAAAGGAGGGATTGCGAAAGGAGAATTAATTATATTATAAAATTAAGAATGGATTAAAGAAATGTTGTATGTACCTTTAAGCAGAAATAAGAAATGTTGAAATACAGGTGCCAGGAAGAGAGCATTAGGCACAAACAAGGGTGCTAATGGCAAAACATTAACAGAAGATCGGCAATAGTTAGTAAGGAAATAAGATATGCATGCCTAGCCCAAGTAAACTTATCAGATTCTGCTTCCTTTGTTATCTTGTTAAGTGCTCGCCCTTTTATCTGTATAAATAAGATAGTTTATGTCTTGCATGGTCTTGCATGTGCTCACATTATCTGGGTGTTATTAGCAGAGCGCTGTGCTAATAAAACAGAGTGGTCTGACAAACTGTGAGTCCTGAGTCCAACTTTGACATGTTCTATAGTGCTTTTATCAGGAGATCTCAAAGTGCTTTATAAAGGAGGTTGGCATCATTATCCCCACTTTACAGTAAGAGACAGGAAGGTGAAGTGACTTGCCCAAGCTCATCCAGCAAGCCAGTGGCAAAGCCAAAAATAGAATCCAGGTCTCTCCGGAGTCCCAGTGCAGTGCTCTATCCACTAAGTAACACAGTTTTACCTGATTGAGTAAATGCCACTGAAAGTGCAAAATACAGCCCCTCAGAGAATATATCAGATCTCAGATTAAGGCTGAAACCAATGTTTGTAAAAAAATTAAAACCCAGACTTCCAGCTATAATTTTGCCTTACATGAGTCGATTACAATATGTAACAAAATTGCAGGCAAAAGAAGCACGGTAAGTAGAGAAGACAAAAAGACTGTCTTGAACGAATGGTGACCCATATTTCCAACCTCATAGTTAACCTTTGAACCTAAAGAATGTCTATACAGGAGCAAATAGTCCAGCCTGAAGGGAACTCACACTATGAACTTTAACCTCTTTGAATGCAATCTGGTAAAACTAGAGCCATAATGGAAACAGGTAACTCAAAGAATACATACGGTCAGAGCAGCGGGGATTTTGAGATGAGGAACAGCTAGTGCAGCGGTAGGCAAACTATGGCCTGGGGGCCACATCGCCAGCCACCGGTGCTCCAGGCGGTGCACTAAGGAGGCAGGGAGCAGGGGGGATTGGATAGAGGATGGGGGAGTATGGGGTGATGGTCAGGGGGCAGGGGTGTGGACAGGGGTTGAGGTGGTCAGAGGGGAAATGGGGTTGAATGGGGGCAGGGATCCCAAGGGCAGTCAGGAAGGAGGGGGGGTTGGATGGGGCGGCAGGGGGGCACCCAGGGGCGGGAGTTCCAGGGGCAGTCAGGGAACAGGGAGAAGGGGTGGCTGGATGGGGCAGGGGTCCCAGGGGAGCTGTCAGGAATGAGAGGAGGGGTTTGATGGGGTGGCAGGGGTCTGGGGACGGTCAGGGGACAGGGAGCGGGGGTGTGTGGATGGGACAGAGGTCCTAGAGGGGCTGTCAGGGAAAAGGGGGGTTGGATGGGGCAGGAATCCGGGGGGGGGGGCACAGATAGGAGGTGGGGGCTGGGCCATGACCCCTTCCCTTAACCGTCCCTCCATACAATTTAAGAAACCCTATGTGGCCCTCAGGCCAAAAAGTTTGCCAATCCCTCAGCTAGTGGAATCCTAGATGATGATAAACCCAAGTAAGACACAGAATCCAGTGGAAACGAATTTAATTACAAATCAAGGAGAATCCATAGTAAAAGAAAGCCAGTCAAGTAAACATAATATCTGAAGCTGCAAAAAATACAGTATTAACATGTTTCTACAGATTTACCTGGCCTATATTTTATAGGATGTTGGTTCACAGGCAGATATTAAAAATCATCTTTCAAAGATGTAGAACTAATTACTTTTTCAGTGCTCTTTACTGTCAATCAAAGCGCTTATGCAAGAGGACTGTTTCCATGTCCAATCCCAGCAGTAAAATAGGGCTTTTTGTTTTTCCAAAGAAGAAAACTTTAATTGCAAGCAGAAACTTTTCTTCAGAAAGCTCAACATTACTCATTGCACCTAAACTTCTAATGCAAATAACCCAACTGTCAAAAAATGAGCAATAATAAAAATAACTACAAACGGCAGTAAAATTTACAGTCACCCAAGGTCCAGGTTTATTTTATAACTGCCATATGAGATTTTATTTCTGGAAAGAAGCTTCATTGATAAAGAGGTTTAATTGTCTACCAACATGCCTTATGGTGCAATTGCTTCATTTACTTCAAGCCCGAATCTTATTACTACTTCAATTCTCCAGACTCCCCTCCATCTTTAGTCCGGAGCTTAATTAGTTCAGCCTTGGCAATGCAAGCAAATACAGAGCATTCTCTTTCTACTCTGTCTATCCCTCTCCTCCTGACGAATCTAATAGACTATTGATTTTCCATCTTCAAAGAGACCAGGCTCCACTTTCACTGTTCAATCATGATATTAGCTGTCCATTAACTTGAATTCCCTGGCCTGACAGCTTGTTGACACCTCGAAGGCTTTCCAATCAGCCAATCAACACCCAGATAACAACTGCAATTATGTATCTCTTTGAGAACCTCAGACAAGGTTTTATTCTTATCCTTCCCCTCTTTTCCCCCTTCAGACGTTTCTATTCTTATCTTCATTTTTTTTATTTAGCATTTGAATAAGGCTTTCATTTCTTAACTACTGTACTTGAAAAGAGATTACATGTGTGATTGAAAGGATGATTGTGTTATCCAGCGGCAAAGCCATAATTTTATGAAAAGCTATTTCTACACCTTTTCTGCACCTGTACTGTTTTGAAAATAAGCTGACACTAAAAACATCTGAGACTTGTCAAAGCAAATAAATTCATCAAATTTTGGAAAGTTCCTCATTAATTTCAGCTGTGCAATTTTTCTGCCATGTCAAAAATCACAAGGTTGATTATTCCATTTTTTTAAAAGTAATTGAGATACTTTAGGAAAAGAACAGTGATAACTTTAGGTTTTTTCCTTTCACTTCTTAGTCAATCCACTGCAAATAAAGGATAAGCATTGACTTTATGGGTGGCATTCTCCAAAATAAGAATGGGTTAATTCGCATTAATTGGATTACCTATAGAGGATACATGTTCTGCATGTTCTTAAATAAACAAGAAAGTCCCTTTTTTGGCAGACAAAAGTTACAGGGCTGTAGTAATAATCATCATCACTCTGCAGGAATCTTCAAGTATCTCTGTTCTGCTTTTAAGTTACATGTAACAACCACTGTATGAACGGATTTAGTTTGTTAGGCATGGCCATACAATTTGTTGCACCTCATTTATGTGAACACTTAAAAACACCCCATAAGCTCTGAAACAAAAAGTGTACGAAAAAAGTCACTGCATTCCCCTAGGCCATCTGTGGACATGCACTTAAACAGGTAATTTTTTTTTTAGCTATAGGAGTTCACATAAACAATAAGCTTTCTTTCATTTTCTCTCCTTGTTTCACAATGAAACAAGACTTATCATATTGTATTATTCTAAGCCACCTGCTTGTGAGATTTTTTGATGGGAATGGGGGCACGTTAGTATTCACTTGGGTTCTACCTGCCACATTACATTTGGCTCAGATGTTCTTCAGATGAAATTAAGGCAGATATCTAATTCCAAATAAACGTAGCCTTTCATTACCTTATAGATTACATTACATGACATTCTTTCTGCATTCACTGTGCCAGGTAGTGATGCAACTGATACTTTAAGTGATATCATTCCTCAATGTTAAAATATATATTTTTATGCAGACACAAACTTTGATTCTTCATAGGAAAAAATTCCACTTGTATTAGATTTCAGTTTCTATGAATTGGTAGTATTAGAGGTATCAATTTTTGGTAGACCGATCTTATTTCGTGTAAATTCCATTTTAAACTAAGGACACTAAGGTTTGTTCTTTGTTACAGCTACTAATATTGTAAATTAGAATATTAAAAGTCTCCTTAAAATGTACAGTTTTTTCTCCATATCAGCAGACCAGTTTTAAGTAGGACTAAGGAAGCCTGATTAGTGCAAGTTTTTCTTACGCTGGGCCTTAGAATCTGCCCGGTATTTGCAAACTTTGCTGAATGAGTGCCCAATCTGCATCTCCGGCAAAAGAGAGAATGAATGCAGAAGTGGTCTCACTGTGCTCAATTCAGCTATGGAATAAAGGGACACAACTTCTACTGACTTCAATATGAGTTATGCCGGTTTAGTCATGGGAAGAATTTAGACCTTTAAATTTATATAGCATATCCTTATAACTAATTATATTGAAATACACTTGTATAATATATTAAACATTGCATATAGCTGTCACTTTTCCAAGGGTAACTGCACTTGTATTTTCCAATTTGGGGCTCCTCAAAGGCACCTGCTTAAAGGTTTCCAGCTCCCAGCCATCACCTCTCCTGGGTAGAGACTCATGTCTCAATCCCTTCTGACACAGTTTTAAGGCTGCACAGCTCCCTGAACTTTACTTTGATATCCCCAGCAAGCCAGTTTGCCTAAAAGGCTACTTAGGTGCTTTGCTTTCTCTCCAAGGGCTATGACCAACATATTGCCAGCAGTTAAAAGTTAGGCAACAGCCCCTTCTAAGCAAGCACATTTATTCTTAAGCTAAAAGCAAAGCATATAAAAACAATACAAAATTACACGTATGCTAGAATGATTACCAGTGTCACCCCCAATTCCAAGACTAGGCTATGGTAGGTGTCATTCCTTCCAAACTGTACAACTAGATTTTCCCTGCAGTTACAAGTTCACATCAGTCTTTAGATCAATAACCAAAATGAAGACCCCAAGTTAGTTTAAGATCATGCTATTTAGCCCAATGTTTCTTTGTTTGCTGGTCTCTGGAGAATCCAGCTTGAACTAGAATATGCAAGCCTTCCGACCAGGTGTATCTCTCTAAAGTTATAACAGGAGTGATTTGCCTTAATCAGCCCCTAATGTTTTCGTCACTTCCTGGAGGAGCTTTGGTAAGCCTCCCCACTGGGAGTGCATACAATCCCTGTCCTACGTTGATACATAAACCACTCAGACATTTAATACAATATGGTGTCCCAAAGATATTGTAGAAAGTTGTGCTAATCATCACAGTAGTATGATTGGAATTCTACAAGAAGGAAAATATCTGATCATTTCCTATACAGGTACTGCTTCGTTTGGAAGGGAACTAGAGTTTTAGCACTATATTAATGAATGAAAGTGCTCTAACAGGTATGAAATATGGTATTTTCCGCCATTGAACATATTCAAAAACCTTCTTTCAGAGAGCTGTCGAGGGAGGTTTCTGTACTGAATGTCTCATGCAATTCTTATGTAACTTTTCTACAGCTGCATTAGGTCAGCCAACTCAACAGCCTCCATACTGGCTGATTATTCGCCTTACTGCAGAAAATATGTTTGATCAATCCATATGTAATTCTTTGTTGCATGAAGGGGCAGCCAGCCAGCACATAGCATGAAACCACTTACGTGGATGTGCTTCGGTGGAAGAACTGCAGAGGAATTACAACTGAGTTAATAAGGTGGTCTATGGCTCTAAGGAAGAAATCCGATGAAAATGCTAGTGATCAATCATGGACAGAAGGGAGAGAGTTATGTGCCCACAAAATACAGCATTAATCACGAACGCCAATCCCAAACTAAAAATGCATATTATTATTTTATCTGTAGTCACCATTTCCAAATAATGGTGTATTTTAAAACTCAAACAGGTTTTGACCTCAAAACCATTGGCAATTTAGGAGCTTATTTTGCAAACACTTACCCCATGTGTAATCTTCCTCATTCCTTCCTTCCCCTGCCAGCCCAGCTGCCTCTTTCAACTGAACACCCTTTCCTCCCTAGACATCTCCCCACACCAAGATGTCTCTGTCTGTCTCTCTCTCTTTTTCTTCTAGGAACTCTGAAGTGTCACTGTTACTTACAAGGCTGAATTGGGAACTATAAACCAACTATCAGATAGGTCTAGTTCAATCAGAAGGATCCCAATGATTTATTAGGCACTGCCGAGGGCTGCATTTGGGCTGCTTTGAAATGAACTTGTTTGAACTAGAAGCTGGTTAAGACTCTAAATTCATCCTGTTAAAATAGATGTATTCGTTTCAAGTTTCCAACCACCTGCAAGAGAAGAGAGGGAGTAGTGGAGCAGCTTGGAGAAAGGGGCCGACAGGGGAAGTGTTATATCAGGTTTTCGCTTCCCTTCTTGCTTAAGACTTAATCATTTAAAAATAATAATACTTAGCTCTCATATAGCATTTTTCATAAGCAGATCTCAAAATGCTTTACAAAGGTGGTCAATAGCATTATCCCAATTTGACAGATGGGGAAACAGACACAGAGAAGGGAAGTGACTTGCCCCAGGTCACCCAGCAAGCCTGTGATAGAGACCCAGGTCCCCTGAGTCTCAGTCCAGTGTTCTATATACTAGAAAATAGGTAGAGAGAGAACTACGACTATGACAAAATCTTCTTCCATCTCCCATCAGGTTATCTCCCAAATCTTTAAATATAACGGGCTCAGGGAATTGTATTTCTTTTCTGGTGAGGAGGTCTAATTTTGCATGGTTGTGACATCTAGAAGGCCCAACTAGTTAATTCAATTGTGGCTTTTGATGATCAGTGTCTAATCCTTTCTTGGTAAGCCGCTGAGCTGGCACTCTGGTCTTCTGGTCCAAGGGCACCATATGATCTGTTGGGTTTTGTTTCACTTTTTGACATTTCTCAGAAGGTTTTTTGGGGGGGTGGGGAGAGGAGGTACATAAAGGGTAGTTAGAAGAGTTATTTTGCAATAATGATCTGAGTATGCAACTGAAAAGCAGGTATAGCTGCATTCTTAGCCCAACATTGCCACTGAGTCATTGTCTGACCTTGGACAAATCACATAAGGCCACATTTTGCTCTCACTTTCATTTATATCCATGCAACTCCATTGAAACAAGTGGGGCTATGTGTGTGTAAGTGAGTAGAGTTTGCCCCTTAATCACAGTGCGTCATAGTTTCTTCATCTGATTAGAAGTAGGTAATTTTATTTACTTCACAAGAGTCTTGCAGAGACTGGCTCATGAATATACGTAAGCGTCAAGTATTGTTAGTATTATTTTGCACACAAACATATCTAACATACTGTAGTTTTACATTTATCCACCTAAGTAAAAAAGTCATGATACTGATATCCTAGTACTGTGCAAAAATTTGGCCCCAGCATCCATTGTTACAGGAGTAAAGAATATATTTATGCAAATTCTGATTCTACAACCTTTATTCAGGTTGAGTAGTATTTATTTACTCAAGTAGGCCCATCCCAGTCACTTGAATGAGTAGATACCATCACATGAGTAAAGATTTCAGAATTGAGCCCAAGGAGAAGTCTTTACTAAAAGAAGCAAAAGTATAATTAATGTTCTGTTCTCATTAAGCCATTCAAAAACTACAGGGAGGGACCTTTCTGCATAATACATTCCATTTCTAAATACTTTGCACGTGGCTCTTTTTCATCTTCTGAATTTACCGTGGGGAAAAATTGCTGGATATCTAATAAAAAATTGCATTTCTTTTCTGCAGTCTCTCTGTCTCTTTCAACTGCAAGCTTTTTCATCTACTCCCTTTGGCATTACTTCTTTAGACCTCTAATTAGTTGGTATAGCCTTGACCACTCATGGCCAGACTTAGTTTATTATTCTTAACTCTAAGACATCCACATATGCACTTGATCCATTACCAACAAAACACCTTCATAACTTTTCCTGAGAATATGCTTCAGTAATTTCAAGATTAATTTGTCTTTTATGTCATGCTCTGTTCCAGCTGCGCTTAAACCTGCTATCATTGTATCTTTGCTAAAGAAGCCAATGTCATCCCTTGATGAACCTGCAAATTATTGTCCTATAACTCACCTTCCCTTCTTTTCAAAAGTATTAGGAAAATATGGAACCTAGAAACTAGCTGGCTAACTCTCATTTATGTTTAACAGGCTATTTCCCACATCTCAATGCACATTTCTGAATTAACATAGCTACAGGTTACAATCAGAACTTGGTGATGTGATTTACCTACTGAATATTTCATGTGCTATTGACACTATTTATCATGATATTTTAATGAATTGCTTTCAGTATTACGGCATTAGCTCTAAGACTAGCCAACAGGTCTATTCTTACTTACTGAATGTATTCAGATAGATTTTTTTTTATATTAAAAAGATAGAAGATATCCTTTGAATTCTAGTATAGTCCAGGGCTGAGAACTTGGGACCACTTCTTATTGTCTACTTGCTACCCTTGGGCATCATTACTGAGTAGCGCACTTAGATATGAATTTTCCTCTCTATGTAGATAAGTCTGATTTATGGCAGTAGTAATGATATTGCTCAGTGATTCCTAGTTTTCAAAATTGCTTTCAGGCTACGTAAAACTGGATAAGGAATAATTTTCTTTGAGTCACAATGAGAGCAAAATTCAGTACAATATTCTAACATCACCTATTCTTTTACAAAAAGACAGTAAGGGTCAGATTTACTAAAGAACTCAGTTCCTCTTGAGGCACAAAAATAAATGGGCAGATTTTGCAAAAAAAGAGCATTGAAAATCTTCCACTGAGTGTCACAATAGGATATACAGGATGCTGATCATTCTTGCAAATCTCACTGTTATATGGATGTCAAAAAGGAAACTGAGCTCTTTTGAAAATCTTTTCCTCTCTATTTTGCTCAGTACTTGAGAATTTGGCTCTGATAAAGTAATGAGCTTGTAGCCACATACAAGCACACACCATGGGTCTTTGGGTGATGAAGGTGGGACCATCATCACCAAAATCCACATGCTCCTCCTACTAATACTATCTGAGCTAAAGGTGTAAATGTTAGGAGTAAAACAATAGGTTGTCATCCTTGATGCACGCCAGCTTCTGGAAGGAGACAATCACACAAATCATGTCCCAAATTTGGTTTTTCAATATGACCAAAACCAAACCCTTATTTTTGATTAGTGAATTCAATCTTGGATTGAATGTTTTTCATGTATGTGTTTATTTATTTTAATAAAGAATTACATGATAGAGGATGTACACATTGCACACACTGTATTCCCTATATACGACAATCTTGTTTTATGGAACCCTCGGTTACCCAAAGCCCCATTTTCTATAACAGGATCACATTCCCCACCTGCATCTCTATTAATTACACTGAAAGTGCCTTAATGATTTAATTTTGTTTTCTTATACTCAGATAATTAAGGTTGTACTAGGCTAGACTACACAATTCTCCTAAGGTTCAGATCATTCTTCCTGTGTCAAAACCAATGGCAGTGGACTTAGGCAGAAAGGAGAGGACAATAAAATGAGGTTCCCCTCATGGAATTTTCCTTGTATAGTCCCTTCTTGTGGGAGCAGCTGAAAGGGGGATTCCCAACTCCCACAGGTCTCACTTGAGTACAGCTGCGAGGGGTGGTTGTTGCTGTTCCACTGGTCTTCCTCTCATATGACATTCTGGATTCTGCAAGACAAGCGCTGTCATTGGGTCACACTGGTCAGAAGCAGCTACAAAGAGGAAGATAGTGTAGCTCAGAGCTCTATTACTTCTGGCCTGGATTTCTGCACAAAAATGTGGGAGTAGGGGATGGTGCTGCCGTCAGCAGCTCCACTTTTCTACTGCCCCTGGTCCCAGAATCCATGAAGCAGCCACACAGAGAGGGGGTAGGTACCACAAAGGTGTCACTTCCAACCTTTCAGGCCAAAAGTGAGAGACCTGCATGCATGGGCCCCTCCACATGCAGCTCTTCTGATGTAGCCCTATTTCATTCACTCCTTCGCTTATTTCCCAGCTTTCACCATGTCCGTTCCAGCTTGATATGCATTTCAGGGGCTTTTGGTCCCTTGCTCCAGAGAAACATCAGTCACTTTAGCATAGGCGCTGGATCTAAGAGTGCTGCCACACCCCCTGGCGTGAAGTGGCTTCCATGGATTTACAGTTTGGTTCAATGGCTTTCAGCATTGTCCGTCCCCAGTGGAAATGGTTTCATCACCCCTGAACTCCAGTTATTCCTTTCCTTGTGAGCTCTACCTATACAGAGCATGGTTTTTTTATTGGTGATAATATAGCTGAATCATAGAATATCAGGATTGGAAGGGACCTCAGGAGGTCATCTAGTCCAACTCCCTCTCAAAGCAGGACCAATCCCCAGACAGATTTTTGCCCCAGATCCCTAAGTGGCCCCCTCAAGGATTGAACTCACAACCCTGGGTTTAGCATGACTTGCTCTATATCACACAGGAAGTCTGTGATAGAAAAAGGACTTGAATGCAAGTCTCCCAAGTTGTGTGCTAGTGCCTTAATCACTGGACCATCCTTCATCTCTGGCCCCTGGGAAATGAATCAGTGGTTTTATTCTAGTTCCAACTAAGCAGGAAATAAATCACCAACATTATCACCTTTATTGGCAGTGTCAGTAGGAAAGCCTAATAACTGAAATATTATGGAGATAACTCATGCCTAGAACTGGCCCCTTCAGCTCAAGATTAAAAATACATTATTAGGAAAACGTAGGGAAGCTAGGGGAGGAACAGCTCAGTGGTTTGAGCATTGGCCTGCTAAACTGAGGGTTATAAACTCAGTCCTTGAGGGGGCAATTTGGGGATTGGTCCTGCTTTGAGCAGGGGGTTGGACTAGATGACCTCCTGACAGAGGCGGCTCTAGGGATTTTGCTGTCTCAAGCACGGTAGGCAGGCTGCCTCCGGCGGTTTACCTGCGGAGGGTCCTCTGGTCCTGCAGCTTTGGCGGACCTCCCACAGGGACGCCTGCTGGAGGTCCGCTGAAGCTGCGGGACCAGCGGACCCTCTGCAGGAGTTCCACAGACCAGTGGGCCCTCCACAGGCAAACTGCTGGAGGCAGCCTGCCTGTTGCCCTTGCAGCGCCGGCAGAGCGCCCCCTGCAGCTTGCCGCCCCAAGCACACGCTTGGCATGCTGGGGCCTGGACCTGCCCCTGCCTCCTGAGGTCCCTTCCAATCCTGATATTTTGTGAATATTGCTCAGTATGATGCCTTATTTCACTGTTAAACAGGGCATGGTTTTTTCATAGTACTAAATTCTCTTTGAGGAAGTTGAGTAAGGGATGTAGAATGTTTTGTGATTGTTTTCATGGAAGATGCTACCAAAATAAATGGATCAAATTTATTTTAACAGAATTAGTGGATTTGAAGTAGAGCATTACATATTTTTTTCAAGGACTAACAAAAAGGTATTAAACAAATCAATAAAATTAGTTGCTTTATAAAAAAGCCAGATGAGGTATGAGAAAAAAAATAAAAACATTTTATTGAAATAGAAAATGTAAGAGTGATTTAAGATAATGTTTACCAGCCAACATTTTGGTTGGGTAATAGGAAGAATTTATATGTATTACACTAATTGGTGTGATTAGTCCTGATAAGTAGATTAGGTAGATGATCTGAAATCCTAGTCAAAGGTAGCTATCTGATGAGCATTTGAGGCTGCATCAGAGGCTAGAAAATGGTGAAAAAAAAAATCACATTTTCCATAAAGTTTCTATATTAGGCCTGTCAATATGAACTGAAGGAAAAGTTCCAGAAAACTTTGCATGAAATCTTCATATTAGTGGATTAGAAAATGAGTTTTCTTCACTGGAAATATTGAAAGATCTATCTCTAGCTTAAGCTCAGCATCAACCATCTGAAGTGGCAGATCTCACAAGAGAATGATTTTGCAAGTTGTAAACCAGCTACAATGTGCGTATAGAATTGTATTAGAAATGGTTAAGAAATATTATGTCTTCATATCCACCTCTATGCCACGGCAGGATTGTTCCCTATAGTATAGCTTGAAAGGTTTGTCCAGTTTAGTTGTAAATTCAATCAATGAAGCTTCTACCACTAACCAGGTTATGCCATAGCATAAAAGAAACATACAAATGTAAGCTGGAAGGGGCCTTCAGGGCTCGTTTACTCTATTCCCCCACACTGAGGCAGGATTAAGTAGATGTAGAACATCCCTCACAGCTGTTTGTCTACCCTATTCTTAAAAAACTCCAGTGACAGAGATTCCACTATCTCCCTAGGGAATCGGTTTCCAGTGTTTAACTATCCTTGTAGTTAGAAAGTTTTTCCTAATATCTAACCTAAATCTCCAAAGCTGCAAACTGAACACATTACTTCTTGTTCTGCCCTTGGTGGACATGGTGAACAATTGATCGCTATCCTCTTTATAACCACCTTTTACATATTTGAAGACTTATGTCCTTGCCTCTCTCCCCCTCCCACTCTTCTCTTTTTAAGATTAAACATGCTCAAATCTTTCAACCTTTCCTCAATGATTGTAATAATAGGTCACTGTCCCAATATTCAGCTGAAATTTCCTTTGCTAGTGATATGTACTTCGGCCACTCTAAATCCTCTCTCTATTTGGTGCATGCAGCCTCTTAGTAGTTTAAGACAGGTATGTTATCCCCTTATATATATTTAGGACTTGATTCTTCTTTCCCTCAGAATAGCATCACTCAGCAATGAGGTCAACAGAGTTATGCTGCTGTAAAACAGGTATAAATGAGAGTAATATCAGGCCCATTGTTTGGATTATGTTAATAGAAAAGCCTATTTATTCTCAGATGGGAGTCAAACTACATAGTCTCCTTCCAAACGATTCCCCTCAGTGAAGGAGTACCTCAAAGACTGGTGATTACGGTATGTCTCACTTTTCTGTTCCTACGAGCTGTACATTCAGTATCAGAAAATCACTTTCCTTTACTATGATTCTAACCAGACCTGAAAGGTTTTGTGCACACAGAATGTATTTGCCAAATTAGACATGAAAACAGATGCAGAAAGCAAGTGATCTACAGACACATGGACCCCACTGCTGAATTCCTTTTAGATCTAATTCTATAAATAAATACAATGTAATTCTATTCATCCAATAAAATCTAATTCAAACCATTTACACATTAAGAGGCAGATCATCAGCTGATATAAACTGACATAGCTGAAATAATCTGAGGGTCTGACCACATGCATTTATAGAGAGAAGGTCATTTCTTCAATGCTTTCCTTTAAAAGTCAGAGAAAACCCCTGAAGAAATTAAATGAACAAAAAATTATGTGGATGCAATTTGAGGGTTGGACAACTTAAATTAAAATTCAGAAAATGCCAAAGTTAAGATTCATAAAGCAACAATTAATTGTCTATTCTGCATAGTGTATATTGCTTATACTTTGCACTTAATAGCATAAAACTTATGGCTTGATTGTTTCTTTAATGCACAGACCTGTGCTGAGTGCAGAGCAGTAGTGCACTGCCTCAGGCATTCTGTAAGAGTGGCCTTTGAAAATGCTACTTTCCCAAGGTAAGAAATATTTGAATGATCAATGAGTAAAATATAATTCATCTTTTCATTATCGTCAAACATCATGGTAGATTTTTCGCTGGAAAATTTACGTGTCACTTGAAAAAGAATCACGTCTTAGACTACATTTTAACATTTCATCACATTAAACTACACTGGTCCGACATAAAATAAGGCTGCCATTATAATCAGCACAGAGGAAGGCAAAGATTTCATTATATTCTGCTTAAGATACAGAAATAACATTTTTTTTTAAATGACAGAGAATGTCATTAAGACAGAAACCTTAGAATACTTCTGAATAAGCATTTGGAAAAAAACATTACAAGTACCTGTTTTTAAAGACAGGTTATTTATTACACGAGATTCAACTTTTTGCATTATTGCCTAATGAATGATGGTCATGCTCCTATTTTTTTAAATTGAACGTATTTATATTAAAAATATAGAAAGCCCAGTAATAGCAGCTTTTTCATTCCCCCCCTTGTAACAGAAGTAATTAGCATTCAGAATGGATTATTAATCTCAGTGCAAAGCATGTACTGATTTTTCTCTCTCTCTTTTTTTTTTAATTAAAGAGACAGTATTCCTTTTCTATAGCCTGTTCAAATCTCTCATAAAAGGGAGCATCAAATTACAGGGCAACTTAACCAACACTTAGTGATCAGTGATGTGTTTAAAGTTCCTGCATTAAAAGTCTTTAAAGGCTTGAGAACAAATTATATTTTTTTCAATACACAAAGAAGTGTTTCTTTGCAGTTTACATTCATCCCATTAACATCAAAATAAAGCTGTGTGATAGATATTTAGCGTAGCTGTATTCCAGGGTGGAAATCCTGGCACCTAGGCCTGTCCTAGATCAAATAGTGCCCGAGGTGAGGAGCATCTTCGCCCTCCCCCACATATATACCCACAAGCGCATGGCTGACATTTTAGTAGGTTTGAGGAAAATGTAGTTCTCAAAGTCTGGAGGTCCCACAAGATTCTACAATGGTCCAGAATATGATAGGAGTTTAGTGAAAAATGAATCCACATATAGAATACCTGAAATATTTTACTTCAAACATTCTATTTTCCCTTTTGTACCTAACAACAAAAACAGCACCCTGAGCCTGGCACCTCCCAAGCCTGGCACCCCAGGTAGCTGTCTGAGTTGCCTGTTCCTAAATCTGGCCCTGCCAGACCCTACTGAAGTCAATAGGTGTTTTACCATTAATTTAAATGGAGTCAGCTTTTCACCCCATGAGTGCAAGGTAGGGAGTGTCTGTGCCATGAGCAGTGCTAGACACCTCAAAGAGCCCCATTCCATTCCCAGGGGCTGGCACTGAGGAAAGTGCAGGTGGACCTTTTTAAGGTATAGTGGTTGTATTTTGTGTGCAAGTATTCTCTGAAAACAGAATGCCAGGGGTATGGTATCTCTTTGCACCTCATGTTAACAGAGCTGAGATTTCAATAACTGCAATCTGGTCCTTTGGATAAAAGAGTATTTTATTATAAGCACACATAGTAACTTTTTTTTACTCATTCATATTTTGCAATAATAATCCCCCCCACCCAAAATTGTCGGCGGCAAGTGGCGTCATCCAGAGGTGTCGCCGCCGAATTTTGGTGGCTTTTCGGTGGATGCTTGACCGCCGGCCAGGATGCGGGGGCATTTAGATGGCACCTGTGGGCGCTGCATGGGGGACTCCTGATCTATATCATTGTCCAGTGGTTACAACTGGGAGTCAGGAGATCAGGGTTCAACAACCACTTCAGGTACTGATTCACTGTTATTTATCAGAGGGGTAGCCGTGTTAGTCTGGATCTGCACAGGATTCTTTACTGCTTTTACTGTTATTCACCCTCTGTGTGAAACCTCTGTAAAGCTCTTTGCATGAAAGACGCTGTGAAGTATCAACAAGGAGAAGAAATCATCATATTTTATCGAAATACAACATTTTTATATAACGTGATTCTTAGATTCAAAGCCCTTAATCATCATACAGAATGGCAAGAACACTGAAAACTAAAGCATGTGTTTCACTGCTTTTGTGGAAATTTGATAGTTTAAGTTACTTAAATTTGGAAGATATATACATTTTTAATTCATGCTGTCTTCGGAGCACAAGAAATGATAAAGGCATTTTATACCCTCTTGTAAGACAGCAAAATTTATGGAGACACTCAGAAGCTTTGTAGCTTTAAATTCCGATAGCACTGCTAGGGTTATCTTGTTCTTATTGGTCTGGATATAAAACCACTCTACGGAAACAAGGACTCATTGCTGAAACTCCCCGAATCCTTGTAAAACCTTAATAGTGTGTTGACTGAAAGTTAACACCAACACTCAACAAGATTTTACTTGGCATTTTTAGATTAACTACGTTTTGCCAGAAACAAAACTTCAGCAACAATGCTAGAGGAGATTCAAATCTTTTAAGAAATACACATCAAGTAAAGTAAAATATTGATATAACTAAAGAGCTGAAAAAGCAGCTCTGGCTCTTGATTTACAAGTAGAACTTAAAGTGATAAGCATTTAGAATAAAGTTTGTCGGGTGGGGATAGCTCAGTGGTTTGAGCATTGGCTTTCTAAACCCAGCATTGTGAGTTCAGTCCTTAAGGTAACCACTTAGGGATCTGAGGTGAAAATCAGTACTTGGTCCTGCCTAGTGAAGGCAGAGGGCTAGACTCAATGACCTTTCAGGGTCCCTTCCAGCTCTGTGAGATAGGTATAGGTATTTTCTGAGGGTTGATTTGGAAGTTTCTAATCATGAAGGTAATTTAAAAATAAAACCACAAGGATCTGCCTTTAAAGCAGGTACATGGAAAGTTGCTATTATGTCTTGATGGAAAGTCAGCTAATGCAAAGGACTCTGCAGGACAAATTGACAAGGCCTCATAACACTTTTCCAAATCATTTAAAACCTCTCTAATACAAGCTAGCAATATAATATTAATAAGGGAACTTCCACATCAGTGAGTTTAGTTGCCATTATTTTGGATGTGTATAATGCTGACAGAGCCGTATAACACACACACACACATATATATATGAATACATTTTAATTAGTTCTGATATCTTTACTGCACAGAAATTGCACTGCCTTCTTTATCTACCTTTAATGCTGATATGCAGCAGATCATTATACACAATTTATTACAGGCATGGTATTTTTATAGATTTTATCTAGAATGCTATATAAATATCTAAAACATTGCTCCAGTTCATGGCCTAGCATCAGATTTGCACATTTTGCAAGTATTAGAAGATAACACCAAATAGGATACAGCAGCGGCTCTTGGGATTTTGCTGCCCCAAGCACGGCAGGCAGGCTGCCTCTGGCGGTTTGCCTGCAGAGGGCGGTTTGCCTGAAGCCGTGGAATCAGCAGACTCTGCGTAGGCATGCCTGCAGGAGGTCCACCAAAGCCGCGGGACCAGTGGACTCTCCGCAGGCAAGCCGCCGAAGGCAGCCTGCCTGCCACCCTCACGGCAACTGGAGAAGTGCCCCCCACGGCTTGCCGCCCCAAGCACGTGCTTGGCGTGCTGGGGCCTGGAGCTGTCCCTGATAGAATACAAAAAATATGAATGTCAAAATTCAGTAAGAAGAAATTCACAAGAGTGTAGACTTCCTTAAGTGCTACTGACAATTCAGACCCCAGGAAAGAATAGTCCTGCAGGCTGGAATTTTGAAAGGATCAAAAGGAAGCTAAAAGTCTTGCTTTGCTGTTTGAAAGAAAATGTACTTTTCACCTGATTAATGATCTGTGAAGATAAATGGAGTTTTGTTTGCATGTGAACTGCAGGATCAGACTTTAAATAAAATTGTTCAGTGGACTTTAAAGATATTTTATCTTTCTGTTAAAACAGGGTTATAAATGAAAAAGGAGCCTGTAGCATATAGCTTAAGGGCCTAATCATTTATGACCTTCGGTTATTTAACATGCCGAACTGCCACTGAAGTCAATGAGAAGTTTGTGTGCCAAAAGGATTTCAAGACTGGATAAGTTCTGGATAGATTTGACAATCCAAGTGGTTGAAGTATAGTACAATGTATGACTGAATTGCATTCTAAGATGTTGGAAAGTGTAAGACTAGGATAAAAAATTTAATGCATTGTCACCAGTAGCATGTCAGCAGATACTGATGGGATGACATTCTAATATTTTTATTTAGGTCATGATAATTCTTTTAATGCTATTTGAGGACTTTGACTAGTGAAGAGAAATAAGAGTTTTCTGTCTTTGATGCTGTAGTTTTCAATTTTACTTCCAATAGCATAATTACTGAGAAAATTGTACTTCTGTTGTCATTGTATTCACAGCGTAAGGGATGCTGGAACAATTTATATAGTGGCGGTGCTCAAAACCATTGAGCCAAACTATAAACCCTGTAAATGATGGAAACCACTTCAAGCTAGGGGGTCCTACTGCACCCCCAGGACCACTAGTTCCAGCTCCTATGGACAGTGCTCAACTACATAATACACATTTGGAATTGCAACGTTTCATAGTTCAGTACTTGTTTTGTAACTTTATTAACTCCCACACTGCACCTTTACATTTCTGTGGTTCCTGGTGTGTAACCGGGCGCGACTCACCCCTGCGGCGCCTCCTGCTGGTCATCCTCGGGAATCAGCTCTTCAACCCAGCTCAGAGTGCCCTCTGCAGGCCGGTGATCTGCCTTTCGGCTACTGGCCCCGTGCCCCTCCCTGGACCCCAGTGCCCCTTTTATGTGAGGTTCTGCCCCCTGGCAGTAACCCCCTCCTCTTTCTTAGGGGTTTCCCCTCCCTGGGACCCCCCCCCCACCCTCTATCCCCACTTTGCCTCAGTGTCTTGGCAACTGCCCAGTCATTAGCTAGTCCCACGCCCTGGGGCAGACTGCAGTATTAGCCTCTCATCATCAGCAAAGGGGGTTGGACCTGCTGCCTTGGCCTACCCCTGGATTGCACCCTGCAACGCCCAGTACCCCTTAGCCTTCTGCTAGGCTGCAGCCTGGGGCTTTCCAGGCAGGAGCTCCCCAGCAAATCTGCCTTTCCCCAGCCCTGCTTCACCCTAGGTACTTTATTTGGTTCCCTACAGCAAGGCTCTTCTCTCTCTGAACACAGAGAGAGGTTGTCGGGGTTCCTGGCTTCTCTGCCCTTATATAAGGGCCTGGGCTCAGTTTGGGGCATGGCCCCAGCTGCTGCCACTTCCCCAATCAGCCCAGCCTAAAAGGCTGCTTTCTCCAGCCGCAGCCCTTATCCAGGGCTATTTTAGCCCCTTCCGGGCCGGAGCAGAGACCCACTCTGCTACATGGTGCAAAGTAGAGGAAGCAATGAATCAGTTCTAATAAAAATGCATAATCCTAGCATTAATGTGCTCTTTATACATATTGATAAAGAACTCAGTATAAAAAATCATTTCTCCACTTATCTTCCTGAATCTTGTTATCTCTGTGTGATTAACTGCATAACAAACATAAGGGAAGACATTTCATAAATTCAAAGCACACTGGGTCAACTTGTCTGAGCAAGCTCTTCACAAGATTCCATTGAAGGTTGGTAGCTTTATGAAAATAAAGCTGGACTATAATGGCTTCTGTAAACATAAATGCCCAAATGTTCGTGTTGCATCATGTTAGGGCATTGTTCTTTATATTGTACTTAAGATGATCATTTCTCATTACATTGTCACAATTCCCACAAACTTCAAGGCTGTTTCTCAAGTGTATCAGTGGGGGAGAGCTGAGTATAAAAAAGCATTTAATACATTAACTAATACTAATTATATGCATAGTGCAATGGAAGCATAAAGTGTTTTACTACATACATGGATTCCATGACCCTAGAAACTTCAAATCTAAGTTGAAATGAGAGCAAACAGGAGACAGTAACCATAGAAAGTGTAGGAGAAGGGATGGATGAGGAAGAGGACAACATAATGATAGACTCATCTGAGAGGTTAATGCTTTTTAGGCACACACAACAAAGGTGTTATTTTTCCTCCTCTCATCCATATTTTGTTCCTTTTTACATTTATAATTTTGTATACAACATAAGCAGCCATGACTTTGCAATATTAAAATTGTTCTGAAATTGCCTGCAATGTGCCTTTGACTACAATGACCCTCTTGTGTTATATCTGTCTTTAATTTTCTCCCGTATATAAAGTAATTTATTTCAGTATATCACAATTTATTACAACACATTTCAATGCCTAGACAACATATATCGAGCCAGATCCTCAGCTGGTGTAAAATAGAATAGATATACTATAGTCAATGCGGCTAGGCCTAGCTGCTAGACCAATGCAGCTAAACCAGCTGAGACTCTGGACCATAAACTCTTGTGTGCTTAACCGGCATACGAAGTGCAGCTAAAAAGGTTCTTATAGCACATCCTTTACATGGCATTTTCTGTTTTATTCACTAGGGAAAATTACAAATTAGTAATTGTGCTTGCCCTAGAGATTTAAAGTTCTACTTACCAGAATCCTTCATGCCACCAAGCAGGATCCAGCACCTGTCACCTACCAGGATTTAAATCACAGGAGGTATAAAAAAAAAATCAGGTTCCACCCCCTTTCTCCAATTATTTTAAAAGCAAACGAACAACACAGGAGATTTGTAAGTTTTTACAGCATAGCAAAAATTATGTAAGAAAGGAAGAAAGTTGGTTGGAGGAAGAGGAAGCATTGTGACACACAATTACCAGAGTGTAATTTCCCCTAATTTATAGTCCTCCTTTTCTCCCATTCTAGAAACTCCATACAGCAATTGGACATGGTGAGCGGTGTGAACAAAACCAAGGTGGCTTTACTTAAAGTGATAACCTGTAGAAATATCTGACCAAGGTCAACACTGGAGGAGGATAGATTTAGCCAATAAGGAGTAATAAAGAGGGAGGAAGGGCCAGCAGAACAACCGTACATATATACAACTCATCAGCTACCTAAAAAGGATGGCAATAACTCTAGCAGAGAATCTGAGAACAGACACGAAGAAGGATGCCTGTTTTGATTGTGTAGCGTATTAATACAGTCGTCATTCTACCTAGCAATCCTGTCTTTAGAAACTCTGTTGTTTTGACCTTGGAAATACATGATAAAAATAGATGCTTAGACTTCCAGAAAGGTTTTGTCTATGCTAAATAAAATTTGATAGCTCTCTTTACTGCTAAACTATCAAGTTCCTGAGTCACAGAAAACACAGGATGATTTATATGAAACTTCAAATTTTAGGGATAAAATCCAGAGATAATCTGAGAAAACAACTTTGTCTGTAAACAGGCAGATAAGGAGAATGAGCAGATAAGAACAGAACTTAACTCCTCCCTTGCTCCTAGCAGAGGGATAATCAGCTAAAAAACAGGACTCTTCAAAAGCAAATAAGAAATACTGATCTCCAAGAGGCTCAAATGGAGATCCACATAGCACTTAAAATACACATCAATGGTGGAGACAAAAGCCATTTTTTTCTACTGGATTATGTGTAGAAGAAATTGTATCTGTTTGCTAAGATTGCTGGGCCCAGGACCCTTATTGAGCTCAAGAAAGACATGGGTGAGATCTTTTTGAGAGCAACTCATAATAAAAAGTGCTGCAAACAGAGGCTACGTCTACACTACAGCATAAAATCGAAATTACTAAAACTGGTTTTATAAAACCGATATTATAAAATCGATTTTATGCATCCACACTAGGGCACATTAATTCGGTGGTGTGCGTCCATGGTCCTAGGCTACCATCGATTTCCGGAGCGGTGCACTCTGGGTAGCTACATTAAAGGAATGAGACCAATAACTTCGATTTCCGTCCACACTAACCCTAAATCGATATAGTAATATCGATTTTAGGGTTACTCCTCTCGTTGGGGAGGAGTACAGAAATCGATTTTAAGAGCCCTTAAAATCGATTTAAAGTGCCTTCTAGTGTGGACGGGTACAGAGTTAAATCGATTTAACGCTGTTTAAAACGATTTAACTGTGTAGTGTGGACCAGGCCAGAGTGTAAGTGACCTAGATGGAAGGTGAAAAAAACCTCCCTCACTCGTTTACTCTCCAAAAATCAGAGTGATGGAGAAAGGGTTGCTAAACACAGTGGGACACAGTATGAGGTGATCTAAACACAGCAAACGACTCCAGTATGTGCTTAACAGGGGGGTCTGTCAGGTCCAGAAGATAAGGACCCAGGATTGATGGGGATGGTTTCAGACTGATCCAAACAGATCTTTTGTAATATTCCTGAAAACTCCTAAATACACCTATGTACAGAATTTACCCAAACTCCTTCCCATAGAACTATAGGAATGTTTTTAGGGCTGTAGCGAGGCGGTGGGATACCCCACAGCCCCGCTGAGGGAAGAACCTCCCCTAACACCAACGTGGGCGGAGTCACTGGGTCCTGCGCCCGCCCCTCAGAGGTCACACCACAGACCCGGAAGTATAAAAGCTCGCCGGCAGAGCTCAGTTGGGAACCAGCTGCCGGAGAGGCCAGATGTCTGCGAACGAGCTCTCTCTGGAGAGACAGCAGAAGGCCGTGGCCGGCCTGACGTCGCACCGGGCCAGCCGAGCCTACTCCTCGCTCGTTACCCCGAGGAGGACTGGTGGAGACTACCTCGCTCCAGCTACCCCGAGGAGGAGCCGAGCCTGCCTCTTGCCAGCTACCCTGAGGAGCAGCTGAGCCTACCCTCCGCTACTTACCCAGAGGAACCGAAAGTGTTTGAGACCGCCGGTGATGCTACCACGACTCAGGTATCCTACAGGGGAGTGTGGAAGTAGCCCGGGGCAGCCGACCCCCGTCTGGCTGCAACACTGCCAGTGTGTTGCAGCCAGGATTCCCACTGACAGCAGCGAGTTTCTGCTGCCGCTAGGGCCCTGGGCTGGGATGCAGTGGAGTGGGAAGGTCTGTGTCCCCCTGCCACCCACTCCTTGGGTGGCGGACTCCCCCTTTTCCCGGGCCTGGAAAGGCTAGGGCCTCTTGATATTGGAACTACTGACTCAGCCCGTGCCTGAGGACCTGAGTTTCTATTTGCTTGCTGCCCCGCCCTGACCTAAGGCCTGGGCTGCTAACTAACTACTGACTCAACCCCTGCCTGAGGGTCTGAGTTGCTGACTACTTGTTTGTCGCCCCACCCTGACCTAGAGCCCAGGCTGCTATTGAACTGCTGACTCAGCCCCTGCCTAAGGGCCTGGGTCTCTGACTGTTTGCTGCCCCGCTCTGACCTAGGGCCTGGATGGCTATCTGAACTATTGGCTCAGCCCCCCTGCGTAAAGGTCTGAGCCCCTGACCGTGTGCTGGCTGTCCCACACTGCCGCAGAGCCCGGACTGCCAGTGGACTAGAGCGAGGCGGTGGGATACCCCACAGCCCCGCTGAGGGATGCACCACGGCAAGCCGCACTACAGGGCTCAGTCTAGGTCAGTGGTTCTCAAACTTCTTTTTTCCATGGACCACTTGAAAATCGCTGAGGGTCTCGGCAGACCACTTAATGATCCTTCCAAATGTTGTTTGCAATGTTAGCTAACTATTGTAAAGTGCTTTGGATAAAAGTGCTATATTATACAAATATGTTCCACAAATAAAAGCACACATCTCATATTTTAATATCAGTAGTCTTACCTTTGTAATGCAATGGATGTGCCCTCCCTCCCCCACTGTGGCAGCCCCTGAGCTTGGGCTGAGAAGGAGAGGGGTCTCTCCCCCACCACAGAGCTGAGGCTGGGAAGGAGGGCTCTCTCTCCCCGGTGGCTGCAGCCCTGGAGCTGGGGAAAGTCGCCTCTTTCTCTGATTGTCGCAGCCCTGCACATCCCAAAATTCCCCCCACCCCACCTTCTCTCCCCATTGCCCCTTCCCACCTGCCCCCTATTCCCCCCAAGGTCACCACCTCACCTTACATGTGCGTCTTCTCCAGGGTCCAGACACCTAATTAGTGGAGCCAAGTCTGCACGGCTCCACTAATTAGGTGGGTGGCCCTTCATTCTATTGTGTGCGGCCACCCAGGCACGCACCTTAGAGGGAACTATCCGCGGACCACCTGAATGGAGTCCCCAGACCACAGTATGAGAACCTCTGGTTTAGGCAGCTGAACACCTTAATACAAAACTGAAGTGACTTTGCCATGGTCTAGAAGCAAACCAGTCTGCTGTGGGTGTCCCATAGCTGTGGTAAATCTGAAAGTATACCTCCTCTGACCTAGGGATTAGAGACTGCCAACAGACCAAGTTTACCTTATTATTGTATTCACTCCTGAAATCCTTTGAAGGACATGAGCTGGGCTTCCATCCAAGGAGTATTGTCTGGAAGCTACTAACTATTCTGCAACCATCTGGCCTGAACTTCAGAGGTGGTGAGCATCCTATTTTTCAAAAGAAGTCACTGGGTTCTCATACCATTGAAAATCAGACCTGTTGCTGTAAGTACAAAAATACAGGATAGAGCCAAATTCTCTAGAACAGTACTCTGTTGTGCTTTGCTGGTGTTAACAGTAGAACTAGAAGGGAAGATAGCAAAAGAGAAGCGTGAAATGTACCGCTTAATGATTGTTGAGAGTAAGCAGTGCTGCTGAACTGAAGGTCAAAGACAAGAAATGCTTTTACAAAGGATGCCCTTTTCCCAGAAAGCTAGTAACTCTTGTGGGAGAAGCATGTTCATTAATGTTCCTTTTCTTCTAGAAAACCAAGCTTGGGATTGTGTTTCTCTCTCTCTCTTTTTCCTCTATTGGGGAAAAAAATGTTAGTAGGAAAATGCAAAGCTCAAAACAGGAATGGGGCTGTCACAATTTTTCCAGGATGAAGGTTGGTGGGACTCTGTCAAGGCTGTCCACTGAGGTCAGTGGAACTAGACTCATTTACACCAAGTCAGGGTCTGGCCCAGCATCTGAATGGTGAGCCAGGTCTCAGAGCATAGGCCTCTAGCAAATCCAGTATGAGTAGTTAAGCCACTCTATTGACCACTATAACTAATGATCCAGTTAAAATGGATGTAAAAAAATTTGACAGTGTTTAAGTGGCACAAAGCAGCCATGGTGAACCAGTGAATCTGGCCAAGAAGAAGGAGAGAACAGAGTAGTATCTTTATGGGCCTGATTCTGATCTCACTTACACTAGGCATGCCACTGAAGTCAATGGAGTTTATCCTGGTATAAGACGACTTCATATATCCAGGAGAAGAGGCAAAAAAGATGGTCAGAAAAAGAATGCAGCTTATACACAGGGGTGTGCTGTGTATTCATACAGAGTGGTACCTACTCAGGTATGCACTCTATTTCCCCCCCACCCCCAAGCTGGTAGCTGGTATTACATTTAATGGATGGAAGGTGGGATGGTAAACATTAGGCATGTACAGTTAACACAAAAGGGAATATAAATCCACTATCATTCAGGGCTAACCCTTACAGCTCAGTTATGCCTCTGTGGCTGAACCATGTGGGGAAGCAGAGTGTGGGGTGCAGAGTGTGCACTGCATGGCAGGCCTTGCTGCAGCTCTAAAGGATGCTGTGATAAATGAAAGTGGGTAGGGGGATAGCTCCCTTTTATGGACCCCTGCCAGCCAGTTATAAATCCCTCTTGGTAGTTGTTCTCCACTTGCTTTACCTGTAAAATGTTGAAGTCCCCCTACATAAGTAAAAGAAAGGGAGTGGGCACCTGAGCAAAAGGGCCAATGGGAAGGCTAGAACTTTTTAAAATTGAGGAAAAAAACCTCTTTGGATGTCTGTTCCCAGAGATCATGGACAAGGCTGGAACTATGCTGTAAAATGTCTGAGCCAGGTATGAAAATCATCAGATCATAACTAGAAACTACTCATTTGGAACCCCAGATATGTAAGTAGATCAGGAAATGTCTAGGAAGACGCAATTAGGTTTCTCTTATTTCTTTATGGCTTGTGAACTCCTCTGTGTTAACTGCAGGTGCTTTTGTTTTGCTTGTAACCTTTAAGCTGGACCTGAAAAGAGCTATCCTGATGCTTAATCCTTGAAATGTTTTTTTTAATCTAGCCAAAAGCCTAAATTCCAAATATATTTTCTCTTTTTGTTTTTAGTAAAATTTACCTTTTTTTTTAATAATAGGATTGGATTTTTATGTCTTAAGAAGTTTGCGCACATGCTGTTTAATTAGCTGGCAGCAACAGCTAATTTCCTTTGTATTCTTTTTCAGCTCTTCCCGGAGGTTGAGGAAGTGTTTGAAAGGGCTTGAGGGTATTCCCATAGGAAGGAATTCCCAAGTGTGCACTTGGGGGGTGGCAGCAAGGTCAGAGAAAAGCTGTAACCTTGGGAGCTTAATACAAGCCTGGAGGGGCCAGTATTAATTTTTAGAATCCTTGCGGGCCCCCACCTTTGGCACTTGAAGTGCCAGAGTGGGAAATCAGCCTTGACAGATGCAGCAAGCACTTTGTCCAGTGCAGATACCCTGGGGACTTTGTGCCACTCATGTCTTACCCAGACACAACTTCCCTGGAATGAGGCTTGCTTGCCCCAAACTCTTTCTCTGTACCAGAGTGGAGGGAGGCAGATTACACCTGCACCTGCATCACTGGACGGGGGACAAAAAAGCATGTAGTACAGGTGGAGGCATAATTTAGATCTATACCTGAATGGGATAACTTATCCTATCCATACTGGGCCCAGTCCAACTCCCATTGAGATTGTATCAAGCATTGTCTGATGTGAAAATGCTCTCAGTTTTCTCTTTATCTTATGTAAAGAAGTCTCTCCCCTCCTCCCCCCACAAAAGATCCTAACCGTTTTCTTGTAAAACAACAAGATATTAAAGACTGAAATACAATGGTAGTTTCCTTCCTACATTATTTTCGTCCATAAAAAGCCGGAAGCCTAGTTTTAGAGTATCCTCAGCATTACCAAAATGAGAAAAAATGTCAAGGAGGTCACTCTCAGTGGAGAGAAACTTTCTACAAAAGACCTGGTCTCCCTAGTGATGAGAATGTCTACAAAGGAATTCACTCAATAATGCAAACCCACAAACCCTCCAACGATTCACAGTTTCAACGAAGCAAAAAAGCAGAAGGTGCACAGAGCACAGAATGTTTTCCTTTTGGGCCTTTTAGAAAATAAATTGGGCTGATTAATGGTTAATAGCATTAAAAAAACTAACTTTGTAAAAGTTTCTTATTTGTAGTAATCACAGATGTTTATTAAAATCATAAATTCAGTTAGTGAGAGGCAAGTTCTGAGAATAAGGCACTAAAAAGCCTTTACATACAGTAAAGGATCAAAGAGAAAGATCCCTCTCAACCAGCAGGTCTGACCTTAAGCTATATTTTAGTCTTTCATCAAGTGACAAGTTTTGAAATGGCTGTTTTTGACAAGTGCTGAAGTATCTGAATCACTCCATTTCCACCATTTAAAATAATAGTGGGGTTTGAGAGAACATTAGGAGATGGAAGGCTGGGGAAAAAAAAGCTGTCTGAATCATAGGTACAAACAGGGTAATCATAGGTGACAGGGACAAGCAATGTATTGTCTGTTTGCTTTGCCACAACTATGAGAAAAATTCATTCCTGAAAGTAAAGTCACTGGAGTTGCACAAGGAATGAATTTTGGTGCAACATGTCAACATATTAAATGTTGACTTCTTCCCATCATCTAGCATTTACAAACCTGGCATTTCTGAATTACTTGTTTTGAAGACTGCATGTAATATTGCTAATTGCAGTATAAAAACTCCTGACTGAGCAATGCCTGGTTAAGAGACATCTAGCAGATCTACTTTGATATTTTTCATATACTACAAATGTTTATTATAGCTCACATAGTGTAAATCTGGAGCACCTGCATAAACCAGGTAGGCCAATGTGTTGACAGTAGAACTACAAGGAAAGGTAGCAAGAGAGGAGTGAATGAATGAATTGGCAGAGATAGGAGCCTTAGAATGGGATTCACAAAAGCCAGCATATTAGGTGGCTCTCCACTTAAACAAGCCAATGGGAGATGCCAAGCTGAGGGATGTGTGCTAAGCCCCACCCCTCTCTTGGAGATAGATGCCTAAACCCAGGCTTCAGGGAGGAACCTTCCTCTGCTTGGGTTTCTCAGCTGCAAATCCTCTTGTTGTTAAGCGCCTACACTCTTTTAGAAAGAAGCTGGTGGGTGAAAGGAGGAAGATGATGACAACTTCCTTCATAACTTTTACCCAGTGATTAGGGTACTCACCTGGGATGTGGGAGATCCCCAGGTCAGGTCCCCCCTCCACCTGAGGGGGAGAAGGGATATGAACTGGGATCTGCCACCTCAAGTGAGTGCCGTAACCACCACTTGATTGTGCTATGGATTAGATAATGAAACAATCATTGGGCCAAAGAGAGAGTACTCTATAGTTTGGTACTTAGAACACTCACCTGGGAGGTGGAAGACCCAGCATCCAGTCCCACTGCACCAATTACTTTCTCTTAACTATCTCAGGTGGAGGAGGGACTTTAACCAGGCACCTCCCACATCCCAGGGGAGTACTCTAACCACTGTGCTAAAAGATATTACAGAGGTGGGCTTCCACACTCACCTCTCTACCTTCTCCATGTGTTTTGTGTATAGGAGGCCACTCCAGTAGGTGACACCAGAGCACATGTACTGGATTGGGCCCCACAGTGAGTTAGGTGGACAAAAGCCTATCTTCCCCTGTTTTATCCATCACTGTAGGGTTAGGCATCTGGATGCCTGGTGTGGGGATATGCAGATGCGCAGAGGCAGAAACACAGGTGCCTAGGGGCACTTATACTGCAAGAATTGAGGTGCTGAGCAAGTTTAGGCATCTACAGAGTTTGGTGGGAGCAGAGTGGGGGTTTTGTGAATCCCAGTGGGGCCTGATTCTGGAATTTAGGGCACCGAGAGTGGCAGTTAGGCACCTAAGTCCTTTTGTGAATCTAGCTTCTGACAAATAAGGCATAGGACTGGGAACAGTGAACTGCTGGTTTTATTCCTAGTTTTGTCATAAACTTTGCGTGATGTTGGGCTAGTTGCTTAGCATAAATTTTACAATCTGGATGCCTTAAAACTAGTTACTTAAATCCATATTCTGGCAAGTAAATCCAATTCACATTTGCTTTGTGTTTTCAGCACTTTTGAAAATTATCTATTTATTTGCCTAAGTATATATTTAAGGATGAAATCCTAACTCCATTGAAGTTAGTGGCAAAACGCCCATTGACTTTAATGGGGCTAGGATTTCACTCTAAATGTCTAAACAAGAGGGACCCAAGTGTCAAAAATGTTGTTCCTCAACCTGGGCTTCAGTTCCTCCATTTGCATAATAAGGATATTAATAATTACCTACCTACTGAAGTGTCAGGAGGCTTAATTTATTAATATTCATAAAGTTCTTTGAGATCTGCAGTGTTAAAGCACAATAGAAGAATTAAATGGTATTATTTTCCAGCAACCATCTTTGATCCTTGTTTGTATCTGCTTAGGAAGTTTGATTTTTTTGTTTGTTTTTTTAAAGTGAATGTATTCCTTTGAATGGGACCAGACTGATAACCCTGAAGACCTATATTTCTAGAGAAGAGCTGTAGCACTGGAAGCTTAATTGGAAGTTTCTTCTACCACCTATGTGCCTCAAGTATAAAGAGGTGAGACCACCAGGCTTGTTCAGCTCTTGATCTCTCTGAGACAACCAATAAAGGAATCAGCTGTGCAGATGTGGACAACTGTTTTGGGACCACCACCACATTTCATGAAGCTCTCAGAATTACTTTGGTCTCTACCAAACTGGGCTGTATTTGCATGAGTGATTTGGAGTTGAAAAGCTCTATCTCTCAGCTGAAATCAACCACCATCATCCACTTGCTCAGTGAAAGGAAATGCATGTTTTGATCAGGATGCCAGTTTTTCTCTCTGATCTCCTGGTGTCTAGATTGATTAGTGGTCTGTTTTCTAGGCAATTTGCCACTTAAAAGTTTCATCTGCTTATTCAGAGTTTTCTGAAGGCTGCTGTTGCCAATTCCAGAAGGGTTTCTTACAGTTGGAGGTCATTGTGCCAACATATTTGCATGCCTTGCATGACATTTTGTCATATAGTGTTGGGTAATTGGTTATATGTATGTGAACAGCTGTATAAGCTTTTGTTTATAAGATTTCAAAAATAGCCTGTGTTGCCTTCTTGAGATCTGCCAGTCAAGGGAAGATGAGAGTAAAATGTATATGAATGTGCCTCAAGCACTGAAAATTAGCTTCTTTTATTTCTGAGCAGATTCTCTGATATCTTGAGGCATGGCTCCTTTGTGTGGTTATTGTAGAAGTTTGAGTGACACAGATGTACTGCTGCTGGACCAGCATCTGAGTTGCATTTTTATTTTCTAAAGTAATTTTAATATTGCATCACTTTGCACATAAACTTATTTCTTCATTTTAATTGGCTGTTTCCCTGAACATTTGAAATATTTAAATTTTGGCTTTAGGTGCTCAGTCTTTCATGTGCTCAGCACTGCTATCCCAATCATGCAAAGCACTTAAGAACATTTTATGCATTAAAGCACTTAAGCTTAATTTTACACATTAAAATAAGTGGGATTACTTGCTCAAAGTTCAGCACATAAATGCTTTCTCGGTTGGGGACCAGAGTACTAAACGGCTTGTAAGATTGAGGGGATAGGGCTACCAGTCTTTTCTATGTCAAGTGTCAGAGGGGTAGCCGTGTTAGCCTGGATCTGTAAAAAGCAACAAAGAGTCCTGTGGCACCTTGAAGGCTAATAGATGTATTGGAGCATAAGCTTTTGTGGGTGAATACCCACTTTGTCAGATGCATGTCTCTTCTATGTAATAAATACGTAGCAGTGTGCAAGCCTGTTCCTTTTCTTCTGCGAATGCACATCCTCATACATGTGCACATATACACTATGATAGAAAGCACTAATGAAAATTAATGGAACACTTCTCTGAAAGCATACTGTAAGGATTTAAATTTTCCTTTGTTACACAGATCCTACAAAATTAAGCTTCAATTTCACAGATTATTAGGGACCTCAAGAGATCATCTAATCCAACCCCCTGCTCAAAGCAGGGCCAATCCCCACTTCCCAAATGGCCCCCTCAAGGATTGAACTCACAACCCTGGGTTTAGCAGGCTAATGCTCAAACCACTGAGCTATCCCTCCCACCATATGTTTATTTTCCATATGTTTATTTTCCTACACAGAGTATATAACCTGCATAGCCATATGCTATTTGTTGTCATTATAATACGGATTATTTGTATTACAGTATCACTTAGAAGCAGAGGTGAAAGTAAGCCGGTGCGGTCCGGTATGGCGTACCGGCAAGAGCCCAGTATGCCATGCTGGACTGCATCGACTTTCATAGGGGGGATTGAAAGGGTTCTGGGCTGCCCAGAGCCCTTTAAATCCCGACTGCGGCTCCGGCGGCCGAGCTGGGGTGAGGATTTAAAGGGCTCAGACTCCCCACTGCTGCAGGCAGCCCAGAGCTCTTTGAATCCTGGACACGGCTCTGGCAACTGGGCTGGAGCCAGGATTTAAAGGGCTCCAGGCTTCCCTCAGCAGCAGGAGCTCTGGGCCCTTTAAATCCCTGCCCCAGTCCTGCAAAGCTCAGGGTTCCCCCTGGCGGCCAGAGCCCCGGGCCCTTTAATTTGCCCTAAGCCCTGGGGGGGGCTCCCAGCCACCTCTGCAGCTGGGAGCCCCTGGTTGATCTAAAGGCCCTGGGGCTCCCAGCCACAGCTGGTTCCCCAGGGCCTTTAAATCGTGAGAGGCCACACCTCTTTCAGATGAGGCCACTCCTCTTCCGGATGAGGCCATACCCCACCCCTCTCAGGACTCCAGCAGTACCGGTAGGTCCTGTAAGTTACTTTCACCCCTGCTTAGAAGTCCCCATCAGGGTCCAATATACCAGACACTGTTCAGACAGACAGTAAAGAGACAGCCATTTCCCTAAACAGCTTGCAACCATGGTTACTATCAAGACATGACAGGTGGATGAAACAAACAAATGGGTGAGGGAGGGAAGGCAGAGTAACAAAAACTTTAGCAATCTTTTCCATAGATTAGATGGGTGCATAAAGTAGCTTTAAGAGCTGATCTGATCCTGCAAACTGTAGGCAAAAGTCTTACCTGAGACAAAGATTTCGCTGCTTAAGGACTGCAGAATTAGTCCTTACAGGGCACCGGCAGGTAATGTGAATAAACAAATATTATTGTTATTTATTTATATTATAATAGTGCCTAAGAGCCCTAATCATGAAGCAGAGCCCCACTGTGCTAGGTGCTGTACAAACACAAAGCAAAAAAGATATTTCCTCCCCATAAGAGCTTATAGTTTAAGTCTAATAAATCAAGAGATAATAGATGGAAACAGACAGATGGATAGGAGAGTGCAAGGAAACAGTGTGACAATATTGGTCAGTATGGTAAGCAGTGGCTTTTGCACACCAGTGGCTTAACTTTTGTCAAGTTTTTGCAGGAATTACTACAATGGTTTTTTTTAAGAAGGGTGACATGGTCAAAGCAATGGGTTAGGAGAATGATCTTTGTAGTTGTGTTATGAATGAACTGGATCTGAGCAGGACAAGATTGTATTTACCAAGGTCAGAGAACAGGATGCTGCAATAATCAAGATGTGAGATGATGACAGCAGAGTTTTAGCTGCATGGATGGAAAGGAAAAGCTGTATCTTAGAGATGTTATAGGTAAAGAATCTGCAAGATTTAGATAGCCGAATGTGATAACCTAGATAGAAGACATCAAGGTTATGGGCCTGACAGGAAAAATAGTGGTGTTGTCCATCATGATCATGAAAGGATATGAAGAAGTGCTTTGGGGGAAAATTAAGAACTCTACTTTAGCCACAATGAATTTGAGCTGACAGCTAGACATCCACATGGAGTTGTCAGAGAGACAGGCCGAGAGTTTAGTTTGGACACAAGGAGACAAATCCAGAATAGAGAGGTAGATCTGTAAGTCATCGTTGAGATGGTAACTCAATCTGTATTTGTGGATATGATTACCCAAAGACAAACAGTAGAGGAATAAGAGAAAGGACCAAGGAAGGAGCCCTGTGGAACCCCCACTGCAAGTTAGAGGTGGGAGGAAGTGGATCTGCCACATGACATGCTGAAGGAGTGATAAGACAGTGAGGAGGAGAACCAGTAGAGCACAGAGTCACAGAAGCCAAAGGGAGACAAGATTTACGCAAGAAGAGCACGGCTGACTGTATCAAAGGTGGCTGACAGGTCAAGGAAGATGAGGATAGGGTTCTGAGCACTGACTAAGAAGAGATTATTAGCGACTTTGGTCAGTGATTTCAGTGGAGAGCAAGGGCTTGAAACCGGATTGGAGAGAGTTTAGCATGGATTAGAGACCAGAAACTCCAGACAGGGATTGTAAACAGTGCGTTCAATGATTTTAGAGAAGAGACAGTAGTTGGAAAGACAAATGCAGTCCATGGTGGGTATTTTTAAGACGGGAGAGATTAAAGCATGCTAGTATTGTGAGGGAAAAAGCCAGAGGAGAGTGTTGCTTGCATTGAGATAGTAGAAAAATGAAAATAAAATCTCCTTCCCATCCTCTTCCATTTGAAAAACACCAGTTCTCTCCCCTGCAGTGTTTTAAGCCTCCGAAACACAACCTGGCTCTGGTGTGTTTATTTGTTTGTACACCACCATCAATCAACCAGGACATCAGCAGTAATGTGCATAGCTCTGGGAATAGTGTTTTGTTAGTTAACTGCTGCTGCACAGCCAGCAAGGGAAATAAGTACAAAAAAGATTTCTCTATGTAGGTACAACTAAAATAATGTAGTTTCTCACCAGTGGAACTGACGATTGTTTCAGAAAATGATGTTTAAAATCTGTAAGACACTGCCTCCCCATAACAGATTCATAGATTTCAAGGCCAGAAGCTACCATTGGGATCACCTAGCCTGACCTCCTGGATAACCCAGGCCATAACACTTCCTTAAATTAACTCCTAAAGCAGATCTTTTAGAAAAACAACCAATCTTGATTTAAAAATTGTCAGCGATGGAGAATCCACCACGATCCTTGGTAAATGGTTAATTACTTTCACAATTAAAAATTCATGTCTTATTTCTAGTCTGAATTTGTCTAGCTTCAACTTCCAGTCATTGGATCCTGTTGGATCTTTCTCTGCTAGACTGAGAAGCCATTATTAAATATTTGTTCCCCAGGTAGATACCTATAGACTGTAATCAAGTCACCCTGTAACAGGAACTTGAAGGAAGGCCACATTTTGGGCCAAAACTCCTTGACACAGTATGCTTTTGAAATGCATTTACACTACCTAACTTGCTTAACATCATTTCACTGTTTTTAGAACCAATTAGTTTTCTAGCATCTACAAAACAAAACATGTGTTGCATCAAATATCCTGGCTCAATTTTGATAAATTACAAAACATCAAAATAAATTGGATAGCTAATTAAAAATAAAAAATCCAGTTTTAATTGGTCTACTAATCACGAGCTAACTGAGTAGCGCAGAGTGGGCAAAAGTATAAAGAACGGCATGTTGGCGTCATTAGTACTTTAGATGCCAGTGCACTACAATTTTTCTAATACAACGACGTGACTGTAAGTTGCAGAAAATTATGATTCCACCTAGTTTAAGTTAATTTAATAGTACAGATAATGCAGAAATCTGGCAGAATTTGGCATTCTATGTACAACATGAATATGATAAAATGATAAGCACCTAACAAATATTATAGATTGAGTCCCTCATCATGTTAAAACCAGCAGGAGTTATACTTGGTTCGGAAAGAGGAAATAGGATGAGGCCCAAATGAATGTTTCTGATCTGACCAATCTGATAAGTGGCCAGATGGTCCCACTGAATGGGACCATTGGACTTCTATAGGAATGAGAGAATACATTAAAAACCCACTTCCTTCCCACAAATAGAGGGATACATATCAAAATAATAGACTGGTTAGGTATTTTTCTAATCATGGTACCAACTGCTATGGACCCAATTTGGCTGCCATTATGGAAAAATTCCCATAGGCTCAAATTGGAGTAGGATCAAGCCACATTAGCAACAGCCTGGTCTTTGTTATTTCTGAAAGTAGCGGTTTGGAAGTATACTACTTAGATACTGTTAAAGTGCTGACCGTGTTAAATCACTGGGACTTTGACACCATTCCCATTAGGTGTCCCTGGCAAAGGTGCTAGTACATTAGGAATAATAGTAATAAAATTCAGTCTTTTGGGTTGACATTCCCAAGGTAATGGATTTTGGAGGAGTGAGTTGGATGGAGGACATAATAAGCAAGCACAAGCACTGCTGACTTGTTAGCCCAGCAGGAAATGGTCACCTGTCAAACAACAGATACAGCAAAAGTGTAAACTCTGAGCTTCCTCAAAAGGCCACTGAATTCATTTCATTTTAGATTGGGTCCCCTGACTCCTCCCCTCCCCTATAAACTTGTGAACTTCAAAACCAAAAAAAGACCATTGAAATGCAAATCTTGTTAAGCAACCAAAGAAATTGGATTATTAAAAGCTACATTAACACAATGGTAACATTGCAGAAGATGCAAAAGTTAAGATCCCAACAGCAACCCAGCCATTTTGTAATACACATGTAATCTTTAGTTAATCTGTCATCATAAAAAGAATACTAAAATACAGATTTTAAAAGAAAAATGGGCTTAGAAAATAATAATATTATTTATTTTATTCCAGCGCCTGGGATTCCCACTCATGGATTAGAATCCCATTGTGTCAGGCATGGTGAAAACACAGAACCAAAAAGACTGTTTCTATTCGGCATAGCCAAATAAACATTGGCTTTAATGGTCTTATGCCAATTTAAATTCACTGGGAATTAGGCCCCTTAACTTTGTTTTTTAATGTCAGAAAAAGGTCATGTAAATTTAATACTTAATTAACAGTATTTTCTCCATTTAATGGAAACAAACATGAAACTTCTCACATGGTTGTATGTAACCAAAGATTTCTAAATGAAAGTCAGTGGGGTTCATGTGGATTTACATCAGTGCAACTCAGAACAGAATCTGCCCAGTAATTTTCTGTATTGCTCAGTAATAGTGTAATTTAAACAGGAACCTCTTATTATGTTAAAGAATAATTATTATTTGATAGTCTGTTCTATTGGTTTTGGAGTCTATCTATTCCCATGTAGTAAGGGAAGTTAAAGACTACAAAGTTACTAGGTGAACACTGTTTCTTTGTTCTGTAAACAGTAAAAATACATCTGATTTCACAATAGGGAAAAGTGTGGATTTATTTGCCACATTTTGTAAAACAAAGCTACTGTAAATCTCGTCTCTAACTCAAAATGCAAGGAAATCAATGCTGGATGCTCTAATTACTGAACCAAAGCCTGCTAAATATTGAACAAAAGCAAAAGTTTCTGCTTTCTAACCGTTTGTATAATCACTTATTATGAAGCCCTAAAATATCTGTTGCTAAGTGTTTATCTGCATTGTGATTCATGAATTAGATGGAAGGTGAAACAGTCACTGCTACCATTTTTATTTTTCAGTCTTTGGGTGATGGGGTGAGGGAAAACCAACTAGAGACAGATTTTATCCATTCTAAACCACTCACAGCATAATCTAATTATTTACAAAATTTTAATGTGGAAGGGCTATTTGTGGCAACCTACCTCATTTTTCAAACCATCCTGCCACCTCCAGCAATGAAACAATTACATCCTTAATAATACAGATGGCGTACCGAATGTTGCAGCAACAGAACTTATGATTTAATGCCACAAATACTATAACTGATTTTCATTAGCAAGAAATGCATAACATAAAAGTTAGTTTAAAAGGGATCTTGTAAGTGTAAGTGAACCTACAACCTATATGGATCAGGGGTGTGCAGGTCATATTTTCCAATATGAACAAGTTATTAAGCTATGATGTCAGGACAAATACACCTTACCCCCAGCAAGGACCAATGTAAAGTGTGATTCCACTATGAGAAATATTTATATGCCTTCTTACTCAATGGATCTGCTTTTTGTGAATATTTAGAGTCACATCCGCTGACTTTAGTGATAAAAATAAGCAGGGGCGGCCTTAGGGAAAATGGCACCCTGGACCAACTTATATTTTGATACCTCTGTCTCCCCATCCATCCCCTCATCGCCCCTGGACTCCACAGCCTCCCCTGCCCCCCTACCCATCCCATCAGGCTACCCATCTATCCCCCCAGGCTTCCCACCCTTCCCCACTGCCTCCCACCCAACCTCCCCCATTGCCCTGAGCTTCCTTCTGTGGCCTCGCACCCTAGGCCCACCCATTCCTTGCCTCTTGACCACGGTGCCCCCAGACCACAGTGCCCTGGGTGGTTGCCCATATCACCCATTCATAAGGTCAGCCCTGAAAATAAGTTTACACTGTTTTTTGTTCCCTTTAGTCCTGCTGAGCTAAGACAGATGGAGCTGAATTGTGCTCCTTTTTGTGTATCATCAGAATAATTTAACCCATTTCCAACTGGTTACATGCACCTATGCATTAGTGGCCCAGTCATCACTGAGGGCCTTAATTTGGCCTTCAGAACTATTATTACTGGTGACGGTATGTGAGAAAGACGAGACCAGGGTGAGTTTGCAATTAGAAATAAGACTCCATATTTTTACTTATAAACTGAGTTCATTTGTTATGGAAATGATAGGGAAACAATGAACATAACACCATATCAAGCCTATTTTACAGTCACTTTCCAGAACATATCTGCATTTTGACCTTCATCCAAAGCCCGACAATGAAATTATAATGTGAGTCTTTCCACTGAACTTCAATTGCCTATGGTCATGTAAGAATAGCAATGTAGTGGAACTAGTATTATAAAGACACTGCAGTACACTTTAGGTAATTTGAACCTGTAAAAGTGGGCCCAAGATTCAAAGTTAGGCTCTAAACTTCCCTAAAACATGAGAGAAAGGTTATACGGCTGTTCAGACCTGGGGTTTGGATTCAGCAGATTATAGAATCAAGAATTATGGCTCCAGATGGATCTAAATTCCCCAAAATTGGGTGGGTTTAGATTTGGGGAGGTGCTGGGTGTTTCCGGCCTTCAGCATTTCTAGTAAATATCACATTCAATATGCTGCCAATGAAAGTAAATGTCCAGAATCTTCCTGCAATCCTTTCCTGAGTAATGTCTTATTCTATTAAAATGCTACTCACAGACTAAGCAACTACTCAGTGTTAAGGGTGGTAGAATCTGGCCCCAAATAGTTATTGAAGCTTTCTCTGAAAATCATATTAGTGTTTTTTTTTAATCACAAATTGTACAGATGTTTTATTTTCTAGAACAAAACTGACCTGCCGCTCAAGTCTGAAAATGTAATTGGGGAGGCGGGGGGTGGAGAAGAGAAGAAAATGAGAAAACACATAACTGCTCAGCTGAGAATGTTGAAACAAAGCATGGTCAGAAATGGAATAATGTGACAGGTAATTTGCAGTGATCTGATGTAAGTTGACTGGATGCCAAATAACCTGTTTTAGTCATGGTAATTTTTTTTCCCAGATACTTTTAGTACCTTTTTTCAAACTGCCTGTAATTGCCACATTGTATTAGCTACCCAGATCACTGGCTTGACATTAAAAAGGGATAAAGAGAGAAACTTGCTTTTCATGTTTGAAGGGTAATTAATTTAGGATTTATACGCCTAATCCAGTAGCTCTGAAAAGCACAGTAGGATTGGGTCCGATGTGCCTAGCAGTGAAGTTGGTATCAGCTCTTGGGCTTTATCCCTTATTCAATATAAACGTAATTCTGTCACTGGATATTTAGTTAATAGGAGATTTTAGGAGATACCAAAGGGCATGATCCAACACTCACCGAAGACAATGGAAAGACTCCAGCGGACTTCAAAGGATGATGGATTAGAATTAGAGGCTATTAGTTTTTAGTTCTCAAATATACAGGTGCTGAATTCTACATTTAAAGCAGATATATCCAGAATGACCATACCAAGTCTCAGTTTTAATTCTATGTGTGAACTGCGACTGAAACATAATTTAGCAAGTCTCTGAGAAGTGGGAGGTACAACTTTTCATATATTTTACCTAACCCTAATGTTTCTAAAGGCATAACAATTGTTGGAGCTTAGCATTACTCTTTTATTTTATTTTATTTGATAATGCAAAACAGATTAAGTTTAAATTGAAAGTAGATTGGCATGGAAGAAAGTTATTTGGTTTGCTAAATGTTGCTGTATCTAAGGACCATTTTATACTCTGACAACTGCAGGAGCCAGGGATATGGAAAAGGGGCTGGTGAGGTCCTACCTCTGTGGGCACCGAAGGCTACTTTCCTCATTAATATGTGGAACTGGGAGGTCACATCCACTGTCTCTTCTATGAAGATTTTACTCTTGAAACAAAGGGTAAAATTTCAAGGAAATTACTTGGCTCCACTATCCCTTTCCTGTGGGTATTTTCATAAGAGTGTATAATTTGGTTCTTAAATTTCTGCCCAAGTACAACGTAACCTGTCTACCTAAATCTACAAGCCCATAACTGTGTACTTTAGCAACCCAATTATTTACTCAAACAGCTTTACTTAGAGACCATTATTTTCATGTGAGTTAACTTTCCACATTGTCTGAGCGACCGCTCAGCAGTTACTGATGAGCCATATACCTCTTCCCTACAATTCTGTTTGTCTTGTGCCTTTCTATCTACAATGCATTAACTAGTTCCAGTGGCTTTACTAAGAGTGTAATGACTTTTCCTGTACTCTAGTAAAAATATATCCCCACAAATCAAGAAGAAGCAGACTCTAAATGGCTCACAAGATTTACATTCTACTGCTAACCCAGTTATTACTCTGCTGAAAACCCCATAGCATCAATATAATGAATCCCTCAACCTCTGCCGCTAGCACAATTTTTCTTTCCAACCTCATTGGCTCCCAACTTTCTGCTTGACCTTTTACAATCTGTGTGCGGCAGAACTTCATTACAACCTTTTAATGATGCACAAATGGCACACAACACCAAGGTCACAGCAGATCCCAAGTGAGAACTTCTCAAATACCACAGACTAGATAGTGAGACTTCAGTTAAAGAGACAGAGTAACCCAATGGAGAAATAAAACCTTAGGATTTAGTTAGGATCCCACGGGTTGGTAGCACAAAATAGTGACAATGTCATAAACTGAATATCTGCTCCTGAGAAAATGTTTTAAGGGAAAAATGTATTTGTCATGCTATCAGCAGCTAAATGAATGATATGGGTCATTTACGGAACTATCTGAATGTCAAAAGAATAACAGTTTTTAACTTAGAAAGATTCAGCTCAAAGTCCATATGAATGGGGGTGGAGAGGGTGTTAGTAAAATCATTTGCAACATCTGCATAAGCATTTCTGACGCCATGTCTACATCTAAAATTTTGCAGCGCTGGTTGTTACAGCTGTATTAGTACAGCTGTATAGGGCCAGCGCTGCAGAGTGGCCACACTTACAGCAACCAGCGCTGCAAGTGGTGTTAGATGTGGCCACACTGCAGCGCTGTTGGGCGGCTTCAAGGGGGGTTCCGGGAACGCGAGAGCAAACCGGGAAAGGAGACCCGCTTCGCCGCGGTTTGCTCTCGCGTTCCCGGAGCCACCCAGCAAACCGCAGGGAAGGAGACCTGCTTGCTCGGGGTTCCGGGAACGCGAGAGCAAACCGGGAAAGGAGACCCGCTTCGCCGCGGTTTGCTCTCGCGTTCCCGGAGCCACCCAGCAAACCGCAGGGAAGGAGACCTGCTTGCTCGGGGTTCCGGGAACGAGAGAGCAAACCGGGAAAGGAGACCCGCTTCGCCGCGGTTGCTCTCGCGTTCCCGGAGCCACCCAGCAAACCGCAGGGAAGGAGACCTGCTTGCTCGGGGTTCCGGGAACGAGAGAGCAAACCGGGAAAGGAGACCCGCTTCGCCGCGGTTTGCTCTCGCGTTCCCGGAGCCACCCAGCAAACCGCAGGGAAGGAGACCTGCTTGCTCGGGGTTCCGGGAACGAGAGAGCAAACCGGGAAAGGAGACCCGCTTCGCCGCGGTTTGCTCTCGCGTTCCCGGAGCCACCCAGCAAACCGCAGGGAAGGAGACCTGCTTGCTCGGGGTTCCGGGAACGCGAGAGCAAACCGGGAAAGGAGACCCGCTTCGCCGCGGTTTGCTCTCGCGTTCCCGGAGCCACCCAGCAAACCGCAGGGAAGGAGACCTGCTTGCTCGGGGTTCTGGGAACGAGAGAGCAAACCGGGAAAGGAGACCAGCTTGATTACCAGAGGCTTCCTCCTTCCACGGAGGTCAAGAAAAGCGCTGGTAAGTGTCTACATTGGATTACCAGCGCTGGATCACCAGCGCTGGATCCTCTACACCCGAGACAAAACGGGAGTACGGCCAGCGCTGCAAACAGGGAGTTGCAGCGCTGGTGATGCCCTGCAGATGTGTACACCTTCAAAGTTGCAGCGCTGTAACTCCCTCACCAGCGCTGCAACTTTCTGATGTAGACAAGCCCTGAGTCCTTTTTACTAGTAGGCAAATGGGAATCAAGTGACCTGGTTACCTGATTACCACTGGCTTTTTTTTACCTTGGGCAAATAGAATCTATGTGTCACAGTTTCTCCATCTGTACAATGGTGATAATGATAATTAACTATTTGCATAAAGTGTGGTCAGAGAGTGCTATACTAACACAAAGCTTCTCTTCCTATACATATATACACACTCTGCACAGACACTAGTGAATTCCACATTATTCTGTTTTGATGAATATGAGACAGTGATGATAGTGTATCTCAAGTTAGCGATACCCTCCATAGAGTATGATGCCACAAATATATAGCTCATGCTCACAGTATGTAACACAATGTAATTAGTGACACTAATGATTGTAGTCATTTACAAATATAGCAGATAATAGGTAACAATTCTAAAATAATAGTTTGGTTCAGATGGAGCATTTGATTTCTCTGATTCATTATGACCTATGGCATTTCCATTCTATATGTAATGAAGGTATGTACTGTGCATATATGCAAAGTGATATTAAATGTACATCATGTCCTGATTCTCCTTTTACTTATACTGGGGAAATTAGGAATAACTCTACTGAAGCCAGTGCAGTTAGACAAGTACATAAACAATCTCAGAGAGAATTAGGCACCAAACACGCATACATTTTTCTTATAACACTGGAGATACAGTGAGCTACTATTTAAATCGAGTGCCAGGACTGCGTACTAGCGCCCTTACAATCTACTCCCAGAGCGTCTACTGATTCATCTCATTGTGACCTTGACCAAATCATTTAGTACCACAGTGCTTCCATTTATCCATTTCTAAAGCTGACATCATAACACTTACCTGCTTCCCCAGAGGTAGTGTGAGGATTAAGTACTTATACAGCATGCTGAAATTGTTGGATATACAGCACTCTAAAAGTGAAAAGTATTATATATTGTTATTTTCCCCTAAAACATTATTATGAAAAAAGGAAACAATCTGAGGCAAACACCATGTCTGACATTTCTACAATTTTGGTGTCAGCAGGCAGTGCTTAGAGTTCAGCAACTGCAAAATAAGAGATCTTTATTAATGACAACTGAAACCTGCTTCCTCTGGAACAAAGATTATGGGGGGCCAAAATCTACCATCATTTACACTGATGTAAGTCAATGGAGTGGCTGCAATTGAGTCACTCTGGATTTACACCAATGTAAACAAGAGCAGAATTTGGCCCCATTACATAAAACAGTTTGCATAGATGCATGGGGCCAGAATTGTGCCTATTGTAAATTTATTGAAAAGGGGTAGATGATGCCCTAAACCAGGGATGGAAGGTACATAAGCTGCACCACCTGCAACGTAGTCCGGAGAATCACTGAGTCTCAGAAACATCCCATGGAAACACAATGCCTTCCCCGATCCCCCTTCTCCTCCAGAATGAAGTAGAATCTAGTTAACTTTGTGTTTCATTATTTTACAAAGCTGATCTATTGTGTGGTAAATAGAAATTGACGTAGAAGTGTGAATTATTAACAAGGAAACAACTAAGTCATTAAATCTCTGACATCACTAGAGCTGCTATTGGCAGTTCAGGTCCTTTGTTCTGATCTCACAGTTCTGCAAATCAGGAGTAACTCCACTGAAGTCGCTGGAGTGACACTAGCGCAGCTGAGCCACTGTGATGTGGAGAAGTAAACTGCATCCAATAAAAGACTGCAGTAACTTACTTCCTCCCTGAAACAAATGGGATGCAGTAAAGGAAATGCGGCTCTGAGTCTCCGGTCCATCCTAGGGCTCCTGCTGGAGTGCGCTTCAGTCCTTGCTCTGGCAGAACTCCTATTTCAATGGGTGTTTTGATGGCAGACTGCAGGATCAGGGCCAATGCCTGTGAAGTGCTTTGGATTGGAAGACACTATATCAATCTGAGATACTACTATTTTTTAGACCTTACATGAGGGACAGCTACTTTACCCTCACTTCCAAGTATAGGGCACTGGTGAGGTTTCAGATCACTTCACCCATCAGTTAGAGTCCTGAACATAGACTAACAGTTTGCAAGAATGTTCTCACGGTTTGGGACAAAAAATCTTTAGTACAAATAGCATGCAATTAATAGGGAATAAATAGAAGGCTAAAACTTCAATCGTAACATGCATATATTGGGATGGAAATCTAACCCACTACTGGACCTTTCATTACTAGTGACTACAATCAACCCATACTATTACCTTTATAGGGCTGCAACACAATGATGATGAAAACCAGAGAATGGAAGCATTAATTTGTAATATCTGGTTTATGTCTTTATGCCTGATTGCAAAATACTTGCCTTCAGCATGTCTTCTTGTTTCAAACCTTTTCTATTTTGCCTGCATTGATACTAACCAATAAAAGGTAAATCTCTCTCACCATTTATACTTCAGGTCTTCTATATCCCCTTTCAAATAGCTCTGGCAATTAATACAGGACAGCATTGTATTCCAAAATCTTTCCTCTTTTTGGGGGGTTCTCCATTCAAGATTTCATTCATAGTTTATATAAAAATCATATTTTTAAATAGTTGAGAAAGCATTAACAAATGATGAATAGATGTTATAAGCGTGAGTTGTATGCATAATAGATGGCTGTAAGCACATCAGTAGAAGTTTTTATAGTTATAAGCCATAGTTTTGCATGACCTATTGAGTTGCTGAATTCCATAATAATCTATAACAATGAATTAACCATGTATTATAACATCTATTAATGATTTATTAACTTTTTTATAAATGTAACCTAGATACAGCAGATGATCAAGAGTTCAATGCCTATTAACAAGCAGGAATGTTTAGTAACCTGATATACCAGTAGTTCAGTTTTGGGAGCAGCTGGAAGAGAAGATGCAGGGGAAAAATCAAGATCAGTTTCACCAGCTGGTTAAAATACCTTGTTCCTGGGCCACATTCTGAAGCTTTCACTAAATTCTTACTCCAGCACAACTTTTTCTGATGCTTTAATTGTAGTTTCACCTGAGCAAGGAATGAGCAGAGCATTAGCATGGACCTTGGTATTTGGTCTGATTGTATTTGGAAATCTGTGAAAGAGCTGATCATCATCCTCAGTGTGTGGCACCAGCAGCAGATGAACTATGTTCTAGATAGCAGCAACAGGAGTGGATTTTACTAGTTAGTTTTCAGACGCTGTATTACAAAATCAATACACATCACTAGAGAAAGCTGAGATATTTCTTTAGAAGGCTTTACCATCACATATCCAGGGCTTCCTCAAGATTTCCTGTTAGAGAATCATCACAGCTATAGCTGCTGAAGAGTATCATGGTTCTGTTTTCACTTGGGGAATTACAGCCATAATCTGCATACTTTAGGTTAGGCTAGTTCTCAAGCAGTCACTTGGCACTGAATGCATTATATGCCTCCATGATGCTCTGTCCCAAGCCAAATCTGGTGCATTATGGAGCAGGACACTTGTGAGGGACAGATGTCTGTTGACACCATCTGTCCATCATACTTTAGGTCTTCTGTGGGGGGTCTTTTCCATACTGCTTTCATGGATGATTTACACAGGGAAATTGGTAGGCGTTTGGAACAGATGACCATATGACCGTAAGAGGCTATTGGCCAACCATCTGAGAGAGCGGGACCTGTTCAGTTAGAAAATCGATCTCTTTGTTCAACTTGAATTGTACCACTTGTACAATAGTTTGGAGATGCTTCATCAGAATGGTATCCGACATCCTTTCAGTCTTGACAGTGAGTGGCCATGTTTCATCCCATAGGTCAGAATACTGATCACCAAAGCATTATATATCCTCAGCTTGGTTTCTCTACTTATCAGTGTGTTTGGTTGCAAAAGCCATTCTCTTGATGAGGCACCCCATTACTGATGACACTTTTGTGGTGTGGACTTCAAATTCTCTCTTGATGCTGCCTGTGTGATCGTCAAGAGAGCTGAGGTAGGTGAAACCACTGGCAATCTTGATTGGCTGGTCGCCCACTAAGATGTTAGAGCCTGCAGCATATTCAAAATTGTCAGAAGAATTTTAGTTTTATCTCAATCAATTTTCTGGTTGACATTTGCCACAGAGCTTTCCAGGACTTTCAATGCCATAACTAGCTCATCCATTGATTCAAACAGTGCTATGTTGTCAGCAAAATCGATGTCAGTGAGGTTCTTATCAAGACATATACCTAAAATGCATTTACTTGGGGTCTGGTCAAGCATGTAGTCTATGACAGCATTAAAGAGTTTTTGGGAGGCAAGATATACTTGTTGAATATCCAGCTGAATCTGGAATAAGGTTGTTCTTTTCTCATCTACAAGACTGCATCTTGAGGAATCATAGAACCTTAGGATTGGAAGGGACTGCAAAGGTCACCTAGTCTAACCTCCTGCTAAGATGCAGAATTTGTTGTGTCTAAATCATCAAGACAGATGACTATCCAGCCTCTTTCTCAAAATCTTCAGTGAAGGAAATTCCACGACGTCCCTAGGCAGTTTGTTATATGGTCCTACTCTTTTTACAGTTAGGAAGCTTTTCCTGAGATTTAATCTAAATCTGCTCTGCTGCAGTTTGAACCCATTGCCTGCCTTCTTTAACAAGAGAAACAAAATTCTTCATCTTTTTTACGGCAGCCTTTCAAGTATTTGAAGACTGCTATCATGTCTCCCCTTAATCTCATCTTTTCCAAACTAAACATACCCAGTTCCTTCAGCCTTTGCTCATATTGCTTGTTTTCATCCCCTTGGTAATCTTTGTCACTTCCCTCTGGATCCTTTCTAGTGTCTTTACATCTTTTCTATTCAGTGGTAACCAAAATGGGATACAGCACTCCAGTTGAGGCCTAAACAACACTGAGTAGATCGGTACTATCACCTCCTATGACTTGCATGCTATGCCTCCGCTAATGTCACCCAAAATTTTATTTGCTTTTTATGCAACAGCATTGTGTTGCTAACTCATGTTGAGGTTGTGATCCATCACAACTCCCAGATCCTTCTCAGCAGTACTGCTGCCAAGCCAGTTATCCCCCATTGTGTATTTGTGTATTTGTTTTTTTTCCTAAGTGCAGCACCTTACATTTGTCTTTATTGAATTTATTTTTGTGGTCGATTGCTCAGTTCTTCAATTATCAAGATACCTTTCAATTTTAGCTCTATCCTCCAAAGTGTTTGTAATCCCCCCTTGCTTTGTGTCATCTGCAAATCTGATCAATATGCTCTCTACTCCTACATCCAGGTCATTAATAAAGATGTTAAACAACATCAGACCCAGATCAGATTCCTGTGGAACTCCAGTTGGGACCTCCTTCCACTCTAACATTCCTTTAATAGTTAGTCTTAGTTTGTGGTTTAAGCAATTATATATCCACTTAATGGTATTTCTATCAAGCCTGCATTTCTCTAGCTTATTTATGAGAATGTCATGTGGGACAGTGTAAAAAACCTTGCTAAAATTCAGGTATATTATGTCTATTGCATTCCCCCCATCAACCAATCCAGTTACCTTGTCAAAGGGAAATCAAGCTGCTTTAGCATGATTTTCCTTAGTAAATCCATGCTGGCTGCTAGTGATCACCCCTTCATCCTCCAGGTATTTGCAAATTCAGTGTTTTACATGTCGTTCTAGTAGCTTCTCAGGTATCGAGGTCAGGCTAGCTGGTCTATAGTTCCTTGGCTCCTCCTTTCTCCCCCTTTTCAAGATGGGCACTATGTTAGCCCTTCTCAGTCTTTCAGGACCTCTCCTGTCATCCAAGAGTTTGCAAATATTATTGTCAGTGGCTCAGATTACTTCAGCACCCTAGGGTGAACAGTATCAGGCCCTGCTGATTTTCATTCATTCACATTGGTCAGAAGATCTCTGACGTGTTCTGTACTTATCCTGATCTGCCTCCCTTCCCCTTTATTACCTATGATAACTTTGTTGGTCATCTGGTCACATTATATTTTGTTTGAAGACTGAAGCGAAGTAGGCACTGAGCAGCTTCACTTTCTTATCTTCCATTACCCACTCACCTTCTCCATCGAGCAGCAGACCCACACCATCCCTGATATTTCTTTTTTGTCTAACTTATTTGTAGAACCCTTCCTGTTATCGCTAAAATTTCTTGTAACTCATTCCTTGCCTTGTCATTCCTGGTTTTGTCCTGCATACTTGTGCTATTTCTATGTATACTTCCTTAGTAACATGCCCCTCCTGCCATTTCCTGTATGTATCCCTTTTGGTTTTAAGATAGCTAAAAAGTTTCTTGTGCAGCCACATTAGTCTCCTGTGGTTCTTCTTCTCTTTCCTCTGCATTGGAATAGCTTGATGTTGAGTTTCTACTATTACATCTTTTAAGAACTGCCGGCCCCTTTCAACTCCTTTCCTTCCTAGTTAGTCTCTCCATGGGACCTTGCCTACTATTTCTCTGAGTAGGCTGAAGTTTTCCTTTTTGAAATCCAGTGTCCTTGTTTTGCTGTTCTCATCATATAACAGTCATCATATAGGAAATGGAACATTCTATAGAGCTTGTCATAAAGTCATGCAAGTTTCAAGGTCAACCAAAGCGATTCCCTGTCAACGCAGTCAAACATGGCTTTGATATTCACAAATACAATGTGAATGGCGTGCTAGAATTCTTGTGCTTTCTCAATAACCTGGGGCACTGTGAAGATATCCTCAGTCATGCAAGAACCAGGAGTGTAAACAGCTTTCTGTTATCTTCTCTTTCTCCTTAATATATCAGTGCCTCATGCTAACAGGACAGAAAGCAAAAACTTTCTCCAGGATGGATAGAAGAGAAATGCCATGATAGTTACAACAGCATTAGTTGCTGCCTTTGTGTTTTACATTTATTATATAAAATAATGCCTTTTTGCCAGTCAGATGGGACTGACTCTGTTCTCTGCATATGTCACCTGAAATAGTAGGAGGTTTTCCATGCTCTGCATACAGCCCTGACAGCCCAACTGCCTCTTTACTGCTAAATTATTTAAACTTCTTCATTTTCTTTTCCTTATCAGAAAAGGGGAATTTCTTTTCCCATGCCTGGTGTTTAAAATATGCTTATTAGACCCCACATCTGTGCAACCCGGCTTGACAAACCAGTTGGATGCTCCTTTTACAGAATATAGCACAGGCAGTGTGTGCATAGCTCAGAAGAGAGCCTGACCAACCAACCCTTCTAAATTTTGCTGTGATAAAAAATACCTAAGTTATGACTTACTTCTCTTCTGCTCTAATTACAATTTAAGACCAATTTAAATCCAATTAAGTTCTTGGAGGTTCTCTTTTAGTCATTAATGGGCTTTAAATTACAAAAATATAAGATGCCATGGAACATCAATCTACAGTCAATAATTTCAGTAGAGTTGTCACGAAATCATAGGATGATAACAAAATGATTGGACGTAATTATGCAGGAGGAAAATAGGACCCATCTCAAAATGTCAATCAGCAAGTAATTAATCTTAATATATGAAAATGGAAAAAATGTGTGGTCTAAAAGTCTTGTTATGAAAAACAAACCACGCACTCCCTAGAGAAACAGAAGGATTCCAAGATAAACTGGAAGCCCCTTTATTATTAATTAGATCAATTTCATGTTTATCATAGTATATAACAAGGTTGCTAGATTTATTAAAAAGGAGAACAGCTTTCTTCAGTCTACAGCATATCATTTGTATTTGCAAATGGTGCACTCACAAATAATTTAACTGATTGGGAAAGATACAATAAGGATCTCCTAACTTATCTTCAAACAGTTTCTATGATATTTAGATGCATTTGTAACGCACTTATCACCAGAGTAACTAAGTGTTATAATCTATCCTGAACGATGATCCCTCACTCTCACAGACCATGGGAGACAGGCCAGTTCTTGCTTACAGACAGCTCCTCAACCTGAGGCAAATACTCACCAGCAACTACACACCACACAACAAAAACACTAACAGAGGAACCAATCCCTGCAATAAACCCAGTTGCCAACTCTGTCTACATATCTATTCAAGGGACACCATCATAAGACCTAACCACATCAGCCACACAATCCGGGGCTCGTTCACCTGCTCATTAATCAATGTGATATATGCCATCATGTGCCGCAATGCCCCTCTGCCATGTACATTGGCCAAACTGGACAGTCTCTGCGCAAAAGAATAAATGGACACAAATCAGACATCAAGAATTATAATATTCAAAAACCAGTAGGAGAACACTTCAATCTCCCTGAGAGATTTAAGTGGCAATTCTTCAACAAAAAAACTTCAAAAACAGACTCCAATGAGAAACTGCAAACTAAAATTGATTTGCAAACTGGACATCATCAAATTAGGCCTGAATAAAGACTGAGAGTGGCTGGGTCACAAAATAATTTCCCTCTGCTGACACTCACGCCTTCTTGTCAACTGTTTGAAATAGGCCACCTTGACTGCATTGGCCTCATTAGCACTACAAAAGTGATTTTCCCTCCCTTGGTATTCACCCTTCTTGTCAACTGTTGAGAGTAGGCCACTTCCACCTTAATTGAATTGGCTCGTTAGCACTGACCCCCCACTTGGTAAGGCAACTCCCATCTTTTCATGTGCTGTGTATTTATACCTGCCTACTGGATTTTCCACTCCATGCATCTGATGAAGTGGGTTTTAGCCAATGAAAGCTTATGCCCAAAAAAATGTGTTAGCCTGTAAGGTGGCACAAGGACTCCTTGTTGTTTTTGCTGATACAGACTAATGTGGCTACCACTGACAAGTGTTAGATGCAGATTAAAACCCAGTGAAAGCTGCTATGTGGCACCCAGTGCTCAATACTGCTCTTGGTATAATAGGGACCCCTATTTTTAGCACAATGTCAGTCCACTACTCCACTCTAGATTTAGTTTTGGTTTAATACTTCTGGGTGTGACCAGTTCTGATTGTGATTCCATGGGGGATACTATGACAAAGAGGTGCAATTTACAGATTGACCTGAAGATAATAGAGTTCCTCCTGATCTCCTTTAAGGTGGTGTTCCGGGACCTTAGTTCTGCTGCTGAGAAGATACTTGCCATTATGACTCTGTGCCTTAATTCAGAAGCTATTGGTAATCCTGCAAGGTGCTGAGCACCCTCAAATCCCAAAGTAAGCAGTGGGACTTGAGGGCATGCAGGATTGCACAGGAAGTGCTCTACAGGCCTGATTTTACTCTTACTGAATTCAACAGCAAACTTCCTCTTCAACTCAATGGGAACAAATTAGGATCCTATGACAGGAAAGTCACCCCCTAAAATTGTTGGTAAGGTTTCTACTCTTACATAACTCACAATTCAGATCATCTGTTTGGACTTATTATATAGAAATTTTCCTGTCAAGGGTAGCTAGTGTAGGTTGCACTTGAGCAGAGTACTTAAGCATATGTAAATCAGAGCCCTATATACTAATGCACGAACTAGCAGCTTGCACTTACTGTGTATGATACGAAGTAGTAAAAAGAATACTTTTGCTCTCTGCATTGTACATCAATTAACAGTGACTATCATTACTGTTCAAACCCGATACTATCATATTATGGGCAAATACAATAATTTCAGAAAATCAAACTGTTAAGGCCAATTAAATTGTATCTAACATGCAACATAACCCTTCAACAGCTTCATTATATTAAAGACTGGTGGCTTAGTCCTATAAGCTCTCATCACGCCTAATTCACATTGAAATCAGCAGAAGTCCCACACACAGAGGATTTGATCCCAGGTATACAGTCGATTTTTTTAAACCAGAATTCTCCTTAATTACTACATACTGACAGAATTTCAATCCTCTTGCTGAACATGGTGTAAGTATTTGTAGTTGTATCAATACCAGCTAATATGAACAAATGGTTTCTCAAATGTGTCCCATTTCTACAAGGCTCCTGTTTGAAAATTCACTACAGGAATATGCTTTAGAAGCTTCATCGGATCATATTTACAACAGGAAGAAACTGCTTTGAAAAGTCTTAGACAAGCAGCATGTATTTCCTATCAAGGTGATGTTAAGAGCAACAATAACCTTCTGTCTCTTCATTTCTGTTTTAGTCCCTTCCAGACAGAGCAATGAGGAGTTGGTTGTAAGCATACTATTACTACATCTACTTAGCTAACATTATTTTCGTCTGTGCTGGACAGACTACTGCTGGGGCAAAGCCGTTTGGAACTGTATAGATAATAATATATATACTGATGCAGCCAAAATTGAGACTCTAATTAGAAGACCACAGAGTCTGAATTTCACTGCCAAATATGCAGAAATAAAAAAAGTCATTGCATTGTTTGTTATTCCTCTTACATTGGCTTAGTGTTGACAATGTATTATTTGCTTTCCAAACAGAAAAAACCTGTAGCCCCTACCGCAAAAAGCACATAAACTAAAAGACAAAGACAGCGAAAAGGTGGCGGAAAGGGTGCAAAGAGAGTGATGGGGTGATGTCAGGCAAAGATGTTTTAATTACAATGTTTGGGTTTTTTGAGTTGAATAAACAAACTTTACTTCCTGCAACATCCCACCACATATTCAGAAATCTCCTCTTTCTCGCACACCAATCTCCAGTCTAAATCCCAGTATTCTTACTTCTAAACTCTCCCAATAATCCCACTCCTTCCATTCATACAGGTTACAAAACTCACTTACAACTTAAATAAACAGATAAGATGTAGAAAAATCAGTGCAAGCTATCCACAGATAGCCACTCAGCACTCTCCAGCAGTGAAGCATATTATAGTGCCCTGTGTTCTTTAATAAAAATCACTAGAAAATGTTGGCAAAATGAACAGAGAGATTGACTCTGCAATCATTACTCACATTGAGTAGCATCTTATTTCTCAGCCAGTGCTGTTCATTTCACTAGAAGTACCCCTTGTATAAGGCATTGTTCATCATGTGTAAGGGAGACAGAATTTAGATCACAGTACATATTTGATTCCACAATCCCCAACTGGTAATTAATTTAGTGACATTTCTTTTTCCATATAGTAATATTTCAGTCCTGATTTTCGTATTAACATCAATACCACAAGTACAACACTGAGCCATGCCTTTCAATATTAATTCCTCTGTTTTGAAGATGCTTGTTATCATGTTGATCTTCAATTCATTGTTTTCCAAACTTTCTGCTTACTTATTCTACATTATAAATTCCTATTGAGATCCCATTAGCTGAAGAACTCACAGAAAGGATTTTGTTAACCTTCTAATGAAGTCCCCAGACAGGGATGCTAATATTGCGAGGAACAAAAGTAAACATTGCTCTATGCTTCAGAAGTGACCCTGTGTACTGAAAGATCTGTGCCTTACCTTGTTACAAATTCATGTGCTAGGTAAATTAGCCCATGCCCAAAAGACAAGAAAAAAGGCTTAAATGACATTCATACTTCACATTTCCCACCAGTTGTTTTATAGGAAGAATAGTAACATCTCAATAAGCGAATGCTGCTGCAAGGAAAAGAAATTAAAATCTCATGATAGATCTGCTTAGGATCTTTCAAGCTGCAAGCACAGATGAACTTAGATAATATTTTTACTTCAAGGTCCCAGAAACACAGACAAGGTTTTCATCTTGAGGCTAGAAGACCAAAAACATCAAGACACTTGATCGTGGCCTTGGAAAAGCCAAAAGACTACTCACGCTTGATCTTAGCTCGCCATAGAACATAGTATGTTACATCATGTTACATTATGTTATCTCTCATTCTTTAATCTAATCTGGTTTAGAAAATTATTTAATAATATCATATGTGTCTGTCAGAATAGCTCAGTTATGGGGAAAGTTTTGGGCACCACATAAAACTTGTGCCAGGTTTTCAAAAGCACAAAAGCTCATCAAATTATGACAGGTATCACCTGACATTTGTGCATACAGATCAGGTATAAAAACCTAAACAGAAGAGACTGTTACAAGAACCTAAATAGAAGTCATAAGTGTATAAGCAAGGGTCATTCAAAAATACACACATCCTTTTTCACCTGTCCTTTGAAAATGGTCCCTAATGTCTTACCTGAAACATGAATAGATCTGGTATTATTTTACAATAAAAGAAAAACAAAGGGGCTGCTTAGATACTTTCTTCATAAGGGTCTGAGCTTAAGATGCTTATTGGAGTGAGCAATTATCAGTGTACAGCATAACTAATTACAGGAACAACAGTGCATATAGATAGTTATAAAAATAATAGTGGACCACCATCGAACATCTCCAGAAGCTACTAAGACATTAGCACTAGCTCTCAAGCTACGACTAATTTTCGTAACCCGGTCACGCACTAAATGAAGATAAAATGGTAGCAAAGGTTCACCTTGTTTCCATATATAAATGTGGCTCGAGGTCCTTGTGTTCATTTTAAGAATCATTTGCACAATAATTGCTAAGATAATGTCCACATCACAAGATTACCACTAGAACTGGCATCCTTAAACAGGTCCAGGATTAAATTTCACAGAAACTGAGCCACTCTCACCAAAGAGGTGATTCTTCCAGGCCAAGGCAGTGGATGATACTTGCCCTGTGACTGTTGTCGCTCTTCTACAGATACAGAAAAGATTTCTGTTTACAAGGCTGTTAGTCCAAGCACTAAATTAACCCACAGAACATATAGAAACAAAATCAAATCAAGAAAATTGCAAAGAGGTAGAACGGTAAAATTAAACTAGACCATGACTTTCCCCTTCTCCCTTAAACTCTGGCTTTAGGCAATATATTTTTCATTCTGAAAAAGCAAAAAGTAAAAGGGTCTGAAGTGCTGGAGTGTTATTCTCAATCTGTTGCTGTTTGATGAGATGCACGTGGCTATTTCAAATGCGTCTCTCTATGACGACTGAACATTTTGCTCCTATTGGTCACAGCCATGAAAATCAGATAGGATTATGCTGACTGGAGCAGACACAGGCATGACTGAAAAAAATCACAGGAGAAAGTTGGAAGAGTAAAACTGTAAATCCAGCAATCTCAATGAATAAAATTAAATGCAATATGTTGGAAGTGACTTCCTTAGAAGGTCCAGCGTCTACATAAAGTCTCAGGGATCATCATTTAGATGTTATCATTCTAATTGCTACAGTATTGTTATAGCAGATGGTATAATGACTCTTAAAATGATTACTTACCCCAAAGATAGCTGCACTAAAGTGATGGGTGAAGTAATTCCTACATATGTAAATTCATTAATTCTGCATTGCGCCATGATTATCACCACCTTATACAAGTTCCTTGTGCAAAGAAATTGATGGCAATAGTATTAGTTGAATTTCATTTTCTAAAAAGAAGCCCTGAGATTCTCTCCCGTGCAGTGAGAGATGATTCTATTTGTATCGGGAATTGATAGAACATGATTAGGACAAGGTCGACAGCGGGATAGCATGTTTTCTTTCTCAGTCTCAAATCTAACAGACAAGGAGACGATGCTCTCAGAATGAAACACAAGTTGTAGAACAAGAGCCATAAAGTTAAAGTATTCCCTGACCTGGGACCTTCTGCACAACTTAAAAGAAAATTTGTTTTACCCAGCAAAAAAGCCTTTTTGCAGACAAAAAGTTAATAACATTGATGTTCTTTCCCTGTCAAACTAAAGATTTGTGATGGTAAGATGGAATAGGCTTTCTGCGATGAGTATGCGTGTGCCACAAAGGAAGGATTAGAGCATACCTAGGTGGAGGAGACCTGGAACAGAATAAAGCAGAGCTCTGATTCCAGCACTGTGTCATGGTAAGCTAAAATCCACTTGACTTAATATTGCTCTCACTACATGCAAGCAGGTTCCACGAAAGTCAGCGCGACTGAGGTAGCATTATTTTTTGTTGTGGCCTCTTACACTTAAGCAGCCAGATTCTCAGCTACTGTAAATCAGTGTCGCTCCATTTGATTTCATAGAGCTTTAACAATTCATACCATCTTGACAGGTATAGTTGGCCCATATTTTATAGCTGGCCCATAAGAAAATGTCCAAAAATAGATTAAGATTTATTAATTACACACTTTATGAATACAATTTTTTCTATTGTTGTTATATGTTTATAGCAAGATGCTCAGATATTTTCGTAATGGGCATGACTATAAATCCTGAAGACAAGTATCACAAAAAACTGACCAGCAGGCAATCGCAATGCATTGAACATTTATTTAGCTTTATTTTTCAACTGCAGGCATGGAGACACGCAGCTATCATAGTGGTTAAAGGTCTGTGCAACGGAAAGATAGTTGTGTTCCCAGTTTCACAGTTGTATGTTAAGGGAGAGATCCTCTGGTGTGTCCCACATGCACTCAAGAGCAGCTGGAATGGAGCAAAGGTGGACACTTCTAGGCTCCCCTGAGTCTGGGGCCAGTGGAGAAAGATCTGGCCCCTGGCATAAATTACAAGAGCTGTTAATATAACTTATTCCCAGATGACCACAGTTCCAAAAGGCCTTTTTGATATCTGAGAATCACCCAGGATTAAAAACACTGCAGCCATGTATTCTTTCCCTTCAGCCTTGCTCATTGAACTGGGAGCTGGGATGGTATAGGAGATGCTATGACAGCTCTTCCCCACCAGAGGAGTCCAGCCACACACAGAGCAGGTTTGCTGGGTTTCTCACTGCTTTGCTGTACTGGCACAGAGTCAGGATCTGGCCTTAAGCTTTCAAAGGCTATGGAGTTACTCCAGATTTTCACTGGTGTTGGTCAATGTAGTTGGCAGGCTCAGATTCTCTAAAGCCCTAAGAAAATTATGTGGCATTTACCCTAAACTAAAATTATCTGTTTCATAGGGAAAATACGTCTTCCTGTCTGTATGATCTGTGAAGTAGATCTTATTGGCAAGGATGTCAATGGAAATTTGAACAGGTTCAGTTAGTTGTTAGCAGCAGACTAACTTGCCCTAGGATTTTATTCCAAAAAGCCCAGCATTGTTATCCTTGCTTGGAACCTTACAGCAAAATCTAAAAATGCAGCAGCTGTCATTTACCAGCATCTCCAATACTCTTCTTTCTGGGGGTCAATACATAAACTGCAGTATCAACAGGAAAATGTGAAGCAGAACTCATAAAACAGATTAGTAGGTCTACTACAGACTTAGAATGAGATTGATTCAGGAGAAAATCCTGTCCAGAACTTACTGGACTGCTGTTGGCAAGGAGCAGAAACTCAACATGTGCAAAAGTGATAACTTGGTGGAATTGTGAATGGGCTTTTGGTAATTAAAAAGCATGTTTTGGCACTGTACCAACATTGTGTGCTGCAAAAAGGATGGAGTAAGTAGAAGCCCCAGTCTAATTTGCCGCGTGTAGCTTTCACCATTTTATTTCGTTATTTTCTAAAGCAAACTTGTGGGAGCAGGGATGTGGCGCATGTAAAAAATAATTAAAATTGACTCTATTTTTTTCTAATAAATAGGCTCTTGGTCTCCTCTTCCATTAGCCCTTACCTACCACATAGGCTAAGGGTATGTCTACACTGCAGTGTCTGCACACACTGGGCCTCAGAGCCCAGGCTTCAGCCTGAGCCTGAACATCTACACTGTCATTTCATAGCACCTGCAGCCTGAGCCTGAGGAGCCCGAGTCAGCTGACCCAGGCCAGCTGCAGCCACTCTGCAAGTCTTTTATTGCAGTGTAGATGTAGCCTAAGGGTATATCTAAAGTATTCACTAAACCTGGGCTCTGACTCAGGTTTGAACTTCCATCAACACACAAATCAGTCTGACTCAGGTCAGCAAGCATTCAGGACCAAGGTCCTAGGACCCTGCTAGAGGGGTGGGTCAAAATCTGAGTCCTGCTTGACTCGGGTCCAAGCCCTGTCACTTTGGAGTGTGGATGCAGCTGAAGCTACGGTCCCAAGTCAGAAGGTCGCGTAGTGCAGTATGCATGTGTTAGCACAGCTCTGAGACCTGGGTCCAGCAACTGTAAATGAAGATTTACATTGCAGTGTGGATGCCCAAACATGGGCATGGAAACACTGAGTCCACAAGCCCAGGTCTGATGGACCCAGGTAGACATATCCTAAGGGTAGTAGCAGCTGGGCTGCGTCTGCTTAGGCTTTCCTTGGACAGATGGCAGAACCTCCTTCGTTTTCCCAATCAATCATAGCTTTGCTTTGTGTCAGGCTATACCAAAAGTTTCTCCAGGATTAAGGAACCCTTTTATTGGCCAAGAGGGAGGGTACTGTCCGTTCTTACACTGAGCACGCTCTACTCTTGCTGCAGCAAGGTTTTCCCTCCCACCCTTGTGTTGGGTTTGGAACAAATTGTCAATCCTTATCCTCAGGAGCTTGTATTAGCATTTGCTGAATTTGTATTATTCTTACTAACCCTTGCATTCTCTTTTCTGTTCAGTTCAAACAACAGTTGCATGTTTCCACATGTTGCAGTATGTTATGGTATGCAAGGGATGTAGTTGTGGCAGGGGGATAAACTTATTTGGCTGCTTGGTCAAGGATAGTAAAATAGGGAGCGGAACATATCTTTCAGAATTGCAGGATTCACTGTGTAACTGGGCAAGATATATTCACTGGCAGAGACTACCTCTGGTCTGTCTCACTGGCTCAACCTCTACAGGGGTGGAGAACAGCTGATGGCGCAAACTGCATTTCAGGCCTGGGTTGGCTGGATAGACTCTTCTAGGGAGGAGTTTTGACTTTGGTGTCTGTCAATGAGGACAGAAGATGGCTCATGCTCAGGCTAAGTAGCTGCAACCACCCTCTGCTTTAAAGACTTTGTTTATTCATCATCTTGATTTGCCTTCTTGTTATTTATTCAAACCGTAGCCTGTGTGTCAAACAATTCCTTAGCATGTGAGACATCTTTTTGAGGATCCCTTTTGATGCAAGAGATCAGCAGGTAGCTCTGGTTTTCATAAGGTTAGAAGGGACTTCCAGCTCAAAGGGCTCATACATGACTGACTGGCAAAGAGTTAGAATTGTTAGAAAATGGAAGTCAAACAAAATTAGCATTGAATCATATTTCATCCTCAATGATCTGGCATATTTAGTGAGGGCTATTCATCACTTATATGATAAATATGAAAAGTCTGTTTTTCATTCTTGGAGACTTATTCTGGAGCAATTTCAGTCAGATTAACAGTATGTTTCATTATTAAATATATTTGTACATACAGTACTCTGAATTGATTATGGTTTGTCAGTTACTGTGACACTTACTGGTTGGCTGTTCCAGTTCCTATATACTTTCACTGGAATTTATTTCCCAACAAAACAATTGAAAGGAAAAGTAAACAAACAAACAACCCCCTCCCCAACCATCCATTTGGGATTGCAAAGGAACGTTAATCTGAAAAAACAATAGGGATGGGGGGGAGCAATTATCCAAACTGTCCTTGAGTTCATTACTATTGTCACAATACTCTACATCTTCTACACGGCATTTACAAATCTCAAAAGGCATGATCCTGAAAGATGCTTGGTACCATCAAGTCCTACTGAACTACTGAAGTTAAGTGAATTTAGCACCTCTCACAATCAGACTGAAAGTCTCACAATAGTTGTGTGAGGTAGATAAATATTCAATCCATTTTACAGATGGATAACAGCACCACAGGAGTGAGGGGCTCAATGAGGAGATTGCAGTAGAGACTGCAGCTGGGGGGAATGCAAGTTATTTGTCCAGGGTTTCTCAATGAATTAGTGGCACAGATAGAAATAGTGCTCAGAGTCCTAAGTCACTGTCTCCTACTCTATGCCCACGTCCACACTACAGGGTAAAATCGATGTTATTAAAATCGATTTTATAAAGCAGGCTTTATAAAATCGATTTTGCGCGTCCACACTAGAGCTACTTACATCGATGTTGAGCGTCCATGTTCCCTGGCGTCCATGTTTTCCCTGAGCGTTGCACTCTGGGTACCTATCCCACAGTTCCTGCACGGGTCCCTGCCTTTTGGAATTATGGGTTACTAGCCCAGTGCATGATGGGATCAAAGTCCCCGTCCTGGGTGGTTCTGGGTACAGCCCCCCCCCCCCCTTCCTGTAAACGGCACACAGTCAGTTCGCGCTGTTTTTACTGGCTGCAGTGAGGGAAACGCCATTTTGCAGCAAGCATGGATCCAGGTCTGCTCTTGTCCTTGATCGCGAATGCTGTAAATAATTCACGCATTCTCGTTCTATCACTGCTGACCCATGATGCAGAAGTGCAAGAGAGAATGCTTGAATGCGGGGACGACAGCGATGACGAACTGGAGAACGAGTTTTCTGACACCCCGGGCCCCTGCACGTTGGAGCTCCTGACGGTTATGGGTGAGGTTCTACCCGTTCCGCGCCACTTTTGGGCACGGGAAACAAGCACTGACTGGTGGGACCGCATAGTCCTGCAGGTGTGGGACGATTCGCAGTGGCTGCGGAACTTTCGCATGCGTAAGAGCACTTTCTTTGAACTTTGTGACTCGCTTTCTCCTGTCCTGAAGCGGCATAACACCAGGATGAGACCAGCCCTCACAGTGGAAAAGCGAGTGGCAATAGCCATATGGAAGCTTGCAACGCCAGACAGCTACCGGTCAGTCGGGAATCAATTTGGAGTGGGCAAATCTACTGTGGGGGCTGCTGTGCTGGAAGTATCCAAAGCAATCATTAAGCTGCTGCTTCGAAAGGTTGTGACTCTGGGAAACGTGCAGGCCATTGTGGATGGCTTTGCTGCAATGGGATTCCCTAACTGTGGGGGGGCCATAGATGGAACCCACATCCCTATTTTGGCACCGGAACACCAGGGTGCCCAGTACATTAACCGCAAGGGGTACTTTTCGATGGTTCTGCAAGCCCTGGTGGATCACAAGGGACGTTTCACCAACATCCACGTGGGATGGCCAGGAAGGGTTCACGACGCACGTGTCTTCAGGAGCACTACACTGTTTAAACGGCTGCAGCAAGGGACCTACTTCCCTGATCAGAGAATAACAGTTGGAGATGTCCAAATGCCTATAGTTATCCTTGGGGACCCAGCCTACCCCTTGATGCCCTGGCTAATGAAGCCATACACAGGCAGCCTTGACAGTGCTCAGGAGTTGTTTAATTACAGGCTGAGCAAGTGCAGAATGGTGGTAGAATGTGCATTTGGCAGGCTTAAGGCGAGATGGCGAACGCTTCTCACTCGCTCAGATCTTAGCCAAACCAATATCCCCTTTGTCATTGCTGCTTGCTGTGTGCTCCACAATCTCTGTGAGAGCAAGGGGGAGGCCTTTATAGCGGGGTGGGAGACTGAGGTAAACCACCTGGCCGCTGATTATGCGCAGCCGGACACCAGGGCAATTAGAAGATCTCACCAGGATGCTGTGCGCATCAGAGAAGCACTGAAAAGTAGCTTCCTCATGGGCCAGGGTACAGTTTGAATGCTGATTTTCCTTTCAATTGATTGCTGCCCTCCCCGGCTATGCGGTGTTGCTGCTGCAAGATACTTTGCCTGCAGCATTCCTCAATTGCTTGCTTAGGTTACTTGCGAGAGCTGTCCATTGGAAAACATATAATTCTGTATTTCCCAATTATTACCTACCTCCACCATTAGCTGCTTCCGTCTGCTGCTAGGCACAGGACCTGCAACCTTCCTTAACTGCTTTTTTATTGAAAATAAAGTTACTACTATGTGTTACAAGAATTGTGTTCTTTATTTAAAATCAGATCCTTTCATCAATCAAGCATCAAGCTTGTTGTTACAATACTGTGCTTGAAATTTCATAACTCAGCGTTCTATGGGGGACGGAGCGAGGGAGGTTTGGAGGAAGGGGGAGGGAGGTTTGAAAGAAGAAAGTGCATCACAGTAGACAGAACAAGAATTCTCATGGACCAGGGTACGGTATGGCTGCTTTCTTTGTTTTCCCTTTATTACCCATATCCCCAATTGTCAAATCCTGATGCTGATAACTAGCTTCCGTGCAGCTTTCCAAAGCTGCTTGCTTCAGTTCATTACCAAACTACAGTCACACTTCCTTAATAGCATGACCTGAGAGTAAAAATAGGCAAAGGTGCCATGGGAGAAGTTTGGATCATTAGAGGAGGGAAAAAACAGGACACAAAGGGCTTTTCAATCTAATGAAAGCCTTCTGGTTGGAGTGTCCGCAGCAGTGGAGGGGGCTGGTGTAGAGAGCCTTCCCCCACGCGTTCTTACACGCCTGGTTCTGGAAGGTGTGGGACAGGGTGAGTACTGAGGGAGGTTATACACGGGCTGTAGGGGCATTCTGAAACCACGGAGCTCTTGCAGCATATCACGGAGGATGTCAGTCTGATCACGAAGAAGATCCAGAGTTGCTGCTCGCCAGCGCTGATCTTCCTGCCACCTGACATCATTTTTGGCGTCCCTCCTGTCTTCGCGTTGACTGGCAGCCTCCCTGTACTTTGCGACCAATTGCTTCCAGTCTCCCTGCTGAGCTCTCTCTGTACGGGTCACTGCCATAATTTCGGTGAACATGTCCTCACGCGTCCTCCTTTTCCTCAATCTTCTTATGATACCCCCCCCCCACGTGGATGAGAAGCGAGAGGGAGGCTGGAGAAATGTGCAGCTGTGTGTGGGGGGGTGGGGTTTGGAAAGAGTGATAAAAGAATCATGAGACACATTTCACACAACCATTCATACAGTCTTTCTCCTCACTGACCTGTGCCTGTTACCGAACCTTGAACATTTTACTTTACCACAAGGTCACCTTAGGATTCCTTTAATACTTATTGCTTGTGGCTGAGGACAGAGAGTTCTGCTCAGACGCAGGTCAGGGAAGCACACAGACCTTGTCCGGAGAAAATGGGAAGTTAATAATGGCTAGTAATCCCTGTAGTAGATTGTACTGGTAATCAAGCTACTGTCCTTCCCTGCTTTGCTCTCGCGTTCCCCGAACAAGCAGGTCTCCTTGCCTGCGGTTTGCTGGGTGGTTCGTGGAACGGGAGAGCAAACCGCGGCGAGGCTGCTCTCCTTCCCTGCTTTGCTCTCGCATTCCCCGAACAAGCAGGTCTCCTTGCCTGCGGTTTGCTGGTTGGTTCGGGGAACCGGAGAGCAAACCGCGGCGAGGCTGCTCTCCTTCCCTGCTTTGCTCTCGCATTCCCCGAACAAGCAGGTCTCCTTGCCTGCGGTTTGCTGGGTGGTTCGTGGAACGGGAGAGCAAACCGCGGCGAGGCTGCTCTCCTTCCCTGCTTTGCTCTCGCATTCCCCGAACAAGCAGGTCTCCTTGCCTGCGGTTTGCTGGGTGGTTCGTGGAACGGGAGAGCAAACCGCGGCAAGGCTGCTCTCCTTCCCTGCTTTGCTCTCGCATTCCCCGAACAAGCAGGTCTCCTTGCCTGCGGTTTGCTGGGTGGTTCGTGGAACGGGAGAGCAAACCGCGGCAAGGCTGCTCTCCTTCCCTGCTTTGCTCTCGCATTCCCCGAACAAGCAGGTCTCCTTGCCTGCGGTTTGCTGGTTGGTTCGGGGAACCGGAGAGCAAACCGCGGCGAGGCTGCTCTCCTTCCCTGCTTTGCTCTCGCATTCCACCAAAAAAGCAGGTCTCCTTGCCTGCGGTTTGCTGGGTGGTTCGTGGAACGGGAGAGCAAACCGCGGCGAGGCTGCTCTCCTTCCCTGCTTTGCTCTCGCATTCCCCGAACAAGCAGGATGGAGACTTTTCTAAAAACCACCTCATGGGTCAGTGTTTTAGGAAAGGTAAGAAAAATTACACTCACCAGAGGACGGTCCCTCAGCTTCATTTTCTGGAGTAATGCCTTGAGATGGCTGGCAGGGAACCTCAGTAAGGGTGAGGAAAAGATCCTGGCTGTTTGGGGGGATAAAATGCTCTGTGCTCTCTGCTGGAGCCCCCTCCTCTTGGTCCTCATCATCCTGATCATCGCCATCAAATAAATCTTCCGTAGTTGCAGGAATCACGACGCCCACCTCTGAATCAACAGACAAGGGGGGGTTCGTCGTTGCGCTGTTCCCCAATATTGCGTTAAGCTCGTCGTAGAACCGGCATGTTTTGGGGGCAGAGCCTGACCTGCCCTTTGCTGCTTTGGTCTTCTGATACGCCTGTCTGAGCTCTTTCACTTTCACTCGGCACTGTAACGAGTCCCTGGTATGTCCCCTCTCCCGCATGGCATTAGAAATTTTTTCAAAGGTTTTCTCATTTCTTCTGCTCGAGCGCAGTTCTGAAAGCACCGACTCTTCTCCCCATACAGCTATCAGATCCTGTAACTCCTGTGTGCTCCATGCTGGAGCTCTTTTCCTATTTTCAGGAGACTGCATTGTTCTCTCTGCTGCTGAGAGCTCCACGCTGTGCAAGCAGGAAATGGAATTTCAAAGTTCCCGGGGCTTTTCCTGTTTACCTGGCCAGCAGAAGAGTACCTTTACCTGTGTAGAGCGGCCACTAGAGCACTGTGGGATACGTCCCGGAGGCCATTAACTTCGATGGCCGTCCACACTATCATAAAATCGATTTTAAAAAATCGATTTTGGGGTTACTCCTCTCGTTTTGATGGAGTTCCAAAATCGATTTTAGGGACCCTTAAAATCGATTTTATGCACTCTGTAGTGTGGACGGTTACAGCTTAAAATCGATTTAAAGCTCTTAAAATCGATTTAAAGCTCTAGTCTGGACCTGGCCTATGTTAGAAACTTTTAACAGTATGGAAATGTCAGTTATGGGTGCGATTGTTTTGGTGACATTTTTATATAATCAAAAGCCCAAATGTAGATGTAGCCATATCAGCATAAATAGTACTTTATCGATAGGATATATTGTTTGCCAAACCAGTATAAATGACCCTGTCAAAACCACTTTTTAATACGTTAGAGAAAACCGAAAAGAGGGCTTTGCTGCTATAGCTAAACTAGCAAAGCTTTTAAGTTTAGACTAGGCCAGCATGCTAGGCCAGGCTCCCTCTTTAAAAAAAAGGTTAGTTTTGGATAATGTAAGAACAGACTCAAATTATCTCCAAAACCCCAGCCAAACTAGCTTGCCCATATTTCATTTTAACCCCTCCTCTCAGACCGCTTTCTCTCTCTCTCTCAGAATGTGCCTATCCCAAACTCTAGGTGACCTGCAGCAGCCAATCCCACTCAGCAGAGAACAGCCAATCTTTAAGGACACTTTGGGTCACTTATAGTCTGAGGGAGCTCTTAATTTGCAGTGGCCACATCTAACATTTGGAGGGTTTTTTTGTTTTTGGAAATGTGCACCCCATTTTTATATATTCGACAGACTTTCCTCCCCCCTACCTCCTTACTTTTAAATGGGCACTTTGTGAAACCCCACGATTCAGAGAAGTGGGATGGGGTAAGTGGGAAAAAGTTACCATAAATAACAACATTTTCTTGTTTTTACTTATGCAACCAAAAGCACATGGCCTACTCAATATATTAAGTATAAAGAAAACTAGTCATTTGTATGGGTAGCAGTTAGGGTAGGTTGCATTGTATTCAAAGAGAGAGAGAGAGTGTCCCCCTTTCCTAGAAGCACAAAACATACATAATATAGAGTTGAACTGAAAGGGGTCAAAGTTCTACCTCACTTAAGTATGGTTTGTGACAACACATTTTAAACTGCCATTTGCCACGGCCCTAGCTTTGCATGATGGGCGTGGCAGTAAAATGCTTGTATGGTTTGGGTACTGGTGACCCCTTTCACATAGCAAGCCTCTGAGTGCGACCCCCCTAATAAATATATAAAAAGTGTTTTTAATTTAACACCATTATAAATGCTGGAGGTAAAGCGGGGTTTGGGGCGTAGGCTGACAGCTCATAACACCTGAAGTAATAACATCATGACCCCCTGAGGGGTCCGGACCGCCAGTTTGAGAACCCCTGGTATACACCAACTCACCATGCTGTCATTTCATTCGCAGAAGTCCCATCTTCCAGAAACAGTGCTTCTGGAAATGACATTGTACAGCTAATTAGCATTGTAACAGTTGTATAACACTGTTCTCAGAAACAGCAACTTCCAACAGTAATACTTCCATGATGATACATGGCAACATTTATATAGGCAGCTACAAAAATTGCAATAAGAATTTACTATACGTGATGTTAGAGATATCGACCTTAAAAGATTTGAGTACTTTCTCCAGGCCTACCACTGATTATGCGGATACAGTCTTTGCAGGACTGGGCCATTATACAATATGAATCACACTTAATTTTCTCTTTTCTCTAATGTATTAAATAAAAATAGGGCCAAGCAAGCTCTGTGATTGATCTGACAGTTCTCTTTGATCTATTGGCATGGATTTGCAGCTGCAGTAGTTAAGAGTGGAGCCCTGCATTCCTTACTAATAAGAATAGTTCTCACAGTCCCATTGTCTCACTCACGTGAGTAAGTGTTGCCAGGTTGGGCCCTAAGGGCCAGATTTTCAAAAGTATTTAGTTCTTACTGAAATTTTCAAATGCACTTAAGCAGGTTTAGTGCCTAACTCCCAATGATTTCAATGGGAGTAAGATGCCTAACCTGCTTAGGGGCTTTTGAAAATCCTGTTAAGCACTTATCTCTGGCTCTGATTTTTAAAGGTATTTAGGTGTTGCCATAGGAGCCTAAGTCTCACTTTCAAAAGTGACTTAGGTAAATTAATGGGAGTCAGGCACCTAAATATTTTTAAAAATTTGGGCCTAGGAGGCTGTCAATGGGACTTAGGCACCGAAATTACTAAGGATGGGCTCCACGAAGGGACTTAGTCATTGCAATGCTGAGAGCAACAGAATATAACCTTTAGGCACCTAGATTATAAAAACAACACTATGATCCACAAAGTGAAGGTGGAGGTCTAGCCTCCCCTATATGATGAATAGGGAGAGATAGTATCAGAGGGGTAGCCGTGTTAGTCTGGATCCGTAAAAGCAGCAAAGAGTTCTGTCACACTTTATAGACTAACAAACGTCTTGGAGCATGAGCTTTCGTGGGTGAATACCCACTTTGTCAGATGCCATGCCGACGAAGTGGATATTCATCCATGAAAGCTCATGCTCCAATATGTTTGTTAGTGTATAAGGTGCCACAGGACTCTTTCCTACTTTTAGGGAGAGATAGGTGCCCAAGAACATGATCCACAAAAGCCAGCATGCTAGGCAGGGAGTCGCCTAACTTAGCCAATGTGAGATTCCAATTAAAATGGTGACTTAGAAGGCTGAATGATTCATGAATCACTCTGTGGCTTAGGGTTACATGCATCTGAGGAAGTGGGTATTCACCCACAAAAGCTCATGCTCCAAAACGTCTGTTAGTCTATAAGGTGCCACAGGATTCTTTGCTGCTTTTACAGATCCAGACTAACATGGCTACCCCTCTGATATCTGTGGCTTAGGTGGGAGATAGGCCTGCAGAAGCCTAGAGGGAAGCAACAGTGTGCATGCTTAGAGGCAGAAATACAGGTGCTTAGAGAACTTTTACTGCAAAATCTTAAGTGCACCTGCAGGTTTGGTGGGGGTTTTGTGCATTGCAGTGGAGCCAACACAGGGAATTAGGCAGTTAAGTACTTTTGTGGATCCCATCCCATTAACACTACTACTAGACACTGGCAGCTGGCCTGAGTCAGCTGACTCGGGCTCAGGCTAAGGGGCTATTTAATTGCAGTGCAGACATTTGGGCTCAGGCTGGAGCCCAAGCTTTAGGATCCCACAGCCAGCCGAACCCCAAACATCTACACTGCAGTTAAACAAGCACAAGTCAGGTGACCCAGGCCAGATGCAGGTATTTAACCTCAGTATAAACATATGCTAAGTTGCTTTTCAAAATGATACTTTAGGCTCTTAAGTCAGTTAAATGTTGTCATGTTGAGTGGAGCAGTGCCAAAATATCTTTAAGAATATGGGCCTGTTTCTTTAGATGCCTAAATACCTTTGAAAATCTGGCCCTACGTGTTCAATTATTAAAATTCTTGCGTGGTCTTCCTATGATTTTTGATCATTTTAATTGACTACTACTTCAGAATGGCATGAAATTATATTCCATTTCCAACTAGCCACTTACAAACCCATTTGATTAATTAGGTTGACGCAATAGTTTTTTCTCCTTTACCTACCCTATGTTCAAGATATATTCATCTAACTGGAATAGAATATTTAAACAGCAATGGATTAGACTTGACCACTGAAGATTAAGGTGAAAGCTAGTATGTGATAGCACATTCACATTCCGTTAAAACCATCAGAAGCTTTCAAATTAGCATTTGCATTAGAGCACAGCATGGATATTAATATAAAATTAATCCTTTGCAAATGTATATGGACTCCCACAAACTGATACAGAAATAGATTTTCTTACAAAAGAATATTTAATTACATCCTTTGAAAGAACAATACATCTTAAAATAGCCACATTGAACTAATTAATTGGAATTACAGTATTGCCAGTGTGGTTTTGAAGAGTTGTTAAAAATCACAATAAAGGGACACCATATTGACTTTTATAATTTATCAACTCTAAATGAAAACATAAGGTTTGTTTACTGTACATCAGTGAATTTTTTTTATGGCAATTACTGTTAATTCCTTCTCCAAAGTCAAATAAAGTTTTGTGGCAATCTTGCCATTAAAATTCTCTGTTTTTTGGTATAAATATAAAACTATGTAATTTTTGTTTCCTCCAGCATTTCTTGCACTGGAAATCAATTAACAATGAAGTTAATTGCAAGTTATAAAATTGCTACTTGAGTCCAATGACATGAAATGGCTTTGTAATTTGGATAAATGATTGATTGAAATGAGTAACCTCAAATTTACATTATGTGGGATCTGAAATTAAATTTGAATCAGGTTCCTAAAAATGAAAGGAGATGTCAATAACTTGATACCTGTGATAAATTAAATGGCCATGGGCCAGAGGAATGTCACAACGGCCACTTGTAAAGTGCACATTCTAGTTTTCCTGAGGGAAAAGAGAAGTCATTTAGGAAGATTTGCTTATTTTAAATCACCTTTTGCCATTTGTCCAATGCTACCATTCAGAACTCAGAAGACATTGCTTATTGCCCATATTCAGAAGAAAAAAAACTAGGCTATAAGGCTGTTATTTTTCCAGCCAACAACTATTGATGAGGTTACTTGATGGCACCTCTATTGATTTTTAATATTAATGATTACAAAGACTAAAAAGCTTTTGGAATTCAAGATTATATGAGGGAGAAATTGTTGAGTTATTACATCCAAAAGTCCTATCTAATGTTGGAGTTAATGAAATGTCTCTTTAATGCAGGATGGAGCTTTTATTTTTATTTTGGTGTATTTTATTTTTAATCAATATGGCTTACAGATTGCTGGGAATAGAGTCTGGATGACATAAGAAATGCTAGTGATTTCTACTGGCTGAAGCAGAGACCTTGTAACTAGTGTTTCTGTGTATTATTCCTGCCTCTGCTACTGGCTGGCTGACTTTAAGAAAGTAACTCATCTTTTGCTGCCTCAGTTTACTCATTTGTTGCATGGGAATTATCACACTTCTCATATAAATGTTGTGATTAATTAGTAAATCTTCTGTCAAAGGCACCATGGCTCTAATTCGGCAAATCACTGAAGAACGTGCTTAACTTTAAGAATGTGCTTAAATCGCACTGACATCAATCAGATGTAAGCACATGTTTAAATGCTTTACCAAAGAGAGATGGACTTCATGATAGATGTATGTATTTTGCTGAACTGGGGCTTGTAAGTGTGAAGGATTGGTATTGCTAAATAGCCATTAGGGAAGTTTGATGTCTGTTTTTACAGTTATGTGATTTTTCCCATCAGAGTCTATTTCCTTCCAACACTCTAACGCTGTATGCAGATATTTAATTCAGAGAAATAACATGTATTATGATTTGCTGTTTTCTTGTTAGGACTTGTTTGTTAGAATTATTGTTATATATTGCTCTCTTTCTTCCTCTGTAAGCTGTCTCCCAAAGGTGTTTTGAGGATTAATATTTGCAGAGAACTTTGAAAATGTAAAGGGCTTGAATAAATGCCAAGTAGCATTTAACAGCATTTTAAAATAGAATTTGACTCAAACAGTATCTTCTAGTCAATATGACCTACATGATTTAGATACTGAAATGTGGAAGGTACTCCATTAGAAAACTAATGAAACACCAAACAAGTATGGAGGAACTATCTGAGGGACTAATTATAAAGGTGAAATTGCTCTCTAGTTTTTAAGCTTATTTTGAATAAGTTGAGTAATATTATCAAAACTGATTCAAATAGTTGACTACTCCTTCAGAACTGAAAATTAATGCAGTATTTCCCCACTATAAGGCTCTCTATCAAAACGATATTGCACAGTGACAACCCCAGCTCCCCCTGAGATGTTCAAGACACATTATTACATGTCAGGTTAGGGCAATACATCTGTCAGACAGAAGAATGAGAACTGTCTCACAGAACGGTAGATTTGGACCTGCATCAAGTACAATGGCATATAGAGGCAATTCAGCAAAACCAGCAGGTGGACAGACAAGCAGTTTTCGTCTTGAGCTTGTCAGAACGTTGATCAGCAAAATCAGAGTGAAAAGAATGCATAATAATAAGGTGGTACTAATCCCTATATATGTGGCCATTGTTTGGGGGAAGTTGGCACAGTGTCAGTCTGCACCTGTTATCAGTGCCTGGGATGTTGCACTGTAAAATCAGCCAATTACAATATCCAGAACATAGAATTAGTTTAATAACTGGTGATGATTGTGTGTAATATCCTTTGTTTGTACATTACCCATAAGATGGTGAATACTATTGCTAGCACACTGCAAATTATGAGTGTTGGGCGCATCTTTACAATAGCAGGAATGCTATAAAACTGCATTTATTAGACTACAGTAAATTTGCATGCTTTGTGCTCAGGTATTAAAGCATAGTATTTTCATACAATGGTTCAGCAATGACAATGGCAATAGAATGAGGTTAATAACTAATAGAAATAATTTGCCAGAGAGATGGTCACACAGTTAAAACCAGAAAACATTTGGGCCTACCCTTCAAAAGAAGTAATCCCTGAGGTGTATTTGTATTGACTCTGCTTGAATATATTTAGCAGGAATTATGGGCCAAATTCAGGAGGTGATGAATGGAGGTGTAAATTACACACCATCAAATGGGTAACAGGCTGGGTAAGTTGGCATAAGGAGGAAAAAAACAACTTACACCCTCTTATTTCTGAAATGGGCACTGGCATGGAATGTAAAACCATGATGACCTTCTGGCATACAGTTAAGACTATGTTAAATTTATACTTTAAATCATACTTTATGCACCTCTCTATTTGGAAAATAACTGGTATATCAGTGATTTTTCAGTGTAGATCATAGTTTCATGGGCATACTGATTAAAGACTTTAATTACCGAATACATTGTATATGATTTACACCATGATTTAAATTACAAAAGTGTTGCCACTGAGTTGAAGGCATATCATACAGGGAAAACAACAAAAAAAATCAAATGCTAAAAGAGAAGTACTGCCATAATAAACGGTACAGGGGTAAATATACAAGAATAACCTCAGTTTTTAAGGTAATGGATTTTTGTCATTCTTAAAATATATCTATGGACATTTTTGACCAAAACTTTTGTGTTCATTTTAATCAGAAAGTGATAATGTGAAACTCTTACATTTATTTAATCCTGCAAATGATGGAACCAATGTTCCTATCAAGTGGGCTATTCACACATAAATTGCATTTAATGGTTTCCTGTTAATATGCTCTGTTTTTACAATGAAAATCCAGCAATGTTGTAGCATTGTTCCTCTCCTGCCATCAAGCTGAGCAATAATTGAGTCAGTCAAGAAAGCGTTTTGACCTTGAAAGTTTTACATTTACATTATTCTACCACATAACCACAACATACTATAGAATCTCCTGTAATTGTCTTTTCAAAAATGTAGAAATCAATTATGTTTCTAAAATTTTAATATTTTGGACATGATCCAGTTTCCACTGGAATCAAAGGTGATTTGCATAATGGGCTATTGATACAAAATGAAATGTGTTACTGAGAAGAAAATGCAATAAATCAATATGCTCATCAATTTTCATGCAGAAAATGACATATTTGTGAAACTCAAGCTTAGTTCACGTCTTTGATTTTTTTAATTGCATGTTTCCCCAATCATAAACCATTTAACTAACAGACAATTCAGAAGTTATTTAAAATCTGTCAGAAGAGAATTTTTAACTATATTTTAGTACACATAGCCTATCAGTTCAGAAGAGAAATGTACCGTATGTAATAGGCAGTATTACTGATGTATGCCTTAACACTTTTCCTGCATTCTTTCAATAAGTTGATTCTATTTAAAACACGTTTATGCTCTTGCATTTGTATGCTCTAAATACCAGAAGAACAACTATTTAGTACCCTGTAAAAATAAATCCTATTAGTTTACGCTTTTGAGCTTTATGCTATATATAGTATATGCTGCATATATATCATATATTATTGATTATAATATAGCACCAGCATGCGAGGCACTGCATAGACCATCATAAAGTCAAGGACGAGCAAAGATTTTCAGATGCTACGAATGATTGATTCCCTCAATTTTTGGATCTTAACTTTAGACATTTTAAAGGGGCCTGCATTTCAGAAAACACTGAGCACCAATCCTCCAAATGTCAGGCCCTTAAAGTTGTTGCATGTCAAAAATTGAGATGTGTAAAATCACCCGTCAGTGAGTTACTTCAGAAAAAATCTTGGCCAATGTCCCTGCCACAACTATATTACCACGTAAAGAGCCAAGTAACATTTGAAATTAGATGATAATAAATATTACTGAGACAAGTACTTCCTAATAGTCTCTATCTGGCGTTTCTTACTCAGGGAAAACTCCCACTGAGTAAGTGAACCATTACCTTTTACTGCTACTGTAGAAATAACATGCTACAGAACAGTCATGTTAGATATAAGGTTTTAGTAGGCCTGTGAAAAAGTCATAACTTCACTAACTACATCATATCCCTAGAATTCAGCATATATATCGTACTACTGTCCTTCAATTCAAGGGGAAAAAAAAAGTCTGCTCACTTTAGCCATGGGTGACACTAGGCAAAACATTCATTAGAAATGCAAGGAATTTGCATTTTAGTAGATCCTAACTGAGGTGTTTGATTTTTAATTGCTAAACTGACATGCTAGTTCTTGATTTCATGTTTGAGATTAGCATAACAGTCTTTTCATGTAATTTAAGATTTAATCAAGCAGCATGTACTTAACAACTGACTTTCCACTGTGATCTCCAGTATTTCAAGCAGCCTCAGTCTGCTCTCAGTTTTGCCAGTATTAATACCTAGAAACTTTACGGACTTCAAAGGAAATAATCTGGATTTATTTTGGTGCAACCGAAAGCAGAATTTGGCACCACATATAAAACTAAAATAATTTCTAATTTGATTTATCATTAGAAAAATTATTCTCCAAAAAAGTGCAATAAATGTATTATAGGGTGTGATCAGTTCATTCAATTTTCTTTATGAAAATAAATTGCTTAAAAGTGAATAAATATTCACCTATCTAAATTTGCTTTTAATTTTATGAATTCAGTATTAGGGGCCCAATTCTGCCACCCTTGCTCATGTGAATACTCCTATTGACTCAAAAGGGACAACACATGTATATAAAGCCTGCAGGATCTGGCCCTAATTCATTAACAGAAAAATTGTGACTAGTGCATTTCTAAACTAAAACTTGACGTTACTGAACTGAATAAGGGTCAACAAGTGATGTCACATGGGAAAACTGACAAGTTTGTGACTCCATCTACTGACCAAATGCTACTATAGCAATCTTAGAAAAATAAAACAGAACCTCCACAAAATACAGTTAAAAGCAACATTTAACTTACAGGGTACTAAACTAATGTCTCTACAATGCAGGTCAGGTCATGAACTATGTAACCAGAGTTAATTTGAACTTCATGCTAGAGATCTACAGATTACCTGGGATGGAATTATAAATTCCACAGCACATACACATACATTATGTTTACTATAAAATATAGAGGGTAATGAGAACATTGTTTTATTTCATTTTTTTAGATCTGGTTGAATATCATCAATAGGGTGACTGCAATAATTTTGTTTGACCAATATGAATTTGATCTTTAAGCCAGTATTATACTGCTGTAACAGTTCACACAAAAATCCCATCCATGATTAATAAAATGCTATTTTTACCCTGTATACAGGTCACTCATTATAACAATGTTAACATATTCTTAGTGACACCAAAAGCTAATGAAAATGGCTGCAGGATGTCCTCTGCTTATTTACATATTTTAAATCACAACCAGGAGAAAAAATAAATTACATTGAAGAATCATTTATCTATAAGGATTGGACAGTCTCTTGTCCTATTGAGTTATATAATCATTAATTTAATTGCTTCACTTTTGTAACATCCACATAAAAAATTAAGACCCCATCCAGTGAAGGAAAGAAAGATAAATAACTAAGCACAAATTTGCCTATGCCAAATACACTGTAATTTAAATAAATATGCTGCCTCTTTACAAATCATCTTAAGAAAAAGGAAATGACAGTCCCTCTTTATGAAGCACTGGTGTAATTGCATCTAGAATAATACATTCAGTTCCAGCTACCTCACTACCAGGAAGAGGTTGATAGATTGGAAAGAAACAGAGAAGAGCAAGAGAAGTAATTATGAATTTGGAGAGAATGACTTATGAAGAAAGATTATAAGAAATTCTATGTATAGCTTGGCCAAATGATGACTAAGTGGGGGCATGACTGCCATATACAAGAGTATGAAGAATATAAACACCAGTGATGTGTAAGGGAACATTACCAAGATTAATGGCTTGAATAAAGCAAAGGAAAGTTTAATAGTGATACATAATAATACTTTGCACTTGTATACAGTCCTGAAGCCTTAACATTCCACTTCTTGTGCACGGGACTCCTTGGGCATACCTATTGAATTCTATTGAACTACACCAATCTTCCTGTTAAAAAGAAAACACACAGTTCCTTCCAGGACATGGATTTTTAAGATTCCAGCAGCATAGCACTTTTTGAAGGATCTCAAAATAATTTACAAACGTTGTTATATTTTGTATAAGCTGGAAAATAATAGGCACAGAAAAGTGAAGTAATTTGCCTCTGTGGTAATATAATGAGTCATTGAGAGAGACTAAAACAGATCTTTGGCTCCCAGTCTTTTGGCCTAACCACAAGTTTGCTATTCTTCCTTGAACAGGATGGACAGCAGGAAAAGTTTCCTCAGACTCTGGGAAGTATGTACGCCCTTATCCAGAGTCATCATAAAGCATCATGTACGTATACAGAACTATACAAAAGGTTCAGTACACTAAATTAATCAGTCCTTGCTCCAAGGTGCTTATTCGCTAAAGGCAAAACAGGTACAAAATAGTTGATGAATAGTGGCTGTGGATGCTTGAGGTATTATTAACAATTGTACTGTAGGAAATAACTTTACAATGGCAGAAAGACTTCAGCTAACAAATTTTTTCCTCTCTAATTTCTACCAGTAAAACCTGTCTTTACTATTTGGAACTGAAGACAGAGGTCAGGGTCACCCAAGGAAAAAGCCATTTTCCTGGTACAGGGCAGGATATTTTGGGGTAGGGGGGAAGAGTAGTGTGTGCACCAGCTAGGAACTACTGCACATTACAATATATGTAGGGGGCGGGAGGGCTCCATGTACATGGAAGGCTGACCCTGTTCTCAAGCAAGACAAAATCACCACCAAGGTGTACTGCCTAGGCTAGCACATGAGAGATTATACATGAGAGATTCCTTCCTCCCCCACTGGAGCACAAATATACCAGATGGCAGGGTTTAACCCTATGATTTTCAACTGTATGAAATATATTTGTAGTCTCTGGGCCAAATTCTCCCTCAGCTATACCCATAACTGTCTTCACTGGGATGTCACAGATGTAACTGAAGGCAAAATTTGGCCTATGATTTGATTTCTAAATAAAAGAAGAATATGGGACGGGATGGGTTTAGCAGTGCTAGATTAATGAATGCAAATGTCCTCTGTTCGTTTTTTTTCTCAGAACTTTTATGCCAGTCCAGATTCTTGATATGTAGTTGCTACTAGAAGATTGTGACAATATTTTGAGACATTTTGGTGATGTCATACCTTGTATATAAGCGACTAGCCAGCTCCCAGACCTCAGTAAAACAGACCAAACAACTTTGAGACATTGAATTTAGCATGAAATTTAGCATGATTTAGTTGGGGTTGGTCCTGTTTTGAGCAGGAAGTTGGACTAGATGACCTCCTGAGGTCTCTTCCAACCCTAATCTTCTATGAGTCTATGAAACTTGCTATTTGTAAAAGTCTGGAACTCTTTAGAAGACAATGCATATCTTGAAGGGTGGGGTCCAGAATGGTCTGGAACAAAGAAAATTAACAGGAAATGAAGATTTTATCTTCTCTCTCTTAAGTCTTCTCTATGCCAGCCCAGACGCTTTGGATCTCTCAAAGCGATGTACTGCTACACAATGGAGAGGGATTAAGGTCCCATGGCTGCCTGAAATACCCTTTTACCAAATGAAACATCAGCTGATGTCTAACCAGGTATGGACGTTCCTCAGATAGGGATATTTACACAGGCTGGGGATCTGGCCTGAATTGTTTAGGCAACATGAACAATAGAGAACAGGCAATCCAGGTGGCTGCCTTGCATATCTACAGTAGGAATTCATATACTTTCCCAGTCTGTGACACAGCTAACTTCTAATGTAGCACTTAAGACATTCTTGCTTTCACTCAAGCACACTTGAACACTCCATGGCATTTTACTTCTCTTTTATCTCCATTTCTAGGGCTCTTGTGCAGGATTAATATCCTATGTGAGGCCTTTACCTTGCAGGTCTTTTTAAGAGAGTCAACAGAGCTTTTGCAAGTTTTAGACAGTAACACCTAGTTCTCTAATCGCTTTAATGGGCAGAAGGACAGCAGTGTAATAACCCTGATTCAGATGAAAGCACGTTCAACCTGAAGTATGGAATTATTCTAAGCATGATCTATTTTGGTGAATGAATTTGGTTTGGTTCTTTACAGGAGAGCATGCACAGCTCTTCTAGTTGAGCAGAGTGCAAAAAGGAACCAGATGCTGAGCAACACTAGCTTAAGGAATAGCCTCTTCCTCCTAAAAGTTCAATGGAGGATAACCAAATGAAATTAGTACAAGATTTAAGACCCAAGGAAGCATGATTGGTCCAACAGCTTCTGCTTATTAACCTCTCCATCATATCTAGGTATATCTGAGTTAAGTCCCCTGGTGAAGTATTCCTGTGTCCCCTGAAGGCTGATATTGACAATGAATTTGTCGGTGTCGGTGCATATTCTGATGTCTAGGTCATTTGGAAGGAATTCTTGTACATCAGCTATGGCACTATATGTCAGATCAACACTTCAACCAGTACATCAGTGTGAAAAAAATGTTCTGCAACTCCTAACTTCCTGGATTATCTCTCTTGTACAAAAGGCAAAGAGCCTACAGATTATCAGTGCCTTATGTGGTGCAGAGACAAGGTGGGTGAGGTAGTATCTCTTATTGGACCAACTTCTGTTGGTGAGAGAGACGAGCTTTCAAGCCACATAAAGCTCTTCTTCAGGTCTGAGAAAGGTACTCCCAGCATCACAGCAGGCACAGCAATGTATAGCTAGAAATTTTCCTAGGACCCCTAGGCTTCCTAGGACTCAGAAGCCTACTGTATTTTCTTTACTCAGGGCCCTCCGATCAACTGATGTTGCACCTGCTCGAGTCAAAAATAACTAAGCTATGAGCACCACTAAGCCTCTCTGCAGAGGATGACATCACCACTAAGTCTTGTACTGTCTCCATCTGCTGGCAGTGAGGAACTATAATCAAACATTTGGACTGGCAGAGAAATTAACAAGAGAAATAACATTTCTCTGGCGCTAAGGGTACCTCACAACCCAGCCATGAAATAATAATAGGGCAGCTATTTAAATCATTATGGAATATACATTAATATACACTTTAACTGGGTAATGTAATGCTTTCTCAGAGCTCAGCGTGCATTAAATAGTCCTCATAGTATTACATAATTATGCAACTATTTGTATTCTTACAGCCCTAGATAAAAATTATTAGTCCCTACAAACAAAATAATATGTTCTAGCAGGAAATAGTATGGTCTATAGTACGCTTTAAAATATACAATTCACAATATATTCAAATGGTTCTGTAAACAACTACTGATATCATAGGATACTATGGGAAAATCAATCCTTCAACCCTTTAGACTTTTTTCTCATTTATGCAGTCTCAGGTAAGTCACTTCATTGACCTGTTCCAGGTTGGCGCTACTGGAAACAACATATGATAAATAATAAAAACGATATAATAGATTTATTTAAAAACTGAATTCTGAATTATGCTTAAAAACTCATTATTTCATCTTATGGCAAAACTTAAAGAAAGACTATATGCTGTTGAAGTCACTGAGGTTCCACAGATATGACAGAGGACAGAATTTGGGTTAAAGACTGGAAATATATCTCAGACAGATCAGGCCAATGGAACTACTCACTTGTGTATGGGTCATATGAAGAAACGAGCAAATGCTATTAAGGAAATCACAATGCATTATGAGCGTAACACTGTATTCATTTTGCACCTAAAAACACTCTGGAAGAAGTATACCTTTACAGTAAATACAGCTTCTTTAAAGAAATTATTTGTAATGATACTCAATGAGAAAATACACTTAAAAGGATTCAGACATAAATAACACCAGCAGACAAAAGCAAACTACATTATTTGCCAAGCATCAATATACAAAATATCACTGATTTGTTTCTCTGCTAAACAAAATTAATAAAATTGGTATAGTATGAAATATTCCTTAATATGCATTACTATACAAACACATTTTGCCCCAAACAGCTGTGAGATGTTTACTAATTCAATTTTAAATCAAAATGACATTATCTCAAGAAGTCGCATATTGCTATAACTACCATTAAAGGTGAGGATTAATTGAGTTTCCAATACTGTAAACAGCTACCATGACACCAGTGGCATCATCTAATCTTGAAACCAGATAAAATGTTAGAAATGTAATTTCTTTAAGAGCAGAAATGTCCTATCTTCGTATTATTTTTGCGTAAAAGTACTGCAGATGAAAACAAAATTAATTTGAATAAGTTGTTGAATGTCTCAGTGAATGGGTTTTTCCCCAGATACATTTCACTGTAAGCTCTCAGTGTAGAGAGGACCATGATGAAGAATGAACAGAGCAACAAGATTGAGACAGAAACATGAAAGTGAGAGAATAGAACTACCTGATTTTGTCACCCCATTTATATTGCTGCAGTTAAAACTAAACAGTCTATGCATTCTGGACCAGACAGGCGCCCTTCATTGGTGCACAAGTGGGGCATTAACTTCAGCTGGCTGGGCTCCTGCAAAAGCAACAGGGATAATGACACTCCTTGAGTTTCAGGGGCCAAATGTTGGAGTGTCTTCATGAATCAAAGTGAGTTTAAACTGAGGCAACTTGCACTGTCTTCTGGTCCATACAGGGGACAAATTCTGTTCTCAGTTATATTGGAGTAAATCCGTTAACTTTGATGACACTACTCATGTAAGAGAGGATTATTTAAATGAGAGAGGCTGCAGGATCACACTCTAAAGCTGGTCTAAGCTAATTTTGATAAATAAAATTATGTTTCAATCCTACAAACCCTTCCGCTTGTGAGTAATCCATTCTCAAACAGTCCTTTTGACTTCAACTGGGCACCTTGAATGAATGAGGAGTTATCTATTCCCTTTTAACTTTAAGTATGCTTTTTATATATCTTTTCTCAGCCAAAATCAAAACAGCCAAGTTTCAGCCATAATAATGGTAACCATGAAGTGATAATTTCCTCCTTTTTTATTTCTTATTTTAAGATCCTGTCTCTCACATCAATTTTAATTATCTCTTTTTCCTCCAAACTAGAGCTGGTCAGGAATTTTTCAAGAAAACTTTCCTTAGGTGCAGGTTGGAATTTCTGGTCAAAACACAAGAACAACACACCGCAAAATAGCAAATTCCCCAGCTGTTAGGGCAGTCTAATCTTTGCTCCAAATCAGGCAGAGCAAGGACTTGAACCTAGGTTACTCATGTTCTAGGTAAGTGCCTTAACAAATGCACTAGTGGGTATTCTGAGGTGGGAGGTGTGACAGATATGGCAATTGGCTGCATATCCTTGAAAGACTTTCTTGAATTAAGTTTAAGTCTCTTTGGGGTCAATTGTATTAAATGCAAAGTGTATGTATTATTGTTGGCTGGGATTCCATGTAATGGGTAGATATAATGTGAAGCCTGGGAGTCACAAGGACTATACTTAAAATGTGCCATTCAAGAATGGATTTTGGGGGCAATAAATAAATGAAGTTAAGTGGATTTCCTGGGGAATACCTTGGGAAAGGTTAATGCAAATTCCCCACCTCTGGTGATGCAAAATCCCAGCCTTTTGAAGCTACCTCGTGAAAAGAGGGAGATTACCTGCTGATTATCTTTTCCTGGAGACTGGAGATCAAATGGCCAAGGTGTATAAAGAAACAGTTGAAATGCCCAGCCTGGGTTCTGAATCTGAGATAGTTATGAACTTGTAACCATGGAGAAAACCCAGTTGTGGGTTTGGAAGGACTGATACCTACCAGAGCCCAAAGTTGAGGCTGGGCTTCACTTTGGGTAAGCATTTTAGCATGCTTGTAGGTTCTTTTATTGTTTTTAATATGTTTTCTCTGCAACACTGTTAACTTATGAATACATGTGCTTGCTTAGAAAGAGCTGTGTGGTAACTTAAAACTGCTGGAAATATACTGGGTATACGCTTTGGAGAGAATGCAAAGAGCAGACACTGGCTGTTTATGCAGCCTGGATTGCTGGGGATATCAGAGAAAACCTTAGTTGGGAGGGAGAGGGGTGCGAGCCTCTATCTAAGAGAGGTGATGGCAGGGAGTTAGAGTCTAAAAGTGGGTCCACTTGATGGACTACAGAGGGGGAACACAGGTGCAGTTGCCCAGAAACTGTCAGGAGTTTTTGTCCCTGAAAAATTTAGAGAGGTCTGAATTTAGTCCCAAAGAGGAATGTGAAAAATTATCAAAATCTCAAAACTTTCCCTGCGACAGGAAAATTTTCCAGACAAATTCCACTGCAAACATTTTTGAGATATGATACTTTATTATTTTGGAGATACTTTACTAAAGATTCTGAGCATGTCTGGTACCCCTGGACTGGTGTGGGATGGGGGGGGTTTCCTGGGGGAAAAGGTCTGTCCCTCCCCAAAGCTGAGTTTGCAAGGCTACCTGCCCTCAGGCATTAGCTGTTAGTTGTATATCTTAATAAAGTTGTGCTGGATTTTTTCCACTCTCCCCTAAATTAGTATCTATGACTTTATTCTGTTGCGTCTAAGGGAAAGTAGTTTTGTTTTTTTTTGTATTTTTTCTTTTTGTAGCCAGAGGACTGCAAGCTCATCCCCAATATAATTATTCTCGATAAGAATTTGCATTGATAATGTACAAACATTAGGATAATTTTATTAATGTAATGTAATAAGCCATATAAAATCAATGTTTTATAGACTAAGTGAAAAAGCATACATAAATTTTGATCTTCTGACATAAAATAACTTCCTAAGGAATAGTTTATTTTATTTGTTAATCACCAATGTGTTAAATGTGTCATCCTAATCTATCCGAGACAAAAAAAAAAGCCTGCAATAAATCTTGCATTTAAAATACATCCATAATTTCACATTTGTTCCCTTCTGAGATTTTGTTAATCCTCTGCGCACAATAAGATTTTTATTAACTCTAATCATTCCTTGATAACACTTTTGATTATTACCCTAAGGCGACATTATAGATTCTAAGTTGTTTTTCCACAGTTGTAATTACCATATGTTTTCATTAATCTGATTCAGTTAGCTCTCTGTTTGCTTAGTGATCTTAGTGTCAATCAATTATTCTGCTCGCCCATGCATCAATCCCATTAGGATGGGTGTAGGACTCGGAAAGCATAGTTTTTAATTTTGAGGATTAGTCATAAAATAAACTTATTGAGACACCATCAGTAGATGAATGGCTTCTTTTTCAAATATTACAAAATACGATTTCTATATTTGCAAAGTGCTGCTCCGCATATCATTTAGTCACTCAAAACCCATTAAACTCACTGGGAATTGTGTGGTTAAATCCCTAGCAATTCTTTTAAAATGTAAGAGTTTACATCAAAGCAAACGGACAAGCGCTTAAAAAAAAATCAGTGTAAACTGACATTTCCTTTTAAACATGTTTTGAACTTGTCACTGTGGTTAAGGGAGAAATTGACCTCAAGCAGCTATCATACTTGATGCTGTTTCCTAGCAACAGTTTCTCAAGAGAACTTTGTAAATTGCATTTTATAGCTTAATAATTCAGTACCTTGCATCCAATTAAAATTAGCCTGCATCTATTTTCTGTATTTGGAAATTATCATTATATTTAATCCAAAGATTTATCAGCACTGATAATACTTTTACATTTAATAAAAATATGCTTCAAATTTTTACAGTAAAAAATTCTGCTTCACTCAATATAATGAAAATATAGCAAAACTGATTATACTTTATAGGAACCTCTTTCAGACTTTGTATTTAAAAAACAATTCTAATATATTTGATGGTCTTTAAGGAAAAGGCGGAAAACCCATATTTAACATATGACAGTACAAACTAAATTGTAGCTGTCATGGTATAGCAAACAAATTATTTATATTTAACTCACTTTAAAGAATGTCTATATCTCATTTTGATTGAAATATATTTTAGCAGAAGTACAAAAACGAGAAATATTAATCCCTATGTTGACAACAAATTGAAGCATAGTCCAACGACAAATCTTTATCTTACCTTTGTTAACAGTATTCAGCTGAAAATCGAGTGATGCAAAAAAAAAAAAGATTTTTTAGTTATTGTGCAGTGTCAGATATATGGTTGTGGAGTATGACTGCATAATTCATGTCTCCTGCTGTAATAATTTACCCATAGTGCCTATTTTTGTACACAGAATGCAAAGTGCACCATATGGCTGTAAAATAGATCCTACACGTTATTCACTTAACCAATTTCATTACAGCTCATCTACTGCAGGGGCATGAAAGACATTAAAGCAGGTACTGGTACATTTTTAAAGATGTCTGGGAAACATGCCTACACTAACTGCTTGCATGATAAACATATTCAAATGTCACTCGCCCAAACAGTGATGTTGGGAAATAAATTAAAGTAACTAAATATTAGAAAAGAAAAAGGAAAAGAAAAGAAAAGAAGCTTGAAATTGTATATTCCTTATCTTTGGCAGTTCAGCTCGAACAGAAAGGTTCTGAATTATGATCTTTTCATGAGATAACTGCTCATTCAGATATCAAAAAGCTATTCTTGTGATAGGAACTCTCTTTTGCTCAATAGTATGCCACTCATGAGGCAACTGACTGAAACACCCGAGAGACAACTTACATACATTGCAAGCTCTTTGGGGACTGCCTTTTTGTTCTGCATTTGTACAGTTCACAGTGGGGTTCTGGACCTTGACTGGGCCTCCTAGACACAACCACAATACAAACAGATAACAGGGTGCACCTTCATTCTACATCTAAACCAACCAGGAAAAATGGAAAGGGCAGATTGGTAGTCCTTGCCAAAGGCAATCCAACTTTATTGGCCACAGGGTGGTGCAAAGGCCACTGGGCTAGAAATAGGCTGCTTCAGACCACTGAATCCACTGAACAAAAAGTAATGCCACAGTGTCTATTTTATACTTCTACACCTCCATATGAGAAGGCACCATTATGTATGAAGTCCTCAAGGGCTAGTCATAGGGGCAATGGAACCACTATGTCTAGGCAGAGGGCTATTTTAGCATTCAAATTAAGACAGCAGGGAACTCCCACTTTTCATACAGCCTCCCAGGTGTATGTGTAGTTTTGACAGCTGATATGAATTTAAATATTGCTACTCTGGGTGAATATGAGGCTATTTTAAGGTGCCACTAAAATTACATTGACTTCCTAGGATACTGTTTTGCAAGCTATTCAAGTACTTATGGCAAAAAAACGACTTTTCTTCACCCTGGATAGCTCAACTAGAAACTAAAGATCATGACCTGAACACATACTCAAAAGCGTACCAAGAAATGAGCCAGGCACTACAAACTGAGCTTGCTAGCACCAACCAACTCCAACAATTTTCATTAAAAAAATTAACAAGATTCCTCAAGAAAATGACTCTTGCAAACAAAACGCACTAACATTTTGTGTGTGAGTTTGGCTAAGGCCACCAAGGGAAAGTCTCCCTTAGAAAAACTGACAGATATTTTGGAAATTGTATTAGAAACTAAATGTACATTTTTCTGGCATTCTACATACGCACTCTTAACTCCTTCTAAGCACTCAGCTGTCAGGGAAGCTCCTGATTTGGGTTTAGTGGATGAACAACTATTTTCTTCTACAGTCTTAATTTAAGCCTGTCCTCCTCCAGCGCTTATAATTCAGAAATTTAGGAACAGGACTGTATCACCGTAATGAAGTATATGAAATATTGTTGGCCATTGTGAACACATATATTCTTACTACTACAAAAATTGGCATAAACTCTGAATTCTGTTTAAGACAGATTTTAAAGAGAGAGAAAGGGCAAGAGAAACACGGAGAGAAAGGGAGACCTCTGTTTTTATTCTTCAAAAATCATGGCTTCATTTATAGCCTCCTTCCAAAATGGCAAACATTTTGTGATACTATATTTTAGGAAGCTCTTTAAAAAGAATTTAAAACATTGTAGGTCAGACTGCTGAATAAAAAACACATTATGGTTTCCTTTTGGCAGGTTCAGTGGGAATCCTTATGCTAGCCAGAGATTCAAAGTTTAGTGATAAGAGGCTGTGACTATATGCGAAGTATTGTATCTTGTCCATTTAAATGTTGAGCCTTCATATTACATACACTGTATGCAATAAACTCTATATCCCTCACAGATATCTCTACATTATCTATACAGAGATTTCTACATCTAACAGAGATGTGCTGAAAGTTTCTTGGAAATTAATCATCTTAAATTGACAGCAGATATTGAGAAGACCAAGGGCCAGATTCCAATCTTATACAAGCATAAATCCAGAGTAATGCCTTGAAGTCTGTAAAGTTATTTGGATTTACACTGTTGAAACTGAGATCAGAGTCTGGCCCATCTATATCTGAAAAACAATGTTACTTAAATTGCTTCCTAATTTATCAATGATGTTGGTGTATACTTTTCTAAAGCATCCTTTCACCATAGCATCCAAATATAAAACATAGTTGAAATAGTTCTGCCTCAGATGACTTATCCACAGATACCTTTGTTATGCACAGATGCAATGTCACGTTCATGTATAACAGACTTGCCTATCGTTCAAATATGTTATCTACTGATGTGTCATCATACTCATTCATAACAGCTTAGAATATGGACTTTAAGCAGAAAATATTTGAAACAGAGCTGATCTAACGTTCGACTACATATCAAATAAATAATCAGAGGGGTAGCCGTGTTCTTCTGGATCTGTAAAAAGCAACAAAGAGTCCTGTTAGTCTATAAGGTGCCACAGGATTCTTTGTCACTTTTTACAAATAAATAATGTGCACTAATATAACCCAAACAAAGCACTCAGGCTCCATTATCAAGGCCAAGTCTCTTCCCATGCTTCAGGATGGTGGGTCCTAAACCTATCAGAGCGACTGTGGTTCTGCTGCTTGGAAAGCAGGCTACAGAGAGACCAGACAAGGATGATTCTTCATTCCTTGTACATCACTGAGCTACACCTTGTAGAGTCTCTGAGGCAGTGTGGAGAGAAGTTCAAGGACATGGACATTAGTCTATCAACTAGCCAAAACCCTTGCATGTGGCAGCAGCAACTTTAACAGCAGATAATTTCCGCCTACTGGGAAAATTATCTGCTGTGAAGTCGCTTTGCTGCTCCGGAGGAAGATATCTATTCCCTTAACCCAGGTCCCTGTGCAAGAAAAGACCTATTACTAGAGATTTGTGAAGGAACAAGAATAGGCCCTTGGCGGAATTATCTCTTCGTATTACATGGTTATTTATTATTCTTACTGCTTGACATAAGGTACTGAACCAATACTCTTTCAGATGTCAATAAAATGTATTGTCAACGTTACCAAGTATTGGTGAAAACGGATGTTTTCCAAGACAATCTATAGATTGCACAATAAAAAATGCACCTGTTAATAATTAGTAACTAAGTTACTTTTTCCTGTATGTCTTTCTCCCCCCATACAGGATGATTACCATTGTAACACCAAACTACTGACAAAAAGTTTGGAAATGCCTTGGGTCTAAGTAAAATACCACCAACACTCCACAGGTTAATTAATGAGTGAAGTACAGTGCTTTGCACTTGCAACTACAGTCTGTTCTGGGAGGCTGTCATGACTTAAACTAAATGAATTCTTTCCTATAGTGTCAGCCTTCATCATCCCATCCGTTAAGCCTTAAATTTGCAAAGCCTACTCTCACACTTGTTTCTCTCATTTGATGAATGCACAGTTATTGCCAAGCTTGTTTATATGATTAACAATTTAATTGCAACATAGTGGAAAATATTAAAATCCAGCTTCTTGTTAGTATTATTTTAAAACCAAAATGTATTTCAAATGATCTGAAATACAATTTACATTCCAAAGAATAAACATTTCTATAGCAGTTTTTCATGGTTCTTCATTAGCCAGCCTCCCTCTTTACACTCTTGACTTCTACATAGGGCATGAGTACATTTATAATTACAATTTCTATTCATGCCAATGACAGTTATGCCTCAATATTTGTCAGTGGAAACACTAGAGAATCCTAAGTGGAGCATGGCAAATCCAAAATCTATCAACATCTGACATACAGTATCATATTGAATAGGTTAAATATTTGTCTTTGGTGATTTTGTGTATTAGCTTAAAAAGTCTCGGATAAAGCCAGAATATTAGTGATGAATTTGACTGTGGTTTGAGCTTGCCTGTTTATCTGAGACACATTTTTGGTAATAATCTGAATGTGAAACAAAATTCCCCAATATAAAACAAGATTAATTAGAAATTAAATCCAAACAAGACATTTACTAAATCAAAGAGTTGAACAATCTCTTTTGACTTTAAGACAAATCCTATTGGCTTGTCTTCTACAGAACCGAACATTTATATGTTGGGATATGCAGGTTACATTAGTTAACCTTACACGTGTTCATCACCACAAACATTAACACAGAGCGGAAGTATATGCTAGCAACCTTTGCACTTATAACCGTTGTTTAAACCATGTGAAACATGACAGAAAACAGAGGTAAAAATCAAAGTTTATAGTGGCTATTGTATTTTTTTAGACAGCTAAAGCTTTCTTGCATTGAGCTTTACTGGGGGGAAGATTCAGCCTAATAAATTCCTTAAGATATGCCTATAACGTAATTCATACCAGGTGTCATCTACTGTTTTAAGCTACCATATACAACTATATAGAATGGTTTACAAGAAATTCAAACTCTGCTTAAACAATCCCCTTCTAAGTTCACCAGACTTTGAGATCCTTATGTAAAATGTATGTCAAGAGTTATATGATCTAGCATGGGATAATGCAGTGTAAAAGTTCTCTGATGGCTACACAGACATACCCACTGGGCCCAAAACTGTGTCATACCTTACATTATTTTTTTTAACCACTTTGAAATCTTAAATTAAACAATAATTTGTTCTCTCCTCCTCCTTCAGTTCTGGCATCTTACTAGCTAAACAACTTTGCTTTTCCAACTTAATTGAATCCCACACCCATGATCTGAGATGTCTTTTCAATGTCTTTGATTCACTCCTCAAACCTACCCCTCCTCTCTCTACACAGGATCTTGCTGATTTCTTCCAAGAGAAAACTGACAAAATCAACTTGACCTTTGCCCTCCTCTCAGTTTGCCTCCCTTTCCCATCTATAACAAACACTCTTCTTCTTCCCGCTCACAAACACCAAAGTTTATTTACTCTTCTTCTCTAACACTTACACTTGCCCCAGTGATCCCATCTCAATCCATCTCCTGATCTCCCAAACGTCTTCCCCTTCCTTACTCTTCTTCGTGTGGATGTCCACCTGTCAACTCGAGTTTAACATAGCTAAAACAGAGATCTTTCCTCCAAAGTCTCCCCACCATCTTCTTTCTCAAAATATGTGGAGAGCATTGCCATCATGACTGTGACTCAAGGACCATAATCTGAGCATCATCTTTGTCTCAGACCTCTCTCTAGGTCCTCACACAGAATACATCTAATCTTTTCCAATGGCATCCATAACATTTTCCATAACATCTCTAAAACACAGCCTTTTCCATCCATCCAAATAGCTACATCTCTCATCCTTTTCTCTTGTCCTGCTTACAGCCATTCAGAATGCTGTTACCAAGATCATTTTATTGGCAGTTGTTTGACAATGTCACTCCTCTCAAAATATAAGAACAGCCATACCGGGTCAGACCAATGATCCATCTAGTGCAGCAGCTTGTCTTCCAACAGTGGTCAGTACCAGGTGCTTCAGAGGGAATGAACAGAACAGACAAATTATCAAGTGATCCATCCCCGGTTGTCCACTCACAGCTTCTGGCAGTCAGTGACTAGGGACACCCCCAGTCTGGGGCTGCATCCCTAACCATCTTGGCTAATAGCCACTGATAGGTAAATTAATGGAGTATAGGTCTAATTCTTTTTTGAACCCAGTTATACTTTTGGTCTTCACAACATCCCCTGGCAATGAGTTCCACAGGTTGAATGTGTGTTATATGAAGACATAGCTCCTTTTGTTTGTTTTAAACATGCTGCCTAGTTTCACTGGATGACCCCTGGTTCCTGTATTATGTGAAGAAGTAAATAACAGTTCCTTATTAACTTTCTCCACACCAGTCATGACTTTATAGACCTCTACCAAATCCCCCATTAGTTGTCTCTTTTCCAAGCTGAAAAGTCTGTCTTCTTAATCTCTTCTCATATGGAAGCTGTTCTAAACCCTTAATCATTTGTATTGCCCTTCTCTGTATCTTTTCCAATTTGAATATTTATTTTTGAGATGGGGTGCTCAGATCTGCACACAGTATTCAAGGTGTGGGCATACCTTGGATTAATACTGTGACATGATATTTTCTGTCTTATTATCCATCCCTTTCCTAACAGATCCAACATTGTGAGCTTTTTTGACCACTGCTGCACACTGAGTGGATGTTTTCAGAGCACTATCCACAATGCCTCCAAGATCTCTTTCTTGAGTGGTAAAAAGTAATTAGATCCCATCATTTTATATGTATAGTTGGAATTACGTTTTCCAATGTGCATTACCTTGTATTTATCAACATTGAATTTCATCTGTCATTTTGTTGCCCAGTCACCCAGTTTTGTGACATCCCTTTGTAATTCCTCTCAGTCACTTTCCATCCTTCCACCGGCTCCCCCTTCTCTATTGCGTTAATCACGTCTTCACTTTCAACACCTTTCACACTCTATTCCCATGCTACCAATCACCTCCCATTCACAATCAAAATGTCAACCCCCACCTCCAATTGGTCAGCCTTCATTGCCCACCCATTTGTTAAATTTGCAAACAAGCAACTTCTTGGTTCCTCCTAGGCTGCTCCTCAAGCTTGGAAGAAATTCCCCGTAAGCATCCGCACAGCTGATTCATTATCCTCCTTCAAAACCCTTCTCAAAACTCATCTTTGGCATGATGCCTACAAAATACTTGTCAGTGGTTAAGCTGCTAGTATGCACAGACCACTGCCTATCATGCTGACCAACATTGTCTCATTTTTTCCTTGTATTGCCCAGTCTGTCTTTATCCATCTGTTTTCTCCTGCTTTTTAATATTTAGACTGTAAGCTCTTTGGGGCAGGGACTGTCTTTTCAGTCTGCTTGTACAGCATCTAGCACAATGAAGTACTGGTCCTTGACTAGGGCTCCTAGGCGCTACATTAATGCAAAACATAATAAATAATAATTATCAGAATAACTCTTCAGTTTAATAGAAATGCTCTTTTCTATCACTTATGTTTCTATAATTTGTTCAGGGTAAGAGATCTTTATTGTCCCTCATAGTCTACGGACATCATACATTATCTTTGTGAAATCATGGAATCCCAGAAGTGCAGGGATGGAAGGGACCTCAAGAGGATATCCATTCCAGCCCTTGCACTGAGGCCTCCGTAAATATTTTACTTAAACATTTTAAGCTGTAGTTAAAATGATATATATTTCCCGTCATCAACATGCTGTTTAGCAATTTTAGGGATGAAAAGTGGGCTTTCTTGGAAAAGCATCTTCCTAGGGAGGGATCACTCTCTCCAGCTACAGCAGAGAGGTCTCTTTATGAGTCCAAGATATCTTTGAGGAACCTGAGTGTTTTGTTAAATGAAAGGAGGAATAGTTTCTTGACAGTGCAAATAGAAGGAAACCTGTGACTTCAACCTGATATTGCAAGAGCAAAGAATATCAGTACCTCCAAGGCAAAGATGAATACATACAGTATCTGTAATCACTCGAGATAACTAAGCTTGTTAAATAAACAGAAGACGACTAGATGGGCCAATGGTTTTCTGCATCTGCAATTTCTAAGGCCAAATTCAGAAGTGAGACACTAACATATAATTCTTAAAGTTCATAAGACAAACTAATTCTTGGGTTTGAAGTCTCAGCACCTGAGAAACTGTACATCTATGACACCATTGTAAATACATCTACATTAGGAACTAGAATCCTCAAAATTGACTTTTTTTTTAAATGTATTATACATCTCAATACTTATCTACAAAATGATAGGTATGGAGAAAAGTGCTACACATATTAGCTTATTTATTATTGTTATTATATAGACTCATACATTAAATTAACACTGTGTTCATCTGAGAAAGTTACATTATGGTATTTCTCTCATTAAAAATTATATGGTTCAAATATATTAATTTACTAAATCTTATCCAGGGAGTGACTTCTTCAGCCAGACTAATTATCGTAATCTCCTCAAAAATATCTATATTCATATTTTTACAAATGATACTTAATGGCAGAACTAGAAGTGATGAAGCCTTAAGCTTCCTTAGTGCTACACTCAGTAAATATGTGAAAGTCTTACTACTGCCACCTTACCAACAAATAGTATGTAACTTTATGCAAAATGCCTTTAACTTTCTGTAAAAAACGGGGAGGAGTTCTGCACTCATTTACAGCACAGAGTAGAATTTGTATCAGTGATATTAATCTACAGGCATAAATCCAGCCACAGAGCCTCCTCAGCCAACAGAACTGGGGCAGCTCCAAAGAACAAGGTGAGAGCTGGGTGGCAGGGGGGTGCTATGCTGAAGGTACTCACTTCCAGTACAATGCAGAACTCAGCTTTTCAGGATCACCTTTTGCCGCAGCACATAGAGATGGATTACGGATCAAGTGGAAGTGACCTGTTTGAGGGAAAGGCCGAGTGGATCTGTTCCTGCTGCAGAAATTTGTCCTTCTTTCCACAAGGGGCTGTGTATGCACTTGAAAATACTGGTGTAGCATCACCTAGTTGTTCGTCTAAAGCAAAACTGAAAAGTTTTTCAGGATGGTTACCATGAACAGGCTAGGTTTTTCAAAAGCAAGGGCAATTAAGGTACCCAACTCACATGGACTTTCAATGGGAGCTGGGTGCCAAGCTATCTTGGGCCTCTCTGAAAAGCACAATCTTATTTGTCCATTTATATTATGCCATCTACTATTTTAATCAAATTAGCATTCTTAGAACAGAATGGAGTTTGGAAAACTATGCTGGAAATATTTACTGTTTCTATTAGAAAGACACTACTTCTAGCCCTTGCTCATGTGAAAAGTCCCATTAACGTTAATGTAAGGACTACTTGTATGAGTAAGGCTGTACTCCACTGCTGCCTTCTATCCCCATAGAAACTGCTGAGACTCCACCAGTTAAACTGCACAGCTTGGATACCTATTTCAGAGCCCTCCACCAACATCTTTACAGTTCCCTGCAACAACAGTATTTACTGTGTCTCTTGTACTATCACTCTTTCCCCCATTGCTCAAGAGGAGAAGAGGTCTCTCTTCCTTGAGACCTCTCCAAGTCTGGGCTCAGTGAGCCCTGCTCCTCTTCTCTTCACTTCCTTCCTCTGTCCATATTATCAGTCTTAAACTGTTCGGCTAATTGGCTCTTTAGCTCCCCTATCCTGTCAGCCTGATTAGCTAATAACATTCCATTCCCCAATCAGACCTCAAAGGGGAAACTAATAAGTGCCAGAGTGAACGGAGTGCTGGCTCAGTGTTGACTCCCAACACGTTTGTCACAGACCCATATATATTAATAATATAATTATAATTGTATTATTTGCATTGCAGTAGCACTCAAAAGTCCTAATCAGAGCCCTCTGGTGGTAATAATTGTGCAAACACACTAGAAGAAATGGACCCTCCCTCTCTCAACCTACATTGTGCTCTTAGATATTCATCTGCAACTCCCAAAGAGCTCAATGAGAGCATGCATGGCTGTTTCAAGACATAATTTGGCCCTTAATTCATAAATGTTTGCAAACAAGCAGGGCCGGTACAAGGATGTTTCGCGCCCTAGGCAAAACTTCTACCTTTCGCCCCCGCCCCCCCGCGGCAGCTTTCCCCTTCCGCCTTGAGGCGCCCACCCCCCACCCTCTGCCCCTAAGGCATGCCCCTCACCCCAGCTCACCCCTGCTCCGCACACGAGCACAAGCACCCCGAGCACGCCGTGGCTGCTTCACTTCTCCTGCCTCCCAGGCTTCTCCCGTCTCCCCTGCGTGCTGCCCCACCCCCTTACTTGCTGCAGGCGGCCCTCCCTGTGCTCCCCTGCCCCAGCTCCCTCCGCCTAAATGCTGGTGGAGACCGGGGCAGCCAAAAATCTGGCCGCCACAGTTGCTGCCGAAGAAAATGGAGCCCCTCCCAAATCCCAGCGCCCTGTGCGACCGCCTAGGTCGCCTAAATGTTTGCACTGGCCCCGCAAACAAGGGGGTATTAGTTTACAAGAAAAGTAAATTTTCTGCCCATGAAAAGGCCTCTTTATCTATGCAGCATTTTGAACCAAGAACTTTATTTGCCTGTCACTTTTTGCAGAATGATATGTATTAATGCTTTAAAGCACACACTTAGTAATCATGCCTCAGCTTGAATACAAGTGGCATAGAAATAGGAGAAATATTTTGTGTTCCTAATGGTTTTCTGTTTCACTTTTAGGACATGATGGTGTATCTTCTCATATCATGTGAATCGGCACGTATGCAAAAAACAAAATCAAAATACAGAAGTCAAATTGTTTCACTTTTTTCCCTCCTGTAAGGCAAACCAAAACAACAGAATTATTTGTATCTTTCTTTGGCTCATATTTAATAACCACTTGGGTCAAACATCATTTCACATCTCTCTAAATGAAAATCTCCCCATAAATGGATGGCTAACATCCTTCAACAGCAGGAGGTAGGATTTATTAGAGCCTTTTCTTCAATGGCATACTGAACCAGGTAACTGATGCAGCAACACAAGATATTAATGCTATTGCCTCTGCTAATTCCAGATTTATGATGCACTCTTTTAAAATCCACTGTGGAAATTTCAGATATTTTGTGTCCCATTATCCCAGTGTTGTGCTCCACTTTTCTAGTGTGGAAACGTGTGGCCATTTAAATGACACTTCTGAAATAGTTTTACTAACATTAAAAAAAAATCATGAAATGTCTGAAACATGCCATGAAAGGATCAATTTTCAACAATAGAGCCTTCTAAATTTAGAATGTTAACCAAGGAGCTGTATTTGAACAGAATGGATTGGTTCCTTTTTAAGATTAGGGCCAAGTGAAGGGGCTTACTATTGTTTTAAAATATCTCAAACATGATCATCAGTGAGGTAAGGCTCAGATACAGCAAGGCACATAAGGCCCCATCAAAATCGATGGCAATACCCATATGCTTAATGTTAAACATTTCCATTAATGTTTCACGTGTTCAAATCCAAGCACGTGATAACAACAAAAATTCTGTATGAGTATTTCTCCCATCTCTGGTTAAGCAGATATTTATGTGCACTGTTTAGAGAGCAACAAAGAGTCGTGTGGCATCTTTTAGACCAGGGGTCGGCAACCTTTCAGAAGTGGTGTGCCTGTGAGTCTTCATTTATTCACTCTAATTAAGCTTTCGCATGCCAGTAATACATTTTAACGTTTTTAGAAGGTCTCTTTCTATAAGTCTATAATATATAACTAAACTATTGTTGTATGTAAAAGTAAATAAGGTTTTTAAAATGTTTAAGAAGCTTCATTTAAAATTAAATGAAAATGCAGAGTCCGCCAGACCAGTGGCCAGGACCCGGGCAGTGTGAGTGCCACTGAAAACCAGCTCAAGCGCTGCCTTTGGCATGTGTGCCATAGGTTGCCTACCCGTAATAGACTAACAGATGTATTGAAGCATAAGCTTTCGTAGGTGAATACCCACTTCATCAGACTTAGAGAGTACTTCTAACATTAGACAGTTGCTGTGCTATGAGAAATAAAAGTGCCAGCAACAAAAATTGCCAGGAGCAATTTAAGATTAATCTTTCAAAATTATATTAAATTTACAGTTTGGATCTTTGATTCTTTCCTGCCCTAAGAACTTGCAAGGGTTGTCCTCACACTTTTTAAATCAAAGATTTATAACGGAAAAAGCTAAGATTAGAGTCACTTTGAGCTTGCTTCAAACCAGTTTTAATTTGGGGTAAAATCATTATAAAAATACGACTGCAGGGAATATTTTCTCTTCTATGGATCATTTAAATGAGTCAGAGCACTAACTGTACGTACGAATTAAAAATAGATATTTACTCTGATATGGAATACCACAGAATAGTGCATTACCACTGGACAAATATTTTACGCATTTGTTTCTGAATAGTAAAAGCAAGAACAAATCCTTATTATGAAAATTATAGATATTATACCATCAAGTATAAAGGTGTAAGCAGAGTCAGGATGAGCTCTACCCTGACATCTGGTGGTGAATTATGGCGAATGTGGAAAAGAATTTCAGAGGCTGATTGTGTTTGTATAGACACACCCACTCCGCCTAGCATAGCCCACGGCAGCCTAAAATGGTTACTTTCACAGCTGTGGGATACCCAATTTCCTTGTTATTGAGGCAGGATGAACAAAGTGTTGTCACCCTGAGTAAGTAAATGAGGAACTATTAAACTGTTTTATGATAAAGGGTTTCACTATCAACTAAATAGCACTTGCTAGACAAGGGACATGGATTCCAAAACCCAGTGAATGGAGAGAGGCTGGGGACAGGTATCTGTATCTGGTGGTGTAGGCTCTTTGTGTGGGCCAGAAGCACCAGTTCCACCTACTCCTCTCTCCACTGTGGAATATCAGAGTTGATTTTTGATTCCCTTAAGAATCTAGATACAGGTTACTGAGCTGAACTTACTTTAGGCTAATGGTGCACTAGCACTGGGGCTCCCCTGCTGTGAGCTGAAATCACTAAAGAGCTGGAATTGCTGAACTGAGAGCACTGAGTACTGTGCTAACTAGTGTGGGGAGCCTGAAGCTATACTGAGGAGCAGAGCAGCTGGCAGAGCAGAGTGGAGCAGTTGTGGAGCCATGGAGTGAGTGGAGCTGAGCAGTTTGTGGGGATGGCTGGAGCGGATCATGGGATGGCTGGTGGAGCAGAGCAGCTGGCAGAGCGGAGCAGCTGTGGGACGGGTGGAGCGGCTCACAGAATGAGTGGAGCCAAGCAATTTGCGGGGACGGCTGGAGCGGATCACGGGACGGCTGGTGGAGCAGAGCAGTTTGTGGGGACAGCTGGAGGAGCAGAGTGGAATGGCTGGTAGAGAAGAGCAATTCGTGGAGAAGGCGGAAGCAGAACCCCACGGAGAGGCAGGGCAGTTGGCCCCAGACCACGTAAGGTGCCCCTTTCTACCCAAGTTGGGGGAGGGGGACCTCTGCAGATAGACTCTTGAACTCTGTGGCTGCACTGACCCGGGACAGACTTTTGGGTTGCGGTACTTTTGGGACTGTGAGTGATCTTTGGGTTGCTGGACTCTAGGGACATTTGGGGTATTGGACTTTGGAGTCTTGGGGTGATTTGGGGGTTGCTGGACTCAAGAGCCCAGAGAAAAGGACAAGGCCCAATTTCCTGGGGTGGGTCTTTGCTCACTGTTTGGTCTATGAACTCTAGTTAAGGTGTTTTCCCAATTTAATGCTTGTTATTTATCTCATGTAATTAAACCTTTTCTGCTACACTGAGATTCTGTGCTTGCGAGAGGGGAAGTATTGACTCTTCGAGGAGCCCAGGGGTGTGTGTAAGATTTTCCCAAGTCACTGGGTGGGGACTCGAGCTGGTTTTGCATTACATTGTAAGGAAGGGACCCCTATGTGTTGAACCCGGCCCTTGCTGCTATCAATTTGGCCTGGCAGAAGGGTTACAAAGATATTGTACTAATATCTATATTCTTGGAAAATTTCAGTCAGAACTGTTCAGCTAGGGAAAATTCACTGTTTTGTTAAACAATTTTGGTGACCTTTCCCTTGAACAGCTCTCACACCCCTATATTTTGGAGCAGGGACTTGAAATTTGGCAGAGAAGTAGCCTTGTATTGGTGATGTGCCTTTTACTGTCCCTGTGAAAACATATCCAAATTTGGTCAAGTTATACACCTTTGAAAAAAATCACAGTTTGTACAGGCTCAGTAGCAACTTCTTAGATTTTAGCAGCTGAATTCCACAAAGATTCCATCCATACTGAGCAGGATTTTCCTTGCAATTACAGGCCTGGGATTGAGGGCCATGCAAATACGGGCATTGTGACTGGCTGCACAAGGAGACTCAGCTGAGAACCAGTGGAACTAAGGGAGAGAGGTGAAGGGGAAGAAGAGACAGATTTGAGAAGGAGCCAGCCTGTGATACTGAGATTGCATGAAGAACCCAAGGTTGAGGATAGGGCCTTGGACTGGGGGAGAACATAGGATTTGGAGTCCAGGGAGGAGAGAACAGGGACTGGAAAGTGACACATGAGATTTAGAAAAAAAATTAGAAGGGCCAAATCCCATAACTCTTTCCTTCGAGAAAATATGACCCCACGCTCCTGTAAAGATTTGTACACATGCTCAACTTCATGCAGTTAGTAGTCATTGGGACTACTTACAATGTGCAATGTCAAGCAGATAGATGAGTCTCTTCTAGGATTGAGGGATAAGAGTTTGCAGAATGGGGCCTTTTCTACTTTTTTTGCCAAGTTGTGTCTAATTAGTTGCATTTCTTGTCATTCCATTTAAAAACAAACAAATACTCACTACTAACAACTACAAGAGTTAATCATTTTGTTTCTGTTGATAGGTACATAAATACCGTCAGCAGCTATTAAATGCTAAATATTAAGTAAGTTGAAATGAAAAGTTTATCCTCAACCCTAAAGTGGTTCTTGGACATTTAACACCTCCAGCTATATGCCTAATAAAAAGCTTTGTCTTGCTCTGTAACAGTATTTCAGAAATGTGACTTTTAAAGGAAAGGATCTGGGAATGATGAAAAATAGAACAGCAGTGACAACTGAGTTTACAGTTAGGGGCTTTGTCTTCACTACAGGAGTAAGTCGACCTAAGTTACACTACTCCAGCTACGTGAATAACGTAGCTGGAGTTGATGTAGCTTAGGCAGACTTACCCCGGTTTCTTCACGGCACTGAGTTGACAGGAGATGCTCTCTGGTTGACTTCCCTTACTCTTCTCGTCGAACTGGAGTACCGGGGTCAACTGGAGAGGGCTGGGTCTTCACTAGACATGCTAAATCAATCCCTGCTGCATCGATTGCACCAGCGTCAATCTCTCCGTAGTAGAGACCAGCCCTAAATCAAGAGAGGTCTAGGGAGGAAATAACCACCCTTATTGCTGGCATAAAAATACTCTTCTGGTAGGAACTAATCAAATTCCTTGAAACAGGTTAAGCTCATTGCTGGTTTACAGGAGCTTCATCTTGGAAAGCAAAAGCATTCACAACCTAAAAGGAAACTCAGATATCAAATGCCGTCCAAAGATGAAAGATAAAAGTGTAAGTGAGTTCAGCAGGATTATTGACTGGGCATTTAACTGAGATAAGAAAATACTGCATTAAGGCTGACACTCTTTAACCTACTATAATGTGTCTTAGATTTTTGGGCCCAGCTGCTGTGCTGATTCATCTTCTGACCAACCATTATCTTTAATGGTATTGCAGAGAGTTTAAATTAACTCAGAATTTGCCCATACACACACTTTCCCCTCAAGATTGTCCAAAACCTGGACAATTTTGAAGATGCTTTTGCAATGTAGTTTTTTTTTAATTGTCCAATGGGCCAAATAATCCTCTCAATTGCACCTGCACAAATCAGGAATCGCTCCGTCAAAGTGAAGTGAAATAAGAATCAGGCTGTTTGTAGTCCCCTCTTGAAAATGTTATTACTCTTCCATTTGGCAAATGCTATCACTACATTTTGAACAAAGCTTGAAACTAATTGTTCTGCTTAAATCGTTATTTGTGCACCAGCATCACCAATTATCAGCACATTTCTGGAATGAGGTTAAGTTATTTAGAGCTTAGCCTTGAGATGCCAAGCAGAGCCGGCCTGAGGGAAAAGGTTCTTTGGGTGAACCTGTATTTTGCCATCACTGGCCCCCTCTGCCTCACCAGGTTCCCCATCCATCTCCCCCTCGCCCTGGCCCCTGCTGCCTCCCCGGGCTCCCCACCCAGCCCCTGGTCCCTGCTGCCTCCCTGGGCTTCCCATCACCCCCAGGCCCTGTTGCCTCGCCCACCCCTGCATTGCCCCAAGGTCCCTTCTGTGGCCTCGCACCCCAGGACCGCCCCTTGCCTCTTGGCCATGGCAGCCCCCTGACCACAGCACCCTGGGCAATCACCCACATCGCCCACCCGTAAGGCCTGCCCTTGTGCAAAGTGCCCTGATATCAGGGGCATCTTGTGTCTTGCAGGAGGCAATGAGCTGTTGTAGAAAGAGCCCTTAGTTTATACTTTCTCTATGGACTCTATAAGGTCTGTCTAGGACCCAATCATTAGCTACTCTTTTTTTTTGTTAAATGTCAAAATAACATATTTAAATTCAGATCAGACCAGAATACAACAATCTAAGCATTAAGTAGCTTGACAGTAACCACTGTCATTTTGTTTATCTTTGACTTACATGGCTTTTGTCTGTTCTTCATCTACAACAGCAATTCAGTTTTTGTGAGTTTAATTTGGCATAAGGGTGCGAAAGTTGAATTTCGTCTGCCTCCCTCAGCTAAATGATTGTGCTCTAGACTCCAATTCATGGAGAGGGCACTGAATGATCTAACCTGTCAATCAGAGACATTTAGAGATGCTTGATACTAATTAAGCATATCAGCTATGATGCCAGACTTCAGTAAGACAAAGGACTCCATCAATTTGATAAGACTCTGCTAAACAAGGTTTAAAATTAATTCATAATTTCTTTTTATGTTTGTCGTGTTTTGTGAAAATGAACTGCCATTCAATATTTCATAAGCTGCGTGCAAGCAGCAGAGGCTTAATTTCAGGCAATGTTCTGACAGGCCTGGGTAGTTTTGAGAACAAATGATTACCCACAGAGATCAAGCTTCAGATAATTGGAGCAGCACACTGAACTATCCAGCATGCAAATATTAATGGACAGCCACAAAGTCTCTTATAATCTGCATAATCTAAGGATTTCTAACTTCGCTTTACTGTTTAACATTTGGGATACGTCATTATTTTCAATACAAGCAACTTAGAAATTCTGTCCAAAGGAGCCACCATTAAAGTGCTTTCCATCTTTCTATAATTAATTAAACTCATGCAATTGTGGAGCAGTGAATTTAAAATGCAACAATTTTGCAATTTATCTTTGTCATCTGGAAAACATTTTCCATAAGAATATTTCACTTTTTTTTTTTTTTTGTCTTTTAGGAAACCGTAGTGCAAGAACCAGGAATGGCTGCTGTCTAATCTTCAGAGAAGGTGACATTAGAAGTATGATTCCCAGTTTCCAATTCTCACTCTGACACTGGGTAAGTTACCATGGCCAAAATTCTTAAAGCTTTTATTCAATTTATTTTCAGAGGTGCTAATCACCACCAATTTCAAATGAAGAGAACAGGCGTTATGGGTGCACAGCACTTCTGGAAATCAGACCATTGAGTTTTAAGCAGACACTCCGAAATCGAGGCTCCCTAAATTAGTGGGCACTTGAATATTTATGCCAACATATCTAATTCTGTTTACATACCCCAGACGGGTGATGTGAGGCATGATTAATTATCATTTTTAAAGCATCTTTGAGATCCTAGGATGAATGGATCAGTCTCACTCCAAAGCATTATTGTTACTACCAATAATAAACCAAAACCTGCTGTGAAGATTTACAGTTAGAAGTATAATAGGTAGGGAAGCTAAGTAACTATTCTCTAAGGGTAGGTTAATTAATCACACTGAAAACATGTAGGAGAACTGTCTTTAATATTAAAACCTAAAATCAAAATTTAGATTTCAGCTGACGCAACCAAGTTCGTTGCTTTAGACATCCATCTCTCTCTCTCTCTCTCTCTCACACACACACACAAACACACACACACAGAGCATTAATATTGTCAAGGTGGCAATGGATATATTTTATTATTTTTAGGCAGAAAATGGAAGGTACGGAAATATTTCATTTTCCTTTGTAATACACCTCTTCCCCGCTATAACGCTGTCCTTAGGAGCCAAAAATTCATTATAGGTGAAACTGCATTATATCGAACTTGCTTTGATATGCCGGAGTGTGCAGCCCCCACCCCCCGCCTCAGAGCACTGCTTTATCGCGTTATATCCCAATTCGTGTTATATCGGGTCACGTTATATCAGGGTAGAGGTGTAGCTTGTTTAATAAAGGGGTATTGGAATAATCTTTTTTCAACGTTAACATCATTATAGAGAAAGGAAAGTGGTTTGTGGATCTAATGTTGAAAAATATTTTCCTGCTGGCTGAAAACAATTATGTCTGTTTTGACAACCCTATCACTGTACTACACAAAGGAAAAAGCTTTCAGTATCCTCTCGTTAAGATCATCACAAACCCTGGTTATTGATTACTTTGTGCAGTACCTACAAACCTCAATGTGTTTTCATGCTATGCAGAAAAAAAATTGTTTGTAAACAACCACAGGTGATTAGTGATCAGTGAATGATATTAGCCAACAAGATAAATGCAATAGGACATCACACGAACATTCATGCTAAGGGCTGCCTCAGTTTCATTCCTCACCCAATTCAAAGCTGACCTTTTCAGTTTAAGACAGGTGGGGGAAAAAACCCAAACCCCTGTAGAAAACCAATGCATCTTGTTAAGATGAGCACAATTCATTTCTGATCACTAATATTAGATTCAGATTAGACTTCCCAACTGAAATCTTTATATATTTCTTTGGCCAAATTTTTGTTCAATATGAACAAAATTCAACACTACATAGCTTCCTCTTACCCCAGCTTCTACTTTATATGTAAACTGCTGTTACTTATATGCTGTTTTTCAAATGTACCAAATAATTTCACAGCCACAGTGTGTAACTACACACTTTTGAATTACACTGAAAAAGGGATTTACATGAAATTAAAAGGGAGCTACTGTTACATTTAATACAATATGCTATCCTTTATGTTCTTCAGAATGCTGATGCTGCCCTATTTGGCAATATCAAAATGCCACCCACCTGCCTCAGTGGGTGGTGGAACTTGATGGGGTAGTTAGTAAGTGGGAAAGCTCTAGCACCAAGGGAGGGAGACATTCACTGAGGGTCACCAAGTAGCTCTTCCCTGCCCCCTTGGAGTCTCTGATACCCATTGGCCAGTTGCGGGGGGGAGGGGGGAGTGAGGATAATGAATGGTCCACATCCCCCAGTTCTAGGATTTAATCTGGAACATGGACCACGTGGATCCTCTTTCAGCTCTGTTTCAGCATCTGGTATAAATGGCTAGTATAAAAATAATAGATTAAGGTTGGAAGGAGACCTCAGTAGGTCATCTAGTCCAATGCCCTGCTCAAAGCAGGACCAACCCCAAATAAACCATCCCAAGCAGGGCTTTGTCAAGCCGGGCCTTAAAAACCTCTAAGGATGGATGTAGCGGGATGATCACCCGCTCCTGCCCTGAGGGGTATAAAGACAGCCCTGGGAGAGGGCTGTTGAAGGGGGAAGCATCTACTAGGCTGATCGTGGAAGCAGCCACAGCTGGGCCATGCCCCACTCAGGCCTCAGCTGGCCCTATATAAGAGGCTGGGAGCCAGGAGCTCAGCAGACTCCCTCTAGCTTCTGAGAGGGAGAAACCTGCCTGCAGGGACCTGAGCAGAGAACCTGAGTGGAGCAGGGATGGGGAAAGGCAGAGGAGCTGGGGAGCTCCAGTCTGGAAAGCCACAGGCTACTGCCTAGCAGAATCCAATGGATATTGGGGGTTGCAAAGGGCAGCCCAGGGGTAGGCAAAGGCAGCAGGTCCAAACCCAACCTTGCCAGTGATGAGTAGGCTGATACTGCAGTCTGCCCCAGGGCGCAGGGGCGAGATGATGACTGGCAGTAGCCTTAAACTGAGGCGAGGTGGGGATAGTGGGTGGGAGTTTCCTGTGGAGGGGAGACCTTGAGAGACAGGGGTTACTGCCAACGGGCAGCACCCTAGATAACAGGGCACTGGGTCTGGGAGGGACAGGGGGGCCAAGCAGCAGCGGGACACCAGCCTGCAGAGGGTGCTCTGGAGGCTGGATGAGCTAATTCCCAGAGACAACCAGCAGGAGGTGCTGCAGGGGTGAGTCCACATTGCTACAATGGGGATTTTACCACTTCCCTAGGTAACACATTCCAATGCATCACCAGCCTCCTAGTGAAATAGTTTTTCCTAATATCCAACCTAGACCTCCCCCACTGCAACTTGAAACCACTGCTTCTTGTTCTGTCATCTGCCACCACTGAGAACAGCCTAGCTCCTTCCTCTTTGGAAACCCTCCTTCAAGTAGTTGAGGCTGCTTTCAAATTCCCCACTCACTCTTCTCTTCTGCAGACTAAATAAGCCCAGTTTTCTCAGTCTCTTCTCCTGCCCCAGCCCCCTAGTCATTTTCGTTGCCCTCTGCTGAACTCTCTACAATTTTTCCACATCCTTTCTGTGGGGAGCAGGGGAGGGGGGGCAAAACTGGACATAATACTCCAGGTGTGGTCTCATCAATGCTGAATAGAGGGGAATAATCACTTCCCTCGATCTGCTGGCAATGCTCCTACTAATGCAGCCCAATATGCCATTAAAATGGACTGTACAAACACGACACCAGTTCAGGTATGTATATAGCTCACCTCTGGATTTACAGTTTGATGGCAATGTGATATTGATTTTGGAAGAATAAATATTCTCTGGCAGTATGTCTAGGAATTAGTGCAGTAGGTACAACCTGGCCCAAAGCCCATTCTCAAAGCAAACCAGGAAGTTCTCTCTCTGTCAGACCCCCCCACACCTTTTTTAAAAACCTCAATCCCTTCTCTTTAGTCTGTTTCTCACTTGGTTTTTCCTCACTTTATTATAAATTGGCTATCACCAGTCAGACTGAGTCAGAAAAGACTATATAATAATTGATTTCAAATCTAAGTAAAACTTGAATATCTAAACACTATTATGGATAGCATCTATCTGGTTTGAAATCAAGACCAGAAGCTACAGAAGAACACTAGTCTGACTTTCCACTAGTGTTACCTGCCGTTACTGCGGAGTTCTCACTGTGATTGATGCACAGATACGTTTTGTTCCTGGTCCCTGACCATCTGACTGCACTTACATCTTACAAACCCAAATCCTGCAGTTGCAAAATTGCCAAGTGGTTAAGGTGAGGGTTTTACAATAATATCTGTGGGGAAAAAAATACTGCTTTGAAATCAGAGACCAGGTTGAGGCCTTTTTACAAATCACATCCCCAAGCTGTATGTCACACAGGTACGTGGCTAGAGTATCAGTACTTCTTAAGAGCTATCTTGTATTTGTTAAGGCACTCAGTAGTCCATTATTACTGATTATGATTTAGGCCCAGACTGTGGCAATTAGCCATTGGCCTATATTGGGGTAGTGTGGACGTGTCTTGCACCATAGGTGGCTCCATGAGGTGATAAACAAGTTATAAAATCCTAGTTAGGCAGAGAAACAATATTCACTCCAACTTCCCAGTGTGCAGGGCAGGAGTGAGCAGGCAGTATCATTTCTAAGGATAGCGTACCAGGCTTGCATTTCCTCTCTCAAAAAACGGTGAAGATGGTGCAGGGAACATGAGAGAGCAAGGCCCTGGCGTGAGCTTCTAAAAATGGATTACCGTCCTCCCATAATCACAGGGAGTGAAATTTTCCTATTTCTTGCTTAGGAAGCACAGAAATAACGGGCATCCTTGCTGTGCACTCACTCGTATGTCTACACAGAAAAAAAAAAAAAAAAAAAAAAAAAAAAAAAAAGCAGCCTACAGCAGGCCAGTACCAGCTGACACAGGCTCCCAGGGCTCAGACTGCAGGGCTATTTCATTGCTGTGTAGACTTCCAGGCTCAGACTAGAACCTGAGCTCTGGGATCCTCCCACTACACAGACTCCTAGAACCTGGGCTCCAGCCCAAGCCCCATAGTCTACATAGTGATGAAGTATCAGAGGGGTAGCCATGTTAGTCTGGATCTGTAAAAGCAGCAAAGAGTCCTGTGGCATCTTGGAGACACATATGGAGCATGAGTTTTTGTGGGTGAATACCCACTTTGTCAGATGCACCCACGAAAGCTCATGCTCCAAAATATCTGTTAGTCTATAAGGTGTCACAGGACTCTTTACAGTTATGAAATATCCCTGCAACCCAAGCCCTATGAGCCAGAGTTGGCTGGCAAGGGCCAACCCTGGGTTTTTCTTTGCTGTGTAGACTTACCCTCAAAGGCAGGGGCATTCTGGCCCTTAGGAAGCATGACTGCATTATGTTGTATTGTCATTGTTAAATCATGTACTATTTTGGGGGTAGTCACTGGTGGCCTTTTGACAACAGCCATTTCAATATAATAATCCCTATCTCTTCCTAAGCCTAAACCTGTACTAAGGGCTGCCACCAGGACCAGTTTATACCCCCTCCCAGGTCCCCTGTTTACCTTGATTGATTTTATTAGAGGAAAACCTGACCTTGCCCTAAAGGTCAATAAAAGCATCCTTCATATGACAAGCCTAAATCCCATTTACGTGGGACTTAGGATCCTGCCACTTAGGTGCTTTTGAATATTTCACCCTGCACTGTTATCTGTATTATTGCATACATATTAAATTGGGCAAATAAAATCCTTTTCTTACATTAACTCCTATTTGGTTAAGTAACTTCCTTTTTATGAGTTCCTGACTTTAAAGTTTTGCAAGTGCATTACTAGAAGAAACTAATAGTTCTTGGAGCCAGGCACAATATATTTCTCCTTTTAGTAGACAGTTTAGTGTAGAGGATCTGGTTAATAATTTCAAATAGAAAAAATATCCCAGGGAATAGAAGTCTATCTCATTGTATTTGTTTGTGCGGGACCTCAGCTTAAATCTTCATGCTTCTAACTTTTCCAGCTAGCACGACTTACTCCAACTAACAATATAACCTTATTCTGAGTTACTAAGCAATGCAGCTAAATAGTTGGGCTAAAGCAATAGCTGCAGTGATACAATCTGGTAATATCAGATCAATAAAACTATAGCACTTCAAAATCCATTTCATTATTCTACTGACTGCATAACAGATGATGGTAGAAATATAATGCTGAAAGAAGAGTACCAATTTCAATGATATAATGGCATTGAGAAGAGTGAAGTGTCTCTCTCAAGGCTATAACATTATTACAGGAATGGCACAACAGAACTCGGCACCTACCTTAAAGGCCTGCAAGAATGATAGATGCAATACACTAATTCCTGATGGCTAAAGAATGTTATTGCACCGTAAAGGTCATTTCTTCAGTCCTGTGGTATGATTCTTCAGCTGAGAATTGCAATTTAGAAACTTTAGTAACCTTGCTTTAACATGCTACAAGAAAAAATATTATTGAGTTGATAACTTTAAGACTATCTGCTTACATGTACTATTCCACTTTACTACGGTGCTTCTTTGCAGAGAAAAATTGATAACTTTAAATCTTCAAATCAGTGTGCTGTGAGGACGCGAGGTAAGTCGACCTAAGATACATTAGCTAAGACACATCGACTTAAGCTACGCTATTCTCATAGCTGAAGTTGCGTATCTTAGGTTGATTTCCCCCCACCCCCCCGTCCCCCCTAGTGTAGACCAGGCCTTGGTTAGGAAAGAGTGAAGTAAATCTTTGGTGCATGTTCACTAGTATCAGTCACGTCCACAGAACAGTAGGGTCAGACATCAAAGGCAGTTAGAGAAACATTTTCAACAGCAGGTGAATTTAATTACTGTTTACATAAGGTTCTGTAATAATTACTGTAAATCCTTGTGCAAAAGGTTCCTCTGTTCCACTCGGAAGTGGCTGCACTGTGGCAATAGGGGAAATACACACACACACACACACACACACACACACACACACCCTAATTATCTTCTCAGTAACACTACCATAGTTCCACTAAATTCAGTGGAGCTACTCTGGATTTATACAGATATCAGAAAAGTACCAGGCCCACAGTGTAAAAAGCTTGTTGGCATCCCTTCTGGATGAGAGATGTTGTGTGAATATGAAGTATTTATTTCTATTTTTAAACACAAGCCATCACATTCCTTTCCTGTTCTGGCAATTATTGTAAAAAATGACATAGGAGCAGATGTTTTATTTAAATATTAACTGTTTTAAGTACATAACGAGTCCTTTTTGCAATTTCTTTTTTATTAAAAATAAATTTGTTTTGCCTCATAACTAGTTAAATGTACCTTAAAGCTTTTTAGTCAATACTGCTCTTTAAATAACTCAGAAAAATTATATTTTATACACAAATATTTATTTACTGAGTTACTCACGTATCCTGTTGCTTCAGAACATGAGCAGTATTGGTTAATATATGATACATGCCATATATATAATTTAAAACATGATCCTGACAACAGAGGTTCATGGACTCCATTTCATTGGTCCTTTCCATCCACACCTTCTATGAGCTATGATCCTAACACGGCATTACTGATCTTCATGCACAGGTATGGCATTCTGTACCTCAAACCAGGACCCTGGAACCCCCATATTCTTCATATGTGGTTATGATATTTCATACAAAACATGCCATGTAAGATATCATAGGAAAGGTCGCTATCTGCTGAAACCCATTTTTCTGTCAAAATACGTATGTTAATGTGTATGAAGTTATGAAATTTTGCTGTATGGTTGTTACTGAATATGTTGTAAGTTTGAGGGTCATCCACTGCTAGTGACACTAAAGGAGGTGACCTACTCCCAGGAGGATGTTAAATGACCATTAATCAGCAGGGGAGTTGTAAAAAAGGGATTTACAATGCTGTAAGAGAGCAGTGCAAGCATCACACAATGGGGAATTGCTCAATCCAGTGACTCAGTAAAGCACACCAGGCCATGTCTGGGCTAGTGTTTTCCAGGGACATGGACTGAGGATATAAAATAGGAGACAGTGGCATCATGCATTTACCTTTCTCATCCCACACCTATGCTGGAAGCAACAAGAATGCTGGGAAGACAAAGATTTGAACTGAAGAGACTGGTCCCAAGCTTGAAGGGGAAGCCTGTGGATTAAGAACTGTAACCTACCTGCAACACCCACTGGAGAGAGGAAAAACTACTTAATCCATATAACTGTCTAATCCAGGGATCAGCAACCTTTGGCACATGGCCCATCAGGGAAATTCACTGGACGGCTGGCACGGTTTGTTTACCTGCAGCATCCACAGGTTCAGCCGATCACACCTCCCACTGGCTGCAGTTCACCGTTCCAGGCCAATGTGGGAAGAAGTGGCCCGGCTCGTGTCGCCGCCTGGGACGGCAAACCGCAGCCAGTGGGAGCTGCGATCAGCCAAACCTGCGGACGCTGCAGGTAAACAAACTGTCCCAGCCTGCCAGTGGCTTTCCCTGACGGGCTGCGTGTCAAAGGTTGCCGATCCCTGGTCTAGCCCAATAAGTTTCAGGACTTAGACTGCATGCTTATCGTTTATTTTCTTTGGTAACTATCTGATCTTATACACCTACCACTTAAAAATCTATTTTATATTTTACCTAAAACAATGTGTTTGGTTGAAGTGCTTTAGAAATCTCAGCTCAGGTTACAAGACTATTGTGTGTTCTCTCGAGGGAGAGGCAGACTGGGTAATGAACTTATGCTAGTCAGACTTCTGACCAGGGCAAGGTGGCACAGTTCTGGGATGCAAGGCTGGGAGCCTGGAGGGAAATGGCTGGTGCCTGTCTCTCTGTGATTCGTGAGTGGCTCAGGGAGCATTCACGCAATTTAGCTGGACATGGGGTTCCACATGCTGTTGCACTAAGTGATAACAGCCCTTGGAGGGGTTTGCTGCTTGTCACTAGAAAAGCATTGTGAGAGACAGCCCAGGTTGGAGAGTTAAGGGGGCACAGTGGTACCCCAGTTCCAGGTTGTACCCGAGGGATCCCTTCACAGCATAAAATTGGAGAAAGTCCAGAGAAGAGAAACAAAAATGATTAAAGGTCTAGAAAACATGACCTGAGGGGGAAGATTGAAAAAAATTGGGTTTGTTTAGTCTGGAGAAGACAGAGGGATAGGAGAACATTTTTTAAGTACATACAAAGTTGTTACAAGGAAGAGGGAGACAAATTGTTCTCCTTACCGTCTGAAGATAGGACAAGAAGCAATGGGCTTAAATTGCAGCAAGAGCAGTTTAGGTTGGACATTAGGAAAAACTTCCTAGCTGTTAGGATATTTCAGCACTGGAATAAATTGCCAACGGAGGTTGTGGAATCTCCATCTTTGCATATTTTTAAGAGCAGGTCATACAAACACCTGTCAGGGATGGTCTAGATAATATTTACTCCTGCCATGAGTGCTGGGGACAGCACTAGATGACCTCTCAAGGTCCTTTCCCTTCCAGTCCTACAATTCTATGATTCAAAGAAATGTGACACAGACAAAAAAAGAATAGGCTTAATGTGGCAAGCAGCAATTTTGGTCAACTAATCTCAAAAGAGTGGTGGGAGGGGTGAAAAACAGCCTGCCCCCACACACCTTCCTTTACCTTGTGTGGGTGAGAAAGTTATGGGTGTTAGTCTGTGTGAGACTTAAGAGACTGCCCCCACTCCAAACCTATCTCGGCTGGTGCCAGTATCTTTTTATGCCCCATGTGCAGGTTTACCCAGGCGCTGCTCAGCTCACGTTTATCTGCAGTAGACACTGGTTACGAGTTGTGACAAAGATGGGGTAGGGGTTTTTCTCTTTTAGTATTTGTTTTTAATTTTTCCTAACTAACTAGCCAGAACTCTAGGCACCCATGGAGAAGGAAAGAAATCCAACTCCCATGAGCTAATCTCTGGTTAGAAAATCCCTTCCTGGCCTCTGAGATGGCAATCTAGCTAGGCCCACAGTGTACTACTCAGAGATGCAGTCAGACAACTACATGCAGTAAGTACTGGATAGGTGGGTGGAGCTCTGTGGGGGACAAATGGTTGCTTGCTTACAAGAAAGGCCTTTTATTCCCAGAGAGGGCTTATGCAGAAGCCAACCAGCTCCCATAATCCCCATTTCATACTAGCCAATCCTGGCCTTACTGAGAGAGGCATGGCCTCCCTACTTCTCCCCATGTTAATGAAGAGGACAGAAAAATGGGGAGTCACCTTCCTGACTAGCTGGGGGAAGGGAAAAGGTGTAGGCATCTCTCCCTACCACCTCTCAACCCCAAGTATCCTCTTCTGATCAGATATGTTTAGTGCACACTGTGGAAACAGAAGGGGTATATTAAGCACATGATATTTGAACAACCTTCCTTATAATACACTGCCCATGGCTGCAGAGTTTTAGTCAATATCATATAGAACAAGTCATTCGGCAAATCCATTTTTTCATTAGAATGAGTGGCTATCACCCTTTTATGTACTGTGACCTCCTATTCAGTCACCAATATTGCCATCCCCAAGCATTCAAAGCAAAACACATCAAAACAAGGTCCCAAAAGTCATGAGACAGAGTTTAACTATCATGCAATTAAAAAAAGGGGGGGGGGACTTTTAAGTGCCTTCCGGTTTCTGAGCCTTTAGGTACTTAGATATCATTTTCAAGCTTTTGTCCACCATTATGAGATCTAGAAACTTACTTTATTTTAAAAAAAAGGAAACTGAGATCATTCCAGGAGCCGGGGCTTTAAGAATGCTACCAAATATCATGAGACTCTGAGTAAAATCACGACAGTTGGCAGCAGGATCACAGCAGGTTCTCCTCACAGGCAGTTCGTTTCTTTGTGTTGGGTTTTAAAGCTCTTTAAAGGAACCACCACATGATTTGGCACAAATAGGTTTGAGGATGCTTCCAGCATTTGAGGAGAAAATGGTTTTCAGGGTCTGAGCTAATCTGCTGCAGGAGGAAACAACAAAAAGGGAATCAGTGGAGGTTTGCAACCCCACCAACTGCTGCCAACACCTCTGAGAACCATATTACAGTAGGTGGTATTAGCTATTCTATATGAAGAACCTATGTCTAAAAGTCAGTGTTAAAGACTATAAGCTGGAACTATTGGTTCTCTAGCAACTATGTCATTGATCAGAGGTGTTCTTTAATTTCTTTGGGCTGAGAACAGTACAATCTCAGTATATGCTCTACCTCACCAGCTACCTATAACTGTAGTTATATTTTGTTTTCTCTTTGCTGCACCTTAATTGTAAGGTGTCCATTTGCCAGTACCCTGAAGGTCAGGGCTATGAGGCAATTAAGAGAGGTTATTCATCTGTACAGTATCTGGAGTTCTTTAAGATGGGTCCATTCTTGATTGGAGATCTTCATCAGCAGTGTCCATGGGTGCAAGTCTGTGCCCTATACATCCCTGTTCTCCCTGAGGGGATGGGGGGGGGCAGACCTGCTGCCACTTCAGTTTCTTGTCAGCCATAAAGCCCAGAAGCAAGACTCTGCAGCAGAGAGGATGGAGGGTTGGAGGTGGAGCACCCACAGAGACAAAATGTCTCAAAGAATTCCAGTTATTGTACAGGTAAGTAACTACATCTTCTTCTAGTTACTGTCCCCATGATGCTCCACTTCAGGAGACTCCCAAGCAGAACCTCAATGTGGAGGAGATGCTCATAGGATAGGAACCTGGTCAGTACCAGAGATCCTGAGCAGCGATCAACAGGAATATTGAGTGGTACCCAGAAACAGTATGTAGGTACAGTCCGTGTGTTCCTTGTGACTGAGGCCTGAGGCGGATGGTAGTGGAGCATGGGTTGAAGATAGCTTCTTAGAGAACACCGTGTTTTTGGAGTTCTCCAGTTCTGATGCTGATAATTGTCATTTGAGGCAGCTTGCCAAAAGACTTCTCAATGTGGGGCATGCCAGAAATCTTTTCAATGGGTATCAGCATCTTGGAACTGGGGCAGAAACCTTGCAGTATCCATATCAGGACACGAGGTCTCCTGGTTCCTTGTCCACAGAACTGACTTTCCCATTCTGTTCGAATCTCTCTCCAAGGAATGGGGTGTCCTCCTTTTTGAACACTTCAAGACTTCCAAAGTTACCTCATGGTCTCTGGTTACTGAGGCTGAGGTCACTGGAGAATTCTGAGCAGTTGAGATGGATGTACAGTGAGGATAAATTGGACCCCATGGGTCTCAAGTACATTCCCTCAGGAGCAGCTTCAACCTGTCTTCCCCCATCTTCTGAGATCTGCTCTTAAACACAGAGCAGACCTTGCACTTAGATGGGAAGTGGGACTCTCCAAGGCAACAAAGGAATGCCTGTTGCTGAGCAAGAAATATCTGTGGCAGCTCTGGCAGGGTTTGAAACCTTGGGTCTTTGGCATAACCTGAGTATGGAGGCTGCAGATAACAGAAGTTGAGGGTGAAGGAGGCCCTGGCCCTGGCCCTGGCCACAAAGAAAGAGCTTGAGGGAACCTCCGGAAAAGCATAAGCCTGTGCTAAACAAAGAAAGAAAGAAGTCAAAGAATAAAGAAATTCAGCCGTGTAGCTAACAGCAGACACAGCAATGCCCAGTCTCTAGCCAAAGGCAGTTGAGAAGGAACTGGAGAAGCAGCGTACAGCACAGGAGCAGACCTGCAAACACTGCTAATGAAAATCTCCTATCAAGAGTTCCTGCATGTATATCCTGAAGTGTAGCACCATTAGGGACAATAATTTTTAAGAAAATCACGAACGATCTTATGGGTGAGACATTCAAATTCCTCATTCTGATGGAGACTGTGGGCAAGATCCTCAGCTCATGAAAATCAGCATAGCTCCATTGGAGTCAGTTATATTTATGTTTAATACACCCATCTTATTTATTCTACCCTTGTTCCCTTGAATCTAGAACATAAGTCACTTAGGGGTGAGGGATGGCTCAGTGGTTTGTGCATTAGCCTGCTAAACCCAGGGTTATGAGCTCAATCCTTGAGGGGGCCATTTAGGAAATTGGGGTAAAAATCTGTCTGGAGATTAGCCCTGCTTTGAGCAGAGGGTTAGACTAGATGACCTCCTGAGGTCCCTTCCAGCCCTGATGTTCTGTGATTTAGGTTGAAAGTACATGTTTTGCTCCTTGTGTAGGAGAACCTATCAGTCTCTGACTGACCAGGGATATTTTAAGAATAAATAGAGAATAATATGAAAATAAAAAAAAAAATTAAGCAACACAAAATGCTTGACAACATAATATAGCAATGAATGATACAAGAGGATGTGACTGGACATAAATGTCCAAATAGCCCAAAATTCTGTTAAATCTCATCATGAAATAATTTGGCTTCACTAACCACGGGATAAAGCATTTCAAACTTATTAACCCTACAATCCCCTTATTTCATATTTTAGGATAAAAGCCAAACCATCACTTTATCTCCTTCATTTTGTTTCTCTCTTACTATCCTGTTTTCTTCACTCATAGGAAACAGCTTTTCACCTGCTTTTATTCCATTACTTAAGTACTTAAATTTCATTTTCAGTGAAGCCGTGTTAATAAATATTTATGAATAGGTCTTGCAGTGTTCATTGAATATGTAAACTTCCCTTTACAGCAGGCTGCAGATTTACATTTTGCTTTTTATTATTAAAATATTAGCTGTACAAATAGATATCACTTAGAAAATAAGAAAGTAACAGTTCTTCCTGTAACTTTTAGCACATTTATCCAAGTAAATTCACGCACCATATTAGTCCCTGTCCTGGGAGGAATATCTAGTTTACATTTTTGATATGTGATATTTAATTGTAAGTCTCCCAGTAGCCAGGGTTTGAAACACGTACAGACGCTGAACTGGATCCCAAAAACACTTATTTTTGTGAGTAGTCTCACTGAAGTCAATGCATCCATTCAGGTGAATAAAATTACTAACATGCATAAGCATTTGTAGGATCAGGTCCTTTGCCACTACTATAAACAATCTATTAAACAATGACATTAATTTAGGGATTGATTCTATCTTCAAACAAACACTCATCAGTACTGTTAATCATGATGGTTACACATGTGCACCAAGGAAACAATACGCCAGAGAAAGTCAATTTGTAGATTTCTCCCCCAGCAGATATCTGGGGAGCCCCAAACTGTTCTCAGAGTTGACCATTCATTACATTATTCCACTGTAATCATTAAAAAAAATAAAATCAGATACTATATTCACACTAATCTAAAGGTAATTCCAATTACAAATGTGTGGACAAAGCTGACAACTCTATTTGCTTTAAGGTAAACACAGGATTTTAGGCAATACTGTACAGTAATTTACAGAGGAGACACAGCTACCCATTAATGCAAAAAAAAAAAAAATTCCTCAAGCATTTAACACAAGCTTCTATGTGCCAGATTTTTTAAAGTATGTAGACATTGTTCCTCTCAGTACTGTAGCACCTAGCTGACTTAGGAGCCCCAGTCTCATTTTCAAAAGTGACTTAAGAGCCTAAACCCCACCGACTTCCAATAAGACTTAGGTTCCTAAGGTCCATATCCTCAAACGTACTCAGGCGCCTAACTTTCATACTGATTTCAGAGTTGCGGTGCCTAAATACCTTTACAAATCTGAGCCTTACTTCCATGTAATCAATTACAATTAAAGATGGGCCTGAACCAGCACTATGGATAACTCTTTAAAAATAGCTGGTCAAAAATGGGGAATTTTTTTTTCACATTTTTCTGTGATTCCCATCCCCTCTCCAATAGTTTTGCAGAACTGTCATTGCATTGGAAATTTTCTGACCAGCTCTACCCTTGAACTTTAGGAAAATTCAAATCTGGGCCAGTACTTCTGAGGTTACAAATTTGCTTTCTGCTGAGATGCTTTTAATCCACTAAATTACACTATTACTCTTTTCTAGATAGATTTATATAATTCTTATGGATGAGGCAAGAGTAAATTTTCACAATGGCTAATTCTGTACTGAGTTTAATCCTCCCTCTAGTCTGATTTCCATCTATTTGTAAATTGTGCAAATGTGAACATAGTTAATCAGAAAACTGAAAAGTTCAACTCTCCTCCCCCGGTTTGACTTCTTCAACCCACTTGAAGGTGCCAAAGGCGGCTTTATCTTCTGCATCTGGCAAGTCTCTTATGAAATTGGAAAAACTGTCATTATTCATCACTGAAAAGTAACTAATTTCTGTAACGTTAGGCATGTCTAACTTCTTTAGCTATTTTACCTCAATGAACAGTCATTGTAGAAAATTCAAGTATAATCCACCTCAGCCTTCGTGTGTGAGTTCCTCTGTGTCCCTTGTCCCATCTCAGAAGAGAATGTTTGGACACCACCAGTAAACGGCTCAGAGAAAATACTGAAACTAATGATATCAAAAAGTGCATCAAGTACAAACGCATTGATAGCCTGTGCTGATGCTAGTTTTATCATCTGTTTCCTTTGAGTAAAAGCAGTTCTCAGGCACTGTCAACTGCTTTAGGTAGTCCTTTTATATAGGAATTCCGTGGAAGATGTTGCACATATTAAGTTATTTTAAAAAGCCCATGTGTGTTAAACTATATCATTAAGCAATCGGTTGCATTACTGCGTATTTGTCATACTCTTGGGGTACAGCACAATAGATGCAGCAGTACACACAGATGATGTGTTAAATAGAAGGTTCAAAAATAAAGGGAAAAATTGCATGCATAGATTCAAAACCAATTGAACATTTCCATTATGGCAGTTTTAAAAGCATTTCTGATTCAGCCATCACCACATAATCTGACTTTTAAATTGCAATCAAGGTGCAATTTGGATGGATTCATACTTTGGAAGAGCTTTGCTTAACTCTTGTTAACTCAGACTTTTTTTGTTCCCTTCCCAGGATCTGCAGGAAACAACAAAGAAGTTACTCTCCATTTTGAACAAAGCAGTTAGCAAAAATCCTGTTCTGTACTATTCAGGAGAAATTGTGTGACTACCAGCACAAGGCTGCTTGCTTGCTAAAGCCAACATTTGGAGACTGCTAGCCAAGTAACTTCTCTTAAAACTGTTCTTCAAAAAGCACCTTCAAGTTTGTTATACATATTTTATGGAGCAGCTGTATATTTTAATTGTGAAAGCAATAACTATAAAACTATACACCTAAAACACAAACTGCTCCCCTATCTCAGCTCCTATGTGTTGCTGGGAACTTCTATGTTGATTTACTCTCAACCAACATATCACACTGTGCTAGGTACATGTGCCACCCTGAATCCTACTTTGTCCTTTCAGAGACACCAGATGTCTGCGCTTGGCATACCTGTCACGAGCTTCATACCTCTGGGGAAATGTGTCGGTGAGTGAGAGAACTAATAAGTCCACCTGTAGCTCACCATCTTGAATCCAGAGTAGCTCAGTAGGAATTAAAAGTTGTGCCTATCTAATGGATGTTTGGAGGCTCCTATATGAGATAACTGTGGTAGATCTCCACACCACACCACACCACACCACATTCTTGTCACATGATTTACTCTCAAACTCAGAGAGGCCTAGAACTGGTTGGGCCATGCAGACTGAATTATCCTTGACACTCCTGCAGTACACTCTGCCTGCACATCAAGGCTGAGGCATGACAGCAGGGTAAGGTGACCAGACAGCAAATGTGAAAAATCGGACCGGGGATGGGAGGTAATGGGAGCCTGTATAAGAAAAAGACCCAAAAATCAGGACTGGCCCTACAAAATCAGGACATCTGGTCACCCTACAGCAGGGGAAAGTGTATTAGAAGTTTGCCTTGCCAATAAACAAAGATTTCACTCAGCAGGGTTTTCGGGCCAATGCTCTTAATCTACCAATGATTTTAAACCAAAGTTCATGGTTATATGCAAATTATATGCAAATTAACCAAATAATTGGCATAAACATCCCACATGGCATGAAAGTTGTCAGCTGTGTCATTTATTATGGGGTTCCTCAGACTGAAAATACAACTGTCTCGTTATGACTAAGTAACACTGTGTCTATCTTAGAATATGAGTGGAACAGACAATTGTAACTGGGTAAACAAACAGTTAATATGCTTTGAAAATTTAAAGCAGCACATAAAAAAAATAAAAAACCCTCTCACCCTTTTATGTGGACCACCTATGCGTGCATGTCTGTATTATTAATGTAACCATAGTTATGTATCCCCTCATTTTCTTTCTGCTATTTTTTTTATACTGTTGCATCTAATCTAAAGTCAGGCCCTGATATATTTTAAAACACTTACTAACGTGATTAACTTTAAGCACATGAGTAGTTCCATGGATGTCAAGAGAATACTCACATGAATAAAATTAAACACCTGAATAATGTTTGCAGGATTGAGATCTTATATTGTAAACTCTTAAAAGCAGAGATCTAGTTTTCCTAGTTTCACTATAATGTGCCCAGCATACTAATGCATGCTGTAAGCAATGATAAGTACTAAGAATTATTATAAAGCCATGTTGCTCTTGACATGGGCCCTGACACAGCGAGGTGCTTAAGCATGTGTCTAGCTTTTGAGTTCAATGAGATTGCTCCTGTGCTGAAATTTCAGCACGTGCTTAAACAGTTTGCTGAATCAAGGCCATGATGCTGCATGCCAGGTCCACAGAGACAAAGCTATATAAAATCAGTCAGAGGTTTAGCCGGATCCTAAGGTAGATTCTCTGGACATTATAATTAGAAAGAGATATAATTAAATCCCCCAATGATAAAAAAAAAGCACACCAGAGATTAATATAATTTTACCACATTGTCATCAGGCAGAAAAATCAAAATGTTATTGCTTCTTTTAAACCTAAGCTAGAACAAAGTGTGCAATGCTAAAATATTTTCAGTGGACCATTGTAGCAAAGGGTCTTCATAGGAATCCTGGAGACAAATACATAAGGAGGAATTGAACATATAGCACCATCCCCGTCCTGTTTCTCATCTTTGAAATTCAGAGAACTGATTCATGTGCTTGGAACAAAGTCATTTTTTAAAAGCATCCATTCCACCTGGAGATATATAGCTGACATCCACTCTTGTAGTTCAACAACCTATTTGGGACAGATGTGCAAAATATTCAACTCCATATTACAACCTAAATTGCACTTTGTCTTGTATCAAATTTATAATGTTTTTAGTTTGTGAATCTTCTGCAAACATGTCCAGTTTCATGTCCACTGTTCACCTCCACTGAAAATACATCAGAGTTGGGTGGGCTTTTTCCCCTTCATCTGTTTGTCAGGGGGAAAAAAATCGATTCATATGTGTATTAGATATGTAAATAGATTTTTACCATCTCTCCCTCCCTCTTTCTAAACCACAAAAGGAACACTTTAATGATGACCACCTTCGAACTTCTGCTTCAAATTTCCCAAGCACAGGATTTCATGTAAAAGTGGCTTTTTTGTGAAAAATGGTCATTCCCCCAAAATTTTGTGCAAAAGCTAAATTTCAAAAATGCAAAATTATCTGAAATTGGATAAAGATATTTTTCCATAAAATGCCATCAAAAAGTACCCTTTTCAAATAGATCTACTTTTTTGAAATTAACATTTGGTAGGTAAATCATGAAGGTCTTGTAATAAACAACATATATACAATATTACAGAACCACAAGCTTGTTCCTATGGCTAAAGAAGCTGATATATTGAGCAGGTTGATTCAGTACTTCAGATTCATAAGTTTTCCATATGTAACCCATAAAAACTTCCTGTATCTTCTTTAGTTTAAAAACTTTCACTCAGAATTAAAAAAGAGTTTAATGGAAAAGAGTCTCACCACTAAAAACACTAACAGTTACTACAGGAAACTTTTGGACAAACAGCATTCAGGGCACGTTATGTCTTCAATCCACATAGGTGGATGTACACAGGCAATGATTATTATTTAACACTTGTTTATGGTGCCATAATTCTGAATGCCAGTAGTCAACAAGTGAGGGAATTAAGGCAAATCACTTTGGGTTTGAGAAGGTATGCAGCAGATCGATAATTAAACCAAAAGTCAGACAATTTCTTATAAATGAAAAATATGGGGGCCAGATGGGACGTTTACTCACGTCAACAGGATTAGAATTCAGAATGACCTTGATAAACTGGAGAATTGGTCTGAGATCAAAAAGATTAAATTGAATAAAGACAAGTGAAAAGTATTACACTTCATAGAATCAAATACATAGCTACAACATGGGGAATAAATTGCTAGGCAGTAATACTGCTGAAAATGCTCCTCTGCCATGTACATTGGCCAAACCGAACAGTCTCTACGCCAAAGAATTAATGGACACAAGTTTGACATCAGAAATCATAACACTCAAAAACCAGTAGAACACTTTAACCTTTCTGGTCATTCAATGACAGACCTGCAGGTGGCAATTTTGCAACAGAAAAGCTTCAAAACCAGACTCCAGTGAGAAACTGCTGAGCTGGAATTGATACGCAAACTAGATACAATCATCTTAGGTTTAAACAGGGACTGGGAATGGCTGAGCCATTACAAACATTGAATCTATCTCCCCTTGTAAGTATTCTCACACTTCTTATCAAACTGTCTGTACTGGGCTACCTTGATTATCACTTCAAAAGTTGTTTTTTTTTCCCCTTACTTAATTGGGCCTCTTAGAGTTGGTAGGGCAACTCTCATCTTTTCATGCTCTCTGTATGTGTATATATATCTCCTCAATATATGTTCCATTCCATGCATCTGAAGAAGTGGGCTGTAGCCCATGAAAGCTTATGCTCAAATAAATTTGTTAGTCTCTAAGGTGCCACAAGTATTCTTGTTCTTTTTGCTAGATATTATAGTGGCTTCCACTGAATGAGAGTCAATAATTGTGAAGCAGTTGTGAAAAAAGCAAATATCATTCTGCGTGCATTAAGAGGAGTGTTCTATGTAAAACACAAAATTATTCCACTCTACTCATCACTGATGAGGCCAACTGGCATATTGGGTACCATGCTTTAAGAAAGATGTGGAGAAATTGGAGAGAATCCAGAGGAAAGTAACAAAAATGGGCATGTTTAGCCTTGAGAAAAAAAGACTGAGGGGGAAACCTTACAATTGTCTAATATGTTAAGGGCTGTTAAATAGAGGACAGTGGTCAACTGTTCTCCATGACCACTGAAGTTAGGATAAGTAATTGGCTTAATCTGTAGCATGGAAGATTTAGGTTAGATATTATGAAAAACGTTGTAACTATAAGGATAGTTAAGCATGAAATAGGCTTCTAAGGAAGGTTGTGGAATCCCAATCATTGAAAGTTTTTAAGAACAGGTTAGACAAGTATTTGTCAGAGATGGTCTAGGTATACTTGGTCCTGCCTTAGGCCTCGTCCAGACTAGGGGAGGAAAATCGATCTTAGATACGCAACTTCAGCTACGTGAATAATGTAGCTGAAGTTGAATATCTAAGATCGAATTACTCACCCGTCCAGATGGCACGGGATCAATGTCCGCGGCTCTCCGTGTCGATTCCGGAACTCCGTTCGGGTTGATGGAGTTCCAGAATCGATGTAAGCGCGCTCGGGGATCGATATATCGCGTCTAGACTAAACGCGATATATCGATCCCCGAGCAATCGATTTTAACCCGCCGATACGGCGGGGTAGTCTGGACGTGGGCTTAGTATGAGGGATGGACTAGATGAACTCTCAAGGATCCTTCCAGCTCCTACATTTCTATGATTTTATGCTGAGTAGCTCCTTATTCCACATGTAATCCCACTGTAGTCAATAGGGTTATGTAATACAATAAGGTAATAGTCAATGTAAGCATGGTAGAATCCAGCACATGACAAGTGAAGCTGAATATTTGCTTTTTGGTATTGTAGGAAAACAACTTTATATAAATAGGAAGTATAAGGGAAAATGCAACGAAGGCTAATAATATCATTTTCATTGCTTAATCAGGATCATTGTAACACATGTTAAACCTAATCCAAGAGAGAGAAAAGTTAATTTTAAGCACTTGCTGTCAGCAAGTCTGTAATAAGCATCTTGTCGAGATAACGCAAAAATCCTTCTAAAGACCACCACCCTCTAGACACTTGATTTAATGGATTATGCTATTAAGCCCAGTTACTAAACATCTATCTTTCAGCCCACAATTTCTCTCACAATATGCATACACTATTTGTGTTATACAAAGGCGTATTCCCTGTTGTGACAGCTCCCACTTAAATACCTTGAAGTCCTCTTCTTGTGAAATTCACTATACCTCTTAGATGAAAATGTGTCCGAGGAGCTTGTATACAATGCAAAGAACTCTGCTGGTGTTCCTCGTTCCTTGTTAAAACTGAAGCAGAATTGTGTTTCCCCTTTAGGCAATGCCTTAAAAAACTTTAGGCCCTATGTTCCTGAATTATTTATCAGATGTTACTATGCAAACAAGGATTAAATAATTCTCTTTGAGCTTCTTATGGTAAACACAGCAGCTAGAGGCATATTTCCTGGGTGACATCTACATTTTCCCCATCCTTCCTGGCAAACAAATTGTGTTTTGCTGGAGATGCAGGGCCTGATTTTCCCTTCACCCATAACTGTCTGAATAAGAAGTAACTCCACAGAAGTTGATGGAGCAACATCAGTGTAAAACTGGGGTCAGTGAATGGAGAATCAGGCTTCCTATTTGTATTCCAAATGCATTTGATTAACAAGAATTGGCGAAAAATAGTCAACTTATTTTATCCCCTCTCCCCACCTCCCATCATCTGGTATTGCTTTTTAAATAGCTATTGGTTTGTCAAGACTTAAAATTAAATAAAAATTCTAACAATTTCATCATGATTCTGTCTTCATCTTTTAAAAAAAAGCAAACTATGCAATCAAATGTAGCCAAAACAGGAAAAAAAAATCTTACAAGTTTTCATAAAGATAGGAATCCCTTATGGATGTATATTTTTATCCAATATTCTTAATCTATATAATTAAACTGATGTTGTGCAGGCATTATCTCAATTTTAAAAAGAAATCAGACTGCAGAAAATATGGATTTGCATTGTAATCACACAAGAGAAGAAGAAAAAAAGTAGTATCTGAATAGGTTGCTGAGCATGAAACAATACCTGGTCACAGAAGAGATAAAAACATTCACTGATGATGAATAATACTTAATTTAGTCTACCTTTATCACTTTACCCTACTAGTAAAGCTGAATGTAAAATTGGAATCACAAATTGCTGCAGTGAACTCCCTGAAAGGACAGAAATTGCTTTTTTGGATTCCTCAAGCTTAAACATATTTGGACACATTCTCAATTTTTACAGCTTCTTAGCATGACAAAGCAAAATTGGCATCCATGATGGCAGAGTTTAAATAGCTCACTACTATGCAAGAGTAGCTTAGCAGAAGAAGTAAATATGGTTTTCTATGGAAAATACTGAACATATTTGGATAATCTTTGTAATCTTGATCTGTTGTATACTGTCACCCATTGAGCCCTATGGGAGCTTTGTCAACTGTCACAGGATCAAGTCTTAAATAATATGAGATGCTAACATTGAGAGGTTGGGTGACATATAAAGATGGATGATGTAGATGTAAATTTTGAGGTATTAGTTTCAAACTTTTAAAAATATATGTAAATTGCAACAGCCCCAACATGATTCAAAAATTGTTGTTAAAAGAGGTATTCCAAAGGGGAAAGATGACTACCTAGGGCAGTACTCAAAGAAAAATAGAACAATCTCTTGGTTTACTATGTTTAAAAATCCAAACCTTTTGCCAGAAACAGCTATTTCTGTGGAAGTTTCTCTCAGGTAAGGGCTGCAAGATTTTGCCTTTTAAGTAGCAACAGGGGGAGAAACAGTCAAAGATATTTAAAATTCAAGTCCAGACTCTACTCTTTGATATCTATGTTCAATTTCCATTGAAGTCAGTGACTAAATTCAGCCCTAGCGTAACCAGATGCAATTCAATTAACTTCATAGAGCTAGGACCACTTAGAGTTTGGGCCAGGGTACCAGTGTATACATAAATGAAAGATTAACTGTACTTTTTTTTTTTTGCTGTAACATTAAAAGAAATTTTAGAAGCATCATTTGTTTTCTCTATCTGAAAGTGAGAATTTCTAAAAATCTTTGGTTTTTCCCATTGATCTCTAAGCTAAGATCCTCTCAGGGGCGAGCTAGAAATCAAAATACAAGCATACAATGAAACGATGTTCATGCAAATTATTTTCTTTAGCCATATTTTAATTACCAGACAGCAGCCCAGCCCTTTTTATTACACCTGTCAGCTTTGACTAAGAAGCTGCCTAAGATGATGAACACTGTTGTTGACCCTTTTCTCTTAACCTCATCCCTTCCCCCACAAAAAACAAACACACAAACCAAAATAGAAAGTAGTACATTTTTAGGTGCTGGGCCAATGATGACAAAAACGTGGTTCAGTACCAAGTATGTAGAATCAATGACCTCATCAATGTAGTTGACATTCCTACTGAGTAAACAGTGAAACATTTTTAAAGTGTGAACAACTAAGAGGGCTTTGTAGGAAAAAAAAGAGGGGTTCCTTTTACTAGAATAGAAATAAATGCCGACAAGACAAAGAGATGCTTTCATGGCTTCTGATACACTATTATTAGCCTTTTCAACAAGTATCAATGCTCTGCCTTCCCTTTCACTGGTAAACAGTGGAACCTTTAATGAAATGATAGAACCAGTCAACAGAAACTGCCTCGGGTCACATGATCTCCAAGCACTGTTGTTGCCATAGCAACTGCACTATGATAAATTAGCCTGTCTCTGCTAAGCATTCTGTTTGCCTAGATGTCTTAGAAGGTGCACTTTTTTTTTTAATTTAAGCTCTATTTTCCAATTTCAAGCTAATACCTGATTGAGCTCCTTTGGTGGGCTCTGTGACATTCAACGTCTTGCAGCACAAAGTCAGCAGCACATTACTCCTGACTTTTGGGATGGGATAAATACTCTCAGCTATTTAATTAAGAATTGCCAACATGTCTGGAGGGCTGTTTTATATTTTAATGGATTTTGTGCATTCTGATGAGGCTTGGTTCCTTGTTTTAGAAGCTATTCCAGCAGAGGTTAATATGGGTTTATTTCAGGTCTACTTACTTTCATATTGGTTGATAATTGAGATAAACTGCTAGACTTAACAAACCTAGAGGAAAAAAATGTTGCCTATACAAGTAGTGGAGCTTGTAATGGCCTAAACATTTATTTATGTAAATTAATACATTTTATTGTGCTTTTTAAAGATAACTTTCATACTATTGTTAGAATTTGCTTGACTTTCATCTTTTGTTTTCAGAGATGTAACCCAAATTGTGGAAATTTAGGAATTCCTTATTTTCCGATGCTATGATGAGGTAATAAGTTGCAATGGGGCAGGTGACTATTATTGTGCACTAAACCGTACACACAATGGGTTCTCCCATTGTGATTTTAATTGCAATATATTAAGTTACTACATAGGGCTATGACTTCCAACATAAAAGAAACCCATTGAATTTATTCCACCCATAATGTAATTTGTATTGAACATGACAATGCTCATTAGTGACCTGATCCTGCAGTGTGCTGAATGCCCTCAACCCCCACTGACTTCACCGGGATTCTAGGGCATTCAGCACTTTCTACAATCAGGGCCAGTAAGCCAAGCATCAAGGGATCCACCTGGAGATTGCTAAGGATTTAATGAAGCTGTAAGTAAAGGTGTAGGAAAGCAAGCAATATTTTTATAGCCGTGAATGAGCATGATAAACATAAGTTCTGTCTAGCTTCCCACCTGTGAAAACTATATGAAGACGGTAACCAGATTCAGTAACCTAATCCAGACACCCGAAGTAGGGCTTGTTTGTGGATTTTTTTTGTGGTTTACATGGATTTATTATGCAATGTTAATATCCAGCAAACTTTGGACTGAATCCAGTCCTCGATCCTGGTGGCAATTAGCAGAGAGATGAAAGTTTTATTATACTTATCCATTTGCCAATACACAAATGCCAGAAGGCACTCTCATTGAGAAGTCCTGTAGTATGTAACAGAAAATTATATCTCAGCTATATGATGGTAAATTCTCTATACATTTAGTTTTTAAAGTAAATTCTATGGAACCCTACTAAATATAGCATATGGGGCTATTGTGTGAGGGTGTGCTCAGTTTTGAGCCAAAAAAAAAAAAATCCTGAAGGATCTCTCTCAGCCTTTCCATAACTCAGACCTCCCAGGGGTGCTAACAGGAACTAGACATGTATCAAAGAGGGAATAGAGCTAAATGTTGAGAGTCTCTCTTGATTAGAATATGTTAATAAAAAATGTAAATTGACATTTATGCAATGGTGGCTAAGAACACTATTCTATCTATTGAGACATTTCTAGGAACTGTTCCTGCCAGGCATCCTTACTTAAGTAATCCTTTCTAATGTGAGCAGTCTCAGTGCAGTAAACGGGACTACTTGTGGGTCAAATTCATCCCTGTGCGGCAGGCCACCAAAAGGCCTGTGCATCATTTATATCCTATTTTGAAGGCTTAAGCAGACCTTTAGGGCACAGGCAAAAGGGTGAATTTCACCCTGTGTTTATAAGAATTATAGAACAGGGTTCATAAACTGCCCATCACCATGGTCTTGAGGTGCTATGAGCATTCAAGGATATAGTACGAGAGGCTATAAAGTAAAGTAAAGAAATAATCATATATCATTTAGGAGTTACGTTCCAAATAGCACATTGCACATATTAAATGTGAAATGTTTAAAAGAAGACTGGATAATATAAATAAGTTAGTTGTTATAATTTAAATCAGAATGTATTGTATGTAGAAGTATTTTTACATTATGTTAATCAGGCACAAAGTGTGTGTTTGAATGCAATGAGATTCTTATTGCTTCTGTAATCAATACAGATTTTGATTTTGAGACTGATTATCCACCACAACCCCCAAATCTTTTTCAGGAGTCACTGCTTCCTGGGATAAAGTGGCCCATCCTGGTAACTTTGTTCCTAGTATATATATTTACAGTTAGCCATCTTAAAACACATATTTGCTTGCAGCCAGCTTACAAAGTGATTCAGATTGTTTTGATTCAGTGACGTGCCCTCTTCATTTTTTGCCACTCCCCCAATTACTGTGTCATCTGCAAACTTTATTAGTGATGATTTTATGTTTTCTTCCAGATCTTTAATAAAAATATTAAATAGTATAGTGCTAGGAACTGCTCCCTGTGGGACCATTAAAAACACACCCTGTTTATAATTACATCGTTAATTATATCATTCTAGGTTTTTTAATCAAAATGTCTTGCGAAAGCAGTCAAATTAGGGTGGCCAGGTGCCCAGGTTTTGACCAGAAAGTCTGGTTGAAAAGGGGACCTGACAGTGTCCGGAGTCTGGTTACTGTGAGTGGGGGCGGTAGAGACATGCTGGGTCATCACCACATCAGCCCCTACTCAGCCAGGGCCACCTCTTACCTTCATTGGGTGGCTGCAGCTCCCAGCCCCAGTTCCCAGCCCCAGCTCCTGACCCAGGTGGGGCGTGGGAGGGGGAAAGCAGTGAGTGATGGGGGGCGAAGGGGTGCACAGGGGTGGGGCCTTGGGAAGAGGCAGGGCAGGGAAGGTTCCGGCACTCCTGCTGGAGTGTCTGCTTTTTAAATATTACCGAGTTGGCAACCCTAAGTCAAATGTCTTACAGAAGTCTACTAATACATCAACACTATTAGCTTTATCAACCAAACTTGTACAGACATTCTCCGACTTATGCAAGGTGTTCCGGAAAGGAACAGCTTGCATAACTCGAATTTTGCATAAGTCGGAAACGTATACCGACCATTACACACACACACACACACCCTTCTATTTCTAGCTTATGGATCTTTTTCCGTAAGTAAGGATTTGCATAAGTCGGGTTTGCATAACCCTGGGGGCATCTGTAATAATCAAAAAAATCAAGTTATTTGGCAGGATCTATTTTCTATAACCTCCCACTGACTGGCATTAGTTACATTACCTTACTTTAATTGTTTATTAACTGAGTCCTGTATCAACCCTTCTATTATGTTGCCCAGGGTCAATGTCAGATTGCCATCACTATAATTTCTGTGGTCACCCCATTTACCCTTTTTAAATATTGGCACAACATTCGTTTTCTTCCAGTCTTCTGGAACTTCCCCAGTGCTCCAAGACTTTGTGAAAATCAACATTAATGGTCCAGGAAGCTCCTCAGCCAGCTGTTTTAAAACTCTTGGATACAAGTTATCAGGACCTACTGATTTAAAATAGTCTAACTTTAGTAGCTGTTGATACACTACTGAAATGAAAAGAGTGCTATAACATATGACTGCATTGTGTCTCACCAAAATTGAAGTCACTGCCAAGTTTTATTTCCAGAATGAAATGATCAAACTAACTTGCTTTGAATATGAAGTTCTCAGAAATCCTCTCACATGCGCTTGAGCTTTGTACATCACAAGAGGACTCCTGTATGGTTGTATTTCTTTGCAGAGAACTCTGCACAAAAAGATTATCATGAGTACATCTTGTACTTTGAGCATGCATGCACGGTTTGTTTTTTAACCAGCTATGACAGTGAAAGGAAGAGTTCAAAAGAAGAGTTTAAATCAAATGGGTTAAAAAAATCCCATCCCTTACTTAGATCAAATACGCAACATTAAAATTTACATATATGTCAGGGAACGGGAATAAATAGCTTTAGCCTGTCACAGAAACAAGAATCTTAAACAGCAGAAGACTATAATTCTAGACTCTCAGTACAAATTGCATTCACTCTCAACCATACTATTTACACAAATATGTATGTATGTGTACACACACACACACACACACACACACACACACACACAGGCAAGGGTTCTTTCCTGCTTAATTTCCTGTAAAGTATCACACACATATATGACACTGTATAAATAATACATACCCACAGTAGGCTGTACAAAAGCTAGATGCGCACATACTGGCTGACAAGGGAAGGACTGGGTTGATGCTTCTGTGGGTGAACTAGTATCTTGGTACTGGAGTAGCCTCCTTTACGGTGAAGGCCAGTATCAATTCAAAATTTAAGTGGTATTTATGCCATGGACATAAAAAATTGCCATACCTGTGATATGAAGTCCCTGAAGCTTCTACAGGTTAGTAAACATCAATGCCCTGGTGGAAAATATTCATTATATATCATTCATCGCAATACTGATTTCCACCTTTTTCATTCACTAGTGGATATTAATGTGATAATAGGATTACTCTATTAAACAATGTTAGCCAATTCCCTTCCTAGGTAACAATGATATAAAAAAGCTACGCTCATCTCTCTCTCTTACACAGAGCATAGCGAGAGCAACATTCATATTATATGTAGGATACATATTCCAGGAAGCTGGAGAAATCCTTAAGGATGGCCCAAAGAGGTGTACAATGAGAAGAATTTAAAGGAACACTGTCAACTCAATTTTTTATACAATGCTTAATTAGCATTCTTGTCTCACTAAAAGAATGCCTGTATTTGCTTTCTTAAATTTGCTTTACAATGATTTTTTTGACAGATCAGCCTCTCCGTCTGATGTTGATACAAAGACTAGCCTACAAATGTGTATGTAGCCCAAGTAGGTGTTCACGTCTGGGTGTTGCTTACTGCAAAACAGATGCAGTTGCTTCTGGGAAAACCATGGAGGTAACGCCACTAAAAATCCTGTGTGAGAGAAGCCCCCTGGAAGATACAAACCCTCTCTCTTCTTATGCTGGAGTGGGAGGGGCAGAGGACACAGATGTTAGGGAACTCTATGTGCTAATTAGGGTGACCAGATGCCCTGATTTTATAGGGACAGTCCCAATTTTCGAATCGTTTTCTTAAACAGGCTCCTATTAACCCCCACCCCCATCCCAATTTTTCACATTTGCTGTCTGGTCACCCTAGTGTTAATTCCAGCTGTTTTAAAGCTAGTTAATGACACTTAGGCAGTGCAAACTGACCTTTGTACAATGGAGACTCTGACCATAGTGACTTCAAAAAGGTTGCATGGGAAGACTTTGGCCCATGTGTGAGACTTGGGGTAACTAAGAACATTTCAACAAACACCAGTTTCAATAATGTTATATAATATCCTGAGCGTATATTGTTCAAACTAGATTGTCCCGTCTAATACAAATGTCTGCAATGGTGTCTTCAGCATCATACTACTGTGGGAACTTTCATGTACTTGGTGTGGTTTTGTCTTCAAGTCAGATCATTTTGGAAAATAGCAGTAAGCACTGGAACACTGCCCCACTTCCAACTCTGCCCTCATTTCCCCTCCTTGATCCACTTATCCCTCTGGCTCCTCCCTTCTTCTCACCTTAGTGCTTTTTTCATAGCCTTCTCCCACTTTCAGCTCTGAATCTTTACTGTTGAGGTCCCATATGCTTGGCAAAGCCTCTCTATACTTACTCACCATGCCCCTACTCGCCTCTCAGTCAAATCCCTTGTTATAATCCAGGTCTTCCAGAAATCTTTTCCAGCATCTTGAAAACATATAATCAATCTTACCTGAATTATTGCTCTGATTCTTGTCTTCTCTAATGCAGGACTGATCTGTGACCTCTACTGTGCACCCACACTAAGCAGTAAGAACCCACCTTACATCCTTTAGTGGGCTATCCATACTTTGGGTCCAGGCATGTGGGATAAACAAGGCAATGCACCCTCCCCGAACCAGGTGGGCAGCAAGTGAGTAAGGGACAGAAATGAGTGAAGCTCTGCTCACTGCCAGCACAATCAGTAGGATTATTTGCAAACCAGAGAACTATGCAAGTTGAGTAGTGACGGTAGAATCTGGCCTGTTGCGAATATGCAGCCACAATATATGCTCAGAAGTTGAATATTAGGATAAAAGCTAGTTGTTTAGCAGAGGACTGGATTATAAGCACAGCTGTGTCATTCATCTCCTGTGTTACTTTGGGCAAGTTATTCAGGTCAGTTTTTAAAAGTGCACACTTTTTTGTACACATACATAAAACATCCAATACAAATAGAGTTGCGCATATACAAAGGCATGTGTGCACATATCATTTGTGGGTGAAATTCACCCCTGAGCAGAAGGTCCGCTCAAAGCCTCTATAGTACTGAAGTCCTACTTAAACCCTCAAAATAGTAACTTGTGCACTTTACTTTTAGTCTTCTCTGTGCTTCACGTTATCCATGTGAACACTGGAAATAATAATGTCACATGACTCCACAAGACGGTGGTTGTTTGTTTGTTAAGGAAACTCCTTGTGGCCCTTGGAAGAAAGGAGGTCAATAAGCACATAGTACTGTCATCTTATCACTAATGATGGCTACAAAGCCTGAAATGAAATTTACACTGAAAAACCATGAACAGTTCTACTCAAGCTAAAAATGAAGGTAATTCACTCATCACAAAGAAATCACATCGTCCCATTACCATAAATTTCTTGTTGCCCTTTCTCTTTGTGCTGCTTGTTACCTCTGGAATTTTTTTCAGTGAAGAGGAAAAATCCCATACCAAGAACAGCCAAAATCAAGCAGCTCTACTTTGCTTGCCAAACAATGCACAAATACACGCGCTCACGCACACCCTGTAAATCTAACCAAAAAGTGTAATTATATTAGACATATCTGAATCAAACAGCTTTCTCAGCTGTTACAAGTGGCTTCTATAACTGCTACTTTTGGCAGCAGTACTACTACCTAGGTCTCTGCCAGATGTTGTTTATCTTTTTTTTTTTTAAATTCATCTCATCTGCCAGTACCTATGGTAGTAGCGTCTGAGACTCAAGAGAAGCTCCCGCTGTAAGATATACAACATAGTGTTAAAATAGACTGTATTTAAAAATAAAATTGAAAAGGAAAATGTGACAGTACCCTTTAATTTTTGGCAGGCAGAAGGAAAAAAATCTCTAAAGAAATTGCTTGAAAGTGGCAAGTTACAACTTCATACTCATGCCATTGGGTTTTATAATGCAAAGCAACAATCTCTGGGGATGCATGAGCTGACCTCCAAAGCCTCTTTTCTGCTCTCTTTGTCAACATCTCCTACAAAGAAGCTGGCTACACCTGGCTGGAGACTGCAGTTATGCAGAAAGCAAGGTCAGAAAGGCAACATGGCTGCTAAAATAGGTTGACACCCCTGCCAGCAGCATGCTATTTGTTGCTTCTAATTACCACCCTGTCATACTGCATGCAGGCAAAGCACTTGCTGATATGCTGCCTGTTAAATTATATACTCTTATTACTGCCATTGTCTTGGAAAGGGAGAGGGATATTTTAATTCTTTATTCCATTAACTCTGAACAGTTGTGGCTTTACATGAATAACAACATTCTGTTGCATAAATGAAATTAGACAGCTACAGACATAAGTAATTTGGGCTTCAGAGGGTGTTTTCCCTTTCCCCTTTTTATCACAACATTAATTTTAAATTAAAACATATGCATAGGTCGCGAGGTATAGATATCTAAATGTGACGTTTACACACACACACACACACACACAGTGTTTAGTCCTTTTAGCACCTTCTGTGAAGTAAAACAAAAACATTTCACTACTCATCATTTTGTAAAATATAAAACAATAATATTACTGTAATAGCAACAGTAATATTTATATAGTACTTTATTACAGGCCAGCCAAGAATGTAGTCCCTTTGGGCTAGACACTGTACAAATACAGATGGCTTCTGCTCTGAAGAGCTTTCAATCTCATCATTCAAGATACGGGGAGGAAGGTGATATAACACATAAGCAAAGGATCAAAAGACTTTAATCATTTTACAAAAGTGTTATCGTTGGAACTGGAGAGGTAAAGTGATATGCTCAAGATCACACAGCAAGTTAGTGTTGGAGCTAGGAATTGTAGTCCAGAGTTCTATATACTGGACCATGCTGCCTGCTAGCTGTAGTAATCAATTCACCTTAAACGGCTGCCCGATAATATCGTCTTTATGGAAAAGTTACCCCGTTTTTAAGCCTTGATAATGGACTGCATGCTTTTTTGTTTCTTCTTTAAATGCAGTTTAAACCATTATCTTTTTACATTGTGCTAGTCATCAGAAAGTTGCCCTGTAAAATCTCTGGAATGGATTTTTTAAATGGGCTCAGTATGCAACCTAGTGCTTAGGGTGCCAGCCTGGCACTTGAGACACCCAGGCTCAATTCCCTGCTCTGCCACAGACTTCCAGTGTGAAGTCTTTGTCTATTTGTGCCTCAGCGCTCATCTGTTACACGGAGTTAAAGTAATTCCCTACCTCACAGAGGCATTCTAAGGGTATATTTATGAAAAGGCTGTGAGGTTCTCAGATACTATGTTAATGTGGGCCATGTATGTCCCTTAGATAGATAGCTCTCATTGTTCTCTACAGGAGCTGCAGATGCCGAACTCTTTTGAAGGTCTGGCCTCAGTTATGGGCATCCTCCTGCTTATTGCTCAAAATAATGCTTCAGGAAGATGGGACTCCTGTGACCGCTGTTAAAGTGTTGCCTAACATTGATCTACATCTTTGAAAAGAAAACTTTCAGCGACGGTACTTCCAGGAAAGATATGCAACAGGTAAAACCCTGAGATTGGAGGCTTCACCCTAAACCACCTGCAGAGTGCGAGGATGTGATTCAACTCGTCTTTACAAACCAAGACAAATTGTCTAGCTTGCAAAGCCCAGAAACCTTGGCTTTGTGCACGTGGGTATGAGTGCAGGGTACACCAGGGGCCCTGATTCAGCAAAGCACTTGCGCATAAGTTTAACTTGAATTCAAGAGGATTTCAAGACAGTATCATCATTGTTAACATTCATTTCCTGAATCCTTTTATTCACACTCCGATAAATAGTGAATACAAAGGAAAATATAGATATACCTACACACACAGTGCCATGCCACACTCACAGTGATTGTCCCTTCCGTTCTGTGTCCTCTCCAATGCGAGGCATTACAAAGCCACTATTTTACAGAGGAGATCTTTTGATTCATTCCTCCAATTTAGTGTTGCTGTGAATGAGGCTATTCAAATAAATAAAATATAAAGTAATTTAAGAACCATTCTGCAGAGGGAAGGCAATATATATTTCTGAGATTTTATATGTGGTATAAAAAAAATCACTATCTTAACATTTTGATTTTTTAAATTAAAAAAATATCCTACCCACTGCTCCTGCTCCCACTGTGTGTCAATGTTACTGTTCTGAGTGCAAGTCCTTCCTGATTGCAGGAGGGAAAATGCTGTATAGCATATGGAGGGGAGTGAGAATTTTGGTTTTAGAATAAAAATTCTGTTATCATCTGGGAGCTTGATCTTTAGCAGAATGTTTTAACTTTCAGGGGACAAGACCTGCTTGCAACTCATAGAATCATAGACATTAAGGTCAGAAGGGACCATTGTGACCATCTAGTCTGACCTCCTGCACAACGCGGGCCACAGAATATCACCCACCCACTCCTATCATGGTTCAAAGACTTCAAGATGCAGAGAATCTTCTAGCAAATGACCTATGGCCCACACTGCAGAGGAAGGCGAAAAACCCCCAGGGCCTCTGCCAATCTGCCCTGGAAGAAAATTCCTTCCTGACCCCAAATATGGTGATCAGCTAAACCCTGAGCATGTGGGCAAGACTCACCATCCAGACACCCAGGAAAGAATTCTCTGTAGTAACTCAGATCCCCCCCACCCCATAACAAGCCATTGGGCATATTTACTACTAATAGTCAAAGACCAATTAATTTCCAGAATTAGGCTATCCCATCATACCATCCCCTCCATAAACTTATCAAGCCTAGTCTTGAAGCCAGATATGTCTTTTGCCCCCACTACTCCCCTTGGAAGGCTGTTCCAGAACTTCACTCCCTTGATGGTTAGAAACCATTGTCTAATTTCAAGTCTAAACTTCCTGATGGTCAGTTTATATCCATTTGTTCTTGCATCCAACTCATCTACTTCCCTTATACTGTGAAATCCTGCCTTATCTGAAGTCAATGTGAAAACTCCCTTGGCTTGAGTGGGGCCAGAATTTTACCCACAGTGTTTGTCAATGGTGTGAACATTACAAAATAGTTGCGTAGGACTGATATTTTTAAACAAGTAAGGTGTGTACATTTGATAACCATAAGTTCAAATAAACAGCTGCATAGGCAGAATATCCCTAATGGTACATTCAGCTGTAGCAACTGCAAGAGCAAATTACAAATCAAACTCCACAGGCATTTTGCTCATGCTATTGTATGCCTGACTTATTTAAGTGCCAGTCTCTTTAAGATGAAATTTTAAACTATTTGCCCTTTCCTTTAATCATCTAAAATATATAACTATTTTTATATTGTTATTTAGTTTCTTCCACCCTCATTTTTTACCTCACACTAATTAAAAGATCCTTTGAAGCAAAGGCTTGCCTCCTTGAAGTCTGTCATTAAACTAGCTGAAATTGCTGCTTTCATTATGACACTTAATTGTGATGTTGTATGTCAAGATCAATTAGGGCTCTCCTGCAGGCTCACTTGGTAATGCCATGTTATGCCATATGGGAGGCTGAAGTTTGGAAGCAATTTTGGGGCATTAGATCTTTGTGCCAACAAAGGCTAGGACAGCTGCGAACGGAGTCTCAGCTCCAGAGACTGTAAAGTGCAGAATGAATCATTCCTTGACGTCTCCTTGTGGACGATATCATGAATGGTATTAAGAACTTTCCTGCTCTTGCCCCCCCCCTTAGACACAAGGTTAATTACATAACTGGAAGATGCTTCCTGTTAATGAACTAATAACTGTACCCAGAGGACAAGCCTAAATTATTGCATTAATCCATGGGAACCTTTATGTCAGAATTATATAGGCAAACTGGAAGGGGCTCAGAAAAGTCAATCAAAAGATCAGGGAAGGGAAAAAAACAAAACAAAAACCAGAACATTTTCAGCTTGACTGTGCAACAACCCGGGGTGAGATCTCTCTACATACATCGGAATGATATGAATAGGTACTATCCATTTATTAGTAGTAGTGGGAATACAAACTTATAATAGAGAGGATAGAAATTATTTCACATGGTAAAAGAAGATGCAAGGAAGAATTATGGGTGAAATTAAAAAACAAACAAACAAAAGTCATTGCAGAGAGCAGTACCATGCTGGAATAGCCCTAGAAAATGTACTGTGACAAAGTTCCCCCTCTAGCTTGGTGGGTCCTGCGCTTATTGGCAGATTTGCTCACCACAGTGATCTTTCCCACAGTCTGGATCAACTCCTCCTGTGTCTGATCAGGAGTTGGGAGGTTTGGGGGGAACCCGGGCCCGCCCTCTACTCTGGGTTCCAGCCCAGGGCCCTGTGGATTGCAGCTGTCTGTAGTGCCTCTTGTAACAGCTGCATGACAGGTACAACTCCCTGGGTTACTTCCCCATGGCCTCCTCCAAACACCTTCTTTATCCTCACCACAGGACCTTCCTCCTGGTGTCTGATAACACTTGTACTCCTTAGTCCTCCAGCAGCACACCCTCTCACTCTCAGCTCCTTGTGCCTCTTGCTCCCAGCTCCTCACACGCACTTCCTCTTCTCTGGCTCCTCCTCACCTGACTGGAGTGAGCTCCTTTTTAAACCCAGGTGCCTTGATTAGCCTGCCTTGATTGGCTGCAGGTGTTCTAATCAGCCTCTCTGCCTGAATTGGTTCTAGCAGGTTCCTGATTACTCTAGTGCAGCCCCTGCTGTGGTCACTCAGGGAACAGAAAACTACTCATTCAGTGACCAGTATATTTGCCCTCTACCAGACTCCTGTACCCCACTGGTCTGGGTCTGTCACAGTACTTAGAGGGAATAATCCTGTCTTGGCCCCCAAGGAAGTGTCTAGATAGCCATTTATCATTAACTAATATGAATCTCTGGAAATAACATTGACTAGAACAGTTTCATTGCAAGGACTACAGACTGAAAGCTGTTATTCTTAAAATCTTAATACTACAGTTTAAGATATGCAAGAAATCTTTGTAATTCACTGGGCCCAGCATGTTTTCCAGGATATGAATGAAATCTTGCCTTTAAGTGATAGACACACATGTGCAGAAAGTAGCGCAGAGTAGTGGTAAGTGTGTGTTTATAGGGATCAGTCCTGACAGTTTGGCAGAATGTTTCAGTGCAGGCTAGAGAGGCAAGAGAGAATGGGCTTTCAGGGCACTTTGCTGCTCCTGTGAAAAGAAACAGGACACCTGACCAGAATGGGCTGCAGCATAATTATGATCATGATATGACAGGGTCTGACATCTCTCACTAATCTCTTAGAATTCTTTGAATGTGTCAATAACGTAGAGGATTAAGTTGACTATTTTTTTAGTCCTCCAAAAGACCTTGGATAAGGTCCCTCACAAGAGGTACTAAAGAAGCTAAGTGGTCATGGGTGAGAAGCCAAGTATCTTCATGGATCAAAAAAAAACCCCAACCAAACAAAAAAAAACAACCAAACCAAAAAAACAAACAAACCACTAACCCCCTTTTTTTCTCCTATGACTGCAGAGGTGTTACCAGACCATTTTACTTCAAGTAATGAATGCAGCAGCAGCAGCATGTTGTTATGAGTAACCAAGATCAAATTTGTGGGTTAAAGTGTAAATCCAGGTCTGGATTGTGTATCTTGAATCTTAATTTGATGTATATGCTGCACAGTGCCTCTTTAAAAGCCACCTCTCTTTTTGCCTGATAATGGAGCAGACAAGATGTATTTTCCAGGAGATAGGATTTGGGGAGCCCATGAAATTTTGGCATTTGGCCAGGAGGCAACTAGGGAGCAAAACTAGAAAACGGAAGTTGGGTGGCAAATACCAGCATGTTATTCTCTTCCCATTAACCCTCTCCTTCAAAAAGCTTTTCAAAGTTGTAAAAGATTTTGCCTTACCTCTGCTACGACAGCCCGGTGGTATGTCTGTCAGTCACAGTGTGGCTGTGTCCTCCTCTCCAGAGGCAGCAAGTTCTGTGGGTTAACTGGGAGGCACTACTTTGAGAAGTGTCCGATTCAGCACTATGAAAGACAGGCAGCCCAACAGGCCAAAGCTTCAGGGGAAATGGCATTAGAAAAAAGCTAATAGCAATGGGTCTGTTGTAAGCCAACATGATGGTAAGGCACACAGGAAGTACCATTGAGAGGTAGCTTTAATCTGAGCAGAAGTGAACGCTGCCTAAAATCAGATTGATGCATGCTCTAATTTGCTGGATCTCCATGTGTCATGATATAGAAATACCTGCCTGATTAAAGCTCTGCTAAGAGAAGGTTCTTTAATAGTACCAGAAAAAACACAGGAATAATTTGAGAACAATACGTTGTGAAGTGGAAACAGACAAGTAACTGCTCGACAATACTTAATCAAAGGGTATTCATCAAGTACCCAGAGCTCCCATGAGCTCAACTGTCAACCATATGAGCAGTCTCAATACGGAGTCCAAGAATTGAAGCCATAATCCAGCTAAGGGAACTACTCACAACCTTAAATTAGGTATAGACTTAAATGCCTTGCTGGACTGGGGCCACAGGATGTCATTTTCCAAAGTCAAGTCCATCTAATTTAGGAGTGAGTTCAGAGCACCATGAAAATGACAAGAAAAGATCGGGAGTGAAATCCTGACCTCACTGAAGTCAATTCCCATAGACTTCAATGTATTTCACCCCAATGAATAGCTTGAAGTGCATCTGTAGTACAGTACATAGCTTCACAATACAAATGTACATGCATGTGGCGACAAGATAAACAGGTGAATTGGTAGAGTGGTCATGTAAAATAGAAGAAAAGCACTCTGGTTCTCTGATATTTCAAAGCAGTGGAGATCATTGTGTTTCAAAGGATAAGCTCAATAACTCGCAGCATGCTCACTTCAGTCTGGCGCATTATGAGGTCATACTTTGAAATGGAGCAATCCTCTCTGCCTTTTGTGCATCAGTTCCAATGCTGTTATGGGTTTCCACTTTGAAAGTGAACAGTCTTGGCTGTGGTGACTTTTAGTAGCCAGCACTTTAAAATAAATGCAATAAAAATGTAACATTTGTAGATGCCTTGAAATGTCCAAAGAGTGCTCAATTTCAAGCCCTGCACATGTCCAACAAACAGAACACAAGAAAACAAAGACTATTGGAGGCTGAGCAGGGAACAACAACACAGGTACAAGGAGCCAGAGGAAGAAACACTGATGGCAGGAGCAAGGAGAATGCACAAGAATGGCCCAGAGCTGTTGCACTGGGCACCAGCAAGTTAAGGGAGAACACAACAAAAGATAGATACAATACTGTTTTTTTAATGATCGTGCAATCCTGCATGCAGCCTCTCTGCTCTGGGCAGCTTGGAGACAGCTATGGCTAAGGCTTTCCTCTAGTGGGTTGAAAAGGAAGAGAATCCACTGCTAGGTGCTGGCAGTTTCACTGCAGCCAAGGAAAACCAAAGTAAGGGACAAAATAAGCACTCAATTTAGGATGGTAATTTTTGCCAGATACTCTCTGAGTTAAAATAATAATGAGTACTTGTGGTACCTTAAAGACTAACACATTTATTTGGGCATAAGCTTTTGTGGGCTGAAACCCACTTCATCAGATGCATGGAGTGGAAAATACAGCAGGAAGATACATGAAAAGATGGGAGTTGCCTTACCAAGTGGGGTGTCAGTTCCAAGGAGACAATTCAATTAAAGTGGGCTATTATCAACAGGAGGAAAAATTACTTTTGTAGTGGCCCATTTCAAACAGTTGACAAGAAGGTGTGAGTAACAGTAGGGGGAAATTAGCATGGGGAAATTAGTTTTTAGTTATTGTAGTTACCCATCCACTCCCAGTCTTTATTCAGGCCTAATTTGATGGTATCCAGTTTGCAAATTAATTCCAGTTTTGCAGCTTCTCATTGGAGTCTGTTTTTGAAGCTTTTTGTTGAAGAATTGCCACTTTTAAGTCTGTTATTGAGTGTCCAGGGAGGTTAAAGTGTTCTCCAACTGGTTTTTTAATGTTATAATTCTTGACGTCTGATTTGTGTCCATTTATTCTTTTGCATGGAGACTGTCCGGTTTGGCCAATGTACATGGCAAAGGGGCATTGCTGGCACATGATGGTATATAGCACATTGGCAGATGTGCAGGTGAGCGAGCCCCTGATGGTGTGGCTGACGTGGTTAGTCCTATGATGGTGTCCCTTGAATAGATATGTGGACAGAGTTGGCAACGGGGTTCATTACAGGGATTGGTTCCCAGTGTTTTTGTTCTGTGGTGTGTAGATGCTGGTGAGTATTTGCTTCAGGTTGGGGGGCTATCTGTAAGTGAGGACTGGCCTGTCTCCCAAGGTCTGTGAGAGTGAGGGATCGTCCTTCAGGATAGGTTGTAGATCCTTGATGATGCGCTGGAGAGGTTTTAGTTGGGGGCTGAAGGTGATAGAGAGTGGCGTTCTGTTATTTTTTTTATTGGGCCTGTCCTGTACTACATGACTTCTGGGTACCCTTCTGGCTCAGTCAATCTGTTTCTTCACCTCAGCAGGTGGCTACTGTAGTTTTAAGAACACTTGATAGAGATCTTGTAGGTGTTTGTCTCTGTCTGAGGGATTGGAGCAATCCCTCTTAACTCTTGGAATTGGAGTTTCTTAGGTTTTCCATGCCTATTGGCTGGGGCTTGCTGTGGGAGTCTCCTAGCTCCATTATCTCCCTGGACCAGCAAGATGGGGAGAGGCATGTGTGATTAAGCTAGTCTGTTTCCTAGAGATCCCTTCCGGAGCTAATACCTATCTGGCCTGAGAGGATAGGAAAGAAGCCTTCCTATCAAACTCTAATCCACTACCTTTCTTGTTAATATCTTAGTCCTTTTGAGCACAGATGGGAATCCCCTCCTTCTAACCAGCAGGCTGAAGAGCTTCCCTGTTTCCCCTTGAAGGAAGTTATTGCCTCACTTATTGTGGGATGTGTACACCTCTTGGCAGGAAGATAATTGAGGGATCAGGGTGACAGGCAATGGGGGCTGGACAGACAATGGGAAAAAGGAGGAGAAGGGCAACTGGATTAAAGATGGGAAGAACTGGCAGAATGAAATAAAGAAGAAGGGAGCAAGGAAAGAAAAGAAGAAAAGAATCTGCTGGAAGCAAAAGAATTGTCCAAGACATCAGGAAATACAGATATGATAGGAGGAAGCCACAAACTTGAAACAAACTTAAAAAACAAAGAGAAAGTAGAAGGAAAACCAGAGGAAAGAATGCCTCATTTCTCAGTACAAAAATGATACTTGCTTGAATCTTAAGTATTATGAGATCAGGAGACCATATATGTTTGAAATTTAAACTCCAACCTCTTTTCTTAGCATTCCTGCATCTCAAACACCTGCGCAACCCAGAAGGAATTCCTTAATCTGATTTTGTTTCACAAAATAATCACTTTGATTTCCCGGCACTTTCCCCTTTTTACTACTCTCTAAATATTATCATGTCCATCAGCTTTTATCTCAATCTCTAAGTCCACAATTTCTCACATCTCACGCCTTGAATCTAACCTTTCAAAACAGCTTATCCTCCACAGATCCAACTGTGCAGAACTGCTGTTTAGTAATATCCACTGAGATCTTCCAAAGCAGCATTAGGAATTATTTGCTAAGCATTATTTGCATAGAGACATCCATGCCTTCTGAATGTATGAAAACAAAGGCAGACAGGCTCTCTCTGATCAGTTCAAGCTTGGGAGTGACATGCTGTCAATTTAGCACGCACAGAGGGTTTTCTTTTGGCATTATAGTATTTCTCTGTTATCCTAAAAGAGTAACTAGAGACATCAAATTGCAAAAAGCAGGAGCCGCAGCAGCATGACACTAACAGCGGCCACCTTCACCTGCTCAAGTGACCCTGACATTAATTCATTTAGTTAATTAGTTTTTAAAGACCCTCATGTGTTCCCTTTTGTTAAAAAGAAAGTTGGTCCTTTGTTTGACTCTCTTCATGTTAAATCAGAACCTTCTGGAGGACCTGCTAAGCTAATAAAAGAACAGAGTATTTTCATTTTTCCATAATGGACAGCCTATTTAAATTAAGTACTCAATTAAGAAAAATATTTCCCTTCATTTTACTGTGGACTTGGGGAGGTGAAAAATTGATGGCAACTGACTCTACTCAGTCACCATAGAACTAAATAGACAGACAGCTGCAAAAACAACACAGCTGCAGACATAATGATGGTCTAACACTTGCTTTGGCCATATCTCTTTGATCAGGAATCTGACCGGCAAGAAATAAAATAAAAAAACTATAACAAATAACAAAATCATCTCCCAAGGAACGGTTACACGGGACATCTCTATTTCTGAATGTGAAAGAATGCCAGGGAGAGGATCTTGAAGTGCTTTCCACAAACAGCAGAAATCAATGAAGAGGTATTCCATGAAGTTAATTCCTTTCCCATACAAACTCCTTCCATTAGCAAAATGTGATTTCCATAATCATTAGATTAATAATGTGGTGGCCTCCTAAATCTTTCCAGATATTTGGAGCAGTACACACACACACACACACACACACACACACACACAAATGTACAGAAGCATAATACTAAAATGTATGTTTTGTGGTTTCAGAATCTGAGAGCAAAATCCTGCCCTAACACTTTGAATTAGAAAAATTTTAACACCTGAAACTTGAAAACATGTCTCCCTTATACTTCTATACATATAGATACGTACAGATATTGTAGATTGTGTTTAAAAACCACTGATCTGCCTGGATTTTAGAACAAGGAGTGAATTAACCCTGGTACTGGAAATAATCTGTAAAAAAAATATTTTGAAAAAAAATGAAGGAAATATCTTACATAATACACATGGATATGTGAAGCCATGATCATTTTTTCATATACTTTATGTATCATTTTGACAGCTGATACATGGTTTGTTAAATATGGGAATTATTCCTGTGTAACATGTAAAATATAACTATTTATTTATTTGAAACAATAGAGTGAATTGGAATCACTGATATCATCTTCGGCTATGAGGGTAGAAATTATATTGTGATAATGTATACAGAAAGTAAAGACAAAGTTATAAAAGGGAATAGTGCTGGAATTCACATATGGGCCAGATCCTCAGCTGGGATGTGACAGCATAGCACCTATTGACCTCCCAAGGCTCTAGCCTTATTTTTGTAAGATATTGTAAGATGTAATATTACTAAGAATAGTACTAAATTTATGACAAAAGCATTCTTTAAATATTAAGACAGAAAGCAGGTAGAAGACCTTATATTTGTTTGCTACAATTCAACATACGCTGCATTAAAAGATCAAAGCCCTTGAAGAAAGCTGCAGGGCTTTCAGTGGGACAAGAATGTCTTGGCATACGCCTGTAGCTGCATCAGATAACCCCAAATGTTTGGAAGTACAACACAGAGGGTCATCTCTGGTTGGCCTCAGGAAACTTTGCGGCCATAGAAATAATTTATTCAAGGTCAAAGAATACTTAATTTTATTTATTTTTTTAAACAGGAATGGAAAAGATAGAATAAAGAAGGCTACCAAAGCAGCCTTCTGAATCCATGTGTTTTTATAGTCAGCCACTTTTTTATCAAGCAATAGCAGGGCTTTCCTTTAGAGCAACTTTTCAGAAGTGGTGTGCCAAGTCTTCATTTATTCATTCTTATTTAAGGTTTTGCGTACCAATAATACATTTTAATGTTTTTTAGAAGGTCTCTTTCTATAAGTCTATCATATATAACTAAACTATTGTTGTATGCAAAGTAAATAAGGTTTTTAAAATGTTTAAGAAGCTCAATTTAAAATTCAGTTAAAATGAAGAGCCCCCCCAGACGAGTGGCCAGAACTGGGGCAGAGTGAGTGCCACTGAAAATCAGCTCATGTGCTGCCTTTGGCACGCGTACCACGGGTTGCCTACCCCTGCTTTAGAGGAAGCCTATCATATATGAATGTCTTTACAGCCTACATAAGAACTAGACGAACCACATACTTTTTATCTAAACAAATTTGTCTATGTAAATTATTCCAAAAGCTCCATGCATATCCAAATGTGGGTCTCTGTAAAAGGATCTATTCTGCAAAATATAGGCTGACTTCTTAGATCCCCAAAACAAGGATTTGAATGTGTCAGATTTCTGGAAATACTTACAACAAAGTGCAAACTTCAAAAATCCCTGGATACTTTTTCCTAAGAAGGTTTCCCAGCTGCAAATTGACAGATTTAAGAGAAAATCAGATGTAAACATCACCACACATCTAATCTGTATAAATTTTTATTGCAAATCAAGTAAGTCTAGTTGAAACCCCTAGCCTTCCAGGTGCAGGATGCCAGGAAAGAACATGTTCACATTCAGTTGAGAAAGCCTAAATCTCTTTACAAGCTTCAGTGAATATTGTGCCAAGTTGCAATTACCAGACATTGAAGCAATCCAATGAATGCACTGGACACTATTTCAGCTTCATCAGCTGATTCTAACTTATGCTGAAAGGTGCAAATGTGCAGCTGGAAAATGGAAGTTTCCAGTGGCAATTTATGAATTTGGGGATACAATAATCAGTGCTGTAAAAGAGACAATAGGACTGAATTTATAGCTTACTCTGGACCTCTGCATATCAAATTACCCCAAGTAGTATCTGGCGCTTCCTCTGAAAATGTGGATTTACACACTATTAATAAACGCTAAAAGTCATATGAAGAGCCTGGAAAAATTAGACAAATCCCTGTCTTTCCAAATGGACATTATAGTTATCCAGCTCAGCAGCATGTGGGTAGCTATCTCACTAGCTTCACGACAAGGTGATCTATTTTAAGGAAATACGAGTTCCTTATATCACTTATTCTGGTAGAGATTGAGTACAGCCATAAATAAATATAAAAACAAAGTTTACTTATTAAAGGAATTTTGGGAAGAAAATTATAAATCTAATGTGTGTCAGTTTTATGTTTTTGGGTTCTTTTTTCATTTCCAACATGTTTAACTTTATAGATATAGAAAATAAACACACACACACACACACACACACACACACACACACACACACACACCCTCATGCATGCACAAGACATTGACGGGAAGGAATTAGGTAAGTGAATATAAAATGATGCTTTTGTTATAAATATTAAGTAATACATATGTACTCTGTAAGGGAAAAGGAAGAACTCGATGGACAATCATTTTTAAAAAGCAAAAATACATTTTAAAAAAATCTATTTTCATTGGGGTATTTGTTAACTTAAAGTAAATTAATCCAAAGATTAGTCTCCTCGAATAAGTCTGATTTTTAGGAAGTCTTGCAATATGAACCGAAGCGCATCAGATTTGTGCTTTGATGAACTGTCATGGGGAGTGAATTCCAACTTGCGTGCATTATAGGAATCCAGCCTGGAAGTAATGGAACTATAGGTGACCGCAATAAGGACTGATTACATTCCCTTTGTATGATGGGCAAAGACACCACGTGCTGCTGTTGTAGTAAGGGATCCAAGAGGATCCTTGAGACAGCCTGTCATATTGGAAAGGGACAGTACCAACCACCTGATACTAACAACAATGATGCAGGCACAGTACTCCACCATTCCTCTAGATGAACACACTGAACAACCAATATTATTGCATGTCTGGATTCAGTCCAAACAGTTAACTCCCAGCCACGGAATCTTGTTTAGGGCACTCAGAAAGCACAAATGTGGGTCTGATGAAGAGACAGAGCTGAGCATTAGATGCATACAGGTGATATTGGAGCACGCTTCACCATTAAAATATTAGCATTAAAATGATGTGGATCACTGAGTAATTTTATGATGTTGGTTTATTAACAATGGCTAGGTTATTATATTATTTGTATTGTGGTGGTACTTAGAGGCCCCATTGTGCTAGCCATGACACAAACCCTTTTGTTCTGAGGGGCTTACAGTATAAATAGGCAAGGGATGGAAAACAGAGGCATGGAGCAGGATGGGAGATAAGGGACTTGCCTAAAGTAAGTTAGTACATAGCTGGAATGAGAACAAAGCAGCTTCTTGATAGAGCTGGGATTAGAACCCGAAGACTGCTGCATGCCAGTCCAGTTCTGCAGCTGCTGGACCCCACCCCATGCTGTTGCTGTGAAAATACATTTCTTATTAGTCTGATAAACTTTAGAAGCAGCTTATCTGAAAGGTCCTGACCCAACACCCATTGAAGTCAGTGCGAGTCTTTTAGAGCACTCTCCTGGGCTGTGGGAAACAAAGGTTCAGTTCCCCGTTCCATGGAGTTAACAGTTTGTTCGAGTACTTTGAGCTAGTCCCATTTCAAAGAGGACTAGGTCAAAGTGCTCTAAGAAACTGTTATTGTGTGTCAGCAGGGTGTTCATGCACAGTTAATCCACAGCAGGCTAGTGCAGGGTAGTTTCACACCCCAGCTTGCTGCAAACTAGGCAAGCCCTTAGTTTCTCTGTGCCCTGTGTAGGCAAGTCCTTGGTTTCTCTGTGCCTCAGTTCCCAGTCTACAAAAAAAATGAGGTGGATAGTACTTTCATTCTTTCCTCACGGGATGATTTGGGGATAAACAGATTAAAGGTGATTAGGGACATACAAGGACCTTAGATAGCCCAGGCCCAAGTGCTGTTCTACTCTCAAAAGAAGTTGTGTAAAAACATCCCCCTCTTACATGAGAGTTGTTCCCTACATGTATTGAGAGTCACAGCCACTTGCTCTATTGACAAACGCAGCATTTTGTTCTATTTTATTCCTGATAACATGGCAGAGACAACACTGCTCTGGAACAGAGAGCTGGATTCTATTTTGCTCACACACAACAGGATTGCCTACTAAGTTTTGACTCCAAAATCTCTGTTGTTGCATACTGATCTGCGTGACCCATACACAAACCACAAAGAAGCCACCTCAGCTTAGAGACTGCAGGCTGAATTTACAGGACTGACAAATTTACAGGAAAACCAGAGCGGCTTCGATCTGGAGTCACTGAGGCAAAATTAACTTGGAACCCCACAAAGCTATTTTATACATTTTTATACCCTACCTACATCAACTTAAGTGCTATGTCTCTCACGCAAGCGGAGTTATTAGGTTGGGGTAGTACTCCCGCCGATGTAAGTCACCCACCATTGTAGTATAGAAACTTACAGTTAGGTCGACGTAAGCTGCTTCCAACTACCTAACTCTGTAGTGTAGACCAAGGCACAGTCACTTTTCAAATCTAGAACTATTTAAAATAGAACCAATGCAGATTCATGCCATGGGTACCAGAATTTATAGATTTTTAAAGCAAACTTTTTATACTTTTCTACTTAATTTAAAAAGATGAAATTCCTAGTCCATTTTCATCATGCAGTTATAGTTTTCTCTAAAACTATAAATAACCATTCCATGGACTGCAAGGACAGTACCAATGTATGTGGGATACTCTAGAAGTTCAATGGAGGAGGAACTTCTTTTGTGTCTTGTACAACACTGAGCACAAAAGTGATACTTAAAACAATAATACTAATTATGGACCTGATCCTGCAAACGGTTACACATTAGTAAGTTAATGAGACTGCTCGTGTGAATGAAAGTTATGCACATGTGTAAGTGTGTAATAATAACCAACACACAATGGCAACAGCAGCTGGGAAAAACAATAGGCACAATTCCTGAGAGTTACACTTCTGTATTTGAGGGCAGAGATTGGGTGTTGATATGTGAGATAGCCCTGCAATTCTACATGACATATGGCAGAATTATCAACATTTCTGTCCACAGTTTAGCAGAAGTCCCTGCCTTAGGTTTTAACTTCACTAGCAGCTAGCTGCTGACACTAATTCAATTACAGTGGTTAAACACCTTCATAATGTTGGTCTAATTAAATGAGGCAAAATTATGAAAATATAATATTACTCATCAAATGAGGGCTTGGGTTTGTTTGCTACATGCCGCCCTAGCTCAGTTCATGTTGTCACAAGTGATTGATAACTGCTCTTTATATTCACTTTATTTTCTTTTCTCATCAGTTATCAGCAGGTTTAATTGCTGTAGAGTTATGCAAAATAAATGAACTGCTACTTAAAAAAAAGGTTACTGGTAAGCACCAGTAGAATTCAACAATGTAGTGTTACATATTTGAAATTCGTCACTATGTGCATTAAAAGTTGAAATCTCCACCCAATAAAAAATGTTATAGGAGTATGAAAAATGACATGAGAGCACAGAGCAAATAATATCTCAGTTCATGTTCTCTAATCCTGCAATGTGCCTGTAATGACTACAGCTACACTCCCCAATTCAGCAAGCCAAGCTCAAACTTTTTTTTTTTTTGAACATGAACCAATTGCAGAACATACATTGCCAACAGAAGCTATACATTTCCAGAAGCCGTTTAAGAATGATTTCAATAAGGGCAATGGCTTTGCATGGAGATATATTTTATATATATACATATGCACACACACACACAAATGCATACACATACATGTGTGATCTATTGAACATTTGCAATGCTTTTTAGGTAAAGAACAGGCAAATAGTCCAATATTTAGATTCAGGTGATAATCATACTGTCATGGTATAATTCCCCACTCTGAACCTTAGCGTCCAAAAGATGGGGTACCAGCATGAATTCCTCTAAGCTCAGTTACCAGCTTAGTACTTGTAGCGCTGCCACCAACCAGGAATTCCAGTGCCTGGTACACTCTGGTCCCCCCAAAACCTTGCCCGGGGACCCCCAAGACCCAGACCCTTTGGATCTTAGCACAAGGAAAGTAAACCCTTTCCCTCACCATTGCCTCTCCCAGGCTTCCCCTCCCTGGGTTACCCTGGAAGATCACTGTGAGTCAAACTCCTTGAATCACAAAACAGAGAGGACAATTCACCTTCCCCCCTCCTTCTCTCTCCCACTCCCAGACTCTCCCTGAGAGAGAAAGTAATCCCAACACAGAGAAAAATTAACCTTTCTCTCCCCCTTCCCTCCTTTCTCCCTACCAATTCCCTGGTGAATTCAGACCAGAATAAAAAAACAATCAGGTTCTTAAACAAGAAAAACTTTTAATTAAAGAAAGAAAAAAAACAGTAAAAATTATCTTTGTAAATTTAAGATGGAATATGTTACGGGGTCTTTCAGCTATAGAGACTGGGAATACCCTCCTAGCCTAAGTACACCAATTCCCTGGGATCTCACACCAGAATAAAAAAACAATCAGGTTCTTAAACAAGAAAAGCTTTTAATTAAAGAAAGAAAAAAAACAGTAAAAATTATCTTTGTAAATTTAAGATGGAATATGTTACGGGGTCTTTCAGCTATAGACACTGGGAATACCCTCCTAGCCTAAGTATACAAGTACAAATTAAAATCTTTCAGCAAAATACAAATTTGAACTCCTTCCAGCCAAATACGCATTTGCAAATAAAGAAAACAAACATAGACCTAACTCGCCTTATCTACCTAGTAGTTACTATTCTGAGCACATAAGAGCCTGTATCAGAGAGATTGGAGAGAAACCTGGTTGCACGTCTGGTCGCTGTCAGAACCCAGAGAGAACAACAACCAAAAATTAACAGCACACACAAAAACTTCCCTCCCTCGAGATTTGAAAGTATCCTGTCCCCTGATTGGTCTTCTGGTCAGGTGACAGCCAGGCTCACTGAACTTGTTAACCCTTTACAGGCAAAAGAGACATGAAGTACTCCTGTTCTATTAACTCTTAACTATCTCTTTATGACATATACTACTACAGTTTGGCTCTTATTTAGACTGATTCATAGATTCACAGATTCATAGACTCTAGGACTGGAAGGGACCTCGAGAGGACATCGAGTCCAGTCCCCTGCCCTCATGGCAGGACCAAATACTGTTTAGACCATCCCATTCTTATTTCCCTTTTTATAGATGGGCACTATAATTGCCCTTTTCCAGTCTTCTGGAATCTCTCCTGTCTCCAATGACTTTCCAAAGATAATAGCTAGAGGCTCAGATACCTCCTCTATTAACTCCTTGAGTATTCTAGGATGCATTTCATCAGGCCCTGGTGACTTGCAGGCATCTAACTTTTCTAAGTGATTTTTAACTTGCTCTTTTTTTATTTTATCTTCTAAACCTACCCTCTTCCCGTAAGCATTCGCTATGTTAGACATTCCTTCAGACTTCTCAGTGAAGACCGAAACAAAGAAGTCATTAAGTATCTCTGCCATTTCCAAGTTTCCTGTTACTGTTTCTCCCTCCTCACTGAGCAGTGGGCCTACCCTGTCCTTGGTCTTCCTCTTGCTTCTAATGTATTGATAAAAAGTCTTCTTGTTTCCCTTTATTCCCATAGCTAGTTTGAGCTCATTTTGTGCCTTTGCTTTTCTAATCTTGCCCCTGCATTCCTGTGTTGTTTGCCTATATTCATCCTTTGTAATGGTTAATAAGTAATATTCATTCAACCTCTGCATTCTTGCCCAGATACTACTTCTACCAAGCAGCACTCTATGCTCACAGCTGACCTCATCTAACCAAAGATGTTGTTCAATGAAACTTCTATCTTATTTCATCTTTATTATTATTTGTATTACAAAAGCTTCTGTAAATTCCAGTTTAGATAGGGCCCCATTGTACTAGACATTGTACAAATATATAATAAAACCTCATGATTTCTCCCTAAAAAGTGCTTGCCTATTGCCCTGGTGGCATGCTTGAGGTACTGCAGACATTTTTTAGACTACTGAATCCTTGTAGTCTGTTTAAGGCTGAAAGCCCTGGGGTTTTAGAAAAGGACAATTTTATTTTTACTTGTAAATTTGTGTTTTCATAGCACAAAGGGAAGCCATCAGCCTGGAGAATCAACTCCTTTGTTAATTATGTTGTTACTATGCTGTAGGATGTCCTAGGCTTTAGAAGATGCTGTGTTTAGCCTTTTACTGTATGCACTGTTATGAGTTGTACACGGAAATCAGCTAGGTCCCAGAAAATATCTAGTCAGCTATCTCTATGTACGTTAGGGAGAGTGACTACTTGGTAGTCTTATCCCAGACTACAATGGGAAGACAAAGGTACAAGTAAGAACAAAACTGCCCTATTTTTAGAGAAACTAAACACCCACAGTTCCCATCAACACCTGAAAACTAGGCCTAAGGTGTTTTAAAGTTGGGCACCCAAAATCAGAGGACACTTTTGAAAATTTTGGTTTAAGTGACTTGCCCAATGTTGCAGAGCAAGTGCATGGCAGAGCTGGGAAGAAAGCTTAGAAATCTTGATTCATAACCTCCTTCTCTAATCTAGAACAGTTTGCTCTATCTGTCAGTAATACTGCTCTAACTGTAATAAACAGATTGGTCCAAGACCTCTCAGCTAGAGATCTGAAGAGTCAGAACAGTTACCATATACCGGATATGTTCTGTAACTGGTGCAAAAGGTTAGTTCTATTAGATGAAGTGGTGAACTGGCAGCCCTGATAAATCAATCACTACAACAAGTGTGCTATCACTTCCAAATGTTCAGAAGTTAAATGTTTACAGTCATGGGCTTTCTTCTCTTAGACTTAGTGTCACAGTTTGAGTAAAAATGGTCTTATGATAAGAAAGGATTACGCCTAAGGAAAAGAAATTTATCATCCATGATGCAAATAGATTAAAGACAATGGACGATCACATTCTAATTATAAAAGTGACAGTAAATGATAATCTACTAAGCAAATTGCCAATATATACATCTATTTGCTGTCGTAGCAATGAACTGCAACAAAATTTATAACACATTGTTTATATCTCATTTCCACAATTGACACAAATGTGATTTTTTTTCCTGTCACTTTACCCTACTAAGAGCAAAGGACATGTAATTCTTTACCAATACTGAAGTGCAGGATGACTATATGAACATGGAACGTAGCAGTCTATCATACTTCTCCAACATCTCTCATTACAGGGGACATCAAATTCACCTCTGCCTATACTAACCTAACATTCTTATTTCTATTACTGTAAATTATTTACATCAGAAAAATGGCATAAAAGAACTGAGTTGTGACCCTGCCAGCAGGTAGGGAATCTTGGGGGACAACTACTGCACTGGTGGGGTGCAAAATAAACTTTATTAAGAAAATGCAAAAACAGGGAAAATTCAATAGTGAGGGGTATGGGGTTTGTTAAGGTAGACAATGGGGGAGGGGTTTCTTTCAGTAAATAGTATAGGGGGTTTCAATAGTGGGGTACAATACAGTGGGGTACAATACAGTTGGTAACCGATTAACACTGAAGTATAAATGTAACAGGTAGCTAACAATTTCTATGTAAAGGGTGTGTCACAGCAGCATATAACCAACTAACAGTTATGGGTAAAATGTATTAAATAACCAACAACTCTAGGTAAAAATGTGTCACAGTGGTGTAAATGTAAAATGTGAGGTGTGTCAGAGAGAAAAAGGGTAACCAATGGGGTTTTATGCTAGACTTCAGTAATACAATTGAGGTTTGGCAGCAGTAGGAGCGGGGTGAACACGTGGGGGAAGGGATTAAAAGAGAGAGAGAGAGAGAAAGGCAGTGGTGGAGGAATGAGGTTGGGGGATGGGGGAAGAGGAGCACGTGGTGGAGCAGAGACCAAAGGCAGAGGCGCTGCGGAGGGAGATTTAAACTCAGGGAGACACAGAGATCAGACAGGCTGCAAGTTTAAACAGCAGAGAGACTGCAACAAGTGACTGGGGAGCTCGGGGGGAGACATGGGCAAGCTTGGGGAGGGGGTTAGGGTAGCGGGAAGACAGACTTAACCACAATTATACAGAACACAGCAAAATCTTATTTATGATCTAACTTAACCAAGACTACACAAATTAGCAAGTAACAGAACACAATGCAACAATTCTTTTTTAAACCTAACTTACAGAGCACAATACAAACAATTCTTTAAACCTAATTTAACCACAGCTATGCAAAATGAAATTACAACTTATCTAGACTAACAACCTGATTCTAATAGGTGCACCTTACACTATGCCGATTCTTTGATCGGGAGGGGGAGCAGTTCCAGAGGGCAGAGTGGTGTGTGCCCAGGGTACAGTCCCCGGGCTGCGGGGGTGGCTGCAGCAGTGGGGTGGCTGCAAGCCAGTGGCCCAGGATACAGTCCAGGAAGGCACAGCTTAGCAGCGGCACAGGCTTATTTTTAGCAGCAAAGGCGCTGCGGAGCAAGAAACAGATTACAGATACAGACCAAGGAGTTAGCTTGGGTCTGTCTACTGGGGAAACAAGGCCAGCAGCTAGGATAGGGGGAGTCTGCAAGAGGGAGTTCTTACCAATCCCCAGCACAGCAGCAAGCACAGAGGCAGGAACAGCAGTAGCATCGGAGGATGGAGAGAGGACTCGATTAACTTACAATAATCAGGAGATCTCCAGGCACAGATTCGTTGTTCGTGGGAGGGGAGTTTAAAAACGAGGGTACGCTCAAAAACAAATGAGAGCAGGGAGAGGGCCCCCCAAAGACCCCTAGCTGATCAGACCAGGTGGCAAAGCAAGGACCTTCTCCAAGGTCTGATCAGAAAATGTCCGGCTTTAAAGGCAAACTTAGGCAGTTTCCCACCAGTACTTTTGATTGGCTCCTCTTGATACAGGGGAGGAGAGAAGGCAGGGAAAGGCTGCAGATAAGCATAGGCATGCCTGGGCATGTTCTGAGCTACAGGTATGACTCATATGCTTAATTAGTTGGCCACTTCAGGTCTTGCATTTCTGGGGAGCGCCCCCCACACCGAGCCCGGGTCTGAACAAAGGAGCCAAACAAAGAAGCAAGAAGCTCCCTCCCTAGGCAGAGCAATGGCTCCAGTTAGTCTGTACAAGCCATTCCTATGAATAGGGCTGTGATTTTAGTTAGCACAATGGCCAGGAGAGGCGGCCACACAGGACAAACAGAAAGGAGAGGGGAAAAGGAATGCAGCAGGGGGACAGCTGTAACAGACAAGTTGTAGGCAACACTGTTTATGCTGAAGACATTAATCTCACATGACTTAAAGCTTCAAGCATATCTTTTCCCCATGTTTTTCCTTTTGGCTCTTTTCCATTACACTGTGTCCCATATTTAGCCTCAGGGTGTGCAATCTACAGATTATCATGCAGACAACATGACTGCTTTATTTAAACAAAACACAAGGCTGCAGGCTTTCTAGTTTCAAACAAACCACAATTAAGAAATAAGTTTGGGGTTAGGGTGAGCCTTCCATGATTCCTCTCAATTCCCTTCCAAAACCAGCTGAACATGTCATAAAATCAAGGAGAGTGGAAAATAGCTTTCTTTGGAGCACAAAGCCATTTCCAAAGTCAGCTGACAGATGCATTGAGTCATTCAGCTCTGAAGTAGAGTACTATCTTTCTCAAATGTGAGAGCCCCTTGTCTCTGCAGTTATGGCTATCTCAGTCCCAAAATTCAGATCCACTGCAGGGCAGTGTATTGTGTTGCCCATAGACCCTTCTGAACTTAATTTGGGAACTGTAGAACACATTACTTTGAAATGCAGTGGATTAAAGATTTGCCTCACTTTCACATAACTCTTGAGTTATTGGCCATCTCTTGAGTAGTGCAGTGAGCATGACACAATATCACAGGAAACGTTTTATATAAATCATACCCTTGGTTAAAAAAACCCAACTTCATTTCTCACCAAATACAGAAAAATTCTGCCTTCAGTGGCACCAAATTGTAATGCTTCCTAGAGAAAAATGATCAGAAACAAAGGGACAAAAAGAAAGTTTATAGTTTACTGGTGGTTGTATGAAATACTGCTGCTACCAATACTTCTCCCATTGTCCAAGTGTCCTCACTGGGGGGGGGGGAAATCATCGTAACTGGCATTTTTGTTGGCAACCTCAGTGGAGAAGCCAAAGACTGAGCAGATCTGGGAGACTGAATGTTATTCTAGGCATGGAGAAGGTCCCTCAAAATACCGTCCTAATGCTTTTAGCAGGAGAGGACTTTGACAGGATAGCAGAGGAATGAGAGAAGCCCAGCCATGCCTGGACCAGGAGAGGCCATAATCAATGTTGGAAGAGCTACGGGAAGAGAACCAGCAGGCAGATTATTTTGGGTTCTCAGCTCCAGGATGCCAGGACAGGGAAGAATTGAGGCAGATTCTGAGCCCAGGCTATGCAGCACCTGGAGGTAGCTCTGTGGGGGTGCAGACTGGCAGATGGGGTCTCTGTCCCACAGTGGAGTTTGCAGCCCAGTTCCCCAACCTGTAGATTCATCCTTCTGGAGGAGCAGGATCCCTGCTGGGTGGAGGGGGAAAGGTGGCAGGCATGGGGTTGTTGATGCAGCTCACTTGCTGCGGGGGATTCAAGCCAGGGAGGCTGAGAAGACTAAGAGTGCTGTTCCCTTCCCCTGCTTCCTGCTTGCAGGACACGGGACTGAGGGACAAGGGAGGTTTCTGCCGCTACTGCGGCAGGAGCATCTTGTTCTCTGGGACCCATTGCCAGGATCAGCCAAGTTACTGCTGCCCTCCCCCATCATCCTACTTGTGGTGGGAGGGCCAAGGGACACATCTGACTGCTGCTACCGATGATAGGATGGGCGGTCACCCAGTACCTGCTCCGGGAGCCATTCAGCTGGAACCCATCAAGATGCTGGGTCCCCTCCATCACCACTCTCAGCTCACGGGGGAGGGTATCAGGGCCCATACGTTGGTAGAGTCACTGCAGGGACAGAATTAGGCTTTTCTTCCCCTCTTGCTTTGGATGGGGGGGGGAAGCCCATGGCTGCCAGAGTACAGCATCTCGGGGTCTGGGGCAGTTGCTAACTTTACAGCTGCCCCTCCCTCTGCAGTACACAGGAGTGGCCAGAGGCTGTAGAAAGGATGTCCCCACTTCTGCCCTTGAGGGTCCCAATACAGCCCGCATGCATATGGTAAGAGTGTTGGCCTCAGAGTTTGGAGCAGATGGAAGGCAATGATGCTGAGGAGGGGAGTTGGTGAGGAGACCCTTTCCCATCCTGGATTGAGGAACAGACTAGAACTGGGAGATCTTGGCAGCCAGGCAGAAGAAGCTGTCTGCCATTCACCTTACGGCTGGCAGACAGATTCTGTGAGCTCACCCCATTTGCCAACAGAGATACAAAATGATGTCCAGTCAGCTGTGGAATATTGGCTTCTGATAGATGTAAGACTAGTCAAGAATGCAGGTGCCCCAAGGATGTTGAGGGACTAAATGCCCTGCCTTACTTAGCTCACAGAATTTAGAGCTTGGGAAAGGATTTGAGTGTCTGTGGCCCATCCCTCAGTATTAGATGGTGAGTCATGCAGTGTTGACTGTGTACCAGGGGTTAGCTCCCTCCAATATATTCGACTGACTAGCCGGCTTGTCCTTTTGGTAGAAGTAGCAAGCTTTCTAGACCCATGTAGGGATTTCACAGTGCAGAAGCTCTTAGAGGTGATGGGCACAGGAAAGATGACAGGAACCCCATAGCCACAGAAATGATTATGGGATTATTAAATGCTCTGCCCAGGATATGCAGTTGTGGGATGGAAGGCATTTTATTTAAGGAAGCATTCATTGTAGCCTTCTGTAGTGCTTTCAGGATAAGTGAACTGGTGCCTCTAAGGAGCCAGGAACAAGTCTATGTAGGCAGTTGAATTATCGGATGCACTGTTGTCACCTAATGCAGTGTAAGGTACTCTAAAGCAGACCAGATTTGGAAAGGGGCCTCAGTGGTGTTACATGAAAATGCCGAGGAATGCCCGTGCCCCATAGGGTGATTCAAAGCTCTCCTAGCCACAGAGAACCAGGAGCTGGGCCCACTCTTTATACCCAGAGATAGCAGCTTCCCGACAAGACACCAGTTCTCTGCAGTATTGAAAAAAGCTTTGGCATACTACAGTCAGAACCCAGCTAATTTTGGTACCCATTAGTTCAGGATTGGGGCAGTGGCACTGGCAGCATCAGAGTGTTTTCATTCACACAAGGTCCAGGCAGTTGGCCATTAGAAATTGACAGGTTGCTGGGACTGGCAATAAGTGTGATTAACCCTGTCTGTTTCTGATTGCAGGAAATATCCAAAGCTTACTAGATGTTTGGATTTGTGGGCACCTTACAGGGCACTGAGCCCACAAGGAGGTGGCCAGGTGAGCAGCTAGATCACTACTAGGCTTCAACGGTGAAGTTCTAATGCATTCAGAGGTTCAGCAGGAGTTCAGCAGAAGAGGAATGCTGTGAGTATCTCTTCCCCACAGCTGTTAACTCAACAGAAGTAAATTCACATGCACAAATATCAGAGATAACGAAAACATTCTCTCTAACAATGAATACATATTGGAGGACATACTTGTCTATTTCCGCAATACAATCTAAAGTTTAGATTAGTCACAAGAAGCCATTTTTAATCAGATATAAACCATTCCTAAGATAGTGTTAGGGTAAGAATCAAGCCAAGCAGAGGGTAAAAATTTTCAGAGATAGTGTGCTATCGAAGATATCTAGAATTACACGTGTGACCTATTCTGTACAATTTACTCCTCATGATGAATAAAGAGCCTCATATAAAAATTTCATTTGGACTCAATACTTAAAGGTTTAAAATTGACATTTGAAAGGAAATGAAATCCAGCAATGTGTGGGTTGAGGATTACTGTAGGACTCAAGCAGGAAGACACCTTTGGAAATTAAAGTTGTGTGTTTATGGTAGGATAACCAGTGATAAAAACCACAATCCCTTTTAATAAACAGCAGTGGTGAGCTAGAAAGCCTAATACATTGGATACCTATCTTAATGGCACGATTTGAGCAAAATAAACAAATCTAAGGCATGATAGAGGCACAGTTTTTTGTAACAACTGTAATTATTAAATAGAGGGCTGCTGTCCAATTAAAAGACCCAGAATAGAAAGTGACAAATCTGTCTCCCCTTCTTATTTGTGGATGGATCCTGAGAAAAAAAGAAGTACCAAAGAGCTAATCTTACTCTACTTATGCAGCTTTTAGAATACAGTTCTAAAATAGAAAGATGCTACATTGTGGATTGGTTTATATTTTAGAACAGAGAAAAATATATAGGCCCTTCAAATGCAGGGAATGTGCAATAGAACAAAATAAATATTAAGAATCATAGTTATAATTAATGGCAACACTTTTGTTTTTCTGTAATGATTTTTGTCTTATATTTACTGTGTGGTAGCTCTTCTATCTGGTGATCTCAAAGCACTCTACAAAAATTAATGAATGTAATTTCTCAACGTATGGGTGTGATAGGTAAATAAGTAATATTACCCCATTCTACAGAGCAATCAAGGTATCACAACCAGCCTATAGATAAGTTAAGCAATAGAAGCCTAGTCTTATCCCCAGTGCTTATTATAGCAATCATTCTTCATCCCATGCTGTGATGGTAAGTAGAGGCCATATCCTGGAAGGTACTGAGCATCTTGGAATTATGTGCATCTTTGAACACACTCTCTAGAGGGGTACTTACCAAACTTCAGAAATATACCTCTAGAAAAATCAAAGGAAGAGGATGAGATCTCTAGAGACTAAATTTTTTTACAAGGGGAAGTACTAACTTTCTATATAGGGAAAAACGTCTATATTCAAGAAGAGTTTCGCGGAATATACAGATGAATTGCATTTTAGTAATTGTTACTTTAATGAAGGAAAAAATGAAAATTTTGGGGACTCAAAGGGATTACCAAATTTTAGTATGCTCCAGTAAAACACCTTTTTACAATAAAGGCACATTAAAAATAATGAAATGTTCTTTATTTACAAGTCACCTTCACGCACATTTATTTTACATTTTTACTGCGTTCTAAAATGCTACACTTCCACGCATCCTTTCTGCTTTCAAAAGTGGCTGATTCTTACCCATAACCAAGAAAGGAGAACACCACCACTTTTCACAGTGATCAATATATTAAATAAACTTGCCAAAGTTCTTCAGTTTGTTCCTATGATGAGTACTATGTATTCATGTTATAGCACAATATACAGAGTAGGGGAAGGGGTGGTGGTGGAGATTAATAAAGTCCACCAGTAATTTCCCTTAGAAATGTGTTTGGTGCCATTTTTATCATTATAAAGTCAAAAAATGTGGTCTTCAGAAGTATTTGCATGAGCCAACAAAAAAAAGTTATATATCGCATGCACTGCTCAGCACTGTCTTCAGGGGGTAAACAATGCCCGAAGCAAAGAAAAATCCACAAAGTTCATTCTATCTCTCTCTCTCACACACACACACAGGTTTTGCTTTTTTAAAGCAAAGAGCCAGTACACAAACATTCACACGCATGGCATGTCTGATGCTGGACCTCAAGAAAGTGAAGATGACTCCCATGCATTCCATGTTATGTCTATTCCAAACATCCAGACAAAGAGGATGGTAGAGTGGAAAGGCATCCACTGAGGAGAAAATGAGTGATTTTACACCAGCCAAGTCTTCAAAACACACCTTCCAAGGTCCTAATCTACATGCTTAACTCTCACTGAATCAATGAGGGTTTTGTTTGAGGAACAATTGGAAATCCAGCTCCTGATACGTAACTATGCATGCATCAATTTATATGCATGACAGCTGTAATTATCCTTTAAAAGACTCTGATCTGTAAAGCTCTGTATGACTTGGGTCTTCTCTGCCTTATGCTCCATATCTTGTGAGGAGCTCAACACAGGCTTTAGATGGGTGCAGAGCTTTGATTGTGTAGAACTCACTGTAGGACTGGGGCCTTAGACTAATCTTTTTGTTGCAGAGACTTTGGGTGAAATTCTTGTCCCATTGACTTCAGTGGGGCCAGAACACCACCCCAGGTTGATTTTCTTAAATGTATAAAGCACAAAGTCATATTGCTTTAAATATTTTTAATGTGATAAAATGGTAATAATACGCATGTGGCTTCCTCTCCTTTGCTTCACACTGGAAAGTATCATCAAGTGGGACCACTTGCTAAAAGTGTCTATATAGTCTAAGTTTGCACCCTGGTGACTGTATGTTAATTTGTAATTTTTAAAAAAAATTGGCATGTAGGCACCTAATGTCAACAAAGGAACTTTTTACAAATTAAAAATAAGTGTTCTCTATGAGATGACTCATGTAAACCAGCAATTAGACAAACAGACTACAGTGCAACATCTCTTCTTCCCTGTTAACAGGCTACTGAGTTCTGTCTTCAACCCGTGACGAACTACAGCTCATCTTCATCTTTACATTTAATTTCAACCATGGATTATATTGAGAGTACATGCTCACTACGACTTACTGAAGTTTGGCTTTAATTTCCACATTTTAATTCCTCGCCCCAACCAAAAAATAAACCACCGATTGTCCAAAACTAGAAGTCTTCCCTTCTGATAGGCAAGCAACATTTGCAGAAAATCTGAAGGTATCCAGACCGTCTAATAGTAAAGAATACAAAAATACTCCTGACCCAGTTATATTTATATAAGAATCTAATTAACATCCATACACGAGCCTTGTGAAAGTAGAAATAGCAGTGAATAAATAACCTATTAACTCTCTCTTTTAATTCAAAATGCTCCCCCACCACAAGAGGCTGTCTACATTTATTTTTCCTTTCCATTTTTATTTAATTTTCAGAATTTAAAAGGAAACAATTTATAGAACTTAAAAAGCATGTGTGGCATGCAGGATGCTGGAAAAAGGAAAGAAGAACTAGAAATACTTAATAAAAATTATGAGCCAAATCTTAATCCCACTGAAGCAAAAATTAGAGGCCATATATTGGTCCCATTGAAGTCGATGGCAAAACTTTCATTTAATTCAATGGGACAAGGATTTGGACATATTTTAAGAAGAATGATTGCAGGAAGTCCCTGAATTTTAACTTGTGTTCTCACAAATTCACTTATTCCACTGTGCCCTTCCCCAAAGTTTAGCACTGCTTCTGATTTCCATTTCCTTTATACAAGTCCTTTTAGCAACTTTGACAGCTCTCATTATCACTTGCACTTGATTTAGCCAGACTCATTGATTACTAGATTTCAAGGCCAGAAGAGACCATAATGATCATCTAGTCTGACCTTCCGAAGGACAAAGCCCTCACCAGTTTAAATTTCGCAGCACTATCCCATTAATGTGCACTAATTATGATCTGCAGGACCATATCTATAGCTGATAAATGCACGTCCACCATCTAAACCACAGATCAGTGACTTACCAGTTGAGAGTGCAAACAGAGGTGCTAGCTACAATATTGGTCTTCGTACTGTTGACACCTCTCCACTGGCAACTAGTATGAAATAAATGACTCATGTCTCACAAATGACAGGAATCTCAGACTTTTGGTTACTTTTTACCAAATTCTGAGTCTCTACTCTAACCCAATTCCCATATATTTCTAATGGAATTTTAATGAGTGAAGACCAAGGAAGACCTTGTATCCCACACCTTCATAGCCCATGGACATGCAGCAGTATTCCAAAACTGGAATATTCTTTAAAATAAAGACGTCTCAGCCTCTTCTCCCCTATGTCAGAGCCAAGAACTTGTGAAAAACCATTCTAAAGCAGGTTTCAGTGTTAGCCGTGTTAGTCTGTATCAGAAAAAAAAAAAAGGACGAGTTCTTGTGGCACATTAGAGACTAACAAATTTATTTGGGCATAAACTGAAGTGGGTTCTAGCCTGCTAAAGCTTATGTTCTAAAGCAGCGAGTCACTTTTATCAACAGAAGCAGCTGTCTCAAAGAACCCTCAATTTGTCAAGTATAAATCAGTAGTATTAAAAGAAAGAGGGCTCATCAAGCATTCAGCTCTCTTGAGAAAACTGTGTTGACGTAGCTGGTATCCTGACGTTTTGATTCTTCTGGAATCTACACATCTATTTTAGATAAAACTAAACATAAATTACATTCTAAAAAAAGCAGGGAAAAACCGTTAAGACTTCTCCACCACCACCACCACTTCGTTTGTATCCTTTCATGGACTTCAGGATCTTAGATACCTGCATTGGGGTAAACACTGATCATCTCATCAGATCACTATTTTATGCTAGTGCTTTGTAGGTTAGAGCAGCAGATTGGTACTCAGCAGTCCTGAATCTGATTTCCAGTGATTGACTGTGGGACATTTGGAAAGTCCTCTATACTCTGTAACCCACCTAAAATATCAATCTACTACCTGCTTAACAGGGAAATAGTGAGGCTTAAATTATGGTTATATAAAGTGATATGATCCTTAAATCAAAAGTATAATGTGAGTGCCAAGTGTTATTGTATACATGCTTGAAATAATTGTTACGTATTTATTAATTTTTAAATACTAAAAGAGATCATGAAGGAAAAAGAGAGACTAGATCTTCCAGATGTGCACTACTTAGTCATTCACATGTGCCCAATAGTAAAATGATTTGCTTTCAATAAGGATGGTCACATGTCATAATTGCACATTTGCATTTATAAATAGTATTTTTGCAACAGAGGCAGGATTGTAACATTGTAGCGTCACTGAATGGATGTTGTAGTTAAGGCTGAGAAAAGTATTTCATACACATTAATCACTAGATAGAAAATCCATTTCCATGTTTAGAGAAATCACCATATTCTTCTTTTACCCACCATTGAATGAAAAAAAGCTGATCTGAAATCAGTTCCATTCTTCCAGTTACAGAAACATGCCCTAGACTTATGTTACATGAGGGAAAAACAAACACCTAATTTTTTGTGTGTTTAAGATAGAATCTCCATTGACAAAATCATCAGTGTTTGCCGAAATTTACCCATTTTGGACTTGTTAGTGTTCTCAACATCTGTAATTCTGCGTAATGGTCAACTGGCTCACTTAAGGGCTCGATCCTGTATTCACTACACACCCCAAACTCCCGCTGAGCAGGTTGCTTTGGAGAGAGTAGGAGATACACAATAATGCACTCATGGACCAATTCTGCATCAATAAAACTCTCTTCAGAATCTCTATTAAAAACTAAATTGTTTAGTGTTTGAGTCTCTTATACACTTAGGCCTTGATGCTGCAAACAGTTAGGCACATGCTTACCTTTACGCTTGTGATCATTTCAGTTCAGGATGACTATTACGAAAAAAGTTATGCACACACATTGTTTTCAGGATAAAGGCCTTAACCATTGCCTTACATTAAATGAGAATTATTTCGACTTCGAGGCATTTAGGAGATAATTTTGAAACGCAATGTTTCAGTGACAAACTATATCCAAATACAGAGATACGTGCTTGAGGAAATATTTGATAAGTCTGAATTTTTCCTCCCAGTTTGTTGACTTTGTTCATCAGGGGATTTAAAGCCAAACATGGCATTGCAGCTTCAAAGTCTCATATATTAAAGCAAAATACACAGTTTATCAGCTTGTAAACAAATCTTGAGCAATCATCATATTTTTTTTAACCTGCAGTTTTTTATTACTTTCCCGCATAGCTTGAAATCAAGAATGGCTTCTTTAAAAAAAAAAAAAGTTACTTCAATTTAAAAAAAATAACTCTCCATAAAGAGGGAAACACTGCATTTTTATTTCTTTATATAGTTAGAAATTAAACTTTCATCACCACAAGATACAGAAAAGGAAATTGACAGATTAGCTACAGATTTATTGCAAGCCTAATCCAAAGCCTATTGAAAGCAGAGTCTTTCCAATCTTAAAGAAGCAGATGAGCAAATCAGATAGCAATGTTAAAAAAAAAATAGAAAGATAAAACAAAATATACCAACCAAGGGAAAGAGAAACTGCAGATGGTTTCCTAGTGGAGATTGTAATAGACCGTTTCCTGATGAAAGGATCTGCGATGGGGCCTTCACCCCACACTGACAGAGAAGAGGTTAATACAGTCCTGGGGAGGCTGGTCAGGAAGCAGCCAATAGGAGAGAGGCTGCAAGGAGCAGCCAGTCGGGGCCGAGCAAACCTATATAAAGAGCTGCAGGGCAAGTAGGTTTGATCACTGCCTGGAGCCCAAGGAGTGAAGACAGTGTCCCTAGCAGGCTGAGACCTGCAGCACCTTGGAGAGAGCAACTGCTGGCATGGACTGGGGAAGCAAGAGGGTTCCTGGCAGGCTGCTGAGACTGGGTAGTTGCATGTCTGAGGAAGAGCAAAGAAGATTGGGGCCAGGGGAAAGTGGCTCAGGGAAACATAGCAGCGAGCAAAATTTGAGGCGCAGCACGAGGCTGCAATCTGGGGTAGTCGGCGGGCCCAGGATGCCCTCCCCACTCACCACTGGAGAAGTGGCTAGACTTCAGATGGAGATACTCACGCCCAGAAAGGGGAAAACATGGATGGTAACATGGCCAGAGGGCCGAGTCATGAAGAGGACGCTGCGGGTCCTGAACTGAGGCGGGTCAGCAGGCAGAGAAGATGATGAGCAAGGCATAAGAAGGAGCAGGCGTACTGGCCAAAAGAGCTAATCACTGTGGTGGCCAGCAGGAGGCACCACTCTGATGAGTGAACCCCATGATAGGTTCAATAAGTGGCATGTATTACAGCTTATTACATGCATCATCACCAGGTAGCAAAGGAAGCCCTTGCATTGATGACATCAGCAGTAACCTCCATATTTCTTTCTAGGCCTGTTGGGATGGGTATACAAGCTGTGATGGAGCAGTAAAATAAGACAGAAAGGCTAGAAAAGTACCCAAAGTCTTGTGTGATGGAACATATTAACCCTGCAGTGACAGAGGCAGGGCTTGGGAGGCTTTATATGCTAAAATAGCCTCACACCACTGCCCCGTCAATCATGCATTATAAGGAGCGGGGCTTTAACAGGGAGGCTGCAGTACACAAGGGGGAGTGCCTGAAAATGGAGTGACAAGAGTAAGAGGAACCTAGAAACGCTCCAGCTCTGTGAAGAGTCCAGCAAACCCCAGGGATAAGCTCAATAGAGAAGGGCTGACTTGGCTACCCAGCCATAAGGACTCCAGCAAAGCTGCTACTCAGGTACACATGAAATCAGGTGGTAACTCAGATCTTTTCCCCCTTGTTATTGACCCCAGTAGGGGCATGGTTTGTGCTGGCCTGAACTTTTCCTTTTCCTTCACCCAGAAGTACCATAAGCAGGCCCTCCGAGTCACAGCCATTACCAGGACTTAGAGGCTGTGGCCTGTACTAGCTCAACCCCATGATGGAAACTGGATGTGGCAAGGAGTCCCAGAAACTCTTTTTACAGCTTAAAATAGGAGATTTTGGAGAATTTATGAAATTTTGTGTAAAATAAGTTATTTGATTTGAAACCAGCTGTAACTGGAAACATGGACATGGACACTACTGTTGGGTGAGCTACAGCTACCAAATAAGAACAATTTCTGCATTAGGCTGCATGATAAAAAAGCTATTTATCAGAAATGTATTAGGCAATATCCTGAATTAAGAGATTGCCCCAAAGAAATTCCAAATGTATTCAATACATTCAACTCTGCCTTTACTGGAAGACCATCAATTTTGTCAGCACCTTGAGACGTGGCTTAAGTTTAGCTTTATTGTATTTGTATGGTAATAAAACAAGCTCACCTTTCATATTCGGGTTAAAGCCAGACTATCTCCTTTGTATTTGAATCCTATGAGAAATCTTACTTTGCAATGAGTGTGTAGGGGACCCCGGAAGACATTGTTACAGTTTAGCTAGGGCCTGCGCTTTCTCAAGGAGAGGTTATTAGCGGACAGAAGTTGCTAGCAGCTGCTGCTTCTAACCGGTTAGAACTGCCCTGTGTGGGAAGCCCCGGTGTTTTGGGGAACTGCAGAAAGTCCCTGGCCCGAGGCCAGGGGAGGCGGCCATTGCTGATGGAAAGTCCCCCATTGCATATGTAGAGGCTGCTTTGCATGCTATTAGCATGATGCTATAATTGCTATGGGCTAGAGCTTGCGCGTTGAACTTCGCACCTGACCGAGCTGTTCAGACGTTGGACTCCCCAAGCCAGTGGCAACAACACGTGGAGTTCCCGTTGCGGGTGTGTCACTTAACCTTAATTAAAGCCAATTAATTCACCTGTGTGTGTGGGCCTCGTCTTTGCAGAGCATCCAGGCATGCAACAGAGTGTATTATCAAAAAGTGACTACTAAGAAAAACGACTTCCTCTTTAAAGCATTTCTAGAAGGAAACTTTCTTCCACTGCACTTATACTGCCAGCTACAGTTACTCTACTTTTTAACTTCACTTTGCTGAGGTTTGTGTCCCATAGGGAACTATTTTCTTCTTCAATATATTTGACATGTTCAGCTGTTAGTGCTCATTATGGGCATTATCAGCTATTACTGCTCATTATGCTGTTAGGCAGATGACACCCAGATTTACTGTGTTAATAGTGATGAGGGGGGAGGGAGAGGTTTTTTTTTCTTTTTTAAACACAGATACTTGAGTCATCAGAAAGTGTAGCGGCAACAGCTAAGAGACGAGAGGAAGAAAAACTTACTGAAAGGAATACCATGCCCTGGTTTACACTACAGGGTTAGGTCGAATTTAGCTGCTTTAGGTCAATTTTATAATGAATGCGTCCACACAAGCAACCCCGTTCCGTCGACCTAAAGGGCTCTTAAAATCAATTTCTGTACTCCTCCCCGGCAAGGGGAGTAGCACTAAAATCGACCTTGCTGGGTCAAATTTGGGGTAGTGCAGATGCAAATTGACATTGGCGGCCTCCAGGAGCTATCCCAGAGTGCTCCAATGTGACTGCTCTGGACAGTGCTTTCAACTCCGATGCACTAGCCAGGTACACAGGAACAGCCCCAGGAACTTTTGAATTTCATTTCCTGTTTGGTCAGCGGGGCGAGCTCAGCAGCACAGGTGACCATGCAGTCCCCCCCAGAATCACAAACAAGCTCCAGCATGGAGTGAACGGGAGACACTGGATCTGATTGATATATGGGGAGAAGAATCTGTGCAGGCAGAACTCCGATCAAAAAGAAGAAATGCTAATATATATGCCAAAATTGCACAGGGCATGATGGACAGAGGCTACAACAGAGACACACAGCAGTGCCACCTGAAAGTCAAGGAGCTCAATCAAGGCTACCAAAAGACAAAGGAGGCAAATGGTTGCTCTGGGTCAGAGCCCCATACATGCCACTTCTATGATCAGCTGCATGGCATTCTAGGAGGGGACTCTACCACTACCTCACCAATGTCCATGGACACCTACAAGGGGGGGAGTGTCACGCAACATGGAGGAGGATTTCGTGGGGGAGGAGAAGGAGAATGTGCAGCAGGCAAGCAGTGCATCCATTCTCCCTGGACCTTTTCATCATCCTGGAGCCAATACCCTCCCAAGGCGGGATCCCCGACCCTGAAGGCAGAGAAGGCTCCTCTGGGGAGTGCGCATTTGTAACTATAGTACAAAGTTTAAAAGCAATAGTGTTTAATGTTTGATTTGCCCTGAAGATTTGGGATGCATTCGTGGCCAGTACAGCTACTGGAAAAGTCTGTTAATGTGTCTGAGGATGGAGTGGGAATCCTCCAAAGACATCTCCTTGAAGCTCTCCTGGAGGTACTCTGAAAAACTTTGCAGAGGTTTCTGAGGAGGGCTGCCTTATTTCATCCTCCATGGCAGGACACTTTACCACACCAAGGTAGTAGCAAGTAGTCTGGAATCATTGCAGCACAAAGCATGGCAGTGAATGGTCTTGGGGTTTGGTCGCATTCAAGCAATATTCGCTCTATATCTTTCTGTGTTAGCCTCAGGAGAGTTATATCATTCATGGTCACCTGGCTGAAATAGGGGAATTTTTGTAAAGGAACAGCAAAAGGTCCCTGTTCATGCTGGGCTGTTTGCCCTAGGCTAAAAGGGATTATCCCTGAGAATAGCCACATGGCAGGAGGAGGGGTGAAGGGATCATCCCAAATAGCTACCCGGAGGGGTGGGGGAGGTGTGTGCTCTACATCCCCTCGAAAACCGCAGCCCCTTCTTTTCAATGGCAAACCCAACCGGCATTGCTTGCTATGGGAAAGGAGGGAGTTGCAGTTTGAAAACAGTCCCACATGTTATCAAGGCATTAGAAGACAAACCCACATACCTTTTGGTTTACTGTGGCTTCCTGGAAACCAAATTCTGTTGCCCAGCCATGTGTGATGTGTTACCATGCCGGCAGCTGCTCAATATAAAAGGCAAAATGCAATCTTGTACCTAAAGCATATGTGCTGTCTGCTGTGAATTGCTTGATTCATTGTGAAAAAGTTTCCCTTTTGTTCTCAGAAATGTATCATCCTAAATTTTACTCTCTCTTTTTATCCCCGCAAGTGCAAATGTTTCTATGCTCCCCCATCATCTCCATCCCTGAGGTTATCGCAGATTAGAAGGTGAAAAAAAACGCACTCGCTATGACATATTTTCCAAGCTCATGCAATTCTCCCGCACTGATAGGGCACAGCTGACTTCATGGAGGCATTCAGTGGCAGAGTCCAGGAAAGCATTAAGTGAGTGCGATGAGAAGAGGCATGATGCAATGCTGAGGCTAATGGGGGAGCAAACGGATATGCTCAGGCATCTGGTGGAGCTGCAGGAAAGCCAACAAGGGCACAGACCACCGCTGCATCCACTTAACAACCGCCTGCCCTCCTCCCTAAGTTCCATATCCTCCTCATGCAGACTCCCAAGAATGCGAGGGGAGGCTCCGGCCACCCAGCCACTGCACTCCAGAGGATGGCCCAAGCAATAGAAGGCTACCATTCAAACAGTTTTGATTTGTAGTGTGGCTACAATAAGCAATGTGGCCTTGTCCTTCCCTCCTCCCCTCTTCCCCTACCCCACCCTATCCCACCCAGGATACCTTATCAGTTATCTCCCTTTTTTTTAATTAATAAAGAAAGAATGCATGGTTTCAAAATAATAGTAACTTTATTTCCTTTGCCAGCTGTGATCGAAGGGGGGGAGAGTGGTTGGCTTACAGGGAGTTAAAATTAATCAAGGGGGCGGGTCTGCATCAAGGAGAAACACACACAACTGTCACACCATAGCCTGGCCAGTCATGATACTGGTTTTCAAAGCCTCTATGATGCGCAGCGTGCCTACCTGTGCTCTTCTAATCGCCCTGGTGTCTAGCTGTTCAAAATTGGCTGTCAGGTGATTTGCCTCAGCCTCCTACGCCACCATAAATGTCTCTCCGATTACTCTCACAGATATTACGGAGTACACAGCAAGCAGAAATAACAATGGGAATATTGGTTGCGCTGAGGTCTAACCTAGCCAGCAAAAAGCGCCAGCGAGCTTTTGAATGTCCAAAGGCACATTCTACCACCATTCTGCACTTGCTCAGCCTATAGTTGAACTGCTCCTTACTACTGTCCAGGCTTCCTGTGTATGGCTTCATGAGCCAAGGGAACAAGGGGTAGGCTGGGTCTCCAAGGATAACTATTGGCATTTCAACATCCCCAACAGTAATTTTCTGGTCTGGGAAGTAAGTCTCTTCTTGCAGCTGCTCAAACAGTCCAGAGTTCCTAAAGATGCGAGTGTCATGCACCTTTCCCGGCCATCCCACGTTGATGTTGGTGAAATGTCCCTTGTGATCCAGCAGTGCTTGCAGCACTATTGAGAAGTACCCCTTGTGGTTTATGTACTGGCTGGCAAGGTGGTCCGGCACCAAGGCAGGGATATGCATTCCATCTATCACCCCACCACAGTTAGGGAAACCCACTGCAGCAAAGCACATTTCCCAGAGTCACTACTCTTGATAGAGTGATTGTACTGTGATTGTCAGTGATTGTACTGGCTACTTGAATCACAACAGTCCCCACAGTAGCCCACTCCAAATTGATTCCCAACTGACCAGTAGCAGTCACATGTTGCAAACTTCCACAAGGCCATCGCCACTCGCTTTTCAACAGTCAGGGCAGCTCTCATCTTGGTATTCCCGCACTTCAGAGTGGGGAAAGCAACTCGCTGAGTTCCAGGAATGTGGCCTTATGCATGCGAAAGTTTCACAGCCACTGGGAATCATCTCATACCTGCAACACTATGCGGTCCCACCAGTCTGTGCATGTTTGCTGGGCCTAGAATTGGTGTTCCACTGTATCAACCAGCCCCACTGCTGCCATGATGTCCCAACTGCCACAGCCTGTGCTTTCAGGAACATCTGTGTCCATGTCCTCATCACAATTGTCCTCATGCTGCCATCCCTTAGCCAGGTTCTGCACATACTGCAGTATAATGCGCAAGGTGTTTACAATGCTCGCAACAGCAGTGGTGAGCTGAGCGGGCTCCAAGCTTGCCATACTATGGCGTCTGTATGGGTAATCCAGGCAAAAAGGCGCGAAATGATTGTCTGCAGTTGCTTTCACAGAGGAAGAAGGGAAGGAGAGACTGACGACATGTACCCAAAATCACCCATGACAATGTTTTTGCCCCATCAGGCATTGGGAGCTTAACCCATAATTCCAATGGGCAGCGGAGACTACAGGAACTGTGGGATAGCTTCCCACAATGCACTGCTCCGTGAGTCGATGCTAGCCATGGTAGTGAGGATGCACTCCGCCAGCTTATTGCGCTTAGTGGGGAAATACACAATTGACTGTATAAAATCGACTTCTAAAAATCGACTTCTATAAAATCAACCTAATTTTGTAGTGTAGACATACCCTACATTTGTAAACCCAAAGCAGTGTTATTAAATCTGATTGATAGGAAACTAGAAACAGCACATCAACACAGTACATAGAAAAAAAGGAGAGAAACGTAATGGTGCTATCAGCCACGAACTTAATAAACTATAGCAACTGAACTACCAGGAAAATAAGTAAGTCTGAGTGGAACAGAAGATGAGCTCAGATATTCCCATTTTTCTATTTTCCTCAGTCCCATCCCTTGTGCGATGACATATTTCACTTTGGCAGCTTGGCTTAATGCAGAGGTCGGCAACCTCTGGCAAGCAGCTCGCCAGGGTAAGCACCTTGGCGCGCTGGGCCACTTTGTTTACCTGCCACGTCAGCAGGTTCGGCTGACTGCAGCTCCCACTGGCCATGGTTCGCTGTCCCAGGCCAATAGGGGCGACGGGAAGCTGCAACCAGCACATCCCTCAGCCCATGGCGCTTCCCACCGCCCCCATTGGCTTAGGACGCTGAACTGTGGCCAGTGGGAGCCACAATCAGCTGAACCTGCCAACATGGCAGGTAAACAAACCAGCCCGGCCCACCAGGGTGCTTATCCTGGTGAGCCGCGTGCCAGAGGCTGCCGACCCCTGGCTTAATGGTACAATCTCAGATCACCTAGGGCACTACAATTTCAGTACTGCCCAAGCCTAATATTGAATTATTATTGGCAAAGGCAATTTCTGAAAATAACATGGAGAACTATAGAGCTACAAGCCTGTCTGGTAATTATACCAGTTACAATCTTGCTTTGCACCCTTTTTCTGCCACCGTATAAAAAAACAAACAAACAAACAAACTCATTTACCAACTTGTCCATGGATAATTTGGACGGGGGTTGCTGGGTATAGTTTTCTTTTTGCATTTGATTTCTATTTTAAAACCATTTACCAGCCAGAAAGAAGCAAAGAACATATATCACATACAAACCTAAACCATCGTGACTAATGCATTTAAGGGTATGTCTACACAGCAGGGGAAAACCCGGGGCTGCCCGTGTCAGACGACTTTGATTCACGGGGCTTAGGCTGCCAGGCTGTTTCATTGCTGTGGAGATTTCTGGGCTCAGCTCTGCAGAGTGGGAGGGTCCCAGGGCTTGGGCTCAAGCCCAAGCATGGAAATCTACACAACAATGAAACAGCTACACAGCCCAAGCCTGAGTTGACTGGAATGGGCCAGCCAGGGGGGTTTCTTTGCTGTAGACATACCCTTAGTTAGTTAAATAACCCAAGCCAACTTAATTATTTTTTCTAACACACTTCACTGATTTTTTTAACTAGTTAGATAAGTCACCGGGTAGAAAAAAAAAGACTATGATACAGATAGATATTTGATTTAGTTTCACTGGGAAATAAGTTTTCTAGTCTATGACAGCAGATTAAAAATAACATCCTGAAAAAAAGATTAATTATAACATTACGTCTTGAAAGAGCTCTCTCTTAGAAGACTACATTAAATGTAAAGATACAGCACATTCTGGCTTTCAGTTCAATAGAAGTTTTTTACTAACTTTCCGCATATCATACAACTCAACATAGCACTCAAGTTCCTTGACACAAAATCCTAGAATAGAATCTCTGGGGGTGCACTGTACTGAAATTGCTTGAAGTATTATGCACTCACTAGTGTAAAATGGCTAGTATAAGCCAAGGAGAATCAGGGGAAAGAGAACACCACTGCCACTTCAGTGTAGAACAAGAAAGAAGCAAGTAATATCTTTTCCCCTCATGGTTTCTTACAGTAATAGTTGTTCACAGGAGTGAAGCAGGACCAATTGTTCATATTCACCGGCTGAGAGACAGAAAAATGCAATCAAGATGAAAATACACAAAAACGCTTTATATTTACCCTCTTCTTGCACTCTAAATAACCACACATATGGACTGCCTTTGCATGCAGTATATGGATTCTCAGAGTCCCAAAATATGTGTTTTGCCTTCACCTCTGTAAAAACCAAACAGTAATGTGTTGCAAGAATTAGCAAACAGATGGACCTTCCCACCCAAGCACAGCCAAAGGCTCTAGAAAGGCTCAAGTATCTGCCCACACTGATCTGACTGAAGGATTAGGGTGGTGGTCCTTTCCCATGATTTCCACTGAAGCCATTAGAAATTATAACTGAGTAAAAGCAACAAGATTGATTAGTGTCAATCTAAATATAGAGTTTAAAATGAAACCACTATAGGAGAGACTGGCCCAGAAGAGGGATTCAAGGAGAAAGTTAATGAACAAGCAATGACATTTGTCCATGCTAAGAGTTTTAACAGATACAACCTATTTTCATAATTCTAGGATTGTCTCAGCTTCAATGAGACACCAGTTCTAAATGATACTGCAGTTTTCTTTTCAGTCAAATAAAACCAGCACAGTTTATCATAATGTTATGGTGCAATGTGCCAACTCAACCTCATGAGTTCTCAAATTTGTCCTACTAGCCAAATGTTCAAAAGGTGGCAACACATTTTTAGAGAAAAAAAATCAGGGAAATGAAGATACAGATCCTGCAACTCCTGGCAGACAAATGGTAGAATTCTGACAGAAACAGCAGCTGGTTTAACCCAAGGTTAACATAATGATGGGAGCAATGTACAATTTTATAATAATATATCTTCTGACTCTTCACTTCAGAAATTCTTTTAAGATTTCTCTTGTTCCTTATCAAGCACTACTTGATAGCTAACTGAACAGGAAAAATTAGATTAATAGATTCTAAGACCAGAAAGGATCATTGTGATCATCTAGCCCGACATCCTGTATAAACGCAGGCCACAGGACTTCCATGAATTAACTTAACTTCTATTTGAACAAGAGCACCTCTTTCAGAAAATGATCCACTCCTTAATTAAAAAATTTACAGTGATGGTGAATCCCTACAACATTTGGTAAGTTATTCCAATGGTTGTAAACTCCCACTGTAAAAAATTGGCTCCCTGTTTCTTGTCTGAATTTGTCTGACTTCAACTTTCAGCCATTTTTTTTATAAATAGACTGAAGAGCCCTTTATCAAAGTTTTGTTCCCCATGTAGGTACTTACAGATCGTAATCAAGTCATCCCTTAACCTTCTCTTTGTTAAGATAAACAGACTGAGCTCCATTTTAATCCATTTATGAGGTGCCATATTGATTTAATATTGTTCCAGTTTCTCAATCAAAATGTAATGTGATAGCAAGTCAAATGCCTTACAGAAGTCTAAGTAGATTATGTCAACACTATTATCTTTATCAACCATTCAAAAAACAAAAGATACTAAGTTAGTTTGACAGGTTCTGTTTTCCATAAATCCATGCTGATTGGCATTAATTGTATTGCCCTCCTTTAACTCTTCATTAATTGAGCCCCGTATCAGGCATTCATTATTTTGCCCAGGATCAATATCAGGCTGGCAGGTCTCTAATTACTCCAGCTGTCCCTTTTACCCTTTTAAAATACTGACATTTGTTTTCTTCCCACTTTGTCTGACGAAGTGGGTATTCACCCACGAAAGCTTATGTGCCAATATGTCTGTTAGTCTATAAGGTGCCACAGGACTCTTTGTTGCTTTTTACAGACCCAGACTAACACGGCTACCCCTGTGATACTAGTTTTCTTTCAGTCTTCTTGAACTTTATCAGCATACCAAGATGAAAATCATCATTAACGGGCTCTTGCTCCTTGGCCAGCTCTTTTAAAATGTTGAGATGCAATTTATCCAGACCTTCTGATTTAAAAATGTCTGACCGTAGTAGCTGGTGTTTAACATCCTCCTGAATTACTACTGGAATGGCAAGTGTTTTGTCATCATTTGTTTTCTCAAATACAGAAAGAATAAATATTTATTGAAGACTTCTTCCTTTTCTGCGTTAATTCTGTGACCAATTCTGCTTTATCCGTCAATATGATATAGAAATATACATGTTTCAGCTCAATGCCTTCATTAAGGTCAAAATTATTTCCCCCCCCCCCCACTAAATATATTGCCAGACTCCATTAAATATAGTGACATTTTACATCACAGTAAGAATTTAGGGCTTAATCCTACAACATTAAAGTTAATGGGTATTTTTCCATTGACTTGGATAAGTATAGAATCAAGTTCATAATTAGAAGACACTGGCAAATTTTAAAAAGTGACTTACATATGAATAGCTGTATGTACTATGTGATATTCCTAGAAGTATATAAACCCATAATGTATTCAGGAGTAGATCTGGTGCATATAGTTTTTTAATTAAGAAATAATATTTTGTTCCAATTGATTTACACAGTGGGTAAAGTTGAATTAAATAAATTTAAAAAGCTTTATTTTTTAAAAGAAAAATTGAAATTTAAAATTAAATGTGAAATGATAAGCTATTTTAAGCCATAAACTTACATAAATAAAAATCCTTTTATATCAACTAAAAGTAATATTCAATCAATACATGTTTTCTATAAAAGTTTTTAAAGAAAGTTAAACTACTGAACTAGTGGAAGTTGCTGATTAAGCACTTGTAACCACAGAGTTTGTTGAAGAGCTAAACCAGCTTTTGACAGCAGTAGCCTCCTCCGCAGATGCAGAGAGAATATTTTCTTCATTTCATTTTGTTTCAATGATTAGTTCATTCAAAACTGAGAAACTGATTGGGAATTGAAAAAGCAGAAACTTATTTTCCTCTTCCAATCTATGAATTAAAATGAGGTATGAGAGGATGATATCTACTAGTTCTACAATCTTGAAGGTCATGGTGACCAGTAACAAACAGTTCAATCCATTAACTATAGATAACACTTCTTTTGTTTAATAAATCAGTTAGTTTTAAATGCAAAACATGTTTTGATAAATATTTTTTTATGTTTTCTGCACATTTAAAATGGTATTTATTAGTTAAATAGAACTATTATAAAATGCTGTTTTATGTATTTTTAATTGAATTCCAATTTCCATCCAAATGCAGCTTGTTAATTATGGTTGGCAAGAATCACTGAAATTAATCAATTTAAACAGAACAAGAAATCTCTTCAGGAGGAGGGATGGGAAATAAGGGGAGGGGGAGGACAAGAAAAAGAAAGTTATTACAAAGGAATTTACTGGAATACAATATTATTTTAGCAATGGGAATTAATATGGACTTTTATAATCATGTAGTCAGCAAATTAATTCTAGTTACAAAATCATTTTCATTGTCAGAAAATCTGTTTTGCTGTCATCCTTGTATGGTATTTTATATCACTTCACATCTTAGATTGGTATGGTTTTAATTATTGAAGTGGCTTGAACAAAATACTGAAAGAAAACATTACGCAAAGTACTGTCTCTTTAAATTAGTCACAGTAATCAAATTTGCAATTTTCTGAACCTGTACTTTGACTTTGCTGAAGGCTTTGATCTGAAAGATACATATTTCTTCCCACCAGTATTTTGCCATCAACCAGTGCTTTTTTTAATGGCACAAAATAATGAATTTAGAATTGTATAGTGCACTGAACCACTGATTGTCTCCTGACTACCAGTGCAGACCGAGGTGGACTCTTAATGGTCTAAAGATCAAAGTGCAGTATACCCATCAATTCATATTACAGCCTTAGTTTATTACTTTCTTAACCTTTCATGTGTACCTGATGTACTTTATACAGCATCAAAAATATATAACAAAAATGGTACAGAAGTATTTCAATGAGAAATTTTTATTGCTTTACTTACAATAGTATTAACAGCATCTTGCTTGCCTTGAAGCTTCCTTCCACTATTAAAACTACTAATGCATTCTTTCTGCAAAATGAGCAGTTTAATAGACTGAACAAATTTGGGGAAAAAACCACTTCAGTTTGTTCATTTGATCCTTCTTGTCAACATCTCACTTAAAGCAACTGGTGGAAACACTTTATGAAATAATGCAGAGTTTATTACCAAAGTTGTTTTCCCTCATCTATTCTTTTTAATCTTGCATTATTTTATAGAGAACAAAAGACAGATTTATGAAGAAAATGCAATGAAAGGTCCCAGACGCATGTAAACAGTCTCTCTCGGGGGAAAACAAAAACAAAGCTATTTATCAGTTGTCATCTCAGAGAGCAATACCCAAAGATGTCTTTAAAACAACCTTCTAGACTCTGCAAGTTGTTACCATGAGACATTTAACCTGCTTTTTGTGACTACTTTAGCTCAAAATGTTGGGCTATTTACACTTAGAAGGAAATATTAAAGGGACTTTCAATCCACTTTACACAGGTCAATTGCAGAATGCTATTAATGGTAATTGGCAATTTACATTTTTTTCCTCATATGCTGCATTAAGTTCCATGTTCAACTTGCATCAGGTATGTTAGTACGGCTTTAGAATTTCACTAACGTATTCAAATGATGTATTCATCCATGGTGTAGGTAGCTTTTAGTTAAGAAACTTGTGTTCACCAAAATGAATTTTTTTAGTACGTGCCAAGAGATATGAAAAATGCATGGTCAGGAGAGGCACAGCGTTGTGCAAAAGGAAAGTTCAGGTGAGTGGGAGGAAGTGGAAGAGAAAGCTGTGCATGATGAATACAAGGGGAAAAAATTAAGATACAGTATCAGTCTGTACTTGGTATGTTTAACATAGGCAATTGGCAAATGACTCAGGCTAGGGTAACCAGACAGCAAATGTGAAAAATTGGGGCGGAGGTGGGAATAATAGGAGCCTATATAAGAAAAAGGCCCAAAAATCGGGACTGTCCCTATAAAATCAGGACATCTGGTCACCCTAACTCAAGCAGACCCAGATTTCACTGGCACAAGTGCAGATTGTGACTTGTCCCTCTGTGGATGTAGAAATGAGGGAGAAAGGAGAATGCATATTGCCTCCAGCCCCCTGGAACTCTCCTGAATTCAGCAGTCTGTGGACATAAGCCACTCCCCAGAGTTGGCAGGGGAGGAGACAGAGCCATTCTGTTTCCTCCCCACACCAGCTAGCAGAGCTGGTTGACTCTCAAGTGATGGTGCAGTGGGGATGTTCCCTTTCCATGCCTGGAAGCTCGGAGAAGGATGGTGCTTCTTTTGATTCATGGGATTTCATTTCTTTGGGAATCACCACAATAGTATCTCCATACCTTAATGAATTTTATCCTTACTACACCGCTGTCAGGTAGAAAAAGATTATCCCCAATTCATGGAGGTGAAAGCTTAGGTCCACACAGATTTATCTACTAAGGTTTAAAAAAACAAAACAACAACAAAAACAGGAAGTTTGCGGCATCGCATTAACCAAACTTCCCCCTTGAATATAATGCACCAGTCTACTCCAACTTCCATTCTACAAACTGTCTTTGCTACATTACAACCTCCCAAAGCTATTGGTTGGGGATATTTGGTGGTAGTGGGTAGTTTGGTGCGCTAATTATGAATAATGACAATAACAGATGATTAACCTTAAAACATTTCCCCAAAACGACTCGTTGCACCAGATCTACTCAGAATTCACCTCTCTGACAGTTTTTGTGTAGAGAGACTTTTTAAAAAAAAAGAAAGCTGTGAACAGAAGTAGTCCTGCTGATGTGGATGAATGTCGGACAGAGATCAAACACTTCCTATTAAACATTTATGAAAAGAAACCAACCACCCCGCCCCCCCCCCAAAAAACCCTCACACCTATATGTAAGTTTCTGTAGACTTCTGAATTTAACACTGTAATTTTATACAGAAAGACTACCTATGCAGAGGGTGGAGGGGGAAGACAGGACTTTATAACCCATTTTAAACCCATTTCAGAATGCAGACTTAAATACAGAGTCAGGACTGACACCTCCATAAGATTTATTTTTATATAAATAATACTACAAATGTTGAATCTAGGGAATGCTGCAAATACTGAGTAAATTTATCAGTCTTGGGAACCCTGGATATAAACAGGTAACATCTTGTTACTGAAACTGAACTTTTAAAGCATAACTCCTCTCTAGACCGTGAGTGAAATATTAGAGCAAAGGGTGGGTTGCTAGCACAGTCCTTATCTTTCTTTTTTCATTAAAAAGACAAATTATGGAATAGTAAACAGATTCCAGTTGAAGTTTTTAACACAAATCTAAGAATCTAATGAGTAAGACACCAACCTGTGTGTGAGCCATTACTAACAATGACAGCTAGGCAGATGGCAGTAGGGTGACCAGACAGCAAATGTGAAAAATCGGGACAAGGGGAGGGGGTAATATGAGCCTATATAAGAAAAAGACCCAAAAATCAGGACCGTCCCTATAAAATTGGGATATCTAGTCACTCTAGATCACAGGTAAAATGGATACACAACTCCAAAGGAGGTACAAACTCAAGAAGCATTATAGGAAGTGGTTTAAAATAAAAATAAAAAAGTGGAGAGGGAAGTCCATAGTCTTTTTTTCTGTATAACTTTCCCTTTTTCATCCACCATAAACTCTTCATAGTTAAGGGTTATAGAAAGTAAAACAGGATTTTTTGTAAAGGGAAATAATAAAGTCCCTTATTATAATGGTATTAAGACACTCCTGGGTGTAATTTACAGGATCATTAATATGGTTTTTTAGTAGTTGAAAGTACACAGCCTTTGGCCTCATGCCTCACAACACACATGAGGCACGCATTCATGGCTCCATAAAGGATGCCCTATTGTGTCCTACTGCCTTAATAAAGCTTCAATGCTGAGCTGTTTTCAATTGTGCTGGGATATTTCAGTTTATTAGTACCGACGCCAGAGGATTTTAGGCCTGCTCCATGCTGATCACTGGTAATGGGTGGAAGCCATGGATGCAGATTGTCGGGAATCAGGGCCTACAGCAGAGCCAGACTCCGGGCAACATAACAAGCGCAGATGGCCTGTCACAGGTTGCCTGATTGGTTGAAAGAGTCAGCACCTGAATCTAAACTTACACAAGGTTTGTTGTTAAGCAGTTCAGTGGCTATTCAAAGCATTTGCCCGTGGCTGCAATAGTTTCTGAGCCAGCTTGTTCCCAGTCCTGCTCCTGCCTTGGCTCACTCTAAGTAACTTGAGTCCTGGCCCTTGGCTCCAATTTCTAACTTCAGATTTTGGCTCTGACCCTGGGTTCTGCAGCCTCTGACTCTTGGCTCCAATTAAAGACTACCCTGACTCATGCTCCAACCACAAGGACCAGCTGCTCACACCCTGGTCACTGTCCGAGCTAAACCATTTGTCTACAAGTACTGTCCGAAACCAGCATTTCAGAAACTGAGGTTAAAACCTGTCCACTGTCCATGGCTAAAGACAATGGGATGATCTGTATAAGTGCTCACCAGTGTGTGCAAAGGGAGCACAATCTAGATGAGGAGAATAGTAAATTGCTTAGAAATGTGTCGGGCTTTCACTTTGTATTGAAAGCATTGGACTGTACATGGCATTCTGCCTATCCAAGTATTTCCCACCTCTAGCACTTTCACAGCTGCACTTCAACTTAAGATCCCCCCACCCTTATCCTGTATATTTGCAGTAATGCAAAATCTCTTCCTGTAAATACTTGTGAAAGGTGTGTGAAAAGATTGAAGAATTTCTGTCTAATGAATATGGAAAGACTTCAGGAAGTCAAACTTCGCATAGATGATGGAAACATACAGCAGGAAAAACGATTTTCAGTATGAGTGGAACTTCTGCATATGAAATGAATCATTCAGAACAAGACTGCTTGCTCACCATTATTATTATTTTTTAATTTTCTCTCTCAGGATCCCTGACACATAGACAATCAAAAACTACTTCAGTCTGCAAGTACAAATTCCAGTGACTCAGCAAGCATGCTTGCTTCTCATTCTGAGCAATACTAAACTCTTGGGAAAAGTCTGAAACATGAGGAAGACCTACCAAATTCACTTGCATGAGAAATTATTGTTAATATACATTGCATTTACCATAATGCCTTGCAGCGAAGGCATCGCAAACGTTTAATCAAACCTCACAATACCGCTGTAAGCTAGCAATTATTTTCGTCCACATTCTTACATAAGAACATAAGAACAACCGTACTGGGTCAGACCAAAGGTGCATCTAGCCCAGTATCCTGTCTGCCAACAGTGGTCAGTGCCAGGTGCCCCAGAGGGAGTGACCCTAACAGATAATGATCCAGTGATCTCTCTCCTGCCATCCATCTCTGACAAACAGAGTCAAGGGACACCATTACTTATCCATCATGGCTAATAGTCATTAATGGCCTTAACTTCCATGAATTTATCCAGTTCTCTTTTAAATGCTGTTATAGTCCCAGCCTTCACAACCTCCTCAGGTAAGGAGTTCCACAAGTTGACAGTGCACTGTGTGAAGAAGAACTTCCTTTTATTTGTTTTAAACCTGCTGCCTATTAATTTCATTTGGTGACCCCTAGTTCCTGTATTATGGGAATAAGTAAATAACTTTTTCTTATTTACTTTCTCCACATCACTCACAATTTTATATACCTCTATCATATCACCCCCTTAGTCTCCTCTTTTCCAAGCTGAAAAGTCCTAGCCTCTTTAATCTCTCCTCCCATGGGACCCTCTCCAAACCCCTAATCATTTTAGTTGCCCTTCTCTGAACCTTTTCTAGTGCCAGTATATCTCTTTTGAGATGAGGCGACCATATCTGTACGCAGTATTCAAGATGTGGGCATACCATCGATGTATATAAGGGCAATAATATATTCTCTGGGTATGGCTACACTTGCAGCTGTACAGCGCTGCTGCAGGAGCGCTCCCGCGGCAGTGCTTTGAAGTGCGAGTGTGGTCGCGGCGCCAGCGCTGGATGAGAGCTCTCCCAGCACTGCTGGTACTCCACCTCCCCGTGGGGATTTGTTTACAGCGCTGGGAGCTGTGCTCCCAGCGCTAGGGCACTGTTTACACTTGTGCTTTGCAACGCTGTAACTTCCTGCGCTCAGGAGGGTGTTTTTTCACACCCCTGAGCGAGAAAGTTGCAGTGCTGTAAAGCGCCAGTGTAGCCAAGGCCTCTGTCTTATTCTCTATCCCCTTTTTAATGATTCCTAATATCCTGTTTGCTTTTTTGACCACCTCTGCACACTGCATGGACATCTTCAGAGAACTATCCATGATGACTCCAAGGTCCTCGAAGGACAATGCAGCATCCTATCATGGTACTGTATGTGGGTCTTATTGGTGCACTCAGACCAACACCAAACAGCAGAATCCTGTGTTTTACTGCTGAGTTTTAAAAGGCAGTGTTGGGCCTCATAGCTATTTGTTGTTCCCACAGCCTTTGTCTTCTGGTCTGCCCCCCTCCCTTTTTTCCCCCCTTTCCCTCCTCCAAATTGTAAACTCTTCAGAGATGAACTCTCTGTCTGGAACATTTAAAGAGCACTGAGCACATAGTGGGCGCTACATAAATAATAATAATGGGGTAAGTTAGGACTAAAGTTAACTGGGAATTATGAATGAAGGCTTCTTTTTTTATACTCAGCTTTAAAGAAATAAGAAAAAGAGTTCCTATATGATCTTTTCTAAAAATGTATTTAGCTTGCTAATATGTACAGCACAAGAGATGTTTACGATGCTCCGAAGGTGGTGATATATTTACATAATAAGCACTGTTTTAAAGACAATTTTCATAACACATTACAGGGATTTTTAAAAAATGCATATTATTTACCCTTTAGGCTACAATAGCTCCTTTGGTGCTCTAACATGTCTGTAGTTTAATTATACATTCAGGGACATTTTTCACCAAAAAGTATTATTTACATGACAGGATTTTGAAGGGTGCAAGTTAAGAAACTGCTATATCAGAATCTGCAGCCTGCTGTTTATTCTCAGTTGGAGTATAATGCAAATTGCTACATTATACTGTACAACTTTCTATGCTGGCCCACTAAAGCATATATTTACACAGGGACCACGCATCAAATCAGAGAAATAATTTAGGGCCCTCTTTTGCCCTTATTGCTGTCAAGAGTTTTGCATCCTGAAATCTTGTAAATCTACTGTGCACATAGCTCTTTGGAGGCATTAAAAGTATTGCTACAAGCTATAATATAGAGCTGCTGTTAGATACAGAAATATATTATGAAGTATTGTGGCAAGGAAGTATCATATCAGTCTGCAGGATGGAGCTGCTACTTATATATGCTAGCAGCTCTACATGTGCAAAACATAAAATTTAGTCATTTTTATATAGTTAGAAATTAGCATGCACAATGGCAGCAGAGCTTAGAATGGAAATGCCCATAGACCATCAATTATCATGTTGTTACTGAATGCAACTATAGTATGTAGGAGTAATTTCAATTAAGCCTTAGAAAACCAGACACTCCATTTCTATACTGTATAATTATACATTGGGCCTTATTCTCATCCCACAGTTGTTTAAATCAGAAGTCAGTGGGGATAAACCAGTGAAAGAGCAGTGTAACTGGAGAGCCAGACCCACTTAGACTGCAAAGACAGCTCACAGGTACTGGCCTAGGTCTTGGGCTGTACTGTACTTATTTAATGCCATTCTGCAGTGACCACACAGCTAGCATACAGATGCAGGAAGATTATGCCAATGTAGAGAGGTCCTTTAGTGGTGTACAGACAGCATAAGATATCTTAATTTAGCTGCATCCCTCTGCCTAGGGAAAGTAGATGTGACCGTGGTTGTATAAGCTACTTGAGAACATTGGGAATCAGCATAAGTTAGAAGGGTTTAGGCTGCAGTCTCTTGTAGACTTGGGGACCAGCCTGGCCTCACTGAACCCCCCTTTATAGCACAGCTGCCCCCCCTCCAGCAATGCCACCATGGATCTGGGTCATGATGGTTGCCTGATTTAGTTGGTGTTGGTCCTGCTTTGAGCAGGGGGCTGGACTAGATGACTGCCTGAGGTCTCTTCCAACTCTAACCTTCTATGATAATACAATTTATTATGCACAAAAGACCAAACAATGGTGAAAAAAGTAGTTTTCCCTGACACTGTATTGATGAGCATGATTGTTGCTAGATGCAGCTAGATGAGTATTGCAAGTTAACAAAATGTGCAGGGGTTGGGCAAAAGTTACGGTTTAGGGAGTCAAAGACCTTGTTTTCTGTCTGCTCTGTGGCAAGCAGAATGCCTGTTTATTTTCACCCTCGGTGCACGCTTTCTCCTGCATATTTTGCAGACAAAATTATCAAGCTGAACTTTAATAAACTCCCAAAGATACATTTGGTTTTTGGCAAAACTGAGATACATTTATTACATGATTAAATATTGATCAAGAGAATTCCTTACCGAAGAGTAATTTCTCTCTACAGGAGTGACAAAAACTGCTTTTGTGCCCAAATGAGTAATTTTAAAGGTATGTTGTTTTTCCCAGTTTTAACAAAAGAGAGAGTCCAATGACAAATGTTGTGGTAAAGTTACTATTTAAAATGTCCTTGCACTAAGCTAGAGCTCTACGTGTTAGCAGCAAACAATAGTGTAATCATGCCCTAAAAATAGAAAAGCTGGAGTTATCATCTATCTAAACAGATGGATAACGCCAATTTGCTGTGCCAGAAAAAGCACAGATAGAAAAGAAATGGTTCATTTTATACGTGCACTGTATATTCAGGGTGCTCATTTCATAAATATCTTGCATGCTGTGCACTGCTGTTGACCCATTAAACCTACCAAGTCAATAACCTATTGTTTACTATAAGTCCATTTTGTCATTTTGATGGTACAGATTGAAGCATGACAATCTTCTCTTCTCTCTCCGCTTCACTGCATACATGATTCTTTTTGGCTAATACCACCTCACAAAAAGCCACTTAAATGTCAAGAATTACAGCAGGTCTGAGATCTGAATGCTAATCCTATTAACTGACCTAGGAAATTAGGACATTGTAAATCTAGGTGAGTAGTGGTTGAGCTTCATATGATCTGGGTTATCCTAAGGTCACTTGTTACATTAAAGAAAGAGGTGACTCAAATGCTTGCAGAATTGTAAGCAAGCCTAATCAGGGTATGATAAATGCATTGATATAGGAAATAGATGAATGCTGCCAGAGGTCCTTGATATTTCTGTAAACATTTACCATTACTATCTAGGAGAATTAAACTACTTTGCATGCTTCAAACAGCACTGATGCCCCAAGAATGAGGGGATCAAGTAGGGCAACCTGGACTGATTACATAACCTGTAGCATAATGTAACCCCACAAAGCTGTTAAAGTGCCACAAAGTAACTACTAGGTACTGGAAAAAATTTAGAAGCCTCAATATGCAGTTGTTAAGGCCCCTCTAAAAGGGTTGTGAGTTGCATTTCCTGTATATGTTCTTACATTCAGGAAGATTAAATAAATGATCTTCCACTGCCGCATTTTGATTTTGCTATTAATTTCCCCTCTTTACTTCACTTTATATATTATTGCCTAATTAAAAGTACACTAATCTTCCATTCATTTATCATCTTTACTCAAATGAGGAGTGGGAGGAAGCACAGAAGGCAGCTCACCAGAGAGCCAATGGTGACACAGCAGAAAGAGACTAAATAAAATGCCATCTCTTGACAGTACCTTTAAAGGTTCATAAAAAGATAATGGATGTGCCTGTCACTCTGAGGCTAATGATTAACATTTTCCGAAGTTTTGTTAGATATTAAACTATAAACTATAAAAGAATTCCACTGTATGACAAATAGAGGAAAAAACTCTGTTTTTTTTTATAATCAAAGTTATGTTTGTTTGATGTCTAACTATTGAGTCTGCTTATGCAACTCTCACTCATATTAAGTAGTACTTGTTGCCATGAGTAGTTCCACTGACTATTCATAGACTCAGAATTTAAGGCCAGAAGGGACAATTAGATCATCTAGTCTGACCGCCTGTACGTCACAGGCCATTAATTTTCCCCCGGTTACTGCTGTATTGAGCCACTAACTTGTGTTTGACCAAAGCATAACTTGTATCTTGACTCGGGTTCAAGGGATTACTTGCATGAGTAAGAAGATAAAAACCAGGGCTAACATCATTCCGGAGCTTGCTGGCACATCCTGGGGATGTGATGCACACACACTTCAAACGTCAGTACAAGCCCTGGTTTTGTCAACAGTGGAGTATCGTGCACCAGTTTGGTGCAACGGCTCCCACACTCATCTTTGTTGACACTGAAATCAGTGCCACATTCAGGACTGTTAGTGGCTCTTTCAAATCAATGCCAACACTATGCCTCCCAGTTTGGTGGGCATCGTGCCAGCCAACATCAGAGGAGACACTGTTGTGGTCTGGGAGTACAATAAGATCCTGGCCACTCTGGACCTGCTGATACACCAAGATCTCAACTCACTGCTACTCTCCTGACTCAAATCCAGGAAGCTTCTCTGGATCCATGTATCAACACGACAGGCCAATGGAAAGGACTCCAGAACTCGCTGTCTTGAATCATGGGCTGAATGTGACGTCCCAACGACCTGATTAAAGAGCCAATGAAAGAAGTCCCGGAATTCTGCCTTCCCTCTAGGCAGTGGACTACACTCAACTGCATTTGGACAACACACAGAAGGTGTGGATATTTCCTCTACAAATGGGGGCTGGGGGGAGTCAAAGACTCACCAGGTTGTGACTGTGGTGAGGTCAAACCATGTGACATCACAGACAATTGCTGCATTCAGGAAGGGGGATCCACTTAGCTAGCCCAGAAGCATTAGAATGGCTTTCAAGTCTTAAGATTCAGTTATAATCCCAACCCAATGCTTTTCAAATGTCATACAAAAGAAGAAGCTTATGGGTTGCAAGAGTGCACTACTTCTACAATATTTGCTACATTTTTATAAATGATTAAGTGATTTAAGAGCCAGATTTTCAAAAGGCATCTAGCAGGATTTTCTAAGAAGGTTAGGCAATCAATTGGAATTAGGCACCTACCATGCTTAGATGTTTTTTAAAACCCCATTACCTGATGATTGGTATCTTTAGACATCTAAATACCTGGAGGATCTGGTCCTTAGGCATTTAACTCCTACTGAGAATTAGGTGCTTAAATATTATGGACGATGTGGACCTAAGTCACTTTTTCAAAACAGCATTACATTAAAGCCTATTAGAGAACATTTAGTGTGCACCAACAGGGCTACACAGATCAGTTAATATGCAACACCTTAGTGTGCTTTACAGATTTACACGCCCATACTGTGCATATCCCACACTGTACACAGGTCCTAAATCAGTTATATCAGGGGTCGGCAACCTTTCAGAAGTGGTGCGCTGAGTCTTCATTTATTCACTCTAATTTAAAGTTTCGCGTGCCAGTAATACATTTTAATGTTTTTAGTAGGTTTCTTTCCATAAGTCTATAATATATAACTAAATTATGGTTGTATGTAAAGTAAATAAGGTTTTTAAAATGTTTAAGAAGCTTAATTTAAAATTAAATTAAAATGCAGAGCCCCCAGACTGGTGGCCAGGACCCGGGCAGTGTGAGTGCCACTGAAAATCAGCTCACGTGCTGCCTTTGGCATGCATGCCATAGGTTGCCTATCTCTGAGTTACAGGCTTTTGAAAATGCTACCCAATGTGCTCTATTTGGTATATGTTTTTGAAGAAAAAAATTCAATATTGAAGAAATTATTCTATCCACTATATCCAAATACAAAAGAGAGTAGGTCATACATACAAAAATTAATAATTACCCAAACAAGTGTGTCATCGACAGCTTTGTGAGTTAGATTGACACTGAGAAAATTCGGGTTCTATTTGAAAATATTGAGAAAAAACAGGTATCTGTGAAATCACATTCTATTTGGATGGGAAAACACTTTCAGTTAATTAAACTGATGGTGACACTGAATCCGGAACTTATTTTAAAGCTGTTCAAAATACATTTTAAATACTGCATATTGTAAGCTCAGCGATTAACCTTGTAACCCTTAATTCAAATGGATAGCCCTTAATTATGCAAGTCATTACTCCGGGGAAATTCTGGGTTTATTGAAGCCAGTGGGCATGTACTCATGTGGGCCACAGTGAGGAAATAGCACATAGCTCTCTAAACGATAAACTACTGCCGTTTTTCTTTAAAACATGCACATTTGGTGTAGAAGCAATGAGGATTTGGCAAAGCTAATATATTTTCCAAATGAGAATAAGAATGCAATTTACATGCATTTTATTAGAACATTTGCCACAAAAGTAGGCCTAAAGGCTTTAATTTTCATCAATGGAAGTAGCTTTTTGCTCAAAAACTTTTATTTTGGTTATGGCTGCATATTCCTACTTGAACAGACTGCTGAAAAGTCAAGGGCTAGACTGCAAACTTCTTACTTACACTGCTAAGTAGTTACTCATGCAAACAGAACCCTATGGGACAACTCGCACAAGTAACTCCTCACCAATAGGAGTAAGAGGTTTACAGTCTTGTGCTCAGTCACTGTTTCAAATGAATAAGAACCAGACTCTGCCACTCCCCACCACACACACACACACACACACACACACACACACACACACACCCCGAGTAGCACCTTCTTAAATAGTCCCACTGATTTTAATGGGACTAGTTGGGGAATAAAATACTACACAACATCAGTTAGGACGTCGGAATCTGAACCTAAATCTTTTAAAAAGTGAATTCTAATAGCATGAAGCCCTTTCAACATGTGTCTGTACAGACAGTGCTCTTTTTTTGCCATCTCGAGTGCAGGAAACATGACTCGCATTCTTATCTACTCGGTACTGACAGAGACCAAAATGGTGGGATCTACTGTGTAACCATATTATTTAGCAGGCTGCATTTATTTCATACTTTTTAAGTTGCTGGATGCTTATCTACCACACAGAAACAGAGAGGAAAGTCAAAGAACAATCAATCTGCAAAGCCAGGTGGAAAATTACATCTTCACAATATATTCTTAGCCAGGCAGTATAACTCCTTGAGTATAGCTGAAGGGGTATGAATTTTAAAAGATCACCTATTCAGTGCTAAAATATATTTTCAAACACAAGGAACCCTGACAAGATGGGGAAAAAAAACCAAACCCACAGCACCGTACAGTCATCAAGCACTTTATAAAGAAACAATGGGCCATTCAGAGATTAAATAAAAATAAAGTGCTCCTTGGAACTGAAATACTCAGTCAAACCTTATTAACACCCTAACGTTCTATATTTGCTGAGTAATCATATAGAAAATTTCTAAGAGTTGCTCATCATTTCAGCAAGCGTAAAAAGAGTGGGAAAGGGAATTACAGACTGACTTTCACTGCGAGCATAAAAATGAAGATTCTCTGCTTGCCTTCTTATCAATATTTGTTTTATATTAGTAATTATTAATATGCAAGCCACTTTTCAAGGTTCCATATGGAAACAATAATACAGTTCAAGCATATACAATTAAGCACTATTGACGAAAACCTTTACTATCAACAGCAGTTCAATTTACCAAAGTATTTGACAGTACTGTAGTCCCGGTTCTAATTATAGGGAATATCAGAAATAACAGTATGGTAGATGTTGATTCTTTAAGGACCCTCATGGGAAAAAAGAAGCCTTTTAAACAAACCTCCAAAATAGAATTGCTACATTTGTCCACCAGCTAGGATGACAAAGTCCTAAAGCGAAATCCCAGCCTCAGAGGTCAATGGCAAAATTCACCTTAACATCAATATGATCAGGATTTCACCTCTGGTGTATAGAATCTGGACTGGGTCCAATAATACTGCTAACCGTATGTCAGAGGTAAAATAGGTACAAAATACAATATTGGGACCAGAGTGTGAAATACTTTAACAACAAATACCCAGCTTTTAAATTATTTATCAAGGATACATAGCATTACCATGACATGAAGGATAGAAACGCATGACATTTCTCTCTCTCTCTCTCACTCTCTCTCTCTCCCCCTCCCTCATTTTGCTGGATAGATATAATTTAATTCTGTAAACCATTCTGGGATACAGTTTGTTTCAAAGACACTGTACAATACAAAATAAAGATGTATTGTATTTTATCATTCCCATGTTACCACGCATTAAAAAAAAACATGCCACACAGATTAAGAAATACTTTGGTAACTACAAAGACAGATGAGAGAGACTGAATTGGAGACCTGCATAGAAAATAAGTATTTCTCAACTAATGTAACTGGCCTGAAGTGCCACCTATTAAGAATGTACGTATAGAAATGAAATTGCAGCAAGAGGATTACTGGTTTAACTAATTAGTTGGCATTTCCATTATAACACTGAGTGTCGTAGCTAGTTGACTGGCACAATAAAACAATTCCCAGAAATATGAACATCTGGAAATTGGTATATGAGGAAATGAAAGAATATGCAGGTAATTCAAGCTAGTCACACACCAAGGCCTGGTCCACACTACGCGTTTATACCGAATTTAGCAGCATTAAACTGAATTAACCCTGCACCAGTCCACACAACAAACCCCTTTATTTCAATATAAAGGGCTCTTAATATCGATATCTGTACTCCTCCCCGATGAGAGAAGTAGCGCTCAAATCGGTATTGCCATTTCGGATTAGGGTTAGCATGGCCGCAATTCGACGGTATTGGCCTCCAGGAGCTATCCCACAGTGCACCATTGTGACCGCTCTGGACAGCAATCTGGAGTTGGATGCACTGGTCAGGTAGACAGGAAAAGCCCTGCGAATGTTTGAACTTCATTTCCTGTTTGCCCAGCATGGTGCTCTGATCAGCATGGACTGTACAGGAGATACTGGATCTGATTGCTTTATGAGGAGACAAATCTGTTCTATCAGAGCTCCGTTCAAGAAGTTGAAATGCCAAAGACAGAGGTCACAGCAGGGACTCAATACAGTGCTGCGTGACAAGTGTAATGGAAAGCCAAAGAATGAAATGGACACTCATGGAGGGAGGGAGGGAGGGGTACTGAGGACTCCAGCTATCTCACAGTCCCTGCAGTCTCTGAAAAGCATTTGCATTCTTGGCTGAGTCCCAAAGCCTGAAGAGTCAAAAGCATTGTCCCGGGTGGTTCAGGGTATATGCCATCAATTTACCCACCCCTCCCATGAAAGAAAAGGGAAACAAATCATTTCTCGCCTTTTTTCAATGTCACCCTATGTCTACTGAATGCTGCTGGTAGACGCGGTGCTGCGGTGCTGAACAGCAGCATCCCCTCACCTTCCTTTCCTGATGGTAGACGGTACAAAAGACTTGGAAACCGTCTTCATCATCCCGTGAGTGCTCCTGGCTTGCCTCGGTGAGGTGGGCCGGGGGCGCCTGGACGAAAATGGGAATGACTCCTGGTCATTCCCAGCAGATGGTGCAAAAGGAATGAAAACCGTCCTCATCATAGCAACTGGAGGCTGAGCTCCTCACCCCCCCCCCACTTTCATGTCTCATGAAGATTCTGTACTGCCTGGACTATAATAGCAGTGGGAGGCTGCCTTTCTCTCATTTTATCTCACTAAAAAGTTAGTGTTTCTTATTCCTGCATTCTTTATTACTTCATCACACAAATGGGGGGACACTGCCATGGTAGCCCAGGAGGGGTGTGGGAGGAGGGAAGCAATGGGTGGGGCTGTTGCAGGGGCACCCCCTAGAATGGCATGCAGCTCATCATTTCTGTGGGATATCTGGGGCTCTGACCCGGAGCACTTGTGCTCTCTGGTTCTCTAGTAGACTTGCCCCATATTCTAGGCAGGACTGACTCCATTTTTAGACAAAACATAAAGAAGGGAATGACCCTTTTTTGGCCATGCGCCCCCGGACGACCTCAGCGAGGCCAGCCAGGAGCACCCATGACAGCAGCAGATGGTACAAAAGGATCGATAACCATCATCACCAATTTCCAATTGCAGACGGTGATATAGGGCTGGTAACTGTCTCTGCTACCTTGCAAAGGCAAATGAATGCTGCCGTGTAGCACTGCAGTACCGCGTCTGTCAGCAACATCCAGTACACATACGGTGACAGTGACAAAAGGCTAAACAGGCTCCATGGCTGCCGTGCTATGGCGTCTGCCGGGGCAATCCAGGGAAAAAGGGCATGAAATATTGTCTGCCGTTGCTTTCACGGAGGAAGGATTGAGTGACGACATTTACCCAGAATCACATGTGACACTGTTTTGGCCCCATCATGCATTCGGATCTCAACCTAGAATTCCAATAGGCTGGGGAGACTGCGGGAACTATGAGATAGCTATGGAATAGCTACCCACAGTGCAACGCTCTGGAAATCGACGCTAGCCTTGGTACATGGATGCACACCGCCGAATTAACGTGCTTAGTGTGGCCGTGTGCACTCGACTTTATACAATCTGTTTTTAAAAACGGTTTCTGTAAAATCAGAATAATCCCATAGTGTAGACATACCCCAAGAGATAGTGGATATTTAAATTCAGCCCATCTAGATACTATAGCGAAGGGGACCATATAAGTACATATATAGATACCACAACCACACTGACAGTAAAACACATCCTAAATGTGCATAGCTTCTGCTAACAATTAATAGATTTTTCTTAGAGGGGAGGGATAGCTTAGTGGCCTACTAAACCCAGGGTTGTGAGCTCAATCCTTGAGGGAGCCACTTAGGGATCTTGGGCAAAAATCAGTACTTGGTCCTGCTAGTGAAGGCAGCAGGCTGGACTCAATGACCTTTCAAAATCCCTTCCAGTTCTAGGAGATAGGTATATCTCAAATTAATTACTTGTAACTTATCTGCAGGCATTTACCATTTCTGTCTAAATAGCTACCATGAAAAATATTTTAAACAGGCCATACTACATTTAATATCAGAGATGCTATGGATACAGTGTTGAAGATTTGGATTCCACTGAACACAAGGGGGTAAGGTTAACCCATAGGCACTTCATCACACTCTACACCATACACAGAAATTGTAGCAGAAAACAGAAAGGGTGATTGGAATACCTGTGATTAAAGGTTTAACCATTTTAATGTAAAATTAGCTGAATATACCACAGAGGAAGGTAAATGTTTTTAACTTGATTATCAAAGTCAATATCTTGCTAAATATTTAAAAGACTACTGTACAATTACAGAATTTAAGCACACCTACATCTGCTTTCTCAGCAGGGAAAACTGCTATTAGTTATTGCAATATAACCAGAAGGATCTCATTTATCGGAGTATTTCTCTCTGTGTGGGTGTATATACATTGGGTCTCTTACTCTTAGGAGATCTGGTATTTGTTTGTAGTGCCAGTGCAGCAAGATGGAATATACAAAACTAGAAATCAGAAGTTTCCTGTTCTTACTTTGATCATTGCAAATATTTGCTTCAGGCCATTAGAAGAACAGTTTAGCTGTTTCTATGGTAAACTTTTCATTGGCTTGTGTAGGAAGAACAAAATGGGAAATGTAAATGAGGACCATCACTAGTTCCAGAGAAAGATTCTCATGAATCATCCTTACATCCCCCAAGGCAGTTTAGAGATGAGGTGGAATAAAGACTGTCTGAACTATTTTTCCTTGGAATCACATTAGGATCCTGGGAGGTAAAAAGAGTCCAGGAGCTGTAAAAATAAACTAATGCTGCAGAAGAAAGATGATCATGCAATAGGCATAGGCAAACATTCTCTCTTTTTTGCTGGCACTGCCAAGGAAGACAGATGGTAAAGCAACCTGATGCAATTCAAAAAGTATTGGGCCTTTCTAAATATTTCTTTTCAAATATGAAAAACGACAATTCAAGTATTTAAGTCATTTCAGTGTGTTTTTGTAAGAGCCAAGGAGGACTTTTTAACCCATTTTAATCGCAAAACAGAGGCTCTTTATTTTTGTGTTTCTTTTTTTAATTTAAGAAAAAATAAATAACATGCCACTACTTCACTTATTAGATGAAGGTATTTGAGATATACAGCTAAAGTTTTAAATTAACTGACCTCAAAATTTAACTTGTCTGCATTTTGCCCTTTTGCAGGTTGTACTTATAAAGAAGACATGAAACCTTCCTAGCACTTATCACTGGGCTCTCCCTTGAGAGTCTCAGAAGTTCAATGATATCAGACTTTTCACTTACCATCCCTCACTGGAAGAGGCTGATTGCACAGAACATGCATTTAAACAGAATATAAAGGCCACAAAAGAGATAAATGATCTATTTCCATTCAATGGTTCCCAAGCTTCCAAAGCAAACAGCTCTTCTTTCCCTCTTGTCATTAGTTAAAGAAAAATTGTAAGGGGCTTTTATTCTGGAGATAGGTTCTAGACAAAGGTAAAACTGGGCCAGGAACCTCATCAGGTTTCTGGTTTGTTTTAAATCTCCCTCTTCATTTTCACCATCTTCTCTTTATTAAATACATTTCAAGAGAACTGACAACTAACATTTGAGTCAGGCCAGTGGGAGTGCAAGCAGCTTTATTGTCTCAAGCTATGTTCAGTGCAGCTTCACAAATTCTCAGAACACATCTCCTCCCCATTAGAGGAGATGATGGCCAGAACTCCATGTAGTTTCACCATCCTCCCATGAAAAAGCTATGGGAGAGCAATGCGGCCTTTAGTGAGTTCATCTGCAGCGGTCTATTATTGTTGGCTACATAGTAATCCACATCCAGATGTGTACAGCAACATTGCCCTACCACTAGTGCAAAGTGAGCACTGGAAAGAGACCAGCAAATTATTAGAAACTGTTACAAGGTCAGAATGCCTAAAACTAATCTACAGCATTAATCAGAAAAGTTTACAATAAATTTGTAAGTTCTTTTGATACACAACTGTAGGAAGCATAGTATGATCCTGAGAGTAATGTAGTGCTGTTTCCTCAAAGCTTGTTGAACAATCAAAAATAGATTGCTCAGTATAAACTTCAATCAGTTAGGAATGAGAAATAAGATTTAAGTTAGATGTGTACTCAAGAACTAGCAATTACAGGAATATCAGATGTGCATTATCCCTGCCATGTGTTTCGCAAAAAGCAGTAATTCAAAAGAGCTCGAATTGACCAAGAGCACAACAGTCTGAGAAGGTACTGAATAAATAATAAACTGAAAAAGTAAAATTAAGCTGCTCAAGTTTACTATTGTTAAGAAAAGAAATAAGCTATTTAAATAAGTTAAAGGAATCAGCAGCAATATTACCAACTCACAAACAATTCAAAAATGATCTTTATATTGCCCTAAAAAGCAGGTGACTCAACCTGGGGATTGCAAAATGGTGTTGTGGGTTATATCTTTGCCCTTCCCATATTGCTAAATAGGAGGAGACCCTAGCTCAATCCTGGATAGACAGGAGGGTGTCTGAGTCTGGAAAAAAGTTGAGAACCACTGCCCGCAAAGCTTTATGTCATGTACTTGTAAAAACATACCAGTGGATCAAATTCTGCCCTGAGACTTTCCTCTCCTTCCTCCTTTCCTCCCTTCCTCCCCGCCCCCCACCAACATAGCTTAATATGTTTATCAGGTTTCAAGTGTTTACATAGCTTAGCTCTGTCAGTGAGGGAGATAGTGAATGTAAAGAACAAGGAGTGAAATCCTGTGGACTGCAAAGACTAATATTGTGCTAGACAATAGTTCAATGCTGAATAATATTCTTAAACAGCACCAATCAAAGTTGCTATCTACTGCATTTATACCAAAAGACCCATGTTGAGGAATTAAACACTTATTGCATAATAGTACCTGCAGCTATGTTAAAGGAATAAAAAAATAATGATGCAAGACAGAGAAGAAAACTGCATACTGGATAAGTTCTTTTTAATTGCTGACGTGTTGCTGCAGTGGATACATAGTGAAGTATAACAGCCATTTTATATGCAATCAAATGGTATGTTCACCGTATTAAGGAAAGACTGTCAACTTGAAATTTAGTCATTTTTTGAAAGCTGACTTGAAAGGACAGTCATTTTAAGTATTACTGCAGTCATTGAGTTCTCTTTTTCAGTTTTAGTGGTTTTACCGATACAGTTCACAATTAAAAAGAAAAAAAGTATTTCTTTCTTCATTGTTGTTGTCCGAAGGACCACACAAACCAGAGGGAGAACCAAGGAATATTTAAGTTTAGTCAGTTGTTACCAGCCCAGCTACTAGAGGGATCAATGTTGAAATCTCAGGCTAAAATAGAATTATGCAAAGTAGTTCATTTTTTGGTACGAAAAACAAGATTTCCAGCATTGCTGTTACAAGTACAGTTTGGAACTAGCAAATAAGTAACAATGCATTAGACAAGGAAAATTTATATAATTTGACAGCCTAGCCTAGTGGACTGGTACTGCAGATAAATGTAAACTGATACATCAATGATGAGTGCACTAAAATAAAATAGAAAAAGGAAGTCCGTTAAGTGAAAGCTGATACAATATATTGACAACGAACGTGAATCCCAAATTATTGTACCAACAAGTCAGTGTGTAACTACACTGAAATAAAAGCAAACAAGATAACGTTGCATTGCCAAAAGAATTGCAGACAAATTAAAACCAGGGTTGGACACTAAACAAAGAACTAGATAAGCTTTAAATAGTACTGTCCACTTTACACGTCAAAATGACCAGGTGCAATATAAAACAATTAAAATTATACCAAGTTTCAAGAACCAAAGTTAGACAACATCAAAACCAAAGGCAGGCAAGAATAACGAGGAAGTCAAATTCATTGTCTTCCAATTCCCCAGTTTTTAACAAAAAGGGTAATCGACAGATGGCAGTTACCCAGAAGAGCCGGTAAGAATTAATGAATTCATGAAAAGACTAGGTGCATATTAAGCACAAATTAAATGGGGACTTAGTAAATAATATGACCCTGGAATGGAAAACAAAAGCAACATGCTCGATAACCCCCAATAGCCTTTTCCTACTACTAACATACTAAGAATAAAGTTCACTGGCCTCGTTAACTAAACAACAGGTTATTTATCACATTATTTAGCTGCCAGTTTATCAAATCATTTGGGATATTATATATAGTGTCATGATTCTGTCATAAAATTTCTGGTACACTATTGCAATATCGGTCTATATAATATCCTAGAATCCAATTCGCATCATGGCTTTCAAAACACAAAATGTCAGCAGAAAACAATGGAAAAAAGTTATTTTGTTGTCTCGAGGTGTCAGCTCTGTCACAAGCTTGCCCATACTGAATGAGTGGCAAAATGTTACTTTAAGAAATACTTATGAATGGATAGTTTGGAGTCAACCTCACAACTCTTTCTTATTTAAACCACCAATGTTAGCATACATCATTCATCTAAGTCAAAACAGTCGGAGTCTACTCTCCATTCTGACTTTCTTATTCTGTCTAGAAATTGTTGGATGTACTTAACTAGACCAATACTTCCCACTTTAAAACCAAAGCAATCCAGCTACTTCAAGAAAGCACAATGTCGTTATAAAAATGCCAGTTTAATATCCCAAAATCTCTTGCTTCTTCAGAGGACAAAAAGCCATGGTGATCAACAGAACATAAGCATTTTTTCTAATCTTTTCCCTTCACAAACAAAAAATCCCCATTTCTGAATTAGCACTTGAATACTATAAATTCATTTTCCCTATGCAGTACGTACATCTAATCAACATAATGTTAATAAATGACCGAAAGAGGCAACATGAACTCAACAAATCTGAACATCTGCATTGTATTTTTATATCATTAAATTGGAAGCAGAATTTCAGGTTACCCGGCATATAAAGGCAGAAATTTTGTTTCGGATCTACAGAATAACAAGACTCATATTGGAAAAAGGCTTTTAAAAACAAAGACAAAAGCAGTTTTCTGAATATATTCTCATGAATAAAATAAAGTGCAATGCAGATAGCAGGGATGAATTGAAATCCAAAAGCTTCTTACCAAGTACCCCAAGGCGATAGTTGACTGTGATGACTATCACATTGCCATAACTTGCCAGAACACTGCCATCATATAAATTTCCAGTGCCTTCCATGTAGGACCCTCCATGAATATACACCATCACTGGCTTAGGTCCCCCACTGTCCCGAATGTCTGGAAAAAAATATTGAGAACATTTTATCCCAAGAAAGTGGCAAAAAAAGATATATGCAATAATGTTTCTTAGTGAGGCTATTTTTCTTTTTCAGCATGTGTCTCTCAAGCAATATATATTAATTACTGGGCTGGGAGAGGGCACAAGTGTTTGTTTCCACACTTCATCCTTTGAACAGACTAATAAGCCAAGAAACATATGAACACATATAATCTGGTCACTGACTTTGTTTAAAGAGGTGGAATTTTCAACACTACTCATTTGGCGTAATTCTGGCCCCATGGAAATTGATGGTAAACTGTCCACTAACATAAGTGGAAGCAGAGTTAAGCCAAAGATGAACTATTCTGAAAATTCCACCTATAGTTTTGTGCATATACTAATACACATATCGTGTTATTAAGATGAATTGGCTCTGGCCCCACATCTAAGTAGGCGAACTCATGTATTCTTTGCTGGCTTCTAACAAGGTAAGGGAACTAACTTGTAAAAGGAGATGCAAACATGTCTGAAGTTTAGACTGTCAGAGTTATTCTGCTGCTGGGGAAAAGAGTTTGCATGCTTTAGACTTCAAATCAATACTACATTGTGCTAGATGGATAAGGATAAGAGGATACTTACTTTTTTACATAAATTGAGAAAAAGTATAGATTGGCCAAGATTTTCAAACAGAGTTGCATGAAATTAGTTTCCTAAATCCATACCTGAGTATCTAAATAAGTGGCCTAATTTTCAAAAGTACTGAATTGGCATGTCACTTCAGGCATCTCTTTTTGAAAAACGTGGCTTTTTTGTTTCAGAAGACATTTAATTTCAAATCTTGCCAATTTCCAAATGGTAATTTCTTTGGTTTTATCATCAAATTTTCCTTTGAAAAGGAAGGAGGTGAGAAGAGAAAGAAAGAAAATAAAAAGCTTTCCTCTCCTTTGCTGCTGTAGGTGATGGGGAAAGTCACTGCCTACGCACAACTATTAGAGAGGCAAGAGGAGGTATCTTGTACTGGACCAACTTCTGTTGGTGAGAGACAAGCTTTCGAGCCACACAGAGCTCTCTCACCAACAGAAGTCAGTCCAACAGAAGATATTACCTCATCCATCCCCTCTCTCTAATATTCTGGGACCAATGCAGCCACAACTATGCTGCATATACGCCACTATGATTGTATGGGGAAATACTGAAACTGACTATATACAACATGCTGCATATGCACAAAGTAAATAAATTGGGGAAACGGGCAAAATTTTGTAACTCTCCAAACTTTCATTTATACTAATATTAGATGGAACCTATAACAATAATGAGCCAAAACCAGAATGGAGTGTGATTTGTAAATTGATGTGTCCACTTAAGTAAAAATGTGGATCTCTGAAGTAGAGTCAAAATTTTTTCCTCCATGGTCCATTGTGGGGGAAGTCCATCTGACAAATTCAGCATTAAACATTCATTATGAAGTCACTCTGCTGGCTATTCTACTAATAGCTATTGGCTATTATGAAGCCATACTACTTCAGCTACTTGTTGAATTACAAATTTCAAAGATTTTAAAGATTCTTCTTAGTGGGTCCAATAGTTATGCTGGGTTTCTGTGCAGGATTTTTTACTGAGTGCCCAATTTTCCCCTTAACTATTTAAACTTGATTAACCATCATTTTCTCAGAAATGGGAGATATAAAATGATGGAAAAGTTTAAAATTAAATTGTTATTGATAGATGTTTGGATTAATGATATTTTGATTTGAGCTGCTACCAGTTCACCATTTTCCATTGCCAAAGACAGCACACAATGCTGCATTCTAACATGTCTCCAAAGAGATTATGAAAATTAGCAGACTGAAGAGGATGTTTAAAATTCCAGAGTAAGGAAAAGGGAGTTCTCTCAACATCCTGGCATAAAATTTGCTTTCACTGTGAAAGATAACCATGTTCTTTCTAACAATATACATGTTTTCTCCTGTCTATGCTCCATTTAATATCAGTGTGGAAAAGGCTATCTTAAGATTTATGAGTTATTCCTCTTATTTTGGGCACATTCAGCGAAGCAGTCTTCAATAAAACTCTTCATACTTCTATCTTGATTCATATCCCAAGTACGGCAAAGACAATGATGAGATCAGGCTGTTCAAACACAGGAGCTCCTTCATCTGTATTTGGTGACAAAGGCCAACACAGATGTTTTTGTTTTTATAAGGGCAGCTACTGTATAATTTGTGTGTTGTTTGTTTTGAAAAAAAGCATCAGAGTGCTCAAATTTCAGAGATGGGCTCTTCTATACTGCAAGTTCTAGAATAATCACTTATTTCAAAACCATTATGATGCTTAGAGGTGGCCCATGAAATAACTTGCCCTTCACCCAAGCACACAGTAAGTACTTTCAAATGTGCCACTCTCAGAGTTTAAAGTGAAGAGGGCACATGTTTAGGTTTCAAACTTGAGTAGAGAAAAGTCCTTTCAAATTCATTAAAGCATTTATTTCCAATGGCTGTTTACACACAGCTTTTGCTTCCTGTTTTTTTTAGCATGGCTACAACTGAGGAAACAATGATAAATTATTAATCTGAAATCAGTAAATGACAGTTCACAGCAGAAACTGTACACTGTTAATTGTATACTTGGAGGTAACACAGGGGGAGATTGTTTCAAATTCTTCTTTAATTAAAATTACATGGAATTAGAAGGCACCAACTGTGAACAGTAATGAAATCTTGGTAGCACTCTTCTGTTTATGTGGAAAATAATATTGGGGTATTTAGAGAAGAATGGTTGGATTTTATTGGAAACAAATGATGAACTATACATTCATGTGCAAAGCAAAGTTCAAGGTATAAAGAAAGGATTCTCTGATAAATTCAGCTTACATTATGCCTATCTGTGATTTCCCTGTAAATATTATGCTTGAAAAGGTTAAGCACAGGCAAGAACTGCAAATTATTCTCCATTTATCTATATGCCACATCAGATAAGACTAGATGCAATATAAATTTTCTACATGCTGCATTGTCAAAGATCTCAACCTTGACTTAAGGGTAACCACTTCTAGAAACTAAAGGTGGTGATTCTGTGTCTCTCACTCTTGGAAAGGGAAGTTTAACAGTGAACAAGACTGAGCCACACTTTTATCAAGCTCACCTGAGAGCAAACTCAAGATCCTCAGACGAAATATATACTAAGGCTTTAATCCTATATCAGGAGACAAATAAGTTAATGGGACTCTGCACATGTGCGCTAGCAGATTCTAATGCAGGATCAGGTCCTTACCATGAAATGTAATTTAAAACAGACTAGAGACTGTTCAATTTTGAGATCCAATTTTGCATTTCATGTGAAGTCAGTGGGAATTTTGCCTGAACAGGATTGGGGTACTTTATCCACATCTGGGTGTAGTTGATAGGTGTAAACATTAGGGATAGAGAGGAGTTGTTTAAATGGGACAAGAGAATATTATTAACTAGAAGTGAATAATTTAACTGGTATGAAATTCAGAAAGCAGAAACATAGGAAGAATCACTACCTAACGAGTTCCATTGACCTTGAAATACGTGGCCAAGGAACTGGTGTAAGATCCATTGTTCGACACCTTTAAAAATTAGAGTGGACAAAGAGTAAAAATATTGTGTAAGAATAAGTCTGTATTGGTATGAAGAAGGATTGGGGGGGGGATTTTCAAAAGTTTCAGATTGGAGTTAGGTGCCCAACTCCCACTGAAATCAAACAGGACTTGGACACTTAACTCCCTTAGCTACTTTTGAAAATCCCATCTACATGACCTGACAGGTGTTTTCCATCTCTAACCCCTAAGCCGATATCAGCCCATTGTGCCAGAATATTGCAGTGTGGTCAGTAAACCGCATGACATTAGAATATCTTCAATTTAAAACATTGCAATGTCTAGACAAGGTCCAAATTCTACACTCAGGTATACCTTTGGAGCTTCCATGAAATCAGAATTTAATTCGGAGTGAATCAGGGAATCAGCATACTCTGTTGAAGTCACCAGCGGTGGACTTGGCCACTAAGGACCTTCTCTGTAACCCTTTCTCATGCCGAGTAGTAGTTACTCATGTGTAGTCTCAGTCTGAATAAGACCTGCAGAATCAGGCAAGGCTGTGGGGGGGCAAGTGGGGCAATTTGCCCCGGGCCCCACAGTGGCCCCCATGAGAATATAATATTCTATAGTATTGCAACTTTTTTTCATGGAAGGGGCCCCCAAAATTGCTTTGCCCCAGGCCCCCTAAATCCTCTGGGTGGCCCTAGAATCAGGTCACAAGTTTAGTATTTTTACCAAGAGTTTGGAGTTACTGACAAGAAGTGTGAAAATTTTCAAAAGAAATGTATATGGGACATCTCTATTCAAAATCCTCCCTGACTCCAAACATCTCTTTCCCTTCATTTATTCATACCTGTGTTTTGCCTTGATACCGTGATTTATTTGGTCTTAAATTGCCAACTGATAATGTCTAAGTAGATGTGTAGTGGGTACATCTGATATTTATCTTATTTATATGGCCTATGTAAATACATGCTTTTATTATGGTTTCCATCATTCTCCACCCTCCATTCCTTCTTAATGTTTGTTACAACCACTTGTTATCTCTGCTGTTAATTAGATTAAATCATTCAGGGAAGAGGCCGTCTTATTCTGTGTTTCTAGAGTGCACAATGGAGCATCAATCCTGAGTGGGGTTTTGAGGTCCTACAGTAATGCATAAAGAATAAATAACTAATTTCAGAAATAAATTTCATAAAAAGTTTCATTTGTTTCAGGGTCCTTTTAAAAGTCTCACTTTGACATTAGAGATATGTGACATTATTATTTACCATCTCAGGTCCATTTGGGTTGTGAACATGTTATTGTTGAAAACTGTTAAGAAGATTTTACAAGCAAACTAGCTGCTCAGGAATCCATGTACTTCTTACTTAGCAAGATTCTACATATGTACTGTTTTAGCGATTCCAAAATAATTTTCTAACAAATTTTGCATAACGGCACCAGTCAATGCAACTATTTTCACAGTTTAAAACCTCCTTTGAAGTCATTTTACTTTGAGTTCAAATCTATGAGACACTAAATACATCTATAGTTATTTTAATAGTGTAAGCCAGTGTCACTGAAAATCTTATTATGCAAACTTCCATTAAAAATAATCACATCTTTTAGATGTGTTGTCAAATTGAAGGCCTGACAGCTTGTGACCATTAAAGAATCTATTGCACTTTTCTTAAGAGTGCAAGTGTTTAATCCTAACCTTCTGACAAAATTCCAACTCTCTAATTACATTCAGCCTACGTAAATACCTCCTCAAATTTCAGTTGAATGTATTCTTCTTCTTCAGCTACTATCTTAAGCTTTTGGGTCACTTTGCTGTATACTCTTGTTAAGCCGCTGGCTACATTTCACCTGAGAGGCGGCTGTATTTAAATGGTAGATGAAATGATCCCTATATAGCAATTGCTGAATTTGCAAAGTGCTTTGAGATCCTTTTTGTATGAAAGGCACTGTATAAATGTAAGAGATGCAAACTACTATGAAATGCAAGAGTTGTAATTCTGATAGGCCTTTCATATGTAAACAGCAATATAAGGTTCTAAGTAGAGAAGGACTCTGCAACCAAGTGAGTAGTAACTTATAAACTACTGAAAGATGAAAGTTAGTACTGCAAAAACTGACAGACCTTTCACCATACTACCAATGGCTGGTAGGGACAGAATAATAATGGAACCCAATAGAGCCGCTTACATTAAGAGACTGTCAGAATTTTTACTACCTATATTTTGAAGTGTTAGCAACACCACTGTAAAAATTCAATGTAGATTGAACAGAAGCTCTCAGTCAGAGGGGTAAAATATTCAAAGAAAAATTTAACATGCAAATACATTTTTTACTCTGCAATTTTGATGCTCATGGAATGAGAAACTAATATGCCAAGGTGACAGTGTGAGCAGGCACTGTGCTGTCTATGTATATCAGTCAAAGACTCTCCATCCTCAATTGCAACATTTATGCTTTTCCAGCCGGGCTGGGACTGTAATTATGCTGAAGCACGTGGTTGTTTTGTGATATAGACAAACGTGCACTACTCTATACTGTTATCTAAAGTTAAATGGTCTGAGTCATAGCTACCCAAGAGACGGCCTTTCTTCTTGTGCCACCATGGCAACAGAGATCTGCTGAAAGGGTTGAGTTAGTTGTTCCCTAGCTTACTTTTAAAACATTGAGGCTGGTAGAGGGCTCTTCACCAGAAATACCCAGTCCCTGGAATTCACTTCCCTTCTTGGTACAATAGAGCTTCAGTCTGTTGACTTTCAGAACAGGTTGCAATGTCCAGCTCTTCTCCCAGACTTTGGAGAAAGTGGTGGCGAAGTGCTAGCCTTGGAGTCCTGGATTCCATTCCCTGCTCTCCCATAAACTTCCTGTGTCACCTCGGGCAAATCACTTAGCTTCTCCGTGCCTCAGTTTCCCATCTGTAAAATGGGTGAGCCACTTTCCTACCAGGGAGGTTATGAGGATAAACACATTAAAGATTTTGAGCTACTCTGATACGGTGATGATGAAGTGAGACAGAAAGATAGATGAGCTACAGAGTGTATAGGATTTCTGATGGACGAGGGGAGTCCATTGGTGACTGAGTTTTCATATGTTTGTAGAGCAGCTAGTACTCTGGGCCACAATTACAGCTGAGGATTTTACTAAGAATTATTTTAATATATATGTACTAAAAGTGCCTAATGGAGAGGTACTTTTTAATATAAATCCAGATTAACCTAAATTAATTTATGAACTGAACAAAAAATAGTAGATGACTAGGATGAAAATATTCAAATCCTTTACATTTTTAGCCCAAACCAGGTTTCCAGATCTGGGAAGCTAGTTTATTCACTGCCTGAGCGACTCTTACTTTAATGTTGTATCTACACTAGATATTTCTTACCCATTTGTCAACAAAGGTGCGGATTCACTAATGCTACATAAATCACAGGTGTTTTTACCACAGCTCAGTGCTTTTACCACAAGTGCAGCTACCTTGTTGTTCAAAAACAGGCCAGAAAACATCCAAGTGTAAACAACGCAAAACTTTTAGTACAGCTCTTGTGAGACAGATGCTGGCCTGTTAAGACATATAATGGTTATACAGTTGCAAGAATGCAAACAAAATGGGAAAGCAAAGAAGTTTACATAACTTCTGACTTTGCACACATTTTACACTCATAAGACTTGAAAACACTTTCATTTTTTAAACTGCAAATTTGCAGCTCATTAGCTTGTAATGTGCACTAGTGCCTTTGGGTCTTCTGAAACCAAAAATGAAAAACGATCTCATTAAGGCTGGCCTAATGGTTGTAGCACATACAGAAGACCCAAGTTTGATTACTGATCCCAGTCTCCTTTGTCCCTGGGCTGGCAATGATTGGGAATGCTGATGCTGTAGTAGTAACGCGTAGTACATGGGACTGAAGATTATTTAATACTGTTTTATGTTGAAATCTGCTGCTAATTAAAGTGACAGACTGACTCCATAGGGAGTACTGTGTGGTCCCTTAAGCCAGGTGGCTATGATCCAGGCTCTTGGTAAGAGCTCATTGAGCCTCTAAAGAAACATAGGAAGGTCCTGTGCTCTTTGCAACACATTATACTTAAATTACGTGAGAGAGACCGTACAATTATGCAGCACAGCCCTCTTTGCCATGGCCAGCCCAATCTGAATAGGGTATTTTTGTGTAACTTATTTATTTTTATATTTGTTTTTGCTACCCCTAAATGTTCAGTCCTCTGAAGATGTTTGCACTGACCACAAGTAACTGTATTGCAGAATTTGTCAGGGGAAATCTGGGGGTAAGGTTGGCACATGGTTTGAAATATTGATATCTTGGGTGGCTTTTTTGGAGGGCAGGGGGAAGAGGAGGCAGTTCTTTTGTTTTATTTGCTTACCTACCCTGCCCCAAGTAAATTTAATTTGAGGTTGGGGGGAGGGGAGAGGTGGTGTTTCAATCCTGCCTGTGCAACCTAGACCATAGGGCCCTGGAACTCGAAAGTCCAGGCTGAGGAGATGAGGTCACAGCAGTCCAAGTTCTCTGCTACCTTATAGTTATCTGGCTGTGGAAGCCCAGTACCAAAGTATGCAGGAAATGCACCAATTCAGCACTTCTCTTGAGTATTCTCCATAGTGACTGTGGCTCGCCAATGGAATATATAGTTGACCTGTCCCTTTTGAAATCTTTGAGGAAGGTGGAGGAGTAAACAGTGTCTACCCTTGACTCAGGATGAATCCCCCAGATCCATCTGCTCCCACTAGCACAGAACAGAGGAGTACAGTTTTCATCCCTGATGCCAGAGGGACTGAAATCCCAGTCCCATAAACTAAAATAATTAGTTATAGTTGTAATTAATTATCCCTTTTCAGTTCAACTTTACACCCTTACAACCTTTGGCTCCTCTCCTCAGAGTGCCAATACTGGTGGTTGTATGGACAACAACATGTTCACCAAAAATGGATGAGACCATGAAATTCATTTAACATAAGCTGCTGAACTTCCATTCAATAGTCACTGCTTTGTCACTACCACTTTGAGCTGAATTTAACCTCTTGTCTGAATATTCTATTTTTAAATGTATCTCACTAGAGATTTAATTGTAAATTCTAAAATTCAAGCAACTGTAGGAAAAGGATACGCCACTCACATATTGGACCATCTTGGGGTCAAAAAACTCTCAGTCCTGAACGGAAGTTTGGCAACAGAACACGCCAATGGCACACAGACCTGAATGGGGATGGGCAACAACTTTAAATGTATAGAAGGGTGTTGGGATAGGAGCTGCCAGTCGAATACCAGTGGCAACATTTTGCATTACAGGTAAATGTGCCAGTGGTCAGAACTCCTGGGATTTAGTTGCTATCTTTGCCCCTGCTAATATTTTTAATATCAAACTGTATTGTTACAGGATTAACACAAGTGAATAAAATCAGATCAGGTGAATCTAAGCAAGTCAGGTGATACAATACTTATTTTTCTCATCTCTAAACAGAAGCTATTTGAAGAAAAATATGAGCATCCACTAATAGACTGTCCTCCTTTTTCTTTAGTGTTATTGAAAATGAAAGTGGCAGAGCTCTGTAACTACAGAGAAGAGAGGGATGAGGTAACAACATTGGCAGTTTCTAAACAGCACCTCAATTTTCTCTTTGAAAATAAATAAAATAGGTGAGATCTAGAACTATAAAACTTAACAGAAATGGGCTACACTACTTGAGAGAAATAGTCCTAGTTCCCAGTGCTTGCATGTTGTTAGTTTCTAATATGAAAAAAAAAGTCTTAGACTTGTATGATTAATGTTGATAATTCATAAATAAAAGTAATGTGTTCAACATTTTCATACTACCTATTTGTAATAGTGTTTGTTATTGTGTTCAATAACATCAGCCCAGACAACTGTAGATCTTTGTAACAGTAAAAACATAATGGACCGCATCAAATTGGTGAAGATGTGCTCAACTCCACTGAATTCAATGGAATGAGGCCAGCATATAGCAGCTGAAAATCTGGCTACAATTTAAGTGCCAGGCCTCTTGTCTGAGTGAGATTAGGTATCTGAGTTTACATTTCTTGACATTATAATGCAGAAGGGAAGGGTTTTTTGTGCTTTTGTACTGAAAATTCAGTTGCTTGAGAGACACTTTGTAAGAGCTTTCTAACATTTTCTCTTTATAAACACAATATTTTCTATGTTTATCAAACTGAGATCAGTTGGTGAAAGAAATATCTTTGTGTTTGGTGAAATATATAAATACAGAGGGTTAGAAAACATGCAAAAAGGTGTACAGAGAGACTTAAAAAAAAGTGTTAGTTCAAATAGTATGGACAAAATTCAGTCAAAAGGTGGGATGAAACATATCAAAAGTCCATTTCAAGAAAACAAAAACCCTCGTCTTTAAATATTGTTACTCGTTTGCATAAAAATGTAAAACTTAACAACATTCTTTTAAAAGAATTAAATATATATATATATAAACAAGCAAGAAGACAAAACACATCAAAAATGGGAATTAAAAAAAATCTTCAAAAGACAAGAAGTTAAAAAAAGAGGAGAGAAAAAGATTTTTAGGGATCCTTGTCATGCAAATCAGTTTTGCGGCAAAAAAAAAATACCTTCATCTTCAGCACCGTCATTATCACCTAAATCATCTGTCTGTTTCTTTGTAAGGGGACCTAGGATTGAGAATGGAGAAAATGGAGGGAAAAAAAAAGACAATTCAAGAATATACAAGACAGGAAAAAAATAGTCAATATTAAATTCCCAAGGATGTTTCAAGAAAAACATTTGGGGGGGAAGTTCAACACACATATTTTTGTTCTGTTTTTTAAACTTTATAGCAAAATCTCTCCTCTAGGGTATGGCTATTAGAAACATCTAGCACGAGAGGCAAGTAGTGCCTGATACTTTACATTGAAAAAAAAAAAAAAGAAGAATAGGAAATGTTTACTAAAAGCATACCCATCACAAACAAATAAGCAGAAGCTATATTTATCGCCTTCATTTTTAAATTCGGACACGTGGTGACCATAACAACCTAAAACCAAATTAGCTCTCATATTTGATGAAATAATGTTGATAAATACGATGACAATTGGTGAAGAGAAAATTTTTTGTGAAAAGTAAAATCAACGGTCTGAGTCCAACCATTTTAGCTCCGGCTTAAAAACAAGCATGGGTTTGGCTTTTTTTTTTTGGACTCATTTATTATATTCCAATTTAAATACAGCTGTGGATAGAAAATTCCCTGTAACTTTTCTTTGACCACCTGCTGATATATGTATTAAAATATATGGAAGTCCCAAAGTGGGCTTTAGAAACAACGGGTGAAATCTTGGCCCTACTTAAGTCAATGGGAGCTACGTTTTCCATTGACTTCAGTGGGACTAGGATGTCACAATCTATACAAAAGTAACATTTAAAACACAGGCTATTCAAGTCTCAGCATAAGCAGGGCAACTAACATCTTACAATCAAAACTAAGAATAATGGAATTAAGGTTTAATAATTCCCTTCTATATTCCATGCCAACACAAGTACCATTAACATGTAGGAGATTCATTTTTTTTTGCAACAGAAAAAAAATTGCCCTTATCTCTTAGCAAGTAATAAAAAATACAGCAGAAGAAAAGTCAAAGGCTGTAATGAAAATATTTCCATATATCATGTATTCCACATAGTTATGCACAAACACAAGACAGTTGGAATTCAGTATTATCTTTCCCTTTTTCAGAGCTATCCAATTTCCATGACATTCTGTAATTTGCATGCAAAAAAAAGCAATCAGTACAGACACAGGACTCAAGTTAAAAAAATGCAGCCATGCACCTAGTAGAAAACAAGAACTTTCTCATGCATAAAACAGACAAAACCAAGAAGAAAGATGAAAGGTGTGTGTCAATATCTATAGTACATGTAGGCAAGAGGCACACATTAACTTTAAGCACACTGAACAATGAAGTAGTGTTAAAACATTTGTATTTTAAAAAGCTCCCATCTACTTCTGTTATGTTACTGGATATTAGTAATTCAACATTAAGCCTGCAATCTGTGCAAAGAATGCTATAACTCTGATCAGTGCACTTAAAAACAAAAAATCTGAAAATGTTGTTTGTATTGCACCATGTGCATGTGTTTGACAAACATAAATAATCCATGATGTACCATGAAATTTTAGTTGTGAATTTAGAAACCAGACCATATACACCTCTATCCTGATATAACGCTGTCCTCGAGAGCCAAAAAATCTTACTGCGTTATAGGTGAAACCGCATTATATCAAACTTGCTTTGATCCACGAAAGTGCACAGCCACGCCCCCCTGCCCTGCATTATATCAGAATTCATGTTATATCGGGTCACGTTATATCAGGGTAGAAGTGTAGTTGAAAACCACAGTTGAATACCTTAATTACTGCATCGGTCAGGAAAAAAAGTTTCAAGCTCATTCTAAATACAGAACACTGGAATTATACATCAAAAATTCAACAAGAGAATTTTACAATTACACCTGCAAGCAATCATTCTGTTTAATTCAGAACCTTGGTGAATGCTAATGGAAATCCTCAATATAATCGCTACAAATTATGATATCTACATAATATGACCCTATCTAAATGCAGGTAGCACCCTACAGATTTGCGGCTATCACACCATAGCTACTATACTCCCAAAAAAGGACAAAACCACTAAGTATAGCAAGGAAACTAGAAAATCATTCACTTAAAGATATGTTTTCAGTACAGCATACACGGAAGGATCAACTATTAACAGTTCTAAGAGATATGCATATAGTAACCAGTAATAGCATGTTACAGTTAAAAATATGTATTCTTTTTAAGGGTTTCTGGACAACTATTATGTTAAAAGGAGTGACCCACAGGCAAACCTAGAGACTTCTGAAAAGACAAATGTTTCATGTATTTCTGTAAATAAAAATTGTGTAGAGGGAAAGTTCTCTTTCTCAAACTGAAAACATTTAATTGCAGATAGAAAGATAGTAGTCCCTTATTGTAAGGGATGTCCGTCATATGGTACATTGTGTTTCATATCTGCCTAAAATCAATATAATCCCATATTTTAACAGCAGTCATACAAAGAATCAAACACTGTTATGTAAAGGCATGATCTTGTGCTGCAAAATGATGCACAGTACAAGTGAAACATGCCCCTTACAAATAAGCTTAGCCTCTATTTTTCATCAGATTGCCTTTTGTTTCTTTTTGAAACGTAGGTAGTCACTTTGCTGGTCAGCTTGCTACATGGCCATATTCAATACACACAATTCCCAGTAACAGTGGGAAACACACTGTTAATGGAATCAAATGATCTTGAACACACTTCAGGCTAGCATAGTTTAACATGGTTTGTCTTCTCAGTGTAGTCCAGAATCCCAGATTTACATTTAGGTTCTATCAAGTGTAAAATAAGAGGCTCAACTAATCTCCTCTCCTGGTGGGGGAATTCATTTCAGATGAAGGCAGGTAGTAATAGCATTGCCCTCCCTCCCCGGGATAGTCTTCCAAGATAAATAGTAGGTGTGATTTCTAGCATGACCTGGCCCATTCCTGCAAACCTTATTGGCTGCAGCATCCACTTTGGCAATGGCCACCTCAGAGCAACAAATGCCTACCTCTTTCAATATGCTTTCTGCCACGGGAGATCTACTCCTGTAGCCAATGATGTGGTTGAAACCTAGATCATGGTATCACAGTGTAGATAGGCCTCTGTGACAATCAGTACTTACCTACGTCTCACATGTATTAATGTTTATAAATGCTCGTAGTCCTTGGATGAAAGGTTTGTTTAAGTACTATTGCTCATGTGGCTGTCTGAACCATTACATTCCAAAAGAAAGACACTGTAACCTGGAGATCTTAAAGAAACGGTGGTAATTTTTTTGTTTGGCTATCTATGTTAGGTACTTATATGGCCCCCATAACTATAGTGCCTGAGGCTAGACAATAGAAAAGCCTTCTGAAACCACCAAAGCAGTGGTAGAGGTTTTAGATTTGGCTTTTCTTTGCTTCAGCAGTGCTTCTCATTCCAATATAGTAAATAATGCCGACTGTTTCCTTATTCTCAGGAATAATAAGACTCCACTGATTGATGCTGTTCCTGTGTCTGCCTACTAGTTAAGTTAATAAGATAAGGGCTCAAACCTGCAACCCTTACACAGGAAAAACTCCCACTGAAGTCAACTCAGGCAGTAAGAAAATAAATCCTTATGGAAAAATCTTACAGAATGTAATAGACAAGAATATCCCTTCAATAAAAAAATTAAACAAGCTCTGGAAATGTATAGCAGGGACAGTTAGGTTCAAATAAATATTTATAGAAAGTTTATGTTTATGCATTATACTTTGCCTACAATAATTTCTATGGCCATTTATTCACTATTTAGATTCTATAGGGTTTTTCCATTGGGGAAACAATTGGTTTTGATTTTATATTTTGTGCAGGTGCTAAAAGCTAAACAGATTTCACTAAATGGTAGCGAGACAGGGAAGACAGAACAGCATAAAATAAAGCTTCTTAACTTTCCAGAATTACTTCTTATGGCTATCACATTTCTATATCTAAGTGGCTTTATATCTACTTTTTCATTCCGTTGTTCCACTTTTGCCTCTTAGGATCCTTGATAAACACTCACAAGTTCCCCTTATTTTTTCCACTCATTCCACCCAACACTTGTGAATCTATTACGAAAAAAAATCCTTTTATTATGTTTATAAACTAGCCTTCAACTAGAAAGAGCAGCTCACTGGTCTGAACCAAGTTGTAACCATCATTTCTGCTTCTTTTTAATGCAATAAATATCAACTATTGGCACACTGAGCAGGTATCTTAAATTATGAAAAAAGAGAGACTGAAACCTCTAAAATGCCGATGCAGGGGTGATTTATTTTATCACGGAACTCTATAGGGTTTGAGTCTCCTATTGTAGCATACACAACTCATTAATATTAATGGAAAAGTAGACCCTATGTCAACTGAAAAGGGAGAGAAAGTGATTATTGCATTTTATGTCTCATCAAGACAATGAACAGTCTTATTGCAAAAACATAAGGAACGCTATGTGTTAGGAGAATTCCTAATGGCCTCTGAACTCATTTAATTCTAGAATAGTGGTTCTTACATTACTGAAAACATAATTCAGATTCTTCACTCTGACTACTCCAACGGATGCTAAAGGAGGATACAATGCATTTTTAACATCTCTATAACTGACCACTCTATGCTTACAGTGGAGTGTCCTTTTTAAATGGAATTAAAATATCAGCACTTCTGTGTGGTTAACTGAAGAATAATTATGTCCTTCAATAATTAAAAATCCAACCATATTAACACTATCTTTTACCATTCCCTTTGATGCAGGACTAATGTACTCTCAAATACATTAAAGATGATTCTAAATTCTCTTTATGGTCTTGTTTCAGGAGAAATTATCCATGGCCTTTTGTGTCATGCATGCATCTGAAAGGCATGAAAGCTGTGGATGTTATTAGCTTTTGACATGGCAACCCTAATCATCAAAAACTCGTAATACATATAGTCACCACTTCGTTAAAAAAACAGAAGCACCAAATCCTCACCTGAATTCAATGGAGCTACATTGATTTATACAAGCTGTGGATCTAGACAAAATGTTCTATTGTCACAATAATAAGGAGCGGAAAGAGGGGCCTTTTACCTTGGACTTAAGTGTCCAGGGATCAGGTAATCACTACTGATGATTCTTTGAGTGCCTGAATTTCGATGAATGTCATTCCTGGCTTAGATGGTCTGTCCCATAACTGGAAATGGGTGAAAGTGGTTTTAACAATGGAACAATACGGCTACTGCCAAGATTCATTAAATGGGTTGCTACATTTTGGAATTCTGGTTCAACATTAATTGCTCCATACCTGTTATAATATTATTATAGATTTACCTTTAATTTAGGTGAGCGTCTACCCTTCTACCACTATCCCTTCATCATTAGTATAGAAGTTTTGATTGGACATTTAAATGATGAAATAAAATTTTATTTGTTCATTTTAGACATTTGGGGCTATAAAATAATATCTGAGGTTTTGTTAGCTCAGATGTCATTTTCAAACATTAGGTGACATGGATTCCAACTAGAGTAAATTCAGATTATTTTTTCAAAATAACATTGGTAATTTTCACATGTATAATGATTTTTTTAAATTTAATTTTGGGATAGTCTCAATCCCTAAGACCTTTATGCTCCATTATACTCATTGCTTGCAATTTAAAAATAAGACATGTGACATATTGTTTCAGGTGTATATGTTTACATATTGATACAAGTCTTTATGACAGTTGCCTGTATAAATGTTGCCTGTATGACAAATTGGAAAGATCCACTATGATGGTCATTTATTGAATGGTGATATAAAATGATTTTATTCATTAAAAAAAACATGAAAAGAAGCTAGGGGGAGAAACAGAACCAGAATTTCTTTGGGAGGAGATTTTCAGAAGCACAAATGACCCTAACTTGGAGCTAGGCTCCTAACTGCTGCCCACACTGTAACTGAGGAGTCTGATTGCAGCATGCATAGGCATACCCAAGCTAGCGTGGGTGCTAACAGCTGTGAAGCTGTGGCAGCATGGGCTTCAGTGTGGGCTTTACAAACCACCCAGGACCTCTGCTACTGCACTTGTACGGCTTGGTTTTGCCAGCTGGTGACCTCTTTCTTCATTCTGTCTTGTACAATTATTGTTTATTGTAATTACTTTAAGAAAAAATAACATTGTATGGCACTTGTTACTGCCTTCAAAATCCAGCGTGACTCTCCCTACTTGTCAACTCTTGTCTCATTCTAGATCCCCCGCCTCATATTCACGCCTACTCCAATAGTGCGAGCTTCAAATGCCCATTCATCCATTCATCAGCTTCTCATACAATCATTTCTGTGCTGTCTTCCATGCTGCCTCTTGAAAAAGATCAAGAAGCTTCCTGAACTTATCCATAAAGTTCCCACCCTCTACACACACAAATAACTGCTGAAGACTCACCTATGAGAAACTTACTGACCTTGGTGCACTTGAGGAGTAAATAGATTATATTTTACATGTCCTATTTATTCATATTTGCTAACTTAACTGTATAATTGTTGCTCCTCCCATATGTTTTCTTTTCTCTTTAGACTACAAGCACTTTTCTGTACGTACCACAGAAATAAAATAAATAATAAAACATAAATTGACAAAACTGTTGAGAGCCCCACTTCCTGCCTTCCTCAAGCCCTTCATCTCCCTTCTCATCGATACAACCTGACTCCTGCTTAAAAGCCCATTTCCAAATGTACTGTCCAGAAGAGGGCTTGAGATATAAAGGAAGCATGATATGGAACTGGTTCCATTTTTGACCACCACAATTGCTATTGGTCCATATGATTGTGTGCACTTCAACTGTTCATAAAAAAAATAAAACAGAAAAGATTATTGCCTCATTAGTCTCTATAGAGGCTAAGTTTCTTTGTCTTTGTTTCCACAGAACCTAACCCTCTGCTAATGACCCTTACCCTAGCTGAAAATACGTTCTGTAAGGCTTTTGTGATGACTTTGTGACCAAAAACTGTAGTTACACCTGCCAGTGAACTACAGGTACAAAAAAAATAGGCATAAAATTGATTTACTAATTGCACCCACAACAAGGAAGCCACTTTCTGTGAAAGCTTCCCTGTTTAAGTGCATACTCTTCAATCTCCAAACAAGCTATCATGGCACTGCTTACTTTTCCCCCGCTATATTTCTTCACCTCAACATGCTGCTGATTAGTTAGGATAGGATACTTAATCCTGCAACCTTGACTTTCATGAATAGTCACACTTGAGTCAACGGGTTAGATCCTGATCTCTGTTTTACAGTGTAAGTAAATTCTAGATATATATGAGCGTAACTGACATCAGAAATGGGTACAATGGTGCTACTCATCTGAATACATTTTGCAAGATGCAATTTTATTTTATTTTGCTTAGGACACTGCTGTAAATATTTTGTATGGAGGCAACTATAAATCCGTATATGATTGTAATGAAAGTATATATCAGGCATTGTGGCCATCCAAGGCTTTCTTTTACATAGCAGGCAGCCATTTAAAAAAAAATTTCCAAAAAATCACTTTTATTCTAGCAAATAATTAAGCTTATGCAGAATAGCTTAGCAAGCAGTTCCCTCATTAGTGAGACATACAGAAGAGCATTCTATTTAGGGGTGGCAAATATTCTATTCCCAGCACAGTGCAGCAGCCAAATGTGTCACCTGGGGTGCTGTGGCTGGAACACACTGATGTTCTCTCACGACAGCCAACAAGTACTAGTACTTTTAGAACACAATGTTTAAATTAATGGGCAATGCACTGCATTTAAATAGAGGCCCAAACACTTGGGCATGCGAGTCCCACGGATTTTGCTGGGACTATTTATGCCATTAAAGTTCCTCGTGTCTAAGCACCTGTAGGATCAGTCTCTATCATCAGAAACACCTAATTAAAATTCCATGGATTGTGATAGCATTTACAAAATGTGTCAAAAGATCCAATTAAATCTTATTTTTGTAGTCATGATCACTGCTTTCTGGTAACAAGTTAGATAACTATCTATCTTTTTTATATTCCAGGTACTAATGTTCATAAAATGGACCGGAGGGGTGAAAAAAAAATCTGATAGTCTGGCAATCAATCTTTCTGGCTCATTTGAGTACTGGACATCACACACACTATTGTAACTTCTTAGCCACATTGGCTTCCATCACATATACCAGATGCCAATGCAAAAGGAAAAAATAGCAAGGTAATAAAAACCATTAGGGCTAGACTCTATGAGCTTGGTTCACTCCCGTGGAATAGGGGGATGGAATAGGCACTTGGGATAAGGTAGCAGTGTAAATAGTGCTGCCCCTCCCATATGGATTCCATTGGGAGGAAGCGGGGGCAGCTTTAAATTACGTTGGGGCTACACAGGAAACTATGGAGAAAAAAAAGGCAATTTTAAAAAATGATGGCTGGATAAGGCTGAAACACAAAACCTCAATGCCAGAAAATCTAAGGTTGAGGATGGAATGCCAGCCTCCAAACTAGAACTTTTATTTCATAGATTTCCCATCAGATGACCATTATTTTTACACATTCTATAAAGTAAATCTCAGGGATACAATAAGATATAGTCGTTGTTTTGACAAGAGTTGGTTTTACAGCATTTACCAATCACAATCCCACTCCATTTCGTTATCTCTTTAATCCATGCAGCTTTTAACATTTAACTTGCATTAATAATTCACTTTGTTTTACAAATATTCATATTCCAGCTATGACACACCACTATAATGAATTCATTCTTCCAGCTCTGCCAGCTGAATTGAAAGTGCATGAAACAATTTTCTGCGTTCATGAGTAATGACTAGGGCCTAGATCCTGCAAAGACTTATACACGTACATAACTTGAAGCATCTTAATAGACTCGATGAAGCCAACAGGCTAAATTTTCAGTTAATATAAAACTGGTGTAGCTCCACTGATTTTGATGGAGCCATACCAATTTGCATTCTGAAGATTTGGATCAACAGGTCAACTCATGTGCTTAAAGTTTAGCATACAGTGTTGGCATGATTGGGCCTTGAACTGAAGGGTCAAATTTATGCTAGACAAAACCCCATGGAGTTACACCAGGGATGAATCTGGTCCATTACTAGACTTTTAGTCTTTGGCAAATAGTATTGATGGTGCCCAACTAGCACATACTATATGTGAAATAACTCTAAATTGTTTACATTACAAATATATTCTTCTTTATTCTATTATAAATCTCAGTTAAGTTGCTCTAGAATTATAAGAAGAATATGAACTCTCTTTATTCTATATGCTTCCAAAAGATCTTATTCAGCTTGTGTGATCGAATCGCAAGTTTGGAGTTCAAAGGTCCACAATTCAAATCCTAGCAGAAGAAATTGGCCACATTGTCATCTATCAATATTAAAATACTTTCACTTTTTTCCATGGTCTTCAACATTCATGCTGCAATGGCTGATTTAAGTGTGTGAAGCTTTCACAACATAAGAATGTACAAAGGGATACTGTTGCTACTGAGGAAGCTACACTTCTAACACCAGGTCATGAAGTCACCACCTACCTAAAGCTATGTTGCCAGATGATACTCACTGCTACCATCTGCCCAGAATACCTAAATAAATGTAATACAGCCAGTTTAAAAACTGACATGCAAGGCCTAATTTTTACTATACTGGGGAGAATCACAAAGTGCAATCAAGCATGGCAGGCCCAGGATTTAGCATGGCAGGCCCAGGATTTAGGAGTTTGTCAAGTCAGTGTCACATTACTAATCACGGACCCAACTATACTTCCTTCAAAAGAATCAACTTTAGTTAAGGCAGTACACAAGTTCTATCGGTCTGGACTATGAAGAGAGATCCATCTGCACAACAATAATCTCTTGGGACCAGATTCTGGTGCCCTTATTCATGTTGGATACTACTATATTCCACAAGTAGCTCCAATAATTATAGCAGTTGTTACAGTGGCTATGGAGTTGACCTGTGGCACAGCTGGGAATAGAACCAGCCCCTAGATACTGGAGTGTGCTGCCAATGAAGTAGTAACTGCACGTTACAGAACAAATCAAATTAATCTATAATATTTTCACAAAGTAACCATGAAGTACAATTAAGCATGAAGCATTATTAGGCATAAATGAAGTTCTGCCCAGATCCACCACTTAGATCACATCCTTCCAGACTTGTGTTGTCCACTATAACCTGTGTATTATTTATAATACATGACCTCTGAGAATTTAAGGGCTGATGTAACCAAATAATTACAGGTAAACCCTCATTATCTAATTAACTATCTCTGCGGGCATCCAAAATCATTGACTAACCAGGCCTTTTGCAGTAGCTGTAAAGGAAGGCTGAAGGTGTTGCTTAGGTGGCTTCTTTGCCTGGCCCACCACAGGAACATACAATACGTGGGTGGGCCAGGAGTTTAAAGGGAACCATCTACTAGCCAGGTTTCCCATTCCCTTGCATCAACCCCAGCTGAACAGTTTTCCTGCAATGACGTGCGTAGCTCAAAGAGCATGGGAGCTGCCTTGCCCTCTGCTACTCCGTCCCATTCCTCTCTCATGCAGGCTCTGTCGCAGAGACAAAAAGTAGGGAACAGCAGCCCTGGACAGCTTTGTTGATATTTTAACTATTGACCTGCAGGTCACATAGCACTGACAGACAGAATCCAAATACATCTTTAAAATTCACCCAGCAGAGCACTTCAAAAGCCAGTGCTGAACTGGGAATATATCGATATTGTTGTAGGGCATGCAGCTTGTTGTTAAGGGGGGAAAGCTCTAACCTTCTCTGCTCTTAGCCAGTGCTCTCAACCTTTCTACATGACTGTATCCCTTTCAGGAGTCTGATTTGTCTTGTGTACCCCAAAGTTTCACCTCATTTAAAAACTACCTGCTTACAAAATCAATCATAAAAACACAAACGTGTCACAGCACACTGAAAAACTGCTTACTTTCTCATTTTTACCATATAATTATAAAATAAATCAATTGGAATATAACTACTGCACATTCATTTCAGTGTATACTATATAAACAAAATTTCATACAGACAATGCTTAATTTGTACTCACTTCACTAGTGCTTTTTAGGTAGTCTTGTAAAACTAGGCAAATATCTAGATGAATTGATGTACCCCCAGAAGACCCCTGCGTTCCCCGCAGTTGACAACCACTGCCCCCTAGTTGACAATCCCATGTACCCTCCAGTTGACAACCACTGCTCTAAGCCTTTCCCAGGACAGCAAATTTGGGAATTATATGGTACAAAGAGACTTGTGTGGAGCCCCTGTGCTAGAGTGAATTACACCTTGAATGATTCTAGTTTGTTTCAGTTAGACACCATATACCATGGCGTGTGAATATATTTATGCACCTGTACACACGTGGACACACAACCTCACCTTACATATTGATTGTTTTCCTAAATTGTGAGCTTTTCAAGGTAGAAGCTGTGTTTACCTGTTCATGTGGACAGCATCTAGCACACTGTGAGTGCTACCAAATAAGAAATGATAAATGCTGAAAATAAAATAAAAGCTCAGACTAACAATCTCTTGTTTGGCGCTGCACCATTCACACAGTTTGTTGCATTATAAAAAAATAACACTTCAACTTAAATGTTTCTCCATAGTTCAAAGGATTTAAGGGCATCCTTACAATACTTTTTAATTGGGACTTTGTCTACTAGCTAAATTAAACAATTATAATTGCCCTCACTACCACACCTTTTGACAGAATCAAAGTGCATAGCTCTCAAGAACAGTGGTGGGAAAGTTCAAAGGGCAACACATTTAAAATATCAGAGGGGTAGCCATGTTAGTCTGGAGCTGTAAAAAGTGACAAAGAGTCCTGTGGCACCTTATAGGCTAACAGATATATTTCAAAGACTATCTAAAGGTATGAGACATGGGGAGTTGCACCAATCTTCTTATATGTATTTACAGACTTTTTAGAAGAGCAAAGTTTTTAGGCAGGAAAATTCAAAACATCTTGGCACGGAGTGACATTGAACAAGAATAGTACAAGCAGTGTTTGAAGATTAGAAGGATCAAATACATGTCATAAAAGAGTCATTTGCATTCTGACATGTTTTCAACATTAGTGTAGCTCTTGTTTTGAAACTACCATTCACTTGTTCTGCATGTTATATTAAGCATTCCCATACCGATACATAAAGTTCTTATACTGAATGAAGCATGAAAAGAAATCAGCACAGCATTTCTAATGCAGTGGAACTAAAAGAACAACACAGAGTCTGAGGCCATGCATTTAGACAGCTGCAGTGGACTCCTACACAGGAACAGAAGGTTCAGAACAGATGTAAATGGAAGCCTTCTTCACCCACTTACTATTTAATAGCTGTCTATTACAATACTGAAGTTAGCGAATAGGAAATGGTCAATAAAAATAGATAGACTCACAAAATGTCATGTCTGGGTATACAGAATAGATTTTGAAAAGTACATCAAGTTTAAGAGCAAAATGTCAACATGGCCCTTGCTTCCACTCTCACAGTACTCATTAAGGTGAGAGTTGACAGGCTGGGGACAACATAACGTCTAATTCTTATCTAGTGACAATGCCAACACTCTGTGGAGAAAGGCAGACACAATGCATGCCAGATACAAATGTAAGGTTTCCCAGCATTTGACAGAAATGTTCTCATTTCAAGATTTTTTCCCCAGAACATCTATTCATTTTTAATATACTGTATGGACATAATTAGCAAAATTACTGCACTGGGATTTTTAAAAACAGGTAATTGATTTTATACTGAGTGTTTTACAGTAAAAAAAAGTATTTTGTTCATAAGGCATGTATGTAGAGCTCTTACATAAATGTTTAAGAACCACCTACACAGATACTGAAAACTTGAAACCTATACAGCAGCTGTGTTTTGATGCGGGAGAAAAATATTTGATCCCAAACTGAATTTCTTAAAACTCTGGGCCTCAAAAGGTAAAAAGTTACCTTTGAAAAATTATTAAATCATTTTGATCATCTGAAAAGGAGAGGGATCTAAGGTAAGGCAATTCTTTCAACAATTTTAATCTGTTTACTGGCTCACTAGAGTCAATACAGGATAAGAGGCTGTGAGCTGTCAAAAGGTCTATTGCTTTCATAGTGCATTGACCTCCCCACCATCCTATTGGTTCTCCTCCTCCCTCTATTTTAATAACATACAAAAATATTTTTACAAGAGTTTTTCCTCTTCTTTGCCTACGTTGTACAATTTTTAAAAGAATGTAAGCATTCAAAACTCTAGACATTGGCATTTCATTATTTTGTGAATATCAGAGCACAAAACTTTTTTAAAATGACAGACTTCCTTTGATATCAGATCTGTCACATTTTTTCCAGTTCAACTCTATGAGGCACACTTTCCTTTCATCCATGCTGAAAGAAGACGGGAACTATCATGAAATCAACAACTGTATTTCATATTTGGATAAAGAACATTGGACTCAATGTTAATGTCTCATTTGGATTTAATTTTAAGGGTGGGAGGGACTGTAGAACCACTGAAATAATCCGGGCACGCTTTCTTGTTAATGTATTTGCTAAATTCTTCTTTTTATTTTGCAGTGAACTCAATGCTAGTGAAATATGCTAAAGAAAACTCTCCTGCATATTGAAGTTTGTTTTTTTTTATCCACAGAATATGTACAGCATGGGCAGCAGAACTGTAAAGTGTTCACTTACATATTAGAAAAGAATAATTCCCTTCATTGCAGGAATTACTGAGTGAAAATCTATGGCTTGTTTTAAGATTGTGGTCAGTCTAGATGATCACAATGGTCCCTTCTGACCTTAAAAACAAATCTATACGTGTCCTTGAAAATCTCTCTCATCCCTGAACAGCAGGAACCACTGAAGAGGTGAGGGCAGAGCAGTCAACCTGCTGATTCAGTCCTCAACCCTAGTGGTGAGATTGCTAACAAAGAAGCGGGGCGTTGGAATGGAGCCCGGAGCTTTTGCGCAGAGCAGCTCTGGAGCAGTGGAGCTGCAGGTTTTTGCCTGGAGCTGGAGTGGAGCCGGAGCACAGCTTCAAAGCCCTGAAAAGAAGCCAGTTAAGATAATGATTGTCAGTCAACTACTAACTGAACCAAAAACTACTCATTTCACACAGGCCACTAACAGCCTGTTTGAATCTCCTGAGCTGTGCTGGATTTGAACTAATGACCTTGACAAAACAGGGTCTATAGCCCACCATTAATCCCTATACCATCCAGTCACCCTGGAGATGGTTTCAATATACTAGATAAATATCCTATTCACTTCTAGATCAAAATTCTGCCTTGGCATAAGCACTGATATCAATGGGAATTGCAGCACTGCATTTTGTTCCCAACCTCCTGATCTGAACAACACACTTGTGATCTCATGCAGTCCTAGTAATGCGCATTCTATCCTCTTAATATGGCAAACAGAGCTTATAAAACCTCTGGGAACTATAGTGTTTTACAGTGTGAAAAAAAAAAATAACCAAGCATCACTATGTAAATTGACTCCTGAACAAAACAGGACACTGTAAAAGACAAAAAATGCTTATAATCAGGCACGCAACGATGCACCAGAAATTTCCTTTGTGCTACATTTTGATCTGACAAGACTTCCTCCCAGCTGCAGTTGCATTAAATATTGGCATTTACAGACTATCGGTACTCTGCAAATTAAGCATATTCTAATCATATACAACTATCTACAAAGAGACCAGGAAAAAAATCTTTTACTTGAGACAATAGTCTGTAAAGGATATTTTTTCAACTTCTCTGTTGGAACTTTGTTTTGATGCTGGTCCTACTGGGACAAAACAGGTCTTTTTCTAACACATAACGGCAATTTAAGTAAACACTGAGATGTCTTGTTTACGAATTGGCCAAAGGTTTCTTCCATGTGACCTCCTGATAAGGAAAACAATATTAACACAGCATGAGGTAAAAGAATTACATTTTTGTAATAACAATACACATAACATTATTAAGCAGATCATTAATAATCATCTGTCTTGGCAAACGGTCCCTGGGGTAACACTGGAATATCTTCTGTTTAGTACATAAACCTACAGGCATGCCTCTAAAAGAAATTCAGCATGTATTCCCTATTTCCCTGCTCCAGAACCCACTGAAGTCAATGGGAGTCTGACCTTGACTTTAACGGGCTTTGGATCAGACCCTAAAATCTTAAAAGGTATAATTAATAACCCAATTCTAGCTTCCTGGGCAGAGCAAACTCCTTTGGCAAACACAGTAATTATGGATATTTGCACATGTAACTGGCCTTCATGGCTCAGGCATCTTTTATAGATTACCGACAGTAAACAATATTTTAAATCTTAAAATACCAAATCATGGTTTAAAGTAGGGAAAGCGAGAGTTATTCACACTACCTAGTCCCTGTGTGTATGCAAAGGATTGGGGAGGTCAATCTGGATCCTTCTTGCTCACAAACCCATAGGCTGAGTACGATTTCAATACTTGCTTTCCCTTAAATAAAAAAAGTGAGCAAGGCTAATGCTCTAATCGTACTAGTCATCCCGAAGTAGATAGGAAAGACTGAGTAGGAGGAGAGGCCATGGTCCTTTCATTTCTCTGAAGTCCAATGCCTTTTGGATCTCATACTTTGTCTGAATCTACATGGCCTACTTTAAGTACTTTCTAGTTGTTATGGAACAAAGATTTTGGAAAGGAATTTTGACTTGGCAAGAGAGGAAATGAAACATTTTGGGCAGAAGATATTTACTAAGCTTCAAGATCTGGCTAAAACTGACTTGGGTCCAGTTATTAATAAAATAAATAAATGTGATGGATGGGATCAGCTACATCGCTCAGTTGGGGCAAAATCAATATAATCAAACAGAATACTTTCCCAAGACGATTTTAGGCTGTCAGGGTTGTGCCAGCAGGGATTTCACTTTACTACTTTAAGAAGATTAATGCAATTCTTCAGGAGTACTTGTGAAGTAATAATAAAAAAAAATCAAGAGCAGAACTATAGGACCTCTCGCATGGTTTATTAACCCTTCCAAGTCCACTGACGTGAACAAAGTTACTTCTGATTTCCATCAGCATGAGAGAAGAATTAAGCACATTGTAATAAAGTAGTAATTGGAGATATACCAATCTCCTAGAACTGGAAGGGACCGAGTCCAGCCCCCTGCCTTCTCTAGCAGGACCGATTTTTGCCCCATATTCCTAAGTGGCCCCCTCAAGGATTGAACTTACAACCCTGGGTTTAGCAGGCCAATGCTCAAACCACTGAGCTATCCTCCCCTGGGCTAGGGAGGATGGGTTTAAATTTCCCAGAATGAAAAATTAGTTTAATTTGTGTCTGCATTTAAACTCAATCCTGGTTGACCCATAAATCAGTTACATTTAGAAAGAGAACAACACTGGCAACTTATCCAGAGCAGGAACAGTTTAAAAGCAAACATTTAATTTAAAATGGAATGAAATGCCATTACAACCTCTTAGCTTCCTTACTTGTTGTCTAAGAACTGTATGCATGATTCTCCTCTCACTTACAATAATGTACATCACGAGTAACTGCACTGAAATCATTGGAGTGAGATGATATAAAACTGGTGTGAGAGAAGAATCCTTTAATGTCTTTATAAGGAAAAATGAAGTGACATTAACCAGAATAAGGTGATTGAAAGAATGAACACAGTGGAGTAACAAATGGTGATTTTAATTTTTTTTTTTTTTAAATCGCAATCTGTAAAAACTCAACATGCTTAAAAATAAACTAAAAGGTGTGTGGCGCCAGTTTGGAAGGTGATTATGGCACCTTCTTATTCAACAGATATTCTTTGTCAGTGCATTAAATACCATACCTGCTCCTGTACTAACTAGATTAAAATGAATTTTTTTTACTCATTAGCCCTGCAGAGCCAGCACAGTGATGAGGTGGATTCTATTCTTGCTCTTGCAGGATGATTAACTAAATTCTAAACATAGAATCTCTATTTTTATGTAGAATCTTATTTTTCCCCAGGTGGAAACCCCCCCCCATTGACTTCAGTTGGTGCTGGCCCTTAGTTATTTAGCTGAAGCTATAAAGGCTTAATGTTATTAAATCTAAAAATTTTAAAGTTAATCCCCAGTGATGATCAGGATGATAATCTTCATGTTAGTTCTGTGATGCAAATGAAGGAGGAAGGTTTCAGAAATATGTGAATAAATAAATTGGCTAAACTAAGAGTCATAAATTAGAAGAATTCACCCTTCTTTTAGAAGCTAAGATTTGCTATGCATATGTTCGACATGTTCAACATCGAAAAACTGGCTGGGGAGAAAAAATGATCATTTGGAAGCAAAAAGATGAAGAGGTCCCTTATTGATGATGACTATCACTGTGGAGTTAGGGCTCAGCGAATTAACTCAATGAGACAAATATTTCAAAAGATTTTGTTGCTGTTCTTTGTTTTTGTTTACTGTTGAAATTTAGTTTTGTGTAAGACATGATGGCATCAGGATCACTTTGCTGAGAGAGAACAACTACATCTAATTCGTCCACTGGTTATAACATGTTGATAGATTAGAATTATTTCTTGGGAAGTTATTGTAGAAAGGGAATTGTTATTTTAGATTTCAAATTGTTTTAGAAACAATCAGACTTCCACCCACACAAGGGGCAGATGGACTGCTTCATTGTTAGAAGACATTTAACGCTCTATGTTCCAGTGCATTTCATCAGAGCCAGTTACAGTAGTACCCTAGATTGATGCTTTGATTATATTAGCAGAAAAATGGAGCAAGCAGAATTTTCATAATGAGAATAATCTACACAAGTCTTTGAAATACAGAAAAATGGAGGTTAGCCATGATTTGGATAAGCATCCAAAAGTTTGCATGCTAATCTGGAGTCCATCCTGTGTTTATGATTCCCTCTCTATAATCCTATAGGAGTCCTCTGGATTGCCTTTCCTTCCTAAAAAAAATTTCCAATAGGTCCCCAGGGTCTTTCTTCTCTAGTCATAGTATACCACATAGTGCAATAGCAACTTTTCAGCCCCACAAACATCAGATACAGAACTAGGGCCTATTTGATAACCTCTGACACTCCAATAGAATAGACACTCATATCTCACAAGACGGCTTTAACGGCCAGCAGTTCTCACAGCCCTTCTGCAGGGCCCCAACCGCTACTGAATTGCACTGCTTTTGCCCAGAGTTCATTGAGCATCATTGATGGCCAAGGCCAATCAGAGAGATTATGGAGGCACCTGGTTCTCACAGAAGGATTTTCAAAGTTAGGGGTAAGGAGCTGTGACTGGAACGAGATGGGTTCATGGGTAGGGGAGAAGGACTATTGAAAAACTGCAGAGAAGAATGGAATTGCAGCTTTTGGGAGTTGGGGCGAGGAGGACAGGAGGAAAAAAATGTGTGGTCCCAATCTGAACCTGAAAAAAGTTTCAGTTTGATCTGAATATGCTCATATGTTCAGTCTGATTTTTATTTCTTTCAAAACAGCTCATCCCATCCCCAGTAATTGCTCATACCACATGATCTACTCTAGTAATTCACCACCATGCTGACTTTGACACTATCTCAACTCATTTTGGCTACTTTGAAACTTCACTGGTTGAAGTCTTTTAATCGTAGATCAAAAAGTGCAAGTGAAGAGTGCAACGGAGACTATCCCACAGTTTGCAGCTATTCTTTAGAATACAATCCTCTCTTGGGCTTCATTTCCCTTTCTAAGCCTAAAAGCAAAATCTAACTCAGACTCTAAGTAAATGGATGCATTTACCTGAGATGTGAGTTATTACTAAGACCACAGGCTAAACAAAATAAAATGTATCCTTCTTGAGAGAGAGTGAAGTTAAAAGCCACATTCATACACTTATAGACTTTGTGGATGATACTAAGCTGGGAGGGGTTACTAAGCTTTGGAGGATAGGATTAAAATTCAAAATGATCTGGACAAACTGGAGAAATGACCTGAAGTAAACAGGATGAAATTCACCAGGGACAAATGCAAAGTACTCCATTTAGGAAGGAACAATCAATTGCACACATATAAAATGGGAAATGACTGGGAATCTGGGGTCATAATGGACCGCAAGCTAAATATGAGTCAACAGTGTAATGCTGTTGCAAAAAAAGTGAACACCCTTCTGGGATGTATTAGCGGGAATGTTGTAAGCAAGACACGAGAAGTAATTTTTCTGCTCTACTCTATGCTGATCAGGCCTCAACTGGAGTATTGTGTCCAGTTCCAGTGCCACGTTTCAGGAAGGATGTGGACAAATTGGAGAGAGTCCAGAGAAAAGTGACAAAAATGATTAAACGTCTAGCAAACATGACCTACAAGGGAAGATTGAAAAAATTGGGTTTGTTTAGTCTAGAAAAGAGACGACAGAGGGGACATGATAACAGCTTTCCAGTATGTAAAAGGTTGTTACAAGGAGGAGGAAGAAAAATTGTTTTTCTTAACCTCTGAGATTAGGAGAAGCAGCAATAGGCTTAAATTGCAGCAACGAACATTCAGGTTGGACAGTAGGAAAAGCTTCCTAACTGTCAGAGTGGTTAAGCACTGGAATAAATTCCCTAGTGAGGTTGTAGAATCTCCATCATTGGAGATTTTAAAGAACAGGTAAGACAAACACCTGTCAGGAATAGTCTAGATAATACTTTGTCCTGCCACAAGTGCAGGGTTCTGGACTAGACAACCTCTCGAGGTCCCTTCCTGTGCTATGATTTCTATGATTGCAGATTGGCAAGTAGGCAGTGGGATAAGTGTCAGAACCTCTATATTATTTCACTGGAAACAGAAGTTTGGGAAGCAAATGGGGTAGTTAGTTGTCAGTTCATTCTTAATTCTTGTATGGAGTTCAACTTCCATACTGACAGGATGTACTAGTTTTATATCCCATCCTTCTTGGTAGTCTTCCAGAGTGGTATTTGGGTTAAGGGATTTTTAGAGGCAAAGTTCTAACTTGCTGATACCCATAGTTTTAGTTTGACATGCAATTGCTAAGATTTATTGCCTAAAAAATAAGGAACCCAGGTCCCAGGCTAGTTAAAAAAATTATCCAAATGTGTTATTTTAACTTTGAATTTTAATTTTCTTTTAAAGAAAAGTATATATTCCATGGACCGCAGCTGTTTGGTAAGTACAGATTTCATATGCATATAGTACTAATTTGGAAAATGAATACTATTTGCTTGATGAGTCACAATAAATGCCAGCTGGTAAACATATATTAAAGTTCATTTCTAGAGCTCAGTCCTGCAAAGCCTTTTTTCATGGGACTCATTCTTATTCATGTCAATAGTCCCACTAAAGAACTATTCCCATCATTACAGGCCCTTACACTAGTCTAACACTGAACTCCTGTGAATGAGACTGCTATGCATGGAACAAGAGTATAATGCGGCTCAGAGTATAATTTAATGGTGATGCATAACTCAAGACATACCTGGCCAGACTGTGATTAAAGCATTTGGTTGAAATTCCAGGATGAGAGAGAGAGAGATAATAGGATTGTCATACCGGATCAACCAATTTACACCTTCAATTTGATATTCAAGCACACATTTCTCACTGTGGCAGAGGACTCGTTTTGATGATCTGCTCTCTGAGCTAAATGGAGTCAGACTGCTTTTGGAAGACTCCAAAGAAGATACGTAGAAGTGACAGACTACTCCACTGATGGTGTGGCATGGCATTACAACAGTCTTTTCCTCTTGGTTATCAAATATGTGGCCCATCACTGCTTCCCCCGCTGCTTAACACTGATAGGACATCATGACATACTTCAAGCTTGTGACATATGAAAGAGGAGGGAAGACTGATAGTGCCAGTGGCAGAAGTCTCACGCTGAGTCTGACTGCAGTATAAAGGCTTTAAAATTACTCCCTGTGGGTATGCCTGAGCTCAAGAAAGGTTTCACCATAGCCCCTCCCACCCAGTGAAACTATGGCAGGGAGTGAACTTCCATTTAATCCACACTTTCTCCATTTGGTTACATACTATAGTACTTCCCATTTTAAGGCGTTTTCATGCTGCTTTGGGAATAAGATTGTCAGATTCAGACTGAACTATATCTGCCTCCCTGGAAGCAGAGCTGTAGCTGAGGTGGATAAACACAGCATTCCCTGCTTGAGTTACTGAGTTACTTTAGTGTTGATCAGCGAGTTTCTCGAAGGACTGGGTGAGCTTTTAACCTCCTGCAACCTGAAATCCAGAGGCAAGATACTGGGTCTGCTATTAGAGCATCAATGCTTCCTTTAGGGTGGACAAGGTACCATAATACCTTAAAGTAATGAACCTAAAGCTAGGCCTTGCTCAGACAAAAAAAAATTGTATTTGATAGGGCAAATCTTGCCAATCACCACTCTCACATGGGAAAATCTTATCAAGAGATTGCAGAGAACCAATCCCACTAGTATCTAGAATCTTCAGATTTCCTAGTCCACAGTGTGATGAGTGTAAATAAGAGGAAACTTTGTGGGCCAACAACCTCTCTATCTGAAGCAATTCTCCCCAACAATTATCACTGTGCAATGCCAGAAACACAACACTCTAAGCTAAAATGTGCAAACAGGCCAATTGAAAACATTAACTTAAATTAATCAAATGAAATCTGATTGGGTGACTAATATTGTCAGAGAATGGAAAAAGAAAGCAGCTGAGATTTTAATTACAGACCAGCCTCAGTTCCTAGAAATGCATTACACAGAACACTCCATACTAAGCATTAACAATTACCTTGTATTTTTCTTGTCATGCATGTTTAGCTGAAAGGCTCCCCATAGTCAGTTAATATAGCTTGAAGTTTTCCCTCTTACAAAAAGAAGGAGGTAGTAAACAATTATAAAATTCCAGGCAACAACCTTGCCTAACGCCACATCATACGATATCAATGAGTTTTATAATATGCTACATTATGTTACCTTGCCTAAGGAATATATTACGCTAACATTAAAAAATAAATGTCAAGACCCACAGAAGAGTGATTGAAGGATTTAAACCCTTGTCTGAACAAGTCTTCTGCTTTCTTATAACCATAAATTGGGGAAATGTTTAAAATAGAACATTAAAAATGTTAAACATTTTTCTTAGGATAGATCAGTCATCTGTGAGATATTTAAAAATCTATTTACCCTTCTAAATGTTTTAGGTTTCTTAATCTGTAAACATTAAGAAGATAAATAAGAGTTATCAAAACTGGATGACACTATCACACATGGCAAATAAATTAATTGTAATTAAATGGAAATCATCACTTGTTCTACAAATTTAGGATTGGAATTCAGGACTAAGGCCGCAATCCAGCAAAGCACTTAAGCATCTGTATTACTTTAAGTACATGAGTAGTCACTGATTCTAATGGAACTCTCTGCATGTGACATTAGTGAACTGGACATACTGCAAAAGGCATCCATTTTATAGGGTTTGGGGATAAGAATGAGGAGTGTGCTTCCTAGAATGAAAGGGTTGGAAAGAATTTTTTGTAGGCAGCTAGCTGAGTTCTTGTTTGAAATTCTTACTTTACTGCTGCTGGGATTTTGCTGTATTGCTAATTACGTGTTTGGGCACTTAGAGCCATGCATAGGTGTCTTTTTTTTAAAACTCTAAATAAATTAAGTAAATAAATAAATGCTCATGTTCTTAAAGTTAGCTATGTCCTTAAGTACTTTGCTGGATCAGACACTAAGGAAAATTTTAGCAGTAAAATGCTAGACAACTTAGAAACTTTCCATAACAGCTAGCTAAACTTCTTGTGCTATATGAATACGTGTGAACCGCTAATTCATCACACCTTCTCTTTTTAATGGTATTGAAAGTACATAATATTTTTTTCAATACTTAAAACTAATACATTTGAAAAACATACATTTTAATATTTTCCTTGTTGTATGAGAAGAAAAACACCTGCAATTCATATTTAAAAAAAACAAGCCTCCAAATCTTAATGGTTAAAGAGTAAATAAATTAGTCAAAAGCTTAATTAGTATCTGTGTAAGGGAAACTGGAGTCATGCCAATAACATTTGAAATCTGTTCTCTTCTACTTTTAATGACTGAAGAGAACATTAAGATGACTAATAAAAATGTGCTATTGATTTTGTTTCCTTACAGGTCAATAGTAATGATTGATATATTCGTCAACGAGAAATATAGAACTGTATGAGGTTACACTTATATGTCACATGGTCAAATTTAAAAACAAGTGAAACACAGTTATTGGAATAGAGCTTCTAAATTATAATATGGCTCCTACATTACAGCCGTACCATTCGTTCTCTCTTGTTTTTTAAAGCTAAAAACCTGAATTAGCTAATTGTAATAAGCCAGTTATATGTAGTCCCTGAATACGATTGCCTGCAAATATGGCATTCACTATCAATGAAATTCACCCCTCTGCAAAAGGCCACTATAAGACCTATGCACTAAAGTTCCACTACACCCTACTCTGAGAGTTTACTATGGGTAAGAATGCATAGGGGTAAATTTCAGTTTTGCTGTAAACAGAAGCTTTTATCAAGACAGGACACATACTCAGCCCAGTGGCCAAATTCTCCTATTAAAATATCCAGTGCACAGAAAATTATCTGGACTTTTTAATTATTTTTAAAAGATACAATGACTGCTTTGGGGAACTACAGGTGTCTTATTTTTGAAAGAATAAGGGGATGGGAATAATTTTAGATTTTGGTTGCATTTTGCTTTTGGTGATGAAGGGCAGGAGAAAGGATTAAGGGATGGTTCAGTGGGGTGGTTTTTTGGAGAAGTGGGCAAAGAAGCAGATGGTTTAGGAGGCCTATAGGACTGAGTGTGTTTGTCATAAACGTATAATTAAGAGTTAATAGAACAGAAGTACTTCATATCTCTTTTGCCTGTAAAGGGTTAACAAGATCAGTGAGCCGGGCTGTCACCTGACCAGAGGACCAATCAGGGGACAAGATACTTTCAAATCTTGAGGGAGAGAAGTTTTTGTGTGTGCTGTTAGGATTTGGTTGTTGTTCACTCTGGGTGCTCAGAGGGACCAGACGTGCAACCAGGTTTCTCTCCAATCTCTCCGATACAGGCTCTTATAAGTTCAGAATAGTAAGTATTAGGTAGATAAGGCGAGCTAGGCTTATGTTTGTTTTCTTTATTTGCAAATGTGTATTTGGCTGGGGGAGTTCAAATTTGTATTTTGCTGAAAGGATTTTAATTTGTACTTGTATACTTAGGCTGGGAGGGTATTCCCAGTGTCTATAGCTGAAAGACCCTGTAACATATTCCATCTTAAATTTACAAAGATAATTTTTACTGTTTTTCCCTCTTTAATTAAAAGCTTTTCTTGTTTAAGAACCTGATTGTTTTTTATTCTGGTGTCAGACCCCAGGGAACTGGGTCTGGATCCACCAGGGAATTGGTGGGGAGAAAGAAGGGAAGGGGGAGAGAAAGGTTAATTTCTCTCTGTGTTAGGATTACTTTCTCTCTCAGGGAGAGTCTGGGAAGGGGAGACAGAAAGAGGGGAGAAGGTGAATTTTCCTCTCTGTTTTAAGATTCAAGGAGTTTGACTCATAGTAATCTTCCAGGGTAACCCAGGGAGGGGAAGCCTGGGAGAGGCAATGGTGAGGGAAGGGGTTTACTTTCCTTGTGTTAAGATCCAGAGGGTCTGGGTCTTGGGGGTCCCCGGGCAAGGTTTTGGGGGGACCAGAGTGTACCAGGCACTGGAATTCCTGGTTGGTGGCAGCGCTACAAGTACTAAGCTGGTAATTGAGCTTAGAGGAATTCATGCTGGTACCCCATCTTTTGGACGCTAAGGTTCAGAGTGGGGAATTATACCATGACAATGTTGGTTTATCCTTTCCCGAGGCCGAGGTTAGAGATCTGCATTATAAATAATGAATTGTGGATTGACTTCTCATTGATTGTTCACCCACAAATTATTCTGTGGGTGGTCTCACTGACAGGAGGCTGCATATGGTTAACATTAGACCGTCCCTGTTTATGTTGTAAGTAAGGGTTATGTTCCTTTGGAGAAGTTGTTTTAGGGTGTGAGGAGGACCCCTGTCACGGGGCTGATACACCCCATCACAACCCCACCGAGGTGAGAGAGAAATGGGAGAGAATGCAGGATAGGAAGAGTTCCACCCATTCCTTTACTTATCCACCCATTCCTTTACTTAATAGGGGATTTGGAGAAAGCCTGAGAGCCTAATTTGCAGGTGGGTTGTTATTCTCTGCTCCCCTTTTCACTTAGGGGATTGGTAGAAGAATATTGGTATAGATAAATATTGCAGATTGCCCTGGAAGTTCTTTTTTTTGCACCCTCTTTTGGGTGTATCCCAATGGAAATTTGTTATTGAGAAAATAAGTACAGTACTATGTCAAGTACATAGTATGATAAGACCTTTCCTATTCAGGTACATGTTGACTCCATGATGTTCACAGTTAAGAAATTGCTTTGGAATCCTTTTTTTGTACTTGAAAGCTAGAACAAAGCACATTGTTTGCAGGGACATCACAACATATGCAAGGTTTAAAGCATGGGTGAAATCATGACCATTTGTCTTTTTGTTCATGCAAATCTTGAAAACTTATCACACATCGGCCAGTGCAGATTTTTGTAAAAGGTCAGGGCAGCAAACCATGTAAGTTATAGTGCGCTTGTGCCACAAAGGCAACAACAAAAATTCTACATTTACATGAGCAGATCCCAGTAACCCATAAATTTCTGATAAACTTTGCCAACGTAGTGCACCTGTTAATGCAAGGAATATGGATTTAAAAAAAAAAAGATCTTCATTCAAACTCTCATTTATAAAGAAAACCTCTTAAAAAAACAAATGCACTTCACTAATCATGCTTCCGTAGGTTATACATTGAAACTAACGCTGCAGATAAAATCAAGTTATTCTCAAGAAGTCTGTATTTAAAGGGCAAAACCATCTTCTTCCTGAGCAAATTTGAAAATGTGATACATACAGTGATTTGATGTATAGAGATATCAGTCTCTTAAGTAACATTTGATAGGCAAAGGAGTGCAATATTAGTGGGCATTCTTCTGGCCCTTTTAAGCCACTAATGAGATAAAATCTAGAGTACTGTGTGCATCTCTGGCTGTTACATTATAGCAAGAATACAACAGACAAAATATACAACAGATGGCAACTAAAATGAGTCAGGGTTTGTAGGTATAAGTTATGATGCAAATGTGCTAAAATTAATTTCTATGCTTTAGAAAACAGGAGACTAAAGAGATATTTAATAAAAGACTGGAAAATAAATAAATTTATATCCATGAATTGTTTCAGAACAAAACTAATTCAAAACTATGCAGACATGGACTGAAGTTAGCAAGGAAAGTGAAGGACCTAATTTATAAATGGAACCACAATCCCTAGAGCTGATTAAAAACAATACCTTGTCATGGTTACAAACAAAAACGTTGTACATGTTAACAGCTTAGCTGTAGAAAAGGGAACATACACACTTCAGACACTGCCTAGATTTTGAGGTTAAAATTAGTTGTTTTTCATAGGGTTATATGTACTTGAGGTCTTCTCAGATTTACGCTGGAGCCAATTAATGAGAGTTTCAAAAGCACAAAGGGGAGTAAAGCACTCAAATCCCATCAATTTTAGACTTTCAAACTTCTTACAGTCTTAAGCTTTATTAGCTCTTTCTACAATATTCATAACTAAAGTACCTGAGAACATCACATCGACGAATGGATTTATGCCCCCAACACACCTGAGAGGTACAACCATTTTCAATTTGCAGAGGCAGAAACGGAGACCCGAAGATTAAGTGGCTTGCACAAGGTCACACAAGAAGTCTGTGGCAGAGTCAAGTTAGAACCACGATCTACATTTCCTTAACTACATGTCCATCTTGTCTTTCATGCTCATCTCCCTTTCTTACCCCACCAAACTCTACACAAACTCTGAGCGCAGGAGCAAGTGGGATAAATCTGCACCAATGGGTTGATTTGTTAAAGTGTGCTTCAGAACCTTAAACAAGGACCAGTGTGTGGTGTTTATTTCTAAGCTATTTTGCTAGTAGCTAGGGAGACCAGAGCCTTTAATGAGCACTTTTATTTCCAGTAAAAACTGCTCTCTCTTCCTTATCTCCTCAGCAACTGGACACCATTCAATTATTTGACAATATATTGTTCCTTAATCCTCTAGTTGCTAAGCCATTTCCCCCTACACCAAGCGTGGAACTTATTCTGCTTTGTTTACCATTTGCACTGAACTTGGACACTTCAGAGTAAAATACTTCCTTCTATATTTGTTGGTCACCTTGGTAAAACCTTAACATGGAAATGCAATGTGTGCCTTCCAAAGTAATGACATTTCTTGCCTCAATGGTTCAGTATCAGATCTCAATCTCACCAGACTCTGAGAGCCCCAGTACAAAAGGAGTACAATATAATGCAACCATTATTACTAATGGAGGTGGAGATACCTTATCTTTTTTCCTGCTGTTAATTCCTTTCCTGGTGTGCTTGGCTCTATTTCTGCTATTCCTTTCATAATAGCAGAATTACTGAAGACCTGCTTTTTTTGGCAAGAACTGGAAATTGTTAAAACTCTTGGAAAATGCGCACATCCAAAATGTTACTCATGCTGTTTCATCTCTCTTCTTATCCACAATTATCTTCTCCCACTTGGTTTAGTCATATCTATTCATCACTAGGCTACAGTAATCTTGCTCCTTATGAATAAAATAATGATTCCATGGTGAACTTATATACACTATAGATGAAATACACTGGTGGGCAATGGACCAGGACAAAGACTATGCACCTGTAAACTGGCACTCAACTCAACTTCTTCTCATCCCTGGTGCCCCCTGCAGGCTTCTAGCTGACCTTGGTGGGTCTTCAGAGATTTGGCCCTCTAGCCAAGTCACAAAGTCCAAATGAACCCCTTCTGAGGTATTAAAGAGTCCAACGAACAGTCTATTTGCCTGTACTGGCTCTGGGCCCTTTAAATTCAGCCCTTCATTTGGGCTTCCAGATAAATCTTGTCTTCTCCTTGGGGCTAAGGCTAGGTTTGTCCCTTCTTCTCAGGGTTTATGCCACTTTTACCTGTGACTGGAAGGAGAACCTGGGCCTGCCCACTACTGCATGTTCCAACCCAGAGCCTATATATACACAGTAGCCATGTACCGCTTACTCCAATCTGTCACTGTTATTTCTCTGGGCTTCTTCCAATCAGGTCTGTTAACTGCAGCCCTATCTCAGGCACAACATCCTCAGGTTATTCTCTCTCTGCAATCCCAGCTATCTAAGTTCGGCCAGCCATAAACACTAATTTTCAGTCTCGTTTGGCCAGAGAGGCACTCCCATCCTCATTCCTCTTGTCCCAGACAGGAACTGAACTGCTAAGGCCATGCAGCTCCTTTTTATCTGGGGCAGACAGGCCCAGATTGGCTGTTGCTAGCCTCTCCAGCCCTTTGAGGATCAGATCTCTGTAGGTTCCAGAATGACTGTTCTAAGAGTCTTCTCTAGGCAAGTCTGGAGGACCCAGCATCATTGTTCTTTTCTTCTCAGATTGCTGCTTCTTGGGGTGGGGTGTAGTTGTACTGTGGAGTCCCCCCACAGGGAGCCGCAAAGGCTGCAAACACACCATCACAGTATCCCTAATATCTTTCTTAAGCCTTGTTCTGAGGGCATAAGTGGAACGTAAGGTGGGCACAGGCCTAGAGCTCCTCACCTGCACAAGGGTGAATTAAACCGCATGTGACTCTTCTGTCATCTCATTTTTGCCCTTGACATGGCAGCTATATTTTAATGTATTTTTATTATATTTTAGATCTTCTAACTACTGACATAATACAACATTGTCCTTATGTCTCAGCTTGCAGTTTTTTGGTCTTTTGATTAAGATCTAGAGTAGAATAAGTTTAAAATCTGTTATGTCTTCCATTGGGGACAATATCCTCTACATGCGGCAGACTTGTACATGTGGCAAAATGTCTCATAGGTCTTTTCCATCTCTTATTTTAAGAGCCTACAGAGACATAGTTCTGCTAGAAACTATAACTTCAGCTTAATATGTCAGATACACTGAGGCTAAAGTACATTTGTAGAAAACAAAACTCAAGTCAACAGGGTTAAGCCTGCTCTCTTGGATGACAAAGAACATTCAGAATACTTATGTGGTGCTAGTGATCTAGTAGCTAGGACTTATGTCTCGCATTCAGAACTTGCCTTCAGTCACCTGTAATTCAGCCTTGTCAGATTCCTATGTTAGTGTTCTCACTCTTTTTGGCAAGATGAAAGCTTTAACTTCTCCTAACAAGAGGCAGAAGATAAGACTACCAATGCTTTACATAGCTTGCTAAGCAATAGATAGGGCAGTATCCTGAGAGTCACCTTGTGCTGGCAGAGTGCAGGAAAACAACAAGGTGATACCTTCAACTCCCCATGGCTCCTAGACAGAGCATATGTGGTGAAAATGAGTTTATCCCCATTCTTACCATTAGACATTTTAAGGATGAGGACTTCGATTTCACTGCTATTACAGGGCCAATCAGGTGTCCACTGGCGTCAATTAAAAGATACCCATTGACTTCAAATGAACGGCAGGGTAAGGCAAAACCTAGTACATGATGGATGTACTAGACTGAAGTTCACTTTTAAAGTACTCCATCCGGCAGGAGCTTGGAGAAAATGCTATTCCCTGAGATCTTATCATTCCTAGTTCTGCTCCATTCCCTCTGCCACCTTCCAACTCCAGCTAGTCATCCTTTTATTTCCACTGAAATCTTTCCTCTGCTATCTTTGTAAAAATCTTTGATGCTTACAGTCTTTTTTCAAAATTTTCCAACCTCATTTCCTTTCTATGGTAAGTAAGTTTGTTTCCTATCAGCTGCCTAACCATCCTTCCAATACAACTCTCCTCACTTGTTCTCAATCTGAATATTGTGCTGTCCACAGCACAGTCTGCTCTTCCCTCTGGTTAATTATCGTTTATTGCCAAGCTAGTCGTCTTTTAGCTCTAATTTTTTTTAGATCTTGATACCACATTGATCCAAATACACCTCCTCACCAAATTAGACAGTTCCCTCATGCTTTTGGTTCTATTTTATCCTAGTGGGCTTCATTCATTGTCCGTGTCCCTCTCAGAGTCCTCAGGGAACTGCTTCAGTTCCTCCACACATCCTGCTTTATCCCTTCGAGGCCCTTCCAAGCACCATAACTCTGGCATAGCAAGAGTGGATGGGAGGCAACACTACTGGCGTCATTCTGAGCAAGGCTAAGTACCGAGAGATAAGCACAATCAAAATATTGGGAATTAAATCCAGGTCTTTATTATAGTACTCCAAAGCAATAACACTTTATCCTGATTATCAAACCTTACACTTCCATTCTTTGTTATGGTTAGTGAACCATCTTCAAACACTGGATCCCTATGGAAATCCTGAAGTTGGATGCCCAGTTCTCATTTTTCTAAACTTCTCTTTGATTTTTTAAGCTCCAATTTTGAAGGTGACCTGCAATGTATTTTTGAAAAAGTTGGTCATTTGTTCTGTTTTGGATCTTTGTGATGATGTATAAAGACAGACTGAAGAGTCGTATGTGTGTTTGGGGAGGAAATGGAGGGGTTGTTTCCTTTAGTTTTTTGTTTAAGAGAGAGGTGGAGCCCATCTTGTTTTTAACCTTAGAAAGATCACAAATGTCACCTCTGTTATTCCGGGGGGTCTCAGAGCTTTATTGTGTGTTTTAACACCTTTATTGAAGGGGAGGTGGCTTTGAGTCTTTAACAAAATGTCCACAATATTTTATTACTCACTGAATTAAATGTATCTTATCTAAATAAAACAGGCTAACTAAAAATCTCTTCCCCTCTCAACTGCTCAGCTACCACTCTGTTTGGCCAGGTCTTCAGTTGGTGTAAATCAGTTTCAAGGGAGCTATCCTGACTTATACCCACTGAAGAGCAGGCCCTCCTGACTTGTTATTTCATCATTTCTGTAGTTACCCAATCAGCACAGGGCTTGTCTTCACGGAAAAGTTAACTCACACTCTTATTTGAGTGTTGTCCCCTCACACATAAAAACCTTTCCCTGAGTGTGGTGGCAAGAATTCAATGCCAAGGAGATCTTCCCATCTGCACCGGAAAGTTTAGATGGCACATATACAAGGGAACAGAAAAGAGACATTGCAACTTTTATATAATGAGAAAATACGTATTCATTTAATATTTTGGCTCGCAGGGATATAACATTGTATTGTTGACTATAGTGGCATGATATCCAGAGTCAAGCCATTAATCTAACTCAGGAAACATTTTCTCTCTCGTTCTGGTATTAAATAACTGAGCACGTTGACTTTTATAAACAACAGGAGTACACAGTTCTAAGTAAGGTGCCAAGGAAAAGGAAGCAAAAGTAAATAAAATACATATTTGCATGAAATGTCTAACATATTTAAAATATAAAACATCCCCATCTAACACACTTCCAGTGTCAAAAAACAAATGGAGTGATAACTCCAAAACAAGTTAAGCTAAAACAACAATTATGTCAAAAACCAGAAGTTGCTTAAAATCATATGCTACCAGAAACCTTAACTGCACCAAAGGACTATGAAACTCTCAAGACTAAGAAAAACATTAACACAACAACATACATATTAAAGGAACCCTTGAGGCAATACGTACACATTGAGCAAGGCTCAAGGAAATTTACATTTCAAAATTTCCATCGCTAAGGAAAGTAAATATGTTTTATTTCCACCATAGGTATGCGTGGTGCTGTACCAACACACATGAAGACTAGGTTCCTGCCAGGAATCATTAGACTCGGGCCTATGACTTGATAACAATTCGTCAAGCCTTTGTGATACCTTGGCGGGACTATGCAACTCTCTGTACCTGGGTTTAAATATTTCTAACATTTAAAAAGCTTCAATTAGTCCAGAATATAACAGCTTGCTTCCTTAGTAATATTACCTTTCTGCTCTGCTCACTAGACTGGCTCCCATAGACTGCAGGGTCAAATTTAAGGTCCTGCTGTTATTTTGCAAGGCCCTCCATGGAATTGGCCCAAGATATCTCCAAGAGTGCCTCTCTTCACAATAACAACCTCCCATGAGAGTTCCCTAGGAACTCCGAAACTGTCAGCCTCAAGGATGGAACTAATGATAGTGTGAGAGAGGGCTGGGCTCCCTCAGCAGAGGACCTGGGCTTTGGAATTTGCCACTTAAGATGATTAGAATGACTGCAAATTTCACAGCTTTCTGAAGAGTCAACCTCCCTTCTTTGACTTAGATTTCCAAAGCTGCAACTAATGGAAGGGGGGAAAGAACACAGAGGAGGGAAAAGAAATAAAGGAAAGAAGAAAGAGAGGAAGAAGGGGAAAGAAAAGAAGGAAATACAGTTAAAAATAAAAACCACATAATCCCACCTGCCTTGGGGAAAGTAAATTAGATAACAACAACAACTACAATAGACCCGGTTATATCTTAGAAGGCACTCAGATTCTACTGTGTGGGGTACTGTTATAAGAACTGAACTAAACAGAAATACAAAGAATATGACAGATGCATTTGAATACAAATCAAATCTGTCAATTTCTAATTACAAATTAGTAGCGCTGGCTGGAAAATGTTCGTTGAAGCAAAGCTCTGACAAAAAAAAGTGAACATTTTATGGAAGGCTTGAGTGTTGAACCCCATACATGTTCTGCAGTTCACAGAATGGTCCACTTCCCTCTCTTTGGCAGAGGAGAAGCAAGCAGCTTGGAAACTTAAAGCTAGCCTTGTGTATAGATTAGAGAGCTATACAGAGAGAGGTTTATGTATCAGTGATATGCAATAGATAAAATAATAAAAAGGAACCATTAACGAGTTCTGACCAAAGCCCACAAAAACAGGTCAGTTCAGAGTGAGCATTTCTCTCCATCTTTATGGGCCATTAGTAAGGACTGCAGGATTTTCTCTAGGTCCATTTCCAATTAATAAAGATCTATTAGTGGATAAAACACAGGTCCAGGATTCTGGAAACCTGGTTCTAGTCTTGTCTGTCATTGGCCAGCTGGGTGACCTTGGGCAAGTCATGTCCCCTCTCTGTGCCTCAGTTTCCCTATCAATAAAATTGGGATAATTATACTGACCTTCTTTGTAAAGCACTTTGAGATCTATAGACAAAAAGTGCTATTTAATGGCTAAGTATTATTATTAGTTATAAAACCAAAAGCTATTATCCACATTATGGCCAAACAGTTTGCAAACTTTCATTCTTAATTTGAAAGAGTGAAGCACCAAGCTAAACCAACACCAACCAAAACTGATGTTTTGCTCATGCCTTAAAACAACAAAACCATACTCCAGTGGACTTAGGTCACTCCAGCAGTTTTCATGAGTTGTGCACTATCGGAAATCTGGGCATTACGTAAATGCAGAAAATTTTTTTAATCAAGATATAACGCTGCCCCTCCCCCCACCATAATATCAGTATGGTACATGCAAATTCAACAGGTAAAGCAAGGCAGAAAGTGCCTCAACTCATAACTGGCAAAGGGACAAATGAGTTATGACAGTCATCCCTTTATGCGTGTAGGATAAACATATAAGCTCATATTATTCTTTTCTTATCCTATTTCTAACAAATCCATGTGGAAATGTTTAGTGTCAGGAACATATTTAGTCGGATTACAGTCAGCTGTTTCATTTTGAAAGGAGATGAGCCATATTGGTTCCAAAAATAATAATCTAGGTATAAATATAGATGGGGCAGCCTACCTCCATGAGAGATGAGCTGTCAATTTAATGCTTGTGCACCACCCACATCATATTTGCCAGCCGGATGGCAAATATGGTCTCCACCTCTCAGCTGACCCTTCAGCAACAACTTCTCCTTGCCCCTGGGACCTTTCTGACTTTTGACTCTGCCAGCAGTTTATTTCTGACTGTACAACAGGAACATGATCAGGATATTTCAGTATGTAGTGTTGTTGTAGCTTTGTTGGTCCCAGGATATTAGAGAGACAATGTGAGCGAACTAGTATCTTTTACCAGACCAACTTCTGTTGGTGAGAAAAATAAGCTTTTGAGCTTACACAAAGCTCTTGTTCAGGTCAAGAAGAGGTCTGCGTAAGCTTCAAACCATATTTCACCTCATTTTCCCAGTATCTTTAAAAACAATTTTTAAAAGAACGTTGTAAACTTAAACGTCACACTTTTGTCTGATTTTTATTAACCAATTGTTACAAGTTAACACCTAAGGGGCAACATAATTAAAAGAGATTAAAAGAATCTCCTTTTTTCATCCATCATATATGATATGCACAGCACTCTGTTTATAGTCAGTTTCACTCTTTCCTTTGTATAGTCAGATTCTCCTACTGTATGTGTTGGATTTTCGCACAGGAATGGATGAAAGAAAGACATTTAGAGTCAGATTCTGCCACTCTGACTTGCCCTCTGCATTATTCTGCAATTTGTCCCATCAAAACCAATGAAACAATGTATACTGAAAGGTACAACTCAATCAGAGTGAGGTTGGTTGAATCTGGCCATGACAAAAAATAGAGAGAGGAATCAACTGACAGAATAAAAGAGGCGAAGTATTCAAGTCATAATTCATTGTTCTTTTTGGGCGTGGAATATCTGGGCTTGGTCATGTCTATTTGGTTTTAGTTTTAGGATAAGTACTGAATGCAATGAGCAGCTAACTTTTTATCATTTTAGTAAAAAAAAAATCTCAAACCTTAGCCCTTAAAATTGAACTTTATCTAAATCTGATCAAGGGAAAAAAGAGTTTCAAGTCTTGAGGCCACCACCATCACACTGCATTGTTGCATACTCTGAGGCTTGATTTGCCCCAGACTTTATTGTGTGTCATATGCACTGCAACTGAAAGCAGATTTGAGATGGGGTCCACAAAGCAATTAATAGCATTTTACTATTCAAATCCTGTATTTGGATTAATAGCTTTGTATTCCATGCACAATGTTACTTCATACACAGTACATTTGGCGTCAGGCTATCACTCCAGCCTTAGGTCACTCTGTTTCGCCTGGGTGTTGCAGCACATCTAATCTCAATAACCCACCTGCCTCAAAACTCTGAGTGTTCTTAGATATCGTGACAGAAGCAGTACCAATGCAAAGCTGGCTGCATTGATCTTGGAGTGGCACCTTCAACACCACATACTTCAACCTTTCCACAAACTAAATATAGCAAAGCCTCAGGGTTGCAAACACCTCGGGAATGGAGGTTGTTCATAACTCTGAAATGTCTGCAACTCTGAATAAAACACTGTGGTTGGTCTTTCAAAAGTTTACAACTGATCATTGACTTAATACAGTCTTGAAACTTTATTATGCAGAAGAAAAAGACTGCTTTTAACCATCTTAATTTAAATGACAAGCACAGAAACACTTTCCTTACCTTGTCAAAAAAAAATTAAACTTTCCCTTTTTTTAGTAGTTTACATGTAACACAATACTCTGTAATTGCTTTTTAGTTGTTGTTTTTTTTGGTTTCTATTGCTGCCTGATTGTGTATTTCCGATTCCAAATGAACTGTTAGCAAAAGTTGACTTTTCAGTGGTTACTACTCTATATCCATGTTGCTACATGTAGGATAGCATAAGATACTGGCATAGTCATTCTAACAAGTGTCCCGCAGATTGTGTATGTGCACCAATACCTCAGATAAATACAACTCTAAATAACTTGCCTGATGGGAAGGGTCCTTTAAATATCTCTGTACCACCTATCACCAAGCAATAAATCTCTCTGCCTCAATTCAGTGCATTGGGGGACAGGTAGCTTTGAGACAGCTATAGGAGCATTTGTGGTGAAGACAGGAGCATGGAGAGATTTATAGAGCCTTCACTGCTGGGACAAGCAGCCTAGAGAGATTTATAGGAGGCTTCCCAGTGACGACAAGCAACATGGAGAGATTTATCAACACCTCCCCAATAGATGAGGTACAGCACTACAACTGCACTTAGTCAATCTCCAAAGGGGTGACATGCCCTAGTCTACATTGCTAATTCATAACGACAAGCTTTTGAATAAATAGGATGCTGCTGCTGCTGCTAACTGCCACCTGGATACTTGCAGGTAATGGTGAAGTTGGATTTCAGGTACCTGTAAAAGGAACTGGGTTACTGTTATGAAACATTCTTTCTATGTCAAAATAAAACAATGATTCCTGAGATGAATTTCCCAGGAGTTCAGCGCTAAAGTGAAGTGCCCTTGAAGCATGTCTGAAGTGAATAATTTGCAGGAGGACAGACACTAGTAAAAAGAACTTTAAAGGGGAAGAGGAGAAAGAGGAACATTAACTGAAACTATATGCAAAATCCAGAATCTTGCAGAGAGTCAAAAATATTTTCCTCACCAGAGGTAACTCTCTGAGCCAGAACAAACAATTCTTTTTGGAAAGGATGGTTAAATGTAATCAGAGAAGAGTATAACAATACTAAAGAAAAGGAAACTTCAATCATCACCTCTTCCACTCAAACTCTGCCTTGCAGCGGTTAGATTGATTTACATGGTTTTTTTACATGAAAGTTTTCAATAATCAAAGGTCATAAGTTTAAATCCATACTGCTCTTAGCTCATAGCTAAACCAAGATGAAGGTCAATGAGCACTAATGCTTGACGGTTTATGTCAATCATTATTCCAGTTGAAATGAAAGAACCTATAACATGGATTAACAGAGAAACTGGAACTACGGCTTTCCTCAGTGCTAATGTGCAGGGATACAAATAGGACGGTGCAGCTGTCAGGATGTCTGCGCACCAGTACCAGGGTGTTTTCCTGTCTCTGCAATATGCATTTCTCTTCGCAAGCCACAGACAGGATTTGTCAACCCTTTAGACATATGGCAAAGCCAATTTTTACTCACAAACATAGGGTCTGATGAAAAGCCCATTGAAGTCAATGAGAGTCTTTCCATCAACTTCAAATGGACTTACTTAGGATCATGATTTTAGAGAAGTTGTATGTCATTGCTGGAGAATGAAGAATGATCTGGTAGGACCTCATAAAATGGTTGGGTAGAGGGTCTTTTGGTTTTCTTTCGTGGGAATGTCTGTATACTGACATTTTTGTCATAGGAAATTTAAATGAAATTATATAGATACAATTTTAATCATGAGTTTCAACTTTGACAGGTATTTAGAGCTGTGTATATGTATGTGCCTATAAAGTAAAACAAAAGTCTTAAAACAGTAATTCTGCTTCCAGGGTACAAATATACAAAACTTGTGCAAATATTCTTAGCTACATGCAGTATGCTTCGTTGTCATTGAACATATAGTGGGAGAGCTAACTATTTAATCAAGGTCAGGTGTATATAATTAACCGATGAATATATTTAATTGAAGTCCATATATGAAAACTAAAACAAATTTAACAAGACTATTACTAATCCACTAGAACATCATGACAAACAGTAACAGTTCTACAAAAGAAACATAACATGACAAGAAAAACTGTAGCATTTGTCACCAGTGGTTAAACAAGTCAGTTCATATTTTGTTTGTTTGACCTATCCATGTTAGGTATTGTGATTTAAAATATTAATAAGGATATAAAACATTAATGAGAAAAATAAAATAGATTTATACCTCAGAATATAACAGTCAGCTTTCTATTGTTAAAGTAAGAGTTTATTATTTGCTAAGGGATCATTTTGCTAAAGCTTTGCATGAGAAAAGCACTCTCAAAATTCACTAGTTATACAGATACACTTAAGCCAATTCTTCACGAGGTATAATGGGACAGCTGATGTGCCAGAGGATGCAATCTAACAGTTTGATCCTGCAATCGGCTGTGTGAAAGGACCTTTGTGCGTATATACAACCCCATTACAAGAATAGGGTGTACAGCTTTAGTATTGGTGTATAAAGCCTTTCCTAATCTTGGTTTAAGTACTTGAGCATTTGTCTCTCATCCTGTGTACCTTCTTGGGAGTGAAGGTAGGGACTGCTCCAATTTCCTAGGTTCCATCAGAATCAGGTGTGTCTTTCTCTGTCAAAGGTCCTTAATTATAGAACCTTCTTCCTAGAGAAGGTCCATCAGAATCCTTTACTGACTACTTTTGGAATGGAGAAAACTCCCTTGCATTTCTTTGTTCCTAATAACTGAAACTGGTATTTCCAAACCAGTGTAGGGAATTTAGCAACACGGTTTCCATTAATTTTATAATAGTATCAGTTTTTAAATTAATGGAAGATATTGTTAGTAAATATAAATCTTTCTTATTCTTTTTATACCAAACTCTCAATTTCTTGATCAGACATCACAGAATCTTTTCTATTTTAGCCAAAGGTGCTGGCTAGACTCTACTGCTAAAGCAGGTTTTGTTTTGGAAAAATGAATGCTTTTGTCCTAGAAGTCCTGTACTTCATTATATACTCTGAACTTTAGTTGACCCTACTGTGTTATCATTAAGCTGGATTTTAACTGCACCTTAGCATGCTATTAAATAATAAGAACATAAGAACATAAGAACGGGTCGTACTGGGTCAGACCAAAGGTCCATCTAGCCCAGTATCTCCAGATCATTTATGAATAAGTTGAATAGGACTGGTCCTAGAACTGACCCTTGAGGAACACCACTAGTTACCCGTCTCCATTCTGAGAATTTACCATTAATTCCTACCCTTTGTTCCCTGTCTTTTAACCAGTTCTCAGTCAAAGAAAGACCTTCCCTCTTATCCCATGACAATTTCATTTACGTAAGAGCTATTGGTGAGGGACCTTGTCAAAGGCTTTCTGGAAACCTAAGTACACTATGTCCACTGGATCCCCCATGTCCACATGTTTGTTGACCCCTTCAAAGAACTCTAATAGATTAGTAAGACATGGTTTCCCTTTACAGAAACCATATTGACTTTTGCCCAACAATTTATGTTCTTCTATATGTCTGACAATTTTATTCTTAACTGTTGTTTCAACTAATTTGCCTGGTACCGACGTTAGACTTACCGGTCTGTAATTGCCGGGATCACCTCTAGAGCCCTTTTTAAATATTGGCGTTACATTAGTTATCTTCCAGTTGTTGGGTACAGAGGCCGATTTAAAGGACAGGTTACAAACCCTAGTTGTTAGTTCCATAACTTCACATTTGAGTTCTTTCAGAACTTTTGAGTGAATTGCATCTGGTCCTGGTGACTTGTTAATGTTAAGTTTATCAGTTAATTCCAAAACCTCCTCTAGTGACACTTCAATCTGTGACAGTTCCTCAGATTTGGATTGCGCATCCTTTGTACTCTGAACTCTTGACCCTTAAGGAAATGTCCAGAAAGAAACCATTTGTTACCTATATAGGGAAGGTTTTTCAGGTGTATTCTATAATCAATGTATCAGCAAAATACTAAGGTATAGATTAATGTTTAAGTGTTAAGATGGTCACAGATGGTCCTAACAGTAATAAATTAGTTACAAACATCGTTGGCTTATTGATTCAAAATAAGATTAAACATGAAGTGGTGAGTTTTAGGGAGTTAGTCAGAAGTGAACTCATGTAGACTGCCCCTTCTTCAATCTCAGATTTGGTACATATATTTTCTTTTCTGTATTCTATATAGTGCTGTATTAAGTATTGCTTGATTGTCTTACTTAAATACAACTTCAGCTGAGTTAGTTTTTTAATATCATGACTTATGAAATCCAAACATGCAACAATTGTTGCTAAACCCCCAGTTTAAAAAACTCAGTTTGAATGATTTGGAATTCCTCCCTTTGTTTCTGACTCTCCCAGTCCTTTGCTTGCCCCAGTTCCTTATCCAGTTGGGAGCCAATCTCCTTGGACAGGGTGGGTTTTTAGAAGCTGCCTGTCTCTGTTCTGTATTTTGACTGGATTTATTATCTCTAGTAATTATTTGAAATCTATCGTTTGCAGTCTGGTGCTTTGATGCTTACAATAGGTGCTCTATTAAATTAAAAATTATACATAGTGAATAAATATGTGGGGACCTTGTCCCACGAAACATAGGGCAGGGAACAATCTTGTATTGGCAAACTAGGTAATTTTGTAGGTCTTCTTCATTTCTAACCTCTCTGATTCTACAGTATTTGTACTAGTGTTTGAATCTAAAGGTTAACTGGACATTGACTTCTTCTGAAGTGAATATTCAGGGCCATACAATGCCCTTGGCTCACATTTACACGTCACATTGACATCAAAAGGGATCCCCCATACAGGGTGAGGGCAGAACACATATAACCCTTGGAATGCAGAAGGTGGCCACTTGCATAGGGAAGTGAATGTCCTTTGGACAGCTGCAGTAGCACCTCAACAGAATTATAACTAGGTGAAATTAAAGGCTTAGCCAATGCCATCTGGCTATAGGCTGAACTCTGGAAGCATCATTTACTGAACACTAATTTTCTCCTATTTGTTTTCCCTTCTTTCTACCTCTTTTTTTATTTCCTCTTTTGTGCATTTCCCTCAGCCTTCCATTTTTTCCTTTTCCTTTTCTATTTCGTATTACTACCTTTTTCTCCTTCCTTGTCTCTCTCTTTTTCCTCTCCCACTATATTTTCCTTTCACCACATCTCCTTTTCAGTCTCCCTTACCTCTATGCTTTTTTGCTACTTTCACTCCACCTGTGAGCCATCCACTTTCTTTCTTCTCCTCTCTCCTGTTTTCTTCTTCATCCCTCCTTTCTTCCCAAATCATTATTTTTATTTCCTGTGTTTCTCAGTTTTAAGGTATGCAGAAGTATACAAGTTGCACAGTGCTAAGTTGGCAGTGTAAAAACAAACTCACTCCAGCTCCTCTCAGCATCTGCAGTCAGTGACAAGGAATTGGCAGCACAGCTATGTTAAGAGTCTGACCACATAAACCTTCTGACTTGTGTGAACAGCTTGAAGGATTGAGCCCCCTATTTTGTGCTACAGAAGAGCAGGGGTTTAGTGACCTCTGGTTTTGCTTCAGCGCACTCTGAAACAAAAGGCAATGAAAACTTCAGCGTGATCCTAAAGTCTCAGACTCCACATTATTTTCATTGGCCTTAGCAGTCGTTATGAGGCTACTGTGTTCTCAATTTATTTCATTCAGTTTCCACAGCACTCTTCACAGTCAGTTTCTTAGACCACTTTGAGGAGAAGGTACTCCATAGCCCACTGCTTTGTCATATGTTGCCTGCCCCCTCCTCCTTTATCTGAGACAGCTGGCTTATTCAGGAATAACTAACTGTGTCACTAATAGAGAGGACACCGTTTCCTCATGCCAGACCTCTGAAAGTCAAGCCACAGTTTTCAAATTGAGCCTACATTATCGGGATGAGAGAAAAAGAGTAACTCCACTGTTTTTCTTGACATCATGGGCTATTAACACTTCTCTAGGTCAACAATTTTCTATATTCATCTGCCACCAGCCACAAAGTATATGAAATCCTCAATCCATGTCTGTTCACTGGTACACGTCAGGAACAATTGAACTTACAGGGTGCCAAGAAGCCAAAATGCAGTAATAAATATATTTCTCTGTATTAATCAATCAATTGTAAAGCCCTGTTGAGATCCTTGGATGAAAAGTGTTAGATTAGTGCTAACTGTTACTGTAAGAAAAAGTTGTTTGCTGAGTGCTAGTTTTGCAACACAGTCTTTTGCTGACAGGCCAAGGTTTCTTCAGTGATCTATAAAAATCATTTCTTGCAAAAAAGCCTCATTTCTTTCTATATTATCAAAAGATTTCTGATTTATTTTTCCTATAGCTCTGCCCACTCTAGGCCATGACATTTAATTATGGATTCTCAAGAAACCTTTCCCTCCATGTCAGAAATACCTTTTCCACAAGGACTCTGCCAAAATGACAGCAGGTCCCCATGGCTCTGCCTATCTACTATTAAATCCTGAGTTTACGTAAGCAAACCTTGTCAGCTGTCAGGATCAACAATTTCACCTCCCTTTTCTTTCCCTCCTTCCCTATAGGAAAACTACTACCATGGCATCTCACAAAGGGCTGGGTCTCTTGGTAGCCTTCTGTCATCAAGTTGATCTGGAACAACAATTTTCTATGCATTCTTTTGATGTTCTGCAAAATAATATAGTTTCCACTTGACATGCTAGTTACAGCCTGATGTTCTGCAGCAGCACTAAGAAAGCTACTTACAGCCAGTCATAATTAAAAACATGAAAGAAAATGGTTTACCTTCAGCGGTAAGTGAGGTCACCAAGGAAAACCTCATAAGTAACTCTTGCTACTATACATAGCTTCTACAGCACTTTTAAAACCAGTAGAGTGGATTTATCTTGTAGACCCCTTCAATACATAAACACAGCAAGATGCATTACAAACATCAACATGTCAAAAAAACAACTGAATTCCTTGCCTTGATCATACTCAATGACTCTAAAAAAAAAAATTAAAATAAAAAAAGAAAAGTAAATACACACAACTCTCTGGAAACTTACGCTGAGATGCTTTCATAGAAAACATTCTGCCTCAAAACAGCTTCTTTGCATGTACACTTGGTATTTTTTGTGCATGTTGTGGCACTGGCACAATAATAATAATCTAATCGCACTGTATGTTGCGACAGTGTCATCCTGCTCCTGTCTCTTTTCTAGTCCCAAACGGCTTGGAGACCTTACTCTGGTGCAATTTACAGTTTTCTCCCCACCACCCTTATAAACTTGTGTGGCTCTGTATTTACAGTAGCATACACTCCTTAGCTCACTCAGCCAGGGAGGAGGGGAAGATACCTCCTGTGTCCCTCCAAGAGCTCTTTCCTGGCTACAACTCTCAAAAGCCTACCAGTCAGTCAGTCAGTCTGTGTCTGTCACTCTCTTCCCCTCTGAACACGTGGGTGCCTTTCTACTTTCTGCGCTAATGGGTTAATTAGCCTCGTCAAGCTCTCCAGCCCATCCCCAATCTATCTTTTAGACCCAGCTTTGGCCCTCAGGTTTACTCCAGAGCACTTTAATTGGTGACCCATTGATCAGAGTACTGGTACAGATGCTGTTGCCAACACTCTATCACAGATGTCTACATGAAATTCCAAATATTAAGTTGGCATTAGGAGGAGCCATACAATTTCTCCCTCATTTGGGTAGGACTAATTTTGATTAGGAGTGTTTTTGCCTTCCTATGATAACATTAATATAACAAGTTAAATATATTTGTAAATGTTTTTTACAAGTTAAAAATGCAAAGAAGGTTTTGTAATGTAGAATAATGATAGCATCAATTCACGACAGACGTGAAGGATGCATGATAATCGTCTGTTCTTACACTGCTGAGTAAATGCGGGGCCAAGTAAATTAAAGAGACCCAGTAACCACGGAAATAAGTGATTTAAGTTCTCGTTATTGCAGCTATAAAGATATATATTCTGTCTGTTCTTTGATATACAAGATCATGACCCTGAAGCTTTTTAAATATATTAGGCAAGAGAATCTGCAAAATCCCTGAAGATTATCGTCATCATCATCAATGGAAATCTCTTTCTGTCCGTTTGTGGGTTTATAGTAAAATTGATGGCATGTTAGACTGATCTAGAAGACTAAATTTCACAGATCAATTTTCTGGGATACATTCTTCTATTTAATTTGCACAAAAATCTAATCTCTGTTTTAGGTATTTGAAGAGCACTCATCCCCATAGTATTGAAATGCTAGTTTTGACATTTTTATTTTCCAGATTTGGTTCAAAATCACTGAACCCATACAGCAAAGCCAACATTTAAAACAAAATTGGCATAGCCTCACTGTTTGTGAGATTTCATGGGAACTAGAAGACCTAGCACATGAGAAACTGTCAGAAACAGCTTGTTATAAAACAAAAACAAAGCCACAAAGCTCAGTTTTGAAAAATTCATGCCTTTCTAGGGACACCAATATTTTTATTCCAAGGTCTCGTGAAACAGATGCCTGCCCCTCAAAGCAGTTTTGGATTAAATTTGTAAGTTTCCCCTTGTTCACGCTGAAACTAGCCACTTTTTCAGTTGGTTTTGTGTTTTACTGTAAAACTGATCTATTCACAAGCACTAACACTAATCTATTGCTAGTATTCTAGTTGATTAGCTGATGAGAGTTTTAATTGTTAAACAAGCCACAAAATTTTAATGTTACATAATTATCTCTGTTGACATTTCTGTTATTGTCTGTCTTGTCAACAAAGCTGGAGAACGTTAAGAATATTTGTGAATCGAAAATGCTTCAGAAGCCTAATTTATTTCTAAGTCTGAATAATTTATCTTACTTGTATTTATTTCATTTATACACACACAAGCTTTGAAAATACTGGTGACTACACGGAAACTCTGCTGCTACCGTAACTACTGGACAACACATATAAATAGCCTGGCAAATTAAATGCAGCTGATTTTTTTTAAATCTTCAATAAAACATGCTGTGGCACTTTTGTATCATGTGCTCAAATTTTATAGCACACTCCAATTTACATGTTGTCATCATTAGTGTTAATATTTACATGCTCCAATCACACTGAACTAGCAGGTCCTTAATTTCTGTGATGTTTCAGGAGTTACTCTAATTTCTGCCTCTCTTTTGTAGCTGGCGTTGGTTCCCTTTTAGCTACTGAACACTGCACCTGGAATTCCAGGGGAGGGTGTGAAATCTGCACCTCTCATGTGGTGTTGATATTTATTAAATACTGTAGCTTCACTAAACTCTCCTTTCTACTTAGACAAATATAACATTCAATTAGCAAGAAAATGTGTGCATGCTTGTAACAAACTAGCAAAACTAAACAGACAGATGGCAAAATGAAAGCAATACATTGTTGAAATGGAAGTACAAGAGAATTAAGCGTCTGTATGGATCATCCATTTGAACTAATATACTCTTGTAAGGCATTCAGATACTATGGTGATGAGTCCATGTGGCACAAGTAGCTAAAAAAGAAAGATTTTATTTATTTCCAATTATTTCTAGTATAACTATCCTATGCACTGCATCCTACAGCTATTACAAAGCTTCTTCAGTGGTACTCAAGAATGTTACCATATATACTCATTCATTAGCCCGTTTGTTTATAAGATGATCCCCCAAAATGGATAGGTAAAAATAGCAAAAACTGTATGATCCTTTCATAAGCCGACCTTATATTTCAGGGATTGGCAAACTTTGGCTCCCGGCCCGTCAGAGTAAGCCGCTGGCAGGTCAGGACATTTTGTTTACTTGGAGCATCTTGAGGCATGGAGCCACTCAGCTTGTCACTTCCCGCTGCTCCCATTGGCTGGGAACAGCGAACCATGGCCACAGAGAGCTGAGGGGCTCCATGCCTGCAGATGCTCCAGGTAAACAAAATGACAATGTATTAGACAGTGAATTCACTGATTCCATAGAGTTTAAAATCATCAAATTTTGGTGTAGACCTGATTATAAGCTGACCCCCAGTCTTTGATGCATCACTTTTTTTTTTACCAAAAATATTCAGCTTATGAACAAGTATATACGGTAGTTTATTTTTATAGTACAATACCACTAAAAACTTTATATACTATCACCAATCCCTACCCCTACCTCAGGATTTCCCAATCCACCTTTTTTAATTTCCACAGATTCCAGGTCCAGAAAGGACCATTGTGGTCGTCTAAACTGATCATCTGTATAACACAGGACGTAGAAGCTCCCCTAAATGACTCCTAGATCATATCTTGTAGAAAGATAGCCAATCTTGATTTAAAAATTGCCGGAGATGGAGCATCCACTATGATCTTTGGTAAGTTGTTCCAATGGTTGGTTACTCTCACTGTTAAAAATGTATATCTTATATCTGGTTTGAATTTGTCTAGCTTCAACTTCTAGCCATTGGCTCATGTTATTCCTTTCTCTGCTAGACTGAAGAGCCCATTATTAAACATTTGTTCCACATGTAGGTACTTACAGACGGTGATCAAGTAACCTCTTACCCAACTCTCTGTTAAACTAAGTAGATGGCTCTTTGGGTATCACTATCAGGCATGTTTTCTAATGGTTGTATCATTCTCGTGGTTCACCTCTGAACCCTCTCCAATTTACCATGATTCTTGAATTGTGGACAGCAGATCTAGACACATTATTCCAGCAATGGTCACACTGGTGCCAAACACAAAGGTAAAATATCTCTATTGCTACTCAAGATTCCCATTTATACATCCAAGGATCACAGTAGCACATTTGGCCACAGAGTCACCCTGGGAGCTCATGTTCAGCTGATTATCCACCATAATCGCCAATCTTCTTCAGAATCACTGCTTCCCAGGGTGAAGTCCCCAATCCTGGAAGCATGATCTAAATTCTTTGTTCCTATAGGTATACATTTACAATTAGCCATATTTGCCCTTTTAAGTCTGGCTTTCTGGCCCCTATGGTGCACTTTGATCCACAGAGGCAGATCCTTTGCCCATGCATCGTCCCATTGAAATGAGTGGGGGTCAGCACATAGGGATCTGATTGCAGGTTTAGGGGTATGGTTGGAATGCTCTTTGTGATATGGACTGTCTATTTCCTGTAGTGTGCAATGCGACGCACATTGTTGGTGCTAAACAAGTAACGACAACAAAACTAATAATAGCAATTATAGTAAATTAATTTATATAGTAGAACAGAATAGATAATGTGAGAAATAAAGATTTACAGTAGAAGGAAATGCAAGCTACCATTCTATTTGCCACTGTCCAGGCAACACGATTGATCTCCAGGGTGGAGCTGCCATGGGCAGAAAGCAGCATCTGCCAACCAGCTTATCTAGGAGCTTTGTTGCCTGCCTGCCTGCCAGCCAGCCAACTCGGGCACAGGCTTTGAAGAAATCAATTCAGTCATTCTCTCAACAGTAAGTGCCAAAACAGGAAAGGAGAATCCAGAACAAAATGAGGGGTTCTGAAGCAGAAAGTAAAGAACCAACAACAGACTGACACCTAGAGATTGCTAACCAAAGATTACAACAGAAAGATCCTAAATAATTTTGTAAGCAACTATGGGGAGTTCTGTTTCACATACATTTACAGTTTACACACCAATTGCTGCCTCAATTCTGAATCTCCAGATTCAGTCTACCCTGAAACTGTCACAATGGGATTTCTGTATTCTAGATAATTTAAAGCAGATGGGATTATATCATTTTTTTAAACTAGAAAGTTAGAACAGGACTCACTGAAGCCTGCTTTTGAGCTTACTGTACTATGGATTTTGATTTTTAATTGATTGAAAATATTAAGAACATATTGAAAATGGGATAACTGCAGTGCGTCTTCTCACCCATGGAGTAGGAAGTTGTAACATCTTATTTTGATAAGGATAATAAAAAATGTTAAATATTAAAAACAGTTCAAGATTTCCACTACATGGAAGTAAGGCACAAAGTGGGGCATCAAATACTTTCCATCAGTTGGAGTGATGAATTTTGATTCAGTAGCATTCTAAATTGCACAGGTTTGAATGACTACATTTGGTGTAGGGCAGGAGACAATCAGACCCAAGGTCCTTCAGCCCTACCCCATCTTCAGCTGGAGAGTTAACAAGCGCCATGAAAGGAGGCACAGTTACTATAATGAAGTTGTCAGCCAGGGTAGGGATGGATCCTCATCTGAGGCCTGGTCTACACTGGGGAAGGGCAGGAGTTGTGAACAAAGTAGGTCTAAGTTACGCAACTTCAGCTATGAAAATAGTGCAGCTGAAGTTGACATACTTAGAGCTACTTACCTCGGTGTCTTCACTGCAGTAGGTAGACTGCTGACACTCCCCTGTTGACTCCGCCTACACTTCTTGCTCCGATGGAGTACCAGAGTCGACAGGAGAGTGCTTGGCAGTTGATTTATCGCATCTTCACTAGAAGTGATAAATCGACCCCCGCTGGATCGATCACTCTGGAGGTAAGTGTAGATATGCCCAAAGTGAAGAACCCTCTTCCTCCTCGAATGATCTGAATGAGGATAGGCAGAGATGCAAAGGGAAATACCACAGGAACCCAGTCTGTCTCCACAACTACAGAATCCTAGTAGACTACAAGGATTCTAAGGGCACCATGCAATGGAAATGTCATGGGATAGGGTTTGGGTCATTGTTCTTAAAACTTAGTTTGATGTTAACTTTCAGCTTTACTAATGCAGTTACAGAATAGTTACGCCTGGAAGGACTAGATTTTTATTAGTAAATGTCAGTTAATGTTGACTTCACTGTACACACAAGAACTAACAAAAATATTTCCATCAATAATAATTGAAAGTTACAGATAGGCAAAGTAAGAAAAATGCTCATAGACTCATAGACTCTAGGACTGGAAGGGACCTCGAGAGGTCATCGAGTCCAGTCCCCTGCCCTCATGGCAGGACCAAATACTGTCTAGACCATCCCTAATAGACATTTATCTAACCTACTCTTAAATATCTCTAGAGATGGAGATTCCACAACTTCCCTAGGCAATCTATTCCAGTGTTTAACTACCCTGACAGTTAGGAACTTTTTCCTAATGTCCAACCTAAATCTCCCTTGCTGCAGTTTAAACCCATTGCTTCTTGTTCTATCATTGGAGGCTAAGGTGAATAAGTTTTCTCCCTCCTCCTGATGACACCCTTTTAGATACCTGAAAACTGCTATCATGTCCCCTCTCAGTCTTCTCTTTTCCAAACTAAATAAACCCAATTCCTTCAGCCTTCCTTCATAGGTCATGTTCTCAAGACCTTTAATCATTCTTGTTGCTCTTCTCTGGACCCTCTCCAATTTCTCCACATCCTTCTTGAAATGCGGTGCCCAGAACTGGACACAATACTCCAGTTGAGGCCTAACCAGCGCAGAGTAAAGCGGAAGAATGACTTCTCGTGTCTTGTTTACAACACACCTGTTAATGCATCCCAGAATCATGTTTGCTTTTTTTGCAACAGTATCACACTGTTGACTCATATTAAGCTTGTGGTCTACTATGACCCCTAAATCTCTTTCTGCCATACTCCTTCCTAGACAGTCTCTTCCCATTCTGTATGTGTGAAACTGATTGTTCCTTCCTAGGTGGAGCACTTTGCATTTATCTTTATTGAACTTCATCCTGTTTACCTCAGACCATTTCTCCAATTTGTCCAGATCATTTTGAATTTTGACCCTGTCCTCCAAAGCAGTTGCAATCCCTCCCAGTTTGGTATCGTCCGCAAACTTAATAAGCATATTTTCTATGCCAACATCTAAATCGTTGATGAAGATATTGAACAGAACTGGTCCCAAAACGGACCACTGCGGAACCCCACTTGTTATACCTTTCCAGCAGGATTGGGAGCCATTAACAACTACTCTCTGAATACGGTTATCCAGCCAGTTATGCACCCACCTTATAGTAGCCCCATCTAAATTGTACTTTCCTAGTTTATCTATAAGAATATCATGCGAGACCGTATCAAATGCCTTACTAAAGTCTAGGTATATCACATCCACCGCTTCTCCCTTATGCACAAGGCTCGTTATCCTATCAAAGAACGCTATCAGATTAGTTTGACACGATTTGTTCTTTACAAATCCATGCTGGCTATTCCCTATCACCTTACCACCTTCCAAGTGTTTGCAGATGATTTCTTTGATTACCTGCTCCATTATCTTCCCTGGCACAGAAGTTAAACTAACTGGTCTGTAGTTTCCTGGGTTGTTTTTATTTCCCTTTTTATAGATGGGCACTATATTTGCCCCCTTCCAGTCTTCTGGAATCTCCCCCGTCTCCCATGATTTCCCAAAGATAATAGCTAGAGGCTCAGATACCTCTTCTATTAACTCCTTGAGTATTCTAGGATGCATTTCATCAGGCCCTGGTGACTTGCAGGCATCTAACTTTTCTAAGTGATTTTTTACTTGCTCTTTTTTTATTTTATCTTCTAAACCTACCCTCTTCCCGCTTGAGAACATATATAACTTAGATAATTTTTTTCACATCTTAGCTCATTGAGCCGAGAAGTGATTGAGTCCCACCGTAATGTGGCCAAAACATGGTATGATGCCAGCATTAGCAGAGCTGGTTTAAGGATATTTACTTTGTATTATTTGACATGTGTTGTCAACACTTTGTGTTTCAAAGGTTTATAAAGCTTTAATTTTTTGAATCTAAGTTATTGTCTGAACCCCACCTATAATTTATTATAACTGTGAAAACAGAAACAAATAAAAATCTAAAAAAAGCTTAAAAATAAAAATCTAATTCTGTCAAGCCTAAGAATACTCTAGCCTAGAGAGCTCTGTGTGTATCCAGCCCTAGCTGGGCAGTTACTATTTTGCAGCCACAGGGAAAATACACACATTTGCTTAAAGAGATAATTCATTGTCTTCATGACTGAAAATCATCTCTAAGGCTGGTCTTCATTTAGAAACAAAACTGCCAATAATACTCACAATTAAACAAAAACTAAGAATTCCATGTTACTGTACCTTGAAATGAGTTTATACCTGTGCCTTGCCAAGAAGTGGCAAACTTCAGAAAAAATATATATTCCCATCCTTTGCCATTCCCAAGAATCCTCCATAAGAAATTTTAAGAAGTTACATAAGAGTCAGCACTTAATAATTCGTAAAAGGAGCTTAATGCATCAGAGCTGCCCATCTGATTCAAAGCAACATTTTCTCTCTTTTCCCTTCCCCTCCCATTTTTTTACAGAAAAGAGACAGAAAGAGTCATTTAAAAAAAAAAAGAGTAAAAGCCAGCTTTTTTCTTCAGCTCAGAGGTCCTGTACATTTGACAACTGGTCACACCACCATTTAGTTAGATAAAATAAAACCAAACACCACAATTTGCCTCACAATGCTACTACTTTTAAAATTCTGTCACCCATTTCCTCCTATAAATCTATATTAAAAATCATCTGTCCACAGCACTTATAGGCATGGCCTCAAAGAACAACCGCAAGAAACATCTTAGGCCCACATTGACTGTGTATCCTAGGCAACCAAGTAATGGCTAAAGAACTGCAGTGTTTGTTTAAAACGTGATGTGGAAGGCAATAAGAAGGGCTTCATTTCTAAGGAAATTCCTTTTCAATGTAAGTGTCTCACTGTATTATAAGTGGCGCTGTTTCCCCCATGACAGTTTAGTTGTCTTGCCATTTCCATTATGAATCCCTATTTTCCTAGGTTTGTAACTTGGCTGTAAAAATTTGTTCCTGGCAAAAAATGTGTTATGCAAAGGTCTGGCTCCATCAACTTTGTTGTTGTTGACAAACTAATTAAATAAAATGTCTTGCGCTTTTTAAGTAAAAAAAAGTGCAAAAATAAATAAATAGATGTCTGCCCACAAAATAAAGAAAAGAAATTAGATCACAAAAATGTACTTTGACAAACTGCTAGTCCATTGTTTGACTTCTTTTTCAATTCTGAAGGATAGGAAAGTATAATGAATGATTAATGCTCTGGTAAAGCAGTAGTCCCTTTTCAAATAAATTGAATCAAATTTTTTTATGATGTGCTCTAAAGGGATCACCACAATAATATAGGCCAAATTCTACTTTTAGTTATGCCAGAGGGAATTTGGCTCTGTATGTTTAGAAGAAATTATAGGTACTTAAAGAGCGTTTGGTCTGTTTATGGTGTCTCTGTGAGGACTCTGGTCCAGATTTACAGAGGTATGTGCCCAGGGGGATTTACAAATGCCCCAATGCAAGTTAGGTGCCTAATTCCCATTGAAAGTCAATAAGAATTAGGTGCCTAACTCGCTAACCCACATTTGAGCTGGGAGGTGCAATTCACAGCTTGCTAAACATACCCTACTCATGTGTCAAGATCCTGACTAGGGGAGTCGGAACCAAGGATCAGAGTAGGATTAAACCTGAGGCTGAATAGCACAGGAGTTCATAGTCAAGTTCCAGGCTAGGGTCAATAACAAGGATCAGAGTCCGAGTCAGCCAAGGTCAAAGCCAGGAGATCAAGAACTGAGAACAGGCATGGTCATGGAAGCTACTGTAGAAAATCCACACTGTTACCTAGACACTTTCTGGAATGCCCCTGGGGTTTATATAGGACAGGGATCCAATCAGGAACCATGAGGCTACTGCCTGTCTGACTCGTTGAGGCAGGACTTCCTATGGTCTCTGTCCTCAACAGGTCATGAATAGTGGAGCATAAGCTGGTTACAGCTTCTGCTGGATGGTAATATGGAGGTGTCTGCTACCTAGTAATTCTGCACACTCAGGCTTCAGACCTACTGGGTCTTATACTACACTTGCTCAACTTAAGCTAGCATCTAAAAACAGCAGCATATTCATATGGGCAGCAGCTTGGAATACTACCCTAAGTACTCATCTGTCTGTTCCTCTTGATATGTACTTAGGCAGTATCCTGAGGTGCCATGGGCACATTGCTATTTTATAGATGCTGGCACAGGAACATTTACAGAAGCTAGGAATCACATCTCCCATCTCAAATGTACCCATAGGAACTTTTGTAAATCACAACACATGCCTATCTGCATCTCCAGGTGTTTAAATATTTCTTTAAATCTGGCCCTGTAGAGCTGGGCTTTCAGGCTCTTTTATCACGCCTAGTGTTTGAAGTCAGAGCCTGATTCTCAATTACACTAGGGCTGCTTTACACTCTGGCATCAAAAAGGCTGAAAAGTTCTTGGATAACCAGCACCAACAAGAATCCTACAAAATTATTAATAGCAGGGAATCTAACATTCTGGGTCCCAGACTAGCTAAATTAGTTGGAAACACATTAAACTAATGATAAGGTAAGAGTGACGTAAGGTGTTCAATGCCATACAAATGCTCAAACATACGCTCATACTCAAGGTGTCCCAAACATAATGAATCAAATTATAATGGAATATGAAAAGAAGAAATTCTTTAATTGCATGTATGCTAATGCTAGAAGTGTATAATAAATAAGGGGAATGTTGGGATATAAGAAATTAGACATAACCAAAATTCACTGAAACCCAGTGAAGGATTCACATGATGGAAATGTTAAAATCACTGGCTATATTCTATTCAGGAAGCATAGAGTGGCACTCTGTGTCTAGAACACTACCCTGCAGAGCCTGGGGTGGCTGGTAGTCCCACAGTGACACCAAGAGCCCCTACAGAGATGCAGCTAGGGAGCACTATACAGAATAGACGCCACAGGACATGCTACATAAGAGACACAGAGTAACAGTACCCTGTGGCCCTCTGATTCGCCAAGCCTTCTATTTAGCTCCAGGGGTTTCCTCAGCCACAGACACTGGCCTGCTGCAACACCAGACCCTGCTACATCTCCAGTCTGACTCTGACCCTGATTCCTGCCTCTCGACTCTAATCTGGTGCTGCTTCTGAATTCTGGTCTTTGACCCCGGCCTGACCCTGACCCTTGCTTACAGAACCTGGCTCTTGAGATCCTTCCAGCTTCCGCCTGGTGACTATCATCCTGTTGACTATCATCAGACTGCAGCCCATTTGTGACAGCTTGGCCAGACTGCCTGTGTCCCAGTCCATTACACTCTACGTTGAAGATACCATTACTGATTACTGATAACTTAGAAGTGTCAAGTATCAGAGGGGTAGCCGTGTTAGTCTGGATCTGTAAAAGTAAAACTTAGAAGTGCAGGACTTGGAATGGTTATGGATCAAAGTCCTAACTGACTGAAAACAAAAATAGAGTCCTATTAAGGGTCTGTTACAAACCACCAAAGCAGACTACTGCATTCCATTAAGGGCTGAGGCCCAGATGCAAATGGAGGCCAGAAGGTTCCCAGCCAAAGGTCAAGAACCAGATACTTCTGCCAGGAAAGCAAGAGGCTGGAAGTCAAGTGCACTAAATGCTAGTCTGGTTGGCCATCCCAGCACCCTATCACAACAGATGCTCTAGTCCCTGCATAAAGGAGTCTGATGGGGAAAAAAAGAAGAAGCAACTCTTTCATCAAATGGCCAATCAGCAGCGCACTTGATACACAATCTAGCTGTCCAACAGCAGAAGTTGGTACAGCTGGTGGTCCTGATACAGCCATCTGCCACAGTGCAGCCAGTGAGGTTGGATCTTGCCCCTGTCAGGCTTACTAAATTGGGGTCTGATGATAATCCCAATGCCTTCCTCTAAACCTTCAAGCAAGTGGTCACAGTAGCTTGGTAGTCATTGGACCAATGGGCCATTTCAGAGGCTTCAAAGCTAACCACGGTGGCACAAATCATTTATTCCACTTAAGATCCCATTGTGGACCGAGGGTACGTGCAACTCAAGGAGGCCATTCTTGATGCCATGGATATCTCAGAAAAAACTTTCTGGTAATGCTTTGGTGACAAGTGGTACTCTCTGGGAGTAATTGCCTGGTCACCAGAAGCTACAAGATTCATGCTGGAGATGGATCAGACTGGAGATGAAGATGGGAGCTCAGGTGGCCAACCTAGTCCTACTCAAACAGTGCACCCTGATGCTGCCCCTGGGGGAAAAGGTGCAATCCCAAAATCACGACTGAGACCCTCAGAACGTTTGTCCACCATCCATGAATGGTTTGGTGGAACAATCAAACAGAACATTGAAAACTATGCTCAGAAGGTTCGTCATTATGGATGTCCAACAATGGGACCAGTTGCTCCCTCCCTTCCTGTTTGCCGCACGAGATGTATCACAGTCCTCCCCAGCTTCTCTCTGTTCAAGCTACTATAGGAGAGGCAACCATGAGGGATTTTAGGTCTTGCTTGAGAAGTGTGGGAAGAACAACCGCCTCAAGCCAATAATGTGATACAATACATCCTTAACTTGCAAAAGAAGCCTGAAGCTTTAGGCTCGTTCCTCAGAGAGAACCTCTTATGTGTCCGGAACACACAGAGAGCAGCCTATAATAAAAAGGTCCTCCTCCAGGTGTTTCAACCCTGTGACTGGATTCTCTTACTATTGCTCTGAATGAAAGCTGCTAGCCCCACTGGCAGGGGCCATATGAGGTAATACAATTAGTGGGGCCAGAGAATTGCAAAATCTGACAACAATTTATTCAGAGCAATTTGAATTGCTTGATAAACTGGTCACAAGCAAACACACATTGTAATAAGGCCAAATGCCAAGTAATTTCTCTATAAGCAAAGCATACAGACCATGCTTATAGTATGGCAAACTGTATTCTGCAAAGCAGCAGTTCCAAAAAGGACTTATGGGTCATGGCTGTTAACCAACTGACCGTGAGCTGCAATGCTGCAACTAAGAGGGCTAATGTGATCTTTGGATGTAAAATAGGAATATCAGGTAGGAGTAAGAAGATGGTATTGCCTTTTGCCTACAGCATGGTACCATTCTGTGTCCATTTCTGGTGTCCATGCTTCAAAAAGAGTATGGAAAAATTGGAGAGGGTTCAAAAGAGAGCCACAAGATTTCCCTGCCTCTGCTGGATTTCTTCCCCTTCCCTGAATTTCAAACCTTTTTGTCTAACAGTATTTTTCAAAGATGAAATTTATCCCAGCTCAAACATACTTCTAAAAACCAAATATTTTGCCTTTGAAATACACCTCATTACACCAGATGGCACATGTTTTTGAAAAAAAATGTTCCTGTGGAAGAATACTCCTACACATCCTCTGCAATAGTTTTATCCCTTTCTTGTCACCCTTCAGATTATTCAGAGACACTTAAAAATTACAAACCGGGACATACAAAAAAGGCACAAAATGACATTCACTTGCACTAAGCACTTAACTTGCCCTTGTTAAGATTCATAGTAGTACCATTATAATACTTATTATTTTATATAGCACTTTTTATCTATAGATGTCAAGGCTTTTATACACAGTACATGAACTCTCTGGAAAATCTAGTAAATTAAATATAACAAAAACTGCTTATAATGTATACATATTTACCCAGTAGGCTGGAATCACCCCTTCAAGGATATTCAGATGTTAGTAATGTGTGGCTCTAACTCCTCTAATCAATCAAGCATAAACTTCTTATCTTCACCCTCAAGGCCCTCCATAACTTCAGCCCAGCCTTTATATCCAACCTAGGTCATGATTCAAATCCTACTTGCATTGGTGTAGTCCTATTGACCTCAGAAGAGTTCTTCCTGGTTTGGAACAGTGAATGAGAGGAGAATTAAGCCAAATCCTCAAGTGGAATAAATCAGCACAGTTCCATTATTTTCAATGGAGTTACACTGATTCATGCTAGCTGAAAATCTGGCCCATAATTTCTTTCTACATTTTACCCCTTTCCTTTCACCCAGCAACAATGCCATCTCTGATGTTCCAACCACGCTGCTCCTACAAAAGGAATGCTCTGCCAATTTTGGTTTGCCTGGCAAAGTAGATAAAAATCAACTGTAAAAAATATTCTGATTTTTTTATTCAAAACAGTTTAATTAAAATGAAGACATTTTCTTTAAAAAAAATAAGCCTATTTAAATTTAAATTTGAAATTCTGCCTATCTATATTAAGGCCTAAATTTACAATAATCTATTAAAATTATTTAAATGAAATTTAAAAAATTTAACCAGAACATGTTTGCTGTTAAAGTTTTTTAAAAAGTCAAACCACATAATTGGGAGAGGTCACTGGCTAGCCATCTGGAATCAGAGTTTGATGAAGTGCTAAACCCGCTTTTGATAGCAGTAGAGACTTATGAAGGTGTAGACAGAATACGTTCTTCCTTTCATTTGATTCAACCAGTTGAGTTGAATGATGAGTTTGTTCAAAATTGAAAACTTCTTAGGATTTGAAAAAGCAGGAAAGCTTGTTTTCTTCTTCAAATCTATGAATACCAATGAGATGTAAAAAGGTGAGACCTACTAACTTAAAATCTTTGAAGAACACGGTGACCAAAACCACTTTAAATACTGATAATATTTCCTTTGTTTAATAAATCAGTTACTTTTAAATGCAAAACGTGAGTTGATAAGAAAAAAAAGTAAATGTATGTATCCAGCCCATTTAAGATAATTTTACTTAACAAATTTGAAATGCTGTTTTTGTGCATTTTACCAAATACAGCTTGACATAAATCAAATTTAAAAAAATCTAATAAATAAAAAGTGTCATTTAATTTTTATTTTCATTATGTTAGAAAATAATAAGGATATTAATCAGTGTATATTAAGCCATGTAACTGCTAAAATAAATGTGTATAAATATAATGTATCTTCCTGGTCAGCAAAAAATACTATCAAATTATACCAATCAATAGAATCAACTTTTCTCTAGGAAAAATAAGTAAAAATACAAATGCAAAACAAGATAAAAATGGACATTTAAATTAAGGTTTCCTGCTTGCTGATTAAAATTAGTGATTTAAAATCTATCTACCCTGCTGCCAGGCCACTATCATCTTGTCATTCAAATCTCTCCATAATATTATTTATCTCAATTTCTAATACTTATTTTAAATAATACTTCTCCAAGGATCTAGACACTTTTGCCATCAATTAAACATAGACTCATAATTCAAAGACCTCAACCAGGAACTGCTTGAACTGCTTCTCATACAAAAAAAAAAACAAAAAAAAGTACTAGTTTAGAGACAGAATCAATATCTATTTACCACAATATCAGCCCTTATGATGCCTTTCCTCTTAAAAACATGGTAAACGGGGGGAGGGATAGCTCAGTGGTTTGAGCATTAGCCTGCTAAACCCAGGCTTGTGAGCTCAATCCTTGAAGGGGCCTTTTGGGGATCTGGGGCAAAAATCTGTCTGGGGATTGGTCCTGCTTTGAGCAGGGGGTTAGACTAGATGACCTCCTGAGGTCCCTTCCAACCCTGATATTTTATGATTAAATAGACAGGCCTTGCAGCATGCCCCAAAGGTCAATGAAGATGGGCTATTAGTCAGACAAATGAGGAGCAATTTGCAGAAGTTAAGGATCCTTCCTACAAACTGCCCTGTTAGTAACTTTAGTAACCTGTTATCCCTTTAGATAATACTGAGTGGCTCTAGCTTGAGCAGCAATGCATAGTCAAAGACACCTTAGGCATTTAAGGGTGGTCTTGACACAATCTTCTCTATGCTCCTATTCAAGAATGGAAAATTGGATTACTGTTGTCTGATATCTTGACTGTCAGTATCAAATGGTGATTTCATACACAAAAGCTATAAAACAGCATTTTCAGGTAATATGGTCAATTTTATCTGCAAAACAAATAGACATTTCCCTATGGTTGATTTCCTCCTCCTCTCCCCCTAAAAGAAAGAAAGAAAGAAAGAAAGAAAGAAAGAAAGAAAGAAAGAAAGAAAGAAAGAAAGAAAGAAAGAAAGAAAGAAAGAAAGAAAGAAAGCCAAAACATCATATTCCCAGACCTAGGCAATGTTCCAGCCCGTTTGGCCATAATAAAGTCATTATAAAATAGACATCAAAGAATCACAGGTGTAGCCACCTGCATATTAGAATAAGGGCTTTTGACACTGACAACAAAAGTCATCTAAGCAGCCTTTTGATCCAGCACACCACACTGCAATCTCTGGGCTGGTCTACACTTGGGGGGGAGGAGGGGGATCGATCTAAGATATGCAACTTCAGCTACGTGAATAGCGTAGCTGAAGTCTAAGTATCTTAGATCGAGTTACCTACTGTCCTCACGGCACAGGATCGACGTCCGCGGCTCCCTCTGTCGACTCCGCTACCGCCGTTCACATTGGTGGAGTTCCGGAGTCAACAGGGGCGCGTTCGGGGATCGATATATCACGTTTAGATGAGAAGCGATATATCGATCCACGAGAAATCGATTGCTGCCTGCCAATATGGCCGGTAATGAAGACGTACCCTCTCGTGTTCTCAAACACACCCAAGCACACACACACATACAAATCAAGACTAAGTTCTTCTGCAATGCTCACAAGAAGTCGGTCAACACTCACAACTGCTATATTAAAATAAAAACGGAGGCTAGTTTCTCTGCTTCTCCAAGCTTATGATAAGCACATTGGAGAAAGGGGGCTGTCAGGGAGCTGGTTTAATCTCAGAAATTCTCAAGGCAGACCTGGGCAGTCTTAGGGTTGCTCTAATTGGTACCACCTGGCTTGCATCCCTACAGGGCAGTAGCTTGCTGAGAAAAAATGGAACACAACATGCTCTGGCCGTGGCCCCTCCCTGTCCCACCACACTCCAACATCCCCCTGTGCTGGGGCCAAAGAGAGCAGTACAAGTGCTAGCCATGTTGGCTATGCACTGGATGAGATCTTCTCCCCAACAGGGACATTCTGGACCGGTCAGCTCTGGATGCTTTACAATGCATGTCACAAAGAGGCTGAAACATAATCAAGAATTTGGCCTCAAAACATTTTACTGAACCATTAAGATGTGCACTTCCCTAAACTGAATCTCAACAAGGTCATATTGCTCTAATCTTTGTCCTTCTTTGGCAGCTTTTGTTCATTTGTCATGTAACATCTAAAATGTGGGATGTCAAACTATGGGGGTAGAGACCATATCTGTGTTTCTGCAAAGCAGTTTTTATGCACCTAAAAAAAAATATATATATATAAAAGGAAGCTAATAATTTTTTTAATATTACCCATCACCCTTCATTTAGATAAACACTAAAACTGAAATACTAAATGACAAAAGCAAGAAAATTCAGACATAAAGCTAACTTACTCTATCATTGAGCATTTTTCTTTCGACAAACTGGCTTGAATTAAGAATTACTCTTTATTTAATCTCTTCTTGTCTCAGTTTGTGTCATAACAGTAATGTTGTTTCAGAATTGTTTTTTATTTAATTAGGAAAAGACGTAAAAAACCACTACACCACAGAATATAGAACAAGAAAAAGAGTTTTAAAATTGTTATTCCTTTAAGAAGGCAGTCTACTAATAAAGCTGTTTAAATTATGCATGGAGCGCTGTATTCTCCCAAAGATCCACATTTATTATCTCCTGAGAGACTGTGTATTAGATATTAGATTGGCCATGTGAAGATTTTGTTATAAGATTTCAGTGTAAAAAATGCTTCGGGAGATGGTAACAGCTCCATACAGTAACAGTTAGCAGTGGATATTAGTCATCTACATCACCTCAGTGTTAACATTTAAATTAGGTTCATAAAAGTTGTTTTTTAAAATCTATTCCATGGAAAGCAATTACCCTGACAGCCTCAAAGAATGGAACAGTCCCTGCACTATTTGGACAATGTGCTGTGTGCCCTCGATTTGCACTGGCTGCAATGGAAGTGGAGAGAGAAACTTAAACACTGCGTGATCTGGTCCTTATTTTCCAACATCCTCAACTGCAACCAGTTCTCTTCCTGAATTATTTTCACTACCTTTAATTATTGCCTGGAATCAAACAAGCAATGTATGTTATTGGGTCAAATTGCAACCCAGGCTTAATGCATGGAACTCCCATTCATGCTAACTGGAGTACTGAGCCTAGGCTGCAGTTAGAATGCGGTCCATAGCTTTCCATTTCTAAATTTCCTCTTCACCGGGGGCATATATTAAGACTATTTTAATTTGTTTTGTTTTCCTGTAATTCTCCAAGAAGATAGGAGGCAACTCTGAAAATGAAAAGCCAGATTCTGACAGGCCCTTATGGTAGTGTGGAAGCGGGGACAAAGAGCCAGTCAGAACTGCAGGGGTTCATATCACTCCAAAGGCAGCAGGAAGGAGTGAGGACCATCATACATGAGAGTATACTACAAGGTGATGTAGCAGGGCATAATGCTCCCACTAGGGCAAGGCAGTACCCATATAAGTGGCTAACACAGCCAGAAAAAAGCATACTATAGAATACATAACAATGGGGAAAGCAGTTGAAAAAATTAAGAATCATAAGGACACACTGAACCAAAGAAACCCCTAATCTTCTGGAGATTCATGTAAGTACATCTCTATGCATCTGATCTGAGGACTCTTCTACCCCACCCCTTCCATCTCCCACAAGAGCTCAAACCTTTGGTGATATCTCAGGAAGTCCACAGTGAGGTCTAAATCCATGTGGCGGTCTGTGCTTTATTTCTGGCCTTTAAATCCTGTGTGCTGTGGTATTTCTCCAGAGTCACAGGCATATAAAGTAAACTGGGCACTGTTAAGCCAGAGAAAGCCCAGCTCTTGCAAGTCGTGAAGGCAAACCTGCTCAGAGACCATCAGAGCTGCAGAGACCCTGATATGGATTTGTCAAAGCTGAAGCTGAGCAAAGCTAAGGGAGCTTTTGGACAGCAAAAGGTAAGATGCAAGGATGGAGGAGAAAAAGGTATGTTTGGAGGAGAGGATTTACTGGGCCCATGCTGGGGTTGAGCCAGAATGCTGATTTTATTAGAGTGAGAAAAGGAGAGGCAGAACTCCCATTGACTGCAATGGGGTCAGCATTCCACCAAGAAGTGCAAGGCCAGGGATCAGATCAGGGAGATTTCCGATTTGACAAAATTCACATCTGTGTCACTGCGCTCAAACAGTAGAAGAATACTCTTCTTCTTCATGTGGAGGAAGCCTGAATTAGTTATATTAATAGCATTTTACTTACATTGTACAAATGAAATGTTAAGAACAAAGGATTCACAGCAGAAGCATATGAAAGCTGTTACAACATCTAAACTGGAAAGATTCACAGCAAATAATGGAAGCCAAAAGATCATTATGAGGAATACAAATGTGGAGGAAAAAAAAACTATAGTTGTTACTGGAACAAGATACATTCAAACTGAAATGACTATAACCTGGCAACTGTTAGTTGGACAATACTGATGTGAGGAAGGTACTATATTATTAAAAAGATGAGGGTAAGAGTGTCATTACAGATAGATTACAGTACATACAAAGGAATACCTGATATGGTATTCCTTGAAATCCATGAGTTTTGAGCACGCAGGGAATCCAGCATCGAGTAATAAGGCCAGCAAGACAGGTAGAGAAGATATGTGATATTGAGGGGGAGAGCTTATTTTTATTTATAATGTAACTGGAATAGATAAAGTTTGTACCGTACAAATGATATGCAAGTGCACAGTTCATTTGTTCAAGAGCACAAGGAAAACTAACCAAATATCTCTAATATTTATAAGGAAGGAAAATCAACTTTTTTTAATTAGAGAGAGAAGGTGGATAAGGTAATATCTTTTGTTGGACCTACTTCCATTATTGAAAGAAACAAGCTTTTGGGCATATTCAGAGCTTTTCTTCAGCCAGAGCCAGTGCTGGCCCACTGGGAGCCCTAAGCAGAAATATTCCTTTCCTCCGATTAAGCTCTGTATCCAGCTATACTATTTTAAAACACATTGAATCCCAACATAAATGGCAAGATTTTGAAACTATCCTGAAGTTGCCCACATAAATTATGCACATTTACAGTTTTGCTGAGGCTATTTTTGAACATTTATTCTGCATAAAAAAGTCACTGCTAACAAACCGCTGCAAATATTTTAGTTCCTCCTGACTTTAACGTAGTCGGACATTTTTCCTACTTTTATGATCTCAGAATGAATGGATTATATGTGTATGCAGGTATAAAATATGTTTTTTTAATTAAAAACATTCATTAAAGGTAATTAAAACATTCATTCAATTTTAATTAGCCAGTTATAGCTGTAAGAAATTTGGTTTGTCCATGGATGCATTTAAAAAATGTTTTTATATTAATGTACATCTGTCATGAACAGTATAAATCAGGATTGTAAAACATATTTGCATATTTTTCCACAGTAAAAAACAGGGAAAGGACAGAATTATTAGTGCATTTCCAACAGTGTCCATATTGCTTTAGAATGTAGCCTGGTTGCCTGTTTTCACACCTACACAACTTATGTTCCTAGCTAGTGCAACGTAAAGATTAAATATGGACCCTGGATGTCAGCTTCCAAGAAAATCTTACTAAGAAATTGTGTACAGATTTGTACTTGTTATTTCAGAATACAACAGTAAATGTAAGGTTTTAGCATCCTCAGAAACTTAAACAAAATGAGGGTATTTTTCTCAAATTCAAATCTCAAGTCCCAATCCTGCTACTGTAAATTCTTATTCCCATAAGGACTCCTGTGAAGGAGTTGAGAGTTTTTACATGGCTACACTGACACAGGAGATGTCACTACAGTTCTAAATTCACACCTACAGATGCAAAAAGTTAGCCACAAAAACTGAAGCAAGGATGACCATCACATATAAACAAACCAAGAGAACCTGACACAGTCAGGCAACATCCTGAATGGTGAAAGCAGAGCCACTCTCATTTCCTTATACCTTCTTACTATGTTCATTGTCTAGATACTATGCTAACTGGCTGACACTGAATGAGCTGGGGCTCTAGGGGGAGTTCAAGATCCACCTCCTATTTCTGCCTCGTCGTCCTCCAGATCAAGGGACTTGTAGTCCAGGAGACGTCAGAGTTGTAAGTCTCAGAGCAAGGACTCATCGGAGAAGTAGCAGCATAACGCCAGGGCACTTTTCTCAGTGTGGAGTGAGAACTAAAGAAAATAGCAGCCTGATGGATAGCGTCTCCACTAAGGGTGTTATTGGGATCTAGATAAAGGCTGCAGTGAAGGGAGGGAGGAGTGAGAGGGAGCCAAGAATAAAGTCTGAGGAAGGGCCAGAGAAGGATGCCTAGAAGGAAGGCAGGCAAGAAAACTAGCCAGTCCACCAGTCCAGGAAGAAACCCAAGTGAGAGGCAGGGTCTAAGAGACTGATCAACAGGGACAAGGAGGCATGGGCATGATTTGGTCATGAGAGGTAAGCAATCCCCTTACATTGGCAAGATACCCAAGATAAAATAGACAGAGAGATTATAATTTTGCAGGGTTGCTGTAGTCATGTTGGTCCCAAGGTATGGGGGAGACAATGTGGGTGAGGTAATATCTTTTATTGGAGCAACTTCTGTTGATGGAAGAGACAAGCTTTCAAGCTACACAAGCGTGACTGAAGAAGAGCTCTACGTATCTCGAAAGCTTGTCTCTTCCACCACTGAAACTGGTCCAATAAAAGATATCACCTCATCCACCTTGTCTATCAGATGTATTGCGTTAAATCCAGTCACAGCCAACTTTGGGCCTAGGCCGGCAAGTTGGTGCTGAATGACATCCATTGCTGGACTAGCCAACTAGAACTGTGGGCCCTCAGCACTTCAAACAATCTGTCCGTGCACAGGAAGGCTCAGTGGTACAGGCTATTCAAGAGGAGCATAGCCACACAAGCGCAGTCTGATATTTGCTGTGACTGTCGCTGGAAAATAGTGTTGCCTAATGTGTTATTCCAAGTGAATTGAGAGGGAGTTGTTTATATGTGACTGCTGTAGACTGTGGACTCTATGTTTTAAATGAGATGCATATCTCCCTGAGTAAATGGAGCATAGACAGCACTTATGCTCCCTTGATTTGACTGTGTTTTGCAACAGTTTCTGAGCAGCGTGCTTATGAATTAAGCACCAGCCTTCCCCAAATGGAAGAAGAAAGATTCTTAAATGAGGCAGACTCATTTTACAGTCAGCTTATGTTGACTAGTCATAGAATCAGATAGCGTGGCCAGAAAAAGACCATGTGCTTGGGTGAGAGCTGCTCATGGCTGGACAACAGATGGTTGAAGCTAAACCTGAGTAAGGGGGGGTTGTGCTGGTTAGCAGAGGGAAACACTGTGAGGAATTTGCAGCCATCCAGTGCAGTCCCCTTTGGTTGATGGCATACACCTACTGTGGATCAATTCACTCTGCAGTTCAGAAATGTGCCTGGATTCTTTGCTGATGCTTAGGAGACGGGCTGTCAGAGCAAAGCTAACGCATTCAGTCATTCCAGATGTCAAGACCCCATCCCATCTACAATCTAGTCTCAGTCATACATGCCTTCATCTCCTTCCAACTGGGCTACAGCAATGCAACATTCCTAGGCATGAAGTCATAAGCCTTTAGGACACTCCAATTATTATAGAATACAGCACCATGTCTTCTCAGCAACACTACCTGTCCTCCACTCTCTAGATTGGCTTCCCATAGAATAATGAGTCAAATCCAAGAGCACTTTTTCCTACTTTCAAGGCACTCAATGATATGGGTTCAGGATATTTAAAGATCATCAGGAGCTCCAAGATAAGGGCAGTAATTAACAATTCAATTCCTCAGGCACAATGGAGCTATCTGTGGAAGGGTAACACTTATCTGTCTGGGAGACAAAGTTTGTCTGGGGCTGCTGCAAAGCTGTGAATTCTCACAGGGTCTAAGAAGTGCCTCCAACATCACTACTTTTTGTTCCAAATGCAGGTGAACTTGTTTGAGCATCCCATCAGTAACAAACACAGCACAGCAGACCACGTTAATTTATTTTTAGTTATTTAAAAAAAAAACTCCCAACCCTCACATAATTTTCTCATTGGGGAGAATAGGGACAAAGAATTACACATGACAAATGCTAGTCACATTGCTTAATGTACTCCTGGAAGCCATTCAGAGACTATGGTACTGAGGGAAGCATAAAACACCTGAATAGAAGAGAATAGAATTGGGACATCTAATTTGAACTCCAGAATTTTGCTGTTATAATTCATGACATAAATTCCTAAGAACATTATCTAACCCTTCTGTGCAAGTCCACATTTCTAACAGTATTTCAATAATGTTCACTATTTTAAAAGTTTGTGTCTGTTTTCCTGCTGTACTTCTGCAGTACATACATTCCTACAGATCTATGATTAAAAGGATAGAAAAATTCCTGGTGTTGGCAAAAACACACACCATCTTTTTTTTTTTCCTACTGCTAATGCAAACAGAAAGCTTGTGTGTTCCTAAGGAAAAGAGGTAAGGAGACTACAGCTGTTCTAGGCAATAAATACATTTTTTATATCCTGTTCTCTGTTACCGTTTACACTGGTTGATATTAATTTTAAAACTCTCCTTGCATTTTGTAGGCAATAAAAAGGGCAATAAAACTTTTCTGCAAAATGTGCAGTTCTAATTCTTGGTTTTTAAACCACAGCTACGTGCTTTCTCTCCTTTCATGTAAAAATAGGAGCACTCAAATTTCCATAAATACAGAACTAGTGTGATTGGAGAATACTGCTCCTTTCAGTTATGCTCCTAAAATGATTAGAAAGCAGACAGGAAGAGAAAGTGCAAGAAATGTAGTAGGACAAGAGCATGCACACAGCCTAGGGGTATTATCTTTGAGTCTATATGTGTGCAAGTGGTGCATCAAATAAACAGAGCCAACACAGTGGAGTGGAAAACAAAGCCCTTTACTGGCTTCCATTTTTCCACAGGTGATAAATACAGGTAAATTCAATTAATTATTTTCATAAATACTCATCTTTATAGGAAATCTGTATTGATACATAGAGGAGAATCATCAACAGGCATTATCACTCTGCGTTTTATCAGAAAGAAAGGCAAGTTTGTGCACAGGAAAGGAAAGAAACACAAGGGAGAAACAGGGAAATGGAAAGGGGGGGCATGTGAAGTTATGAAGGGTTGCTGCAATATGTTGTGAGGTTGGGAACATCCACAACCAGCCTTTCAGTTACAACAAAGGAGTAGCCATCAACAGTCAGATGGCAATAATGGCTCAACACACAATCCACTATGCCAGAGACTTCTCGAAGAAGTCATGTACACCAGGAGGGGGGCAGAGCAACCTACGTCACAGTAAAGATCTTTCCGGCAAGCTGGAAGAAAGTATAAAAAGAGACAACGACATCATCACTTGTCCTTGCTCCCCTCCCCTCTCCCCCCCCCCCCGCAAAAAAACCCTCAACACCAGGAAGAACATCTGGAGGACAAAGACTTTGAACTGGGGAAGTTTGGTCCCCGGCTGGAAGGTAATCCCAGCCTGCGTATTAAGGAACTCTAACCTGCTTGTGCCACTTGTCAGAATAAGAAAAGCTCTTTGATTCAACACTCAATGTTTAGGATTTAGAATGTGTGTTTCTATTTTTATTTCTTAAGGTAACTATCTCTGACCTTTATGCCTACCACTTATAATCACTTAAAATCTATCTTTCTGTACTTAATAAACTTATTTTCATGTTTTATCCTTACCAGTGAGTTTGTCTAAAGTGTGTGGGAAATATCAGCTCAGGTTCAAAAGGCTGGTGTGTGCACAAAAAGTGGCAAACTAAGTAATGAACGTATATTGGTCAGGCTTCTGACCAGTGCAATTCTGGGATGCAAGACTTGTGTTCCGGGAGGAAATGACTGGCACCTCTCTATTGATAGTTCATGAGTGGCTGGGAGATCTTTCACATAACACAGTTGGGTGTGTCGATGTCTGTGTAAGTGCAGTGCATCAGAGTGTGAGAGGCAACCCAGGTTGGTGGGTTTGGAGGGTTCAGTAGGCCCACAGTCCAGGCTTCACCATGGAGGCCCTGACACAATGTCTGTTTGACAAATGCTTTTCGTTCCTCTGTGCATAATTTCATTCTGAAATGCACCATGTAAAATAAGCTTCTGGGAAACCCTTAGCACCACAGACCATTCAAAAACTCTACACTTCTCTCTGGTTTTTATTCCTCATTTCCTTACAAATCACTTTACATGGGGGTTGTGGAAGCCCTTGTCCTTCCCATAGTTATACTGCTTACTGCCTCCTTTGCTTACAAATTGGTTTCCCCCAGTTGATTTTTCCCATGGCCTCAGACAGGTGGTAATACTGACTCTGGCAAAGACTGCACATTCAGCCTCAGACTATCCATTTCCTACTGGCTTTCAATGCACAGCATCAGTTGTGTCAGGCAGCAATGTGTTTGCCATCCCATTGGTGTACAAAGTGCTTTGTTTGCAGCTGATCTAGTGAAAGGGTTAGAGGAACCAACTCAGTACGATCCACTTGGGTGCTCAGTCATACAGGCTCAGCTGTCTGAACTGTATCTCTGCTTGTCCATGCCTCCCTGGACCATATGGGGCAGAAGATACAACTCCTCTGGGCATGGAAATAAATTAGAGAAAATTAGGGATTATAAACGTGCTTCGTCTAGTGCTAGCCCCTCTGCTAGAAATGGTAAAAAAATTCTTTGTTGCTGCTGACATTTTCAGTTATAGTAGAAGTCTATCAGCCTATACAAAGATCAAATTAGCACTTCAGCCCAGATTATGTTAAATTCGGTTAATGACTAAAGTTCACCACAGGTGTTTTGTAATGGTAAGAATTACTGCGGCATCACAAAACAGAATGATGTTGCTTAAATTTACTTCAGTTGGGGCAGTGTTTGTTGAATCACCCCCACTTCACAATAATGTAGTGGAGGAATGGGACTGAGGAGTGGTTAAAGCCATCTGCTCATCAGCAGTTATTTAATAAAAAGTAACTTGCAAAGGTAGCTGGAGGGGAAATCAAACATTAGAGATGAATTCAGGCTCTGCGATCGAAGCTGCAGTTTCACTGATTAACGTCCGTAAAAATAAACTGCTGGACTGTGGACTTTTTCATTTACTGCCTTCACCATATTTCAGTTGCTACGATATCCTCCTAAAGACATGTGGCAATCATTCATCTTGGAGTTGCAGCCAGTCACAGGACTATAGAAGTGAAAAATCCTAATTAAAAAGCGTGATTAAAAAATAACCTAAACTGAATTATTCTGCCGCCTTACTGCAAGCTTCTCTCTTGGATGATGATATACCTTGGCTCCTAGCAACACTAGAATTCTTACTCTTGCTCACTAAAATAACAATTCTCCTGTCCCCTGGGCCAGCCGGGCTGGATACTCTGCAATATATATGGGGAAAAGGAGGAGAAGACACAGGGAAGAGGAAGCACCTCTGTTTTAGAAGTGGCATTGATGGCCTCCAACCAAAGTGGTGGAAGGCTCAGGGCTGAGACATGAGGATATTAGGGGAGGGAGATTTAAAGAAGGGCTGCCATCTAAAAAGTTATTTAATAAGAAGGGCATTGATTCACTCATCAAATCTACTACTCCACCTGTGTATTCAGTGTCCTACATGCTGACTTTACAGACTAAAAAAGACCAGATTTTTCAGCAGTAATTGTTTGTGCTTGGTTTTTCCAGGTGCTAAAGACCCCCAGATTCCCCTGACTTTAGACTGGACCCAGTAAACTTCTGTAGAAGCTATGAGTAAGGCTAAGATTTTGTCAGGGATATTTTGAGTAAAAGTCACGGACAGGTCACGACTTCCATGATTTTTTCTTTTTTGCCCGTGACCTGTCCGTGACTTTTACTAAAAATATCTGTGACAAATGGGGAACTGTGGGCCCCATACCACCTGAAGCTAGCGGCTGTGCAGGGACTAGGAGCTGCCTGCAGAAGCTGGGGGCTGCGCAGTACCCCTGCCACCTGAAGGCGTCTCCCGCTGCACCCACAGGGGCTGGGAGCTGGGGATACCCCTGCTGCCCTCAGCTCTGGGGGTCTGCAGTGGCCGGGAGCTCAGGGTTTCCCTGCCGCCCGCAGTGGCCAGGAGCTGCTGGGGTTCCCCCACCATCCACGGTGGCCGGGAGCTCGAGGGTTCCCAGTGACCTGCAGCGGCTGGGAGCTCCGGGGGCCACCAGAGGCAGCAAGGATACCCCATAGCTCCCTGCCTCTGCAGGCGGCAGGGACCCCTGCAGCTCCCAACCACTGCAGGCTGAAGTCGCAGTGGTCCCTGGAAGTTACGGATTCCACGACTTCCGCAACCTCCATGACTCTATTGTAGCTTTAACTATGGGTATGGCTACACGTGCAGCTGTACAGCACTGTGAGTTAAACCCGCATTTATACAACTGAGTAGAGAAAGTGCTGCAGTCTGTCCACACTGACAGCTGCCAGTGCACTGTCGTGGCCACATTTGCAGCTGCATTGAGAGCAGTGCATTATGGGCAGCTATCCCAGCATTCAAGTGGCTGCAACGTGCTTTTTAAAAGTCGGGGGTGGTGGTGGACTGTGTTATGTGTATGTGGGGGGAGAGAGAGTGGGTTTTTGGGGTGCTGAGAGTGGGTCAGCACGTCGTCTTGTAAGTTCAGAGCCCCCTGCCTGCACTGCTTCTCACTCAGTCACTCAAAGCAAACAGCAAAATGTTTGCTTTTTCTCTCTGAAACGGAACTTTGAAAGGGCACTTCTGCATTCCTGCAGCATTTCTGCAGCCAGTCACAACGAGAAGAGTGGCCACTTGATAAGGGGATTATCACAGCACAGTAAGTTAACTCCTCGTTCACACTGACACCCGGGAGTTGTAGCCAAGGAGCAGCAAACATTATTCCTCTCAGGGAGGTGGAGTACCAGCAGCGCCATAGCCGCAGAGATACAGCGCTGTATGTGCCTTGCCAGTGTGGACGGGGAGTGAGGTACAGCACTCTGGGAGGCTTTATTGCACTTTAACTCACAAGTGTAGCCAAGGCCTATCAGTCCTCAGCACATCTGAAAACAAGGCCCAAAGTGCCTTAAGTCAGACACCCAAAAACAGAGAGAGACTAAATTGGTGAATACTTACTGAAAACGTGGCTGCATATTTCTACTGCTTTTTACTTCCCCAGGTGGTGAGAATCTATGCCCCGGTAGTGAGAATCTATGCCCAGGAAATGAGAATCTATGCCATCTCATACAAATCAACATATTTGTTTACTAAACTCTAATTGGTTATACCTGTGTTAGTACACCAAAGGCAATTCACAAGGTCTTTAAACACATGCCTAACTTTCAACCCCTGGCTGGTGTTTATTTTATTGCATCTACTCTCAACCCAAACTCTTTATAGTAAAATATTTTCTAATTATTTTAGGTATTCTTAATGTAACCAGAACAACAGTATCTAGGAACTGCTGGTAATATACAATTTACTTCTTAAAACTTAAATGTCATTCGCAGTAAGAATTTACCATGTTCAGGCATCAGTATTCCAAATGGAACCATATCCTATGCCATCTCAAAAAAATTTTTTTAAGGGAAATTTACTATAAAACAGGGGTCGGCAACCTTTCAGAAGTGCTGTGCTGAGTCTTCATTTATTCACTCTAATTTAAGGTTTTGTGTGCCAGTAATACATTTTAACATTTTTAGAAGGTCTCTTTCTATAAGTCTATAATATATAACTAAACTATTGTTGTATGTAAAGTAAATAAGGCTTTTAAAATGTTTAAGAAGCTTCATTTAAAATTAAATTAAAATGTAGAACCCCCCGGACTGGTGGCCTGGACCTGGGCAATGCAAGTGCCACTGAAAAACCAGCTCATGTGCCGCCTTTGGCACCCTAGGTTGCCTACCCCTGCTATAAAACATAATTTAACACAGTAAATTATTTACACCACATTTCCCTTATATTTGCACATGTTACTTTCAGCTGTTCTGTATGAAAAGTTACTTAACAGATTGCTGAAGAATCAGCTGCTATTTAAAAGAAACATCAAAAACAACGTGGTTTTGGCAATTAAATAAAATATAGCTGCTTAGTCACAGCACAGATACTTCCAGGTTTCAAATTAGAAGCTGTAAATGTTGCAAGTGGAGAACAGTGCATGAGCATATATTTGTACCTCGATTATTCTTTTATGGCCCTCTCTCCTCTATTTATTTTGAAATCACACACATAGACACAACTCTGAAAGATATGAAAGATTTAAAGGATTTGAAATTTTGTTTAACGTTAATCTATTGTCATATTTACTAACTAAAATTCTAGGAAGCTGGTGTGAAAATCAAACACAAATTGGATACATTGCTGTTACTTGGTGTGAAGGTACAAAGAATCAAACCGGGGACAGTGGAAGGAAGTGAAACAAGGTACTTCCAGACGGGGTGGATTAAGGCAGCGGTTAAGAACATAAGAACATAACAACAGCCATACTAGGTCAGAGCAAAGGTCCATCTAGTCCAGTATCCTGTCTTCTGACAGTGACCAATGCCAGGTGCCCCAGAGGGAATGAACAGAACAAGTAATCATCAAGTGATCCATCCCCTGTTGCCCATTCCCAGCTTCTGGCAAACAGAGGCTAGAGACACCTTCCCTGCCCATCCTGGCTAATAGCCATTGATTCTCAAACTTAAGCAATCCAAGGACCCATTTTGATTAACAATTTTTCAATGAACCCCAACCCTCCCTGCTTAACCCTTGCCCTGTCCCCTTTCCCGAGGCTCTGCCTCTGCCCTTTCTCCGAAGCTCCGCCCCCACTCACTCCATTCCTCCTCCCTCCATCGCTTGCGCTCCCCCATTGTCACTTTCACCAGGTTGAGGCAGGGGGTTAGGATATAGGAGGGGGTGCAGGCTCTGGAGGAAATTTGAATGGGGAGTGCAAGCTCTGGGCTGGGGGAGGGGGTTGGGGAGCAGGAGGGGGTGAGGGCTCTGAGAGGGAGTTTGGATGTGGGTTCAGACTCTGGGCTGGGGGAGGGGATTGGGGTGTGGGTTCCAGCCGGGCAGCGCTTACCTTGGGCGGCTCCCAAAAGCAACCACCATCTCTCTCTGGTAGTGGCTCCAAGGCAGAAGGGCCAGGGGGTCTTCACACGCTGCCTCTGCATGCAGGCACCGGTCCCACAGCTCCCATTGGCCACAGTTGCCAGCCAGTGGGAGCTGTGGAGTTGGCACTTGAAGTGGGGGCAGCATACGGAGACCTCGTAGCCCCTCCCAGAGGCTGCAGGGACATGCCATTGCCTTTCGATAGTGGCGTGGAGGTAGAGAAGACAGGAAGCCTGCCTTAGCCCCTCTGTGCCACCACACTTTTAGCACCTAAAATCTCCCGGTTTGGCTTCAGTAGCCTCCCAGAAACAGAGGGAGGGGGAAGAGTTGAGGAACTGCAGACCCCAATTTGAGAAATGGTGGATTAAAGCATAGTCCCTTAGACACATGCTTAGAGACTTGGTTACAGGACTTTGATGCTGAGATCAGAATCTGAACTCTTTAAAAAAATCAAAACAAACAAAAACAAAAACACGGTTACCAACCTTCTATAACAGTTGGTCTACGAGATGCATTGCACATGTCTATTCTAAAGTAGGTTATGTGCTCACCCTGAGCGCCATTGCCAGAAAGTTTTTACCCTCAGTGGTAGCCATTGGCTCAGCTCTGGTGCCCCCCGGAGTCACACTCTCATAACGCTGGTATATAGGATCCCACTGTCCCCTCAGTTTCTTCTTGCCAGATAACTCCGACAGAGGGATGGGTGGAGAGAGGGGTTGGAAATGGACATGAGCAACATATCTCGAGGAACAGTTACAGAAGGTCAGTAACCATTTTTCTTCTTTGAGTACTTGCTTTCCATTCCAATGTAGGTGATTCCCAAACAGTGGTGCAGGTGGAAGGTTCAAAGTTCATTGGCACGCTGACTGTAACACTGCTTTGACTGAAACCTGTATCGTCTCTAGATTGCTGGGTGATGGCATAGTGAGATGCAAAAGTGTGGACTGATGACCATGTTGCCTCTCCTGAATCGGAACTTGTGTCACAAACGCTGCCAATGATGCTTGAGCTCTTGTAGAATGGACTATCAGTGGAGGAGCCAGGATCTTCGCTAGGCCATAGCATGTGTGGATACAGGAAGTGATCCACTATAAAATTCTCTGGGCCAAGACTGGATGGCTTTTCATTCTGCCTGGAATGACTACGAAAAGCTGAGTGGATTTCCAAAAGGATTTAGCCCTTTCTGTGTAAAAATTAGTGCACGCCTAACATCCAGCGAGTGGAGTATCTGTTACTCCGTGTTAGCATGTGGTTTCAGATAGAAGACTGATAGGAAGATATCCTGGTTACTATGGAATTGCGAGACCACTTTTGACAGGAAGGCCGGGTGTGGCCTTAGCTGAACCTTGTGTATGAAGAAGACTGTATATGGCGATTCCGAAGTAAGAGTTCAGATCTCGGAGATCTTTCTGGCAGAAGTAACGGCGACCAGGAAGGCCACCTATGACAGATAGAGCAGAGAGCACATTGCCAGTGGTTCAAATGGGGGCCTTGCTAGCCTTACCAGCACCAAGCTGAGGTCTAAGGGATCAAGTGGCTGGCATACCTGGGGTCAGAGACGCTCCAATCCTTAAGAAAAAAACCACAGATTGAGTTTGAGAAGACTGACCAGCCATTCACCTGGTGAAAAGCTGAGATGGACCCTAGTAGATGATACTGTTAGGCCTTGCTGTTTCAAGCTGAGTAGGTAATCTAGAATAAATGGAAGTGTTGACTAAGTAGGCAAAACACCTTTTTGTGCTGACCAGATCAAGAATCTCTTCCACTTTGCCAGGTATGTGGCGCTAAAGGATGATTTCCTGCTCCCTAAAAGCACCGTACAAACAGGCCCAGAGCATGCCAGTTCTGTGGGGTTCAGCCATGGAGTTTCCACTCCATGAGCGGAAGAGACTTGAGGTTCAGATGACATAGATGGCTGTGGTCTAAAAATGGGGGTAGGCTGATGGTGAGGCCAACACTGGAGAGGTCTGAGACACAGTCTCGTGTGTTGCACCTCACAGGTGCATAATGCCATATGCCCCAGGAGCTTTAAGCTGGGGTGATTCCTCAGGCTCTCCTAGGGATATCAGAAGGAGTTTGAGCTAACAGATGTCTGGAACTGTTCCCAACCCCAACTAGGCAAATACATGTAGGAAAGGCCTTCTTGGGGTAAGGGACTATGTGGGAAGAGAGAACACTCGTTCAGATAAGTATACTTTTGTATACTTCACCTAAATGGCAAATATTTTCAGGTTCTCCCATCACTAGCTTTTATACTGAGTCTCAAAGAGGGTGCATGGCTGTCCCTCAATGTCCTTTATAATTAAGATGCATTTTAAAAATCAGCTGAAATCAAAGTTCACTCTCCTAAATCCCTCATGTATTCAGAAATCACTTTTAATGGTGCCAATTATACTTTACAAACTAAGACCCTGTTCCTGCAGACACTTATGCGTGTGAGTGGCTTTATTCTGAGATCAACAGGAGACCTACTCATGTAAGTAAGGGGACACATACTCGGTTGCAGGAATGGGTCCTCTTTACAAGTAGCACCACTGAACTGCAGCTGCCTTTAGACTGGAAGATGGCAACAGATGAGTGCAAAGCACACTACAGCAGTAGGATAGAAGAGAAATTCACCGAGGAACTTGGTGAAGATACAGTTTCCCAAAATGTGCCTTGAGCTCTATCATTAAGACAAAGCAGGCAGAACTTTGGCTCTTAAGGTTCCATCCAATATGCCTCTAACTAAGAAACTTCTTGGAATTCAATTTACCTACAGAAAGGAGGAAGAGGGTCTGAACTGCCTTACTGGAATTTGAACCTGAACTTCTAGGTTCGTAACTTCTCACAACAGAAAGCTTACACCTATAAGGTATTCATTATTACAATGTTTGTGAACAGCAATAAAACATTAACTACAATTTTCTACTAAGGTTATTTAGAAGTCTTTTCTTAGGACTAGATGTGCCACTAATGTAAATTCTCGTAACTCCAGTGAAGTCAATACAGTGACACCAATTTACAGCACCTCAAAATGTGAGCATTAGTATTTAACTCAATGGGTGAAATCCTGATCTCAGTGAAGTTTTGTCAATGGGTGTACTTCGTTTTCACGCCCCCATTATAAATCAGAAGAAACACCATTTGATTGACACTAATGTAAAAGGTGGTGAAAGAGAGAATCAAGCCCAGTGACACTTCAGAACATCTTTTGTCATAAGAAATGCTATATTGTTATGAACAGCTTTAACTATCAATGTATGATGTTCATTATAACAGTTTGTTATAGCAGCATCTGTCAAGAATTTACTAATACAATTTTAATGTGCTTTTCAATAAGCTGAAGAACAGAGCTGCATCTATTAATCATGAATCACATTAATGAATAATTTATAAATGGAACCTTTATTTAAAGCATTACCAATTAACTCAACAATTGCTGCATTCACAATTAAACCAGTCACCTCAAAACTCTCAAACCCAAAGGAACAATGCTGTACCTTTATGACAATTTCAAATATTAATACAGGGAAGAATGAAACAAAAGTGAAATTGTCACACTGACTTCGATATTCATTAAAATCACTGACAGATTCTTCAGGAAAAGCCATTTTGAATTATTTAACATAAAACATATGTGCTTCTATTTCACAGACCACAGCTTTTTAGAGACAATTATAAATGAATACTGCAAATACAGTAAAATAAAAACAGGTACTATGTATCCTTCAAATATCAGAACTGAACAGTGGTTGAGTTGTACCTTAATCCCCACGGAGATCATATCCTTCAGCTCAGCATTTCTGCAACTCTCTCATTCTGCAGGTCAGTTAGTTGGGAATATGCTTTTTTCATAAGACATGTCCTCTCCCAACATCTCATTTTTATAACAAACAATGCACTTTTCTTCAAAGCATTTCAAAATCCTGTCCTCCCCACGCCACTCACCTAAGTGAGCTGTTAACTTAAAAATCTATGTGGGACCATTTAAAGGTCAACAATGATAAACACAAGTAACTGCATTTATTTCTATTTTTTAATAAAAAGAGAAAATAAAACTACTATGTTAACGTAAGATTAAAGTTGCAGTTAATATCAAAGAGGGTCAAATATAATGGTGACATAAGTAGTGGTGTAAGTTTTGGCAACCTGACAAAACTGACAGAAGGGTAGCCGTGTTAGTCGGTATCCACAAAAATGAGGAGTCCGGTGGCACCTGTAAATTGTGTCGTATTGACTTCACTGGAGTTATGAGAATTTACATTAGTGGAACATCTAGTCCTACGAAAAGATTTTTAAATAACCTTAGTAGCATCTATTAGTCTTTAAGGTGCCACCGGACTCCTCATTGTTTTTTTGGCAAAACTGAGCGTAACTTTCAGGAAGGCGGAAAAAGCAATCAACACATCCCACCTTAAAGCCTCGTGTGGTTCCTTTTCCTTCTACAACCCTGGCCTTCCAGCATCTCAGCATGGAAGCTAAGCTAACACAGACTTCCTGATGTGTAAGATGCGGCTATGATATTTAGCTAATTGAAAAGCATGCTTTAAAATGCATTAGTATATTCTGAATAAATTGGTCTATAACAAGACATCACCCCTAAATTTGGCCCCAAACGGAAGGCAATCATTAATATTCCAACAGCAGCATTAACTTGGCCAAATTGCACATAGAGCACTATTTTCTATTCCTGTTTTTCTAAATTAAAATGTTTAATATATTGCTGTGAATATCATGAAAGCTATACCAGATACGTAATGTAGCTGGTTAGCATTGATGTTGCAAGCTTATATTTTGCAATTTCTGACTTATGATTTCAGCTTGCACTGATGTACAGCAGATTTTTTGCATTATGTATTTACACACATGTGAATAGTGTTATGTATCTATATAGATAGATATCACACGTACATTTGGACACAGATGGTGGTGGTATGACAGAGGAAAAGAGGAATGTATTTGTGGCATATATTATTGTTCATGCAGCTTTGTATCGTCAGCAAATTTCATTAGCACAGTCGCACTTTTTGTGCCAAGGTCATTAACTTTACTGAAGTCCAAACATATTAAATCTACTACTTTACTTATGTAAAAATAATGAGTTATTTTCTCAGAGAAGGAAATCAGGTTGGTCTGATGTGAACTGCCTTTGGTAAATGCTGCATTACATTCCCTTTATCATTTGCCTCCATGCATTTAATTATTCTTTCATTCAAAATTTGCTCAAAAACATTGCCTACTACTGAGGTCGGACTAACAGATCTGTAATTGCCTGTAGCAATTTTTTCCTCATTTTTTCAATACACATATAACATAAGCTATTCTTTCATATGGTACTAACCCCAAATAGATAGATTTATTAACAATCCTTGCTAGTGGACTAGCGATCTCATGTGCCAGTTCTTTCAGTATTCTGGGATGGAAAATATCTGGTTCTCTTGAACTGAGTGCATTCAACTCGGTTTTTCTTCCATCTGAGATTTGGTAAATTCTATTTCTAGACACTCATTTCCTTATGCACATGTTCCATATTAGCATTATTACTGAAAATTGAGGCAAAGTATACACTCAATTTTTGGACAATACCTAAATTATTCTTAACCTTCTTCCCATCCGCACAGCATAATAGCCCAAACTCATCCTTCCTTATTCTCTTTTATGTATATAACTAAAACACCTCTTATTAAGTATTTTAATTTCTTTGTTAAGAGTTAAAATCAGCCTGACTTTTAGCAGTTCTCACTTTTTTTCCTACACTTTCTAACCTCCACGATATACCTTTCTTTGCTGATTTACCTTTTTTGGATTCCCATAGGCTCTCTGCTTACTCCTAATAGCCCTTCGGAGGTGGTTATTCATCCAGCTGGGTCTGGAGCCTCTCTCTACATTTTTTCCCCACTGTGTTGGGATGTACATTTCAAGCCTCAGTCACATTTAAGTCCTTGAGCTCTTCCCTAAATATCCCAAAATCTGCCCTTTTGAAATCAAAAACTGTAGGCATTTTTATAAAGCAAACAAAAAATTACATTGAACTATTAGGAGACGCTTTAAGATATCATTTTAAAATGAGAGGAAAGAACCCGGAAGAGTCCTTATATCCTCTGCCCCGCCCCCCCCAAAATACCTTTAACACTGCTTCAATGACGTTTCCTTCAGTAGCTAGCCAACAGCAGAGCTGAGCACTGCAGTGGACATTTCAGTTCCCTGCGGTGTAACAACTATTTTAAGCAGCCTTAAGGCTTCCTCTGCATGAGACAATGACTTAGTGGTACCTCATGGGCATTCCAAAACTCTCCATGGAACGTTAGCACTGCAAACACGTTTGTGTAACTTTATTGCCAGTGCTGCAAATCATAACTCATAGCTGATATTGATTCTCCACTTGAATTTTTAAAATTATTTTTCACATTAAAATGCCTAGGAAAAATCTGTAATAAAAAGTTTAAAACCCCTTGTGTGATTCATGAAACCAACAAGTAAATTATCAGATGCTGGGACCTTAAATAAAACAACTTTTTTCCTTGCCTCTTTAGTCACACAACACGTGATAGGAGCCAAACAAATGAACTAAGCTGAACCTTTACCAAACTAAAGTTAGTAACATGCTGGAGGCTAACATCATGTCCTCTGTCTACATCAACATGCAACTGATAGATGTGCTAAACTGATGACAGATGAAAACACAAAATCTCACTCTCATTCTTGATTCCATTTACCAAACAAACTAGGTATTCAGTTCACATCAGTGTAATTTGCACTGGCAGCAGCGGTGCTACATTTAGTTCACATAGGAGGATGCAAGAGATCATGATGGAGGAGCCCTTCAGCAAAGGGCTTTGTTTCTAGTGTCTCAGTTGGGTGCTAAGCAGGGATGCTGAAATTTTTTAAATGGCACTGGACACAGCAAGAGAAAATACCATAGAGAAGAATCCTGTATTAAGAAGAGGAATAAGAGTTAGGGGGGTGAAGTACAAAATGGCCTAACAGATCTTTTCCATTGCTAATGTCTATGATTCTGTGAGCTGGGTACCTGCCACACCTTTCCTGTTCTCACTTAACTTACCCCCATCAGTACTGCTGCCATTGTGGTATATGACTCAGAGCCTGCTTCTTACACGTTGCTCTTTGGTGCTTTTTTGTAGTCCTCACTTTTACTGTCTCCTCGTTTTAATTCCTCTTAATTTCTCCCTTCCCTTATATGTAGCACAATAATGTTGAAAAACAAACGACTTCCAGCAAGAGAGTGATCCCATCTTTTCTACCTGTACACATTCCTTTTCACTTCTTCACCACGCCGAATAGCACACAAGACAAAAACCAATGAGCCAAAGTCATTCTGCAAATTCACAAATTGGTATGATGCCAACGGGCGGGGACAAACTTTAGTGACTATATTCTTTGGGCTTCCATGCTAACTCCTCTGTACAACCTCCCTTCCTCATTAGCGTTGAGATATAGTGTGATGCAGCCAGCAATATCAGACCTATAAACTAAATTAGTTAATATGAACGGTGCAGAATGCTTCACTTGTGGCTTTTGCCAGAATTTTAGAATATTGTGTGCAGAATTTTAAATTTTTTGGCACAGAATTCCCCAGGGAGTACTATTACCAGGTGTTACAATATGGTATATGAGATCCTGGGGCTAGCATGCCTTATTTATTTAGATGAATGTCATGGAGAAATAAACTGATTAAAATGCAATAAAAACTATGAGCTTCCACTAGAAAATAATTATTTGCAAACTCACTTTAGCCAAAATATGCAGAAGAATTGAAGTTACACTGATATAAATAGGCAGTCTCTCTATAACAAATATATAAATCAAGCCATTAATTTATCAGTTGTTATGGCAGTCTAATATTTCAGAAATACATACTACAAACATTGCAGTATTAGGCCTGAAATCCAAGCAACTTCCATGCAATGTTGAATATATATGGTGGCAGATCCAGATGACAGTTGCACAAGTGAATCCTCAGGATGCTAAAAAAATTCATTTATCAGGTAATTTTTAATATAAACAGCTTCTGAATGCAAGTAGGTTTATCTGTCACTGTTAATTAAACCTGTACTTTGTCAACATATGATAATCCATTTATTATAGTAAAAGCCATTACATTTCAAACCACTCACAAATTACAAACCATAATTGCTAGGATTATTTTATTTCCAAGTGCAGGCAGCAAAGCCATCTTAAGATTCAACAATGGTGAGATAATTCTGGAATGTAACCATAGCTCTATCTCACAGTCCATTGGCTTTAGTGTTGGCAGCAGACAAGCTGTAATTTTTCAGTTCCTAATTAGGTTTAGCCATTAATTTAACTATTCTGTCATATTGGTGAGACAGTACAACACTATCTTTTTGTTTGTTTGCTCGTTCTCACTTCCTTCTTAATGATAAGTGCTATAAAGCACAGGAAACACAGCAGGTTACTATAACTTCTCACCTACAGCCCTGCTGCTTTAAAGTTCTTCATCGCCTTAGTACCTAAACGAGGCTGGTGGAGCCAGCTGCCAAGGTCTGGATTACCCCTAAATGCATCCATCAGCAAACAGTAATTTTCACAGGGAACTATTTCCTTCAGGTAATCAAACAAAAAAGCTTGCATAGTTCTTGCTAAATATCTCTCTCCTTTCTTTGAGAAGAAAACACATTTAAAATAAGATTCATTCTTAATTGGGGTGTTGAGTTCTATACATTTTAAAATCAATAACATCACCTGGTACTATAAAGTTTAAGCTTAAAAATTCTCAAAGAATTTGCCTACCCATGAGAAAGGAAAAATATACGGTGTCAAGTAATTTCCTGTTTTAAAACATTCCAGCAACAGAGGGCACTGGCAGTTAATGGAGTGTGTGCAGACATAGCAGTACTGTTCCAGACATCTTGGCAACCAGCAGGAAGCACATTCAAAAACACAGGGGAGGGACTCAAAAAAATTATCCAGTTCCATTGCAGTACAAAGAAAAATGCATCTCACGCTAACTTTTCTGTCACTGTTGGTGTTTTTCCTTAGTGGGCCTAAATATCTCATGCTAAACACATCAAGGTATGTCAATCAACAAGTAAGACTTGGAACCTATACAAAACAAAGCTGAGATCTCCACCTTTGCATCCACAGGCAATAGATCTGTTAAATGTTGCTGACACACAGTCCCTTGCTGTTGTATAAACACTACTCTTACACTAATTCTTGAATGCATGGTACTTACAGAAGCGTGATGAGCATTTCTCTAGAGACTTCAAGACAAAACAAATGACCCTTGTTATAGAAAAACAAATCTTTCATCCATGTAAGCAGCTAGCAGAAGACTACTCAATGCCTACTTATAGTAACCTTCCATTAAACAGAGTGAAATATCAAGGGCAAAAGATGACAGTCATTGAAAATTCTGTGTGGTTCTGTTTTGTATCTCTCCTTAGCACTTTTCATTTTCTATTTTCAACACCACAAAATTTCCTGCAATTTATTAAAACACATGCACCAACAAAACATCCTGTATTTTCAAACCCAAGTCCTGCAAACTCACGTTTTGCACTAGTTAATTATTGAAATTTACTCTTAAGGAACTACAGTTCCTACATCTGCTATTGCTGTTCAAAGAAAAAAGGAAAAAAGGGAATAAGGCAATAACACAATGTGTGTGATTTCAGGAAAAGCACCATTCACTGCTGCTAATTGCTTTCAGGATCTGAATTGGTAAAACCACAAGATGTTCAACAAAAGACTCTATGCAGGTAGGACCATAAAACCTAATTATTTCTCTCAAAGCAGACCATTCCATGTAAAATAAAAGAAAGCTATGAGCAATAAAGACCGTGCCATTAACAATTAGTCTTCAGCACACACGATTAGACTCTCAGAGATAAAGAAGACTCTAAATTTAATGACGTATTCTGGCTGGGTTCAATATTCTCTGCTAATTATGCTGAAAGACCTTATGCTACTTAAAAGTACTTAGACTGCAAAATATGACACCATCTCCATAGATTCACTGTTAGCACTTAACATTTAACATTGGGCATTAAAATACATGGGAATTAATATTGGCATTTAGGGTTTTTTCCTTTATTTATAAAAAAGTATAATTCTGAGAGGTTTCAGGATAACATGTTGTGAGCTGTTTCCTAATGAGAATCCTCGCAAACATGAGCTATGTACATATGCTGCCCTAAATTAAACTTTAGCAAAGCATGCAACCAAGTGAACTTTGGAAGACAGAAACAAATGAAATAAGGGGATGAATTGCGTATTTGACAAAGACAAGCTCTTGGCAGTAAACAAGAAGAAAACAAAAGGAACTGAAGAGAGAAAAATATATCTGCAGACATACTTCTTTCTGATCTAACCTTCTGTTGCAACATACATTTAACTCTTGTTATCACTATGGGAGTAACAACCGTACAATGGCTATAGAAAAGACTCTTTAGTTCCAAAAAGATGTACATACAACTAATTTAAAAATGCTCACCTAATGAACAGCACAGAAAAACTCAGAAAAATCTGTGGTGTTCAACTTACAATAATAAAAATGTTTAGCCCATACACAGCATTTAGAGTTGTACAGATTAAAAGAGTATATACTGGATACTATAAATTTTTAACAGACATAAAATATGTTTTAGACTGCTAAATATCTGAATATTTTTAATCTATTCAGTTGTAGTCACATATCTTTGGAAAAATGTTTACAGTTTGGTGTATACATATGCACACACACATCTTGCATCTTTCCTATTAGAAAAATGGGAGTGAGGAAGGTCGAGCAGTTCATAGGTCTATAGATATAAAGCAATGTAACAAAATTGCTTTGGAGATAAATATTTTAAATGTTGGTTATCTAAAATAAAATTACAAAGAATATCTGATCGCATACTTCAAGGCATAAGTTATTTAAGGTCCGTTTGACAGCTCTCAATGGTACAGTACTGCCATATTAGGTACATTATGCAGAGTTATGCCATTATATGAAGCATCTGGCATTGGCCACCACTGGAGATGGGAGATTGTACTAGATAGGTCTTTGGTCTGTTGTCAAAAACGGAGCACCCTGAGTTCTGTGCTTTTTTGAAAAATCTGGCTAGAAAAGTGTCACAATGTTGGGTGCTGAGTGGTTTTTAAAATCTGGCTCTTCATGCATAAATCATTGTCCGTGAACATGTCCCATTTCACTGCTTTGGAGTGCCTTTGAATCTGTAATCTACTTTACATGTCCATGGAGACCAATATTTCTGATTCTGCTTTTTTCTGAAAAGTAAGATTAAAAATGGTGTATTTAGTATACCACATGCAATGTTAGTATATTTTAATGTCCAGGTTATACTAAATTTCACACAACACGGACATTCTAAAATGCACTGAACTTTTAGATAAAGCAAGGAAGTAATAGTAGATAGTTTAGAATGCCAGACACGAGCCTCAGAATTCCATTCTCAGTCACTCCAGTGAGGACAATGAGAAAAATTCTGGTCTCATTTACACTGGTATAAATCTAGAACAACACGATTAATCTGATTTATGGCAATAGGTTTATATGGGTTTAAAAGCATATAGAAATTTGGCCCGACATCCTGATTCCGATCTTATTTAAGTAGGTTTTTACACTGGTGTAATTCCAATGACTTGTTAAGATTCTCTCCTGATTTACATTGGTATGAGATAACAATCAGGCCTCCAGTTTCTAGTGTACAACAAATTTAAGATTACATTGATTATATTTAATGTTAGTCTGATTCTTCAGGCTTAGTAAGCTTGGTCTTCTATGACCTACATTTGTGAGCCAATACTTTTATTTCCAGGTGTCAATAGGGACCAAATGTCCTGTTCTTTCCAGGTGTTACTCCAAAAGAACTCCCCTACTTTTCTAGGGATGATTTTCAGCACAAAATGCATGATTGCTCAAAAAAGATGATGAAAAACTCCCTTCAAATATTATGGTCCAGATGATCAGCTGGTATAAATCAATTTAGCTCCATTTTAGTTAATGAAGCTATGCTTTCTATTTTCTGAGTGGACACCACAGAAAGCAAACACTTTATGTGAATATCCTCTCCTGGTGAAGAAAACCTTTGACTTGCAGATCTTATTGTAGACTGCAGTTCAGAATGCCATGTCATCAGTTCTGTTTTTTAAAAAATTACATGATGAAAAGCAAGATGAGAAAGATAAATGAATCTGCATTCCAAAGATAACAAATACCATTAATTACAAGTAACACCTTTTCCAAAGATAACAAATACCATTAATTACAAGTATGCCTTTTTAAAGGCTCATATTTGTGTTCTGTTGCTACATGGACAAGCTGATTCAGCTCTCCCTTACGACCATGTAAATCAGGCGTAGCCCCGGTGTAGCCAGTTGAGTCACGCTGGTGTAAATGGGAGAAAAATCAAGTCCAATGTCTTCAAGGGTTCATTTGATATGAAGGTTGGAGGAAACGCTTACTAAACACTCCTAGATAAGTAACTTTCTTGTATTAGTTTTTCTTTCTTTTTCTCAGGCCTTTTGGATTTTCGTTCCAGAACATTTGGACTTTTTCCATGTCTTCCTCTGTTTTATTTAAATATAAAAAACTCTTCATAGCTGTATGTAGCAAAAGCAGCCTTAATGATTGCTTTGATAGTTATATGACAGTGTGCATTTAATTTAGAATTTTTTTTTTATTCCATGTAAGTAGTTATTGTTAGGAAGTGGAACAACAGTACAGAATTACAACCTGGGTACAAAACCTGGTCTCGTGACATTAACCATTACAAGTTGAGTAGACACTATTAATCAGTAAAGCATGGGTAAAATATATGGGTACACCATTACCCACTACAGGACAAAACCTATATTGAACATGATTTCACCACTATTTATGAAACTTTTGAAGCTAACTTTTACGTCCTCCACCAAAGAGATTTAACCCCTCCCAGAATATCAAGCCCTACATGTTAGTGCCATGTAAAATCCTGACATTTCACATCACAAGGCCTCATGATGACATTTTCTTTGGTTATGAAAATGCATGGATCATATGTCCACTGGTTTTGCTGGGAATGAATCCAAAATCTCAAAGTGAAACTCAGGTTAGACCTATCACATATTACCTTGTTTTACACTGAACTCACAGGTAATGCTGAATTTTATGTGTTTGCTATATGAAACTATAAACCAGGCTGGATTCACTAAAAAACAATCCTGGTTTATTGAGAAAAAAGAAACATGAACTGAATTTCTAGTTTTACTGCTAAGAATACTTTATTAGTTCTGTTAGACAACTTTACCAACAAACTGAACCAAATTTTACCCTCATTTACACCAGTGCAACACCCCAAACTCAGTGGGGTTGAAGGGATGTAACTGAAAGAAGAATTCAGGCCACTAGACAAACAGATTTGAGTGCTAAGTGGAGCATCCTTGTTGAAGTTTGAATTAGATACATTTAGATTAAAAAATCTAGCACAGAAATGTCTGAAACAGCAGGAGTTGTACGCCAACGCCTTCACGCAATTCCAAAAATGAACTATTTGGTCACAGCACATTGTACTATATTGTCCCATATGGTACACAGTGCAACTCAATAAGTCATTTCTACCAATACAGTGATTAAATGTAGCACTCTGCCTTCCGTCACACTCATACTGACACACGAACATTTTTTTTTTTAAATTCTAAGAGGAAATGTTGTCATGGTTCACAAGCTTCTCTGCACCCTTCCTGGACCCTGGTGTCCCAATTGTTTTCATTCAGTTCAGCACATCTCTAGTGTATAATGTGTTTTATTCAGTGGAATTTCTTGTCAGGTCTTGTCACATCAGTACCGGAATGGCTCACTGCTTTAAAGAGATACAGAATGGTATACAGTGAGGGGGAGAAAATGTCAGAGAACACCAGTCAACTCAAGCTCAACGTAAAGAGAAACATTCATATGGAAAAACTACATCTGAGTGTTACAAGAATTCATCCTTCAAGAAATATATAAATTATTTTTATATCTGAACAATGAAAACATCCAGCAAAAATTCTTTACATAAAAAGGCTTATGTATTATACACACACACACACACACACACAAACCCCTTATATGGCTGCAACGTAGAAACATACAGTCTCAACCATTCTCACTCATATTTAATGTACACGAAAAATGTTGTGCATGGTGTGGTTTCATGTTGAGATTTTCCCTTGCTTTCAGTACTGCATGAGAAAGACTGAAGATGGTATCCATATGATAAAATGTATGACGTGGCTATGGAATTTATCTTTGACCATTTCATTTGCATTCTGCCCATTAATCTATCTTCACTGGGACTTCTAACATTCCACAACTTGGAGAAGTATTTAAATAATCACCATTTGAAAAATAAAACAATCCACTAAAGAAGTACTTTCAGATTCTCCCAAAATTACAGTGGCTCAATTCCTATAGTGGACAATTTTAAATCTTGAAACAATGACAGCAAACCAGTCCAGTATCTTACAGACCATCAAGGCTACAAATAGGAGTTCTATACCATTGGATAGATACTAATCCACTTTTCATAAAGTTTTTGTATCTAGCCCAGTCACAGAGGTTACCAATGGAAAGTAATCACTGGCAAACAGTTACCACACACCACTATCTGAAATGGCCACATTTTCTCCCAATACTTAGGAGATACTTTATGTGATAACTATGCGGTAATGTCTTCCAAATGTTGATTTTCTCAATGGCCTTTACTTTAGATCATAAAGATATCTGACTTTATTATATGTGGCATTTTGGGTAATTTTAGATATGTCTAAAATGTGTTCATGGTAGTTCTACCAAAGGGATATAAAATGCAGTGTCACATTTTTAAAAACTCTATAAAATGCTCCTAAAATAAAACATATGGCACATTCTGAATGCAGGATGATGTGGTGTGGTATGAAGTTTTACTGACACTTGTTTTGGATGAACTGAGTGACTCACACAACTTTGTCACTCATGAGTAATGCGTTCATCTTAATCTCATGAGCATTAAACTTTTATTGTATAACACCACCACAGGCACCCACACACACTCACACAGCTGAAGGATGACCCTGAAGCTCATAAAACTGCAGGAAACAATGAACTATACCGCAGATCTTCCTTCCTGTAATGCAGAATTTCAGAATGAATATCAGTACTTCACATAGGCTCTGCAGAAGATTGTATTTATGAACTGTCTCCAAAATCTGATTACGTGACGGAACGATGTAAATTGTTTACAATTATCAAGCGTTAATGTGTAGCAGTAATACGAGTCCTCATGAACCTAGGCCAGCATTGTTTCCAATGTATTTACACAGCAATTATTGGCTGCATGTTATTACTGGCTGCAGGACAGGATGGGCTATGCAAAGATGGCTGTGGTGACCTTTTATCCCAACCCCAGGAATACCAGGAACCAGGAAGATTGCTCTGCTAACTGTACATAGCCCCAATGGACCATTCTGCCCCCTAGGAATTGCCTCAGTCCTATCCACTTTTCTCCAGCCATGCCTCTTGTACTTGGGATCAGGAGATGGGGTAGTGCAGCAACTGCCAGGGGAATCTCTTAGGCTGGGGTAATCCTCAAGGGTTTTTTTTAAACCCAGTGTTATGCCTACTTTACAGCACTTCAGTAGTGCAAACAGCTGCACTAAGGCCAAGGATCTGGCTCTATTGATTTGGTTCAGTATCTGGAATACCCTAATAGTCTCTAAATCTTTTTTCAGAAGAATCTGGATGTATAGGGAGTATATAATGGGGAGGAGGGACCAATGACACTGGCACCTATAGACACCCTCACACCTGTTTTTGTGAGTTTTCATACAAATGCATGGACACGCTGGAGTAATCCAACAAAAATTAAAAGGAGGCGTTCCTCATTGATTCATAAGAATGATTTAACTCGTTTAAGTGTTTTTATTTAGATTCAGATCCATTGAGGGAGTGGTTTGCTATTGCAAAACTAGTGCATTGAGCAACTAAAAATACACAGCTCGTAAACCATGAATAGGATAAACTATACACAAATAACTCTTCCTCTGAGGTGTACTGTCAATCATAAGGTCAAAAGATAAATTTCCAGCAATGAAGTAAAGCAATTATTACAATGTAACATACAGGCCCCCAAAATACTATTTGAGGTGAATTTCACAAACTGTTCTCACTGGAGGGGTGGAAGATGGTCTCAACAACTCCACACTCCTTTAACGAAGCACATATGGAAGACAATCAAATCACTGATTTTCTCTAGCTCATCTTATTCCATTTTATTAAAAACACTGTCCAAAAAGGTTGAGGAGACTTGACCATGGTTTGTGAATACCTATACAGCAAGGTATGTGATATTAGTGGGCTCCTTATTAGAGCAGACAAAGGCCTAACAAAATCCAATGCCTGGAAGTTAAAGCTATAAAAACTCAAGCAGGAAATAAGCTGCAAAGTGCAGGTAAACAGCCAATGGAATATACACCTCTACACCAAGATAACGCTGTCCTCAGGAGCCAAAAAAATCTTACCGTGTTATAGGTGAAACCATGTTATATCGAACTTGCTTTGATCCACCAGAGTGCGCAGCCCCGCTCCCCCAGAGCATGATTTACCGCATTATATCTGAATTCGTGTTATATTGGGTCATGTTATATAGGGGTAGAAGTGTATTACTAAGGGATGTGGTGGAGTCTCTGTTACTTAGTCTTCAAATCAAGGTTGTGTATATTTTGAAAGATGTGCTCTAGTTCAATCACAGATCATTGGACTCAAAATTGGGTGAAGTTCTATGGGTTTCGTTATGCAGGAGGTCAGACGAGAGTATGATAATACTTCCTTTGGGTCTTAAAAATTGTAAATCTAGTTTAGATTTAAATCTATAGTTCAGACCTTGTGTTTTGGCGGAGGCCCATTTACAGTCTTGAATCACACTCTACTTTTATACTCTCACATCTTGTTTATGCAGTTCCCTTAGCTGCACTTCTAAAAATGCAGAATAAATAAGTAATACTTGGTTTGAATATATACACACACACACACAAACACACGGAAAAGACTTCTGAAAAGGACTATGCCATGCTGTAAGTTAAATATATCTGTACGGCTAAATCATGGTCAATTAGATAAAAAGTATGTTCTCAATAATTTAGCAGTGAAAAAGTTAATGAGATATGTGAATTCAAGCACAGACTATGAGTTTATGATAAATCTTATCTATCATTTAAGAGGCAGAATATGACACTGGCCCTGATCGTCAGCAGTGTTTAAGGAGCACATTGTGTATGTTGGGTACAAAGATGGCTTGATGCTGACCCTGCTACGCAACGCAAGAGGGTGGCCCCTTGAAGAACATTAGAACAGCCTGAAGTCTGCTATAAGCAGCATTATCTGTCATTACAACAACTGTGGACCACCCAGGGCATAGGGACCCACAACCACACCCTTTACGCCAGTTCCAGAAGTAAGGGTGAGTTAGTAGTCAATACACCAGCCCTATACTTCTGAGGGAAGTGTCTATGATGAGGTGATCTTCCCATAGCTCTAGAGACTCTTTGTGCCCTTGGGACAGCAGGAAATGACTGAAATGCAGTTAAGGATCAGAGTTCTAGTACAAAATATCACCAAAGAAATATTATTTGCTGAGGCAATTAGTGAATTTTTTTTTCTGATTGAAAATGTGAGTTTAGAGTTTTCCACTAGATATTGTTCACAATCAAAGAGCACATTGCAGGAAATTACATCATCCATTGAATGGATACTAATAGGGCAGAATGGAATGTGATGCATGGTCAGGTGATGTAAAAGAAGAAACAGCAGGACTTGGCAAGTCTGGCTATGGGAAAGGAGAGAGAGGAGACAAAAATGACACTGCAGTTGAAAATAGAGTAACTCCTCGCTTAAAGTTGTCCCGGTTAATGTTATTTCGTTGTTACGCTGCTGATCAGTTAGGGAATGTGCTTGTTTAAAGTTGTGCAATGCTCCCTTCTAATGTCTTTTGGCAGCCACCTGCTTTGTCCACTGTTTGCAGGAAGAGCAGTCCATTGGAGCTAGCTGGTGGGGGCTTGGAACCAGGGTGGACGGGCAGCCCCTCCATCACCTCCCTGCTCCCCTAAGTTCCTTGTGCAGCAGCTGCCCAGCAGGCTAGCAATTGCAGCTGTCCTTCCTCCCACTGCCATGTGCTGCTCCTGCCCTCTGCCTTGGAGCTGATCCCTGAGACTCCTGCTTGCTGTGGGGGGGCGAGAGGGGGTCTAATGTCAGGGTGTCTCCCTCCCCTCTGCTCCTGCACCCCTTACCCCTTCTCCATACAGGGCAGGGAGAGGACACAGACAGAAAGACAGAGAAAGCCTGGGGCAGCAGCTGCTGTCTCAACTTCCTGATCCATTTAAAAAGACAACACACTTAAGAGTGGGTCAGCTTACTTAATGGGGCAGTGTGCACCTCTCTCTCTCTTCCCCCCCCCCCACAAGGTGTGTGTCTGTCTCTATCTGCTATACTGTCTCCCCTCCCTCATGTTCATGCTGCCTTGTGTGAGAGGCTACATTAACAACAATGTGTTAACCCTTGAGGGCTCATCAAGTTCTAGTTCATCATTTAGCAGTGAGGAAACATCCCTCCCTCTTCCACCCTCTAACTTCACCACCTCAACTAAGCTTCACAATCATCATAGCTGTGAACAGTATTAAATTGTTTGTTTAAAACATATACTGTGTGTATATCTATATAATATATAGTTTTTTGTCTGGTAAAAGAAATTTCCCTGGAACCTAACACCCCCATTTACTTTAATTCTTATGAGGAAATCGGATTCACTTAACATCGTTTCGCTTAAAGTTCCATTTTTCAGGAACATAACTACAACGTTAAGCGAGGAGTTACTGTAACATGCAATAAATGTGCAGTTCATGATGGAAGGCAATGGCTGTGGTGTTGTGATATAACCTTCCAATGGCTGATACAGCCAATGACCTTGATGAAGTCACCAATGCTAGACGTTTGGGGCAGCAAATGCAGCATGCAATAATGAGGGGTGGAGAGCAGAGTTAATGGTAACAAATTCTGTCTTATAAATGATAGTTCCTTTTTTAAAATATTCAGGACTGTTCTGGAAAATTAGAGGATATTATATCCTGTGCTTTTAATGCAGGAATCAATTTTTAAATGGTCATACTTTGTTTTAGAGAGTTTTGTTAGGATCAGTCTTGTGATACACAAATTCAGCCTCATGTGGGCATACAAATTTCTGAATGAAATGAATATCACTTCATCCAAAATATGACAAAATCATTTGGCACCTGTTAGAAATCAAAAGAAAAGGCTTGTTCTCTCCCTCCATTCCAGGCATCTGAATATATTCTGTTCTTGGCCACTATCCCAACTAAAGGCATACGCCAAGGGAACTTTAAGCTCTGCGACTCAGTAACAACAGGGCAGAATTGTCTCAGATTTACATTTCTCTAACTCCCACTGCAGCTGTGTGATACAGCAATCCCACTGTGGACAAAGAATGGCTGGGAAATGGAATGGAATCCTGCATCCTCTCTTTTAGAAGAATGAGAGCATTACCACGCTGACATCCCCAGGTTAAAAAGCATCCTCCTGGCAGTCTCTTTTGAACTCAGATAGTAACACAGACCCCTGCAGCTCCCCCACTGAGCCAGTTTCCTCCTTCCATTTTACTGTTATAATTAGTTTTGAGCTACCTTAATTGTTAAAAATAATATTTTGCCCTCCGTTTTCATAAAATGTAAGTAAGCTGAATTTACACGGTTTATCAGAACTGGGAATAAGCCACACTCACTCATTTAAAATGACAGTCAGTGTGTCAACACAGTTTACTAATTTAGCCACGTTCTATCCTTGTATCTCCATAGGGTTCCTTTAGCTGCCTGCTGTAATTTGTAACTGTCAAATATGCTTCACTTTGTCTATATCTATGGTCACATTAATTGCAACTTATTTTAACTGATTCTCAATTGAGATCATCCGATACGCGATAATTATCTGTTATTGTGTGCATACCTTAAGCTATCAAACTACTCAGTGCTAAGAAGATGGCCTCTTTGATAATGTAATAACGATGGCTTACGTGACTGTTAAATCTGCTGGCACGACATTGTAGGATATATTATTCAGACACCAACACAATTTGGTATGTGACATTAAGCCTCCATTGATATGTATTATTCTACAATTTCTCACCATTTAATATAAAACTTACATTCATAAAATAAAATCCTGTCTATACTATGGTACGGTGATAGACCTAATGAAAAAGGACTGCTTTTACTGTATACTGTTAATATATATTCATTATTCATTTTTATGGGTACCTCATTAAAATTAGACAACAGCGACAGAAAGTTTTATGAAGCTTTTTCTTTATATTCCAAGTTAGCCTCTAATTTTCCTGTGCCAAAAAAATACTGAAACAGCACTGAAATCTGTTTGTCACAGCTGACTGCAATAAATCAACTTTACATTTCAAATGCAAATCACTGCACTTTAGTTAAGTAATGAAAAATCGCTAAATATTTAGTACAAAAGAACAAGATCCATTACCACAATTTCAAAGATCTACCCTTTATTGTATACCATGTGACCAGCAGAGGGTTAAACATTAAAGAAATGAAGAAATTTTGAATCCTTTGGACATCTTAAGCATATTTTCTTTCTGTCTAAGTCTTTAAAGCCTAGTTTCTGGAGAGAGCTAATGGCCTGTGAATAAATTAGTGCACTGAACATCTTTTACATCATATTACCCTAGGGAGACCTTAGACCTACTCAATTCAACAAATGAAAGCTATATTAAATGTATTCTGACCACTGACTGTCAAATTTATACTTGTCAAAGTTGCCTTAGATATTTAAAATTATAGGCAATATTTTGCACCTGATGATACGGATACAAAACTTGTCCCTACCTAATGCTGTCTGTCTTAGTGAAATACAAGACATGGCAAGAACATCCATCAATTATCTCTGAGATCAGGAAAACAAATGAGTCTTTTTAACACTTTTGTTTACACAAACTTGATTTTGTTATGGAAAAATAAACCCTTTGTTCTCAGTGCACAAGTTATCATACCCCCAGTCCTCTGCCACCTGATTACCCCAGGTTCTCAGCCTGAGTCCAGTTCCCATCGGGTGGGCTGGCTGATGAAGAATTAGAGGGATCTGGATGTTTTTCCACTTTACTTTCTGGGGAAGATAATATCAGCTATAGTACTTTGACTGAACCCTCTGGTATGAAACTATCCACCCTCTCAGCTAGTGGGAAGGTGCCATTGAATAGATGCCAAGAAGAATGAGAAATTAGTTATGGGGATGGAAGAAGATAAGAGATGAAGGGATAGAGATAGTACACAGCATTCTTTTTCCCCAATGATTATCACATGCTTTCTATTCCAAAACAAGTCATGGTAAGCAACACACATATTAATGTTTTACAGAAGCTGTCCACATGTAAATGTAGTTTTACAAAGCTTAGCACTTAGCTGCTGAAAGCAAAATATTTTGTAATGAAGTGCATTGCTTTCTCTTCATTACATTATTGTATGCTAAGATAGCAAAAGACATAGTAAGAAGTAATCCCAGCAATTCACATACTGTAACAGTTTCTTTAAGATTAGGTAGATGCTGTAGCTTTGAGACCAGTGCACTGCTCAGCTAACTGAGAAATCTGAGTTTGAAACTAATTCTGGTTTCAGTTTCACTCTGGCATGTGGAATCTAGGAGGATAACAGAGCTGATGCTCTGACCCTTCAGGTGATGGAAGGAATCATGCAATGCATCACTTACAAACAGTCTTCCAGCAGCCTGCTCAGAAACCTAGGCACTTAGCCACTGTGTCCATTTCTGTAGTACAGCGATGGCTTATGTAGCAAAAAAAGGACTTAATGGGGGCACAGTGGCCACCCAGCATGAAAAGGAGACCAAGAGTGTCTGATTCTGTTGGGATTGGTGAAGGATAAATAAGAATATCCTGGGCATACGGTCATGGCAAGGAACTTCCTGTGCCTGTGGAACTCAGAACTCACTGCCATAAATATACCTACTACACTGGATAAACAATTGTTAATGTAGTGCTTGTTAAAAGCTGCAGATTGATGATCCCGAAACACAGAGTTCTTTGCTCACAGAAAGTGAAGAGCACTGTCATACTAAAGTGCCCCAGGACAACACTGAACTGCAGAGACCAACATCAGGGAAGAGCTGATGTGTGACTCAAAGACCTTTTGGTGCCAACTGGCAGAGGGCACATTGATTGCTATGGTTGCCAATTTTGGTTGGACATATTCCTGGAGGTTTCATCACATGACATAATCTTTAATTAAAGATTAATCTTTAATTCCTGGAGACTCCAGGGCAATCCTGGAGGATTGGCAAATCTACTGATTACAGGGCTTCTCAGGGCCTGATATTTACATTCTAGTTGACCAAAGGTTTCTACTGAAAGCCTGTGTCACATTGGTCATCATAATCTTTGCAAAATGTATATGAAGATAATAAGTAAGAAGATAGAAATATAGAGATTGAAAATTATGTTTTTAAGGTCTAATAGTTAAAGGCAGATCACTCAAAGGCAGCACACCTTGAGACAGACTTCTTCAGACAGAAGGTGGGAGACACGTATCTCCCTAGCTAACTACTGAGTATTGTATGTCTTACAACAGAAATCTATTAGCATATTGAGTCAAATGTTAATGAAGACCTTGCGAGAACATCAGAAGGAAAATTAAACAGGAAAAGGTAAACAGCAGGGAGGAGGGGTTGGCAGGGGAATCGGTTCCAGAAGTCAAGAACAAAGGATTGGTCTGGTATATCTGGGGGGTGCAGAGAGATACCCTGGCATCCTTCACCAGGGGGAGGCAAGCTGCCAGTAGGCTTGGTCTCATGAGAGAAAGGTCTCAGCCATCCTGGTAGAAAAACATTGTGAGAAGAACATTTGGGGAAGCAGTATCGTATAGGACAAGCGGGCATCTTGTTATAGGAGTTCAGGGTCTAGAATGCATGTTAAAATGTTGTTTTATACATAAACCTTTGCTATCATATGAATCCCTATTCCTTGTTAAATAAACTCATATTTGCTTCCTCTACAAATACATCTAAATGCTGTGTGTTAAACAGAGCTGGGTTCTAAGGTAGAACTAATAAGCTGGTGTGTACTTTTCCTTTCAGAATAGCAGGTCTGGTAATTCTGTGAATGTTCAGTAGGTAAGGGGCTGGACAGCACAAGGGGACCACTTGGAGGACTTGGCGGTTAGAATGTGCCTATTGTGAACCTGCATGAGGTACAGTGAAGTCTGTGTGGGGTGAGAGGGGTGTGTTTGTGTTATAAGGCAACCAGACATCCTGATATTGTTGGAACTATCCCAGTATTAAGGATTTTGTCTTATATATGCAACTATACCCTCCTGCCACCCCGTAAAAAAGTGTCCTGATTTTTCACACTTGCTATCTGGTTACCCTATTGTGTTGCTTGTGATTGAGTCAGGGAGCCGAGCCCTGGCTGACACAGTCAATCCTCCCTCACACTAAGGGCAGATGGTATCAAGTTGTCTCACAATCCTGGGTATCCCTTGGGAAATGTCAGAATGGATTTGTTCAGTCTTCTTGGCCATTCAATGCTTGGCCTTTCCACAGAGCCTGCCAATAAACATGTCATGGTGATGGCAGCTTTTGCACTAATGCGGATCACTGCCCATTCCAATGAGAACAGGACAGAGACAGCCAAGTTTGTTTCACAGTCTACCAAACAGCCATGAAATGGTAACTAACTTTTGGCCGCTCCTGACTTGGGCTGGATTCAACACGTGAACGTGGAGCATCAGGCGAGATATTTCCACTAGAGACAGGGAAGTGTTAGTACAATTATACAAATCACTGGTGAGACCTTATCTGGAATACTGGGTGCAATTAATGTTTAAGAAAGATTAGTTCAACTGGAATGGGGGCAGAGAATGGCCACTAAGATGATCCGAAGAATGGAAAACCTTCCTTACATGAGGAGACTCAAAAAGCCTGGCTTGTTTCTCATACCCAAAAGAAGGCTGAAGAGAGATATGATTGCTCTCTATAAATATATCAGAGGGAGAGAGAGAGGAGTTATTTAAGGTAAGCACCAATGTAGACACAAGAACAAATGAAATAATATATTGAGATATACCTATCTTATAGAACGGTAAGGGACCCCAAAGGGTCATTGAATCCAGCCTGCTGCCTTCACTAGCAGGACCAAGCACTGATTTTGCCCCAGATTCCTTAAGTGGCCCCTCAAGAATTGAACTCACAACCCCAGGTTTAGCAGGCTAATATTCAAGCCACTGAGCTATCCCTCCCCATGAACATTGCTTACAGACATAAACTGGCCATGAACAAGTTTAGGCTTGAAATTAGGCAAAGGATTTGAAACTTCAAAGGAGTGACATTCTGGAACAGCCTTCCAAGAGGAGTAATGGGGGCAAAAATCCTAACTGGCTTCAAGACTGAGCTTGATAAATTTAGGGAGGGGATAATATGATGAGACTGCCAACAATGGCATGTAGCTGATCTGCAACTTTTAGCAGCAAATATCTTCAACAGCTGATGATCGGAGAGTAGGTATGGATGGATCTGAGTTACTACAGAAAATTCTTTCCCTGCTGTCTGGCTGTTGAGTCTTGCCTACGTTCTCAGGGTCTAACTGACCTCCATATTTGGTGTTGAGAAGGGATTTTCCCCAGAGTCACACTGACAGAGACACTGGGGTTTTTTTGCCTTCCTCTGCAGCATGGAGAGCAGGTCACTAGCAGGATTTAAACTAGTGTAGATGGTTGATGGTCTGTAACTTTAAGTCTTTAAGCCATGATTTGAGGACTTCAGTAACTCAGGGTGAGGCTAGGGTCTATTAAGGAGCGGGTGAGTGAGGCACTGTGACCTGGAATGTGCAGGAGGTCAGATTAGATCATGATGGTCCCTTCTGACCTTAAAGTCTATGAGCTGATATGGGACTCAATTAATAATGAATTAAAGGAGGATAACACAATGCCAACCTGGGTTTATGGAAAATAGATCCTGTTAAACTAACTTGATATCAAACTTGTCATCAAAAAAGATACAGGTAAAAATGTTGATTTAATACACTTGGATTTCTGTAAGGTGTTTGACTTGGTATCAGGTGACATTCTGATTAAAATCTAGAACAATATTAATCCATTTAATGTCTGTAATGTTAAATGTAAAGCTAACAGGGATTTCAAAATGTAATTATAAACAGGGAATTGTCATCAAATGGGTGTGTTTCCAGGGAGTTCCCGCAGGGATCAGTTCTTAGCTTTACACTACTTAACATTTGTATTAAAGACCTGGAAGAAAACACAAATTCATCACTGATAAAGTACACAGATGATGCAAAAATTAGGGGAGTGTCAAGCACTGAAATGGGCAGGTCACTGATATAGAATGATGTGGATTGCTTGAAAAGCTGGGCACAAGCAACAATATGCATTTTAAGATGGCTAAATGTAAATGTCTATATCTAGTAACAAAGAATGTAGGGCATATCTACACAATGGGGGACTGTATCCTGAGAAGTTACTCTGAAAAAGATTTGGGCATCATGGTGACTAATCAGCTGACCATGAGCTCCCAGTGTAATGTTGGGGCCAAAAGAACTAATACAATCCTTGACAGATAAACGGGAATCTTGAGTAGGAATAGAGAGGTTACTTTACCTCTGTATTTGACACTGCTGTGACCACTACTGGAATACTTTGTTCATTCTGGTGTCCCAATTTAAGAATGATGTTGGTAAATTGGAGAGAGCTCAGAGAAGAGCCAAGAATGATTAAAGGATCTTATACCTTACAGTACTAAAACTCAAGGAGCTCAATTTATTTAGCTTAACAAAGAGAAGGCAAAGAGGTGACTAGTAACAGTCTATAAGTATCCAAGTGGGGAACAAATATTTGATAATGGGCTCTTAAATGAAGCAGAGAAAGGTTTAACATGATCCAAAGGCTGGAAGTTGAAGCTAGATAAACTCAGATTGGAAATAAGACATACATTTTTAATGCTGAAAGTAATTAACTGTGGTGTTGAGATGTTGCTTGTAATTACTAGAACTGGGAGCACTGGCTGTTGGGAGTCTGAAAGGACAGGAAAGAGGGGGGGAGGAGTCGAGGAGGCAGAGTGAGAATTGCAGAGGGTACAGCAGCAGCTTGGTAAAGAGGTTTCCACTTTAAAAATATAGTCCTGTTGAAGATTGTTAGTACCTTGCCTGGTTGACACAACATTATCCACTGGAACAATTTAGCAATGGTGATGTTGGATCTTCCATCACTAGCATTTTTAAAAGCAAGATTGGATGTTTCTCTAAAAGATCTGCTCTAGGTATGAACCGCCGGAGGCTAGCCCCCAGCCCCACCCATTCTGCCTGAGGCCCTGTTCCTCCACACCCCCTGCCAGAGCCCAGCCCCCCCCCCCCCCACTGCAGCCATTGGCCCTTGCCCCAGGCTAGTTCTCCAACTGCAAAGCACCCCCAGCCCTTCCACCAGCCCTGGAGCAACAGGACGGTGGGTGGCGCAGCTACAGCCCCACAGCGCCAGGAGGGCAGACAGTGCAGCCCCAGCCTCCTCAGCCCTGGAGTGCCGAGAGGGCAGGTGGCATGGCTGCAGCCCCAGCACCCCTAGATCCAGAGTGATGACAGAGCAGGTGGCATGGCCACAGGCCCCCTCTGCCCCCACAGCCCCAGACTTATGGAGAGCACGTGGCATGGCCACAGACCTACCAGACATGGAGCACTGGGAGGGCAGGTGGCACAGCCCAAGCTGGGGCCACCCCAAAGGGAGACTGGACACTGGAGCCACGCCAAGCAAGAAGCAGGAGGAGGGGCTGGGGGCCAGAGCATTGGCGGGACCATTCCTGGCTGTTTGGGGAGGCACAGCCTCCCCCAGCCTATGTAACCTGCTGCCCATGGCTCTAGGAATTATTTTGGGGAAGTTATTTGGCCTGTAATACACAGGAGGTCAGAATAGATGATCACAATGGTCCCTTCTGGCCTTGGACCCTATGAACCCAGATGTGAAAATCCGTAACCCACTGCCAAATCCCCTGAGCGATTCATTCTTCCTGGAAAAAAAAGTATTTACTTAAAATGATGGACAACAGCTGAGGCACAGAACTGTATTATTTAGAATGACACCATGGTAACAGCACCACAAATGCATTCCTGCTTTTAGAAAATAGTTTGTTGCATAGGAAAGTGAGGACAGTTAAGTGTCAATTATTATCCATCAAGACATCAATCTTTTTCCATTCTCTTTTCAAATCTTGAATACCAACCATAAAGACTCTGTGTTACCTTGCCAGAGCAAAAATCTTGTGTTTTCATCTAGTTTCCTAGCATATTAAAAATTATCTTCAGAATACAATATATCTTTTGCTGATCTCTGTTATCTTTAAAAAGTGCTACGCTTCAACTGCCAAGCTAAGCACTCTGAAAGGGCATATGGCAAAGAGGATTGCTCACCATTACTGAACTTGAAAATAAAGATTAGAATTAAAATTGATATTTCGAGCTTTCCTTGGGCAGCTAGTAGTTTGTTGTGCAATGGCAACAATGTGGGACACTGGCAGAACTTCACTACTTCATAGTTCAACAAAATGTGTGAGCTTTACAATGCACAGTTAAGCCATCTCTATACGTAAAAGTTGTACCGCTTTAATTGGACCAACACAGTTAAAACAGTACAACCCACTAGTGGAGATGCAGTTATATGAGTATAGGGACTGCTTCTTGTAGGCCTTATACAGATACAGCTTTATCCAAACTAGAAGTTATACAGATTTAACTAGTTGAGGAGAAAAAGTCACATCCCTAGTTTAAATAGCGAGTCAGTATAAAAATTTTGTGACCAGTCCTAATTCTACTGCTTTCTAAAAAAGGATTATACAACCATAACACTTAGCAATTATGGGACATTTTCATCCTCCTAGTGCTTTAGAAATCCTCCGAATATCCCATACAGTAGTTAAGTAACTATTAGCACCTTATTTTATGGTGTCAACATTGCAGCAGAGATATTAACATGTGACTTGTTCCATGCTCTAGAAGAAGTCAGTGTCAGAGCCGAGATTAGATCTCAGGAATTATAGGTTTCCACTCCTAGGCTCAGATCACTAGACCATACATAGCAGCTCTTTATGGAATTACAGAGAGATTGGATGACCTCCTCCTCCACCAATTTTAGGCCTAATATTAGCCAGTAAATTGAAGTCAATGGAAGTAGAAGCAGAAGTAAAATTATGCTGATCCAATGAATACACAGAAAATCCAGAGCAGCAACCCCTGTTCTAGACTAGAAGGGAGCTTGTGGCAGGAGAAATGAATCTCCCTCATTTCCTCAAGCAACCGGCAGGATCAGGAATAGAAGTCAAGAATCCATGTCCCCTATTCAACTCGTCTTTCCTATCAATACTTTTGACTGCAGTGCATTCAGACTGATGAGCATATTATGAGAACCTGATGAGACGAACCATTGACAAAAAGAGCAACACACCAAGAGCAAAGCTAAACCACCCACTTCACAGCCCTACACTCTACTGGTTTGCTGCTTGTGATGCCATCTGAGCTCTTAGAATTTCACTGTGTTTAAAAAAAACAGAACATGCTCCTTTCTCCCTCCTGTTATATTACAAAATGTCACACAGCAGAGGCTCACCTTAAATCCTTTATCTTCATGCTAAGGTCTTCTGACATTTTAAATATCAACCATAATGATTAACATCTCTCCTTTATGCCAGAAGCTAAAAACTGCCAGGCTGCCAGACACAGCGACACCTTTAAACACTCACACACTTCAGCAGTTACTAATTTTCCAACTCAGTACCTGGATAAGACATTCTGACTAGTTTGCAAAGAATTTACTGAACCGTTTATTAGCTCAATATATAAAGTACACTTTTTGCAATGGCTTTTTATTCAAAAATAACTTTTTAAATATATTTTATTTGTGACGCTTGACTCCTTCCATTTCCATGTTCGAAAGGACTTAGGCAGTAAGGCAAATCTTACTAATATCTTCTAATTAATTACACTCACACTATTTTGGACAGAAAATCCTAGTGTCTATCCAGAGTCCATTACTGTACCTTAAAGTAACATACCAGTCTCAGGGAATGGGACAGTTTAATAATGGAGACAGGCTTCAGAGTGGTATCCATGTTAGTCTGTATCAACAAAAAATGACTTCTCTTTATTAAAAAAAACAATGGAATGATTATTGGAGTGATCCAAAGCAGTTCTATTGGATGTCATTCAATGACCTTTGTGAAACAGGAGGGTGGTCTTTGGCCACTTCTTAATTGATGTGGATCCACATCACAAAAGCCTGCACAATTAGCCATCTTGTTGGCAGTCTTAGTAAATATGTCAAGAAATGGAGATGGAATAGCCACTAGATTTGGAATAAACTGAGGAACACTGCCAGGGCACTGTTGAAAGTTCACATTACCTCTGCCTCTGCAGTGTTTAAAGGAAAGGAAAGTTGTCATATCAGCACCATTCATGAGCAGAAAATTTAACTTTTAGAAACAGCCTCTCATTCAGTTACCTTAATGCCTAGATGAGAAAAAATATTATTACTCAAGCTTTTTGAGGCTCAGTTTGGAATTGACAAACACAGTAACAACCTATTGCAATAGGTCTGGCACAAACATATAGGGAGAGACAGTCTGAAGAGCTTACAAATATAAAAAGAGTAGGAGAAACTGAGGCAAACTGACTTGCTCAGGGTCATACAGCAGATTAGTAGCAGAGCAATGAACGGAATCCAGGATTGCAAACTCTCAGTCCAGTAGCCTAGCCATTGGATCATGCTGTCTCATTCTGAGCAATAATTCTAATCTACGGCACATTTTGTAATAGTATAAAGCTCCAAGAGCCAAATTCTTCTTGGATGTGTTCAGTTGTATCCCACTGAATTCACAGGTAGCCAGTTGCATGCACCTCAAAGCAGAAATAGGCCCTCACACTTTCAAAAAGATGAGATTAAATCTAATCCGTCAGCATATGGCTAACCCAATACTGTAGGTGTTACATTTTGTTATTTTCAGGAGATAATGCAATGTTCTTCATATAAATGCCACAGATCAAAGAAGATGGATATTACATGCTTTCCTCATTGGAAAAAGAAAATCAGTCCTCATAAAGTGGAAATAGTCATTTACATCTGAATCACAGAGAGTAGGTCTTGGAAAATCAGTCGTAATGAAAAGATGCTGATCAAAGTAGACATTTTTAGATGGTATATTGCCTACCATTTCTGAACTTTATGAAAAGAAGTGAATTATTATGCAGTGTATAATTCATATATATTATGCCTTTTATCAGTGATCTTTTTGTGCTATAATTTTTTTTATTTTTTAGAGATGAATAAAGCTGGAATGGTTTGTATCCAGTTCCCATTTTATTTGAACTCTCAAAATCTGGACAAGAGTAGAGTTTGACAGATAAACTGCTGTGGTTTTAGCCCATATCAAATTTGTACCAAATATATTCATTTATTGTAGTTGGTTTCTTCAGTTTATTAAAATTTAAAAAAATCCTAAACTGGAAAAAATTTATCTTATTTTGCCTGATATCCCGTAAGCCGTATATTAGTCAGTTTTTGGCATTCTAATAAAAGTTATTAATATATAGAGATGATGCATGTGTCATATATATGATTTGAAACCCAATGCTTTTAGAAATTGTGCTGCAGTTAGGCACATAATTATCTATATATTATGTAATGACAACTGTGTACATTGACTTATGTTTTATGTATTGCTTAATTGTTTAAAAAGATGTAATTTTTATTTTTTAAACAGCAGATGTGACCTCTACATGCAACTGCAATTTTACTTACGCTGCATTTACCTGAAGTAAATGTATCCTTTATTTTAAATATATTGCAGAAGCACTGGTGGATTTAAACCCTCGGGATAACTATGAAACAACTATTCATCCAAGGCGACCTGGTATACTTTTTAAAGTGCAAGGATATCAGGAGAATCCCTTTTATGCCATGACAGATCTGTTAATAATGTTCCTGATGTTAGAAAGAAGATCCATTGCGGACTAAAACTATCAAATTCTGATTAAATGGAAACATTCTGTTCCTAACATGAATCCATTTCCTTAAAAAAAAAATAACAATAATACTGTGTGGTGTGCTAATGAAGTTCTTTAGTCTGGACCTGTTCTCTTTTACTTTGTACCCTGGCATTTTTTAATCCAATATATTGATTTTTATATGAAGGCAACTATACACATCAAAGATGTGGGATTTTTATCATAACAGATCCACTTACTTAAGTAAGGCAGTTTTAGTTACTATTGCAAACAGAAGAACACTGAGGGGTACAGCATTACCTCAGTGCACAGGATTTTAAACATGTTATGTGTTAAAAAAGAAAAAATTGTTGCTTTAGTTGTCCCATATGCTTCCCCAACACCATCATCACTATACAGTTGGATTATATCATTTTGAGTTATGCTCCAGAGTACCATCTGCTGTTTTATCTTTACACTGCAACTCTTGTCAGTGGGAGCCAACCATTTCAAGAAGCCTTAAAATGATGGGTTTCATTGTATTGAGCCAGATAGGAAAGAAATCACTGAATATTACTTTTAAACTGTTGCCTTAATCTATATAAGATGACACTTGGAGTGTTCCCAGACCATTTTTTGGACATGGTGAATACATGCATAGAGCATGTTATACTTCAGGGTGTACAGAACAAGAGATGACTTTGCTTAATTTGGGCCCAATTTTACCTTTTGTAAAGTGTACATTATTTAAACATCTCAAAAAATGAATAATGAAACCAAGATCCTCAAACACACCTGTCCCAGACATCTAACCCATGTAACTTCAAGCTAGATTTTGCAGTGTCTCTTACTCAGTTCAGATCTTTGCTGCCTATTTTGAAGGTCTGTCCACACAGTCAAGCTCTGGCAGGCTGAATGGCACAGTAATGTCCTGGTGCGGACAAGGAGGAGAAACAGCTGTTCTGCTTTTTCCCCATATGAGCAGGTAAACGCTTTGGCTCTGCTCATCCTGTAGTGTTACTATTGCTTTCAAATTGAAATTGTTCTGACAATGAGGATTAACCATGGCAAGTAATTACTTCATTTTGACAAATCAGAACTACATTTAGACAAATGGCATTGGGCTCGAGCCTCCTCTCTTTCCTCCTCTCACACTCAAGTCAGTGGGAATTTGGCCAGTTTGAAAGAAGCAGGATCATGTCCTTTATGGACTAGATTGTGACCTTCTTACATTGGTGAGTAGTTACTTACCAGAGCAGTCTCATTGACTCTAATTACTGACAGGAGTAGCTTCCTCACCAATGTGAGAAAAGGGTTCAGAATTTGGCATTAAGGAAGCAAAAGAGTCAAGATAGAAAGTTTCAAAGGGGGCCTGATTGCCCCTCCCACAGAAAGCACACAAGAAGCTGAGGTGAAGGAAGACATCTCCTTGAAGTTTCACTTGAGATTTTCTCCAGATTGTTGCACGGGGGCAGCGCCTGCCCTGCACAGCATGAACACCAGGGTTTGTCCCCAGATTTTACATCTCAACAGACCCTTGGGAGGCCTTGTCTGTCTACACTATAGATTCCACAGGGAGGTTCAGTATCCTAGTATCAGCTCCAAAAACCTAGTGCATAACGACTACCTTTCAGGGTACAAGCCACCCTGCTGCATCAGGGAACACTGTGAGAGACAATGAATACATGCTTTGCTTAAGTTACATTAAACAAGAGTGCAGGGCCCTTAAAAAGAAACTTCTGCTATCCATTAGGGTAGATATTGCGTGTATTTTGAACTTAATGTGGCTTCACAGTCTCATCACATTTATGTCTAAAGTGAAAGACAGTTCAGTTTCCCAGTGATAGATTATTATATACTTGTAATCTAAAGAGCAGAGAAGGGGAATGATTGTTGAATTTAACATGCAGAAAGCCTGGGGAAAAATAGTGCAAGAACTCAGTTAAATACTGACAGCCTTGTGCCTTCAGCAATCAACCTACAGTAATTCTAATCAACAGGAAGCTGCTCACACTTGATTAGCTGGGACCCAACAATAATTACATACTTATTCCATTTATTGTGCCCTTTTTCCCCAAAAAACTTGGCTGTACAGAAATTATGCATTAAGTTAGTCTTACAAGGAAACACTGGCACCATACTATAGGGAGAGGGCTATAATATGGGTATAGTTCCTTCACTATACATTTTCCAATTTTCCAACTCATACAGATATGTAATTATTGTGATAAAATGTCTCATCAGAAGCACATTCAAATGAGAATGAATTTTCTAAGAAAGTATCAGAGGGTAGCCGTGTTAGTCTGGATCTGTAAAAGCAGCAAAGAATCCTGTGGCACCTTATAGACTAACAGACGTTTTGGAGCATGAGCTTTCGTGGGTGAATACCCACTTCCTCAGATGCATGTAATGGAAATATCCAGGGGCAGGTATATATATGTGTGCTAGCAAGCACACATATATATCTCTAGCTTGCTTGCTAGCACACATATATATACCTGCCCCTGGATATTTCCATTACATGCATCTGAGGAAGTGGGTATTCACCCACGAAAGCTCATGCTCCAAAACGTCTGTTAGTCTATAAGGTGCCACAGGATTCTTTGCTGCTTTCTAAGAAAGGTTACATATAAATGCATCTCCAAGAGTGGCCAATGAAATACATACAAGGAAAGTGATTATTCAAGAAGTAAAGAATTACATGGAGTGGTTGATAAGTGTTTGAGTTAAATTTGTATTTTCCAAATCCAAATGTGAATGTACATCTGGTTATTTCTACTTTATTTTTTCATATCTTTATGGTGGTTTTCAAGGGGAAATGGGAAGAAGTCCTTGCCTAAAGTCTCACGTAAACAATGCTAGATGTTTTTGTATTTGTTGAACACACCTATTGTAAGAGAGATGTGTTCTGTTCAGACATTTCTCTGGAGAGTTTGCCTTGGGCAATAGCATTTCAAGATATAGTTTAGATGCTGGACCCGAGACCTGTAATAACAGTGATGACAGCTATATTAATGCATGCCACCACACTATATCAACCATGTAGCATCTTTAGTAAACACTCTTCAATATCATAGTAAAGGGACAATTTTGACTCTTATTTAGCCCAAAATCCTTTTGGCCCTGTTTCACAAATGAAGATTCCTTTAACTCTTATTTATATATCTAGGTACATCTACAGCTTCCAATCACAGTGAATCTGAGCACCTAATGAAAAGTCCATTTCATACAAGTGCCTCCTATAGGCTCTTTGGTTTGAGAGAGAGAGCAACCTGCCATTTCTTAGTATTTTTCTATCTGGTTCTGACAAGCTTGTGAACAATATACCCCCTGCCATCTGTGAAGTACATAAGGTCTACTTCAATGGACACCAAACTCCTCTTAAAATATACTCTAGCATTACCGCTAAAAAAGTAATATTTTTCTAACACTTTTGTAATTCTATTTACAGGGTTATATGACTTTTCCACAGGTTTAAAAGCAAAAGCAGAACAGTGCTTTTTCTGTAGAGAGTCACACACCCCGAGTATTTCCTCTATGTAAGGTCACGATGTGACTGAGACGGACACAGTCTGATAAGTGGCTTTTTATACAGGTATAATATCTGGGACAAGTGTTTGCGAGTGTAAGTTGGCCTTACTGAGTGATACACTATATATTGGAAAACTGCTTTGCATTTTTCTAGGTGCCTTTGCAGCAAAGAAAGGAGAAAGGCCCATTTACCTGGGTTCCTGATGAAGTGGTACATAATTCACGTGCTACAGCTGTCACAGTATTATGCAGGCTTCTCAAAAATGGTTAAAATTTCCCTTTTATTTTATAAAAACATATACTTCATTTTCTACCTCTCTCTCCCAGGGACAGAAGCTCTGTACAGACAGACTGAATGTACGAAAATAAGAGTGATAAAATTGAAAAGGTTTTCATTCACCAGAAGGAAAGTTGGTCTAAGTTTTAGCATTAGATTATACCCGTTGAAGGAAGATAGTGATGAAATGATTTCTAAGGTCAACATAGGACTATTCCTCAAAAGGAAAGAAAATTAAACGAGAAGTTACTAATATATACCCACAAGCATGATCATAGAATAAATGACTATTTCTAATATAATGTTGAGATCTATTCAATAAACCCTAGAATACATGCACTTATTTAGCAACAGTGAACTTCATACCAACACTCTAACTTTCCTAGCTCTGCCAAGACTAATTATAAGATCCAGTCTAGTCACTTCTTTCCTCACTATCATTTTTAAAAATAAAACAATTTCCCCACTGAATTATTTTAATTTCTGCCTCCCAACCAAATCGAGATCAGATAAAAGCACAAATTGAAAATTACATATGCTGAATTCAATCACGCCATCAGGGTTTAGAAAGGAATCAGGTATCCCACTGGAGAGCAGATATTCCCCTCCTTTCTAATGTTATAACTCTAACTTCTAGCCCTAGGAATTGGCAAAATATCCACTCATAAAGCTGCAACATTCTGATACATAGAATCTCTGCTTAGGAAAAGATGTACTGTTTTAGGAATGAACTGGTTGACATCTACTGCAGCCCTGGGATTTCAAAGACACATGTGAAGTCAGGTGTTGAAAGGAGTCTATGAAATATCTTCTGAGCAGGATAAGGGCTCTGATTAAATTCTATTAAATCAACAATTATCTTCCTTCTGTTCCCAGGGAGAATATTATATATAGACACATATAACATGTAACCCACATTCCATAGGTGTTTCTGGAAAATTCTGACTATGGTTTCTATGTCGTTCATCATTTCATAATATAATAATATTAATATACAAAAAACTTATTTGTGAAATAGTTATGGTTTTCAATTTCAGCTTTTACCTGGTCCAGAATTAGCGGGGAAGAAAACAAAATAGCAAACAAACAGTACTTTTATCTGTTGGATACTTTGAGTTATTTAGAACCTTACCAGTAAGTAATGGAGCACTAGTGAAAAAAAAGTCAGATCCTGCTCAGCATATTCCCAAAACACTCCTAGTTTTCTAGGCAGCGATGTAATGTTTCAAAGTGATGTATGAAAACACTTTCTCACACAATGATCCTAGCAGAAAGAGCACACACCTGCTTCTCACATAAATACCCTTCTCAGGGGAAAAAAGGAAAAGAGTGTGAGATGGCCTCTTACAAAATTAGACTAGGACTTTTTACACAGATTTTTTGTACATCTGTTTAAAACAAAATGTAGAATCTAGATCAGAAAACTGTATTTACATTCAAACAATTTTGGTCTCGATTCACACAGGATGTGCAGGAGCATGCAATTTACACCGTCCTGTGCCAACTAATCCCTTTACATTCCCAGGGGCTGTCTTAGGGATGGTGATACTGCCACTTTCCCTCCCTTGGCACTTCTGCTGTGGAAGGGCAAATGTGATATCCACTGGGGACTCAGACATTCCACCAGTGGGGCTTCTGCATTGATGAACCCTTGGTTAACTACTGTCATCCACTTTTTGGCCTACGTTGCACCCTAAAAATCTCTTGTGGGCAGCTGTGGTCACTTTCTAGTACTGCAACATCCCCCTCTCAGTGGACTTTCCAACTCAACGGTCCGGTGCATGAGCCTCTACTGATGGAAGTCAAGAGAAACTGGAGCTGAAGCCACACCAGACTTTGTGTTGCAATTATTTCCCTGTAAAAGAGCTGCCTGTTCTCTTATGGGTACGTCCTGTTGAATTTAACAGGGATAAAAATAAATTGCTTGTTCCCTTATGAAAGGGCCTTACAGATATTTAACAGTATCTTACAGAATCTATTGTGAAAACGCCACAGGATTTAATAGTAAATGGAAGTCCTTTTGAAAGTTTTGTTTTAAATTATTCTACTTCTGATTCTATTGCGGCAATATAATTTTCTATTAAATTCTATGGTGAAATCCTGACTCTCTTGAAGGCAAAGGAAGTTTTGCCACTGACTTCAATGGAACCAAGATATCAACCTATGGGTTTTAGGAACGCTCATATTCTATATGACTTTTCCCTAGCATAGAGGAGACATTTTCTGATTCTATGTGAATACACATTCTCTAGTGCATTCTCACAATGTCCTCCTGTTATATTTTTCCTTCTGGTCATCAGATTTATGAGACCTATAAGGACTATATGCTTATATTACATATGCGAAACTATATTAAAAGAGTGTTAAAGTTAAAAAGTCAAAGACTTAGAAGTTAGGAAGCACCAGTATTAGGTTTGCCTGTACAACCTTAATTCATTCCCCTTGTGCATATGCCTTATGATACAGTGCTTAATTACATGATCATAAACCATCACAGACCTGCTCAAAGTAGAGAGTCTCAACAAAACGGTCAAGAGAATTTTCCCTAATCTTATTCTTAAAAATGGTTGAACTGTTTTTGCTCAAAATTTTCTAAACAAACTTTTGTTTGAAACAGATATCAATCACAGAAAACTTCAACCTGAAGGTTTAAAGTTTGGCAAAAGTATAAGCAGCTGAAAACAGGGTCTTATAATGGAAAATGTTAAGCAACTTTAACTATCAACATCATTATCTGCATCGCTCATAATAGTCTTATGAGGAAATCCATGTAATTAGACAAGAATATGAGCAAATCTCAAAGCACATAGTGCTGAGATCCCGTCAAAGGTCACCATTTAGGGAGAGTCAGGCCAGCTCAGTATTTAGATAGGAATTTTCCAAAGGAAAACAGGTGCTGCAGAAAGAGATACCAGTGAATCAGTAGATGGCATTCTAACCTCTGAGCCAGTTCTGAACAAATGCCACAGCAACAGAAGGCCCTGTGGTTCTCATTGTTCAGCTGAGATATAAACCCAAATCCTTGCCCACTTGTGCTTATTAAACAACCCACAGAACTCTTCACAAGCTGTAAGCCCCAGTTTCCAAGCCAATTACACTGCCCACCTAAATTCCTATTGCAGTTTGAAATTGATATGGTATGTGTCTTCTCCCCACGCTCTAAAATTCCATAATGTTTGCTGTACCTTATTAAGCATCTGCCACAATTCATTCCAGAGAAAGCTGCTTTCAAGCGGTAGGTGAAGTGATCCCTATATATCTGTTTGCAAAGCACTTTGGGATTAAAGGTGTTGCCTAAAAACAAGTTATTTTTAAAGAGCCACATGCAGTATATGTTACACACAATACATTTGCATTTGTTATGGACTATGAATTATTCATCATTTATTCTGAAGTGTAAATATTTATAGTTACTGTTCAAAGAAGCACACTGCCTTCTGCTGTAGCCTTTAACGTGACATTACAGCATTTTGCTACCTACAGTTGAGCTTCTGTCAGGTTTTCCCTTTTAAATTATACTTTTCTGTGGGATTTAACTTTTGGCAAAATTTCTCTGCCATGATTTCAAACAGATATTCTCAGCCCAAAGTAATCCCCCAAAGGCTGCATCAGTTTAATGATAACCTGCAGACAATACATATAAAAGGTGTGTGTCCTTTTCTGATTCTTTATTATATATTAAAAAGAGCTGAAAAAGATTTTTTAAAAAATATTTTGCTTTCTTTTACAAAACAAAGGGTTTTACTTCCTAGCGTTTTTGCATTAGAAATTTGGACTTGGAGAAGTCTATGCAAAAATGGAGAATTAGACTTGTTTACGATATCCAGAGATACCAAGGAAGTCAAGTCTGATTATTGACAGGGACAGTGATTTTCAGACTGTCTAAAACGCCTTTATTTGCAACTATTTAACATTTGGAAGAAAAGTTATCTTTGATAAGGATTTATTACCACTGTCCCTTTAATTAAATAAAACGTTTCAAAACACATAGCTGATGCAACCAAGAAATCTCCTTTCCCCAGAGAACGCAAACAAACAAAAAACAAAACACCATAGGTTTGACAATCCAGCTATTTCTAAGGCAAAAAACTAGCAGAAAACTATATTAAAAACAAACAAACAAACCCCACCCTTTCAGGCCCTCTTTATGTATCATAAAGAAACAGAAAGGTCATCTTTAATTAGCAGTAGTATTACTGTCTTTAAACAACATATATGAAATTATGAAAATTAAGTGATAACAGCAATGACTGATGCTTACTGTTTCACATTTTCAATACACAGAAGTGTGTTTATAGCAACACATACATTTGTCTGATAGGAACTGTGGGTAGCAACTGTTACAGTTAATGGTGGAATTCTAGCTTCCATTTTCCCCATCTCATACTCACACCCATCAGCTGCTCATAGTTTTCTCTACAAAAAATGCTTTGGAGCTCATTTTTTCTGTTGAGTCTCACATACTCCCTATGTCTCTTTGCCTCCCTCTCTTAAACCTCAATCCTACCAGCTCCTTTACCTGGGAGGAGCCTTACAATCACATAATGCCACATTGAAATTCATGAGGCCCCACCATAGCAAAGGTCTGCATGCATGGTGAAGCTTTCAGGCTCTGACCCTTACATGATCCCCTCACTCATGGCAGGGAGAAAGGGAAGTGCTGCAGCCTGTTGCAGAACTGGTCTCTTCCCTAGTCCTTTCAGTGGAATCTGGGGTTCCATCTCCCAAATCCGGGGGAAAGATAGGGCACCTGCAGGTTTAGCTAGCCTTGGCTCAGTGAGATTGGTCACCTCCACACTCTTGCTAGCAGGAGCATGGGGCTGACCCTGTGCAGAACCTGGGAAAGAGAGACATTTGCAGAGCCACTTGCTACAGCAGACAAAAATCTGTTTGGTGCCCTCTGCCCATTCCTGTACAAATTACACGCAGCAGAAACTACCTGCTCTCCATTTGGCAAGGGTCTCCTGGCCCCTTGCCTGGTCTGGAACAACATTCCTATCTGCCCTCTCCCTTGCCCAGCTCAGACATGTTACACATATGGAGTACAGCTGGGAGAAATTTTTCAGATTAATAGCTTATTTGCCAAAAAAAATGCCATTTTGGCTGACCCACAACTATTTGTACCTAATTCTACATTTATAAATTCAACTTTCATGATAGAGGTTCTATTACAGTACTTATAGGAGGTAAATTGAAAAATACTATTTCTTTTGCTTTTATAGCACAAATATTTGTAATAAAAAATAAATATAAAGTGAGCACTGTATACATTGTGCTCTATGTTGTAATTTAAAATCAATATATTTGAAAATGTAGAAATCATCCAAAATATTTAAATAAATGGTATTCTATTATTGTTTAACAGTGTGAGTAATTACACAATTAATCATGATTAATTTTTTTAATAATTTGATAGCCCCTATATACTGAATATCATCCAAATTGCTAGAACTGAAAGGACTTTTAACATCTGATTTAATTTTCATAGTTTATCCTGTCTTTTTACTTTGTGCATTTCTCTCAGGTTAGAAAACAGACAAAAACGGTTCACTTTGCTTACAGTGATATTCTAGTCAATTTCAACCTAGGTACAAAGTAATTCATGGGATTGCAAACTTTTTTAGTTTTAAATTTCCTAATTTCTGTGAGTCTGTCTCACACAATCATTTAAAATTCAGTACTTTTCACCTGACTACAATTTAACTAACACCATTTAACATGACCTAATTCTTCCTGCTAAAAGAAAAATCACACTGAAATTCATAAGCCCACTGAGCCATAAGGCATTCAGACCGGAGAGGAGAATTTGGCCCTTTCTGTGTAAGTTTCATAGTGATGGTGATGAATCTCAGTAAAGTAAAAACCAACACCAACTCTAGTTGTTTTAAAAAAACACGTAAAAAATACCTAATTGAAAAATCCTTTACAGGAGAAAGAAATGGAGAAATTCTGCCCACTGATGCAGTTAGAGTGTTTACTGGAGGTTCTTAACCATTCTAAGCCCTGACTGGCTTTCAGTGCATAAACCAAGTTTTCTCACAGGAAATAAGTGTATTTTCGCTCTTCCCTGGGTGAGAGGGTGATCTGAAATCACATCAGCAATTTGGGTTACATCAGACTGACAGCAGGATAAGGTCAGTTAGGGGTCAGGTTTTGGTAATTCAAATCCATACTTTCTTTATAATAAGAAGGGAGAATTATTATGATTCACTAAAATATAGCTGCATAACAGAGCAGTATATGTTGTTGCTTACCATGATTGTAAATGCGGATATAGTCATCTATGCTCATGGAAACATAGATGGAATTAGGGCAGCTTTTCGCTGTATTCTACACAAACAAAACTTTCCTGTTTAAAAAGATTTCTGGGTCGATAAGTCTGGAAAATAAATCATAATGGTGTTGTTTCTTTTGTAGCCAGAACTGAAATAATGGCTCCAAAGAAGGCATAAAATTCATCTTAATTGGCTCTTCTTTGAAGGAGGGATGGATCCAAGTCACAAAGTTTGGATCCAGTTTGGCCGGAAACCTCAGCTAGAGCTGCGGGGCAGAGCCTGCGGGTGCAGGCAGCATGCACCGTGCAGAGCTATCTGGCCACACCTCTGCCTAGGGGCCAGTCATGCCTCCGGGACCAGTATGGAGCCAGGGCAGTCAGGGAGCCTGCCTTAGCCCCGCTGTGCTGCCAACCGGGAGCTGCCTGAGGTAAGCGCTGCCCAGCTGTAGCCCGCACCCCAAACCTGCTATCCCAGGTCGGAACCCCCTCCCATACCATAATTCCCTCACAGAGCCCGCATCCCAACCCCCTGCCCTAAGTCAGAACCCCCTCCTGTCCCCAAACACCTGCCTCAGCCCTTAGCTCCCTCCTGCACTCCAAACCCCTCAGCCCCAGCCTGGAGTCCTCTCCCACACCCTGAACCCCTCATTTCTGGCCCCACCCCAGAGCCTACACCCCCAGCTGGAGCCCTCAATCCCTCCCATATTGCAAACCTCTGCCCTAGCCCACTGAAAGTGAGTGAGGGTGGGAGAGAGAGAGAGCAATGGAGGGACTGGGGGGCAGTGTCTCAGAAAAAGGGCGGAGCAGGCACCAGGCCTCAGGGCAGGGGCAAGGCACAGGTGTTCCATTTTGGCGCAATTAGAAAGTTGGCAACCCTAGACCCAGCGCTGAATTCCCTCAAAGTTCAAGGGGATCCAGATCTGCTGTTTGGGCTCATCTATCATTTGAAAGTTAGTTACCAGAAACAGCAGTTCTCCATAGTCATAGTCATGGAAATAAACTCTGCTATGTAGCTAAAAATTACTTCAAACCCAGGGGCAGCAAACAAACAATGAACACTTGCCACATGGGACTGTCTTCCATCACTCCAGTCCCAGGTGCAAAAATACACAATAAAAAGGAGGAAAATTCAAGTATTCTGCACTTCTGTGGTTTAGTGAAAAAACATGCTGATTTTATATCATAACAATCTTCTGTAGTGTGACCATGATACAGACAATGCAGTTTGCTTCTTAGCTTGGTATAGTTAAGGCAGTGGACACGCTTTAAATGTGAATCTCTTTTCCGTGTGTGTGTGTGAGAGAGAGAGAGAGAGAGACAGATGAATTTCACTGATTCTAAAAAAAATATTTTAACAGTGCAACACTCTACAAGTGAAACATGAAAAGCATAACCAAGCTAATGCTGTCATAAAAGCAATTAGCAATCTTGCAGCTGTAATAAATGACAGAATCCCTGGGGCATAGTTTCTGTCACAGGGGAATTCCCCACTCTAGTCAAATGTTATGTTGTTTAAAGCTATTTTGTTAGATGTTGAAAGCATGGTTTATTCCCACAAGATCGGTGATTTGTAAATTTCTGTATATTTTGCATGATCTTTTTGTACACAGATTAGCCATCATGCTTCATGCATGTACACCTCTACCTCAATATAACGCTGTCCTCGGGAGCCAAAAATCTTACCGTGTTATAGGTGAAACCATGTTATATCGAACTTGCTTTGATCCACCGGAGTGCGCAGTCCCCCCACCCCCAGAGCACTGCTTTTCCGCGTTATATCTGAATTTGTATTATATCGAGTTGCGTTACATAGAGGTAGAGGTGTATATTACAACAATCCCTTTTAAAGATAATAAAGTTCAACTAAATTAACAGGACTACAATAATAGAGTGCCAACAATACTTTAGGCAATGCCTCTAGCCATCACCATTCAATAGTGGAACACACAGGGAAAAAACAAGAATTGTGTTACTCAGGCCATGTCTACATCTAAAATTTTGCAGCGCTGGTTGTTACAGCTGTATTAGTACAGCTGTATAGGGCCAGCGCTGCAGAGTGTCCACACTTACAGCAACCAGCGCTGCAAGTGGTGTTAGATGTGGCCACACTGCAGCGCTGTTGGGCGGCTTCAAGGGGGGTTCCGGGACGAGAGAGCAAACCGGGAAAGGAAACCAGCTTCCCCGCGGTTTGCTCTCTCGGTCCCGGAGCCACCCAGCAAACCGCAGGGAAGGAGACCTGCTTGCTCGGGGTTCCGGGACCGAGAGAGCAAACCGGGAACGCCGCGGTTTGCTCTCTCGGTCCCGGAGCCACCCAGCAAACCGCAGGGAAGGAGACCTGCGTGCTCGGGGTTCCGGGACCGAGAGAGCAAACCGGGAACGCCGCGGTTTGCTCTCTCGGTCCCGGAGCCAGCCAGCAAACCGCAGGGAAGGAGACCTGCTTGCTCGGGGTTCCGGGACCGAGAGAGCAAACCGGGAACGCCGCGGTTTGCTCTCTCGGTCCCGGAGCCACCCAGCAAACCGCAGGGAAGGAGACCTGCTTGCTCGGGGTTCCGGGACCGAGAGAGCAAACCGGGAACGCCGCGGTTTGCTCTCTCGGTCCCGGAGCCAGCCAGCAAACCGCAGGGAAGGAGACCTGCTTGCTCGGGGTTCCGGGACCGAGAGAGCAACCCGGGAACGCCCGGTTTGCTCTCTCGGTCCCGGAGCCACCCAGCAAACCGCAGGGAAGGAGACCTGCTTGCTCGGGGTTCCGGGACCGAGAGAGCAAACCGGGAACGCCGCGGTGTGCTCTCTCGGTCCCGGAGCCAGCCAGCAAACCGCAGGGAAGGAGACCTGCTTGCTCGGGGTTCCGGGACCGAGAGAGCAAACCGGGAACGCCGCGGTTTGCTCTCTCGGTCCCGGAGCCAGCCAGCAAACCGCAGGGAAGGAGACCTGCTTGCTCGGGGTTCCGGGATCGAGAGAGCAAACCGCGGCGTTCCCGGTTTGCTCTCTCGGTCCCGGAACCCCGAGCAAGCAGGTCTCCTTCCCTGCGGTTTGCTGGCTGGCTCCGGGAACGCGAGAGCAAACCGCGGCGAAGCTGGTCTCCTTTCCCGGTTTGCTCTCTCGGTCCCGGAACCCCGAGCAAGCAGGTCTCCTTCCCTGCGGTTTGCTGGCTGGCTCCGGGACCGAGAGAGCAAACCGGGAAAGGAAACCAGCTTGATTACCAGAGGCTTCCTCCTTCCACGGAGGTCAAGAAAAGCGCTGGTAACTGTCTACATTGGATCACCAGCGCTGGATCACCAGCGCTGGATCCTCTACACCCGAGACAAAACGGGAGTACGGCCAGCGCTGCAAACAGGGAGTTGCAGCGCTGGTGGTGCCCTGCAGATGTGTACACCTTCAAAGTTGCAGCGCTGTAACTCCCTCACCAGCGCTGCAACTTTCTGATGTAGACAAGCCCTCAGATAAAGGGTCGTAAAGTAGATATATTTACATTATACATTAGATTTACACTCATTTTAAGGTCCCTTTATACTACCAAAGTGTTGTAAAAGTGACTTAGGGTATGTCCACACCCACACAAGGAGTTTTTCTGTTGATGTAGGAACATCACCAGCTCGATGTATGTTAGGCACAGCAGCACTCTTTCCTTGACACAGCTCCATGTAGACTGGGGTTTTATTGGCATGGCTAGGTCAGGTTTTTCACAAGGCAGACTGATGCTGTTATGCCAACATAACATTTAAGTGTAGACCAGGCCTCAGTGTCAATGAGAATCAGCCCTGTAAAATCTACTATATACGGGCCTATCCTGATCCAGGATAGCGTTTAAGCACATGCATAATTTTAAGCATGTGTGTAATCCCACACTGAGGACAAAGGGCCTACTCAACCTTTTTAAGTGCTTTTCTAGATGGGGGGGGCTAGAGTGGGAGTAAGAAGCCCTCTAGGTGTGTAGGCCCAATACTTTATTTCTAACATAATTACCTGAATTTCGCTACAGAAAAAACAATGTAAGTACACCTGGCCAGAAATAAGTTAGAAAAATTATTTGTCCTGAGCTGAATAAACGTGAAATATTATCTCACTTGGACACATTGGGCTCTCTTGGCAGAAATGTATTCTGTTTTAACTATCGTCTCAATTTACTTTTTCATTTGGCTAATTATTCTGTCATACATTCTACTATTCAATATTCATTTAATTCGAGCGATTCCCATAGTAATCACTGTATCTCCTGGAAAATGTATAGTACCATAAGATGCACAGACTAGCACTGGCAAAAAATCACTGGCAAGTATTGTCAGCGTTTGTAGATTTTTGTAGTGCTTTATGCAAAGTCCAGCATATTTCCCTCTGGATACTCCATGCTATTTATAAAAACTTTTCTCGCTCGCCCTTGTCCTTTCATGCTTCTAAAATTAAGAGCATATACATAGGATAAATAGACCTTTTTTTTTTTTTTTAATTTGTATGGGTGCGTACAAAGGACAGCCTACTCATTAGCGTATCTGAGCTAGCATTTTGCTTTGTGCCATCATCATATTGACTGTGGAAATGAAGGAAAAATAGCAGTTACTATAACTGCACTGAAGAACACCCTGTGCTAGAGGCTAAACATGTTATCAATCCTTGCAAATGGGCCATTTTCAATAGCTACATTTGACCTCTGAATATATGTATCAACCAGCGGATCACATGCTGAGAATCCATGGGATAGAGTGTCCTATCCTGGAGGGCAATACCTTACAGGCTCCAAAGTAAAACCAGCATTTCTCTCTGTTCCCCGTTGAGCTAAATGTTTATGCTTGGTGAGCCGAGAGTGCACTACTAGGAGCAGGCCCTTGAGTGAAACACACAAATAAGGTCATGCCTTTTGCTTTTCTTGCAATCTCTCTGCATTATTTGTTACTCGCCTCTACTGCTGCCTCTGCCTTCTCTTGCTGATCTCTCTCTTGTGCGACCATCTATGGCTGGAATACCTTCCTTGTTTTGTCTGCCAAGCACGCTCCCTCTCCCCTGCTTCCAACCCCGTCTTCAAACAATTGTTGTTCTCCCTATCAAAAATTGCCACCTCCTTTTCCAGAACTAGAGGTTCTATATATTCATTTCTCTCTCTCTCTCTCTCTCTCTCTCATCTTTTTTATATTACAGGTTCTCCAGAGCAGGGAACTTTTCTAGGTTTGCACAAGGCCATGTAAATTTGCAGCATTCTTTGAATGTTGGATAACAATACATGCATACATAACTGCAGCTATCCTTTCTTTCCCTGCGTTTGGGGTAGGACTCTGGATAGCACTCAGTCAAAATAGGGGCAGGAAATACGCTAAGCAAAAGATGAGTATCTGAGTCTCTCTCCTATACGGGGTAACCAGTACTGCCAACTCTTGTGATTTTTGAGTGACGGGATTTCAGAGGGCACTGGAGCTCATCTAGCAATGATGGCAGAAGCTCCGGCCCCCTTGCAAAGCTCAGCCCTACTGAAAGCTGGCAGAGTCTCTCCTATCTACTTGCAGTTTTCACAGCAGGGGAAAGGGAAGCGGGAGCAATGAACCCAGCATGGCTCTGGTCCCTTCTCCCCTCCTGAGAGAAATACATACAGGATCTGCTTCTCCCTCCTGCAGCACCCAGCCTGGGAACAGGCATGGGGCCCCTGGAGCTGCTATCCCCAGCACAGGAAGGGGGACAGGGAACCCTACTGCAGCGGGGCAGGGGGAGGGGCAGAAATGCCCCCAGAGGAGCAAATGTGAGGCTGGGGGGGGGGCTGAACTGGGGGATAGGGACTGAAACTGAGGGGACTGCTAGGATCAGGGAAGGGGAGAAGCCCAGAGGGCTGCAGGAGAGAAAATGAGTTAAAATAAATCAGTTGGTTTTGGTTTTAGGATACTTAATTATGAGACTTATTTAAAATTAATAATTTATTGTAATTCCTCGACAACATACCCATTTATGTAGTTATCAAACTTATACAAAGAAAGAAGATTTAAAATTATTTTTGAAATACTATTTTGAAATAAATAAATTCAGTCACTTTCAAAGTATTTGTGGATTATAAATATAATTACTGCACTGAACTACAGAAGACTCTGAAAGGTGGTTGATATTGTAAAGATTTTTGCATGTAAATATCTTTGCAGCTCACATAAATCTTTATTGCAGAATAACTGGAAAACTTGATACATGTGAGCATTTTGTGTTTCTTGGAGGTTCATTTTCCAGCTCCATTTCATAGGCCTTGTAACAGTATATTTCTAAATGTGTGAATTAGTTTGTTCCATCATATTTTTAACTTTATAACACTATACAGCTCTCCACTGAGTACTTCAGTTATAGTTGTGTACAAGAACTTAACATAAATACTTCCCCTTTTCCCCCCAGCTTGGATACTTTCCCTCCACCTCATCTCTCCAGTTTCAAAAGGATTCGTTTGAGGGGACATCCATTTTAACAATGAAATATCCTGAACAGAAGCATGACAAGTATATTGAAAGAGTCTCTTGCTACTTTTTAGGACTAGCCCAAATAAATCAAAGACTTAATCATTGTGTATCTTTTCTTTTCTAATTCTGCTTAAATATGTGCGTGTACTTCCAGCATATATCACATCTCCAGTTGAGCAGCCAGGGGAAAGCATGTGTGCATTAAAGGTTGATTTTTAAACCTGAACACCTACACACACACACACACACACACACACCAGGAAAGTAGAGTGGAGTTAAAAAATCAAAAGGCAGACTAAAAACATGTTTTTGTGGTGTTTTGTAAGTCGCAGGATCTGTGGGGCCAATCTAATGATTTTTGAGGATCTGACTCATGATTTTTGATCTATTGAGGTTGGCAATACTGGGTAATTGACTGACAAACACCTCCATTTAGGAAGCAGCACTAAACAAGGTAGGAATTTAAAACAAGCAGCATTTTGTCAATTACACAAGCCAGAAAGGCAGCTTAACAGCATCAGAAGCAGCATGATCCAATGGACTGAACGTGGGACGCAGAACAAGGACAGTTTGCATGCTGACCCCAGTTTTGACAGTGATACCACTCCTCTACCCATGCTTTTGGGAAAGTCGACCATTCTTGATAGGTTTCCCTATCTTCAACACAAAGATGGGGATTTCCCAGGGTGGTGGTGCGATAATTTTCTCATGTTTGTACAGTGCTGCAGAAGCAGTAATCATGTCTAGAAAGAGAGAACTGGGAAGTATCACCTGGAAAAAAGGAATAGGGTTGACAGCAAGTGGATGAAAGTATGGGATCAAAAGGAACAGAGATTACACAAGAAGGAGAGAAAGGTAAAAGAGATTAGGTATTAGGAGCACAGGCGAGAAGGACAGTGCAATGTTATGAACATGAAAGAGAATGAATTAGAGGACACAAGAATGGAATAAAGGAGCAATAACTGATAGAAATGAGAAAAGCAAAAGAAAATATTTTGTAGATGGACAGATGGGAGAGGAAGGATGGTCCAGTGACTAGGGTACTAGCCCTTAATATGGGAGGGGCTAGGTTCAATGTTCTGCTCTGCCACACACTTCCTGCGTGACCTTGGGCAGTGACTTTACTTAGCCTCTCCCTGCCTTGGTTTCCACATCTGTAAACTGGGCTTAACAGGACTTCCCTATCTTATAAGGGCAATGTGAGTTGCTCAGATACTAGAATGATAGATAGATATATGAAAATGCAGTAAATAAATGAATAAATAAAAGGAGGAAGAAGCACGAAAAGACAGAAAACCTGTACAGTAAGTAAGTTATTTATGGACTTTTTTATTGTACTTTCCTGGCAGACTTCCTGGATGTCTGTATATTTAGGGGAAAGGGATTGGATGGCTGTTTTAAGCACTCATATTATACTACTGTTATATATTGACTAGTCTGGATTCCACAGTTAAACAACTGGAGCCAAGACAGAGTAAATAGCTTACATACACACACACACACACACACACACCAGCACTGGGAGGCCTACCGGTCCACAGACCAGCAGCTCACCAAAGAATGGCCTCTTGAAATAAATGCTTATATGTTGGTAAATGCCCACAGATCCATGCACAAGCAGGTGAGCTCTTATTCTCCTGCAACACAGCAAACTGGGGACAGCCCAAAGATTCCCCTCCCCCTTTAATATAAAATGAGTCAGTTAAATTTAAAAGGGAAGGGCACAAACTCATATCACTGGAGATACTGGAATCCCTGAAGCTAGTCGTGGGTGTGGTGGTATGATTAGTGCTGATAGGAGTCTGCTGGAGTTTGAGAGACCCAAAATACTACAAAAAGCTTAAGATACCAATGCTTGGGAACTAATTCTTTTCCTCTCACCTCCATGTGGATCACTGCATTCATACAATGTATTGGCAATGTGAACCACAAGAGAGAATCTTGCTTTCTGGGGCAATTTTCAAAAGCTTTTGCAAAATTTAATAAGTTACCAATCCCCTACCCAGCCCTAAATGTGTGACCATTAATTGATTTGGGTATGGAGTTGTGGGACTCAGTGGGTGAAATCCTGGACCTACTCACACCAATAGGAGTTTTGTCATTAGGTTCAAGGGGCCCAGGAGTTCATCCAGTGTTTGTAAATGGGTATAGATACATCTTAGGGCCAAATTTTCAGCCCAACTTTAACAAGGCTTCCATTTTTGTACCTTTAAAATAAATGTGGTTGTAGTTCTGACACTCAGGACACATACATAGCTTTGAACTGTAGAATCACAGAATATTAGGGTTGGTAGGGACCTCAGGAGGACATCTCGTCCAATCCCCTGCTCAAAGCAGGACTAACACCAACTAAATTATCCTAGCCAGGGCTTTGTCAAGCCAGGCCTTAAAAACCTCTAAGGATGGAGATTTCACCACCTTCCTAGGTAACCCATTCCAGTGCTTCAGAATCCTCCTAGTGAAACAGTGTTTCCTAATATCCAAACTAGACCTCCCCACTGCAACTTGAGACCATTGCTTCTTGTTCTGTTGTTTGCCACCACTGAGAACAGTCAAGCTCCATCCTCTTTGGAACCCCGCTTCAGGTAGTTGAAGGCTGCTATCAAATCCCCCCTCACTCTTTGTACCCTATTTAGAAGTGCAATCCAGTACCTAGACATCTAAATGATAGTAACTGCACCCACAATTATTTACACAGAATTGAGGCCTGTGTCTAGTCCTGAACATTTAATCAGACAAAATATCATAAGAGCAAAGTAAAAAAATCATTTGTAAGGGCAGTAATGGACTTGATTTTACTTCAGTAAAGACTCTGGAAACTAGATCTTTTTTCATAATAAAGATCAAATGACCGGCTTCTGAACAGGACATAGCGGGACACTCAGAGACACTGATTAGCTTTTATATGCCTAGGACCATTTAGTTACATATTTGTTCCCTTTCAATGTTTTTTGTTGTTGACTGTTGCTTTTCGCTTTTTTAATTTTATTGGGTAAAATCTGAACTATTCTTCTAGTATTTTAAAAGTAAAGAATTTTATTTCTGAATTGTTGGACCATTGAGAGCCTCAATATGTCACTTTGGAATTACACCGGTGTAAGTGAGTTCAGAATGTGGACCTTGAAGGGTACTCATTTAAAAAAAAAAATTCCACATGAGCAGAGGAAGGGAAATGGTTTTAAGTGGGCAGAAGAAAAAAGTGATTCCTTTGGGCCTTTGAAAATCTCCACCTCTGTCTTTTCACTTTCTTTACCTGTAGGATGTAATGTAAGGCCAGGTCTACGTTACCAAGTTTTGTTGGCGTAGCTATGTCTGAGAAAACTATACCCCTTAGCAGGCATAGCTATGCCAGCAAAATCCCTATTGTAGACACAGCTATGCTGACAATGTCATCATAGCTAAAGTCGTCTGAGGAGGTAGTATAACTATGCTGGCAGAAAAACTCCTGTTGGCATAAGCTGAATCTACACCAGGGAGCTTTGCTGGTATAGCTATACCAGCAAAGCATTGGTAGTATAGACAAGTATTCCCAACCTTGAAGTGGCATTGCAAGCCTTAATTAGTTAGGGGACAATCCCTTAAGGTCTTGTTCATGGCAGGGGCAGCATGCCGCGGGGGGCGCTCTGCCGGTCCTTGGGAGGGCGGCAGGCAGGCAGCCTTTGGCAGAATGCCTGCGGAGGGTCCGCTGGTCTCGCGGCTTCAGTGGACCTCCCGCAGGCACGCCTGCAGGAGGTCCACTGGAGCCGCAGGACCGGTGACCGGCAGAGCGCCCACCGCGGCATGACGCCATGCTTGGGGCGGCAAAATGTCTAGAGCCGCCCCTGGCTCATGGAACGCTCCAGTGTAGGCGATAGTAGCTCCAATGAAGTCAATTGGAATTTCACACACGGTTCTTGAACAGGACAAGAGCTGATTATGTTAAAGTGTCTCTCTAGGCTTGGTTCTGATCTCACTTACACTTGTTTAAATCAAAAGTAAAAGCACCAAAGTCTCAGAGTTACACCAATGTAAAGCTGGTCAGTGAGAGGAGAATGAGCCCTGGACACAACAATTATTCCACAGCTATTTCTGTTGCCATCCTTGTATTCAACATTAATAGTTACTGGACCATGCTTTTGCAAGTTTTTTGCATTAACTTGCAAGATTAGTGATAATGTTACAGCTTTTTCTGCTCTATATTAACAAAAAATGGCTAGGGAAAATACTTTGCGATATCCTATAGCTTCAACTGCTATCCCAATATTGTTAGAGTGACTCTCTCCACTGATTGATTTACATTTACAACTCCTCATCCAAGAGCTTCCTTCCTACATTAAACATGTTAATGATTTTCTATGCAAAATTTAACAAACCTAATAGGCTGAACAAGTCAAATGAAAATATGTTAATTGTTGCCTTTGACGTACATTATTCTGCCCACTTCCCTCGTGCAAACAGCGTATAAGCATTAACTCTAGCACCTAATAAAACATATATAAAAAAAAGCTACTCAGGTTGTCACTTGGAATAACACTGGACTCTGTAGAAAACATTACTTTAAGGCAAAATACTGGCACATGAATAGCTACCGTATATACAACCATTTTCAAGGGAAAACTGTAAAAGAACAAGCAGTGGAATCAGCTCAGATTTGTTTATCTGAAGAAGCTATAGCAGGTTGATAATACCTTACTTTGTTTGCTTTTATTACATAAGAAAGAATCACGCAACATAACACTGGAGGTATATTCCCTAGAGATGAAATGGATGTTTGAAAGTTGAAGGCTTTTTCCTCTAAAAATCCAAAAAGAGTTGGAATCAGATTTGCCCAAAGACAGTACTGAGATAACATAACATAAAAACTGCCATACTGGGTAAAACCAATAGTCCATCTAGCCCATTATCCACTCTCTGATTGTCACCAGTTCCAGAGCTTCAGGGGGAGTGTACAGAGCAAAGCAGTTGTAATGATCCATCCCTTTCATCCTCTCCCAGCTTCCAGCAGACTTATGGTCCAAGCATGGGGTTGCATCCCTGACTGTCCTGGCTAATAGCTATAGGTGGACCTATCTTCCATGAGCTTATCTAGCTCTTATTTGAACACAGTTACAATTTTGGACATCACAACATCCCATGGCAATGTGTTCCACAGGATAATTATGCATTGTGTGAAAAAGTACTTCCTCTTGTTTGTATTAAACCTGGTGCCTATTAATGTCACTGAGTGATCCCCGGTTTTTATATTGTAGGAAGGGTTAAATCAGTAATAAGTATAACTGAAAATTGGCCTTGAGAGGATTGGAATTATCATTGCCCACTACTGGCTGCCCCTTTTAGGTCACGTTGCCCACTTTGAAGACAAAGTCTTTGTCCATCAAGGTCTGAAGATCAGACTGTAGGTCAACAGGGGATACTGCCTAGCCATGGACTGGCGGTGGTCACACGGTCACCCACGATCAACCTGGCTGCACCAGATCAGTAATAATCCTGTGGAGCTTTTTCACACCTGGAATAAAGCCACAGAGTGTGGTCATGGACACATGGTGCTACAGATCTCTGCTGTCTAAGTGCACTGTTGTCACGAATAATGCTTCTTTATTCACTTTCTCCACATCACTCTTGATTTTATACCTCTGTCATATTGCCCCTCAGTAGTCTCTTTTCTAAGATGAACAGCCCTAACACCTAATCTTTTCGGGTTCTCCTCATATGGAAGCTATTGCTCATCTTTGTTGCTTTTCTCTGAACCTTTTCCAGTTCCACTATATCCTTCTGGACATAATATTCAAGATGTGGTTGCTCAGGAATTTATACAGTGGAACTATGATATTTTCTGCCTCTTTCCTAATAGTTCCTAACATTGTGTTAGCCTTTTTGACTGCTTCTGCACACTGAGCTGAAGTTTTTAGAGAACCATCCATGATGACTCTCTTGAATGGTAACAGCTAATTTAGAACCCATCCTTATGGGAATGTACGTAGTTTGGGATTATTTTTTTCCAATGTACATTATATTTAATTTATCAATTCTGAATTTCCTCTGTCATTTTGTTGCCCACTCACACACTTTTGTGAGAGCCCTGTAACTTTTGCTGTCAGCTTTGGACTATGGACTTAACTATCTTGAATAATTTTGTATTATCTGCAAACTTTGACACTACACTGTTCACTCCTTTTTCCTGGTCATTAATGAAGATGCTGAACAGCACATGTCCCAGTACAGATCCTTGGGGGAATCCTGCTGTTTATCTCTCTTCCCTTAACAAAAGCTGTGTTGACTTCCTCCAATAAATTGTGTTTAACTATGTGTTTGATATTCTCTTCTTTACTGGATTTTCTACCAATTTTCCTGGTAATTAAGATAGGCTCACCCACATACAAATTGCCAGAATTGTTTCTGGAGCCCTTTTTGAAAAATCAGCATTACGTTAGCTACCTTCCAGTCATCTTGTACAGAAGTTGGTTTCAGTGATAGTTATGTACGGCAGTTAGTAGTTCTGCAGTTTCAGATTTGAGTTCCTTCAGAACTCTTGGGTGAATCCCATCTGATTATCGTGAGTTATTATTGTTTAATTTAGCAGTTTGCTCTAAAACCTATTCTGTTGACACATCAGTATGGGGCAATATTTCAAATGCCACATCCTCTGCACTGAAGACTGACACAAAGAATTCATTTAGCTTCTCTGCAATGGCCTTGGTTTCCTTGAGTGCACCTTCAACACACTGGTCAGCTAGTGTTCCATTGTTTTAATCAACTCTTCATTCCCATGTTTATGTTCATTTTGAGTACACAGAATTGTGTTCTATCCTGTGATCAATATCGTACAGAGTAATTTTACTAAAGAAATTAGTATAAATGGTCTCTGTCCTCCAGGACAACCCTGAAATTGAGGCACATTGTCACTACAATTTTAGCCTAGGTAACAAAAACAAAAAACAAAACAATAAAGTATGAATAATTATTTTAAAATAAATCCTTGTGATTTGGGGCTATTTTCTATTGCTTAGTCTTTCTAAAGTCTGTGCTTATTATTCTTCGAATAATCTAATCTAATCAATCCATCCCTGCATTTATACAGTGCTAACCACTGTATTATTTGATTAGCGGAACAGATCTATACCTTATCCACAAATTTAATAACTGGATCTATACTTGAAATCTAGTCATGCAAGCTTACTGAAAGCAAAGAACCAGATGCTGCTTAACCATGTGGTGCAAAGTGTAGCAAAGGAGAGGAAAAAAGGCAGGAAAGGCGAAAAATGATTGGAAAGGGAGCATTGGCTTTGTGTCAAACTTCTCCTTCCATTTAAAGGCCATATAGAAGGACTACATGAGATTAGAAGAGAAGAGATGTGCCATGCCTGATAGGGGCAGAGCTAAGAATCAGCTGCTGTCTGGGGCATGTTACCCTTCAAACTCATTTCTTTGCAAATTAAAGTGCTATTTAGTTGCAAAATGTAATTATTAGCATAGGTTTTGTGTATTTTTTATTCTAGAGCTGCCCCAACCTGAAAACTATTAAATTTGTTGAGTATATGTCAATTGCTCCATCACCTTTTAGTTCCTAAAAGCCACCATTGTAGCCAAATGCAAAGTTTGCCACTAAGAGTTCAAGAACTAAGGGGTTAACACCTAAACCTTGCTCTTAAAAACAGTCTTCAATGAACCAGGCAATCAATCAGCCAAGCTTTAAATCAAAGCCACTTTAAAAACTCAAAAGAAACTATCATTTACACTGTGCCACCTTTAAGGAAGGTGCAGCATTTAATAGTTTACTCATAGTTCAAATGATGGAATCAGCCAAAATCCCACATGCTTATGAGTTTATCTATATTCATCCACAATGAACATTTTAAGGGCTATTAAAGGCCAGATTCTCCCCTGCATTGCTATTTATACAGAACCTTTCATCCCACAGAATCACACAGTGCTGAATGGACTGTGGAACAAATTCTGCCCTCAAAACATTGAGCAGAATCCTCATACAATTTCACGGTGCACTCTGCCTAAACACAGATTGTAAGAAACTCACTCCAACGGGCCACCCGCCTTAGCCTACCTAATGTACTGGCACTAAATTCAGGAAAAAGGCAAATCTTCGCATACATCAAGAACACATTGAACACAATGTCCAGTCCTTATTAATAGTGGTATTACCATAGCACCCAGGAGCTCTAATCATAGACCACAATCTGATTGTGCAAGGTACTGTACAAACAGAAGAAAAAGAGTGTCCCTGCGCCAGGAAGTGGTCAGAGTACTCTCCACTAGGTACAGTCAAAGACACAAAAAAGTCAAATCAGGAATGGAAATATTTCTACTAAAATATCTGGGTACTCCTTGCTCTCTCCCTCCACTGCTGCATGTTGCCCCTGGCCTTGGTCCAGCCAGCCCATTGTTCAATCCATTCCAGCTCTGGGCTGGAAAATGACAGCCAATATGTGCCAGAGATAACACAACGGTTTTAGGAGGGCAGTGAAGAATGGCTTCTTCCACTGAAATTGCAGAGGGGAATTTTAGGTAGGCAGATAGGTGCCTCATTCCCTTAGAGCAGTGGCTCTCAACCAGGGGTCCGGGGTCCCCTGGGGGCTGCAAGCAGGTTTCAAGGGGGCCACCAAGCAGGGCTGGCATTAGACTTGCTGGGACCCAGGGCAGAAAGCCAAAGCCCCACCACATGGGGTGGAAGTGGTGAGCCTGATGCCCCGCCACCCGGCGCTAAAGCTGGAGCCTGAGCAACTTAGTTTCAGGAGCCCCTCTCTGGCATGGGCAATTGCTAATGCTAGTCCTGGCTTTTATATGCAAAAAAATAGTTGGTGTAGCACAGGCGGGCCATGGAATTTTTACAGCACATTACGGGAGACTCAAAGAAAAAGGTAGAGAATCCCTGCCTTAGAGGATCTGGACCTACCTCCATTGATTTTAATGGGAGTTAGATGTCTTAAATACCTTTAAGGAACTGGGCCACAGGAATTTCTTACATTAAAATACATTGTTAACACAAATCCCACCATCTCACACCCTGTGTGCTGCTCTCTGTTCTTTGCTTCCTTTCTCCTATTACATGAAAACTTTTTTCACTTCTGGGCCTATGTTCACACTGCTTCCTATGCCTCGACTCCACATGCATGTCAAGCGCCTTCCCTGTCCTTCAAATCTCTGCTCTGTTTCTTTCAGCTTGTCTTCCATAACTAATCTCAGCTCATCAGGTAAATACCCTCGCTCATGTCTAACCATATTTCAGTAATCATCTTTCAAAACAATCTCTAAAAAACAAACAAAACAACCCAAGCAAAACTTCTCACTGCAACCACATTCATGGGTCCACATTCTGTGCTGTGACTGAGAAAACAGCACAGAAGACATAGCCCCAGAGCAGTGAAAGCAAAGGATCAGAACTAGTTCAGGAATCAGACCACATCTCTACAGTTGCCTGTAAAACACTGTGTGCACATTTGGCATCATATTGCACAATGAACTGGGACTCAACTGATGTCAATGGATATGGGGCAGTCCAATCCATTCCCAGTACCTAATACTTTTAAATATGTTGGCTATCAAAAGACAGTGTTTCTAGCAAGAGTACTGAGCTTCTTTTAATCTTATGCCATCTTTTTAATTAAATGATTGAAAAAAGTAGAAGACAGAACATACAGAGATCATTAGAGTTCTAGATATTGCAAAGATTACTTTAGTCATAGAGTGGGGCACTTCATCTGAGTAAGCATGGAGAAACAGGGAAGGATTAAGGTCTACAAGACCTAATATCTGCTGAATTCTGATGAAAGGCCATTTAAAGTTCTCTACTGTAATACTTCTGGGAAGGATCCCAAAGTGCTTTACAGATCATGGGTGCAGTCCTGCTCCCATTTAAGTCAACAGCTATATAATCATTCATTATATGGAAGCAGGTTTAGGCATTAGATGGGCATGGGTAAAATTTTGAAAATTGCCTAAGTGACTAAGGAACCTAAATTACTTTAAAAAAAAAATCTCCTAAGTCATCTAGTCAATTTTGAAAAATGTGCCCATATCTATATGAAAAGTTTGGCGCACCTGTGGATTTGCAATTAAATAAAGACAAGTTACACAAAGTTTCAGCTTTTTCTGAGAGTGCGCATCTTTTGTACTGCCTTAGCACCTAGTCCATTTTGTTAACAAAAATGATTACTCTTATTGAACAGGAGAGCATTGGTTCTGATAACAGAGTGATACAACCTGATCCTTCCTGTTGCTGGCAGATCATATATTTTATCTATGGGTTTATTATATTATTACAATATTAAAAGATAAAAAGTCCAAAAAGCGAAGGGAAATGTTGGCAAGAAGAAAGTGAACATGGAATTGGCAAGAGCATTGCAATGGCATTTGGGAAGGAAGGTGGGGCTCGGCTCTCAGTAAAGAGATGCCCACCTCACAATAGGTTGCACAAATTAACACTCTTATTGCAGGGCCGCCGAGAGGGGAGGGCAAGTGGGGCAATTTTCCGCAGGCCCTGGGCCCCACAGGGGCCCCCACAAGAGTTTTTCAGGGCCCCTGGAACAGGGTCCTTCACTTGCTCCAGGGGCCCTGGAAAACTCTCGTGGGGCTAGGGCCCCCAGAGCTTCTTCCACTCCAGGTCTCCAGGAGCAATTCAGCAGTGGGGGGCCCTCGCCACGGGTCTTCGGGGCACTTCAGTGGCAGGTCCCTGAGCAGAAGGACCCCCCACCGCCGAATTACTGCCGAAGCGGGGCCTCCCCACCGCCAAAGACCCCAGGCCCCCTGAATCCTCTGGGCAGCCCTGTCTTATTGGCAATCTCAGCAGAGGAGCCAAATACTGTATGGCCTGAACACTGAACTTCTCTTAGTCACACAGAGGGCGGTCCCTTCAGGGTGAGGTTGAGGTGACCAGGCAATGGCAGTATGGGGCTCTGCTGCTGTCCTTATTATAGCTGTCCTGTGGATAAAAGAGAAGACAGTGTGCTGTCCTGGCAAGCCATCACTTTTCACAAGCACTAAATGCTTAAAAGATTTTTAAACATAAAATAGAACTACTAAAAGTCCTACGACTTTGACTCCACCTCCCATTTTCAGGGACTATTCTAAATTCATTCTAGGGAGTGAGAGGAGAAACTCCCTTCTTATGGGCAGTGGACAGGAGTGGGTAGAGAGGCGGAAAACTCCATGAGCGTCCCTTTGGGCAATTTCCTGTAAATTCTTCCATTAGAGATCCTGGCCCTTCCCCTGTGGAAGTAGTAACAACTCAGTTCCCAATCCCTGAGCGATTCTCCAGACTAGAGACACAGGGCCCACTGTGCGAAGTCTCTGTGCCTACACACTGGTCATCCCCCCACTCCAGTTCTCTGGCAGCATTGCTTCAATGGAGCTGTGCTGCCAGGATCTCTCCCACCTCCAGCTTAAAGGGGGTTCTACAGCACTGAGGGACCACTAAAAACTGTGGGCTTGAGCCAAAGTCTGTTTAAGGTAATGAAAGCCTTTCCATGGCTTTGGATCAGGCCATTAATGCATCCTCAGGTTGCATTTCTTCCTCCTTCCCTCTGGGAAGGGATAGATCTGTGTGTGGAGAATCTCTCTCTGTGTAGAGCCTGGAAGGACTATTCCCCCACTGGGCTGAACCTCACATTGAAAGATTCAGAAAGACAGTAATTTTCTGCTCTTTGTAAAACAAGCTTTTCCATCAGGGGGTTGCAGCCATTTTGCAGGCATAAGAAGAGCAAGAGAGAAAGAAATAGAGGTGAGGCTTTTAGGATGCTTTCTGTGCAGACTTTTCTCAAAAGAACATTGGAGGGGGGTTGTGCTTTTCATGTACATTTTACGGCCAGTTCATAATGTGGGCTTATCTCTTCTGATATTTCCAATAAAACAATATTTAAAACTTCAGAATCACCCCCAGCTCTTTTGTGCCACAGTTTAATGAAGACATTTGCAACATCCTGCAAGTACATCATTATCTCCTATAATTATATAATTACAATTTTTAATGAAATGATTGCATGTGCAGTAGATGCATAGATATAATTATGGTAATTGCATAAATACCTGTTTCTCAGCTAACAGTTACTTTAAAGAAGACCTTTGCAAAAAGGGTAAAATATGAGAAACTGAATCTTGCCAGGGAATGAATACAAATATTAAACTGGGTTGCATTTTCTAATAGGATTTCAGCCTCCTAGATCTTCTGTGTATTTTTCCCCATACTGTATAATGAAAGGTTCAAAGATTTATTTTAGTGAATATTGTATCACACTAAAAGATTTTGATACTGTTTCTGATCTCAAAAGCCCACTGAAGTCAGTGAAGCCCTCAGTGATCTTATGTGGCTACTCAGTACCTTAACAAGAGATTGGGCCCTGAACTGCCATCCTTATACTGAAAAAGAAAATGTCTGAATAGCAGTTATAGCAGAAAAATCAGTGTTTTCATTCATCTCTAGAAAGCAAGGACCAAATTCCAGATCGCTGCACAAATCCTGAGAAAGTGGGCCCTGTGCAGGTGTTTTCTATAGTAGCTGGGTATGGGAGAAGAAGCTACTGTTCAGCTGCTCAGCACAGCTGCTACTACAGCTTGCCTTATCAGTTACAGTACTGGCTCTGGCCCTGACTCCACATGCAGTTTTTGGCCAGTAGATATACAGATGGCTCAAACCCCTGCCTACCACAGATAAAATCACCATAGAACATGTCCAATCCCCACCTAGCCTCTTCCCACTGCAAACTGGAACTGAGGCAATTCTAGTCCAGTATGGTCCTGCCACACCTTTTTACCTTGCCCAGCTGCTAAATGCAGCACTGAGGCAATTTCCCGTCCTTTAGCACGTTATTAATAAGCAGGCCAAAGACTGAAATTGCAATACGTTTACTGTATTGGTAGTGTCTCTGGATCTCTGAAAAGACATGTACCCGTCCCTAACAGATAAGATGGGAACTGCTGTTCACTTAGAGATTGGCCCTGCATCACTTACACATAAGTACTCTTTGCTCAAGTGAGCAGTCTACCCAGCAGAGTAAGGAATTACTCCATAGTGTAAGGGGGGAAACAAGATCAGCCCTTAATTTCATATATCTGTATTTCTGAATAGAAATAATGAGCTATAGCCGGGGGCAGATTTTGGCTGCTGCTTCGGTGGAACACGGAACCATTGCAAAATTCTCACAGCATAGGAAAAGGGTCACCCTACTCCTTCCCCCCCCACACACTGCCAGTACAGACATAGCACGGGGAGAGGGGGACAGGAGAATAGCCATAGCAGTTGGCTCTATGGAGATTCTGGACTGTGCTACAGTGAATAAGCAACCTAGCAAAGGCTGTCATAAGTTGGACAAACCCTGGAAGCTGCTCTAATTTATGTCTGGGGCCCCCGCAGCAGCCCAGAAGCCAGGTAGTGTAAAGATGGCCTAAAGGCAGCTTTGCCCCACTTTCCCTCGTGTTGTGCATTTGGTGCTGCCAGTCTCAGGAGATGCAGCAGGGAATCTGGCCCCAAGAGTTTAGTATTGTGACCATGCAGAAATAATGAGCAAAATAAAAAAAATAATATTAATAAGTGGAAGGAAAATACTTGATATCCCCCAAACAAATCTCATTGATGTTAAGCTCATTAGAGCGGTGAGGTTCTGAATGCAGAGTATAATTAACAATACTACAGATATCAAAGGAGAAAACAATAAATCAGTGAAAGGAAGGATAAGGCATGGAAAATCTGACAAAATAAAGTAAGTGAAAATTAAAAAGGCAAAAGAATTATAAGTGTAAAGAATCTGAAAAAAAAAACAAAAAAAGATATTTGTCGTAATAATCAAGTTATAAGCGGATTATTAATATTATAACTGAGGCAACCTTTAAGACTGGCTTGACAGAACATGCAGGCATACTTGCAGCTTCAAAACATATTTAAAGAATTGCTAAGAATGGTACTTGTATCCATGTATATTACAAAGAATAGAGCAATGAAGAGAATGAACTCAGAGGAATAATAATACAATAAGATTTGACAAAAGGAAAGCACAAGAATCAGAGCTATTGAAAAGTGAAATCATCCAATCCCTTCCCTTGCCAATACAGGAATGCACCCTACCAGCTATTTTCTACAGCTTAGTCCAGCATAGCTTTAAGTACAAAATTCAGAAAGAACAGTTAAAACATTAGCTTATTGGCTTATTGCATTCAACTAGTTCAAAAACAAGAAAGGGGGAGGGGAGAGCCTCAAGACAGCTGTATGCTATTTAGAACAGTTTTATCAGGATAATGATATTTCAGAACCCTGCATATCTGTGGGAGGAAGCAGAAACTGAAAGGTAAGCGGTAAAATTGGGGACGCTGGAATGAAACAAGTTTTACAGTGAACACAATTAGAATAGGATTTCAGTCTGATAAAAAAAAGTTACATCTACAGTCAAGGTATATCCCTCAAGGTTCTTTACAAAGTAATGACAGTGTGTTGGCTGCACTGCAGGAGCTCACAGGTTGCCTAAATAGCTGTACATTTAAATATGGCTTCCATCAGTACAGATGGCATTAGAGGTGGTTGGTGTATTAAAATTCAGAGTCTGAAAAAACTTCTACCCTGAGCATTACCTCTCTCAGAAAAACGACTGTAGAAAGTGTGCTAGAATTCAAGCATTTTACGTTATTTCAAATGTGTCATTAAACTACCTCACGTCTTTGAAAACTGCTGCCACCCAACCTTAACAGCTTTAGATTGTGAAGGGATGAAAGGGTCTGTACAAGGCAGTGTTTGGTTCATTATCTTCCTCCATGTATTACTAGTAGAGGGATGCAACAGGAACTGCCCGTGTGGTGGCTAAAGAATGAAAAACAGGAACAAACAATACTTCAAACACCAACAAAAAATAAAAATAAAAAAAATGGAACATTCTTGTTTAACGTAGTGCACTAGTGCTGGGGACCATGGTGCTAAATTAATGCCTGCTGGTACTGCAAGGATGAGTCTGGCCTCATGAGTCCAGAGTCAGACTGATTGCCTTTCAGTTAGGAGGCATCAGAAGTAAATCCTCCCAGCAAGAGCTTACGGACAGACTTTCAAAGGTATTAGGTGCCTAAAGCCAGCCCGTAAGTGAGGTATAAAAGCAAGAGTTTCCTTGTGCTCTCCCTGCCCAGGGAAAGCCACAATCTGATCCTTAGTTCCTGGGAAATACTAGCTGAAGTAGATTTGTATTTCTTACAAAAGGCGGCATGGTATGTCCTCAACTCCCACTGAAATTAAAAAACAAGAGGGTTCTTGCAGGAGGTGGTCACCATTTCGCAAGACCTGGTCCCACATGACCAAAAGTGAGTATCACTGAAATATGCAAAATTCTGACAGAAACACAGAAGACACTACAGGTTAACAAAAAACAAGACAGAGCAAGTTAAGATAGGCTTCCTTCATTCCTTCTCAAATCCCTAAAATGTCTTATATTGCTAATGGCACAGTGTTGTAAAATTATTGATACCATTCATGAAAGGCAACTGTTTGTGATGGATTTTCCATAATTAAAAAAAGTTTTAAAATCGAGATTGGATGTTTTTCCAAAAGATCTGTTCTAGTTCAAACAGTAATTACTTCAGGGACATCCTGTGGCCTATGTTACACAGGAGGTCAGATAACATGATCACAATGTTTCAATCTATAATGCCCATTATAATGTATAACATAACTTTTAGATTCAGTTGCCTTTCATTACCATGCCCACCTACCTGGGGCTTCTTTCTATCTCATTCAAAATGTTGAATTTTCTTACTAATTAACCGGCAACTTTATATAGTTAGTGATCAATTAATCCAGTAACTGTCATCCACCGTTCCAAGAAACTGAGTTAGGGTGATTCCTTTCAGTGCTTGTACCTAGAACCTAAAAATGTGCATGAGTAGCAGCTAGATTTACTCTAGGTATGTCCCACAGGGTATATATACCCTGTACCCTGAGTACTGAAAGTAAGTACTATCGTCATAACCCAGAGACATGGATCTGAGTGTGTCAAAGCAAAAGAGGTAAGCATCTGCTGTTCTTCCCCGCACCATACCGTAGATTATGGATTCAGTTGGAAGAGTAGCTACAACATTTCAAATAATTATTTCTTTGTTCTTTTGAGTTTATCTGCAAATAAATATGACCTTCTCACCTACAAGACTCTCCCTTCCCCCCCCCCATTTGATTTTTTTTTAAATATTCTCTAATAGAAATGTGTGTAATCTTCAGAAAATGAGGGGGCTCTGCATCTTTATCTATGACTGTGTGAATCAATGTCTGAGTGATAGCAGGCAAAAGTTGCTCAATTAATTACACATGCTTGGTGATCTGCATAACAACCACCACTGCAGCATTGCACGTTAGTTGAAGGCCTGCAAATTACTGCAGTTATGAGAATTTGGAGATGGGAATAAGGGGTAATGTTCCCCAGAACACCCCTATTCTCTCACTTTCCACCTTTGTTCGGTGTACTGCACCCCTAGCAGACAGTCAGAGCATCTTTAAAGCAGTAAGAAAAGTATAAGGATTTCCCCAAAATAAAACTGACGTGGAAATATACACAAAACATTGTCTTCTGCGTAAAGTCCAGAAAATTGCACACAGAAATAGGCCTAAACCATTGATAAAAGCCAATATTTTCAGGACCAGATGCTTAGGCTGCTGCTCTACATCTAGGTATCTAAGGGCTTGTCTACACTGGCACTTTACAGCACTGCATCTTTCTCTCTCAGGTGTGTGAAAAAACATCCCCGCCCCGAGCGCTGCAAGTGTCAGCGCTGTAAAGTAGCAGTGTAGACAGCGCTGGGAGCCACACCCCTCATGGAGGTGGTTTTTCAGACCGCTGGGAGAGCTCTCTCCCAGCACTATGCCGCAACTACACAAGCCATGTTAAAGCGTTGCCGCAGCAGCACTTTAACCTTGCCAGGGAAGACAGGCCTTAAGGAACAGCAGATGATTTTTCAGAGGTGCTGAGCACCCGACACTACTGTTGAAAGCCAACAGGAGTTGTAGTTGCCCAGAACTTTTGAAAACTAGACCACGTTTATTCTGATGCATAAATATGAAGTTAGGAGCCTAAACATTTTGGCCTAAGTATTTAAAATTATTTCTTGACATGGCCCTTTATGCTTAATTATGCAGGAGATTGACATGTGGTTCTGGGCAAATTATATTAAAAATATTTATGTCAGAACAACTGCATTTCTCAATGTATATGCTGATCTGACTATAATGTTAATATGATGTTTCTACTGTGGATTTAAGAGTAAAAGCAGCTTCTAAATAATACATTGTTTCACATGTTTTAAATTGTGTTCATTAGCAGAGATGTACAAGTTTTATACTGTACCTCAATAGCTTTGTGAATCTGCAAATGTTCACAAAAGAAATTTGCAAGCTGTCCCTTACTAAGGGACAAAGACTAACACTGGAAGACAATCAGCCAGGAGTTCTAGTTCCAAGTTATGGCGTCAAAATATTTTCACATTTCACTACACCCCTATTAAGAGATTTCTGGCCTTACAGATGCAGCAAAGGCAAACCCACCCTAAGTTCTTAAAAAAGGTATAAGTTTACTAAACGAGTTCTGCTGTGGGGAGCTTTACAACTGCTGCTAGGGCTTAATCACAACAACACTGAAAGCAGTGGATGTGGGTTTTTTGCCGTTGATATCAGTGGCAGGAGGGCAATCCCTAATGCATATGCACCTCTCACTATGGATGCGTATACCGTAGTTATACTTGAATGACACTTCTCTAGACTAAAAGGTCCAAGTACAGATGGAACTTGTCAATACAGTCAGCACAAGAGATATAATCAGGTGTAACTGAGTTCAGGCTTTACAAACCTTATCTTCTCATCTAGGCCTCTATTAACTAGGTCTCCATTTAATTATCTTTCTGCAGTCATTAAATACAAGGTATCCCCTAACCTTTCACTTCACAGTATCAGCAATTAGCCTTTTTAAAATTTGTTACTTGTTCTTCCTCTGCAAAGTTTTGGCTTTCCCCCATTTTTTTTTTTAGTCCACTTTTATACATACCTCCTTTTCTACAAATTTTCTTGCCGGGTTTTCTGGCACATTCCTTGGATATTCTTTTGACTGAAAAATGAATAGAAGACTAGAAAATAAAATGGAGCTCCATCACAGACAGTAGGAGCATGCAACACCACTATCTAACTTAGATATGGCCTGCTTTTATTAGGTGCGGAGGATTCCCAATTTGTTGTGCCTGCACATGCAATGGATAAATGTTGATGCATCTTCCCAGAAGTCAGTGGGTGGGAATGAGAATTAGGTACCAACTTCAACCTAAAAGTACACGTGCTGTGGGAGAAAGAAAATGAGCGTAGACAGGAAAAATATTTATATCGGAACAGATGCATACACAGAAAAAGCAGCATGCATACATGTAAAATGCTAGCATGCAAACAAGGAAAGCCATGCATGCTACCAGTACACATGAATTAATATTGTTAAACCTTAGAACAGGAAAATAAAAAGGTCTCCTTGTTTTGTCTGCTATTAACTCACCATCCTCAGTTGGGACATATATATTTAAATAGAGGCAGTCTTCATTCTGATCTTGTACATAGGTAGAAACTACATCCAAGTTATTAGTAAACCACACAGGAAGCATGACTTCAGGCAATCTGCCTTCTATAATGTTCTGCGGACACACTGGAGCAAACTGAGTAGCATTTTTGATATCTGACCAGGGAGATGGAGGTTCAGGAGGTTGAAAGCGATGCTCTCCTACTGGTGGGGCAGCATACGGAACCCCAAGAAACTGAATAACAGGCCCCAAAATTTCATTATTAAGTTCCTTCTTAATCCCTCTTATCTTGCCAAAGTTGGTGGTCACGAGTGGGTCAATATCATCCAATTTTTGTGAGGACACAGCTGCAGCATGAAGCAAAAATCCAAGTATACAAAGAACAAAAGTGGCATCCAATCCCATGTGTAATAAACGGACCATGATCGCTCTCCATACACAGTTCAGCCACAGGGATCTTGGAAGGGCCATGGTCCCACATTAGTTGTATCGCTACAATGAAGCAATCTTATTTGTATCCACTTGTGTAAAAACAGGGCAACCGCAGGAAATGGATCAAGTTTCCTAAATATGAGCCTGTCAGAAAAATCTCAAAAGGCTTTTCACACGACAAGTATCTTCCATTGATTTCACAGCAGCATCTTCACACAGCACTATTTAGCAGCCTACATCCTACTGACAATTCTGTTTTCCATAGTGGCAATATGCAGAGAGCGGCCATCTACTGCAGATTCCCCTCTTATAAATCAAATCCAATTAGCTGCAGGTCTATATCCTGGAGAAAATGAAAATAAATCATTAGTATGAAAGAGCTAATATGGGCAGAGTAATAACTAGTTGTTTTACAAGTTATTGCATATATATTAATATTTGCTAGTGTCATGTAAGTAAATTTCTACAGTAGGTAGTTTATGGGTTCCATGAAATGACGGGTGAACTACTGATTATTGGATTATTTGCAGCGTGACCTCCTTAGTTTATAGAGCTTTTCAGAAGAAACAGACCTCTCAAAAATAGTTTTAAAATGCACATTCCTAAAAATAAACAAAATTGCTGCCAGCTCAGATTAAATATGTTTTACCATTACATTTTTATATGACTTAACTGTCCCAAATTCCATTTTAAACTTGTTAGCAGAGATTGGTTTATCAAGACAATAGAAACCATAGATCAATTATTTTATTAAATCTCAAAACTCAGTTAAAGCAAGTCATCTCGTAATGCTGAATGCTAAAACAAAGTAACTTATTAAAAATAGATTACATGTATACATACAAGAAACACTGATTTTCCCATTTTAAAATGTAATTTACAATTCGAACACTGAATCAATTGAAGGGGAAAAAGCCAATCTTGTGGAATATTTTATAGGGTACAACATAAAACACTTTATATGATGACCTCTTAACCATGTATCTATCTCTGATAGCTAACGGAAAATCAGGATGTGAGGATTTTGGCACTCATTCCTGAAAGAGAAACAATCTTTACAATAATTCACTTGATTTCCAAATATTCACAATATTCTGGTCCTTCTGAAGTGAAAGCAAAACTCCTACTGACTTCCAAGAAGCAGGACTGGACCTCAAAGGCGGCTTCTTTTGGAAATTATTTGAAGAGGGGAATGAACGCACAAATCAAATCGAGTTGTCTGTGTATCACAATTCTCTTTTACGACCCGATTCCTTACACGCTATTGAATGCAGTGAAAGATGTGTGCGCGCGCAAGGAATGCAGAATCAGTTCCCTCTACTCTTAACTTTCCATACAACCATTTAAATGCTCTCACAGATCCTGATTTTTTAAAACACCAATATGTCTGTTGCACAATATCCTAGAAAAATAATCTGTTAGGATCAGAGACTATATAATCTGGAATCCCTGATTCTATTTTCAACTCTATTTTATCACAAAGGTTGCGATACAGAGACTGTAATGCAGTAGTTTTGAAGATTGTTTAGAGCATACCATAACATCTTTCCTTTTCATGTTAATCACATTGCCAACACAATTTACAATATACTTTAATTTTAAATGCAGTATAATGTACAAAGTAACAGGGTAATCTTATACTCATTGTAAAACAGTGTGTAATGTACAGGAAATTAGTTTTACTTAGTATATGCCATATTTTGAAACACTTTGAGACAGCATTGGCAGCTTTAATGAAAATTGTTTTTATCATGTCTATACACATGGAAGAGGGAATTCTAAAGAAGAGCTTGTCTAACAGACTGCCCTGCAGTTTGGCTTATTAAAAAGGAGATTGTAAAAGCTATATAGGACAGCAGGAGATTTGGTTCATGTCTAATATTCCCTTAGCTCTGAAAAATCTATCTCAGAAGGCAATAAGGAGATAGATGTAATTTTTTGACAATTTCATCACTCTCTGCTAATTCCAATAGCTTTTGCTGTGAAACTATATTAACATACAGAAGACAGGCTTATGCCCATCTTTCTTCTGTTTCAAATTTTCAGTATTTGTTGGAAACACACAGATTTACTTGCACAAACCATTTCTGAAGATTAATGTATGCACTTCTATTTAGCTTAATAAATGTGCAGAATGGCACATGGACAATTGCATCTTGGGAGATTTTTGTTTTGTCACCTTTCAGATTTTGGAGACAGCAAGAACTTTCTTGACCATGAGTAAGAACATGGCATTTCAGAGACTGAAGAGCAGTGGTCAGTACAACCTTCAAAGTCTAAATGAGGAGAAAGTTACTTACTGGCCTAATTTTGGTGGACAGTGATAGATCAGTAAAATATGCCAAACTAGACGGATTTAACACAAGCACTTAAGTCTCAAAATCTTGGGTTTTTTCAGTGGTAAAGGAATGTGCTCTGCCCCTCTCCCCCCAAAATTCTGATGTTCTCTATTTAATAATAAGTACTTCATTGAAGTAGCTGTTCCACTGAATAGATGGCTTGAGGGATGTCTAAGGAGAAATCAAATTTAACAAAGCAGCACCAAATAATTCCTTCCTTTCTTTTTCACTGCTGAGTCAGTTCAATGTGGAAAATTACCAAGATACGCTTTGAATAACAGTTCATTTAGCGGACTCCCTTCTCTTCAAGTGTCAATGCTATTTTTCGGTTATTAAGACAAGCACTTTTTTGGTATACTCCAGTATCAAAAAAGAAATCTAGGAACCAAAAGCAGTAGTGTTAAAAATAACATAAAATTAAATAGTCAGCAGTAGTCCCTTTAATAGTTCAGATGTCAGAGGTTTTCCTCCTAGTTATTAAACTATTTCCAAAAGTGTAGAGCTGTGGTTTTAAAACCTTCCATTGGATGTCATGCCCAGCATGGATAAAGTTTTGTTCTATGAGATCATAAAGAGGCTGCAGTGATAAGAACATAAATCAATAATATGTTTGGCTATTTTCATTAATTAGCCCTTGCTGGTCAGCAGAAGCCAGCAGAGTCAAAGAGTATATAATCCAGTAGGTGGGAAAGGGCTTCCAGCAGCAATGTCCACACATTCTAGTATCTGCATTTATGTTTCTTTTTCAGTAGGGTTCCCCTCCAACCCCAACAGTTAAGGGAATTATTTAGGGAGAGGTAATAAGAGATCTGATCTCCTCTGGAAAGGCAGAAATAGTGCATTATTTCAGCCCTATGCAGGGCTGCCTCCAGGGTTTTGGCCATTCCAAGCCACAGGAAAAAAAATGCCGCAGTTGCCGCGGCACTTCGGTGGCAACTCCACCATGTCGCTTCATTCTTCGGCGGCAATTCGGGGGCCGGGACTGAGGGACCTGCAGCTGAATTGCCCCCAAAGAGCTAGATTTGCCACCTCTTTCCATTGGGCCGCCCCAAGCACCTGCTTGCTGCGCTGGTGCCGGGCCTGTCCCTATGAGAGTTACCCTGAGGCAAAAAGACTAAAAACATGAAGTCAGGCAAATAGAGAGATAGTTTAGTTTATTCAAGTTCTTGTAGAACTCTAACACAAAGATCTACTTGTTAGCAGTGAGGTGACCTCAGGACAGGCTGGGACTCTTGCCTGGAGCACATCTACCTGTTCTACTTAGTTGTTGCCAGAAACATTTTTTAGACCTCAGCATGTGTTCCCTGTTTAGCTTTCCCCTGGTACCTGTATTGGAGCTGACTGGACAGGAACCAGCAGGGAGAAAATTAGTCTTGTGTGGGTGCACTACTATCAGAAGCAGCAATGAGCAAGCATGGGAATGGGCAGGATGGTGGGCGTTTTTCATTGCTTGAAGAGAAGTTTGGTAAGAAACGCTTCACATTTTCCTTCTATCTGATATTAGAGACCGAGACAAAATTCTGCTCTTGTGTACACAACTGTAGTCAGTGGGTTTGTATGGATTTAACCCAGAAAAGGAATGGTTCCTATATCTTTTGAAAGAAAATTATTTTCCTTCTATCTACATTAATTTAATGCACTGAAGTCTGTCAAACTGACAGCACTAGAGACTGAAGTCCTGTATATATACACACCCAAGAGATGTACAACACAGGCTACAACAATGCATGCTTCCCCACACTGTCTTGCCAATATATCTCACCCTTAGAGTACACTTGCTTTAGAAAGAAATTCAGTATCCAAACCCATTCAAATCTTTGATCTCTGCTGAAACAGCCAACAATGGTGCCAAATGTTATGTTAGCTATTTTGATGTGGTCAGCTGCCCACCAGGAACTGATCTGAGACCACAAAGGTTATTCCACACAAGTCATCCCATAACTATCTGATGGCAAGAATTTTCAGACAGGACTAGCTGTGATCAGATAGAACTCACTATTTAGAGGTGATTGGCTCCATCTCCTATATGCCCATTCCCTGAGCCATCCACTCCCTTTTATTTAACATTAGTTCTATATAAATAAACAATGCCATATATTTTATTTTAGATGCATAACAAATTATTAATATACAATTTTATATGTAATATACATAAACACATTTATATATGTAATATACAGTCTATATACATATATCTTTTAGAAGTTTAGTGTTAATAAATAGCTACCGTTAAAACAAATGGATAAGACTAAAAAAGGGGCACAGATATTAAACTTGTCTCACATTTTTCAGCCCCATTATACATTTGTTCTTCCTATTAGTGGGAACATTTGCTAGTTATAATATCAAGTGGTCTCTTTAAATAGTTTTCGGCAACTTAGATTTACCAAGATAGGAAATTATGATCAGAAGTCTTGCTACTGAATGAGACATGCTTAAGTCTCAGGGCATAGTGTCATTTACTTCTTATCTTCCATTTTCTGATATCAATAACTATTTTTTAAAATATTCCTACTCCTTAGCTAAAGTAATTGTTTATATTACTATAAGTTGGCTGTTATGTTTAACATGTAGACTAGAACTGTCTGACATTTTGCACAGTACGTAGGCAATGAAAATGGTGATTTTACTCAGAACAGAAAGAACAGATAACTCTGTCACTTGTGTCTAAAGTTTAGACAGATAAGTAATACAGATTTAAATTAAAAATGACAGATGCACTGGCTTGGAATATAATGGGTAGTGAAGTGAACCTTTTTCCTTTTAGCAGCTTATGGTTAACTCTTAAATGGACCAAGTATTATACTCAATTTGAATTCTACAACTATTCTGCAAAATACAATGTACAGTTGGTTACCATGTTCATACCAACAGTGTGCTTCTGGACTCGAGAATTTTTTGGCTTGGTCTAGAAATTCAAATGATCTTGTTTTAATGATAGATCATGTGGGTGGGAAAATGCCCCAGATATTTCTCATGTGAGTTCTTTGATACAGAAGACTTCCTGTATATTGAAGATTACAATTTATGTAATACTCTGCTGATGAGCATTTTATGAAACATTCACATGCTCCACTATCTTAAATCAAATCTGATCAGTTTTACATTTCATTGTAGAATTCACAACTAGAGAGCCCCAAACCTGCTCCCACTGAAATGACCCAAAGTTCTGTCATTGACTTCAATGGGTAAAAGATTAAGCACTAAAATTCGTACTAAAAACTTAAATGAATAATATATACTTTATGGCCAAAACTTGATTCAACAGGACTAATCCTGAGTAGATGAGCAGAATCTGACCCTTTATCATTGCCCTTTAATATACATTCATCAAATAACTCATGCTTGCACATCAAACATGTAGGAAACATGCCAATTTCTGCATGTTTCTTATCTTTCAGCATTAAGCATTTGAGATACACAGAGTCAAATACAATTGTCTGCCATATCCTGTAGCTTGCTGGAGAACTCTGAAGGCAAAAAGGCTGGTCTATGCAGAGACTATATGGATTGTTCTTCCATCACAGCACCACACGGTATCACTACCCAAGCATTCCAAATCCATGTCTGTGGAGCTAGATCAATAGCTGTTTCAATTCAGTGCACAAATAAATACAGTGTGTATATCTGTGCTACGCCAAAACAGAAAATATTGATATAATTAGCCCAGAATCAGATCTCAGTTCCATCAATGTAATTGAGATCAGAATCAAGTGGATTTTGATTCTGTCTTTCTTCTTAAGATAAACATAAATACAACTTTGCTGAGCACAAAGCTGTCACCTCTAACTATAGTTCAGAATCTAGAGCAAGGGGTTTTTGTGTGTTATTGTAACACTTACAGCACTGTAGAATACACACAACATTTAGTATTAGTATTAAATGGACCTATCATCTAGTTTAGGATTCCATTTACTGTGATGTATCATTTAGGTTTTTGATTCTACATCTGTAGCTGTAACTTCACTTGTATTTGCTCTAAAATGAATTTCATGCTTGTTTTTCTTAATTAAACTTTCTTTAGCAGTCTCTAATATGTATATTATTAAAACTCATTAAGTCCTATTCATGCTTGCCTGTCACTTTTGACTTCACGTTCATATACTGAAGTGCTCCATTGCTTTATAAAAGGAAGAAAACTAAATAGTAAATATGAGAACTTGAATGTTTTATGAATGTCAGTATGAGAAAGTGGCTGCAAGGCCCATAAGGTTTCACACAAAAAAAACATTACAGCTAAAGCTAACTCGCTGACACATCTCTGATCTATAAAGTCTGCAGTAATGGCAGCACTAAAGTGTTGTGCCACAGACTGCAGATTTTTCCCCCACATGAAATAGACATAGCAGAGACTATCTTTACTGTTGTAAAAAATTAAAATAAATTTTCTCAAAAGCTTAGTGTATAATAATGTTAAATGTCTGCAGTGATTTACTCTTTCGATCTGACTTCATGTTTAGCTCCTGTTACTTAGCTGGCTGTTCTGCTTTCCTTGTCCTTTGCTACCTGGAAGAAGATAGATACCTAATTAGGTTACAGAAACCTAGTCTCAGGTCTCCTTGTGATCATGTTGGCCATGATTCCTGCAATAAGAAATACTTTGAAACCAGGATGCATCAGTTCTCTTGATACAACAATTTCAGGACCTTATTCTCCTCTCACAGAAGGCGTAAAACAGGAGTAACTTCACTCACTTCAACGAAGTTACAGTGGTGAGATCAAGAACTAAAAATTTTTTGTTTTATATTGCACTATTCCTCTTAAATGTGATTGTTATGGAGTTACACACTATTACTAATAAGTGGCATTTTCCACTTTCAATTAAACAAATTAGTTTTTTTAAAAAACTCATTAAAAAATTACTAGAATTCAACTCCTGCAGCTTTCCATATAACCAGGCATGTAAATATTGAGCAGTTCTTTTCTAAATCACTTAAATGGACAATTCAATTATAAAGTGCAACATCAACCTGTTTCCCTCATTAACTCATTACAACCAGTTCAACAAGTATGCTAAGGTCATCTTTACGAAGGTCCATTTTGGAATATTTTTAGGAAATACTAAAAAAAAAACCACACAAACAAAAAAACCAAAACCACAACTTTTTGCACTTTACATTGATTGTTCAATTAAAAAAAATTAACTTGAAATAGAGTTGGCTTGCCCCCGCCCACAAACTCTGTCCCCCTGCACCACTTCTGTGGTTTTAAATCACACGTTAACAATTTTAAAGATGGCTTTTCTTCCCTCTTTCTGTGAGAAACACCCAAGCAAACACTAATAGAAACTGACTAACAGATTCAGCGGCTACAGTGAAACTGACTATACAAAAAGCGTTACATGCACACAAAGAAAAGAAACTTTAAAAGTGGGTAGGGTAATTCTCTAAACACTTTCATTCATAGTAACCTAACCTTTTACTTGTAACAACAGTGACAAAAATGTTTAGACATAAGTATTTGGCCAGATCCCCAAACAGTGGGAATTGTTGTGGGTCCATTTTCACCAATAATCCACTCCATGATTTTTACGTGGTCAGTGTCCCTTTAACATTCTTTATGTAAAAACTGATTATAGAGGGTGCACAGAAAAACAAAGCAAACCTAAGCAAATACACCCATTACATGTCTGCATGAAGCGTGACACACAGCTTAGCCATTTATCAACCGATAATTATGAAAACATGGAAAACGTGGGTTTTCAGAAGCAGGTGCAAATACAAAGCTGAGTCACTAAGAAGTCAGCAGGATTCTCACCTGTAATACCAATAGTGATTGTGGGGAATTTAATGCCATCACTTGTCACTAAAATTACAGGATGTGCTTTCAACGTGCAATGCTTCCTGAAGTTTTCCCAACTAGCTCCCTCTTTCACCATCCACTAACTTTCTCCCTCTCTTTGATACAAGCTCTTCTGCAACAAATACCAATGTGTTACAGTTAAAATGCACATTCCCTTATGTGTTCAAATGCATTTCTTCACAATATACGTAAATGTAATATATTGATATAAAAATACAAAAACATTTAATCTTCAATCAACATTTTTGTCTTTTGACTATCTGCTACCCCTGCAATTATAGGGATTTTTAGGATACTGATAAGTAATGGACATAGTACTATCCTACCAGAACAGATTGTATTGCAATTATTCCTGCAGTACATTTTAAAAATATCTTCTGCAACACTTTCTAATGAGCATCTGGCAATGTGTGGCCTTTTCATTATCCACTTTCAGAGAATGACTGTATTATGCTCATCATCCTTTTTCATTATTTAATTTTTAAATAGTTTCCTTCCGTGTGATTGAAAAAAACCCAAAAATACAGCAACAAACAAGTGATTCAAAGCAGGCCGGAGATCTACAATACAGATCTACATATATATTAGTAGAGAATCTCTCTATTAGTCTAGAAACTAAATTCATCTCTCAGCTGCTGCTGCTTCTCTCTTCCCCCTACTCTATTCTAACAATAGTGTAGTGTGTGCTTATGTATGAGTCAGTGGTTATGAAATATGCAAATTGATAAAAATAAAGTTAACACTATCCCCAAATCTTCTATCCACTTTCAAATGAAAATATCAAGTTCCTACTCTATCCTGATCTTTGAATCGCCCTCCTCAACAGACTGCTCCACCTCCAGCCATATAATCCTGAGCATGCCCACTTTGTTAAGAGTCTTAACAGCCAGGATATTATCTTTTTTTTTTGCTAGGATGGGTAAAAATATCCCAAATCAGTTTCAGCCCAACCTCCTTGTTCATTTCCACATAAGAGTATTGTCATAAGCAGTCTGTATTGCCTTCACTAGCTTCCTTTGCTGTTTCCATATGTCATCCAAAAGGGAGGTGTTCCACCAAATGCTGCTTCTCAGCACACTTAGCATGATTATGTTCAGGATCATCCTTCCTTCCAGTCACATTCTGCATGACATATCATAGAATAAGAGAATGCCTTTTTCCTTCGTATGGATCTACATTTCCCTCATCCTTTACCGCAAAAAAGCCATTAATTTAGAACATTACTTCAGTCTGTGGCTTTCCTGTAAGAAAGCTGGTGACATTCATCAAAAGGTAGCTAAGGTGAAAAAAGAGTAAATTTATATCAGGGCAATACTCTGGAAACAAAAAGTTAGAAGGCGAAAATTTTCAAAGGAGCCTAGAGTTAGTTACCTAAATCCACATATAAAAATTAAAAGAAATGGATTGATTTTTCAGAGGTGCTTAGCCCACACACATTTCAAAAAGCAGGCCACTTTAACCATGAATTTAGGAGCTCAGCTTTAGCTACCCAGATGTTAATATTACGGCCCATGTTTTTAGGTATACATGTGGATACGGTGAAAGGCCATCTTGCACCATTTATAAGGCTTGAGCTATTTCGTGAGTATCCTTTATTTGAATTAAGCACCAAGAAAAGAGAGGAAAAGAAAGTCTGAAGAGCTCAGTGTTCCTTGTTCACCTATAATCAAGGTCTAAATACACTGAAATACTCCTACTGTAAAACAAAAACAAAAAAAATAGCAACCAACCAGGAGTTTAGAGGTCCTTGAAAATTTGTTTTCAGTATGTTCACAAGTAAATGTCTAGTGTGAATCACCTGTCCATACTTACTGGTACAGGCAGGTACCTCACATGTATTTGTATAAATGCAAATATCTTCAGTGGAAGGCACTGCCTGAAAAATGTTTGCCGAAATAACTTGCTTGAGTTCTTGCTACAAGGAGCAGTTTCATTTCAAATTCATGAGACACTTAAGTGTGCTAAAAACATGGTATTTGATATTTATTGCAGGCACAAAGTGTGTCCATTTTATATGAATTCATGTTAATACCACAGTTTTTAAAACTAAAAAACAAACTAATTTAAAAAAAAAATCAAACTAAAAATATAACCCCTAAAAAAGGTCACTAGATTGAGAAGGGGGAAACGGTTTCTTCTGATCATGTCACCTGCTGCAAGAATGACACAGTTTACTCAACCTGTGTTTTGTTTAAATAAAACAATTATTCTAATTTAATTGTTTTGGAATCATATGCACCCTCAAAATGATTTGTGATAAACACCCTTTCTCCTGATTCCAAGGTAACTTCTAGCTTGAGAAGTCAATTAATATTAAGTAATCTGACTGATTAATTTTCATTAAACCTGCTGAAAATTGATTTTTTCTTCAGCAAATCAAGATGAGGCTCTAGTGCATTTTCTAGTGGAAGAGAAAGAGGAACGAGTCCTGAACACCCAGGATTCAGATGCAAGAAGATGTCTGAAGGAAAAAAAAAAATCATCCATCCGGCACGGCAGCCTAGCAGGAGGCACTGTATTGCCCTGATGCATCAGAAATGCAACTCGGGGCTGCACGATGCACACAACAGTTCAGTGCCTGGGCAAAAATCAAGCTAGAACATCTACTTATTTGAAGAGGGAAGGGGGAATAAAGTTAGGCTGGCTGCATTAGGGAGAGCAATGCGTGCGATTGCAAAGGAGATGATCCAAACATTACGAGTACCCTATTTCTAGGTGATACGGCGCTGCCTTCTGTGCGTTTCTCTCTCTGTACGCGGCCAAATCTCCCTGCAAAGATTTCCCCCAAGCAGCAGAAGGGCAAACGGTGGGGCGATCCCTGCATCCGGCTTCCTTTCAGGCATCGGGGCTGGCTCTTGTAAGTTACACAGGCAAGAAATCTACCAGATAAGAATCAACCCCAAGCCCTGTCTTGCAGGCGAAGTTGCAGAAGCTAAAATGCCATTCTCTTTGCACACACGCACGGATGTTTTGTAAGTCGGGGGAGAGGCAAACACTGACCGTTTGGCAGCTGTGCAAAATGCCTATGAACTCACTATCCCTGCACCCCCAAGCAAAGAAGCCCCTGATTGAATCCCCTTCTTATTGTAGCAGTAACAGATCCGCCCTCGCCCACCCCAATAACAGAAACAGAGATTTAACCCCTCAACAAACACTTACGCAGACAGACATGGGCACCACATTGATTCCCCCTCCCGCCCCCAAATAATTCAAGGGGTCAATTTCTATCACACCGCACTGCAAACACCACAACGTTGAAAAGCAGCAAAGTATTTACCAGTTCACAGTGGCTTTTTGCAATCACAGCTAAACCTGTAATTCACTGGATTCGAGTCGTTATCCCTTTTTTAAGCAGCTGTAACCCCCGGGTTTTTAAATCATCCCCGGACACTTCCAAATTGTATCGATTGATATAATTTTTTTTTCCCTCGCCCAAGACTGGGACGAAAAAATCCCCATCCGGAATTCATCATCCTGTGTAGCAAGCCACCTCCATTTAAATCCGACCATCAGGCAAGAAATAGAAATGATCAAACGTTACTTCTTTTCAGCTGCAATCAGATAATCCTACTAATCCAATAGATTTATCTCGATCTGAAATTGCCCTCCTGATGAATCCCCTTTGCTTGATGTCCAGTTGCGTGATTTCAGAGCACTGTTGGGTGACTGAAGGAGGTTGTGTGTGTGTTTCTTTTCTTTTCTTTTTTTAAAAAAAAAAATCTTTTTTGGATCCTGGATGCACTGCTCGCTAAAAAAAAAATGCCGAGAACCTTGGTTTTCCCCTATTATAGGTTTCAACTCCAAATTGCTGTTTGATGAAAAATAGTACAAAGATACCCCTAGTGGTCACCGGCTGAATGGCACAAGTTCTTACTCTAAAAGACAGCCATCTGCTTACATAAGTTCAATTTTAGGAGGCTGTTCAGGCTTCTTAATTAACCATGTCTCTGGACAGTGAATAACTTTAATAGTGCAAAGGCTCCACAATAAATGACTTGATTTTTAAACTTTTTTTAAGTTTAAAAAGCTGTATTGGATTTTTACATAGTGTTCATTCAAAAGGAAAAAGATTCTGCACATGGTAGTAATAATATATATCTTTTGTATATACATAAGAATATTATTTCATGCAAACAAATTTAGGTGCATATCACTTAATTTCATGTGTGTACACATTCACACACAAATGTACGAAATTATGCAGATATAAGTTACATCTAAAAGAAAAAGTCTGCACAATATACATATTGTGTATATACAATAATATTATTTCATATAAACATACATTGGTATGAAAAGGTAGTTATTCATATCCATTTTTCTTGAAAAAATCATTACCTGGACTTCATATATTTGTGACTATTTCCATTCCATAGTTTTTTAAACCTTTTTTTGGCTTTTTGTTACTTTTTAAAATTGATTTTTGCCTACTTTGCATATTTAAATTCAGTCATATGCTTCCCTCCTATTGAAATATCATTTTTGCTACTGAGGCCACAGCAGGAGAATGAAAGGTGACAATTCAGGATGGATGAGTGGGACCAGTGGCGGAAATGACCCTTCGAATTCTGAAATGCCAACATATTAAAACATTAGCCAGAAACACATACTCAGAAGCTCCCAAGCATCCTGAGTTAAGCCTGTTTAAGAGAAGTCATTAACATATCACGTTCTGTTAGCAGGGGCTCTCCCTTCTGTCTAACACTAAAAATTATAGATTTTTAACAAATCTGTATCATTTTAAAATATTGACATTAATCAAGCACAGCCCACACGTTCAAGATTCCAGTGTGCCTATAGCTTCAGGCAAGGTCTAAAGGTGCCCATAAATTTGATAAGCTTTTATTCTCCTTACCTGCACACAGGCCCCCCAGAATTCAGTGGTGGATCTAATCTATATGTCTATGGCAAGGATGAGAGCATCCGGTGGCAGTGCACAGTGAATTCTGTGGTATTTCTGCAGCACTGGAACCATTTTAACTGTATGCATTTAACCTAGTATGTGCCAATAACACAGAATTCAGTTTCAACGTCCCATGGCCCTAGAAACACTCACAAACCATGTAATTTAACTCTTTCACTACAGTTGAAAACACAGGTGTTGCAGAATTGGCGGAGAAAAGCACATCACATATTGCCCTGACTGTGAAACAAGATTTCTGTTGTATTCTTCTCAACGAGGCACTGGGAAAAAAAGGTTTAAACCCAGAAATAGATTGTGTAAACAAAGTTACGGTAATTTATGAATATCAGCCAATCACACGCCACCAATTTGACCAAGGCCCAGATTTTTACAGGCATTTAAGAGTTGCTCTGTTCAATCCTGCAACAGCTGATTTAGAAGCCTAAATATCACTTTCAAAAATGACCCAGGCACTTTGGTGACTTTCAATGAGACTGAGGCCTTTTGAAAATGAAATTTAGGCCCCTAAATCAGTTAGGCATTGCAATTTTAAACTGTGGGCCTAAAACACCAAACAACCAAGAACCAAAACACTATCATTATGGAAGGTGAAAAAAAAGGAGACAGTCTCTAATTGTTACTTTTAATATTTCTAGATTTTAACAAAATTGTTTAAAAAAAGATATAGGAAAAACTGAAGATACCCAGCTGGGTGCCCATAAGTACCTACCAAAATCAGCCTATTTATTGACACTCTGAACTTGGTGAGGGCCAGCCAATAATGGTTTGTCCTTTGGAGCATTGCCGTACTGAGAAATCTGAGAAAACAACCTTAAAATGAAATAAATGCATCCTCCTCCCCATTCTGTGAGTTATTCATGTGACTTTTCCTTTTCTAGATCGCCTAAGGATGCATGTAGCTTCTCCAGTGTCTCCCATAGTGTGTCGTTAATATTCCTCCAGGACATTTCACAGAAGGAATAACCAGACAGCAGGAGAGCTCCCATGTTTCACTAACAGCTCAGCAACCACCACAGAATTGTGTCATTTTAAAAAGTTGGGCAATGGGTGGATGTGAGGCTAAGAAGGGTTGCTAAATCCTGGCATTTCTTCTTATACAATTTCTCAAAATCTGCCCATTGTTCTCTATTCTCTGTGACAAAATCCCTGTTGAGGCTCTCATTATTTACACCTTACCTACAGCAACCAGTCATCTCTGACCTGGTAGGCTCCCATCTGCCTCCTTCACAACTCCTCTGAGCCTGTTCAAAATTGGTGCTACCAAAACCATCTGCAAGTCTGCTGCTCTAGACACACCAAGCTCCTCTTCAGATCACTCCTTTGGCTTCCCCTCACAGTCTAGACAAAATTCGCCCGCCTTCAAAACATTGGCCAACTTGTCTCCTACCTATTTCTCTGATCTCATCTCTTTCCACTGCTTTCCCTACTTTACTTCATTCCTTCCAAGTCATATAATTAACCACCCTTTTCTCCCAAGACACCCCATTGATAGGGCCCTACCAAATTTACAGTCCATTTTGGTCAATTTCATGCTCATAGGATTTTAAACATTGTCGATTTCATGATTTCAGATATTTAAATTTAAAATGTCAGTGTTGTAACTGTAAGGGTCCTGACCAAAAAGGGAGTTGGGGGATGGGGTCCACAAGGTTACTGTAAGGGGGTTGCGGTATTGCCACCCTTACTTTTGCGTTGCCTTCAGCCCTCTACAATAACCTTGCGACTCCTCCCATGACCCCCTTTGGGGTCTGCCCCCCCCCCCAGTTTGAGAAACTCTGGTCTCCCCCATGAAATCTGTATAGTATAGAGTAAAAGTAGACAAAAGACCAGATTTCATGGGAGAGACCAGCTTTCAGAGTCCTTGCCATGTTTTTCATGGCCGTGAATTTGATAGGACCCTACCCATACACCTCGAACTCCCTCTCCGATCCACTTGGACATGCCTCCATCCTCTCTTCCTTCAAGTCTTTCCTCCTTCAAGGAGGCCTATAAATCCTAAATTACTTGAACCCTTCCCAAGATGAGGCACTAACTAGCTTCATTTATTGACCAAAAATGTCCAGAAAAAATAATCTCCATTCAAAACCTGCAGAATTACAAGTCACATATTTAACAATTCACCACTGCAGAGATCAAAAGCTGTCCATTGCTTCCCTTCTCTCTCCATGGGCTGCATATGATCTAAATTAATGTGTACTTCTGTGGAGTTATATTCTCTGTATGGTATTACTAGCAGATTACACAAGATCATGTTTTTACAGCAGCAAATCTAAGGAATTAAAAACTTCACAGCACGCACAAAGTCCTGGGCAAGGTGGCAATATAGCAGTTACTTTTAACTTTACCCTTAGGTGTGTGCAGAAACCACTGGAAGTCTTTTATTCATTCAAATCTTGTTTTGTCTCTTTTATTTTAGGTATTATCCTTTAGCCCTCTAACTCATATTCAGGTTTTTTGATTGATTTTTCAGAACTTTTGCCTGCATTGGTAGTATGTAACACCAAAATATTATTGATGGGCAATTTTAAAATCCATATGAATGATATATATGATAGATTTTCTCATCAATTCTTGTGACTATCGAACTTTGTATATATTAGTACATGTACATTAGTAAGAGCAAGGGATCATTGACATAATGTAATTAATTCACTTGCTTTGTGTTTATACTTAGTATCATTACTTTTTTTTTTTGCTTTCTTTTTCACCTCAAATATCTTTTACACCTCAAACTTTTCTTTTCTGTCTACTGATCAGTCTCACAGATTGATGTTCAGTCTAATCTGAAGTTTGATTCCATTAATTCCAGTAGGGTTTGCATCAGTAACTAAATTAAGGGCTTATCTACATATGAAAATTAATCTGGAATAAGGTAGGGTGTAAATTTAAAGCAGATTAACTCTTCCCGATTAACATGTGTGGATGCTTTTTTTTTTTTTTTTGGAATAAGGATGTATTGTTCTGAATTAGCTTAATCCATGAAGCACTTTTATTCCAGAATAGGAACATTCACACATGGAGCTAATCAGGAAAAATTAATCAGGCATAGCTATTCTGGAACAAAATCTCTGTGCAGACAAACACTAAACTATTTTGTCCTTATTTCTGATCTGGTAAATCTGACTTGTGTTTGAGGAAATAGATACAACTGCAAATGTTTATAATAGAAATTCATGTATTAATCAGGAGAAAATAGCTCCCTTGATTAGGGGCATTCCAAGTTATCAGCTTTCTTACATTCCTACTGTAAGGCATGGAGTTTAAAATAGAAGCTGAGAGCAACTGGTTTATAGGTCTTTTTGGCATCTTGGAACTCCACGATAATAAGACATTCATATATCCAAAGATTCTGGCTGCTTCAAAGGCAGTTTATTACTCAGATTATTTTTACAGGAGAGAAACATCCCATGCAACATCAATAAGCTTCTTAATCAGGAAAGACCAGTTAAGCACTTGGCTTGTACTGACTTCCAGGTAGAATGCACACATTGTTCTGTTAAGCTTCCTATATATGTCCTAACATTCCATTGCTTCTGAATGATAATAGGTGATGGCAGCACAATGGACAACTTAGAGGAACAGCAGGGAAAATATAAAGATTATTTTTATGCCATCTGTAGTAGTGTTTAATGTTTTGAAAGTATTTTTGAATAATGAGATGTTTTAGTTTTCTGATCTCTTGTTGCATCCAGTGGTGCTCTTTGAATTTTTCATTGCAGACATAAAATATGTCCTCTTCAGTTATCCTTCTCAGATTTCATGGAGCTAACGCCCTACACTTAGCTCTGTTACATCTTCTCATGACCTAGGTCCAATTTGGTAGGTAAAAGAATGCCTGCCTATTTTTGAGCCAATTCTCCTGTAAATTATGAACCTCTCTTTTTCATTCTGAAATTTATAAAAAACAAAAAACAGAACAATTGACATAAATTCTTTAGAAAAAGCATCTCTTTCCACTTGCAGGTAATTTGTCTTGCTATCCAGTTTGGGGTTTTTGAACATAGAGGGTCAAACTTAGCCCTAATGTAAGTGAAACCAACTTCTAATGAATACAGTCCATAGTTTTTCACGAAACTGCTGGAAAAACATGATTGTAGAAATCAAAAAACCGTTGGGCTAGGAGCAACCTCAAGCGGTCATTGAGTCCAGCTTTTGACACTGAGGCAGGAACAACTAAATCTCGACTGTCTCTGACGGGTGTTTGTCTAACCTGTATTAAGGTGACAAATACAGGGTCATTTGCTTAAAAGAAAAAAATGAATAAACAGCCTTATCCAAAAAGAATACAATTTAACACATTCCACCAACAAAAGAAAACAATATAAACCTATGGTCTTCCTATCTTTGTACTTACAACTTGGAAACAGAAGATTAGAAAGCTGGAGACAGAAAAATCACTCTCATAGCCGAGAGGGCACAAACACAAGACAAAGAACAAAGAACTCACACCCAAAACTTTCCTCCACCCAGATTTGAAAAAGTCTTGTTTCCTGATTGGTCCTCTGGTCAGGTGTTTCAGGTTACTCCTTTCCAGGTGAAAGAGACATTAACCCTTAGCTATCTGTTTATGACATCCCCAAAGCTGACTAGCATGAGACTATTACCTCCCATGTCTTACATATGATGGTTCTGTTAATACACACAACTTTTTTAGCAAGTGCATCCTATTGTTGATTCATATTCAATTTGTGATCCACTATAATCTCTGGATCTTTTTCTGCAGTACTAATGCCTAGCCAGTTATTCCCCATTTTGTAGATTTGCATTTGATTTTTTTCTTTCCTAAGCATAATACTTTCCACTTATCTTTATTGAATTTCGTCTTGTTGATTTGAGACCAATTCTCCAATTTGTCAAAGTCATTCTGAATTATAATCCTGTCCTCCAAAGTGCTTGCAACCTGTCCCAGCTGGGGGTGATCTGCAAATTTTATAAGCATACTCTCCACTCCAATATCCATGTAATTAATGAAAATATTGACTAGTACTGGACCCAGGACAGACCCCTGCAGGACACCACTAGATACATCCCTCAGTTTGACAGCAAACCATTGATAACTCTTTGAATATGGTCTTTCAACCACTGCTGCACCACTTCATGGTAATTTCATCTAGACCACACTTCCCAAATATATATATTAGAATGTCATGTGTCAACAGTCTAACTAATTTTAAGTTATATGACATCTATCACATTATATTCATTGCATTCTTATCTGAAGGTATACACAGAAGTGATGTAGCTGATGATCTGGCCAAAGTTGGAAGATGGAAACACTAGTTGGAATGAGAATAGTTGAGGACGTTAACGACTTATCAAGGGACCATCAGCATAGATAAATAGTTGAAAGACAAAAGATTCTCTGATTGACATGAAAGCACCTCAGAAAATAACATCCACTACCACGATAGTGCGGACAGGGCACACCACAAAAATGAAAATCAATAGGGATGGGACCAAGATATCTCCATTGTGTCAAGAGCAGGCTTTAACAGTTGCTTATGGAATATATCATTGTAAAGAAACTGGGGATCTTTGTATTTGACAGCTTGGATTGTACCCTTACAAAGGACCCTGTAAGAGTGGCCAAATTCATTCTCCAATATCCTGGTGTGATATGGTTATTGTAGGACAAAATAACAACGTTATGTAGACATCAGTATATTGGGACTGCCTAGAAAAAACATTTATATTGATTGCCTAAATGCAAAGATTTTGATCTTCTATCTTCAGTAATTCATGTAGACTTTTTGCAGCTTTCTACACTGCAAATTACTATTAATCATAATATTCTTTTTTCTCACCTGCAATTTAGTATAGGACTATCTGGATAGGAAAGGATGCCGCACAATCAGGTGGGGATTAACACTTGTTACCTGCTTTATCGTTAAACATAAAAATGAATTGAAAGAATGTCCGGCCACTTAAAGGGCCAAACACAACAAGGCTTCTCTGTGCCAAAGTCCAAAAGTGAATATTTAAAGTGTGGCTCTCTTCAGCTAAGGTCCAGAGAGGAAGAGAAAACTCTCTGGTCGTCTTTTAGCTGTTTCCAGTGTCCTAGAGATCCTTCCTCCCTGCCTAACAACCAGACTCATTTGCTATTCTTCACAGCATATCTCTCTGATAGAGAACCAGAAGGGAACGATTCAATCCCACAGCTGATCCAGCTCTGCTGGTCTAAAAATACTTATACTCCAGCCAGAAGGTGAGGGTTAACCTCTTCCCTGCCAACCTCTGGTTGGGATTCATACATACCATCACTTGGTGGGATTTATGCTCTACCATCACACTCAGTTCTCTTCTGGGACACTGGCTTTTTAGCATGCACACTTTGCCATGGGGGTAATATTAGTCATCAGTATGATCTAGGTATCATTTTGATGTACATATGTTTAGCATTTCCATTTGATTAACAGTTATGGCCAGTGGTTTGCATAAAGTTCAGGTCAAATGGCAAAGACTTTTGTGAAGCTGAATCCAGTAAGAATCCAGTCAGAGTACTGCTTTACTGACCAGTCTAAGAGTGCCTGCAGGACATGACTTTCTATCTAGTGAATGTATTTAGGATAATAGGATTTCAAACCGGTACTACCTACAAGTTGTGACATTGTCTTGACAGGGACCTCAGTTCAACAAGACAGACATAGAAATGTTAACCACTTTAGTCATTTCTAGGATTCATCTACTGTAAATTGTTATTTTCAGCCCCTTTTTGGTTACTGTTAAGACACTGCAATTGATAAAGCAAGCTACTACCAGTGTTCTTACTGGATCTTGATTATTAGATCATAACACTCTAGTTTAGAAATCTCTACATTGTTTGCCAGTGAAATGTTGCATTAATTTTAAAGTCCATGTCCATACTTTTAGGGTTGCAAATATAGTTAGTTTAGAATAACTTTATAACTTGCTTTATTCTTAGGTTCCTATTCAAAGCTCCCAGTTGTTCTCAGAACTCAAGAGTCCACAAATTTCTTGGTTTACTCTCATTATAATCTGGAAACACAGGGGGGCTAGAGCTTTTAGTATGTATTATGCTTATGAAATCAGCTTCTTCTTTACACTGTGAAAGCCTAAGTGGTTCTAGTTTCTAAATCAAAATTAAAAGCATACATGTTGGATGCTGTTTTTAACTAGATCTGAATTATAAAGCACACAGGGACTATCAGGGAAGAAGGCTGAACAAATGCACTGAGTTATCAAATTTAGTTCATATTCTTTCATTGCCTAGCCTAATAATGACATGGCAGCATGGACCAACTTCATCTCTAAGTCTATGGAAGTCAATATAGTCTCAGCAGAGATGAACTGGGCCCCATGTGTTTGGTTGCTTTCTGATGTCTACATCATCAGTGACCTCTGCTGAAAAATCGAAACATAGGCAGGATTGACAATTCAGCACTTAAAAGCAAAAGAAGTCTTTTGCAGCGTTCTGCATGCTTCTATCAAAGGATGTTTTTCTCCTTTTTCCGAGCCTGTTCCCATAAGCCAGGAAGGCTTGAAAATTTGTGCAATAAGACTTGTGGAAATCTTGAGGCTTGCATTGCACTGAAGAGGTATCTCAGATCCCTACTTCAATCAGTTAGTAATAATCTGATTTGGCAAATACAGTATTATTTTCCTTCCAAATTCTCTGGCCTTGATTGGCATCTGTTCGCATCTAATTAGGATTATACCAATAACTCAGTGACCCGTGTCATTAGCCTGGCTGACGTTATGGATATTGTCCAAAATGAATCAAACACTGCACAAATATTTTAAAATGTTAAAATACAGCAGTGAATGTGTTCCCGTTAACCAACAGCTAATGCAATTCATGTGAATTTATAATAAAACTTAAAAAAAATCCACAAAGAATGTATTGAATGCATAAAATATAATTTTAAATGGTAATAAATCACTTTAGTCTATGTATTTGATCTGCATTTATGTCTGGAATCCAGTTCTTCAAGTGCAACACAATTGGAAGCATCTAGGGAACTAGACTAGCAGTTAAGGGACCTGTATTCTATTTCTGGCTTTGCCACTGACCTGCTGTGTGATCTTGGGCATGTCATTTCACCTCCCTTACCTCTTGTCTGGTCTACTGAGATTGCAAACTCTTCAGGGCAGGAACTGTCTCTCATTACGGGGTGAAATCTTGACTCAACTGAAATCACTGAGAGTTTTGCCATTGACTTCAGTGGGGCTAGGATTTCAGGCTATAAGTTTGTACAGTGCCTAGCGCAATGGAGCCTTTGGGTGCTACTGTCATAATAATGAACTATAGGGAAAGGCTATATACAAGAAATATTTTCTGTGTTCTTGAAACATGAATCTGCCTGGCCTTGTTGATGTGAGGCTCACTTAGTAATATCCTTAGTGTGTTTTAAAATCTGGAAGGTTTTGTAGCAGTGCAAAGTGCTATTATACTAGTGATCAGCCCAAATAACATTCATTCATTTGTCAGTATAAGGGCTTAATTTTTCTGTAAACTACAGCCACTACAGGGTGACACATCCCACCTACTTAAGCAGATCTGGCATGCAGCCCTGTAGAGGGCAGCAGTACACAGATACTGCAGGACACTGGCTAAGAATTTCAGAAGTGATATATGGTCCTAACTTGAGACACGTTACAGGGACTTGATTTTCAAGGGTGAGTACTCAAGGCTTTTTGAAAAACAAGTTCCTTTTAAGGTGTTTCAAGTTAGTTACCAAATTGAAGCAGCCCAAATTACTCGTCACTTCTGAAAATCTCAACAATAGTGTACTTAATTATGATACATATTATTGAGTACTTAAATTAGTAGTAGTATTACAATTTAATAATCCTAATGCTTTAATATCAGAGCATCATGTACAGGGATGGGCAAATAATAAAACAACAACTTTAATGATTTCACATTTACGTTACTCAGTCTAGCCAGAAATATGCTGAAGTGCTTTACAAATGTAACAAACTCCACATGTAGATCACATCACCCAGCCACAAAATGTATCCAATGGGGCGCAAGGTAGTAACAGTTTTCATAGGGCTCAGCAGGTTGCACAAAAGATTACCACAGAAAGTGAAGAAAACTTTTTTCCCCCATTCAAAACTACAGGAGATGTAAGATCAATAGAATGGAATGTTCTAAATTGGAAGTTAACCACATACTGGAATTAAAACTTCTCCTCTTGCAACATGCTCTTGAGTGAGATCTGTATCTGGCTATAAATGGTTGGGATGTCAATTTTCTATATCACCTGAAAGATGGGGCTGGCAGCAGCACAGTGGCTGTCTTACCACCATCCTAGGGCATTAGATTAACATTGCCTCAAAGAGAAGAATAGGACCCATTGTCACTTCCTCCAGCATGAGCATTTTGCAAGAGGAATTACCATGGCAACTCAGAAGCCTATAATTCACTTGATGTCATAACCAACAGAAATGTATTCTCCTATATGTAATATGATCATATTGCAATATGTACATTACATGTACTTCAAAATTGGTAATTGCTCTTTACAATCAATCAATCAATTGGCTAGCACAGTCCTAAAGTGAAATCAGCACAAATACATTAGAATATGTATCTGCAATTAAACTGACTCCCACTTCCAGGAAGGCATGACAAATACCTTGAATTTTAATTTACAGATCTCTAGAAGGTGTTTGCTAAAAAAAAATACCCATTTTTTTCCCGAAAGACATTTTTTTCCATGTCTGGTATTCACAAACCCTAAGAACAAAATCGTTGGCAGTCTCAATAAGCATGGCACAGCTGTAATTTCTTTTTTGGCGGCAAAATTTTGGAATTCCGTAGCTGCAGAAACCACAACGTGCTGTTGCTTCAATAAATTGTTTTAAGGTAGCTAACAAATAATTTCCCCAGAAGGATTAGAGTGTTCATTACTTTGCTATTATGATCTATTGCAGGGGTGGCTAACCTGTAGCTCATGAGCCACATGCGGCTCTTTTACCATTAAAGTGCAGCTCACCAAGCCCCCATGCCCCTCCATTTTCCACCCACCAGACTGGGGAAGAAGCTCAGGATCTTTGCTTTGCAGCAGGGTGCTGAGGTAGAGGCTTACGCCCAGTGGGGAAGCAGATCTTGGGGCTTCTACCCAGCAGGGAGGGGGGTTTCAGGACTTCAGCTGAAGCCCTGAGCCTTGTCAAGTGCCTCCTGTGGGGCTGAAGCCCCAACTCCTGGTTTCCAGCAGCTGTGCCCTGGCTCTTGAACTTCTGAAGATGTCATTAATGTAGAATCTCCCAGGTGGCCACGAGGAAAACACAAGATAATTGTTTTCATGTTAAAATCATAGGTGGCCTCCTCATCAGCCAGTAGAGGGTGCAGTGTGAGTCAACCTGGGTCTTCTCCACCGTATGCGGTTTCTTTAGCTTGTTTGTGTAAGTCAACAAATGTGAACAAGGCATCCAAAATGCAGACTGTGTTTTGAATTCACTGTTGAATGCAATATATGAACTGTTCTGTATACACTCTGTTCACCTCTGATTTTAGTTCATTCTCAAGCGTTCTCAGTATTTTATAATCATACAGTGCCTTTACGACACCTGCATACCTAGTAGATTTACCCTGCAAGGAAGGATTGCAGCGTCAAATGTCATACACTTCCAAGCTTGAGCGATAGTATAAAGATATTTTTATAAACATTAAGGATAAAAAGCTACATTTGCCTAGCAATGAAAAATTTATTTCTGTCAGATCAAATCTTGAGGTCTTTAATCAGTCTTTATTCAGACAAGCTCCCACTGAAGTAAAAAAAAAGTCTATTAAGGTTTTTGGAATATCAGCTATCCAACTGCCAAGATGATCCAAATTAAAAGTGGGTTTTTATATGGGGGGAGCTTAGCAGGCCTAAAGCACAAATTGCTTTTAAAGGTACAAATCAAAAAAGTCTCAGCTGTGCCTGTCAGAGACAGACCTGAATAAGGAAAAGCTACAAGAGGGATGCAAAACCTCCTACCACTCTAAGATGTATGCTGGAGAGTTCTCCTTATAGAGGGGCAATAGGCCCTCTTCTTGTCTGAACTGCCAGCTCCTGTCGTTGACAGGAAAGATGGGATGGAACCACAATTCCCCCACTCTTGCCCTCCTTTGGGGTAGCCCCTGTACACAGAAGCTCAGGGATTGCAAACATGCCCAGCTATTGCATGGGAGGTGCAAAGTGGAGACTTCTTGTGTCCCTGACCATAAACCTGCAACACACTTTTAAGTAGGCATAATTCCTTGCCTATTATTTGATACTTCAAGTACCAGCATCACCTTAGGGCTCTGAAGACCACACAGGAGGAAGATAAAGCTAAAAAGACACAATCTCAAACCTTGAAATGCTGTTCGTGATTTTTTTTTTCTTTCCTTTGTTCAAACGAATCTGGAAGAAGTTTCAACATTTAGCAACTTATTAATCTTTGGGACAGAGGAAATGTTTCAAATAATTAAAAATATTTCCCATACATTTTGCTTTTTAGCACAGAAACTTTTACAAATATTAATACAACTTTGTAAGTGCTAAATGTAATCTCTGTGTTAAGACGATCAAGACATATTGGATGGCTCCTGCTGAGCAACAGTGGGTTAAAAATTGTTTTATGAAAAGTACAACATTAAAACTGTTCCAATACAGCTTTATTAATATAGAATAGAAAAATCATTGTGTCCTGATGCAAGATTTGCTTAATTTATGGGAGTACAGAATGTGCCTGTTATTCATAAGTTACTATTTAAGATAATTAATCAGCCTCTTTTCTTCCTAATAGAGAAAGTGACTCGTTGATGACAAATTGGGACAGAAGCATGCAACTCATACAATGGGAGGAGTCAGACCAAAAAAAGATGGACATTGCTAGAATCGAAGATAACAGAATGCAGTGATTAAAAAAAATGTTCCCCAGTGTTTTCTAAGTCAAAATTTCAAGTTTTATGCAATCATCATTTGCACACAACATCTATCAACTTGTGTTTCACCAAGGTATAAAGTCCACTGCATATATTGCTCTGTCATCCTATATCATTAGTAATTGCTTATAGAGCACCATTAAAGTACATAGTGATATACAGAGGACAATGAACATTTGCCAACAGTTACCAAGGTAACTGCTAGGCTCTGCGCATAGCTGCCAACAGTTAGAAAAGTTTTGGAATAGACTATTCTCCTAATAACCTGGAGTCTGGGACTACTATTCCCCTATCTCTGTCAGAAATTGAATATGCAACTTGAAAAATTTTAGCACTTACAGGGCCATAATCATCTGTTTCCTTGGGTTTGCTTTGGATAGCTCCAGTAACACAAAGCTGCCCTGAAACCAGCTAATTGACCACTGAAGGATTCCCCCTATCTAGATTAGAGGGAGCCTCCACAGCCATAAACCTGCAGAAGCTGCTTTTACACCACTCCCCATTGGGATGCTTAGTCAGCTGAATGGGGGTGAGGGGAGGGAGATTAATGATAGAGAATGTGGAAAGCCATGGAGCTACTGGATAGGCTGCACAAATGGAGGGGGTGCTGAGTGGAATGTTGGAGAGATACCCAGGATAGTCAACTACAAACATTTAAGATTCATAAGTTTTAAAAAAATATGCCTTGGGGGTATGTTGAGAAGGAGTGTCACATTTTCCTGCCTTGCTCTGCAACCATGAGGGTTGCAAACGTACTTTAAAAAAAAGTAGCTGAGATTCTCATGTATTCACATGACCCAGGACCTGGGGCTTTAAGGAAAATATCAGCTATTGTGAGATTAGCAATGAAATTGTGAGAACTGGGGGCAACACTGGGTATCTTGAGGTTGTTCTGGGCAAAGTGAGGGTGGTTCTGGGGGTGCTGGTGCAAGGGAGTATTCTCTCACTTTGTTTTGTCACTGCTTCCTCATTGTCCCCAGCTGCTGCTCCAGGGTGGCTGCAATCTGGCAGGGTGAGCAGCAAAGCGAAAGCAGAGAGACTGTCTGGCTGCTTGCAAAGTAGGTGGCCCAGTGGCCTTGAATAAAAAGGAAGAGTCACTGCAAAGGAATCTGTGCTCCCTTCCCACAGACTGAGCTGCAGGAACCTGCGACGGGGGTCTGCAGGTGTGAGTGTCATCTGACACTCGGCACCCTTTGGCTTCACAAATGTGATGATGTTGGGTTAATATGGCAGTGAATATGGCTGTAATGAAAGATGACACCACATTTGTGTGGGCTGGAGATAAACTTTGAGTCTAAAAATGAAAGATTTCTTTGCTTTTGACAAACTCTTTATTTAAAGATGTGCAATGGCACTGTCTATTTGGCACCCACTGTATCACCAACACCACTTCCTGAACCACCTTGGTTTCCTTGAGGGTTCCCATCAAAGGGTTGACTAAGATTATCCCTGCTTAGCATACAAGATCTGACTAAATCACATCACAAGGTGGCATGGTAAAATTATTATGGTAAATTTTAGAAGTGAACAACCTTTGCCTAATAAGAACAGCACAGACCTTGTCAATTCATTTCACACATATACAGACAGCCATCAAATAGTAACAACTTCAGGTCAATATCAACCTGGACCAGACACAGAAACAACTAACAATCTATCAAATGAAATGCCTTGAATACCACTACCAATCCCCTCAGGCATCTTGTCCATCAAAGTATGAAACAAGCAGAGGAGAACTTATGATCAATGATGCTCTGATGAATTATGAGGGCCTGTTGCCAGTACTGAAACTTGGATGTTGTTTGATGATTTGGGGTGATATTTCTGGAAACGATATTGGTTGAACTGAGAAAATTGAAGCAATCATGGAACAGGAAGTATAACTCAATATACTCCTACATTGCAGGGTCCCTTTTGGGAAACACCTGCTTGGTGGCGAGTACATTTATCAAGAAGATAATGACCAAAATAGTCATCTTGACTTTATAGAATTGTTTTTTAAAAAAATAAGAGGTGTCTGGGGAGCTAATTAGGATGAAGTAGCTCCCTCAATGTTGGGATTGTAATCCCATTGAACAAATAAACAATTTACTGACTAACACAAGTGGAGCTAGAAATCAAGCAACAGTTAAAGGATGGCCCTCTCTGTGGCATATGTTTCAGCAAACGTGGAGCTCAGAAAAACACGCTGAAGCAATGTTTGATGATGAAAGAGTAGAACTGTTTTATCATCTCATTTATTTTCAGACATGCATGTTTTCTGTGATCATTCTGGTTAGTGCTCATGAATCATGAAAGTTTGTTAAAATTAAATCTAATATATCTATATCTCACTGTATTTCACAAAGGGCAACAAATACAGTATATTGGAAAAACATGAATGGTGGAGACCGCTTATTTCCATCATTATAGTTCCTTAGCGAATCTTCTTGCTCTGGTATGCTACAGTCTTAGTTGGGCAGCTTTTTATCCTCTCATATTTGAGGATTTTGAGGATCTTGGAGGCAACTAAATGTTGGACTAATGTGCCTACAGTGACAGCTGGGTGTCTAAGTTCTTTAGTGGATGTAGCCCAGAAAGGCTGCTCAGAAATCCTATACCAGTTCTGGTAGTTGACTACCTGCCCAAGTTATTGTGTTCTCACTGCTTATCTTAAACATAAGAACAAAATGGGCTAAAGACAGAGTGATTATGTCTTCCTTACTAGTCTCCTGCAAAACCCTTGATAACAAGGTTAGGCCTTGTCTACATTAGCTGAGGAAGCCTTGTTAGTATCTTGCTAGCTAGAAACATTATTTAACATGATTCTAGCTAACATGGTTACCACACTAGTGTGGACTATGGCAATGTTTGTTTTTTTTTAAAAAGTATAACAATGTTTTTAATAGACTAATGGAATACAACAAGCAAAGGGAAGAGCAGAGAGCAGCACTGCATTCATGAGAAATCCAGGACACTCTAGCACAGATACTGTAGGCCATATTACTTAAACAATTTGATTTTCAGGTTATTGCAGACTTTGTTTCAGGGAGTGGAGAATCTCTTCAATATTTGTATGGTTAAAGTGTCATAAATTGGAGAGGAGAATTATATCTGAAGCTGATCAACACTGACAGTGCTTTATTAGGATAGTTAAAGTAAATTGATCATAAATTTACAGCATACAAAGCACTGATGTATTGGGATGGTGCAAAATTGGTACAAATGATGCTAAGGCTATTTGTCCTTGTTTGTTGGGTCCAGCTGGGAACCTTTAAATGCTTTTTCTGTGAAATGGGTTAGATGTTAAAATAAGATGTAGTTTATCACTATCATGTTAGCATAAAGTGCATGTGATTTATAACAGAATTTAGCTCGTGGGAATATTTAGAGGGTTCACAATGTTCAGATATTATCCAAGTGAAGATTTATGTACTTTAAGGGTTAGGTCAGTTTCAACTGAAGAGACGTGATTGTATATAAAGATCTACTTCCCATAAACATCAGTTTTGTTTACTAATCATTCCCCTCTCTGGAGTGTTATCAGGAGGAGACACTCAAAACAACATTTATCTTTGATTCAATCTCTTCATTAGAAGGCCTGCTCAATATAGACAAAATTACTAAACATTGTAAAAGGCACTGTTTGACAGGTTTGCTTATAATGACATTTCATGTTCATTGTTGTTTTGGCTTTTAGGATAATAATTTCAGAGACAGTTCATGTGCTGGACGACTGAGGAAGTCTTAGGGCTGGTCTTCACTATGGGGAGGTTGATGCTGCTGCCATCCATGCAGCAGAGGTTGATTTAGTGGGTCTAGTGAAGACCCGCTAAATCAACGGCAGAGTGCTCTCCAGTTCATCCTGGTACGCCACCTCTCCGAGAAGAGCAAGAGAAGTCACAGCACAAAGAAGACACTGGGGTAAGTCAACCTAAGCTGCATCGACTCCAGCTATGTTATTCAAATAGATGGAGTAGCGTAACTTAGGCCAACTTACTCAGTAGTGAAGATGAGCCCTTAGGATATGTCAGGTACACAGCTTGGCTCTGTTGAAACTAGCACGTTAAAAGCACTATGGTCACAGTGGCACAGGCAGCAGTTAGGGCCGACCACCAGGTTATGTGTCTAGGATCTGGGATGGGGACATACTCAGGCAGCTAGCCCCTGCGGCCACACTGCTATTTTTAGTGCACTAGCTTGAGCACTGCTAGCACATGTATATCTACCCGAGCTGGAAATTACACCTCCCAGCTGTAGTGTAGACATAGACTCTGTGATAACTGTCATGGATCAGAGATCAGTAGTTTACAAGGTGTTGAATTTATAGGTTATTGAGCTCTGACCCTTCATGTACTTTGTGGGCAGTCCTTCATGGAGTGCTTACAGGATTGGACCCTTAATTTGTCAGGTGCCCTGTTTCTTATTTACCTCCACAATGCCATAAATTGAAGAGAAGCTACTGCACTTTTACTCTCAGATCCACCAGAGACCATTATAAATTCCCTCCACAGAACACTGATGTCATTATAAAACTATGGAAAAATCTCTATAAAAATATAACCAAAATAATTGGGCCCTGTAGACAGAGAAGGTTTATTAAAATAAATAAAAATAATAATAAACACATAACTTTCATCCTAATACTGATTTACAGAGAAATGATATAGCTCTGCTATTGCATACATTACGCATGAAAGGAAAAAATATATAAGCACCATTGATAACTGGAAAGGGGCCATCTGATATATTAATCAGAAAAGTCATCCAATCAAAAACAAAACATCTTTAATATTGAACAGTATAGTCATACTTGCATTATGCTCAAATGCACTTCTATACCTTAAAATGTCCCTACAGATAAAAAGAGTTTGAGACATTTCAAACAAATTTTATTACAAATGATAGAGAATATGGCTCTTTCAGATTATGCCTCAATGTCTTTACTGATTGCTTTTGGCCAACCACAACGTAAGTCTTTAAAGATGGTACTTGATGGGAACAGGATAGAAAATGAAAATTTGAAAGCAACCATAATACATGATAGATAGATATATGTATCTTTCATCTTTCTTCAATCTACCTTCCTACCACTTTGGAAGGCCTTGACGACTTACGAGGTAGGACGAAGATAGAATGGTGGTAACCTCAGAGAATGAAATTCAACTCCGGAACGAGATTTTTGCTGCAACCCACTCTCACAGGAAAACAAATATGACAGTTTATGTATGAGAGAGAAGTCCTAATTTCTCCTTGAAAAAATGTTTTGAACTGGCAAAGCATAGCAGGAGAATTTTAGTACATACAGTTGTGATACAAATTTGTTTCACCTCCTACAAACAGATTCTCAAATGCGATTAAACTCTGCAAACCATAAAACATTCTGAAAATAATGAGCCAGGGCTTCATGTTACTTCATGAACACTTCTCTCTGCTGTAGATTGAAATAGACACAAACAGTGACACTATACCTGCTAAATGGATAGTTTCAGCCAAGCATACCAGAACAAACCAATCTTCCACAATCTTATGACACTCTAAACCAGTGGTTCTCAATCAGGGGTACGTGTATCCTTGGGGGTATGCAGAGGTCTTCCAGGGGGTACATCAACTCATCTAGATATTTCCCAAGTTTTACAACAGGCATCATAAAAAGCACGAGCGAAGTCATTACAAACTAAAATTTCATACAATGACCTGTTTATACTGCACTACATACTATACACTGAAATGTAAGTACAATATTTATATTCCAGCTGATTTATTTTACAATTAATTGGTAAAAAATGAGAAAGTCAGCAATTTTTCAGTAATAGTGTGCTGTGACACTTTTGTATTTTTATGTGTGATTTTGTAAGCAAGTAGTTTTTAAGTGAGGTGTAACATGGGGTATATAAGACAGATCAGACTTCTGAAAGGGGTACATTATTCTGGAAGGATTGAGAGCCACTGCTTATACCAATTCTGAACATACCCAGATATAAACATTTCAAACTTCTTCCCACAAGAAACCTGGTAAATTCTGGACAGTCCTATAGCCAGCAACAAAATTAAAGGCAATATATTTAGGTAGTATGGTCTAGTGAATTGAGCACTGGGATACAACTCAGGAGGACTGGGTTCTATTCTCTGCTTTGCCACCAGCCTGCTTGGTGACCTTGTGCAAGCCACTTCATTTCTCTGTGTCTCCATTTCCCCATCTATATAATGGGAGATCTATCGATAAAAAGTGCTAAATATAAGGGCTAGGTATTAGTATTTAAAAAATGACAGTCAACAAAGCATTTGAGTCTAACGCTAGGATTATAAAAATAATTATTTGAACCTTAATTACACCAACTGCTATGAGCATATAATGAACCCAAAAGGAAAAACTTCTGCTGCCAACAATAAGGAGAAAAGACTCAGTGGCGGTCATGCCTTAGAAATGCAAAGTTATGTCCCACTTTGTGTCAGAACTGTTGTATCACATCTATATTAAACACTGAGTGACTACCATATTCTTCCAAGTATATTTGGCCAGTGCTTAGAGCAGATGTGGGCAAACTACGGCCCGCAGGCCACATCCAGCCCGTGGGACCATCCTGCCTTGACCCTGAGCTCCCGGCCGGGGAGCCTAGTCCCCAGCACCTTCCCCGCTGTCCCTCCTCCCCTGCAGACATGCTGCCACACAGGCCGCACTCTGGCATGAGAAAAAGGAGAAATGAAATAAAGGACTATGTGAGATACACAAAGGATTCTTTTTTGAAGAGTGTAGAGAGATTTCTGGAAACCCGTCAAAGGTAACTGATACCAAAGTTTACACTGAAAATATTACTTTTTCTTCCCTCCCTTCTCTGACCTGATATCTTTCTATACATCATTTCTAAACTATACATCACGTCTAAATGAACTTGTAACCTCCTCAGGCCTTTTGTTGCTATATATAGTATCATGCACACTCGTTGCAAATGTTGTACATCAAGCACAGATTTAACCATTGTATTTGCTGCTGACATAAAATGCACTAGCAAAAGAAGTTGTTACAGTCCTGGAGCTGTAACTGGAATGGAGCGCTTTTTTTTTTTTAAAGGGGAACCCAATAGATACTCAATGGCATTTACTCAGCAGGGCAGGAAATTGCCCCCCTCCCCTCCAGGACAGGTGGAATTCTAGGGCTGCAGAAGAATATATTTTTCATGTAACCATTTTTATTTGCTTTTTTCTCCATGATATTTTCAAAGGCTTTCAGTGTTATTGTGGTCACTGATATGGCATATGAATACCAATCATCAAAACTCTAAATCCTAATTTTACATTACATTGACAACTGACATTTAGGAGACAAGATTTAAACTAAATAGGAAAATAATATTGTGCTTCTCAGACAATGATCAATATGACAAAGGCAATTAAATATACTGTATGATTCTCCACCAAAGCACAGGTTGTACCATCTTTCTTTTGGAAGGAAATTTATCAGCAGACATGACTGACTCTGCTGTTAACCCACCTCTGGTCATCTATAGGATTCTATAATTTTGCTGCTAAAGGTGAAAGCAAACACACCCATCTTCTCAAATGCACACATGACACTAGCCCTGCTGCCTGACTGCTAAATTTTTTATTATTTTTTCCAAATACAACAAATAAACCAAAATACTAGATTCATTATAATACACAAAGTAAATAAAGAGGGTAGGTGTGACACTGCACCCCATATTCTTCACAATGATATTATTATGATATCATTATGGCATAATTATGATGCATTTTGTACAAGATGGGTCATGTGAGGTGTCATTGGAAAAGTTATGATTTGCTGAATATTATACTATTTGTATGCATGTATCATTTTTGTATCTAAGGTTATGAATATTGACTATGTATCTGTATTTCAAATATGCTTACTCTGGGTGACACCCACAGCTAGCCTTTCAGATACAACAGTGAAGAAGCCAAACAGTGCTGATGGCTCCTCATTAAAGACAATGGACCCTGGAAGAACTTCACCTTCCTGTAAATGTTCCAGACAGCCAGTAAGTAATGGTTGTTGTGACTCAGCAAGGTATGCAAGGGCATGTGACCAGGCCACATGACTCTGGACTCCATCTTGGGATGTCTGTACTTTTCCACAATCTGCTCTGGGAACCCAAGTTTTGAAACAAAGGGTTCCCACCATATGCTAAAAAAGCTATAGAAGGCAGGGAGTTATATCATTTGTTGTTCTTCACTCCCCCCACAAGAGGAATCCTGGAAACACCTGAGGAAAAGGACTGAACTGGAGGAAGTGCTGGACCCAGGCTAAAGAGATATCTAGCCTGTGTATGAAAAACCTGGGGATTCCAAGCTGTAAAGCAAGTGCAGCTTGTGCCTTAAGAATCTGCAATGCTGCTTGTACAATCACTGAGGATGAGAAACTGCTAATTCATATTCAATCTATTGTGACAAAGTTCCTCCTCTACCTTGGTGGGTCCTGCGCTTATTGGCAGATTTGCTCACCTCAGTGATCTCCCCCACAGTCTGGATCAACTCCTCCTGTGTCTGATCAGGAGTTGGGAGGTTTAGGGGGAACCTGGGCCCGCCCTCTACTCCGGGTTCCAGCCCAGGGCCCTATGGATTTGCAGCTGTCTATAGTGCCTCTTGTAACAGCTGTGTGACATTACACCTCCATGGGCTACTTCCCCAAGGCCTCCTCCAAACACCTTCTTTATCCTCACCACAGGACCTTCCTCCTGGTGATAACACTTGTACTCCTTAGTCCTCCAGCAGCACAGCCTCTCACTCTCAGCTCCTTGTGTCTCTTGCTCCCAGCTCCTCACACGCACTTCCTCTCTTCTGGCTCCTCCCCATCTGACTGGCAAGAGCTCCTTTTAAAACCCAGGTGCCCTGATTAGCATGCCTTGATTGGCTGCAGCTGTTCTAATCAGCCTGTCTGCCTTAATTGGTTCTAGCAAGTTCCTGACTACTCTAGTGCAGACCCTGTTCTGGTCACTCAGGGAACAGAAAACTACTCACCCAATGACCAGTATATTTGCCCTCTACCAGACTCCTGCACCCCACTGGCCTGAGTCTGTCACACTATCTAGAACGTTAAGCTTAGGGTTTTTTTGTTTATTTGTAGGATTGCCAAGTTTCTAATCACACCGAACAGAACACCCCTGCTCCACCCCTCCTCCAAGGCCCCGCCTCTGCCCCGCCCCTTCTCCAAGGCCCTGCCACACACTCTCTCCACCCCCACTCCATCGCTTCCTCTCCCCCATGCTCAATCACTTTTACTGGGCTGGGGCAGGGGTTGGGGTGTGGGAGGGGGGTGAGGGTTCCAGCTGGCGATGAGGGCACTGGGTTGGGGTCGGGGATGAAGGGTTTGGGGTTCAGGAGAGGGCTCGAGGCTGGGGTAGGGGGTTGCAGTGTGGGGGGTGAGGGCTCAGGCAGGGGGTGCAGGCTCTGGGTTGGGCTGGGGATGAGGGAGTTGGGGTGCAGGAGGGGACTCTTGGTTGAGCAGGGGGTTAGATTGTGAGGCACTTACTCTGGCACTTACTCTGGCTCCCAGGAAGCGGCCACCGGGTCCCTGCAGCCCATCTGCTCTGCCCTCGTGCCCACAGGTGCAACTCCCACAGCTCCTACTGGTTGCGGTTCCTAGGCAATGGGAATTGCAGAGCCGGCTCTCAGGGCAGGGGCAGCATGTGGCACCTCTATGGCTGCCCATGCACCTAGGGACTGCAGGGACCTAGCGGCCACTTCCAGGAGCCACACAGAGCTAGGGAAGGCAAGGAGTCTGCCTTAGCCCCAGGCCCCCTCTGCACTGCTGACTGGACTTTAACAGCCTGGTTGGCAATGCCAACCAGAACCACCAGGGTCCCTTTTCAACCAGGCGTTCCAGTCGAAAACTGGATGCCTGGCAACCCTATTTATTTGGTAGGTAATCTGCTTTGATCTGTTTGCTATCATCTATAATCACTTAAAATCTATCTTTTTGTAGTTAATAAACTTGTTTTATGTTTTAATTTAAACCAAGTGTGTTTTTAAGTGAAGTGTCTGGGGGAAAATCTCAGCTTGGTTTAACACAGGCTTGTTGCATTTCTTCTCCACATTGAGGGGTAGGCAAACTGGATAATAAATTCAGATTGGTTGGGGTTTGGACCAGGGCAGGAAGGTACAGCTCTGGGGTCCTAGACTGGGAAGCTGGTGATTATTTTGGCTGTAGCTTCTCTACTGTTGGTTTATTCAGTAGCTGGTCAGGAGCCAGCATGTAACTGCAGCTGGGTGTGTCACACCCTGTGTGAATGCTGAAGGAAATGTAGGACTGCGAGCAGGTCCGCAGCCTGTCACAGCAGCACAGTATGAGAGGGAGCTCAGGCTGGTAGGTCAGAGGGCTCAGTGGCAGGGACAAAGGGAAGTGACATATCTATCTATCTATCTAAGTTAATCATAGACCTCTAAAAAAATCAGACCAAACTGCTTTGAATTTTTCTGTGGAATGCCAGACATTCATCAGCTGCAGAGTCAGCCGTATCATTGAGCCAGGCATTAATATTTGTTGGGGGGCCAATTTTTCCATTTTTGGAGGATTAATTTTTTAGCAACCAAAGCTGTACATTGGAACCATGCTGCCATGTTACTATGTAATCTCCAGGGAGCAGGAATATATTTAAGAATGCAGTTTAACGGGAAGGGCGTCAGTGTAGCATCAAATATCAAACTGGTCCTTTGACCCACCGCACGCTAGAAATTCTCAATACAGAGTCACTTTGAAAACATATAAGTCTATGTAGTACCAAGGGAGCTACATTTCCAACAGTGGTTAGCATTTATGAGATGCATAGGAGCATGGTCAGGTACAACAGTAGAACCAATGCCACAATCAGTGACAGAACTGATCAAGTCTTGTAGCCATAGGATTACCCAGTTTCCACACATGTTGTAAACCTAAATCAGCCATGGCTGTATGAAGTAATTGACAAGCACTCGTGTATTTTATATGGAGGTGGAGAAGATTTATCAAGGACAGGGTCTAGGTTTCATTAAAGTCTCCAGCTATGCCATTTATACTAAAAAAAAAAATAAAAAAAAAGGAAAATGTTTTGGATCATCCTGGTTTAGCCTGTAAAGATTGGCAAAAATGATTATAGAATTGCCAATTCCAGCCTTCGGGACAGTAAATCTGCCCTCACTGTCAGACCTTGGGCTCAGAATATTAACACTCGGCTGTTTATGTATTAGTACAGCTACACCCCTCACTTTTGAATTAAAACAACTAGAAATTGAGAGACCTACTCAATCTCTATTCAGTTTACAAGCTTCAAGTTCTGTCAGATGTGTCTCCTGGAGCATGGCAATGTCATTCTCTTTTTTAAGCACTGAGTATATATTTTTTCTTTTAATGTCGTTATTAAAACCCTTTATATTCCAGGAGACACATTTAATTATTGGAGCCATCATTGTTAAAATATACTGGATAAAACAAAGTCACTTCAGGAATAAATGAGAAATTGGAAATTTTCCTAGGCAGCATACTGTCCTTGTATAGCTGAGCAAAAAAGGTATATAACCCAGGGGTAGGGTGTCACTTCCCAGTACATATTCTACAGGAGTGAGAAGGAAATTCCCAGCATGGAAGGGTAACAGGAGCTGGGGGTGGGGCACCAGAAAGTGGAATTAAATAAATGAAAAAAAAAAACAAAATGGAAAAGATAATGGAGGGAGAAATACACATTAGTACCGTACAATCAAAGAGAAGAATCTGTTTAAACAGCCTAAAATACAGACTTGACACCTAGGGGAGTGGTCAGATCAGGTGAAACTTAGAGATTCTCACAGCCCATGGGGCCACAGACATTACAACTACAGTAATTACCTATTACTAATAGTAACCTGATACCATAGTCCAAGCACCTTCTAATAAATCAATTAAATTGGTTTATACATATATATATATAAACAAACCAATTTACTTCCTATTATCTTAGCTCACAGGAAAGGAGCATCAATATAAAATCTATCATTTATTAGCAATTTTATTTATATATATATATATATATATATATATATATATATATATATATATATATATATATATATATATATATATATATATGAAGTAAATTGGTAATAATCCTTTAGCCCTTCAACCCCAATGAGAGAAAAAAGAAAAAGAACTAAGGTATCAATGTCAACTAGCACCCGTCAACTTGTTTAGAGAAGCCATAGAAGATCTCAGAGAGCAGTAAATAAATTCCATACAGTCATAATATCCTATAGATATCTCCTCTTGTGAGAGAGGAGTTTGCGGATTTTTTTGGTATTTTTCTGCTTCCTGAGGGAAACTGAAAATTACTATCTTCTTATAATTCTTAATATGGAGCATTGCCAGGTATTTAATAAAATATTTCAAGTCCATCTTCCTGGACAATTGTTTTGCTTGGTATCCCTCATTGCAAACACATCATGGCCATAATCTTGAAAATGCAGTATTTTACCAGCTGGTTCCCTGCATAACAGCTCTTTTTTTCCCCTCTGGATTTCTGCAATATAAACTCCTTAGTGGTAAACTTCAGAAATTTCACAATCAGTGCTCTAAACTAATGGTGGGCAATGTGGGGCCCGTCAGGGTAATCCACTGGCGGGCCGTGAGACAGTTTGTTTACATTGACCGTCCACAGGCAAGGCCACCCACAGCTCCCAGTGGCCACAGTTTGCTGTTCCCGGCCAATGAAAGCTGCAGGAAGCATCAGCCAGCCTGCACCGCTTCTTGCAGCTCCCATTGTCTGGGAACGGCGAATTGTGACCCTTGGAGCTGTGGGTGGCTGTGCCTGGGGACAGTCAATGTAAACAAACTATCTTGCGGACCGCCAGTGGATTACCCTAATGGGATGCATGCGACCCATGGGCCACAGATTGCCCACCACTGCTCTACACTAACCTTCTGGAGTTGGCTTGGGGGAAGGGGTCTGGTGTGTTCTTGGAGTTGGATGGTGAGGTTTAGGGGACGATGTCTGGGGATCCCCTGTGGGCCACTTCAGAGCTCAAGGAACCTCCATCCACCTTGGTCTCAGTGCCCTCTACTGTCCTTCAAATTTTTAAAAGGTAGTGAAATTCTACCTCTGTTATCAGAGCCAGACAACAGTACCAGATATCACGTAATGGTCCTAAAGGTTTCACTTTTTTCACTGCTAGGATAAAGGAAATGTTCACATGTACTGCTGTTGAAAGATGGGCAGGTTAAGGATATTACAGTAAAATAAGACTCTCTGTTCAAAGCCAGAGTAACAGTGGCAGTAAATACTGGTATCTTCTAAAAGCTCAGATAACACTGCCAAAATGGTTACATATGTAGCCTCAGTTGAATGTAAATCCAAGTCTATTGTTCTAAAGAGTAAATGTAATCACTAGTTCATCTCCATTTAAGTGATATATTGGGATAGAAGGAACACCACAGTGTTGGTAGCTGCACAAACAGATATTTAAGACTGGTAACATTTTATGCAAACTACCTATTAAGCTACTAGGAAAGTATCAAAAATGTAGTAAAAGTAATTAAATAATGGACAAACCCCAGATTGCATAAAAAGTCTTCCAAAGCACAAAAACAACACCAAAAGGCGGTACAGATCCAATAGCATTTGAAAATCTTGGGCATTATGGGTTCTTCAAGTTCTTTACTCTGATCTTCTCTTTATTACTCACCTGAAAAACATCTAACCATTTGTATTTCAAGAACCAACAATTATGATATGAAACCTGAATTCAATATACACAGCAAGGTATGTTCATCTCATTGGTGAAGATGAAAAAATGTGTGCACAGGCTGCTTTGTTTAAGTCTTAGATCTCCTGACCCACTAAAAATTTAGACTTTTTTAAAAGGCTATTTGCATATTATGAAAAGCAGAACTGGCCTTGGAGAGGACTGTTTTACCCGATCTCTCCAAATATTTTATTTCATGCCACTTTGAGTTTTGCAGGTGCTCTGCTGTCAAAGCAGAATTTAATCTTTTGGGTCAAATGATGAACACAAGCAAATATAGTGGGCTAAGCAAGGAGTATGAGATCACAGAATCAGAATATCAGGGTTGGAAGGGACCTCAGGAGGTCAGCTAGTCCAACCCCCTACTCAAAGCAGGACCAATCCCCAGACAGATTTTTACCCTGTTCCCTAAATGGCTCCCTCAATAATTGAGCTCACAACCCTAGGTTTAGCAAGCCAATGCTCCAACCACTGAGGTATCCCTCCCAAAAATAAAAAAATCAATTCACAACTCTGGGTTTAGCAGGCTAATGCTCAAACCACTGAGCTATCCTCCCTCTGAAGATACTTGAAGCCATCTACACTGACTTGATAATCCTTGGAATCATGTGAATTTTACCCAGTATTTGCCAACTTGAGCCATGTCATAGACCTTTACTACTGTACCAGTAAATATATCTTGATCACAACTCCCTTTTTACAAGATAAATCACCGTATCCTGAGCTGAATAAATGCCAAGGATGAAGGCCAAAGTGAAGTAGATCAGGATATGACTACTACTGAGTTAGCAGGGAGAGACCTTACATTATTATTACATGTAAATCCTTCATTAAGTATTCACAATGAAAAGTAAAGAAAGGAAAACTACAAGAAATGGGGCTCTCAAAATGCTGAAAGATACATTATTTTAAGAAAAATAATTGAACCCTTTTGGCTCTTTCTTCTCATCTTTCCTTCTTCCTACCTTATTCTTTCCTGTTCCCAGCCCCTGAAGGGCAGCAATCTCTTCACCCCAGAAAAGCTACGATACTTTTTCATGTTTATATTGTATTTCTGGAGCCAGGGGATGGGATTCTACCAATAAAAAACAAACAATATAAGCACAAACACATGACAGTTATTCTGGGGACAAGAACCTTGTTAGCCTAAGAGGAGGGAAGAAGAATGAGAGAACAAGGAAGGAAATGAGTCAAAGGCTTTTACAAGTTATTACTGAGCCCCATTCTCTATTTTCTGGGGCAGACGTTTCATTCCCTTTCTCATAAATGCTCGTGTTTCATTCTTCTTCAGATGAAAGGACTGAGAAACAGGGGGGTTGGGTGCTTATCTGATGCTGCCAAATATTGAAAGGATGCGCCAACCAGTAGAGAGGGATTATAGCCACCAGATAGAGTAGAAAGATCTGCATATTTACTATCTATGGTTCTTGAGAAATAACCAGCCGGTGATTGTGGAGTTCAAACACCCACAACCAATCAGAGGGCCGGAAAATGCACAACAGAGACAAAGCTGTATGTTTATGGCTCAGTAGCCAAACAACACCCGCTGAAACAATTCTTCTTCAGTATAATGAACCAAGAGTGTGAAGGAAATGCTGGGTGCTGAAGGACAGAAATATATACCGATGTAAGATTATTTCATATAGTCATACAGGTTGATATATTTGTTTAATAGAACCTAATCCTTAGTTTTTACCCAGTCTTTTCTCAGTCAAAATTCCCACTGACCTCACTGTGGGGGTGTCGCCTTAATACTTCATGTTTTCTTCCACATCTGCATAAGGAGGTGAGCCTGCTACCACTCCAAGAAGGTGGGAAGGTTCCACATATATGGCATGCCTCCAAACCTGTGTTGTGGATCCACAAATCTAGAGTGGGGTAACAAACAGGCTGGGCTACTCCAAATTCTCCTGCTCCAAAACTAATGGAAGGGAAGTCAGGGGTACCTTAGTAGAGCTTCCAGCTGTATTAACTTGCACCAGCTCCCGCCTCTGCTCTGTGAAGCCCTGCTTTGAGATAGCTGCAGTCAGGAGATTTCCTGGAAAATCTCCTGCAGGAGCTGTGCTCTTGAGGGACTAGCAGGAGCTAGGGTCCCCAGGTGACAAAGCAGATATCCCTTGTCTTCTATGGCCCTAAGGACATCTGTGGATTCTGCATGCAAAACCCCAAAACATTTTCAAGGATAGACAGTTCTGAGTAAGAAATGGGGTCATAATTCTGATTCCGTTTATAGTGATGTACATCAGAACTAATTCCATTGCACTAATTGGAGTTATACTGGTGTCAAACTGATAAAAGTGAGATCAAAATTAGTTTTGAGTAAGTACATTGAGATTTGGCCATCACAATTATTATGAAAATAATAGTGAAGGCCACTCCATGAATTAAAGTAGTAAGTGCATGATAAAAGAGGATGGAGGGTACAATTTATAAATAAAAGCTAAAAGAAAGGATTTTTCAATCGCTTGGAGAATTAAACACACAATCCCTATTATGACGGATGGGAGATGTGCCAAAAGGGTTGTACCTAAAGGTAAAAGACAGTTTGGAACAGATAAATGTAAATATTTCTTTACACAATGGATAATTAATTGGTGGAATTCACTTTCAGAATACAATACTGAGTGAAGTAGTTTAGGAGGCTGTAAAAAGATTCTTGTACCTTAGAAACATGAATAAATGCAATGTATCATAGACAGTTACCCTAAAATACTACATTAGTCCACACTAATCACAAAGGAAAATGAATCTCATTGTTGAGGACATAGGATGATCACCCACAGGGGCATGGAAAAGGAATTTTCCCGTCAAAATAAATGTTCACAATTTGGCTAAGCAAAAAACTGGATAATGGGATAGTTTCACCTTTCCCCAGAGCACTGGATAATGGGTTGGCATTGATCTTGATGTGCTATTTTGAGTGTTATGTGCCTATAGAAGAGAGATGTGTTTTCCAAGGTAAGATTAAGGAAATTGAGCAGAAGATATATTAAGTTAATTCATAGTTCATAGATGGAACCTTTGATCTGTCAAGGATAAAATGAATAACTAATGAGCTACTGAAGCCACTCGTGAGGGAAAGCATGGGATTTGTAGATGGCTGAGAGTTAAGCTGGCATCAGAGAAGTGAGCAGTTGGACTGGCTAACACTGAATATTCTTTTTATATGACAGGACTTGGTGAGTAGGGATACAAAATAAATCATCAATAATTCATCACAAAGAATTCATTTGACAGTGAAAGTGACAGAATCAGAAAGAAATACAAAGTGGGGGGCGAGGATAGAAAGTTTATTCCACCTTCACAGAAAGAAAAACATGAGCGAAGGCAAGTTTGTACTTCTATCAGTATAGTAGTAGCACTAAGAAGAAAGACTGCAGAGCAGTAAGCATTAGAGCAACTGCAGATTGTAGCTGTACCCAGAGGTGGGAAAGCAGGTTCCATTACAATCCTTTGTTTCCATGTGCTTATAATATTCTGTAACATTCAGCTTTGGGGCTAAAATTTCCCTTGATTGGTCTCTGGCAGCCACCATGTTTTGAGGACTGAGCAAATTTTAGATTACGTGTTTGAGTCTTCAGATATAAGTCTTTTCTGAGCATCTTCAATAGCACCTGCTAAGAGTTTAGCAAACCTTACTGAAGCCCTGATCCTCTGGTGACATCAGTGCCCATTTTGTCTACCTGTGCTCACAGGCACAATGTTGACTGCAAATGTTTCACTGAAATCCCTCATCACCTGAATACCAGGAACAAGAGAAAAACCACAGGTGTGAAAACCTCTGCAGATCCTGCAGTTTTGTGGTTTGGGTTGTTCCATTTGCATGTTTTCTGAATTTAATATGTATTTCAAGATAAATATCCCACAACTAAACTGGGATGCTAGGGCCCGATCCTTAGGGACAGATTCACTATTACGCTGCATTTTGTGCACTCAGCAATAGTGCAAAGAGAACAAAAAGGGGTTTAATGCTTCTATATCTTAATGGTAGCAGTTTACACATATTGCATTGGTAAAAATGACTAAACAAGTCAATGGCAATTGAGTGTATGCTTCCTACCAGGAGAACACCCTGTTTTCAATAGGGAGGAAATATATATTTTATACCATACTTGTTACCAGGGTATTTTAAAATTAACTTGCTTAAAACCTTTCAATTTTGCCTTAGATGACGTTACCTCAGTTTTTGCAGTAACCCCCATGTAGCTAATATTGTTTAATGATTTAAGGCACTGGGAAAGTTTAACGCATAATGACTATACTTTTCCCCCCTAGAATAAGAATGAATTACTAAGAAGAGGTAGTGTTTCCTTATAGACTATTGTGGATTTAGAAAACAAGCCATGTATAATATACCCAAGATATTCATCAGAACATTTTCAAAGGAAACAAGCACAAAAGTAATGGACATTTATGTCGTGGAAAATTGACCATACGGTTGGTTTTGGATCAGACAGCCTGAGGCACCTTCATTGCTGTAACAAGACTACAAGTTTACAAGTATGCATACAGGGAGAGACAGCGTAACCCCGCACAAGAGGTAGGCTGCTCTGCCCTTTACAATTTTCACCAAGCTTATAAAGGTTAAAACCGCAAAACGTCACATATAAGCATGCCCATATTTGGGTTAATATTGCTAACCCTGCAAATTAAGATTAATATTTTACCATAACTGGCATAAAATATTGCAAATCAGCAAGCTTTTTCAACATGTTTCATGTGTACCGTATCTGGTATAAAATATTGCAAATCAGCTCAACATGTTTCATGTGTTCGGGCAGTGATTGCACTGGTCATTCTGTGACCCCTCCTTGCGGTTACCTAAGTAAGCAATATTTGCTACACCGTACTTGCCTAAAGCTAAGCTGGCACTCAAGGGACCCCTTGTCCTCCTCCCAGTTCCTCTTTTGTCAGTGTTGCATACCCCATTTCTTCATACCTAAGTGCTTAGTATGCTGATAAACAAATTGTACTTAAGTAGCACTGATTTAGTTAAAGCCTGAGGCCTGCATATAGGGCCTGTAAAAATAATTGCAAAGCTCCTTTACCTATAAAACAATGGCAAAGCTTAGCTAACAAGATGCGGGGGGGGAGGGGTATATTCCCTATCATTTAAAAAGGTAGATTCTGAAGGAGTGATCCTAAGAAAATTGATGTGACTTAAATAGAATCCAAAAAATCAAGAGTAGCAAAGAAAGGATATTACAATGTATGCTTGTATCTACAGTACATGTCACAAATGAGAACAGAAGCCAAGGTGAGGCAGCAAAGTAGGAGGAAAACACCTATCCAGGATAAAATGATAGCATTAAAAGCTAAGGAGGACCTGGAAAACAGGAGGATTATGTAAATTATAACAAGAGCCCGAGGCAATCAAAAATACCTGAGGAAGCCAAATTGAAAAATGAGCATCAAATAGTGCAGAGCATCTCAACTAATACCAAAAGATATTTTAAGCATAATTATACACTTAGCAACTGACAGGAGAAAAAGATGATGGCGTGCAAAGGAATAGGAAGGCTATACAGCAATTATTCCTGTACCTATCTTTAAAATTGAAGAGAACAGACATTTGCCTAAGACTCAACATGCAGGAATGAAAGTGAGGAATTAAGGGACAGGCAGATAATGCCTAAACTGGCAATTAACTGGATTGTTCTTCTTAAAACTGATAAAGAGACCAGAACGAGACACTATTCACCTGCAAGTGCTAAATGAAGTAAGCATAGTCATTGAAGAAAGTGTAATGCAAATGTATATTTAGTTCACTCATTTCAAGAGACTGAAGTGGAGCCCACCAGACATGCAGCAGGGAGTTACCAGTCAGTTCATTTCCCACTAGCTCTAGAGGAAGTCGTAGAAGACTATTATAAGGGATCATGTGGTGGGTGAATGGGTAGATGAAATCTGGAAATGCAGAGTTTCATCAAGGACAGCTAATATTGTTTCAGGTCATGCCTCAGTAACTCAGACTTTATTGAGGCTATTACTGTCTGGCCTGGCAAAGAGGATGTAGTAAATGTCAAAGATGTTGGTTATTTAGACTGTCAGAAAACATTTGACAAAGCTCCACATCCAGGAGGAACTTATAAATGTTATAAACTAATAAGCAATACACTCTCATGCATTTTAGCAAGGTCTAAAATTTGCTTATTAAACCAGAATTATGGCATCCTGTAGTTGACTACCATGGTTAATATAATACGCTGTGAAGCTCAAGGCACTTAACTCAAGGCTCAGATCCTCACACGTATTTAGGCACTTAACTCCCGCTGATTTCAATGTAGGTTAGGTGCCTAAATACCTTTGAGGGCTTTAGAAATCAAGGTGACAGAAACCTAAGGAATACCTATGCTTGGTCTCTGAGGAAGGGTCTAAGAAGGTTTGCAGATTCAAATTCTGTATAGGGATGAAGTGTTCTTTGTTCTGAGTCACCCTAAAGTCAAATGATAAAACCTTGCGTTTAGAGTCAGTAATTACTGCTGGGTCACGCTGGCAGATAGATTCAGCTAGCTCAGGGATTGGCAACCTTTGGCACGCGGCCCATCAGGTAAGCCCTTGGCGGGCCAGGACAATTTGTGTACCTGCTGCATCTGCAAGTTCGGCTGATCACGGCTCCCACTGGCCGTCCCAGGCCAATGGGGGCTGCGGGAAGCAGCGCGGCTGAGGGATGTGCTGGCCGCTATTTCCCGCCGTCCCCATTGGCCTGGGACAGTGAACTGCAGCCAGTGGGAGCTGCGATCAGCTGATACAAGCAAGATATAAAAGGTATGAGAAGGGCACTTTGGAAGGGCTTGGGTGGGCTCAGGCTTTGGTCCTCCCTCCAGGGGCTGTGTAGCAATTTTTGTTGTTCGAAGGGGGTCACAGTGCAATGAAGTTTGAGAACCGCTATGTTAGGCAATCCGCATGTAGTCATCGAACCAACATCTCCAACATATCCCACTGCACTCAGGGTGGGTCCTAATTTTTATAGGATGTTGTGCTACATGGCCACCATATTTTATACATATTCAATAATGGTTTCAAACTTTCTTCCTTATATGTACTGCCACCCCTCAGTAATATTTGTGTCTCTATCTTCAATAGGTCAATTAGTCCTTTACATCATGTTCATTAGCATTTATGTCAATTAGTTGGCATGGTACTACTTGCAGTTAGTACACGCAAGTTTCAGTTAAGCTCAACATTCTTTTAAATTTTCCCTAAAATTCCAAAAGTACATTTTTGTGGTGCCTCACTTTGCCTATTCTCATCATTTACTACTCTTGTTTACTGTAATACTTATCTTGTGACTTAAGGTCTAACTACTGGTTAAATACAACTTATCTAATAACTACCTACATTGTCATTTTATGCCAGGGGTTCTCAAACTGGGAGACAGGACCCATCAGGGAGTCATGAGCTTTTACATGGGGGGTTGCGAGATGCCAGCCTCCACCCCAAACCCAGCTTTGCCTCCACCATTTATAATGGTGTTAAATATATAAACAAGTGTTTTTAATTTATACGGGGGGTCCACACTTAGAGGCTTGCTATGTGAAAGGGGTCACCAGTACAATAGTTTGAGACCCACTGTTTTATGCCTTAGTTATGCTAAGCTAATAGTCATACAGGCTTGAGGCCTGTAGGCCTATGTGTTACAGCTTTGTGATTTATAAATGGCGCTTACTACGACGGCTGGCTGAAAGAAGGATTTCTGCCAGTTGCAGTCCAGAAAACCCATTTTCACCTTCACAGAGGGCCCTTATTCATTGCTATAAATTCAGGACATGATCTCAGAGATCAGGGACATTTAAATCCTTCTCTGCAGTTTACCAAAGCCTCAGGAGGGAGACTCCTGTAGGGTGGGGAACTGGAGGTATCCAAGAGCTCCTCTCTCATGTGCAGAATACTAGCAGATCACATGACTTCATGTGTGGAAGGCAGCATGCTGAGTTCAGTCTTTCAGCTCTGCCCATGTCCACTTCAGAAGACGTTTGGAAGGCAGTGTGCTTTTTTCATTCCTCTCCCACACACTTTCCATAACTGCAGTTATGAAGTTGTGGGAAGGGGACCCCAACTGCCAGTGTATGAGTACTGCTGCTGTGTGAAAGGACCGTAAAAAGCCATGTGCTCTCCCCCCTCACAACCACCCCCCGCATCCCATCCCCTTCTATGGGGAGGGTGTTAGCTCTTGTGTTCTACAAGTCCTTTGACATGCTTGTGTACTTGCTCCCTTGTTCTCTCTGCCTTCCTGCCCAAATGCTACACAACATGACTCTTGTCAGCCCAGCTGCCAGACATTCTCAACTGAGCCAGCCAGTACTGCTATGGAAACGAGAGACAGAGAGACAGAGAGAGAGATGCAGGGTAATAACCAGGTGGGAAGGCTGAGGGAGAATGTTAGCCTTGCAGGGAAAGAAACTCAAAGAAGAGGGGAATTAATCAAAGGAGATGACAGGGAATGGAGCCCCAGGAGATAAGGATGAATGGAGAGGAGGAAGTTGAACAGGAAAATAAAGGAGAGCGACTTGGCATCCACAGGACTATTGTGTGCTTAAAGTTGTGCATTTGCTTAAGTGCTTTACAAGATCTGAGCCAAAGTGCTCAATGCTTTACAGGACTGAGTGCTAGCATCAACTGATTTGAGCACCATAGTAAGTTCAGTGCTTCCCATTCATTCCGGTAGTTGAGGCATTAAATAATCATTAGTCCTTCAATCTCTTCCACCCAACTTTTTCTATGAAACTCTCATTTAGGCTGTAATCCTGCTTGTCACAGGAGAGTCCTTTATTGTACAAGATTTTACAGTACTTACAAATATCATTTATAGCTGTGTGCATAGGTGTTGATATGCCCTCTACATTGTCCACTTATGGATATTCATTAATCATGGTCACCCAACCACTCTGGGACATTAATATTGAAAAGTACAAGGTTTCAGGGAGATCTTTTAAGGAATTGAACTAGAACCATGAAATGGGGTTTCCAGGACTGTAATGTCAAAACCAGGCCAACGCTCCAAGACTCGGGTTCATGGCCATTTGCAAGATGGATTTGAAAATTTTCAACATCAACACTGAAATAGGGAAGAGGCAGCCAGCAACAGGCTATACTGGAGGGTTGTGCTGCCCCAAGAAATCAATGAAGCCAAAGACAGACGATTTGGAAAGAGAAGAGTGCAGCAGGCCTCAAGCACTAGTAGTTTTATTTATCTTCTGACTTTGCACCTTACTCCTGCACCCCAACCGTGGCAAGGGCTGCCCCTGAGAATTGGACTTTTAGCCACTCGTGACGCTGCAGCACAATACATAGTAACTGAACTTCTTTGGCACTAACACTGTCATCTTTTGAGGTGGGCAGCTGCCATGTCTAAAGTTATTACCAACGTTCTCATCTTCTGGGGATGGTTCTTACAGTAATGATGGCAAAACACATTACAAAAGGTTAAAAGGAAAAAAAGTCATCTTTATAAGGAAATTTCAAATATCTTGTTAATCAGCAATGATGAGAAATGAAATGTAAAAGTACAGAACATCTTAATGGTGTTTAAGTAAACTATTAGGGGCCAAATGTTCAACTCTTATAAATGAGTATATCTCCATTGACTTCAATGAAGTATGTCAATTTACTCACCTGAGGATCTGGCCTCTTCTCTTTTAAAGCTTAGCTGAGAATGACGAGGGGCTTTCTCAAATTATGCCAGAGCTTTTGAGAACAGGGACGTGTAACTTGGAATGAATAAGGCCTACAATCTGCACTGAGGTCTTCTGGCTTAAAAAAAAGGGAAGAGACAAGTGAATAATTTAACCTGGTAACAGAAAGAAACTGGAAGAGAACAACATGAGTATATTTGAGACAACTCATTGACTGAATTAGAGAGAAAGAGCATATTGATTTATATATGTGCAGGTTTGTTTTATTCATTTTTATTTAGACAAAACCCAAGCAAATTAGGAGAATGAATAAAACTATTTTTAAAAAATCCTGCACCGTTTCCAAGATTTACTGTTGCTTTGGATGTACTGTTTCATCACCAAAACTCAGTACAATATAATGATGATTATTCCAGTGGAATACATAGGAGTGATGAGGATAAAGGAGACACAACACAGAACTAGGGGAGGGAGGAAATCAAATCAGTATCTTAGATGTCTGTAAACTAATGCAAGAAGTATGGGGAATAAGCAGGAAGAACTCGAATGCTATTAAATAAGCACAACTATGACATAGTTGGCATCACAGAGACCTGGTGGGATAATACGCCTGACTGGAATGTTGGTATAGAAGGGTACAGCTTGCTCAGGAAGGACAGGCAGGGAAAAAAGGGAGGAGGTGTTGCCATATATTAAAAATGTACACACTTGGACTGAGGTTGAGATGGAAATAGGAGACAGACTTGTTGAAAGTCTGTGGGTAAGGATAAAATGGGTGAAAAACAAGGGTGATGTCATGGTAGGGATCTACTACAGACCACCTAACCAGGAAGAAGTACAGGACTTGGTGATGATGGGGGACTTCAACTATCCAGACATCTGTTATAAAATAATACAGCAGGGCACAGATTATCCAATAAATTATTGGAATGTATTGGGGAAAAAATTAATTTCAGAAGGTGGAGACAGCTACTAGGGGAAAAAGGCTGTTCTAGATTTGATTTTGACAAATAGGGAGGAACTGGTTGAGAATTTGAAAGTGGAAGGCAGCTTGAGTTAAAATGATCATGAAATGATAGAGTTCATGATTCTAAGGAATGGTAGGAGGGAGAACAGCAAAATAAAGACAATGGATTTCAAAAGGCAGACTTTGGCAAACTCAGGGAGTTGGCAGATAAGAACCCATGGTAAGCAAGTCTAAGAGGAAAACAATAGAAGACAGTTGGTAGTTTTATAAAGAGACATTATTAAGGGGACAAGAGCAAACTATCCCAATGTGTAGGAAAGATAGGAAGTATGGCAAGAGACCACCCTGGCTTAACCAGGAGATCTTCAATTATCTAAAAATCAAAAGAGTCCTACAAAAAGTGGAAACTAAGTCCAATTACAAAGGGTGAATATAAACAATAACAGAAGTATGTAGGGACAAAATTAGAAAGGCCAAGGCACAAAATGAGATCAAACTAGCTAGAGACATAAAGGGCAACAAGAAAACATTCTACAAATCCAATAGTAGCAAGAGGAAGACCAAGGACAGGGTAGGCCAGTTACTCAATGAAGGGGGGAAAATAATATCAGAAAATGTGGACATGGCAGAGGTGCTTAATGACTTCTTTATTTCGGTTTTCACCACGAAGGTTGGTGGTGATTGGACGTCTAACATAGTGAATGCCAGTGAAAATGACGTAGGATCAGAAGAGGCTAAAATAGGGAAAGAACAAGTTAAAAATTACTTTGGACAAATCAGATGTCTTCAAGTCACCAGGATGAAATGCATCCTAGAATACTCAAGGAGCAGAGTATGGAGATATCTGAGCCATTAGCGATTATCTTTGGAAAGTCATGGAAGACAGGAGACTGGAAAAGGGCAAATATAGTGCCAATCTTTAAAAAGAGAAATAAGGAAAACCTGAGGAGTTACAGACCAGTCAGCTTAACTTCTGTACCAGGAAAGACAATGGAGCAAATAATTAAGCAATCAATTTGCAAACATCCAGAATATAAAAGATGATAAGTCACAGTCAGCATGAATTTGTAAAAAAAAAATTCATGTCACACCTACCTGATAGCTTTCTTGTGGATAGTAGGGAAGCGGTAGACAGGGTATATCTTGACTTTAGTCAAGCTTTTGATGCTGTCTTGCATGACCTTCTCATAAACAAACTACGTAAATGCAACCTAGATGAAGCAATGTGGGTGCAAAACTGGTTGGAAACTGTTCCCTGAGAGTAGTTATCAGTGGTTTACAGTCATGCTAGAAGGGCATAAAAAGTAGGGTCCTGCAGGGATCAGTTCTGGGTCTGGTTCTATTCAATATCTTCATCAATAGTTTAGATAATGGCATAGAAACCAAACTGGGAGGGGTTACAAGTGCTTTGCAGGATAGGATTAAAATTCAAAATGATCTGGACAAACTAGAGAAAATGTTCTGAAGTAAATAGGATGAAATTCAGTAAGGACTCCATTAGCAAAGTACTCCATTTAGGAAGGAACAATCAGTTGCACACATATAAAATGGGAAATGACTGCCAAGGAAGAAGTAGTGTGGAAATGGGTCTGGAGGTCATAGTGGACCACAAGCTAAATATGAGTCAACAGTGTAACGCTGTTGCAAAAAAATGTGAACATCCTTCTGGGATACATTAGCAGGAGTGTCATAAGCAAGACACAAGAAGTAATTCTTCCACTCTACTCTGCACTGATTAGGCCTCAACTTGAGTATTGTGTCCAGTTCTGGGTGCCACATTTCAGGAAGGATGTGGACAAATTGGAGAGAGTCCAGAGAAGAGTGACAAAAATTATTAAAGGTCTAGCAAATATGAGGAAAAATTGAAAATATGAGGACCTATGAGGAAAAATTGAAAAAAATGGGTTTGTTTAGTCTGAAAAACAGAAGACTGAGAGGGAACATGATAGCAGTTTTCAAGTATGTAAAATGTTGTTACAAGGAGGAGAAAGAAAAATTGTTTTTCTTAACCTTTGAGGATAGAACAAGAAGCAATGCGGTTAAATTGCAGCAAGGGAGGTTTAGGTGGACATTAGGAAAAACTTCCTAACTGATAGAGTGGTTAAGTGCTGGGATAAATTGCCAAGGGAGGTTGTGGAATCTCCATCATTGGAGATTTTTAAGAACAGGTTAGACAAACATCTGTCAGGAAAGGTCTAGATCAGTGCTTCTCAAAGTCAGGCTGCTGCTTGTTCAGGGAAAGCCCCTAGCAATCCAGCCTATTTGCTTACCTGCTGCGTCCACAGGTTTGGCCGATCACAGCTCCCACCGGCCACGGTTCACCGCTCCAGGCCAATGGGGGCTGCAGGAAGGGCGTCCAGCACATCCCTTGGCCCCCGCCGCTTCCCGCAGCTACCATTGGCCTGAGACGGTGAACCGTGGCCAGTGGGAGCCACGATCAGCCAAATCTGCAGACGCGGCAGGTAAACAAACCAGCCTGGGACCACCAGGGGCCTTCCCTGAACAAGCCTCGGACCAGCTTTGAGAAGCCCTGGTCTAGATAATACTTAGTCTTGCCACAAGTGCAGGGGACTTGACTAGATGACCTCTCGAGGTGCCTTCCAGTGCTATGATTCTATGATTAAGCTTTAATTTTCTTTCTGAAAGCAAATTAAGAATTCATTGCTAAGTTTAAAATAATTTAGTGAACCAAGAATTACAGATGTTTTATCCTGCAAATGTATAATAATTAAATATAAATCATTCTTTAATTAATTAGGATTTACAGGTCTGTGTCATGTTCTTTCCACTGGATCTTTGAAAGCAATGACTCAGAGTGATCATCCTACATACAATTCAGGTAAACATATGGGTCGGGGTATTGCACATAGATATTTATAAGCAAAATTTTAAACTTTGAAGACACCTTTGTATCTTTGTGGAGCCTTACGTCGTACCATATTTGTCTCCACACCACAGCCACCATGCTTCCAGCCTAGGAGTATTGGATACCTCTGGTTTCAGAACCCATTAGTTAACAGCAGCCCTTAATTGGCCAGAGATGATGTTGTTGAGTAATGTGAAGCATTACTCCTCTCATACTGAGTGAAGGTACAGTCTCAGAAGTACTCTCGGTCCTTGCCAAATTACGTGTGGTCATGAGATGACTGAGGGTTTTTTTTTTTTAAACGTTCACAAGAATTGGATGTAATCTTTTGACTGTGGAACACAAGCAATGCTACATTCAGCGGAATGACAAAGGTTGTTTGGCACCTGGCATCAAATACTGTTCTTGCAACAATCTGGCATGAGAACCAAAGTGATAATGAATAAAATGCCAACATGTCTGTGCAATAAAATCATGATGCAGAATGTTAAGCAATCACAGAGCCAAACAAAAAGCAAAACCTTCTAAAAATGCTTCCATGAGCACCCAAAAATTAGGCAAAGTTGAGTTGACTGCTTTTCAGATATTAAAAGAAAAACTGTGATGAACTGCAAAGATATGATAAAACGCATAGTGGTAAGTGTTAATGAATCATATGGGATCAGATGACATTACTCGGATTAATGGATATTGTCCCTTTGCCAGATTCCTGGTACTAAGCATAATGACAGATGAATTTTATCAATCATATTAACAGCAAAAGAATTAGGAGATCAAGATACAAAGAGACTGATGAGTCTTGCCACTAACCATCACCCATTTCCCATATAATCACTTAGAGACCAGGGGGGAAGAAACAAAAGTCATCTGAGTTTTTAGGATTTTCCTGGATGATCAGCCAGACCAGGGGGAATCAGTATTTTCTGTATGAAGTACTAATGGACTCAGATCACAGGTAGGAACCATAAAGTTTGGATTCAGTTCCAAAGCTTTCTGTGGTTCTGATATTTTAGTTTTAGTTATCAGTAGCTACTTCCTCTAGCCTTTGAGAAAGTCACTTCTGTTTCAGTCTCCCCTCATCTGTAAAATGGGAATAATGATATGTGTCTATCTTTCCTGGGTTTGTGAAGATTAATGTTTGTAACACATTTTGAAGATTAATGACCTGATCCAATGTCCAGAGAAACCAATGGAAAGTCTCTCATTGACTTCAGTCTTAAAAGCCTACAGTAATTACTAACTGTTCTGCAATTCAATTGTGTGACTCATTATTGTTATTAATAATTCAATGAAAGAAAAAAAATGTTATCTCTCATGTACCTGAACATGAATTACTTTGGATCGTATTTTATTATTTTGATATTTTATAGTATGTCCAGTTATTTAAATATGCAGTAGTGTACTATGACTAAAGTCAAATGTACATTATATTCAGTTGTAGAAATGAAATTATGCCCCAAATTCTACCTTACATTATTGTAAATCTAAATATCATATTACTGCACATCCAAATATAACCACAATCTTTTTGTTTCGCACATCTTATCAAGAACAAATAGTTTCAGTCAAGAACAGGTATTTATAGGGGCTTATATTCCATGAGCTAAAATGTGTCTGATGTGCAGGATACTTCTGCTGATTTGGAATTGTTGGATAATTTCATGAGTGACCGCATTTGAAACATAAGAATCCCAATCCCATTCTAGAAATATTTCCAGAGAATCCAAATATCACCAAAAGCGCCAAGCTAAATATTTCCTATTTCAATAGTAAGTTTATCAAATATTTCCAAGAAAAAAAAAATCAAAGGCTGTTAACATACATTGGCCATATTGCTACTCTGATTGATCTGGGCATGACAGACAAGCAGAAATGGATAAAAATTAATATGGCTCAATAATGGCAGTAATGATATTACTCTAAATAGCTAATAGACCTCCCAGCAACACCTGCTTCATTGCAGTAAATTCTTTACAATAAGACACCAGACTAAGGGGACAGTTGGCTACCCTTAACCAAAATCCACTAAACTGACTTGCATCTGAGGAACTGAGAGCCTAGCAAAGGAGCACCTCACCTTTGCCCACACATTTAGGTTCCACTTCCACCCAAATCCTGAGCAGGATTCAGCCTTACCTCATCCATTCTTGTCCTTGGGTTTGGGGTTATCAGTATTGTCCCCTGACAACAAAACCACCTCACTGGATCACTGCTCTGCCCCCAATTCCTCCATCCCCCTGTGTCATAAACAGATAGTTAAGGGTTAATAGAACAGGAGTACTTCATGTCTCTTTTGCCTGTAAAGGGTTAACAAATTCAGTGAGCCTGGTTGTCAAGTGATCAGAGGACCAATCAGGGGACAGGATACTTTCAAATCTTGAGGGAGGGAAGTTTTTGTGTGTGCTGTTAGTTTTTGGTTGTTGTTCTCTCTGGGTTCTGACAGCGACCAGACGTGCAACCAGGTTTCTCTCCAATCTCCCTGATACAGGTTCTTATAGATTCAAAATAGTAAGTACTAGGTGATAAGGCAAGTTAGGCTTATGTTTGTTTTCTTTATTTGCAAATGTGTATTTGGCTGGAAGGAGTTCAAATTTGTATTTTGCTGAAAGGATTTTAATTTGTACTTGTATACTTAGGCTGGGAGGGTATTCCCAGTGTCTATAGCTGAAAGACCCTGTAACATATTCCATCTTAAATTTACAAAGATAATTTTTACTGTTTTTTCTTTCTTTAATTAAAAGCTTTTCTTGTTTAAGAACCTGATTGCTTTTTTTTCTGGTGAGACCCCAGGGGACTGGGTCTGGATCCACCAGAGAATTGGTGGGGAGAAGGGAGGGAAGGGGGAGAGAAAGGTTAATTTCCTCTCTGTGTTAGGATCACTTTCTCTCACAGGGAGAGTCTGGGAGGGGGAGAGAGAAGGAGGGGGAAGGTGGATTTTCCTCTCTGTTTTAAGATTCAAGGAGTTTGAATCACAGTGATCTTCCAGGGTAACCCAGGGAGGGGAAGCCTGGGAGAGGCAACGGTGAGGGAAAGGGTTTACTTTCCTTGTGTTAATATCCAAAGGGTCTGGGTCTTGGGGGTCCCCAGGTAAGGTTTTGGGGGGACCAGAGTGTACCAGGCACTGGAATTCCTGGTTGGTGGCAGCGCTACAAGTACTAAGCTGGTAATTGAGCTTAGAGGAATTCATGTTGGTACCCCATCTTTTGGATGCTAAGGTTCAGAGTGGGGAATTATACCATGACACCCTGTCAAAATGAGAGACTCTCACCACTCCCTAACTGGAGTCCCATATAGGGCGTTCAAGGGAGAAGGACCAAGATGCTTCGAGAGCTTGGCTTTGCTCCCTAACTTCCCCCTTCCCGTGGCAATTCCTTTCTTCTATCTGATGCATGAGAAAAACCTGCAGGGAATCTAATCCTTGCTGGACCAATCAATTATCTACACCAATGAACAGAGTGTCATAGAGAACCAAGAAATATACTATGCAAGGTTTACTGGGCTACATGTATTTTTAAATTAAACAGCAGTGTGCACAGAAATCTATGTGCTCTCTTTGTGACACATAAACTACTTTTGCACTAAGATCCCAATCCTGTCATCACAGCTCAGGTAAAAATCCCACTGATATCAATGAGTGATTTGCTTGATTAAAGACTGCAGTGTCAGATTGTACCTCGGAAATACTGTAACTTAAAACAATTTTGTTGAGAGAAGTTGTAACTTCTGAATAATATATTCTCAGAAGCATCTCTTGAAATGACTCTTCTCAGTGTTGAATGCGCACTTATGTGCTGAACTGAGAGGTGTCCACTTATACTCAGGAAAATAAAAAGTTAAAAGTGGGGACAAAGTGCTTATTCTGGAATTTGCACTGAATACAAGGTAATTTGTAATCTAAATATACAAATTTGCTCTCCATAATTTCCAATATTAGAATAATATTCATTTCCAAAGCATTAGTTGTCTATTGAGAGTCAATTGAGCTTTAAAACAAACAGCTCTTTGTACTTTAAGACATTGCTTCTCTATAAAATTTTGTAATTGGAATGCTTAAGACAACTTTATTATATCTTCAACGGTAATTATTACTTACCAGTTATACCACATAGCCTACCTTATATCTTCAAAGTACAAGCATTAATTAATCCTCACTGCTCGCCCTGTAAAATAGCTATACAGTCCCAGTTTTACAGACTGAGAAACTGAGACACATAGTCCAGTGCTGCATTTTTATGCACCCAAAATCATTGGAGGTTTTGGGTGCACAAAACATGTGGAGTCATATCTGAAGAGTATGTTCTTTGAGTCCAGAGTGGATCCCAATACTATATTCTACCAACTTGGCAACATTACCTCTTAAAAGCAGCCTTAATAAAGGCATTTAGTAAATGAAGACATTGCCTATCTTAAATATCTGTTTTCTTCATGCAAGCTTATTGTTTTTGGAGATGGCAGAGTGCAGGCAAATTTATTCATAAAAATATTGTTTTAATCAGTAATGCATGGTAGTCTCTGGAACAGCAATAAATTCATGAGGGGGAGAAAAACCCAACAAGAATAATGTAATGTAAAGAAGATCAAAAGAAACCAAGACAGCAATTAATTTAATCCATTTTTAGAAGCAATTGTCTTTGTACCTTAATCCAAAATTTAATGAGTATTACTTCGGCAGCATGTAAAAAAGCTTTGTTCTTCTTACTTAATTGATTTGTAAACGCAGTAGGAAAAGTGTATCTGAAGTTCAGTAACCTTGATAGTTGAAATAGATGGAGCACACTGTGGGCCTAATTCACAGGAAGACTTCACACCCTTGAAATGTAACTGTGAAATCGATTTCCTCTTCACTAAAACTCATATGCAGTATGTATAAATTTCTCAACCTCAATTATACTTCTTAGACACTAAACCTCTTATTGTGATTGGTATTTTAAATCCTAATTTTTAGTCTTCTGATTCAGCTGTTCAGGCAGCTGGAAGATTAAGGGAGTTAGTCAGTTGAGTTCACCAGTGAAGGAAAGTGGGGAGGTAGGGTTGGGTTTTTCCCCTCTTTTACTTGCAGGTACTCTATATGGAATAACCCGCAATGGGAAGAAAACAGCGCACTGCCCCTTCACTACTAGCTCTTCCTCTACCTGCACCCTGTGGGGGCTTGCATGTCCCTGCCAAAGAAAGCCATATTGGGGAAGCCAGCCATGTGAGAGCTGTCTGTTGGAAGCAGGTAAGAGCTGCAGGAGGAGATGGCTCATCTGCTTAGCATCTGGGAGCATGAGGACTTCATCGACAGGATGCACATGGAGATGTCCAGGATGGAGGATGCTAGGCAAATAGAGAAGACTACAGCAGCGCCAAACAAGAAAGGAGAACCAGTTGCTCTTCAGGGAGGAGATTGGCTGCTGGCCAGCTTGGGCAGCAGACAGTGCTCCATCCCCCATCCAGATCCCCCATCCATCAAGGATAAGAACCAATAACGTGTATTAGAAACAGGAGAAGCAGCCCACGATGGCTGAAGAAGAGGCGATATGCGCTGCCAAGGCTAGGAGGCTCATGGCCACCACACTTAAGAGAAGGAGATGTAGCATGGTGTGGTGGTTGGGGACTCCCTTCTGGGGGTGATGAGGGAACCCATCTGTTAACCTGACCTGATGGCCTGGAGGTGTGTGGCCTACCTGGAGCCTACATTCAAGATGATATGGAAAGATTGCTGAGGTTCATCCATCCCTCTGACCACTTCCCCATGATGCTCACCCATTTGGACACTAGTGAGACTGCCCTATGATGCTGAGAAGATCACTAGGGACTACAGGGTTCTGGGAGCAAAGGTGAAGGAGTCAGGTGCACAAGTGGTATTCTCATTCATCCTCCCAGCTTAGAGTAAGGGCACAGGGAGTGGGACATGCATCCTGGAGAGAATGCCTGGCTGCACTGATGGTATTGACAGGAGGGCTTTGCCTCCCTTAAGCACAGGGTGCTGTTCTGGGAAGGAGGACTGCTGGGATGAGATGGGGACCACCTGATCAAAAAGGAGAAGGGTATCTTCAGACACCAACCCAGCAAGGATGGCTTTAAACAAGGTTCAAAGGAGGCAGAGGACAAAAGCCACAGCAATGTATATAAAAAGGTGACCTTATCACAGAGCTAAATGTTCGGGGAAAATGGAAAATTACAACAGGGTAAGGATCAACAATAGGGAAATCAGTGGGGGAATCTGCTCAACATCTTAGATGTCTATACACAAATGCAAAGAGTGTAGGGAATAAACAGGAAGAACTGGAGGTATTAGTACATAAGCTAAATTATGACTTAATTTGTCACACAGAGACTTGTTGGGACTCTAATATTAGTATAATGAGTAACAGCTTGTTCAGGAAGGACAGGCAGGGAAAAAAGGGAGGATGTGTTGCATTATACATCAAGAATATATATATTTGCTCTGACGTACAGAAGGAGGTGAGAGGTAGACCAGCTGAAAGTCTCTTGATTAAGATAAAAGGGAAAAAACAGGGCAAAGTATTGGTAGGGGGTCTACTGTAGACCACCAAATCAGGACTAGGAGGTGGATGAGGCATTTCTATAACAAATAACGGAAATATCTAAAATACAAGATCTGGGGGACTTTAACTATCCAGACATCTGTTGGTAAAGAACCATGGCAAAACACAAAAAATATCCAGTAGGTTCTTGGATGATATTGGGGACAACTTGTTGTTGTAGGAACTGGAGCAAGTAACTAGGGGGACAGCCATTTTAGACTTCGATTCTAACCAACAGGGAGGAAGACAAAAAGCAGTTTGGGTGAAAGTGATCATGAAATGATAGTTTTCCTTATTCTATGGAAAGGAAGGAGTGAAAGCATCAGAAAAAGAACAATGGACTTAAAACGACCAGTCTTTACCATACTCAGAGACCTGGTAGGTAAAGTCCTATGGGAAGAATATCTGAGGGATAAAGGAGTGCAGGAGAACTGACAGTTTCTCAAGGTGACAATATTAAATGCAAACTGTCAGCTATCCCAGAAGTTCTCAACAGGGGGTCCCTGGCCCCCTGGAGGTCCGCAAATTCTTTTATGAGGTCCGGGCCCCGCAGCTAAAACCCCAAGCCCCTGCATTTCCTGCGGTGCTGGAGCCAGGAGCCGAGGGGTTGAAGCCCCGATCCCTGGCACCCCCATGTGGCTGAAGCCCTGAGCCCATGGGCAGAGATGAGAGGACACGGGGGTGTCCCCCCCCCCGCCCAGAAAGAGAGCAGGGCAGTCCTGGGGCAGCTCCATACTCCCCACACACACACGCACGCACACATCCCTCCTTCTCTCCTGGCCCCCTGCCCAGTCAGAGGCGGGAAGCCAGAGCCGGGCAATGCGGGACAGCTGCTGCTCTGGCTGGTGCCATGGAGTAGTCAGCCATGGCATTCCCTCATCTCCTGCTCATGCAGGGGGTTGAAGCTGCTTCTCAGCTCCCAGCCTCCTTTGCTCACACAGCTGGTAAGAGCCACCCAAGCAGGGGACCTGGCTCTGTGGCTGGCAAAGCCCTTGGGGAACAGGGACCAAAGGGGAGCCTTCCCAGCACACAGCTCCCTGAGCTACCCCCTTGCCCACACATAGCCTCTAGCTAGCCCCCGCCTTCACTCTGAGCTACCCCCCTGCCTGGACACAGCCCCTAGGTACCCCCTCCCTGCACCCTGATCTGTTTTCAAACTTTTTGAGCTGAGCTCCCCACCTTTGAGTTATAATTTTTGGTTGTGCTCCCCTCCCTTGGGTGGTCTTCTGAGATGAGTCAGGGGTGGAGGTGGCACTCCCTCCCAGACCCTGCCATGTAGAGCTGGCTCGAGCCCCGCTGGCCCCTGCCCACCCAAAACAGAAGTCAAACTACACCTATGCCTAAGCCCTCCCCCCAACCCGAACCCCAAGCCCCCGCTGGCCCCTGGAGTTTTTATAGCATGTTGTGGGAGTAAGGTGACCAGATGTCTGGTTTTCATCTGGAACACCCCATCAAAAAGGGACCCTGGCAGCTCTGGTCAGCACTGCCAACCAGGCCATTAGAAGTCCAGTCAGTGGTGCTGCAGGGCTAAGGCAGGCTAGTCCCTACCTGTCCTGGCTGGCACTGTCCTGCACCCCAGAAGCAGCCACAGGTCCAGCTCCTAGGCAGGGGGGCCACAGGGCTCCAGGCCTTCCCCCCCCCCCGAGCACCAGCTCCTCAATCCCAATGGGAGCTGGGCGAGTGGTGCCTGAGGCAAGAGCAGCATGCAGAGCCTCCTGGCCCCCTGCCTAGGATCCAGACCTGCTAGCCACTTCAGAGGTGCAGCATGGTTCCAGGAGAGGCAGGGAGCCTGCCTTAGCCCTGCTGCACTACTGTCCAGGAGCCACCCAAGTTAAGCCCACACGCCAACCCCAAGCTCCAACCCCCTGCCCCAGCCATGAGCCCCCCCGAAAACCCAGAGCCCCTTCCTTCACCCCAAGCCCCTCATCACTGGCCCAACCCCAGAGCCAGCATCCCCAGCCCAGAGCTCTCACACCTCTTGCACCCAACCCCCTACCCCAGCCCAGAGCCCCCTACCACATCCTGAACCCCCCCCCATCCCCGGCCTCATCCCAGAGCCAGCACTCCCAGTCCACAGCCTATACCTCCTCCCAAATCCTAACACCCTGCCTCAACCTGCAACCACCTCCCACATTCCAAATCCCTCATACCCACTCCCCAGCCCGGAGCTCCCTCCTGCACCCCAAACCCCTCATCCTGAGCCCCGCTCCAGAACCCACACCCTCAGCCACAGCCCTTACCCTCTTCCTCACCCCAACTCTCTGTCCCATCCTGGAGCCTCCTGCTGCAGCCCAGTGAAAGTGAGTGAGGGTGGAGGAGAGTAAGCCACCAAGGGAGGGGGAAATGAAGTGAGTGGGAGTGGGGCTTCGGGCAGTAGCCGGGCTAGGGTGTCCGGTTTTGTCCGATTAGCAAGTTGGCAACTATATGTGGGGGGCTTGAGAAAGAAAAAGGTTGAGAATCCTTGAGCTACCCAATGCAAAGGAGAGCGAGCAATAATCGTAAGAGGCCAATATGGCTCCATCAGGAGCTCTTCATTGAACTGAAAATCAAAATGGATGCCTATAAAAAGTGGAAACGTACAAATTGCTATGGATGAGTACAAAAGAATAGCACAAGCATGTAGGGACAAAATCAGAAAGGCTATGGCCTTAGATGTATTCAAGTTGGAAGGACCTCACAAAATACACGGCAGTAGTTCTGGGTCAAGGAATTGCAGGTCCAAAGTGTATAAATAATGCAGTTGGGTGGTGAGGGAAAAATCTAATTTCATGGTGGCTCACATCTTATATCAAAAAGAGAATTATTTCAAGGGAATATATTAAGTCTGGCAGGAGGCAGGTTTACATTTCATTTTTGTCCCTTAAGGAAAGATTTAGCTTAGTATTGTTCAATATGTAAATTCTCGTTACAGTTTAATGAGATTCTTACAAAATATTCTATTAACACTAAAGGCTGTATTCTAGGATTGTACTTACATATGTTGTTATCCCCTTATCATCAGGGATCTTTTGTGCTCCTGGATAAGTTTCTCAGCCAAATCATCCTAACACATAGAAATTATGAGATTGCTTACCTGCACTTCTAGGAGATTAACTCATGCATTTTACCACCACCTACCTCCATTTGATAGCCAGGTGGCAACACCTACTTGGTGTATGCACAAATACATCTTTTATATATATATATATATATATATATGGTTTGGGTCTTCAGTGACTCAAATATAGAATTCAAACACACTAACATGAAGATGCCTTGTGTGAGAACAAGCTCCTTGCCTCTCCCTTACAATCACATAATATCAACCTAGTTTATTGTATGGAGGAGGGGTTGGGAGAACACCACAGCCCTTTCGTGCCTGTATGGTTTTCAAACTGCAGAAGTGCTGTAGTATGAGATTTCAAAATGAGTCTCACACCCCTGGAAACACATTGTAATGTGTAATGTGGTGTTGTCATGTGTTATGTTATAGTGAGATAATATGCATATTACTGAATTTGTGTTGCACCACATGGGGTTAGTGTTTAGTGGTTAATGCATTTGTATGTTCTGAGGATGGTGTTGGGATTGATACAGAGCACTGGGATACATTTTCTTTGTTTTCCAGTTTCCCCGTGTTTTGCTACTGTGAGCAAGGTGGGTGAAATTGCTTATAAAATTTTTTTTTAAATCAGATTTAAGAAATCCAACCTATATATTTTATTTTATTTAAATACATTTTCCTTTTTTAAAATAAACATGTTTAAAATTACATTTGAAAGTATGACAACCTATGTTCGCCCTAATCTTATGATAATTTATTAAAATAATTTAAATAAATAAAGTGCTACATCAAGATCTCCACATTTTAATGAGTATTGCTCTTTTAATTATATACAGAACCAGGGGGAAGACACCTTTTGAGCTCAATGCAAGCTTTATAAATATGTCCCAATGTCAAGCATCTATGTTATTTGCAATCTTTACAATGGAGCAAATATTGGTATCACATTTTTCCAAATGTCAGGACTTTCAGTTTCTGTTGCATAGAAAAGCTTTTGCCTTAATTAGTGTTAGTTTCAACTTAAATAGTAGCTGCAGAGAATATTTTCTTCATTTGGCCTAGTTCATCCTTGAAAAAACCTACTGAGAGTTGAAAAAAGCAGGAAAGCTTGTTTTCTTTTCCAAACAATGAATAAAAAACAAGTGATTTCAATGGGAGTTAGGTACCTTACATAAGCTTTTTAGGAACTACTTTTAAAATCCCACTAGGCCACCTATCTTCAATTTGGCACCTAAATGTATTTAAACATCTGGGCCATCATGACTAGAAACAATTCATCAATTGATTAACTAAAGTTAATACTTCCTTTCTTTAATTACCGGTAATCAGATAGTTTTCAATACAAAATATGTTTTGATAAACTTACTTTTTCTCTTTAACATATCCAGCACAGTGAAGGTAGTTTTACTTAGCTAACACACAACAATTTTAAAAAATGCTGGTTTATATATATTTTAATTGAATTCCAGTTTTCACCCAAATGCTACTCAACACAAATCCTGAGTAAAGAAAACAAATTACCTAATATATAAGAAATGTATCATGCACCACCACTAACATAATAAAATGTGAAAATTAGTAAATTAAGCTATATAGTTGCTTAAATAATTGTGCATAGATGTAGTGTATCCTATTGGTTAGCAAGGAAAAAAAGTAGCCGCATATTAGGTGCAAAAGCTATATGTGATTGCAAATCAACATGAACTGAACCTTTTTTTAGGAAAATAACTAATGAGTACTAACATAAGACAAGATTAAAATCAACTATTTAAATCGAAGTTTCCTGACTGCTGATTTAAATGATAATTTAAAATCAATCCACACCGCTGTGAGCTTCTGTAGTTACTTCTTGCGTTCTTAGAGATGTTGGATGGACTATAACGTTCTTGTAGGAAGGAAATTTGAGTGTCCCTAACAGTGTCCTTTAGAAATCTGATGGCTTAGTTGACTCAGAAAGAGGATCCAAACACATGAAATAAGAACCATCCTCCAGTGTTCATGAGGTGCATTTGTTGTTCCAAAATAGGTTTTCAAGGCATTTTCCAAGTTGTGTTACATGCATAATTAAACTTATGATGTGTGCCACTTCATTATGGAATTCATGATGTGGGTGTCGCATGGAATTTGGTTTTCCTGCTTTCCAGATCTCTGTGTCTTTTGGACTTCTCTGCCACCTCTTCCATCTCTGCCAAACTCACTCCCTTAATGTCCTTCTCTTCCAAAAATGTAAGCTGCAAAACAAACCTGAGGAGTAAGTTAATGCCAACCATTTGCCTGCATGTAGTTGCTGATAATGCTGGAGGAATGCCTCCCTTTCTGGAATATGCAGAGTTGTTGTAGATGTGTTGGTCTCAGGATATTAGACAGACAAAGTGGGCGATGTAACATCTTTTGTTGGACCAACTTTTGATGGTGAGAGAGACAAGCTTTCAAACTTACACAGAGCTCAAAAGGTCATCTCTCTCCCCAACAGAAGTTGGTCCCATCGAAGAAATTACCTCACCTCACCTTGTCTCACTTACTGGTAATTACCAAACAATTCACTTATATGTAATGGAATAATCCCATAGGTATATAGCAAATGTCAGTCTGATATATACTTTTACTAGAAAGGAAATATCACTTCCAAAAGCTAAAGTACATAAATATTTAAAGAAAATAGTTTTATTCATACATTTTAGGTCTTACTTTTCTGAAAATGTGCTTTCATCAACAGATTTTCTGTTCTTTGTTCACCACAGAAGTTGTCTACTGATAAATTACCTTGGCATATCCACATTTTAGTTAGTTAAAAGAAAAGAAATCCTGTCATATTATCCCTAATTCAGGGCATTTTCTCTGCTTCATCCCTATCCCACCTACCCAGGTCCTGGCAGACAAGACATAAAATAACAAAGAATGTTTAAAAAAAAACCACAACAAGTGCATGCACACACACCTCAGAAGTGAAGTAGAGTTTTTTCATTGACTTCAACAGAAGCAGTATTGCTCCCCCAACCATCATAATTTACTTAATAAATTTGAGAGTAAAACAAATATCCGCATCCCCTACATATCTCAGCTGATCTCAACATGTCACTGAAACAGAACCAAAGAGCTCTGAGTTTCTTTGATTTCCGCAGTGCAGCATGGGAAGGCAAAGTGGGATGAGCCAGATAAAAATGAGCTAGAAACAGAAAAATGGTGGTTCTGGGGCTTGAGGTGGCTTGTAGCTCTCTCTCTCTCACATTAATAATGTGTATGTTGTTCTCGGCCCAAAAATCTATTTCACTTATGCTCTTTGAGATTTCCAGCTCTAATAGACACATTTACCCTACAGTTGTGGTTTAACTTCTCTGGGATTTGGGGCTGAACTAGAACTGAGTGTTTCACATGGTCAAAACACAAACCAGAGTTACTTTGCTCTGTATGTTTGACATTTCGGATGCTTTAGGAAAGGCTGAATATCAGGAAAAGCTACTTGACAGTGAGAGCTATTAGGCTGTGAAAGTTTCCTAAGGAAAATAGTGGAAACTCCATCCCTTGGCACAGTTAAAATGAGACTGAATAAAGCAAGAATGAATGTATAGCAGGGGACAGTACTGAACAGGTAAAGAGATTGTCATAAACAGATAGCTAAGGGTTAATGTCTCTTTCACCTGAAGCACCTGACCAGAGGACCAATCAGAAAACCGGATTTTTTCAACTCTGGGTGGAGGGAAGTTTGGGTCTGAGTCTTTGTTTTTCTGGCTGCCTGCTTTCTCTGAGCTTTGGAGAAGTAGTTTCTGTTTTCTTATCTTCTGTTTCTAAGTGTATGGACAAAGAGATCAGATAGTAAGTTATATGGTTTCTTTTCTTTGGTATTTGCATGAATATAAGTGCTGGAGTGCTTTGATTTGTATTCTTTTTTAATAAGGCTGTTTATTCAATATTCTTTTAAGCAATTGACCCTGTATTTCGTCACCTTAATACAGAGAGACCATTTGTATGTATTTTTCTTTCTTTTTATGTAAAGCTTTCTTTTAAGACCTGTTGGAGTTTTTCTTTACTGGGAAATTTCAGGGAAATTGAGTCTGTACTCACCAGGGAATTGGTGGGAGGAAGAAATCAGGGGGGAGATCTGTGTGTGTTGGATTTACTAGCCTGATTTTGCATTCCCTCTGGGTGAAGAGGAAAGTACTTTTTGTTTCCAGGACTGGGAACGGAGAGGGGGAGTCACTCTGTTTGGATTCACAGAGCTTGTGTCTGTGTATCTCTCCAGGAGCACCTGGAGGGGGGAAGGGAAAAAGGATTATTTCCCTTTGGTGTGAGACTCAAGGGATTTGGGTCTTGGGGTCCCCAGGGAAGGTTTTTCAGGGGGACCAGAGTGCCCCAAAACACTCTAATATTTTGGGTGGTGGCAGCAAGTACCAGGTCCAAGCTGGTAACTAAGCTTGGAGGTTTTCATGCTAACCCCCATATTTTGGACGCTAAGGTCCAAATCTGGGACTAAGGTTATGATAAGATGGACTAGAAGAATGATTTGGTCTTCCTCTCTAGATTCAGCCATTTGTGTCACCCAGAATGATGCCTCAAATCTATATGCAGCTACATATTCTATATGAACCCATACACTGTATTTTTGACAATGAAAAGACAGAAGTGTTCTCTCTTAGGACTAAGTTTTGTTCCTAACTACACCATTTAAATCTTTTGTAACTCCAATGACTTGAATGGCAATACTCCAGATTTACATTGCATAACTGAAAGCAGAACTTGGCCCTTCCCCTTTGAACTATGTGATACACAGGGACATTTGGGCATAAATGTCAAGTCAGGATATGGAGTGTGATCCTTCAATCTTTGGGTTCTTCAAAGTCCAATTGAAGTTACACTATAACAATCAATGGGAGCTTAATGTACACAAGAACTGGACTCTGAGTCTCAAAGGCTGCTGAGGTCCCAGTTCAATAGCATACTTAAGCACATCACTAACTTTAATCACATGAAGCCAAAAGGATTACTCACATAAATAAAAGTGACACATATGCTTAAGAACTCCGCTGAACTGGGAGAACTTAAAATTCACAAACAAACAAGCATTTTTAAATTCCAGCAAATAATTATACAAAAAGAGAGATGTCATGGGTTGCTATGTCAGGTGAACATTACACAAAAATTAGAAGGTACAAAAGTTTGGGGAAAGTTGGGAGTATTTTCTGTTCCTTTGGAAGGTGATATCCATAACGTTTAAATTTATCAATAAGTAGGTCCATATTATATTTCTGAAGGTTAACATTGTTTGAATCTAGCTGTAACATTCTATTATGCTTGAAATTTTCTTGAAATCATGGCAATGTGATCTTGTAAACATCAATAAAACCTCCAACATTTTAAAAAGAAATCTCCAGCATGTATAGAGACTTATCCTCTGCTGGTGCAAACTTCTATTGCTCTACTCATGCCACGACATAGAAATACTGTATGTGTTGAAAATTCTTGCAAGAGGAAGAGTATTCACTACATTTCTCCATTTTGTCTATTTAAATCGTAAACTCTTCAGGGAAGGACTATTTATACCTCTGTGTTTGCACAGCGTCTAGCACAATGGGGTCCTGATGTAGTTGTTCCTTTGGTATTACTGTAATAAACATGACTAATAATAATTGACTTACACAGGGAAATTTTTCTTAATTTTCTGTGGGCCCTGGTGTGAAGGCAAACCAGAAAATAATTCCATTGCTGACTTGAACTGACTTATTACTTTTATGCTTTGATGGCAGCAGCACTAGGACAAAATTTGGCTCCAAATTTATATTTTGTAAAAACAATAAATAAAACTTTAACAAAGCTCTCAAACTGCTAGAAACATTGCCATTAAATATTTTAATTTAGTTGGAAACGTGGTTGGGTTTTGGCCTTTTTTAAAATAAATCTGCACACTGCAGCTTTGAGCCAATGCAGGAGAATCCAAGAGTGACATTAAATAGAAACTAAACAGAAAGAAAAAATGAAACCAACTACTATATTTTAATTGTCCAAGCTGAGAGGGATGCAAAAAGAGTAAACAAAGGACATAAATACTGAAAATCATCTTTTTAATTTTTTTAAAAATTTGAGGTGACAGAGATAAGGATCTTTTTCTTTTAATATGTGGGTCTTAATTGTGCAGTGAGCTCTTCTTTAGCACAGGGGTCTACATGCATGGAACTCTTTGCAGAATATGAGGCAATGATTTGTAACCTGACAGTGTCCCTATAATAACTTTATTTCAGTAATTTAGAATATTTCAAAATAAAAACTTTGCTTATCTGTGCAACATGAAAAGAGAAGAAAAAGTCTAAAGCTCTATATCCCAAATCAAGTTTGCATCAAGTTTCTGTGACATGCATGATTCACTAGCATAGTGCATATTAAGACGAGACATAGAGCAAGAGCTGGTAACTACGGCTTCTGGCCCTGCAAATGAAGGAATAAAGAAAGGTAGGTGGTATATCTGCTCTACGCTGAATGTCCTCTTTTGCTCTTGTTCTTCTGGGCATTCAGCATATAGTTCTAAATTTGCAAAGATTATTTTTCATTTTATTTCCAGATCACTTTAAAATCTTAACATAGAATCATAGAAGATTAGGGTTGGAGGAGATCCTCAGGAGGTCATCTAGTCCACACCCTGCTCAAAGCAGGACCAACCCCAAATAAATCATTCCAGCCAGGGCTTTGTCAAGCCAAGCCTTAAAAACGTCTAAGGATGGAGATTTCACTACCTCCCAAGGTAATCCATTCCAGTGCTTCACCAACCTCCTAGTAAAATAGTTTTTCCTAATATCCAATCTAGACCCCCCCCCACTGCAACTTTTGACCACAGCTCCTTGTTCTGTCATCTGCCACCACCACAGCCTAGCTCCGTCCTCTTTGGAACCCCCCCTTCAGGTAGTAGAAGGTTACTATCAAATCCCCCCTCACTCTTCTCTTCTGCAAACTAAATAAGCCCAGTTTCCTCAGTCTCTCCTAGTAAATCCATGTACCCCAGGCCTCTAATCATTTTCGTTGCCCACCACTGGACTCCCTCCAATTTGTCCACATCCCTTCTGTAGTGCAATACTCCATATGTGGCCTCACTAGTGCCAAACAGAAGGGAATAATCACTTCCCTCGATCTGCTGGCAATGCTCCTACTAATGCAGCCCAATATGCCGTTAGCCTCCTTGGCAACAAGGGCACACTGTTGACTCATATCCAGCTTCTCATCCACTGTAATCCCCAGATCCTTTTCTGAAGAACAACAATTTAGCCAACCTGTCCCCAGCCTGTAGCAGTGCATGGGATTCTTCCATCCTAAGCGCAGGACTCTGCACTTGTCCTTGTTGAACCTCATCAGATTTCTTTTGGCCCAATCCTCCAACTTGTCTAGGTCACTATGGACCTATCTCTACACTCCAGTAAATCAACTGAAGACAGCTGGCAGTTTTTCAAAAAGACATTGTTAGGACACAAGAGCAAACTATCCCACTGCATAGGAAAGATAGGAAGTATGGAAAGAGATCGCCCTGGCTTAATCAGGAGATCTTCAATGATCTAAAACTCAAAAAAGAGTCCTACAAAAAGTGGAAATTCAGTCAAATTACAAAGGATGAATATAAGCAAATAACACAAGTAAGTAGGGACAAAATTAGAAAAGCCAAGACATAAAACGAGATCAAACTAGCTAGGGACATAAAAGGAAACAAGAAAACATTCTACAGATATATTAGAAGCAAGAGGAAGACCAAGGACAGAGTAGGCCCATTACCCAATGAGGGGGGAAAGACAATAACAGAAAATGCGGAAATGGCAGAGGTGCTTAATGACTTCATTATTTTGGTTTTCACCACGAAGGTTGGTGGCGATTGGACATCTAACATAGTGAATATTAGTGAAAATGTGGTAGGATCAGAGTCTAAAATAGGAAAACAACACATCAAAAATTACTTAGACAAATTACACCAGGGCCTGATGAAATGCATCCTAAAATACTCAAAGAGCTGACTGAGGAGATATTTGAGCCATTAGCAATTATCTTTGAAAAGTCATGGAAGATGGGAGACATGGAAGACTGGAAAAGGGCAAATATAGTGCCCATCTATAAAAAGTGAAATAAGGACAACCCAGGGAATTACAGACCAGTCATCTTAACTTCTGTGCCCGGAAAGGTAATGGAGCAAATAATTAAGCAATTAATTTGCAAACATCTAGAAGATAACAAGGTGATAAGTAACAGTCAGCATGGATTTGTCAAGAACAAATTGTGTCAAACCAATCTGATAGCTTTCTTTGACAGGGTAACAAGCCTTTTGGATAGGGGGGAAGCAGCAGATGTGGTATATCTTGACTTTAGTAAGGCTTTTGTTACTGTCTCCCATGACCTTCTCATAAACAAACTAGGGAAATACAACCTAGATGGAGCTACTATAAGGTGGGTGCATAACTGGTTGGAAAATCATTCCCAGAGATATTTATCTGTGGTTCACAGTCATGCTGGAAGGGCATAATGAGTGGGGTCCCACAGGGATCGGCTCTGGATCCGGTTCTATTCAATATCTTCATCAATGATTTAGATAATGGCATAGAGAGTACACTTATAAAGTTTGTGGACGATACCAAGATGGGAGGGATTGCAAGTGCTTTGGAAAATAAGATTAAAATTCAAAATGATCTGGACAGACTGGATAACTGGTCTGAAGTAAACAGGATGAAATTCAATAAGGACAAATGCAAAGTACTCCACTTAGGAAGGAAAATCAGTTGCACACATACAAAATGGGAAATGACTGCCTATGAAAGAGTGCTGCAGAAATGGGTCTGGGGGTCATAGTGGATCACAGGCTAAATATGAGTCAGCAGTGTAACACTGTTGCAAAAAGAGCAAACATAATTCTGGGATGTATTGGCAGGAGTATTGTAAGCAAGACACTAAAAGTAATTCTTCTGCACTACTCCGCACTGATTAGGCCTCACCAGAGTATTGTGTCCAGTTCTGGGTGCCATATTTCAGGAAAGGATGTGGAAAAACTGGAGAAAGTCCAGAGAAAAGCACCAAAAATGATTAAAGGTCTAGAAAACATGACCTATGAGGGAAGATTTAAAAAACAGGGTTTGGTTAGTCTGGAGAAGAGAGAGCTGAGAGAGGACATGATAACAGTTTTCAAGTACATAAAATGTTGTTACAAGGAGGAGGGAGAAAAATTGTTCTTCTTAACCTCTGAGGATAGGACAAGAAACAATGGACTTAAACTGCGGCAAGGGAGCTTTAGGTTGTACATTAGGAAAACTTCCTAACTGTCAGGTTGGTTAAGCACTGAAATAAATTGCCTAGGGAGGTTGTGGAATATCCATCATTGGGGATTTTTAAGATCAGGTTGGACAAACACCTGTCAGGGATGGTACAGATGATACTTAGTCCTGCTATAAATGCAGGGGACTGGACTAGACGACCTCTAAAGGTCCCTTCCAGTTCTATGACTCTCTGATTCTACCTCTCCCCCCATTTAATGTCATCCATGAACTTTCTGAGGGTGTAATCCATCCTATCATCCAGATCATTAATGAAGATGTTGAGCAAAATCGACCCCAGGACCGACCCCTGGGGCACTCAGCTTGATGCCAACTAGACATCGAGCCATTTATCACCACCCATTGAGCCCGATGATCTAGCCAGCTTTCTATACACCTTACAGTCCATTCATCCAATCCATACTTTTTTAACTTGCTGGCAAGAATACTGTGGGGAACCATATCAAAAGCTTTGCTAAAGTTAAGATATATCACATCCACTTCCTTCCCCATATCCACAGAGCCAGTTATCTCATCATAGAAGACAATCAGGTTGGTCAGGCATAACTTGCCCTTGACCTATGTTGACTGTTCCTGATCACCTTCTGCTCCTCCAAGTGCTTCAAAATGGATTCCTTGAGGATCTACTCCACAATTTTTCTAGGGACTGAGGTGAGGCTGACTGGTCTGTGATTCCCTGGATTCTTCTTCTTCCCCTTTTTAAATATGGCCACTATATTTCCCTTTTTCCAATCATTCGGGACCTCCCCCAATTGCCACAAGTTTTCAAAGATAATGGTCAATGGCTCTGCAATCACATCAGCCAACTCCCTCAGCACCCTCGGACGCATTAGATCTGGACCCATGGACTTGTGCATGCCCAGTTTTTCCAAATAGTCCTTAACCTGTTCTTTCACCACTGAGGGCTGCTCACCTCCTCCCCATACTGTGCTGCTCAGTGCCACGGTCTAGGAGCTGACCTTGTCTGTGAAGACCAAGGCAAAAAAAGCATTGAGTACTTCATCTTCTTCCACTTCATCTGTCACTAGGTTGCCTCCCGCATTCAGTAAGGGTCTCACACTTTCCCTGACCTTCTTCTTGTTGCTAACATACCTGTAGAAACCCTTCTTGTTGCCCTTCACATCCCTTGCTAGCTGCAACTCCAGTTGTGCTCTGGCCTTCCTGATTACACCCCTGCATGCTCAAGCAATATTTTTATATTTCTCCCTAGTCATCTGTCCAAGCTTTCATTTCTTGTAAGCTTCCTATTAACCAGTACACACACACACACACACACACACACACTTCAGTTCTGCTCTTTTTTTTTTTTGCAAGACATGTCCATTTTTAAATTACTGTATCTTCTCCCCTTTTCAACATAGACAACCTCCAGCCTCTTACAGCACATGGTAGGCTTTCCCAGATGCATATCAAATTCTAGGAATACAAGGGCTCATAATATAAGGGTATCGTAGTTTGAAAAAGACAGGCATATACCGTCCAAACTATTTTTCATTCTATTTCTGTGAAAGTATGAGATACACACTCCATGGACAGGCAATATAGACTTAGGTTAGAATTAAAAAGACAATTTTAATTGACAACAAATAAAAATACAATAGTACAGTAATGGCCTAATAAATTGCAGTACCACTGCTGTAAAATGTACTGTTTGATCATTGCTGTAGAATATCATGTAATTTGTAATGAGGAAAATGCCAAGCTGTCATGGTTCCTCCTTTCTTGCAATGGTAATAATCAGACTATAATTTATTGGCAATTTGACCACTACTACGAAAAGATTAATGGCCAAAATTTAAATCTTGGTGGACACTTCATACAGGAAACATCTTGCCACAAGTCACACTGCATGGTCATTCAAATATGATTGCACTGCCTATTTTAGAATGATTGCAACAACTAATAAAAATTATATATTAGCCTTTTGAAAGCTATTTATTTTTTTCAAACGTTTCATAAATAGCTCTGCTAAGCAAAGAGATTATAGAATATACATATTATACAAATCAAAATGTGTCGAAGTAGTGAAACCAGCAACTATAAAGTAATACAGCTGCTTATTTCAGTGAGAAGATCTAAGGCTGGGTCAACCTGCAGTGGTTGTCTGAAATATCTGTTTAAAACAGAACAGCTAAGACTTCTTGTTGCTGCATCACTAACTAAGAGTAGGCTCGGAAGTTGAAGTTTCTTTAGAACTTCTGTAATATTAGCAACATACTGAATGTTCAAGTTAGTTAGCTAGATTCAAGCTTCACTTCAGTTTCTCTTTACAGTATATAAAACCTGGAATAAATCAGTAACGGTGACAGGTATTTGAACTTCATCAGCAGAATGGAGTTCTGTTTTTAAATGAATTGAAAGCTGCCACTGAAACCATTTTAAAGTCACCAAACATATTTTCAAATTACACAAAAACAAAGTGCAGTACACTAATTAACCTAAAACACTGTGGTAATACTATTGTAAACTGCAAAGATTTGGGCCATTATTAACGAAAAAGCAATCTTCTTAGCGTCACAGATTATTAAATATGTAATAGAATACTTCATTTTAAATCAACTGATGTGCAGGAAATGCTATCATTAACACAATGTACTGAACAATTTCATATGAGAATATATGCATTGATTATATTCAGTGAAAATGGGTATTCTGTAGCTGTATGCATTGAATATATTAAGACAACACATCATAATACAAAGCTGACTCAGACATTTTTCTAAATAAAGCACTCAATGTACCCTGCTACATCGAATGTAACTTAATTTATATCTACATGCCACATATTTGGACCGGTTGGCTGTATCTACCTAGAATTTCTTCACTTTGCAGAAAATCACTATTTAGTTTAAAAATATGCTTTTGTAAATCATTTGAGATAAAACTGGTTCTGCATAAACTGTCTTTATGGAAAACTTTGGCTACCATAAATGATTATATTATATTATCTTGAATAAAACCAAAATTATAATATCTCATGCTGTTCATCCTTTGGCTTCCCTCACAGTACAGGATCACGGCACTGTACTGAAAACACAGCAGGACAATAAAACCCTGGAGAAATGGCTGGTGTGCAGCAAAGAACTAAATGACTCTCTCCCTAATACAACTGCTATGTCTTGACAAAGATTCTAGGGATGAGATTCGCAGCTGGAGTAGTCACTGGAGTGATAGATGCCAATGGAGTCATACCAATTTACACTAACAGAGAATCTGCCCTAGATGATTAAGGCTGCTATGATTCTTGACCAAAAAAATATAAGTGGACTGACTACCATAACATGTTTAAGTCAACAAAATTTACATGGGCTAGGATGAACAATTTAAGCAGGGTTCATTAACAAAATAGTTTGGATCACAGGTACTAGGAATGAGGCAATCCTGCAGCCACAAGAAATGTGGATTTTTGCAGAAAATGAAGAAGGTTATGGGAGCAGTCTTTTAAGAATAGTAAAGGGTAAACAAATATTAAATGTTTCTAGTATAGAGTATGTGCAGTACATTATTTTGATATAGTAAAAGAGTCAGAATTAGAAACCAAAGTGAATAAATACAGTGCAAGCAATTAAGTGCTGAGGCTCACGCAATTTTTTTACTTTCATAACTCATGTGGCAAGCCTAGAGATGCCGGGGGTCAGCGCTGGCACAAATTAAATAGGGAAGAAATCTTTTGGCAGATACATAAGCGATAACAAACTGCAGACCTGGCCCCGTAATTAGATGAAGTTTTTACTGGTGGTCATCCATGCGCAAGAAACCTCTGGATGCCTGATTGAAACTAACTAAAACCATAACTTCCTGCCCAAACAAATGAGCACCTGCAAAAAACAAGCCAAACCCAAGTCATGTTACTGGAAACATAAAAGTAAAGGTCTGATGTAAAAAGCTAAACAAATAGGGATACATATTGTTGCCAACCAGTAGTATTACACGCTGTCAAAACATGAGGGTAAGTATCACCCATAGCATAAATAAAATGGGAGAGGTTCTCATCTAGAATATTAACATTCAACAAGAGACATTCCCTGCAAACTGCAAGGAGGTGCTGTATGCTGAATGCTAAACTCAAAACTGGGTTTACAGTGCTCTACAGCCAAAATGCTTCTGAAATAAATGCAGCCCAACTTTACTAATTCTGGGTCACCGAGAACGAAAATGATGCTTTAAATTGTTGATTGGCTCTAGTTTTCAAGATATGCTATTGGGTCAGTATATACGACCCTTAACTTGGGAATGGCGGAGGATAAGTGAGTTATAAAGGGAAGGGATCTCAGTTTAAACCAGAAAGGACTAAAATACATCTTTGACTGGATCTATGAATAAATCCATGACTGGGTTTGGACAGTACTTGCTTTTGAGGCAAAACAATGAATGATGCAATCTGAAGCTGGTATTGCGTCATACATGATATGAATTGCATCATGTTATTCCTAGAAGTCATGGATGATGCAATCATAACGAAGCTTACATCACTCTGCTGAATAAATTGCCCTATATCAGTGCTAGAAATCATACAGTGTCGTGCTCTCTTATTTGTCAGTGTTTGGTTTTGCAAAGGGACACATTTCTGTTTAGCCAAAGTGAGCAGAGATGCCTCGTACTTGTGTGAACAGTGCAGATAACTTCTGCTATGTTTGTGATGATGTGACTTTTGCATTACAAAAGCGCAGTATAACCACTATGGTTAAGAAAGCCTATCACCTTTCTTTTGGCTGCAAAATTGGAGATCAGGACAAGAGGTGGGCCCCACACATAAGCTGCAACACTTGTGCAACAAATCTTCGCCAGTGGTTGAACAGGAAAAGGAAATCTATGCCTTTTGCAGTGCCAATGATTTGGAGAGAGCCAACAGATCATACCAGCAATTGTTACTTCTGCATGGTGCCTCCAGTTGGGAAAGGTGCATCAAAGAAGAAAAAGTGGACTGTGCATTATCCAAACATTCCATCAGCTATACGCCCAGTACCCCACGGAGAAGGACTGCCGGTTCCTGACGCACCAGAATCATTCTCACTTGAGTCAGACGAGGAAGAGGAAGAGGATGAAACTTCTGGTTCTGAACCATCAATGTCACAGGACCCACATTTTCTCCCATCCTCCTCCTCTGAACCACACCTCATAACACAAGGTGAACTGAATGACCTTGTCAGGGATTTGGAACTACCCAAGAGTAAGGCAAAGCTGTTGGGCTCCAGACTACAGCAGTGGAATCTCCTGGCAGGCTATCAGGGCAAATGGAGCCCATTAATGCTTGCAGACTATTCCTGGATAGTGACAAGAGATGCTCCATTTAATGAATACAAGAGACAAGCCAGGAAGTGCCGAGTAGACACTGAATAGGACTAAACTATGTACATGATAGTTTTTTGCCTATTCTTTCATAATAAATTTTATTTATATAACCCTTTTGCTGATTTTTAAAGTGTTACATAAACAGGACAGGTGAAATATTATCATGTAAAGCAACCATAAACACATGAAAAGACCTAGGTTTACAATTTATGGTTAAAACTCTACTATCTACACAATATACATAGATATAAAATGTAAAAACTTAAATATCTTAGAAATAGTAGCCAATCAGTTGTTTTAATTGTCATATTTGAATTCAGCACTTCAAAATACATAAAAAATATCACATTTTATCTCTGAAGCAGACAACTTCTCAAAAATTGTAGACCAGTGTATCAGAAAACTAAACCATTCTCCCACTGCATCTGGTGCTCCCAGGCTTGTTGGGCCACCAGTCACTATCCAGATGTTTAGCCCATTCAAATACAAAAGACTATTCACTGCCCTCTTAGGGTCCTGCCTCGACTTTGATAGACTTCAATGGCATTTGAAGGTGTCCACAGAATACCAAGGAGGTGCTCACAGGTCAGGCCCTTAGTGTCTGAACAGGATATAAACATGCGCTCATAAAGATGAGTAAAAGGGCTGCTATGTTTCCATAACGAGGGAAGAGATCTTTGTACAAACGGGGTCTGTTTTTCTAGTCCTTACTCAAGACAGGAATGCTTCCCACAACCAGGCCCATGGTATAATTCTGTAAGGCACTTGAAGATAGATGAAAGTGATCTATGTAAATGTATCCTTTGTGTTGAAGCAACTCTATTATGGTTAAGCATATTCACTAATAATGGTTTTTTTGTTTGTTTGTTTGATGGGTGTGTTTGGTGCAGGAGACAAATAGTCTGCAGACTATTCCCATCCCTGTGGAAATCTCTGGAGCAACTTCCCATCCCTGGAGAAATCTCCAGGGCAGCCACCTTGCTCCTAATATTTCTTTCATTTTCTGTTTTTTTGTGAGCAGAAAATGTAATTTTAAGTGCAGCTTCTATTGAAGTTCCACTGCCATAGTAATGGCATCATGTTGATAAGTAGCACCATAAAATGCTCTCAGAGTAATTAACTAGTGTGTATGTTAGCACCACACTGCAAGACACAAACACAAGGTCAACATTTTCAGGGTTTTTTCTTCATGAATGCATATTCCCTCTGTTGACTAACTTGCCCTTCCTCATCTGCCTTTGATCTGTCAGGAAGCTAGCTGCATGTAACTGCCCATCCATTAACATGGGGTCCAAACACAAAGTAAGTGGCCTCTCATAAATTTCATAAGATTGGAAATTTATGCAAAGTAGATTCATCCTCTCGCTTCCTCTGCACCAGTTTCATCAAAGCAATGCACGTTAGTTGTGTTATGTGCTATGAGCTTACCTAATTGATTTGTTTGCTACTGTGCATTTTTATTAGATAGGGGCTCAAGTTGCAAAGTCAGGGTCAGGTTTCAGATTTTTGAATATCCCTAAGGTGAGTGTGTGTTTAAATGCAGGGGATGGATTCCACCTGTGGAGGGGAAGTTCTCCCTACACCAGCGCAAAGGAGAGGGCAGAGGAAGAGGAGTTCTCTCTCAGCTTTTAGCAGAGGAAGAGAAGTCATGATCCTCACTGTCATCCTCTGCACATTACTCCTGAAATCAGATCATTATAGGCCAGATTATGAATACCTTGTGAGCAAGTACTCACACGAATAGTCCCACTGCCATTTACTAAATTCAAATAAGGATCCTGCTTTGGATTTCAAACACCTCCAAAATGTAGGAGGATGTTCAGATTCTTTCTGATATTTTTATCTAACAGACCAGGTTATTTTTTAAAATGCCTTATATTGCTATTACATACACACAGCTGAAATGCTTTGCCCAAGAAAGGCACTTGCTTAACATGGCATTTTAGGAGGCTTTTCTAGTTACTGACATTTAACATTTGCTTCTTACTGGCAGCTGTAATAATTAAAGAAGACTGGAAGGTCAAGTAACTTGTCTAAATGATATCAGACGGGACCGTCTGAATTCTACATTCATAGGAGGTGTCCAGCAGTAGGCGTTCATTTGTCAGAATGTAAAGAATTAATTAACTGTAACCCATTAACATTTCATCATTAAAGTTATATTTTTTTAAAAAGTCAAAATAATGTGACCCTGCATGCTCCAGTTCCAAACCTGAGGAAAAGATTTGTTCTTGGGTTGGCAGGTGATGTTCTCATGCTCTGGAGGGATGGTGCATGGCTTAATGTGGACTGTCTTTTGAAAGCTGTAAACGCATCTGAGGGTAGGAGAGAATTAGGATTAGGATTTTAATAGGGGATAAGTGTAGCCAAGAACGAAAGGGTGAATGAAAACCCAAAAGTGACTTGGGCCATTTCCTTAGAGAGGGGAGAACATTCCTTTGCCATAATTACTAATAATATAACACTTTGCAATAGAGAATATAGTTTGCTTCCAAGGATCTCAAAGCACTTTAAGAACATTAATCAAGTCTCCTCATGAAATGTGATGTAGCTGAGGAATGCATACACATGGCTATGCTCATCCTCAAGACAGCTCCCACCTCAGAACACAGCTGCTGAAACACTAACCAACAGTTAGGAGCAGAAGTTCAAGGAAGAATGAGAGTGGACAGTGTGAGGTGATTTAGGTAGGCAGCGTGAAATTACCCAAACTGCAGTTCAGTCATAACTTGAAAGTTAAAACTGTTTTACAAAAAAGGCACCGTAGTATATTTAAATGGGCAGGGACTCTGTTTCATACCACACTTGAACAAGAGCACCTTTGCAAACATAGCGTCTCCTATCAATATGAAGGGTCATGAGTACCATACTGGTCCAATGGGAACAGTGCCATCTGCTGACTCAACACTATCAACTTCAGGTAGTACCCTGGATTTTGACTTGTGATGTCTCAGGCCATGTCTACATCTAAAATTTTGCAGCGCTGGTTGTTACAGCTGTATTAGTACAGCTGTATAGGGCCAGCGCTGCAGAGTGGCCACACTTACAGCAACCAGCGCTGCAAGTGGTGTTAGATGTGGCCACACTGCAGCGCTGTTGGGCGGCTTCAAGGGGGGTTCCGGGACCGAGAGAGCAAACCGGGAAAGGAAACCAGCTTCGCCGCGGTTTGCTCTCTCGGTCCCGGAGCCAGCCAGCAAACCGCAGGGAAGGAGACCTGCTTGCTCGGGGTTCCGGGACCGAGAGAGCAAACCGGGAACGCCGCGGTTTGCTCTCTCGGTCCCGGAGCCAGCCAGCAAACCGCGGGGAAGGAGACCTGCTTGCTCGGGGTTCCGGGACCGAGAGAGCAAACCGGGAACGCCGCGGTTTGCTCTCTCGGTCCCGGAGCCAGCCAGCAAACCGCGGGGAAGGAGACCTGCTTGCTCGGGGTTCCGGGACCGAGAGAGCAAACCGGGAACGCCGCGGTTTGCTCTCTCGGTCCCGGAGCCAGCCAGCAAACCGCGGGGAAGGAGACCTGCTTGCTCGGGGTTCCGGGACCGAGAGAGCAAACCGCGGCGAAGCTGGTTTCCTTTCCCGGTTTGCTCTCTCGGTCCCGGAACCCCGAGCAAGCAGGTCTCCTTCCCCGCGGTTTGCTGGCTGGCTCCGGGACCGAGAGAGCAAACCGCGGCGTTCCCGGTTTGCTCTCTCGGTCCCGGAACCCCGAGCAAGCAGGTCTCCTTCCCCGCGGTTTGCTGGCTGGCTCCGGGACCGAGAGAGCAAACCGCGGCGTTCCCGGTTTGCTCTCTCGGTCCCGGAACCCCGAGCAAGCAGGTCTCCTTCCCCGCGGTTTGCTGGCTGGCTCCGGGACCGAGAGAGCAAACCGGGAAAGGAAACCAGCTTGATTACCAGAGGCTTCCTCCTTCCACGGAGGTCAAGAAAAGCGCTGGTGAGTGTCTACATTGCATTACCAGCGCTGGATCACCAGCGCTGGATCCTCTACACCCGAGACAAAACGGGAGTACGGCCAGCGCTGCAAACAGGGAGTTGCAGCGCTGGTGATGCCCTGCAGATGTGGACACTCTCAAAGTTGCAGCGCTGTAACTCCCTCACCAGCGCTGCAACTTTCTGATGTAGACAAGCCCTCAGACAAGTAGGTTCTGTCCCTACTTGCATCAGAGCATAAGAAGCTAACTCTGAAGCAGACCATGGCTGTACTGCTTTAACAAGAACCGACCAACCCAAGGACAAGCTAGCCACGGCACAAAAGGAGGATTTTTCAAAAAATGTTAACTAGTAACATGAGAAAAGGGTGTTCTTTTTGGATTTCAAGTAGGCCAGCACAATGGCTCCCTGATCTAGTTTGAGTCTTCTAGATGCTACTGGAATACAAATAAGTAATAATAATTTAAATGTAAGATATGGATTAAAAATCATTGTTAAATGATTTGTGTACAAAGTGGTATTTGTCCTAAAACACTGTGTAAATGTTGTTTATTTTAAAAAGTAAACACGATTAAAAGAAAATAATTCATAAATTTTGGGCCATGCATATCCAGTATGACAGAACAACTTTCCACATACACATTACAATATTTCATTCAACATAATGCAAACATTAAATTGAAAAATAGAAAATAAAATACATTATATATTAATTTTTCTCTATTAATGCCCTGGACATGTCACTAGAAGCCATATCTTGTGTGTTCAGTCACAGTAATATAGGTTTGGCAGTCTAATGTTACATATAAATAATGAAGGGTAATTATAACTCTAACAATAAAGCCTGCTTATCTGATCACATATAATATTAAAGACAGCTTATCTGGTACTATTTACTAGTTCACTGAATCTATAGCTTACATTTTCTGGCATTGATCTTTACATGTATAGTTTCTTCTATCATAGCAGCTTTGTAAATATAGTTTACTGTTGTAAAATGGAACTGAATGGTTTCCATCAATGATTTTATTAAAGCTTGGTATGTTTATGAAGACAACCATTTACCTTCCATCAAATATAATGGTTACAAATTATTACCACTGAGGACTAGTTTATCATGTTTAGTTCCTTAGTTAGTCACTCTGTTGTAAAGTCAGTTCCAATCTCTTACTGCTATTAAAGTCAGACAAAGGAAAAGTTGGTCAGAGCAGTAAAAATTATCTACTTCAAACTGACCTTCAAAAATATGAAAGATATTTAAAGTATAATAAAATACAGCACACCCAGGAACTTTGATCCAGTGAGAATTCTTCACTGGCTGATTAGTTTGATGAGTCTTTTAGAAGAAGCAACATCTGCTGTAATGCAACAGCTAATGGACCATTCTAATAGACTGCTCTAATGCCCACAGAGTAATAAATAACTTTGCATGTCCCTATAATTTCCTATCTGAAGAACTCAAAGAACTTTACCAACATTCATGAAATAACCTCACAACACTCCAGTGCAGGACCTAGACAAAGTATTATAATACTCCTAGAATTTGGTATTAAATAGCACATGGCATACTCAAGGTATCTTTAAATGCTTTATATGAATAAATTATTTTAGTTAGGTGCTTGTTAGTATAGTGGCTGAGTAAGCAAATGGCAGCCATTATGCATTCAGTAATATTTCACCCACTGCCTTGGAATAAAGAACACACTTTTTTAATGAGAGTGGGAATTCTGGCTAGGACATGGAGGTCAGGTAAGTTAACCCTCTCCTCTTTTCAAAAGAGTCTATGTGGATTTTAATTTCCACCTATACAATCACAAGAGTCATTGGAGATTTTTAAGAGCCGGTTAAATAAACACCTGTCAGGAATGGTCTAGATAATACTCAGTCCTGCCATGAGTGCAGGGGACTGGACTAGATGACCTCTTGAGGTCCCTTCCAGTCCTATGATTCTATGATATATATACATTATTGTAATAATGTATGCCTATTACAGCAGTACTTGGGAATTCCAGTCAAGGATCATGGCCCATGTTGCTAGGCTCTCTACAGACAAATAAAAAAGAAGAGAATCTCCACCCTAGAGAATTTACAATCCACATGTGTAGGGATGAACAGATGGACAAAGGAGACAAAGTGGGTGAAGGTGGGTTAGGAGGATGAAGCAGTAATCGAACAGAGTTTAGTAGAAAGGGCTTCAGTTTATAGAGATAGGGCAATCTCCAACTAACAGGTATCTTTGGGGGTTAGCACAGAGAGGTCACAAATACAGTACTCTCTCACACAGGTTTCAGATGCTCCCTCATCTACTGACATCCATGAGAAATCATTTACATTAGTAGCCCTCAAAATAGTTATATGCAGATGACATACTCCATTATACTCACACAGGCTTTATTCTTCCGCCACATCCCAAATTCAAAACAGAAGATAACGTTCAGTACCAATGCCGATTAGCAATTCAACACATTAACCTATGCACTTCTTTTCAAATATTGTTTACATGGATTATCGTTACCCTATTAATCTATCGCTATACCTTCAGCGTACTGGATTCAGATTGGCACACTGGTCAGTGTTTATGTGAGGTTTGTTTTTACAATTTTAAGATCACCTCAACACTCTAAATGTCTACACCACAAGTGTTTTATACTTTATTAGCCTCATCTGTCTTCTCACCATAACTTTGCTCTGTTGACCAATAAGGTATATAACTCCATCTGGTGCATATGTGCCAGTGAGGCTACCTATGGTCCTATTCATTAGTGTGTTATGCCCCATTTACAACCATGTACACAGAAAAAGTTCAGTACCCACCCAAGGGTCTACATGCCCCAGCTTTACAATACACAAAAGGCTTCTTACTTTGTATGTCAATCAATAACTCTTCCTTTAACTAGATGGGCTGTAATCAAAGTAAAGAAGGGAGTTACCACTTGCAATAGGTGCATGTCTAGCTGGAAAAAAGCGTGAGAAATCCTGTTTATCAAAAAATAAAATTAAATGGGCCAAATTCATCCCTGATGAGACAATTTGGCTCTGTTTATCTTTCAAAGGTACCATAGTTGCCAATTAAAAAAAAACAGAACATACTCTATTGTCTACCATGGTATTTCCTATATTTATAGAGCCAAATTCTGTTCCCACTTACACTTGTTTAAATCCACTGAATGCAACTGAGATGCATTTTACCACTGCCTGCTGGACCATAACACCTGTGCGACTTTCTAGGTAAAAAGCACTTTCTCAAAAGCCCAGATACAGTATATCAGTGCCTGATCTAAGCTTGTTCAGGTTTCTATTTTTAATGCAATTAGCATTAATTAAGGAATATATTCATTGCCTTTTTATGTCTTTTTTAAAAATTAGTATGAATAGCAATGCTCATGAAACTGCCAAACTGATAGCACCAGATCCACACTCCAGTTGGCTGGGAACCACTGCCAATGGGAGCCTCCTGGCCTCCCTGCCTAGGAACTGGATGCACTGTCTGCTTGCTTCCAAGGTGCAGCGTGGAGCCAGGACAGGCAGGGAGCCTTCCTTAGCCCAGCTGCGCTGCTGACCATGACCCAGCTAAGGTAAGCCCGCACCCCAACCCTGAGCCTCAACCACCTCCACTCCAGCCTTGAGCACCCCACAAACACAGAGCCACCGCCTGCAACCCAAGCCCCTCATCTCTGGCCCCACCCCAGATCCCGCACCCCCAGCCAGAGCCCATACCCACTCCTGCACCCCAACTCCTTGCCTCAACCCACAGCCCCCTCTCGCACTCTGAATCCCTCGGCCCCGATCCCCAGACTGGAGTCCTCTCTTGCAACCCAAAACCCTCATCCCCAGCCCTACCCCAGCCCACACCCCCAGCCAGAGCCCTTACCCCCTCCTGCACCCCCAAACCCTGCCCTAGTCCAGAGACCCCTCCTGCACCCTGAACCACTCATTTCTGGCCCAACCCCAGAGCCCGCACCCTCAGTTAGAGCCCTCACCCCCTTCTGCACCCCAACTCCCTGCCCCAGCACAGTGAATGTGAGTGAGGGTGGGGAAGAGTGAGCCACGGAGGGAGGAGAAATGTAATGAACGGAGAGTGGGGCCGAGAAAAGGATGCGGCTGGGGTGTTCAGTTTTGTGCGATTAGAAAGTTGGCAACCCTACATCCATCTGTATCCACTGTAATTTTCATCCACTGAAGTGAATGGGGTGAGAAGGATGTAAGAGAAGTAGATTTTGTCCCAGCAGTGGAAGGTGATTTGCAGGTTTCCCCATTACTTTGTATGCCCTTTTGGCAATGAACCTCAGTCCTGACATGCAACACCTCAATTATTCAAGCATTCTGGGGACTACTGTTAGAAAAGTTTTCTAACCATTCTAAGCTTCACTCGTTCTGTGATGTAAGCAAAACCAGGCTTGGGTGAGACCACTTACGAAAGCCCAGGCATCAAAGCAATGAACCATCAACTCCTTGTGGAATGTAACATTTAAATAATACAATTCTTTATATAAGACAAGAGCTCCATTTTTGCCACTAAATGAAAACAAAAAAGCAAAAAATATAAGTTGAAGCAGAAAACCATTTTGGCATCCATCACTGGATGGACACAATGGACCAGAACTCTTTTATTTTGAGAAAGTTGGATACTTCACCCAAGAGGGTTGAAGTCTCTGGAAACTGATTATAGGTGAGAAACCTGCTTAGACCAACATAGTAACTTGCTGAAGTTAAGTTTTAGTCACTAGGCAGCATGTTTTGTTTTACTTGTAAACATCTGTGTCTCCTATTCTTACTTATTAACACTTAAATGTCTGTTAATAAACTTATTTCTTGTCTTATTACAAAACCATCTCAGGGCTGTGTAATAAACTGAAGAGTAAAATCCTCAGCCAAGCTAACAGGCTGATGTGTGCTCTGTCTCTGGATGCAGTGAACATGAATATTTCTATGGGGGTTCAGTGAGACGGCTGGATATTGCAGAGAGATGTCTCTGGGGAACTCAGGAACTGGGGTTCATTGATTGTTATGTGCAAATCAAGGTTTGGACAGGTGGAGTCCTGAAGAGTTTGCTAGCAAGGCAGACAAGCTGTTGTGTCAGGAAGCTCACACATAGCTTAAGCGGCAGCAAAGCTCACTCTTGCCAGGGCAGAGCAGTAACACACTGGCTCACAGTTCTGGGTAAGCAGAACAAGGTGTCACAGCATCACATCACAAAGGAGAGACATTAACAATAGGGCTAAGAGACAGTTCTACCGTTATGGTAAAGCATGTACATCATTCACTAATGGCAAAGCTCTGCCTGTGCCTATTCAGAGGCTTCAGGGCAGGAAAGCCTGGAGTTCTCATTTCACCTTTTCTACAGGGGATTTCCTGCCTGGGAGGTTGAATTCCACTGACTAAAACCCTGCAGGGAAACAAGACCCCACCTCACCCCACACCCAAATAAGAAAGAATGTTAAGGCTCTAGACTGCAGTAAGGAATGCAAAGTTGGCAAACAAGTCGTTTATGCCTTGTGATGAAGGTAAAAATAGGACTACACCTCTGTGTTAAATAGATGTGGCTAAAACAAAAGACAGTGGAAAATGGACCAAAGGAGTACGATCATCTATGAAACTAGAGTGTGTGTATTTATCCATTCTAAGCATAAGCAAGAAGCCAGCTATAAAAGGCTTCTCAGAGGAGTTGCAGCCACAAGCAGCCTATAGTAAATTGGCCTGGTTCTGCATGACACTGATATGAAGTGGTATGATTTCCATTAGACTGGGTGCACTGGACGCCATCTCTGGGTAACAGCAGCTTCCCACGCTGCAGGTATTGGTATACCTTATAGTTACCATTTTTTCAACCTTTACTAATGCTCTGTAGCATTTTTTCCAGGGTTACAGAATTGGGTACAGATAGGTTAAGATTTATTTCTAAAAGTGGAAACTACACTACAGTGTCTATTGGTACATAAGTGGATTAAGGCCATTTTATAAGAAGCCTATAAGGTGTGTGTCTGTCTATCATGACACTGCTTATGAGTTCTGTGTGTCAGCATTTCTAGTCTTTCTGTATTAATTATGTTTTAATATGGAAAACTGAAGTGATCAATATAGTTAAATACACTATAATTTTTTTTGCAAGACAGCTTGTTTTCTCTTTATTCTTGTCTAGATGTTTAATGAAGTGACTGCCACATCATACAACAAGATGGGTTAAATAAATCAAATGCAATATATTGCTTAATGAGAAGAGTCTACAAAAGATGTTTTGTAAATTATTAGGATTTTTTTAACACAGATCTATAACTTCAAGACGTCACAAGGTTTGTGTTCTTCAGAAAGTCAGGAATCATTGTGAAAAAATAATGCTAAAAATGCCATACAGAGGAAGTGTAGGTAATGAGAACTTTGATCTTGCTTGTAAATTATTTGTTACATTGCAGAGCATAACAACCTATGCTGTTTATTTTACCACTTTATACCAACACAATTGCAATGAAAGGAAATCTGAAATGGCTGCCGGAAATCTTTAAAGAGGTACATGTAATACTGAAAAGATTTTCCACCCTGCTAACAGATAGCATTTAAAATTCTTCATTCTACTATCAGCGTAGCTGCTTTGCACAACTAGTATTTATCAAAGAACCAGATTCTGTTCCCTGTAATGTACATCTAGTGCAAGCCAATGGGGCCAACTCTGGCTTTACATCAGCTTACTTGAGAACAACATTTGGTTCCCTAACAGCATTTTTCATATTATGATCATTTCACTGTTCCAAATTTTGTGACTTTTATCACAACTTTAATATTTTTGTGTTTCCTTAATCCTGGAGTCCTGTAATTAGGTGAGAATTTCAGCTTTCATTTTAAAAAAGAAAGTTTCGAGCCATTATGGTTACAGAGAAGCACTTGAAAACAAGGCCCAAGTGCTCTCTATGGCCTCAGAGACCAGAAGGGAAATAAAAACACCATCAATTTATTGTTTTAAAACCTCATGATTTTATGGGCCCTGAAAGTAGTAGAACAACTTCTTACTAGTGAATCTGCTTTCTTATAATTCCTTGGAACTAGACCAGACTATAGGAAATGTTAGAGATCCTCCTGCCAGCTGACAGACACAGGGAGTTCACTTCTTCATAAAATGGACTAGATGGCTGGCCTCTCTTAGTAGGGCACCTACCAAGCAGCAAAAAATTCAATTACTTCTTAAAAACACAATTAAAAATTTCAGAAAAAAAATCAGCTCTGTCTACAACACCTTACATGGCTGTGGGTGGTAGAGAAAGACTTGGAGAAACCATGGCTGAAATTTTCAAAGCTGGTTCAAAGCGGAGTGTCTACTCATTAATATAGATGGCCAGAACTGGGTGCCCAGCTTTTCACAGATTTTTTCTGACTTCAGTCAGAATATTTCATATCCCTATGTTTTTAGAAAATCTGGCCAAAACTGTGTGAGCTACTGGCCTGGGCATATGGGTGCCAAGAGGAATTTTCACTGAGTGCTATGAGACAGGATTTTCAAGACTACATCAGTGTGAAACAATCTTAACCATCTCAGATCACAAGCATAACATTGTACAGCGTTACGTTACGTTAACATTGTAACATTGACACGCTTCTAAAATGAGTGGGAGGAAGGAGTTGGATGGGAACAAGGGACAGTTTACTTTCCTTTTGTTAGTCAGCAGCACTTTCAATTAATCCATATATAGCTTTCCACAGAAACAATATTATACAATAAAGAAAACATAACATAGGTGATTAATTACAAGGAAAGTACAATCAATTCTGAGAAACAACATGCATTAGATAAGTAAACCCTGTAAACAGTAACAGCCTAGAACAATCCGATGAATGGAATAGATTGCCTGTAGTCGTAAGGTGATATCAAAAGTATTGGCCTCAAGATCAAATTTTGTGATCGTATAAATTTCCTCAGCTATTCTTTTGCTTAATCTGTTTTATGAATTGCATAATAAGGATCACCGGATTACCATGTAAATAGAACGGGATAAATTTACAGCATTTTTCAATCTCATTACAATATCTGTCACGAGGCTATACTGTGCAGGTTTCTTCCCCCACATCCCTGTCACAGTCTTGATCATAGGAATAAAAGTATCACCTCTTCAATTCCTGCCATATTCATGGACAGCAGCGCCGCCCTTCGACCATTCCAGAGGTCCGTATTGCTGATTTGCTTTCATTCCTGCTTCACAGGTCACACACATGCTGTTACAAAGTGACTGATTAAAAATGGCTGCTGCACACTGAAGCCTATACTACCACTGTATGTGTCATGGCTGGAGATTTGGCCTAATTATGAAATAATGTGCTGTTTTTTCCCTTCAAGTTCCATATGTACCTCTAGGCTGTATCAGTCTGAAGCAAGACAGCAACTTACACTTGGGCAGACAGGTGTAACTTGCTGTGAGCTCCCTCACAGATAGACAGTTACTCCCAAGGAGCTGCTCACTGACTAGCAAATAATAAATTCTATTTAAAATTGGGCTTATAACAGTCACCTCTTTACAATACCCATGTGCACTATGGTGATTTACAAGCAGTGGGGAAGAGCAACATTGGTCAGCAAAGTATCCCATTTTATTTTCTTCTTCACTGTTACATGTCATGTGCATGTAAGGCTCGCTATGCTGGAAAAGGTCAGTGCCTGAAAGGGTTACTGTTAGATTTAATTTCTGAATATGCTGTCAAGTAGAAGAAAAGGACCTGATTCTGACCTCTGTTGTAATGGAGGGTATTGCAGATAGCAAGATTCTGTATTCTGGCATTCTGCTCTGTTGAGGTGTATTGTAACTCCTCTCCAGAAAGCACAACGGGAAAAAGAAATACTTGGTTCCTAAGAACAAGCTTATATAGACGATGGACTATGCTGAACAGAAAGTTTATTGTTGTGCCCATTAGGATTGTCTTTAAATCTTGGTTCTGATTCTGACTGATCATACACTGGTATAAATCAGGACTGCCTTCACTGAAGTCATGGAGTTACACTCATTTAAACTGAATGTACAATCAGTCAGAATCAGAACCAAGCTTTAAAGACACTTCGAATGGGCATAACAGTAAACTCTGTTCAGTTTAGTCCATAGGCTATATAAGCTTGTTCTTAGGAACCAAATAATTTTTTTTACAATTGTGTTCCCTGGAAAGGAGTTAAAATACACCTCAACAGAGAATGCCAGAACACAGTATCTTTATATCTACAGTACCCTTCATTACAGCAGTCTTGCAGCAAGAGCCCAAAGCAGTAATTACTTAATACTCAACTGATCTTGTTTTACCTATTCATAAGTAGAACATGAATGAACTAAACTGCATGGATTGTGGCAGGATGATAGACTTTATCAAAAGCACCTTAGTTACTAAACAATCAACTAACATCTATCCAAAGAGCTCAGGTCACCAGATAAGAGACTGAATAATTAAACAGAAAAGTGTTGCTATGCAAAAATCTATCAGCTTGCCAGATTATCACAACATTTCCTATAGATAAATTAGAAATATTGCTATATTCGCCACCATGTTACAAGGCTAAATCCTCTTGTGTACTTTGATTGTGTATTATGTTATGTGATACTGCAACAGGCAAAACAGAACCTTCATGAAATAAATGCATCATGACAAGTTAACTTCATTTAACCACAAGTCAAAATAAGCATCACTGTAACCATACAAAATTAAGGTGTGACTAGAGGCTGTACTCTCTCTGAAGGTGAGGTTAACATTAGGCATTTAAATGATCTACATATTGTGAGGAACTGTCTAGTGGGTATGTGTCCCACTGCCCTAACAAAATCAGAACTGTTCAGTCAAGTTTCAAGCTGCTGTACTGTTGCTAACAGCTAAAAAGATGCTCATTCAGCTCCCTTGTTAGAAGCAGCTGGTTGCATGTTCTACTCCAGTTGCTACCTTGACATTCCAATGGTATGGGATGTGCAACACAGTAATAACTGACCAAATTTGTTACAACTAAAGGCTCAATCCTTTAAAGTGCTGAGCAGCGGGTAAAAGTTGCTAAACATCCTCAGGTCCCACTTGAGTCAGGCAGAGCTAAGCACCTCGCAGATACGGCTCCATATTACAGAATGGATTGAGCCACTGTTGCCATTTCAATTTCCGTGTGCATCCAGGGAATTTGGGGGTAAGTTGGTTGCTAAAAAAAACTAAAAAATGTAAAAGAAAAGGGTCAAATAAGGGAGACCACATTCCACTAGTGGTCTCACTGAAGTCAATGGGATGACTCATGGAGTAAGGTACCACTCAACATGAGTAAAGGTATGACAGATTACTGCTGCAGAGCAAGATGGTCTAGCATAAGACTATGTTTTTATGTAAAACCTGCATAAACATGCTGAAACGACAACCATAACATTGTGTTGTGCACCACCTAGACAGTGCAGGAATCTCCATCCAGTGTATGACTTTACATGCAAACTTACTGATCTTACACATCTGCTTTTATAGTCAAGCTTGTTCTGTATGACCTGAGTAAGGAATGCACAGTGACTCACTAATTCCTGCATTAGCTACTCGGAGTATATTGAGGTGAGTTCAAGTTAGAAAGCCAATTTCTGCCTTCAGTTATATCCCCAGTTGACTTCACTGGGGCTGAATGTGTGTAACTCATACCAGAATTCATCCAGCCTCTATCAGAGTTCTGAATTCTTTCATTTTCTTATTATTAACAAAAATTGTTTATATACCACTAACGTTGTAGTTAGACCTCAATAGAAATACAACACTTTTCCTTATTATAAAAAAAAGTTTATTTAAGTGTACTTAGCTACTCAGAATAGCCTCAGATTTTCAATATAAGTAGGATCTAAAAAACACTGTAAATATTATTACAAAAACCTAAGGCTGCACGTGCAACCTTAATGTGGCCCTCTTGTGCATATGCATTATGATACAGTCTTTATATAATCACATAATATTTGTTCCACAGGACCCCTGCCTTATTCAGTGGTCACCAACAGTAATGCACTTAGAGCACAAGACAACCTTCCTGATCTCATTTCCTGTGCACAAAACCACAGCAGCCAGAAGCAGCAATTGCAGGAAAAGTCCTGCTCAGCCCCTGCATCCCGGGGATGGAGCACACTCATCACAGGTGGAATTTTTGATTAATTTAGCAGCCAAACTCTCACAAATTTCTATTGAGCATTTGCTGAGATTTTTCAGAGAAATTTCTAACTGGACCAATTTGGGCCATTTTCCAAGGGAATATCAAAAGGCATATCCCTGATACCAGTAGAACCCCATACCAAATTTCAAGTCTCTGCTCCAAAACAAGGAAGACCAGGAGCTTCTCAACTAAAAGGTTATATGAATATAGGCAAAACAATGTCTTTTTCTCTAATCTCATTAAGACAAACAGCTGAATTGATTTAGCTGGGGAAAAAGCCTCAGGCAGGCACCCTGTACAGAAAATTTCAGCCAAAATGGTTAAAGTTTAGCAAAGATATAATCAACTGAAAACAAGGTCTTACAATGAGAAATGTTGGGCAACCTTAACTAAAGGCATTGTTACCTGAACCATTGATGATAATGTCATTATATAACTCAAATACCCTCACCTGGAATATAGTATTCAGTTCTAATGATCCTGGTTAAAAAAATTCAAAATAGATTAGGATACACATCTGCTACTGAAATTGATTATATTAAAATTAATAGGAGTTGTGTGTCTAAATCCCCTAACTGGTTCTGAAAATCTCAATCCCGATCTGAAAAGAATATGGCAAAAATAGAAAGGGACAAGCAACAAAAATTAGAGACATGAAAAGACTTCCGTATGAAAAGTGATTGAAAGGAATGTAATTGTTGAGTAAAGAAAGGTAATGAATAAGAGGAAACAAAATATTCATGGCATAGAGAAGTAGATTGGGCTAGTTGTTTACTCATTCTCAATATACAAGGATAAATCAATTAAATTAAAAAGCAGAAGATTTAAAAACTGATAAAAGAATAGCTCTGAGTATCTATATAGATACACACATTTACATAATCCAAATTAACCTGTGGGACTCGTTTCCACTATACACAATTGAGGGAAAGAGTTTAGTAGTGTTCAAACAAGCCCTACACATTTACAATAGCATGGGTGAGAGCTCTCATATATGGATGAGAGCATTCACAGTTATTAGCTAGAGGGTTCTTTGTTGTTGTTTTTTAAAGAAGAGATACAATCCTCGTGTTTTATGCCATAAACCAATCACTGACTAAGGGCAGGTCTACACATAAAACATTGCAGTGCTGCTGCAGCTCTTCGTTGAAGAGGCTACTAGGCCGACGGGAGAGCTTCTCCCATCAGCATAGTTAATCCATAGAGGTGGTAGCTATGTTGATGGGAGAAGCATATCTATGTACATATATATGTAAAGACATGCAAAACAGCTCTTAAAACATTACTGAGGAAGTGCCCAACACACAATGTGCTCTCTAACAGTCTGGACATTGTAAAGTAGAACTATGACCTGATGTGTAGAATATCTACAACTGGCACATGATTTGTTGATTACACTCTGACAGATCATGGATCATCTGCTACTAAGTAACACTAACTTATAGATATGATCATATGAGGGCCTCCAATGTCAACCAAACTATTATAACAATTCCATAGCATACACTACATTTGCAATTTCAAGACATATTAATACATGCCAAACCAAACTCAAACCCATAGACTTTAAAAAAGCCATTTGTTCAGTTCTATTATTACTACAAATAATCAAGTTTAGAGGTTTGTACATTTACATGGTGTTTTATAAATATAAACTAAACAGAACTGTCATCTTACAGTCCAAGGAAGACATTCAAACAGACACAAGACAAAACATGTCAGAGCATGGTGAGCCAGGATTATTGGAATGGACAAGTAAGAAGGAAATAATAATGGATTTTAGGGAGGACACAGAAGGAGCATGACGGACAAAAGTGGGAGCTATTCCAAGTATTGGTGCAATCAACCTGTGAATATGGAAAAAAGATCAAACAGCAAAAAAGGAGAAAGAGACAATTTTGCCTTGCATATTGTCCAATTACATGGCAGTGGAATTTGCTTTGGAATTCACCTTTTGCCTCACAAGTGTGTTTGAGAGTCAAAGCTTTCATTTTGTGCGTGTATGTGTATATATGTATATATAATTCATAACTGAGAAGAGAACCATGGAAACATCACATGAGCATAACCGACATAATGTTGTCTCCCTGAGACTAGACAGCAGGAACAATAGCTCGGAGAGGCGCAAGCTACCAACTTCACTGAGATGAATGTTTGACTCTGGAACCTAACAACTGCAGTCTAAATGTGAGTATTAATGTTTCAGTAGTGATCATTTTAGCAGAAACATCTGTGTATCCATCTGTCTAGATTATTATTACACTTCTCATTGCTGCAGTATCTAAGTATCTGCTCAGCTACATCCAGCTAATATGTTTATCTCTCAATCCCAAACTACCTCCAATGCCTCCTCTGGAGCCAAAAACCCCATAGGGCCACTACCAGGTTGCCAGAACTTCCAGATTCCCTCAATTGCTCCCATGATGCAGTTATGTGAGGTCAGTACCAATTTCTATGATGTCACTAAACTGTACATGTGTGGACAATACAAAATAAATGAAATGTAATCCTGGATAAAAACACAGCTGCTACTGTTCTGACTGAAAACTATTCATTCATATTGGATTCATTAAAAACCTCCATTTAAATTTAACTGGAACTGCCACCTCATTTCCCATATGCCACACAAGAGTGCTGCAGACTCCAGGAATCTTGGCACACAATTTAGATTCAGTTTGCTGAGGAGCACGTATTTCTTTGAGTTCAGAAAGTGACTGAAAGAGTGGGAGAGACTAAGAACATTGATGTATGCAGAGTGTAGGTGAGATTATATAAAGCCTTTAGGGTGATGGTGTGGAGCTTGAGTTGGTGGGGTAAGAGAAACCCAGTGAAGGGATCAGAGAAGAGTGATGTGGTTGGAGTGGTGGAAGAGGACTTTAGTAATGGCACATTGGACAGGCTGGTAGAGGGAAGAAGGTCAGAGAGGAGAATGGTCTAGTAAATAAAGCAAGTTATGACCCAAGGTGAACACAAGATTTTCTAGTAAATTTATTTCAAATACCAGTGAAGATTTAAAATAATATTTTCTGTTAATATTATGAATGATTAATATCAAGTTCAAGAATGAAAACATTAAAAATAGTGTATCTGATGCAATTCCCATCTATTTTTCACAATTATGGCATAATTTGTATAAGTCAATATGAAAATCAATGCAGAGGTTTTTGGCAAGGTACAGTGCTACATGACAGACTCCTCTGAGGGCAATTACATTAAAACAATTTAAAACCCACAAAGAAATAAATACAAATTAAATGTAAGTATACAAAGGTTTACTGCTTGTGATGAAAAATGGCATCATTTGTTTAAAAAAAGAATTACAGTAGTCCTTAATAGGACAGAAAATTACCTTAATGTTAAACATTCAGAGTACAGAAAATTTTAAAAGTGAGTATTTAATAAAAGTGTATATTCCATCATAAGTCCATTTTCCTTCTCTGTGCAAATGTTTCTTGCTTCATTTGCTAATACTTAAAAGATAGGTATTCAGGCCCCAATCCTGCAAAGACCTATGCACATGCTTAACTTTACACACAGGGACCTTGGAATATTTCCCATCGTACTCATCAGCATCCAAACAAACAAACAATGAGGGCTGGGCTATCAAGAGAGTCAGGTGACTGCAGACAATCAAAAATGCCATCTGAGCCTAAAGTGTCACCAGTTCTCAACTACAGTCCCTCCACCATCACCACTTCCTTGTTGCTTCTTTTTTCTTTACTTCTTGACCTCTTTGTTCTACACAAAATCCTCCCTTCTTCCTTCTCCAGCTCCCAGCTCGCAAACAACTTTTAAACAAATGCAAATGTTTTTGCCAGTGTTAACTGGTATTCACTGTGTTTTTGCTTTATGTGAACATTCTGGTGAATAAAAGCTAGCTTTCCCAAATGTGTACCAATTAAAGGGGGTTCAAATACCATTGAAACAACAGGCTTTATTAGCAAGAAAATCCACATGTACTCACCCACCTTTATATAGGAGTCAAAGATTATATGGAGATTTCCAGCAGAGATTTCCATTTGCTTAGCAGATGTTCTTCTTCGAGTGATTGCTCACATCCATTCTAGTTAGGTGTGCGCGCCGCGCGTGCACGTTCGTCGGAAACTTTTTTACCCTAGCAACTCCAGTGGGCCGGCAGGTCGCCCCCTAGAGTGGCGCCGCCATGGCGCTCTATATATACCCCTGCCGGCCCGCCCGCTCCTCAGTTCCTTCTTACCGCCGTGTCGGTCGTTGGAACTGTGGAGCGCGGCTTAGCTGTCCTCCACGTCCCTAGCTCTCCTAGTTTTCAATCGCTTATCTCTAGTTCTATATAGTGTTAATTAGTGTTGTTAAGTAAATAGTTTAGTCAATAGTTGTTAAATAGTTCTTGGCCGGGGGCTTAGCCCTTCCCGGCACCCGGCGCCAGGCTCATGCCTGTTTCGCCGGGCTTCAAGCAGTGTGCGGCCTGCAAGAAGCCCATGCCCACCAGCGATCCCCACGAAGCGTGCCTGAAGTGCCTCGGGGAATCGCACAGGTCTGACAAGTGCCGCATCTGTAAGGCTTTCAAGCCGAGGACAAAAAAGGAGAGAGATCAGAGGCTCCGAACTCTCCTAATGGAGGCGGCACTTGACCCGTCGACTTCGCGGACCGTGGTCTCGGCACCGGCACCGGATCGCTCCGGCACCGAGAAGACTCCTCGGCACCGACCTTCTCCGGCACCGGAATCACAGCCTAGGCCGTCGAAGTCTGCTACTCCGGCCAGGCAGACCCGGCTTGAGCGCCCGGCCTCGACATCGGCCGCGGCACCGCCGGCACCGTCAGCACCGTTGACTCCGGGCCTGGCGGGTCCGTTGAGTCCGGTGCCGCCGAGCTCCCCCATGAGATCTGGGGTTGAGATAGTGGTCCCGTCAACACCGGAGACCTTCGCCTCGGCTCGGGACCTTATTGCCCTGACGGAGCCCACTCGGCTGCCACCCCCGGTACCTCCGGTGCGGGTCGTGTCCAGGGGCAAGCCCATGATGTCGGCGCCGCCCAGAGACAGTCCTTCGCCATCTAGGTCCCGACGTCTTGGGCGCTCCAGATCCCGACGCCGCTCGCAGTCCCGGCACCGCTCCCCTCAGCGGCACCGGTCGCACTCGCGGCAACGGTCGACCTCCGGACGGTCGCGGTCAAGCTCCAGTCGGCGTCACCGGCACCGCGACTCCAGGAGCAGGTCCCATCGCTACTCGCCGCACCGGTCGACCTCCCGGCACCGAGATGGTGGCAGGTCCCGGTCTCGGTCGACCTCCCGGCGCCGAGCCGGTGGTAGGTCCCGGTCGACCTCCCGGCACCGAGATGGTGGCAGGTCCCGGTCCCGGTCTCGGTCGACCTCCCGGCGCCGAGCCGGTGGCAGGTCCCGCTACCGAAGCGACACCCGGTACCGATCAGGATCCCGGCACCGTGACAGATCCCGGTCCCGGTCCCGGTCCCGGCACCGATACGACTCCCGGCACCGGTCCCCGGCACCGAGACGATCCTCCGTGCCGGCCCGCGCAGACCCGTACCATCCAGGGTCGGCCCCGCCGTGGCCCTCGAGGCAGCCGTCCGTATCTTCGCAGGCGGACAGTGCGTATGCGCTCGGCACCGACCGGCAGGCGGCGCTCTTCGGGGATCCGCCGCTGGAACACCAAGGCCCACCACAGTGGGGATTCTGGACACCCTGGGCATACCATCAGGCCCAGGGCCCCCAGCAGCTCCCTCCCACACCGGCGAATGCGGAGCGTAGGGCCCCTGAAGCCTCCTTGTCTCGCCCCCCTCCCTCCCCGGAGGCGGAGGAAGGGTCCAAACAGCAGGACTCCGCTGTGGCTCCGGAGGTAGAGGCGAGGGCTGAGGAAGACCCTCAGTTGGACACTATCGTGCCTGGGGTCTCCTCATCCTCCTCCCCGGATGAGGCGGTGGCGGGTACCTCCTCCAACAGTCCCCCCCCCGCTGGATCTCAGGGCGCACCAGGACCTCCTCAGGCGGGTGGCCCAAAACCTGAGTCTGCAGGCAGAGGAGGTCTCGGAGATAGAGGACCCGATTGTTACCATCCTCTCTTCGGATGCTCCCACCAGGGTCGCCCTGCCCTTTGTACGGACCATTCAGGCCAATGCCAATACTATCTGGCAGTCCCCGGCCTCCATCCCTCCGACAGCGAAAGGAGTCGAGAGAAAGTACATGGCCCCTTCCAAGGGGTATGAATACTTGCACGTTCACCCGACTCCCGGTTCACTGGTGGTGCAGTCGGTGAACGATAGGGAGCGTCACGGCCAGGAGGCTCCGGCCCCCAAATCCAGAGAGGCCAGGCGGATGGACCTCCTTGGCCGTAAGGTATATTCGGCTGGGGCCCTGCAGCTCAGGGTCTCTAATCAGCAGGCCCTGCTGAGCAGGTACGCTTTTAACTCCTGGGTGGCAGTGGACAAATTTAAAGAGCTGCTGCCACAGGATGCTCGCCAGGAGTTTACGGCCATCCTGGACGAGGGCAAAAAGGTCGCGCGCACGGCCTTACAAGCATCCTTGGACGCTGCGGACTCGGCTGCCCGTACCCTCGCGTCGGGAGTTACGATGCGTCGCATCTCCTGGCTGCAGGTTTCCGGCCTTCCGCCAGAGCTCCAGCACACGATACAGGACCTTCCTTTCGAAGGCCAGGGCCTGTTTTCGGAAAAGACAGACCCCAGACTCAAGAGTCTGAAGGACAACCGGGTCATTGCGCGGTCCCTCGGGATGCACACCCCCGTGACGCAGCGTAGACCCTTTAGGCCACAGCAGCAGCCGTACCGTAGGCCGTTTTCCCAGTTCCGCCAGCGGCAGGACCCTTACAGGCGCCGCGGCAGGAACGGCAGGCGCAGGCAGTCTGGGAACCAAGGGGGGCAGAACCAAGGCTCCTCGAAACCCCCGCCTGGTCCTAAGCCTTCATTTTGAAGGTGCGCCCGAGGGCGCTGTAGCAGTTTCCCCTATGGATCCTTTCCCCCCGTTTTCAAACCGCCTTTCGTTTTTCCTCCCGGCGTGGTCCCAAATAACATCGGACCGCTGGGTCTTAAACCTGGTGCGGACGGGATACCGCCTGCAGTTTGTTTCGTTTCCTCCTTCCCGCCCTCCTTCCTCGTCCCTCTTCAGGGACCCCTCTCACGAGCAATTCCTTCGACAGGAGGTGCAGACGCTCCTCAGCAAAGGAGCCATAGAGGCGGTTCCGGAAAACGAGAAAGGCAAGGGGTTTTATTCCCGCTACTTTCTGATCCCCAAGGCCAAGGGGGGCCTCAGGCCTATCCTCGACCTGCGAGAACTCAACAAATACCTCGTGAAGTTGAAGTTCCGCATGGTATCCCTGGGGACCATTATTCCATCCCTGGATCCGGGAGACTGGTACGCCGCCCTCGACATGCAGGACGCGTATTTTCATATTGCCATTTGGCCGCGCCACAGACGCTTTCTCCGCTTCGTTGTGGGGGCTCTTCATTATCAGTTTGCAGTCCTCCCTTTCGGCCTGTCCACGGCCCCAAGGGTGTTTACAAAATGCATGGCAGTTGTCGTGGCGCATCTTTGACGCAACCGTGTCCACGTGTTCCCTTATCTGGACGACTGGTTGATTCGGGGCACGTCGGAGCAGCAGGTCAGCAGCCATGTCCGCCTGATCACCGCCGTATTTGCAAGTCTGGGCCTCCTGATAAACACAGACAAATCCACTCTGAGGCCCACGCAAAAGGTGGAATTTATCGGGGCGGTCTTGGACGCCACGATGGGCAGGGCCTCGCTGCCTCTGCAACGGTTCCAGACCATGGCGGCGATCGTTCAGCGTTTGCGGTCAGCCCCGTTGACGTCAGTAAGGACATGTCTAACCCTGTTAGGCCACATGGCAGCGTGCACTTTTGTGACCGGCTACGCTCGGCTCCACATGAGGCCTCTCCAGCTGTGGCTTATCAGCCGTTACAGGCCGCAAAGGCAACCTTTAGACATGTTAGTCACAATCCCCCAGAAGGTCTTGGACTCTCTCGGCTGGTGGTTGGACCAGTCCGTGTTATGTGCGGGTCTTCCCTTTCACCCCTCTCAGCCATCGGTATCCCTGACAACGGATGCCTCAGATCTGGGCTGGGGGGCCCACCTGGGGACCCTGCGGACACAGGGCCTGTGGTCCCAGGAGGAGGTGGGGCTCCACATCAACATACGGGAGTTGAGAGCGGTCCGCCTTGCTTGTCAAGCGTTTTGTCATCAGCTTCGGGGTCGTTGTGTCGCCGTGTTTACGGACAACACGACGACGATGTACTATATCAACAAGCAGGGCGGCACCAGGTCCTCCTCCCTGTGCCTCGAGGCGATACGTCTCTGGGACTTTTGCGTAGCCCACTCCGTTCACCTCAGGGCTTCCTTCCTCCCTGGAGTACGGAACACTCTGGCAGATCGACTGAGCAGATCCTTCCTGTCGCACGAGTGGTCCCTTCGCCCGGATGTCGCTCTCTCCATTTTCCGGAGGTGGGGTTATCCCCGGGTGGACCTCTTTGCGTCCAGGGGGAACAGGAAGTGCCCAGCATTCTGCTCCTTTCAGGGCAGGGAACCGGGGTCGATAGGGGACGCCTTCCTCATCCGGTGGTCGACCCACCTGTACTATGCATTTCCCCCGTTCCCTCTGGTCCACAAGGTCCTCCTGAAGGTGCGCAGGGACAAGGCGCTCGTGATCATGGTAGCCCCGGCGTGGCCCAGGCAGCACTGGTACACCATGCTGCTGGACTTGGCCATAGCCGACCCAGTTCCCCTGCCCCTTCATCCGGACCTGATTACCCAGGACCACGGGACCCTTTGTCACCCAGACCTGCAGTCGCTGCACCTAGCGGCGTGGCTCCTGCGTGGCTGACTGGCCCAGAGCTGCGATGCTCCACGCCTGTGAGAGAGGTGCTCTTGAGTAGCAGGAAACCGTCCACAAGAGCCACGTATTCGGCGAAATGGAAGCGCTTCTCCTGTTGGTGCGTAGAGAGAAATCTCCGCCCTATGGAAGTTTCGGTTTCCGAAATATTAGACTACGTTTTGTCCCTCAAAGGGCAAGGTCTGGCCTTATCGTCGTTGCGAGTCCACCTAGCTGCTATCTCCACCTTTCACCCGGGTGCGGACGGTCGCTCCGTTTTTTCTCACCCGACGGTGTCGAGATTCCTTAAAGGGCTGGAACGTTTATTCCCTAACGTCCGTCCCCCTGCTCCCACCTGGGATCTTAACCTGGTGTTGTCCCGACTCATGGGGCCCCCCTTTGAGCCGTTAGCTACTTGCTCCCTGCTCTACCTCTCTTGGAAAACTGCCTTTCTAGTGGCTGTCACCTCAGCTAGACGGGTGTCGGAGCTCCGAGCTCTTGTGGTAGACCCCCCATATACGGTCTTCCACAAGGACAAGGTGCAGCTGAGACCACACCCTGCTTTTCTGCCCAAGGTGGTCTCAGCCTTCCATGTCAACCAAGAGATTTTCCTTCCGGTTTTTTTCCCAAAACCTCACTCCTCAGGCAGGGAGCAGCAGCTCCACTCGCTGGATGTCCGTAGGGCTCTCGCGTTCTACATAGACAGGACTAAGCCCTTCCGAAAATCCCCCCAGCTTTTCGTGGCGGTAGCAGATCGTATGAAAGGTCTTCCTATCTCCTCCCAGAGGATATCCTCTTGGGTTACGTCCTGTATCAGGACTTGTTATGACTTGGCCCATGTCCCTGCGGGCCGTGTGACTGCGCATTCTACCAGGGCGCAGGCGTCATCGCTGGCTTTCCTAGCCCGTGTGCCCATCCAGGAAATCTGTCGGGCAGCGACCTGGTCATCGGTCCACACTTTTGCTTCCCACTACGCCCTGGTCCAGCAGTCGAGGGAGGATGCGGCCTTCGGAACTGCGGTGCTCCGGGCCGCGACTTCTCACTCCGACCCCACCGCCTAGGTATGGCTTGGGAGTCACCTAACTGGAATGGATGTGAGCAATCACTCGAAGAAGAAAAGACGGTTACTCACCTTTGTAACTGTTGTTCTTCGAGATGTGTTGCTCACATCCATTCCACACCCGCCCTCCTTCCCCACTGTCGGAGTAGCCGGCAAGAAGGAACTGAGGAGCGGGCGGGCCGGCAGGGGTATATATAGAGCGCCATGGCGGCGCCACTCTAGGGGGCGACCTGCCGGCCCACTGGAGTTGCTAGGGTAAAAAAGTTTCCGACGAACGTGCACGCGCGGCGCGCACACCTAACTGGAATGGATGTGAGCAACACATCTCGAAGAACAACAGTTACAAAGGTGAGTAACCGTCTTATCTTGCCTACCTCCTATGTGTATGAAGTGCTTTTGTTTGTTCCCTTAACTGAAAAAAAATAAATGGATTCAGAGTCTCTATTCAATTTCCTGCACCTCTGGTGCACTCAAGTCACTAATTTCAACTGCCCCTTCTTACAAAACCAAAACACTGGCAGATCTTCAGATTGGGATGTTATAAACAATGCAGATCAACCGTAAGAAGATGTCAGCTAGAAATGAGGTGGTTCTTATTGAAACATGAATCTCTTCATTTGGAAACTGGCGCTGTCAATGCCCATGGTGTACCTGGTTCTACGGAAGAACAAAAAATGTCCATAGAATGTCAGGGTTGGAAGTGACCTCAGGAGGTCATCTAATACAACTCACTGCTCAAAGCAGGGTTGATCCCCAGACAGATTTTTGCCCCAGATCCCTAAAAGGCCCCTTCAAGGATTGAACTCACAACTACTAGGTTTATCAAGCCAATGCTCAAACCACTGAGCTATCCCTCCCCACTGCTTTCGTAATAAGGATGCACTAAACTCATGTTAAAATGCACTTACGTCTGAGAACTGAATCTATATAAATGGCCTCACTAAGTTCAACATATATTGCCTCTGTGACTCCTGATCAAATTTACTCATCTTGTAAGTAAAAGGATGGTTTTCTAACCCCCAGCACCATAAACTTCAGCTTGGGATCTGAACAGCAAGTTGTGTTGTTTATGGATTATGCACCATAATTCTTAATAAAGCTCTGCTTTTGGGACTTAACGATTCTATTGGCAATGTAGAGCCAAGCCAGAATCCACTTCACAGTCTCCCAGAGATGGCCCAGCAATGCTCATTGATTAAAGAATAGCACATACTTATTATTCTACAAAAGTCAGCAGATGAGAGTCTGGATGTACACAAAAACAACAAGGAGTCCGGTGGCTCCTTAAAGACTAACAGATTTATTTGTGCATAAGCTTCTGTAGGTAAAAAAAAAACTCACTTCTTCAGATGCTCTTTAAGGTGCCACCAGACTCCTTGTTGTTTTTGTGGATACAGACTAACACGGTTACCCCCTGATACCTGAATGTACACAGGGAATAGATCTGCTGAACAATAAAATGGCATTTTTGCAGTCAATTTTCTGACCATTTTATAAAAAACAGTCATATTTTCATTCACTGCCAAATCCTGCAGTCTTTACTCAATGGCAGTTTTGCCAGAGAAAGGACTTGAGGTTATACAGAAAATTATTGGCATAGTATTGCATTGCATTTTGCATGGATTTTGCCCCTTCTGATGTTTGCTGTTTTAAGTAAACATTCTTTAAAGTTAATAACGGATTGGATTAATTTATTTATTTTCAAAAGGCAAGGTAGGGTTGCCATCTTTCTAATGGCTGGTAATTAGACCTCTAAGGCCCCATGGCCTGGCCTCGCCTCTTCCCCCCCGCCCCTTCATGCCACACACCACCGAGAGCCACACGAGCAGCCTGGCCCCGGAGGCGGCAACTGCTGCTGCTCCACTGCCTCCTTCCTTCCACCTAGTGTTGCCACCTTTTCCACAGATGAAAAAACTGGACATCAAAGCTTGTCAAATGGCACTTGGACACACAAGCTGGGTGAAAACTGGATGGGTGGCAACCCTAGCACTTTTCTTCCATTTTGTTCCGTCAATAACCTCTGCACTATTCAAACATTGGGAATGGGCGATGTACTTTTTATTTCTTGTTTCGTCCTTTCCTTCCTCTACCCTGAGCAAAATCTGCCAACTGTACAATATTGGGAAGAATTACCTGTGATGAGGCCTTTCTGAGGTATACAGCAGGAATGCTGATTAGGGCATGAGCTAAAGATATATTATATTTAGGATTTAAGATTTGATCTGGGCTCATGGTTAATAGCAGTACTTTGTTTTCAGTGCTACTGGGAAACAGTGATATGAGCAGAGCTACTCCATGCCAGATTGCTGCAGACTGACATTCTTAATTTTCTGAGGTAGGAAAACCGCCACCTCATTAAAGAGAGCACTGTATTACTAGTCTGCTGGCACCAGCTGTGGAAAATGCAGCATGCATGTCTTCTTGACTAGAGGAAGGAATCTGAGAAGATTATTTCTTTAGACAGGAACGAGGGAAAGGAGGTTTAAAGTGACCTGAAACAATAGCTTAAATCAAAATCTCAACCATTGTGACCATTTTTAAATCCTCAAGAATTCAAGACAAGTGGTTGACATTCTAACACTGAAAACTTTACAACCCACAAAGAGAAAAAAATATCACAAAGAGGCCAAAGGGTGCTGCTATCATAATCCAGATTACTTTCCTTTTTCCCCTTCTATACACGGGGCAGTAAATACTAATGGGAAGAAAAAGCAGCTTTCATTCGAAGAAGTCTTTCTGCAAATCAGCATTTTCAGCATTTCAATACTTATCTTCCACAGCAGGGAGTTAGACTTTTTTTTTTAAAGGATTAACAGCCAACTATCCAACTGAACTGAGGGAATAATGTTCTCTTTGAAGTTCTCTTTCATCACACTGGGAAAATTCAGATGCTCTTGCTGGGACAGTTCATACATTCCAGACCTGCACTAATTACAATATTAGGTTCTCTGCATTCACTTTCAGTGTTAATTGTGAGAATCTGTGGTTAAGATAGTTTTACAATGAGTCTGTTGTTGATTCTCACATAGGTATTAGATCCTAACTTAGATCAAACTCCTTCTCAAGGAACTAGTTTAAGAAAATGCTCTACAATTCCTATCATGTTTTAATTGACATGTAAACCATCATACATCTTGCTTTCCTTTCACTTGCAAATACAATGTATCTAGAATGAATGGCTTTGCTTCATAAGTGCACACTGCCCTTTGCAGAAGAAACAACTAATCTCAAAGATGCATTGTTTCTATTGGGATTTACAGCCTAGCATTGTCTAATTATTCATCATATTCCAAGCTTCTTCCCAGGAAAACAACTTGTCTCCATTAGTGAAAAATCAGACTAAAAATGGGCCATATTCAGCCATGGTGCAAGTGAGTGAAACTTTCCATTGATTTAATCGGATGTTGCACTTGCTGAATTTGGCTGTGTAGTTTTTTGGGTAACTGAAGTTCTCAGAATAACAGAAGAAAGGGCACCACATAATGAGCTGAATCAAGTAGTCATGGCAACTGAAACTTTACAAAATTAATTACGTCTCTCTGCGAGAAAGATTTTTATTTTCTTTGTCTTCATACGCAAAACATCCTGCACTGTTTTAATAGACCATTAATAGTTATAGCAACAGTTGTGAACCATGTTGTTAATTAGTCAAAAATATCAATTAAAAATTGAAAATTACAAGTGTAGAAATACCAGCTGGGACAGGATGGTCCAAGGGGTTGCTGTTGGGTCACAGAACATTTTACTTCTAGATCACTATTTCAAATCCAGCCCAAATTTCAACTGAAAGTTGTTACCATCCGATGGCCGTTCGGTGTTTTATGTGAAGCATGTTCATAGATTTCTGACCATTTCCCAGTAAAATGGATACATTACATCACAACCCAACCAGAAATAGAGGGCTTTCATGTTTGCTGTCTCAGCACAGCAAAGAAGTCAATGATTGACAATAGAAACTGAGGTCGGCCCACCTCACTTTCCTCTAGTGGAACCCAGGTGGCTCTCCTCAATGGAGGAGAGAGCAAAACAGCAGAAATCATCCACTAGCCCCATTATCTATAAAGTGAGTGGTGCTATTTAGGAAAGGCACAGTCCTATAGCACCAGTAGATGCACAGAATCATTGTATGTTCCAGACAACCTCCAGTCCAGGATTTCTATGGAGCTCCAGCTGGAATTTAAAGCTCTCATGCTGGAGGGTGACAGTGTTGCCATTACCTGGCCTTCTTAGGGGGTAATTTCCCTCTAAGGTGCCAGTGCTCTTGTTGGGTCTAAACTTTTGGTGAACTTTGGAGCCAAAAAACACCCAGACTGGCCGTCTCTGCATAATCCTTTCTGAACCTTTTTTTGAACAAAGCACTGACCTGCAAACTACTCATGACACCCCCTTCCTCAAGTAGCCATTAGCCTTTTATCTCTATGCATTTACTTGTTAAACTTGCTCTTCCTGTAAAATCTTGATTGATTATGCATGACCATTATCTTTTATTAATCACTTTGTTTACTTCTGTGTATAAATATTGATGCTCACCCCTAATAAAGGGGCCACACTTATTCTAAAGCTTTGGGGTTAGTGTGAGCCCGTTGATCAACGCATTTGTGTCTGGTCTCTGACAGAATTGTGGGCCCATATTCCAACTCCGCACAACCTCGGGTGTTGGAGAGGTGAGTGAGGACTTGCTTTATTACCTAACAATTTGGGGGCTCGTCCGGGATTCCTTCTGGTGCGGTACCTCTGTCCAGTGGTCGGACCACTCATATATGAATTGGCAAGGCGCCACAGGAGATTTCTCCTAGCCAATTCAATATTGAGGGGTCGTGTATTGGACAGCAGGGTAAACGCCAGTTGGAGGGCTCCTGTCAGACACCATGGGTCAAGGGACTAGCGTGCCTCTTGAGAGTCCGTTGGGGATTGTAAATAAGTTATGGAATGAAGGGAAACTCCCAGTACAGACAGGAATGTCTAGGAAGAAGTTGTACACACTATGTGTAAGGAATTGGACTGGGTATACCGCGGTATTGGCCGACTCGGAGATGAGGTGGCCTTCGTATGGCTCTTTCGAACAGGCTGCCTTAAGAGGAGTAAAGAGCCAGATCGAAAAAGACCATCCGGGACAGTTATGTTACTGGTTTTGTTGGGACACAGCAGCAGAGCTGTGGAAATCTTTAAAAATTATGGCAGTCAGGTACTCTCCCGAGAGTGAACCCCCTCCAGGTTATTTCGATGAAGGGTGTAGACCACGGCGTGTTTTGACTCGTCAGCTGGTCCCCTCTGCACCTGCCCCTATTCCTCCGCAGGGGAACTCTCTCCTTGTAGCAGAGGGGAATCTGCAGGATCCCAGATTGGAATTTGTGCAGAAGGATGAGGAGGAATTGGACGGGCAAACCTCGGGAGGAGTAGTTACTAGGCTTAGGTCCAAGCAGGTACAGCAGGGTGCATGCCCCCCCCCTGAGGATAGCCCAGAGGATGTCTCTGTCAAATCTCTTGCGAATAATAAAAGTATGGTTATAGAGATGCCTTTACAGGTGCACGATCAACCTTATATGAGCAATGATGGACGATTGCAACATGCTAGTATTGTGGAATATAAAGGATGGCTAGAATGGGATTTGAAAGAGTGGGGACAGTTGTCAGGGTCTTTTGGGGAAAATCCCCGAAAGATCATAGAACTTCTAGAAAGATTGTTTTTAAGTTATAATCCTACTTATACGGATGTGGATCAGTTGTTAAGTAGAGTTTTGACTGGAGAAGAACGTAGTAGATTGTGGATGGCAGAAAGGACATGGGGAGATAGCAATGCAGCTAATGTTACTTGGATGGATAGGCGGGATCTGGCCGCTGACTGGAATCCCCTAGACTGGACTCAGCTAAGGCTGACTCAGCTGCGAACAGATAGAGAGCGATTGTTAGAGAGACTCAAGGAAATGGCTCGCCGCTCGCCTAATCAGGCTAAGTTCATGCAGATTCGGCAGGAATCTGATGAGCCGCCCAGAAAGTTCTGGTCGAGGCTATTGGAGGGGGCCCGAATGTTCACTCAGATGGATCCTGAGAGAGAAGCAGACCACCCTACTCTTATTTCATTTTTTGTGAATCAGTCGGTGCCCCCTGTAAGGGATTACTTCTTAAAGTTTCGCCCTGGTTGGGGAGGTGAGTCAGTCACTTCAGTGTTGGAAGTAGCTGATTTTGCCTGGGAGAAAGAAAGGGAAAGTAGTAAAAAGAAAGAGAAAAAGGAAGAATATAAGCTGATGGCTTTAGCTTTTCACGGTGGTGTTCGAGGCAAAGGTCGTGGCCGTGGCAGGGGATTCCAGGGTGCCCGGGGAAGAGGGTCCTGGCGACCCCAGCCATCAGGAAATTGTTTTCAGTGCGGACAGCCTGGTCACTTTAAACGTGAATGCCCCTGGGGACGCCCAGAGGGTCTGGTTGCATCCGCAGATGCTTATACAAGTGAGGAATACACCCCTGCACCACCAGCTCAGCCCATCCCCCAGGCCTGGATCAACTACGGGAAACAGCAGCAGCCGCAGCAAACTCAGCCTCCTCAATGACGGTACCCCGGGGGCGAAGGCAAACAATGTGATGGTCTTATTTCCTTAATGTCTTTAGCCGGCTCCTTTCTCACTTTCTGCCCTCCCAGCAAAGAGCCTCGTTTAACCCTTTCAGTCCAGGGACTGCCTGTCTCTTTCCTCATTGATACTGGGGCTACTTTCTCTCTTTTAAATCATGCCCCCTCTCCCTGGCTATCCTCTGAGGTTAAAACTGCGACTGGGGTGGAGGGCAACCCACAGTCTCTGGGACTCACTTTGCCTTTGAATGTTATTTATGCTGATAAATGTTTTTCTCACCATTTTCTTTTTTCCCCAGCTTGTCCGATCCCTTTGATGGGCCGGGATTTACTCTGTAAGCTTGAGGCTACTTTAACCTGCACTCCTGAAGGGGTAGGATTATTGATGACAGTGTTAGGAGATTCGGCCCCTACTCAGGGTAATTGGGAAACACCTCTCTCTCTCTCCCCTGACCTCACTGACTTGCCTTCAACCCTCTGGGGAATTTCTGACACTGATGTTGGCCTGCTCCTTTCGGCAGAGCCCGTAAGGATTCAGGTAAAGCCTTCCTTAACCCCCCCGTCAGTCCCTCAATACCCCCTGTCGCTGGAAGCCCGGGAGGGCATCCGCCCCATTATCGAGGGATTCATTGCGCAAAAGCTAGTCCGCCCTCAGCGCACTCCCTGTAACACCCCTATACTGCCTGTCAAAAAGCCTCCTAAAAAGGACGGAGACCCTGTTCGTTGGCGCTTTGTACAGGATCTACGAGTTGTTAATCAGTATGTGGTCCCTCTTCATGCAGTAGTTCCTGACCCAGCTACTATCATCAGCCAAATCCCTTGGGATGCTGAGTGGTTCACTGTTATTGACTTAAAATCAGCTTTTTTCAGCATTCCTGTGCACCCAGACTCTCAGTATCTCTTTGGTTTCACCTGGGAGGGACAAAGTTATGTCTGGCAACGACTTCCTCAAGGCTACAGAGACAGCCCCACGATTTTCAGCCAGTGCCTCCGCCACGACTTGGAAGGTTTCACCAGTCCGCAGGGATCCACATTGGTCCTATACGTAGATGACATCCTATTAGGTAATCGCGAAGAAGCTGCCCTCCGCATCGATGGTAAGGCACTTTTATTATACCTACACACCAGAGGCCACAAGGTAGACCCTAAAAAGATTCAGTGGGTCTCACAGAAGGTCCGATATCTGGGCTTCCTGTTAACCCCAGAAGGAAGACAGATGGACCCAGCCCGCATAAAGACTATTCAAAACTGCCCTCTACCGAACACCAAGAAACAACTTCGAGGTTTCTTAGGATTAATTGGCTTCTGTCGCCCCTGGTTGCCGTCCTGCGGGGAGTTAAGCAAACCGCTCCACCGACTCACTGCTAACCTTGCTCCTGACCCTTTGCAGTGGTCCCCGGACACTATTCAAGCCTTTCAGTTACTCAAGGACAGTGTGGCCTCCTCCATGTCTCTCCGCCCCCCCAATTACAGCAAACCCTTTCACCTTTTTGTCCACGAGAGGGGCGGAATTGCTAGTGGTGTCCTTACCCAGCTGAGCGGGCCCCACCATTTCCCGCTTGCTTTTTACTCTCAGCAAATCGACCCTGTCGCTCAGGGAACCCCATCCTGCACCCGGACTCTGGCAGCAGCTGCCCTGCTGATCACAAAGGCAAAGAGCCTAACCCTGGGTCATTTTACCACGGTTTGGACCTCTCATGCCTTGTCAGCCCTTCTGCGTAGGGGCACAACCCAAGTCTTTTCGGCCCATCGTCAGCAACAGCTAGAGGCCGAACTCTTAGAAGACACTAACCTACTTTTTGAAAGGTGTGGACCCCTTAATCCAGCTACCTTGCTTCCTGACCTGCCAGTCCCCCAGGACCAGCACGACTGTGTGGAAGTAGTTTACAGCATCTTACAGATAAGAGACAACCTGTTTGACGTGCCACTGGACAACCCCGATTGCATCCTCTTCTCGGACGGAAGCTCCTTCTATGTTGATGGCAAGCGTTTCACTGGTTATGCTGTCACCTCTGAATGGGACATTCAAGAGGCCGCCTCACTGCCAGGCAACTGGGGAGCCCAAGCCACTGAACTCTATGCCCTGGCCCGAGCTTGCCAGTTGGCCGCTGGTAAGACCGTTACCATTTTTACTGATAGCAAATATGCTTTTGGAGTTGTGCATTGTCATATCCACCTCTGGAAGTTTCGAGGTTTCCAGACAGCTGCCGGTAAACCCATTCAGCACCTCCCCCTCATCCACAAGCTTTTGGACGCCCTCCAAAAACCCTCCGTCCTGGCTGTAGTTCACTGCCGGGCCCATACTAAAGATAGCAGCCCCGTTACCCGTGGGAATGCCCTGGCTGACGCCTCCGCCAAGAAGGCTGCCACCTTACCTTTAGCCATGCCCACATTGGCTATTGCAACCTCCTCCTTTACTCCACCGCACCCCGTACCAGTACCCGCTGCTGAACTAAAATCATGGGAAAGCCTCGGGGCCACTCTGGTCAAAGGGACCTGGCTTATGCCAGATGGCCGAGCCTGCCTCCCTCGCTCCACATACCCTGTGGCAGTTCGCTGGCACCATGATAAAGGGGGTCACTACGGCACGCACGCCCTCGTGGACACTATCGCTCGCTTTTGGTATGCTCCAGGCATTCAACCCTATTGCCTATCAATAGTGAAAGCATGCAGCACATGTCAGCGTAATGGACCTGCTCCACCTCTTAACAAAATTAAGGGTGGAAGACCTCCGCCTGCTGCTCCATTTCAACATCTTCAAATTGATTTTGTAGATATGCCAAAGGCTTTTGGGAAAAAGCACCTCCTTGTTTTGGTTTGCCCTCTGACTTCCTGGGTCGAAGCTTTTCCTACTGCTAATTGTACTGCTGCCACAGTGGCGAAGATTCTCCTTAGAGATATTGTACCCCGTTTTGGCATCCCTCTTGTGCTCGACTCAGATCGCGGACCTCACTTTACTGGTCATGTCCTTGGCCATTTAGAACAAGGACTGGGCATTTCACACTCCTTTCATACACCCTACCACCCCCAGTTTAGCGGGAAAGTTGAGCGTATGAATAGGGAACTTAAGTTTACATTGGCTAAATACTGTCAGGAAACAGGATTAAAGTGGCCTCAGGTACTTCCCTTGGTCCTGTTTCACCTTCGTACTCGCCCAACCCGCGCATTGGGATTATCCCCCTTTGAACTGCTCTATGGACACCCCCCTTTCAAAGGCGGGGCGCTACCACGTGCTGATGTTTCACTATTGGGAGGGGATCATATGACTGCGTGTCAGTTTCTCTCCCTACAGGCTCGCCTCCGTACCCTTTGGAAAGCCTCGCAGTTTTCCCAGACCGTGCCGCTGGAGGAACAAATCCACCCGTTCCAACCAGGGGACTTCGTCTGGGCCAAAAAGTTCGTTCGTGACGACACCCTCCAGCCAAGGTTTACTGGACCCCACCAGGTTCTTTTGACAACCCAGACTGCAGTGTTCCTGGAAGGACGCAAATCTTGGATCCACCACTCCCACGTCAAGCCAGCCGTAGTGGACCACAGTGACGGACCAGCAGCTCTTGTCACCACTGAGGACACTGCCTTCGACCAGTGGACCAGCTTACCTCTCTCAGACATTAGACTTAAATTAACTCGAAAAAAATGAGAGGACCCTTTATTCTGACAACTGTATGTTTTTTATGCTTTTTCAGTTTATTTTCTGCTTATGAAGATAATGCTTTTATTAGATATTCCCACGAGGTTAAAACTCGTATTTTAGGAAATAGAAGTGATTGCTGGGTATGTACTCAATTTCCAGTAAATGCAGCACAGGGACTCCCCTTCACACCCATTCCCCTAACCACTGCTAATATGACTTGGATGCCACCGACTAGAATAAAAGATCCAGTCCAACCCACTCTTACATGGGACAAAACAGAAGTGCCAATTAACAAATATCTCAGGGTAACCAATCAAACAGGATCACTGTGTTTTGTTAAGAAAAAGGGTCAACTTTTGTGGGAACAAGTAAATGCAACATATATTTTAATGGCACCGCCTTTAGTAAAAATCTTGGCTTCAAGCCTTGCGCATCCCACTTATCCCATATGTGGATCCCTCACCCCGATCCAACCTTTTCAACTTTTTCATGGAGGGGCAGGTTTTCAGAGTCAGTTTTTAAAAAGCCCTGCTCAGATCTCGAAGGTGTCCAACTAATTGTTAAAGGATACACAATTGCCTTCTACAACTGCTCAAGCAGTACTACACTGCCCTTTGAGGACAACACTACCAAATTGTGCCTCTGCAGTTCACACAACGATCCCTCTGCGTTACCAGGGGAACAGTGGTACAACGGGTGGTGGGTTACCTCCTACTTTGAGAAATGGAATACCCAAAACGCATTATATGGAACATACTGGGTGTGCGGGCCCAAGGCTTATTATTTTCTCTCCCCTGATTGGGCAGGGTCATGTTATTTGGCATGGCTAGCACCGCCTTCTCGGATCTCCCTCACTCCCCCTCATTTTCCCCACGTTCGTAACATCCGTGAAACTGACAGAGATATTAATCTCCGTGATGGTTTGTCCTGGCAGCGGTGGGCTGGTCACACTAGCTTGAAGGGTGCCATCATCCGTCTACAGGGACTATTAGAATCTTTGACCAATGAAACTGCAACCCTATTTGAGAACCAGGCCGGGGAAATGTCCCAGCTGCGCCAGTTGGCTTTGCAAAACAGAATGGCTTTAGATATGATGTTAGCAGCCCAGGGAGGAACTTGCACCCTCATAAATGAAGAATGCTGTGTTTTTGTAAATGACACCTACTCTGACACTTTTCAACGTACCAAACACCTAAGGGAAATGGCTAAAAACTACTCCTCTGGCCAGCCACCTTATGATTGGTGGGGAGCCTTATGGAATTGGCTGCCCGGATTTGGGTGGGTTAAAAACCTCTTGGTGGGTGTTGTTGGGGCCATGGTAGTCCTTATAATACTGTGTTGCTGTATTCAGTGTGTCCCCTCCCTCATAAACTCATGTAAGTCAGTTTATTCTTTTCCCACTTCAGCTAAAAGCCTTACTCTCTTCGAATTGGCCCAGGCTGAAATTGCCAAGCGGCCCTTGAGATCTTGAAATAGGGTGTAGCTTTTTGATTAATAGTTATCTCAAAGCTACAAATGGAGGAATGTTGGGTCTAAACTTTTGGTGAACTTTGGAGCCAAAAAACACCCAGACTGGCCGTCTCTGCATAATCCTTTCTGAACCTTTTTTTGAACAAAGCACTGACCTGCAAACTACTCATGACACCCCCTTCCTCAAGTAGCCATTAGCCTTTTATCTCTATGCATTTACTTGTTAAACTTGCTCTTCCTGTAAAATCTTGATTGATTATGCATGACCATTATCTTTTATTAATCACTTTGTTTACTTCTGTGTATAAATATTGATGCTCACCCCTAATAAAGGGGCCACACTTATTCTAAAGCTTTGGGGTTAGTGTGAGCCCGTTGATCAACGCATTTGTGTCTGGTCTCTGACAGAATTGTGGGCCCATATTCCAACTCCGCACAACCTCGGGTGTTGGAGAGGTGAGTGAGGACTTGCTTTATTACCTAACACTCTCTTGAATGTAGGAGATTGCAAAGTTGAGCAGGTATGAACCAAAGCTTCTCTATACTGGGCATCCTTTGAGACAGTTTAGATTTTAGGACTATTTATCAGTCCCAAGCACAGAGCATAGACTTCCCTTTAACTTGCAAAACAATTTGCATTTAAACTGAATCCAGACTCACCTCTCTGTTCAATACGAACGATCGGGAAGATTAGCCCAGTGATTAGCCCATGAGACTTCTCACACTTTCCATGTATTTTATATGAGACACCGAAGTCTCTAAATCCATTTTCTTTCTTCAGATTTTTATAATCTTCATACCTCATAAGCTTTCATATTTATTACAGCACAGTGTTGGACCACACAAAAACAGTCTCAGATACCCCCTTAATAACCTTCATCTTTTTTTAAAAATCTGAATTCCGACTCAATCAGTTTACACATACCTTTATCACTCCTACCCAAGGGTACTGCCATTTCTCTGGAATACATGCCTGCAAAAGCTTCAGCCCGACTATCAGAATATGCCAGACTCCTGCATCTTGGCATCCTCAAGTTGAAGGGACCAGCTGTTCATTGCAGTTTTTGGAGAGTGCCCAAACACATCTGAATGTCCCAATATCTAAAGTGATTTCTTTTTCCTTCTGATAGTTGATAAACACAAATGAGAATGATCTTTTCTCATCCATCACACCCTTTATTTGCAGCCTCAAATGACACATAAGCCACTGCATTAAGATTGTGAGAGCTTGCCTCGCTCACATGGTGTCCAGATAATAAAGGAACATGTAGTAGGCCATCAAATGCTGGTTGCGAACATCTTGCAAATATCAACTCAAATCATATTTCTGTGAAGACCCCTTCCAAAATCTGTACAGGTTAATGGCATAAGAATCTCAGGCATGTAAAGTCACTTTGAAACAGCACAATGATTAACAGACTTGACTAGCAGAGTCATCCTAGCAAGGTGAGTTTTGTAATGATGCATGTATAATTCCACAGCAAACCTTGCAGAGGAAGGAGTATTATGTCATTGGGGTAGCCAGGCAGTTGAAGGAGTTCTGACAGTCCAAGATATATTTTTACATTTCAACGAAACTAGATTACAGCAGTGGTAGACAGTGAGTGTCCTGCTTCAAGTAACATCTACAAAGGAACAGGAGTACTTGTGGCACCTCAGAGACTAACAAATTTATTTCAGCGTGAGCTTTCGTGAGCTACAGCTCACTTCTTTGGATGCATAGAATGGAACACACAGACAGGAGATATTTATACATACAGAGAACATGAAAAGGTGGAAGTATGCATACCAACAGGAAGAGTCTAATCAATTGAGATGAGCTATCATCAGCAGGAGAAAAAAAACTTTTGAAGTGATAATTAAGATGACCCATAGAAGGTGTGAGGAGAACTTAACATAGGGATAGATTCAATTAGTGTAATGACCCAACCATTCCCAGTCTCTGTTTAGGCCTGAGTTAATTGTATCTAATATGCATATTAATTCAAGTTCAGCAGTCTCTCTTTGGAGTCTGTTTTTGAAGTTTTTTTTGTTGCAAAATTGGCACCTTCAAGTCTGTCACTGAGTGGGTAGAGAGGCTGAAGTGTTCTCCCAATGGTTTTTGAATGTTATGATTCCTGATGTCAGATTTGTGTTCATTTATTCTTTTGCGTAGAGACTGTCTGGTTTGGCCAATGTACATGGCAGGGGGCATTAAAGCCTGTTGATTATTTCAAGGAGTGTGGCATGCCAAGGAAGAAATAATAATACTTATGAACCTTTGTAAAGCACTTTGAGATTTAAAGATGAGAAGTACTAAGTATTAGTATTATAAATGTGAATCGTCAGATCAGCAGAGTTAAAGACACAAGATCTCCTTTGATATTCCAAAAGCTGCCAAAACATCGCATAAAGAAACTAATAGGGCTGAATGTTGCCTTCTGTTATACCAATACAATGTCATTTACTTCAGTGGTGTTACACAGATATAAAAGATGTCAGAATCTGATCCACTATTTCTACAGAATTTTTTTTAAATGTGATTTTTTTGTGAAAAAAAGTTATAAAATAACAGAGATGCATAATTATTTCCCTTAGTTATGGTGGAGTAACACCATCAATAATTTTATGTCAAAGATCTCTATCTTTATTGTCGCAGGTGTTCTACTGCAACTTGAATTATGGAAAATTGAAGCTGCAGGTATCAAAATATGTATACATTTACATGTGAATTGGTTGCTACTGTCCAAATTGACAATCTAATGGAATGGAAAATTCTACTTTGACAAGAAGTCAACCCTTGACCACAATATGTGCCAGATTCTCCAAAATAAGATAAATTCATGTGTTTCTCCAATCTTCATTCAGTAGCTAGCATGTGACAAATTATCAGCTTTAAGATCATGTGTAGAGGCACAGAGAGTTAGTCTGCTGACTCATTCTAGAAGCCTCAAGACAATCTTATTAGTTCCCACTCAAGGGCAAGACACTGCAGGGAGAAACTCTACAAACAGTCAGCTCAAGAAGTTATTTAGTTCTGGGGTTTATAGAACTGATCCTCCCGCCATTACAATGAATAAAAGCTTGCTGTTGACTCCAAGAGTGCACTTTGGGCCAGATTTTTAAAGATATTTAGGTGCCTGAAGATGCAGATTGGTGCCTACTGGGGTTGCGAGTTAGGCACCTAAATGCTCTTGAAAAACCCACTAGGTGTCTATCTGTATCTTCTTTAAAATCTAGTCCTTTTTGCCAGATCCTACACAACAGAATTCAGTTCCAGCTTTATCGTTGACTTCAATAGGCACAAAAACCAAGCCTTAAACTTGTGAGTATAGCCCCCTTTTAGGCTTTTGTTACTTGAATAAAGACAAACCCAAAGAAGAGAATGGGTTTGGATAATAACCAGCATGTGTATGTATGGGTGCATACATGTGTGTACGTACATGCATCCACCGTGTTGAGTGAGGATGCTACCCAGTTAACGGCTGGCACACGTTCCATCAGTTATTTTTTTTTTTCTCAAATGCTGAGTTGTTGGGTCAGGTTCTGCAAGACTGGAGCTCCCGTTCTTCAATCCTATTCTCCTGAGTCATTCAAGTCTACACTTTGCCACCACAGTGCTACACCAACTAATTGTATAAATCCTAATTATACATGTCATTTTGAAAAGCCTTAATTCCTTCTGCAGATATATAAATAAATGATCAGGAAATGGAATTACTAAATGTTTCCAGATCAAATTAGACTACACATTTCTTAATATCTTCCACCATAAACCTTGCCAGTGTACTCTGAAGTGGAAATTAGGAAATTTATTAAATTCTGCAAAACTTGTGTTATGCATGGAATGCGTTTCCACCCAGTTATCAGAACTGAACAGCAACAGGGTGAGCAGTAATAGGTACAGATAAAGGAAAGCAATAAAATGATTACCACTGTGTGGAAATTATGAAAATGCTTTATTAAATTTATTCAGCGGAAAAAAACTCGCTACATGTATTTCAACTGTTGGTTTTCTGACCAGTGCTTGCTATGTGCAGAGTTGTGAGTTTCCTCAAGCTCCCATTTGATGGCAGTTACATAAAGGACAAGTCTGCTGAAGTTTGCATACAGAAAAGTGATATTTATTTCTCAGTCACTTGCACAGCAGACATCTTGACTTGCTTATAAAAACAAAAAATGTCAAGAGAGAATTCAACACAGGTGTAAGAATGTTTGCTTCAATTGTAGGGCTTCTGGGCCCAATCAGCCAGCACCAGGGGCATGCACGGGGGGGAGGGAAGGAGCATGCCCCCCTCCCCATAATCCTTGAGGGCACAGAACTTCTCCAACCCCTGGGTTGCAGAGACAGGGAACAGCAAGCTCCACCTGGGGGTAGGCCGGGATGCGGGTGAGAGGAAGGAAGACTGAGCTCCTCCTGGGGCCAGGCCGGAGTAGGGGAGGGAAGACTGAGCTTCTCATGGGGCCAGGCCGGGGAGGGGGAAGAGAAGAGTGAGCTCCTGCCAGGACATGGGAAAGAGCAAGCTCCTGCCAGGGCGGGGCTGGGGGAGGGAAGAGGGGGGCCCTGGGAGGGGGCACAGAATGTGCCCCTCCAAAAATGGGTCATATTTAAATTCCTGTGCACACCCCTGCCCAGCATGAGATAAAATTAACTCCAAGTGATGTCAGTTGACTTTGATGGGAGTTAGACTGGTATGGTTCTTGAACCCCCAACAGTACTGTCTCTTAAAACATGGTTAGATTCCTTTGAGCAAACCATGTGCAGAGGAAACAAGCTCCTTAATTTATAAGTTTGTTTCAATGTAAACTAGTAATAAAGTTTCAGGAGCCGCTTCCTTCTACCAAGGCCTCAAAGAGAAATCACTTGTGGCCAAATTTTAAAAAAGAGTTCAGCACCCAACCACTCCCATTGTTCTCCGTGGAAGTGCTTAGATGCTGAACACTTTGGAAAATCTGGCCACTGAATATAGGGTCTGATTTAGGAAGGCATTTGAGCAAATTGCTAAATCCCACTGATTTCTCTTGGACTCCTGCACATAGTTAATGTGCTTAAGTGCTTTCCTGAATTGGAGAGTTAAACGGGACCTGCGCTCTTTTGAAAATCTGGCCCTAGTTGTGATGCAAAGAATTGTGGTGATGTGGTACATTCTGACTGGGAATTCTAATATCACAGCAGCTGGAGAAGATTTCTAAATATCTCCACTGCCCTGCTGGGTGCTTTATTTCTGAGCCTTAATAAGGGGACTATCTTGGTGGGCTAGACCAGAGGTGGGGAAACTACAGCCCGGCAGCCACATCCAGCCCTCCAGATGCTTTAATCTGGCTCTTGAGCTCCCGCTGGGAAGCGGTGCCTGGGGCTTGCCCTGCTCCCATGCTCCAGCCGGGGAACAGGGTCGGGGCCTTGCCTCACTCAGCATGGCTCCCAGAAGCAGCAGCATGTCCCCCCTACGGCTCCTATGCTTAGGAGCAGCCAGGGGGCTCTGCACACTGCCTCCATCCCAAGTGCTGCCCCCGCAGCTCCCATTGGCCAGGAACCGCAGCCAATGGGAGCTGCAGGGGTGGCGCCTGCATACAGCATGGAGAGCCACGCGTAGGAGCTGGAGGCGGACATGCTAATATTGCTGAGAGCTGCTTGAGGTAAGCACTGCCCAGAGCCTGCACCCCTAAGGCCTTCCAGTGCCCAACCCCCTGTCCCAGCCCTGATCCCCTTCTTGCCCTCTGAACCCCTTGGTCCCAGCCCAGAGCACCCTCCTGTACCCCCAGCTCCTCATCCCCAGCCCCATCCCAGAGCCTACACCCCCAGCTGAAGCCCTCATACCCTCCTGCACCCAACCCCCAATTTCATGAGCATTCATGGCCCGCCATACAATTTCCATACCCGGATGTGGCTGTTGGGCCAAAAAGTTTGCCCACCCCTGGGCTAGACTGTAAGGAGCTGCAGTGGAAGTACTACAGCTTCCTACTGTCCTTCCTAACACCCGCAGTGTTCAAAGTGTACAAATGCACACTTTGTGTCCTGAGGAGCAGGGGGAAAACAGGACCCCTTTTTTCAGTTTCAACCAGTTTTTACTGGTAGAAGCATGGATTTTTGTTAGCAACAATAAACAAACACACAAAAGAAAGAAAACTACTGCGTTCAGAAACAGTGAAATATTGATAACAGCTAAACTGTGATGCTAAAGCTCTGTGATCTTGCTCTAGCACACCACAAAAACAATTTCTGATTGTAATGCATGCCAAATACAACAAACCCCTCAAACAAAGCCAAAACAACCAAGGGGTCTTCATAATCTTATGTATTAGACAAGTAGCAAACCAAACATCCTTCTATGACTGTATCACATCTCTATGGAAAAGCCCTGTTCTATTTAATAGGGGGGAAAGAAAGAAATTACTATAGAAATTACTCTAAAAAGAAGAGAAAAGATCTTATTTTCTATTCAAAGTTTTTAAAATCATACTATTCAACTCTTTGGTAGGGATAGCATGTCTATTACATTCTATAGCATTGATTCCCAAATCTATAATCATTTTCTATGAGAGTCTATTGGACTTTTCTATAAGAGGTAGAACTTTCTTTGCTTTATCCTTCTCAAGTGACTAAGGGATGGTCTAGACAGTATTTGATCCTGCCATGAGGGCAGGGGACTGGTCTCGATGACCTCTCGAGGTCCCTTCCAGTCCTAGAATCTATGAATCTATGAAACTGTAGCTTGAATCCTTTTGAAAGATGGTTTCTGGCATATCCACTGTCAGAAACAGACTTTGCACCAAGTAAGTCCAATTCCCAGAACCAAGGAGTTAATCAAAAAGCTATTATAACTTATTACTGGTCTAATTTGGAAACACTGTAAACATTTTCTTTTTTATTTAAAACAAACAACATCCACACACTGCAGTGCTGGCCAGATAAAAAGATTTAAGTAATAACAATTGCAATCTAACAGCAACTTCTACATATACACAGCACTGAGCTATTGTGAAGGCTGTCTTCACAGTCAATTGGGAACCTTCCCAATTTTGAGGGAAATGGCAGAAAAGATCAAGAACCATTAAACACAGATCTATACTATGTAGTATATATAGTGCAATAACCCACATTAATGTAACTTCAAGTTTACATAGTTCAAAAAAAGGAAATATAAAAAGTTAAGATCCCAGCATTAATATTAACTGGCCCTTGCTGCACCTCCTATTATGAACTATACAGGTGTCATACAGGGTCTAATTATAGGTCCATTAAATCCAGTATACTGCTGTAGGAGGTGGCTTCACCCCAAAGTTTTAGAGGAAAGAATCTCTTCTTTCTCATTATTATGCACTAAGCCAATTCTCCCAAACCTAGCAGATGATCAGTTTATGCCCTTATTTTGGCTTGCATAAAGTAGTCACAAATATTATGAATGGATTAATTAAAATATATGGCCATAAAATTCCCAGCCTTTTAAAAACCCAGCCACAGGATTTAATCTGATGAGCTCCCACAGCGGCAAATTCCAGCATATTTATTTTATTTATTCTAAAATGTTTCAACCATCATGTGATCCCTCATACTATGGGACACTCTTAAAAAAAGGAGATATATCTAAGCATTTTCACTCCCCACTTCTGGATTTTGTCTAAAGTAGCTACAACCCAGGAGCCTCTTGGTGCCAACTATCAGAGGGCAAAGGGGCTGCATAGAGTTTTACAGGGATCCCCTGGATCAGATACATTCATAATAATTCATTAAAGGGGGTATGTGAGGTCCCTACTCAGCCACAGTAGCCAACAGATCACCATAACAACTGCAAATTAATGTAGGGATAATATTTAAGGAGTTAAGCATCTTACTGAAAATTGTATTCTCAAGGCAGCGCCCTGGGAAGCATCACAGTAGCTCTGGGCTATATTTTGTCCTTGGTTGTAACCATGCAATCCCTTTGGCTTCACTGTAGATGCAAAGATAGAAATGAGGAAATAATTCACCTTTAGAAAGATCTTAACCCAAGGTGACCAAAAGTGGATATGGATGTGCTGTTTTTCATTATAATGCCATTACAATGGGAAGACAGTAACATCTGCATAGGTTTTAGAGGGTTTGAGCAAAGCCCATGGGAGTTAATGGGACCCTTCCACTGACTTCAATGGACTTTGGATCAAATACACCGAAACATGCTGGTTACTTGCTTTAGCTGCTTTTTGTTCCACATGAGATGCCCAATCCTGCACACCTTTAATTCACAATGCCTTGAAAGGTTTTTCCTGGGTGCACCACAAACTCAGAGGGGAATTTCAATCTATTTCTGTGAAAGTGCATCAATTTACACTGATGCACGTTTGATTTCAAGCGCCATTTTTCTGTCCAATCACTCCGCCAAGAGTTTCTCATAAACCTCCAGTTTGTTTAGATCATCCTGCATAGAGTAGTAGGTTAGTACAGACTCATTTTGTCCCAGTAATAAATAATTTCCTTCAAGACACAACAACAACTAGTGTTCTCTGAACACTTGTGTGGTAAGAAGACTTTTGAATAGGCAGACTCGCTTAACAGACATGCAGAAAGTCTTCAGGAAAACTGAATAAAAATGACAGTTTAAAATGCTTTAGGAATTCTGCACTTGATTTGAAAGAAATGAGAAGACTCATTATGTAATCTCCTGGATGTCCTTCACATGTCCAGTCAAATCATGATGAATCTTTTATTCATTTTTGGTCTCTGAGACAAAATGAAAGTAAGACCTGAAGCAAAGAGTAGGAGCATAAAGTTAGTTGCACTAAAACAAAAAATACTAGGAAGGGTCTTCTTGTGGTTGTTTCAGATGACCTGGTCCTTTTACGAAGACCTTTCAGATTTTGAATTTGCAAGCACTGTGGAAGAATTTCTTTCAAAAACATGACTGCAAATTTTGCAAATTTCAAGCAGCAACTCCCTAGACGGTCAAAGATAATGCTTTCCTACCACTTCAGGGCAAGAAAGTGTCTTCAGCCTTCAAGATTTGGATAAATGGCTGAAAAAGAAATGAAAGTTGCAGTTCCCCCATGACTGATCTTTAAGGATAAAATTTTATTCAGAAGCAAGGAGAAGCATAGTGAGTTGCAAATAACCTTCTCTATAGATCCTGGAACGATGAGGAAAGTGGTCCAGTGGTAAGGATGCTAGCTTAGGAGCTGGGTTCAGATTCTGCTCTATCTCATACTTGCTGTGTGGCCTTGGGCAAGTTGTTTAGTCTCTCTGTGCCTCAACTGCCCACCTGTAAAATGGGGCTAACAGTACTCCCTAACTTGCAGGGGTATTACAAGGATAAATACATGAAAGATTGTGAGCCACTCAAGATACTGTGGTAATGGGATCAGATAAGTACCTGAAACAGCTAGAAGAAGAATTGCACCTCTAAGATCTGCTTGAATCTGCAAATATTGCAAGCAAGACCCTCTCCCCCTCCACCCCAAGTCTGGATATAAATCATCAGCCTTCGTTTGCTTCAATACATCTACCCATTTCTTCATGATCCTCTAACTCTGTGGAGGTGTCTGTCTTCTCTCTAGTATTTCATCTCTCTATCTTAGGAATCTCTAAAGCACCCATCACTATAGCATATAGGATTTCATAGGAGCTATGATGATTTGAAGCAGACATTTGAGCAGTTCATTACCAAATTCTGCACTGAGCTGATTGAAGGCAACTTGTTTAAAATCCCTGAGCTTGTCATTTGAGAAACAGAGTCACTAAATCAATAAATTTCAAAAAAAAAAAAAAATCACCAATCTTTGGTTATGTCTGGCTGATTAACCTATATGCTATATTTCCTTAGTCACTCAAAGTTCCACTGCCGAAGGCAGAAAAAATTTCAAAGCTCAGAAGACCACCCAGTGGTCTAGCTGCTTACCAATCAGTCTGAAATGGCCCTAATTCTTTTCTCTCTTCCTGCTCTTTCACAAAATGAGGCCATATGAATTTGGAGTGAATCTTTAATGTTAGTATTTTATAGCAAGGTTTTGTTTCAAGTTCTGATTTTTCTGCAAAAACACTATAGAAGCTTATGAGTGTTTCAAGTTAAGGTGGCAGCAGCTCTTGGGCTGAGAGTGGAGATAGAAAATATATAGGGTGGTAGAGCTAAACAGATTACAAAAGGACCGAAGGAAGAGAAAGGCTAGGAGTCAAGGAGAATTAAATAGGAATTAAATGATCCAGATAAAAGCAGGGAAGAAATAATATTTTATATTTATCAGAAGAGTGATTTTTTTAACGTGAAGACCCCCAGAGTGCTTTACCAAGGCACTTTACAAACAAACATATTATTCTCATTCCACAGAGAGAGAAGCCAGGGCACAGCGACATTAAGCAACTTGCCCAAAGTCTCCACAGGAATTAATAGCACCGTTAGGCCTGGTCTACCCTTGAGGGGAGCGTGTTGATCTAAGTTACGCAACTTCAGCTATGTGAATAACGTAGCTGAAGTCGACGTACTTAGATCTACTTACCGTGTTGTCTTCCGTACAGTGAGTCGACTGCTGCTGCTCTTCCGTCAACTCTGCCTGTGCCTCTCGCCCAGCTGGAGTACAGGAGTCGACGGGAGAGCGCTCGGGGATTGATTTATCACGCCTATATGTGATAAATCAATCCCCGCTGGATCAATTGCTGCCCGCCAATCCAGCCGGTAGTGAAGACATACCCTTAGAATCTCAATTGCCTGACTCTTGGTCTCTGAACTAAACTACTGCTGCCCACCAGCCAAACAAAAGGATGTATAAAGGTAGGAATGTCAGGAGAATTTCTGGATTTAATGAATTAAAAATGTAAAAAAAGTGGAAAATCTGTTGCAGAAACACCGTCACTTTTTGTTCTCTTCACTCTCAGAGAGAGAATTAATTTAAATGTGGCAGCACAACTTGTAAAGTATAGAAGAATTTCATACTTGATTTAGTCCAAACATATAAAATTGCCAAGCATGTCCATTCATTTCCAAACTCTGTGCAGTGAACAAATGAGGCAATTCTGATTTTTCTTATCAAATAAAACAAAGCCGGGACCCTGTATGTGTGCTGAAGTTGCTCAGTAGATGTATGTTAATGAAATCTAGCACTTTGGGGCAAGTTTACAAAATCTCTAATTTTGCACACATGTATAATACATATTTGTATTATATATATATATATATATATATATATATATATATATATATATATATATAACAAATATGTATTATACATGTGTGCAAAATGTATATGTTTGAATGTTACACATGTACATTTGGAAATGCTCTGTTTAAGCAGACATTAAGTTGTAGTTATATGATATTTTATGTTAAATTTCTCTTCAGCTCTCCATGAATTTGCATGGATGTTTTCAGTATTGTTACATTGCTGGAATACCAGTGGAGCATCCTGTCCCAGAGGAAAGGATATATTTGTGTGTAAATAAGTAACTGATTTCTACTACTCGTGTTTATTCTTGAAACTACTAATCTATTTTTTAAAAACTTGCTGTTTGCCTCTGTGTTCACTGTATGGCGATCAGTTCTTTTGGCATTAAAGTTAGGAAAGCAAGGATGATCTTGTGGATAAAGTATTGTACTGGGATTTAAGAGATTTAGATTTGATTGCTAGCTCTGCCATAGTCTTACTTTTGTGAACTTGGCAAGTCAGACAAGCCCCGTTTCAGACAAACTTTTCAGCCCACTGCTATTCAGGGGATAATACTTACTTTCTCCAATAATTTGTCTGTGTTGTCTATTTAGATTGTAAACTCTTCAGAGAATGATCTGTCTCTTATTACTGGTAAATACAGTGCCTTGCACAACTGAGCCCTGATCTCAGCTGGGACTTCTAGACACTACAGTAATACAAATAAATAATACATAATTAACTATGCCTAAAATACAAGATCTTAGATGCAAATCTAAGAGAAATGCCTCTCCCATGGTATGCTGCACAAATTTCACAATCTAGTAGTCTGAGGGACATGGGAAAATATGGGCCAGATCCTTAATTCCTGTGCACCCAACAAGCTCACTGAAGACAAGGAATGTAGGATTTGAGGCACAAAAATGCAGAATTGGCCATATCTACCTACCAGATATTACATGATGTGATGTAGAACCAGAAATATTAGGGCCGAGTATGTAATTACTGAACTTACTTACCTTAAAGTTAATCTGCAAATGCATGTATTTAACTGCATAATATATTAAATGTATATCAGTCATACTGCAACACATTTTATTGTAGTATATACGGAATCTAGATGATACTCATGATTTAAATTCATAATTCAGTTTTAGAATATTTAATGTTCTAGCCCCCCGCTAGCTTTAATGACAACACTTTAAATGCAAAATCTGATGTGTACATTCAGATCTAAATATTAAAAAAAATAAGAGTATTCAATATAAAAAATGCCTGAATCAGTCAACTGCTCCAAGTAAGGACTTATGTTTTAAAATATAATTTACAGTGTCTGGACTATGTCCAACTGATTACCATTTTTTCCTGCCATTTTGTCCCTTATTGTTTGAACATTACCATCATTATAGTTCTTATCTGGCCAAGAGATGGGCAAGTGGCTCCCTCTGATGCTAACATCAGTACTGCTCTCTAGATTTCATAGATCTTACTGACTGTATTTCACAGTCTAACCGTCAGCAGGATCAGGTTCCCTGTATTTATAGAGCAGTCTCCTTTTTTTTGTCATGGCTTCAGCCAGAAAATGCAGTTATGAACTTTTGATTCTTTAGTTTAAGAGCATGAAAAGCAACATACAGAAATTAAAGTATTGTATATGCAGTATACTACAGGATTCAGCTCTTTGCTGGTATTAATGAATTTCCCTGTATTTTGAAGAAAAAAAACTTAAAAATATTTAATACTTTCTGAATATACAACTTTGCAAAATGGTGCAAGAGATAAAATTACCATTTGAGATTCAGATATTTGCTATAATCATAAATTCAACATACTGGTTTATTTAGTTTAGATTAATTCATACATTTCTGGTGTTTGCATGTGTTAGAACTATGTTAGAAATTGCTTTCTCAGTTTTCTGAGCTGTGCACTCTGGTGCCACAGTTATCAAGAGTAAGATCACAATAGGTTGCCAGGCCCTATTCTAAAATATTAGAGTAAGAAAAGGTTTATGACAAGGAAGCTTAAAGCAGCACCTATCACAGCTCTGTGATAGTAAAGGGCCTATCAACATTTCAATTACCATTCCTTATTATCATTGTGGATTGTTTTTTTTATTATATTCTAAAGAATCCTAACTACCAGCTGAGAGGCTCCATATTTCATGGAAACGTGCTTATATCTAAGTAGGACATAAGTATGTTGGATGTTTCTGTTTGTATGTCTATGCCTAGATCACATCGGAGCCAACTCTCTGACCCCAAATTTTGGGTAAATTGAGATTTGCATTGCAAGACCTTGGGACTTGACTCTCCCTTTAATTATAACTAAATCTTTTCTTAATTTATTTAATGTTTCAACATTTTGCAAGCAACTACTCCTTCGTGCATAATATTTTGGAAAGAAACATGCTTGGAAACGTATGAAGTACTTTTATTTGAAAATAGCATCTATCGTCTATCAAGTCACAATCCTGGAAGACCTCCATGCACAATTCCCATGGCCTTAAAAAGGCAGTCCCGCCTAAGCATTAAGAGTCCATGGTAGCAGCACCACCTAGCAGCATGGGATGGAGGAACCCAGGCCCTCTCACTCCACTGTGTTCCATTCCATATCTTGGACAAGATAAGGCCGCCACCATCAGGGCATGTCATGGCTGGCAGTTGTCCCTGGCAATCTGATCCATGCATCTCAGAGGCTAGAGTCCCAGCCCAATGCAGTAGACTTCTCTTTGGGGATGCCTTCCTGGCATAGTCCTTCTGCAGCTGTGACTGCTGATCTGCCTCTCTCTGCCTGCCACCTTGCTGGGCTGAAAAGACTCCCTTTTATGTCCCTCACTCCTCCAACTGGAGAATGCCTAGCAGGCCTGCTGGTGTGGGGCTTCCCAGGCCCAGAGTTGTTCCTGCCACCTTGACTCTCTCTAGTGTGGAGTTTATCCATCCCATCACAAATAGTACGTCAAGAGTTATTTATTTTAAATTACACAAGATTTATGCATAATAATTTTAAGAATAATTAACATTGCACTTTTCATCTTCAAAAGAACTGTACGGAGACTAATTACATCCAGCACCTCTGTAAGGTAGTCCTTTCACTGATGGGAAATTAATGAAGAGAGATCGAGTCTTGGCCTATACAGCCATGAAAGGGGTAAAAGACCACCCTCTCTTCGCCCTTTGGCCCATGTGCAGGCTAAGACCTTGGGGACAGGCATATAGGAGCAAGCAGGTGCAATGCACTTGTTACTCCCCTACCCAGAGCAGGTGGATGAGGAATGGGTGGGGAAAGGACAGGGAATAGGCCAAGCTTTTCTCTGCCCACCCAAGTCAGTGCCAACCAATCCACCTGAGTCAATGTGGGTTTGTTATAATTTGATATTGGTATAAGCTTGCAAGAAGTTACCACATCACCCTGTAGCATGAAGGAACTGTGCCTCTCAGATGACTTGAAACAAAAGCAATAATTATCCCTAAGTAATCACAAAGGAAATCAATATCTGAACCAGGATTAGAAAGAGTTCTTGACTCAGTTCTAGAAACTCTCTCTCTTTCTGGTAATATTTTTACCCTTCATTTACACAATATTTTAGGGTGTGAAAAGAATGTTATCTACTAACGAGTGAAGGTGAACTCAAGCCATAAAGTTTAGATCCAGACCTGAACTTTATCTTAAAAGTTTTTTTGTTGGGCGGGGGGGACAGTAATATGGAACCTGGAGTTTTTGCGTTCAATCAGCCTCTTTTACAAAGCACTCGACCCTCACAGGAAATTCGTGGGAGTTTATACAATACTGAGAGGACTGCAGGATTATTTGTAGAATTTTCTCCAGCGTTTACAAGTAGATTCCAGATAAGACTGCCATTATTTTTATGAAAGTGTCACATAAAACTTATGGGGAAAATAAAAAGAATGACATGGTATTTACAATAATGTTGTTGGACTTATCTATACTCGAAAACAATGAAACTTGAAAGATAGAGTGTTTTTTCTCTCCTAATAATCATACATACAAAAGCATAAGAGTCGCAAGACTAAAGCAGAGTAGATGTGAGCCAAGAACAATGAAATCAACTGCTTTTGACTCTTCTGGAAACCACTCCTTACTTAAGTGTTAGCTACAGTAAAGGCCCCCATTCAGTCGGCAGTCTCTTGTCTTAAACAACCACTTTAAACTAAGGTTTCCAGTACAATTTGTTCAATCTGTAATTAAAAACCACCTTTACTTGGCAACTAAATGTCACTTGTCTCTTGAATGGTTGCTTAAGGCAGGTTGCGCTTAGATGTTACTGTAATTTTTTATATTCAGCTTGCTGTGTTTGAAGAATCAAACAGCTGAAACACAGGAAGTTAGAGATATGTGTTTTCATATCAGATTACAGATACATATATATAACAAAGTTGCACTCTAATTAAAAAAGAACGGCTCTCGTTCTAATCCCACAAACTGTATTAAAACCAGTTTAACTCCATTGACTTAACTGAAGTTACTCCTTATTTATATTGGCGTAACTGATATCAGAATCAGGCCCATTGTGTGTATAATATTTGAGACAGTACAGTAGCATATAGTTTAGAACAGTGGTTCTCAAACTAGGGTAACCGCTTGTTCAGGGAAAGCCTGTGGTGGGCCAGGCCAGTTTGTTTACCTGCTGTATCTGCAGGTTTGGCCGACTGTGGCTCCCACTGGCTACGGTTCACCGCTCTAAGCCAATGGGGCTGCAGGAAGTGATGCGGACTGAAGGACATGTTGGCCACCCTTTCTGCATCCCCCATTGGCCTGGAGTGGTGAACCATGGCCAGTGGGAGCCGTGATCGGCCGAACCTGTGGATGCAGCAAGTAAACAAACTGGCCAGACCTGCGAGGGCTTCCCTTGAACAAGCGGCAGCCCTAATTTGAGAACCACTGGTATAGAATATACATTTACAGAGGAGTATATCAAATTATTAGGTTGTCCAGGGAGTCTCTGATTGTGTGATTCAAAAAAATTGCCCCCACATGCTCAGATCCCTTTACACGCCAAGGAGATTTGCGACCCATTGCCTTGATCACTCTACTAGTATGTTTGCAGCCTATTTCTCCCCCCCCCCTTACCTTATTTATTTAGGCAATGAGCCTGCAATGATTTCCGTGTGAGTGTAGAGGTCCACTTGCCCCAGAACTCACCCCAGGAACAGGTCCTTAGAATGAAAGCTCCTCAGGGTAGAGATTCTTTTATTGTGAGTTGGTACAGCACCTCACTGAGAAACTTCAATTTTCACTGTACTCCCATTTTAACAATAAAATTGCAAGCTGGCTACGGCTTTCATCTGCTGTTCAGCCACTTTTAACTTTAGTTTTCTAATAAACATGCTTAGTTGGAAGCATTCAGGGTTTTTTCTCCTAGTTTAGATTTTTTTCTTAATGAAACATAAAAATTAAATATATCTCAGCTGGAGGTGAGGCTTTACTGAAAATAAGAGATAAGTTAATTCTGCAGTAGGAACGCTGAGCAAAAAGAAGAGAAAGAAATAGTCAAAATAAAATACTACCAGATCATGCAGGGCCTGTAACATTTAGCATACACTTGCTTTTGTTTCTCTTAACTTTATGTTTACTGAGTTTTGGTAATTAACAATATGAAATATTAAGAAACAGATCATGCACACACATGCATCATACTTCATTTGAACGCTTATTATGTCTACTTTAGGATGAGGTACAACGTGGAGGTGTCAAGTGGTGTCATTACCATTGAAACAGGGATAAACAATGACACCCTCAACACATTAAAATGACCACTTTGAAATATCTGCATTCATTTTGTTAGTTTAGTGTCTCTATCTATTATTTCAAGACATAACATTGGATTTCTTTGTGACCTCAAAGCATCACAACAGCAATCTAAAGGGTAAAACAAAAATCTAACAATAAATGAGTGCAGGTATCACTGAAATGAGAAATAGCGCTGATGACACTTCTAGTCAATATCATCATCATCTTATTCACCATTAGTTCACCATGCATATTTTACCACCCATGTTGCAATGGTGATCCTATATCTGGTTCACCTATGTACAAAGGCATCCACATCTTTGTTTACCAAGATGCTCTTTTGCCATACTATTCAAAACTGTCCTCACACGATCGGAGTTTGGCCAGTGACTTCTCCTTTTTGATGACAAGACAGAGGTGCAAGCAATTCAGATCTTTGTGGATTTTCTTTTCTTTCTTGCTCTGGTCATACAGCATTGTGTGCCAACTTCCTTGCTGCAGAGATTGAGGCTTGTCTGTCTTACTCAATTTGGCAAGATCTTGACGGTGAACACCACAGTGCCCTTCGAGAACAGGACCCCGGCCTTCCACGGTGCCTGAGCTCGAAAGGTGGAGAAATATGCCCCTTTAGCTGAAACCTTGAGAGCTGAGGTTACCAGGTTCAGACACACATGCTGATGGTCGGAGCTCTGGGTGCATGGGACCCCAGTAACGAGCGAATGTTGAGAGAATGCAGAATCGGACAGCACTATGCTCGGCTGATGCAAAAACTCATGGTGTCGGACACCATCAGGTGTCAAAGGACATCTACGTAGAACACGTCACCAGACATCAGCAATACCAGGAGGGATGAGCTTGAGTGCCAATGAGATGCGCAGTCAGGAAAGTAACTGAAATACTTCCCTTATGGATTGTATTTTCTAAATGGACAATCTACTCTAAATACTCAATTACTGAGGGACAATCTTCACTCATTGCTGTATTTGCTTTCCACAACCAACTCTCTGTATAAAACTTTTCATGAGTGATGTACCCAAATACTTGGGTGCTAATATCTAAACTGTATAGTTAAATGTATTCACCTAAATTTGGGTTATTGCTGATTATGCACTACATGTATCTTTTGACTTTTAAAACAAACTTCGTATTTGTCTATAATCTAAGCACAGATGCTCTTTTCTTAACCTGTGTACTATATCATTTTTTTAACATTAGCTTTAATAAAATTTTAGCTCTGTTTGTTTTGACAATGGGGGGCATGGATCAGCATTCACTGTTGCATTCCCCATCAGTACCCAGCCTGAGCCGGGGTAGCCAATGATACAACCAGCAGACCAAAATTTGGTGATGAATCCTGGTCACATGCCACCTAAGGCACATTGTGCATATGCTAAGAAGTAGTTTTGACAACAATAAACACAGATTTCCTCCCCCCAACTATGAAATAGGGATGGCACAGTCCCATCTTGTTAATGCGTGTGCAGCAGGAAGCACGCTGCAGATGTCAGGAGTTGAATGTGTCACAAATAGTATGCACAGGTCTGAAGTGATGCTTGTCAGTTGTGCTGGGGGTGCTTCCTGTTTCAATCCACACGTAATCTATGTGTTCCGTTTTTGGAAAGTAGTGAACAGCAAGGATCAAAACATCTGTATCAGGTAACCTAATTACCAGGGCCGACGCTTCCATTTAGGTGACCAGGGCGCCAGAATTTGGGAGGGCGGCATTTTGCCGCCCTCGGCAGCAATTCAGTGGCAGGGGGTCCTTCCGTGCTCTGGGTCATCATCGGCAATTCTGCTGCGGGTCCTTCACTCACTCCGGGACCCGCCGCCAAAGTGCCCCGAAGACCGGGAGAGCGGAAGGACCCCCCGCCGCAGAATTGCCGCCAATGACTGGGAGCGTGGAAGGACCCCAGCCTAGGGTGCCAAAAACCCTGGTGCCGCTCCTGCTAATTACTATGGGTCCTTTGACACCAACAGATGCAAAAGCCACAATGGCATATGCAGCATGCAGAAGTGTCCTTCTGTCCACTTCCTCTTGAGTTGTGGAGGTCTTGGGCTTCTTCACACCTCTACTGGTGATGAACTTTGCACCACTGGAAAAGTCTTCAGCAAGGAGTGTTTGTGTTGGGTGTGCTCTCATGCTCCCAGGTGCAATCCGAATCATATATTCACAGAGGAATTTTACAAATGACTGTTTCTTGGATGCCATGTTTAGAAACTTTTTCCATGGAGGCATGGGTCATCCATCAATTACCTGGTATTTCTTGCATCCAATCTTAGATCTTGCCCTGCACTGTCTTTCTGCATTTTTCCACACTTACTGTTGTGATATCTGTCAAAGTCTTTGATCACAGAATTAGTTTTGTCAAATCCTTGTAGGACCTGCCTCAAATACTCAGCAGCCAATTCATCAAATGTGTGGAATTTGTCTCTAGCCATCATTTGTACGGCAGCCGTGGCATCTCTGATGTACCCTGTGTTTTCTTTGTTGAATGCTTTTAGCTCATGGGTTCTTTCAGCTTCAGCTTCCAGCTGACGCCCTAGTTAAGCCTTGTCTGCTTGTCTCCTTGTTTCATCAGCATGGAAGAGGGCCATAGGCACAGATCCTAATGGGTGACTAAGAACAGTTGCCATTGAAACATCATCTCTGCATCTTGCTAAGGGCAGAGCTCTGTGGAAAACAATTTCTGAACTGATAGGTGCTGGACTGTCCCTCTCTTGCCAGACTTAATTTGCTCAGCAAACATTTTGATGCCAGATTTCTTAACTGGCCTGGAGAAACGTGTCCCATCAGAATCAAGTGAACCTCTCACAAATCTCACCATTTGTTCTTCATCAACATCTGCTATTTTCAACAGAGACTATTGTACATCTGATGTTACATAAAGTCCAGTAGATATGTTGTTAAGCATCTTTGGATGTAATTCTGGATCAAACTTTTTTTCATATTGTTGATGACATCATTGATAAGAGCTATAACATGCTCTTCATTCCTCTTTAATGCAGGGGCAAGGACTTGTATCTGGACTTTGTCTTCATCGCTACTTGTTAGGCCACCTCTTTCTCTAACAGCTTTTGCATATTCTTAATAGGAATATGTGTATTATCATCTCTAATACATACTGACCTATGCATAAGTGCCACTGAATTGAAAAGCTAGCTTCTAGACTATTTCAAAGGCTGCATAGACATGCATAGACAATTACAAATTAAAACCTTTTAAATGCTACCTTGTATGTACAAAAGCTTACAAATGGAGATTACAATAGGAATTCACATACATTTATATCTTCCCACTATGCAGTACAAACTGTGTGCATGTAATCTACTGTTACTGGTGCACAATCTTCACTATGTGTGCACTCTGGTCAGCAAATTTCGACTGAAAAGATAAAAATCACTTGTGAGATACTTTACCAATTAACAATGAGATACGAAAACATTTCATGTTGGTATATTGCAAAATGTTCATGGTCACCATTTTTGCCACTTGTTAAAAAGCTTCATTTCTGTGGGCAGGAAAGCTTGCCCATGCAAAACCAATACAAATCTTTTCATACATTGTTTGGTAGCAACATTGTTGTTGTTTGACCAGTAAACACCACATTAAGACACTGAAATTAATATAAACAGTAACATAGGCAGTCATAGTCACGTTATAGTGTTCCTGGAACTGTGCAAAAAATGATACTCTTATTTTGGATACCATTGTTTCACCTTGCCTACAGGCTTATGGTACCACTTGACAGCTCCACATCATACCTCATCTAACAGACATAAAATAAGCTTTCAATGGTGTATGATGGGGTATGTGAAGAGTGGGTACATTAAACTCCAAAGATATGGCCCTTTTTGGAGAACTGCTGCACACCTATATAGGTCCCTGCAGAATGATAAAGTAGTTCCATTGGATAACCAGGCAGTGCAGTGGGTAGTTTGACCCTTTTCCTCTCATCCTGTAACCATGCTTCCACCATATGGTTTGGGGAGGAGGAGGCAACATACATTTAACTTGTAACTTAATAAGGGCCTGATCCAGCTTCCACAGAATTCAGTACAAAGACTCCCATTGACTTCAATAGGAAGAGGATCAGACCCTAATAGCTGGTATTTAAGAGTATTCAGTTATTTTAAGTTAAAAATAATGGCAGTTCCATTATGAAAATATTAAAAACCCTCTAAAAAGCATCCTTCGGATGGCTTAATTTTTCTTACACTGTGTAAACATAGGTGCTACTATTGGTATTCCTGCTATTTATCCCTTTTTCATATAATGAGTACATAGATATGAGAAATTGTCTAACATGCCTAACTAGTTCTATCTAGTTTAATCCTGTATATTATAAAATGGCATTGGAAAACCTGGTGTTCCCACTGACCAACAGTAATGAAGATATCTAGTAGTTATGGTCCTGATTCTCCATAGTTTCACTCCTGCTTTATGCTAAAAAAAAAAAAAATCAATGAAGCCACATGACATAAAACAGTGGAATACAATGTTGACTCAGGTCTTACGTTTGAGTTGTAACTAGTTTTGTTTCAAGCTGCTTCACAAATATCAGTGTGCCTCCAACAAATAATGGATATTGACCAGGAAGAATTTTCTAATTATATTCAATTAGTGGCGATCATATTCAATTAGTAGCAATCTGATCACCAATAAACACTGGATATATAATCTTCTCTCCTACCAGGTATCTTCTTTCCACGTTCCTCCCTGTTTCCTGTCCTCCCTTCTTTCTACCTTCACCTTCCCTGCTTGACTCTTCATGCTCTCCACCAGCTTCCTTTCTTCTGTCTCCTTCCTGCCACCTGCAGATGCATGAGCTTGCCTAGAGCCTCCATGGGCTCTCTGATAGCAGTCCCACTATCTGTTCAGGAAAGGTCTCCACTCCATAGGGACAAGACCTCTGATTCCTCAGCCAGCATACACACCAACCACGTAATTCCTCCCATCTTTTGTTTGCTTGTTTTTTCAGGGGAGGAGACATTCTGATGCTTTCATTTTGGAACTACATTTTGAGGTGGAAACATACTTGAAGAAGAAATAAAAACATTTCTTTTTTTTTCTTCGATTTTTACCAAGGGTCTTCAGTGTGTGCATGTGTACATCATGCTCGGGTGTTGCCATTTCTCAGGGGGTTGCACAATATGATCTTGGGCATAACTGTCCTCAAGAAACATGGACAGTCTTAAAACAATTTGATCTCTCCCTACTTCCAAGCTATTTTATAATCTAAAGCAGAATCTCATTCCTTTAATCAGCACTTACAAAATCCTAAATCTGTTGTTTGACAAAATGTATTGGCCCCACTTAAATTATCCTTCTTAGAATGAATATCAGCATTTTGGCCCTCTGTAGCGTATGTTATGGAAGACACTGCTAGGCCAGCTTGTTTAGTCATACCGCAGACTACTGTAAGGACCCCACCATGGGCCATCGGCAGAGTCTGAACCCCAGACTTTCAGCTTGCAAAGCCCAGACCTGTAATACGTGAGTTAAAGGAGTAACTCCATTAGCTGGCAGCAGCAACAGGCTGTTATCCTCTGTGCAGAGAAGCCACTTGAGGATGAGCTAGGGCAAAGAATAAAATTCCACAGCAAAATGTAAGATTAGTGCTGCCAGATTAGTATTCACTCGTAACACCACAATGGTATAAAGACCTCATATGCAGAGTTGGAACTGCCCCCACCGCAATGGGGATACCACTGCCAGTATAGTATGCAAACCATAAGTATTACCCAGATAGGTGGGGGAATACGAATGTCTGAACAGTTTGTTGTCCGATATAGTGGAGGCCACGTTATCTGTGGCCTCCATATCACACACTATTTCTTGCTCAGACCAGGTTTGTCTGCCCCTTGCACTTCCCTTGCCTATTGATGGAATGGTGAGGCCAATTTGGGATCCTGTAACCCTAGTGGGAGTTATGCAAGATGTCTGCAAAATGGGGTGCTCTGGCTCCATGTTTCCCATCTCCATGTTTCTTTCAAATAAGTCTATTTTGGAGAAGGTACCATTTCATTGTCCTGTATCATTCACTGCTTTCCTTCTCCAAATCTGTCCTATATATTGCAATATTTGCAATTTTTCCAAACGTTTAACTTCCACCTACTGGGTAGTGCATGGAACCAGAAGTCAAGAAACTTGAGTTCTATTCACAGTTGCCACTGAATTGCTGTCTGACCTTCCATAAATCACTTTTTGGGTGGCCTATTTTCCCATCAACAAAAGTGGGGATATTGATACTTACCCACAACTGTAAAGCACTTGGAGATTTTCAGATAAAGCGTATTATGTAAGTGCAAAGTTCGACGGGGACAGGTGAGCAAACCCCACAGGTAAGTGGGGAACAAGACCTGGGAGATGGGTTAGAAACAGGAGGGAGCATGGGCTATAATGGCAGAGAGGAAGGAGGGTCAGGGCAAAGCTGGGAGGCAAGATCAAACCAGTATCTTAGATGCCTATATACAAATGCAAGAAGTATGGGTAATAAGCAGGAAGAACTAGAAGTGCTAATAAATAAATACAACTATGACATTGTTGGCATTACTGAAACTTGGTGGGATAATACACACGACTGGAATGTTGGTGTGGATAGGTATAGTTTGCTCAGGAAGGATAGACAGGGGAAAAAGGGAGGAGATGTTGCCTTATATATTAAAAATGTACACACTTGGACTGAGGTGGAGATGGACATAGGAGACGGAAGTGTGGAGAGTCTCTGGGTTAGGCTAAAAGGGGTAAAAAACACGGGTGATGTCGTGCTGGGAGTCTACTACAGGCCACCTAATCAGATGGATAAGGCTTTTTTCAAACAACTAACAAAATCATCCAAAGCCCAAGATTTGGTGGTGATGGGGGACTTCAACTATCCAGATATATGTTGGGAAAATAACACCGCGGGGCACAGACTATCCAGTAAGTTCCTGGACTGCATTGCAGACAACTTTTTATTTCAGAAAAGTTGAAAAAGCTACTAGGGGGGAAGCTGTTCTTGACTTGATTTTAACAAATAGGGAGGAACTTGTTGAGAATTTGAAAGTAGAAGGAAGCTTGGGTGAAAGTGATCATGAAATCATGGAGTTTGCAATTCTAAGGAAGGGTAGAAGGGAGTACAGCAGAATAGAGACAATGGATTTCAGGAAGGCAGATTTTGGTAAGCTCAGAGAGCTGATAGGTAAGGTCCCATGGGAATCAAGACTGAGGGGAAAAACAACTGAGGAGAGTTGGCAGTTTTTCAAAGGGACGCTATTAAGGGCCCAAAAGCAAGTTATTCCGATGGTTAGGAAAGATAGAAAATGTGGCAAAAGACCACCTTGGCTTAACCACGAGATCTTGCGTGACCTACAAAATAAAAAGGCGGCATATAAAAAATGGAAACTAGGTCAGATCACAAAGGATGAATATAGGCAAATAACATAGGAATGCAGAGGCAAGATTAGAAAGGCAAAGGCACAAAATGAACTCAAACTAGCTATGGGAATAAAGGGAAACAAGAAGACTTTTTATCAATACATTAGAAGCAAGAGGAAGACCAAGGACAGGGTAGGCCCACTGCTCAGTGAGGAGGGGGAAACAGTAACGGGAGACTTGGAAATGGCAGAGATGCTTAATGACTTCTTTGTTTCGGTCTTCACTGAGAAGTCTGAAGGAATATCTAGTATAGTGAATGCTTACAGGAAGAGGGTAGGTTTAGAAGATAAAATAAAAAAAGAGCAAGTAAAAAATCACTTAGAAAAGTTAGATGCCTGCGAGTCACCAGGGCCTGATGAAATGCATCCTAGAATACTCAAGGAGTTAATAGAAGAGGTATCTGAGCCTCTAGCTATTATCTTTGGGAAAGCATGGGAGACGGGGGAGATTCCGGAAGACTGGAAGAGGGCAAATATAGTGCCCATCTATAAAAAGGGAAATAAAACAACCCAGGAAATTACAGACCAGTTAGTTTAACTTCTGTGCCAGGGAAGATAATGGAGCAAGTAATTAAAGAAATCATCTGCAAACACTTGGAAGGTGGTAAGATGATAGGGAATAGCCAGCATGGATTTGTAAAGAACAAATCGTGTCAAACTAATCTGATAGCGTTCTTTGATAGGATAACGAGCCTTGTGGATAAGGGAGAAGCGGTGGATGTGATATACCTAGACTTTAGTAAGGCATTTGATACGGTCTCGCACGATATTCTTATAGATAAACTAGGAAAGTACAATTTAGATGGGGCTACTATAAGGTGGGTGCATAACTGGCTGGATAACCATACTCCGAGAGTAGTTGTTAATGGCTCCCAATCCTGCTGGAAAGGTATAACAAGTGGGGTTCCGCAGGGGTCTATTTTGGGACCGGTTCTGTTCAATATCTTCATCAACGATTTAGATGTTGGCATAGAAAGTACGCTTATTAAGTTTGCGGACGATACCAAACTGGGAGGGATTGCAACTGCCTTGGAGGACAGGGTCAAAATTCAAAACGATCTGGACAAATTGGAGAAATGGTCTGAGGTAAACAGGATGAAGTTCAATAAAGATAAATGCAAAGTGCTCCACTTAGGAAGGAACAATCAGTTTCACACATACAGAATGGGAAGAGACTGTCTAGGAAGGAGTATGGCAGAAAGAGATCTAGAGGTCATAGTAGACCACAAGCTTAATATGAGTCAACAGTGTGATACTGTTGCAAAAAAAGCAAACGTGATTCTGGGATGCATTAACAGGTGTGTTGTAAACAAGACACGAGAAGTCATTCTTCCGCTTTACTCTGCGCTGGTCAGGCCTGAGCTGGAGTATTGTGTCCAGTTCTGGGCACCGCATTTCAAGAAAGATGTGGAGAAATTGGAGAGGGTCCAGAGAAGAGCAACAAGAATGATTAAAGGTCTTGAGAACATGACCTATGAAGGAAGGCTGAAGGAATTGGGTTTGTTTAGTTTGGAAAAGAGAAGACGAGAGGGGACATGATAGCAGTTTTCAGGTATCTAAAAGGGTGTCATCAGGAGGAGGGAGAAAACTTGTTCACCTTAGCCTCCAATGATAGAACAAGAAGCAATGGGCTTAAACTGCAGCAAGGGAGATTTAGGTTGGACATTAGGAAAAAGTTCCTAACTGTCAGGGTAGTTAAACACTGGAATAGATTGCCTAGGGAAGTTGTGGAATCTCCATCTCTGGAGATATTTAAGAGTAGGTTAGATAAATGTCTATTAGGGATGGTCTAGACAATAATTTGGTCCTGCCATGAGGGCAGGGGACTGGACTCGATGACCTCTCGAGGTCCCTTCCAGTCCTAGAGTCTAGGAGTCTAGGAGTCTATTACTAGTAACCATTTGAACACAGGTACAACAAAACAATGTATTTGATAATGAAAAACCTGGGGCCTAGTATTTGCACTGCAGGGTATATATAACTCCATCCTGTGATGTTACTCATATCAGGTCCCTGTAATATTGTTCTTCCTCTAAAAGATGTTCCTCTAAAAACTTCCTCTAAAAGTGCTATAACTTAACAACAAGAAGAAAATGGGAAACTGTATTTTACCTCTACCAGAAATTATGCCTAGAGATTTAATTTAGCATGCACTAGATCAGCAATGTTCTCTATCCAGTAATGAAGTACTATGTTGACCTCTGAACTTAAGCATTTGCCTGAAACTGACTGTCACTTTAGAAATGGTTATCACCACAGCATATGTGCCACTGAAATCTAGTCTTGTTGCAGCAGATAGAGTGGTTTTCTAAATGTTCAAGGAATGTTCAAGTTAAAATAATCAACAAAGTTCTGCAAACACTGACTTAATGATTCCATAATTAAATCACAGGCAAATGTAGAACAAAGAACCCCACAGCAGGCTTAACAATGTGAAGCTCAGATGGATATGCCAGTTACAAGTAACAAGTTAATATTGCTAAATATTACTAAAGTTAAAAATAAGGAAATTAAAAGAGTAGAATTAAAAATAAACCTGCCCTCACTGCAGGATAGGGGTGGGTTTTGTTTTTTAAACCAGTGAGGTTAAAAGAGGATGGCTTGCTTGTTTTGGAGTTGAATTGGTTGCACAGTAACACATTTTGAAAAAAACTCTTTGGTCCCTTCCAGTCCTAAGTAAGGACAACAGGTTTGGGCCCAACGTTTCTGAGAGCATTCAGGTTAATACAAGTTCTAAAACTTTAATCCAAGAAGTGTCAGAGAAAATGTGGTAAGCCAAAAAATGTTGCCACCATATAAATCATTAAATGGATTCTGAAATCCTTGTTCTTCCTTAGAAGCATCTTTACTCTGCCAGTAGTCCCATTAAAGACAGTATTATCGGAATCTGCATATACACATTTTACAGAAAAAATACAAGGTAATGTTTTGATTAAAAAATCTGTTTCTTTGACTAATTGTATGATGTTCAATAGTAGCCCAGAGAACCATCTGATGAACTGAACCTACTTTTGCAAACATGTTTTTCCACAATGATTTGTTAATAACATGAAATGGAATTTCAATTGAACACTGTGTGAGATATATTTAAAATAAATAATCAAAGTTGCCTTATTTACAAGTGTTGTCTCCACCACCAGCTACAGATTGTTTTAAAGATTACTAAAGAGAACTAAAGGGAAGCTTAGGTAAATTCAAATCCTGTGCTTGAGCAATCTTTTAAAACAGTCAGGCTTCATTGTTCTGTAATAGTGAGTTCCCAACTGTCAAGAGAGTGGCTTTAATTTTTTATTTCAATTTTAGATACATCCTAAATGAAAATGATGGACCAAAAAAAATCTAATTAATGAATAAAGAAAAAAGTGAAAATAAAGTCAAGGGAAAGGTATAACATGGAAAAGGAGCTTTCCACTCAGCACTGCAGGAGCATTAATATATTCTGCTGGAAGACTGAACACCACAGCGCCTGCTTATATTTAAGAGGATTGGAAAAGCTAACGACAGAATCAGCAAGCTTACAAAAAAAATTTACTACTTCTTTTAATCAAAACATGTAATCAGAAGGCCTAAGTGATGATTACCTTCTTCTTTCAGTGTAAGTCACTGAAGCAGGCTGTTAGGTGGAGGGAGCCTCCTGTCTATGCCTAGGACAATGTAAATATTACAAACGCTGAAAAGGTATGGTCAGGCATTACCCTTATTTCCAGATAAATTCTTCTCTGTAGGCTGGCCTATTGCTAGATTACAATGGTTGTCTAAAATCAAGATCTATTCACTGAACTCCATACAATGTGAGACCCACAGAAAGAAACATCCGCCTTTTGTTAAGGACACCTTTATTACCAAGAACCTTTCAGTAATTGTTGAGTGTAATTAGTTATTCGGGGGATACTGCATAAGGCTAAAGTTACCCTTCCTAGAACACAATTTAGATTATTTATAGACTGCTGTATTATTAGCATTCATATATTTCTTTGTTTTAAAAGGAAAAAACCATTAAATCCCATAAAAAGCCGAATATTTCTACAGTTGGCTGCTAACTGAAATTCTTACTCCTCAAGTGCCATGTGTATCATTAAACAGGACCTGGAGAAACAAAAATAACTGGAGCAAGTTGATCGAGACCGAGAATCTCCACTGTTTGAGAATGAAGATCGGGGCAGTATTCTGAGTCCCACCCACCCCCAGGTATAATGATGCCCTGATGGCACAGTTCTGTCCAGAATGAATGTCCAGTCAGTGCAAAGTCACAACCCAATTTCATTTCACATGCAAGGCAGGTGCTTTTCCATCATCCCCACCAGACATGCTGCTGAGCCCGTACAGAACATTTTACATGTTTGGATTAAATTCCTGGGGGAGAAGGAAAGTAACTGCCTAATAGTGCAGAGTGCCTGAGAACTACTCGAGCCGGGGGACCGGGGGGGGGGGGGGGACTCTTGTCCTTACAGAGGCTTCAAAAGGAAATGCAGAAACTTTGGGTGGGGGGGGTGCATGCTGGATTAGTGTAAGGTGGGGAGGGACGGGGCTACCCAACAGGAGAGCGTGGAGACTAGGCAGGAGCAGAATGCGGTTTATCCGCGTGTGTGCTAGAGCCGCAGCGATCTCGCCTTCCCTTTGTGGCCAGATCTCTCCCCTCGCCTCCTCCCTGTGGGTATTCCCCCCTTCCCTGAACAGCCTCCCTCGCTCTCCTTTATCTCCGCTACCCATTGCCTCCGGCTCCGGCTCCTTCTCCGCGCCGCACTGAGGCTGCGGCGGCCCCAGCACCCGCCTTGAGTCGGTCTCTCTCCCACCGAGGCTTTTCCTGACTCTCTTGATTAATCCCTCCTCGCCCGCAAAGACACACACACACGCACCTCGGCTAGCTCTCCCCTATACACACATGCACAGACGCACACAGCAGCCACTGGGTATTCAGGTGTCAAGCGACCGTACGAGAGAAAGAGGGGGAGCCGCAGAAATCTCAGCAGCGATGAACAAACAACCGAGGAAGGGGAATTGATGAGATGAGATTTAAGGAGCCACCGGAGGGGAAGCCAAGAATTCACAGATCGCCAAGGCAGCGGGCAGCAGGGCGGATTTACACTGGTAAAAGAAAGTCCCTCATACTGAAATGACATACCAGAGTCTGGTCTGGAGCAAGAAACGTGTCGGTTACTCATGGTGATTGAGCACACACCGCAGAAAGGTTCCCCCTTATCCTCCCATGTGAACCCTAACATCCACGATTCAGTCTCCTCTTGGTAACTCTTGCTAAGATGAACCTCCCAGAGAAATTAATTTGCTTTTAGTGGAGGAAGAACCTGCACTTTTTATTTTATTTTATTTGTTCCACTGTCGAGTTCTCCCCTGGGGAATTTTAACTACTTATCTTTCCTTTTTAAATGCAAATAACGGCTTTTGTGGGCAATTTTCCACAGGGCTTTTCAGAAATACTGCCCTGCTCCAGAAAGTGCTATCAGGAGATTTATTTTAAAACAGAAGGTGGGTGTTTTAAAACAGTTACCAAATACAGTCCAAACATGTGAACAACCAATAAACTCTTAAATATAGCGATGCAAGTAGCTGCGAATATCAATATTCACGGAAGAAAGCACCCATATGCATTATGAAAACTCAAAAGGACGAGGGGATTGCACAGAAAAGGCAAAGAAATCAGCCCAGTTGCTCTGAAAAAGAAGTTATTGGTAACCCATAGCAAATGCTGTTGCCTCAGATAGCTCACCCTTACCTTATCACTACTGCTCGTTTGCACCTGATCTGCAACCATAAGTACTTCGAGCTAAATTGATGGCTGAATTTAAGCAATTTCTTCATGCGCCTCTTTTATAGGCTCAAAAGAAGAATGTTATGACTGTCCTCTTCAGTATCCATTCGCTCCCCAAAGAACTCCAATTTTCTTGAAAGAGGCAAAAACATATATATGTCTATATACAAACGGGTACTATAATATATCCAAAAAGGGGGGAGGGGGATCAGAGAGGTGTCACTACAAACTTGGCAAGCAAGACGTATCCACGGATTTCCTAGCAGGAATGCAAAAAACTGATGCAAAATAGAAAATTCCCAGGGAGATTTAGAAGCAAAAACGCCACACTGGAAAAATGCATGAAAAGAGCACAAACGGGATGGCTGGATAAATCTTTCCTAGCTATACATCCGTCAGCAAAGTGAGCAATCGCCTCCCAAATCCGAGCCAGTGCAGCTGCTGCAGCTGAGTCGCTTTCTCTCTCCCCGATGCTGCTGCTACCTGTAGACACACACGCGCGCGCGCACACACACACAGAGGGACCCACAGCTGTGCAACATGCACGCTGCTGCTGCCTGTGCAAAAACGAGGAGCAGGTTAACCCATGAGCAACGTGCCTCCCTTTCCCTCTGCTCTCTCACAGTGGGGCCTGGATGCTGGGGGGATCCCGCGCGTGTGTGTATGCGTGTGCGTCCTGCTCGCACGCTCTCTCCCTCTCTCGAGTCTCTCTCATACGCCCTCTCTCCTAGCTCTAGACTCGGCCGGCAGCAGAGTGGTGGCAGCACTGAGGGTGAAAGGCCCAGACGTCAGTTGTGACGTGCACCAAAGACACAGAGATACACGTGAGTGAGGGGAAGCAGCAGCAACAGCAGCTGACGGCCTCTGCCACTGAAAGTTTCCCCAGACCCACTGGTCTGTCCTACCACTTTCCCCAGCTTCCTCCCCCTTTATTTTTCTAGTCTTTAAACGCAGGAAACAGGACCATCTGGACAGGGAATCCATAAGCATGATGGGATTTGGCGAGGGAGGGGGTCTGCTTCAATTTGTCCCCATCTCTAGCCCTTTCTCCCCACTCTAAGTTCAGGAACAGAGGTGGTCCAACAGGAAAACACATCAGTCAGTTTGTCCAATATTGTGTATGGAGAAAGAAAAAAAAAAAACAGCTCAACCGGTCACCACTTCCCTCCACTTTTTCCATTCTCTAGATGCAGGAGCTCCTTAAACAGGCAAGAAAGCCCGTCACTCACCATGACATATTCCAACATCAGGCCCTTCCTCTGCAGTGCCCATTGCTAATGGTGGTATGTGTGTGTTACATGTACACCCTGTGCCCCACCTTATAATGGTCATAATCAGTTCAGTTCTATACAGTATGCGTGCCCAAGACACAGAGAGACCACCCGGCCTCATCTTTCCTACCTCTTTTTCCAGTCTCCATTGTACATTTGTCTGAGAATTTCCAAGACCTTTATCCATTTTAATTAATGGAGATCCACAGATCCTCTGCTATAGTATTAATTACTGTTATCAATGGCAGAGCTGTAAATGGCATCTAGGAGTCCTATCTTCCAGGTCTTGTCTAATGCAGTTAGCTGCATCAGAGCAAAATGCACTCTGGTGCCACTTTAGCCAGTAAATTACCTTGGTATCAGTGCAAGCTCATTTTCTACCAGTACAGTACTTCCATAGTGGAAGGATTGTACCCCTGGTGATACATTGGTGTTATGACCCCAATGCAAAAAAATCCCAGGATAGACAAGGGACAAAGTCTCTTGCTTTGATTACACCTCTGCCCCCATATAACACCACCCAATATAACATGAATTCAGATATAATGCAATAAAGCAGTACTCTAGTGGGGCGGGGCTGCATGCTCTGGTGGATCAAATCAAGTTCGATATAACGCTGTTTCACCTATAACACGGTAAGATTTTTAGGCTCCTGAGGACAGTGTTATACTGAGGTAGAGGTGTACTATTATTGTTATAGCTTCATAAACGTGCATGATGCTGAATGAACAGATGTAAGAGAGTCTCTGGCCTGAAGAGTTTACAATTTAAGTTAAGACATGGGTTGAATGAACAAGACATTGGGGATGTCAGGGCAAAGGGGAAAATTATGAATGCAAATCAAGAGTAACAGCAGTATCATATAGTACTACCTGATGAGCCCGGAAGACCTCTACGTACCCCTGTTTGAGAACGACTGGCTTAAGATATGCCTACACTGCACCATAAGCTCAGCAGGCTTTGAACACAGAATCAAGCCACCCACATCTTTCCATTTACACACAAATTATGCTACCCCAGCCTGAGCCCAGAGATCTACACTGCAATTTGATAGCCCTGGCCACACTTGGAGTCAGCTGACACAGACCAGCTTCCAGTGTAGACACACTTGAACAGGCAAGCAGAGACTAAATCCTGAAGGCCATCGACACTTTCTTGTAAAAGAAAATCTGACACAGCATTTCCTACAGAGAGAGACAGGTAAGCTCAACATCACAGCCCATCAATTCGTTATATTGCTGGATTTTGTGTGTAACTGGGGTCTGTCTCAAGAATGTGATTTCGGACAAAGTAAAGTAGGAGAGGAGGGCCATAGAAGTGGCTGAAGGGAGAGGATTCCTCACAGTTCCTGTGTGAGACAGGCATGCACAACAGCTATTTATAGAAAGGGCAAAATACCACTGCTGAGAAATTGGTACAACTGGATGAACAGATGGAGTGAAATGTTTTATTCTTTAATAGTAGTACTGGGCTCAGAGCAGCCTGGAAATCCTGCAGATATTCTGAAAGGTATCATACATGGATGTGTTCAGCTATGGGGCTTTTTAGTGCTGGAGTCCACGTAACATATGGAGTTCTAAAGCAGTAACCTGTCCAGCAATCCCAAAAGTTTGGACCATGGAAATGCCTTTTTAACAGCCGTACGAAACCTTGGCCATGTCTACATCTAAAATTTTGCAGCGCTGGTTGTTACAGCTGTATTAGTACAGCTGTATAGGGCCAGCGCTGCAGAGTGGCCACACTTACAGCAACCAGCGCTGCAAGTGGTGTTAGATGTGGCCACACTGCAGCGCTGTTGGGCGGCTTCAAGGGGGGTTCCGGGAACGCGAGAGCAAACCGGGAAAGGAGACCAGCTTTGCCGCGGTTTGCTCTCGCGTTCCCCGAACCACCCTGCAAACCGCAGGGAAGGAGACCTGCTTGCTCGGGGTTCCGGGAACGCGAGAGCAAGCCGGGGAAGGAGACCAGCTTGATTACCAGAGGCTTCCTCCTTCCACGGAGGTCAAGAAAAGCGCTGGTAAGTGTCTACATTGGATTACCAGCGCTAGATCACCAGCGCTGGATCCTCTACACCAGAGACAAAACGGGAGTACGGCCAGCGCTGCAAACAGGGAGTTGCAGCGCTGGTGATGCCCTGCAGATGTGTACACCTTCAAAGTTGCAGCGCTGTAACTCCCTCACCAGCGCTGCAACTTTCTGATGTAGACAAGCCCCTTGACTTATCACCAGGAGAAATGTACATGACTTTTGAATATATGAGCCCTCTCTCTCTTTAGTACCTGTTTCCACAGGCTGCAAAAGCAGGTCCAGATTCTCCCATCTGCTGTATGGCATTGAGGGAGGCAAAATGAGCCAGAAGAGCTCTCCCAGCACTGCAGATACTCCACCTCCCCATGGGAATTAGTTTACAGTGCTGGGAGCTGCGCTGCCAGCCCTGGGGCACTGTTTACACTGGCTCTTTACAGCGCTGTAACTTGCGCTCAAGGGAGTGTTTTTTCACACCCCTGAGCGAGAAAGTTGCAGCACTTTCTCTTTCACTTTGGCAGTGTGGCCAAGGCCTCAGAGAAGTGGAGTCCCCCAGCCACTACCCCACCCCATCCCACCCATAAACACACAGAAGAAATGGGTGGTTTAGGCACCTGCAGCTTTGTGGTGAAGGGACCCACATGTATGGAGGAGAGAGAGAGCTGGGGAGCAGCTATTCTACATGGCATGCTCCCCTCCACCCCCATGCTGTGTGAATTTCTCCTGGAAATCTGCATAGTTGTTACTGCTGATGGAAGCAGCAGTATCTTCTATCCTTCACCTTCAGACCCATTTGAGAAAGTAGTAAGTTGCAGATACCAGAGAATCCAAGGCAGTGTTGCTTCTCTAAGGGAGCTGTGTGACCGATGTGGCAACATCCTGCCACATCCTTGGAAGACCTTATTGAATTAAATTTAAGTGTCTTTGGTGTCCATTGTATTAAATGAGCAGCTTATGTATTACTACGGACTGAGATTGTATGTAACCTTTGTACAAAAACCCAGCCTTTTGAAGCCAAGCCCTGAGGAGAGGGTGATTAACTGCTCCCAGAGACTGGAAATCAAAGGGCAGAGCTGTATAAAGAAACAGGCTGATGTGCCCGGGCTCAGTTCTGGTTCTGAATTTGTAATCACGGTGCAGGGGAGGGGGAGACAAAACAAAACAAAACACAGTTGTGGGTTTTGAAGGGCTGACACCTACCAGAGCCCAAGTCTGGCATTAGGGTTGATCTCTGGTAAGTTTGTTAGTATGCGTGTAGGTTCTTTTATGCTTTTTAATATGTTGTCTCTGTAATGCTTTCATATTACGAATGTGTGCTTATTAAAAGCTGCATGGTAACCTATAATTGTGGACAATTATGCTATACCTATGCCTTTAAAAAGAAAGCAAGTGGCAGATGCTGGCTGGTTAGGAATACCACAGTGTAGGCAAGGAATGGTACTGCCTGGGAAAACCCGTCAACAGGGACACAGCAGGGCCATCCTTAGGATTTATGGGGCCCTATGCAGTATTATTAAACTGGTGCCCCTATGCCCAATGGCAGCCTGGGATCACATGTGAATTTTAGATAAGGTGATCTTTTGAAAGATTTATTTTAAAAAATTATATGTCTAAAGATCCAAGCATTTAAGGCTAAATGACATGCATCTGAGGAAGTGGGTATTCACCCACGAAAGCTCATGCTCCAAAACGTCTGTTAGTCTATAAGGTGCCACAGGATTCTTTGCTGCTTTTACAGATCCAGACTAACACGGCTACCCCTCTGATACTTAAGGCTAAAGATGAATACTCAGATTGTGTGTCTAAAAATCTATGCAATAATTTTTTAGAGATGTGATTTTATCATCTTCAGCAACACACTAATGAAATGTTTTTAAAGCAAATTTTAAACTAAGGTCCTGGAGACTAACATGTTCTGAGTAAATATTACAGTCTGCACAACTGTTTTTGTCAGTAAATTCAGGAAGTGACAGTATATACCTGGAGGTTGGCAAATGCCCGTTAAATGGCTGTTTTACCACTTGAATGGCTCTTTAACAGTTTCAATGTTGTGCTAATAGGTCTGGCAGGTTAGAAGGCTTTTTCACTTTTAAGTACTAGATCCCCTCCAGAGGAAGACTCACCACCAGGCGGGAGCCTACAGGAAGGGTCAGAACAGGGATAGGAAGAGTCAGGAGGGTGGACAGTTGGACCCAGGGGTGCCCCCATATTTTTGGGTGCCCTACATATGCTGCGTATGCCTAAGGACGGCCTTGAGAGACACAGATCTCTGCCAAAGATGGCTGGAGCTGCAAGCCTTTCAATGGGTGTCCTTGGTAGACCATGGAAGGGAAAGATGGGTGCAATTGCCCTGAACTGTGACAAGCCATGCTGCCCAAAGGAAGAAGCGCATTATGAGAGCTGCAAAGGGGTTGAGGCAATACAAAGGCTACATTTTCTGAAGCAGTGACTAGTTTGGGGTGCCCAATATGAGACATCAATCCATTCAGGTACTTACATGATCCTAGTCAATCGCAGTAGTATCTGCATGCATAGGTGTTTCAAATGGGGCATCTAGAAACATAAGCACCCAAAAACGAGTGGCTCTGGCTGGTTTCAAGTACTCATCCCACATGCCCACAGCTCCTTCTTCGTGATAGCTTAAGCCCTTCCACTTTGAGTTTCCCCAGCAAGTTCTCTTCAGTGGGGGGAACTTTCTGGAGATTTCTGTGTGGTTTCTCCACTCCATCCATCTCCTGCAGGTTTTTCTGTGGGTGGAAGATTGAATGCAAGGCAGTTGCACATATCAGTTCCTCCTTTCATCATGAGGGTGATTTGTCAGGTTTAGCCTCAGGGGTATTTCTCATCCCTTCTCTTTACTTGTGATGATGAAACAGGATTGTAGATATTTTCAAGTCTTTCCCAGTTCCTACACCTCTTCCAGTAGATTTATATAGAGAGCAAGAGACTGTAATTCAGCCAGTAGCTAAACAGCTCACAAGGACAACATAAAGTCACTTTATTAACACAAATTTAGCCCTCCTCAGGCTGTAATCACAGTTCTCTGTGCAAGCCTTTGGGTCTTGCCAGGTTCTTTAACACTCAGAGAAACCTCGCTAGAATTTATACAGAATAATGGGAAATAATTGCCTGTTTTAATGTCTGAAAGAGAAAGAGCGAGAGAGACTTCTAAACCTAATGTAATCAGCTCTGCTTTATGAGACTGAGAAAATGAAGGTGCCCAAAACATGACAAAGAAAATGATATGCACATAAGTAGAGGGAAGAAAGCTGCATAATAAAGCTGTCTTTTGTAACTGTCCAAAAGAGACTGAGAAGGCTGAAAATGAATTGCTGCAGAAACAGACCTACAAAGAAAACTATCAGCTTTAGTTCCCCAAATTCGCATCCTTGTGCAAAATGATTATATAAGAGGCAGTGTGGTCCAGTGTTATGGTGGGAAGGGAGGATGAACTGAAGGTCAGGAGACCTGAGTTTCGTTCCTGTCTTTGTCACTGACTCAGTGTATGACCTTAACTTTTCTGCTTCTATAAAAATAGTGATGATAATACTCACCCATCCTTGTAAAGAAGAATTTTAAGATTCTTGATTAAAGGAGCTATATAAATGCACATGGAAATATTATGCATATGATATGGTAAAAATTTCAATCCGGGGTGCAAAGCTAGACTCTTAAGTTAGTATAAGCACTAAAATAAAAATGGTTCGACTTTCAGAGGTGTGGAGCATCTGCAGCTCACATTGACTTCAGTGGGATTTTTGGGTGCTCAGCACTTTCTGAAAATGAAGTAAAAAAGTTAAATCCATATTCAGGCACTTAAATTAAGAGTATATTTAAGAATTCAAGTTTTATCATTTTTGTGTCTCTCTCTAGATCTCATTCTCTGTGCCTCTTCCTGGAGTCATTACTCAGCCAAAATTTTCACTGACTACCAGGAGCTGGTTTGGTTCCAAAGACAATGGTCATTGAGATCTAAGAATTGTAGAAGTGTGTAACAAAATGTTTGGATTGTTAAAGACTGAAACGTCAAGCAAGGTTGTTTGTTTTTAAACAATAAGGTTCCCCTCCCCCCATTTAAAAAATATATAAGCAGATGCCCTCAAGGATTAAATTCAAAGCCTAAAAAAGCTGACAGTACCTTTCAATAAAAATTATGTATAATATGGTACTAATGGCACTATATAAATATAATAGTGTATGTGGGACATACTGCTTACTATAAGAAAACATTCCTGCATTTAGTGCTTACTGCTTTAAAAGGGTAAAGATACTTTACTCCCTTCGGTTATTAACATGGACACAGCAGTGTTAAAGGGCTCTTATTGAGTAACAAGAAACCATTATGTAAAGAGGAAAAAAATGCTGATGTGTTGGGATTCTGGTGTGATTTGAGGTGGCTGCACTTTTCATCTCACTGCAGTTGTCTCACCATCACTCTTACTTTTAACCTTCATATGGAGAACATAAGAAACATTCATGAGCATTTGGTGTAGGTTAACTCTCCTTAAATTCATGCATCTCCCCATAACATTAAATAATAGAGTTACGTTTACATCAGTAGCATCACAGAGCCAAATGTTAAGCAATGGGTATGGGTGTTAGAAGAAACTTCTGTTCAGGGAACCCTGGACTTGATTCCTGTTTCATGCTGATGTAAACCAGGAGTATTCCCACTGAAGCCAAATGAGCTACACAGATGATAAACTGTTGTACTTCAGATTAGAATTAAGTGCCAGGGGCCAGATTTTTAGAAGGTATTTAGTGATGACTAAAGTATAATCCTTCACATTTCCATGCTTAGGGCCTAGGCCTTTGAGGTGCTAAGTGCTCTCACTGAATTATTTCAGTGGGAGTTATGGGTGTTCATCATGTCACAGGACTGGGCCAAATGTGTGGTGACTTATGTGTACAATTACTCATACAGAGCCAGTTGCTTTTATTTTTATAAAAGGAGATATACCTATTGCTGGAAGGGACCTTGAAAGATCATTAAATCCAGTTCCCTGCCTTCACTAGCAGGACCAAGTACTGATTTTTGCCTCAGATCCCTAAGTGGCCCCCTCAAGGCTTGAACTCACAACCTTGGGTGTAAACAGGCCAATGTGCAAACCACTGAGCTATCTCTCCCTCAAATGAATTTTTGCCACTGACTCCCATGAAAGCAGGATCGGGCATGCAATGAGATCATTTGGGGCCAAATCCAGAGATCTTACTCAGGAAAAAGATACCATTGACTTCCAGATCCACCTCATGATCCTTGTACTTCAAGCTGGCCAATGCGAGGGGAAGAGGCCATGGCCACACTTCTTCCCTGCCTCCGCATAGATGGCTAGCAGCACTAGCCTTGTAATTAGGTGAATTTGACATGCCAAAGATGCCCAGACACAGATGCAGGAGCTCAGGGATAGGAGGCATCTGGTACCTTTATACCTCTTACACACGCACAGCAGTCTGGCACAATCTAGCCTGAGCATCTTGTGGCTCATTTAAAATGAACACAATTTATCACAGCATTTCATATCTACTGCTATGTTTATGATATGGACAATCAGGTTAAATGATTGAATAGCTAAGTTTATTTACAATTAAGCTTAAAAGGCAATTTGATAGAGTAGGACAATAAGCTGCAGGAGAATAATTCATATATTTCAGCTTAATGTTAACTGAAAAGCAGAGTCTCTCTCAAATACCCCAGAAGCAGAATTATGGACTAACTCGTGTAGAGGGTGCTTTACAGGTCAAAGCTGAGCTTTATTAAAGGTACAGTACCGAATAGTCATCATTGCACTTGTCTGATTATAGCTGGCTTGTGGCAAACAGAGGGTTTCATTCTGAAATGCCAACATTACATTAAATAAATGTATTGCTTATCAGCCCAAAGAATTACTGTCAGTTACTAGACGAACATCCCCCATGAGCGCAGCAGCTCACAATCAACATTTGTAAAGCTATTGTTCGATGTTAAAATGCTATATAACAGTATAAGCAGGCAAACAAAAATGTACCAGCATCCAATAGTTTTTTGCAAAACATACATTAATATTTACTTGACTTAAACGTATCTTCAACCATAACATTAGTACAATATGTTCAAAATTCTATTTTGCACCAAATCAGATAGCTTTTTAACTCAGATGAATAAAAAGGGACCAATCCAGCACTCCTTATTTAGGCAAAACTTCCATTGATATTAATGTGAGCAAACGGCACCCTAGATTTGTAGGAACTTTAAATGACTTCACAATGTTCTTGAATAAAAAAATCACTGTTAAGCAGTAGCATTTGAAAACCCACACATCAGATAACAGAGGGAAGAAATCAGATCCGTGATCATGAAAATTAATGGATCTTTAAACTACAGTCATTGAAACAAAACTGACATATATAGAGTTTGGAATAGAATATTCAGCTCAGAAATGAAACAGCTTACCTAGGTTTAATATATTATATATTATTTTTTAGGCATTTGCTACTTTCTCAAATATTTTAGTTGTCAAGAGTCTCATTTCTATATTTGAGTCTACTAGATCCACTAGATGGAAAGATTTATGATTGTCCTTAAAATGTATCTAACATTGCTATTAACACTTTAAACTGGCCACTAGTGCACTTGAACAGTTTCATCCTTTTAGAAGACCTGACACATGAAGAAGCTCCGCACATTCAGAGTATTAATCTCTAAAAGCACATGTGGAGAGATTACTGAACCAATAGGGGTGTGTTTTTTAAAATTCCTATTCAAGTTGGCTCAGTAACTGTACATTATTATTATTAAAGTTTTAGGGTTGGGAGTGTTTGTTTTAACACCTTTTCTGAAATCCATACATAGTTTAAAATTATGTTTACATATTCATGAATATCTACAATTTTTTAGTATCAGGAAGTAGCCATGTTAATCTGTATCCAGAAGAAGTGAGGTTTTTTTACCCACGAAAGCTTATGCCCAAATAAATCTGTTAGTCTTTAAAGTGCCACCAGACTCCTTGTTGTTTTTGTACAATTTTTAAGTCATCCTCTTCTAAGGCTATAAAAAGTGTCAGTATTTGAAAACTTAGGACCCAGTTTTGTTCTCAGCAATGCACTGTAAATATAGAGGAACTCCACTGATTTCAAGGAAGTTACTCTGGACGCCCTGCCATGACTGAACAATTTTTTTCGTTTATTGCTACATTATTTCTTTTAAATATTTCACTTCTGTAGCTTGCTTTCGTTAATTATACTTCTATTCAACCATACTTTGTAGGCCTCCCTAGAGTCTGTTGCAACATTAGTGGTTTTGTGTATCCTGTAGAGGCAAAATCTGATAGAAAGGAGGAAAATAAGAAAAATGAAACAAAGCCAGATAATCAGCATTACGGACCAAAATCCTCAAATCTTTACACTGACCAAGATCATCCCAACCTTCAGTAAAAGGAGGAAGAGGCTCAAATAGAGGAACTCTCCATGACAAACCACTCAGAGAATTCCTTCCTTGTTGTTCTATGGAGATGTTAAGAGTCATACGGCCATGGCTACACTCACACTTTGCAGCGCTGCAACTTTCACGTTCAGGGGTGTGAAAAAACACCCCCCTGAGCGCTGCAAGATACAGCGCTGTAAAGCGTCAGTGTAATCAGGGCGGCAGCGCTGGGAGCACGGCTCCCAGCGCCGCACGCTACATCCGTAAAGGATGTGGTTTACATGCAGCGCTGGGAGAGCTCTCTCCCAGTGCTGCCGCTCCAACTACACTCACACTTCAAAGCGCTGCCGTGGCAGCGCTCCCGCAACACTGCCGGTGCAGCGCTTTGAAATTCCAAATGTAGCCATATAGCCTCACAGAAACAGGGGCAGGGCCACATCTCTTATTTCAGCATGCCTCCAGGAATCCAGAATAGGTCAGGTCAAGAATCCTTGTCAGGAGGCTCTGCAGAAAAGTCAGCATGTTATTTTCCCACAGAATCTCTGTAGGACCTAGTCTCCACCCACTCTCCACACATGGACACTGGTCCCAGTTAGAGGCATCTGTGGTGAGATCATGAAGGTGGATGACCACACCATTCTACCCAAGTGGTGGGAGATTCACACAAAAAAGGTCCTTTCCATGTGCATCTCCAAAGTACTATCTGGGTCCCCATTTTCATTTAGTCCTTACGGGGGCAAAATTCCTATTCCTTGCTTGAGTAAAGACTGATTAAAAATTGCTTTAGGACCTCAGGATTTGGCCCCAAGTGAGTGTGTATATAGATGAACACATTTGCCACCTTGTTTTTCAAGTCAGACCTAATGACAGTAGCTAATGGTACGGTTGGGTTTCACTTGTAGGAATGATCATTTATAGCTAATGACCTTTTGTACCAGGTGGTCATTGATGATTAAGGCGGAGAAATGTTCACATCAAGGGCCAAATTCTGCTTGCACTGTGCGTGTGAGTAGTTCCCTTGATTTCAGTGGCACCACTCACATGAGTGAGGCAAACAGGATTTGGCCCACAAGCATCTGTTTACTGTTTAGATGAAGAATGGACATATATCTGCTATTTCAATACATTCTTTACCACGTGTAGTGGCAGTTAAGTACTACTGAGTTTATTAGGCTATATTCAATTATAAGAAGAAATGCCAGGCTAGATTCACAAAAAGGATTGAGGTGCCTAATGCCACTTAGCACCTGACTCCCACTGAGATTAACAAAGTGCCCTCTCAGCTGCCACTGAACCCTATAGGTGCCTAAACTTGCTCAGCACCCAAGTTTTTGCAGTAAATGTTCTCTAGCCATCTAGATTTCTACCTCTGAGCACGCACACTGCAGCTCTGGGCCAAAGCCCCAGAGCAGTGCACAGACCAGGGGAAGATAGGCATTTGTCCCCCTAACTTGCCTGTGGGGCCCAATCCCGTAAGTGATCTCAGGGGTCACCTACTGGATCGGACCCTTATAGGTGAGCTTGCACAAAATGGCTGTGTGACAGAGGGTAGGAACCTCATCTCTTTTAGCATAGTGGCTAAGGTACTCTATGAGAGACCCCCTATTCAAGTCGCCCCCCCCTTCATCTGAGGGGGAAAAGAGGTTTGAACAGGTGTCTACTACCTCTCAGGAGTGCTTGTCTAACCACCAGGCAATGAGATAGTCTAACCTGGGACTCCCCAGTCTCTCTACTAAAGCTGCCCCAGTTTGGATAAATAATTAACAAGTCACTGGAACAGGGGTACTGGATCCTGGGACTCCCATGTGAGTGCCCAAAGCACCAGGATATGGACTCACATTCTCTCTTTCTCTGTGACTTCAGTGTGAGCAGAATTAGGTCAATGCTGAGCATTTGAAAATCCCACCTCTTAGCTTTTAAGAATTCAAAAATTAACTCAAGAAAAATCTCTTACCAGGGCAAAAGAAAAGACTAAAACTAAAGTGTGTTGTTTATTGTAAGGTGATCTGTTGGGTAAAATAGATGTATGTTCTCTTTGGAGATGGAATGTTGATTTTCTTCTGATCCTTGACTCTAACAGGCAAGTTGCCCCTTTATAATTAATTAGAATTTTTGTTCTCTTTTGCTAAGGTGTCTAGAGATCTTTCAGCACAAGTGCCAAAAAAACCTGATCGTGACTGGTTTCCCTCTCCCCTTCAACTCCCACCCAACAATAATCTTATTTCCTTTGTGCACATCAGAAAAACAAAAATGCTGTACCATGAAATTAACTTGTTGTGATTCCCTAGCCATCGAGGACAGGACAAGAAGCCATGAGCTTAAATTGCAGCAAGGGAGATTTAGGTTAGACATTAGGAAAAACTTTTTAACTGGAAGGGTAGGTAAGCACAGGAACAAATTCCCTAGAGAGGTTGTAGAATCTCTGTCATTGGTGGTTTTAAGAACACGTTTGACAAACGCCTGTTAGGGATGGTCTAAAGCAGTCTTTTTCAATGACTGAAACATGGACCGGTGCAGGTCCCTGAGATCTCCCTGACACAGTTTAGGAAGGCAACAAGCCGGTCCCTGATATCAAAAAGGTTGATAAACACTGGTCTAGAGAAAACGTAGTCCTGCCTCAGTGCAGGGGACTGGACTAGATGACCTATCAAGGTCCCTTGCAGGCTTCCGTTTTTATGAAAAAAGAAACACAAGACATTTCACAAGGGTTTTGAAGTAGCAGAAAAGCTGTAATTGTGAACAGTAACTTAAATGAGAGCAGAGGGAGACTTGTGCTTTCAGGCAGGGGAAGCTTCATTGCAAATTAAGTTTTGTTTCCTTTACTTGCTGCAGCAAAATGACAGCCTTGAAAGACATATGGGTTGTTTACAGTCCTAAAGGCTTTTTAGTTTTAAGTGCTTCCAGAATTTATCTAGCTGCATTATATGACGTAGACACTGATTATGGCCTTATTCTGCTAAATATAGCTTGTAATTGGAACACCTTCCTGAATCCGCACAGTAAAATTTGCTTTTGTTCTACTTCTGCATTGTTGGACTAGCTGTGGAGATGACCCAGTCATCTTTTTTGTCATTTATTCCAATAGGAGCAGAATCAGACCTGATGGGTGAAATTCATCCCTTAGTAGACAGCCAACATCAAGGCCTATGCAACGCTTAGTCCTGTTTAAACCCCATCTCCAAAAAAACACACCAACCCATTCTTTTCCTCCGTGGTGCAAATAGTGTGATCTTAGCCAGAATCCAGTGAAGTCTTACTTTAATTTAAAATGTGGGTTTACTCTGAAAACTGACTTAAAGTGTCACAGTGGAGTTTCATGTGCCTTGTGGCTCAATTACATCCGGATCAAATTGGCTCAGTGCACAAGTTTTTTTTAAAAATGTCTTTTCTAAATACGAGCCTTGTAAATTTAGGGTCAGATACTGGTTTAAATTCACACCATGGTAAAGCTGGATTCAATCCATTCACTTTGGTAGATTTACATCAGGTTGACATGGCTGTGGCTGAGATTAGATTCTAGGTCTTTACCTGCGCTATGTAAATCAGACTGTGCCCTTTCTGGCTCATGCGTTATCACCAACAAGAAGATTCTGCCTCATTTATATTTGTACTACTCCATTTTCTTCACTGCTGTTTGGAACTTGTGCTAAATTCTGCCCTTACTTACGCTCCATATAAAAATGACAAAAAGCAATGGATTTGCTCAGGTGTATGTCTGGCTAATAGTTAACAATGCTTAATGTTTTATGAGCTAGTACAGAACTCAGATTGCTTTCCCAGAGCTTTATTAGCTCTGCTAGCAGAAGAAAAATATTAACAACTTATTTTCGTCATTGATGTCAGCTGGTAAGACCCTGAATACACAGGAGAGAAGATCTCTGAGCAGGCAGGTGCCTTTCCCTGCCCCACCCCCTGAAAAAAAGGCAGAATTGGTTGGAAGATTCTTCCTTTCCTGGCTGCATTTGCAGTTGCATAGTCTTATAATACACCCATTACTTCATCGCTGTAGAATTCCCACCCTTCCCCATGGAACCTAGTCCAGGGTCCTTCCCCCCTTCTTGCCCAGTAGATGCGTCACATGCTGCTGTAGACCTAGAGTTGCAGTGACCTCTTTGGCCCCAGTGGGAGATACGAAACATTGGGACAATGGCAGCTTCATTTCAATATCTCAGAGGGGCACCATTGTGTGCCTTGGCTCTGCATATGCTCATAACTTGGCCACTATAGGTGCTCAGATACTACAGTGACAGGTGTGGTATTAAAACTCCGATAGAACAGAATGTAAGGACCCTGTGGAAAGTAACTCTGAGTGCTGTTATGGTGGCCATGCTGTTCCATTTTTCCTGGCTGTTTTGGAACCCCCTAGTGGGATTTGTACTACTTGGTCTGGAGCACAAGAACAGATGCACCATACGAGGTCACCCAGGAAGAGCTATTCCCTTAAATCAACAGTGAATGGCACTGAGGCTTGAGAAAAAACAAAGGTGTAGAAGGTGCAGCTGGAAAGACTCTGCATCCAAAAGAGAGAGGAGACTAGATTCAAAGGGAACTGAGAGAATGATACAGAAATTACACTTTTCTACTTTCCTTTTTAAAATTTGAAAATTATCTTCTGCATGCACAAAAGTCTCCTGGGTGCTAGCTTCAGAAGTCACTTAAGGAAGAAAAGTCTCTTGTCATTTGGGGCTGATGTATTGTAAGAATTCTCTCTTGCATAATCGCACAGTCTTTCAGAGAGACAGGACAGAAAACCAGACTCCCACTCAGTCAGAATTTTTCCCTCTGCAAATTTGTCAAAAAAGAGTGTTTTCTTCCCTTGGAATAATGAGAATGTATCCATGGAAATTCAGCAGGCAAAGCATAGAATTTCTGTGACTCAGTTTCACCATCAGTAAAACAAGGATGTTGCAGAGATTAACTTAATGATAATTAAGCAAATGATGATTAAGTACTTTGAAGATTGAGTCATGTATAAACACCATAGTAATTCTGTGTTGTTGTTGTTGTTGTTATTATTATTATTAGTGAGAAATATCGTAAGGATCAGGATTTACTGTGTGTTTTTCTAGACCTATAAAAGCAGCAAAGAATCCTGTGGCACCTTATAGACTAACAGACATTTTGGAGCATGAACTTTCATGGGTGCATCTGAGGAAGTGGGTATTCACCCACGAAAGCTCATGCTCCAAAACGTCTGTTAGTCTGTCAGGATTCTTTGCTGCTTTTACAGATCCAGACTAACAAGGCTACCCCTCTGATACTTTCTAGACCTAGTTTGCAATCTTGGTCTTCTACTTTATTCCATTAAAGGATGGAACACCCCAACTTTGTGAAATAGATAATTCTGGGTTTGCAGTCAAATCCACATTCAAAGGCTAAATGTCTGATCCATCAAGATGCTGAGTAACTGCCACAGTTCTTCACAGGATCAGGCTATCCAAGCAGAAAAAAAAACCTTCCCATGATTATTGCTTATCAGTACTAGGTGAGGTCATTTACAGGTCAAACCTTACTCCTCTCCCCCATTTCATGGCTATATGTATGATAGCGGAAGTGATGTCTCCACTTTGGTAACAAACAGAGGACACAATCCTGCTATTCTTACTCAGGCACAAGTTCTGTGCCTGATTCAACAGAAAAAAAAATCATGCTTTTGTCACTGCTCGCAAAAACTGTAACGTTAATTTTTGAACAGGCTCATTTTTCAGAAGATGGTTCAAAGCCACAGCTGGCACCTATATTATATTGCTTTTATACTAGAACAATTATTATGCCCATATAAAAACTGTGGCTTTTCACCTGTGCAGAGTTTTTCAGTTGCACAGGGAAATTCTGTTAAAGAGATCAGGGTTGTAAAACAGGGAACCAGATTCTCCAGCAGAAGGTAAAGTCACCCTGTACCTATCCACACCACTGTGTATGAATTGGTATGGTTGGCAGCTGGTACCATAAAGTAACAGATGGAAGCAGACGGACAGAGAAAAAAGAATTTTCCTGCATTAAAAACATGTTTGTTTAGGTTGTTTGTTTTGCTTCTACACTTGATTTGGCAAAAGATGTCATCTGTTTCAGCCACCTGAACCGTGACGTGAATGAGGATTGTTCAAATAGGTTGTATGTTGTAGTATATACACACACATATCCCATTAATCACGTCATAACAATTTTACTTGACGACTACTCCACACACTGGTTTTGTATTCAAAATATATGTTGAAATATATTCCATTATAATCTAATGTCACCATATAAGACTGTTACTGAATTCTAAATGTCTTTTGAGGATGGCAATATCCTGGCATAGCTTCCGTTTTGAACAGAAGTTGTTGTTACCCCTTGAACACATGTCTTTTTGTTGCTAAGCAGGTGCAGATCAGAGATCAGACTAGAGCACTTCAGAGAAAAAGAAAGCAATTCCACCGCCTCATATTTAAAGACAATATTGCCTTGGTAACAGGTAACACATGTGAAGTACAATAGTTAATTAAGGCCTCCAGTTATAAAAGCAACAAAACAGAAATGAAAATGAGAGGCACTGTAGCAAAATATAGACAATCCTTAATAGTCATGTAGCTTAAAACAGATTAGTATACTTGGGGAACATCATTAAATAAGTGAAAAAGAGCTATGCAGGTCAGATGGAAACAAGGAACAAAAATGCAAAAGGCAGCTAGGTGGATTGAAGTGCACTCTACAAGATAAAGAGACATTATGAAGAACAAATTCCCACTTATAGCTAGAAGGAGGAGGAGGAGGAGAAAGTAAAATTTCTCTGAAGTTAGTTTAGTGATGGGAAATATAGCAGCATTAGCTGCACCTATCTTGAGCTCATTATGTTACTTTAGTAATGCACATAATACACACTTTAAAATGGAAAAAAAAAATCAAGGTAGGACACCTATACAGGAAATACACCCATATATGTGAAAAAGGAAAAAGACCTCCTGCAGCTTTCATCTGACCACAACACATCCTTCTACCAACCTCCTTAGCCTCCTTACTGAAAATCTTACCCCCAAAAGGGAGAAATCGATTATATAAAGAAATACAAGAGGGGAGAGAGCACAATGAGAAGTATGATGGAATATTATGAGATATACATTCTAAGCATTCAAGAAAACACAAAAAAAATCTAAATAAATATGTAAATAAATGGCAGCGGATGAAAAATTGGACCTTATTTAGAACTGCTGATGAGCTGGTGCACTAAATTGAAATTAAAAATGAAGCCAATCATAGTTTTGCAATAAGCGTCAAAACTTGGACAGCATTTCAGCAAATTAGAAGAAAGATCCAGAGGTGGGGCTCACCCAGTCTAGGAAAGAGCAGGTCAGACTTGGGGAATATTTATCATGCAGTAAAATTGCAGGACATCACAAAAACCACAATGCTAGTGATGGATCTGGAACTACTGAACTGCAAAGGTTCAGGAAGAAAATCATAATTCATGGCTTTTGACAAGAGTAACATTTTTTTTTTTAAAGAAAGGCTAAAACAAATAACATGGGATCACTTGGAACAGAAATAGAAATGAACATATTGCCATGTTGCCTAATACATTATTTCTACCCAGAATGGATGAAGGTAAACTGTTCTTTTCTTTTAAGTTCTGTACTGGACCAAAAAATAGAAGATGTATAATTCAATTTCTATAAAACTCATTAATTTTATGAGACATATTCCATGATAACCTTTTGAATTCTTAAATGTCAGACAATACAATAAGAAAAACTGAGCAAGGCTCAGTTAAAGTAGGGTATCATCCACCTATAGTGAAGTATTGTTTCTTGCATTCCACCAGTTGGTATATCCAAAATTGATAGATGATCCCGAATTCATTAGGCAAAAAGTCTAACAAGATCACAAAATATAAGGTGGAAATGGGGAAAGCCTTGCCTGATCGCTCTTACCTGAAAACAGGGAATACATTTCTTTTGGTTCTATTGTAGATGTAAACACCTGGCCTCCTCCTGGGTGACCCCTCCTGGCCTCAGGGCAGCCCTGCAGGTGGTCTGTCACCTCAGTTTTCATTTTGGATTCTGTCACAGTGTGTTCCCCTGAGTCATTACAGACCATGCTATTTGAGCTCTCCTTCAACACCATCAGGTTTCATTCCAGTGTTCCATCAGACCTCCACCTGTAGTGCTATGTACATATATTTTTGAGCCCCAGCCAGCTCCCCCATGTACTTTTGGAGAAGGGACCAGAGCTCACAGCCTACCTTCTGGCTCTCAGCTTCACCACCTTCTGGTGCGTCTTTCCTCTCCATTTATGTGCTCCCAGCTGCTGTTGCTTCCACCTCTAATTAGCTCCTCAGCTGAAGCTCTGCTCAGTTCACAGACCTTCTAATGAGGTCTCGCCAGCACAGGTGGGAATTTGAATGACAGAATGCTAGGTTAGTTATGATTCAGCACACCCTGTCACAGGTCTCCAGGCAAGCCTGACCTCTACTCCAGCAACATGATTTACTAACAAAAGTCACAAAACATGGCCCATATCACCCCATCACACACCACCATGCATATACTCCTTAAAACTAAGTTTCTTTCTCATCAGACTCTGGAGATGCGGCAAATGACACCAAACTTCTACCAAGATAGTCACCTCAGCCCTTTCTTCTGGGGGTGCAACCCCACTCTTCTCCAAGGGAACTCCCATAGCCTCTCTGATGGGACCACTCTTGACAGGCAGTATACCTCACTCCTCCCCCTTTCACTGTTCCATTGTTCCTCCAATTCTCCAGCAAAAACTTGCCAGCAGGTAAGCCCCTCTGCTTCTCTCTCTTTTTTCAGCCTCTGGTCCTTGGCTCCAGTTCTCTGTCTTAGAGCCAGCAGGCATCTACTTGTTCTGGTCCTGCTGCTCTTGCCATCAGCCTTCCAGCACTGGCTCTCTGGATTTTGGACACCAACCAGCAAACTCCTTTTGTTTTTCTTCTGTTTCTGACTGCTCTCCTCTCCTGCTTTTCTCCTGACTGATCTTTCAGAGCACCTAGATGCTGCTCCACCCTCTTAATTGGCCCAACTCACAATGCCTGAGCTGGAACAGGAGAGGTTAGCCCAGTTTCATATAATGGGCCAGCTAGCCTGTTATAGAAGACAAATATTTTTACATATTCATTCAAGAAAAGTGTGTAACTTTTAAAACCAAACATAGGGCTCAATTCTGCAAACCTTATTCATATGAGATAATATATACTTACATGAATCACTGAACTTAAGTAGTCCCATTATCAATGGGGAGTCCTATTCAATTTCAGGTTTGAGCACTGGGTTCTCAATAGCTTCATCATCCTGAGATAAAGTATCTGAAATTCGGGCACTTGGACAAGATACTTGTTCCCTCTAGCAAATATGAACTATAAATGGGCTCAAACCAAAACCCCATATCCCAATACTCAGAAACACAAGATGTGGTCAGACTCTGAACCCAGATTTCCAAGGCTGAACCCCACTCTAAATTGGGCCAAATTTAAGGTCTGGTTCCAAACACCTGTGAGTTTTTTGGCATTCAAAATCTGGATTAGCATCAGAATTCTGCAGGTTGGTCTCATCTCTATGACAAACTGATATGAATAGCTCAAAACAGCCTGAGCATGTTTCTATGTGGATTAAACAAAAAATCCCACTCACATCCATCTGAAGGGATCATTGAGATTTTCTGAGCCTTCTTTTAATCATCTTCTTCTGTTGAATAAGTACATTTTAAAAAATATATTAATGACTATTTGCTATTACAGGTCACTACTAAATGTACCTACCATTGGAGGTTATCCAGAAAATTTTTAATGGATTTCAAATGTCTCTAGTATAATCTTTGCCATAAACTGTACACATTGAAGTTAAAGCATAAAAATCAGTGAAAAGAATAGAATTTGAAGGCAGGAGGAGGAGGTTTGGATGCCTTAGAAACATACTGCAGTATATTTACTGCTGGAAAGCTCTGAAAAAGTAGAAGAAAATGTCATTCAGATGTCTCTTTTTATATTTTGTGGGCCTGAATCCTAGCTTCCTTGCACACCAGAAATAGCCACTAAAGCTGTGGTCCCCACGCTGTGGGAGCACTCCTCTAGAGGGGCATGGAGGAACATGCGGTGGGGGCCAGGCCAGCCCCCACAGGGGGCAGGGAAGGTGCACCACCCAACCACAGTCTGTCCCCAGCCCAGCTCCAACCCCAACCACAGCTCCACTCAGGGCCGGCGCTTCCATTTAGGCGGCCTAGGCAATCGCCTAGGGTGCCAGGATTATTAGGGGGCAGCATTTTGCCGAGGGGGGTGGCAGGTGGTTCCGGTGGACCTGCCGCAGTCATGCCTGCGGAGGGTCCCCTGGTCCCACGGCTCCAGTGGAGCTGCTGCAGGTGTTCCTGCAGACAGTCCGCTGCTCCCGTGGCTCCGGTGGACCTCCCGCACTCACGGCTACAGCAGCTCCACCGGAGCCGCAGACTAGCGGACCCTCTCCGCAGGCATGACTGCGGCAGGTCCACTGGAGCCGTGGGACCAGCGCGCGGGGCGGCAAAATGGCTGTGCGCCTAGGGCGCTAAAAACACTAGCGCCGGTCCTGGCTCCACTCCACCCCCAGCCCAGCTCTGCCCTCATTCCCTCTCCACCCCCAAGCCATCTCCACTTCTAGCCTCAGCTCCTCCCCCAGCTCTGTCTTCAGCCCAAGCTCCTCTGCTGAGTTAGCTTTGGCTGTGCAGTAATGGAGTGGGGGCAGGGCACAGATAGATTCCATTACTGGCCAAGGGGTAGGTGGTGTGGAGGAGAGTTTGGGCATCACTGCACTAAAGCCAGTAAAAGTTTCAGGAGTGAAACTCATCCCTGTGTGGAAGGCCAGCAGAAGGCATAAGCACCACATAAGTCTCACTAAGTGTGCACTTGTGCAGGCCCTCTGCACGTAGGTGAGTCTTACCCCATGTGAATGATGAATGCAGGATATGGCCCCATGTTAATATTGTGAAGCAAATTATGCTCATGAGATTTGTGCATTTTAAAATGATCTGCAGAATTAGGGCCTGATTCACCAATGCATCACATCATGGTATGATCATACGATGCCATTGAAATCAGCAGAGTTACACAGGCCTAAAGCTGGTGCAATACCAAGGAGAATTTAAGCTCTGAATTAGGCTAATCAGAGAAAACAGGTTAATTTCCATTTTGCAGAATTTTAATGAGCAAGTGGCACTTTTGTTCCCTGTTCATGTATTTGCAGTTTTTAGCTATTTTATGAATGATGCCTTACTGACAGCCATGGGGACTGGAAGCCTTTGTTTATGAACAGAGCAGGTATCTCACAGGCAGCAGCAGTGCAAACTTCCCTTAAGTGTCCCTCTAATGTGCTTTAATCCAGACTGGGAAGGACCATTCCACTGAAGTCAATGGGAGCAGTGAGGACTCAGAGCCTTTAAATTCAAGCAACTTACTTCGGTGCCTAAAAGCTTACAAATTTTGGCTTTAGCTCCATGCCTCAGTTGCCTTCTCTGTAAAATGGGGCTAATAACAATTATACACTAGTCTTCCAGGGATATTGCAAGGCTTAATTAATATTTGTAAAGTGTTTTGATAATGTGGAATGTTACAGAGATGGTAAATATTCATAACTTTAGGCATAGGCCAGCTGAAAGAAAGGATCACTGAACTGAAAGAAAGGATCACTGTCCCACTACAAATCTCCTGAGATTTCCCACTATTTTCAAAGACTGTCAAATAGTTGCAGTGCCACAATGGTAACCAAACTTCCTTATTTAGGATAGTTTATATAATTCTACAACACTGGTTTTCAAGACAGACAAAAATCTGGTTATTAATCATTAGCACTGTTTTGAGTCAATTGCACAGGAAAAGGGGAATAGCCTGCCATTTACATTTCATTAAAAGATTATTTAGTCATTTTGCATTTGATGAACCCTTTAGCATGGAGATCGTGTGTTTACTTTTTAGAGAAGTATGAAGAATTGTCTTATGGGCAGATTTGCCACTAGTCTATTCTGGAAATGTGGGCAAGATCCTGCAAGGAACCTTCACGCATGGTCCTTCCTAAGGTAATTCACAGGTTAGATGTAGATTTTGCAGAGGCATGTGAAAAGTCAGAGGTAAAAGCTCCCAGACATGCCTTGATAAATCAGATATATGGGTCAGAAAGAGTGGGGGAGAAGATGTGGGGAGTAGTGAGTCTGGGGAATTCAGAATTTTTACTTCCTCCAAGGGCTTGGGGAGAACAAACAAGCACTTAGTAATTCTAGAGTATTAAAGTGACACTAGATCAGGGGTCATCAATAGGCAGACCACAGGCCAAATCCGGACTCCCAGCACAGGCGCCAACTTTTGTTGGCGCTGGTGGGTGCTCACGCATCCCTGGCCTCGCCCTGACTCTGCCCCCTTCCTCCCACTGTTGGACCCCTCCCAAATCCCCACCCTGGCCCCCCCTCTTCCCGAGCGCGCTGCGTTCCTCGTCCCCCATCCCTCCCAGGCTTGCTGTGCGAAAAAGCTGTTTCGCAGGGCAAGCGCTGGGAGGGAGGAGGGAAAAGTAGGACGCAGCGGCACGCTCAGGGGAGGAGGTGGAGCAGAGGTGGAGGTGGGCTGGGACAGGGAACTGCTAGTGGGTGCAGAGCACCCACCAATTTTTCCCTGTGGGTGCTCCAGCCCTGGATCACACACGGAGTTGGCACCTGTGATTCCCAGACATGTTTGAATGGATCATGAAATCTTTTTATTTACTTGTTATCATCATTATTGTTCTTGTGGTGTGAAAAATATTTCTCCAGAGTCTGGATGTTGACTATACCTAGACCAAGGAATTTGGGCCTTCACAAAAAAATAAATTGACTACTCTTGCTCTAGATGTTTCAAAACAGTGGAGAGAGGGAAATTTTGGCCAGGTAGGCAGGCATACCTTAGGTGTTATCTGATACTCACGTGAGCAAGGGTTGGCAGGACTGTGGCCTCAGGCCCTGCTCCAGCAAAACAAATTAAATGTTTGTAAACTGAAGCCAGTGGGACAACACATAAAGTTATGTACATGCTTCAGTTCATTGCTGGATTGGAGCCGTGGCTGGCATAAAATGTTATGCAAAACTCAGATGATTTGCACAAACATTTGCTTTTGTTTCAGTGTGCCTGGCTATGCATCATTTAGATTTTGCATTTGAGGTTTATGCAATCATTTAGGATGAGTTGTCTTCTAATTATTAGTTCCAATATACAGAGATTGTTAATCCTTAATAAATTTGCATTAAAATTTAGCCCATATTCACTTAACAGGCAATAAATGACAATAATTGTTTTATGACCAAAAAATTTGAAAAATTAATTAGAACATGGTGTAAAAGCTGGCCCTGACCTGCACAACAGAGATCCAAATGCAGCCCTACTTTGCTGGGGCTCCTATTTTGTAGCTATATTGTTTTTTTCTCTTTAATGGCTCAGTTATAAAGTGCCCTGGGATTTTCATGAAAAACACTATAGAAATTCCTGTTAAAAGCATTACTGGTTATTGTAAAATTTATGTAAATTGCTGATTATTGTAAGTTAAAATGACTCTTGTTCCCAGTTGAGCAGTGACTGAGGGTATGTCTATAAAGCAATGAAAGCCCAGGGTTAGTGGGACTTGAGTTGGCTGACCTTGGGTTAGCAAACGCAGGGCTTGAGGATCTACACCAGTGGTGGGCAACCTGCGGCCCATCAGGGTAATCTGCTGGCAGGCTGCCATACAGATTGTTTACATTTGCACAACCTCCCGCAGCTCCCAGTGGCCATGGTTTGCCATTTCTGGCCAATGCGAGCTGCAGGAAGCAGCAGCCAGAACGTCCCTGCAGCCCACTCCGCTTCCTGCAGCTCCCATTGGCCGGGAACGGCAAACCATGGCCACTGGGAGCTGCAGGAGGCCATGCAAATGTAAACAATCTGTTTGGTGGCCTGCCAGGGGATTACCCTGATGGACCATAGATTGTCCACCACTGATCTACACTGATTATTAACCCTATGTTAATTTTTTAACCAGGGCTTGAACCTGGGTCTCTGGCATCCACATAGCAGCATGCAGACCCAAGTCAAACCCATCATATTCCAGACTCTCTAATGCCCTTCCAAAATATAGCCACTCTAGCCCTTTGACCTTGGTGCACTAAATTTGACTGTCCATTCTGCACTTTACAGGAAGTTTGAACAGCCTGCCCACACATCCTGCCACGCAGTCATTTTATGCTCCCCACATTCCAGCTACTGGAGCCAGGAACATGGGGGAGGCACATTTTGAAGAACGTTTCTTGCTTGCATTTTCATTCCTATGCTAGGAAATGGGCAGAACTTTCTTGAGATGTGGCTACACATTTTGGCAGCATTTTCTATAACCCACCACAGGCGCCCGACAGAGCCTGTGATGGAACAAGAGGAGACATGACAGACTAATTGGCTCATGCTGATCATGACACTCAATATAGTCACTGATGCCCTCTATGAACTGTGGCCCTCTTGTGGCCCTTCTGGAGCAGGGCCACAAGCAGAGACTAGTGGGACCACTTCATCATGCAGACCTGGGTTGACCAGCAGTGTGTCCAGAACTTTTGCATGAAGAAAGCCACAATTCTGGACCCTTGTGAGCAGCCAGCCTGGCCCTCCCATGTAAAGATACAAACCTGAGCACGGGCATCCCAGTCCAGATGTAGATTGCTAAAACTGTCTGAAAGATCCAGACTGCTACAGGTCCATTGCAAACCGTTTAGTGTTGGAAAGTCAGGGGTGGGTAAAGTGGTGGCAAAGGTTTCTGAAGCAATCAGGTGTGTGGTTTACCCCAAGATGGCAGACATAAAAGATATTCCTGAAGTACCTGCTTGCTTTGAAAGGATGGGTTTCCAAACCACGCCAGGGCGAATGATGGGACTCGTGCCCATATCTTGCCCTCCTCAAGGAGCACATGAGTATATAAACCACAAAGGGTACAACTCCATTGTAATGCAAGCCCTCATGGACCCATAGAGGGCAGTTTATGAATGTCAGCGTGGGTTGCACAGAGAAAGTTCATAAGGCCTGGGTTTTCCAGCATCAGGAGTCTATATTAATGGACAGGCTTCAACACTATTCCTACTAAATGATATTGTGATAAACTGAGGGCTTGTCTCCACTTACCGTGGATTGATGCTGTGGCGATCGATCTACTGGGGGTTGATTTAGCAGGTCTAGTGAAGACCTACTAAAGTGACTACTTATTGCTCTCCCATCGACTCCGGTACTCCACCGGCACAAGAAGCACCAGCACAGTGTAGACACTGCAGTAAGTTGACCTAAAGTATGTCGACTCCAGCTACTTTATTCACGTAGCTGGAGTTGCATGACTTAGCTAGACTTAGCCTGGTACTGTAGACCTGCCCACAGTTACTGTCCCCGCTGTTATTCTGGGAGAGCTCATTTAACCACTTTTCCCTTGGCTTATGAAAGTGTACCCTAATTTCAGAGGCCTTGGCAAAAGACAGTTTAATTATACTCTCAGCAGGTGTAGAATGGTCATTGAATGTGCTTTTGGCATACTGAAATCCTGTTGGAGATGTCTATAGACCCATTTGGATCCCACTATCATCCATGATCTCTTCATTACTTTCTGTGCTTGTCACAATCTCTATGAAGCCAGGGGCAAGCCAATTCCTTCTGAATGGAAATAAGTCAGAAAGGGGCTGTTCAGTTGGTCCCCTCACCCAGAAAGTGCACGTACCATAGTGGGAGCTGGATACACCTAGGCAACAGAAGTCCGAGATGCTTTGTACTCCCCCATTATGGACTTGCATGGCTCAAGGGCAGCAGGAGAATAGTATATTTATGAATGTGCTTGTGGACAGAGGGATGGAATTCATTGATGGCAGGGGGAGCATTTCAGTTTTTGGGGATGGGGTTGATTGCCATGCAGTGTACTTATGAATGACGTGACCACTTATTGCGTGGGTGGGTGGGTTGATTCACAGTATGGATTGATTAAGAAATTGATTGAAGTAGACCACCGGTTCTCAACTGGGAGTCTGTGGTCCCCTAGGGGTCTGCCACAATAAACCAGTCTCCAGCCCTATGGGACTGGGGCTCGAGAAGGGAGTGCCACCTCCCTCCCCTGACTGCCCTCAGCAGGTAGAGAGATCTCCCCCTACCCTCAGAAGGGGTTGCCTCACAGCCATTGACTCCACTAGCAGGCAGCAGTTAGCCAAGAAGCCACACCACTGCTCTGCTACATCAGTAGAGATGATATGGGGCATCTGTTCCCCATTCTTTATACTTTTTCCTCTTTTTTGAGAATCATCTCTAGCTGGAGTTCAGGAGACAGTCTGTGGGGATAGGAACCTTTAGCTGTTTCTTTGCCAAGATGTAAATTTCTCACTCATGCCCTTTTAAGCAGCCATTCTTTGGCAGAAAAAACAGGTGATCGTCCACTTGATTTGTGTATATCCTTTTCTATTATGAAAATGGCATGAGCTTATGTTATCCAGGAAAGGACTGGGCAGTACAAGATGCACTTTTCTGGGGGAAAGTCGGACTGGGTGTTTACTGGTGTTGCTCTGCAGTGTAATTCAAGAGTGGCTGGCCATAGCATTCATATGTCTAGCTGGGAGTGATTTACATGCTAAAGGCTGTGTTTAAGCAGACCAGGAATGGTTGCTCTCACAGCAAAGCAGTTTAAAAGGCACCCCAGCCTGGAGAACTGAGGTGACAGCTCTTCATTAGTCCAGATTGTACTCTTGGGAATGTCACAGTCATCTAGGGACCACGTGGACTATCTTTAACTGAAATGGACTAGATTTGTAAATGGAACGAATTTCCCTCCGCACAGTTCACTGTCTCCAGGTGACTTTTTACACCACTGGGAGGTCAGAGTGGCATACTTACAAGCATGACACTATAAGGTTATTATTTATAAGAAACGGGAACATCCTAGCAAAAGTCTATGCCTTCCCAATAAAAATTCCTGGTGGTTTTTAACATTTGCATTTACCAGTCTCTGTTTTGAACTCCATGTGGTGGGGTGGAGTGTCGGCGGCATCAAACTAATCTGCAATTAGTGAATGCATGGTGCTAGCTGGGGCTTCTAATAGAATGAAAATCCTTCCTGTTCCTATATTAATAAACATTAAAATGGAGACAGAAACTTACTGGGCTATGGGGCAACTTCTGTCCCTTCCGTGTCTGCTGCAGGCTCTGTGGTGGGCTTGTCCCCGCAAAGGGCATTGGACAGCTCCTTAGAGTACAGCTCCTTCTGCTGCAAAGCCTCCTCTGGGATCAGTTTTAGCAACAATGTCACTTCACTGTCCTCACTTGGTGCCTGCTTCCAGCTCCTATCAGTCTGCATGGTAGAATCTTGGGCCAGTAGGTCACCATTCCAGCTGACCAGGTCATCATGCACCACTGTTGGCTTTGTGCTCAGCACAGTGCTCAGCGCCCAGTCAAACTCCTCAAAAAAACAGGCATGATATTGGCAAGTTGCCTGAGGTACAATTCCAGTCCCAAATTTTCCTGTACTCAGTCTTGAGCCACTTAATCCACTCCCTGCATTGGTCACTAGTCTGGTAAATTTGCAATGTTGCCAGCTTCTTCACTGGTTGCCAGTATGCATGGTCTTTCCTGGTCCTCTTACTGAAGTCCATTGTTTTGTTGGCCTTGCACGAAAATCTGGCTGTGTTCCTCTGGCCATGGAGCAGTGTGTTTTGCAAAAGACTCTTTCTGTTCAGTCTCCATTGCAAGGCTTTCTGATGGTGTGCTTGCAGCTCGGTGTTCAGAAGACAATAGAAAAGTTACACGGACTCACCAAGATGCTGCACTATGCCAAAGGAGTTGACTGGAAATTCCTGAGCGAGAGAGGACAAAGAAAGTTGGCCATGGGATTGCAGGATACATTTGGTGGACTCCCAGGACCCAAGCAGGGTGGGCTGTGTTTACAATGCAGAGCAATAGTGCTTGAATCCTGTGTCCCAGCTTGACTTGGGTTCGGACCCTCCCTCTCTCAGGTTCCTAGGACCAAACCTGAGTCTGAAAGGTTTCCATATAGATGAACCTAAACCCTGTTTCCAAGCCTGAATCTGAGCTCAGGGTATGTCTACACTGCAATGTACATTTCTGAACTAGCTAATGGCTGTTTGGTGGCCTATGTTAATCAGCGAATTCTCCTCTTAACATCAAATCTGAGCAGCTAGGTTAGATGAGGGGAATATCCACACTAATGCAATTAATCCTTATCTTCCCACCTCTGCCTTAAGCCACAAAGCAGCTGCAAGCCACTATATGCCTATTTGCAAAGGATGGACAGGCAATGACTGGTGGATCCACCATCTTCCCTCTTACACCGCTTTTTATTTTAACCTTTGACTATTTGCCCCCCTTTTCCATTTGATCTTTTTTTTATTCTCATTAATACAAAACATCAGATCTATTTCCAAACTGAAGGGTGAAATCTGCTCTCTGCCATGCACAGGGCTAATATAAGGCCTATGAACCTCAAAACAGGGCTTAAATATTACTTCAGGGGTGCTCAGACCTCATGCCAGCCCTTTGCACAGGAATGAATTTCATCCATAAAAAAAAAAGCACAGAGGGTCTCTTACAACACTGAAAAACAATGGAAAGGCTGCTTACAGGTTATAGACATGAGAGAAAAAACAAGAATTTAACATTAATATTGTACATCCAACAGACCTCACAAGTGTATAGGGACTTGGGAGGCAAACTGCCAACAACAAGTTCATAATACAAAAATAGACACATTTCATGAAAAGAAAAACAAATCACAGGAATAAATAAATAAATCTCCATAACTTATAATTTTACCTTTAGCTTCTATTCACACTCAGCAACCAACCATTCAACATTCTTTATAAACACAAGGAAATAAAGAGGTTACTGTAAAAAAATTCATAGTTTACAACTATATAAAAGTAGAAAGAACTATTTCCTTGCATTTAAAAAGAAAAAGTTCACATTAGTTACCTGATATTTATGACCAAAGTTCATTTGAGGACTAAGCACTCTTTCCTCATAGGAAATAGCTAGTCATTGAGCGAGATCATTCTGTGCTTACTATGGCAGCAAGAAAGATAGAATAGTTTAAAGTTAGCTTCAATCCGTTTGCTATCTGGAACCAGAAAAATAAAAGATGGCCTATGAGTCATGGTTGTTTGTGCCAGATGAGGAAAAGCTGTATTTTGCCATTTGTGGAAGGTTTAGCTGACATGCTGGCTGACAAGCTTTAAAATCTGTTTCCGCTCAAAAGCTCAATCCTGCACCCACTTCAGTGGGGGCAGCATCAGGCCTGTAGCTTTAAATGAATATATTCTTCCCCCCCTCCCCCCCCCGCTCCCATCTTTTCCTCATGAATGGAGGCAGAGTGAGGGCAATATGCAAAGTAGTAAAATCAGAATTTAAGTCGTGCACAGATTTCTGATGGAAAGTTTAGAAAATGATCTTCCAAAAGGGAGACATTGATTTCTCCCCCAGTACAACTGTACTGAATTAAACCATATACAACATCATCATTTGGTAAGTTTGCATATCTTCAGTTGTGGTATTTTTGTTGATATTTCTAAAGTTTTCTATGTTTCTCCTATGTAGGAAATAATCTCACATTAAAAACTGTATCCAGAGAGGCATAGTGACCTTCTTTACATATGACTTGTAAGTAAACCTTTACCAGTTATAAATAAACCAACTTGTCCTTTATCTATTCTTTGATCCATACATATAAGAGCTATCAATAAAGATTTCAGCAACTGAAGAAGCTGGCAACACACACGAGTTTAGTATTGAGAATCCTACATTTGGTTAATAAAGAAATAAAAGAGAACAATGTAACTAATGCAAATGATAGATCTATAGATCCAGTCAAACTACCTTGACCTTTTTTGATGAGATTACAAAGGTAATAGTAGGAAAGGCAACAGGGTTGATGTTATTCTTCTATAAGGTATTTGACTTGGTACCACACAACATTTTGATTAAAAAACTAGATTATAAAATTAGCATGGCACACACTAAATGGATTAAAAACTGACTAACTGATAGGTATCAAAATATGTCAATGGGGAATTATTATCAAGCAGGTGTATTTCCAGTGAGGTCCTGCAGAGATTGGTTCTTTGCCCTGTGCTATTTAACAATTTTACCAATGATAGGGAAGAAAAACAAAATCATCACTGATCAAGTTTGCAGATGATGCAAAAATTGGAGAAGCTGTAAATAATGAAGAGGACAGGTCACTGATTCAGCATAATCTGGATCACTTGGTCAACTGAATGCAACAAGCAAAATGTGTGTTTTAATATGGCTAAATTTAGATGTACAAAGAATTCAGGCCATAATTATAAGATAGGCAACTATTTTGGGAAGCAGTGATTCCTGCAAAAAGATTTGGGGGCTGTGTGGATAATCAGCTGAACATCAGCTTCCAGTGCAACTCTGTGGCCAAAGGGGCTAATGTGATCCTTGCATGCATAAACAGAGGCATCTTGAATAGAGATAAGATGTTATTTTACCTCTGTGTTTGGCATTGATGCGACCACTGTTGGAATACTGTGTCCCATTCTGGTGCCCACAATTCAAGAAGGATAAATTGATAAATTTGGGAGTGTTCAGAGAAAAGCCATGTGAAGAACTACATATCAGAAGACATGCCGAATAGTGATAGATTGAGTCTATTGAGCTTAATGAAGAGAAGGTTAAGGCGTGACTTTTTTCATCTTTGAGTATCCACATGGGGAACAAATATTTAATAGTGGGTTATTCAATATAGGAAAGAAAGGAATAACATATTCCAATGTCTGGAAATTGAAGCTAAACAAATTCAGGCTGGAAATAAAGCACATATTTTTAATGATAATAATAAGTATCCATTCAGACAATTTACCAAGGATTGTGGGGGATTCTCCATCACTGACCATTTAAAATCAAGATGGGAGGTTTTTCTAAAACATCTATTCCAGGACTTTTGTGGGAGGGTGGGGGGAGTTCTATGGCCTATGTTATACAAGAGGTCAGACTAAATAACTCGAAACCATAGTGGCTGAAGTGGAGAAGCTAAGGGAGATAGAAAGGTACACAGGTAAGATTTTCCAGGACACAGCAGAGCGGTCCCATCCCCAGTCTGATAGCCTCTGTGTTGTTGCGGAGGATGAAAGTCTGAGGGAACTTATTGTCAGGGGATTTTGTGAAGGCCAAAAGTACAACTGGGTTAAAAAAATAGATACATTCACGGAGGATAGGTCCAACAATGGCCATTAGCCAAGATGGTCAGGGATGCAACTCCGTGCTCTAGGTGTCCCTAATCTCCAACTGCCAGAAGTGGAGACTGGATAACTCACTAATTGCTCTTTTCTGTTCATTCCCTCTGAAACATCTGGCAAGGGCCACTGTCTGAATACTGAATACTGGCCTAGATGGACCCTTGGTCTGATCCAAATGGCCATTTTTTATGTTCTTATGTAGATGATTGACAATGTTCCTTTTTGGACTTGGAATCTATTAATCTGTTTCCTCTGCATTAGTGCTGTAGATCTCTGGGACACACCTGAGCAGCCAAAACTCCTGGCTGGCAGCCAAAGTAACTGATATAGCTAAAAATGGCTGCTGGGAACATCATGTGCATTCTCTGGCTTGCATTTGAGCCAGTGCAGAGGTGGTAAAGCTCCTACTTTGCCTTCATTATGCTTATTTTCCCCATTACTCACCAGCACACAATTTGATAGAGCCAAAGATTTGCTCACATTTCTCTGCACTATACTGAGTCTCTGCACAGGTGCAGAGAACCCCCTAGAACTTTGACTCACCCCATTTCTTCTTTCAACAACTGGTTTTATTGAGTCCTGTTGTTTTTTTTAAATGGTAAATAGAAATGTGGACATTGCAAGCTATTTGCTGATATAAACTGAAAGAAAAGGCATCATAATATGCAAAATAAGGGAATACACCAGTGGAGATATATAGGTTATGGGCCACAATGTTTATATGTACTGTTACAGGTTGACCATGATTTGTATTTAAGTAATGCATCCCACTTCATGAATATTTCATTAAATAGTTCTGTTGTTAACCTAAAAAGAGTAAAAATTTCCATTTCTCTTAATTATATCCCTTGCCTATTGTTTGTGGGAGAGAGGGTCTTTGCAAGAAAACTTGCATTTGCACTATATATTTCAGACCCATTCTGTGGAGAAGTGACGACAAGTCCACTCAATAAGTCTCTTAAACAACAGCTTTCATAAGCACTTGTTGTTTTTTTTAAATACCTATTAGATGTTTTCTTTCATTTACTGATGTAAAACAAAAGTGAGAAAAGGTGGGCTGAGATGCCTTTTCTGATCTTTGTATGAACAGGTAAGCAGACTGAAAATGGTTTTCGCCCAGGAAAGGTCTTGTTAGAGATTATTAACAAGGACAGCAGATGCAATGTAATTTATATGAAAATTTCAGGAAGTCCTTGATAAAGTTCCAGAAGGCAGGTCATACATAAATTAACAAGTCAGGGATTTACGGTAACACTTGGAAGTAGATGAAGAACTAATTTAAAAATCTACATGTGCCTCTACAAGTATATCTAATAAAAGGGCTGGGTGATCCCTTCTGCTCACAGTAACAAAAGGCAGAAGAGGCAGGCAGGCACTGAATGGGGTTTCAGAAACAGAGGTGGGGAGCAGAAAGCAAAGCATCTTCTTGGAATTTTCCCTTTCCACCTGCAGAAACCCCTCCACATGTCCTGGGCTTGACTTTGCTAACTTTACTCACCCTGGTGAGCACTCACACTAGCAAGTAGTCACCATTGAAACTAGTAGGACAACTCCCATGAGTAAGCCTTATCAACATGAGCTGGGTCTCCACTGTGGCTGAGGTTTGCTTCTTGTCTATGTATGAGTAGGCCAAGGAGCAGCTGCAGTAACCTACATGAAGGTCTCTCAAATCAGCAGAAATGCTGGGGGGAAAGACAGCTGGAATTAATGCCACTAGAAGCACAAACTATACACCCTGGAAGCAGCATTACATTTCATTCTGCATTGTCCTTTTCCCCACAGAAGTGGGTGCCAATGGCAGGTTTGGGGGAGTTGGTCAATGGTGGTACAGACCTCATGGAGAAGTCAGGCTAGTATAAGAGGAACCTGAGAAGAGTGGACATCTCAAAATCACTGGCAATGTGAAAAAGCATTTAAACAGCTAAATGCTACAGTAGTTAAAGTAAAACTTGTAAGCCCATTGGAATTTATAGGGAAGTTATATTATTTTTGAAGAAGCCCTGTTTAGGGACAAGTTATGAAGTACATTAAGTATGCTATATACAAAACTAAACAAATAATAATAAAAAATAGTTGTAGCCTTCAGTGCAGTTCACTTTAACCAGTTTTTACTTATTTACTTTCCATATCCTATTCATGGTAGAAGACAGGTTCTACTTTGCCAGCATGAAAGGACTATTTCACAAGCCATTTCAATCTCTCCTGTTTTTCTGTTTGCTGCCAGTGCATTCTTGCTGTCATTTCTTCAGTGATTGCCTTGATGAAAGAGCATGTCTCTTTTTGGTCCATGATGATAACAGTAAATAAGACAGCACAAAGAAGCAGAGTTGTTCAAAATAATTGTCCCTCAGGGTGAAATGCAAGTAAACTGCATAAGGCAGAGCAACAGGTCTTTATCTAGGTGTACTATGTGGGAGTTAGTTTGGGGAAGGGGGAGACACACAATCCATTTCTCCAGCTAGTGGGGAAGGACTATTCCCTCAGCTGAAGGATTTACTGAATGAAGTTCTATGGTCTGTGTGACACAAGATGTCAGAATAAATGATCATAATGGTTTCTTCTAATCTTAAAATCTATAAATTGATGAACACAAGAATATCTGTGGAGCTAAAGCACAGCCCCTTCAGAGTCACTGACTCTCCTGGCCCATGCAACACAGACAGACCCTGGTTGTCGGTGGGTGGGATAGAATTTGGGACCTCTACAGCTAAATGCATGAGCCTTTACTGCATGAGCTAAAAGCCACGTGCCCCTTAACTAAGGCTGTAGCAGACTCATAAATCTCTAAGTGGCCTCAGTGCCACTAGAGGGGACAGAGAATCATACCCAGAAGGTGTGTGGATTACGTAGTTCTCCTAGCTGAGGAAGCACATCCCAAAGACTTCCCAGTTGAAATCTCAGATGAGCCCCTATTTGTAACACCAATAGACTCCCATGGGTGGCGGGCAGGCTTGAACCTGGCACCTCAATGCATGAGCCTCTACTGCATGAGTTAAAAGCCACGTGGCTTTTAACTAAGACCGTAGCAGACTCATTAATCTCTAAGTGGTCTCGGTGCCACTAGAGTGGACAGAGCATCACACCTAGGAGGTGTGGAGGGTTACACTAGCACCATATGGCCACTGGTTTTCCTCCATCCTTGTAACCTGAGTTCCCTACCACTTCCCTCCTTGATGCACCCTACCATGCCAGCCTATCCATATTGAGACTAGAGCTCAGTATCCGAGCACTTGGCAACCCTTCCCATGCCTGGCCGCTCTACTTCAAACTCATACACCCAACTTATGAAATAATGAGAATGAAATCCAGACTGAACATCCTTCAGTATGTTGTTTAACTCTAAATACTTAAACAGTTGCTTGTGAAGTAATTTATTCATTATTTATTATGGATAGGGTTGGAAGCAGTGAGATGGGTCTCTAAGTAATAAGCCCAGTGGTGTGTGCGTGTTTCTCTCTCATACAGTGGGATAATATTTGCTTTCTACCACTCAAGTGGAACAGCTCCAAGACACAGTGATAAATTGAGCATATAGGTGACAGGGCCCTGGTATTACAGGAGCAGCCAGTTTAAAAATTTTTGGAGACAGTTCAGTAACACTTCCCATCAGAGTCTGCTGCTGCTATTTCCGCATTTGCATAAGCCAGTCTGTCTCACAAACTGCTGCTTATGTTCCTGCAGCTTCCCCATGCCATATTCCTTCAGTCTGTTGCAGGTGTGTCCAGGCCAAAATCCTTCAATCTGTTGATGGTATTTCCAATACTGTCTGAGGCAGAGTGCTGCTGCTGCTGTTGCTCCTGCAGTTGCCCAGTCCAAGCTATGGGACGTATCATTTTGCTGTTTGTTCTGCATTTGCTCAGCAAAGCTCTCTTGGAAAAGGGATTGTCTCTTTTCTATGTTTTAACAGCACACAGCACCAGGGGGCCCCACTGAAGCCCTTGGGAGTTATAATTAGAGCTCCGTGTTTGTCACAAAGGTTGCAGAAGTCACAGATTTCATGACTTCCTGTGACCTCCGTGACTGTGGCAGCTGCCAGTGTGGCTGACCCCAGGGCCCCTGGCTCCGGGTCCGGTCAGCTGTTCAGGTGGCCCTCAGTACAACCACACCAGCTGCTGCTGGAGAGGATCTGCAGCTTGGGTGGTCCCGCAGCCAGCCCTAATGGTCGCTGCTCTGGCAGTCCCGGGTAGCTGGCCCCAGGGACCGCCTGAGCAGCAGCCAATGCAGCTCACCCTGGGGATTGCCTGAGCAGTGGTCCCGTGGCAGCCAGAGCTGCTCCAGCTTGGCAGCTCCCAGCGGTGGTCCCAGGCCAGCCACAGCAGTGGCTGGCCCTGGGTTTACCTCCCTCCCTGGTAGTGGCTGGAGCAGCCACTGGCCCCCTTGGGCTTCTTCTTAGTTCTTGTCGGGCCACCCGGGGCTCCCCACCACAGCTGGCACTGTTGGCCCCAGGGCTTCACCCCCACAGAAGCTGGTGCCATGGGCTCCCCCGCCCTCGGCAGTCCCCCACCCCCACGATTCAATAAGGGGTATTTATGGCATAAGTCAAGGACAGGTCACGGGCTGTGATTTTTTAAATTTTGTGATTGATTTCTTTCCCTTGACCTGTCCATGACTTTTACTAAAAATACCAGTGATTAAATTGTAGCCTTAATCATAATATAAATATTGACAACAGAAAATAATCTCCTAATTAAATTATTTTTATTCTCTTTATCTATGTAGGCACAAAGAATCATGAAGTAGACTCACACCACAGCATGCTCTCCATAAAGGTTTGAGTAAGTAAATGATAAGGGCAATATCCTATTTCTTTTTTAGGCAAAACTCTTATTGACTCCCATAAATAACAAGTTTGGGCCACTCTTACTGATAATAATAATATTGCATTCACAAAAAGACACTATGCAATATCATGGGACAATATGGACTTCCTGGAAAGATAATGTCACTGGCTAAGACAAAGTATGAAGATTCAAAATGCTATACAAGGACAAAGTGGAGAGACTGATCAGTTTTATATTATCACTGGAGTGATGCATCTTATTACCTCCCCTTCTGCACTGTGATAGATCACGTGATGTAAAAAGCAACCTCAAAGGAAGATACAGAGATTATGTGGAGTAAAGGAAAAATTCAAGAGCTCAACTTTGCATCTGACATTGTTCTGTGGGATATAGATGATGCTGTTATGAAAAAGACCATTACCAATGTTAAACATGAGCCCACCAACGGAAGATTAAGAATCATCCAAAAGAAAACAAAAGTCACGTTTGTTGAAAGAGGAATCTGCAGTGTTGGTGCATATATGATCAGTAGTGAAGAATAGGCATGTTAATAAGCTGGTATATCTTGGAAGCACAATTAGTGCCAATGGCCAGCTTCAGGAGGAGGTGAAAGCAAGAATTGGGAAGACAAGTTTTCAAGAGTAGCAAATATCTGGAAAAATAAGGAGATTCAGACAAGAACTAAGACAAAATTATACAATGCCATTGTGATACCCACACTGTTATATGCTTCTGAAACTTGGCAAATGCTAGAAACCCATAACAGGAAACTTAATGAAGTCCATCAGAGATGCTTGTGATGAATACTTGGTATTTGTTGATGTGTTACAAAGGACTGGCCAGTATACTGTTGACACAATGATTTGAGAAAGAAGACTGAAGTGGTTTGGACTGATATGGATGTCAAACAATTCCTAGACAAGACGTTGACTGAATACCACCTGGTTGAAGATGGAAAAGAGGAGGACAACAGATGACACATCAGAAAACCATTGAGAGAGATGTTGCTGTCATGGTAACAAGCTATAACAGAACAAGAAATGTGGCATTAGATAGCAGTGGAAAGACTAGGTTGCCTCATATTACGAGAGCGAGGCATGACAGCATCTAATAATAATCAATATTACTGATAATTCAGACATGACAATACGGAAAGAGCCTAATTCTTCCTGTGTGTTTGTAAAGTACAATGATGCCACAGTCCTAATTGATTTAGGATGTTACCACAATAAATAAACAAACAAAAAAATAGGAAACAAAATCAGTGCTCAAAGGGCAACATAAGGATCTCTTACTCAGACAAAATGGAAGGGTTAAGCCTTTATTGCTTTTGAATAGTCCATACCCTATTAGAATTCTTACACAAATCCTGTCCTGGACTCACATTAGATAGGTGGTATTTGAATAATTTTGGCTTCATAGTGATGGGGGGTCATGGGAAAAAGACAATCTCTTTCTATATCTGGGCTCAGATGGGTATAAGGTAGCCACTCTATTTCCCTTGCCAGCTCTGGATTCATGGGATCTGATTCTCAACTGGTGTAAACTGCCATAGCTCCAGTGACATCAATGTAGCTACACCGATTTACAACAGGTGAGGATCTGGCCTATTGTGGGTTGAGTATCTTGCTGATATCAGCTGTACCAGAAGGAGGCTGGCAGGGTCACTCAGCTATGGTTATCTTCTACTATTCCACATATGCCAGACTTATGCATAACAGCAACCAGACAGAACTAATTGCCTCTGCCCACTTCAGCTGCATCTAATGCTTGAGAGGAAGACATTTTGGCTAGCAATATAGCATGAAAATAATAATTTGAGATATACCTATCTCATAGAGCTGGAAGGGACCTTGAAAGGTCATCAAGTCCAGCCCCCTGCCTTCACTAGCAGGACCAATTACTGATTTTGCCCCAGATCCCTAATTGTCTCCCTCAAGGATTGAACTCACAATCCTAAGTTTAGCAAGCCAATGGTCAAACCACTGAGCTATTTCATTTAAGATTTTTATCTTTATCTGCATTTATGGGATTGTCTATGCAGAATTACTTTATGCTGTTCCTTGATAGCCATATATTATACACTTATCCAAAGAATTACAGATGGTCACATATTCCTCCCCAACATATTTCCATTTCTGTTTGCATAATATCCTTGACAAGTGTGTATATTATAGTTCTATGTTTCTCGCTCCCTGATAAGCAATTTGGTGAAATCTCATATCAACTGCTGTATCTTAATGAGACCAGATGCTACACAACCAATGTAAACATTCTGAAATTTAAAGGGGCTAATACTTAAACAGGGAAGACATAATATATCTTCAGGAATCTTGATAATATTGACCATGTAGATGAAAATAATTAGGTAAATTGGTCAGTAACACCAAGCAAAGATAGCTAAACAGAAGCACAGTTGAAAATCCATGGGTCTTTTAATGAAAGAAAAATCAATCCCTATTTTTTCCCTATTGTACTTCCCTTTATTCCAAAATGTGGGTTAGTGTCTAAACATATAATCTAGCAGAGAAAAGCTTGAGCCTTAAACTAAACTATTCTTATCAATTACAAAATCTATAATAGTATTATAAATATTGTTGCAGGTATGAGAGAACTGTACAGTTCTATTCATATAAATGGTTATTCATCTTTTTGGTCAAATAATAATACCTGGTGTTTTCCATCTTCAGAGCACTTTACAAATTCTGCTCCGTAATGAACAATAATTATTGTATAGCCCATAAATACTACAGAGACCAAATAGCTCCTCCTCTGTTTTCATTTTATCTATACCTGGTAATATAATCACCAGGCACACTATTGTAGTTGCCTGGTATTCTAGGATTATCAGTCTCATGACCAAGATCATTTGATAAACTTGGCATGCATCCTTCTGGCTTAAATATCTCTCATCTGATGAGAAGGGTGACCCTTCTGAAAGCCATGTCTCTTATGCTACTTTATTCCAGTATATAACTGTAATATTTTAGACACCCAGGTCTTAAAACAATAAGCAGTAGCCAAACACATGCTTTCTGCTGGGCAAAAAGAAGTGCTTCTTTCAGTTCTGTTCATGTCCTTGTATGTAGCTTAAGTATATATATTGCATTTGCTGTATGAATAAGCACATCTCAACACAATATTTAATAAATATTCATTCTCATCTGGATCATCAAGAACAGACACTTTTAATCCTCTGAAGACTAAGTGCACTACGTAAGTGGGAAATCATAGCTGATCTTAAAGTATGTAGAATGTTAACCTCTACTAATACTCTGAATGGTTAATCCTCAGAAAAGCAGCAAGTGTTCCTGAACACTGGGAAGGACTTTGATGCAAATACAAAATGCATATGTAAAAACACTGCTAGTATAACAGCAAATTAATTTATTTTAATATTGGTTCAGAATGTTAAATACTTTTATTGGCAACAAATGATTTTTTTTCCCATTCTCTCAGGGAATAGTTTACATCTGTTGTCAAGTTGTTGCTGAGATACCGTGTTATCCTCGTTCTCATACTGCGATTTATAAAAAGAGGAAAAATTCTTCATGCATTATCCTGGATTGTCTACCTACTCTCTTGTGCTCTTGCACCTACTGTTTACACCAATCAGCCATGGAAAGGTAATGTTTCCATGATTGTATTTACTTAGGGGTAGCAATTGAAATAATTATAATTGCTTAATTTAGTGCTGCATAAGGATTGAGTAACTTCACTAAGTGTAAATTGTATTTATTTATTAAGACAAATAATAGTTTTAAAAACACCACTGCAAAAAGCTGTAGGCACCCTGACAATTAAATAGTATTACAATTATATAACAATGACCAACCAGTAGTATTAAAGAAACATACATGGAAAATAAATAAATTGAGCCCACTAGCACCAACAGACAGTCATGGAAGATAATAAATGAACTCAAGTATCAGAGGGGTAGCCATGTTAGTCTGGATCTGTAAAAAGTAACACAGAGTCCTCTGGCACCTTATAGACTAACACAGGGGTCGGCAACCTTTCAGAAGCAGTGTGCCGAGTCTTCATTTATTCACTCTAAGGTTTCATGTGCCAGTAATACATGTTAACATTTTTAGAAGGTCTCTTTCTAGAAGTCTATAATGTATAACTAAAATATTGTTGTATGTAAAATGTTTAAGAAGCTTAATTTAAAATTAAATTAAAATGCAGACCCCCCCAGACCAGTGGCCAGGACCCGGGCAGTGTGAGTGCCACTGAAAATCAGCTTGCGTGACGCCTTCGGCATGTGTGCCATAGGTTGCCTACCCCTGGACTAACAGATCTGTACAGTTCTCTCATACCTACAGTCTGTTAGTCTGTAAGGTGCCACAGGACTCTTTGTCGCTTTTTAAATAAACTCAGACCACTATTAAGCCAAAGTAACAGAAAAACAACTCTTCACCCCACACCGTCTCTGAGAATATCACTCAGACATCCAACAAATCCTGTAAAAATGATTTTTGCACCATGCCCAGAAAGTCAAATTCAGGAACTAGGGGAATTTCACATTTTTACTATACAGATGTGTATCCATTACTGCTTTGATTTAATGCTAAAATCAAAACTTGTATATGTAAGAATCATTAGCTGTATATATGATACACTAATTCTTTTTGGCATATATTTACAGGTCCTCAGAAAAACTAGTCATATATATATTTCTGCACAATCATTTGTATTGCACTTGAAATATATACCTGCTAAAAGTAAGCAGAGAGGTAGTTTGGTTTTTTTAGGAATATATTACTACAAAAATTATATCTAGGCATACTATAAAATTAGAAAGAAAGGTGGTAGTTCTGAAAGCAGTGATTTTACTTGATATTTTGGAATTGCAACCATCTCACAAACTCACATTGTGGTATTCATTATACTTAGTACATACTCTTAAATCTTCTTCATAGATTGTTTACACCAAACAATCAACATCATGACTATTTATAATGCCAGTCAGATGAGCCATTTTCTAGTGGGTAAATGGCTCAACTGGCACGAAATCCTGCAACAGACATCTGCCTTGTGTAAGGATAGCAGGATTTGGCCTCAAATAAGGGTCTAGATTCTGGCACTAAGCTAGGAATTACTGTGTAAACTGCACCACCTGAGGAATAGCTCCAAGAGCTGCTATGATTCAGAGACACACCTCTTCTGAGACTCAGTTCTTCTCCTGCTTCCTCCTTGCTCCTGGGAGACTGCAATTTAAGGTTGATAGAGGCCTTTGCTACACTAGCTACCAGGTAGGGGGAGTCCATTCCCTGCCCCTACCAAACCACCTTCTTTGGAACAGGAGCAAGTGGATGGGTAGCCCTACATAAATGCACCCAGATCCAAGGCCCAGATACCTGTACCTTCTTACTCCCTTGCCCAGACATGTAGTTCAACTATTTGGTGGCATTAGCTTCTCATCAAACAGTTGTTAAAAACTCCAGAACAAACAAACCATCAATGACATATATCTGACTAGAGCTATCAGGAAAATATTGGATAGATTAATAGAATCCAAGGCCAGAAGGGACCATTGAGATCATCTAATGTGACCTCCTGTATAACACAGACCACAGAACTTCTGCAAAATAATTCCTGGAGGATATCTTTTAGAAAAAATCTGATCTTGATTTAAAAATTGTCAGTCATGGAAAATCTACCACAACCCTTGGTAAATTGTTCCAATGGTTAATTACTCTCACTGTTAAAAAATTGAGCTCTTTGAGGTTATCATTATAAGGCATTTTTCTAATCCTTTAATCATTCACATGGCTCTTCTCTGAACCCTCTCTAATGTATCAACATCACCAGAACTGGACATAGTATTCCAGAAGCAGTTGCACCAATGCCAAATACGGGGATGCAATAACCTCTGTACTCCTACTCAAGATCCCCCTGTTTATTCATCCAAGGATCACCTTAGTTCTAATGGTCAAAGCATCAAACTGGGAACTCACATTTAGCTGATTATCCACCATGAACCCCAAAACTTTTTCAGAGTCACTCCTTCCCAGGATAGCATCCCCTTTCCTGTAAGTATGGCCTACATTCTTTGTTCCTAGATGCATACATTTAGCTGTGTAAAATACCAATTGATTGTTTGCATCCAGTTTACCAAGCAATCCAAATTGCTCTGTCCTCTTCTTTATTTTCCACTCCCTCAATTTTTCTGTCATCTGCAAACTTGATCAGTGATGATTTTGTTTTCTTCCAGGTCACTGATAAAAATGTTGAATAGTATAAGACAAAGAACCAATCCCTGTAGGATGTCACTGGAAACACACCTACTCCATGTCAATTGTCTGCTTGCAATTGCATTTTGAGACCTATCAGTTGGACAGTTTTTCATCCATTTAATGCATGCCAAGTTCATTTTATATTGTTTTGGTTTTTTAATCAAATGTTGCGTGGTATCAGGTGAAACACCTAACAGAAGTTTAAGTATACAGCATCAACACTATTACCTCTATCAACCAAACTTGTAATCTTTATAAAAAAAAAATCAAGTTAGTTTGACAGGATCTGTTTTCCAGAAATCCATGTTGATTTGAATTAGTTACATTACCTTTCTTCAATTCTTTATTAACTGAGTCCCATATCAGCTGCTTCATTAACTTGCCCTTGATCAAGGTCAGGCTGACAGGCCTATAATTACAAGAGTCATGCTGTTACACTTTTAAAAATTGGCACAACATTAGCTCTCTTGTCTTCTGGATCTTCTCCAGTGTGCCAAAATTAATTGAAAATCAATATTAATGATTCAGCAAGTTCCTCGGCCAGCTCTTTTTAAATTCTTGGATGCAAGTTACCTGGTCCTGCTGATTTAAAAAGTCTAACATCAGTAGCTGCTATTTAACATCCTCCAGAGACACTAGTGGAATGGAAAGAGGGTTACCACCACCAAACATGATTTTTTCCCCAAATAAAACAGGAATATTTATTGAACACTTCTTCCTTTTTGTGCATTATTACTGATAATTGTACCATTTCCATCTAGTAATGGGTTGCTACCATTGTCAAAAAAGAGAAAATGAGAGTAAACCATGATGAAATAAATCATACTTGCAATAAAGGATTTTTTTTTAATAATTATGTATTATTACAGTTCAGGTTCACAGAACTACCTCATGAAACAAAAAAGATAATCCACATATTTCTATCACTAAAATGGACAAGTGATCACATAATATATCTGGATTGTCTGCATCAGCTCATACAATTTAGATTTTATTTTTATATGCAAAGATCTGTAACACTTATTAAAATAGGTTAAAGAAAATCTAAAATATTCCTGAATTGCCCTATTAATCATTATGGTGGATGTGAATTATTTTTTTGTATCACTTCACCAGTTTATTCTCTATAAACTATTACTTTGTCAGGTATTTCAAACATCTCTAAAGTAAGCTCAAACAATTTCCTTTTCAATAAAATTGAAATACTAATTCCATAACAGAAGGTGCCATGATATGTGAGAGCTACGCTATCTCTAACTCAGTTCAGCTGGCTAGACGTGGGACCAGTACCATTCAACATATTCATAAATGATCTGGAAAAAGGGGTAAACAGTGAGGTGGAAAAATTTGCAGATGATACAAAATTACTGAAGATAGTTAAGTCCAAATCAGACTTTGAAGAGTTACAAAGGGACTTCACGAAACTGGGACACTGGGCAACAAAATGACAGATGAAATTCAGTGTTGATAAATGCAAAGTAATGCACATTGGAAAACATAATCCCAACTATACATATAAAATGATGGGGTCTAAATTAGCTTTTACCACTCAAGAAAGAGATTGTGGAGTCATTGTGGCAAGTTCTCTGAAAACATCCATTCAGTGTGCAGCAGCGGTCAAAAAAGCTAACAGAATGTTGGGAATCATTAGGAAAGGGATAGATAATAAGACAGAAAATATCACCTTTATATAAATCCATGTATATAGGTTCTAATCGTTTGTCCACATGGTACACCCACACCTTGAAAACTGTGTTCAGCTGTGGTCACTCCATCTCAAAAAAGATATATTAGAATTGGAAAAGGTTCAGAAAAGGGCAACAAAAATGATTAGGGTATGGAACAGCTTCCATATGAGGAGAGATTAATAAAACTGGGACTTCTCAGGTTGGAAAAGAGATGACGAAGGGGGGATATGATAGAAGTCTATAAAATCATGACTGTTGTGGAGAAAGCAAATAAGGAAGTGTTATTTACTCCTTCTCATAACACAGGAATTAGAGGTCACCAAATGAAATTATAGGCAGCAGGTTTAAAACAAAAGGAATTATTTCTTCAGATAGCGCACAGTCAGCCTGTGGAACTCTTTGCCATAGGATGTTGTGAAGGTCAAAACTATAACTGGGTTCAAAAAAGAACTAGATAAATTCATGGAGGTTAGGTCCATCAATGGCTATTAGTCAGGATGGGGAGGGAAGGTGTCCCTAGACTCAGTTTGCAGAAGCTGGGAATGGGCAACAGGGGATGGATTACTTGATGATTACCTGTTCTGCTCATTTCCTGTGAATCATCTGGCATTGGCCACTGTCGAAAGACAGGATACTGGGCTAGATGGACCTTTGGTCTGACCTAGGATGGCCATTCTTATGTTCTTACATTGAATGAGATTAATCATGCTTAAAATTAGGCATGTGGTTAAGTAATGTCCCGAATTGAGGTTCTACAATGGCAAAATGAAAATTGGGCCCAATGTCTTTAATGGGCACACACATACAAATTTTACAGCTACAGGAGAAAATTTTGTTTGTTTTTTGTTTTAATTTGAAAAGGCTTCGCTGAATCCAAAATTGCTAAGTTTGGTCTTGAAACCAAATTTATCAGAAATTTGATTCAGTTCTAAAATATACTATATAGGTCCTGAACCAAAGACTACCGAAGTCAGTTGAAAGAATGTAATTAGCTTCAGTGGCCTTTGTATCAGGCACATAGCGATTCTGGTGTTTTCATAATTAAACTTGCAATAGTTAATTATATGATAACTCCATCATTGAACAAACCATTCAAACTTATATACAATCTATAAATGTTACTAAATTCACTGGGTTGGCTTTACTTATACTGCTTCGGGTTTGAACAAACATGCAACTTAACGTGAAACAAGTGCCTCAAAACTGGCAAGTTTAGCAAATTTTTGGTGCAAATCACTCAAGTTAAAGCTGTCCATAGATTGTTTTCCTTCTTATTAACAGTCCAACTTTTACAAGTTTTTACAATATTTAAAATAAGGCAAATAGGTAACATGCTAGTTTACAATCTCCTTTTCCTATTTCTCCACAATTTCTTGTTAAAATTAATATGCAGTAAATTCAAGCCAAAGAGACCAAACTTCACAGGTATTCTTTCATACCTTACAGATTTTTATTGCTCAAATAATTTTTGTTTCTCTATAATGGAAAAAATAGAATATAAATACTGGTGCAATTTACATTTCACTTTCATTGCTTCATTAAACATAACTGCAACTATGTGAAATGTGAACTAAATAATATGCCATACAAAAGAAGATATTTAATGTAGAGAAATTAATCTGCTCTTGTCTTCCATTTGTCTACTCAGAATGCACATATTCTGATCAGTCTGACCCCTGGGTAACAGTTCTGCAGAAAAAACTCCTTCATTTACTGTAACAATATTAACCATTATGAATTCATTTGGCTTAATGTGAATTTAATATGTACATTTCCATATGAATTCAATGATACTCTAAGATTTATTATTACCCTTTTATTGTAAAAATTATTCTATTCCTATATAACCAAGATCATAACAAAATAGACATTTATATTTTAAAGCTTCACATTTTTATATCATCATTTAATTAAGGTGGTGACAATACTTTCTTAATAACCCATTGTTGTCAGAGGTTTAATAGTCGGGCATACACTTGGGGATGAAAACTGGCATGAAATCCCTAATATGGGAGCAAATTTCTTTGATAATTAAAAATAAACTAATTCAGATTTGTATTTGTGGTAGTCCATCTGCATATTTATACTGCTCCTACAGCCACAGTTAGTATCTGAGTGCCTCCCAAATGTTTATGGGTTTATTCTCTCAATACCCCTGTGAAGTAAGGTAGACCTGAGGCACAAAGACATTGAAAAAGATCAGGCTCAACCCAGACGAGTCAGAAAGAGTTTCTCATAATACATACTTCCTTCTCTTGTCTCCCCTTCCTCTTTGTGGGGCATGGTAGGGTATGTTACTTCACCCTGTCTAGGCCAGGTCTACAATACAGAATTAGGTCAACATAAGGCAGCGTACATTGACCTAACTCTGTAAGTGTCTACACTACAGTGCTGCTCCCACTGATGTAAGTCTCCAACTACACCGACCTAATAACTCCACCTCCACAAGAGGCGTAGCACTTGGATCAGTGTAGATAGGGTGACACGTGTCTATGTAGACACTGCATTACTTACATCCCCTGTCAGCACCATGCTTAGCTCTCAGTGCCAGGCAGCCAGGCTTCTAGCTGGGAGCTCCACACTGAGCTAAGAACCTGGGCTCTCAACCTGCGTCCCTCACCCCACCCCCTCCACTGTCCCCCTTAAGTTGGTACAAACACTCCTGGTAAGGATGTGCACCACCGGCAGAAGAAGGATAATGTTCTTATCCTATTGAATTAAACTGAAAGTATGCCTAAAGAAAATATCTCATGTTTTGTCTCATTGTATATATACCTGGCAATAAGACTTCCATTACTTCTCACTGGTGCCTATTTACAGCATAATAGTAGATCTCACAGATAGGATGCTCTTCATGATATGCAGCCTAAATTTCCCTTTCTCAACTTCATCACATTCCTTTCTTCTGCTCTAAATAATTTCTGTCCCTTTTTCATGTCTGACATTTATAGACCTATGTCTCCCTGCCCTCCCAGCAAAGGCTTTGCAGAGCTAGATAGATCTTTCTGGTGAGAGCCTCCAGCCCCCCTAGCGGTTCTCTTCTATTAATTCTCACTTGCTTACCAGTATCTTTGTGAACTTGAAACCCAATTCTCTTCTCACCCAAATTTTACATCATTGGAGCCCCACTGATTTCAATGGAGTTATTACTGATTTGCTCCATGTAAGTCAGAGGAGAATTAGGCCTTTGGTAGGTCCTGGTATTTCCCTTTTTCTTACAACTGTGATCACCGCTGTAGTATTTAATTCTTGAATAAAGTTGTGCTTCCAGTCACAGTCAGCACTAAACATTGTGATCAAAGCTTCAGGACACCATAAAATCTCCTTGAACTCTGTGAAGCCATTAGAAACTGCTTCCCTCCTCCTTTCCCCAGCACCATGCCTCAGGCACTTAACAAAAATTAGCTCCGGCCCTGATCTTAAATGTGATCGGCAAAGGACTTGCTGAAAATTAAAAACTTGCTTGAGATCCCAAAGGGACATAAAAGTACACAGCTGTTTTTAAATGGAATTAGCACCGTATTATAATAAAATGGTCAATTACTCCATTCCTGTGCTTGTGGCAGTGAGGGTAGGGAGGATGCAAAGGAGACTTTAAGTCTCCTTTGTTCTCCTCACATTCTGGAACAGGCAGGGGCCTGCCAAATCCCCAGTACAATTTACAGTAGCTTCAAGGCTGCTCTAATTTACACTCTGCTTTCCATACCCCTACAAGCACTGGAGTAGTTTTGTTCAAAATGTTGAGGAGGCAGACATTTCCCTGCAGCAGCACAAGGCCACCACCCATCAGTGCAGCCCCCAAAAGGTTCCAACCTAAGTACCTTTCTTTCTACCCACTTAAAAACAAGTAAAAATCCCAGCATTTACTTTGTCCTCATCCCCTCTCTCTTCCGATATGGCTGTAATTGACTGGCTCCCATCCTGCACTGAAGCAGCCTGCAGACTATGTGCTTAGATTCCACCATCCTGCCAGACTCCCTAATCTCCCTGCTTTCTCCCCTGCCCTCACCAACTTCTCTCTGTGTGACATCTTCCTAGCTCCCTTATTTCACACAAACTCCTCCAATGTATCCTCACTCTCCCCCAAGCAACCTCTCTCCTTCTCCCAAATCACAGACTCTAGCCTACAGGAACCTCCACCTCCATAGCCCCCACAATCTCTGCTCTGCAGGAACCACTCTACTATCCCCCAATCTCTACCCTGCAGAAATCCCCTCTTCATTCTCTGTTCTCCCTTTCCCCAAGCTCTCCTCATTCTCTCTCCATCTCACCCTCAAGCTCCTGTCTCCGATCCAAACTGCTTCTCCCTCCAGTTTCATTTTCCACCCAACTCTTCCTGCTCAGCAGATCACTAAAGCTAGCAGGGGAGCCCAGGCAAGGAAGAAGCTGAGAAATCTGCAGGCTGGAGCCATAGCTGTAAGCTCCTGTTTGCCCAGCAGGAGGCTGCAATTGCAGCTTCTTGCTGTAAGCTGGAGGCAGGCACACAAGCTGTACAGGGGAAAGAGTGCTGAGCCCTGTTGCACAAAGGAGATTCACTCTCCTTCAAAGCCTGCCAAAAGTTGGGAAGGGGCAATATCCCCCCATTCCCCTCTTATAATTACACCCAAAGCCCTCGGAAACAGAGAAAAGTCATAGGGCAGCAGGCTCTGGCCACATCTCTTCCTGCTCTGGGGTCACACTGGGTAAGTCTGCACTGCAGTTAAACACACATGACTGGCCCAGGTCAGCAAACTCAGTCTCACAGGGCTGGGGAGGCGGGGCTGTAATATTGCAGTGTAGACATTCGGACTCAGGCTGGAGCCTGGTCATCTACACAGCAATTTTACAGTCCCACAGTCATGTGAGCCCAGGTCAGCTGCCACAGGCCAGCTGCGGGTGTTTAATTGTAGTGTAGGAGTAACCCTTGACAGGCCTCTACTCCAGAGGCTGGGAGCAGGGCCAGCATAGAGCTGTTATTTCAGCACTACACTGGCTTAGAAGGCCCCCTGTGAAGGAGTATTTCCAGAGGACCATTTTTGCCTCAAGTGGTGTGATGGTGCCTTAGCATAACTAAGAATTGGGCCTTGAGCTGCAGACTTTTGGTTTTCTCTGCTATGGTGAGTGCCATCACAAGCATAGGTGTGTCTCAGTCAGTCTAAATCCTAACTCCTTCCCTCACAAGTTCCTCAAGATTTTTCCTTTTGAACTGATTTTTCTGCTGCTTGCCCTCAGGAACTGTTCAAACACAACCAGGGCTCCTGGCAGACCTCTTCATTTGGGGTCCTCCTCCCATGACATCATTCCTTTGTTCCCTTTTCCCAAGTACAGTGACTCCTCGGTTATGCATCTGACGAAGTGGTATTCACCCACGAAAGCTCATGCTCCAATATGTCTGTTAGTCTATAAGGTGCCACAGACTCTTTGCTGCTTCCTCAGTTAAAGTCGTCCCGGATAACATTGTTTCATTGTTACGTTGCTGATCAGTTAGGGACCGTGCTCTTTTAAAGTTGTGCAATGCTCCTTTCTAATGTCATTTGGCAGCCGCCTGCTTTGTCCACTGCTTGCAGGAAGAGCAGCCCATTGCAGCTAGCTGGTGGGAGCTTGGAACCAGGGTGGACCGGCGGCCCCCTATCAGCTCCCTGCTCCCCTAAGTTCCCTGTGCAGCAGCTGCCCAGCAAGCTATGAATTGCTGGCAGTTCAGCTGTCCCTCCTTCCACTGCCCTGTGCTGCTTCTGCCCTCTATCTTGGAGCTGCTTCCCGAGACTCCTGCTTGCTGTGCGGGGGGGAGGGGAGGAAGAGGGGGGTTGTCAGGGTGTCCCCCTCTGCCCTACTTCTGCACCCCACTTACCCCATCTTCCATAGATTAGGGGGCACAAATGACAGGGCTCAGGATGAAGGGAGCGTGCTAGCAGCAGCTGCGGTCTCAGCAAGCTGATCTAGTTAACAAGGCAGTGTACTTAAGAGTAGGGTCAGCGTACTTAAAGGGGAAGTGTGCATCTCTCTCTGTCACACATGGTGTGCATCTCTGTCTCTGTTTGCGATGCTCTCTCCCCTCCCTCCATTCCTGCTGCCTTGTAGAGTGTGAGAGTTAACTCTTGAGGGCTCAGCCAATTGCTAGTTCATCATTTAGCAGTAAGGCATTCCCTAGGAAATATCCCACCCTCTGACTCCTCCACCTCAACCAATCTTCACAGTCATCATCACTGTGTACCAGTATTAAATGGTTTGTTTAAAACTTAGACTCTGTGTGTGTATATATATATATATATAGTCTTTTGTCTGGTGAAAAAAATTCCCTGAAACCTAACCCCCTCATTTACATTAATTCTTATGGGGAAATTGGATTTGGTTAACATTGTTTCGCTTAAAGTTGCATTTTTCAGGAACATAACTACAACGTTAAGTGAGAAGTTACTGTATTATTAAAACTGAGTGACTTTTTTCAAATCTTAATTCAACTTAATGGTTTATGACATAACAGGCCTGATTCTCCACAGCCTTGCAACCTGTGTAGGTATTTACACATGTACAAGGTTGGTATGAAGTCAGCATGGTAGCGTGTTACACCCCAAGCTAACTGCTGCAATTTTTGGAACCTTAGCTGCCTTACAATAAATAAACACAAACCAACTCTGTTTATTTATTTGCATGTGTTTATTATATAAAAATAATGGATTCCTCAATTTAATGGGTAAATGCTTGGGATGAGATTGGTGGGGAGGGACATGGGGTTGGGGACAGTTACAAAATGATAAAGCTCATCCATCATATAGCATCACGGGAACTGAGAGGAGGTGTTTGCACTTTGGCTGCCATGGCCTTTGTACACCCTGCAGCAACTAGGGAATGAGCATGAAAACCATCCCAGTCATAACTCTTCCTGCTCTCAATACATCCCACTGGAGCTAGTGAACAGAAGCAGCAAACAGGAATTTTTGCAATAGTTCTCCAGGTGAAAGAGGAGCAACGATGTCACCCTTGTGGTGAGTTTATTGTCCGTTAGTTTGTTTGTTGTTGTATGCTTCTTTGCTTGCCATATGCCTGCTTGGTTGAAGTTTATAGTTAGGGTGACCATATGTTCCATTTTGGTCAGGACAGTCCCTTTTTAAAGCCCCGACCCAGCCATCCTGATGTTTTTTGGCAAAATTAGGCATTTGTCCCATTTGCTCTTGCCAACTGATGGTCAATTGGCAAGAGCTAATGGGACAAATGCACAGTTTTGCCTAAAGAGTGGGGTGCAACCCCTAGTGAGGCATGGAGAAAGGGGATGTGAGTGGCAATGCCAGTCCCACATGGGAGGGAAGGCTCAGAAGAGCAGCTCAGGCTGGACTGGCCCTGCATGGGTGGGCAGCAAGGGAGTTGGGGTCAGCCCCAAGTGCAGGAGAAGGGAGACCTTGGGCTGGCCTCATGTGGGCAGGAGGAAAGGAGGATGGCTCTGAGTGTGGGTGGAGTGGGGCCTTGGGGTGGCCCCATGGAGTGTCTCATTTTCCCTTTGGGAAAATATGGTCACCCTATTTATAGTGAAGTTGGTTTGGGGGGCTGTGTGCTGAGCCTAGCCTAGGCAAACCTGTGGGCACATCTATACTGCAATTAGAGACCCACAGCTGTGCTAGCTGACTCAGGCTTCTGGGGCTCAGGATAAGGACTGCTTAACTGTGATGTAGATGTTTGGGCTCAGGCTGCAGGCTGAGCTCTAGGACCCTCTCATCTTGCAGGGTCCTAGAGCCTGGGCTCCAGCCTGAGCCTGAACATCTACACTGCAATTAAACCTTCCGGGGCACAGCTGGTGCCAGGACAGGTGCGCTGCTGACTGGGAGTCACCCAAGGTAAACCTGTGCCCATCACTGAGCCCCAACCTTCTGCCCCAGTTTGGAACCCCCCCAAACCCAGACCCCCCTCCTGCACCCCAAACCGCTCATCCCCAGCCCCGCCTTAGAGCCTACACTCCCAGTCCAGAGCCCGTACCCCCTTCCACAGCCCAACACCCTGCCACAGCCTGGAACCCCCTCCTGCACTCTGAACCCCTCATTTCTGGCCCCACCCTGGAGCCCATACCCCCAGTTAGAGCCCTCACCCCCTCCAGCACCCCAATCCTGTGACCCAGCCCAGTGGAAGTGAGTGAGGATGGGGAAGAGCAAGCCACCGAGGGAGGGGGAATTTAGTGAGTGGGGGTGGGGCCTCGGGGAAGGGGCGGGGCTAGGGTGTTCAGTTTTGTGCGATTAGAAAGTTGGCAACCCTATTTGTGTCCTAGAAAAATTAACCAACACAGCTCAAATTTCAAATATTAAATAGTGACAAAGAACTACTCACAAAGGACTAGATATTGCACTCACTTTGCTCAGTACATTAATTCTTCAAAGAATCCTATTGACTTCATTGGGTGCTGCTTGTGGAGTAGAATCCTATTCATCATGAACAAGGGGAATACAATCTGACACAAACAACCTGCAGAATAAGCATTATTCTTCACAATTGTTCAGCAGATAATTTTGAAAAGCAAATAAATTTGAGAGATTACTAAACTACTCTCCAGCTAGTCGCAAACAGAAAGCTATTGTCACTGTATAGTGCCTGAAAAGCACTTAACAAGACACGTAAAAAGTCCATGCACAAAAGGGTTTACAGTCTAAAGTTCCAGCCTGCAATCAGATCCACTAGCAAGAACCCACCAAGGTCAATTGGGCTCCACCTAGGTACAGGGATCTTCCTGTGTGACTCTAATACCATCATTAGACCCCATGTCAATGAGACTCTGCCTGGGAACTGGGACTAAGAAAAATAGATTAATCAAATAGACTATTCATTGAGTATTATTTACCCCGCTCTACTATGAAGTTGTATCTGTCTAAATGAGATTACATTCTAGACTTTTGTTTATGAATGTTCTTTAACTCTAGTTGAGTTTATATAATGTATTTTTCATGTTAGTGGGAACCGGGTCATCCCTTCTTTAATAGTTAATCCGCTGGATGGAGTGTGGAAGTGAATTTTATACTTTTGCTGCCTATACTTTTTACCTGGAGCAGAGAACGTTTTATGTATTTGCTCATGCAGAAAAGGTTAATTATTCAGGGAAAGGGAATACAAACTTTGGGCCAGATCTTCAGTTATATAAGTTAAATCAATGGAACTATTCCAGTTTATCCCCCTGCAGATCTAGCCCTCTTTCTTTCAAATGAAAGAGTGGAATCTATTAAAAGATCATGATAGTACATAACCCCCATCTATTCTGAAAACTTCAATTTTTCCCTGAAATCGACTTGCTCATATTGTGAGACGTCATTATAAAAATGAAGCCTCCAGTGGAATTACAGGTACATTTTTCAGTGATCTTAAAAGGTGTTTAAAGCGAGTGGGTGTCACTTTGCAGAGAACTTTAGCACATTTAAGACACACTTAAATTAGCCTCCCACATCTAAGTTACAAAGTTCCCTGGGTAACCTTGGGGCAGAAGTTCCTCATTTCAGGGTGTTCATTTCCCTGAGATACATAAAAAAGACAATTGCCTCAAGAAATTGCTTTGTGTTCAGATAGCACCTTCTCTTTGTGTTATAGTCTCACAACGTCAGTTATATTAATGCATTCTTCCTCAAAGTACGAGGGATTGCTACAGATTTCAAGTCGTTCTACAGGACAATAAAGAGTTAAAAGAGCATAGATAGCCAAAAAATATAATCAAAGCCTTTAGCATACTAAGGAGGAGAGAGCAGGGCAGGCAGATAAAAATCAATGATAAACCCCAGGACACTAGGAGAGCAATTAAAAATAAACAAACAGCAGTTAAAAATAGAATTCAAGCAAAATGTTTTCCCCCAAGGGTTATAAACTTGTGGAGCACCCTACCATGAGCAGCAATAGAAGAGCAAATTCCTTTCCTGTTTTAAGGAAAGTGAGATCTATTCTTTGGAAAGTAAGCTAACCAGCCAAATGAAGCAGATTAAACACAGCAAATGGGCTGATTTCTATTTTAGGGATTTGTAAGCACTAGACAACTGTTAAGGAACGAGAATTTGGGAGATTTGGTTGCTGCATGCCCTGGATGTTGCAAAACATGTTAATTCTTACATTGTGCCTGATTTATTGCAATTAGCTCTTGGCATCACTGAAAACCCTGGTGAGCACTTTTCTCTCTTCTTTTGCCTAACACAGGTTGAAATGCCTTCTGATTAATTGGCAGTCCCTTCTAAAACAAGGGATAACCTAGGCACTTCATCAAGTCACATCTCTTTAACGGATGGTGGAAATTTGTCTTTAATTTTGTCACTTCCCATCCCTGGAAAAGTGCAGTGAACACACATGGGTGATTCAAGGATTAATGGGACTATGGTGTGGTGTGTACGTCACACAGGCTCTGAACAGGTTCATGTGGGCCTGAGAGGCCACTTATGTTACCTGGATGCAGCTGGAGTGAGAGGCAGCCTTAACTGATTGTGAATCCCAGCTGGGACTGGAGAAGGCTAGTTAGTATAAAGAGAGGAAGTTTGCTGCAGAAGGAGTCCGAAGGGAAAGAATTTATGGTTATGGGATTGGGAGAGGTGCTAGAGGGGGTAATGGGATAGATATAGGGGTAGAAATAAGCCATGGGATCTTAGGCCTCAGAGAAGGGTCATCCTAGAGAAGTCATGGGGAATGAGACAGTACAAAAGGAGCTCTGGGGAATAACAGCAAGGTATGGGACTGCATAGACCTTGCTTGCTGATTATAGGATCTCTGGACTGTAACCTGCTATGGTTGAATAGCCTAGGTTTTCCTACCAGTCACTGGTAATGATGTGAGCCTGGAGTTGAGGCCAAAGACCCACCCATCAGGATATTAGTCAGACTTTCTGTTACTCCAGAAGGAGATAACTAAAGTGTGACCTGGCTAGAGGGTGGAGTTCCAGGAAGAGTAACCACCAGAGTGACTATTTTGAAGGGGTGCTGGGCTGATAAGATAGTTGCTAAGCCATGCCTTGCTACCTGGAGGTGCTCCAATAATGTTATGACTTCTTACTTGAGGAACTGCATATAATTGTGTGCAAAAGCCGGCATCATACTACACATACAGAAGGGGACAGATTTAGGATTAGCACCTGGTTAATCACCATTAAGCTACTTGGCACTATTTAGGTTTATGCCAACATTGTCTCAGTTAACCAACAGTTATTATCATTCCCTCTCATTAGGCTAAATCAGCTTCCTGGGAGATGTTCCAGTTATCCAGCTGTCCTAATATAATGTGTCCCAGTGAGCTAGAATCCACTGTAATTATGTTTGCTAGGCATACAGCATCTCTTATCTCAAAGCACTTTCTGCATTTTATTCATTGAGCATTGTGGTACTTCACTAGGCTCTGAAGTGAAGGGTCAGCATCAACCAACTGGAGCAGAAGATGCTGACAGGGCAAAGGGATGTTTTGTCCAGCAACACCACTGCAAACCTCTGCTTTTACGAATGGTGTGATGAGCTCTTCAATACCCATGAGTTTTCAGTCTGTTTAAAAAAAAAAAATTCTTGGCCTATGCTGTTTATGATGTTTGAGAATGGGGGTCTGAGCCAACCATGCCTGTATTGAACTGGTGTTCAGATTGCTAAATGATCTCCTCCAGCCTCACAGCCACTACATAAGTGAAGTACAACATCTTACAAAGATCAGTGAAGATGACAGAAGTGGCTCTGAGGCTAAGATCCAGGATATCCTATGTACATTCCTCTAGACTAGAGGACCATTTTCAGAGGGGTTTTTTTTTTGTTTTTTTGATTTTTTTAACCAGACCCTGTGTTTCCTTAGACATATGCCCATGGATCCTAGTGAGGTGAGAGTCATTCAGGGGATGAGAATAAAGGAGTAGATCCCCTGGCTAGCTTAGCTATGCACACAGGCTCAAGTGGGGTGACTTTCCATAGCTGCACATTTTATTGAAGTCGGTGTTAGGTAATAAAGCAAGTCCTCACTCACCTCTCCAACACCCAAGCTCGTGCGGAGTTGGAATTTTGGGCACACAATTCTGTCAGAGACCAGACACCAATGCGTTGATCAACGGGCTCACACTACCCCAAAAGCTTTAGAATAAGTGTGGCGCCTTTATTAGGGGTGAGCATCAATATTTATACACAGAAGTAAACAAAGTGATTAATAAAAGATAATGGTCATGCATAATCAATCAAGATTTTACAGGAAGAGCAAGTTTAACAAGTAAATGCATAGAGATAAAGGCTAATGGCTACTTGAGGAAGGGGGTGTCATGAGTAGTTTGCAGGTCAGTGCTTTGTTCAAAAAAAAGGTTCAGAAAGGATTATGCAGAGACGGCCAGTCTGGGTGTTTTTTGGCTCCAAAGTTCACCAAAAGTTTAGACCCAACATTCCTCCATTTGTAGCTTTGAGATAACTATTAATCAAAAAGCTACACCCTATTTCAAGATCTCAAGGGCCGCTTGGCAATTTCAGCCTGGGCCAATTCGAAGAGAGTAAGGCTTTTAGTTGAAGTGGGAAAAGAATAAACTGACTTACATGAGTTTATGAGGGAGGGGACACACTGAATACAGCAACACAGTATTATAAGGACTACCATGGCCCCAACAACACCCACCAAGAGGTTTTTAACCCACCCAAATCCGGGCAGCCAATTCCATAAGGCTCCCCACCAATCATAAGGTGGCTGGCCAGAGGAGTAGTTTTTAGCCATTTCCCTTAGGTGTTTGGTACGTTGAAAAGTGTCAGAGTAGGTGTCATTTACAAAAACACAGCATTCTTCATTTATGAGGGCGCAAGTTCCTCCCTGGGCTGCTAACATCATATCTAAAGCCATTCTGTTTTGCAAAGCCAACTGGCGCAGCTGGGACATTTCCCCGGCCTGGTTCTCAAATAGGGTTGCAGTTTCATTGGTCAAAGATTCTAATAGTCCCTGTAGACGGATGATGGCACCCTTCAAGCTAGTGTGACCAGCCCACCGCTGCCAGGACAAACCATCACGGAGATTAATATCTCTGTCAGTTTCACGGATGTTACGAACGTGGGGAAAATGAGGGGGAGTGAGGGAGATCCGAGAAGGCGGTGCTAGCCATGCCAAATAACATGACCCTGCCCAATCAGGGGAGAGAAAATAATAAGCCTTGGGCCCGCACACCCAGTATGTTCCATATAATGCGTTTTGGGTATTCCATTTCTCAAAGTAGGAGGTAACCCACCACCCGTTGTACCACTGTTCCCCTGGTAACGCAGAGGGGTCGTTGTGTGAACTGCAGAGGCACAATTTGGTAGTGTTGTCCTCAAAGGGCAGTGTAGTACTGCTTGAGCAGTTGTAGAAGGCAATTATGTATCCTTTAACAATTAGTTGGACACCCTCGAGATCTGAGCAGGACTTTTTAAAAACTGACTCTGAAAACCTGCCCCTCCATGAAAAAGTTGAAAAGGTTGGATCGGGGTGAGGGATCCACATATGGGATAAGTGGGATGCGCAAGGCTTGAAGCCAAGATTTTTACTAAAGGCGGTGCCATTAAAATATATGTTGCATTTACTTGTTCCCACAAAAGTTGACCCTTTTTCTTTAACAAAACACAGTGATCCTGTTTGATTGGTTACCCTGAGATATTTGTTAATTGGCACTTCTGTTTTGTCCCATGTAAGATTGGGTTGGACTGGATCTTTTATTCTAGTCGGTGGCATCCAAGTCATATTAGCAGTGGTTAGGGGAATGGGTGTGAAGGGGAGTCCCTGTGCTGCATTTACTGGAAATTGAGTACATACCCAGCAATCACTTCTATTTCCTAAAATACGAGTTTTAACCTCGTGGGAATATCTAATAAAAGCATTATCTTCATAAGCAGAAAATAAACTGAAAAAGCATAAAAAACATACAGTTGTCAGAATAAAGGGTCCTCTCATTTTTTTCGAGTTAATTTAAGTCTAATGTCTGAGAGAGGTAAGCTGGTCCACTGGTCGAAGGCAGTGTCCTCAGTGGTGACAAGAGCTGCTGGTCCGTCACTGTGGTCCACTACGGCTGGCTTGACGTGGGAGTGGTGGATCCAAGATTTGCGTCCTTCCAGGAACACTGCAGTCTGGGTTGTCAAAAGAACCTGGTGGGGTCCAGTAAACCTTGGCTGGAGGGTGTCGTCACGAACGAACTTTTTGGCCCAGACGAAGTCCCCTGGTTGGAACGGGTGGATTTGTTCCTCCAGCGGCACGGTCTGGGAAAACTGCGAGGCTTTCCAAAGGGTACGGAGGCGAGCCTGTAGGGAGAGAAACTGACACGCAGTCATATGATCCCCTCCCAATAGTGAAACATCAGCACGTGGTAGCGCCCCGCCTTTGAAAGGGGGGTGTCCATAGAGCAGTTCAAAGGGGGATAATCCCAATGCGCGGGTTGGGCGAGTACGAAGGTGAAACAGGACCAAGGGAAGTACCTGAGGCCACTTTAATCCTGTTTCCTGACAGTATTTAGCCAATGTAAACTTAAGTTCCCTATTCATACGCTCAACTTTCCCGCTAGACTGGGGGTGGTAGGGTGTATGAAAGGAGTGTGAAATGCCCAGTCCTTGTTCTAAATGGCCAAGGACATGACCAGTAAAGTGAGGTCCGCGATCTGAGTCGAGCACAAGAGGGATGCCAAAACGGGGTACTATATCTCTAAGGAGAATCTTCGCCACTGTGGCAGCAGTACAATTAGCAGTAGGAAAAGCTTCGACCCAGGAAGTCAGAGGGCAAACCAAAACAAGGAGGTACTTTTTCCCAAAAGCCTTTGGCATATCTGCAAAATCAATTTGAAGATGTTGAAATGGAGCAGCAGGCGGAGGTCTTCCACCCTTAATTTTGTTAAGAGGTGGAGCAGGTCCATTACGCTGACATGTGCTGCATGCTTTCACTATTGATAGGCAATAGGGTTGAATGCCTGGAGCATACCAAAAGCGGGCGATAGTGTCCACGAGGGCGTGCGTGCCGTAGTGACCCCCTTTATCATGGTGCCAGCGAACTGCCACGGGGTATGTGGAGCGAGGGAGGCAAGCTCGGCCATCTGGCATAAGCCAGGTCCCTTTGACCAGAGTGGCCCCGAGGCTTTCCCATGATTTTAGTTCAGCAGCGGGTACTGGTACGGGGTGCGGTGGAGTAAAGGAGGAGGTTGCAATAGCCAATGTGGGCATGGCTAAAGGTAAGGTGGCAGCCTTCTTGGCGGAGGCGTCAGCCAGGGCATTCCCACGGGTAACGGGGCTGCTATCTTTAGTATGGGCCCGGCAGTGAACTACAGCCAGGACAGAGGGTTTTTGGAGGGCGTCCAAAAGCTTGTGGATGAGGGGGAGGTGCTGAATGGGTTTACCGGCAGCTGTCTGGAAACCTCGAAACTTCCAGAGGTGGATATGACAATGCACAACTCCAAAAGCATATTTGCTATCAGTAAAAATGGTAACGGTCTTACCAGCGGCCAACTGGCAAGCTCGGGCCAGGGCATAGAGTTCAGCGGCTTGGGCTCCCCAGTTGCCTGGCAGTGAGGCGGCCTCTTGAATGTCCCATTCAGAGGTGACAGCATAACCAGTGAAACGCTTGCCATCAACATAGAAGGAGCTTCCGTCCGAGAAGAGGATGCAATCGGGATTGTCCAGTGGCACGTCAAACAGGTTGTCTCTTATCTGTAAGATGCTGTAAACTACTTCCACACAGTCGTGCTGGTCCTGGGGGACTGGCAGGTCAGGAAGCAAGGTAGCTGGATTAAGGGGTCCACACCTTTCAAAAATTAGGTTAGTGTCTTCTAAGAGTTCGGCCTCTAGCTGTTGCTGACGATGGGCCGAAAAGACTTGGGTTGTGCCCCTACGCAGAAGGGCTGACAAGGCATGAGAGGTCCAAACCGTGGTAAAATGACCCAGGGTTAGGCTCTTTGCCTTTGTGATCAGCAGGGCAGCTGCTGCCAGAGTCCGGGTGCAGGATGGGGTTCCCTGAGCGACAGGGTCGATTTGCTGAGAGTAAAAAGCAAGCGGGAAATGGTGGGGCCCGCTCAGCTGGGTAAGGACACCAGTAGCAATTCCGCCCCTCTCGTGGACAAAAAGGTGAAAGGGTTTGCTGTAATTGGGGGGGCGGAGAGACATGGAGGAGGCCACACTGTCCTTGAGTAACTGAAAGGCTTGAATAGTGTCCGGGGACCACTGCAAAGGGTCAGGAGCAAGGTTAGCAGTGAGTCGGTGGAGCGGTTTGCTTAACTCCCCGCAGGACGGCAACCAGGGGCGACAGAAGCCAATTAATCCTAAGAAACCTCGAAGTTGTTTCTTGGTGTTCGGTAGAGGGCAGTTTTGAATAGTCTTTATGCGGGCTGGGTCCATCTGTCTTCCTTCTGGGGTTAACAGGAAGCCCAGATATCGGACCTTCTGTGAGACCCACTGAATCTTTTTAGGGTCTACCTTGTGGCCTCTGGTGTGTAGGTATAATAAAAGTGCCTTACCATCGATGCGGAGGGCAGCTTCTTCGTGATTACCTAATAGGATGTCATCTACGTATAGGACCAATGTGGATCCCTGCGGACTGGTGAAACCTTCCAAGTCGTGGCGGAGGCACTGGCTGAAAATTGTGGGGCTGTCTCTGTAGCCTTGAGGAAGTCGTTGCCAGACATAACTTTGTCCCTCCCAGGTGAAACCAAAGAGATACTGAGAGTCTGGGTGCACAGGAATGCTGAAAAAAGCTGATTTTAAGTCAATAACAGTGAACCACTCAGCATCCCAGGGGATTTGGCTGATGATAGTAGCTGGGTCAGGAACTACTGCATGAAGAGGGACCACATACTGATTAACAACTCGTAGATCCTGTACAAAGCGCCAACGAACAGGGTCTCCGTCCTTTTTAGGAGGCTTTTTGACAGGCAGTATAGGGGTGTTACAGGGAGTGCGCTGAGGGCGGACTAGCTTTTGTGCAATGAATCCCTCGATAATGGGGCGGATGCCCTCCCGGGCTTCCAGCGACAGGGGGTATTGAGGGACTGACGGGGGGGGTTAAGGAAGGCTTTACCTGAATCCTTACGGGCTCTGCCGAAAGGAGCAGGCCAACATCAGTGTCAGAAATTCCCCAGAGGGTTGAAGGCAAGTCAGTGAGGTCAGGGGAGAGAGAGAGAGGTGTTTCCCAATTACCCTGAGTAGGGGCCGAATCTCCTAACACTGTCATCAATAATCCTACCCCTTCAGGAGTGCAGGTTAAAGTAGCCTCAAGCTTACAGAGTAAATCCCGGCCCATCAAAGGGATCGGACAAGCTGGGGAAAAAAGAAAACGGTGAGGAAAACATTTATCAGCATAAATAACATTCAAAGGCAAAGTGAGTCCCAGAGACTGTGGGTTGCCCTCCACCCCAGTCGCAGTTTTAACCTCAGAGGATAGCCAGGGAGAGGGGGCATGATTTAAAAGAGAGAAAGTAGCCCCAGTATCAATGAGGAAAGAGACAGGCAGTCCCTGGACTGAAAGGGTTAAACGAGGCTCTTTGCTGAGAGGGGAGAAAGTGAGAAAGGAGCCGGCTAAAGACATTAAGGAAATAAGACCATCACATTGTTTGCCTTCGCCCCCGGGGTACCCTCATTGAGGAGGCTGAGTTTGCTGCGGCTGCTGCTGTTTCCCGTAGTTGATCCAGGCCTGGGGGATGGGCTGAGCTGGTGGTGCAGGGGTGTATTCCTCACTTGTATAAGCATCTGCGGATGCAACCAGACCCTCTGGGCATCCCCAGGGGCATTCACGTTTAAAGTGACCAGGCTGTCCGCACTGAAAACAATTTCCTGATGGCTGGGGTCGCCAGGACCCTCTTCCCCGGGCACCCTGGAATCCCCTGCCACGGCCACGGCCTTTGCCTCGAACACCACCGTGAAAAGCTAAAGCCATCAGCTTATATTCTTCCTTTTTCTCTTTCTTTTTACTACTTTCCCTTTCTTTCTCCCAGGCAAAATCAGCTACTTCCAACACTGAAGTGACTGACTCACCTCCCCAACCAGGGCGAAACTTTAAGAAGTAATCCCTTACAGGGGGCACCGACTGATTCACAAAAAATGAAATAAGAGTAGGGTGGTCTGCTTCTCTCTCAGGATCCATCTGAGTGAACATTCGGGCCTCCTCCAATAGCCTCGACCAGAACTTTCTGGGCGGCTCATCAGATTCCTGCCGAATCTGCATGAACTTAGCCTGATTAGGCGAGCGGCGAGCCATTTCCTTGAGTCTCTCTAACAATCGCGCTCTATCTGTTCGCAGCTGAGTCAGCCTTAGCTGAGTCCAGTCTAGGGGATTCCAGCCAGCGGCCAGATCCCGCCTATCCATCCAAGTAAGATTAGCTGCATTGCTATCTCCCCATGTCCTTTCTGCCATCCACAATCTACTACGTTCTTCTCCGGTCAAAACTCTACTTAACAACTGATCCACATCCGTATAAGTAGGATTATAACTTAAAAACAATCTTTCTAGAAGTTCTATGATCTTTCGGGGATTTTCCCCAAAAGACCCTGACAACTGTCCCCACTCTTTCAAATCCCATTCTAGCCATCCTTTATATTCCACAATACTAGCATGTTGCAATCGTCCATCATTGCCCATATAAGGTTGATCGTGCACCTGTAAAGGCATCTCTCTAACTATACTTTTATTATTCGCAAGAGATTTGACGGAGACATCCTCTGGGCTATCCTCGGGGGGGGCATGCACCCTGCTGTACCTGCTTGGACCTAAGCCTAGTAACTACTCCTCCCGAGGTTTGCCCCTCCAATTCCTCCTCATCCTTCTGCACAAATTCCAATCTGGGATCCTGCAGATTCCCCTCTGCTACAAGGAGAGAGTCCCCCTGCGGAGGAATAGGGGCAGGTGCAGAGGGGACCAGCTGACGAGTCAAAACACGCCGTGGTCTACACCCTTCATCGAAATAACCTGGAGGGGGTTCACTCTCGGGAGAGTACCTGACTGCCATAATTTTTAAAGATTTCCACAGCTCTGCTGCTGTGTCCCAACAAAACCAGTAACATAACTGTCCCGGATGGTCTTTTTCGATCTGGCTCTTTACTCCTCTTAAGGCAGCCTGCTCGAAAGAGCCATACGAAGGCCACCTCATCTCCGAGTCAGCCAATACCGCGGTATACCCAGTCCAATTCCTTACACATAGTGTGTACAACTTCTTCCTAGACATTCCTGTCTGTACTGGGAGTTTCCCTTCGTTCCATAACTTATTTACAATCCCCAACGGACTCTCAAAAGGCACGCTAGTCCCTTGACCCATGGTGTCTGACAGGAGCCCTCCAACTGGCGTTTACCCTGCTGTCCAATACATGACCCCTCAATATTGAATTGGCTAGGAGAAATCTCCTGTGGCGCCTTGCCAATTCATATATGAGTGGTCTGACCACTGGACAGAGGTACCGCACCAGAAGGAATCCCGGACGAGCCCCCAAATTGTTAGGTAATAAAGCAAGTCCTCACTCACCTCTCCAACACCCAAGCTCGTGCGGAGTTGGAATTTTGGGCACACAATTCTGTCAGAGACCAGACACCAATGCGTTGATCAACGGGCTCACACTACCCCAAAAGCTTTAGAATAAGTGTGGCGCCTTTATTAGGGGTGAGCATCAATATTTATACACAGAAGTAAACAAAGTGATTAATAAAAGATAATGGTCATGCATAATCAATCAAGATTTTACAGGAAGAGCAAGTTTAACAAGTAAATGCATAGAGATAAAGGCTAATGGCTACTTGAGGAAGGGGGTGTCATGAGTAGTTTGCAGGTCAGTGCTTTGTTCAAAAAAAAGGTTCAGAAAGGATTATGCAGAGACGGCCAGTCTGGGTGTTTTTTGGCTCCAAAGTTCACCAAAAGTTTAGACCCAACATTGTCGGTATGTTCTGGGTCAGGCCCTCAGTTGACAGAACCCCAATTCAAAAGGTACTCTGCATATACAGAGTGTTTTCTTCAATGTCTTATAGATGATCCAATATTCCACAAGAGATATTTTTGAAAGATTCGATAAGGGCTAGTTCCATGTCAAATGTAAAGTTTCTGCCACAACATATTTTGCCTGTAGAGTTGATCGAAGAAGTTGTATTGTTTTTAACGTAATGGAAATGGTGTATTTTATTCACTCTCCTTGTATTCTCAAAGGTCAGAACCTTTATGGCCTAAACTTTCCCAAACAAAATTGCCTTAAGACAAGAGATCCAATCTGGAAAACTTCAGCCTGAAAGGCGAACATTTCAGAAAGACCCAAGCAACTGAAAATTAGGGGTTAAAAATAAAAACGCAGCCTTAACTACAATGCCATGCCTTACCTTACTATATGGTCCTAGGATTCTGCAGTGCTTGGGACCATACCTTTCACTATTCAGGATATATTGAGTTTACTGTTGAGTCTTCCACCTTAACATCCTGAGGTTTTTTTGGCCAGCCCCTAATATGGATCAGAATTTAAAATCTCTCTTCTCTTTCTATAAAGGACCAAACCAGACATCCACATCAGAAGACCTGTAGGATGCAACTATCTGACTTGTCATCCATCAATCCTTTCCATTTCAGTGGCATAGGTAATTCTTAGCCATTGTTTTAACAATAGAATACTTTAGGTGCTTATAATTGGCACTAATGTTCTCAATGTCCTCTAAAATCAAAAGGGGATTTTTGATTGTTAAAATGAGAATTGTTTAGTTCCAATCTAAACAAAAAACAAAACACCAGTGATTAAGCAAGAATTGTTAGACTGGACAAATGTAGCTTGGCATAATATTTCTCAAAGAATAAAATACAATGACCCATACTATTGAGAGCAAGTCCTTGAACTCTGTGGGTAGAATTTTCAAAAGCAATCAATGCACAGATTGGCCTAACTCTGTTCCCACTGAAGTCAATCCTATATTTTGAAATTGTGTTTAGTTAAACATAAATTGAGTGGATTCTCATTCTATTTGAAGGGCATTTTATTATGCTGGAACACAGCATATTATACTGGAACACAGAGGAAGTAAAAGGTAGAAATTTCTACCCCAATAGTATTAGTTCAACACATATTAGGCACATTTTTTAAAAAGGGAAGAAAAATAAGGATTCTCAATAGAGCTGGCTGAAAAGAGGTAATTGTATTTAACCAAAAAGTCAGAAAAACAACATACATTTTCATTTTGCTCAGGTTTTTTTCACAATATATTTCACTTTCAAGCAAATTTAGCAATGATTTATTCAACATTTTGAAAATTAATTTTAGGGGAGGACAGCAGGAAATGTACTCTTTTTACTCCCCTTTCCCTACCCTTTCTCTAGTGGAAAAAAGTTAAAATGTGAGAGAGTGGCATATTTCCAACCAAAAAAAAAGAAATTGTACATAAACTTTTCATTTTTAACATGTCGAAAGATAGCAATTTTTTATTTAAAGCAAAGTATTTGTGAAAAATATTTTTGTTAAAACTGCCTTGTTGACAGAATTGTTTTGGTTAAAATATTTCCAATATCAAATTATAATACTCGAGAGGTTCCCTTCTTCTCCATAACTTTTGATGGTGTTTCTGTTTATATATAATTTGTATAGCAATTGGAAACCTCTCCCAGGATTTTCTTTCTTCTTATACCATTAGCAGAGTTCCTGTCTAAAAGGGAATAATGACCTGTGGCTGTTTATACAGCACAAGACTCCCTTTGTTAGGAGTTGTGAACGTGACCCCTGGAGATCTATAAAACTAGTGCCTGGAAGCTACATCTGTGCTGTTGCTTGTTTTAAAAGTCATTGATAAAACTTTAGCATTTGCAAACTTTTTTTCTCAAGTAATAACGAATTTAGTGCTCTAAGAGCTTTAGTGACTTGAGGCCAGATCCTGCATTAAGTGAAGTCAATGGCAAAACTCATTGATTTAAGAAATGGGCCATAAGTACTAATGTTAGCCAGATGTTGTTCTTCAGTTTCAAAAGCAGTTCTTAACCAGCCAGCATTAACCTTTTCTAAAAAATAACCAGCTACTGTATGAAGTTGCAATTCTATTATAAAGAAATTAGAATTAGAAACAAAGCAATATATATATTCCAGTTTTGGAAGTGCAAAGGTATAGCCTACTATTAGAATATAGATATTCAGGTCTGCCTGTAAAGGCCTATAACTTTAAGAACTTAAGTGTATTTTTATCACTTAACTAGTTATAGAGGTATAAAACAAAGAATCAAAATCACAAGTCCACCTGTGTATGGGACTTCTATCACTAGGATAGTATGAGGCCTTGTTCTTAGTCTAAGGTCGTTGGCTAAGCAGCAGGGGCAGCCATAAGCTGGGAAGTGTAGGGTCACATCCTCACATCCCAAACACAGTCACATTGAAATAAGGTGGCATTCGGCTGTTAGGAAGACTGTCCAGTCCTGATAGTGCCCATCACCGACAGATAAAGAAACTGATCTTAAGATGGTTAAAGAAAACTTACTTTGATAGCATCCTTGCTGGCAAGAAATCATTTTTCAATGGTTGTGGTTGTGAAACCCTCATTTCTGTATTGTTTCATATTTATGGCCCCCACTTTTCTATTGTCAATCTGTCTGGTTCTCTAATTGTTTGTCTGCTGTATAATAAATTTTGCTAGGTGTAAGTTAATTAGGGTAGTGGGGATATAATTGGTTAGAGAATTATTCTACAATACGTTAGGATTAGTTAGTTACATTTCAGTAAAATGATTGGTTAAGGTATAGCTGAAAATATTACTGTATAAACTGGGGTCAAACAGGAAGTGGAACGGAAATTGGAATCATGCTTGCTAAGGGTAGGGGACGGGAACGGGGAACAGGGACACAGGCGAGGCTCTGCAGCACCAGAGCTGGGAAGGGGAACACGGGGTAAATGCTCTGCTGCATCAAAGCTGGAAATGGAACACTGGGGAACAAATTCCATCGGCACACAGAGATAAGCCCGACTGGTGTGAAGGGCTTCAGAATATGCTTGCTTGGAATAAACATTGCATTGTCTGCCCTTTGGACTTCTGGTCTTTTGCTGCTTGCTGTCTGCGTAACAAGAACCAGGGAAGTGGGAGGGTGAAGGGAAAGCCCTCTAATACCTACAGTACATAAAGACATAAGGGTTGTATACCTTTATGCTTCAGGACTTAAGCCAATCTCTAAGTACTGTGGGTTAGGAGTAAATTTTCCCTGGGACCAAGTTGTCCCATAGTCACCTACTGCAGAATTTCTCACACTTCTTCTGAGACATAACATACTGGCTGGTACTGGAGACAGGACAATAGTGATCTATCTTATCCAAGGAACTCCAGTGTCATCAGAATAATATGTGGCAAAGTTGCATCAATCTAGGTGGAATCTTTTTTGAGCTACAAGAACTTACAAAAGAAATTACTTTGTACAATTTGTTTCATACTTACCAAAACAGGATCTACATTGAGTAAAACTAAATGAATAAAAAGATAGCTTATTCTCACAATGGGGAAACTTTTCTCATAGAGCTGGAAGAATTGACTGCTCAAATTCATTAGCAGAAAGGGGAGCTATGCACTTAATTCTTGCATCACACCACTCTGCACATTTTACCCCTGGATGTTTAGGTTATCAGGAAGTGCTCAAAGAGAGCTTGAGGGAAATATCAGCATTGCCTACATCCATAAGTGTGCAGCGGATAATGTCAAAGAAGTTATTTGAATCAACATCACGGAACCAAAAAAGGTGACTTTAAATCTTAGTATAATGTTTTATGTAATCTTTATAACACACTTGTCAAAGTATATAGAAACACATGTGGGAATTTGGCAACATAAAAAAAACTCGAGTAACATTGGGCTGTATTAAATTATGCATAGTACAAGAGCAACTGACAGATGGTATTGTAGAGTGTTCTGAGACTAGTATCTATACAATGATCATTAAAATAAATTTGTCTCGATAAATGAGGTTATTCGCAGGTCTGACGCACCTATCTGAAATAAATGTTTATTTTAGGGTTACGTGCAACCCGCACAAGTTATTTTAGAGGCTGCATCTGTCAGAATGTGAGTGACATTCTGCAGAAATAAAGACACTAGTAAAGGGAGCTCACAGTAGCATGTAGAGCAGGGAGATAGGAGCGTGAAGATGGAGCGGCTTCTGTAAAACAACAGCACTGCACACAAAGAAATTGTCTTGACAGTGGGGGGAAATGGGAGAGATGAGTAGATAGGTAAAGAATATTAGAAATCATTGAAAAATGATTTCAGGAAGTTAAAAGGTCAGATCTGGGGAGCAAATAAATGGCTAAAAAGGAAGCAGCTATGTAGTGTGACAACTAGCTAGCAGGGGAATAATAGTCCCTTGCTATCTGTGTCTCCCTTCTGCCCTCATGACTCTGCCCCCTCATTCTAAGAATGTTGGAAAACTGTAAAACTTCTAGCGCATAGGAAGATTGGAACTGCTATAACAGAACAAACCAGTGTCCATCCACTCTGCTATCCTATCACAGACACTTGCCAGAGGCTTTAAAAAAAAGAGATGAAATATACCCTGAAATGTGTAATTACCCCTTGGGAAAATGTCTTCTAACCCTGAAGAGTTAGAGGTTGGCTTAAGCCCTGAAGTATGAGGTTTTAGATATCCTTTCCAAAACTCTTCTTTATCTGTTTAGCATTTACTGCTATAACTGGGCCTTTGATTTTGGAGAGAGTCAACTCTCTCTTCACTTATCTGTTGAGCTTGAAACTGTACCAACCAGAGCCAAATCCATGGTGGTGTAGAATGGCATCACTAAATCTAGTCTAAATAAAATAAAAGGCTACAGAGCAGACTGGAGCTACTTGTTTCTTCATGCAGCCACCTCAGTGTAATTCATATTGTCCCTGCCAGGTCTAGCTCAGGCAGGTAGCTTCTTCAATTTCACATGAATCCTAATTCACCTGCTACGTCTGTCTTGTGTCCCAGGGCTCCATCCATGACATCTTCAAGCCTGAGCAAGACCTGTGTAGGACAGCGTGAAGTTCTGCGGGATGAGGTGGACAGTGCTTCTCTCTTCAGCTTCCTGCACAGCCTACCCCTGTGGATGTGCAAGTGGAAAGGTGGATTTCTTCTTGCAGTCAGTCCACAGGTGTGGACTGGAGAGTGCTGGCATCTTTAAATATAAAAAAGCAGGGGGAACCCACTTTATAGTCCAAAGGAATATAGTGAGTGATATTAATGCTCCCATACCAACTATCAGAAAACACCAGAAATACCTCAGACCCAACTACATAAGACACTGCATTTACCAGGGTAGGGAATGCTGAAATTTTAGTGACATTCACTTTATGGTACTGGATGCTCAAAATTCCATCTGTCCTGCAGAAGACTTCCTGCCCTGCAGGGTGAATTTAACTGAATAGTATCGAGTTCCTAAATAAAATAAAGAATGGAAATAAATAAAAAATAAAGAACAGGAAATGCCATACTTGGTCAGACCAATGGTCCATCTAGTCCACTATCTTTTTTTCAAACAGTGGTTAATAAAAACTACTTTGGAGAAAGAAATCCTGAAACAGGCATCTATACCCTCTTAAATCCCAAATGATTATAGCCTGGTTTATGCTCTGCGTTTGTCTTGAAGATTTATATCCTTTCAAAGCACTTTATAAAAAAGTATTTTCTATTATAACTCTGGATAGTCTTGTTTTCCTAGAAATGTTCAACCTTTTTTAATCCTGCCAAACCTTTGGTTTCAAAGCTATCTTGTGGCAATGAGTTCCACAGGCTAATTTGGACGTGGCTTGAAAGGTATTTTAGTCAGTTTTTAATTTACCATCTTTCATTTCCTTGACTGTTCCCATATTCTTGTATTTTGTATGTGAACAGAAATTCCCACTCTATCTTCTCTATGCCATACATTATTTTGTATATTTTTATCATATGCCCTCTTATTCAGCCTCTTCCTGCACTACTGAAGTTTTTTTACAGCAACAGGTTTGTAGTTAACATACGTTACCAATTATTTCCAGGTGAAAGAACACACTAAAGTAATAATCTCAGCTTCCTATGTGTGCCCCTTTTATGGGTACTCTTTTATAGCTTTAAACATTTGGCTATAAGGTAAGCATCCAAAATTTCCAAAGCACGTTCCTCTTAAAGCCCAGCTCCATTTGGGTTTTCACAGCCCCTGTACCTTCCCAGAGTCTCAAAGAACAATGAAGGATGGGAACTCTTTTCTACTGTAGTTTACACCAGTCTTGTACTGTTTTTGCTCCCGCAACAGAGCCTTTATTATTTGAAACAGGAAATCAAGTAAGATGGTTCCATCAGCTAAGTGAAGTATCTCATTCTGTCCCCGTCTATATTTTAATTGTTAGCTATTTTATAACAATGATTTCAATAACCCAAAGGAGAGAGGTCTCCATGTTTCACGGTCAAAGACAAAACTGCAAAATCTAGGACCAGTTCCACCTCTGACTCCAATCTCTTTGAACAGCTAAACCATTCAATCAGTTTCCAGCTTACCAGCTCCTCCAATTCTAAAACAGAGGTTCTCCATTGGACTGGCATCGCAGCATCTGCCACAGGCCATTTACAATGGATATCCTCTTAGTATGACAACCAAGTTCAGGATTTATTAGAGCTGTATCCTTCCCATACTGTTGTACAGCTGTGAACATGGACACTACGCATGGCAGACTGGACAAAGCTGGAGACTTTCCACACAAGATGTCAGTGTCATATACTAGGTATAAAGTGGAATGACTTCATGTGTAATGCAGATGTTTATGGACATTCAGGTCTACAAACTACAGGGGCCATTGTCCGCAAGCGCTGCTTTACGCTTTTCGGACATGTCGCAAGGATGCCACAACAAGTTCCAGCGAACGCTGTTTTCTGGGTGACTTGTAACATCTGAGATAAAATTCCAGCAACTGAGGGGTGAAGGTGGCCCAGAGGCAGACCCCCTATTACATTGGTTCATCAAGTCTGTTCTGACGTTGGACTCTCAGGCCAGTAAGCCTTTGTGGTTGCGCAGGAATGGACCAACTAGTGAACAATCGCTACGGCCCACTGTCTGGTTGAGCATTGAAGAAGAAGAAGAGGAGAAAGGAAAGAGCTTTAAAAAAACACCCTGTAGCCTGGTCAATTTGCAGAGGGTATTTGAGTTCTGCCTGTTATGAAGATAGGAGCGAGAGGAAGAGAAGATGGCAAAATATCTGAAATCAAAGCTCAGAGAAGGTATAACGTATATTGGTATCAGGGTAATAATCCCATCTGCCCCAGTGAAAACCAATTAAGTGCTAAACTCCTGCCTCCCTCTTGGCTGCCCTATCACATACATATTTAAATTTTCTTGTTGCACTTGTACATAGTGTTGCTGGACTGTTCTAATTTATAGCCTACTACTTTTGTAGGTCTTCTGCTGATGCAATTGTCAAAGTTAGAATCAGGACTCACAATTTGTCAGACCACTCTGTTTTATTAGCACAGCGCTCTGCCAATAACATTCAGAATATGTGAGCGCCCATTCAAGGCTCAAACAGTCTTATTTATACAGATAAAAGAGCGGGAATTAGACAAAGGGACAAAGATACCAAAACAGTAAAATTCACCTGGGGCACAGCATGCATATCCTATTTCCTTACTAACTGTTATCGATCTAAGGCTAATGCTTCACCAATTGCCCTTAAACGGTGCAATTGTTCTATGTTAATGTCTGTATTCCTGACACCTGGTTGCAACATTCCAACATCTTTGCTTAAAGATACAGACAACATTTCTTTAATCCTTTCTATTTTCACAATATAATTCATTCTACTTTCACACTACTCATTAATATGATAACATCACCTTTCTCCATCAGCCAAATTAAATTAAAAATCTCCAACAGAGGCTCCCACAGAAATCAATATCTTTGTGCCCTACTGAATTTCTTTTTACAAATTTAAGTAGGGGATTAAGTACAGGATTGATAATGTTGTTAAGTTATGAACCATAAAAAGCATGTGTGATGTAGGAAGGATGTAAATGTGATACCCTTTGAATGGAAAGGGGAAATGCTAGTGTACCCCTCTCACACAATAATTCTAGTGACTGATGTGTATTTGTGCAGTCCATTGGTCTCTGGTCACTGTGAATCAGTGCCAGCAACAGTTCTTAGCCTACCAGCCATACATCCAGGCTCTTCTCTGTCCCAAGTAAAGCAGTTAGTCTGTGCACGTATACAGAGCTATTCATATAAAAACCATAACAATAGCAGTTAACATGAATCTGAACATTTCATTTTGTCTTTAGAAGCTCCTCAATTACATTATTCCAATTCTGTACAACAAAATAAATAGTGCAAGAAAAAAATCTAGTAAAAGTATCTTCAGACAAGATGATTTCTCCCGATTTAAAGACTCATACAGCATGTAATGCATTTATTTGCATGAAGAGGGCATTATGCCAGTCAACATCTGTTCTCTCTAGAGTTGGTAATTCTGCCTCCCATAACAAGTAATCAATTCTGCCTGAAAACACACAATTATCTCTTTGCTATAGATCCTACATCCTGTCCAGCTTCTGTGTGCAAGTTTAGTGAATTACTTCTATAGTTAAAATCTTATTTGAGTAGTGAGGTGCCATTCAGATCTCTTCGCCCCTCCACCCCAATGTGGATGTCTTCCAAGAACTTCGCTCACATGTTTGATTACAAAATGTTTAAGAGTTAGATCCTCAACTGAAATAAATTGGCATAGCTCCTTTCAAATCAGCAGATCTACGCTAATTTACACAAGCTCAGGATCAGGCCTTCAAACTTGAGAGGCATTTAAAACAGATGTGGTTACAGCATGCAAATGAACTTTAAAGTCATATGTACTTTATAATGACAGATTGAACTGCATCAGCTTACAATAAAAACCAAGCTATTTTCCCCATTGGAATACAGAGACCTACAGATAATAGTTAAGAATGGATTTTTTTTCCAATTTAAAATGGCTGCAGGAAGAAGGTGCTAGATTTTTAAAGGTATCTAGGCCTCTAAAGATGCAGATAGGTGCCTAGTGGGATTTTCAGTAGAGTCTAGGTCCTTGAATCCCATTGATTTCAGTGGGAGTTAGGTGTTTAGTGCCACAGCTGCCGAGAGGGAACAAGTGGTGTTTACTGGGAGTCCACTTGCCTCTTCTACTCTAACGGTATGTCTACACTGAAATAGAAACCCCCCGTGGCTGACTAGAACTGTGGGGCTGTAAAATTGTGGTATAGACATTCGGGCTCCAGCCCAAGCTCTGAGACCCCTTTGGGGCCGGGGGGTGGGGGGGCGGAATGGTCCCAAATGTCTACACCACAGTTTTACAGCCCTGTAGCCCAAGCCCTGAAAACCCATGTCAGCAGATTCAGGCCAGTCATGGGTGTTTTAAAATGCGAAGTAGTTATACCCTAATAGGTCTCTCTCCCACAGGTTCCCCTCCTCTTGGGGGACCAGGGGACAGTACCTTGACTCTGCATAAAAAGTTACTTTGAAATGTCTAAAAATGGATAAAACTGCATTGGGTATTTCAATATTTTCTATGGAAGGTACCTCTGTTTGTATTTACATCAATTCAGCTTCTCAAGAGCACTGGGATGTGCTGTCCCCCATTTCTGCAAATTATTCATGCAAATAATCTTTGACTGGCTGCGGGCCTGCTTGGGGACGTGAACTGTTTTTAGATGCATTTCTTCTCTTATCAGATTCCTCTTCTCCTTGGTGTGTCTGGTGACCACAAGATGATACAGTGCTGCATCATCACGTGATATCAAGATCTGTCTTAACAACCACCAAAATGTGTGGGTTTCCCTCTCCTGACTTGATCTAATTTAGCCACTAGAAGAAAATAAAACAGCAATGATTCCAGCAAGAGAGGTGATGCTAGAGTTGATCCCAAAAGCAGAATGCATTGGTAACCTGATTATTTCCCCATCTGCTAGGAGGTTTATGCCAATACAGAGGAACAAGCTAAGACGAATGACAACGGTCTGTTTTACAGTTCTTGTTTTGATGGACTTGCTTCTGATAAATAACAATATTGGGTAAAATTTTCAAAAGCACCTCAGTCATTTAGGAGGCTAAAATTCATTGACTTTAATGCCACCAAGTTATGTAATACCTTCCCCTCTGTGCATTTTTGCACCAGAAAAGAACATTAAGACTGAAGAGATTTGCTGATTAGCTGGCATCTCGAGACCCAAGGAAGCACTGAACCTTTGTTGTGATGTCATGTCATATTTTTGTACCATAGGCAATAGCTCTGCCCTTAAATAAGTCAGAGAGGCTAAGGCAATAATTGGACTTCACTGGAAATATCCTGGAATCATAGAAATGTATGTCTGGGAGAGGTCTCAAGAGATGATCAAGGCCAGCCCCTAGTGCTAAAGCAGGACTAAGGCTATCTAAGTGTTTGTCTATGTTCTTAAGTACCTCCAATGATGGGGGGTCCTCAACCTCCCTTGGAGTCCTATTCCAGAGCTTACCTATCCCTATAGTTAGATATTAGGTAAAACTTTCTAACTCAAATACCCCTTGCTGCAAAATAAACCGTTTACTACTAGTTCTACTAAATGTCTTTAACAGCCCTTAGTCTTCAGGTATGTTATCAGGTCCACCCACAGTCATCTTTTCTCAAGACAAAATATGCTCATTTTTTTAATCTTTCCTCACAGATCAGGTTTTCTAAACCTTTACTCATTTCTGTTGCTCTCATCTGGACTCTCTCCAATTTGTCCACATCTTTCCTAAAGGGTGCTGCCCAGAACTGGACACAGTACTCCAGCTGAGGCCTTACCAGTGCCAACAAGAGTGGGACAATTACCACTGTGTTTTACATACCACCCTCCGGTTAACAGACCCCAGAATGATATTCGCCTTTTTTGCAATTGCATCACACTATTGATTCTCATTCAATTTGAGATCCACTATGATCCCCAGATCCTTTTCTGCAGTATTACCACCAGGCTAATTATTCCCAGTTTTGTAGCTGTGCATTTGATTTTCTCCCCCTTTCCTAAATAAAGTAATTTGCACAGTTTCTATAAAGAACTATATCTCAGTGAGAAATTTCTCCAAGGTCTAACTGCCTATATAGAGCTTGTAACTCTAATAGCACCATCTGTTGACTCTCAGTGTTATTTGGGCAACTATCATGTGCAATAAAACTGCAAACATTAGCAGAAGGACCACCTCTTTTTACTACTATGTTCAATTTTTGCAGCATCCATTTTGTTTGAAATGGTTCCCCAGGACCCTTTATGAGTGAATGGTTGGGATCTCTGCTTTGGCTTCTGTGTAGCTTCAGCCACTAAATGAAACAACCATATAACACTTCAGCAAACAGAACAAGAGCACTCAGTGGAAATGCCATGTGCTCTGAATATCCACAGCAGTAGAAATGTCTTAGATTGCTGAGGTCAACAACATGCCCACTTCCTCATCAAGAAATTGCATAACACCGTTTACTGCTTCATGAAAGGTTTGTGATCCAAATTATAGTTGCTATATTACTGTCAATTGCAGTACACTGTGCCTCACTTTTAGAGACAAACATCTTATTTCTTTGCTGTGGTTATTAGATTTTATGCTTTAAGTTCAAATCCCTCTTTGGTCTCCATGTTTTCTCTTGAAATCGTTCACATTTTGGACAAGAAAATAGATTTCTTTCCCTTGATATGGTTTTGACTTCTCATATCAGAGGTAGAAGAGTGTGGCATAATTTCAGGTTATTTGGAGGAACCAATTGTCTAGGATTAATGTCTCGATCAAGTGGAAGTATAGCTTCAATTTTCTTCTTAAAAGGTGTTTCAAATCACATCTTTCTCTTCCCTGGCAAACATTTTATTTATTTTGCAGCCTGCAAAAATTTTGAGTTATGTTTCTCTCATGCCACCACAGCAGGGGCAGATTTGATTCTCAAAACTGCATACAGATTTGTTCCGGAAAGACTTATTGACTGAAGCTGGGTGGCTATACCTTACTCCAAGACACAAGAGTAATTCACATAAGGTAAGGTTCTCCACTTGTTCACATTTTTAACTCAGTATGTTCTTCTATTCAGAAGCTGACACCATTTTTTTACACCAGTCTTAAAAGAGGCTCCTCTAAGACTGACGTTTACAGGGGTTCTACTAAAGACAAATTTCACTAGGAACCTGCAATAACTGTGGTACCTACCTATACTTACAACAACAGGAGATGTTACAGTGTGGCAGTTGCCATGAAGTACCAAATATGGAGGTTTCAATGGTTCTCATTACATGATGCACAGATTGACCAGCAAGGGCTGATTAGGTGGGAAGTGACTTGTGCATCCCCATGCCTCCCAGAGACCAAACTCTGTATTCTTGCCTGGGCCAGTTAGAGGAAGCCATGTTCCTTTGTGAAAAATACCGTGTGTCAGTGCCTGATACAGAACAAAAATGCTCCTGAGGTGAAGAAGCAAGCAGCACACTAACTTCTTATGTGATCCCTAGGAACTCTCCCTCACTTGAGTCAATGTCAAGCTGCTTAGGTAGGACCAAAGTGTTATAAAAATCATTTAAAAAACCACAAGATTTACTGTTAATATTGATGGCATAGTTGGGGATGTCAGTCCCCTGAGCCATGGGATTGACTTCTATTTGCATCTTTCGCTAGAGCAGCTGAACACAAGCTAAATGAGAACAATTTATACCTCCCCTTCAACTCCCACAAAGTGCTCTTTCTGTAGCATGAAGTAGTGGCCTCCTTCAGTCCAACACCATCGTCTCTCCATAAATCAGCTGGTGGCAGCTGCAGGCACTTGTTACTTTTCTCAGAGTCCTAGTGCCTCAAATCCTTAATGCATTTGACTGCCACAGTCTCAGATCTGGATTCTCCAAGTTGTCCTTAAATATAGTACTCCTGCAGCCTTTCTGCCAGCTTAGTAAACCAGCTTGTCACTCATCTTTAACCAGACATTTCTACAGTTTAGCTTGTTTTAATTTTAAATATTTTCTGTTGTATTTTGCATGATACATTTAACTTTTTGTTGACTAAACCAAAATGTTCCTGGCTGCCATGCTAAAAACAACTCAGTTCAGCAGATGTTGTACCTGTCAGTCTAAGTTTTGTGTCTCTCTCTACAAGGATAGAAAATTGGTTTAGGAGAGTCCCTAGTGATCTGCACTTAGGCTTGTAACATCAATGGCTTCAAAGTTTGCACTGACATGCATCAGCCCTTCTCTACTATGCCAAATGGTAGGGCAAGACTAAGGGTATGCCTACACTGCGGGATTATTCTGATTTTATAGAAACCGTTTTTTAAAAACAGATTGTATAAAGTTGAGTGCACGCGGCCACACTAAGCACATTAATTCAGCGGTGTGCGTCCATGTACCGAGGCTAGCGTCGATTTCCTGAGCGTTGCACTGTGGGTATCTATCCCATAGCTATCCCATAGTTACCGCAATTTCCCCCGCCCACTGGAATGCTGGGTTGAGATCCCAGTGCCTAATGGCGCAAAAAACATTGCCGCTGGTGCTTCTGGGTACAGCCAGGGCCAGTGCAAGGAAGTTTCACGCCCTAGGCGAAACTTCCACCTTGTGCCCCCCCCAGCCCTGCAGCAGCTCCCTGCCCCCCCACCATGAAGTGTGCCGCCCGCCCCCGTGGCAGCTCCCCACCCCCTGGCCTGAGGAGCCCTGCGGTACCTCCCCACCCCAGCTCACCTCTGCTCCGTGTCCTCTCCAAGCAGGACTGAGCAGTGGAACCTCTGGGCTGGCGGCTGCTGGTGTGATGACACTTTGAGCAACTCTCCCGTTTTGCAATTAGGTGCAGTTTCTGCCGCGTAACGTAACCATCTGTGCGCCTGCTCAGGAATTGCTGCCGCCTGGTCCATGGAGTTGTCACTTCGTTACACCGGCAGCGGTGTGCTGACCCAGGGGACCTCCCTGGGTTGCCAGAGGAGCGCCAGGGCAGCCCAGAGGATTCCGGGGGCCTGGGGTCTTCGGCGGCGAGGGGCCCCCACTTTGGCGGTAATTCGGTGGCGGGGGGCCCTTGCGCTCCGGGACCCGCCGCCGAAGGGCCCCGGAGACCCGCCGTGGGGCCCCCCCACCGCCGAATTGCAGCTGAAGCGGGACCAGCTGCCGAAGTGCAGCTGGGTCTTCAGCTGGCTTTGGAGGTCCCAGTTCAGCATAGACTGCACAAGAATACGTGACTGGTGAGACCGCATAGTGTTACAGGTAATTCAGTGGTAATTCTGTGGTGGAGGGCCCCCGCCGCGGGTCTCCGGAGCACTTCAGCAACTGGTCCCAGAGCGGAAGGGCCCCCCGCCGCCGAATTACCACCGAAGACTAGGCTGCATGTCGGCAGCAGGTCCCGCTTCGGCGGTAATTCACCGGCGGGAGGTCCTTCCGCCCTGGAGCAGAAGGACTCCCCGCCAGCGAGGACCGGGAGCAGAAGACACTCCAGGGGCCCGGGCCCCGCGAGAGTTTTCCGAGGCTCCCGGAGCGAGTGAAGGACCCTGCTCCAGGGGCCTCGAAAAACTCTCGTGGGGGCCCCTGCAGGTTCTGGGGCAAATTGCCCCTCTTGCCCCCCTTTCTGGGTGGCCCTGCTGGCACGCTGACCCAGAGGAAGCCCTGGGCTGCCGGCAACGGCGCGCTGACCCACGGAACCCCCTAGGCTGCTAGCTGCCATGGCGGCGCCCTGACCCGGGGGACCCCCTGGGCTGCCGGCTGCCGCTAGCAGCTCAGACTCCCTCTCTGTCCCAGCAGCAGCGGCTGCTCAACCATTTAAAAAAAATTGGGGGGTGCTTTTTGGCGCCCCCAAATCTCGGCGACCTAGGCAACCACCTAGTCCGCCTAAATGGTTGAACCAGCCCTGGGTACAGCCTCACCCCTCCCTCTGTGAAAGCAGCAGCAGCCAACCATTTTGCACCTTTTTTCCTGGGTGAACTGTGCAGACGCCATTCCACAGCAAGCATGGACCCTGCTGAGCTCAAGACAGCAATCATGGACGTTTTAAACACCTCGTGTATTCTTTTGCAGTCTATGCTGAACTGGGACCTGCAAAGCCAGGCGAGGAGGCAGCGGCGGCTACGGCAGAACGGCGACGAGAGTGAAGAGGACATGGACACACAATTCTGTCAAACTGCGGGCCTCTGCGCTTTGGAGATCCTGCTGGTAATGGGACAGGTTCTAGCCATTGAACGCCAATTTTGGGCCCGAGGAACAAGCACAGACTGGTGAGACTGCATAGTGTTACAGGTGTGGGATGATTCCCAGTGGCTGTGAAACTTTCGCATGCGTAAGGGCACTTTCATGGAATTTTGTGACTTGCTTTCCCCTGCCCTGAAGTGCCAGAATACAAAGATGAGAGCAGCCCTCACAGTTGAGAAGCGAGTGGCAATAGCCCTCTGGAAGCTTGCAACGCCAGACAGCTACCGGTCAGTCAGAAATCAATTTGGAGTGGGAAAATCTACTGTGGAGGCTGCTGTGATGCAAGCAGCCAAAGCAATCATTATGCTGCTGCTATGAAAGGTTGTGACTCTGGGAAATGTGCAGGTCATAGTGGATGGCTTTGCTGCAATGGGATTCCCTAACGGTGGTGGGGTGATAGATGGAACCCATATCCCTATCTTGGCACCAGAGCACCAGGGCACCCACTACATAAACCGCAAGGGGTACTTTTCCATGGTGCTGCAAGCACTGATGGATCACAAGGGACATTTTGCCAAAATCCACGTGGGATGGCCGGGAAGGGTTGATGACGCTTGCGTCTTCAGGAACACTATTCTGTTTAAACTGCTGCAGCAAGGGAATTACTTCCCAGACCAGAAAATAACAGTTGGGGATGTTGAAATGCCTGTTGTTATCCTGGGGGACCCAGCCTACCCCTTGATGCCATGGCTCATGAAGCCATACACAGGCAGCCTGGACAGTGGTCAGGAGCTGTTCAACTACAGGCTGAGCAAGTGCGGAATGGTGGTAGAATGTGCATTTGGCCGTTTAAAGGCACGCTGGCGCACATTGCTGACTTGCTCAGACCTCAGCCAAACCAATGTCCCCATTGTTATTGCTGCTTGCTGTGTGCTCCACAATCTCTGTGAGAGTAAGGGGGAGACCTTTATGGCGGGTGGGAGGCTGAGGCAAATCACCTGGCCGCTGATTACGCACAGCCAGACACCAGGGCGATTAGAAGAGCACACCAGGAAGCGGTGCGCATTAGAGAAGCTTTGAAAACCAGTTTCATCACTGGCCAGGGTACAGTGTGACTGTTGTGTTCGTTTCTCCTTGATGAACCCCTCCCTTGATAGACTCATTCCCTGTAAGCCACACACACCCCCTTCGATCACAGCTTGCTTTCTAAGGAAATAAAGTCACTCTCGTTTAAAAATCATGTATTCTTTATTACTTAATTATAAAAAGAGGGAGAGAACTGACAAGGTAGCCCGGGTGGGGTTTGGGAGGAAAATAGTAGGGAAGCAAAAGGCCACTAAAAAAATTTCATAATAATGAGAGCCTTTTGGTTCGGCTGTCCACGAGGGTGGAGTGGCAGGTGCACGGAGCCTACCCCCACGAGTTGAGGTAAAAGAGATTGGGAGAAATAGATAAGGGGAGAAGAGAGTGACTTGATTATCAGCAGTATGCCCAGTGGTCGGTGATGGGATGTTGGATGGGATGGGATCTGAGTTACTGCAGAGAATTCTTTTCTGAGTGCTGGCTGGTGAGTCTTGCCCACATGCTCAGGGTTTAGCTGATCGCCATATTTGGGGTCGGGAAGGAATTTTCCTCCGGGGCAGATTGGCAGAGGCCCTGGAGGTTTTTCGCCTTCCTCTGCAGCGTGGGGCATGGGTCACTTGCTGGTGGATTCTTTGCAGCTTGAGGTCTTCAAACCACAATTTGAAGACTTCAATAACTCAGACATAGGTTAGGGGTTTGTTATAGAAGTGGATGGGTAGGGTTCTGTGGCCTGCTTTGTGCAGGGGGTCAGACTAGATGATCACATTGGTCCCTTCTGACCTTAAAGTCTATGAGTCTATGAGTTCTTACTTGTCTGGCAGGTGAGGAGGCTAAGGAACATGGTGAGGGGGGAGGGTGGTTATACAGGGGCTGCAGCGGCACTCTGTGATCCTGCTGCCATTCCTGAAGCTCCACCATACACTGGAGCATGTCAGTTTGATCACGCAGCAGCCCCAGAGTTGCATCCCGCCACCGCTGATCTTCCTGCCGCCACCTCTCATCTCAAGCATCTCTCCTGTCCTCACGTTCATCCCTCCTGTCCTCACGTTTGTCCCTCCTGTCCTCACGGTCACTGGCATCTTTCCTGTACTTTGCTACCACGTCCTTCCACTCATTCAGATGAGCTCTTTCATTGCGGGTCACTTCCATGATTTCCGAAAACATTTCTTCTCGTGTCTTTTTTTTTCTGCCACCTTATCTGAGAGAGCCTTCAGGACGGAGTAGGGAGGATTAAAAAATTTGCAGCTGCATGAGGGAGGGAAAAAAGGGAGAGAAGTATTTAAAAAGATATATTTTAGAGAACAATGGTCATACTCTTTCACGGTGAATGACACTATTCACCTTACATAGCACATGTGTTTTCACTACAAGGTTGCATTTTGCATCTTAATATTGAGTGCCTGCGGCTTTGGTGTTACAGATCACAGATGCAGGTCCGGGCAGCAGAATTCGGCTTGCATGAGGCCATGGTAAGCCATTGTCTTTCGTCTTCTGCAGCCTTCATCTATCCAGCGCCCTCTTTTCCCAAATAGCAAGCAAAGCCCGTTGAGTGCTGCTTCTTTCCTGTTAATGTGCAGCAGCAGAAACCACCCCATGGCTGGTATCATGGAAGATCACTGCTAAACACTCCTCTTTCTCCCTCTGCCCAACCGCGTGGCTGGTAGCAGGAAAGATCCCTGCTAGCCAACATGGAAAAGCTCAGCTCCAATCGCGTCACCCCCTTCCTTCCACTTGGCTACCTGCAGGGAAGGATTTCTTTTAAACCACAGGCAAACAGCCCAGTAGGAATGGCCACCTCTGTCCCCTTACTTGAATTCCTGAATTTCAACCAGGTTACCATGAATGATATCACTCTCCTGAGGATAACACAGTGAGATAAAGAACGGATGTTGCTTGAATGCCAGCAATCACTGGGACCATATGCAGCTAGGCTTTGTCATGCAATGATACCAGATTACTTGCTACATGCATGGCGTGGTCAAGTGTCCTACCATGGAGGGCGGAATAAAGCAGCGCTGCCCAGAAACCTTCTGCAAAGGCTTTTGGAGTACCTGCAGGAGAGTTTCATGGAGATGTCCCTGGAGGATTTCTGCTCCATTCCCAGACATGTTAACAGACTTTTCCAGTAACTGTACTGGCCACGAATGCATCCCAAGTCCTCAAGCAAATTAATCATTAAAAAACACTTGCTTTTAAACCATGTCTTATATTTACAAGGTACACTCACCAGAGGTCCCTTCCATGGCTTCATTGTCTGGGATAGTTGCTTGGGAGGGCTGGAAGGGTAATTCCGTCAGGGTGAGAAAAAGCTCCTGGCTGTTGGGGAGATTAATTTTAGGGAGGGAGAGGAATTATTTAAGCTCAGTACCAATGTAGACACAAGAACAAATGGGTATAAACTGGACACTAGGAAGTTTAGACTTGAAATTAGACGAAGGTTTCTAACCATTAGAGGAGTGAAGTTCTGGAACAGCCTTCCAAGGGGAGTAGTGGGGAAAAAAGACATATCTGGCTTTAAGACTAAGCTTGATAAGTTTATGGAAGGGATGGTATGATGGGATAGCTTAATTTTGGCAATTGATATTTGATTATCAGCAGGTAAGTATGCCCAGTGGTCTGTGATGGGATGTTAGATGGGATAGGATCTGAGTTACTGCAGAGAATGGCTGGTGAGTCTTGCCCACATGCTCAGGGTTAGCTGATGGCCATATTTGGTCGGGAGGGAATTTTCCTCCGGGGCAGATTGGCAGAGGCCCTGGAGGTTTTTCGCCTTCCTCTGCAGCGTGGGGCATGGGTCACTTGTTGGTGGATTCTCTGCAGCTTGAGGTCTTCAAATCACAATTTGAAGACTTCAATAACTCAGACATAGGTTAGGGGTTTGTTATAGAAGTGGATGGGTAGGATTCTGTGGCCTCCTTTGTGCAGGAGGTCAGACTAGATGATCATATTGGTCCCTTCTGACCCTAAAGTCTATGAATCTATGAGAACAGAGTGCTGTCTGCTCTCTACAAGCTCGTCCTCCTCTTCCTCCTCATCTTCCCCATCCGCAGAATCCTCAGCCATGGCTGTGATTACAACCCCCACATCGGAATCCATGGACAGGGGTGGGGTAATGGTGGCAGACCCCCCCTAGAATTGCATGCAGCTCAGCATAGAAGTGGCATGTTTTTGGCCCTGCCCTGGACTTTCCATTCGCTTCTTTGGTTTTCTGGTAGGCTTGTCTGGGCTCCTTAACTTTCACACTGCACTGTACTGAGTCCCTGGTGTGGTCTTTCTGCATCACGGCCTTGGAAATTTTTTCAAATGTTTTTTCATTTTGTCTTTTGGAATGGAGTTCTGTTAGCACGGAATCCTCTCCCCATAGAGTGATCAGATCCAGTACCTCCCCTGCAGTCCATGCTGGAGCACTTTTTCGATTCTCAGGAGACTGCATTGTTACCTGTGCTGATGAGCTCTGCGTGGTCACCTGGGCTGGTGAGCTCTCCACGTTGGCCAAACAGGAAATGAAATTCAAAAGTTCGCGGGGCTTTTCCTGTCTACCTGGCCAGTGCATCCAAGTTCAGATGGCTTTCCAGAGCGGTCATAATGGTGCACTGTGGGATAGCTCCCAGAGGCCAATATCGTAGAATTGCGGCCACACTAACCCTACTCCTCCATGGCAATACCAATTTCAGAGCTACTTCCCTCATGGGGAGTACAGAAATTGGTTTTAAGAGCCCTTTATTTTGAGAAAACTATTTTCAGTGAAAATATACTTTCCAAAAAGTGTCTAAATAATTTGCTGGCATCTAGGTTTGGGGTATGGAATGGAGATCAATAGAGTCACCAACTCCTCTAATTCCAGAGGAGAATATTAGTGTATTCTAGCAAATTAGCCATCTATATCAACAGGAGCTGGGGAATAGAAAGATACTGCCAGGGGCACAGAGATAGCATGGAACCACTACTCAAATTGCCTGGTTCTCCAATGTCTATAAGAGATCCGTGGGGGTTTGTGAGTAGTCCCTCAACATGTTCTGCTAGTGGTAAGACCCATTCCTACAATGAATATCAGGATAAGCCTCCAGAAGGAAAATCTGACAAGGATTCACCCCCTTCCTTTCTTTTGTGGGTTTTCCTGGGGGAAGAAGTAATGAGGCTCCCCGTTATTTTTTTTATTATTATTTTCATTCCCAGTACAGCAAAGGAAAGTCCAATTCTAATAGTTTAATTCTGTTCCACGTCCCACAGCCCATTCACTATCTCTAGCCAATGCTTTTATTTTAGGCAGCCCAAAAGTAAATGTAGCATAGTACCTCAAACACCACTGCATTGCCAGCATTTGTATGAGCTTTCCTGGCTAATTTTATGTAGCTTTTTCTGGACTAGGGTGTAAATCATTAACTAGGCAAGAGCAAGTTAGTCTAAATTTGGAGGAAATAGTCTTATTTCTCATGAGCAAGTATTTGCATTCTCTGTGTGTGCTAGTTCTAGGCCTGGCTAATTTTTCCCAGCACATGATGGAGTGATTAAATTGTTGTGTTAAGGTGTCAGGATTACAAGGCTTGTTGTACTATTCTACTTTCTTGGGATCTCACCAAGGGTGTGCCCCGACAGGTGTCAGATCTTAGGCCTTTACCTCTCCTGCAATTTGCCCATTCTTAAATCGGGCCCTGAGTTACAGCCCCCTGGGTAATAAATGGTGTTAATGCAGCAAATCCAACTGGGTTTAGACCCTGCAACAGTTTCTTTTTGGAGCCTGTGAAGCAGTTGATTAAAGTGATTCAAAAATAGCTTCTTCAAAACAGAGTATTAATTTGTTCCTCAGAGTTACATTTTATTCTAAATGCTTGTAACAGTAAAAGACCTACATTCATGGATGTATACATTATAGTTATATTTGTGTCTTCCCAGGATATGAGAGAGACAAGGTGGATGAGCTAATATCTTTCATTGGACCAAGACAGGGAGAATAGTATGAAGCCAACATGTTCCATTGGGAGTTCTTTAGTGACCTGAAAATGAAAAATGAGTCCTTTAAAAAAGTGGAAACATGGACAAATTGCTAGAAATGAGTACAAAAGAATAACACAAGCATGTAGGGACAAAATCAGAAAGACTAACACACAAAATACACCTAGCAAGATATATAAAATCTATAAGAAGGTTCTTTAAATATAATAGGAACTTGAGAAACATGAAGGAAAGTGTAAGTCCTCCACATAGCAGAGAAGGAGACCTAATAACTGATGACATCAAGAAGGCTGAGGTGTTTAATGCCTATTTTGCTTCGCTCTTCGCTAAAAAGGTTGATGATGATCAGATACTCAGCACAATTAATATTAACAAGAAGGGGGAAAGAATGGAAGTCAAAATAGTGAAAGAACAGGTTAAAGAATACAGTATTTAGATATGTTGGATGTATTCAAATCAACAGAACCTGATGAAATTTATCCTAAGTACTTAAAGAACTAGCTGAAGCAAGCTTGGAACCATTAGCAATTATCTTTGAGAACTCATGGTTGGGCAAGTGAAGTCCCAGAGGCCTGGAGAAGGGCAGACATAACACCTCTCTTTAAAAGGGGGAACACACAGAACATGGGGAATTATACACCAGTCAGCTTAACTTCCATGCCTGAAAAGATACTGGAGCAAATTATTAAACAATCAGTTTGTAAGCACCTAGAGCAGGGGTGGGCCGCATCCGGCCCTTCTGATGTTTTAATCCGTCCCTTGAGCTTCTGCTGGGGAGCGGGTTCTGGGGCTTGTCCCACTCTGGCGCTCCAGCTCTGGAACGGGGTTGTGGGCTTTCCCTGCTCTGCATGGCTCCCAGAAGCAGTGGCATGTCTCCCCTCTGGCTCCTGTGCATAGGGGCAGCCAGGGGTCTCCGCTTGCTGCCTTCACCCCAAACACTGCCCCCGCAGCTCCCATTTGCTGGGAACCATGGCCAATGGGAGCTGCGGGGACAGCATCTGTGGATGGGGCAGCACACAGAGGGGGATCATGCCACTGCTTCTGGGAGCTGCTTGAGGTAAGCACTGTTCGGAACCTGCACCCCAACCCCCTCCAATGCCCCAACCCCTTACCCCAACCCTGATCTCCCTCCCACCCTCTGAACCCATTGGTCCCAGCCTGGAGCCCCCTCCCACACTCTGAACTCCTCATTTCTGGACCCACCCCAGAGCCCACTTCCCCAGCCAGTGCCCTCTCCCACAATTTCATGAGCATTCATGGCCCCAGGGCTGGCTTTAGGAACTGCGGGGCCCAATTTGAATACCAGGCAGCCGTCCAGGTTTTCAGCGGCACTTCAGCAGCACTTCAGCGGCGGAGGGTTCTTCACTAGCTGTGGACCCCCCTCTGCCGAAGACCCGGACAGCTGCTGGGTGTGTAAAAAAAATTTTTAAAGCGCCTAAGGAGCGGAGCCCTCTTAGGCGCGGGCGTGGGGCCCTCTTAGGCACAGGGCCCTATTCTGGGGAATTGGGGGAATCAGCCTAAAGTGGCCCTGCATGGCTCTCCATACTATTTCCATACCCAGGTGTGGCCCTCAGGCCAAAAAGTTTGCCCACCCCTGACCTACAGGGTGAGAATGTTATAAGGAATAGCCAGCATGAATTTGTTAAGAACAAAACATACCACTCACCTAATTTCCTTCTTTGACAGATTTACTGGCATAGTGGATAGGGGACAAGCAGTAGACATTATATATATAATTGTTTGCAGTAAGGCCTTTGACACAGTCCCGCATGACATTCTCATAGGTTCAGACTGGCTGAAAGGCTGTATTCAAAGAGTAATTATCCATTGTTTACTGTCAGACTGGGAGAGTTTAATCTAGTGGAATCTTGAAGTGGTCAGTCATGGGTCTGGTAGTATTCGATATTCATTAATGACTTAGATAACGGAGTAGAGAATATGTTTATAAAATTTGCAAAAGAGCACCATGCTGGTAAGGGGTACAAGCACTTTGGAGGGCAGGACTGCAATTCAAAATGACCTTGACAAATTAGAGAGTTGGTCTGAAATCAGCAAGATAAAATTCAATGAAAACAAGTGCAAAGTACTTCACTGGGGAAGGGAAAAAAATCAAAGGCACAACTATAAAATGGAGAATAACTGTGTTGCTTGTAGTACTGCTGGAAAGGATCTGGGGATCATAGTGGATCACAAATTGAATATGAGTCAGCGATGGCTAACCTAATTCAAAAAAGGCTAACATCATTCTTGGAGGGTATTAACGGGAGTGTCGTGTGTAAAACACATGAGGTAATTGTCCTGCTCTACTCAGCACTGGAGAGGCCTCAGCTGGAATACTGTGTCCAGTTCTGGGCACCACACTTTAAGAAAGATGTGGATAAATAAGAGAGAGTCTACAGGAGACAAAAATGAGAAAAGGTTTTGAAAACCTGACCTATGAGGCAATTTAAAAAAGAAAATGGGTATGTATAGTCTTGAGAAAACAAGACTGCAAGGGTACCTAATAACAGTCTTGAAATACGTTAAGGACAGTTACAAAAACGGTGGTGATCAATTGTTCTGCACATCCACTAAAGATAGGGCAAGTAGTAATGGGCTTAATCTGCAGCAAGTGGGATTTAGATTAGATATTAGGAAAAATATTCTAACTATAGGGGTAGTTAAATTCTAAAATAGGCTTAAAATGTTGTGGAATCCTCATCATTGGTGGTTTCTAAGAGCAGGTTGGACAAACACCTATCGGGGATGGTCTTGGTTTACTTGGTCCTGCCTCAGTGCAGATGGCTGGACTTGATGATCTCTTGAGATCTCTTCTGGCCCTACATTTCTCTGAAATTGCTCTAGAATTTTATATTTGATTATATGGGACATAAAATAAGGTGATCAAAAAAGTCTCTATGGTGGTTCTTGCTTGATTTGCAATATAAAGTGGAGAAAGCCTGGCTTTATAGACTCTTAACATATAAAGAGGACTGGAAATCCAATATATAGCCTTTTTTTGTTGTTGGCTTCAATAAATCTTCATTTTATCTTCTCAGCAGTGCACATCTTTATCTTCCAAACAATGACCACTTCCGAGATATACTGCAGAGCTGCTCACTGTATTCCCCCTCTCTCTCCTCCCCTTCCCTGCTCTTCTCTCCTCTCCCCTGCCCCCACAAGAATCCATGTGTGACAGGGGTTGGGCTTACCAGTAGCACTGCCTAGTGATTAGATCACTGGGTTTCCACTTTGCCCCTATATCCAGTACCTACTGCCAGCAACCATTCCAACACTGTGACAGCTCACCCCTTGGTAGGTGGCCACTCAGCTCCCCTGCTGGGTTTTCAATTCAGTTCACTCCCTTTCAGGGTAACAGAGTTCAAAGAAACATATAGACTTCCACATCCTCACAACAGGGAGGGCTTTAATCTACCCTCTGACCCTTTCAGCATCTCTTCCCCGCTCCTTTCTTCCAAGCAGGGGGTTATGGAAGGGAAGTTTATGCCCCCTCTAACAAGGGTGGTTGGTAAGACAGGCTGGGGCCTGTGAGGGCAACAAAAGAGTCTCACGCAGGAGCACCTTAAGGCTGCCCTCTCTGAGCCACTTCTTACCACCATGCTATAGTCCAAAGTGTGCAGTCTAGAATAGGAAAGTGTATAGGTGGTCAGCTCACCCCATGGCACCTCTTTACAGCCAGGCATGGCATGCTAGCTCTCCCCCTCTTGAGGCAGCAGCTACCTCCTCTTATGCCTTGGCCCTCTGGTCAGGTCAGATCCAAATCTCTCCCCTTCAGTTAGGTGTATTCCATAAACAAAACACAGGGAACCACCACAAATAAACCAGGTTTAGGATGTGGAAGGGGGAAATGCCTCCATCCCAGGGTCTGTCAGAAGCAGGTCCTCCCTTCCCTCGGAGAGGTACCTTCAGGCCATTGCTGATGGGAGAAATCCTGTCTTCCTTCAGTCTTTTTCTCAGGAGCTGTACAATAAAAGTCTTTTCTCTTCCCTGGCCTGCCCATAAGTGAGATGTTCTGCTCCCTTTTCACTCCTATGCATCTGTTGCAGGTGTGGCAATGCAGGGCTACCTGAACTCAAAGCAGCTGCTCAACCTCTTGTTGCCCAGTGCGGGGTTCATATACCCCATCACCAGAGGCAATGTTAAAAATTGGATAGCCATACTTGAATGTTTAAGTATCTTTAAGAAAAGAAACAATTTAGCACCACCCAGATGTAGATTCCATGAGGTATATAGATGCATGCAAGTGTGCTGAATTCTAAAGATATATATACAGTTGGCAGCTGATAATATATAGTTACATTATCAGTGACTCTTCACTTTGCATCTCTTTTTAACTTGCTGGCATGAAAGAACCAGTTCGTCACATTACATATTACCATTAGGACCCATTACCACAGCTTGATCTTTCATTAAAGTATCAATATTCCTCCCAACACCTTTTGCTTCAAAATTCCCAATTAAATTATGGCTTTAATTGTCTGCTGTCATTGATGGATAGGTAAAATACATGGACATAGTCTGCAGCAGCAATTGAAAGTACTTGCCTTGATGCTGAATTATAGTGTGGATTTAAATGTTCTTTCTTTAATGCATGAGAAACTGTCATAAATCACTGCTTCAGCAAAGTCCTCTTTTAACAGTGTTTCCTGAACTGTGGTCCCAAAGGGCACTTACTGGTGGCCTGCGGAAAGCTGGCTGTTCATATGATGTTGGCCCTTCGTGATTTCCAGCCTCTGTAACAGAATTGTGTGACAGCTAAAATCACAATAAATATCTCCCTAATATTACTGTTCCAGGTAATCAACTGCTATAGTTGTCACAGGGATGTTATTTCTTTGCCATTAGGCAGGGTGGTGAATCCATGAGACTATTTGTTAAAAAGTGGTCCATGCTTTGAAAAAGCTTGAGAACCCTTTCTATAACTCAGCACTGATAATCACTAAAGGTATACCTTCAACTTCGTGATTTGATTGTTTTATACTAGATCACGAACTTAAATTGTGCTTGAACTGATTTGTGGTTTTGGTTAGGTTAAAATGAGGTCAGCATCTTAAAGGCACTTTTGTGGTATTTATATAGACAAATCATATGATTCTCACCTGCTGAATTAAATATAGGCCTAGTTGTTTCAATATAAAACACCTGGGTTCAAGAAAAGCCTCAAGGCTCTTTCCCCTTTTGAAGCACTAAAATGTAGGTAGACTGTGAAGTTGGCAGCTGTTTACTATAAGGTAACCTCCGGCCTGCCAAATAACAGAGCAGCTGTTGGCACCCATTCACTTTCCGGATAGAAAAAGGAATACTGAGTTCATTACAGTCAGAATAGAACTAAAAATGGTAAATTCACCAAATCGGAAAGATGGGAGCTTAAGTGGTACATGTATGTTGTGTTGGCATTCTGCACAGGGGTAAATTTCACCCCAATGTTTGATTGCAATATAGCCACCAAATTGCAAAAATGATACATATCTGTATTTCTGGTCTAGAAGCATTGCAGGAAATTGTGAGACCTACAGCACTAACTTTTAAAGTGTCTCCCAGAATACTTCTTTCCTGAGATAGTCTCTGTGCTCAAGAAAGATGGCTAGATTTCCTCTTTTGTTACTCTCAGTGGAAAAATCCATTTTCATCTCACTTTTCTTCTTTGAGTTTTTCCTCGTATTCAGGAAAAACTGTGTTACTCATAAACACAGGTGTATATTACATATCAAAACTAATGTCAATGCCATGTTAAAGTTGAGAAATCAAGGGCAGAAACGTCAATAAGAAATTCCTTCCCGCAACCATCCAGGCCCGTCTTATCCATCCAGCATACTATATTGGATTATTCCTAAACTCAGCAAAAGACTGCAACAGCTGCAGAAAGTGACTTCTCTCTTGCTGCATAGGAGGAGGACAAAGGATTTGGGCAAAATTTCCAAAGCACTTAAGTGGTTTAGGAGCTAAATCCCACCTTCAACAGTGATTTAAGCACTTAGGCCCATATTTTCAAAGATATTTCAATACCTAACTCCCACTGATTTACTGAGTTAGGGGCCTAAATACCTTTGAGAATCTGAGTGATAGGAACATAACTCCAATGAAAGTTAGGCTTCTAAATGCCTAAGTCACTTTTGAAAATGGGACTAAGATTCCTAAGCCACTTAGGGTGCTTTTGAAAATTTTACCTAAATTCTATTATTAAGACTGGATGCCAAAGAATACAATACAATTTCTCTGCATGAATATTAGGGCTGTCAAGTGATTAAAAAAAATTAATCACGATTAATCACACTGTTTATAGAATACTATTTATTTAAATATTTGGATATTTTCTACATTTTAAAATATATTGATTTCATTTATAACTCAGAAGACAAAGTGTACATTGCTCACTTTATATTTATTTTTATTAGAAATATTTGCATTGTAAAAAACAAAAGAAATAGTATTTTTCAATTCACCTAATACAAGTACTGTAGTGCAATCTCTTTATCATGAAGGTTGAACTTATAAATGTAGAATTATGTACAAAAAATAACTGCATTCAAAAATAAAACAATGTAAAACTTTAGAGCCTACAAGTCCACTCAGTCCTATTTCTTGTTCAGCCAGTCGCTCAGACAAACAAGTTTGTTTACATTTGCAGGAGATAATGCTGCCTGCTTCTTGTTCACAATGTCACCTAAAAGTGAGAACAGGTATTCTCATGGCATTGTTGTAGTCGGTGTCGCAAGATATTTACATGCCAGATGTATTAAAGTTTCATATGTCCCTTCATGCTTCTACCACCATTCCAGAGGACATGTCTCCATGCTGATGACAGGTTCTGCTCGATAACAATCCAAAGCAGTGCAGACTGACACATGATCGTTTTCATCATTTGAGTCAGATGCCACCAGCAGATGGTTGATTTTCTTTTTTGGTGGTTTGGGTTCTGTATTTTCCACTTTGGAGTGTTGCTCTTTTAAGACATCTGAAAGCATACTCCACACCTCATCCCTCTCAGATTTTGGAAGGCACTTCAGATTCTTAAACCTTGGGTCGAGTGCTATAGCTTTTTTTAGAAATTTCACATTAGTACCTTCTTTGCATTTTGTCAAATGTGCAGTGAAAGTGTTCTTAAAATAAACATATGCTGAGTCAACATCCAAAGCTACTGTAACATGAAATATATGGCAGAATGCAGGTAAAATAGAGCCGGAGACATACAATTCTCCCCCAAGGAGTTCAGTCACAAATGTAATTAATGCATTTTTTTAATGAATGTCATCAACATGGAAGCATGTCCTCTGGAATGGTGGCCGAAGCACTAAGGGGAATACAAATGTTTAGCGTATCTGGCACATAAATACCTTGCAATGCTGGCTACAAAAGTCCATGTGAACACCTGTTCTCACTTTCTGGTGACTTTGTAAATAAGAAGTGAGCAGCATAATATCCAGTAAATATGAACAAACTTGTTTGTCTTAGCAAATGGCTGAATGACAAGTAGGACTGAGTGGACTTGTAGGCTCTAAAATTTTGCACTGTTTTGTTTTTGAGTGCAATTATGTAACAAAAAAAATCTACATTTGTAAGTTGCCCTTTCATGATAAAGAGATTGCACTACAATACTTGTACAAGGTGAACTGAAAAATACTGTTTCTTTTGTTTATCATTTTCACAGTGCAAATATTTATAATAAAAATAATAATATAAAGTCAGCAGTGTACATTTTGTATTCCGTGTTGTAAACGAAATCAATATATTTGAAAATGTAGAAAAACATCAAAAATATTTAATAAATTTCAATTGATATTCTATTTTTTAACAATGTGATTAATACTGCGATTAATTTTTTTTTAAATTTGAGTTAATCTCGTGAGTTAACTGCAATTAATCAACAACCCTAATGAATATACATAGCTCTTTGTAATATAGGTCATAAGTAATGAAGCAATCACATATGTTGCCTAGCAGTTTTGGTCAATCTAGGCTGGTATGCTAATTCTCTAGATTCAACATTGATCAATGGTCCTTTGTTGTGGAATTCTGATCCCAAAGAGGGCCACTGGAGTCCCCCACTTTAGGGCCACTGCAATTCTCTTTGGTCAGTCCTCTTCTGTGTATTTAAGACTTCTTCACTTTGCTTTTGTATTTTTACTTTCCCTATTTCCCCACACTAAAGGGATGTTGAATCCTTTTCAAATACAGTAGAGTGACTGAGAGCTCTTTGGTTCATGGTCTACTAGCTATGGCTGGCTGGCGCTTTTTTATTGAGATTTTTCAAATGTTTAGTATTGTTTTTAATAAATGAAAGTGGAATGCCTTAATAAATTATCAACAGATTACATGAAATAAACAAGGCTTTCTTTAATTAATTTATTTAAATTAAATAGATGTGATATATCTTGATCTCAGTGAGACTTTTGACAATGTCTCACATGACCATCTCATAAGCAAAGTAGGGAAATATAGCCTGAACAAACCTATTAGAAGGAGGGTGCACAACTGGATGGAAAACTGTACTTGGAGAATAGCTATCAGTGGTTCACAGTTAAGCCGAAAGGGCATATCTAGTAGGGTCCCAGAGGGATCTGTCCGGGGTCCAGTTCTATTCAATATCTTCATAAATGATTTGGTTAATAGCATAGAGAGTACACCTATAAAGTTTGCAGACAATAGTAAGCTGTGAGGGGTTGCAAGTGCTTTGGAGGACAGGATCTTGACAAACTAGAGAAATGCTCAATTCAATAAGGACAAATACTATATTTTAGGAAGGAATAATCAATTGCACAAATACAAAATGGGAAATGACTCCCAGGAAGGAGTACTGCAGAAAGGGATTGGGGGTGATACTGGATCACAAACTAAATATGAGTCAACAACATCATTATTGCAAAAAAGCGAACATCATTCTGGGATGTATTGGCAGGATTGTTGTAAGCAAGACATGAGCAGTCATTCTTTCACAAGGAAAGTTTTTTTAAAAATGGGTTTGTTTAGTCTGGAGGAGAGAAAACTGAGTGAGAACATGACAGCAGTCTTCAAAAGGTTGTTATAAAGAGGACAGTGATAAATTGTTCTTCTTAATCACTGAGGACAGGACAAGAAGTAATGGGCTTCAATTGTTGCAAGGGAGATTTAGATTGGACATTAGGAAAAACTTCCTGTCAGGATAGTTAAGCACTGGAACAAATTCCGTAGGGAGGTTGGGGAATCCCTGTCATTAGAGATTTTTAAGAACAGTTTAGACAAACACATGTCAGGCATGGTCCAGATCAGCGGTTCTCAAAGCTGGTCTGCTGCTTGTTCAGGGAAAGCCCCTGGCAGGCCGGGCCAGTTTGTTTACCTGCCACATCTGCAGTTTCAGCCGATCTTGGCTTCCACTGGCTGCAGTTCACCACTCCAGGCCAATGGGAGCTGCAGGAAGCAGCGCAGGCTGAGGAATGTGCTGACCGCCCTTCCCCCAGCCCCCATTGGCCTGGAGCTGCGAACCGTGGCCAGCAGGAGCCACGATCAGCTGAACCTGCGGACATAGCAGGTAAACAAACTGGCCTGGCCCGCCAGGGGCTTTCCCTGAACAAGCGGCGAACTGGCTTTGAGAACTACTGATCTAGATAATACTGACTCCTGCCTCAGTGCAGGGAACTGGACTAGATGACATTCAAGGTCCCTTCTAGTCTTACATGTTTATGATTCTATGACTCTAATCAAGAATCCTTAAGTAGTTAAGAGAGTCTCAGTAAATTCAATGTTCTGAACCATTTTAGCTTTAGTGTGTCCTGAAAAATTGTGTAGAAGTTATTCTATTGGACATCTATTAATTTTTTTTGAATTTTAAAAATACTAAGTTCATTTTCCTCAAACTTGAATACTTTTTTTTTCTCCCTAATGAGGACTATAAAACATACTCAATTTGAAGTTCTGTCTTTAGCCATTTTTGGAATTATGCAAGTTCAAAATTAAAAATGGAACATATGTAGCCGCTGCATTTTTTATATAACTAAATAAATGGCTGAACCAATCCTGATGATTTTTTTTTAATATTACCTTCAGGTTGAGCTGGATCATGGGAAATTTCAACATAAAAAAGTATATTTTGAGAATGTTATGGGTTATTGAAGAAGCTGGGCTGCATCTTAACCTTAACTTTAGCATTTGATATCAAGAACACTATAATAACATCATAATTATGTATAATATTTGAGAATTTTCTGTTCATCCTACTTAAAGATAATGCAGTGTGAGTCAGTACAAATTATGAAACCAAATTGCCATTTTAATTCCAAGATATTATTATCTTAGCTTGCACGACCCAGATATATCTCTCTAGGCAGTAAGTTTTCATATTTACACAGGGAAAATATATGCAGAATAACTGAACAGCCATTGGTTTAAAGCTGGTCTTCTGGGCATTGTTATACTGGAGACAGTAAGATTCGGTCAGCCTGTGGTGCTTCACTTCTCCATCTGCTGTTTTTCTTACTGATTTTTGGCAGTTTCTCTAAGTGACAAGACTATGTCGAAGGTCTGAATCCAGTGATCTGAGTGGGTGATAGCTATCAATCTTGTGCCACACATATGCAATATTGCTAGGCAACGGGAAGCAGCATGACATCTGCATTCTACATTTTCCTCTTGGTGATTTAAACTTCTCCTATAATTGTATTAACTATCCTGAACTTTCTTTCATATACTTTGGATGGTGACTTTGATTGATATTATTCTTTGAGCTTAGATTTCTTTCTGTTGGACATCAAATATTGATCCTAGTGAACTGGTACATCGTTATTGTAATGGTTGCAAGAAGTGGATGTGACGTGCTGACCCTCCTAATATTGCTGGTAGGTGTTGAAGGTAACTATATGGCCAACAAGAAAGTTTCTTCAAGGCTGTCAAAACCCAAAAGATCATGAAGAGATAACCAAGGGGGAAGTTGATGTACTTACCTGTTCCTGTTCTTGCTTCCTCTCATCCATCTTCTCTGATCCATGGGTAAGGATCTTGGGAGACTGAGGTTCAATTCCCTGCTCTGCCAGAGATGTCTTGTGTGAGCTTAGGCAAATCAGGGCATTGCACAGTGAACTTGAGTTATCTCCAATCATGTTATTTCTATTGAGTTAGCCTAGCTTGAGTGAGAGTGACCATACTATCAGAGGGGTAGCCGTGTTAGTCTGGATCTGTAAAAGCAGCAAAGAATCCTGTGGCACCTTATAGACTAACAGACGTTTTGGAGCATGAGCTTTCGTGGGTGAATACCCACTTCTTCAGATGCATGTAGTGGAAATTTCCAGGGGCAGGTATATAAATGCTAGCAAGCAAGCTAGAGATAACGAGGTCAGTTCAATCAGGGAGGATGAGGCCCTGTTCTAGCAGTTGAGGTGTGAAAACCAAGAGAGGAGAAACTGGTTCTGTAGTTGGCAAGCCATTCATAGTCTTTGTTCAATCCTGAGCTGATGGTGTCAAATTTGCAGATGAACTGAAGCTCAGCAGTTTCTCTTTGAAGTCTGGTCCTGAAGTTTTTTTGCTGCACCTGGCCACCTTAAGGTCTGCTATAGTGTGGCCAGGGAGGTTGAAGTGCTCTCCTACAGGTTTTTGTATATTGCCATTCCTAATGTCTGATTTGTGTCCATTTATCCTTTTCCGTAGAGACTGTCCAGTTTGGCCGATGTACATAGCAGAGGGGCATTGCTGGCATATGATGGCGTATATTACATTGGTGGATGTGCAGGTGAATGAACCAGTGATGGTGTGGCTGATCTGGTTAGGTCCTGTGATGGTGTCGCTGGTGTAGATATGTGGGCAGAGTTGGCATCGAGGTTTGTTGCATGGATTGGTTCCTGAGCTAGAGTTATTATGGTGCGGTGTGCAGTTACTGGTGAGAATATGTTTCAGGTTGGCAGGTTGTCTGTGGGCAAGGATTGGCCTGCCACCCAAGGCCTGTGAAAGTGTGGGATCATTGTCCAGGATGGGTTGTAGATCCTTGATAATGCGTTGGCGGGGTTTTAGCTGGGGGCTGTATGTGATGGCCAGTGGAGTCCTGTTGGTTTCTTTCTTGTGTTTGTCTTGCAGTAGGAGGCTTCTGGGTACATGTCTGGCTCTGTTGATCTGTTTCCTTATTTCCTTGTGCGGGTATTGTAGTTTTGAGAATGCTTGGTGGAGATTTTGTAGGTGTTGGTCTCTGTCTGAGGGGTTAGAGCAGATGCGGTTGTACCTCAGTGCTTGGCTGTAGACAATGGATCGTGTGATGTTTCCGGGATGGAAGCTGGAGGCATGAAGGGAGGCATAGCGGTCGGTAGGTTTTCGATATAGGGTGGTGTTAATGTGACCATCACTTATTTGCACCGTGGTGTCAAGAAAGTGGACCTCCCGTGTAGATTGGTCCAGGCTGAGGTTGATGGTGGGGTGGAAGCTGTTGAAATCGTGGTGGAATTTTTCCAGAGTCTCCTTCCCAGGGTCCAGATGATGAAGATGTCATCAATGTAGCGTAGGTAGAGAAGGGGCATGAGTGGACGAGAGCTGAGGAAGCGTTGTTCCAGGTCGTCCATAAAGATATTGGCATATTGTGGGGCCATGCAGGTGCCCATAGCAGTGCCACTGATCTGGAGATATATATTGTCATCAAATTTGAAATAGTTGTGTGTAAGTATAAAGGCACAGAACTCAGCAGCCAGTTGTGGTGTGGCATCATCAGGGATAGTGTTCCTGACAGCTTGTATTCCATCTGTGTGTGGGATGTTTGTGTAGAGAGCCTCTACATCCATGGTGGCTAGGATGGTGTTTTCTGGGAGGTGACCAATGCATTGTAGTTTCCTCAGGAAATCAGTGACCATACTGTGAAACAACATTTGAACCGCTGCATCCCCACTGGTGCTGAACTCACTCACGCGTGACACTAGAACTTCTGGGGGCACATCTCATGGTTCTTTGTGCTGCAGTAATCCAAGCCGCTCTATGAATTTTCCCATTGAACTGTGGGATACCTTGTCTGTCTGTGTCTTTTCAAGGCAGACAGAAAGAACTGTGGGAAGGCATTGGAGGACTATTGTCATTCAAGTGGAGCTAGTCTGCATCCACACTGCAGAGAAGTCATATTAGCAGCTGAGTTGTGCTAGCTCGAGTTTTAGCTAGACCCCTGACATGCCAGTAGGGTTGCCAACTCTGACTGAAGCTATTCTAGGAGGGTTTTTGATGTTGTTTTTTTGCCAACATGACAATATCATTTTCTTAAAATATCCTATTAAAATCTCCCGGATTGCTTTCAATAGTTACCAGGAGATCAATGCCAATTCCAGATGACTCCAGGCCAATCCTGGAGAGATAGCAATCCTACAGGCCAGCCAGCTTGAGTTAAAAACACCACTACCTTCGAGTTAAGAGTTGTCAGTCATGGGGGATAGGTCCATCAATGGCTGTTAGCCAAAATAGCCAGGGATGCAACTCTATGCTCTAGGTGTCCCTAAACCTCTGACTTCCCGATCATGGGATGGATCAAGTGATAATTACCCTGTTCCTTTCATTCCCTCTGAAGCATCTGGCATTGGCCTATGTCAGTAGACCATATACTGGGTTAGATGGATCATTGGTCTGACCCAATATTGCCATTCATTCTTCTCAAAGGGAGTAGGGGCAAAAAACCTAACTGGCTTCAAGACTGGTCTTGATAAGTTTATGGAGGGGATGGTATGATGAGATTGCCTACAATGGCATATTGCTGGTCTGTGACGGCTAATAGAATAATGGGAGTGGAAGGGACTTTGAGAGGTCATCTAATCCAGTCTCCTGCACTCATGGCAGGATTAAGTATTATCTAGACCAGGGGTTCTCAAACTGGGAGTCAGGACCCCTCAGGGAATTGTGAGGTTATTACATGGGGGGGTGGTGAGCTGTCAGCCTCCACCCTAAACCCCACTTTGCCTCCAGCATTTATAATGGTGTTAAAATATATAAAAAAGTGTTTTTAATTTGTAAGGGGGGTTGCACTCAGAGGCTTGCTATGTGAAAGGGGTCGCCACTACAAAAGTTTGAGAACCACTGATCTAGACCATCCCTGACAGATGTTTGTCTATCCTGCTCTTAAAAACCTCCAATGATGGAGATTCCACAACCTCCCTGGACAATTTATTCCAGTGCTTAACCACTCTGACAGGAAGTTTTTCCGAATGTCCAACCTTAAACTGCTTTTGCCGCAATTTAAGCCCATTGCTTCTTGTCCTATCCTCAGAGGTTAAAGAGAATAATTTTTCTCCCTCCTACCTTTTATGTACTTGAAAACTATTATGACCCCCTGTCATAAACAGATAGCTAAGGGTTAATGTCTCTTTCACCTATAAAGGGTTAACAAACAGTGACCTGCAACATCTGACCAGAGGACCAATCAGGAGACAAGATACTTTCAAATCTCGGTGGAGGGAAGCCTTTGTTTGTGGGTTTGGGGTTTTGCTTTGTTCTCTCTGGGCTCTGAGAGTGACCACATGTACCTACAGGCTCTCTAATCTTCTATTCCAATTTTGTGAGTACAAATGTAGAAAGGTGGTATAGTCTTTTTATTTGTTTTCCTTTATTTGCAATTGTGTAGTTTGCTGGAAGTATTTTAAATTGTATTTGCTGGGGAGAGGCTTCTTTTTAGTTTCTATAAGCTGACAGAGCCTGTAACTTTTTGCCATCTAAATTGCAAAGACAGACCTTTTACTTTTTTCTTTCTTTTTATTAAAATTTTTGCTTTTAAGACCTGTCTGATTTTTTTCCCCTTGTTGAGGCTCAAGGGAATTGAGTCTGTTCTTAACAGGGAAGGAGAAGAATGGAATCCCTTTGTTTTAGATTCACGGAGCTTTAATCTGTATTGCCTCTGGGTGAGGGGAAAAGAGGAGTGGGGGGGAGGTAACATTCCTCTCTGTGTGGTGATTCAAGGAGTTGAATCACGGTGATCTCCTAGTGTATCCAGGGCAGGAAAGAGCTGGGAGGAAGAAAGGAGGGGGAAGGGAAATGGTTTATTCCCCTTTGTTGTGAGACTCAAGGAATTTGGGTCTTGGGGTCCCCAGGGAAGGTTTTGGGGGAGACCAGAGTCTATCAGGCACTCTACTCTAAATCCTGATTGGTGGTAGCTTATCAGATCTAAGCAGGTAATTAAGCTTAGGGGAATTCATGCTAGTACCCGTATTTTGGATGCTAAGGTTCAGATTTGGAAAAGATACTATGACACTCCCCCCCAGTCTTCTTTTCTCCAAACTAAGTAAACCCAATTTTTTCAGTCTTCTCTCATAGGTTCTCTAATAGATGTTTCCTAGACCTTTTAATAATTTTTGATTGCTCTTCCTGGACTTTCTTCAATTTGGCCACATCTTTCCTGAAATGTGGCACCCAGAACTGAACACAATACTCCAGTTGAGGCCTAATCAGCGTGGAGTAGAGTGGAAGAATTCCTTCTTGTGTGTTGCTTGCAATACTCTTATTAATACATCTCAGAATGATGTTTGCTTTCTTTGCAACAGTGTTACACTGTTGACTCATATTTAGCTTGTTATCTACTATGACACCAATATCCCTTTTTGCAGTGCAAATATCTCAACTGCTGGTGTTGGGACACTACATTGAGGAGGGCTCTCAGTTACTACAGAGAATTCTTTCCCAGGTATCTGGCTGGTGGGTCTTGCCCACATGCTCAGGGTCTACTAACTGAGCACCATATTTGGTGTCAGGAAGAAATCTCCCAGGCCAGATTGGCAGAGAATCTGGGAGAGGGTTTGCCTTCCTCTGCAGCATGGAGCCCAGGTCACCTGCAGATTTAAACTAGTGTAAATGGTGGATTTTCTGTAACTTGAAGTCTTTAAACCATAATTTGAGGGTTTCAGTAATTCAGCCAGACGTTATGGGTCTATAACGGGATTTCATTGATCATATATGAATATCCAGTTAAATCATTCTTAATCACATTCTTTTTCATGCAATCGATTTGAAAGTGCCATATTTACCCACTGATTTTTAGGCAGTGTTAGAGTTCATCGCCACAGTGGCGCCTCTTGCTATCCATCCTGGGGATTAACTCTGCCAATTGGTGAGCCCTCTTCCAGTGGTGCCTCTTCTGTCATCATCTCTGCCTGCAGACCTATATCACTCCAGGAACCACACACAATATTCTTTGTGACTCAGCCCTCCAGATAGGTCAACATCTTGGTTTCCCCCCTCCGGAATGTGTATCATGGTTCATAGACAGCTGCAGCGGCACAGAGCCAGCAAACAGAGTTGTAAACAGGGGAGTTTGAGTAGGAGTTCTGTTGGAGGAGAAGTGTTGCTGCAAATTTTTATGTGGCATATGAGCCTCAGTAAGACCTGGGAAAGCCTGCCATGCTTGCTGACTCCTGCTAGCCATCAAAATGTGAAAATGACTGAGACTCACACAGATCTTTACTGAAAAATGCTTTTGTTTAATCAAAAGTAAAGTTAGGGTCTACATTAAATGTCAGGATTTTCTAAATTTCTCTTAACAGTTAAGTGAAAAGCACCAAAAGGTCAAGGCTGGGGAATTCATACTCAGGCAGGGTTTCAATGAATATAATTTTGGATGTATTTGCAGTAGATGTGATATTGGCTTTGGGGACTGATACTTTAATTAGATCCCAATTTAAAAGCTTTGCATGCCTAATTTCATGAGCATTTTTTCCAAAAATAAATATATTAATTTTACATAGGGTGTTGCTTTATTTTTGCTGAACAAGCAAACACTTGATTACTTTGACATCCTGGCCTTGACTGAGCCCTCAAAATTAGGATCTCATTTTAAATGAAGATTACTTACTTAATGGCTTTGCATAATCCCACTTATGAGGACTGTGCCAACTGGTGGCACCCAACAATAGAACTTTCTCCAAGCAGTGCCTGTGCACCCCCCTTCTTAGGAATTTTCGAACATTCTGAGGGCAAAGGTATATAAGGGGGCACAACACACTTTGCTGACTCACTGTGAGGACTTGAAGCTGGGTCTGTGGGGTTCCAGGCAGGCTGTACTTCCACAGCACCTCAAGGTAGCCTTGGCAGAGCTACTGTCAACGCCTCATACATCCTGGGAGATCAGTCACTGCAGGAAGTGCCACCCAGTGACTGGCAGCTCCTCCCATGACTTCTGATTGACTCTGACCTACTGTTTAAGCCTGCAGGGAGTATCAGGAAGTTGTCCATGCAACAAGATAGATCTCTCACCTGTTATTGAGATAGAGCCTTGTTCCTGGGCCCTGCCTCCTTGCCCAGCCCTCTGATTCCTGGCTACTGACTCCAGCTTGACCCCTGGTGACAGTTCCTGGCTGCTGATTCTGGCTCGACCCTTGGCTACAATTGCTGGCTACTAATTCTGGCTCGACCTTGAGCTCTAGATCCAGTACTGGGCGGGCTACTGACTCTGGCTCAACCCCTCAGGCCTGACTGTCTATGGCTCTAACTGCTGGAAATTACTGCCCATGCCCTGGTTCCTGACACATTGTTCCTTCTAACCACTCCACCAGATGGAAGTGAACCATTCTGGTCTTTTGGATCCAGAGTTTTCTCTAGTTGTAGTGCTTTGCTATAGTTGTTGTGAGTATAGTTAGAGTATGCAGTAGTTTTTAAGTCTAGTAGAATATAGATAGTTTAAATAGTTTTGTGAAGCAGTTCTGTATGTTTGAAAATATCAAAGGGAGCTTAGGAGAGGATGCACATCCATGCTAACAGACACTGCTTGGAGAAGATTCTACTGTTAGGTGCTGTCAGGATGCCGTGGCCATAAGTGGGAATATGCAGAGCCACTCAAAGGAGAACTTTAATATTTGAACTGAACAATCTTAGAATATAGGCTAAGCTTATCTAAAGAAATGAAGCACTTATATGGAAAAGGGTCAATTAAATTTAAAGTTTGTGAATTTCAAGAAGATTCAAATACAGGTATGTACACCCTTGTCAGTGATGAGTGGCCATTACAAACTGCAGTTTGCCCCAGTGAGCAGAACCCCAACGTAAGGGAGTCTGGGAGGGACATGGGGGCCCTGAGGCAGGAGAGACACTGGCCAGCTGGAGGTGCTCCAAACAGGAATTGAGCTAATTCCCGAGGCAACCAGCTGAGGAGCTGCACCAGTGAGTCTGAGGTTTGCTACATACCTGTATTTGAATCTTCTTGAAATTCACAAACTTTAAATTTAATTGACCCTTTTCCATAAAAGTGCTTCATTTCTTTAGATAAGCTTAGCCTATATTCTAAGATTGTTCAGTTCAAATATTAAACTTCTCCTTTGAGTGGCTCTGCATATTCCCATTTATGGCCACTCATCACTGGCAAGGGTGTAGGACCAGCTGCCTCTACCTTCTCCCCAGACTACCTCTTCAGCCCCAATACCTCTTTAGACCTTAAGGCCTCAGCCTGGAGAGTTGCCAGGCTGGAGCTCCCCAGCTCCTCTTCTCTTTCCCCAGCACTGCTCTACATCAGGTGCCCTCTGTTCCCAGGCAGCTAGGCCCTTCACCCTCCAAGGCTAGAGAAAGACTCTGATCCAATGCCTCCCTTAGCCTTTCTTACAGGGCCTGCTGTGGCCTGATTCCCCAATCAGACTACCTTGTCTCCTAGGAGCAGGGTAACTGCCCTGTGACAGGGTAACTTAAATAGAAATTAAAGCAAATGTTATATAAAGTATATATGGGGTAAATTTTATAAAGCATTCAACTTTCAGTGTTACATAAAGATCTTTAGTGCAATTGACAAGAGACAGTAAATAAAAGTTTACGTCTCTGTAAACTGCACTGCAGTAACAACACAAGTGCTGGTTATAGCTTTCTCTCACTTAACACAGGCATAAATCAGGTATAATTCAGTTGACGTCAATTGAATTACACCAGTGAAAGTGAGAGGAGAATCAGGTTCACAATTTTTTAACATAACTTCACAGAATCTCACTTCGTGTTCTGATAAAGCAGTCTGCCGTGGAGTCAGTAGCAACTGCTTCTTGGATTGATTGCATAATTTAAAATATATACATACTGTGTAGTTATAAAACAATGCAAAACAAGTTGGCTGTATTTGTGGACACAATGAAGGTCAAATATGTTTTATTGACATTTTTTATTCAAACAGTGATTCAGTGCTCAAACTTTTCACATATAACAACCCTGTAGCAATCTGTAACTAAGCAAAATAATTAAATGTTATAATAACACAACGGCAGAGAATCATAAATACAAGGAAGAGAAATTTTATTTGCATTATTTTTGAGAAGATATAAAACAATTCTTTTGGCAGAAAAGGAGGAATCTGTACAGAAAATCCTTTGTGTTGTTTCTCTCTCCAAATCTGTGTCTACCTCTCTGTCCATCATTAGTCTTTGTCCATCTGGACCACTCATAGCACATTGTGGCTGTTACCTATCACAAACTAATAACAATAATAATCTCTCAGGGTCAAATTCTATACTGGTTTACATACCACGCAACTCCATTGTTTGACTTATGAGTCAGGGCAGAACTTCATCCCTCTGTGGGAATTAATATGACCTAGGGTCTTCAGGGGTTCTCACAGTGGCAGATTTTGAGTTAGTGGCCCCTGTGCGTAGCTTCATTTTCGGGGGGTCCCCACTCAGGACCCAGACAAGAAAAAGAACATTCTCTCTTATCTCCCTCCCTCCCCCACCCCATTTTTTCATTCTTTTTTTCTTCATCCTCCTCCCAGATTATAAGTCAGCGGTTCCCACCACTTGTGCAGGGAAAGCCCCTGGCTGGCTGGGCCGGTTTGTGTACCTGCCGCGTCCGCAGGTTCAGCCGATTGCGACTTCCAATGACCGCAGTTCGCTGCTCCAGGTCAATGGGAGCTGCTGAGGTTGTGCAGGCTGAGGGATGTACTGAGGGAAGTAAATGAAAATAAAGTGAGGTACCTTGATGGGGCAGGGCTCTGGGAGGAAGTTTGGGTGCTAGCTGCAGGTTCTGGCCTGGGGCAGGGGGTTGGAGTGTAGGAGGGGATGCGGTGGGGGGTAGGCTCTGGGAGGAAGTTTGAGGGCTGGGTGCAGGTTCTGGGCTGGGGCACAGGGTTGCAGGAGGGGGCAACGCTTACTTGATGTGGCGCAGCTTCCAAAGCGATTAGCACACACACCCCTCTGGTGGGGGGTGGAGTAGAGGGCTTCCATGTGCCACTGCCCGCAGGCGCCGCCCCTGCAGCTCCCATTGGCTACAGTTCCTGGCCAATGGGAGCTATGGAGTCGGCACTCGGGGTGGGGGCAGTGCACAGAGACAACATCCCCCCCCCCGGGGCAGCAGGGCCATGCCAGCCGCTTCCGGAAGCAAAGTGGCTCAGAGGGAAGGAGGGCAGGGAGTAGGGTAACCAGCTAGCAAATGTGAAAAATCGGGATGGGGTGAGGGGTAATAGGAGCCTAAATAAGAAAAAGACCCCAAAATTGGGACTGTCCCTATAAAATTGGGACATCTGGTCACCCTAGCAGGGATCCACCTTAGCCCTGCTGCTGCTGGCATGTCTCAACATGCCCCTTAGGGGGAGGGGGGCAGTGGTTCTCCCCCCCAAGGGGCACGCAGAGAAGTTCCAGCAGCTGGGGGCCACCAGCCATGGCATGCAGGCAGCCTGCCTGCCTGAGCCCTTCTGCGCAACCGCCAGGGACTCAGATGCAGGTTGTCAGATATTTGTCCTGCATTTTGGGGGGCCCTCTGTTGTTGGGGGTCCGTGCCACCACACAATTTTTTTTCATAGTGTCAGGGTTCCTTCCCCACTCTGAACTTTAGGGTACAGAGGTGGGGACCCACACAAAAGCCCCCTAAGCTTATTCCTACCAGTTTAGGTTAAAACCTTATACTTTGCCACCACCAAGTTATTTAACAAGAAATAGGGAAAGGACCACTTGGAGTTCCTCTTCCCCCAAAATATCCCCCCAAGCCCTTATACCTCTTATTGGTCCTTTGGGTCAGGTGTCAGCCAGATTACCTGAGCTTCTTAACCCTTTACAGGTAAAAGGATTTTGGTGCCTCTGTCCACAAGGGATTTTATAGTACTGTATACAAGAGGGTTGTTACCCTTCCCTTTATAGTTATGACACATGGTAAGTCTGCTCCTAGGTTCTCAAACTGTGAGTTGAGATCTCCAAATCGGTCACAATCCTATTTTAATGGGGTTTCCAGGACAGGTGTTAGACTTTCTGGGGCTGGCGCTGGAGCCAAAGTCCAAGCCCCACTGCCCATGGCTAAAGCTAAAGCCCGAGGGCTTTGGTCCTGGGCAGCGGGGCTCAGGTTACAGGCCCCAACCCTGGGCTGAAACCCTCAAGCTTCAGCTTTGGCCCCCAACCCTGGGCAGCAGGGCCTGGGCTTTGGTCTCCCCTCCTGGGGTCGTGTAGTAATTTTTGTTGTCAGAAGGGGGTCACGGTGCAATGAAGTTTGAGAAATGCTCCTAGATGGTCATAATCCTGCAACTGGCTTCTCTTGTGTGGAGACCTGTTGAAACCAAGCGGGGCTCTACACAGGCACAAGAGTCGGCACAAGTGGCTTCAACTGCAGGAGTGGGATTGTACAAATAACTAATCAAAATAATATCATAGATTTCTCATGCCTCAAGAAGAGAACAGACCTCAGACACTCCCTGAGTGGGTCCATTTCAGGCAGAATTCCATCCCTTTATAGTTCCTAGTTCAACTGCTAAAAAGATCTTTTGAAGTCATGAGAGTGTTGATGCTGGGGGGAGAAGCAGATGCAGGGGTGGGTTAGTGCTACACGGAAGTAGCAGTATAATGAGGCTGTCCATTCTCTTCGGGGAGCCCAGGTCAAATGAATACATTTCTTGAAGCAGATTCTCAGTGTTTTTGATGTCATCACAAACCCTCAGTGGAATACAGCAATGTGAGGTTACACAATTCCTCTGCTTCTCTTTCTCAGGTTCAGTTCCAAAAAGCAATTTATTCCTAAAATTTTAACAAACTCTTCTCTCAGCCCAGACTTATTTTGGTCTTTTGAAGATACCAAAACATAAAGGAGCCTGATTCACCATTGCTTTGTACATTGCCTCTCATTCTCCCCCGTGCAAAATGGGTATAGAATGCTGCCAAATAACAGTAATGGCTCTTTACACCCACTCTTGCACAGGTGCAAATGACTACACAAAATGCAAGATGATGGGGAATCAAGCACATGGTTTTGTCAGCAGCTTCAAGTGTTTGATTGCTCAGCTATGGCAGATTTTTTTTAAAGCAAAAATTGTCTGTTTTTTAGTGGTTAATCTCACCTAGTCATTATGGCGGGGGGGGGGAATTTTTGGGCCGAGGGCCACATCTGGGTGGGGAAATTGTATGCAGTGCCAGGGCAGGGGGCTAGGGTGTGGGAGGGGGTGCGATGTGCAGGAAGGGGCTCAAGGCAATGGGTTGGGGTGCAGGAGGAGTGCGAGGTTCACAAGGGGGCTCATGGAAGGGAGTTGGGGTGCAGGAGGGATGCATGGTGCAGGCAGGGGGCTTAGGGCAGGGAGTTGTAGGGCCAGGTGCAGGAGGGCTTTGGGTTCCGGCCTGGTGCCACTTACCTAAAGTGGCTCCAGGGTGGCAGTGGCATGCACCAGGACCAGGGCAGGCTCCCTGCATGGGGGGCGGGGCCTGGAGGCAAGAGCAACACACGGAGCCCTCTGCCCCCCCACCCCCATCCCCACCCGGGGGCAGCAGGGATGTGGTGCCAGCCACTTCTGAGAGCGGCACGGGGCCTGTGGCACCACCGGGGGCAATCCCATGGGCCAGATCCAAAGCCCTGAGTGGCTGGATCCAGCCTGTAGACCATAGTTTGCTGACCCCTGCATTATGGGTATGTCTACCCTGCGAGGGGGAGGGTCTCAGATCCCAGGCTCTATCTCAAGCCTGAATGTCTACACTGTAATTTGTAGCTCTGCAGCCTGAGCCCGTCGAGCCCAAGTCAATTGATCCAGTCTCTGAGACTCGATACTGCACTGCAGGGTTTTTCACTGCAGTGTAGACATACCCATATTTCCCCTATACATATATGCACACACGGAAAATCTAACAAAAAAGTGATGAAAAGAATAGTGCAGCTTGATTTTTGTATTCAGATTATTGAATCATTTCAAGTTTCCTGCTTGGAGCAAGATGTTTATTATAGTTCCAGCTGGAATATACATAGCTAATGAGGTCTATTACTAATATACAAACCAGATTTCTTATTACAAGGGGGTTTATATAGTAAACATTTAATGAGTTCACAAGTCATTGCTCACTAAAGGCAAAAGATGCCAGAGTCTTTGACCAAATTGTCTTTTTTTCCCCCCTCAAGATGTCCAAAGCCATAACAAGCACATAAATTGAAGGCTATAATGGTTATATCAATATGTCCCTAGTTCTATTCTGAATCATGAACGTGATCTACGATAAGACCAAGGTTATCACCAGATGTCCCACACACCAGAGATTGATTCTGGTGTAATTTATATAGCAGAAAAAATTTTCTGTAAGAACTGTCTTCAGCACAAATTCAAGCTTGAGTTCATATACCAGAAAGCCTGTTAAATTTCTTAAAGTGTCCTGGAGAATGTGAAACTCTGCAAACAGTGTCTGAAAGAAAATATTTGTGAAAACTGCATTTAAACAGCATCAAAGAGACACTGTCAAAGCTGTTATGCTAAAAACCAGACCTATTTGGTTCAAAGGCCTGTACATATGTGATACACATAGTGTGTATAATGATATCTCCCTCTAGAGGTTGGCTCCCTAGGGACTAAGAGCCCACTACTCGTATCTCCATGTATTTATTTATAATTTTTGTTAAAAAAAAAACTTAGACAAATATTCTCCTGCAGTGTAGTGGACTCCATGTTGCGCTAGTGCATGAGAAGCCAAAAAGTTAAATTATTTATAAATGCATGAAGTTCGCCTAATTCCATTGTGTAAATGTGTGAAATGCAGAGTGAACAGCATAAATGGTTAAAAAAAATTATTATTCAGTAGAGGTGGATGCCTCGTCCCAGCTCCTTAATCCAGTTTAGGCCCCTAACTCCCATTGAGGAGCTGTTCCTTGGTGTCTTATGGGATTTTTCAAGAACACCTATCTGCATCTTTAGGCACCAAAACACCTGAAAATCTGGTCCAAAATGACTTGCCTTAGGCCATACAGAAAATTGGATGTTCAAACTCAGAACTCTGGCTCCTGTATTTAGTCCGTGCTTTTTGTCATATAATATTTATCCTATTTAGCCATCCCTAGTATAAGCAAGCAAGATAATCAGAATTCTTTCTTCATGATACATTGCAGCCATTCTTCTAGTTCCTTATGGCATGCCAGAGCAAGGGTCTAACACAGTTCTTTGTTGCGGAGAAACGATGAATATCAATTATCATTTGCTTTGGAGGTTTGAAGTCCAGTTTCTCAAAAATGGGAAAAATGTATAACAGTAATATCATTTATTACTTTATTGTATGGGGATTATTGCAGTCAGTTTATAAACAAGCCTGCTGCACAAGTTATTCCAAACCCAGCCTGTAGAATATTAGCCTCAGCGCTAAATTAAAGGTTAAGGGCCCAATTTTCAAAGGTACTGAACACCCATTACTCCCATTTACTTCAGGCGGAGCTGTGTGTGCCCAACACCTCTGAAATTTAGGTCCTAAATTAAAGATAAATATGATTTTTATCTTGTTGGTATTCCCTTAAGTATCACCCAGGAATTATGCACTCTAGCACTTCCCACATGAAAAGTAATTGTCCTTTGGGGTTATTTTAAGATAAAAGCATGGACCAATGTTAGTCCTCTTACTGGGTGCATACTAATACAACTGGAAAAAAGAAGGATTTATTTGGAGTCTTCTAATTGACCTCAGTGGAGTTCAGGCTTGGAACCATTAAAACATTTATGAAAACATGAAGAGTACCCACTCCAAAACATTAATATTTAGGCAATATTAAAAGTAATTTGTTTAAAATTAGGCCAGGGGAGAGTCTGTCTGTATTAAGGCCGAAAGCCTAAATGTCTATCAAGTTCTGTTGGTCTTTTTAAGTCACTAAGACAACTCCTTAGGGGTCTCTTTCCAAACTGCATCTGGGTGCAGATAGGATCCAATATCTCTCATTTTAACTTCAGTCTGGTACTATCTCCATTTTAGGTGAATGGCCTAACATGCCACTGTTCTTCTGAACAGACAAGTTCTACCTCTTCCTCCTCCTCAGCAGGTACCTATGGCCCTAAAGACAACAGAATTGACTGAAGTGGCTGAGAGGGGAAGTCAAAACGCAACGGGCATGTGCTGAGTGGGAGACCATTACCCCTGTGCACCACAGAGCATTTCTTTATTCTCCATCACTCCAGGTTGGCAGAAACTCTTCAATAACAATGAAGGTACTTTAGAAATGCCATATTGAGGCAGGGGTAGGGGTATAGCTACTGGATATGGGACTATGAAATTCCACCAATAACACTATCCCACCCTATAAAGTTTGGGTCTGTATTGATCTGGCAACTGCTTTTCCGGTCATGGGGTCATGACTAGGAATTGGAGGAACAACAAGGGAGGCTTATGGATTTCTGCAACAAGGGAGGCTTATGGGTTTCCACCTCACAGAAACCTCTAGCCACCCTGGTTCTCCACTCCCTTCTGGCTGCTTCAGATGCTGCTGCTAGCTGTTTTCCTCTTCAACTGCTCCGTGCTCTGGAGCCCTACCCCCACAGCGGAGCAGGAGGAATGGATGGAATGTAATGTTTCAAACCCCTCTGGGTTCCACCTGCCACATAGGGGCCATACCGAGGTTGCAGCTAGGGGAGCTGCAGCTAATACAAAGTAAGTTTCCATAGTTAACGTGTCCACCCTGGGTGATAATTCATTCAGCTGCATGAAGAGGCTGTTTATATAAGGTTGAGGCAAGCTAACCTGTGACCTTTTCCCTTATGAAGGTTCATTTTACTTTGATTTAGCTGGGAAAGATGACCCGTATCTCTCCCCTTACCACACAGAGACATCCTAAAAGAGAACTAGAGAAGGGTCATAGCTGTAGGATAGCAAGCCACACCCTCTTTCTCCTTGCCCCCTCACTCAACAAAAGAAAAGTCTTGGGAATGGGAAGCTTCTCTCTCTCTCCAAATCACCTAAATTTGTAACCACCTCAACAATAAAAAGAAACTAAAGCTTTCTTCCAAGCTGCCTCCTCTCCTCCTCCATCAAGTCCCCAGCCATTCCCTTGTTCCCTTCATTGTCTAAAATCAGGCTCCACCCAATGCTGCCATCTCCCTGGGCACATCAAGACTCTCTCCTGCACCTACTCCCATCAGGGTCACTTAAGTAAAAATTACATTCACTAACTTTGAAGGGGTAGGGAGGAATGGGCAGGAGCCTCCTTTCTTTGTCCCCCTTTTTGTTTCTCTCTTGCCTTCTCTTTCCATCTCTCCTTCCCCTTCCATCTCCAGTCAATTCTCTCTTTCTTTTCTCTGATTATTGCATTCTCTCTCCCAGGATTTCTCACCCTCATCCCTCCACACCTGCCTGGGTCACCCACTACCTCTCTATTCCTCCTTTGAGCCATCCACATTCCTTTTCAGTGTCTACCCAACTGCACCTGTGGCTACCTGCAGTTCTCTTCCTCACCCTTCTTGCTGCCTTAGATCCCCTTACCAACCCAATCTCACTGTTCCCAGTACCACTGCTTCATATGCTGAATCCCAGCAGAGTCAGAGATGTGGATAGAAAGTCCTGTTTCAAACCTCTCTGGGTTCTGCCTGTCCCAGCAGCCACATAGCTGGTGCAGGTGCTGCTCAGGGGCCACACCCAGGACACAGTTGGAAGCGCTGCTCAGAGGTAGCACCAAAAGCAAGTTTCGTGGTAGGTGGAGTTAGTCATTCAGCTGCTTGGTTTGTAACAACCTGGTGCATTTATTGTTCTTCTGAGACTTTAGGTCTTATTTGTTCTTGTTTATTGTATCTTCTTTGTGCTGCCTCATTCACCTTTTTACCTCTGACAATAAGGCTTGTTAGTAATGAGGATTTCAGGGAATGGATTCAAACAGGACTAAAACTGATGTTTGTGAGTTTGATTTCTCAGTGTAACCTATTCTGAAATGTTATTTTTTAACAAATGTGCAGTACTGAGGCATTGGATCAAATGTCCATATGATGAGCCTTTCTCTACTGCTGCTTTTTAATCTGTTGTCTCATGAGTCCTGTTCATTTGAATTAGAAGAGGCAGGGACTTTGTCTCTTTATGTGTTCCCTAAATGCTGTATATACTTATGGCACTCTATAAAGATTTAATGTTAATGTTACTAATTGTGGTTCACCCACACAGATTTAAATGTGTGCAGCATTTAGCATTTCATCAAGGGAATGAGCAATAAACATGCTATTGTAAAAAATTATTAACATTTATATTTGGGAGAGGTCAGGTGGGAAGGGAGTGAAGATGTCATACAATCCTATTGATCTGTGAATCTCTCTGCCTGAGCCCACGGGATGGGTAATTCAAAGTGGGTAAATGCTCCTGCTCTGTGCTGAGACCAGCTGTGAATGAAGTGATAGTAGAGCTGGGCAGGGTAAACAAACTTCCCCTGAGGAGGAAGGGTCTGTTCCTACTAATAAGGTCTATTTCATCAGGTCTGGCATGTTCCAATTGCAAAACATTGTCTCCTCAAGGACAAAGTTATTGAGCTAGGAAGGGTCCCCACACCCTGACTGGGTTGGGCTGGCTCACCAGCCTTTGGGGAGGAAGTCTTCCTTAGAAAGGAAGAGTATGAATAAGTAGTGGGATGAGGATGCAGGAGACATGACTTCAATTCCCATCTCTGCTACTGACTTCCTCTGTGACCATGAGCAAGATACTTGCATCTCATTGGGTTTCAGTTCCCCTTCAGTAAAAAGGAGATAATAATGCTTCCTTTTTCTCTTTTATATATTTGGATTGTAAACTTTTGGGGGTAGAATCTTACTATGTGTATGTAGTAGCGCAATGTAGCCCTGATCTCAATTGGGGCCTCCATGTGCTACTGGGATGATAATAAATATATTAAGCACACATAATCACTCTGCACAGAAGTGGATTTAATGACGTTAGGCCCCAATCCCACCAGTGGTTCTGCATGTATGTATCCTTGTGCCTGTGCCGATACAAATACAGGATCAGGGCCTCAGCTGGAATTTTGGGAGCTGGGAGAATTCCTGCCAACATTTCACTGCTATAGAGAAGGAAGAGAAGGAACATGAGACTCCAGGCCACTGAAAAGAATATATTTTTCAGACATTTTGATTTGTATCTCATTGGGCTTCCTATTTCTCAGTAAATTTAATAACACGTTCTAAATCTAATATCCAAACCCATAGTTCACCAGTCTGTTTTATAGTTGGGGGAAATACAATCTGCAAATTAAATGGAACTTTTTTCCAGTAAAGTTTAAAGAATGCATGACAACTAATCTTAAAATATTGCCACTTAATGTCAGCTTGTTTACTGAAAAAATACATGATAAAGCCTTTTCGGTAATCACAGCTTGAAACAAAGCAGAGCTTTCTTGGGCTAATGAGTGAAGATACATTTATTCATTTATCGGCTTTTCAATGGCACTCATTATCCTAATACCATAGTGTTTCACAAGAATTAATAAGTTTATTCTTACAGCACCCTGGTGAAGAAGGGAAACATTATTATCTCTCTGAGGGACAAAGAGATCACCTGAGTTATCCAAAGCTACACAGGAAATCTGCAGCAGAGCTAGGCTAACACAGATTTCCTGGTTCTTACTCCAGTCCACAGCCTTAACCACAAAACCATCCTTTCTCATCCAGTATTGCTACTCCTAAGCAATACAAATCATTACTCAGGCTCCAAAAAATCATGAGACTTAAAAAAAATAATACATTTGCAGTCTTTTTATTTGCCTTCTGGTTTCTGAGCCTTTACGTGGGTCACATTTGCAAGCTTTTCTTTGCAACCTTGAGGAGTGTTTTTTTTCTTTTTTAATGAAAGCTGAGCTTCTCATCTAATCACTGGGGCCTCAGGAAGCACTCAAATTATGGTGAGACTTGCCATAAAATCATCATGGTTATAACATATACATTTTGTGTAAACTATTACATTGCCAAATCTAATTCCTTCTTTTATCCTGTCCATACTGTGCCTTACTTTTTCTAATGCTTTCAAACTTCTTTTGATTTCATGTGAATTTGGCGTGCTTGGGCTGCAGGATGGGGCACACATTATAACTAAGGAATATGCACATATAACCTATATGCGGATAATTCTGTGACCACAGACCACGGAGTGTTATTCGAGTTATCAAATATTACTTATAAAAAGCATGTTTGGTTAGGTCTGTGCTATAGTAGTTGCCCTTTAGATGCTTTCAGTTTTGCCTTTGCAACTGGATCACATCACTACGGTATTCACAGTAGTTTCTAAAAAGGCGATTGAAAAATGTTTATGGACAATCACCAGTTACACAGAGAGTGGATATTTTAAAAGCATTAACTCTGCTCCCATTGAAGTCTATGAGAATTTTACTGTTGATTTCAATAAAAGCAGAGTTAAACCAACGAGAAAATCCCACCCATATATAATATTCTAAAAGAGTGTGCAGTGAGTACAGTTAAAAAGGTTTTACTGGTTCCAATGGTATTATTCCACTGTAGATATAGGCTCTGATCCTGCAAACACTCATGCACCTGCTTGACTTTATGGAAGTCAATGGGCCTACTCACAGGTGTAAAATTCAGCCTGTGTCCAGGTGTTAGTTCTTAGCACCATAGGGAATACATGCTTGATGTATTCTAACATCTAACACTTTAACAAAAAATAAAGACTAACTGTGCCCACTCTAATTCAAATATTTATTATAAATCTTTCAAAATGTGCAGTATATAAAAATCCTGTAATCCTTAGGATCTCGTAGGCTCCTTAATTCTTCTGTAACTAGACTACAGAGTAGCACTTAAACTGCTGTGCCTTTGTTGCCGCTTTGAAAATAACATAACTGCAGTTGCAGCAGGAATTTAAAGAGAAGCTAGTGTCTGAAGCAAGCTCCACTAAGAATCTCCTGTCTTTGTGCTTAGTTTTCCCCCACTTTTTTTTTTTAAATTTAATTCCAGCATCAACTCATATTATGCTTGTTTCATGGTGGAAATGGCTAAGGGATGGATTCACAGTGGTTTTAGTTTGACCTTGCCACTGAAAACCTTTGTATTTACTGTACCTCTGTAGACACAGCCATCTGGAGGACAGCAAATGATATCTCATTTTAAAAAAATTCTCCCTGTCCAACACTAAAGCAATTTCTTTTAATGCAACAGTATCAGGAACTGGAAAAAAAAATTGGGCTACATTCTCAGTAACACTAAGACCCCTTCAGACTTCCTACAGCATAAGGGGCACCACCATGCAGGGGGTGACCTTGACTGGTGCCGAGCTGGCCAACGCTGCTCCTCGATCGTAACATGTGGGGATGGAGGTATGTCAGGGGCAGGGAAGAAGGTGTGGTCAGTGCACTGCGTCAGTTGTTCTCTGCTTTACAAGGCCCACAGGGGACCAGAGGAAGCAGAATATAAAATGTAGCAGTAGGGCTCTGAATAGTCCCAGAACAGAGGTGGCACAAAGGAAACTGCCACCATCCTCGCCCTGTTCCTAAGAACATAAGAACGGCCGTACCAGGTCAGGCCAAAGGTCCATCTAGCCCAGTATCTGTCTACCAACAGTGGCCAATGCCAGGTGCCCCAGAGCGAGTGAAGCTAACAGGCAATGATCAAGTGATCTCTCTCCTGCCATCCATCTCCGTCCTCTGATGAACAGAAGCTAGGGACACCATTCTTTACCCTTCCTGGCTAATAGCCATTTATGGACTTAGCCACCATGAATTTATCCAGTTCCATTTTAAACATTGTTATAATTCCAGCCTTCACAACCTCCTCAGGTAAGGAGTTCCACAAGTTGACTGTGCGCTGTGTAAACAAGAACTTCCTTTTATTTGTTTTAAACCTGCTACCTATTAATTTCATTTGGTGACCCCTAGTTCTTGTATTATGGGAATAAGTAAATAACTTTTCCTCATCCACTTTCTCCACATCATTCATGATTTTATATACCTCTATCATATCCCTCCTTAGTCTCCTCTTTTCCAAGCTGAAGAGGCCTAGCCTCTTTCCTCATATGGGACCCTCTCCAAACCCCTAATAATTTTAGTTGCCCTTTTCTGAACCTTTTCTAGTGCTAGAATATCTTTTTTGAGGTGAGGAGACCACATCTGTACACAGTATTCAAGATGTGGGCGTACCATGGATTTATATAAGGGCAATATATTCTCAGTCTTATTCTCTATCCCCTTTTTAATGATTCCTAACATCCTGTTTGCTTTTTCGACCACCTCTGCACACTGCTTGGACATCTTCAGAGAACTATCCACGATGACGCCAAGATCTTTTTCCTGACTCGTTGTAGCTAAATTAGCCCCCATCATATTGTATGTATAGTTGGGGTTATTTTTTCCAATGTGCATTACTTTACATTTATCCACATTAAATTTCATTTGCCATTTTGTTGCCCAATCACTTAGTTTTGTGAGATCTTTTTGAAGTTCTTCACAATCTGCTTTGGTCTTAACTATCTTGAGTAGTTTAGTATCATCTGCAAACTTTGCCACCTCACTGTTTATCCCTTTCTCCAGATCATTTATGAACAAATTGAATAGAATTGGTCCTAGGACTGACCCTTGGGGAACACCACTAGTTACCCCTCTCCATTCTGAGAATTTATCATTAATTCCTACCCTTTGTTCCGTCTTTTAACCAGTTCTCAGTCCATGAAAGGACCTTCCCTTTTATCCCATGACAGCTTAATTTATGTAAGAGCCTTTGGTGAGGGACCTTGTCAAAGGCTTTCTGGAAATCTAAGTACACTATGTCCACTGGATCCCTCTTGTCCACATGTTTGTTGACCCCTTCAAAGAATTCTAATAGATTAGTAAGACACGATTTCCCTTTACAGAAACCATGTTGACTATTGCTCAACAGTTTATGTTTTGCTATGTGTCTGACAATTTTATTCTTAACTATTGTTTTGACTAATTTGCCCAGTACTGACGTTAGACTTACCAGTCTGTAATTGCCGGGATCATCTCTAGAGCCCTTTTAAAATATTGGCGTTACATTAGCTAACTTCCAGTCATTGGGTACCGAAGCCGATTTAAAGAACAGGTTACAAACCTTAGTTAATAGTTCCGCAACTTCACATTTGAGTTCTTTCAGAACTCTTGGGTGAATGCCATCTGGTCCCGGTGACTTGTTAATGTTGAGTTTATCAATTAATTCCCAAACTTCCTCTAGTGACACTTCCATCTGTGACAGTTCCTCAAATTTGTCACCTACAAAAGCCGGCTCAGGTTTGGGAATCTCCCCAACATCCTCAGCCGTGAAGACTGACGCAAAGAATCCATTTAGTTTCTCTGCAATGACTTTATCTTGCCCATATTGTGACAAATTTTTGTTACCAATCTGCCTGGAGCATCAGTTGATCAGGGTGACATCACAAGATCATTGGGGGAGGAGATGATGAAACGCATTAAGTGTCTAGATTTTAAAGCTTTATTGATAAAAATAATAAAATAACAGCAGAGAGTGCTGGGAACTCTCCCATATCACTCAGGGGAAGAAAGAAAGCGTTAGAGCCCCAAGCCCTGATTCATTTTCATACTCACACACGCACTAACCAAAACTGGCCAGGCCTGGGTGCAACGTAAGAAGAAGAGGGGGGGAAGGGTGGACAGGAGTGCTGTCCTAGGCCCAGGTTGTCCGGGGAATCCTCTGTAATCTCCGAGTTTCTCCAGCTCTCAGGAGGGTTTTAAGTCCTGGGCTCCTGCCAGGGGAGGTTATTCCACTCAAGGACCTCTGCTTCTGGTGCTCTTTGTGCCAGTCCAGACTGGCTTGCTGTGGCCTTCTCGGCTGCCCAAAACACATTGGCTCTGGAGAATTTGTTTTTCCTTCTGTTGGCCTTCACCATCACCGCCTCATTCACTCTGTTTTCGCTGCTATCTCTGCAGCTCTGCTTCTCTTAGTTCTCCTCTTCTCACGACTAGGCAGCTGTAGATTTTTTTGTCTGTAGATTTCTCATTGAGCCCATGATCTAGGGCCGGGGACAGCATCTTACTTTCACATGGAGTTAGCTAAAGTGCCGACTTAACCCGTGCTCTGCTTTTTCTTTCTCCCCACCCCCCGCCTTGGTCTCTCGTACTCCTGCAAAGGAATCTTCCATTCCCCACTCACACACCTTTGACCCTCCCCAAAATGCTTTGTGATGCTTGCAACAGTGTTAGCCACATGCAATGCTGATTTGCCTTCCCCAGGGACTTCCTGAGGGAGGGGGCCATTGGGGTGTGACACTATTGCAAGGACCAAGTAACTCAGAATCAGGTCTGATAACTTTCCCTCTTTTGATATGACGATGGGGGAGGTAACTAAATAATTTTGAACAATGCAACTGAATAAACCTACATAGGTGACTAGGAACTGACATCAGCTAATCATACCACTCCATCATTCATATCCATCTTATAAAATAAAGCCCTGAGAAGAACACTCATTTTACAGAGCTTTCCAATAAAATGTGATACAAAAAAGCAAAACATCTTCTTAAAAAAGAATAATCCAAGATCAAATTTAACTTGAAAATGGTCTCTTAATTCAGCAGTTTGGGTTTCTGATCATAAATTACCTGTATGTGTATTTCAGGATACACAGCAATGAAGTATACTGCTCCTTTTTAAACCTGAATTTTGCAGTAGCCAATAGAACAGCTTGGAAGATCTAGAGCAATAAAAATCATGCTTTGGCAACAACTGTGATACCATGGTCCCAAATATAGTATTACCATACACTATCAGGTTCTCCTGGCAGTTTTAAAATCATTTGGATACTGAACGAGGGAACCAATGTAATTCCCTCTCAGCTGGTGTAATATTTTTGAGTCACCTTATTGCAAGTTAATATTCAGGTTGCAACATCTTGCACCCATTGGAGCCTTGCAGAATTTTCTCAGGAAGGTCGTAAAATAAAACATTACAGTAGTCTAACTTAAAGGTTACGAAAGCATGGACTACAGCATTAGCATTAGTCTGAGACAGCATTGGCTTTTTTCCAGCAGCAGTCTGTAGAAGATAAAAGCAAGGACTAACCATGTATTTAATATGATAAACACAGGCACGAGAGTACATTGCAACCCCTAGGTTTATTTATTTTTTTAATGGAAGTAGAAGGAACATTTAAATCAGCATTATTGCATACATATAGAAAAACTGTACTTGGTAGGAAGGTTTCCAGTATAAATAGGAAACCTACAATGCCATTGTATGTCAGCCTGTTCTTTAGATGTGTATGACCAAACCAAGATGACTGCAGTATTCGGTAAAGAGAGAGAAAAGAACTAATGTTCTTGTAACATTGTAATCTTAAAATAATGCATTGAAGGTAATAGACACTGCTAAAGCAAAAATATGGAGATCAAAAAGAGATCACCATGAAAGCCAGTTGTTGAGAGATGAAGAAACTGAATTAAGATCAGAAATTAGGATCAACCCACTGGTAAAATACCAAATAAGCTTCAAAAATAAGAGAGCTATCTCAGAGACCAACTTGAAGCTTGTGATTGTTCTAGGAGGACACTATAATCCAGCATTAAAAGTTGCAGGCTAATGAAAAAGAATAAAAAGAAATACTGAACTAAAGTTTGCAAAAAGGGTATAAGTCTTCTTAGTACTTTACCAAAGTGACCTCAGTCCTGAAGCAAGATAAATAAAATGTAGAAGGAATTTTTGGAGAGATTCTATCTGCTTTAAAGTTAAGGCTGAGTTTTGCGCTTAAAAAAGGGATTCAAATTCCTTATTATGTATGGGAAATATAGCGTACCTTCCCCCAAATTACAACATTTATTTTATGAGCGCAGAATGAATTTTCTGATCATTTAAAAGTAAATCTGTGTTAAAATTAAATTTTAAATTGGAAGTTTAAGAAATTTAACAACCTGTGTTACATATTGTTTTGATCCCAAATGATATACATAACAGAATGTCACATACTCTTCAAAATTTTTAGGTCGTTAAAACTCATTGAAATCTCATACATAAGGTAATTTTGAAGATAGTATGTTGTAATTAAGCTAAGTTGTTATTATAGACCAATATACAGGGCCAAGTCAATAACTCAGGTCACTGTTCAGTGGAGCTACTGTGACTTAAAGAGCAGCTCAACCAATCGTCATATTTCTCTCCAGCTAATTAGTATACTGCCATTCTGTTGGTTGAGATAAGTCATTGGGGTCATGGAGAGGAGTCTACACAAATTAATAATTCTCATTGATAGATTTCTTGGCCCTCAGCTGTCATTGCACTTAAAAATTCTGTGGCTGCATGTAAGCAAATGAAGGGCGAGATTCGCCAGTACATGCTGGATGGTTTGTATTGTTTCAGTTGATGCACAATAGCTATAAAGCTGGTGCTCAGATACTAAAGCAATGAGAGCCACAAAAATCCATGGAAAGAGAGAGAAAAAGAGATAATGCTCGAACTGTTTTGCATTGCTCCATAGTGATGCAAAGCAGCCAGAGGAATCTGGCCCAAAAAATTAAAATATAAAAAATAATTTAAAAAGTTGATATTGTCTGTGATAAACTCATTAAATATCTGAGGGTTAGCCATGTTAGTCTGTATCCACAAAAACAACGAGGAGTCCAGTGGCAGGTTAAAGACTAACAGATTTATTTGGGCATAAGCTTTTGTGGGTTAAAAAACCCACTTCTTCAGATGAATGGAGTGAAAATTACAGATACAGTCATAAATATATTTTGGCACATGAAGAAAAGGGAGAACCAATGTTGAAGGACAACTTAGTTAGGGTGGATGTGGTACGCTCCTAATGATTGATGAGGTGTCAATACCAAGAGAGGGAAAATTGCTTTTGTAGTGAGCCAACCACACCCAGTTCAAGCCCAAATTGATGGTGTTAAGTTTGCAAATGAATTGTAGCTCAGCAGTTTCTCTTTGAAGTCTGTTTTTGAATGAAGTATGGCTACTTTTAAATCGGTTAGTTAAACTCATTAAAGATATCACACCTCTTCAGGTCTCCCATTTTGCATTCATGCAGAATTTTTAATAATAATAATAAAATAGGAAGTTCCTGTGGAAAAACTATTTAATAATGGAGTTAAGGTTGAGAGTATATAATGGTATTTTAAGGGTAAAAAAATTACATCACAAACACAAGCCTAATAACCTCAAGATATTCAGAGTTAAAGATACTTTTAAATGACATCCAAATATGTTATGGTAAGGAAATGCACAGCCAAACCACGCAGGCAACTTTAATAATGTCATGTGAGGGAAAATTAAAATCTAATTTCTCATTAAAAGTCAGGTTAATCTAATTTGAGATAACAAACACTAAAATTAAAACTATGATTATTGCATGCTGTTATTACAGGATGTAGCTAAGGTTGTTTCCTTTAAACTGCTGATGTCCACTGTCAAGCTTATCTCCAGTGTAATGTAGGTTTTCGTTTCTTTTCTTTTTTTGTCAAGGACTATTAAACAAAGTCGACGTTATTCCACAGACCATGGAATGGAATAAGCATATCTTGTGTATTTGCTAGAGGAGCTAGTGCAAGTCAGGAGCTGGGACCTCCTAAGGTCTGGGGAGCTATCTAAATGCTTCATCATTTATCCAAACCTTTGAGGTTTGCCTAGCTATAGTTTCTATCACTACAAAAATATTGTAGCTAAGATGAAGAGCAAGCAGTGCTTTACCATAAAGATAACAAGGCGAAAAGCAGTGGTGGCCTAAAGAAGGAGCATGAATCTGTAGGACTGATCATAGGACTATTTGCCAGGAACTCCTGTATTCTAGTTCCTCCGTGGGCATTGACTTACTGGGTGGCTTTGGGTAAATCCCTTATCTACCTCAATTTCCCCACTGGTAAAATGGAAACACTAATATTTAATTTCATACCTAATGAGGAATTCAGCTTGACTGAGGTACTGTGCCACCTCAGTTCCCCTGGTTTTCAACAGGATTGGTGGATGCCCAGCCCCTTGCAGTATTGGTTGGGGCTGCACTGGGGATTAATTAGCTTATATTAGCATAGGGCTTTGAAAATACAGAGGGCTCTATCTGTTCTGAGTAAGACAAAACTATATTTGCTACTGGGTTGTATTATTCAACGAAACACTGATGTTCCCTTATTATTCTGTGTTATTTTCATCAAGTAGTACTCAGAGGCCTCTGTCAAGATCAGGCACCATTGTGTTTACTACTGCTGCTTTTAAAACTAATTGCTCTTTGCCACCACTGAATTTAAAGTGAAGTATATTTATTGCTGCAGGAAGGAGCAATCATCTTTTTCCATCATCAGGATGACTCCTCCCTTCCCCCCTACAAGCACTTGCCGTCCTCCCTAGCATATAGCCCATTTAATAAAGAAGTGCATCAGGTCTCAGATTAGACCTTGCTCTTTAATTGCTATAACAAAAATGAATTATTAGCACAGACGGTTCCATGTGAATAAAAGTCTGTGGTTTTTGAGAATAAACGTCTCCACTTTACCTTGACGTTTATTTTTGAAAAATGTCTTGTCATCTCAACGAGGAACCTGAGTCATTTAACCATCATTCATTGGAATGACACCTGAGCCTAGAGATTGTCTTGAAAGTTTCAGCTATTTAAGTCCCTGTCGCACTGCATCCCTTTTCTTTTCATGGCATCAGGAAATTCCAGGTTGTGGGTGTGCATTTGATTACACATGCATGAATGCTTCAGTGCCCTCCCACCACTTATCACTTTGATTCTTATTAGCCAGCCTAACTCAAGCAGAAGAATTCCAATACTGTTTTTAAGGATCACCTGAGCAGAAGCTTCTGGATAAATTGTATTGTTCAGTGGATGCACCCGAAGTTCTGTGCTGCTAACTTGTCAGAAAACAACATAATTCTGTAGACTGAAGTACAAGGATTATGATTATGATATAGTTTGCTCATGCTTTTCTATGAGGAATGAACTTCTGATACATAGGAATTTATTAGTTCCCAGGAATCACCAGCTTCCCTCTTCCCAGATTTGTGTATAGGAAACTCCAGGCCAGATCCAAAGCTGGTTAAAAAAATCTATTGTTGCCAATTTACAGCAGCATTTGAGGATCTGGCCTGACTCTTTAAGATTTCCTAATTGTCATATAGGTACTGAGGCCCGCCTGGACCCTTCCTGCAACATTTTCTCAATTGTAGAACAGATTATGCTTTTCAACATCTGTTGTCTGCTACTCTGTGTTCCAACCCTTGATTTTGCTCTGCTGTTTTTACTGTTCTTCTTTACACTTCACTACCTCTGCATAGGACATCAGATACAGTAGTTACAAAGCAATTAAAACAAACAAAAAAAGACCCAGCCAGTGAAACAGATCAAAAATGAACTTTAGAGTTAACTAAATGTAGTCAGAGAGACCTATGTAGTGAATGAAGATAATATGGGAGGACATTTTGGAAAGAAGAATGCCCATTGGATAGCTGAAACTGGCTTATGTATTCATAGGTGAGAGCAGTTTTGGGGTGACTTACATTTTCTTCTCTTTCTCAGGCCCCTCCTTCTCATTTCCTTTGCATCTTTTCTTTTCCATCCTTCTTTTCTTCTTTCTGTGATCGCTCTTCTTGTCTTCTGTCTTCCCTTCTCTCTTCTTTTGCTTGTCTGATTTTGGGAGATATACAGCTCATTCCATAAGCCTTTCCCTGTGTCCCAGCGGAAAACTTTTTCCCCAGTTTCTCCATAATTTTGTTATTGATCTTTCAAGTAAACTTATAACCTCCACACAAATATTGTAACTTGGTTTTGTGCCATTCATTATTGGAAATTCTTTAGCTAACTCTAGAGTAGCACAATATATTTGTAAAGATTGGACATAATTATTTGAACTGAGCCTATTATTAATCAGACATTAGTTCTCACTAGTTCTTCTACATATTGTTTGGCTTCTTTATCTTTGATAAAGGTCTGGATTGAAACTTTAGGCATAACCCAGATCAAAAGATGGTCCATATAATGCATCAACTCAGGAGTAACCCAGAAGACATTAGGACTCAGACACTCCTCTGAGCTACAATTCTTATCTTGCTCCTTCCTTGCTCTGTGGCGTAGTAATTGCTAACCAATACCAGCTGGTTCTCTCTATAATCCCTTTTTATATTGTTTTTATGGCCTCCTACCATAATTAGAAAATATCACAGAACCCACATTCCCAGCACCAGGGGTAAAAAAAAACAACAGGCTCTCTGGAGCTCCTAGCCCCACCTTCCCAGCTCCTAGCCATGGGAAAAATCTTCATGATTTAGGATTTCCCTGAGCTTATTTCCCTGTTTGTACCCTACACATGCACTCTTGTTTCTCACACAAAGAACTGATCTTTTTTAAGGGCTTCTCCTGGTTTCTCTTCTTTTCTTCCCATATTGGCTATTAAATCTCTTTTTTTTTATATATTTTTTTAATTTCTATTTTCTCTCCCTCTTCCATCCTGATTTCCTCCTGTGTATATCTATAGTCCTGAGATTGTACGGCTCTGCTCCTGCTTTGTTGAACTGCTGGTCCCTTGTGGAAAGGCAAACCAGGCCTCAGATCCCACTCAGGCTTTGTGCTGATAGGAAGACATCACCATGCAATGCTGAGATGCCCTTCTTGCTGTCTCTTTTTTTTTTCCCGTGGTTAGGCAGTATTTACTCCCTTCCTTTTTGATGAAAGTCTTTTACTAGCAGATAGAGAGAGGAATTCACTTCCACAATCCCTACAATCTTGAATTGAGGAGCTGAAATTGTCACTTATTCCCTTTACCTTTAGCTGGGGAGAGTTTTTAGATGGTACACCTCTACCACGATATGACGCGACCCGATATAACATGGGTTCGCATATAGGACCATAACCCCGGGCTTTGGCAGCAGGACTCGGGCGATGCTTTAAAGGGCCCAAGGCTCCGGCTGCTGCAGGGAGCCCCGGGCCCTATAAATCACCACTGGAGCCCTGCTGCTGCTACCCCAAGCTGCGGCAGCGGGGCTCGGCCGGCAATTTAAAGGGCCCAGGCTCCCCGCAGCGGCCGGAGCCTCGGGCTCTTTAAATCACTGCCGGAGCCCTGCCGCTGCTACCCTGATATAAGGGGGTTTCACCTATGATGCGGTAGGGATTTTTGGCTCCCAAAGACCATGTTATATCGGGGTAGAGGTGTATTAAAATGGTATTAACTGTCCCTTTTCTGCAAAAAGAGAAGAAGTTATTTGCTCCAGACAATCTTAGTGTTGTTACTTTTGTTGTGATTGGGTTCAATCCTGTTTTCTTGAAGACAAAACAGGACAAACACATCAAAGGCAACAGAAAAGAATTGCAAAGACAGAAAATGCAGCTTTTGTCACTGCTGCTGACTTGCAACCTTGCTGCTGGGGAAACATTGGCACTGCACGTGGTCTGATTGGCCACTCCAAGACCTAGCAAATTTGTAGCAGCACTGGGCTGTCTAGGGTGGTACTTTTAGCTGCCTCACTGGCCACTGGTTCACAGCAGTGTTGCAAAACATGCAATTTTGGCCAACTACACCAAACAAAAATCAAAAAGTGAAAGTTTGGAAATAAGGTGCAGAAGGAGAAGAACTTATGAGGGAATGGAACCAGGAAACCACATCTCACATTGCAGGAGCTTTTCAGAATTCAGACAAAGCCAATGGAGGTGGTGATGTCATCATTTCCCTCTCTGTGGCCTGGCTGGGTCAGGATGCCTTTCCTGGTAAGGATGATGATGGCCCAACAGTGGTATGGTGAATTTGTGGACCATGGGAGAGAGCCCAAAGTACTGGAAATGGGCAAATATAATACCTATCTGTAAAAAGGGGAATAAGGGCAACCCAGGGAATTACAGACTAGTCAGCTTAATTTCTGTACCCAGAAAGACAAAGAAGCAAATAATCAAACAATCAATTTGTAAGCACCAAGAAGATATGCTGATAAGTAGCAGTTAACATGGATTTGTCAAAAACACATCATATCAAACCAATCTAATAACCTTCTTTGATAGGACAAGAAGCCTTGTGGATAGGAGGGAAGCAGTAGATGTGATATACCCTGACGTTAGTAAGGTATTTTGATACGGTTTGAGATGAGCTTCTCATAAACAAACTATATAAAAATAACCTAGACGAACCTACTATAAGGTGGGTACACAACCAGTTGGAAAAGCATACTTAGAGAGAGTTATCAATGGTTCACAATCAAGGTGGAAGGGCATATCGAGTGGGGTCCCACAGGTATCAGCCCTGGATCTGGTTCTAGTCAATATCTTCATAAATGATTTGGATAATAGCATAGAGCAGGGATCAGCAACCTTTGGCACATGGCCCGTCAAGGAAATCTGCTTGCGGGCTGGGACAGATCGTTTACTTGCAACGTCTGCAAGTTCAGACAATCGCAGCTCCCACTGGCTGTGGTTCGCCAGCACATCCCCCAGCCCATGCTGCTTCCCGCAGCCCCCATTGGCCTGGAACGGTAATTGTCTGCCAGTGGGAGCAGCAGTAGGCCAAACCTGCAGATGCTGCAGGTAAATAAACCATCCCGGCCCGCCAGTGGATTTCCCTGACGGACCGCGTGCCAAAGGTTGCCGATCCTTGCGCTATATAAACATATAATAAATGATACTCCCAGCCTCAAAGAGCTATGGGAGACATAGGGCTAACTTTCTGCAGACTACCCTGAAAAATTACCAGTCCTCATGCCAAGGTTTAGCCGAGAGCACAGTTTTGGTTTTTCACAACCAAGTTAAACATAGTGAGTGAAAATAGTGGTTTATAGAGGAAGTGCTGACAAAACTTTACTGCAGCGGCCTGGACAATGCAGCTGTAATAATGGCAAGTGTGTCCTTATCCCAGCAAGAAAAATGTAAGGAATTCTGATTTTGCACAGAAAGAGCTATTACTTATGTCTACCACAAAGAAATAGAGTACCTGGAAAAAAATACATTCAAGTTTTTTTCCAAAAGAAAACTAAAAATAAAAAAGATGAGATGTGACTCAGGCTTTCAAACAATAAAAATAGCAAGATGAAAGAACTAGGTTGCTTCATTGCCTAGAGAAATGGCTAGAATCTTTAAAAAGTCTGAAACCCAATTGTGAAAGATTCACTTTTATGGGCTGCTAAGAAGGTGTTGACCTTCGTCATCAATAGACAGCCTAAGTTTTTGTGGTTTTCAGCAGTAAAGGAAGTGATTAAGAAGTCATCCTATTGAAATGTCAACTGGGAAAATCTCTAGTTCGAATCTCAGTGTAGCTGTTGTCTGCACACACACACACAATCTGTAAATTTGACACAGATATATCTTGCTTTATTTTTAAGTGACAAACCTGGTATGGACTGATGAGGATATCTGGAATCTGGTTCAAATGCAGTTATGATAGTTGAGGTTTAGCTAATAGCCTGTTTGGTGGGGGTGGGGACTTTGGATGTGTTTTGCAATAGTACTATATATTTGCAGTGCACCCACTCTGGAGAACTGAAACATAGGTCACTGAACTGTAGGGATGACAATGGTGTAGTGGGCCCCTGAAAAATGGGATTGCTTGCATGCTGTTTATGATGACTTCTGTTCCAGCACTGGTATAAATGTGTAAATAAACAAGTTACAGTTAGAATATATCCAGATGTCATGTCACTGACATTTCCTCCACTAGGAAGCTTCTCTGAAAAGTGCCAGAAATGTGTCACTGCTCAGCAGAAGGGCAAAAATATGATAAATCCTCAGAAACAGATGCCATTTCCAAATACAGCTGAGTGACTAATTTTTTTATTTTTCAGTTTAAAGGCCTAACTGAAAAATTAAAACAAAACCAAAAGAAACCGCAGTTCAATTTGAACTAATAACTGAACTTTTCTGTTTTTCTCAAACAAAAAAAAAAACATTTAATTTCACGTTGAATGAAATGCTTCATAGTTTTCATTTAGCTTTGAGTCATTTGGGATGTTTATTTCGCTTTCTTTTTATTTTGCTAATTTTCAGAATAAAAATGCTGTTTTGAAGTGAAAAGTTGAAACATTTTGTTTTGGAAAGGCCAAAATGAAATGTTTCAACATAACCCCCCCCAAAAAAAAACTATTTGCAAATTCAACCTGAATTCATTAATAACGTCAATGCCCTGAAAAATGCACTTTTCCGTTAATTTACTGTTTGCCCCCTAAAAAATTAATCCAGCTCTATTTCTGCATTTTTTCTCTCAAGATAGAGGTCAGGATGAATTCTCAGTTTGGGTGCCTTGCTCAGTAAGACTGATTTTTTTTTCTGGGAGCTTTTGAAAAGCAAAACAAATACACAGTCAGCCAAGGACTGGATGAGCACAAACACCATCTTTGTACCTTATCCTTCACTCCAACCTGAGCTCTGTGCTCCTCCATAGCTAAGACTCTGTGCTCTAGTCTTGGTTTTCGGAGCTTTCAAAGGGCTGGAAGTATTCTTTCTCAAAATCGCCCCTCCCTGCAGAGCCACTACCTCTCAAGATTGCTGAGATCCTCAGGGGTGATAACTTTTGCTGTGGGTTAAAAGTTTTTCCTGGATGCAGGAAAGGGATCCTTGTCAGTAGCCAGCACAGGGGCATGGAACTCACTGCCAGAAAAGCTAAGGACCTGACACAACTCTGGCGTCGATAGGCTTCACATCATACACACATTCATCAACACCCATGTGCACACACAACTTCTCCTCCACTAAAATTCACTACTCTGCCTGCTCTCGAATGTGGGAAAGAATATCAAAACAACAAGAAAAGAAGCGAATGTTCTAAGCAATCCAACTTGCCTCTGGCCAAAGGGAGAGAAACATAAAATCGGGTTTCTGAGTTGACTACTCGGATTATTTACATTTTGTTGGTCACATAAATACCATGGGCAGGTGCATGAAATAAAAATCTTTAATGTCACTGTTGTGGTTAATACTGACACTTAAATACTGTCCTCTTTAGGAGCTTGATCCTGCAAGATGCTGGGCGTAAGGCCCTGATCCTGGAAAACATATAAGCATGGTCTTACCTGTAGAAACATGAATAGTCTCATAGTCTTTAATGGGACTACTCACATGCTTAAAGTTAACCGCATGTTTAATTAAATTAATAGGCAGCAGATTTAAAACAAATAAAAGGAAGTTCTTCTTCACACAGCACACAGTCAACTTGTGGAACTCCTTACCTGAGGAGGTTGTGAAGGCTAGGACTATAACAGCGTTTAAAAGACAACTGCATAAATTCATGGTGGCTAAGTCCATTAATGGCTATTAGCCAGGATGGGTAAGGAATGGTGTCCCTAGCCTCTGTTTATCAGAGAATGGAGATGGATGGGAGGAGAGAGATCATTTGATCATCACCTGTTAGGTTCACTCCCTCTGGGGCACTGGCATTGGCCACTGTCGGTAGACAGATACTGGGCTAGATGGACCTTTGGTCTGACCCGGTACGGCTGTTCTTATGTTCTTAACTGCTTTGCCAGATTGGGGCCAAACTTCTCACCTGCTTGCAGGATCAGGGCCTGGATGACAAAGTGCAATTCATGTATCTGTCAGAGCAGCTGGGCCAAATTCATCTTTGGTGTAATTCTGTTTAAGTCAATGCTAAATTTAGCCCACTGTTTCTGTCTGCAGCTGCAGAAAGATAGCACTGTATCATTTCATGTTTGGAAAGGGTTCTTTGTAATTATAAGGGCTAAAAACTTTTTAGTTTAAATTCTGAAGAAACTAATGGGGTCACCTGAGAAGTGACAGAACTTAACAACAGGTGCCATCTAAAGTGCCAGTATGATTTAGCTGTACATGCTGTTTTCATCTGATGACAGATAAGAGGGAGTTGAAGGTAGAACCTAACTAGTTACTGAATAAAAAGGTATGAGGAGCAGAACTGGTGCATTGAATGAAGGCTACTAGGTAGGCTACTTTCCCTTAGGAGGGCCTTCTTAAACATTATAAGAGCAGAACAATCAATGAGCTAAAATTAGAAGATTTTAAAGATAACTTATGTGACATAAGATTTCTTCAGTAAAAATAAAACATTTTAACATTGAAACCTTTCCATATGAAAGCAGCTGATTCAATTACAAAGAAAACCAACGAAAGCTTTGTTGGGATACCTGGCAGTTCTGCGAATTATAGTATACGTGCAAGAAAGAAGTAACTCCAAAATACATGGAAAGCAGTTCTTGGTTGTGCACCACAGATAAGCTCATTCTTGAGAGTCCACTAAGTAAATTTAGAAGAGCTGCACCCTGGAAACGATAATGAGTTGCCCCTCTATGTTCACATTGATTCATGATAAGCATTTTAGATTATTTTTGTTTTTAATACAAACCCTTTCTTTCGACAGTTGTCAAAGTTGTGTTTTAGATTGCTTGCTACTGTAAGGAACCTAGTTTTGCAGTAAACTGTTCCAAAATAAAGAATGGGCATTTTAACAAAAGTCTTGCAGGAAAATACTTATCTGACAAAGATAATGATTTTTAATAGCTTTTTCCTAAAAGTGTCCTTTATTGAGGCAGTGATTAAAGTGTATCCCCGCTGAGTTATAATGTGCTTCCATAGTACAACTTAACGTCACGTTAATCAACCTGAACACATACAAATACAATAGAAGGGGAGGCTGGTGGTGTAGAGCTATCTGATACATGGGGGTCATTTCAGACACCATTCAGAGTGGAAAAATCTCTCACCAGTGATTGCAAAAATGAGAGTCTACATTTTTACAAGAAAGGGTCGTTGTCTGCTTTTTTTTTTTTTTTTTTTTTTTTGTGCTTAGTTATTTTAAACTTTGCTCATGAGGATGGTTCCTGATGGCACCTATAGCCTGATCCTGCTCCCATTACAGCCACTATGAACACTCCTATTGCACTTGGTTTTTTGAGTTTTTTGAGGACACAGTGGAGTAATTCAGTCATACTCCATCATATCTCAGTACCATACATACAGTAAAATGCTGGACACTTAAGGCAACATTTTCAAGAACATTTGAGTGACTTAAGAGTCCTAAGTCCCATTTTCAAAAGTGACTTAGTCCTCATTGAAAGTCAGAGCATGCACAGGAATAAAATTTGAGACTTCTGGAAGGGCACTTTTTGTGCTCCCTCCACTTCCCCGGGGCCGGAATTGCTCATTCTCCTTCCTCAGCCCCAGGGCCAGAGGAGCTCTGTGACACCCGACAGTCCTGGGGCTGGAGGAGCTCACTCTCTCATCTCTGTGGCCCCAGGGCCAGAGGAGCTTGCCCCCCCTTGTGCATGCCCCTGTGAAAATCAATGGGACTCAAGTTCCTAAATCATAGACTCATAGACTCTAGGATGGAAGGGACCTCGAGAGGTCATCGAGTCCAGTCCCCTGCCCTCATGGCAGGACCAAATACTGTCTAGACCATCCCTAACAGACATTTATCTAACCTACTCTTAAATATCTCCAGAGATGGAGATTCCACAACCTCCCTAGGCAATTTATTCCAGTGTTTAACTACCCTGACAGTTAGGAACTTTTTCCTAATGTCCAGCCTAAATCTCCCTTGCTGCAGTTTAAGCCCATTGCTTCTTGTTCTATCATTGGAGGCTAAGGTGAACAAGTTTTCTGCCTCCTCCTGATGACACCCTTTTAGATACCTGAAAACTGCTATCAGGTCCCCTCTCAGTCTTCTCTTTTCCAAACTAAACAAACCCAATTCCTTCAGCCTTCCTTCATAGGTCATGTTCTCAAGACCTTTAATCATTCTTGTTGCTCTTCTCTGGACCCTCTCCAATTTCTCCACATCTTTCTTGAAATGCTGTGCCCAGAACTGGACACAATACTCCAGTTGAGGCCTAACCAGCGCAGAGTAAAGCGGAAGAATGACTTCTCGTGTCTTGTTTACAACACACCTGTTAATGCATCCCAGAATCACGTTTGCTTTTTTTTGCAACAGTATCAAACTGTTGACTCATATTAAGCTTGTGGTCTACTATGACCCCTAGATCTCTTTCTGCCATACTCCTTCCTAGACAATCTCTTCCCATTCTGTATGTGTGAAACTGATTGTTCCTTCCTAGGTGGAGCACTTTGCATTTATCTTTATTGAACTTCATCCTGTTTACCTCAGACCATTTCTCCAATTTGTCCAGATCATTTTGAATTTTGACCCTGTCCTCCAAAGCAGTTGCAATCCCTCCCAGTTTGGTATCGTCCGCAAACTTAATAAGCGTACTTTCTATGCCAACATCTAAATCGTTGATGAAGATATTGAACAGAACCGGTCCCAAAACAGACCCCTGCGGAACCCCACTTGTTATACCTTTCCAGCAGGATTGGGAGCCATTAACAACTACTCTCTGAGTACGGTTATCCAGCCAGTTATGCACCCACCTTATAGTAGCCCCATCTAAATTGTACTTTCCTAGTTTGTCTATAAGAATATCATGCGAGACCGTATCAAATGCCTTACTAAAGTCTAGGTATATCACATCCACCGCTTCTCCCTTATCCACAAGGCTCGTTATCCTATCAAAGAACGCTATCAGATTAGTTTGACACGATTTGTTCTTTTCAAATCCATGCTGGCTATTCCCTATCACCTTACCACCTTCCAAGTGTTTGCAGATGATTTCTTTGATTACCTGCTCCATTATCTTCCCTGGCACAGAAGTTAAACTAACTGGTCTGTAGTTTCCTGGGTTGTTTTTATTTCCCTTTTTATAGATGGGCACTATATTTGCCCCCTTCCAGTCTTCTGGAATCTCCCCCATCTCCCATGATTTCCCAAAGATAATAGCTAGAGGCTCAGATACCTCTTCTATTAACTCCTTGAGTATTCTAGGATGCATTTCATCAGGCCCTGGTGACTTGCAGGCATCTAACTTTTCTAAGTGATTTTTTACTTGCTCTTTTTTTATTTTCTCTTCTAAACCTACCCTCTTCCCGTAAGCATTCACTATACTAGACATTCCTTCAGACTTCTCAGTGAAGACTGAAACAAAGAAGTTATTAAGCATCTCTGCCATTTCCAAGTCTCCCGTTACTGTTTCCCTTAGAAGCTTCACTTAGAAGCTTTTGAGAATGTCACCCTTAATCTAAAACTGCAGGCAGCATTGAGCAATCACAATTCCAGGTCATTATGCAGGTTTCTTAAAAAAAAAGAAAAATGGTGCTTGTTATAAAACAGATAAAATTGACGTCTATTTCAAGGGTAGCTTCCTTCAGCTGCTTGGGGCTGCCGTTCCAAAAGCTTGGTATAAATATGGTCACTTTGGCATCCAGCTGGGATTGTGCTGAGTGTTTTCAGCTCCAGCTCAAGTAAATGGGAGTTGTGGGTGCTCGGTGCATCACAGCAGAGAGCTTTTGAAAACCCCTTAAACAGGCTCTAACATATTGCTCCCCCCCATCAACAGTGTTTGTAGAGGACTGAAAATGCGTTTCTGGAGGCAGTTCTTCTAAAGCTGAATTCTCAACCTGGAGGTTGAGAACAGATGTCTGCAGGTTGTGGCTATCTTGCTATTCCAATACTGGGAAATGGGAGATGGGTCCCAGTTAGATCCTAGCTAGGTGAGGAGGCCTAGGGTGATCAGGTGGGTCGCAACGTGACAAAGGTTTGGAACTCCTGTTTTACGATGTGACTGACACAAAACATGGTCTCATGTGGCCTACAATGCCTCCACCTGTTTTCTCCACTCTCTTTTCTCTTTTTCTTTTTCAAATGCACATTGCCCTAAATAGTGAATCTGATGGATCACTGCGTGATGGTGTCCACAGACATATTTCCAGTGCCTGCAATAAGCCCCATCATACTCAATAGAGACCTTTACCAACGGTGAAAAAGTTTGCTATGAGTAATATTTTAAAATCTGTTTTTGCCCAAACAAATCATTGCATCTGTTTTGTAACTATCATTTGTACAATCTGTACTTGTATTTAAGCACTTTAAATATGTAGAAGATTGTTTAACTGTAATGGGAGGTTAGAGGCCAAACCTTTCTGCTTAACAAGCCATTCTGAAAGACAGTCGCCATTAAACCTACCACAATTAAGATTCTTATAATAAATTAAAAAATGAAAAAAAATCCTTCTGCCTCCTACACTTCTAGACTGAGTTCAGAAGAGGCAGCTGTGAATGGGGAAAAAATTGAATCTGAAGTCTATTATGCAAGCTAGCGGTCAGCTTTGTAATACGGTTCAGGCCACCTCTCTCTTTCTGAGAAAAGTAATGCAGAGATGAAGATTGAGCCTGATTCTGCATTCTGTTATGCTGGTTTGATGCCTCTTTAACACCATCAAAATGGAGTACAGAATTGGACCTTTCGGCTTTTATATTTTTTAATAGCTATATGTGCCTCAAAACTCAGGGTAACCTGTGGAATCTCTATACATGAGATGAGCCTGAACTATCAGCCCAGATGTGAATGATCTCAAACTTGGCTCACATTAGGATCCATCTTGGAAATGTGCAGTTAGGACCCCTCTCTAATGCCCTCCACGGTCTGATTTTTGTCAAACATCCCACAGCTCCCATTACCTCAATGCCTGAAAATCAGGTGATGGTTTTCTCTTGAGATGACTTTGGGCAGTCCATGAAAATGTGCAATGTGGGTCAATCAACCACAGATGATTCCTTCTGAGATGAAGGACCTGACTCTTCCATTCCTGTTGCACCAGAAGCTCCCACTGAAGGGGCTGAGGGCTAAGCCCTAGGACTCTATATTTACTAATAAAAAGGTAGGACTAGATTTTGTCACAGAGATACAGCCCAAATTGCAATCTAGTCCTTAATATTTTTGTTTCTGTGAGCCCTAAATAAGAATCTATGAAAGCTGCAGTTTTTTGCATGTCATCTATGTAAGATGCAGAGACACTGATGTCACCATTAAAAAGATACCCTTTGCCAACAGCTGCCAAACAGTATCTGACACCTTATTTATTGCCATATGCACAGAACAACTATGCAGTCTCTGATAAGCTGTGTGCTGGTGAATGTTGACTGGTAATGGTGCCAGCAGTAGATGTGCTGAATAAAACACTTACTTGCATTGCTTACTTTGCAGCAGTTTAGAATTCTAAACCTTTCCACATTTTCTCATAGGACATTCTGCTTTCTTCAATGAGTCATGGAGTCAGCAAGCAACACAGGTTTGGGGAATATCATAAACAAGGTGTGCCAAAATGAAACCTCCCCAAAAGCAAATGCTAGTAGGGAGCGAACCGTAGCAGCCAACAAACTGAATGATATTCCGGAAGCATTGCAAGAGGTGAAAAAACACCCCTGGGAAACAGCAGTAGAAAATGTAATGGAGAGAATAAAAATGGCAAAGAACGGCAAGGAAAAACAAAGTCATGATTTAGACAGAGCAGGATTTAAACGGAAATTAGAGAGTGAAGAAAAGCCAGCTGTGAAAAAAGAGGCAAGAATGTTAGAGCTTGATAATCAGTTAGCCACAATGCCTCTGCCTCATATTCCTCTGAAAAGTCTAATGGATGTGGAAATAAAGTTGGTCTACATTGATGAGGAGGATATTACATATGAGTTCGTTGGGTCCATGGCATCTACCAGCACACAATCAACGTGTCGAGATGTTGAAATAGTAGATTCTCTGAGTGCACCTAATTTCAGCTTTCTGCCACAGATTGACAAATGGCTTCAGGTAGCCTTGAAAGATGCCAGCACTTGCTATAGACAAAAGAAGTATGCAGTAGCAGCAGGGCAGTTCAGAACAGCACTTGAGGTATGAGATTAAAGTCGTATAGATTAAAGGCAGAAAACTATGAAATGCAAGGCTATGATTGCACTGAATGGTTCTGACAACATCATAATGAGCAATGGTCACAAAAGTATGTTTATGGTCTCGTCAGAATCTTGCAATGTGATTTCAGGCCAAATCTGCAAACTAAGGGATATACATAAATCCTGGGGGTTGTGAGGCATTATAATAAACACAGCAAAGCTCAAGTGATTTGTGGTGTTAACTGAACCCTAATGTACTGTGATATACTGTATGAGGGGGAAAATTTGACTGCTAGGATAAATGCATTGTTGCTCTACAGAGCGCAAGGATGGATCAGTGATTAGTGCATGAGCCACTCCAAAGACTTGGGTTCAATTTCCTACTTTGCCACAATGTGGCCTTGAGCAAATCATTATATCTCTCTCTGTTTCCATTCCCCATCTGTACAATGGGGATAAATAGAACTTCCATACTTCATAGGGGTGTTTGTGAGGATAAACACATTAAAGCTCATAAGGTACTCAGATACTGCAGTAATAGGGATCCTGTGAGTACCTAGGATCAATGTTTCTCCTTGTTCATTGCCATTACGATCCATCTTTAACCCCAATTTTTTCCTTGTGAACAGATCTGTGTTGGGCTTATGATTATTATTATCAGAGCTATGCAAGCAATAGTTATTTTGATTCAGTGGCCAAACCAAAGAAAAAAATAATTATGAGCCAAACTATACACTTTTTCATTTTTTAACTTAAAATTGAAGCAAATTTCAAAACAAAGAGTCCTTTAAAATCAAAACACTTTCTTTTGAGAATGTCGACACAAAATGTTTTAGTTTTGGGGGAGGAGGAGGAAATATTTTCTTTGTTTTTCAAGCAAAACAATTCAGTGAATTTGACACAAATCTGTGAAATGTTTCAGTTGACCTGAATCTGCATGTAAGGCTTTAGCTGAAAAAATTCACCCAGCTCTAACTGTTATGTCCTTCTTGTGAGGGAATGTGACATCAGAGGTAAATAAACCAATTATAATTTTCTACTTTCTCCCTTAATGCATTTGCATCTTATTAGTTAAAACATATCATAATATTTTTAATAAAAAATAAAATCTTTGGACGCATATCTGGAAAAAAAATTTTTGATTCAGATTCCTTTCACTGTAACTGGATCAGAACTACAGAAGCAAAGTGAACCTGGATGATCTGAAACCCCATACCTCTTATGCTCCCATTTACTGTATACTAAAGTTTTCATGTTCATCTGAATCCCTGTTTATCTAAATTACTTTAATGTATCCCATTGTGGTATTAGATGATTCACCACCATTTGTTGCAAATAGAAATCTATACAGACAGGCAACTGAGGGCTGATGACCACAGTGAGTCAGAAGAAAATAATTCTATGTTCCCTTATAACATCCAGGACAATGGGTACAGGTCTGCCTACCAGTAGACGGAGATAGGAGTAAAGCAACATTTTTGTCACTTGTCCGATAAAAGAAAAGGATCTTGCCCAGTTGTTTTCCTCTTCCAGCAGATATGCCTATAAATAGTTCTTTCAGTGGCCAGGCAACAGTAGAATTTAGTTATTTATTACTTTTAATTTGATGATTTCCACCCCATTCCTCCAGTCACTTAATTTCTGCTGGGATTAGACAGACTATAGAGTGTTTTGCAGGGAAGCTTTGAGTTTGTGTGAAGTTGTGGTTTGCTCTTGTATTCCTTAGAGCACTCTATGTAACCCCTGGCTGTTATGTGTGGTCCTTTTTCTCCTAATTATCAGGGATCAATCTGCTAGACAGCAGCCCTCTGTGGATATAGCCCAATTTTTCTCACCAACTAAGAGACCAGAGCTTCAGCTTCAGTGATGACTGCAAAATCTCAGCTGCTCCAGACACAAAAGAAATAAGATCTTGGCTAAGATTTCCAAAACCGAGAGATGATTTTGAGTGACTATTCTTAGTGGCCCAAGCACCTTAAAGGAATCTAATCTTCAGAGGGCGGGTGCTCTGCACTTTCTGAAAAATCAGGCTCCCAAAATTAAAGTTCCCAAAATCCCTAGTTAGTTTTGAAAATCTTGGCCAAGTTTGTGAGTGAGGTACCATAGTTTCACCAGTGCTATAATAACTTCCTAGATGAATGGAATAAAAGGAGGAATTCCCACGGCTTTAATATGAATACAGTGAATTCTATTGGAAGAGAAGGAAGAGAAAAATTGTGGCATCTTTAGGAAGTCACAGCATTGCAAAGTTATGCCCAGATTTCTTTGGTGATGCCAGTCTCAGTTAATTATATTGGAAATCCCTTGTGTTATAACCATGTAATTCAAATTGTGCCAGTAGAAGTCATGGTTCATAATAATCACATAACGGGCAAGGAATTAGACGTAATCAGATTTTCGTTTGCCTGTCATGTTTCCATAATGCTGCTATAAAACTGACATAATCGCAAAAAAGCACCAGTTTTTTTTACGTCTTTATCAGATTGATGTGCAGTCTCTCTCTCTTGCTCTTGCTCTCTCCTCTTTTAAACAATGAAAGATAACAGAAATTGGATTACAATTGCCGGGAACAGGCTATGATAAACTGTTTGCTTGTGTGCAGAATCAACCTTAATGATGGCATCAATCTCTCTTAATCATTAGTGATTAGCCTGTTACACTTGTGCCACGCTGCAGCCAAAGACCAAAAGAAGTGATATTACAGCATTTTGAAGGTAGTGTCTCCAGAAGTTCATATAGTTGCCTTATAAAGCTTGAGTGATGGATAAGGCAACAGCCCAAGTTAGTCTTGCCTTGTTTCCCAATAAGTGTTGCAAAATCTCACCTATAAAGGGCTATTAAGAATTTGGAAGCTAGAAGTTTTACCTAGCCTGATGTTAGGCTCCTAAGTCATATTTAGAGTCTAAATAAGTGGCCTGATTTTTAGAAGTGCCAAGCATATAGCAGCCACTACCTCCCCTCCACCATCCCCCTTAACTTCACTGAGCCATCATCTTGGCCATTATCCTTATAAAAAAGTACATAGATTTCTATTTTGGCTTTATGAAGGAGGACAGGAAAATGTTGATTCTACACAGAAATCATTAAAAAATCAAATTTTTTGAGGGCGATGCTTATTGACATCTGGCCTAGCTTTCTAGTTTCTAAGGACTAATTTCAGAGGGACTGATATTTAGACTCTTATTTTAGACACTTTATTGAGCAAATCAAGGTGACTGGAAGTTGTAGTTATTTAACTCATCTCTTCCTGCAAATGTCCACAAAATTCCTCCATGCTTTATAATTATGTGCAAAAGCATAAGTGTATCAGAATAGCCATACTGGGTCAGACCAATGGTCCATCTAGCCCAGTATCCTGTCTTCAGCAGTGACCAATGCCAGATGCTTCTGAGGAAATGAACAAAACAGGGCTATTATCATATGATCCATTCCCTGTTGTCCTGTCCTAGCATTCAGCAGTCAGAGACACAAAAATTATGAGGTTACATCCCTGACAGTCTTGGCTAGTAGCTATTGAGAGATCTAATCTCCATAAATGTATGTAATTCTTTTTTTGAACCCCATTATAGTTTTGGCCTTCATAACATCCTTTGGCAATGAGTTTCACTAGTTGACTGTGCGTTGTGTGAAAAAGTGCTTCTTTATGTTTGTTTTAAATCTGCTCCCTATTAATGTAATTGGTTGACCTCTGCTTCCTGTGTGTATGACTAAATAACCCTTCCTTATTTACTTTTTCCACACCATTCATGATTTTAGAGACCTCTATCATATCCCCCCTTAATTGTCTCTTTTCCAAGCTGAACAGTCCCAGTCTTTTTAGTCATATGGAAGCTGTTTCATACTCTTAATCATTTTTGTTGTCCTTTTCTGTACCTTTTCCATTTCTAAAAGGTCTTTTCTGAGATGGGGTTACAAGAACTATACCGTAGATTTATATGGTGGCATTATGATATTTACTATCTTATTATCTATCTCTTTCCTAATGGGTCCTAACATTAGCTTTCTTGACTGCTGCTGCACATTGAGAAGATGTTTTCAGAGAACTACCCACATTGACTCTGTGATGGGGCACCTGCCCCACACTGGGCTCTAAGGAGTTAATAGAGCCGAGGGAGGCTGCTCAGGAGGCAGCCAATCAGCAAAGGGCTGAGGGGAGCAGCCAGTTAGGGCCTGGCAGGCCCCTATAAGAAGAGCTGCAGGGCAGAGCAGCTTCAGTTACTCCCTGGGGCTTGAAGAGGGAGAAAGACTGGCTGCCTTGCAGGCTGAAGACAGCAAGCATCCTGGACAAAGCAGTGCTACAGGCAGAGACCTGGTGAACAGCTAAACACAGCTCCTGGTGGTCCGCAGGGATCTGCAGGCTGAGTCCCAGAGGGAGGGCAAAGAGGGTGCTGGGACTACAGGGAAGTGGCCCAGGGAAATCTACCAAGGAGTCGGAGGGGGCACAACAAGAAGCAGCCCTCTACAGGGTGCCGCCCCCACTCGCCACTGGGAAATGGCAAGACTGCAGTCTCCACTGAGAAAAGTGGTTGGACAGGGATTGCAGAGACAGCTCCCAGAAGAGGGGAGCACAGTGTATGGTATAGCCAGAGGGTTGCATCACTGAAGAGGACACTGCTGTCCTTAGAGGGATGTAGGTCCAGGAGCAGAAGAAGTGACAGCACCACCACAGCAGGGCACACTGGCTGCTAGAGGCAATTCCTGTATCGGCCATGAGGAGGTGAGTCATACCCAGTTACAGACTCCAAGATGTCTTCTTAAGTGGCAACAGGGTCTAAATGATCTATCTCATTCTGTATGTATAGTTCAGATTATGTTTTCCAATGTACATTACCTTGTATTTATGAACATTACATAAGAATGACCATTCTGGGTCAAGAATGGCCATTCTGGGTTAGACCAATGGTCCATCTAACCCTGTATCCTGTCTTCCAACAGTGGCCAGTGCCAGGTGCTTCAGAGGGAATGAACATAGCAGATAATCATCAAGTGATTCATCCCCCATTGCCCATTACCAGCTTCTGGCAACAGAAGCTAGGGACACTTCAGAGCATGATTTTGCATCCCTGACCATCCTGGCTAATAGCCATTGATGGACCTACCCTCCATGAATTTATCCAGATCCTTTTTGAATCCTGTTTTAATCTTGGCCTGAACAATATTCTGTTAAGGAGTTCTACAGGTTGACTGTGTGTTTTGTGAAGAAATACTTCCTTCTGTTTGTTTTAAACCTGCTGCCTATTAATTTCATTTGGTGACCGCTAGCTCTTGTGTTATGAGAAGGAATAAATAACACTTCCTTATTTACTTTCTCCATTATTTTATAGACCTTGTCATATCTCTCCTTAGTTGTCTTTTTTACAATCTGAAAAGTCCTAGTCCTAATAATCTCTCCTCATATGGAAGCTGTTCCATATCCCTAATAATTTTTGTTGCCTTTTGGATTCCAAATGCCATTTTTTCATCAGTCACCCAGTTATGCAAGATCCTGTTGTAACTCTTCACAGTCTGCTTTGGATTTAACTATTTTGCATAATTTTGTATCATCTATAAATTTGCCATCTCACTGTTTACCCCTTTTTCCAGTTCATTTATCAATATGTTGAACAGCGCTAGTCCCAGTATAGATCCCTGTGGAACTCCACTGCTTACTTCTCTCCATTCTGAAAACTGACCATATATTTCTACCCTTTGTTTCCTGTCTTTTAACCAGTTACCAATCCATGAGAGGACCTTCCCTCTTATCCCACGACAGCTTTCTTTGATTAAGAGCCTTTGGTGAGGGACCTTGTCAAAGGCTTTCTGAAAGTCCAAGTACACTATATCCACTTATCAACCTTGTTTACAAGTTTGTTGACTCCTCCCCCCCCGTTAAAAAATTCTAATAGAGTGGTGAGGCATGATTTCCCTTTACAAAAGCGTGTGGACTCTTCCACAACAAATTGTGTTCATCTATGTGTCTGGTTATTCTGTTCTTCACTATAGTTTCAACCAGTTTGCTTTTTACTGAAGGTAGATTTACTGGCCTATAATTGCCAGAATCATATCTGGAGCTTTTTTTTAAAAAAATGATATCACATTAGCTATGCTCCAGTCATCTGGTACAAAAGCTGATTTAAGTGATAGGTTACGTACCACAGTTAGTAGTTCTGCAATTTCGTATTTGAGTTCCTTCAGAACTCTTGGGTGAATACCATCTGGTCCCGGTGACTTATTACTATTTAATTTATCAATTTATTCCAAAGCCACCTCTACTGACACCTGAATCCAGGACACTTACTCAGATTTGTCATCTGAAATACTGACTCAGGTTTGGAAATCTCTCTTCCATCCTCTGCAGTGAAGAATGCAAAGAATTCATTTAGCTTCTCTAGAATGGCCTTGTCTTCCTTGAGTGCTGCTTTAGCACCTCGACTGTCCAGTGGGCCCACTGATTGCTTAGCAGGCTTCCTGCTTCTGATGTACTTCAAAAAAATTGCTGTTAGTTTTTGTGTCTTTTGCTCATTACTCTTCAGATTCTTTTTTGGCCTGCCTAATTATAGTTTTACACTTGACTGCCAATAAGTTAATGAACATTATGGTTAAGATTTTTCATGGGCCAGGAAATTCAAACTTATGGTTCCCAAAGCAATTGTCAGTAAGACACTTGGCACCTCAAGTGAGTCTTCAATGCAAAACAATCACAGATACCATTCAGATTTAAGGAAAGAAATTATTGTTTTATTCTGACATAACATTTGTTTATTTTGAGTCTGAGGCACTGATCCAAAAAAAGCATACACCAAGCTTTAAGTGCATGAGCAGTTTCATTGGAGTCAAGTGCTACCATAACACAAACAATCAATAACAATAATATCAGTTATTTTCTTAAAATATCCCTTGCACACCTACCTACAGCATCAACACTTTTCTGTCCCTGTTTTAGAGGTGCCTGCACTAGTGACACTATCCTTGTATTTCTCAGAGTACATCCTATGTACTAACCTGATAATACGTTTGCACATGTAAATGTTGATTTTGAAAGTCTGACTCTAAAGATGTCACATTTCATTAATCAAGGGAAAATATTTGGAGAAGAGGAAAATTGAATTTCGTGTCTCATTCAGAGACTCTTGTATTAGACAGCATGCTATTGATCACCACAGACACTATAAAAGTGCTGTTATCAAGAGAAGAATAAGTTGCCTTTTACCATTTCTTTACTGTTTATCAGCCATTAAAATAATCAGATAGGATTTTTTGCTGCATTATACTTGATCTGGAGTAGGACAAAATAATGTTTCCTTGGAGATGTATCATCAATGGAGCTTAAGAACTAAGTGGTTTCTGCCACTAGCAAGGAGAACATCTGAAGAATTTGATGTACTGTCCCTGTATCTTGGCAATAAGGTATGTGGAGAGGAAAGCGCTGTAAATTCACCTTAGTTTTTGGCCTCCATCTGTTGGAACAGAAGGAAACATCTGAATTGCTATGACGGGATATGAGAAATAACTCTTCCACTTTATCAGATGTAACACTGACAGACCTCCATTGTTGGTGGGCAGGATTGAACCTGGAACTTCTGGAACTTAGTACGTGAGCCTCTACCACATGAGCTAAAATCTCACTCTCTCACTTGCTCTCTCTCTCGTCACCACTAGATGATACAGAACACCACACCTAGGAGGAGTGCGGGTTACAAAAGCTCTACAAAACTCAGACTTACATACGTCAAAAAATATCGTTGTAGCCATTTGTTAATAACTTAGCTAGCAAGAAACATGGTGCCTTGGGGGAGGCGGAGAGAGGGTCAAAAGATCTGTTCTTAAATTAATCTTCCCAGCATTAGAAAGTGTAAAAATACTTCATAAACATCATGCAGTGTCATACATCTTTTAAAACTTTAAATTTTGCACTCTGTTGTCCTGAAAATGTTTCTCCCAGTCATTAAACCAAAAATGAAAGAAGTTAACAATACTCTGTTACTTAAGAGCATAGAAAGAATCCCATAGTATTGCAGTATATACTATATCCAGAGCTGCGTGTGTCTCTGGGATATGAAATTCATCCCACAAGTGAGGTGAAGACCTCAAATAAAGTGTGATTAATTCACAAGAGCGCCATCGTGGTCTTTTTCATGAGCTGGATTATTTCAATATTCCACAGATAGCTATTATGGGCTCTGCGTCTGTGACACTGATTCAAGCATTAGTGTCTCTTTTTTTTAAGCGCACTTTCTCATTTTAAATTAACCCTTTGTGTGACTTGCTGTTGCCTTGTGAAACAAGCTATTGGCAGGGACACTATCTCCACCTTCTCAACAACACCATCCTTGAAGGTCAGACATTTGGGAAGAGAAAATTACGGTGGTAGGGTACGGTGGACGTAATTACAATTAGGCAATCAGATCCAACATAGCCTTCCATCATGTGGCTTATTACATATCTTCTATGCAAATGAGGCACGAAGCAAAGATGAGTATTTCCCAAGCAGCTGCAACACTTACACACAAAATAGAAGGATAATCTGAAATAGCATGGTCAGATAGTGCCTGCTAGGCACATCTGCCCTGCATGGAGACAATGTAGACCCCTCTGCTGCAGTGGGCACTTTGGGAGGCATTGAGCACAGTGTCTGCTAGAATTCTTAGGGCGTGCAGCCACTGCACCATGCTTGGAGATATATAGGATAGATTCTTTTCTGCAGCCAGTAAACTCTTACTAGCTGCTCTGAGGGATAGGGGCAGCCATTTAGTGCCTTCTCCATGTTCCTTCCTGTGCCTTTTGGCATGGCTTGTATCCCAGGAAGTACACAGGGGACTGCAATTGCAGCTGATTCATGCACAGGCATGAAAGAGAAGAGAGGGCATCTCCATGTTATTTCACCCAGCCCCTCCTCATTGTGCCCCTGAACAAGTGAGCCACAGTTTGACCTCTGTGAACTGAAAAATCCCATGGGCTGAAGCTGGAAATTCAGTGTCTGTACTGTATTGCTTTTCAGACCTGAATCAGACCCTTAAGTTATTTTATTATCATCAAGGCAGCCAATAGGAACCCCATCCAAGGATCAAGGCCCCATTGCTGCAGAGACGAAGATAGCCCTTGCCTCAAGAGTTCTTAGACTCAAGATGCTGAGCTTATACTCCAGTAGTAAAGTTTTTATCCTCTAGTAACAAAGCTTTTCCTTAAATGTATGTGCTGAATTTAACTTTCTTGAAGAAAAGCCTTATAATCAGCAGTTTTTCTCTCCCTATAGTACAATAATTATATGTTTAGACCTCAAAGCCAAGACATTGATTTTTTCCCCACTGCTACTTATTGTCTTTTATTGCTCTAGAAGATTTTAGATCAGGGATGTGAAATTTACAGATGGATCAAATCTGGTTTGTGGAATGGAGTGAGATTCTGTTATAATGATCCATTTGGGCATAAACTTCACCTTTTCATCACTGAATTTGAATCTTTCTGTCTTCTAGGCATTTCTAGCGTGCCTATCACCATGGTAGAGCTAAAATCTGCACAGCTATTTGTCCACAAGGGATCTATCTCACTCTGCCCTACTCCTTGTTTGAGCTGATGTTACTTACTTGGCTTACACAATGCTTTTTCTCAAAGAATGCTATGTGTGAATCCATAAAAGAATGCGTTTCCCCCATCAGACTTGTGCAGAAGCAAAATCCCTATTACAGAAGGGTCAGAGCATATTTTGATATCCTTTCAGGGCCAAAGCAGATCAGTCATTTTATAAGTAGTTCTAATTGGCATCTTGACATGCTATTAAATTATTTACCTGCAGGTGATGGGCATTCAAAAGCCCAAAATATTTTCCTATTTCCTTGGAAACATTAATAAATAAAATAATAATAACTGTATTAAAAAAGTCACCCTTACCTGTCACTTACAGCTGAAACTCCCACTGCTCTGTATGGGTGACAGGTAAATGTATTACTGCCAGTGAGAAACTAAGATGTGGTCCTCAGTAGGCATCATACAGAAAAGGAAGGATGGTCTAGTGGTAAGGGTATTTGTCAGAGAGATGGGTTCAATTTCTTGTTGACACAAGCTTCCTGTGTGAACTTGGGCAAGTCTTTTAAAGTTGCTGGACCTCCTGGAAATCAAAATGGGGTACTTGTTCTTCTCTACCTCACAGGAGTGTTGTGAGGATGAATATATTAAAGCTTCTGAGGTGCTCAGATCCTATAGTAATGGCAGACAGAGAAGTACCACAGTCAATTTGATAGCAGGTGGTTGTGTTTGAATAGACAGTTTAGAGATCTTGCATGCTGGGGAGCTTCTTTCCTACTTAGTAGGCTGGAACCATCTCTAAACTTTCCTAAATATTGCACAGAAATGCAGTGGGTGGATCCAACAATAAGGAGGCCCCAGATATGGCTTGTGATGAATTTATTTTAACTAATATTTTATTACCTGTATTTATGAGCCATGCAACCCACTTCTGAGCGTGTTTTCGATAAGTTCAAAACCATCAATTAATAGTGATTCACCAACAATTACGAACTGGCAGGCAATTGCTAGATTAGTCACTGTCCCCTCAATAACGTGAAAGGAACCCCAAACCACCAACTCCACCCAATTCTATAGGCCTGAGTTACCTTCTGCCTAAGCCATTGCACAAAGGCCAGGGTCAAAGTGTGAGTCTTGCACTATGGTAGGTACTTTTATGGCCCTATCAACATAGTATCTGAGCACCTCACAGACACTAAGGCAAGTACTTTCACTATATCCCCGTGAGACAGGGAAGTGTAATTGTCCCTACAGTTACAGATGGGGATGTGAAGAGTGAGATTAAGTGACTTGCCCAGGTTCACACAGGAAGTCGTTGACACAGCCAGGAGATGAAGCCAGCTCTGCTTTGGCTCAGTTCAGTGCCTTAAGCATGACTCCATGCTTCTTCCTAGAATCAAGGCACTTCCATAGAAAAGCTCCCTGTCACCAGTGTCTGGGAATTTACATGGTGGGACAATTAATTAGAGCACCTGGGCTGGTGGTCACTGTCTGGAAGGTGCGTAATAGGATTACACAGGGCACAAGGATTATTATTTAATTTGTGACTGTGGCATTTCATGACTGGAAACAACATTGATTGAAAACATGGTGACATTTGGCTTAATTTGTAGGGAGAACTATCTGGGCAAGTACGGAGTAAGTCCAAACATCAACAGCGGAGATTGAATAGCACAGGCAGGCGGTGGTAACGGTGGGGGTGTTATGTTATAGTATTTTTTACCTGAAGAGTCTTTAAATCAAACTGCTGCACACTTATACAGACTCCTCTGAGAAGAGAGCTGAAGATGCAGGCTGAAGTGGGCACTCTGCTTTGGTAAGTGTTCATGGACTGATTGGAAGGTAACTTTATCTATGAGGACAGGTTGGAGAAAATATGTTATTAAAGTACTTTATTTCCATTTAGAGTTTCACACCAGCACACAAAGACAACAGACAGTGACAGCTTTTACCAGACCCATTTGTTATTTTACACTCTCAAAGGTTGAACAGGAGTAGGATGAATATAAATGCTGAAAAGCTGTATACCTGTGAAGCAGACAATGAAAGGTGTAGGTGGGTGTAGACAGGTTCTGGATGCTTTGGGGGAGGGCTTTGGTTTTGCTTGTTGATAATGCAAGTGAGATTCACAGGTTTCTAATACCTTGTGCTGACAGCAGCATTCAGAGCAAGACTCTCTTTGGAGTTTACCCCACCACACATATTACTGGAATTGTGAAAGCGAGGGAGGCTATGCTGATACTGCTTGAAAATAACTTCCGCAAATGGTTGCTTTTCACCAGTTCTGGTGAGTTGGCCATCCAAGTGAAACACTTACTTCTGTTTCTCACCAATGTTACCTTAAGACTTGGCTTGGTGCACTGAGATGTGTGAACATTTGTATATACTGGTAGAGTTAAATGCCATTGTGTCTTTGGGTGGGATTTGAATGAAGAGAAGCTGGGGAATGATGTAGTGAGACTGGGAGTTGGCTGAGGGCAAGATGGTCAGATTAACAGGAAAGGAACATAAATTGAATGACTGCATTTGGGTGGACTGAATGTATCCAAAAACCAGAAGAAAGGAGGCTGCAGGAATCAAGAGAGGAGAGAGAAAAGCTGAAGAGGACCCCTTGGTTACAAGCCTGGTTGACAGGATAATGGTGTAGCAAGAAGTAACAGAGAACAGGTGCCGAAATTTGCATTTCCTTTCACTAGTAGAGTGAATCTGTCCCTTATCTGGGCTAACATATTAACATCTCATGTTGTGGATGTGTGATACTAGATATGGTAGATCAGAAAGTGCCATGAGACATTTGCAAGACAAGATGCTCTATAAATGAGATTTGATTGTATTGCTCAGACCACAATAGCTCCTCTGGAACCACCACGGTATATAGATTCAATAATATATGTTTAATTGCAGAGTGTGGGTTTTTGCTTCCCTGACCACACCTTTCACCTTGGCAATATTCACATCTGGAGCATATTGTGAAATAATGATTCCTAATGGGGGCCACAGTTTTATAGTATGGCACACACAGGTTAGTATGATGGTGGATTCATTTCTGTAAAATGGATGACATTTTCTGAAAACTTAATGTCCTGATTTAACACTTCTGATGTAAATAATTTATGATAACAGCACCAGCTGCATGTTACAAGTAAAGTAGAACTTTGGACTGAGATTAGGAGACTAGACGGGCATGACTAAGGGGTGGGACTGCTGCAGGGACTGTATGCTTACCTATTGTAGATGAGAATACTTCATGTCAAGTTTATATATATATCTATAACATAGTGTAGCAAACGACCACTGTCTTTTAACAGCCAACTAGAAATGAACACAAACTGAAATGCGAGAGCTAAGCGTCCCCTGAGTTTTGTGGGCATTTGAAGTCTGAATTTTGCAAATGGCCCCCATCTTCATAGGGGCTGAACAAAAGACCCACATTCACATACCCTCAAATTTTGGGGAGCTGGAAATCTGGAGCTGGATTTGAATTTTTTACTTTCAGGCCCAGCCTGCAACCAATCCAATCACATACTCTTAATTGTTGAAGTGAGACACACTAAAAATTGTTTTAGACTCTGGCTGAGAAAAGCACTTACACATGTGGTTCAGGGCCCTTTCTGAATACTGATGCTTTCCTGAATGGGGGCCTTAAGTATAAGAGAGAATCTTCCAGAGTTTTGCATGTCACAGGTGCACCTAGTTCACTGCCAGCACTATCTAAATAATAGACAATCATATCTCCATCTATACACTATACAAAACATTCATGGCAGAACAGCTTGTGAAAAGCCTGGTGAATTTAGCTCTTCTTGTGTTACAGCTGCATACAATTTTAATAATGAATTAAAATGATATGACCCTTTCAATTCATTGTGCAGAAAGTTATTTACACAAATAGCATTAACAATAAAGGCAGAGTTTTTGCATAGATTTCCTGCTCAGTTGACCTAAGCTATAACCCAAGATGCCAATATAATGTTGAACTGAAGAAGGAAAGCTGGGCTTTGACCAATGATATCACTAAGAGCTAGTCCTTTCCTCTTTTTTTTTTCCCCAGCCACACTGATTGTTACAGGTTATACTATGCCACTGTTAACTAGTTCTTTATTATACTGATGTCCTATCATTTTGCTTGGAAAGTGAGGCTGAATAGAATATACTAATAGGTTTCAGAAACTGTATTTATTTATTTATTTATTTGTTTAATTATTTGGAAAAAGATATTTAGTTTATATGAAGGTTGTGGTGCTGCCAAGTTTTGAAAGCTATTCCTGGAAGTAGTCTTCTGTAAGAGGCAGTTCCTGGGACGAAACTGCAGTGTTAGAACTGTTGGCTGATGGACATGCAGTATGATTCGGTGTTGTTGTAGGCCTGTTGGTCCCAGGATATCAGAGAGACAAGGTGGGCAAGGTAATATCTTTTATTGAACCAACTTCTGTTGGGAGAAAGGCAATGTTTCAAGCTTACGCAGAGCTCTTCTCCAACCAGCGGACAAAATTCGGTGATGAATCCTGGTCACAAGCCATGAGGCATATTGCACATACACTAAGGAGAAATAATTCTCCTCCTCAAAGGAAACCTTAACAACAGTTTCAAAAGACTAGCCTGGGAACTTAAATTCATGACCCTGCTGGACACTAAAAATCATGGACTAGTGGTTTTATTATGTCGGTGTAGCGGGAGAGCTAAATCAGTTGGAAGAGCACTGCAGTGTGCACACTCCACTGTTTTGTCAATGAAAGCTGCCTTTTGTTGACAAAACTGTGTAGTGTAGACATGTCCTTAGTTTCCCAGACCTGAAGAAGAGCTCTCTGTAAGCTTGACAGATTGTCTCGCTCACCAACAGAAGTTGGTCCAATAAGGATATTTACCTCACCCACCTTGTCTCTCCTGCAATATGATAGCACTCCTGAGCACAGTACTTAGTGATGATAGTCTTGTGGTTAAGGCATTGCATTAGGATTTAGGAAATCTCAGTTCGATTTCTTCCTGTCACAAACTTCTTCTGTGACCTTGGCCAAATCTCTTTATTTGCATTCTTGTAGCAGCTAGGGGCTTCAGTCAATATGTGCTAGCTTCTATACATCCAATACATACAGTAAGAGACAGTCTTTGCACTGAAGAGTATATAATGTAATTGATCTCTGTTTCCCAGCTCTAAAATAGAGATACTTCCTTTCTCCCACCCTTTGTCTTCTCCATTTACATAGTAAACTCTTTGGCACACACACTGTCTCTTATTATGTGTATAGACAGTGGGCCCACAATTGTAGATGATACCTCTAGAAGCTGCCATACTATAAATTAAAATAAATATTGTTCTGCAGCTATTCAGACACTGAGCACTATTGCTGGAAGTACTCTCCCTTCAGTGTACCCTGGGTAAGTATTCTTAGGTAATCTGAGACTATCTCAGTTTAAAAGTAGACCTTCTGAAAGCAAAAATACTGTCTGTCATATGTGCAGGACATAAAATGATACGTTTCAGCTTTTTATTTTTTTAATCCCAGAATGGCTGTAAAACTTCAACTGTTTAAATTGTTTTCTTCAACTTTATAGCACCTATAAAAATTCTAGACACACAAAGATTTCCACAGACCCAAAATAGCACAAAAATCTTTCATAAAAAGTACCCCCCCAAATTTCCCAGTTTGGCATTAAAAACAAATTGTGCTCTGTAACATAACTGGAAAACACCACCACCTATGCAAAAGTTAGGAACCTTTCCAAGATTTCCATCTTTTGAATGGTTTTCAAAAGGCCACATGCTTGCTGCAATGAATTGGGGTGGATGACCCAACACAGGTGTCTTCCAACCTTGTTCATATTAACACAAAAAAGTCTTCCTTACAACGATGGTAATATTTATTAGCTTATTTAATGTACTGTTCATCTCACTAATATCAGGTATTCTAAACATTTCAAATATTCAGTTGTGCATGGACTTTTACTTTTGAAAATAGAGAATGTTCTAATTGCAACACTGTACATGGGACATTACAGTAGCATGTAGAGGCTCAAATCAAGATCAGGACCCTATTATGTTAGCCACTATATAAAAACTTAGGAGACAGTTCCTGCCCGGAAGAACTTACTACACAAATAGACAAGACAGATGAAGTATTGTTACTCCCATTTTGCAAATGGGGAACTGAGGACCAAATTGATTAAAGGAGAGATTGTTATTTATGTCTTTGAAAAATCTGCCCCTAAGGATATATGGCAAGTATATGGTACAGGTAGGAATTGACTCTTTGTGTCCTAGCCCAGTGCCTTAATGACAAAGCCATCCTTCTTGTCTATATCAAAGCTCGTCTGGCAAATCTTTGTTTCTTTTAAAGTAGTTTGACGAGGCTCATGCTCCCTTCAAAGACTTTAGAAGGATTATAGCACTGAACATGGTTTTTCAAATCAAAAATAATATGAAACCTTGAGAAAGACACTGAACTGAAGAATTTCAGTGTCTGGATCCTGAATGATTCCCTCCTTCTCACTATCCTTTAAGAACTTGCAGTCTAGGGAGTAGCCTCAATTCTCCAATTCCCATAAATTTAACAGAGGTCACAACATGACCTATTCAGCTGAGAAGCATTACCACTGAGAAACCTTGTGATACCTTTACACTCATTGATGTGTGAACATAATTCTCAGAATCTTTTAGCCACACATAGTGTGTTTTACCAATAGAAAGACTTCAGCAGATGTATATGGCACCATGAGTAAAGTTACAAGTGATGAATTCTCTGATTTATAACTCTTCCTGGTAACAAGATAATAGAAAATTGTAAGCTTATAGGTGTTGCAGAGTGCACAACTTCTTCCAGCAGAGGCAAGAAAGGAAAGAGAAGATATTCATCACCCCTAAACTAAAGGGTCTCTTGGTTGTATGACTCCTGTTGTCTGTTTTGAGACCAGCTCCATATTTTACAATCACACAAAATGAATTTTAAAGACCGTGGTAGCCTTGTAAGGGTTAAATGTCAGTGACGGTACATGAACCTTCCTGTTTTTAGTGTGTGTATGTGCAAAATAAGATGAGACTATAGAGACGCTTACTGTGCCACCTTCTTATTTAAAGAGATGTGTTGGTCTCTTAACGTAGCTTAGCACATTTTAAAAAGAATTGAGTATTGCATCTAAAACAGATATTAGCAGATCACAAATTTTGGCGTGGAGGAAATGGACAGAGAAGAAACCAACATATGCCCAGTCCTCCATTCCAAGGTTCTTGAGCACAGTAATGTGCATGGTAGGCAATCCAGAATTGTCAAACCTGAACTCGGGTGGCAAGGCCTGGGTGTACCATGATCCAGGCAGAAGCTACTCTTCTGAGACAGAACTTGCTTGGGAGTTAGTGCTCTCTTGGGATCCTATAGATCATTTTCAGTGAGATCTTAGAGTTTAAAGGCACATCTTTGGCAAATCTGAAATCCTAACTCAGTATTGCCAACCTCACGAAATCAAAAATCGAGAGTTGGACCCTCAAAAATCAAGCGATGGGCCCAAAATATCATGAGAACTTTTTGGCATAAAGATTAGACTGATTTTTTCAGTCTGCCTTTTGATTTTTTTTATCTCCCCCTGCCCATCCCATGTGCGTCTCTCTCTCTCTCTCTCACACACACACACACTGTTGCCCACTCTCCCAAATCTATTGGGCAAATTGTTTTTGGCCTCTGCTGCAGGAGCTGCCCATCTTCTGTCCCCCAGAGCCCCAGTCAGTTCAACATCCACCCCTTCTGTTTAGTTCCCCCAGCCTCACTTCTGCTTTTTTTAGTGCCATTTGCCACCCTCCCCCAGGCCTGAGGGGCTGCAGTGGGTGCCCTATCCCTGCTCAAGGCTGATGGGGGGGCAACTCCAAGGATTCTTCATGCCCACTATCCCTGCCCAGACCAGATGCTGCAGGGGTAAGAGGGAGGAGCAGAGGTGTCATCCTGCTCATATTTCTCACAGAAAGGTAGAAGGGATTAAGAAGCAGAGCCACACTGGACTGTTGGGCTCTTAGGGCACATCTACACTGCAATTAAAAACCTGTGGAAATGAGTCTCTGAGCCTGGGATAGCTGACTTGGGATCATGGGGCTTGGGCTGCAGGGCTGGAAATTGCCAGGGGAGGGGAGGGTCTCAGAGACCATGCTTCAGCCTGCCCCCAAACATCTACACTGTAATTTTCAGCCCTGCAGCCCAAGCCCGTTGAGCCTGAGTCAACTGGCCCAGGCCAGCCACAGCCATGCTCCAGGTCTTTTATCACCCTGTAGATGTACCCTTTGTTCCCTCCTCCCGCTGTGAGAAGGATGAGAGCAGAGGGGAGAGACTGTCAGCTTCTGGCAGGGCTGAACTTCATGAGGGGGTGGAGCCTCTCACATCATCGCCAGAGGAGCTACAGCTCCCTCCGAAATCCCATCACTATGAGAGTTTAGCTAACACTAAAGCCATCATTTGTTATCCCCCTCCCCCACACCCACAATTGCTTGGGTCTGGTAGCTCCTCCCCTTAGGCTGAGGGGAGGGCCCTTTAGCTGTGGGTAGGCTTGCGCCCACCCTTCCCCAGTTCCCAATAGGTACCACTAAATCCATCCTCTTAAAGAGATCTGCTCTGATCAGGAGGAGTGACATATTACAATTACACTTCTGTTAAATTATTTTCTCTAAAAACATTGTTGTTCTACTGGATCCACAGTGTGTTTGTGATTTAATTCAGTGCCCCCCTCTTATGAATGGTCAACTAATTTATCCTCATTTCAATTTCCCTTTTTATGTGACACTAGAAAGTTATTCCATTGTCGTGGTAACATCCTGTTAAATAGGAGGATCCGATGACTATAGTCCCATAGCTTGTCTCTGTAAAGAAAAACAAACTCTTGTAATTATTGTTTTGTTTTTGATATTTACATGGCAAGGATTTGTAAACTTGTTCCTTTTTCCTAAATAAATAAAAAAGAGAGTTTGTTACCTTGTCTGTAGCTGAGGCAGTTTAGTACCGGTTATATCCAAACCAACTTTTTGTTCTTAAATTCTACCCAGGAGTTTCTGAGCACTCTTGCTAATCACTTCAGTCTTAGGGTACATCTATACTGCAAGCAGAAACTGGCTGCAGGAAGTCTAAGAGCACATACTATAGCCCTAATAACAGCTGTGTAGATGTTCAGGGTTAGGCTCCAGAGCCCAAGGTCCAGCCTAGGAAGCACGGTGGGCTTCACAGACAGGCTCTGAGAGTCGCTACTGCAGATTTCCACTTGCAGCACAGATATGCCCTTAGCGAGCCGGTAGACAGACCGATGGGCACCGACTCTCTGGGTGCTCCGGGGCTGGATTATCTCCAGTAGGCTGGAGACATATGAGCTTCAAGGCCAGGTGAAGAGCTATGAAATATCAACTGTTAATCTCAACAGTTGGCAAAGAAAGCTCCCTCAATGGAAAAATATGTATAACCAGCAACAGGGGATGGAGCAGGATAGCAGGAAACAGATCATAAAGGAAGAGCAGATTATCCTCATCCCCTAAAAGCATGAGGATCTTTATAAAATATTTTGGCTTGCAAGTAGATATTGAGGTTATCTGTTAACAAGGGAAAATTAGTGTTAGTGCGATATATTCCCACTTCTCTGCTATTCCTGGCTGTAAGCCATATGACTTGTGTATCCTCAAGTATAGTAAACAGTTGCAGGTATATTTCAACTTGAGGACTGTAACTTTCTGTGGTGAACTACACCATTATTTTCCTAACACATCTGAGGATGGCAGCTCTTTTTAGTAGTCTATCGGCATGTCTGGTGAGACGGGAGGCCCTTTTTGACAAGTATTTTACAAGTCTTATGGTCACCACATATCTAGCACTATGGATTTTCATGAACAGATTCTACTGTTACCACAGCCCATCTATTTAACACAGCTGGAATCGTCTCCCATAGGACCAGATTCTAACATCCTTATTAATGTTCAATAGCACCTTAATCTACTTATAATCCCATTAAAACCAATGGGGCTATATGCTGAGGAAGGTGCTGCCCAAGTTGAGCATGGGATCAGAATCAAGCGTAGAAAGATTTCCTTGGTACACAAAGAGCAGTCATTGTCTACATATCTGTTGGTTCTATAATCCTTCTGCACTTGCCCTGAAGATCTCAAAGTGCTTTGGAAACATTCATTAATTAACCCACGCAGACCCCAGAGAGGTAGGTACTAGGGTCAGCGAAGACCGCCTGACTACCATGCTTGGGGCGGCAAAAGCATAGAGCCGCCCCTGGTAGGTACATATCATTATCACCATTTTACAAACAGGGAAAGTGAAGCACAGAGTGTCCATGAGTGAGTTGCCCAAAGTCAGAAAGTGAGTGTGCTGGAAGCAGAACCAAGAATTGCAAATTCCAGTCCTAAAGCCTAACCACTGTCCTCCAGGGCCACCCAAGGGGAGGGGCAATTTGCCCCAGTCCCTGGGCCCCACAAGGGCCCCCACAAGAGTTTTTCAGGGGCCCTGGAGCAGGGTTCTTCACTCGTTTTGGGAGCCCCGGAAAACTCTTGCTGGGCCTGGGCTCCGGAAGCTTCTTCTGCTCTGGGTCTTCGGCGGCGGAGAGTCCTTCAGCGCCAGGGCAGAAGGACCCCCCCGCTGCCGAATTACCCCTGAAGCAGGACCCGCTGCCGAAGTGCCAGGTCCTTGGCGGTAATTTGGCAGCGGGAAGCCCCCGCCATGGGTCTTCGAGGCACTTCGACGGCAGGTCCCAGAGCAGAAAGACCCCCCGCAGCCGAATTACCCCCGAAGCAGGACCCACCGCCGAAGTGCCAGGTTTTTGGTGGTAATTCGGCGGCGGGAAGCCCCCGCCATGGGTCTTTGGGGCACTTTGGCGGCAGGTCCCAGAGCGGAAAGACCCCCTGCTGCTGAATTACTGTTGAAGCGGGGCCCCACCACCACCAAAGACACCAAACCTCCTGAATCCTTTGGGCGGCCCTGCTGTCCTCATAGAAAGGCCCTGTAGAACTTTATTATAAAATGATTCCCTTTCATAGGCCTTTTAAAAAGCTCATATACTTGAACAGAGAAATATATTTGTGCTTCAGAATTCTGCAAGAGTCCTAAAAACACACCTATGCATAGGAGATTACTCACTATTAAATTCTATACAATTTTAAATTAACAGAATAAAACCAAGGATATTGGCTTCATCCCTATTATATTTTATGGGACTTTTCCACAATGGCAAATAATTTTGCCCATTACTTGGGAAATGGGAAAGACAATTGCCTCCTTATTTCCCTTTGGTTTCCTTCTATTATATCCTGGGAGTTCTTAACTGTAAGTCAGACTATGGCAGCCTAGTCTAAAGTCTCCTCTCTTTTGGTATGTGGACATTCATAAATGCTTCCTGACACTGCCCTTGCTTAGATGCCTGATTCAGAGACTCCCAGAGAATTCAATGAGCTTGGGAGCAGGTTCTTACTTTGTGAATGGGGGAAACATGGTTATCTTTATTTATTTGTGCTTGTTTAGCTTTTAATTTTTTATATGTTGTCTGGAATATGCCTTATATGGAGTATTGCACAATGAAAGGTGACAGTATATTTTATACTGCATTCATAGATAGTGTGTATCGATTGTTATTGTATTAATCTGAATGTTTAAAGTAAGAGTATATTTCACTCAGACGTCAACTTTATTCATTCATCAGCTAAGAAATGCATTTAACAGAAGTATATTGCAAATTAGTAAACAATGTTTGTTTGTTTTTCAATAGCTCTGCAGTAAAGGTGCAGCATTAGGGAAACCCTTCGATGCATCCCCCCAAGATATTTCAAGTATTGCCAGTTTTATTGAAACGAAGCTTGTAACCTGCTACCTAAGGATGAGGAAGCCTGACCTGGCGCTGAATCATTCTCACAGGTAAAAATGAATATTGATTAATGTGTTACTAGGGCTTGAAGCAGGGAAAAGAAAAGCAAGTATACATTTTGGACTGGAAGGATTTGCAGCAGTTTATTACCCAATCCTATGACAAGAAAAGGGGAATCAATAACCCACCTTGAAAAAAAATCCCACTTGGAATAGACTAAGAGGAATGCTGGGAATTCGGTCAGTAAGGCACAGTGATGCTGGAAGGCTCAAATAATTGGAAATGAAATATAATCCCTTTCTACTTGTTATCAGTTCAATGTCAGGCCAGAGGTGACTTCAAATTCTTTCCATCCGATGGTTCTTTGCTGGTCTCAGTCATTGTCCACATCTCAAAGACCAGCACCACAGCTGCAGTCTTGGCAGAGAAGCCAGAAATCAAAAAGGCATGAAAATGAAATGTTCCCTTTGACTCTTTGGAGTCAAGATTTTGCCTGGACTCTCCAATCAGTGTTCAGGAACATTAGCAGAAGCTTGCACTGCCACTCTCCATCCTGTACCTGTTCTGTAAACAAAGGATTTCACTCTGTGGCCTGCCAGTCCACCACTTTTCATTATCATTAAGTACACCGCTACCCCGATACAACACAACCCAATATAACACAAAATCAGCTATAAAGTGGTAAAGCAGCGCTCCAGGAGGGGTGGGGTGGGACTGCATATTCCAGCGGATCAAAGCAAGTTCGATATAACACAGTTTCACCTGTAATGCAGTAAGATTTTTTGGCTCCCGAGGACAGCATTATATCGGGGTAGAGGTGTATATCTGAATAAATACTGCAGTTAACGCAGGTTGAGTTTTTCTTACAATTGTCTTAAGTGAATGTAAATGAGGGGAAACTATTGTGAAAGAGACAACTTGATTATATCTAAGAAGAAAGGCATGTTTGTGCCTAATACACTAGAGAAATTGGTGATGGATAATTCATCAGTATAAAAATATGATCCCTGTTATGGTGCTAAACTAGTAATCTGCTACATTAAGGCCAAGTGATGTCAGGGGGAGTTCTGCATGCAGATCTACAGTGATTTATAGCTCTTGGTGTTGGTGCCCCCTGAACAACTCTGCTCTGTAATGTGCCACATTTCTTAAAAGATTGTGCAAAGAACAATACTGGAAGTTTACTTATTTGCCTACTTTTGGAAACATGATCATGGAGATCCTTGCCTCATTCTAAGCACTATCATAGAAGATTAGGGTTGGAAGGGACCTCAGAAGGTCATCTAGTCCAACCCTCTGCTTAAAGCAGGGCCAATCCCCAGGCAGATTTTTACCCCAGTTCCCTAAATGGCCCCCTCAAGGATTGAATTCACAACCCTGGGTTTAGCAGGCTGATGTTTAAACCATTGAGCTATCCTTCCTCCCCCCCCCCACCAAGATGCACACTGTAATAAAATGGGGAGGCTAACAAATGTGTATACTAAGAATTGGCAAACCTTCTTTTGCCTGTTAGGGAGGGAAAGATAGCTCAGTCATTTGAGCATTTGCCTGCTAAATCCAGCATTGAAAGCTCAGTCCTTGAGGGGGCCACTTAGGGATCTGGGGCAAAATCAGTACTTGGTCTTGCTAGTGAAGGCAGGGGGCTGGACTTGATGACCTTTTAGAGTCCCTTCCAGTTCTGTGAGATAGGTGAATCTCCATATATTTATTTTTTATATTTTAAAAATACTAGGATTGCAAAATATGGCCATGATTCTGTAGTGGGCCTCATGCTGAGGAACCCCAGTACCTGTTGCACAGTCAGATGGTGAGGCCTTTTTGAATTCCATGGGAGTCTACCCATGTGGTGTCATGGCAGGAGATAGGGGCCATAGACAAAGTAAATGAAGTTGGCTTAGGATCTCTGGGTTACGGAAGAAATAAAAGATCTGGTGTTGGGTTGGGGTGTTTTCTGTTCTTTTTTTTCTTGCATCTGATTTTAACAGACATTCTAACTTGCTTTCCTTTTAGTTACTAAAAAGGAGAAATGCAAATCAATAATGACTGAATCCTCAATTTAATTCAATTAATAATGCAGATGATGAAATAAATCTACACACTGTGCTTGTCAGACTGTGGAGCTGCAGGAGCAGATACAGACAGTACTCCAATATGAAAATATTCTGAGCTACTATTAACATAAATACAAAAAATGAAGCATAATCAATATCTGCTTCTCAAAAAGAATAAATAAATAAATTACTCTGAGGACTCAGACTAAAAATAGCTCTTAGCCATCAGTTATCCAGTGCATGCAGAATTTTGCTTCCTACTGAGTTTTTATATCATCACTGCGTTGCAATGGTTAGGTAGTAATCATGAATCAAAATTAAAATATTCATTTCTGCACTTATTTGCATTTGCTAGATTATCTTTATTTAATTTTATGTAAATCTCACAGTTCCTGCATAAGCTTCAGAAGCCTTAGTAACTAAAAACCCTCACGCATCTTTGTGTGTGCACGCTTGCACTGTGACCCAAGGATGCAAAGCTGTTCCTCAAATGTCTGATCATTAACTGGGGTCTGGTCTACACTACAGACATATATTGGTGTCACTGTGTTGCTAAGGAATGATGAAGTTATGCCGACCGTAACCCCCTGTGCATGTCAGTAAGAGAGCTTCTCCTGCCAACATAGCTAATGCCTCTTGGGGAGGTGGATACACCAACAGGAGAGCTCTCTCCTGTCAGGTTAGAATGTCTTCATTAAAGCGCTACAGCAGTGCAGCTGCACCGATGCAGAATTTTAAGTGTAGATGTGCCCCTAAATAGAGCAGTTTTGTCAGTTGTGATGCTTCATTCCAAGCATATTATACAATATGCTTAAAAGAAGCTCGTACAATGTTACAACTGACCAAACTCCAATGTCTATGTTAAGCAGAGTCTGCTGGTTCGGGGAACAGCTTTCCCACTAACTGAGTGAAAGAGAGACATTTCCATTGTCCTTACCTTTGGAGCATGTGTCGGGGGTAAAGATGGGCTCTTTCTTACAATTGGAAATAAATCTGCTGGTTATTGCTCTCAGGACTTGAGGCTGCCTTTTTGCACTGAGAGGAGAGGACATCCATTGGATTTTGACCATATGGCAGGCTGACATAAAAGATGCACACTGGGTGATAAAAGGCTATTAGAAACACTCCTAATTCATCACCAGTGTGAATAAATACATCTGAGTTGACCTAGCCCACGGGTAGGCAACCTATGGCATGCGTGCCGAAGGCGGCACACGAGCTGATTGTCAATGGCACTCATACTGCCAGGGTCCTGGCCACTGGTTCGGGAGGATATGCATTTTAATTTAATTGTAAATGAAGCTTCTTAAACATTTTAAAAACCTTATTTACTTTATATACAACAATAGTTTAGTTATATATTACAGACTTATAGAAAGAGATCTTCTAAAAACGTTAAAATGTATGACTGGCGCGCGAAACCTTAAATTAGAGTGAATAAATGAAGACTCGGCACACCACTTCTGAAAGGTTGCTGACCCCTGACCTAGCCAAGCAGCCACCACAGTAGCTTATTTGACCACTAGCTGTCATAATTAAGTAGCCATCAAGCTAATACCTAACATCCAGTCTAAACTGGTAAAAAATACAGTACTCCGATAAATAGTGAATCATACAACATTTACATTCCCTGCAGTTCTCTTGGCCCAGGCATTATGGCATATACCAGTGTTTAATGATCCTAATAACCTCAAATGGCTTGCTGAGAAATTGGATTTTTCCCTTTTGTTGCAGAAGGCAATTTTCAATTACACCAGATGGCAAAACAGTGAAGGTTTAAACTTTACGTCAAGAAACTGACTAGAACCTCGGAATCGTGCTGAGGCCTTATGTCGCTCAACCTGATCTCCAAGGTTGATTTTTATTTTATTTATTTATTTATTTTTGCTCCAACTGAAAGCTGTTTTGAAACAGAACACAATGTTTCAGCTCATCAGTCTCCTCTTTTGAGCCTGTCCTTTAGAGGATCTGGCCCAACAGAGAAATACAAGAAGCTGCAGTCATATGAAGAAACAAAAGTGGCAGTGCAGTGGCATGTATGACTATGTAACCAAGAGGAGCTATTATGATTTTGTTTTCTCTGTGCATCTTTAACATTGAAGAGGGTGGAGATGAACTATGATTCAAGGTGGAGGATCTGGCAAAGCAAGACAGACATTCTGCTTTTTCAAGGAGACTTCAGTTTTCTGCCTTGCTTCGCTGGTATTCCAAGTGCTGGAGGGGCGCAAGTGTTAGGAAACAGAAAGGAGCTTTGGCCTCACCTTCACATCTGAGATAACTACACAAAGGCCAACAGGAAGCTGTTTTGTTCGCTGCACTGTTTTGTCGTATGACCGTAATCTATCCAGCAACACTATGGTTGTGGAGTCCATAAAAGTGCAGATTATAAATCCAGGACATTGCCTGATTCCTTCAGAAGTTCAAGTAGGATAGTTAAGCAATAAAATGTAACTATCCAACATGGTCAACTAGTAGGACTTCACACCCAATGTTATTTCAATGAAATGACAGTAAGTCTTCTGATGTTGTAACACAGAAGTACAGAGATGGCCAATCTGTAGGCAAGCAATGGCCTTATGCTCCCCTCCATTAAGCACTGGAAAATAAAAATCACAGAAATTCTGGGTGGAAAAATGAGGTATGTTATGGAGGACCATCTGGAATGAAAAGTTTACTATGCTTTTCTTACCAAAAAGTCACTGGCATCCCCTCAACATATGTCCTTCAAGAAAAGGAATGTATCAAGCAGGAGACAGCTAGGAGTCAGGGGAAAACCACCCTTTGCGGCATGTTTCCCTCTCTGAATGGTGTAAATGATGCCTGACAAAGCCAGAATTACTTCTTCCTTGATGAGGGTTGCTGTGGTGGACGGTCTGAGAACTGTGGGGTTTAACCCAGGTTTCCCTTCAGACCCCACACTTTCTTCAGGTATTGCCACCTGCTAATTCTGCATCTCTCTTCTGAAAATTGAATGCAAGGAGGACTTCACCCTCAGCAAACCCATGTCCCTTTTCTGTTAAGGTTGCATCTTCTGTGCCTTTTTATGTGTTCAGTGGAGGATATGGCCCTTTGTAACACCACTTGCGCAATTTATGGGAAGCATATTAATTATGTAATTGTTATGTGATAACTAATTGATAATAAATAGCATGGTGACAGCTTAAGGTAATACAGTTAGTGGGAATCAAAGGGAGGAAAAAATAACTATAGATGGGAAGAGAAGTTTGCTGATAAAACTGGAAAAGGGAGAGGAATTGAGACCAATGCTGATGATTTGTGGAAGGGAAAGGCCCTAAGATATCATATACATCCCTCCAACCCCATGCCCTCACTAACACTCATCCCCCAAGAGAAAAGGAATATACAAACTTTCTGGAGAATCCAAATGAGTGGCTTCTAATAACCTTTAGCAAATATAAGGGGTACATTGCAATATACGTAATTGATAAGCAATTCTTTAATACAAGACTATTCACTTGAGATGTTCTGAGACATCATAAGCTAGAGGCGCTTTTAAAAAACACCTAGCATCCTACAATAGAATTCCCTTCTCTTATGCTGCATTTCAAATATTTCTTTATAATGCAATTACTTTATGAAAAACATTTTCAGTTAACTTTCCCCACCTTTGAACTATATTTTATTTCCAGGGCACTAGATCAATTACATATTTGTTATCCAATGGGGTTGATCCTGCCCTGCATACTCCCATTAACTTTGAGGGTGACTAATGCCCATAGTCTGTATTATTTTGTAGGATTCATGCAAAAAGAAGCTCCTGAAACAGCTTTTCTTCCTCCTTAGGAGAAACACAGTTCATGATTGAAAAGATTAATGCAAAGTCCAACAGGTTTTATGCAGGCTGAGTTAAATATCCTCATCCTAGAATTGACAGCCCTTGTAAATATATTAATGAAATTTGGTAGTCAAGAAATTAGTACTTGTACAGTTGGGAAATCAGTCAGGAGTGGATTACATGAATAAAACAGGGAAAGCAGAATCTGTTCACCCAAATTAGGAATAGCTCATGCCCGTGAACTGGATGCCTTGAAACAAGACCTTTCTAAATATCCTTTCATTTAGCAAGGAAGGAGAATGTTCTTCTTGTTTTTCTCCTTTATAGCTAATGAATTGAGAGCTGGCGGGCAGATGTATCTCTTGGTTTGCAATTCAAAGTGATTCACCACTGAATCCTGTGCAAGAAGAAAAATGTTTAGCATGGAAGATGCATTTCCCTTTCCTGTCAGAAAAAAAAGATATTATGTGTATGAGAAAGCCTTGGTGTAAAAACCCCTTCTTTATGTTTAGACATGAAAGCAGCTTCATGATATTTTTTGGTCTGTGTGCTAAAAATGTCCTCTGCTATCGCAGACACTATATTCACAGCTAATTCTGTTAGGCTGTACTAAAAAAATCTGATTACACAAAATCAAGTTGTATCTCAGACAGGGGGAGGGAGAAACAGTTGTCTCAGCAACAATGTTGTGATCCAAACCCCATCAAAATCAGAGGGAGTCCTTCCATTGATATCAGCAGTCATTGGATCAGCTGTAGTGAAGATTAAATTAGAAAGGATTTCAAACTAATTTTCAGGTTACCATAGAAGACATTTTAGATCGTCTTCTGGGCAGGCATTCTCCAGCATGCTCATAGCACCATTCACAGGTGTAGCCAGTGGGGAGGTAATGGGATATATGTCCCCCAGCTTTCTAGCTCCAGCTTTTTATTGTCCTGTTGATATCCTTGTCAGAGGGGCTGCAAGTGTCATGAATGTCGTTAAATGGTCCTCTCCTCCCTACGATAATTTTTTTTGTGGTGACACTTATACCACCACATTCTCGCCATCATGGAGAGATTGCCAATGAAAAGTAAGCTCACATTCCTTCTACCCTCCAGAAGATACCAGCAAAATTAATGCAGCCTCTGCTGAAGAAGGTATGTGCAAATAGATAATTACTGGGACAGTGTGAAACAAAAGGTCGGATTGCTTGCAGCAGTTTTCATACATTTTATTACAAACTCAAACTGGGGCCCATTTTTCCCTGTGCTGTTCCTCCCAAATTGCCACATTCCATGGAAAAAAGTTTGCCAGTTTTACCCAGCCCTAGTCATTTTATGGGCCTACCCAAACATTCCGGGTAGCTTAATCACTGGCTGTATATGAAAGCTTTCAAAAAACATTGACACAAATTTTGAGAACTCCAAGTTTTGTATGCTAGGAGACACTCCTCCCTATCTTCAAAACAGCATCTACAAGGAAACTTGTTCAGAACATTAAGATGGGTGTGAGGAAATGCACCCCCATGCTGTTCCCCCCAAAATGAAATCGTTAGAATCACCATGTAGCTAAACACACACAATTCCAGACACTATGATGGGGTCAAGTCCTCAGCTGGTGTAAAGTTGAGTAGCTTCATTGATTTCAATAGATATGCTGATTTACACAAGCTGAGGATCCAGCTGATGCAACTGTCATTTTGTGGGGCAGGAACTGTCTTTATGTTCTGTATTTGCATAGCACCTACCAGAATAAGGTCTACAGAGAGACAAATAATAATTATAGTAAGAGAGATTGTATCGGGGTGGACTCAAACAGTTCTAAGACTAGTTTGATGAATACTGGACTTTAGCTAATGAGCTACCTGGAATATACAGGAAAGAAAGAAAAGCAGCCACAAGTTAAAACTAAATTGTATAATAATCGGAACTTGTCAGTCTCATCTATATACTGAATGTATAACTACTGAAAACAATGGAGCCATGCCATTTTACATCAGCTGAGGATTTGGTCCACTCTGTATAATATTTTCTGGTACATTACTGCACATAACATAACAATGTTACATATAACGTCCAGTGACTATATTTGTATAATTAGTGTATATCAGTGATGTATGTTCCTACTAGTGTATAACATTGCTTCATCTTACACCTATCTATACATCTCCCTGTGTAGGTGATGTCAGCCATACCTATCTGACTGGATAGCTCAGTGGTTTGAGCATTGGCCTGCTAAACCCAGGTTTGAGAGCCCTAATCCTTAAGGGGGCCATTTGGGGATTGCTCCTGCTTTGAGCAGGGAGTTGGACTAGATGATCTCCTGAGGTCCCTTCCAACCCTAAAAATCTATGATTTACTTTTGTACACCTGGGCAATTATCTGTAAATACCTCTATCAATTAAAAATGTTAAAGCAAATGTTTGTGCAGTAAGGTAGGAATGCATTACATGCAGGATTTCTCCCAGCTGACAGATGTGGTATCTGCAACTTCAAGCCCATGCTACTTCAGTTAAAGAGATCACTTCTCTTCTAGGAAGCAGCCAGCATTTAGCTTTACTGTGCCTAGCCACCAGAAAGGGACATGCTCACAAGCACTAAGCCAGTGAAATACATTTGTTTACTTGTAAAAGCAGCAAAGAGTCCTGTGGCACCTTATAGACTAACAGAAGTATTGGAGCATGAGCTTTTGTGGGTGAATACTCACTTCGTCGTACGCATGGCATGACATGCATCCGACGAAGTGGGTATTCACCCACGAAAGCTCATGCTCCAATACTTCTTTTAGTCTATAAGGTGCCACGGGACTCTGCTGCTTTTACAGATCAAGACTAACACAGCTACCCCTCTGATGATATTTGTTTACTTGTATCTTTCATCTATAGAGACAGCCCCTTGACTTTTTTTTCTACAAAGACCAACTAAACGCAATGTGCTGGTAGGTAGTAAAGATGTTCCTTTTACTGTTAATCAGATTTTCAGAGCTAAATCCCCACTGCAGTTGGGAAGAGCTGCAATAAAAAGATGTGCATCTCTGGAGAAAAGGAAGAGTGAGGCTGATGTTTTCCAGAGATCAATTTTTATACAGCAACTTGCCTTTCTTGCTGTATCTGGTGTTTTTGGAGTTGGGAAGTCAGCTCAAAAGGGAACTAAAGGTAGAAAACTATGGTCAAATACGTACACCTTTAATTCACGTGCCCTGATAACTCTGATGGGACAAAGCTGATGTCTTGTTTTCTTGTTTTCCCCCTTAGAACTTGAAGAAAAGATAACAGGACAAACTGTATTATTTTTAAGGGAAGATGTCAAGATGAAAAAATGAAAATGTCAAAAACCAGGCTGATATACTGTATTACTTAAAAACTGTTTTGTTGAGAAAAACTGACCAAATGATTTAGGAAAGTCATTTACTGGACAGTCTTTGGATTACACTGCAGCTGAAAAATAAATGAAAATCTGTGTTATGTTTACTTTAGTCTAGTCCCTTTAATGGTGAGGGGGAGAGGTCAGGGGAAAGTCTGACAAGAACACATGTTTTAATCTTCAGACATAGGGTTTTTATTTTCAGTGTTTCCAATTAAAACTTTTTTTGCATCTGGATCAAGAAATAGTTGTTTCAAAAAAGTTTATTAAAATTCCTTTGTCTTTATGAGGTCGCCCCCAAAAGCATATCAGTAAAAATTCAATGGAAGCTTTGCACCTAGTGGCGAGTGATACTTCTCCACACGTTAGACACACAGATCCTCATGACCCTGTAGTACAGCCACTAGGCGCATCCCCTTCACTGCTGGATCTTCCCCACCTCCTTTTCCTTTCAGCACCTGTCATTGTACAGAGTCCTCCATGGCTGGAGATGAATACTGGAGCAGGGACTTGTTCTCAGGGTTCACAGCCTCGCAGGTTCCCACATAGTTGGATGGACCTCCAGTCTGCTCTCATTTTAGGGATTGGCTTCCTGGATTGTTGCTTTTCTTCTCTACCTCTGTTTGTATCATTCATTTTCCTTTATATGACCCTCCCACCCCCCACTCCTGTCTTTGTATTTTACCAAAAATGGCTTCTCAGATCTGGAGATAGTATTATCCAGGACATGGGCCAGCTTTACCCACTTTTAAGTTCATCACATGACACGAATTATAATTATTCTACAAAAAAGCTGCCAAACTGTAGTGGTTTGCTGTGTCAAACAGCTGTTCTATGTAAATCCACAGAACTTGGCATGCCTGGGAGTGTACACGTCTCTGAAGAAATAACAGCATTCAGCTGAACGATCAAATAATCAAAGATAGTTTTTAGGTCTCTGCTTATAGCGAGTGAGATATTTGTTGTAGGTTTTAGAGAACGCTATCATATTTTTTCAGTATAGAGTTTATAGAAAGAAAGACGGAGCTGATCTTTTAAGATTAAGAATGAATCAGAATGAAAAAGGAGAGCTGAAATCTAATTCTTTGAGATTCTGCTACAATTCTGTATTTATTATAAACCTATCAGAGTACATCCTGCCCTAAGTCTTGTAGAAAATGCGTTGCTAACTACCAGGAAATTATTGATTTTTTTTTCATTGCTGTTGCTTAGCTCTGGTAGAGCCGATAACTTGAAAAAAAATCGATGTTGCTATTATCAAGTGTTGACCACAGTTTATAACAGCAATAATCTCCTTTCAAATCTCTTCCTGCAGCACCAGTTATCATTCAGTTGGTTAAAGGCATTAATGCCTTGGGAATACTGATCATTAAATGTCAATAATATTTAAAGTCCTTTGGGATTGCTTTCTGGCTAAACTCATTTTTGGTGTGCCTCGGAGTCTTTTGAATTTCCAAGTTCTCCAGCATTTGGTTCAGAAAATGTAGTATCTGATGCAATATCTGTCTATCGTTGGTAATAGGGATCAACCTTTTAAAAAGATGGTCATTCACCACAGCTAAATTATAACTAATATTTCAAATTACTGAGGGGGGTTGAATGCTGTATTCTAGATAAATCCTTGTACCGCCCTTATGATTGTAGTATCTAAGCCCTTTCTGGTAGAGAAATTGTACTGTCAGCAAAGAAGTAGGATCCAGCTTCATCCTGAATCTCTGTCCCCTGCTTATACCAAAAGACATACTGCCTGTCTATTCTAATAGTTTAGTGTATACTAGTTTTTCTTACACCTCCTATTGATAATAGGCCCTGCTTCTGCAACTGGATCCATGTGTGAGGATACCCACATTCAGTGAAGGCTGAGAAAGGTACAAGGATTCACCCACACAAATCCAACCTGAGAGAGACTATCCTTTGTTACAATTTTGGAAACACTCTCACTGGCTTTCAGGATTTTTTAAATTAGTTATGTGTGAATAATTCCTTTAAGATAATAATGTAAGATTATCATCAAACCTAGAAATATAGATGACAGATAACAAAGGAAGTTCTACAATAATATGTGGTATCTTTGCTGATGTTATATGCTAGCTAAATGCAGTATAACATGTGCTCACTGGGACTTTAAGAGCTGTTTCTATAACAAAAGGCAAAGCTATAAATGAAATTGCATTTATGATACAAATTTAATAGACATTTTAATAATGCCTGTTCATCCATCTTAGCTGTCAAAGGAGAAAAAGTGATAATTCAGTATTGGGTTTGGGAAGATAGATTTTGAATTGTGTATAGAAAGTGTGTACAGCATGTGCCTTAGTCAGAGTTTGATATTAATGATCTTTCAATAGTGTAACAATTTGAGGTTTAACTTGATTATCTCTTTTACGTTTCAAAGGAGCATTATTTTGAACCCAGCCTATTTCCTGAACCACCTTCGTCAAGCTGCTGTATTTAGATGGTTGGAACGATATTCCGAAGCTGCAAGGTATGGTTGGCATCTGTGGATTTTCTACATCTAAAGTTTTCCCTACAGCTCCTTCATTCCAGCTGCCAGTACTACAGACAATTGGGGAAAATATTTCCTACAGCTCATCAGTCCTAGGGACATTATCATGTGTCCATGCGTCATTCTAGCGGTCCATGACTGTCAGAACTCCTTCATAGAGTAAAATTCATGTAATACACAGTGATTGCTCCTCCTTTCTATATTAAAGTGCTACTAGGCCCTGATACTGCACCATGAAAGTCCCTGGCAATTTTGGTTTCACCGGGAATAGGATCAAACCTATAGGAGAGCTCTGGTCCTGCTGCCCTTATTCACATGAGTAGTCTCACTGATGTCAATGGGACTGTTCACGTGAATAAGAACTACTTCAGGGGTAAGATCTTGCAAGACTGAGCTTTACTTGTGTGTTTATACTGGAAAACTGTGTAGGTGTTGTGCAGCAGTGGTGCAGCTGCACTGGCACTACCAAATGGTGGAAACTGTAATGTCGGCAGGGAGCAAATATTGTTACCACCTGACAGGTTTATATAAAAGAAGTTACCTTCCAGGAGGTGAGTGAGGTTGCTTGGTGTAATGCAAGAAGTAACTATATACCTATGTTACTGCTTCTACTCAGCACTTATACAGAACCTTTCATTTGAGGAGCATGAAGGGTTTTACAAACCATTAGTGAATTAAGACAGAGCAGGTGTGAATTGGGTAAGAGATATAGAACAGTCTCTTCACTCACTGCTGAAATCAATCACCTGTGGCATAGAACATGGCAGCTGTTTAATAATGAATGGCAACCCTTACACAACAGTTTAGTATGGGGAGGGAAGGAGACTTTATCCAATCAAAACTTCAGAGAGAATTTAGGGAGGCCATTTGTAATTATCTCTGGTGAACTTTGCCCAGCAGCTGTGATTAACCCTGTAAAAGTTGTCATGGGATCTTGGCTCACAAGTGATCTGAATCTTGTTTTACATCTCATTCTAAAGAAAGTACCTCCAACAACACAATGCTCCCTAGCATCTTGCTGGGGTATTGGGTCAGTATTGATTCAGAGAAAATTGTCACCTATTGAATCACCAACACTCAAGGTTCAGAGTAGCAGCTGTGTGAGTCTTTGGGTATGGCTACACTTACAGTTGTACAGTGCTGGGAGTTACAGCTGTCTTCGTACAGCTGTGTAGGGAAAGCGCTGCAGTGTGGCCACACTGAAAGCTACCAGAGCTGCAGTGTGGCTACATTTGCAGCATTTGCAGCGCTGTTGGCAGTGGTGCATTGTGGGCAGCTATCCCAGCGTTCAAGTAGCTGCAATGTGCTTTTCAAAAGAGGTGAATGAGGGGGAACATGAGGGAGAAAGAGTGGATTTTTGGATCTTTCAGCTCCCTGCCGCAAGTTCTAAGGATTAGAGCATATACATCACCAACCTGCAATCAATTTAAAAGTTTCGAGCCCTTCCCCCACCCCTCTCTTATTCACTAAATGCAAATTATGCACTCCTAAATAGCCTTCAGACCACATAAGCAGCTGCTCAACACGGACTCCCCCCTCCCCCTCTGCTGTATGACTTCTCTCTTCAGGCAAACAGCTGTGAACCTTCCAAAGCAATTCCCCTGCCTGCCTCTGCTCTCTCGCCCAAGCAAACAGCAGCTGTGTTTGTTTTTTAGATAAGCAGCTCGGGGAAGCTCAGAGTTCAGCCATTCTTCCGGTTTGTTGTGAGCAGGCATTCTGGGATACCTCCTAATACCCTGGAGGCCAATAACAGCACTTTTGGTGGCCACACTTGATGAGCAGCGCTGCATCACCAGCGCTGCAATCGTTACACCCCAAGAAGACCAGGTGTACAGCCAGCGCTGCAGCCAGGGAGTTGCAGCGCTGGATGTGCCTTGCAGGTGTGGACAGTTACTCAGTTGCAGCGCTGTAAACCCACCACCAGCGCTGCAACTCTCCAGTGTAGCCAAGCCCTTTAGCCGCAAAAAGAAAAGGAGTACTTGTGGCACCTTAGAGACTAACATCTTACACAGTTTTAAAGGTTGTAGCAGGAGACGACATTATTCCATGACTGGCAAGGAAGTGTGTATTTTCAGATCTGTTAATTCTCTGTTATCCCACCAACAGGCAAGGCGGTTTTACTTGAAACCAGGTAGAAGAATGTATTTTTCACTTCCAGGAGTTGATCTTTTCTAGAAAGTAATGCATAGAAAATGAAAGTATCTGAGAGCATAATGTGATCCAAGAAGAAAATGAGGTGCTCAGATATCTAGTAACAAAAAAAAAAGTGGTTGGTGTTGCTGCAGATAAGTAATCATTCAACAGGAGTACTGCATCAGCAAGCAGGAAGGCACTGGGTCAGCTTTTTTTCGTGTCAGGAAGCTTTCATGGAACTAGTTGTTTTTAAATGAGATTATTATTATGTATTTCGCAAAGGAGGAGACATTTCTGACAGATGGAGACCAAGTGGATCCAAATAAGTGACAGTAATATTGTGAGTTTAGCTTAGTTTACCATAGTACTGTAATAACTGTGTGGAGTTTTTGTTCCAGCCTTGTGTTAAACTAAGCTAAGCAGCGGCATCTCTTTGGAGTCAGTGGTATCAGTCTGACCCTGTTAACAATGTAGAACGCACTCTGTCTGTTATAGAGAGACTGCAATATGCAGGTGTTTAGCTGCAGTTTCTAAAAGTCTAAATATGTTTTTGTTAGCATGAGCTGTCATTTATCTTTGCTTGCTCTATGTATGTGAATGAGGTTAGTGTGTTTCCTTGTGTGATTTTTTTCTCTCTTAGTTATTATTACACATATCCAGAACATTGTTATAGGCAGTGAACAATTGTTTTTGGTGGAGGTAGCATATATGTATACAGCAAATGGGCAGGAATAACTCAGCCTACCTGGCAGGTTGTGGGTGCCCAAGATAGAGAACTATTGATCTCTTTGAGGATATAGCAGGCTAAATTCCCCAGAGTAAATTCTGTTCTCTGTTTCAAATTCAGAGATGATGTGTCAACTGATGTATGTCACACTCCACTGCGTTCAGTTAGACTCCTTCATATTTATTTACACCTATTCCCTCCATATTTAAGAAGACTGGACTGGTATAGTTGCACACTGAATAGCCAGAAGGTACAAGTTAAAGTAGGATGGGGTAATTTTTACTACCTTCTGGCTCCTCGTGTAACTGACACCAACTCAGGTTGCCTCAGACATTGGTAGAATGGATATAAGTATGTATGAAGCAACCTGAATGCCAGGGAGTCTAAATCAGTGTGAGCAGTTGAATGTGTATCACTGCCTGCCTCGTCTCGGAATTTGGCTACATGTGTCTAAATGAGTCCTGTATGTGACTCTAATAGGGTTGCCAATTTTGGTTTGATGTGATGATGCCTCCAGGAATATATGACATAATCTTTACTTAAAGATTAATGTTTAATTCCTGGAGACACCAGGACAATCCTGGAGGGTTGGCAATAGGGTGACCAGACGTCCCGATAAAATCGGGACTATCTCGATATTTGGGTGGTCATCCCGATATTTGTCCCAATATTTCACTCTGGGTTTGTTTGTTTGTTTTGGGTTTTTTTGGGTTTTTTTTAGCTTTTTTGCACCACTGATGGAACCTCCCACCCCCATGTGTCCCAATATTTTCTTCATCTCATCTGGTCACCCTAGTTGGCAACCCAAGACTCTAACAAGCTGCACTCATGCAGTGTACAGTGTTATACAGTAGTCCCAAAGGCACTGCTTGATGGATCAGAGCTTTGAAAAATGAGCAGTTCTAGAAAGTGGTAGTCACTGACTCTAAGACATACTAAATATTTCAGTAAAAATGTTTCTCCTCCAAAGGTATCTCTGAAATGTGGAGAAATGGATTAGAGGGTGGGGAGAAACTTGAAGTCTGACAAGAAGCATGCTGGATTGCCTGTAAGTGACAGAGCATCTAGGGAAGTTAATGAGGGCAATGCCAGAGGTGTTGTCACTAAACACTGCCGTTGAGGGATGTGGTAAGGCAGTAGCCATAGAGAATGCATTTCCTGCAGAAATAACTGGGCAAAGCAGGGGGCGTAGATATGAAAGCTATCATTCTTTCCTACCTTGCTAATATATATTACATGTGATCTAACCTCTTCAGCTGGAGCAGGCTTGAGCCTGAGTAATACAAAGTGAAAATTTGCAATGCATAGAAACAGTCAGGCTCCATATTGGGTTTGAAACCTGAAGATCAAAGTCCAGAAGCTTATCTTTGCTTCTTACAATAAAACCATTTTGCTGTCATCTTTTTGCTGCTCAGAATACTGTACTGCCTGGTTTAATTGCATCATGTTCTGTGAGGCACTTACCATAGAACTTTTTGTAACCAATTAGAACACTAGTGACTTGGAACTAGCTGTAAAAAAGCAAAAGAAAGTGGATCAGAGCACAGACTCATTCTCCCTATGCCAGAACACCTCATATTCACCCGTGACTCCATACAAGATAGTGCTAAGCAGTGCTGAAGGAGGAAGAAGGTTTAGAATCCTAATAGTCCCAGTATGGATGACTCAGCTGTTTACTGCTTCTTTTTAAAATGGCATTAGATAGTCCCATCCATTGTACAGCAAACCAGACTTGATAGTTCTGAAACTCAGCACTGTGTCTATTACAGGCGCTTTCTCTCTCTCTCTCTCTTCCTCTCCTCTCTCTGCATGAATCTAGTTCCTGGTCCCATTTTATCCAAACCCTCCAAATTTGTACCGTGGGGAAAGGAGTGAATAAATGGTTCTTACTTATCACTTAAAAGGCATATGTTTGAACAGTTTAGTGTTCCTAAGAAGTTTAGTCATTCTGTTCTTAGGAACAGTATAACTTTAAATTTCACTATGGTGCTATCATATAAATATTGATCCTATATTCTCCCAAAGCCATTAATTGACTTCCCTCTACACTTACCTGTTTCACAGGCTACTTCCTGTTAAAAAAAATAAATCCTACAAGCTGTTCTTTGCTTTTCAAGAAATGGAGGACGGTCTATTTATCTCTCTACTGATTTTCTTTCAGTTTACAAAAAACAAAGCAAAAACCATTTCTATAAAAATCTGTTGTCATGGAAACCAACTTTGTTCTGGTAGCACTAATGAAAGTCCCATTGAGGCCACATGGTTTGCACAATGTTAACAAATCTTGTAGCGAAGGTTATTTTTATACTAGTATCTCAGGCCCTGTGAATTTCTTGGGGTCAAGACAGAGAGAATGAACTTAAGGTAGTATCCTGTGCAGTGCTTCTTTAGTATGCCAGAAAATCACGGCAGCAGAAGAAGATGTAGCCAGTGAAAGAATCTTGATATCACATACCCAAATACATCCAGTGAAGCAAGAATCTTTATGTTGGGCTGGCTCAGCACTGAAGACTTTTGGGGTGCCATTTATTACTGCTGCTTTCAGGAATGAAGGGCTCAGAGACAAGGGAACTATTTTGCATTTCCTATTCATGGTGGCATAAACCTCAGTGCCAACTCTACTGTAAGTATCATGCATGTGTGATGGCTGCCTCTTGGATGACACACCGGGGATTGAATCTGGGACTTCCAGAACTAAAACCACAAACTATTACAGCTTGAGTTAAAAAGCTAAGGCTGTGTAACTAGGGGCTGTTTCAGTTCCTGTCCTCTGTAGATTGGCACAGAGAAGGGACCTTAACCCACATTCACCAGTGGGTTACATAAGGATGGTGCACAAAGCATGCAAGTATCATTTAGAAGTTTTAATGTATAGACTAGGCACAGAACACACCTAGTGAAGGACACTCATGAATATTCTATGCATATATTATCTTTGCATTTCTGTCAGTTGAAGTGCTTGCCATATTTTGGACCAGTCACATCCCTTTTGACTGAAATCACATACTCTGCTGCCTTAATAATGTGTTCTTGTCTTCAAAACTCATACCTTATAGCATGCTCTTGTGCACGGGTAGGATCTCATTTGAATGCCCATATTGCATGCCAGCGTTGCCCTCCTTGCATTGATAAAATAAAGGAAGAGTCAGACCCACCTTATCCCACCTTATTTTGCTCATTTTCCTTCCACCTTGTTTTTTACTGTAGTGCAGCCAGATGGAAGCATTTCTTGTTAGTTACAGTCACTGACTTCCTTCCCAGAGCCAGGGGGCAGGGAGACCTCTGCTGGCGAGAATGACAATTTGTGATGTCAGATTTCTCAGTATTGAAGGAAGAAAATGAATCTGGGGGTTTTCTGCAAGCAAGGAATGGAAAGTTTCCACTATGTGTGTGCTATTTCCCCAGAGAAATATTACAAAGGAGCACTTCATAAATTGCAGCTAAGAAAGAGGCTTTGACATTTATCAGGATCAGTCGAAGCCCAACGGAAAGTCCATTCAGCTTATTATTTAATTTGACACCAGTATATGTTGTCAGTCTGTATCAAAAAACAAAAAACAACCTAGCTGTTATTTCTATGCTCCACTCATTATTCTTTTATCACTCTCAAATGTGTGAGTGTTAAGCAATAGTTCATTCAGCTGAAGCCGTGTCAAAAACAGAGGGCAGCTTTTGTTACTAATATTTTTCACTAAAAGTAAACAGCATTATTGATAGTATGAGTTTTGTCTTTACAGAGGGGACATTGGGTGTATCAGAAAAGGGAATACAACCAGACTGTGGAAGTATCAGTTATGACTTACAGTGAGTATAGAAACTATTATTCTAAAAGTTACATCAGCTTCCTGCTTTTAAGCCATTCATCCCAGTTACTCCATCTTTTCTCAAACAGTTCAGCTGTTAGCCTAAACAGGCAGCATGGCTTTCCATGCCTCTTGAGATTTGAATGACATGCATCTATGCAAATGACTATTTGTTTAATATTGTGTCACAGAGCATCTGAGATCTTGCTGTGCTTAATGACCTGTTTTCCTAAGTGCCTCTTGTCATTTCTTTCCTTTAAATTTTGCCCTTTCCAAGTACATCTTCTCTGCTTTTTACTCCACATTTAAAGGTCTTTGTTTCCTTACATAGTAGTTGCCATTTAAAAGATAGCATTTTTGTAACAAATTATATTAATCTCAATACAACATAGGAAAATATTACTACTTACTACCAAAAGACAGGTTCTTTTAAAAAGGCAACCTCTGCACAATAAGAACTACTGACCTGGTGGTGAGTACTTTTTATTGCCCCACTGGAGACTTATTTTTGTTTCCTAGTAATGGTCTCTCACTGCCTAAGCCATCTGAGACTCAGAGTACAACAGAACAGCACGCTCAGCCCTTGAGTGCTTTGTGTTGCTTCTCCACATAATAAAGGTTCGCTGTTGGCAGGTTCCCTGGGAGTTCTATCCACTCCTCTGCAGCCAATAAGATGTTAGTTGCGTCATGAGCCACAGGGCTCCTTTTGCTGCATTTGGTAGCTATTCCAAATTCCATATCCGTGTACACGCAATCATCAAACCCTGATTGTGCTAATTTCACACCTCTCTCCTTTATTCAAAATTCCAAAATACAAATTTTGTTTATCTGAAACTCTGATTATCTGGTGGTTTCAGATATCTCCAGAGTCCTTAAAATAATCAGAGTTTCCCTTTATTCATGACCTGGGGCAGATGTTTAAAGCTGAACTATACATGCGACGAAGTGGGTATTCACCCACGAAAGCTCATGCTCCAATACATCTGTTAGTCTATAAGGTGCCACAGGACTCTTTGCTATTATTTCTTTGTTCACTCTCCAAGTGTGTGTGTATAATATAATATCTTCTTTCTGTTTTTAAACTCCAGAAAATGTAAGCTGTACCATATCAGAAGAGGATAGTGGTTCACCTAGTCTGATATCTTGCCTCTGAGGGGCAGTATCAGGATATTGGAAAGGAAGGTTATGAAATTAGAGTAACACTAACACCACAAAGACATGGGTTTGTGTATTAGAGACAATCTTGCAGAGCTATTAAAACTGCAAAAGAAGTATAACTATATTTACCATTTGAAGATTGAGAGCCAGCTAACCGACAGTACAATGGGGCCCTGGTTTGGCCCTTTAGACACCATTATAGAATCATTAAAACCATAGAAATATAGGACTGGAGGGGACCTTGACAGGTCATTTAGTCCAGTCCACTGAACTGAGGCAGGACTCAGTATTATTTAAACCATCCCTGACAAGTGTTTGTCTAACCTGTTCTTAAAAATCTCCAATGATGGAGATTCCACAACCTCGCTAAGTAATTTGTTCCAGTGTTTAACTACTCTTATAATTAAGAATTTTTTCCTAACGTCTAAGCTAAATCTTCCTTGCCACAATTTAAGTCCATTATTTCTTGTCCTGTCCTCAGTGGTTACAGAGGACAATTTATCACCCTCCTCTTTATAACAACTTTTTACATTCTTAAAGACTATTCTCATGTTTCCCCTCAATCTTCTCTTCTCCCCACTAAACACATTTTTTTTTCAATCTTTCTTTGTAGGTCATGTTTTGTAGACCTTTAATAATTTTTCTTGCTCTTCTCTGGACTTTCTTCATTTGGTCCACATCTTTCCCAAAGTATGGTGCCTAGACCTGCACACAACCATATTTCAGTTGAGGCTTCATCAGTGCTGAGGAGAGCGGAAAAATTACTTCTTGTATCTTGCGTATAACACTCTTGCTAATACAGCCCAGAATGATGTTTACTTTTTTTGCAACAGTATTACCTTTTTAGCTCATATTTAGTTTGTGATCCACTATAATCCCCATATCCTTTTCTGCAGTATTTGTTCCTAGGCAATACTTTCCCGTTCTGTATTTGTGCAATTAATCATTCCTTCCTAAGTGGAGTACTTTGCATTTCTCCTTGTTGAATTTCATCCTGTTTATTTCAGACAGTTTGTCAAGATCATTTTGAATTCTAATCTTATTTTCCAAAGCTCTTGCAACCCCTCATAACTTGGTATCAGCCACAGATAAGATATTGAAAAGAACCAGATCTAGGACAGATACTTGCTGGGCCTCACTTGATATACTATTCCAGCTTGATTGTGAACCTTTTATAACTACTGTCTGAGTATGCTTTACCAACCAGTTGGGTACCCGCCTTATAGTAGGTTCCTCAAAGCTATATTTCCCTAGTTTTTTTATGAGAAGGTCATGTGAGACAGTATCAAAAGCCTTACTAATGTCAAGATATATCAAATCTACTGCTTCCTCTCTATCCACAAGGTTTGCTACCCGGTCAAAGAAGGATAGTAGGTTGGTTTGACATGATTTGTTCTTGACTGTTACATATTACCTTATTTTCTTCTAGGTGCTTACAAATTATTTGTTTGACTATTTGATCCATTATCTATCCAGGTACCAAAGTTAAGTTGACTGGTCTATAATTGCCAGGGTTGTCCTTAATTCCCTTTTCATAGATAGGTACTACATTTGCCTTTTTCCAGTTCTCTGGGATCTCTCCCCAACCCTGTGAATTCTCAGAGATAATCACTAATGGCTCAGAGATCTCTTCAGCCAGTTCCTTACATATTCTAGGATGTATTTCATTAGGTCCCACCTTAAAGACATCTAACTTGTCTGAGTAATTCTTAACTTGTTCTTTTCATATTTTAGCCTCAGATTCTAACTCATTTATACTGATGTTCACTATGTTAGTTATCCAGTCACTGGTAATTTTTTTGATGGAAATTGAAATAAAAAAGGCATTTAACACTTCAGCCGTTGCTGCGTTTTCTGTTATTTTCTTTCCCTTCTCATTGAGTAGTGGACTTACCTTATGCTGGGTCTTCCTCTTGCTTCTCATGGACTTGTAAAATGTTTTCTTGTTACCTTTAATGTCCTTAACTAGTTTAATCTTGCTTTTTGCCTTGGTCTTTCTAATTTGGTCCCTATGTGCTTGTGTTATTTTTTGTATATATTCATCCTTTGTAATTTGACCTAGTTGCCACTTTTTGTATGACTCTTTTTTTGAGTTTCATGTGGTCAAAGATCTCCTGGTTAAGGCAAGATTGTCTCTTACCATACTTCTTATCTTTCATATGTATTGGGATAGTTTGCTCTTCTGCAATTGCAAACTTTCCTGAACTCTTGTTTTCCCTTAGACTTGCTTCCCATGGAATCTTGCCTACCAGTTCTCTGAGCTTGTTAAAGTCTGCCTTCTTGAAGTCCATTGTCTTTATTCTGCTTTTTTCCCTCCTACCATTCCCTAGAAGCATGAACTTTATAATTTCATAATCACTTTCACCCAAGCTGCCTTCCACTTTCAAATTCTCAACCAGTTCCTCCTTGTTTGTTAGAAACAAATCTAGCACTGCATCTCCCCTACTTGCTTTCTCCACTTTCTGTAATAAAATGTTGTCTCTGATGCATTCCAAGAACTTTTGTTGACTAATCTGTGCCTGCTGTGTTGTTTTCCCAATGGATGTCTCGGCAGTTGAAGTACCCCATCACCACCAAGTTCTATGATTTGGATGGTTTTGTTAGTTATTCAAAAAAATTATCATCCACATCTTCTTCCTGGTTAGATGGTTTATAGGAGACACCTACCAGGAAGGAACAATCAGTTTCACACATACAGAATGGGAAGAGACTGTCTAGGAAGGAGTATGGCAGAAAGAGATCTAGGGGTCATAGTGGACCACAAGCTTAATATGAGTCAACAGTGTGATACTGTTGCAAAAAAAAGCAAACATGATTCTGGGATGCATTAACAGGTGTGTTGTAAACAAGACACGAGAAGTCATTCTTCCGCTTTACTCTGCGCTGGTTAGGCCTCAACTGGAGTATTGTGTCCAGTTCTGGGCACCACATTTCAAGAAAGATGTGGAGAAATTGGAGAGGGTCCAGAGAAGAGCAACAAGAATGATTAAAGGTCTTGAGAACATGACCTATGAAGGAAGGCTGAAGGAATTGGGTTTGTTTAGTTTGGAAAAGAGAAGACTGAGAGGGGACATGATAGCAGTTTTCAGGTATCTAAAAGGGTGTCATCAGGAGGAGGGAGAAAACTTGTTCACCTTAGCCTCCAATGATAGAACAAGAAGCAATGGGCTTAAACTGCAGCAAGGGAGATTTAGGTTGGACATTAGGAAAAAGTTCCTAACTGTCAGGGTAGTTAAACACTGGAATAGATTGCCTAGGGAAGTTGTGGAATCCCCATCCCTGGAGATATTTAAGAGTAGGTTAGATAAATGTCTATCAGGGATGGTCTAGACAGTATTTGGTCCTGCCATGAGGGCAGGGGACTGGACTCGATGACCTCTCGAGGTCCCTTCCAGTCCTAGAGTCTATGAGTCTATGAGTCTATATCACTCTTGGTTTTTTACCCCTTTTATCCATACCCAGAGACTTTCAACAGGTCTGCCTCCCACTTCTATCTCAACCTCAGTGCAAGTGTATACATCTTTGATACACAAAGCAACACTTCCTCCCTTTTTCCCTGCCTGTCCTTCCTTTTCAAGATGTACCTACGATGCTAATAATCCAGTCCTGTTAATTATCCCACCAAGCTTTTTTTTATGCCAGTTATGTTGTAATTGTGTTTATGCACTAGAATTTCTAGTCCTTTCTGCTAATTCCTCATACTTCTTGCTTTAATATACAGACATCTAAGATGTTCATTAGATTGCCCCTCTATATTCCCTCTTGTCTGTCCTTTGTCCCTGATATGATTGCCCATGTTCCCTGCAGATTCTGACCTGTTATCTAGCTCTCCATGTTTCTGATTTACCTTTGAGTTTTATCTCTTCCCTCTGTTGAACCTCATTTAAAACCCACCTCACCGGGTTAGTCTGTCTGTATCTGAAGATATTCTGCAACTTTCTTAAAAGGTGGACCCCATCTCTGCTCAGCAGTTCTTCTTGGAGCAGCATCCCATGGTGGAGGAAGCTAAAGCCCTTCTGGTGACATCATCCATATAGCCATGCATTCTCCTCCAAGATGTGTCTGTCTCTGCTTGGGCCTACCCTTGACCAGAAGGATCATGAGAACACCACCTGAGCCCTCAACTCCTTCATCTTCACTCCCAAGGGACTGTAATCACTTCTGATCTGCTTGCAGTATCATTAGTCCCCACATGGGTGAGCAGCATAGAGGGTCAGATGATCCTTGGCAATCTTTCTGTAATTTCTCATATATGGGCCCCTAGCAGGCAGCACACCTCCTGAGATGCCAGGTCAGTCCAGCAGATGGATGCCTCCTTCTCCCTAAGAAGGGAGTCACCAACCACCACCACCCACAGTTTCCTCTTGGGAGCGGTGGCCGCGATTCTTCCAGCCTTGGGGGTCAGGAACAGTGAAAGCTTCCTAAAAGTGGGGGCCACTTCCCCTGAGGCCACTTTCTGCTGCCCCCATGCCACTCCTTCCTCCCAAACTCCTGCTCTTGCACCACCCCTTCTCCCTGAGCCCCCACCCTCACCCCACTCCTTTTCCCTGAGGCCCTGCCCTCCTGCTTCCCCTTGCCCCAAGTCCCCTACCCCTAGCTCTATCTTCTACACCCCCTCCTCCCTGTTGCTTACCCTTACAGCCAGGAAAAAGTGGTGGAGCCGTGGCCCCCTTGTTCCCCCTGTTGCAGCACAACTGTTTGGGATAATTGCCTTCGCCTTCTCCACCTTTGGGAGAGATTCCTTGTCCTATTTCTCATGCTATTGTACTAGTAATAATAGATGCTCAGGGCCAGTGGAGATCACTGAGCACACTTCGGGTGGGGAGCAGAACTTACTTTATGCCATTTACCTGCCTTCTCCACCTTCTCCCAATTCTGGCAGTTCAGGCCAGTTCAACAATTGGCACAATTTAGAACAACCTGAGGGCTTCTCTAATTTGCAAAGAGTTGCAATGGCCTCCTGTGGGCTTTTGCATCAGCAAGGCCATGTTCCCTATTGCTCCTGGCATTTTTCTACATTCGAGGGCCATAGAGGATGGCACAGATGTGTCTACATCTCAAGAGAAGAATCCTCCCATCCTGGGAAATCCTCATCTGATCTTTAAGGCATCCTTAAGTCTTCTTTTAATTGCCAAAGTGGCACCAAGAGGACTTTAGCAGGTCTGAGGATCTGACTGTGAATCTTACTATTGCCAGAATTTACAAAGGGAAATGTACATAATGATTTTCCAGTAATAATAGTAGATTTTTTTGTCCTTTTTAGAAATTTAACACTTTGGTGCATTCCAAAAAATTGTGCATGTTTAGCATATTTACCTCTTCCAGTTCTCATCACAGACCCCTCATGCTGTTCTGCCTGGTCTGGCCATATGCTTTCTGTTAGAATCAGCTGTACTCATGTATCTAAAACTTTCTTTGATTCTTTTAATATGTATCCTTTAAGATTAAGACAGACTTCAGGGTCTGTTGTGGTGTCATTAGTTCTTTGTAAATATCTTATTGTTTTACACCACCAAGTGGCCAGAATGAGCAGATATAGCAAGAATTTTTGAATCTAGCCTTACTACCTTAACAGATGCTGGGTTTGGGTTTGTTGTGGTAGCCCTTAAAGGGCACAAGTATTTAACTAGTGACTGCTTTCCATACTTCATTTGGTGGGGGGGGATAGCTCAGTGGTTTGAGCATGAGTCTGCTAAACCCAAAATTGTGAGTTCAATCCTTGAGGGGGCCATTTAGGAATTTTTTGCATGGGGCAAAAATCTGTCTGGGGATTTATCCTGCTTTGAGCAGGGGGTTGGACTAGATGACCTCCTGAGTTCCCTTCCAGCCCTGCTATTTTATGATATAACAAAAGGCCTCTCATTTTGGAAGAGCCACTTAAATGTCAAGCCAATTCTTTAACAATTGCCTCTGCAACCTTCCACTCTTGGGTGGATGTGCCATTAGCACCATAGCCATCCTGAAATCAGTGACCATTGGGGCTGTGTATGCCCCCTTGTGGCAGTGCTCAGAGTGCAAGTACATGAGAAGCTGCAACCTCAGTAGCTCTCATGCCCTTTACTGTCCATGTGAGGGGCTTCAGAAGCAGCAACTCCTCCCCCTGTTCTCTGTCTGGCTTTAGGTGAGTTGTCAGGGGTTTGTAGAGTTGGTTGTAGGTTTTGGTAAGTTCAGTCCAAGCTTGACACCGGTACAGACTTCAAACTGGATGGCAAAGGGTAGCACTACATCAGAGCAGATTACCACAAGGGTAGGAAAAAGCTATGCGCCACAATGCCGCAGCACACTGCCTCCTATTCGTTCCTTTCTTCATGGGCAAGTAGCTGAAGGAAGAGGTTGCTATGCATTTCTCACTAGGGCAGTGGTTCTCAAACTTTTGTACTGGTGACCCCTTTCACATAGCAATCCTCTGTGTGTGACCCCCTGCCCCGTATAAATTAAAAACACTTTTTTATATTTAACATCATTATAAATGATGGAGGAAAAGCAGGGTTTGGGGTGGAGGCTGACAGCTCGTGACCCCCCATCTAATAACCTTATGACCCTCTGAGGGGTCCCGACCCCCAGTTTGAGAACCCCTACATTAAGGGCAACAAAAGAAATTCTCAAGAGAGAGTGAGGGAGAAGATTAATTTCTAATGGGTAAAGAAGGGTCGTCTTTGTGCCGTAATGCTAAAAATAGAGGGTAAGAGTGGAAACTGCCCGGCAACATTTTAGTGGTCGTTGCTGGTCCTGCTATTAAACTTAGAACCTTCCATCTAAGTTCTCAAACATTTTGGCTATTAATGAATTAAGCCCCCAATACCACTATAATGCAAGAATTGTTATTTAATTTACCGATGAAGAAGCAAAGGCAGAAACTAAGGCCAATGTTTTCAAATGCAGCCACTAGTTTTGGGTTTTCAGGTTTGGGAATGATATTTCAGAGGTGCTGAGCCCCCGGTACTGCCTCTGACTTCAGCTGGAGTAGTTGGTATGCAGTTCCTCTGAAATTCAGGCCATATTTTAGATATCTCAAGCTGGACACCATGCTTTTGAAATTTGGGTCTGACTTACTCAGTATCATCCAAGGAAACTATGACAGAGCTGGGAATGGAACTCAGGTCCTGATTCCCAGTCCCATTGCTTTAACCAGAAGACCTAAAAAAAGAAACTGTGAAGAGAAGAGGTTGCTTTCCATGTAGGGCTATTCATTGGAAAAGCCTGATTATTTGAACTGACTTTCTAATCAACTGCTGGGAACTACTTGTCTCTTTCAGTCCAGATTATCCATGCACATTTGCTGCCACCTGAGGAATATGAACAATTAGGAGTGTATTGATAGCCTTAGAAATTACACATTTGTACAGATCTGTATTTTATACCGTGACGCCATGTCACTGGAGGTGTCAGAAACAGGGAGATGATGCCATGAACTGAAGTCATATTACATAGCAGTGTCTTGAAAACACTGTTTATCTAACCATGTAGGGACAGAGGACAAGTACATTCCTTGTGCTCAGGGGAGTGCAGGGACAGGCTAGACACCTAATTCCCATTGAAATCCAGAAGAGTTAGGCACTTAACTCACTTTGACACTTTTGAAAACCTATCAGCATCTTTAGGCACCTAAATGTACTTGTACTTGAAAATGTAGCCTTTGGAAGCCTAAGACCCACTGGCTTTAAATAATAGCTTGGCTTCTAAGAACCAAGGGTTTTTTTTGAAAATGTTACTTCAGATCCTCTGCTGGTGACCCATATTCACTTCCTTCTCTCTTATCAGCTCTTTTATTAGAGCTATAACTTTATTTCTGCAGATGACTCATGATTCCATACCCTTTGTTCTGATTTCTGTCATCATTACTTTATGTTCTAAAGGATTTCAGCAAAGGGGATAATGCTGTCTTCAAATCTAAGGCAAATCTAAGGCAATCTGGGTCCTGGGAAGCTTTCTGGTGGCCGCCTTCTTCCTTTTATAATAAACAAACAAATTGCTGATAATACTTTACAGAGTTATGAAGGGCTTTCCTTCTGAAAATCTCAGCATTGCAAACATTAATGAATTAATACAACACCTTTGGGAAGAAGGTATCCCCATTTTGGAAACAGAGATACTAAAACAACAAGGAGTCTAGTGGCACCTTAAAGACTAACAGATTTATCTGGTCATAATTTTCACTCCATGCATCTGAAGAAGTGTGTTTTTTACCCACAAAAGCTATGCCCAAATAAATCTGTTAGTCTTTAAGGTGCCACCAGACTCCTCGTTATTTTTATGGATACAGACTAACACAGCTACACCTTGATACTTGACAGAGATATTAAAGTGATTTTCACAAAGTCGTAAAGGAATTTCATGATGACCTGGGGAACAAAACCCAGATTTCCTAACTGTGAGGCTTTTGGTTTAACCACAGGATTGTCCTATGTCTCATTTATGATTTCTGAAGACCTTCTCCAGGGAACAGTTAAAGCATTTAGATGAAATAGTGGCTCTTATGAGTAATCCCATGTGCCAGCTTGATCTTCTAATTTGCCATATTCGGTTCTTGTAGAGTGTGTGTCTACTATCACCTCTTCTTCTAGTGCTTCCAGTATTCCATCCTTTTCTACCTTTGCAAAATCTACAATGTGCATTAGGCCATTAAAACATAACCCAAGTCATTAACATTTAGAAATTAGCTACAGTACAAGCAGAGTATCTTTTATATATGTATGTTGAATGGGATGGACAAAATGGCAGGCTGATATAATGCTAAGGGAGTCTTCCATTGTGAGTTAGTCAATTTTACACTTAAAATTAGAGAGAGAATAAAATTTACACAACTCTACATTATACTGAAATATGTATTTTTATTAAGGGTTTATGGTGACAATACATATCACGAGAGTGAAGCTCAATGGCTTTATAAATGTCACCTGAACTCCCATGATAAATAGAGCACTATAACACGCACACCAGATTATGGGGTATCGTTTATTTCCCATTTCCATCTGTGTTTTGGGAAGAGCAAAAAGTACAAATGCCTTGAAATAGAGGTCCCTTGTGTATAGTAATTAACATTCATTTAAAACAGAGTGAGACACAATCTTCTGTATTAGCAGCAAAGAGTCCTGTGGCACCTTATAGACTAACAGACGTATTGGAGCATGAGCTTTCGTGGGTGAATACGCACTTGGTCGGATGCAAGATGAAGTGGGTATTCACCCATGAAAGCTCATGCTCCAATACGTCTGTTAGTCTATAAGGTGCCAAAGGACGCTTTGCTGCTCTTACAGATCCAGAATGACACGGCTACCCCCTCTGATACTTGACAATATTCTGTATTGCTATTGTAATCTGTATTACAGTAACACCAAAACTGAGTTTGGGCTCCTGTAAAAACACAGAGTAAGAGAAAGTCCCTTCTGCAAAGAGCTTACATGCTAGAGTTAGGATAGGTAACAGGGCAGGAGAAAGGAAAGATTATTATCCCCATTTTGCTGGTGGGGAACTGACGCAGAGAGAGACTAAGGGCCAGATTTGTAAAGGTATTTCAGTGATGAAAGGTGTAGATACGTTCCTAGTGGGATTTACGAAAGTGCCCAAGGGGCAGAAATTTAGCAAAAACTGGAGCAGATGCTGTATACTAAACATGGAGGCATGAAATGTGTACATGGTTAGAATCCTGTTCATAGAAATGAGAACAAAATAATGGGGAAGAATAATAGGGAAATGGTATCATTCGAAGTACAGTGGTGCCTCAACGCCCCACCATTGGGCTAAGCATGGTACAAAGATGTAGTAATAAATGGTCCTTGCTGTCCTACAAACTAAATATGCAAGACAGTCAAGTATTATTGTTCCTACTTTACAGACAGAAAACTGGGTCACAGAGAGATGAGGTGGCTTTGATGTTTGTACTGAATCCACATCTGAGTCCCAGTCCAGTGCTTGAACTACAAAACTAACCCTGAAAACTGTTTGAAGCTGAGGAGGAACAGGCAGGCCATGTCATAGAAATGACAGGTGGATTTGGGGCTACATTTTCACCAGAATGGCGTCACCTGGATGATAGGCTCAGCAAGTGTTGCGTGGAGTCAGAATGGGGAAACAAACTGCTGTCATATGCCAACCGACCCACCTGGTCATATTTGGCCCATGGCAGAGCAGCTTGGCATCCCCACAGTGACATATTCATACTGCAGTGGACAGAATGAGGCCGTGATGAGCATGACATTTTGGTCTAAGGATTTGCAAAATTTAATCTTTAAAATTGCAGCAGTTGTTGAGTAATAGGTCCAGATGCAATCCCAACCGGTGAATGTCTGTTTATTTCGGCATTCTCCTAATAGAAAGCCAGCTGAATGGATTATAGATCCTATCCGTGCACCTTCCCATCTCAAAAGCTTAGAAAATGGACACATGTCAAACCTGGATAGATAACATTTCTTGGTCTTGGAAAGAATCCATAACTGCAGATAGCAGGCACAGTTATTAAATAAATCTCTCCTCATCACACATGTGCCTGGTGAGCTGGAACTTGAACTAAAGACTTTCAGCTTTTCTGGCCTTCTTCAGGCCTCACCACTTGACTTGAAGAAGAACTGCTTTAGTTCGTAATAAGAGTTTTTTGTTTTTCTTTTGGGCTAGACGCTAGAGGGCAGCATCACTCACATACACCCACAGTACATTGTAATACTAACTATTGCTTTTACCAGAGCAAGTAGAAATATTACAGACCACCCTGCATATAAATTGTGAACAACAATACAGAATCGTTCTACAAATGTAGGCAATATCCTTCCAGACGTCTTGCAGGGTTCATATTTAGCTTCTCCCTTCCTCCTCAGTTACATGCTGGGGGTGAAATCCTGGCCCCGTTAAAGTTAATGAGAGTTTTGCCATTAACTTCACAGTGGCCGTGATGTCACCCTTTGTGTCCACGGTATCAGGGTACAAGAGTACTAACTGTGCTCAGTTAGATGCTGTTCTTTTCAACAGGATGGAGTCACATGGATGATAGGATCAGCAAGCGTTGCCTGGAGTGAAGATGGGGAAACAAACTCCTGTCATATGCCAACCAACCCATCTGGTCATATTTGTCCCATGTGCTCAGTTAGATGCTGTTCTTTGTCCTACTGAAGTCAATGATACTTGTGCCAGTGACTTGAATGAGGGCTAGATAGAGAGCCTTAGAATTATATCCAACCCATGGCTTCCACTGAAGTAATCTCTCCCACTGAAGTCAATGGAAGCTGCATGCATACAACTGAGAGCAGATGTTGTTCCTAGGTCTATAATACAGTGTCACAATATGCAGCCTTCTAATATCAGGCCTGCTTTGAAATGTTTATTATTAAATCCTTGTAATTTTTGGTCAGATCTTGTTAAGAACATAATGCTGTGGTGGAAAACAATCTGAAAGGGTATTACAACAAGATTGGGATTATTCATTGCGATACACTTAACTGGGGGGAGACTTCAAATTTAATTTACAGTAATGTCAAAGTACAATTAATATACAGGCAGTGATAAGGGAAACATGCAGATATACACATTGATAGCACTACATCAACAAATAAACTTTTGGTGCTAGTAATTAGGTACACAAGATTATTATATGTTTAATTGACTAAAGTGACAATTTGGAATTACATCTAGTCACATTTAATTGGATTTGGAATCTCTGGAGGATAAGAAATGGAGAGCAGTTTGGAGAAGCGGCCATAAAAGCAAACTGATTTTCTAAAGTCAATGAAAGCAATGCATTAATATCTGCTTTACAATAGTTTGTAATATCCCCTCAGTCTAATAAGAGTAATGCAATGGTTATAACAAACAGTCTGGAGACTAAAGCGTATTCAATTAGATACAAAGATTGCTGATTGGTTTGGTTTTTTAATAGCATAATTTAATCAAAGGTGAACTATGTTTGACTTTGTGGTAAACTGAGATATTCTCAGACTTGCAGCACATCTCAGTGCTGTTCTGGAAGAAATTTAGACTATATTTAATATATCTTAGTCCATAAATGCTTTAAAGCATAATAAGCAGCAGCCAGAATAAAATATTTCTGAGCAGCCATTAAATATCTGAGCACAATATAAATAGAAAAAACATAAAAGGAAAAAATGTTAGGTTGTTTTCTCGCATATAGTTTAGCTCCCTAATAAAAATGCTTGCTGTATTCCCAAAATGTGTTTTACTGCTGAGCAATGACTGATAGTTATGTATAACTGTGTGCCCTTTTTATATAAACTTCATATTATATTCATTTTATATTATCTGCTTTAAAAACTTGGTGTTTTATGTCCCTCCCCTCCCCAACATTCATGTCTTTATTCTGCTCTTGTCATTAGGAGTGCCATGATTGCTGACTACATGTACTGGCTGTCAGGAGGCAGTGAACAGCATATAAGCAAGCTCATCAAACTGTATTGGCAGGTAAAAATTGATGGTCTAACTAGAAAGGAGGACCCCATCTCACTATTAGGACCAAAATGAAGGATTAGTGCTTAAAAGACTGCCGACAAAGATAGCTCTGGGGCATATCAATCAGCAGGACACTGTATAGCGCTAAAGTATTTATAATTAAGTAGATTTTCTGGGACTAATTTTAAGGGCAAAATTCAAGGTTGTTGTTAACCCTTGGCTCATACTTCAATTTTATGGAGTGCTATAAAATTTAATTCCAGATATCGAGCCTTTTTTAAAAAAAATTGGCTGAGATTGTTTTTCTGATAACTTTTCATGCTCTTTGAAATGCAAGGAAAAAAGACCTAACCAGTGGTCTCAGGGAAACAGAGTACAATAAGAAAGACAACTAGTAAGACCCCAATTCTGCAAAGATTAATCACTGCATGTAGTCCCTATCAGCTTCGATGAGCCTCATCACTCGAGCAATGAATACTCACTTGAGTAAGGTTTTGTAGGCTCAGGGCCCTGATCTAACAAAGCACTCAAGCACGTGTTTAACTTTGAGCACATGTGTAGCCCCACTAACTGTAATGGGAGTACTGGTATTCTTGGAAGTAATCAAGTAAGTGTTTGCTGGACTGGGACCGAGAGGCTTAGTGCTAGATCACTGGTACTGATTACATTTCTAGCCTCTGTCTCAAACACACCCATGTGTACACACACACACATACACACACACATTTATGCTCTGGAAACTCTACTCACTCCAGTAACTGCTTGTGAGTCTCTCCTCCTTCCTGTGTCTTTATTTTTAGGATTGGGTTAAGGATCTCCTTATTTTTCAGTAGCTTCTTCCCATCCACTCTCCGGGCATTAGTTCCCTACTTTTCTCCTTCCTGTTTGTGCCTTCCCTCCTAATTGCCCAAGTTGGTCCTAAGCATAACCAAAGCACAGTGTAAAGACTGTGTAGCAGCTGGGGTTCCAGCAACTGCTGCACTTTGAGATGGGGCCTAGTCCACTCTTCTGGCAGTGAGACCCAACAGGATTGAAACGGTTCACCCCCTACCATCAGAGGGTAATTCATGGGCTGTCCCTCCACACGCCAGCGCTTAGAGAGCTCACCTTTGCTTTTGGCCCTATCAGTCATGAAGCTAATCCTTTCCACTCCCTGACTGATATTTGCCCCAGCCGTACCTCCCTATCTGCATGCCCTGTTGTCCATAAGCACATGCTTCATGGCCTGGCTCCCAGGATGAGCTGAAAGAGGTTTTATGTCAAGCTACTTTGTCGCTGGTTGAATGGTTAATAAAAATCCATACAATCAACAACGGTTTCATACATTATGCATAAACTTTATCTTATGATAAAATATTGGGGTCTGATTCTGATCCCCTTTACACTGGTGTACACCACATCACAGTTACTCTTTGTTGTATGAAGAGCAAAATTAAAAACACTTCTAATTTACTCCAGTGTAATGAAGATCTGAATCAGGCCTTTATGTTCCAGTGTCACTCCTGGAGGTCTGCAGGATGAATCTGCCCTTTCCTAAATTGTTAGCAGCATCATCTGACTTCTTATTTATACACATGAATACATCTCACTCTAGGAGCCACCATATCTCAGAACTGTTGTGAGTGCAAAGCATGTCTAGTTCAGAGTATTACCCATTGGGCTAGCATTTGCTGTGCCTGTGAACTTTCAAATGTGAATAGACCAAAGGACCTGTGTGTATTAACCTCTATCTCAGCCCAGGTTCCAGCTCCACTCCCATTCTGTGGGCTTGTGTCAAGGTTCCTTCCCCACTCTGAACTTTAGGGTACAGATGTGGGGACCTGCATGGACACTTCTAAGCTTAATTACTAGCTTAGATCTGGTATCACTGCCACCATCCAGAATTTTCAGTGTCTGGATCACTCCCTGTCCCCCCAAAACTTTCCCCTCTCTAGGTAGCCTTGAGGGACTTCACCAATTCCATGGTGAACACAGATCCAAACACCTTGGATCTTAAAATAAGGAGAAATTAACCATCCCCCCCTCCCTTCCCCCCACCAGTCCCTGGTGAGTCCAGATCCAATCCCCTTGGATCTAAAAACAAGGAAAAATCAATCAGGTATTAAGAAAAAAAGGCTTTTAATTAAAGAAAAGAAAGGTAAAAATCATCTCTGTAAAATCAGGATGGAAAATACTTTACAGGGTACTCAGATTCATATAGCCCAGAGGAACCCCCTCTAGCCTTAGGTTCAAAGTTACAGCAAACAGAGGTAAAATCATCTCAGCCAAAAGGAACATTTACAAGTTGAGAAAACAAAAATAAGACTAACATGCCTTGTCTGGCTGTTACTTACAAGTTTGAAACATGAGAGATTGGTTCAGAAAGATTTGGAGAGCCTGGATTGACGTATGGTCCCTCTTAGTCCCAAGAGCGAACAACCCCAAAACAAAGAGCACAAACAAAAGACTTCCCCCCACCGAGATTTGAAAATATCTTGTCCCCTTATTGGTCCTCTGGTCAGATGTCTGCCAGGTTCACTGAGCTTCTTAACCCTTTACAGGTAAAAGAGGCATTAACCCTTCACTATCTGTTTATGACAGCTTGATTCATGGGCTGGGCATGGGGAAGAGCATTTGTCCCCTAGGTGCTTACTGCATATGCATCAGGAGATCCAGCAAAGTCCCAACTCCCCAAGACCTCACTGCTGGGAACATGCAGTCTTTGCCCTCTCTGTTCCTGTTTCTTTTCTGCCTGTTCTTGGAACTGGAATTTCTTGTCGTCTTTATTTGCAGAAGGTGTGAAGTGTCAGTGAAGATCTTTCCATTTGTTTGGTCTCTCCAGGTGCTTGATTTTCACTGTGGGGCAGACATTACTTCACTGGGCAAAGTCACTGGCTTTCAATTTACTGTCTTTAGCAGGACTCAGTAACATCTAGGAATGTTCACATACAGGCAGCTAGGGGCCCATTATTGTGCCCATTGAAATCAATAGAAGTAGTGGGGCCTGAGAAAGCACTGTATGTTGAAGATGTATGAACAGCAACCTTACCTTTTTGAGTTGCTGAATTCTGTGCATTCAGCATTAAGTGTCACTTCAGTGTTAATCGTTCCCATAGCAATGATTATCCAGTATTTTGTGGGGCATGACACCATATTGAGACCTATCACCAGAGAGTGACTCGGTAACATTAACAAGTAGTAATCTTTATGTTAATGTTCTCTCTTTATCTCTGGATAAAGCTGAAAATAACTTGTCACGACTGTACATGCTTATGTGCCTTTGTAACCAAAGCAACAGCTATTGATGCACAGTCCTTTTCTTGTTAACCATTCTCCTCCTCTGGAATTCTATAAGGCAGTCTCATGATTTTGAGGGAAAGAAAAGAAGAGGACATACCCAGGACAGGATATCCCTCAAGGCTCTTTACTTTGGTAAAGACTGATTTTTATGCGGGGAAAACTATCACACTTTAATTCTGATCCAATGGCCAGGCAGAAGGTTTTCAGGATTCTACTTGCTATCTTTGCTTCTTCACTTGGTGATTTTGCTTTGCAATAAGATTCAGTGCCCATCTTATGCCTCTTCCATGGCTCTGAATGTGTCATCACCCTTCTTGAATCTTTCCACTAGTTAGCTTCCTCCTACTGCATAAAATTGAGGCTCTTTATTCATATAGACAAAGCTCTTTATTATCATCTTGCCTCAATCAAAATCTCAGCATTTTTTTCTTCTTCTGTTCCTTATGATCACATTGATCCTTTCACCTTATTTCTCCCTTCATCTCCCTCTCTAGTTTTTGGTTGCCACTATCCCTGGCAACATCTGCCAAAAATTCTCTTTCTCCTTCAAATCCCTTCTTAAAACATACCTGTTCAAACAGCCTTTTCTCATCGTAGTAGCCCCTAGACTTGGGCCTATATCTTCTCTTGTGTTTGTTTGCCTTTATATATATATTGTATACACATTGTAAACTCTTACTGATTTTAAAGCCACACAGGATTATTGTGAAAATGTAATCTAACCTCCTGCATAAAACAGGCCATCAAATTTTACCCACTAATTCCTGTATCAATCCAAATCATTTGTGGTTAAACTAAAGAGTATCTTTCAAAAAAACATCCCATCCTAATTTAGACATTTCAGTGATGGAGAATTCGCCTTATCCTTTGGAAAGATATTCTATTGGTTAATTACTCTGTGTTAAAAATGTACATTTTATTTCCACCTTGATTTTGGCTAGTTTTAACTTTCAGCCATTGGATATTACTATGCCTTTGTCTCTACTAGAGAAAAGAGCCCTTTCCGAACAGATATCTTCTCCCTAGTTACGAATTTATAAACTGTGATCAAGGCCCCTCTTAAACTCTTTGTAAGTTAAATAGATTGAGTTCCTTAAATCTCTCACTATAAGGCAGGTCTTCCATTCACTATACTTATGTGAAATGATGTGTAATATGACATAAAATATTAGTTTTGAATGATATTTTTTTCTGTTACTCCATTATGAGACGGAGGTATAATTAGAGCTCAGTTGGGAATGGTTTTCCCATCCCAAATAAGGATGAAAAATCAAAATCTCAAATTCTCTCAAACTGAAAATCTGAAAAAAACAAATTTAATTGGGTCAATCAAAATATTTCATTTACATAATTTCTGTTTCATTTTTATTTCAACCTTTTTCTACATTTTTACTAACTGAAAAGTCGTTTCAAACAGACAAATTGAATTTTTTGTTTCAAAAATCTTGAAATGGGATGTTTTGACAATTTCAACAGTTTTTTCCAAAACAGTTTTGAAATTGGAACTTGATCAATACTAACACTTTCTCCTGACCAATTTTGGTTTTAACAAATTGGAGTTTTATGGATGAAAACACATTTTGTCAAAAAAATACCTATGTATAATGCTGAATAGAACTGAGAAAATAATTTGCAATAGATATTATTATTCAATGAATTAAGTCTTTTGTTCTGGTCACAGAATATCTTTTAAAAAGTTTTACCCCTCTAGGGGATAACAAATATGCAAAATTAGTGATGCCTGGCTTAGTTGCAATTGGTCATATAAATCACAAGGTATTTTTTTCTGTTCCTGGATTATTGGGCAAGTGTAACCCCCTGGTGAATATGTGTTACAGGTCCCTTTCTGTGCTGAGGATCTGTCTGTTACAACCCCAGTTAGAGAAACTTCAGGATCTGTGGCTGTTTGTGCATGGGCCTTTTGGACTTGGCTTTCTACAAACATTTATGTCAGTTCAAGTGGATCGCTCAAACATTTACAGAAAAGAGCAACAAGAATGATTAAAGGTCTTGCGAACATGACCTGCGAAGGAAGGCTGAAAGAATTGGGTTTGTTTAGTTAGGAAAAGAGAAGACTGAGAGGGGACATGATAGCAGTTTTCAGGTATCTAAAAAGGTATCATCAAGAGGAGGGAGAAAACTTGTTCACCTTAGCCTCTAAGGATAGACCAAGAAGCAATGGGCTTAAACTGCAGCAAGGGAGGTTTAGGTTGGACATTAGGAAAAAGTTCCTAACTGTCAGGGTGGTTAAACACTGGAATAAACTGCCTATGGAGGTTGTGGAATCTCAATTTCTGGAGATATTTAAGAGTAGGTTAGATAAATGTCTATCAGAGATGGTCTAGACAGTATTTGGTCTTGCCATGAGGGCAGGGGACTGGACTCGATGACCTCTCAATGTCCCTTCCAATCCTAGAGTCTATGAATCCATAAAAAAAGGGGGCACTAGTGGTAGAAGTAAATTCTTTAAACACTTAAATGGAATTTGTTTTGCTCTGTTCACACAGCGTTCATTGAGACCTCAGCCCTTTTCATGTCAAAAATCTATGGCTTCATAAACACAAAATAAATAATTTACTGTGTGATGAAGCAACTAGACTCCAATCCTACATGGTCGGAGTACTTCTTGAGTAGTGAGTATGTCAATTCCAATAAAGATCAACTTCAGCTGACATCTTGCAGGATCATGACCCAAGAGAGCAAGGTTAATAGCAAGAAAACTCAGACTATAACCAAAATACCATCAGCAATCTTCGTCTGGCTATAGGGGCTACCAGCAGCATGATACACTGGTTCTATAGATGTGTCCTGTAAACAGCACTTTATGGCATGTCAGGTTTTCAGCATGGCAACAGGGAGAATGTTTTGTAATCCTTTTAATGAAATGTTTCACGTGAACTGATAGTTTAGTCTCTTTGCTGGGGTATCATCTTAGTGTGAAAATGTATTTCTCATCAATTCTTGAGGGCAGCATATATTTTGTGGCTAAGCTTGTTGTCATATTTCACTTCAGAAGCACCCAATCTGGCAATCCATGTTCATGGAAAGTCCATTGACTTCAGCTGGTATTTTGTAAGTGTAAGTACTTCAGGATTGGGTCCATATTTTTGAAACAATGTAGTTAGAGGGAAATACTCAAGTTGCATATACCCTAGCAGAACCTATTTTTGCCCTAAGAAGAATTTTTAACTGTTCTCACTGTGGGAAAGGGTAACGTGTTTCTTTTCATCTTCTCTCGTCTCTCTTGCTAATCAAATCTGTAGGCCTATCCAAATTGTATACATGGATGTTTTAAAGGATTAATCTCTTTGTGCTTTTAATTTTCCAGTTGAAATTTGGAGTGAAATCATCTTGCATTTCCATTACAAAACCAAAAATGTTTTTGCACACAAAAGAAGGATAGTCATCTTCTTAAGACATTGGACTGGGACTTAGGAGACCTGGCTGCAATTCCTGACTCTGCCATAGATTTCCTCATCATCTGGACCAAGTCACTTAAGATCTGATCTACAGCCAGTTAAAGTTATTTCTTCTCTGTCATACTTATTTGGATTATAAGCTCTTTAGGGCAGGAACTGTCCTATTAGTATGTGCTTCCATCATTATAGTATTTGAGCACCTCCCAACCGTTAATATATTTTTCTTCCCAGTAAACCTCTGAGGTAAGGAATTTCTATTATTACCATTTTGCAGATGGGGAAACTGAGTCAGAGAGCTTTCAAATGACTTGTGCAAGATCTCACAGGGTAGTTGTGGCAAAGCAGGAATTGAAACTAGGTCTCCATCAGCCTAGGCTACTGTACTAACCACTTGACCATCCTTCCTTACTGAAGAAGTGTTTGTACAACCCCATTGCTGTCAGAATCCTAATCACAGTTGGAGTTTCTGTAATATTTTGTCCCTTTGCTTATGAGATTGCACCAATCACTTGTACTTGAATTTTTCACTGCTCCATAAAATAGCAGTGAGTTAATATCATGTCTGATGCTATTTTAAAGACGTTTTGTTGCTGTAGTTGTTACTAGTATCTTCATTCAGGCAGCCTTCTGTATGTATCTAGCCAGGTTATTTTTAAATTATTTTTTCCACACAGTCATTTCCCTTTATTAATTTTCCTCCCTTCCACATGATTTCTACTTAGTAATATTTTTTTTAATATCATATAATTAATGGCAGGGTCATTGCTGGTTGAATCATACCAATTTTTTCATACATTGAGAAGTTAACACTTTGAATGTCGCTCTTATTAAAACAAATGGTTTAATTATCTCTAATTTCAGAAGGGATGGATTTATTTAACCAATATTTCAGTTTAAAGTAATAGACAATACATATCTTGGTCATAGTCAGTAGCTATTGAAATCCCAATATAAAGCACAATACAAAACCCAATAAAAATGTTAACCGTTAATGAAGACCTATAAATCATGTTGTAAAAATGAGGTGTAAAAAGAGAGCAATCTGACTGGGTAACAAAAGGTCCATACCATTTAAAAAAATGCAGGAGGGAATAAAAGTAATATGAAAATGCCAGGAGTGGAATCCTGAACTCATACTCTGCTTAGGGGATGGGTTTACTAGAACACAGAGGGAAGAGAGCTTGAAGAGTCAAGGGGGAATCTAGACCCATCCAGGAGGCTGCCAAGACAACATCAGGAAAACCCAGCCCCACCTCCCTCCCAGGCTGCAGGTCTTCTTCAGGAGTTATGCATCCATTATCCTGTTTCCCCCCATCACTGCATACCACCTCCTCTCTGAAAGGAGATGAAGCAATGCCTGTACAGGTCCTAGAAGTATTAACTACCACATGAGTTTCCACTTGGATATCTGCTCTTATTCTATGGGGGAATACCACACAGAGCTTTAGATGAAGTCTCTTAGAAGGGAATAAACAGTCGGTAGTTTTCAAAAACATGCCTTCGTTCTACATATAGTCAAGTTGCTCTGCCGCTAGATCAGCAGCTCTTCACTTACATAAAATGCGATCTGCCATTGCATTGGCCCAGTCATGTTAGTTGATGCATCTCTGAAACCCAATAATGTCATCCTGTTTGTAGGCAGACCATGTCTGTCTCAGTCTGTCACTGACTGGTTAAGCTTCTCGTGTTTGGGTCTGGTTCCCAAAGGGCATGGAACTGTGTGCTAGGAAGTAGGACTGATGTCTCCTTCAGTGAGCTTTAGCTTTTTGCATTGCTTTTGTGTCAGCTTCTGTTTTTCTGTTAAGACCACTGGAAAGTTCCAGAAATAAGCATTCCATGTCACCTTCAAGGGGTATTTCCACTCAGTGTCACTTCACATTCCCCCATGTTTTGAAACTGGAGGACAAGTGCAACAAATAATACTAGGGTCCAGATTTTCCTGGATGTGATAGCTGACAGATTTCTTCACCAAATGCTCTCCAAATCTACAAGAAGTGATGCCATTTTAGATTTCGGACTGGTGAGGAGCTCATCGAAGAATTAGTTGTAAGGGGACAACCTTGATTTGAGTGATCATGAGCTAATACAGTTTAAACTAAGTGGAAGGATAAACAAAAATAGATCTGCAACTAAGATCCTTGATTTCAAAGGGGAAACTGATTGGACTGAAAACTCTAGGATCTGAATGTGGAAGAAGCTTGGAATTACTTTAAGCCAAACTTGCAGAAACTATCTGAAGCCAACATTCCAAGTAAGGAGGAAATTTCATAGATAAGGGTTCCAGACCAAGCTGGATGAGCAAGCATCTCAAACATGTAATTATGAGAAAGCAAAACGCCTACAAGAAATGGAAGATGGCATGGATCAGCAAGGAAAGCTACCTCTTGGAGATCAGAAAGTGTAGGAAAAAAAGGAAGAACTGCCAAAAGCCAAGCAGAGTTGGACCTTGCAAGAGAAATTAAAACCAATAGTAAAAGGTTCTACAGCCATATAAATAAAAAGAAAACAAGGAAAGAAGAAGTGGGACTGCTAAACACTGAGGATGAGGTGGAGATAAAAGATAATATAGGCATGGCCCAACACCTAAACAAATACTTTGCCTTGGTTTTTAACAAGGGTAATTAGAAGTTTGGGAGTATATGGAAGTAGAAATGACCACATCTGAGGTGGAAGTCAAACTCTAACAGTTTAATGGGACTAAATCAGAGGGCCTGGATAATCTCCATTCACAAATATTAAAAGAACTGGCACATGAAATTGAAAGTCCAATAGCAAGAATTTTTAATGAACCTGTAATCTCAGGAGCTGAACTATGACTGGAGGATTGCCAATGTAATATCTATTTTTAAGAAAAGGGGGGGGAAATGATTTCAGAAACCTGTAAATTTAACCTCAGTTGTACAATTGAACAAATTTTGAAAGAGAATGTAGTTAAGGACATAGGAGTAAACAGTAATTGGGATAAAATATAACATTGTTTAAAAAGGATAGATCATGCCAGACCAGCCTCTTCTCTTTCTTTGAGAAGATAACTGATTCTTTAGACAAAGGAAATGCAAATATAATCTAACTGGATTTCAGTAAGGCATTTGATAGAGTTCCACATGGGAAATTATTAGTTAAATTTGAGAATGTGGGGACTAAGATGAAAACTGAAAGGAACTGGTTCGGTTAGGAGACCAGGTTATATTGAAAGGTGAACTGTAAGGCTGGAGGGAGATTACTAGTGAAGTTCCTCAGGGATCAGTCTCAGGATCAATCTAATTTAACATTGACACAAAAAGTGACCTTGACACAAAAAGAGTTTGTGCACTAATAAAATTTGCAGCTGACACAAAGTTGGGAGGTATTGCCACTACAAAGGAGGACCAGAATATCATATAAGAAGATCTGGACAACCTTGAAATTGGAGTAATAGAAATGGGATGAAATTGAATAGTGCAAGTTCATGCTCTTAGGGACTAACAACAAAAATTTTTGTTATAAGCTAGGGACATATCAGTTGGAAGTGACAGTGAAGGAAAAAGACCTGGATGTATTGGTTGATCACAGGATGACTATCAGCCACCAATGTGATGAGGTTGTGAAAAAGGCTAATGTGATCCTAAGATGCATCAGGCGAGGTATTTCCAGTAGAGATAGGGAAGTGTTAGTGCCATTATACAAGGCACTTGTGAGACCTCATCTGGAATACTGTGTCCCATGTTTAAGAAAGATTAATTCAAACTGGAACAGATACAGAGAAGGGCTACTAGGATGATCAGATGAATGGAAAACCTACCTTGTGGGAGGAGACTCAAAGAACTTGGCTTGTGTAGCCGAACCAGACAAAGGGTGATGGGTGATAAGATTGCTCTCTGTAAACAAATCAGAGGGATAAATACCAGGGTGGGAGAGGAATTAATTAAGTTTAGTGCCAATGTTGACACAAGAACAAATGAATATAGACTAGCCATCAACAAGTTTAGGCTTGAAATTAGACAAAGGTTTCTAGCCATCAGAGGAATGAAGTTCTGGAACAGCCTTCCAAGGGGAGCAGTGGAGGTTAAAAACTTAATTGGCTTCAAGACAGAGCTTAATAAGTTTATAGAGGAGATAATAGAATGAAACTGCCTACAATGGTATGTAGTTGATCTGCAACTGCTAGCAGCAAATATCTCCAATATCCGATAATGGGATACTAGATGGGGAGGGCTCTCAGTTATTACAGAGAATTATTTTCCTGGTGTCTGGCTGTTGGGTTTTGCAGAAATGGTCAGGGTCCAACTGATCACCATATTTGGGGTCAGGAAGGAATTTTCCCTCAGGTCAGATTGGCCGAGACCCTGGAGCTTTTTTGCCTTCTCTCCAGCATGGGCACAGGTCACTTGCAGGTTTAAACTAGTGTAAATTGTGGATTCTTTGTAACTTGAAGTCCTTAAATCATGATTTGAGGATAACTCACCCAGAGGTTAGGGGTCTATTACAGGAGTGGGTGGATGAGGTTCTATGGCCTGCGATGTGCAGGAGGTCAGACTAGATCAGTGGTTCCCAAACTTGTTTTGCTGCTTGTGCAGGGAAAGCCCCTGGTGGGCCGGGTTGGTTTGTTTAGCTACTGTGTCTGCAGGTTCAGCCAATTGTGGCTGCCAGTGGCCACGGTTTGCTGCTCCAGGCCAATGGGAGCTGCTGGAAGCAGCACGGGATGAGGGACATACTGCCTGCTTCTTTCAGCAGCTCCCATTGGCCTGGAGCAGTGAACTGCGGCCACTGGGAGCCGTGATCAGCCGAACCTGCGGACGCGACAAGTAAACAAACCGGCCCGGCCCGCCGGGGGTTTTCCCTGCACAAGCAGCGGAACAAGTTTGGGAACCACTGGACTTAGACGATCATGATGGTCACATCTGACCTTAAAATCTATGAGTCGATGAACACATTGAGGAGACAGTTGGTGACTTCAGATTCCTTTGTGTAGATTTTAACCTCTAGGTGTGATTGTACACGTACTGAATGATGCTTAGCCTTTGGTTCCACCCATGTGGTGTGAGACTGTCCTCTCTTTCTGAGACCAAGCTATTTAAAACTTCTGCAGTTTATAATTCCTTGCCTATATCACTGGAGAAACCTAACAACGGGCAGAGCATTCAAATATCAGCCACCTTCCCAAGGCACCGATGGCAACAAAGATCCACAACTGTAGGTGTTTTGAGCGGGTGCTAGAAGGAAAGCCCGGTTGTACAGGGACAAAGTCACGTTAAATTCTCCTTTTCAGTTGCTGGAATTCTACTCCTGCTCACTATCAAAACAATCTTTTTGTTTATAAAGAAAGGGTAAACATTTAGCAATGTTAGTTAAAAGCTCTTTGGGCCAACTTCATTATTCCCCATAAATATGTGGGGGCACCAGTTCAGTGGACTACCATAGTTTGCATTGGTGTTGCGCTGAATTTCCAAGTGAGCTGGTCTTTGAATTATAGATTTTAGCAACTACTTTTCCCCCTTTAGCCCATTACAAATTTAGCTATACCTCATTCATTATGCCAGATAATTCTATCTCATTGGCTTGATTCTTCCCCCAACCCCAACTAAGAGAAATTCTGAATAAAATTCATCACTGGGACTCCTACTCTGGGGCACAAAGAACAGATTCAGTCCCTCATCCACAGTTGATGTCACTCATGATTTGCTTGCAAACATGTTACATGAGATATGAGCACTTCCAGTGCCATCATTCCTGCATGTTTTGTGGGATTTGGGAGTAAGCTTTTGTAGACCTGTGTAGATACCTTGCTGATTGCTTTCCCGAACTGGCAGGAATGTATTCAGGAAATTTCAGTAACAGCCTAGAATTCTCCCTTTCCCTGCCACCCATATTTTTTAATGAGTTGTGATCTCTACAGAAGGGTATAAAGCCTAGATCCTTTTCCTCAAAACATAAAATGACAGTCATGGAAAAATCAAATACATCTTGAACAGTAAAGTAACCATCTTAAGCATTTCTGCTTCCACCTTTTAGAACTCACCAGAATACACAGATATATTTTTATGCTGCTCTGCAAAGCTGATTTTAAAAATATTCCACACATAAAAAAACTGGTAGTAACTTAAATACAGTAATAATTTAAGAACCCAAATAAGCTGACATTTGATGTGACATACGTTAATGAGGAGGTATTACCTGGCAGATAAGCAGAAAGTTCTCACCTACGGTACAATATGTGATTTTTCATAGCATAAACAGATTAAGGAAAAGAACATGCTACCTATTTTTCCCCCAGAAAAATGAAAATAACATAAGAAGATCACAACGATAAGAAGATAGTCATATCACAGCACTGACAGACAGTGCAGAGCTGCCAAATATTCCCTCATGTTAGGAAAAATATAGAGGACAGTGTGTAGGTTCCATTGTAGTGTTCCCATATTTCTAAGAAGTGTAACATTCCAGCATCTGAGCAGTAACCATTTGTAGAGGAGGCTCTCAGCTTTGCCCTGCCTGATATCATTACATTCATAAAAATCGTCAATAAAAACATCAATGTATACATGACAGTGGCTGAGCTTGCACTCCAGCCCTGTGATAAGGCTCAGCACTTAGATGTCTACATTTTTAGCTAACTCTAGATGTCAAGATAATTGGATTTTCCAAATTAAACCTTGATGCACTTTAAGGTTAGGGAGGGTAGCCACGAAAGCTTCTGTCACCATTATGAAGAATTTGCAGCCTTGCTGTAATTTTTCTTCTCCCATGTTTGTTAGGAGAGAGGCAAAATGGCAAAAGCTTCATTAAAGAAAAGTGGTTATATCATCTGCCATGAAAAGTTGGCAAAGGAAAGCTTTGTTTCTTGTAAATCTACCTGGGAATTTTATGAGTTCTTGCCAAAATTTTAAAGGTTATTAAAGAGACAATGTAAGATTGTTTTGGCTAAAATTTAAGTTTCATTAAAAGGTCTATGAAACCGCTTATTCGTAGACATGGTATAGGTGTCTCTGATATATTTCTACAGAAATTGGGCAGTCAGCAATAAACAGGATACGTGTTTTTCCTTCTGTTTAAGGAATATATATTTAAACCCTTGACCCTGTCTAGACAGAGCTTTTTATTTAGGAATTTTTTTAGTTTAATTTTTTTTTAATTGTCATGATAGCAATGTAATCTTAAACATTCCTTTGATAAACCATGGAGATGTTAAACATAACATAAGAACGGCCATACTGGATCAGACCAAAGGTCCAGTAGCCCAGTATCCTGTCTACCGACAGTGGCCAATGCCAGGTGCCCAGAGGGAATGAACAGAACAGGTAATCATCTAGTGATCCATCCCCTGTTGCTCATTCCCAGCATCTGGCAAACAGAGGCTAGGAACACCATCCTTGCCCATCCTGACTAATAGCCATTGATGGACCTATCCTCCATGAATTGATCTAGTTCTTTTTTTAACCCTGTTATAGTCTTGGCCTTCATAACATCCTCTGGCAAAGAGTTCCACAGGTTGATTGTGAATTGTGTGAAGAAATACTTCCTTTTGGTTGTTTTGAATCTGCTGCCTATTCATTTCATTTGGTGACTCCTAGTTCATGTGTTATGAGAACGAGTAAATAACACTTCCTTCTTTACTTTCTCCACACCAGTAATGATTTTGTAGACCTCTACCATATTTCCCCTTAGTTGTCTCTTTTCCAAACTGAAAAGTCCCTGTCTTATTAATCTCTCCTCATACGGTAGCCGTTCCATGCCCCTTTTGGAAAAGATATAAACCCTCATTCTTCAGGGCATGTCAACCACGGACTATCTTCCTGTTAAAGAGTTTCTTATACCTTCTCGGAAGCAATGGGTACTGGCCACTGTTGGAGACATGATACCTGACTGGAGGGACTGATCTGATCCAGTATAGCAATTCCTATGTTTCAATGTGCTGCCGAAGAGGGTACTTTTGATTCTTTGCAATGCTCAACAAGGGCCTGATTCAATGCCCCCTAATTGGGAGTCTTTCCATTGACTTCAATCAGCACTACATCAAGCCCTGAATGAGAGAGAATGAAGGCTTGACTTGCCCCAAATTTGGGAGGTCTGAGGAGGCGAATGTTTGAAATGTTTAAAAATCTTTCACATTTTTATAAAGAAAAAAAATTGCATTCAGATTCATTGTGACTATATTGTAACTCTAGGTATAGCCTGGCCATTTTATATATGTTTATACATAAATATAGCAAGCCTGGAGCAAAGGACAAGAGATCCCACACTGCTTCCTCTCTCCTTTTTAAAGGAAGTGGGAGCCCACCTGTCTGTGTGGGGACACCGTATTATGCTGCTGTCACCTTCCTCATCCCAATGCATTGTACATGCTAGGACAACATTAGTCCCAAAGGACTAGAATCCAGTGTGACCTGTAGGGAAGATGTTTATTGTGGTGTTCACGGAAGTCCCAGATTTCACAATTTTCCATCTTTTTCTCTGAGTTTCTTGGTGTTGTTTCCCTTCACCCTCTTTTCTAATCCCACTGGGGTCAAAGAAGCGCCAATGCCATCGTTGAGATGTCATCAAAAATCACTTATGTCGGGCATGGTGAAAATTCAGCCACAGCCTTATATAGCACATAGGGAGATGTCTCTGCCTATGTACAGGGTGTCCACCTCCATCCTTATGCAGGGGTGTGAAGATTTTGCCACTGGTGGAGTAGATTAGCACCATCCTCTTCCTGCTGCCTCTCTGCAGAGCCCACCAAAAAGCATGAAGGCAGGAAACAGAATGACTTTCCCAATCCTGTTCTCCAGGGTCCCAATCCAAAGTCCAGTGAAATCAATGGAAGTCTTTCCACTAACATGTATGGGTACTGAATGGGCTCTGGGTGCACACAGGAAGGGGAATAACAGTTGCTACCATCTCATCCTCAGTGCCTAGACATGCCTGTAGATTTCTGTGCTGAAGTCTTCCTGAGCATATGGACTTCAGTGCATAAAGACTTCAGCAGAGAAATCTTTAGGGACCCCACTGCATAAAGTTTTCTGTTCCAAAATTTTTATGCCCTGAAGTTTTTATGTCCTTAAAGATTTTAGCCCATAAAAATCCAAGAGGATAATAAAACAAATAGCAGCTACATGCAGGCTCAGAAGCTGGAGAAAAAAATTACTCTTGGATAATAACAGGACCTTCAGTAGTAGTATTGATCAAAATCTAAGGAACTATTTTTTCCCCTTTGAGTGATATTTTACCATATTGCACTCTGACCCAATACCTGTTTGCATACTGCACAGACTGTTTATGGGTACATGGTGGTGTAAAGGTTTTATTGCCATGTTTTTGAATTGTTCTCAAGGCTGGTAAAGCCAAAAGTGAGTTATGCAAGTAAGTTCCAATAAAACCTCTACACGGCAGCATGCCACTATGCATTCCATTTAGACTATATATGAGACAATTGTTTTCTATAGCTTTATGGTTAAATGCTAATAATGGGTGCCCAATATCGGCACAAAAATGCCAACCCAGTTGAGTACTTGTATTAGAACTGTAAGTTGTGCTGATTGTGTGTGTGTGTGTAAAAGTGCGGGACTCACCCCTGCAGCGCCTCCTGCTGGTTTCTCAGGGAATTAGCTCGATTTCCAGGCCAGAGCGCCCTTTGCAGGCCAGTGATCCACCTATCCTCTGGCCCTGTGTCCCTCCTGCACCCAGTGCCCCTTTACCTGGGTGCTGCTCCGCAGCAGTACCCCTACAGTCTGGGTCTCCCCCTCCCAGGGGAACCCCCACCCACTATCCCCACTTCACCTCAGAATAAGGCTACTGCCAGTCATCGTCTAGCCCCCGTGCCCTGGGGCTGACTGCAGTATCAGCCTACTCATCACTGGCAAGGTTGGGTTTGGACCTGCAGCCTTTGCCTACCCCAGGGCTGCCCTCTGCAACCCCATGCACCTGTTGGCCTTATGCTTGGCTGCAGCCTGGGGCTTTCCAGGCTGGAGCTCCCGAGCTCCTCTGCCTTTCCCTAGCCCTGCTCCACTCAGGTACCCTGTCTCTATCTCCCTGCAGCCAGGCCCTTCTCCCTCTACAGGCAGAGGGAGACTGCCTGGGCCTCTGGCTCATAGCCTTTTATAGGGGTCAGCTGGGCTGATTGGGGAACAGCCCCAGCTAAGCCTACTTTCCCCCAATCAGCCCAAACTTCTTGCCCCAGCCACAGCCCTCTTCTGGACTGTTTTAAGCCCCGAAGGGCAAGAGTGGGTAACCATCACGCTACAGTGTGCAAATAGTTGTGCCTCTGCTTTTTAAAAAATGTGTCTCTTGGTGCTATTTTTCTTCATCCCTAAAGCCAAGTTTTGCAAGTCCTAGAGTGATAGACAAATTAGAGTTCATAAAACTAATGTACAACATCTGAAAGAGCTTTTCTATAAATCGTGATGTTGCTATTTTAAGGTCTACTATTTTTCAGCTTGCCAGAGCTAGCCATGGCTACTGTAGATATATATCATGTGAATGTTATTATCCCATCTCACAAGAAGGAAACTGTCAGGATACATCTACACCACCAAAAAAACCCTTAGCAGCAAGTCACAGAGCTCTGGTCAACTGACTTGGGCTCACACAGTGGAGCTAAAAATAGCAATGTAAACATTTGGGCTCATGCTGGAACCTTAGCTCCAAGACCCTCCCTACCCACCCCGCTGAATTTCAGAGTCTGGGCTCTAGGCCGAACATGAATATATACCTGCTCTTTTTTGGCCCCATTATTCCAGCCCCTTGAGCCCGAGGCTTTTGACCCAGGCTCTGAGACTCGTCATCATGGGTCTTTCTTAGCTGTGTAGACATATCCTTAGTGTCCCTACAGCTGGTGGCTCATGGTATAACAGATATTTTAAACCTGTTACTGCTCCAAGACTGAATATTGTCCATTCTGGACTGCAGAGCAGGGTAATTTTCAATCCTGGCTTTTCCCTATTCCATATTTAGGGTGAAAGAAGACAGAGTTTTGTTTTGTTTTCCATGTCTCAGAGGTTTGGAATGTTAGAAGTCATCCCAGCAGAGATCGATGAGTGGGCAGAAGGCAAGTGAGTAGGCTAACAGGACTTAGTGAGTCCCAAATGCCACCCTAAATACCCAACCTGAGTGTTGTGGCAGGGTTCTGGAGAACTCCTCCAGGGCAAAAGGGAGAGGAGTAGTCTAAATGGCCCTTACACCTGCAAACTGGGAGAAACAGACCAGAAGGTCCACTCAGCTGCAGCTCCTTTAAGACTGTGCCTTACCTACCAAGAGTTGTGAGCATAGGCACATTCTATGGCTTTGGGCCTCACATTGCATAGGGGTTACAATTCCCTGCATGTATCCCTGGCATCCTGTTTTACTCCCTGCCGAGTGAAACTTCTCCATTTCTGCTGCCGTGAAGGCTGTCCAGGCCAGCAAAGGAGAAGGATGGATTTGGGCCTAAGTGCAGTTAATTTCTTGGGTCCACATTATATTCCATGGTTGTATCAATTTATTTATGCAGTGGGTATCATTACCATATATATGGTATTATCTTACTATTGAGAGCATGTGTTTTCTCTGTGTAAAGTAGCCTATTTCTGAATTTTGCCTCCTTTTGAAAATATTTATAAACGGCGGACCTCGGACTCTTAACCACATCCACAAACAAGTCATTTGCAAGACACATTCTACAAAGAGAATAGATCTTTTCAATGGATCCAGTATTCTGCTACTAGAAGTAAATTGGTACAATTCATATTAAAGGACCTGCTTACGGCCATTATAGAAAAGGACACAGATACTTAGCTCGTGTCCTATTGCAGTCTTCCATTCCAGCCTAGCAGAAACAATTGTCTGTTGAGCACGTCACTCAGATAAGCTCATTATTTCCTGGGCAATTTTATATCACTGAGGAATGACTTCAACAACTGAAGTAAGGTCCATTTGGGTTGTCAGTAAAACAGCTCATTCAAAGCTCAGTTCAAAAACTGAGATTTGCAGTGATTCACTTCAATATAGGGTGTGAAGCGAGGGCTATTCCCTGCTGGAATATGCAGATCTGTCTCTTTATGCTATTTCTCTGTGATTGTCTCCATTTACCTTATGTTAGGTCAATGATTACACATAAACAAAGTTACACTGAAGAAATGTTTCAGTATTCCCAATTTTATTGAAGCTTTGTCGACATAAGGGAAAATGCAGCATATATCTGTAATGGATGCAGCTGAGTCAGTGTTGAACATGGACATGCAAATCAGAATGAACAATCTGTGTTCAATGCTGTTTCAGAAACTGGTTAAATCCTGCCCTATGCAGGGGCAGTAATAATGCTGAGCAATTTTGTTCTGATCTATGTTGGTAGTTAACCCCAGTTGAGGACCACTTCAGGTGTGGGGTGCGGTGATCTCATTTTATTCTTGTAGCAGAGGGGTAGCCGTGTTAGTCTGGATCTGTAAAATTGTGTTCACTCATGAAAGCTCATGCTCTAATACGTCTGTTAGTCTATAAGGTGCCACAGGACTCTTTGCTCATTTTATTCTGGTAGTCCGTTTAGGGTGAAATTCACCTCTATTCTGGAGGCCAACATAATGCACCATTTAGCCCTATTTTAAGGGTTTACATGATGCATACACCTTGTTCTGGCCCTCTGCACAAGCATGAATTTCACTCTTTATGCAAACTATGTATAGAATTAATATTTAAGGCCAACATTCCATACAGCTCCAGTACTTGATTCATGCCAACTCAAGGGGTAATGTAAGTGTACAGTATTGTTTAACTAGTTCCCAAATAATGAATAAAACTTCAGGTGAAGGATGTGACCTTCAGAGAACATGGAATCAGTTTGGTCTTTTTAATTTGCAGATAGTTTACCTAATACTTTTTTACCCATTGAAGACATAGGCTCAGTGCACTGAAAACTGTTCACAAATGTTTTTTTTTTACATTAAATTGATTTTCTGAGCATGAGATAGGCAATGTTTTCTGGAACTAATTTGAATTCTTCTCTAATTAATATTCAAGACCTAAATATGTTCTCTTTGCATGACTGTGCAATTATTAAAGGGAAAAATATCAGCTGTGACTGCAATTATTTTTCTTTTCCTCCCCTATTTTTTTTTGATGGCAGTTCACTTTTTACCAGCACAGTATGTATCATTTCTCTCCCTTTTTTCTAGGCTATGATTGAAGAAGCCATCACCAGGGAGGAATATTTTTCAGTTATGTACACACCATTTGCAACAAAAGCAAAGACTGACAAAATAGACAAGATGAAGGAAGCTTTTTCTAAAAAGCACCCCGATTATGTGGAGTACATATATACAGGTAAGAGTGGATTTCACATCTTCAAGTGGCTTTGGACCTTATTGGATTGTGTGAATTGAGTGTTTGTAGCTAACATTGAGTTTGATTTGTGGGTGGCTGGGGCCTGATCCTGCAAATTCTTACTCTTACATGGAGTGAAATTCACCTCTGAGCAGAGGGCCAGCATATGACCTATGTAGCACTTAAGTCCTCAAACACAATGTAAGGGAAAGCTTTGTACTGACAACCTGCACAAGGGTAAATTTTACCCATGAATCCTCAAAGCATCATTCTTTAACGTCCATTATTGCAGCAAAGTGGTTGTTGTACACTGGGCTTTTGGGAATCTTTTATGTGACCCTCATTGTCCCCTGCTGGTTGAGAGCGTTAAAGTAGCCTTTTCCTGAGTTGATAAACACTTAGATCACAGTGAGTAGGGCCTCAGTCAGAAGGAAAGTGGATGATGGGCTAAGATTTGTCTTGCCATCATTGCTAACTGCAGTAGTGACAGTGAGAAGACCTTAAGGCGTCACACTGTGTTGATGACTGAGGATCAGACAGAGGGAGAGGTAAATTTCTCAGTATGTCGAATTGCTTGAGGACATTTGCTCCCATCATAAGAACTCACACTATAGCTGGCGCTTTGTGGGCAGTTCTAGCAGAATGCTCCAGAAGACTGAAATGCTCTTTAATTCCTAGAGGTATTGCCCTGGGTCGGAGCTGAGACTTATTGATTGGGTTATTTGGCTATACCGCTTACTAAGACATACCAGCTCTGTGAATAAAGACTTCATCCTTCAGAGCAATCAATATGGAACCTTTCAGGAGCACTAAAAACTTCCTTGATAAAAAAAACAGAGTCTAGTAAGTCCAAGCACTAACAACAAAGTCATGCAAGTACTGTACACAACTAAGCACATTTATGTTGTTCATTTTATGTTTTGTTTTAAAAATGTCACTGTAAAGACAGATCACCTTGATTTTACAAGTTGAAGAACATCCCTGTGTGTGTGGTGGTGTTTTTTTAAATAGAGAAAATAGGGACTTGTTATTTGTCATGGAGGTTATAAAGTAGCTGTCTTTTGTTTACTTGCTGATGTGAATTTGTGAAGAACTTCCAGGGAACAAAAGTATTGGCATTAAGAGGAGTATAATATAAAACTTCCTGAACTTGCCTGAAAAGGAGACAAACTCAGAACTCACAGAATCCCATCTCCCCCAAACAATATAGACAGAGGGTGGGATTTTCCAAAGTCCGTACGTGACCTAGGAGGACAAGTTGCTTGGAAAGTCAATTGGACTTGTGTGACTAAATCACATAGGCATTCCGAAAATGTCACCCTTAATTTTTAATTTCTTTCACTACTATATCCAAGGAAAGAAAAAAAAAAGATAAAGAAGAGGGGAAAGGGAGAGGACCTGATTACAGACCCTTTTAATCAATTATTTTGCTTATAAATAAAACTAATGGACCCAGTGCTGGCCTCAGATGCATGGTTATAACACTCATTAGACTTCAGAGGAGTTACTTCTGTTTGACACTGGTGTAACTGAGAGCAGAATTTGGCTCATTGACTTCTCTGGAAATTTTCTTGTGTATCTGAGATCATAATTGAGTCCGTCGTGCAACTTTTTGTGTAATACAAGTTAAAAAAAACAGTAAAAAATTTAGCATAGCTTGTTTTATTTTGTTTGCTTTTGTGACTGCAATGATGGTGAAGGATGCTGAACTCACAGCTCTAAAGTTTGCAGCCCACATATGTTCACAGAACAGGTAAAGCATAGGCCATGCTGCAGTGCAAACTTCTCTACCAATATGTCCCATTTCTGACCTGCAGGGAGCACCCTCTAAGGCTGAGAACTTAGGACAAGGATGGAAAAATTAACTGTCACTAGATGCTCTGCTGAGGTAGCTGACAAGGCTAACAGCTAGCACCAACTGTGGCAGTGTTGTTTGTGACTTCAGGGCTACCCGAGGGGCGGGGGAAGTGGGGCAATTTGCCCCAGGCCTCACAGGGGCCCCCACAAGAATATAGTATTCTATAGTATTGCAACTTTTTTTATGGAAGGGTTCCCCAAAATTGCTTTGCCCCAAGCCCCCTGAAACCTCTGGGTGGCCCATGTGACTTGACGTATTCAGAACTGGACTGAGACCCCCAAGCCATTTCACTTAGTTCATCAAAAAGCTTTCAGCTAGTGACTATCATAGTTCAAGACAATTGCACCTCGTGGACCAGCAAGGACACCCCCTCTAGGCTCCTGGCTCTTCAGCCATCGCCTCTCTGAGGTGGAGACTGGCATCTCTCTCTCCCTCCTGACCAGCAAAGTCCCCTGTCTGCACCGTGAGTTCCCCAGCAAGCCAGATGGCCTCTACAGCCAGTATCTGCAGGTTGCTTTCTCTCCAGGGGAATTGTCTGCTGTTGTAAGTTTCCACACAGCCCTTTCTAAGTAACAGTTATTCTTAAGGTGAAAGCATAACAGAAACAACATATTAAAAACCAATGAAAGAACCTACACACATGCTAATCTTACCAGAGATCACCCCCAACTGCAACAAAATCTCTGGTGGGTGATCAGTCCTTCAAACCCCACCCAGGAGGTTTTCTGTGGTTACAAGTTCATAATAGCTTTCCCTCAGAACAAGAACATAAGTTCGCCTTTCCTTTATACAGCTTGGAACTTAGATATTCAGGGTCTTGGGATAGGTAATCAGTCAGATACAATGGTTCTCTCCTCAGAGTGTAGCTTTGAAAGATTGCATCCAAAAGTGAGAATTTGCATTTCCCTCCTGTCAGGTATTTCCTAGGAGACCCATTTAACTTTGTTTGTCCCGAATGTTCCTTCTTGTCTGACACATTGTTGAAAATAGTCTGTTGAAGCAAATAAAATTTCCCGGGGTTTGGATTGTCCATGACTCTCCCCTAAAGAAGTTACATGCAATCCCACAATAATACATAAACTTTGCATTTGTAATACACTTGACTGCAAAGCTATTTAAACTTAATTCAATAAGATCTCCCAAAGATATTTCAGAAAATTGACATATCTGTCACAGTGACAGTTTTCCATCACTGCCAGATTGGCACAGGTCTGAATTTATGACCTGCAGGTGAGAGGTTCCATATCCCTCATCTCTAGGATTTTAAATATGAACTAAACCACTGCTATGAAAATACAGTTTGAAATACCAGATCTCTCATTAACTTGTTAGTTAAAATAACCTTAATCATGAATTTCAGTAACATTCATTCATCCAGATCTTGGTTCAAGTTTTGACTTATTGTCAGGATGTTACATACTGAATTTCTCCACAAGTTTTCCTTAGATCCGCAGGAAGAAAAGGAGGTATATTTTTAAATTTGAATGCACAGTGCTGTCTATTTTAAACTTTTGAATCCATCAGAGGCAGAAAGCTTTTAGACTATAGGTATGGCTTTTAACACCAACAATTGCAAGCCCCGAGCATTCTATTAAAAGCTACATAAAACTTCAGCAGGTAGGGCTTTATAATTTCTGGCTGTTAACCACCTGCTAAGTAAACGCTGTATATACAAATGACATAAAAAGAATGGAGTGGTACAGCACAAAATTAGATCATTTAAAATATTTGCACACATACACAACGTGCATGCATTCAGAGTACAGTGTATGAGTAAAACCAGGACTCTACCAAATAGAACACATTCGGAGATCACATCAATGGAACTTGGTAGTTACTCTAGCAAAGTTAATGGAGAGCAATTGGCATAATACCAGCGAAGAGGAATATCTAGCTCACTGTATTTTATTTATGTGCTGGTAAACCAGAGAGCAGTAAATGCCATTCTCTGTTTGTCATTCTCTGACTATATTACTAGGCATCTTAAAAGTAGAGCGGGCTGAAAACAGGATAACATTTTTGTGAACGTTGTCTCTAAAATTTCATCCTGCTTTTTGTGCAGGATGGTAGTGTTTGAGGTTTTTGTTTTTGTTTTGTTAACATTAGAAATTTCAACAGCAAATGTTGAAATATTAAATTTAGGAATTTTTTGATGAGCTAGTCAAAAAGCGAGACAAAATTTTCATGAACATTTTTACCCCTTTTTAGTGAAATTTTAAATTTCAGTGAAAAAAATTCATCAACATTCAGAATATCAAAAACTACTTACACAGGCAGCAAACAACATGTTTAAGGGCTTTCTCTGGTCACTTGTTTTGGTGGATGTTTTATGTTAAATTTGTTTGACTGCAGTACTCTTCTAGCACTTTTCTTTTTCAAGCGAGGAGGCTAAGATTTTTCAAGAGAGGAGCTAATGTAAACCCTCAAGAAAAAGCAAGGGTGCAAAATGCTATCACTGTCTTGTTCCAGATCCTCATGGACTTCACATCTTACCACAGACAGTAGATTGGGCTTCTTTGCCTCCCCAACAATATTTGTTGACCCTGGGTTTCAAAAACAAAGATGTTGGGAAATTCTTGGAAAAGATATCGAGTAAAAAGCTGCCATCCTTTTCAGGTACGCATTGCTGATTTGCTAGTAGTTTGAATGCAATGTGGTTTGTCACCAGCAGGGGCAGAGGACTGGTTGGGGCACGGATCAAGGGACTATGCTAAAGTGCAGGCCACAGTGAGCATGCCTACTCCGTTATGCAACCAGACAACCATTCACTTCCTCCCCATCCTGAATATGTAGGCACTTGTCACTCCTCCCCACTTTCCACTCACTTCCCATCACGTCCCACTCTCCTCCTCCCCACCTGGTCTATGTAGACATTTGTCACTATGTTTGCCAAATGCCAGTGCAGGCAGATATTCACTATAAATGGTTCACTTAGCTGTAGAGAGGAAGGTGGTTTTGTAGTTATGGTGCTACCCTAGAACTTACTTAGGAGATGTGAGTTCAATTCCCTGCTTCCCCCAAACTTCCTTAGACAAGTCACTTAATTTCTGCATGCTGCAGTTTCCCATGTGTTATTAGCACTGCTTTACCTCACAGAGTTGTAGTGAGGATAAATACAGTAAAGATTGTGGGGTGCTCAGATACTCTTAGAAAACTTTAGTTGTCCAAAAAGCACTTGTGTTACCGTAATCTTTGGAGACCAGTCATCTCATTTATCTGTGCTTCATTGTCACCGTATGGAATGTGAGCCTAAAAATCACTACCTCGCAGAGTGAAAACATTGTAGGAGTGCAGAGTAGTATTACATTTAATTATCTATTTGATTATGGTGGTACCTAGAGACTCCAGCCAAGAATGGGGCCCCATCATGGTAAGCACTGTACAAACAGAGTAAGAAACAGTCCCTGCCCCAAAGAGTTTAACAATCTAATTAGATAAGACAGAGAAAAGGGTGGGAGAAACAATGTGATGGTTGGCAAAGGTCACATCAGTGCCATGATTTATTGTGGGTTGGTTGATTTATTTCTACCTTTTAATTTTTTTGGAAGGAATGTTTTGTTGGAAGGGGATTAGCCAAACAGAAACAAAGGAAGGTAGAGAAACTATTGAAGGAAGGGTATAGTGTATAGCAGGTGTGGCCACACTGTGGCTTGTGAGTGCATGCAGCTATTTTACAGTTAAAGTGTGGCTCGCAGAGCCCCCCACGCACTGCCAATTCTTCACCTACCAGACTGGATGTGGGGGAGTTTCTGCCCTGCAGCGGGGTGGTGGGACTAGGGGCTTCTATGCTGCATGGAGGGGAGCCTAAGGGCTTTAGCCCCTCACCCCAGGGGGCACCACCTCACAGGGCAGATTGTGCATGTCTTGCAGCTTTCAAGCTTCTTAGGATTATTGTATGCGGCTCAGTGGGTCAGTAAGTTTGGCCACTCATGGTGTATAGGAATAGGATAATATTCCTTTAAATAGTTTGTAATCACTGAGAGGTGCTCACATATTTTTAGAAGCATGAGAAACCAGCAAAAGCAGCAGTATATAAGTAGGTAGGTCTTGCATGTTTGTATTTATTGAGAAAATGCAGTTTTTTGGGGCCTAACAGTGCGCCAGTGGTTCTGTCATATTATTGTTGTGCAAAGAGCAAAAGATTCAACAGCGGAGGGGAGTAAAGAAAAAGGATAGAAGAAAGGGAGCATGAAAGGCAGAGGGAGTGAGGCTGAAGTATACACACTATGAAGGAAGGGGTTGGATTGAACATCCAACCAGCACAGGGGAGAGAATGACCAGATTGAAAACTGGAATAAAATAAAGCAACCAGGCCGTGGCGACATCATCAGCTTCCAGAGGTCCCTCCTGCAGCTGACTTTCTCTGCTCCTGCCAGCTGAGTGTCTGGGTGTCTCTTCCCAGCAATTTCTCACTTCCCCAAGCTCACATCGCTTGCTAAATTCCCTATATAATACCTTGTATGAAAGGTGCACTGTGCACTGGTATGATCAAAAACAATATCAAGGTTTACTATTTCATTTCTTAGAACACAGAGCTCCTTTTAGTCCTCTTACAAGAGAAGAATCCGTAAGACACTTGGAGACCGTAGGGAAAAAGATCTTGCCAATAATGGATTTTATCAGAGGCACCAAATTAACTGTGGGTATAGAATCTACTTTATAGAATGCAGTGAATGCAGTATTAGAGGTTTGTGTATGTGTGATGATTAATATGTGTTTTGTTGATGTCTTTTATTCTGTTGTTTCAGACAGATATTTAAGTGAATCTGTAATTTGATAAACAAGAAATATTTTTAGTTAGTGGTTCTTTAACGTGTGGCAAACTATGCATGTATGTTTGCAAAGCACTCAGCTGACTTCAACAGGAGCCTGAGCCAGGACGTCTACACTGCAATTTTGTAGCTCCGCAGCCCAAGTCCTGCAAGTCTGAGTCAGCTGATATGCGTCAGCCATGAGTGTTTTATTGTAGTGTAGACATACTCTTAGATTAAATTCCAGCCTAGCCTCTACATCAGGCCTGGGCAAACTACGGCCCGCGGGCCGGATCTGCCCCCCCAGGGCTTTGGATCCAGCCTGCAGGATTGCCTTCTGTGGTGCCGTGGGCCCCGTGCTGCTCTCAGAAGCAGCCGGCACCACTTCCCTTCGGCCCCTAAGGGGGTGGGGCAGACAGCTCCATGCACTGCCCTTGCCTCCAGGCACCACCCCCTTCCAGCTCCCATTGGCCAGGAATGGGGAACCATGGCCACTGGGAGCTTCGGGGAAGGAACCTGGAGGCATGGCAAGGGCAGCGCATGCAGAGCCCTCTGCTCACCCTCCCCCAGGGGCTGTAGCACTTCCTGGAGCAGCGTGGGGCCAGGGACAGGGCAGGCATGCTGGGAGCCTGCCCTGGTCCTGGTGCATGCCGCTGCCACCCCGGAGCTGCTTTCGGTAAGCGGCGCCGGGCTGGAGTCCGAATCCCTCCTGCACCCTTCCCCCCAACTCTCTGCCCTAAGCCCCCTACCTGCACCTCGCACCCCTCCTGAACCCAGCTCCCTGCCCTGGGCCCTCTCGTACACCGCTCACCCCTTCTCAACCCCAACCCCCTGCCCTGAGCCCCCTCCCACAGTCCATACCCCTCCTGCACCCAACCCCCTGTCCTGAGCTCCCTCATACACCGTGCACCCCTCCTCTGCCCCAATTCCTTGCCCTGAGCCCCTTCCTGCACACTGCACTCCCACACACACCCCACACCCCAACCCCCTACCCCAGCCCTGCATACAGTTTCCCAACCTTGCCGTACATAGTGAAGTATATGAAATTACTTTCAGATATGATACAGACATATTGTAGATGTATTAGCATATTCCACACCATACCTTTTACTATAATATACACAGCTTTTTATCACTTTGGCTTTTGATTAGCACAAAAGGTCAAAAATGAAATTTGCCTGTAGACTAGAGTATTTTAAAGCAATTCTTAAATTGTTCTCCAGAATATAAGTGGAAGAAACCTCTCCTCAACAGACTGCAAATGCTAATGTTAACATTTTTTCCTAGCAATAACAGTTTTCTAGTTATCTGTGTCTTGGAAAAATCAGAGGCATTTCCTCATCAGGTGTTTTAGCAAATGACAGAATTAATATTCTTACTCTCTGACAGTAGGTAGGAGGTTGACAAAAACTGCTACTTAGCAACCTCTATCAAGTGAAAAACATTAGCTAAAATCTAGGATAATCTATGTCTTCTTCACTCTGACCGTAATAAGTAAACAGACAAGAAAGGACTGATCTCACAAACTAAGTGGGAGGTGAAGTGCTCAGCACCTTGCAGAAATGGACCCTAATAAAACATTTGCTTCTTAGCTCAGTATGAGGAAGGGAAAAGAGTCTCATGGCACAGATCCCAAAGGAAATATATCTTTTTGTTTTCAGTGTTAGCATGCCTTGACCATTCTCTGACTGAACTAAATCCCCTTCTAACTGGTGTGCAGACTGATTCGAAATGGCACCACTTTGAGAAAGCACATTATGTGTTACTGATGTTCTTGTGCACCTTTAGCATAAAAAAATCCTGAAGTCTATTTAGACTCTCCAACTTTGATGTTTCCAAGGATGGAATCCTGGCCCCTTTGAAGTTAATAACAAAATTCCTATTGACTTCAGTGGGAGCAGGATTTCACCCCAAGTTTTAGAACATAAGAATGGCCACACTGGGTCAGACCAATGGTCCATCTAGTCCAGTATCCTCTCTTCCAACAGTGGTCAATGCCAGATGTTTCCAGGGAACAGAACAGGGCAATCAAGTGATTCATTCTCTGTCGTACAGTCCCAGTTTCTGGCAGTCAGCGGCTTAGGACACCCAGAGCATGGGGTTGCCTCCCTGACTACCTTGGCTAATAACTATTGAGGGTTTTGTCCTCCATTCATTTATCTAATTCTTTTTTCAACCCAGTTATACTTTTGCCTTTCACAGCATTCGCTGGTAATGAGTTCCACAGGTTGACTGTACATCATGTGAAGTACTTCTTTATGTTTGTTTTAAATGTGCTGCCTATTAATTTAATTGGATTACCCCTGGTTCCAATTCTAATATATCTTTTTAGATATGAGGTGGCAAGAACTGCACGCAGTATTAAAAGTCTGGATTTATGCAGTGGCATTATATTTGCTATCTTATTATCTAGCCTTTTTGTAAGGGTTCCTAATATTCTGTTTGCTTTTTTGATTGCCACTGCACATTGAGGGGATGTTTTCAGAGACCTTTCTCTGAAGTATGTAATGTTACCACCTTTTCTCTAAGACCTTCATATAAAACCTTAAGGAAACATACCTGGGTCCAAAACAAGCCATTCTTTGTAGGTAACAAATATTAGGAACTGTCTCAGAATAAATTGTCAGTAGAGGAGTTTTTGGAACAAATTGATAAATCAAACAATAATAAGTCCCTGGGACCAGATGGTATTCACCCAAGAGTTTTGGTGGAACTCAAATATGAAATTGCAGAACTACTAACTGTGATATGTAACCTATTGCTTAAATCAGCCTCTGTACCAGATGATTGGAGAATAGCTAATGTGAAGCCAATTTTTAAAAAAAGCTCTAGATGTGATCCTGGCAATTACAGGCCAGGAATCCTAACTTCAGTACCAAGCAAATGTGTGTTTCCATTTCTAGTCTATCCTGGAAATGAATTTACAGAAACAAGGCTAGATGGTCTAAACAGAAAAGTTTCACGTTTGAGATCTTGGTATATGAGATGCAAGAGAAGAAATGCAATCAATCAACATAAGAGACAAGATCAGTGGAATATATGGTAGGGTTATTTGAGCTTATGAGCCAGATACTCAACTGGTGTGAATTGGCATAGCTCCATAGACTTCAATAGAACAATGCCAATTTACAATAGCTATGGATCTAGCCCTTGCTGAAATTATTTTTCTTGCTGAGATGGATACCTGCTGAGGAACCACAAAACAGATGTGGTGATCTCCTGCCCCTATTGAAATCAGGGGCAAAATTTCAATTCACTTCAGCAAGACCAGGATTTCACCCATGAAGTTTGATGAGTTCTCCTCAAATGCAACTTAACTTTACAAGAAGCAGAAGTTTAAGTGGACTGAATAAAACATATTCATATAGATTCTAAACCAGCAGCCACTTTACCAGGAGGTCATAAGTAGGGGCTTTGCTAGAAGAGAGAAAAACCTGACACAAAACTAATTATCATTGATTTAGAACCCGCAACTGTCAATCTTGCACAAAAATATAAAGATTCAGGCATATGTTACTGGCGGGGGAGTGAGGAAACTATTTTTCTTCCCTTCAGTCTTCTTAGTGCAGAATGATCCTGACAACATAGCATCCCTGACCAAAAAAATCAGATTACAAAGCAAGCTAGACCTAATACTACAGAGCAAGGTCTATTCTGCTAGCCCTGATTAAAGCTTCATTCAAGGCAATGCAAATACTGGATACTTCAGTTTGCTTGAAACTATTCCAAGCTTTTCTTGAAGCCAGAATTTAAGTTTCACCAGTTATTTATTTCTCAAAAGCTACACAAAATGTAGTCCCAAAAAGAATACACTTTGTAGACCACTCCACTTCAATTACTGATGTTAGTTGCAAAAGCTTCTAGTGAGTTAAAAGGAAACAAGGTCATTTATAGGAGAAAACAAAAACAAAAAAGCTTTGCTTAAATTGAAAAGCCAGAGCTACCCAAAATGCAACCCAAAAGTCTTCTGCAAACCAAAATTCTGTGCAACCCAAAATTCTTCTCCTAGAGATTTTAATGATATTCCTTGGTGGAAACATCTTAGTGCTAAAGCAGAGCTAATTAAACAATAGCAGCTGTCTTAAATATAAATCAATTCCACCACTTCAGATGTGTAGCACAGTAACCTGGAGTTAATTATACAATTCATTCAAGCTTTGCTGTTTGTAAGTCATGGAGTTAGTGATAAATATTTGCCGAACATACATTGTGCTCTCAGTTGTGATACTCTTACTTTCATTGAATAGTAGTACCTTGCTACCCACAGAGCCCTACTAAAATCACTAAGACTGTTTGCATAGTCAAGTAAGACTGAGAATGAATAAGGATACCACACCCTAGTAGCAACTTCATCTGATGGTAAATATTCTTTAAATCTAATCTTCCAGACATTTACACCAGGCTCACCTCAGTGGTATCTAAGTGTCTCCCACTTCCTGCTCTGATGGAAGTCTTTCTTGTTGAGCTAATGGGAGCAGAAGCAAATTTTTACTCTAGGGTCAGATTATGATCCCCTTGGTAAGCAGGTACTCAAACAAATAGTCCCACTGGGCCAGGCTCTGCCATTCTTGTCTATGTTGAATAGAACCTTGCTCCTGGGTTCATCCCATAAGTATGAGACAGTGTGCTACATAACATGACCAAAGGGGGCCTTACGTATATACTCCCTTAATGGGTTCCACAGCAAGACATACAGAAATAAAACACACTTGGGGAACAAATTGCTTTGCTGTCTGTTTTCAGTTCTGTAACAGTATTTATTATAAGCAGATTCCAGGGTATGTTATCTGGAGAATCCTGAGGGCTTTGAAGAACTGTGATGACAAATTTCCAGATTGTTCCAACTCACCATTGGGCTTGTTCGCAAGGCACAGCATCATTCACATGCTAAGCTGATAAAATGGAGATACCATAAAAATGAAGGACAACAGCTTGGGGGGAATGGATTGCAGAAGTCTGCAAAAATGTGTTCCTTAAGTCTGGATGGCTAGACATGCCACTTGCATTTGATGTCAGAGTTCCAGCTTTAAATCTAAGCTGAACAACCACTTTGTTTCTCTTATTCTCTAGGACTCAGCAAGCAAACTTTAATAATTAGTAAAATTATTACTTCTTAAATAGAATCTAGAAAAACAAGAGGGGAAATACCATCTCTGTGATATATCTCAGTGTCATGTGGGACCACTAATATGCAGCCTGAAGTTCTTAGGGCCACTTAAGGTTGCCCTGTACATTACAGGCTCTCCTGCTTCTTTTGCAACGGTCTTGCTTTGCTTGAGGTTTTGTGCTTCAGAGGCCCTCTCTCGCTGTCCAAGTAATGGTGTCAAGCAAGCTCCACCTGGAGTCAGCTGGTTTGCTCTTGGCGATGACCTTTCAAGGACTTACAGAGGGATCTCAGAGCAGGTGTTTGGAAACCACATCCTTAGATGTTCCTATCCTTCCAGCGGATCCCCCAAGATCCCACTACTTTTCTTGTGGACAGGCAAATTCCACCTGTCTAAATTCAGTGGGAATCTTGTGAGATTTCTCTTTTAGCTGTGGGTTTTCTCTGGGGAGGGGGCAATCTGGCCAACAGTTACTTTGGCCCTTGGCTTCAATGAGACGATACACGTGAGTGAGGGCTGCAGGACAAGGCCCAACAATTGTTAATTTTACTTTTCATTAATTCTGTGTGAGACCTGGATGATGTATGTCTATGCGCATCTGGAAGGGAAAAGCGTTGTGATTTGTCTGCCAATTAATGTTTTAGTCCCTTATCGCATTCCTATCGAAGAGGCATTTTTAACCCTTCTGATGAATTTGTTGGTACATCATAGTCCTATTTCTTAGACATTAAACTCTTCCCTCTATTAAATAGGCCAATTCTTTTCCCCTAAAGCCTCCATTTAAGATTGCTATTTATTTAACCTTCGCTGTACCTGTAGAGGCAGTTTCAGCTTCATCCATGGCCACGTTATTATATTTTTACTGCAGCTTAGTAGCCTCTTGAACTCCACTCTAGTTCATGTAATTCTCATCATGTGGTTCATATCCCTGTGAAATCTTTTTCAAGCCAGAAGCAGTTATTTACACTCTCTTTCTTCATTTTTCATTGTCACTGAAACACAACCCCTGACAATGTTCAACCTGTTATAATTCCTTTAAAAATATCCTGCTGTCAGTTATTTATTTATTTACCTCTGGCCTACTGTAAACATCAATAACATTGCTATGGCCATAAAGCACGAGCTAGCTCAGGCACCAAATCTGGGTTTTTAGCTCCATGATGTGTTCCCATATTTTTCTGGCAAAACAAGATGACAAAGAGCAGTTTCCTTTCCTCTTTCCTCCTCCCCCTTTACTTTTATAAAAATTGGAGAAGCATGCTTCCCCCTTCCCCCTGCCCCAAGACAGCATGATTCAGCCAGATGAAGAAGCATTTTTAACCTCAGTTGATGAGTCAATACACTCATTTTTTATCATTTATATGGGGGTGGGAGCTCAGGAGTCCAAAAAGCAATGTTCTGCTGCAACTAAAAATGTGATTTAACTTGTTTTCAATTGTTACATGTTGATAAATTCCCTCTCAAGCTCTCATTAATTAATTGTTCTTCTTTATTTGAATGAATATATATCTGTATTGCTGCAATGATACAAACCTTTTCCTTGACTTTTCATTCTAATTATTCTAATTCATATCTTGGGGACATAGAAAGCCTGTAGAATAGGGCTTTTCTCACTACAAAATTGATGACGGGGCTGAGGGATGGAATCTCCTCTACCCCCATAAGAATCTAATCTAAAGTTCATTGAAGCGAATGGGACTTAAGTACCTTCCTGAAGTTAAGCAGATGCTTAAGTGGTTTGCTGAATAGGGATGGACTTCAGTACTAAGCTGTATCCTAAATGACCATAATATCTGTGCATGGAGAGGAGTAACAAACATGGCTTGCTACAGGGATTTGGTTCAGTGAGCTCATATAGTGGATGTACCCACTGGTAACTCTCTGCAACAGTCCTCCTGTCTACCAGGGGCTGTGTTGACCTGCTGAGGTTACCTTCTTTGTGGTGCATAGAGGACAGCATCGTTTCTCTTGCCTGGGATCTCCTGTGGTTTCTTTTGTAGTGCTGTAGTGTTATGAGTAGGAGTTAAGGAAATGACTTCCCTGGAGAGATGAAGGGATTATTTACTTGTACTTATATAACTGCTCATCTTTCTTTTACAGTTAGGCTTGAAGACCCTGATTTCTAACTGGAACTCCATTCCTTCCCCCATAGCAGAGGTCAAAACATATGAGCAAAATTAATTACATCAACAATTGCTCACTTTTAGGAATCTAGTTATTGGAACTGGTCAAAAATGAAAAAAAACAAGCATTAAAAATATCAAAGTTGTTTCTATTTCACAGATTTTGAAAGGGACACTTTTTTATTTTTTTCCAAAAAAAAATTGTGAAATTTTGAAAGAACACGTCAAAAATTGTATCGAAACCGTTATTAGGATTCTGATAGAAATCTTCCACTTACTGAAAATCCAAGTTTTTGATAACAATTGCAATAACCATTTGATGACTTTTTTAATTAAAATGTCAATTAAAAATATCTCAAACTTTTGTGAAAATCCAAAAGTTAAAAGTCAAGATTTTTGCCAAAAAAACCCTCATTTCATTCAAAAAATTTCAACCATCCCATTAACTGATTGGACCCATAAATCACATAGCTAGGTACCTAGCTGGAGGCAACCGCACATGCAGCTTTGCAACTACAATATCTGTGATTGTGGGGAAAAAAGATCTGCCAGAATTATTAGAAGCTGTGTTGAAAATCTAGTCCAACATTTTAAATTTCAGGCTCTTAAATGAGTGGGGTGATTGTCAGGGATGCTGAGCGCGCACAGCTCCCGCTGAACTTGTATATCCTTCTAGTCACTGATAGTTTGCTTTTGTAAAACCTCTTGAGTTGTCAGTGAGAGAGCTGTGTACCCTTCAAAAAGAGGGTAATGAAGATATTAGCTCCCCTTTACAAACTCCTTGTCCCACCTTCCTCAAGAAAATACTTGAATATGCTCTACAGATCTGATTTTCAAACAAATATTAGGCACATAGGGTGATTTTCAAAAGTACTGACGTAGATTAGGTGCCTTGGGATTTAGGCACCAAGGCACTTTTGAAAATCCCACTAGGCATCTATGTAGATCTTTGGGCACTTTTTAAAATCTAAGGCTCTAATCCTGCAACCACTTGGGCATGTGCTGTAAGCACATGACTAGGCTACTCATGTGCTGAAAGTTAGCCATTGCTTAAGTGCCTACAGGATCAGACACTGACTCTGCAGCTCTCTGGGGTTTAAGATCAGGTTTGAAAGCTGTGGATTTTCTTTGCCTGTGAACATGTGGTAGATTTATGCATTCCATGGTTTCCTCAGCCTTGTCTCTGAAACATAAAAAGCACACAAGCCAAACAATATTTGAACAAAGAGGATTATGGAAAAGCCTTTTCTAAGTGATGACAATAAAAATTACATTAATATCGGATATCTGCAGTCTCCCCCTTCCTATCTGTTTTAAGTTATGTATTTATTTTTCCAGTACTACTAGAACGATGGTGTAAAGGATGTCTTTTTTCTGTATAAGAGTTTAGAAAACATTATCTTAAAGGAGCTGTATGCCTCTTTGGTTACAGTATTGCCAGCGTGAATATACATGATGATAAACCCTGACATAAGTTTCAGGAGAGAAGTAGGTTTTCTGTGGCTCTCTTCTAACCCATTTGCTTTTGCTGAGAGGATAGGAGAGTTTCTCTGCATGTTCAGGTGTGATAGAGAGGTTGCAGTATGCCAGCCTGCTCAGTCGGTTACAGCGAATCAAGGAACAGTCTCAAGTGATTAATCAAGCGATGGCTGAGCTAGCAACCATTCCTTATCTACAGGACATCAGTCAGCAGGATGCTGAATTGGTAAGTATTTATTTTTAATCCTTGTTTTGGCTTTTGTAGGCAGTGCGCCAAGAGGGGAAAAAAACATTGCAATGCAATGTGTAGTGAAAGTCCATTTTTAATGTGCAGAGAACTTGGAATAGTTTTGAAATCCTCACTGCAGCATTTTGTCAGAGGAAGGGCTAAGCATCTGGAAGAATCACTTCTATGCAACCCGTCTGAATCATTTACACTTGCATTTTTAAAATGTGTTCCCTTCCTCTCACCCTCAGAAAATAATCCTAGAAAATGATTGCAGTTATTTAGATTGCCATGAATTTAAAACATCTAGCACTGTAGCTGGATGAAACAAAAGAGGCAGAATGGTTTAGTGGTTGGAGCACCAGAGTGGGACTCAGAAGTTTTCTATTCCTGGCTCTGTCACAGAATTGCTGTGTGACTTTGGGCAAATCACTTTGCCCTTTTGAGCTTCAGTTTCTTTGTGTGCAAAATGGGGATATTACACTCACAGGGAAGTTATGAAGCTGAATTCATTAATGTTTTTAACTGACTTCGATATCCACAAATGGAAAGTGTTATAGAAGTGCAAGCATTGTCAATATTGTATAGGATAAAGGTTGTTTTATTAAACCACCTGCGTGTTTTAAACATTGAATTCCTCTTATTCAGGCAAAACAAATCTCTCATGATTTGACTGAATGAGGATTACAAGATCCTCACTCCCTCCATTTGTTTTTTTATCAGACTTTGATGATCCAAATCCTGGTTTACTGAAGCTCTTGGATTTCTTGAGGCCAATCCCCAAGGTTTGACTGCAGTCCTGCAAAGCTCCTAAGCTCTGCAGTATTGAAGCTTCTCAGAGTAGCTTTCCATAGAGAAGCTGACCAAGTGCCTATGCTGAGGGAAGCAGTCACCAGATTTTGAAGTCTGTGCTCAAGATAAGGGGAAACCACATTACAGAGCAAATGGTTTATTAAAAGTCACCATCCTTTTGGCAAGGGTTTTCTGGCATTAGAACCCTATGTCCCCATGCTTTAAGGCTGACTAGAGGAATATCTTGAGTTACTGATACATTTATCAGTACAGACTTTCTCCAGAGTACTATATTTTATTATATCACTACTAAGAAACATAGTATTAAAATACTGACTAAATCTACTTACAACACCTTTTCTCCAGCTGTGACCTTGACCTTCCTGGGAACATTTTTTGAAGCTAGGTTCCAGGAAACCTCAGGAAAACAAGGACCAGGAAAAACTATTCTTTTTTTTTTTTTTTTTTTTTTTTTTTTTTTTTTTTGCATAGGAGTTTGCAGAACCAGAGCCCATTGCTGACTATTCAGTCATGAATATTAAACATTCAATAGGAAATTCCTTGTTTGCCAAGCTCGAAGTACAGATGATTTAAAAGGAGAGAAAAATTAACAAGCTGTCCTATCCATAATATTAAAATGTGCTTAAGATTTTCTTCATTTCCCAGTGGTTCTTTGCCTTGTCATCTTCTCCAGGATTCTGTCTGACTGCATTTTTTAAACTGTTTACATTAAAGGACACTCAAATTCCTTAGGGCTTGAATGTTATAGCAAAGTTTGGGTATCTCTCAGTTAGGGCATAATTCTGCAGTTACCCCTGCCCAGTGTCCCAGTTATTTCAATGGGAAGCTACCGAGGAGAGACTGTACATGCAGGAGTAACTGTTGGTAGGATTGGGATCTCAGAGCCTGATGCAGTATCCATTCAAGTTAATAGAAAAAATCCCACTGATTTCAATGGGCACTGGATGGCATCCTTAATGAGTGCGCACTCTGTGGTGGTTTTGCTTAGTCCTTAATTCCCTTTTATAGCTGTATGACTAGATTTTGTATATCTTTCCATCAAGTATATAATAGGCCAAATCCTGTTCTCATTTGCACCTATGTAAGTCAGTGGAGATACTCTAGATTTACACTGGTGCAACTGAAATTAGACTTTAGCCCATTTAAGGCTAGTTTCAGATTTACTGGTAGGAAAATGCACTATCTGCCATAGGTTTATTATTATGTACAGTATAAGCAGTATAAAGGGGAAAAAAACAGCAGTGTGCCATTTCCACTGATACAGTGAAGGGCTTGGAGGCATTTCAGATATAAACTCCTTTCTGTAACTACTAAACCATATAAATTCACAGAGTCCTAAAATATGGCAGAGAGAACCTCTGCTCAGGATTTTTTAAATTATTGTTAATTCATAAAATCTGGGGTGGAAGGGAGACCAGTTAATTTGAGCTGTTGATGCAAACAACAATCAATAAAGACCTTCCAGAGGTTTTGTGGTTTCATATTTGCATTCCCATCCGTTAAAGACCAAAGCTGTCTGAAAAATGGAACTCCATTCTCATGAAAAACTTTGCTTTTTTGAAAAACTGTCCATTTTAAATGAGATAAAATATCAAAATTATGAAATTTTTCATGAAAAGGAATTTCCAGAGAACTTTTGTTTCTGGAGAACCAAAACAGAATTTTTCAGCTTGCCGGCTGCCTTCTTGGCTAATGTGAGGTTTCTTGCACCTTCCTCTGAAGCATCTGGTGCTGGCCACTGCTGGAAACAGAAAACAGAACTAGGTGAAGTATAGGTCTGATCCAGTCTGGCAATTCCTATGTTATTTAAATGCAATTGAAAATGTATTTTTGAAAATGTTTGAAAGGAAGACCCCAAAAGAGGCAATGCCATAACCACAGTGAATTTTGGGCCTACGCTCTAGCACTGAATACTGGTTATCAAGCATTTATCAATACATACTTTTTATGGTTTACAGTAGAAATAGTCTGCCTTGTTCTTTATGTTCTGTTATGCTGAATGTTGGGAAGGCTCTGTCAAAGAAAAGGATACTAAAAAAGGTAAATGAGATACATGCTTTGAGATACAGTAAAAACATCTCAGCTTTAGAATTGTCCTCTAGTGAGGTTTTACATGCTGTCTTAAATTATGATACATTAGCCTTGAAAGAAAACACACACAAATTTTTGTAATACATAGAATATCTTGGAGAATTAAATAATAAAATATGGAACCTTTATTCTTCACAACCCAAAAGTGGCTTTAAAAAATATAAACAGTTACTACATTAAAATCTATAGGCGTAAGTACAAATTTTCCAGTGGAATTTTCCCCATTGTTAAGTAATTTATATCCAGAATAATACAGAGTAATGGCTGAAGTGACGACGAGGTGGTGATGCTCATTGTGTGAAAGATGAGTAATAAAATCATCAGTGTACAAATGAATTTTTAATTGGGTTTTAATCTGTGTATTTAGGGAAGTTATTTCTGTGTGAATTCCACACTGATAATTTTTATCTTGGTGCCACAGCTGCAGTCGCTAATGGCAGATGCCATGGACACCCTTGAAGGAGGAAGTGATAAAGAACGTGTGTGGAATAAAATTCAGAAGGTAAAACTTGCAGCTGAAGGCAGCAGAATACTCTGCTTCTCAGGTAGTGAATGTCCATCTTGGGGCACATTTGTTCCAATGGTGAAAATGAAAGTTGGTGCTATTGCGAGCTCAACCCGTTGTCTTGGCATTTGTTAGTACACAGACAGTTAGCCCCAAATAAGTGTTTGTTTTTGCCTTAACACTCTCATATGTTCAGACTTTGACAGCGTTAACGGCTTCACAGGATCATCATCTGTGGAAACAGTTTGAATCGCTTCATTTTGATGATTATTATACTTACCTTCATTCTCCCCCTTTTTAGGATATTGTTTTAACTGTTTTTTATTTCAGGTAAAATTCAGCCCAGATCAGAGAACACGCACAGGACTCTGTGTGCTATTTACACCTCACTTAAATCCCCACTGAAAAGCTTAAGTGAGGCTTAGGTGGTGTGAGGCTTACAGGGTGTGTAGCGCCTTTCGTGGGACCTCTGCATTTGGTCAATATCGCTCTTAAGGGACTTAAAAAGGGATTAAATGGTACCTTGGGTCTTGTGCTGACTGTCAGCACTGGGATGAATTTGACCCTATATAATAAATAATGGCCTGCCTGTGAAAAAATAAGGATATCTTATATTGACACAAAGCCTTTTACCCCAAAGCATTTTACGTTTGTACACATACAGCACTGGTTAAATACAGCCACCTCTGAGAAAGGGGATGACAGCACAGGCCAGGGGAAATTTTGCTCGAGGTTCAACGCATTGCTCTGTTACAGATTGTCATGGGGTCTTCAGTGTCCCAGCTGGACAGATGGGACTTCAGTTTTAAAGATCCCACCTAAATACCCATGCATAGCAAATAGCATCTGTCTTGGAAAAATGAAGGGCAGATTACTTGAATTTGAATACGGCCAGGACCTGAACTTGTGGTTCCAGGGAGCTGAGAAACTAGATTCTGGTCTCAGTCACATCAGTGCAAACTCTAACCCTAAATCCATTGACTCAATGTAGCATGTACTCCAGAGTTAAACAGGTGTAACTGAGACAAGAACACATCCCTAGTTATTTCAGAATGCTGACATGCTTCTACATCTGTGCAAAGAATGCAGAGGAATTCGGGCATTGAGAGTTCCATGCTCTCTCAACCCAGCAGAGCTATAGTAGTTTGGGATATCACCAGAATCCCCCAGAAGCCACCATTCCATGGCATTAAATAGAGTTTGCTTATTTCCTTATATTCCAGTGATCTGAGTCTGCTTTTGAAATTTCAAAATTTTTAAACAAACAAAAATATTTCTAATTTAAACCAAATACAACAGATGTTTCAAACTGTTCAGATAAATGCTTCCAGAGGAATGTAGAGGGATTTAGTCACTTTCAGAATCAATTATTACAACTGAAGCCAACTGGGTTCAAATTCCCAGAATATGTTGTGTCTGAATGCAGTTTTAACAAGAAATAATTCATTGTCTAGATGTCAGATCAGTGGCTCATGATGACTTTTTCAAAGTGCAGAATTGTTTGCAAAAGGCAATCATGGGTTTTTTTTCAAATGTTTTTCAAAAATACCTAGAGTAATAAAGAGATGCCTTTTTGCCATATTTTATTAGAAGTGATTAAATAAATGCTATAATATTCACAAAATCTCTGCTCTGCAATTGGTATCTCTTATGATTATCTCACATCTGCCCACAGGTCCCATGAGATGATATTTGTAATGCTTATACTAATGTTTCCTTTCATAAATAACTAAACGTTGGTATAAAATTTAAAAAGAAATACAAACTGCTAGTTGAATGTCCACAAAGATCCGACTGCTTTATGTCTCATTTACAATTACCCCTCCCCCTTAGTTCAAAGGGCCAATATCAAGCCTCAGATACAGCTTCCATGGACAGCAGTGGGAGAAGTGGGCTCATATCTGCTGGCAGAATTTGGTGCTTTGAGATTATCTCTTTGTATAATTAAGTGTCTCCCAAAGAGTCCCAATTTGAGCCACAAGCCTGTGGAATTGTTCTGACTTAGGTACACAGCACTCCAAATCTGTGTTAAACAAATATTATGTTTGTAACATCAAGCACTCAAAGGTAGGAAACAGCAAAATTAAGGTTGATTGGGCAACTTTATAATTGGTATTATGACACTGTCTTTAATTACATGATCACACACATTGGCACCCAGTCCCAGTCTTGCCTCCAGGCTCCTCATTCCAATCTATTCCCTCTGACCCCTCTCCCTTCCACCCTCACTCCCTCCCTGCCCCATGGGTCCAGCTCTTCTCTGTGCAGTTATTCGGCCTTCTCCTCTTCTTCCATGCTGCCAGCCTGTCACCAGAGGGACCACTGAGAGCACAGGAGAAACAGTATCCCCCCTGCTCTGGATTCTGGTGCCCAGTGTGACCATCTCAGTGATCTGTAGCAACCAGGAGCAGCAATTGCAAACAATTGCATTATATGACCATCCAGTAAAAATTAAGCAATAAGTCTTTCATATAATATGCAAGTGCAAGCTTCAGTTTACATAACTTTTGCTGTCCATTCTATTTTCATGTTGTTATATCTCTCTTCTAATTGGTTTATTATCCCTGATCACACACTGATCATGCATGCTGACCAGGCCTTTCGCCCCTTGCTCAGTGTAGGGACTCTCCTGTTTTTTCACAATGTGGGAACTTTTTGGTAGTACATTTTGTGCACTCATTGTGCTGATAACTTCTCCTTATCTATGTAATATCCTCCAAGTCTGTACATTCCGTGAACAAAACATCACCTTTGTCCTATACAACACTATTAACGAAGTTCACATAAGGACATATTAGCAAGGCAAACACGCATGTCAAAGACTAGGCCTAGGGTGGACAACCTGAGCCTGAGAAGGAACCAGAATTTACCAACGTACATTGGCAAAGAGCCATAGTAATATGTCAGCAGCCTCCCATGAGCTTCCCCCACCCTCCGGGCCCAGCATCTCCCATTCACCAGCAGCCCCGCGGATCAGCATCTCCCCCTCCCTCTCCGCATCTCCCGATCAGCTATTTTGTGGCATGCAGAAAGCTCGGAGGGGGAGCAGTGAGGGCATGGCAGGATCAGGGGAGAGGGCAGGAAGGGGTGGACTGGGGACAGGGCCTGTGGCAGAGTCGGGCTGAGCAGTGACCACCTCCCGGCACATTAGAAAGTTGACACCTGTAGCTCCAGCCCCGGAGTTGGTGCCTATACAAGGAGCCGCATATTAACTTCTGAAGAGACATATGTGGCTCTGGAGCCACAGGTTGGCCACCCATGGACGAGGCCATAGCCAGCAAGCTTAGTATGAATATTACCCTGGCCTATTTAACCCCATTCACTATACGTATCCCATGCTTATGACATTTCCAACAAGCTATGAGGGGATGACACATGCTCAGTGCAGAGAAGCTCTTTGAAGAATTTAGCTGCCAAAGTCTTAACAAGTCTCTACTGAGCATGTGAGAACTAAGATTTTTCAAAGGCTTATAACAGCCAAATATTCATGAGGGTGGCAAAAGGCATATCCCTGAAGGGCATCTCCTGCCAAATTTCAAGTCCCTGCTCCAAAACATGGGCGCAGGAGAGCGTCTCAATGAAACAATTATATTAATTTTGTGAACATGGGCAAACCTACATATTTTTCCCTAATCTAATTCTCAGAAACAGCTAAATTATTTTCACTAAAACTTTCCAGATAAATTCAGTCAAGAGTAGCCACCCAGCATAGAAAACATTTGCCTGAATGGTTAAAGTTTGGCTAAGTTATAAGCAACTGAAAAAAAGTCTTATAGTAAAAAGTCTTGGGCAAACACATATAGAAGCACTATTTGCTCCACCTATAATACAGAGGCATCATATAAATGTATTCTAGAACCATGAAATCTGAAAAAACTAAAGGTAGGGGAGAGTTTTTTCAGAAATGAACATGTAAAGTAAGGAGTCTAATCTGTATTTGGGCACCTGGTTAAATAAACTGATTATCAAAAGTGTGGAGCAACCCCATAGCTCACAGTGACTTAAGTAGAAGATTCTGGGTTCTCAGCATTTTTGAAAATCAGACCACTTATCTAGGCACCTAAATACTGACTTAAGACCTAATCGAATGCCCACTGAAATTAATTCAAGGATTCCCAGACACTTCAACAAGTACTGGATCATGCTTTAAGTATCCTAACTTTAGACATTCATTTTTGAAAATCTTGGCCAGGGTATTTTTCTCCCTTGTATTGTAATCTTAACATGAACCAGTTCAAACATTAACACTGAACAGCATATTCTATGGTTGGAAATAGAGCTGTGTGAAATTCAGAATTTCCATTCTGTGGGAAATTCCAACATTGCAAAATTTGTTTTTGTTCTGAATTGTAACAAAAACAAACAAAATTAGAAATTTCCCACAAAACAGAATTTTTGAAACACTTCCGTTCCAGTCAATCAAAATGTTTCATTTTGATATGATTGAAACAGTTTGTTCTGATTTTGACTTGTATTTTATAGTAGATTATAATTTAATAGAAAATTTTTGAATACATTTCTAAACAAAAGATCAAAATGTTCCATTCATATAAGGTTGAAATGTTCTATTTTGACTTTATCAAAACATATTTTATTTGGTTTTTTTCCTAAATCAAATTTAATTGAAATCAACATGTTCACATGGAAAGTTTCAATTTCAATGAAACAACATTTTCTGACAGAAAAATCATTCTGTTGGGAACTTTTTGACTAGCTCTAGTTAGGAATGTTAAACAGCCCTAATACATAGCTGAGGAGAAGGATTGCATCAGATAATGAAGAGCTGGTGGATGGAGGTTGTACACAGAATACAGTTTGTAATCCATATATGCTAAGTCTTTTTGGAGAGGCTCAAATTTCTCAAAGGGCTATAAATTGCTCAGCCATCACATGACTGATTATGTGGCTATATGCATACAGCTGTATGTGGCTTTATGCAGTTACAAGTTAATTAGTTGCCTTTATTGCCATTGAATTAATTTACATGTTCTGAAATAAGCAGGAGACCATAGTGGAGCTTGTGCAATCAGTTATAAATGCAAAGCTCTTAAAAAATCTGATATCCAGATTGCCACCACTGAAGTTTGGCTTTTCATAGAATCATAGAACTGGAAGGGACCTCAAAAAGTCATCTAGTCTAGTGCGCTCAAGGCAGGACTAAGTATTATCTAGACCATCCCTGCCAGGTGTTTGTCCAACCTGCTCTTAAAAATCCCCAATGATGGAGATTCCACCACCTCCTTAGGCAATTTATTCCAGTGCTTAGCCACTCTCACAGTTAGGAAGTTTTTTCCTAATGTTCTAAACCTCCCTTGCTGCAATTTAAGCCCATTGCTTCTTGTCCTATCCTCATAGGTTAAGAAGAACAATTTTTCTCCCTCCTCTTTGTAACAACCTTTTATGTACTTGAAAACTTTTATCATGTCCCCCTCAATCTTCTAAACAAACCCAGTTTCTTCAATCTTCCCTCATAGTTCACGTTTTCTAGACCTTTAATTATTTTTGTTGCTCTTCTCTGGACTTTTTCCAATTTGTCCACATCTTTCCTGAAATTCAATCGAAGCAGCAGTTGTACCTAACCAAAACACTCAAAATTTTCCTGTGAAGCAGCAGAATTATAGCTGTGCTTATTTTCCAAATGGTTAAAGGGTCTGTCAGAATTCCCTTTGCAAACCGCTATTTTCAGGATTTTATACTTTAAGTCAGCCATAAAAATTCATTCTGGCTGAAACTTGATATACAAGGACCCTCTGAACACATTTCTTTTCTTCCTGCGATAGTACAGAGGGCTTATCAAGTTAGTTTCAAATTATTCTGGCCATTTTTAAACTGTAGGAGTGACAAAAACATTAGACTTTGGTGAAGGCAGATGTTTTATGGGATTCTGCTCTTATCCAGTTCATTGATGGCATTGCCTTTTTTCATTAAATGTTCTGACTGAATTTAGCATTTGGGTTAATTGTTGTTTTAAAGTATTAAAAACAAAGCAAAAATGGCTGAGTAATTTTACTGATAAAAGCAAATGGCTATGTAAAGAGTCTGTCTTTCTCACTATTAATGGGACATAGAGACTTTCACCTGTAGGTCCCTGAATAAAATGTGGCCAACGTCCCAAGTTGTTAAAATTATTGCTACCTGACAGCTGTTTGAGTTGGAGGCAATATCATTCCATTTCCTGGTGAACAGGTGTCCCACTGCAGAATGCTCACTAATCACTGACACTGGTATTCTCAGCAGACAGGCCAAGAAATTAGATACACAGGAGCTGAAATTCACTTCCCTTCACCCTCAACCCAAAGTCCAAGTACCTGTGATTTGTGCAGGGAAGCGAACGTTGCTAGTGGCAGGTATAAAAATCTCTTCCATGTCCATCTGTCTCCACACCTGCCCCCAAGCTAGAATAGAGGCTGAGACCTCTGCAGATCTCTTCTAGTGCAGGTTTTGGCCACTGGATCCATGTAATCAAGGACCCACTGGACATGCTTCTGTCCAGTCCCAGGCCAGTTTCCATGTTCCCATGTGGGGCTGACATAGACCCTAGTTCCACCATGTGTAGAAGGTATAGAGTTCTCCTGCATCCCTATTATGCTGCTGTTCACCCTCCATGCAGTGAACCCATGGCAATGGCAGTTCTGCAGTGAAGACTTTCTGTGTCATATATTGCTAGATACATTTAACCCACAGAGACCTAACTTTCCTCTCACTCATCAGGGTAATCTCTCCAAGTCAGCATTCAAGTACACTGACTGAGCAGTGTTGAAGAATTTGCACTGTCACTGTCTGGTCTGTGCCAATATTTAAAAATGATCTTCTATCTACCTGCCAGGGACTTGTGTCAGGGTACTGTATCTGATGCAGTCCCTACACTGCTGTAGGTGTTAGTGAGGTCATTAAATATTGCAAGGAAACACAGACTTGTGGACTCAGGACCTTTTGGGTAACTGAGGGAGGAATTGATTTTCAGTCATTTCAATATAAGACCAAGTGCATTAATAAAATATCTTTGACTTCCATCTCTCTTTTCTACAGTTTTAAGAAACTCCCATCTTAAACTTGCCAGAGCCTACAAATCATAACTTTTGGGTTTTGGGGGTTACAACAGAAAAATTTTGTCTTGTGTTCAAGGGACTGGGCCAGGACTGTAGTCTGATATATGGTTTATGTATTTATTATATTGATTGCTTAATACCCAGTTATTACTTTGAGGTTTGACAAGTTCTTATCCCAACATCAGGCCCAGTATTACCAAAATTACTGTCCAGTTGGGAACGCCAGTGTGCATGGTTGCAGCACTCACAACTTAGGAACCTTTCTATATTTACAATAGTTTATTAATACATTTAGCAAAACACTCTATTCCCAGTTCCCCAAAATTTAAGGGTGACCACTGGGCTGTTTATCTGAGCCAGTCTTCATAGCCTCAACCCTTATCCTAACTGCTGAATCCAATGTCTTACAGGAGACAGGCCTGTAGGTTCCTTGCATAACTGCTAAATAAAATAAATGCTAAAGCTAGTTCTATGGGCTACAAGACTCAGGAGTCTTAAAATCAATTCCCCGCTCTGCCAAAGCTAACCTGTGCAATATTGGTCAAGTCACTTAATTGCTCTGTGCCTTAGTTCAGCCCTGCTGTACTATAAATAAATAAATAAATGACATAGCAATACTTCCCTCCCTTGTGAGAAGAAATTCATTCATATTTGTGAGATACTCAGATACTAGAGTAACTGGGGGGGGCCTGTAAGTGGATAAACAGACATATTAGAACCTACCAACTGGTAACTTCCACATCAAAAGGAAGGTACAATAATGCAGCAAGGCGCAACACGGATCATTTTAATCTTCATATGTAATAATGCAAATCTTTCCCTCTCCTCCTTTCAGTTCCCTGGGAATTCAGACAGCTTGTGATTTAATAGGGTCCTTTTAACATCTTTTGAACAACTGAACAATAGACACAAGTTGAGAAATAGACTTCTCTGAACTGCCACATATGAGACACTTCATAAAGCCTTAACATCTGAGTTTACCTCAAGGGCATCACATAAGTTATGGCCGCTGTTTGCTGAGCTCAGTGGAATGACTATTTCATAAATCTGACAGCAGAACAAACACGTAAGAATGAATAAAAGAACAGATGTAACTAACATAAGGATAAATGTATGGGAAAAGCTGTACTAATGTACGTGAATATGAAACAGAGTGAAATTAGGCTATATTTTTGCCAGGCAAACAGACTGCTGGGTAGCTGATCTTTGCTTCCAGTGCCTATGCCTTTTTCAGCAGCAACAGGCCACTGTTTGATGAATCCCTCTATTTCGCTGACATTCTCTCTTAACTGAAAATTAAACCATGGCAAGGTGGGACAGACGAGACAGTCTTCAGGTCAAGAGTAGGAAACTACAAGGGACACTCTTGGTATCTTGATGGGAGAAAGGACATGTTGAATAGTACTGGATTCTGGATACTACTATACTTACTTGCTATATATGATGTTGGAAGGTAGAGGTGGGGAAAAAAAATGTAAGGTAATTTAATACACAGCCCATTGTTCACATGCAATCTGCTCTGCAATGCTGTATTCTTTTAAAGTCCCTGTTCCTAGGTTATCAGGCTTTCAGTGCATTGTAGTAGGAGTTTGCTCAGTTTTTTATAAGCTAGTAGAACAGGGGTAAGCAACCTATAGCATGTGTGCCAATGGTGGCACATGAGCTGATTTTCAGTGGCACTCACACTGCCTGGGTCCTAGCCACCAATCTGGGGGGCTCTGCATTTTAATTTAATTTTAAATTAAGCTTCTTAAACATTTTTAAAACCTTATTTACTTTACATACAACAATAGTTTAGTTATATATTATAGACTTACAGAAAAACACCTTTTAAAAATGTTAAAATATTTATCACTGGCACACAAAACCTTAAATTAGAGTGAATAAATGAAGACTCGGCACACCACTTCTGAAAGGTTGCCAACCACTGTAGTAGAAGATAAATGGATCCTCCTGTTCCACCCCATTTCTGGGTGTGTCCTGTTTCAAATGGAACCTCCACTGAAACGCTATTCTACTCTGAGTAAAGAAGACAAGGATGGTTACAAAAAAGGGTGTGAATTTGACAGGAAAAACAATGGGAATCTAATGGAGAGATTCTCAAAGAGAAACGGGATGTGGACAGCACCAAAAAAGAAAGATGGTTTTAGTAGCATCAGTTTGGCTGGACTGAGTGCAAATGAGATGATTAGCAGAGAATCCAGGGAGCAGAAGGCTGGTGATGGTGGGAGATGACCAAACATGGGCTTAATGATAGGGGAGGAAGAGGCAGCATTTAAATACACTGTAGCTGATGGTTTGTGACAGCAGGGGGAGGGAGGTCTGACTATGACAAGGAAGTTTTGAACCTGGTACCAGGGAGCACAGTGGAATTTTCAAAGGGGTTGCAGAAGTAGAAAATGAGACTCTGTACTGCTGAGTCTCTGCTGATGCAGGATGGGAGTGTTGGAAAGACAAGCAAAGAATTAAACCGGTAAATTCAACAGCATTGTTGTGACAGTAAAAACAAGTTGCGGTCTTCACTTGTATACCTGTATAACCAGCGATGGTTATAGAATTTTTGGAGTTTTCAAAACTTCCGGCCCGTAAATCAATCATTGTCTTTGAAATGTAACCCCTTTGGTTCTCTCTCATATACAGAATAGGCAGACGTGAGGAAATGGCAAGAATGCAGTGCTCACAATGTTATCTGAGTATTTTTTATGAATTTGCTGCTCATTTGCCTCATAAAGACATTAAAAGGGTTACATTCACCCCATCAGCTATGCAGAAAAAGAGGCCAAGAATCCAACATCATGTTAGACTGAGGAATAACATCAGCTACTGACCTTTTATGTGCCTCCAAATTGCTGATAGGCCAATAATAAAAATCAAAGACATAGGATGTTACTACTGGGGAGCAGAGCGAGTGACTGCCTTGTTGCTACAAATGACTTTTAATATCACTAGTTCCTAATTAATAGAAATGTGGCCTGTTCCCCTATGCATGATGGAGGAAGAGACTGTTCAGGGGAAGAATTTTAAATAATGATGAAAAATATAGCAATATAGTAGTCTTTGAAACCTTAAAAAACTCCGCTGATTGTGGTCACCAATTCGGTTCCTTTTCCAGTAGGTCACAGGGCACAAGGCATTAAATATTGGAACTAGGCAAAATATTTTGACCAAAATGTTTTTCAGTGAAAATTGCTGATTCGAGTTGAGTTGCACATTTTGTAAATTCACGTTGAGTTCACCAAATTGTTTTGGTTGGAAAAAAATACCCTAAAAAATATGAAAAGAATCAAAACCTTTCATTCTGACATTTTCAAAACAATGTTTGATTTCTTCTATTTGAAACAACTTTTCATTTTGAAATTTCCTTCAATTATTTAAAAAACAAAATAAAAAAAAATCAAAATGAAACATTTCATTCAACCCAAAATATTTTCCCCGACTTCTCAAAAATTTAATTTTTTTGTTTGTTCATGTCAAGTCTATTTGAAATTAATTTTCTTTTTCAGTTTTTCAGAACTGTTAGCAAACAGTCAAACCAGTTATTTTTACAGCTGCACTTTCCATTGCACTTTCCCTATAACTAGGGATTGGCACTGATGTTTTGGGCTAACGTTTCCTCAGTGCTTGCTGTCATGAAGAGTCCTGTGCATAAACTCCATGCTTAGCTGCTGCCCTGCACAACAGAGGTAGCATCCTTTGCCCAGTCGGGTATGCATATGGAACCCAATCCTGCAAATTCTTACTGCCAAGCATTAGGCTTACTTCTATGAGAAATACCATGAGTCATCAAGACTACTTGTAATAGTAAGCAGTATGCTTGATAGGGAGTGTTTGCAGCATAGTTTGTGAAGTGAAATTGGATTGTTCAAGCTGTCAGGCACTTGGTAAATGTAATCTATCATTATTATTATTCACACTCTCATTGTGAAACAGTCCTCTTCCCCCACCTACTTTTAGCACCAAATTAATGCTAACATGCCAACTGTCCTATTTCCTATCAGTGCATACTGAACCGTTTTTCAGTGATTCATTAATTCAGTCCTTTAAGAAGGAAATGTGTGACAGAGCTGTCTGTCACTTAACATGCCTGTTTCATTAAAGAATGGCAATGCAGCTGAAACAGATGTGTGCAAAATAGGAAAGAGAAACATTGTATTTATCTTCTGCATCAGCATCCAAAATTGTGGCCACTCCTGGAAGTTGGTCCAAGGAACAAATTGCACAATCTTTTAGACGAAGTTGTCAAACAATTGTAAGCAAGTGTTTTGGATCTGGACACAGTAGTTATAAGTATTGCGTATGTCACACTTCAGGGCAACTGCACCTGTATTCCCCCTAAGTGGTCAGCAAGGCACCTACACGTAGGCTCCTGGCTCTTCAGCCATCACTGCTTCTGGGTTTTTCCAAGCTGTACCATTTCCTGTCTGCATTGTGAATTCCTCAGCAAGTCAGGCTGCCTAAGCAGGCCTGCTTTGCTTTCTTCTCATAAGAACATAACATAAGAACATGAGAATGGCCACATGGGGTCAGACCAAAAGTCCCTGTAGCCCAGAATCCTGTGTTCTGACAGTGGCCAAAGCCAGGTGCCCCAGAGGGAATGAACAGAAGAGGTAATCATCAAGTGATCCATCCTCCATGAATTTATCTAGTTCTTTTTTTAACCCTGTTATAGTGTTGGCCTTCACAACATCCTCTGGCAAGGCAGCCCCTCAGAGGCTATAAATAAACTACCATACAGCTTTTTCCTAAGCAAGCACATCAATTGTTAAGGTGAAAGCATTACAGAGAAAACATATCTAAAACACACATGCTAATAAGCTCACCAGAAATCACCCCAACTCCAGTAGGGGCTTTTATAGGAGTTAGTCCTAATTGCACCACGGGGGTTTTCTGTAGTTACAAGTTCATCACACCTTTTTCCCAGAACAAGAACACCCTGAATCTATAACTCACTCTTTTAGTTTGGACCTCTGATCTTGTCCTTGCATAACAGGTGATCAGCAGACACAGGTCCCTTCCTCAGGACAAATCTTCAAAAAGCTGAGTTCTTGCATAATCAGAGAAGTATATTTGCATTTACTTCCCCTTAGTGATTTCCTGGGAAACCTACTGAACTTTAAAGTTAATTCTTGTCTGATGCATTGTTTCAAATAGTTCTTTTGAAGCTCATAGCACTCCCAGGGTTTATATTAGTCATGTCACCCCCACCTAGAGACATTTTGCATACAATCCAACAATGATACATAAACATTTGCATTTTTCATACAATGAACTCCTAAGATACTTAAATTTAATTCAGTAAGGTAACTTAATTCAGAAAGGTTTAATTTAATTCAGTAAGGTTTATTGTATTTCAATAAGGTTTGTCCAGGACATTGCAGCGTATAGCCATATCTGTCATAGTGCGTTACTGTGCTGTCCCCAAAAAAGAGCATTCTTGTTGCAGCTATGCACTTCAAACATGCACAGCCAGATGTACTACAGGAAGGAAAATCATGCATTTCTATGGCCAGAGTTTCTTCCAGGTAACGAGCACCCTTTGCTCCCAGAACCTGTGCAAACCAGATCACTTACTTTTTTAATAAAATCTGCAAAGATTTCTGCTCATCACTTTTACTGGCTATTCCTCTCAGCTCTTACTCCTGTGCTTCATATATAAATCTCACTAGCCTCTCTCTAAGACCCCTTTCTATAGAGTTTTACTGTCTATCTTCATTACACTGAGGTGCTGTAGAAGCTGGATAAGCCTGAATGTAAAATAAAGGTATGAAGGAGGAAGATGTTGAGACGACGTTTAAAGGCAGCATATTGCCTCCTAATACCAGTGGTTCCTAAGGAATAGAAATAAATACAAATGTTTTAAGATTTATTTTGCCAGTACATGTAATTTATGGCTCTTAGATAAGATTTTCAAGAGTAGATGCACCACTTAGGGTTAGGTTTCTGAAGGCATTTAAGCACCTAGAGATGCAGATAGATGCCGCAGCACTTTTGATAATCGCACTAGATACCTAAGTTCCATTGATATCTGTGAGAGAGAGGCCCTGTGAGGTACTTTTGAAAATGCCAATAGGCACCTAGGTATATTTAAAGGTCTGGCCCCCACCAGGGGCCTAATTCCCATTAATTTGTTCAATGGCATTTAGGCAACTGGGAAACTGGGACATAGGCTCCTGAGTGACTTAGGTGCTTTTGAAAACTTTACCATGGCTTGTTACATATCTAGCTAATTTTTCTCCAAATAAAGTAAATACTTTTCCTCTACTGGTTTGCCCTCATGGAATATTGCCTCCTGCATCTTCTGCTTTTGCAAAGCCTTTGATCTGCTTTAGCAGCTATCATGGCGGATGGTAGATATTCCTGCTCAGATCGGTGAAGTTGTCGTGCTGCCCTTTTAAAAGGTACGTGTGCATTCTGGCAATTTTGTGACCAAAACTGCTTTCCTGAGTACTGGATAAATCAACATCTTCCTGGCAATCATAGAACCATAGGGTGAGAAGGGACCGCAAGGGCCATCTCGTCTAACCCCCTGCCAAGATGAAGGCTTTTTTGGGTCTAAACCATCCAAACCAGATGGCTATCCAGCCTCCTTTTCACCTCCAGTGAAGGAGCTTCCACAACCTCCTTAGGCAGTCTGCTCCATTGGCCTCCTGTTCTTACAGTGAAGTTTTTCCTATTTAATCTAAATCTGCTGTAATGTAGTTTGAACCCACTGCCTCTTGGCCTGCCCTTTCTGGCAAGAGAGAACAACTTTTCTCCATCCTTTTTATAGCAGCCTTTCAAGTATCTGAAGACAGCTATCATATTCCCCCTTAATCTCCTCTTTTCCAAACTAAACATACCCAGTTCCTTCAGCCTTTGCTCCTATGGCTTGCAGTCTCTCCATTCAAACTTTGTCACTCTCCTGTGGATCCTTTCCAGTTTTGCTGCATCCTTTCTATACATTGGTGACCAGAACTGGACACAGCTGAGGCCTAACCAGCACTAAGTAGAGCGGTACTATCAGTGCCTGTGAATTGCATGCTATGCCTCTGTTAATGCAACCTGAAATCGCATTTGCTTTTTTGCAGTAGCATCACATGTTGAGGTTGTGATCCACCACAACACCCAGATCCTTCTCAGCAGTGCCGTTGCCAAGCCAGTTATCCCCCATTCTGTATTTGTGCATTTGGTTTTTCTTAGCTATATGTAGTATTTGTCTCTGTTGAATTTCCTTGTGTTGTCTATTGCCCAGTTCTCCAGTTTAGCAAGATCCTATCCTCCAAAGTGTTTGCAACCCCACCATTAACTTTATGTCATCTGCAGATTTCATCAGTATGCTCTCTATTCCTACATCCAGTCATTAATAAAGATGTTAAATAACAAGAGACCCAGAACAGATCACTATGGAACACCCAATTGAGACCTCCTTCCAATCTAACATCATTCTGTTAATAGCTACTCTTTGCTTGTGTTTGTTTAACTAATTATGTATTCACTTAATGGTAGTTCCACCGAGTCCATATTTCGCCAGCTTACTTATCAGACTCTCATGTGGGACTGTGTCAAAAGCATTGCTAAAGTCCAGATATATTATGTCTAGCACATTCCACATCCACCAAACCCGTTACCCTGTCAAAGAAGAAAATCTCTGATCATCGATGTCTGTGCCTCAGGGCAATCCCTCTGCAGCAATTATATGTAACAGTAACAAGTTTAGTGACATCTGTGAGTCTTCAGGACTTGGATGAAAACAACCTGGACTATGGATTATAGCTATATAATACATCTTGGGCCCTATCATCCTGTTTGGTGTATGTTGTGTGTTTAAGGAAGACTATGCAAAGTGTCCTTGTCCCAATGAAGAATAGCTCTGTGTGCATAAAAACTCCATGCAGTTGGGCTCTCTTTGAGAATACTAGTAATGTATATGTGAAGCAAGCACTACCAGAAGAAGAAAAAGTAGTCTTTCAAAAAAAAAACCATGGCAATGCTGAAAGAGCCTGTGCCACATGGTGTCCCTTTCCCTGCTCCAGTGAAGTTAGAATCATAGATTATTAGGGTTGGAAGGGACCTCAGGAGATCATTTAATCTACCTCTCTTCTCAAAGCAGGACCAATCCTCAGACAGATTTTTACCCCAGATCCCTAAATGGCCCCATCCAGGATTGAACTTACAATCCTGGGTTTAAGCAGGCTACTGCACAAACCACTGAGCTAAGTTGCATATCAAAAGCACAAGAGAGACTTAGGATGTCTCTGGCAGCTCCACACCCAGTTACTGTGTGCTCACGGGATTGTGGAGTTAAAAGGATGGGTGAGTACTGAGTGCAGGCAGCCACATGAGACACCAGGAGAGTCTGGCAGTAGTAATAAGGGCACCATGGCCAAACAGATGCAACATCATTCTTATCCCTCTTATGGTCCCTCCAGATAAATCAGCATAATAACTGGAATGTTCATGATCCACCTGCTAATGGTATTCAAGACACACGGAGTGACTGTAGCAGGGACTATACAGGTCTCTCACATACATGAGGTAGACCTATATTGTGGCACTTGGTGGCTAAGTGTAGATATCCAAAACTAGCCATTACAAGGTATAAGTAAGGTGGGCACAGCTGGCCCACATGCAGCCAATTATATCTCCCCTCTCTCTAAGCAAACAAGCTGCCCCAGAGAATAGGCTTGAACCAGGGACCAGCAGAGTGGTGTACCGAGGATCTGTTACAACTCCCTAAGGGGGGGCACTTTCCCAGCTGATGCGCAACATTGACAGTTGTCTCCTGCATTTCCATTCACTGTCACTGACCCACCTTACCCCACTCTGCTGGCGAGCCTCAAGCTATTTGCAGGCTATTATTGGTAAAATAGGTAGGGTCAGGACTGAAAATACCTTTATCACTTCAAACAAGCATATCTTGTTCCTTATCTTTGTATGGAGCTCTATTTAATGTCACTTTCAAGAATGCAATGAAATGTTTCTGAATCAAACTCCCAGCTAAAGTAAAAACCATATATTCTTCTTGACTGACAAGAACGTCTGCAGTTCAGTCTTCAAATAAATCATGTTCTGTTATCAAAGTACCCCATATTGGCATTGCAACCTGGCATTAACTATATTAAATAAATGTGCTGAAAGTATTTAACCATTTACAATTTCTGCACAGTTTTGTACAATAATGTAACAGCGTTTTAGTTAAATGTGAGCTGTTTGCCTTTGTAGTTAAATGAACCATAGACCATCGCCTTTTCTGTTGTGAATTCAGAATGAACACATAGTGCAGAGTAATTGATTTGTAGCCCATCCGGTCATTTAGAGTGCATTAATTATACCTTTCATCTTTTTCAAGATGTGTGAGAATGGAAATGCCTTTATGTGTGGCCCTGAAAAAAGGCAGGCATGGAGCTTCCATCATTCCATTTATATTCACTTTATTGAAGAAAAAAAAAAAGGGCGGGGGGATGAGAAAAAGGAAATCCTTCAGGTACGTGGTTGTGTCCCAGCAAAAGTGAGAAGAGAAGGTACTTTCTGATCAGTGGAACGCCAGGCCTGTGGATTACTGGTTTGATGGCACACTCTGTCCTGTACACAGCTTTGAAGTTTTCCCCATCCTTTTCACTGTCAGTGCCATTTAGGTGCCCCCTGCCTGGGTGTTAACAGCCCTGACCAGTTTTTGTGCTGCTCGGTTTTGTCGTTTGGTACCAATGTTCACTGTAAGCTATGTGCATGCAGAGCTGCACAGTGACCTTGTAACTACCGTGCAGGTCACCTGGCTGGGAATGTGGCCAGCATCCAGGTCCTGCTCTGCAGGCCAGGTCCTCCCTACCAAAACTAGGGTGACTCCTGTCTGCACTGGGGACTGGGAAACAGGACAGACCCGAGGCTTGCCAACAAGGACAGGGTAAGAAGTAGGGTGAGGACTGCAGGTGGCCAGTGGCTGGTTATTCTGCATCTCAAATGTGGCAACTGTAATCAACTCAAAATGTCCAAAATAAGAAGTTCACAGCATTACAGGTGGGCAAATTAGCCTTTAACATCCCATTAACTGTTTTCTGTCCATAATAAGATATGTACTTGCAGTATATCATTTAGTCACTAGTTGTCTCCATATGAAGTACAAAGTTCCATATAGGGTGCGGGCTCTGGTAAACAAGGGAAACAAAACTCAAACTCAAGCTGGGTAGAAGCCTCTTTGCAACTTTTTTTCTTTAATAAAGGCCTCCTCTTGAAGGACTCTGATTCCCTATATCCTGGCATTCACAATCTTAATCCCTTTGCAGTATAATTTTGCCACATTCTCACAGTCCTACTTCCCATTTTTAAAACCTCCCCAACTCTGGATCCATTCTTTATTTCTTCTGTATCTCTTTCACCCTCTCTTCTTCGCCCAGATTATCAGTCCATCTGTATTTTCTACCTCTTTGTCTTTTCTTTTTTAATTTTCCTCAGTTTGGCCTCTGTTGCTTTTCGCTATATCAGTAAAATCCCCAGGACCTTATATATTGCTGCCATTATATTTCTTCGTGCAGAATTATAGACCAGCATCTGAGGGTACATCTACAAGGCAACTAGACCCCTATGGCTGGCCCATGCCATCCAATTCAGGCTGCAGGGCTATTTCATTGCTGTGTTGATGTCTGGGCTGTGCCTGGAGCTGGGTTCCAGGCCCCAATGAGGTGAGAGGGTCCCACAGCTTCATTCCAACCCAAGCCCGGAAGTCTACATAGCAATGAAGCAGCCCCACAGCCCAAGTCTGACTCAGCTGGCACACACAAGCCACAGGTTTTTCTTGGCTGTGTAGAAATACCCTAAGAAGAGAATTACACGTAAAACCAGCAGAACTCCATTGACTTCCTTAGTAGAAACTCCTTATGGCTACAAAGAAACGTGTATACATGTGAATCCCTCAGAAACTGATACTGTTGTCTTCCTGAGGCTGCAAACAACATAAGTTAAATTAGTTGTGAGATGGGCATAGACTTCCTTGTGCATCTCAATAAGGTATTAGCTATGAAACTTAATTAGGATAACTTACAGGCAACATTGCAGTAGTTAATGTATGTATCCCAGGATCCCAAACTGCCTCTCGTGCCTTTCTCAATATCAAATGCCCCAGCATTCCACTATCCAGCTACCAAGACCTCCAACTTCTACACCTGACAACTTCTCCAGTGTGTTGTCAATATAAGACTCTGAAGCACAAGAGAAAATTTACGGGTGACATAAAATAAATTGAATTTAATATCAAGTTAAATAATATAAGAAATACAGCAAAGAGTTCTGTGGCACCTTATAGACTAACAAATGTTGTGAATACCCACTTCATCAATATTCACCCACGAAAGCTCATGCTCCAATACATCTGTTAGTCTATAAGATGCCACAGAACTCTTTGCCGCTTTTGCAGATCCTGACTAACACAGCTACCCCTCTGATATTTGACAAGAAATACACTGCACTATCAGTTAATATTTCATTCCATTAAAAACCTCAATTTTTATATTTAACCAGAGCCGCCACAGCACTTGCAGTCTGCCATGCAGCTGTGCTGCAAAATGGAGGGAATTTTACTGCAGAATTTAGGTCTAGCTTGCTACAAAGTATATATGCCACTGTTTCTTCCATCTCTCCCCTTGTTCTCTTTGTTTTCCCTTCTGCAATGTCTTTCCCCTGTTTCCTCTGTCTACTGGGACCTGTCTGTAGTGACCCAGTGAGAAGAAACAGAGCCAAGTACAACCTGCGATTAGGAACTGAAAGGGAAGAGCTGCGAGCCACCTCAGTGAAAGGCCCATTCCTGTCACTGGCCTAAATAACATGAGTATAGGCTGCATTCTGCTGTTTGGAAGCTTATCCAGAGTAGAAATGGTTTCTGCTCCACTGTACGACTGAGAGGCAGATATGGTGGAAGCACCTGCCTGCAGAGTGTGGGGAGGTGCAGTCTGTGGAAGCAACACAGCAAAGCACAGGTAGTAATACAAGTTGTCTGGTCAATCAATGAAAATGGGCCTCCTGGACTCTCAGGTCACCAAGCACGTCAGAATGTGCACCCTAGCACAGGGCCATCCAAGACACTGTACATTTGGATGTATAGGTTAAGTACATCTCTTGCAAACAGGGAAGGCATTAAGGGACATCACTGTTTGGGCTCCCATGATGTCAAAGGCTTCTTATATAGGACAATCCTAATTGGCCCAGTCCAGGCATTGACTTCACAGTGGAATGTGCAGCATCTCTGTAAAGTGTACAGTGTTTTTTTGCCCCTACTATGGAAGCTGAAAGGCTGATCCACTGGGCATAGGACCAGGCCTGAAATGAGTCACCCAAGAATCACTAACATAATTGACTAGTGTCAGGTCTGTGACCAAATCCTGCAGGTCTTGACTTCAGTGGTAGTGTTGCCTGAGTAACGACTGAAGGACTTAGTGCTATCACTGCAGGATTTGCCCTTGTCAGTAGTAAGCTATCAGCAATTGTCATGGTTTGGCTATAATTATTTCTAACATTTTCTCTACAGCAGCCATAAAACGCCCACTCTGTGACAGTAACCTCTTTCGTGCCACCTTCTGACTATAGCCCTTCAACGTGACAGCTATATGCTCCATTTACTATGCCTCCAATTTACCTTTCGAAATGACATGTGCAATCTTAGAACCATGAATAAGCACTACTGAACGGTGCCACCACCTAACAGCCATTCTAAACTAGCCCCCACTGCCTGTCATGCTGTCAAAGGACAGTATTTTCTATGTGTTCATGTGCTAATTTAAATCTTGCTCTGGCTCACGGCTGTACATTTTAATTGTAAGTCATCTATGATTTGAATGCCATCACTGCTGTGCAAATAACATCATCAGCTCATCGACTGTAGTAGTAGCACAGCTGTTATATAAGCAACGGTTAGTCCTCCACCCCTTGCTATGCCATTTTGAGGGCTGGGCTCTTGCTCTGAGAGGTGTGTTATAAATATAAAATGCATCCAATAGTAGACAGGTTGTGATTTGATCTATGAAAATAATCCAGGGATTTCTGGGGACATTATAAACCATGGAATCAGTGCTGCACTGGTTTATTACGTCTCAAGAACAGAGAGGAGAAACCCCTCATCACCACCACTCCCCATAACCTGTTATGGACAAGGTTTAGGAAATGCTGGCATGAAGGGGAAACAATGGGAGCCATGCCCCCAAGGTGTTTGCTTGGCCAAAATAAAAGAGTGATTTCATTAAAAAAATGAAGTTGCCTTTTAATCTAACCTTGGGTGGGAGGCTAGTCTTGCAGCTAAAGCATGGGATTGTGGAAGTCAAGTCCCATCTCTGCTGCACCTTCCTATGGGATATTGGGTAGGCCATTTCATACCTAGGAGCCATTGGGGGTCAGAGAGGGTCGGCTTTTTTAAAATGGGGATAATAATGTTTCCGTTCACACACTAATTATCTCTTTAGACTGGCCTGTAAGCTCTTCGGGGCAGAAACCATCACGCGCTTGCTTGTTACAGTCCTGGTGGGCACCTGTAGATGCTACTGTGCCAGAGCGCTCAGCCACACGTGGGTGAAATGCCACAACTGAACACGAACCAGGTTTCCTAAGCTAGCTGGGAAAATATACCCATGCAGGAGTTTCAAGTGGCTCTCTAGCAAGGTGCTGGCTATAAGTGCCCCACTGAAAAGCTGTACACTGCGGCGGGGGGGGGGGGTGCTCCAAAAGTCAGAGGCTGTACTGAGGGCCTTCTACAGCAAAAGCCTGAGAGGGACAGTGTAGGAAAAACCCTGAGTCACTGTGCATGACCTGCATTAGCTTTACATGCACCAACCACCATGGCCCCCCATGTATGCATACGCACCAGGTACAACCAGGGCGTAGTGGAGCTGCTTAGAGTCGAAGATCAGGAGCCCAGTAACAGCCGCTGCCTCACTAATATTATAGGCATGTGCAAGCAGAACCTGGCCCCAATCTGTGAGTATAGTAGTAAGCTTAGTTTGTAGTCAGCTGTACTGTTATGACAAAAGCAATGCTCCACTGAATGTGTGTCAGGCTGATAGATTAAGCCTTTTTTTTTTTAAGTATGCATCTTAGAATGCAATTGGAAGCTTGCTTCTCTAGATGCTTATAGAAATAGGGCACTATGAAATGAGTTTGTATGTAATTAAGTGCAAACTCATCAAAAGCCTGTTCCCCTTATGAGAATGCAGCCCATTTCAGAGCATGCAATGGAGCTGAATAAACCTAACCGATGGGTATGGAGAACCATATAAATACGTATGCATCAGTATTTACAGAACACCTGTAGACAGCCACATTTTGCATATGCTGTTTTAGATTGTTTTAAAGCTGGTGTTGACAGGAAAAAAGTGTGTGTATCTGAATGTGCCATTTATTAGAATAATTTTGATTTTATTCTAGGAGGAGACCGATGGTATCGTCAGGAATTATTGTTTTGCATCCTTTAGTCTTTTACTATCCTCTGGTGAATGATATTTCATGGGAAAATGTATTTATTCAGAACTTCATTTAGATTTAATAGAAAAATGACTCTTGCCATGGCAATGTGGACTACTCATTTTTCTCCCTGTGCTGACTTTCAGCATATAAATGCCAGCCGCCTCTGTTCTCTTTTGTCATTCTTTCCTTATCAGAAAAATTTGCTTGAGATTAATTTCCTCATCATGCCTTCTTTTAGAGGGACTGTTTTTCAATGCCATTAAAAGACAGGGCTGTGATAAATTCCTATTTCCAGTGTGCAGAACCCAGTGAAAAAGACGGTTACTCACCTTTGTAACTGTTGTTCTTCGAGATGTGTTGCTCATATCCATTCCAGTTAGGTGTGTGCGCGCTGCGTGCACGTTCATCAGAAGACTTTTTACCCTAGCAACACTCGGTGGGTCGGCTGGGCGCCCCCTGGAGTGGCACCGCCATGGTGCCGGATATATACCCCTGCCAACCCAACCGGCCCTCAGTTTCTTCTTGCCGGCTACTCTGACAGTGGGGAAGGAGGGTGGGTTTGGAATGGATATGAGCAACACATCTCGAAGAACAACAGTTACAAAGGCGAGTAACCGTCTTTTCTTCTTCGAGTGCTTGCTCATATCCATTCCAGTTAGGTGATTCCCAAGCCTTACCTAGGCGGTGGGGTCAGAGTGAGATGTGGCTGAATGCAGAACTGCTGAGCCAAAGGCTGCATCATCTCTGGACTGTTGAACCAGAGCATAATGCGAAGCAAAGGTGTGGACCGAGGACCAGGTAGCTGCGCGACATATCTCCTGGATAGGTACACGAGCCAGGAAGGCGGCAGATGAAGCCTGAGCTCTGGTAGAATGCGCAGCGATGTGGCTTGGGGAAATATGAGCCAAATCATAACAAGTGCGGATGCACGCCATCACCCAAGATGAGATCCTCTGAGAGGAAACACTTAGACCTTTCATTCGGTCTGCTACCGTGACAAAGAGTTGGGGCATTTTACGAAACAGTTTTATCCGCTCAATATAAAATGTGAGCGCTCTACGGACGTCCAGGGAGTGCAATTGTTGCTCCCGTCATGTTGAGTGTGATTTCAGGAAGAAGACAGGGAGAAAGATGTCCTGGTTAACATGAAAGGCCAAAACCACCTTAGGGAGGAATGCCGGGTGTGGTCGCAACTGCATCTTGTCCTTGTGGAACACAGTGTACGGCGGATCCACCGTAAGAGCCCTAAGCTTGGAGTCTCATCTAGCCAATGTAATGGCTACGAGGAAAGCTGTCTTCCAAGACAGGTATAGTAGTGAGCAGGTTGCTAACGGCTCGAATGGGAGAGACATAAGTCTGGTTAAAACCAGGTTGAGGTCCCTGGTTGGGGCTGGGTAGCGTACTTGCGGGTTTGAGCTCTTCAAGCCCTTGAGGAACCTCAAAACCATAGGGTGTGAGAACACGGAACGACCACCTTCACCTAGGTGGAAGGTTGAGATGGCTGCCAAGTGTACCTTCAGTGATGATACTGCTAGGCCCTGCTACCAGAGGTAGTCCAAAATAGAGGGGATTGAGACCTCAGTGGGAGTAAGATTAAGCGTTTCGCACCAGCAGGAGAAACGCTTCCACTTGGCCAGATACGTTGACCAGGTGGAAGGCTTCCTGCTACCCAGGAGAACTTCTTGTACTGATTCAGAGCAACGTAACTGATTGGTTTAGCCACGCAGCAGCCACGCTGTGAGGTGAAGAGCCTGCAGGTCCTGGTGGCAAAGCCTGCCGTGGTCCTGAGTTATGAGGTCTGGGTGGAGTGGCACGGTAATTGGGTTGGCTATCGACAGGTCGAGCAACGTGGTGTACCAGTGCTGCCTGGGCCACGCTAGAGAGATCATGATGATGCGCGTTCTGTCCCTGCGGAGCTTCAGCAGGACCTTGTGAACCAGCAGGAAAAGTGGGAAGGCATAAAGGAGTTGGCTCTTCCACGGCAGCAGGAAAGCGTCCAAGATTGATCCCGGGGAGAGACCTTGGAAGGAGCAGAACATCTGGCATTTCCTGTTCTTGCAGGAAGCGAACAGGTCTATGTGGGGAAATCCCCACTTCTGGAAAACAGAATGCATAACGTCCGGGCAGATCGACCACTCGTGAGACAGGAAAGACCTGCTGAGTCGATCCACCAGAGTGTTCCAAACACCTGGGAGAAAGGACACTACCAGATCTATCGAGTGGGCTATGCAAAAGTCCCAGAGTTGGATGGGCTCCTGACAAAGGGGGGAGGACCGTGTCCCTCCCTGTTTGTTTATGTAGTACATGGCCGTTGTGTTGTCTGTAAACACTGAGACACAACGGCCTCGCAACTGTTGCTGGAACACCTGGCACGCCAGGCAGACTGCTCTCAGTTCTCGGACATTTATGTGTAATGCCAGCTCCTGAGATGACCAAAGGCCTTGAGTACAAAGGTAACCGAGGTGAGCACCCCAGCCGAGAGATGATGCGTCCATCATCAGGGACATTGAGTGTTGGGGCGGATGGAACGGCATCCCTGCATGCACCAGGAAGGGAGTTAGCCACCATTTTAGGGAGCCTAGGGTGCTCGGAGGAATGGTGACTATCGTGTCTATTGGGTCCCTGCCCGGGCAGTATACCGAGTTGAGCCAAACTTGGAGAGGACGGAGGTGGAGCCTGGCGTGTTTGGTTACAAATGTGCAGGCAGCCATGTGACCCAGGAGACCGAGACAAGTGCGAGCCAAGGTCGTCGGGAAATTCTGTAGACCTCAGATGATTGCTGCCATCGCCTGAAACCGCAGCTGTGGTAAGCATGCTCTGGCTAGATTGAGTCCAGGATATCTCCTATGAAGTCTAACCGCTGTGTAGGAACCAGAGTGGATTTTTCTATATTGATCATCAGGCCTAGGCGTGTGAATAGGTCCTTGACGATGCCAACGTGCTGAGTGACTTGTGTCTCGGAGGCCCCTTGGATGAGCCAATCGTCCAGATACGGAAAAACGTGTATCCGACGTCGGCAGAGGTAGGCGGTGACTGCAGCCATACACTTTGTAAATACCCTTGGGGCTGTAGAAAGGCCAAACAGCAGGACCATAAACTGGAAGTGCTGATGGTTGGCTCCAAAGCAGAGGTATCTCCTGTGCGGAGGAAAGATGGCAATGTGAAAGTACGCGTCCTTCATATCGAGGGCAGTATACCAGTCTCCAGGATCCAAGGACGGGATAATGGTCCCCAGGGATACCATGCGGAACTTCAACTTTATCATAAACTGGTTGAGTCCTCGCAGGTCTAGGATAGGTCTGAGACCTCCCTTCGACTTGGGGATTAGGAAATAACGGGAGTAAAACCCCTTGCACCTTTCGTCCATCGGTACCTCCTCTATAGCTCCTATGGCGAGGAGCGTCTGCACCTCTTGTAAGAGGAATTGCTCATGAGAGCGGTCCGTGAAGAGGGACAGGGTTGGAGGGTGGGAGGGCGGGGTTGAAATAAATTGGAGGTGGTACCCATACTCCACCGTGCGTAGGACCCAGCAATCTGAAGTTAACTGGGACACGCCAGGAGGAAGTAGGAGAGATGGTTGGAGAAGGGAGGAGAGAGATCCTGGCCTGTAACTGGTACGCTGCCGTCAGGCGCACCTTCAAAAGTTCGTCTTTGGTCACGGCGGTGGTTTCGAGGGACCTTGATTTTGGCCCCCTTGGAGTCCTGATGGTCGTCTGCTGTCTGCCAAAGTCCTGTCTTTGTCTAGGCAGAGAGTATGGGCGGTGAGGCTGGGGAAGGAAAGGCCTGCGTTGGGTCACCGGTGTATGCATGCCGAGAGAGTGCATTATGACCCTGTTGTCCTTCAGGCTTTCCAGCCTGGGGTCAGTCTTTTCCGAGAAGAGGCCTTTACCATCATATGGCAAGTCCTGAATGGCATACTGCAGCTCCGGTGGGAGGTTTGAAACCTGAAGCCATGAGATGCACCTCATGGCAACACCCGAGGCCAGAGTCCTGGCTGCTGAGTCTGCTGTATCCAACGAGACCTGGAGGGAAGTTCTGACCACCTTTTTCCCTTCCTCCAAGAGGGCAGCAAACTCTTAGTGGGAGTCCTGAGGGAGAAGCTCCGTAAACTTATCCACTGCCACCCAGGTGTTATAATTATAGCGGTTAAGCAAGGCTTGTTGATTTGCCACCTGGAGCTGTAGGGCCCCTGCCGAGTATATCTTGCGGCCAAGTAGGTCCATTCGCCTAGCCTCCTTGGATTTCGAGGCTGGTGCCTGCTGGCCATGGTGTTGCCTCTCATTAACGGACTGGATGTGAGCAGGGAGGAGAATGGACATACAAGTACTCGTACCCTTTAGAGGGCACCATATATTTACACTCAACTCCCCTGGCCGCAGGAGGGATAGAGGCTGGGGACTGCCATATAGTATCGGCATTCGCCTGGATGGTCCAAATAAACGGTAGGGCCACTCTAGTGGGGGCATCCGCCGATAGAATGTCCACTACCGGGTCCTGTACCTCCAGGACCTCCTCCACCTGGAGGTTCATATTGAGTGCTACCCTCCTTAGGAGGTCCTGATAAGCTCTCATGTCGATTGGAGGAGGGCCCGAGGAGGATGTTCCTGCCACCGCCTAACCTGGAGAAGAGGAAGAGGAGATGCCAGTGACAAGCGGGTCCTCTGTGGCCTGTTGCTCTTGGGCGACCTCCTGCTCCAGTGGAACCTGGAGTCCAGTGGTTGAACTGGGGCTTCCTCCGCAGCAGTTGGAGGGGGACGCTAACCATCGCCTCTGGCACTTGGTGCTCTGATGAGACAGAGCGGGACGGAACTACTGGTACACCTTGGGCCTGGTGGTACGCCCAAGGTGTCCAGAAAGACCACTGGTGGGATCCTTGGTCCTCAGCCTGGGTCTCTTGGAAGACTCTAGTGGGCACATCAGAATCACGGTCCTGAGCATAAGAGCTGTTCGCGTGGGACGACACTGATGCGTGTCTGGATGGCCATGGAGGTGCTGAAAAGCCCTGGGCAGAGTCTCTGTCTGTAGCGGACCTTGCTCTACTCAGCACCGGGGACCGGTACTGGGAGGCATACCAGGACCGGGAACGAGATCGGGACCTGCGACCGGAGCGGTGCCGGGAAGTCGACCGAGATGTCGAGGCTCGACGTCGGGAGTGGCTACAGGAGTCACCGTGCCTGGAGCAGTGCAGGGAGCTGGAACGGTGCCGAGAGTAGCGGGCCGGCGAACGGGATACTGACTGGTGCAGCGAGTGCGACTGGTACCAAGGGGGAGAACGGTGCTGGGACTGTGAGCAGCATCGGGAGCGGGATCGCTGACGGGACCTGGAACGTCTGCGGGACCATGGTCATGAACGGTGCCGCTCTTCTGTGCCGACAGAGGATGGTCTTATCAAGGCAGGCTTGCCGATAGACCGTATTACCTGCACTGGCGGTGCTGGGGGTTGAGGCAGCGTCGACTCTATCATGGCAATCAGATCCCTCGCCATTGAGAATGTCTCCAGTGTGGATGGAACAATAAGCTCAGCCACGGCTCACGCCGGGGAGCTGACGGGCATTGGACTCGACAGCCCTTGTGGGACCGGAATCGACGGTGCCGACGTTGTCAGTGCCGCAGCAGGTGTCAGTGCCGGGCGATCTGACTTAGCCGAGCTCTCTGGCTGCGGTGCAGGTGGCACGGAAGCAGCAGGAGTCTTAGGCTTTCTCTACCTCGGGGAGAGGGAGCGGTGCCGAGTTGACTTCGGTGCTGGCAACAGCCGGAGCGGAGAGGCATTGGCAGTACAGGCGTGGTCTGGTGCCGAGGAGGTGCTTCTGCCCGCTGATTGACCAGCGCTTGGTGCCGAAGGCGGAGGGGTAAGAGCCGCCTCCATGAGGAGCTGCTTTAGTCAAAAGTCTCACTCCTTTTTTTCTCGGCTTAAAAGCCTTGCAAATGCGACACTTATCTGTCAGGTGAGATTCCCCAAGGCACTTAAGGCAGGAGTCGTGTGGATCTCCTGTCGGCATCGGCTTATGACAGGCCGAGCATGGTTTGAAACCCGATGAACCGGGCATGGGCCCCGGCACCGGGTGTGGGGAAGGGGCTAATCCCCGAACCCCTCTTAACTATACACTAACTATTAACAATAAAAATTCACTATATAACTTTGAACTATATACAAAATAACTAGAGAACTATGAGTAGCTAGGGAGGTGGAGGTCAGTAAAACCGCACTCCACTGTTCCAACGACCGACACTGGCTGTAAGAAGGCACTGAGGGGCGGTTGGGTCGGCAGGTGTATATATCCAGCGCCATGGCTCCAGGGAGTGCCCAGCCAACCCACCGAGTGTTGCTAGGGTAAAAATATTCCGACGAACGTGCACGCGGCATGCGCACACCCTAACTGGAATGGATATGAGCAAGCACTCGAAGAAGAATAATTTTTTTTTGAGAGACCAAACCTAATTGATAAGAAGCTTTTTGTGTTTATTTGCAGAGGGAAACAGACCTTTGACATTTATTTATTTCTATTTGCAGGTTGGAATAATTGAAGACTTCTTATATCACTTAGAAGACAGCTTCTTAAAGACCAAAAAGCTCAGAACAGCCAGGAGGCAGAAAATGAAAATGAAGAGGCTTCAAAGTGTACAGCAGTCCTAGTCTCTGGGGATGTATGATACTATCCCCTCCTCCTCCTTCAGCCCTCCAAGACATGTCGAGGACAGCAGCAAGGACATTAATACCGTGGAAGTTTAGACAGTTGGGACAACAAAGGCCTGCCTTCAAATTAATGAGGTCTCCCCTCACAATAGCTCATCCTTAGCAAGGAACTCGTGCACTTCATTAGTCTCAGCTGGCAGGAATAAATGTTTGTAGGAAGCTGGGCCTGAGAGAGTCTTATTCAAAATTGTGTTGTTTATTTAAAGATGGTGGAGAAAGAGCCATTGCTGCATCTTTCCCACTTTCTCCTTTTAGTAGAGAATAAAGGCGAGTGGGTTTTATTCTGGGAGAGCACGCACACACGCGAGCACGCACACGCACCCCCTCTGCATGCAGTCCAGTTGACATACAATAAGGCCAGCAAGCTTTACACTTACAGGCCCACGTGCTACAAAGGTGGTTTAGAAACAGGGGAAACCTCCTTTTTCAGGTGCCCAGTGTCAGGGTCCTGGTTTGCAGAAGTGCTAAGCATCCAATTGAAAATCCATTTGAAATTAATGGATGCCATGCGCCTCAGAAAGCAGACTCTAGGGTGCAGATTTTTAAAGGTATTTAGGCATTGCTCTGCTCAGCATTACAAGACCAAAGGCCCAGGTCCTCCTGGATTCCAGCAGGGTAGGAGTTAGGCACCTAAATACCTTTGAGAACCTGGGCCTAAGTACCTAAGATCCAACAGGTGTTCTCACAGCACACCAAACTCACTTTGTACTGCCCTCCCTTTGTACTGAATAGCCCAAATGATTAGCGCACCCCCACCTCCTCTGCCTGAGCTGGCTCAGGTCACTGCCTACATGAGTGCCCTAACCCCTGGGTTGTGGGTATTCTGGGGTGGTTGCATGCTCACTCAATCTCTCCCGTTAGAACGGTTCCACTGTCTATAAAATTTTTAAATATTGATTAGGCTGGAGAGAAGACAGCACACTCACTTAGGAGGTCTGCGTTCTGGAGTCCCCATGCATTGTATAGGGAGCCTGGGTGCCTAATTTTTGGCTGAGGATTCCATGGGGGTGTCAGGGCACCACATAAATTATGTGAGAGCTGTGACACCTGAGTTCCTTTGTGAATGCTCAGGAGCCTATATACCTTTGAGGAGCTGAGCCTAAGACCCTTAGGTGCTTTTGAAAATTTTATTCCAGGGCTTTTCAGATGAAATCCTGGCTCCATGGACGTCAATGGCAAAACTCCTATTGCTTTCCTTCGGAGCCAATACTTCACCATTGGGTTTGCTCCCTTACTGCTTTTCCATTCCCTTCAGCTGCTTGTGACAGTCTTGCCAGGCCCTTGCGGAAAGCACTGGCTCACAGAGAGGAGTGAGATTTACACAAACTGAAGAACCTTACATCAAAATGCTAGTAAAACCGTGATATTCACAGCAGGATAAATGCTTGATATATACAGCCATGATTCAAAGAAATGCTCTAGCAGAATGAAAATGTGATCAACTGCTAGCTACATAATCTGCGCTACCTAGGCCTATTTTAGACTCGTGGGACACAGCTATAAAGGCTTATTTTACTATGGCAGCAGGGTTATTGTACAACAGGATAGATTTTTGTCAGCTGGAATTTTATGACACGTGATGGCAATCATCCATTTTTGATGAGCAGTCGCAGGGTAAAATGGAAAGCTAGCTCTCCAAGGACCAGAAAGTTACAAGCTAATTACATCCTATTTTGGTAAAGTGTCAGGATGACAGGAAATTTGGTGTAAATTGGTATAACTGATCACTCTGTTTATTCTGCAGTATGGGATACAAACCCAAATATTTCTACCTAGTATGGTGTAAAGCACAACGTGCAATGAAAACAGATGATTACACAAAATCTAAAGCCTGGGGCAAGGAAGACATGTTGTTGATGCTGTAGAAAACAGTTTCCTGGCCAGTATTAGAAATCGGATTGCTCTGGTATGGTTCCGATCACAGACCCGCTATGAGACACCTAGTGTGGGGTGTGCAGCGATGTGGGGGAGAAGCAAGATATTGCAGCTCATTTTCAGGAGCAGATGTTTGATGTCCAGATGGGGAAGGACTGCTCTACATTTTGCACTCAGGTTGATCTGTAGAGAACCATTGCGAGAGGCCATGTCTCGTGCCCTGCAGGATGCCTTGTGCTATAAAATTATCACACGGGGAAAGAAGTCTGTGGGACAATGCAAATAAAATGTGAAAAACGACTCACCTCGGCCATGGAGAAAGAGGCGGGATGGCCCATAAAAAAGTTCTCACGTACCCCACTAGTGTGTCCAAGACTGTATGTGAGTTATAGTTACGTGTGTAATTACTGTTGTCTTTACCCTACACAGTGAAGTCTCAGCTGCAGCAGTATTTTGCTCATTACTTTCCCATGCGCTTTGGAACTCCTTGAATATAAGAGGCTGTCTACACAACATAGTCTATTCTGGGAATGCAGGATTGTCCCTAACAAATCAGCCCTGTGGCTCAGTCAGTGTGGTATCCTGCCTGTCCTGTCACAAGACCCAATCACTGATATTTCAGAAAACAGTGGAAAGAACCATCGAATACACCTGATCAATTACTCAGTGGCATACCCTGGGGAAATCACTTATGCCTGCAGCAGCCAACATAGATGCTAAAGGATGAGATTAAACTGCACCTGCCTCACCATGCATAACTACAAATGTAAATTCTAGCCATACCACTCGATGCTGTCATCTCCTGTGCTGCGGCACTGCATCTGGTGATTACCTACTTGGTGTCTTTCATTATTTTCAAACTTATTTGCTATTACGAACTTCTTGTCCTCCTGTTTGGAGATGGCATTAAAAACTCTCTGGTCTGTGGGTGCAATCGGAGTTTCGGCCATGTAAGTGAGGGCACATTTGGGACTTTTCTCATAGGCTTCCAATTTTAGGTTATTTGTGTTGGAAGGGCTATTTCGTGAAAAAATAATGGTTATTGTCCTACTGTATCACTTTCTCCTGTGTCATGAAAATGACTGACCTATTGACAACTGAGTTCGCTGGCCTCAAGCAGCTGATGTCACTTAAAACTGCCCAATGAAAAAAACAATTGCACCAATTTCAAAAACTGATATAAAGATCCAAGCCCTCTAACAGTGCCTGCTGTCTTTTTGCTTGCCGCTGAAGTTAGAGCTTGTATATGAAGACCAACGTTTGTGCTCTAAACACTGGGCACGGTTTTTTATCCCTTTCAGGTACTAAGAAAATTATTATTAACTTTAATCATGAACCAAAACTATCGCTAGCACTGCAATCTGCCCATCAGTTCAACATTAACAAAACATTTGCCATAGTAAACTTTTACACATTGATAATTTATAAAGTCTTTCCATTTGGCAAGCTGCTGGGGTATTGCACAAACACTTTAAAATACAGGACAGGATCACTGCAAACAGCAAAAGACTGATAATCCAGTGGTTAACGTACAGCCCTGGGACTCAGGAAGGCTGGGATATGTTCCTGGCTCTGCTACTGACTGACTTTGGGCAAATCACTTAATCTCCATGCCTCAGTTTCCAATGTGTAAAATGGGCATAATAAATCCTTCATTTCGCCCACCTTTAATCTGTGATGTCTATTTAGCCTATAAACTCTTCAGGACAAGAACAGCCCCCTACCATGTATTTGCACAGTGGCTGGTCCTGTAACCAAGTAGACATCTAGGTATTATTATATTACAACCATATTAACACCATAAAATAAACAGCATTTTAGAAGGTTAAAAACATCAAAAAATCCATGCCAGTTGCAAGCTTCTAAAATGCTATAGAGAAATGAAGTGACTTTCCTACAGCAAGGCAGTGGCAGAGACTGGAAAAGCGCCCAGCAGTATACAATCATTACAAACCAATGTAAGTCATAGGCGCTGCTATATTAAGAATAGGATCTTGTGAGACACTAAATCTTGGGCTGATCACATAACTTTAATTTTTAAATAGGGCAACGGTAGGTTACAGTCTTACACAGTCCCATTTTAACTACAGTCATTGTCAGCAGCACACATCACATTGGACCATTTTTTGTTCTTACTGCAATTCATCATGATGAGATCTGAGATTCCGTTTCAGAATAGTCCATGAAAGATAATACACTGTATTACTTTGACCTTTTCAGTTTGCTTTGTAATGTGATTGGCCAACCAGTCCTATTCTCCCCTGTTAACCACTTCATTAACCTGGGAGGAAAAGGTGGAATGGACAGACAATTAGCCTGCAGAATATTAAAAAGGTTAACACTGAATTTCACAGTCTTGGCTTTCCTCAGTTGCAGTGGGTATTAAAATCCTGATATCTTGTTCCTCTTTCAGAGTCTGCCACGAAAATAAGAAATGACACAAGATGAACCTAACCTTATTCTCAATCCAGCTTTAAAACTGTAATCATTTAATTCTCCTCAGACGTCACATCTAGCGGACGTTAGTTTATGCAAGAATAAACGTGGTGTGATGTTTACTACTCTCCCCTCCCTCTGCTCTGATTGAATGTTCTTTGTATTAAAGCAGACAATTTGTCTGTCCCTCATCTGAAGTTGGTCCTTCCTGAGTAAATGGAATATAGAAGAAGATAAAAAGCTTTTTCTATATAGATAGCTTTTTATCTTTTCCTTCTTCAATGTTCCTGCTACTCAGTAATATTTCAGTCACCAGCAAAAGGTCATTTACCACACAGCTGTACCTGAGTCATTGCAGTTCTCTCTAGCTCACTGTGTGTAGTCAGGTGCTGATTTTTTTTCACTTCAATGTTCAGCATTACTGTGAGGTTGATGAATACTATTAGACCCATTTTTACAGGTGGAGAAACTGAGGCACAGAAATGGTCACAAGTCACCTAGTAAAGGTAGGTGCCTAACTCCTATTTGTGCTTTTAAAAAGCTCAATTTACAGGCATGTCTACACTGCAGCAAGCAGCAACCCTCCCAGCTCACGTAGCCTCATGCTATCAGGACTCACACTGGAACACTAAGAATACCAACATGGATGTGGAGCACCAGCAGAGGTTCAGGCTAACCACCCCAACTCAAGTCCACCTAACCCCATGTGTTCAGGCTCATGTGGCTAGCCCAAACATCTGCCAATGTCGCAATATGCACAGAGTTATTTTATCACACTAGCTTGAGCCTCACAAGTGAAAATCAGTCAACCCAAGCTGGAAGGCTCACTCCCAGCTGCAATTTAGGTGTACCCTATGTTTCTTACCGAAGGTCACACAGTGCATGAAGAACAGAACAGAGTAAGCACCTGCTCTAACCACCAGACAATGCTTGGAAAGCCTGATTGATGGTTAGAGCAGATGCCTTGACTGTTTTATAGAGAGAGCTGATATGAACATCACTGTGCATCAACATTTTATATGCACCATATAGGCACACATTCCACCTGGCTAATGTCTATTATGATGATGTTCTTCCTTTTCTTTGTGCACATACATTGCCTTTGGCTGGTAGCTTCAGGATGGTTTTGGTATTAAGTTTTAAAAGGGCTCAGAGAAAGTTAGAATTAGGCTGAATTTTGTGAATAGTGGCTAATCTTTACATTAATGTATTGTGAGGAGCAGAAAACCATATTAAACCAATGAAAGGAATATGCATACTCTTTTTGCAGTTTTTTTCCCCTAAAGTACCAATGGTTCAACTATTACAATGTAAACAATTGATAATAACTAGTGAAAAATGCATCATAGCCCTCACAGTGTTCTGTATAAATAACAAGACAGAGATAACCATTACTGATGAGGGCTCAGAAAGGTCATAATCTCATTTGTATTATTCTTAAAGGTTATTACACATCCAGTTAACAAATTAAATAATAATTAAGGTGAAAATTCATGTAAATATGCAGTTCTCCATTTGGAATAAAGGATGAAATCCTGGCCTCATTGAAGTCAATGGGCATCTGTGGGACTAAAATGTCATTCAAAGCCTGAACGAATGGCACTGACAAATATACTGCACTGCAGAAGCAGTGCTTGTATTAGTTAAGAAACAACACAAGAAGGAACCTAAAGATTCCAGATACTCCTTATTCTGTCTATTTGCCTTTAACTACCTCTGGCCACAATCCTGCAATACAATTTGATCTGCACATGCAGAGCACTAGGTCTGTGCAAACCCCATTCAATAAAATGTGATTCTGGTTGGGCTAAGAAAGTCCACCACCATGGATCAGGGCCCAGGCGCTGCACTGATCATTTACTCAGGGGTGGCTCGAGGCCCCAGCATGCCAAGCACGTGCTTGGGGCAGCATGCCACGGGGGGCACTCTTCCAGTCACCAGGAGGGCAGCAGGCAGGGTGCCTTCAGCGGCACGCCTGCGCAAGGTCCATCGGAGCCACAGGACCGACGAGCGGCAGAGTGCCCCCCCGCGGCATGACGCCGTGCTTGGAGCAGCAAAATGTCTAGAGCCGCCCCTGCACTTACTGTACCTGATGCATAAAAGAAGACCTGATTCTTGCACATACAGCGCACATACTAAGAAGGGCAAACATAAAGCAGCACTGTAAGGTAGGATTTTTTTGATGTGGCCAGGGTTAGCCTACTTCTGGCAGTTTGACATAAGCATCTGCTTTTCTGATTATTTTTTTTAATTAATTGAGAGTAAGCTGTGGCTGAACAATGCATTGCTGCAAACATGCAGTCATAGCCGGCATTTTGTAATGTATTAATTAAACTGTCCTGCCATAAATTTTCTGTATAGAGAAGACATAGCCCAGAGTGATTGATTTTTAACTAATTTTTTACATGAAAGCTGTTAAAGGAAGCAATGTGGTCACTAGTTTAAGAAAGTGATTTTTTTGCAATGTTTTTATCTGAAAACTTTTTCTAAGTTCACTTACTCTGCGTTGAAGGAATCACTGTGATTCCACTGGTATCCATCTCTCCAGCCATTTTAGTTGTGTTCCAGGGCAGGTAGCCTCTCTGCACAGAAGGAAGAAAGCTGAACAATGTTCAGTATCTCAATTGCATTGTGTGTCTGAACTGGCTAACTTAGGCCCTGATCCTAATGACACTGAAATCAAGTCAAAACACCCATGAACTTCAATAGGAAAAGCACTGAGTCCTTAGACTGTAAGGACCAAATTGTACCATCATTGAGCAAAACTCGTGTTGTAGTCAATGGGAATTTTGCTTAATTAAGGAATATGGAATTTGGCTGTGAGCACTTTGGGGTATGGATTGTGTTATCCTTTGTATTAAATACAGGACCAAATATATTGATAACACCCATAAATAATAATAAAAGTGTGTGAGAGAGAGAAAGTGCCCAGGACTGAATGGGTGTGAGAGATCATCTCTCCCTCTAGTGATTGCAGCATACAAATTATACAAGGCCTAATATTAATAAATAAGCACGAAGGATTCATAGCTTGCCACTCATAGGCATCATTTACAATGTATCTCTTATTTTTCATATCAAATGAAGATGCAAAGGCTCTTTTTTTAAAATATTCAGTGTAAGGAAATTCACCGCCAGAGGCTCAGTCTTGTTCTTTGAGTAGTGTCCTATGAGTGCTCTGCTTCAGGTAGACATGCACCTCTAGAGTCCTCAATCAGAGATTTTCAGTTAACCATGTCCCCTGCATACACCCTATACCTTCTTATGCCAGACAGCAAAGTTATATTGGGGGGCACTGGTAAATCACCTCAGTTCCTTCTCAATCATCTTAGTCAGGGATGGAACCCTAGCGTGTCGCCCTTGTGTGCCTCGGCTTTTCTAATATTTCTATAGTGGTTAAGATAGTTGCTATGATGTTGTCTAATTAAAATATAATCATTCACATCAATATTGCTACCACTGCTATATAACTGCAACAAATCTTTTAAAGAGTGCAACACATGGCCAGAAAGGGTTATGCTTCCTGCAGAATAATTAACCCAGAGTCAGCCTGTAGAGACATGTTAAAAATGGCAATTAAGGCCATTCAATGCATATGCATACTCATAAACGTCAGCCAGGTAAACAGGCAGTTCCTATCTGTCACTGTAGCTATGGATTCAAAGATCAAAAGGGAATTCATTTAGATGAATCTTGGGTGAAATAATGTCATTGTCTATATGTCTGTTTGAAGTTTGAGATAGATTGCCTAATGAATAAATTGCCCTGTATTAATTGGTATAACTAATTCTGGTATTGTTTAGGAAGCAGAACGTTACTTCAAAAACCTATTGTTTACTCGGGACTATAGGGTCAAGTGGCTGATAGAAAATGGTATAAAAGACCATTGGGTCCTGATTCTGTTATCTCCTATCTGCTTAAGTTTCATCAGGGGAAGTTTGAGTTCGCAAGATGAGATCCCATTTAAACTGGTACACTCTGGATATGATAGTGGACATTGGACTATAACCTATGGACTAAAGTCTAAAAGAACTCTTTGCAACTCCAGAGATTACCATCTCTGCTATAACTCTGGACCTCAAGAATTGAACTCATGTCTGTATGTATATTGATTTTTAACCATACTGTCTCTCTCTTATTTTTAAATAAATTTTAGTTTAGTTAAGAATTGGCTAAAAGCATGTACTTGGCTAAGATCTTGAATATTCATTAATCTGGGAGGTAATGTGCCAATCCTTTGGGATTGGTAGAACCTTTTCTTTTATATGATGAATAAGATTTTCATTAATCTTCATCATACCTGACTTGGGTAACTAGGTGGAGGCCTGAGGCTGCGTTACTTTTAAGGGAACTATGTTTTGGACTTCTGAGTAACCACTAAGGTATAACAGAAGCTGTTCAGTGCTGGCTTGGTAAATCTAAGTATTGAAATATCCACCAGCTTTGAGGATTGACTGTCACATTCTTTGCAGTTCACCCCATCATGAAGTAGCCTAAGAACACGAATGAACTTCGATGGACAACCAAACCTAGACAGTACCTTCCATAACACTTCACAATTGAGGGAATCAAAAGGCCTTAGTTATATCAATAAATGACAAACAATGGCTGGTAGTGTTCTCTACACTTCTCTTGAATCTCTTGTGTAACAAACATGTCGGTAACGCCTCAAGACGGTCTGAAACCACATCAGGAGGAGTTCCAGACCATTAAACACATGACGTGCTGAATCAGTTGGATACTGCACTCACTGCCATTAGGACTGGTTTATTCAGAACAGTGAGGAAATCCTAGCTCTTATTCAGCTGAAGAGAAGTGCATTTTGTACTTGGCAAACTGAACCCTCTAACCAGCAAAAATGAGAGACTTATCATCAGCTTAAAGGTGTAGTTCAAAGGAGGTTTCGTGACATCAAGAATCGCTGGTGGCAAGCAAAGACCATAGAAATCCAGAGCTTCACTAATCAACATGATGAGAAGTTTTTTTCAAGCAACAAAAGCCATCTATGGGCCAAGTTTAAATGGCACAACTCTTCTTCAATCCCAGGACAGTTCCACCTTTCTTAAGGACAATGTAGCCCACAAACAACATTGGAAGGAGCATTTTGAGACTCTGTTAAACGGCGAATCTGAAGTCTCTGCTGCCACCATCAAGTCCATTCTTCAGCATTAAATAATAGAACATCTTGATGATCCCCCATCTTCTGAAGAAGTTTGGCTTGCCATCACTCAGCCTAGAAACAAGGCGCCAGGCCTAGATGGCATATCCCTGGAGGTCTTCAAAGCTAGTGACATAGCACTTATGCAAAAACTTAATCAACTTCTTGTTAGAATTTGGAATAATGAGGAAATTCCACCCTACTTAAAGAATGCCAATATTGTGACCATTTTTAAGACAGGGGACAAGTCAATGTGCAGGGATTATTGAGGCTTGCCCTCCTCTCCATTGCCAAGATCCTTGCTCACATTCTTTTGAACTGTCTCTTCCCTCTTGCTGAAGATGTTCTTTACACCCCATGGACCTCAGTGGAGTTGCACAGCTGTAAATGAGGCCTGAATTTGGACAACTGACTAAAGGCTGTTTCACTCTTTTTTTTTTTAAATGATGGAGAGAGGCTGACATAAAATTATATGGATTATTATGAAACATTTTAATATGCTTGTATGTAGGAAATATATATTTTTTCTGTATATCAGAAATATTTGGTATACAGATATAACCCACTAGGTTAATAAAATTTGAAATCTGAACCACAGGTAAAGAAATTATTTAGATATTGCTTGTAACAAATGCAACAGCTTTGTTTTTACAGCACCTTTCAAAAAAAACTGTTGCATTTAACTTCAGTAAAGGATGATTTTATGTAAATCAGATCAACCTATTCATATCTGGCACAAGAGGCTGAACCCCATTTTATTCCATTTCATGTGTTAAGGTTCTGTACTATACCTTTTTGGATTAATGAAACAAATCTCTAAACTATGCAATCTGAGTCCATCTACTTTATGTTTCTCTGTAGCACTCATCATTCTCATGTTTAAATACTAAATCAGCAGTATAATTTAATTCTTACTTTGGATGAAGGATGTCCCCTCTACATACCACTGCTTAGAATCTTACATTTGTAATTGGCATTGACTAAGTCCTTTTATTGTCTCAGATTAATGCAGACACACACACACCTCAGGTTATGCAAACCTGATTTACACAAATCTGCACTTACAGAAAACGTTCCGCAAGCTAGAAATAGTTTTTTTGTTTTGTTTTTTGAGTAATAGTCAGGTATACGTTTCTGATTTACGCAAATTCAAATTACGCAAGACGTTCCAGAATGGAATGCTTGCATAAATTGGGGAGCATCTGCAATAAAAATAGTCCCTGTTTTTTTAAAAGCTGAAGAACTAGATTCGGATGGGGATATTCCTGATATTCAGGAAGTAATGATGTGTCTTACCATGCTTTATCTTTTTCTTCTAATACACCTTGCTTGGTTTTTTTCCCTTCTTTAGATTAACACCAAAAGGGACCATTATGATTATCTGAATGCCAAGAACTCTAACACTATACTTTTTGATAAATGCGAGCTGAAACAATGTCTTGTTCTCCTCTACCTTGGCTTTATGGCAATATCTAGATTTCCGTGCTCATAGGTTGAGCTATTCACTACTTTGTTGACACACTCACAGAAGCGTAACAGATTAGGAAAGCAAAATTTTCCTTTAGAGATGCTGTGCCAATTTGCCCCTTTAATGAACATTTGTCTAAGTTGTTTGCAATTCTATTTTAATTACAGTTTCAATTAGTAAAACTGCCACTACTGAAGTAAAGCTTTCTGGTCTGTAACTCCCTGGATTACCTTTGGCACCCTTTTTAAAGGGAAATTCTGTAAGATTTGCTTCCCTCTAATCCTGCAACATAATGGCCAATTTTAATGAGACCAGGTTGTGAATTTAATTCTGGAGTAATATTTTTAATATTACCAGACACTTTTTAAGAAGTGTTATAGCTATTAGTCCCCCAACCCTCCATGATGTTCTCTGTTCCCATCTAACGCTTGCTGACAACTACCTCTAAAAGCTCCCACCTTCTACCTCATTCTTTGTCTAGATTGCTATCATTAAAGTATGCCCCTTTGGCAGGGATCAAATTAAATTCCGAAAGCGTATTGAATAAAACAGACAAATGGAGGGGTAAGAAAATTTATTCCTGGATTTGTTCTGGTGCCTGGGGGCGACCTAGTGGGTGCCAGGGGTGGTGAATGAACTGTCCCATTTAAAGGCTGAAGATCTCATTGTTCTTCATATTCAGTGAATGACGGGTAAGGTGATCCATAAGAGATTGAGTGTGCCGGGAATCACGCTGAGTCATTATACTGCCTTTAACCATCTCCCTCCAAAGTCTCCTTTATAAGTGAGATGATAGATTTAGAAAATAGAATTACTATTTATCTGCCACTTACGTTAAAACTACCTTGAGAAATTTCATTTCACACAGGGATAAGAGCGTCAGGTTTTACATAATCAACAAATGAGCACAGAGAAATACGTTTTGCTAAGATCCAGAGTGTCACTTTTCAAGGGGTATAAACTGGAAGTGCAGAAAACTGAATTCTACCATTTAATAGCAATCAGCAATGATCTGTCAGTCATAGCTACTGTAATTCATGAACTGTTAAGTCAAAGCAAAATGGCAAGTAATTGAACTGTATCTATTAGAGCTTTGCTAGCACTCATTCATACAGCTAGAGTTTTAATCTGAGGAAGAAATGGATGTGTGAAACTCCTTAATATATTCAGCTTTTTAATTAGCAATCAGTGCTGATTTGTCAGCCATACCGACTGTAATGCACAAACCATTGAAACACAGAGAAAAGACACATTTTAGAAATCAATTATGCTTATATTTACATTCCCTCCAGGCTGAGACACTGCAGAAACTACCAAAATGCTATCTTTGCCATCACAGAGTAGCAGAAAGCGTGTAGGAACTTGCAATCCAATATAGGCAATAAATCACTTACTGTTTAGGTAAAGATAGAGAATCTGAATATTCATGAGGGCAGTGATGTTGAGGTAGTTAGTATCTCCCAACAGTGGGAAATACACACCACCATTTTTAACTGCACACAAAACAAATCCTCCAAGAGCACAGGTAACAGGATTTAGATTCTAGTCAATCCCAATTTAGAAGAATCTCTCAACAGATCAATATTGTGCTCAATAGGCTGTGCTTTTATGGGAGGAAAGGAGGGAAATGAGCACCCACGAACCACCTTCCAAGACCTCAGATAGAAGCAAACTTTCCTCCAGCCCACAAAAGTATACTGCAACCTCACCCCTGAGCCCACTAATTCCATCCTGAGCATTTGCCAAAGATCGTGAATTGGGGAAAGTGTATGAATCACTAAAATCACATGATATTACTTCCCCAAAAGGGGGACACATGTTTCATCCACCCCCACAGAAAAGACGGTTACTCACCTGTGTAACTGTTGTTCTTCGAGATGTGTTGCTCATATCCATTCCAGGTAGGTGTACGCGCCGTGCGTGCACGTCTGCCGGAAACTTTTTTACCCTAGCAACTCCAGTGGGCCGGCAGGTTGCCCCCTAGAGTGGCGCCAGTATGGCACCAGATATAAACCCCTGCCGGCCCACCCGCTCCTCAGTTCCTTCTTGCCGGCTATTCCGACAGTGGGGAAGGAGGGCGGGTGTGGAATGGATATGAGCAACACATCTCAAAGAACAACAGTTACAAAGGTGAGTAACCGTCTTTTCTTCTTCGAGTGATTGCTCATATCCATTCCAGGTAGGTGATTCCCAAGCCTTACCTAGGCAGTGGGGTCGGAGTGAGAGGTCGCGGCCTGGAGTACTGCAGAGCCAAAGGCCGCATCATCTCTGGACTGCTGAACCAGGGCGTAATGGGAAGCGAATGTGTGGACCGATGACCAGGTCATCGCCCTACAAATCTCTTGGATCGGTACGTAGACCAGGAAAGCCAGCGATGATGCTTGTGCTCTGGTGGAGTGAGCAGTCACACGACCCGCTGGAACGTGGGCCAGGTCGTAGCAGGTCCTGATGCAGGAGGTAACCCAGGAAGATAGCCTCTGGGAGGAAATCGGCAGCCCCTTAACCCGGTCCGCTACCGCCACAAATAACTGGGGGGACTTGCGGAAGGGTTTGGTCCTGTCCACATAAAATGCTAGTGCCCGACGTACATCTAGCAAGTGGAGCTGTTGCTCTCTGCGGGACGAATGGGGCTTTGGGAAAAAGACTGGGAGGAAAATCTCCTGATTAACATGGAAAGCTGAGACCACCTTGGGAAGAAAGGCAGGGTGAGGCCTCAGCTGTACCTTGTCTTTATGGAAGATGGTATACGGCGGGTCTGCTGTGAGGGCCCTCTGTTTGGACACTCGTCTAGCTGAGGTAATGGCCACTAGGAAGGCGGTCTTCCACGAGAGGTAGAGCAGGGAGCAAGTAGCTAATGGCTCGAATGGAGGGCCCATGAGCCGAGTTAGGACCAGGTTGAGGTCCCATGAAGGGGCTGGAGGGCAGATTTGTGGATAGAGCCGCTCCAGTCCCTTCAGGAATCTCGCCACCATAGGGTGGGAGAAGACAGAACAACCGTCCATTCCCGGGTGAAACGCGGAGATGGCCGCTAGGTGGACCTGGAGGGACGACAACGCTAGACCCTGGGTCTTGAGGGACCAGATGTAGTCTAAAATAGTGGTGACGGGAGTCTCCATAGGGCGAAGAGCTTTCTCTGAACACCAGCAGGAGAAACGCTTCCACTTAGCTGAGTAAGTCGCCCTGGTGGAAGGCTTTCTACTGCCCAAGAGAACCTCCCGAATCGGGGTAGAACAGCGCAGCTCGGAGCCTGTCAACCACGCAGGAGCCACGCCATAAGGTGTAGAGACGGCAGGTCCGGGTGACATAGCCTGCCGTGGTCCTGGGTGATCAGGTCCCGATGTAGGGGCAGGGTAACTGGGTTGGCTACTGAGAGATCCAGCAACATGGGGTACCAATGCTGTCTGGCCCATGCTGGAGCTATGAGAATCACCCAGGCTCTGTCTCTGCGCACCTTGAGGAGAACCCTGTGTATCAGCGGAACGGGAGGAAATGTGTAACACAGGTGGGCTGTCCATGGGATCAGGAATGCATCTGCTAGAGACCCTGGTTCCCGACCCTGGAAGGAGCAGAATGCTCGACACTTTCTGTTCTGCCTGGACGCGAAGAGGTCCATCCGGGGATGACCCCATCTCTGGAAGAGTGAGAGGGCGACGTCCGGACGGAGGGACCACTCGTGCGAACGGAAGGATCTGCTCAGCCGATCCGCCAGAGTGTTCCGCACTCCCGGGAGATAGGAGGTGGAAAGGTGAACCGAATGGGTTATGCAAAACTCCCAGAGGCGCATTGCCTCGAGACACAGGGGAGAGGATCTGGTGCCGCCCTGCTTGTTGATGTAAAACTTGGTCGTCGTGTTGTCGGAGAACACCGCGACACAACGGCCTTGAAGGAGATGGACAAACGCTTGACAAGCAAGGCGGACCGCTCTCAACTCTCGTATGTTGATATGGAGGTTGATCTCTTGAGGTGTCCACAAGCCCTGAGTTCTCTGGGTGCCACAGTGCGCTCCCCAGCCCAGATCTGAGGCGTCCGTGGTCAGGGATGCCGATGGTTGGGGCGGATGGAACGGGAGCCCCGCACAGACCATGGACTGGTCCAGTCACCAGCGAAGAGAGTCCAGTACCTTCTGAGGAACGGTGACGACTGTGTCCAACGAACGTCTGGCCGGCCGATACTGCGCAATGAGCCATGATTGAAGAGGCCGCATGCGCAGACGGGCATATGCCGTTACGAACGTACAGGCCGCCATGTGGGCTAGACATGTTCGCAGAGAGGTCAGCGGGGCCGCCTGCAAACGTAGAATGATGGCCAACAGCGACTGGAACCTGGGGAAGGGTAGCAAGGCCATGGCCAGGGTAGAGTCCAGAATGGCCCCGATGAACTCTATTCGCTGCGTGGGGAGCAGAGTAGACTTGTCCACATTGATGACGAGGCCCAAGGCAGCAAAGAGGGTGCTGATCCTGTCGACATGGGCGCGGACTTGCAGCTCCGATGTGCCTCGGATCAGCCAGTCGTCCAGGTAGGGGAAGACGTGAATGTGGCAACATCGAAGGTGTGCGACGACGACTGCCATGCATTTCGTAAACACCCTCGGGGCCGTAGAGAGGCCAAACGGAAGGGCCGCAAACTGATAATGTTGGCGGCCGACAACAAAGCGGAGAAAACGTCTGTGTTGGGGGGCAATGGAGATGTGAAAGTAAGCGTCCTGCATATCGAGGGCGGCGTACCAGTCTCCGGGATCCAGGGATGGGATGATGGTTCCAAGGGATACCATGCGGAACTTCAACTTCACGATATACTTGTTGAGTTCCCACAGGTCGAGGATGGGCCTGAGGCCGCCCTTGGATTTGGGGATTAGAAAGTAGCGGGAATAAAATCCCTTGCCCTTCTCGTTGTCCGGAACCGCCTCTACGGCTCCCTTGACAAGGAGCGCGTGTACCTCCTGACGGAGGAATTGCTCGTGAGAGGGGTCCCTGAAGAGGGACGGGGAAGGAGGGGGGGGGGCGAAGAAAACTGCAGGCGATAACCGGCCTGCACCGTACGCAAGACCCAACGGTCTGACGTTATTCGGGTCCACGCCGGGAGGAAAAAAGAAAGGCGGTTGGAAAACTGCGGGGAGGGATCTGGAGGGGAAACTGGTACTGCACCCTCGGGCGCACCTTCAAAAGGAAGGCTTAGGCCCTGGAGGGGCCTTGGTGGAGCCTTGGTTCTGCCCTGCTTGGCCACCGGACTGCCTGCGGCGGTTGTTCCTGCCGCGGCGCCTAGAGAGGTCCTGCCTTGGGCGGAACTGGGGGTACGGCTACCGCTGCTGCTGCTGGTTTTGCTGCCAGAATGGCCTGCGCTGCGTCGCAGGCATGTGCATGCCGAGCGACCATATTATGACCCTGTTGTCTTTGAGGTCTTTTAGTCTTGGGTCTGTTTTATCAGAAAACAGGCTCTGGCCTTCAAAGGGGAGGTCCTGGATTGTATGTTGGAGCTCCGGCGGAAGGCCAGAGACCTGCAGCCAGGAAATTCAGCACATCGTGAGCCCCGAGGCCAGGGTCCGAGCGGCCGAGTCGGCAGCATCAAGGGAGGCCTGTAGCGATGTTCTTGCTACTTTCTTGCCCTCGTCCAGGATGGTGGAAAATTCCTGGCGGGCGTCCTGAGGTAAGAGCTCCGCGAACTTCCCCGCCGCTACCCACGAGTTGAAGGAGTAGCGGCTGCGGAGGGCCTGCTGGTTTGAGACCCGGAGCTGTAGCGCCCCTGCTGAATAGACCTTGCGGCCCAGGAGGTCCATCCTTCTCGCCTCCTTCGACTTGGGCGCTGGGGCCTCTTGCCCGTGGCGCTCCCTGTCATTCACCGACTGGACCACTAACGAGCAGGGTGTCGGGTGAACATATAAGTATTCATAGCCCTTCGAGGGGGCCATGTACTTTCATTCCACCCCTCGAGCGGTCGGAGGGATGGAGGCCGGTGACTGCCAGATGTTATTGGCGTTGGCCTGGATTGTCTTTATGAAGGGCAGGGCCACTCTGGTGGGCGCATCGGCGGAAAGGATGCTCACCACCGGGTCCTCAATTTCAGACACCTCCTCCGCTTGCAAGTCCAGGTTCTGTGCCACCCGGCGGAGGAGGTCTTGGTGCGCCCTAAGATCCAGCGGGGGAGGACTGGAGGACGAGGTACCCGCCACTGCCTCATCCGGAGACGAGGACGAGGAAACCCCCGGCAACAAAGTGTCCACGGGGGGGTCCGTGTGGGGCTGCACCTCCGTCACTGGAGGGAGCTCTGAGTCTAGGTGACTGGACCTGCCATCCGCTTCCGGAGAGTGAGGGGGTCTCGATACCGTCGCCTCTGGAGGTCTGCGTTCCCCCGTAGGTCGGGGGGTAATGTGTTGCGGGCCCTGGGCCTGGGAATAAGCCCAAGGGTCCAAAACCCCCACTGTTGAGGCCCTCGCTCCTGTGGTGGAGGGTCCTGGAACAGGGCCGAGTGTGTGCCCTGGCCCATGGCATAGGCGCTGTCAGTCTGGGAAGAGACCGATGGCTCCTGAGACGGCCACGGAGGCTCTGAGCCTGATTGGTATGCGACTCCATGCACTGAGACCGACGCTCCCCTCGGTGCCGAGGCTCGGTGCTGCGACGCACATCGGTGCCGGGATCGGGATGGGGAACGGTGTGATGACCGGTGCCGGGATCCGGATCGGGATTGGGAGCGATGTCGGTGCCAGGAGCGGGACCGCGACCCTAGATGAGCGCGGCACCAGGACGGCAGCGGAGACCGGGACCTGCCACCGACGCGGTGCCAGGAGGTCGACCGGGATCGGGACCTACCACCGGTTCGGTGCCGGGAGGTCAACCGAGGCGCCGAACGCCGAGGTGAACGGCTCCTGGAGTCTCGGTGCCGGCGGTGAGACGAGCCCGACCGGGACCGTGCAGATGGCGATCGGTGCCGCGAGTACGACCGGTACCACCTGGGAGAGCAGTGCCGGGACTCAGAGCGGCGCCCTGAGTGCGAGTGTTCACTCCTCCGGGGTGATCGGTGCCGGGGCTCGAAGCATCGGTTTACCCCTGGAGGTTACCCGTCCAGGGGGTGCCAGCTGAGGCTGCGATGGCTCCGTCATCGCGATCAGGTCCCGAGCCGAGGCAAAGGTCTCCGGCGTAGATGGTACCCGGAGCTCGATCCCTGATCTTAAGGGGGAGCTAGGAGGGGCTGGACTCGACGGACCTTCCGGGCCCGGAGTCGACAGCAGTCCTGCAGGCGGTGCCGCGGCTACGGTAGGTGCCGGGCGGTTCACTCGGGCCTGCCTAGATGGTGTTGCAGACGTTGAGGGACGAGAGTCTGCTCCCGGTGCCGGAGATGGTCGGTGCCGGGGAGTCTTGCCGGTGCCGGCGCGGTCCGGTGCCGGAGTAGAACTGGCTGACTGCGCCGACGGTGCCGGAGACAGAGCCGTTTCCATAAGGAGAGCGCGGAGTCTTTGGTCTCTCTCCTTCTTCGTGCGAGGCTTAAAAGCCTTGCAAATGTGGCACTTTTCGCTGATATGCGATTCCCCCAGGCACTTAAGGCATGCGTCGTGGGGATCGCTCGTAGGCATCGGCTTCTTGCACGCCGAGCACTGCTTGAAGCCCGGCGAGCCAGGCATGGGCCCGGTGCCGGGTGCCGGGGAGGGCAACGGCCCACCCGCAAGCGATGTTAGACAACTATATTACAAGATTTCAACTAACTGCTAACGAACAGTCTATCTACTAACTAACTATGAACTATTTACAACGAAAGACGATGAACAAATACAGGAGAGCTAGGGACGTGGAGGTCAGCAAGCCGCACTCCACAGTTCCAGCAACCGACACGGCAGTAAGAAGGAACTGAGGAGCGAGTGGGACGGCAGGGGTATATATCTGGTGCCATACTGGCGCCACTCTAGGGGGCGACCTGCCGGCCCACTGGAGTTGCTAGGGTAAAAAAGTTTCCGGCAGACGTGCACGCGCGGCGCGTACACCTACCTGGAATGGATATGAGCAATCACTCGAAGAAGAACAAAGGATTCACATATCACTGGCATTAGGTCAAAAGGCAGACCCCGCCCCATCCCAGCTGGCAAAATACTTTTTTATATTATTAGCCATCCCGTGATTCTGAAAGACTAGAAATTTCAGTTATGGCTTCACCATCACCATCAACTCTGTCTCTGTATCACAGCCATTGTTCCTCTTACCCACTTTACCCTACCCAACTTACATTTCTACTCCAGTTCACATACCCTTACTTATCGCTATTTATCACTTTGTTGAGTGGGAGAAGACAAGTGAAAAATGGTGAATTTTTTCACAACAATAAATCAATGATCATGAAAATATTTTGAAAAATTTCAAAACAGATCTAATGATGAACTAGGCCATTCCAATCCAGCATCTACAGGCCACTGGTCTTGCCTCTTCGCTCCTACTGTTTAGCACATTCTGCAGAAACCCACATCTTATCTCTTAGTTCACATATGTACTCCACATATATAAAGCCTCCCATATTTCCCATCTATGCTCAAAATATGAGAATATCTCACATCTTATATCCTTCAAAATGTATTATCAGCCTCCTGTTTCTTCACCATAGGTCTTGTTCCCCTCTTTATACAATTAAAAAAACCCAAACAAAACAAAAAGAAAACCCACCTCTGTCATTATTCCTACACTATTAGAGGTGACTGCATCAATTGTGGTTATACATAACCCTTATCTGAACATTTCCAAGCTTAATTAATTACTGCTACGATTAAAGGCACCAAAAGAGCACAAAACAAACAGGCTTTTGCACACACAGTGAATAATTGTGTACTTAACTAATTTGCACAAACAAATGTTCGGTTGTGTTTACACGTGGGCTGTAAATGTATTCTGTGGCAACTGAAAATCCAGCCCTTAATTGCTCTAATGGTCCTATCTAAAAATGATTTGTTTGACATTTAATTTGTTTTTGTGGCATTCTGATTGCCCTTTTGGCTTCTATCAGTGGTAGAGGAGAGCAATTTTCTGACTCTGAGCTTAAAACCAGTCTCAAGGCAAAGAACTTGACTTCAGTTTACTTCACCACTCCAACAGCTGCTGTGTAGAGCTGGCCAACATAATCTAGTTCTGAACAGCTTTTCTTGTCAGTTTAAAAAAAAAAGTCACTCGAGTTGGCCCTTATTTTGTCTTCAGCTGATGTCTGGCTTCTAGATGTACACATCAGTTTTAAAAATAGCAGCAAGAAAACTGTGAAATAGCTGCTATTTTATTGTAAAATACAGGTCAAGCAGTCCTCTCTGCACCAGACTCAAAAACAGGTGCACTCAGGCAGTTCCAATCGCTCCACTTTTTCTCTTCAAACAAAGCATTGTGAAATATGAATCATCTTCGTCCATAAACGCTTTAATAGCTTGCAGTGAAAGTATGTTTATTTCAAACGGTGAGGTATGAATTCTAAATAGGGATAGGTTTATGGCTGGCTGCGACCTTTGAGCTCTCCAATCTGATGTAAGGAAGCGTGCTTTTGCAATTCAAACACTAGACAGGGACTCAGGAGGAAAGAGTTCAAGTCGAGCTGCCGCCCAGACTTCCCGGACAACCTTGAGCATGTCACTTCCTTTTCCTGTGCTTTTGTTTCCCATGTGTAAAATAGGAGCAATAATCTTCCATGTTTTGTCTGGTCTTGGCTATTGACAATGGATGAGTTTGAGGGCACTGATCACAGAAGAGGCCCCTGGGCACTACTGTAAATTTTATTATAATAAATCTCTTTAGCTTAAGTATGGCCATGGCATTCTGTTATGTATTAACTATGATCTACAGTAATGATATCTCTGTTGTCAGAAGCTACCAGTGTGGTGCTCTGCTCTCTCCTTGTTGGTATCACTCAGCTGCGTGTGTGTGTTCCCTCTGTGTGAGGTCCCAGCTCTTCGAAGATAGCTGGCACAGCAGACCCGAAGAGAAACCCCAATGACCAAAGAGTCTAGTAAGGTTTGAAGTCACGTCGGCTAGGTTTATTGCGATCTTGGACACAATGGCAGTTCCCTGTAGGTTTCTTAGCCTAATTCAGGGCATACTATGAGAAAGTGCCTCTTGGCAATGGACCCGGCTCAGTCAGTGGTGGGACTTTCCACTGCCCCCTCAGCTGGACAAAGACACCACCGCAGGGATGCATTCTTATATACAGGTACAAACAAGTTACACATCACTCCTGACATATTGAGGTGCAACCCTTCTACGTAACCAGGTACAACCCCTCTACGCAGTAAGGTGCCACCTCTCACCTTATACATGTTGGTTTGAACAAAACAACTCTATCCATCATATTACCCTTTTGCCCCTGTCATTGGGATGGGTCAGTCTGTTCCTTGTTATCTGTGTGGAATGTGCAAGTATGTGAATGTTCTGATCTCTAGTGTTCAGTACCTTTTAGGTACGTATCTTCTTGCAGCATCAGCCTTTTCCTTGCCAGCTTCTGTGAGCAGGGCCTGCCTCTGGCTCAGAGCTTAACTTTGATTTATGTTAGCAAAGTCTTAACCATTACTTTAGCTCAGGCCTCAGGCCTCATACCAGGCCTCTGATACCACAGTTTATATCTCAGGGCCTCCTCTTACTACAATCTCTAAACCAGAGTGAGACCGTTAGAAAAAGGGACTTAAAAGAGACGTACATACTCACTGGGAGAGAAACATGAGACTGATACCCAAAATTGTTGAAGGTGTGGAGAACATTCTCCTTGACAGTAGCTAAGTAACTACTTAGTAGTACAGATTGTAAAGGCATGGCTACACTTGCAAGTTACAGCGCATTAAAGCAGTCTTGTGTGCTCTAACTCACGATGCATCCACACTGGCAAGGCACGTAGAGTGCACTGACTCCGCGGCTGGAGCGCTCCTGGTACTCCACCTCTGTGAGAGGCATAATGCTTAGTGCGCCATGGCTGGAGCACCACAGCACCAATGTGGATGCCCTGGCCTGTTAATGCGCTCTGATTAGCCTCCAGAAGTGTCTCACAATGCCTGTTCTAGCCACTCTGGACATCACTTTGAACTCTATTGCCCTGCCCTCAGGTGACCAACAGTCAGACCAGCCCTTTCAATTCTCTGGGAATTTTGAAAATCCCCTTCCTGTTTGCTCAGCCAGGCATGGAGTGCTCTCACCGAATCTTTCCAGGTGACCATGCCTCCACGCACCAGGGATCCCCCGTATGGAGCAATGGCGAGTTGCTGGAACTCATCAGTGTTTGGAGGGAGGAAGCTGTCCTGTTCCAGCTGAGCTCCAGCCGTAGAAATTACGATACCTTCAGGCAGATATCAAGAGACATGATGGAAAGGGGCCATGACCAGGACGCACTGCAGTGCAGGGTTAAAGTGAAGGAGCTGCGGCATGCCTACCGCAAAGCCGGCAAGGCAAACTGCTGCTCTGGTGCTACTCCCGTGACCTGCCACTTCTACAAAGAGCTGGATGCAATACTGGGGGGTGATCCCCACCTCCACTCCGAGGACCACCATGGACACTTCAGAGCCCAGTTCAACAAGGCAGGAAGAGGAAAATGGGAGCAAGGGTACTGAGGAGGAGGAAGACACCCCAGCATCCCTAGATGCATGCAGCCAGGAGCTGTTCTCAGGAGGAAGGTAGCCAGTCGCAGCAGCCGGTGCTTGGGGAAGGACAAACACCAGGGGAGACTCCCAGTAAGCGTTTTTATTTTGGGAAGGAAGTTATTGTTGCGGGCTCTTGAGGCAAGGAGAGTTAGGGCTGAATGCATTCCTAGATGCAGAATAGGGAGTTGATGAGCTCTCTCACATTGCGGTAATCAGCCTCAGTGATCTCTTCAAAGGTCTCAGTCAGAAGCTGTGCAATGTGCTTGTGTAGGTTCCTTGGGAGTGCTACTCTATTCCTTGTCCCAGTCAGGCTAACATGTCCACACAACTGTGCTGTGATGGGCAGGGAGAACCACTAATGCACACAGGCAAGCTGCATATGGGCCAGGGTGGAAGCCGCACTGTAGTACAAGACCCTCCCTTGCTTCCCAGGTCACCCTCAGCAGTGAGATATCTTCCAGGACAAACTCCTGTGGAAAATGTGGGGACAATGTTCAGTATAGGGGTCCCCTGCAGCTGTTGGCTCTCCCCCAGGCACAGAAACCCAGAGGACAGTACAGCTTTGAAACTATCAGTCCTCCTCGACGCTGTGCTTGCTCACCATTTTGGGGTTCCTGTTGGTTATGTGCACTCACTTTGGGACAGGCAAATTATGCTATTGTTAGACTGTGCTTGTCTTTAAGTATGGGAGAATCATTGCTCTGACTGGTGTGAACAATGCTGCCTCTGTTAAGTGTTGCATTTTGCCTTTACAGATGCAACCTTGAGATCTCAGACATCCGTGTTATCACCGGACAATAGACTCCAGAGAATTAGGAAGAGGCCACTTAAAAGCAAAGAAGACATGCTGCATGAAGTCATGCAGTAGTCCCTTAATGAAAATCAAAAAGCGCAGGAGTGGAGGAAAAGTGAAAGGAGGATCCACCAGCAGAATGCAGAATGTCGGCCACAAAGCATGGAGCGCCAGCAGCAAAGCACGGAGTGGCTGATAAGCATTATAGAGCGCCAAGCAGACTCGATCTGGGCGCTTGGAGCTATGCAGGAGAAGCACTACCACGCCCCACCCCCCCATAGCCCTTGTCCCCAAACTCTTTCCCTTGTGCCTCCATGTCACCTCCAACCCACTTTCCCCATCATCTGGGTTCTTATCACCACAAGCTGCCAACAACACCAGTAGCTTCATCACCCAGCCCTGCAAACTACGACCCTTACCCACTGAACTCTACCCCCATCACCATGCATTTTAGTCAGCCTGAAGTGCAACATTCATTGCGCAGCACTCCAGACAGGAAGGCTGAGTATAAGAAAAGGACATACGCAAATCTGTGATTGAACCGTTCCCCACCCCTCTCTCTTGCCCTTTCTGTTTCCCAAGCAGTTGTGTTTCTTTACAATAAATAAATTTTATTTCAAATAACTGGCTTTTTTGGCTTTGAAAACATTCATTATTATTGCATTAAGTAATACTATAGCCCAGGAAAGCAAAAGGCACTGCAAGTCAGTGTAGCAAGCACAGATTCCTACTAACATTGGAACTACTGCACATCACCCCCTTGCAGGGCACCAAACATTACTGGCGGCTTTCAGCCTCAAATTGCTCCCTAATCCTTGCAGCTCCTTGCTGGGCCCCTGTAATAGCCCTGCTCTCTGACTGTTCAAAATCAGTCTCCAGGTGTTAAACCTCTGAAGTCCATGTCTGAATGAAGCTTTCACCCTTCCCTTCACAAATGTTATGGAGGGTACAGCATGTGGATATAACCATGGGGATGTTGTCATCGAGCAGGTCCAGCTTCCCAGACAGACAGCTCCAGCAGCCCTTTAAATGGCCAAAAGCAGACTCCACAGTCATTCTGCACCAACTCAGCCTGTTGTTGAACTGCTTCTTGCTGCCATCGAGGGTCCCTGTGTAGGGTTTCATCAGCCACGGCATTAAAGGGTAAGAGAGGTTTCCAAGGATCACAATGGGCATTTCTACTTCCCCTATGGTGATCTTCTGGTCTGGGGAAAAAGTCCCAGCTTGCAGCTTCCTGAACAGGCCTGTGTTCCAAAAGATGCGTGCATCATGCATCTTTCTGGGCTAGCCTGCGTTAATGTCAATGAAACACCCACGGTGATCCACAAGCACCAGGAGAACCATTGAGAAATACCCCTTCTGATTAAAGTACTCGGCGACTATGTGGGCTGCTGCCAGAATTGGAATAGGCATCCCATTTATCGTCCCTCCACAGTTAGGGAAACGCATTTGTGCAAAGCCAGCCACAACGTCATGCATACTCAGGGTCACAGTTCTTCTGAGCAGAATGTGATTAAAGGCCCTGCAAACTTGCATCAACATGATTCCAGTGGTCAACTTTCCCACTCCAAACTGGTTAGCAACCAATCAGTAGCCGTCTGGAGTTGCCAGCTTCCAGATTGCAATAGCCACCTGCTTTTCCACTGGCAGGGCAGCTCTCAATCTCGTGTCCCTGCACTGAAGGATGGGGGCGAGCTCCTCACAAAGTCCCATGAAAGTGACTTTTCTCATCCGAAAGTTCTGCAGCCACTGCTCGTCATCCCAGATTTGCAGGACGATGTGATCCCGTCACTCAGTGCTTGTTTCCCAAGTCCAAAAGTGGCATTCCACAGTGGTGAGCATGTCCGTGAATGCCACAAGCAATCTCGTGTCATATGCGTTACATGAGTCGATGTCATGGTCGGACTCCTCACAGTCAGTTTGTAGCTTAAGGAGTAACTTGACTGCCTAATGTGACACGCTGGCGAGACCCATCAGAGTATTCCTCAGCATTCCAGGATCCATTCCTGCAGACCGAAAGGGAAGACAGAGTGCACGGTACAAAAATGTTGAAAGATGGTGCCAAATGTGGACAGAAGCACAGGGATTGCTAGGATGCGAAGCGATGCATCAAAGGGCATTGGGACAGGACCCAGAATGCCTCGCACCCCCTTCCCACAAGCCACACCACCAGAATGGGAAGAAGTGCTCTGTGGGATAGCAGCCCAGAATGCACCACTTCCAATGCTGCTGCAAGTGCCACAAATGTGACCCCGCCAGTGCGCTGGCAGCTGACAGTGTGGACACACTGCAACGCTTTCCCTGCTGCACTCTCCGAGGGCTGATTTAACACACAGGGCTCTACATCTGCGAGTGTAGCCATGGCCTAAGTGTGGGATGGACAGCAGTGCAGGGTTCCAAGGAACGTTATGTCCTCACCTAAACTAATCTGAGTAGGAATCCTTTCCTGGGGAGATTGTTATTGCCTTTTCATTTCCTGGTTTGAGACAATAGATGAAGGTCGATGATCCTCTACACTGTCACAAAAATCCAAATCCTAGCCCCCTTGAATCAGTGGACAAAATGACTGCAAGCTGCAGCAGGAGCAGGAATTACTCCAAAGAGATAAGATTTCTGCCAGTTACAGTTATTTTCCAATAACTGCCAGTACGAGTCATCGTAATCTCCTATTCTTTAAGAGCTTCTAATTTTGTACATCCACTGACAAGATGGATTGCTGAATTTATGGAACAAGTGCTTTATTTTCTATAAGTCATCTTCAGATTGCTTTCACTTAGGGAGAGCTGAACCATCCCTTGCCTGCTGAATATTCACTGGGCTGCTCTTTCGCCAAGTCACAAGTGAAAGTAAAGCAGGCTTTAAAGAAGCGCCTGCTGCTACTGTTCTTTCCACTCTGACCCCCGGCCCCTCGAAAAGTTGGAGATGGCATTCCAGTAGACTACATTGCTTGAAACCTGGTGATTTTTTTAAACCACATTTGAAGAGAAAAAAAGTTGACAAATTACCAGGGGATAATCAGATTATTTGTAATATGGGGGTACAACTAAGAATCCCAGGCCTGGACCCCTTTGTGCCAGGGACTGAACATAAATAGCTTGCAAGCTCTTTGAGACAGGAACAAAAATAATATAAAGATAAAGAACTATTAAATATCCTGTGTTCTACAGCAGTGGTTTTCAACCATTTTTCATTTGTGGACCCCTGAAAAATTTCAAATAGAGATGCAGATCCCTTTGGAAATCTTAGTCTGCAGACCCTCAGGGCATCATGAGAACACAAGAACAGCCGTATCGGGTCAGACCAAAGGTCCATCTATCCCAGTATCTGTCTACCGACAGGGGCCAATGCCAGGTGCCCCAGAGGGAGTGAAGCTAACAGGCAATGATCAAGTGATCTCTCTCCTGCCATCCATCTCCATCCTCTGACAAACAGAGGCTAGGGACACCATTCCTTACCCATCCTGGCTAATAGCCATTTATGGACTTACTTAGCCACCATGAATTTATCCAGTTCCCTTTTAAACATTGTTATAGTCCCAGCCTTCACAACCTCCTCAGGTAAGGAGTTCCACAAGTTGACTGTGCGCTGTGTGAAGAACTTCCTTTTATTTGTTTTAAACCTGCTACCTATTAATTTCATTTGGTGACCCCTAGTTCTTGTATTATGGGAATAAGTAAATAAGTTTTCCTTATCCACTTTCTCCACATCACTCATGATTTTATATACCTCTATCATATCCCCCTCTTAGTCTCCTCTTTTCCAAGCTGAAGAGGCCTAGCCTCTTTAACCTTTCCTCATATGGGACCCTCTCCAAACCCCTAATCATTTTAGTTGCCCTTTTCTGAACCTTTTCTAGTGCTAGAATATCTTTTTTGAGGTGAGAAGACCACATCTGTACACAGTATTCAAGATGTGGGCGTACCATGGATTTATATAAGGGCAATAATATATTCTCAGTCTTATTCTCTATCCCCTTTTTAATGATGCCTAAGATCCTGTTTGCTTTTTTGACCTCCTCTGCGCACTGCATGGACATCTTCAGAGAACTATCCATCATGACTCCAAGATCTTTTTCCTGACTTGTAGCTAACTTAGCCCCCATCATATTGTATGTATAGTTGGGGTTATTTTTTCCAATGTGCATTACCTTACATGGCCCACTGGTTGAAAATCACCATTTTACAGGATACCTTACATCTAAGAGACTAAACTATTATTTATTTATGGAGAGAAAGTAGCAGCAGTGACTCTACACGCCCTAAGATGTTAATCTAGACTTACAACGCTACAATGCAGTCACTACCTCTGCCATAGGGTATGTCTACACTTACAGTTTTGCAGTGCTGGTAGTTACAGCTGTGTTAGTACAGCTGTATAGGGCCAGCGCTGCAGAGTGGCCACACTTACAGCAACCAGCGCTGCAGTGTGGCCACATTTACAGCACTTGCAGCGCTGTTGGGAGTGGTGCAATGTGGGCAGCTATCCCACAGAGCACCTCGTCCCATTTCGGCGCTGTGGCTTGTGGGAAGGGGAAGGAAGTGTGAGTGTCTTTCCGCTTCCTGTTCCAACGCCCCGTGGTGCTTTGCTACACATTCTGAGCAGTTTGGCGGCATTGTGATTCTACAGCGCTTTTTCTGTGACTTTTTGTTATAAATGGATCCTGAGCAGCTGACGACCTTATTGATGAATGTTGCCAGCACATCGCGCTTGGCAGTGGAGCTATTCCTTCAGCTGCAAAGTGAGAGTGACAGTGACAGTGAGGAGTCAGATGATGATATTGAATCGCCTCACTGTGAAGACAGTAAATTGCTTGTGGCAGTAACAGACGTGCTCAGCACCGTGGAACGGCGCGTTTGGGCTCAGGAAACCAGCACTCAGTGGTGGGATCAAATCGTCCTGCAATCCTGGGATGACGAGCAGTGGCTGCAGAACTTTCGGATGAGAAAAGCCACTTTCATGGCACTGTGTGCTGAGCTCGCCCCTACCCTGCGCCGCAGGGACATGAGATTGAGAGCTGCCCTGCCAGTGGAGAAGCGGGTGGCTATTGCAGTCTGGAAGCTGGCAACTCCAGACTGCTTCAGATTGGTGGCGAACCAGTTTGGAGTGGGAAAGTCCACCGTTGGAATGGTGCTGATGCAAGTTTGCACAGCCATTAATCGCACCCTGCTAAGAAGAACCGTGACTCTTGGGAACGTGCAGGACATTGTGGATGGCTTTGCAGAAATGGGGTTCCCTAACTGTGGAGGGGCAATAGAAGGGACGCATATTCCTATTCTGTCACCACCCCACCTGGCATCAGAGTACGTTAATCGCAAGGGGTATTTCTCCATGGTTCTGCAAGCGCTTGTGGATCACCGTGGGCATTTCACTGACATTTACTCAGGATGGCCTGGAAAGGTGCACGATGCATGCATCTTTCGGAACAGTTCCCTGTTCAGGAGGCTGAGGGCCAGGACTTTTTTCCCAGACCGCAAGATCACAGTAGGGGACGTCGAAATGCCCACTGTGATCCTTGGAGACCCCACTTACCCCTTAATGCCATGGCTCATGAAACCATATACAGGGAAGCTTGACAGGAGCAAGAACCGGTTCAACTACAGGCTGAGCCGGTGCAGAATGACTGTGGAGTGTGCTTTTGGCCGTTTGAAAGCACGCTGGCGCTGTCTTTATGGGAAGCTAGATTTGGTGGAAAGCAGCATCACCGCTGTTATATCCACGTGCTGTACCCTCCATAATATTTGTGAAGGGAAGGGTGAAAGATTCAGTGAGGAATGGACCTCCGAGGTTCGACGCCTAGAGGATGAGTTTGCACAGCCAGAGAGCAGGGCTAATAGGGAGGCCCAGGAAAGGGCTTCAAGGATTAGGGGTGCTTTAAGGGAGCAATTTGATGCTGAGAGCCAACAGTAATGTTTGATGCATTTGATGTGCTTTGCTTTACCTTGGTGTATAATATTTACCACTTCCAGCAACAATATAACGTAGTGAAAAAGAAAAAAAAACTTTATTCAACATACAGTACATAACAGGCAAGGGGGTTGGGGTGGTGGACTGTACATTCACAGGTTTGAATATGTCCTATTTTGATCACTATTCAATGTTTGCTGCACTTCAGGATTACTATGCTGCAGAATAATGGGGGTGGAGTGAACAGGGTAAGAATTATAGTTATCAGGGCTGGTAGGTGATCGTACAGGTGTTGGGGGCAGCTGGGGATAATAAGGAACTGGCTGCTGGAGAAAGGTGTTTTGTGGAAACACTGGGGAACAAGGAAGAGGGCTTTGGGAGTGCTGTGGGTTACCACGGTACATATTTGTCTGCATGGCTACAATAGACTCGAAAGACTCAGTTTGGCGAGCCAGGAGGCTTATAATCTGCTTTGTGGTTTTCTTTGCAGACAATCCCTTTCTCCTGCTTTCTGTTTGCCTCCATTCATGTACACTCTTTCTCCATTCATGTACACTGTTTCTCCATTCATAGGTCTTCTCTCTCCATTCCTGTGTCTTCCTACTTTATCTGTTGTAGTGGCTCATAACAGATTTGATCAATTCCTCTTTTGATTTTCTAGGATTCCGTCTCAAGTTCTGCAACCTACGTGAGGCCGGTGATCCGGCTGCAGTAGTCAAGGTCACTAGAAAAAAGAGAGATAGAACCATGTAATACAGAGAGGCTACATTGTTTATTATCACACGTTGAAGGACTTTTTAGACTTTTGGTAGCATCCTTCTCACATACCTCACATAACACAGAGAGGGCTGGCAAGCTAAGTCATGGCGAGCAATGGGGTGAGTGGTTTTTCCCCGATTTCCCCTTGGGAGTGGGAATTGACCAATGGGTCACTGGGGTTTATCAGCAATGGGTACAGGAGGTAGCTGGTGTCCTGAAGAGGGGACAGTAGTGAACAGGAAGGTGGTGAGCTAGCTGCTTGGGGGGGGTGTTCTTTGGTCCACGTTCACGCTGTCCTGCTGGTGAGGGGGGGGGGAGCACCGCGGTGCTGGATGCCTGCTTGGAGGGTGGTTGGGGAACACAGGAGCACACCGCGGTGCTGGATGCCTGCTTGGAGGGGGGGTGGGGAACACAGGAGCACACCGCGGTGCTGGATGCCTGCTTGGAGGGGGGGTGCCTTACACCGGAGCACACCGCGGTGCTAGATGCCTGCTTGGAGGGTGGGTGGGGAACACAGGAGCACACCGTGGTGCTGGATGCCTGCTTGTAGGGAGGGTGCCTTACACCGGAGCTCACCGCGGTGCTGGATGCCTGCTTGGAAGGGGGGTGGGGAACACAGGAGCACACCGCGGTGCTGGATGCCTGCTTGGAAGGGGGGTGGGGAACACAGGAGCACATCGCAGTGCTGGATGCCTGCTTGGAAGGGGGGTGGGGAACACAGGAGCACACCGCGGTGCTGGATGCCTGCTTGGAAGGGGGGTGGGGAACACAGGAGCACATCGCAGTGCTGGATGCCTGCTTGGAAGGGGGGTGCCTTACACCGAAGCACACCACGGTGCTGGATGCCTGCTTGGAGGGGGGGTACCTTACACCAGAGCACACCGCGTGGATGCTTACATGCTGGGAGGGTGGGTGGGGAACACAGGAGTGCACCGCGTGGCTGCCTACGTGCTGGGAGGGGGGGGGTTAAAAACAGAGCGCCATGGGCTGGGGAAACGTGAACCTGGCACCCTGCACTCAATTATCCCTAAACTCTCAACAGGGTTTCCTACTGCTAGACATATCACTGCTGCGTGTTACCTGGGAAGAGAGGGAGGGTCTTCTACAGGAATGTGGATACCGCCCTGGCCCCTATGCAGCTTGCCTGTGTGCAGCCATGGTCCCCCCACCCCTCGCTGCACAGTGGATCGGACGAGTTAGCCTGACCGGGACAGGGACCATGGTGGCTCTCCCGATCAACTTGAGAAAGCAAATTGCAAACGCTCTTGCAGCAACATTTCACGAGATTACCGAGGCAGATTACAGAGACGTGATAGAGCAAATCAATGGGCTATTCCACGTTTAGGCATGCATGCAGGCAGCCATAACCAAAACCCTCCTCTCCCAAAACATAAAAATCTACTTACCCCGAGCACGATCCTCAGCTTCTTCCTCACCATCAACTTCCAGCTGCTGCGACTGGCTAGCCTCCTCCTGGCTTGAGAAGAGCTCCTGGCTGCATGTGTACTGGGACTCCGGGGTGTCTCCCTCCACGCCAGTAGCCTCACTGTTGCAGTCCTCTACAATCTCCCCCACTTCTCCCTGCTCTGAACTCTCCATCGTGCTCCTAGGATTGGCAGTGGGGTCACACCCAAGTATGGCATCCAGCTCCTGGTAAAAACGGCAGGTCATGGGGGCAGCTCCTGAGCGGCGATTTCCCTCACGAGCTTTGCAGTAAGCACTCCTCAGCTCTTTAATTTTGACCCTGCACTGCAACGCGTCCCGTTCATGACCCCTTCTCAGCAAGGACTGCGATATCTGACCATAGGTATCATAATTTCTCCTTCTGGAGCGCAGCTGTGCTTGCACAGCCTCCTCTTCCCAAACACTAATGAGGTCCTGCAGCTCTGCATTGGTCCATGCCGGGGCTCGTTTGGTGCATGGAGGCATGGTCGCCGAGTGATTGATTGATTAATTGCACTCCACACCTGGCTGAGCAAACAGGAAGGGGATTTTTAAAATTCCCGGGGCATTTAAAGGAGGGGTCAGCTGAGCCCTGGGCAGTGGAGTTTGCATGATTACCAGAGAGGCTTCTAAGGTATGCTGGGATACCTGCTTATGCCACGGAGGTCAATAAAAATGCTGGTGAGTGTCTACACTTGCTGACCAGCGCTGGATCACCAGCGCTGGATCCTCTACACCCGAGGCTCGACCGGGTGTACAGCCAGCGCTGCAACCAGGGAGTTGCTGTGCAAGTGTGTACACCACCTAAGTTGCAGCGCTGTAACCCCCTCACCAGTGCTGCAACTCTGTAGTGTAGACAAGGCCATAGAGTGGGATTCTCTCAGGAGCAGAGTTCACTTCCCCTAGAGCCAGTAGCAACCCAGCATTATCTACACGGGGATGCTGTTTAATTGTGCAGCTCAAGGATGTGGATTTTTCACACCCCTGACTGAGAGTTAAACTGACCAGGTCTTTGCTAACAGTAGTTTAAGATTCTTTCCAGTGGGAGCTGCCCCTTTCATCCATTCTTTCACTCCTCCAACGAGTCAGCGAACAAAGCACTCCATCTGGAGTGGAGGCCAAGTGTTTGTGAAGGGTTACTGGTTCTGTGAATGATCGCTTTTTCCAGTCCTGCCCATTCTACTATGGGCAAATGGGTGTTGATAGTAGTTCTTTGGTGCATTCAATTTTGGTCCCCTCTATTTCCCAAATGGTTTCCCCAGCTCAGTTAGTCACACACAAGGTGTGCATTGATCAAAGTGCACGATTTACTGGGTGTTAAGACAGTTTGACCTGTTCCCTGTCAGGAGCAGGGACAGGGTTGACAGGTGATTGACTGAAAAGCTAGGCAGTATCATTTATTGATGACTATTGCTTCTATTACGATGTTAGTCCCTGTGAATGTCCTCCTAATGCTCCATGTTCATTATCTGACAGTACTGCACTGTTTGTTACACCCACTTGTTACACTGGATTATAAAATCTTTGGCCAGGAAACATTTTTTTCCTGTGGTTTTATGATGCCTATCACAATGCAGTTTGGATCTCGAACTATTACCTGACACAAATAGTCACCCATTAGTGGGATTGGGAAACACTGAGTTTAGTGAAACAGCAGAGCCATACTAACCTACAAGACTGATGAAGTTTGCCAGTCATACTATTCACCCACTGTGGAACTGCGTAAGTCTCTAGTATTTTAGCCCATCTATTTTTTTTTCCCCAAAGAGTTCCCTCCTCTTATTTTCCCATTCTAGTTCTCTTAGAGGCAATACTAAAAGCAGAATAAGGGCTTTTGCCACCAGCCTGAGATTTATAATGGCAGGTGCGCTCTTAGCAATTCAGGGAACAAACATGCCCTGAATTAACTGCTGCTCAAGTCTGTCACTACAATGCAGTCACAAAGCAGCACACAATGCCATTGAGCACAGTCTCTGCACTTTAGCACCTCATTTGACTAAGGAGGTCTCAGCCCTTGTGCAGACCTGCTGCAAAACTCTAATTGCTAAATTCAGCCCTGCCATCTATGGCAGATTTGCCTAGTTACATAGAAAGGTACTTCTTCCCCCTCCCCCCCCCCCCTTATGTCAGTAAGAGGACTCTTCCCTGCCGCCCAGCAACAATAGTTACACCATGATTGTCTGCACCTGGTCTACTCTAGTGCGTGTTGTGGAAAATTGACCACACAGTTGATTTTAGGTCAGACAGCCTGAGGCTCCTTTATTTTATACAAGCATATATGCAGGGAGAGACAGCATGACCCCACTCAGGAGACAAGCCGCTCTGCCCTTCCAAATTTTACCAAGCTTATAAAGGTTAAAACCGCAAAATGTAGCACGCTGGTTACACATGTTATTTGCCTTATTTGGGATATAATGTTGATAACAGGCAAGCTGACCAATTAATTCTCCATCTATGGCAAAACCCCAATTTTCCATCTATGGCTTTTCCTGTTATTGTCTTTGCCAGTCAAGTCTGCGGTTTGACCGTTCTAGCACCTTTTCTGTAGTCCCGACAGCAGGCTCAGCTGTTGTAACTTAACAGATTTCCTGGTTTCCCTTTATCCAATTCCAGTTCCTCTTTTTGGGGCCCTGACCACATCTCTCTGCCTCAACATGCCCTTTGTACAGAAAAACAAGCTAAGCTAAGGCTCTAAATTACATTTGCTCAAAGGCCTAGGGCCTAAGAGAAAAGGGAGGCGGGGTTTGCTTTCCCTGACATGCTTATATCATCGGTAGCAGTAAAACAGTGAAAGTGAGGAATTAAGCATGTGCCCATTTCCCAAGCTACCTGAGGGCAGATGATGTTGGTTCTGGCCCTTTGCCACACGAAGTACACAATTTAGCTCTATGCAGGAGCTCTGGGGTATCCATTTGACCTTTTACAACACAATTTATAAAATCCAGTTATGGCTGCACCATCCGGGTGCACTGGCCATTAAGTGAGATTACATTGTTTGAAAGCACACCAGTGGATCCTTGCCTCACTGCTGAAGAACGATTAAGTATGAAAGTCCAAAATATTTTTTTAAGTGGCAAAATAGAATGAAATGAACCAGTGTGCTAAAGTCCAAAAATGTGATATTATCTTCACGAGTGAAGATTTGTATGTAAACAAGCTGGAGTACCTAGCCTGTAATTCTAATTTTGTACTCATAAATTCAACTTTCCCTTCTTGCCAGCTTTTCCATGTTGGTGCATAAGTAGTACAGAAGGTGACTGGACAGTATTAAGTAGAATTTGCAAGCCTTGGTTTGCAACTATAGTTTAGTGTTAAACTAGGTCTTTAGTAAGCATTTCTACAATGGTACTGTTTAATTCCTAGTTCTTAAATTTGGAATTTTAAAAAACAAGCTTCCCTCCCACACCCTACTTGACGGAGGGGAGGGGAAGAGGAAGGGTGGGGGGACAGCGGCATGGGGCAAATCCATTGGTTTCCTGAACATTGTACACATAATTTTTTGGTTGTGGGAATGGCAGAACTAATTGAGCTAGTCAGCATGCCTTTTCTTTATTTCCATTGGTACACTAGAACCCTATTGATTACACTCAGTTTGGGGCTTCTCACATAAAAGTCTAAGACTCATGTCATCACAACTGAAAAATATAGTTGACACTGTTGATTGCAGCATTTGTTATAACCACGTACAGAATAGATCTACAACTATACAATACAAAGCTGTAATTCCATCAAGGCATTCTTGTGACATACTGTATTAGAACACAGTTAGTAATCTCTCACCGAGAAAGATCTATACATAAGTGTTGTGTGACCTTGTCTCTTGATTGGTCTTCGTGACAATGGTAAACCAGGTGCCAGCTCTCACCAGGGCTTTAGGCACCAGATGAGCACTGACAAATTCATAGCTGGAACCCAGACCAGCTCACCTGTACATTAGTCTAATTCAAGAGAGGTGTTAGACTTGTACAGATACATTTAGTCTCTATAAAAAAAAAGATTGTATGCATACATCTTATTTAGAATGTCTGAATCTCATGCTATAAAAGGTAATACTTAAGTTTTATTCTATAGCTGTGAAAATGCCTGCTCTGAATTTATAAACACAGGCAGGAGGAATGGTTCCCCACTCATCAAGGACTATCAAGACTAAATGGGCCATCATGCAATGTCGTGATACAAAGACTAGGTTTATGGTCCTCTTACACCTGTGAAGGTGCTATGTGCAAGAAAGCTCATCCCATCACCTTGAATTTTGGAAGAAGGAAATAAAAAATAGCTGATAAACAATTTTTACCTTTGCTGTTTTGTTTCCTCCCTCCAGCCCTGTGAAAGTCCAAAGCAGAGATTCCCCAGTCAACCTGGTTTAGCCTTAAAAGGCATTCAATGCTGACCATTACATCTGTCACTTTTTGGAACCACAGACTAACTCATTTGTATAAATATATTACCTGCTTTAAACCATAAATAACTCATTTATTTTTCTTAGTTTACTATAGGACTGGCTACAAACATTGTATGGTACAAATTAACATGGGGTAGTGACTGGTCTCCTGGGATTGGGATCAACCTGAATATTTTGAGATATTTGGGGTCAGATTAGTTTATCACTAAGTGCAGCTGGTCTGGGTGGTAAGACAGACTGGAGTGCCCAAGGGGACTGCCTAGGACTCCATAGTAAGAATTATAGAACTTCAGGAGTTCACATTTATTACTGGTGTGGTGAAATCTAAATTTAGAACATGCAAGCAGTTTGGGATGTCTACCATGTTTTTTGATAGTCTGCCCTGAGGTTGGCACTCATGGTGATGAACCATTCCAGACAGCATGACACCCTTATACTGCTTTGTCCTGTGTGTTAGTTTTAAGTGAAGACAAGGGCCCAATACAACAAGGGACTCAAGTGAATGGGGTAAAAGTGCTCAGGACCTAGCAAGACAAAGCTCACTGTTTGGAATTTTGCAGTTTACTGGAAAGTTAAAGCATTATATTTCTGGTATCAGTAATGTAGTGTAAGCAGCAACTAGCTTATGATGAAATACACTGAATGATTCTTCCTTAATTTAGACTGTAATATGTATATCCACCCTACAGTTAGCTTTCAGAGCATATTTGTGTACTTTAGGGATTTTCCTCTTGGAAGATATAGCTTCTTTTTCTTCAAACACAGGAACCCAAAGATAGTCATATTGGTCAGAAAACATGCAATAATAAATGATAGAACAGTATCCACAGTAGTAAATCCTCAGGAATTTCACAGGAACCTTGTTGGGTATATGTATCTGTTTAGTGGGCTGCCACTATATTACCATGATTCACTAAACAAGCTTCTAGACTAGCTCCTGATGCAGTAATGCTCTTGACAGCCTCATTAGACTTTTCTGAACAGTTTAGTACAATATAAGCAATGTTGTTTTAAACAGTTTATTTACATGATTTATTTTGGCAAAAACCCTATCTTAAATACAGAAGTAACAGGCCATCTGACATCTTCAAAAGCAAAACTAATTACATATAACATAAAAAAGTAGCATTTTGTGGTTAAAGGGAATCTTAGAGTTGGACATGCCACACATGACATACAGGCAATTAGTTCAAAGTTATTAAGTGCAGAAATATACACAGTTGGACAATTCCTGAGACGGCATTGGATAATACAGAATGAAAACGTGATTTTAAAATGTACAGCTTGCAAAGAAAAAAAATACAAAAAGACTAAATAGAGCAAAGATGTAGAAAAAGGTTTTGGAAATTATACACCAAAAACCTGCAAGTAAAAATATTAGTGTTAGAAACTGAAACCAGATCCACAATTTCAGCTTCGCACTGAGCATGAATAAGCTCTCTCTATATATAAAGTAGTTAAACAAGGTTCTGGAGACCGTTCTAAAAATAATCTCAGCTCAAAGGCTATAAATACAATTTAAGTACAGTGATGTTTTTTCTTGGACTTGCACATCCAAAAAGTGTTAGTTTTAATTCGCTATCAGATCAAGTTACTTTTGGTGGCTAAGCCAGTTACAGGATTTGGATGTATTGGATTAGAAAAGGATGCATAGAAAAAAAAATGAAGAACCATATGCAGTACGTACTTTCGTGCACCAACAAGCTAGACCTTCTAGAAAATCCAGAAAAAGCAGCTGTATAACAGGCCAACTGTCATACTTCAAATGGCATATCTTAAACTATTTCAGTTTAGTCAATAGTCCATGCATTAGCTTTTAAGACGTGTACAGAGCCAATTGATGAAGTTAAGCAAACTCTTCTAGATTAACTGAAGAACATCATCCAGTGGATGACTCAAGTAAGAGACTTCTTAATTTCAGCATTTGACACCAAAAGAGTTTATTGCATAAAGGAGACAGTTTGTTGAATGAAAGTGTTTACATTACGTTTCTAAGCCTAGATCAAGGTTTTCACTTGTTTGGTTGACTAGGTGATCTTCTTCACTACTAGTCAAAGAGTCCCTACCAGTTAGCAAGATGTTAGATAACTAAGTTAGGCAACTAAGTGACAATGACTGAAGTACCATTAATGTCAGTAACAGGTCATCTGAACAGCCAGTTGCTTGTCAGTCATTACAACATAGTAGTTCATTTTAAGCCTACTTCATATCAAGTGGGTTGTTGATCGACTTAAGGTATGACTCCTCTTTGCAAACATTGAGGGAAGGTTGACCAAGGAAGGAGAAGGGATACCCTGGTAGGGGGGGAGAAAAAAAAATTGTTAATGCGATCAAGGTATCAGTCTCTGTGTTTAGTCATACCTCTCAACATTTCAAGACCCAAAATAAGGGGGACACAATGGGTCCAGTTTCTTCAACAGAGGTAGTCTGCTAACCCCTAATTTTAAGGATTGGCATTTTCAAGTTTTGGATAACGAACTTGGTGGGTAAAAAACATGGTTAAGTTCATTATAGAAAATGAAGATTTTCCCCATAACAAGATTGTTGAGAGGTATGCATAGAACTAGGAGACCTTCTGAAGAGTTATCTTAATAAAGCAAACATATCTAACCCACATCTTTGTGTAGTTCATGCTATTACAACAGCGTAGTATCTCCTTCCAAGTTTTCAAACACAGAACATGTTATAATACAGTTTGCTATATTAGGAAATCTTGAAGGATTGAGATGACCTTCCCCTAGCTACATAATCACTTAAACTTGTTCTGCTCTTACCATATTTTCAAGATTCCTCAAAAACTACTGATTTGACCATAACAGATACTTTGGTATTAAAAAAGCCACAAAAATTGTAATTTAATTTTGATAGTTTATTACTGAATAGTCTTAGCCTATGTACATCTATATATGATTGCAAGCGAGACAAAACGCTTGCTATTCTGATGTTGTGAAAGTCTCAGCAAAACTGATTATCAGTGGATTTTAAGGTGATCTGTAGGCTCAGCAGTTTGTTGCTAAGCAAAAGTTGAAACTAAAATTAATATAAGAATAGTTGTAAGAACTGCTTTAAGAGCTAAAAATTTTCTTTACAACTTCAGAAGTTTAAGTTCACTTGAAGTGATAATACTATAGTTGTGCTTTAGCTGTTGACTTAAACGAGAAATATGTTCTTATGGAGGTATTTAGCAGAGGATGACAATTGCAAAAACACACTGTTTAAGACTCATGAAAGTCTCAACAGTTGTACTCTAGAAGTCTTCCATATTTACAATCAGAGGCAATAGACTACACACTGAATCCAGAATTTCATCTGTCAAATTGACTTCAGCATGAAGACTCACCCATATTTACATTAAAATGTGTAAATATAAAGAGGCATGTCAATGCTATCATAGGGCAAACATGGTTAAAAAACTTGGAAAGAAATCCAAAACCCCTCAAGACCAGTGATGTCAATTCCATTTCCACAGAATTTAAATTCCCCATTTCAAACCCAACTAGTTAACAACAGAAGAAATATTAAGTAGCCTAATGGGAGCCAAGATGTGCACCAAGATAGACCAAGGAAAACCCAGCACCTGTTAGAAACATTTGACAGATTCTTTAATCTTTTAATAGTTGTGCTAAATAGGAGAATCTGTAGGAAGCTCACTTTATGCAACGTGGGCATTAAAGATCAAAGTCGGACGACAGAACTGTTCTCAACACCACTCCGGTCATCTCCTACATCACAAGTGGTAGTAATGACAGGAATGGGACAAGGTCTGGCCAACGAGTGGCCATTTAAGCTTTCAGGGCTGGAAGGAGTTTTTCCTTCTCTGGCATGTGAAGGATGGCTAGTTGGAGAGCCAGGACAGAGCACAGGTCGAGACCTGGAACTTTGAGAGCTCCCATCAACAGAATTGGAGCGCTGAACACTAACAACATGTTTGACAGATCCATTTAGGCTGTATGTAGAAGAGGAACGAGCAATCTACAAACAGGAAGGGGGGAGTGAAGAGTTAGTGCAGACACTGCATAAATACACTGGTTACTCTTTTATTCTGCCTTATTTTCAATGTCATTTCTCTTTAAGTTAAAAAAAATTGTACATATTGATGGCCAGGATATTATCTGGACAAAACATTTCATCTAAACAATTCCTTTGAACCCCTTTGTAAGAAGCTTAGTGGGCTCTTATGTTCTGCACATTTTAAAACTTACTCAATATCTTCAACAGTTTAATTTTGCAGGAACAGCAGTGAGATCATGTCATAGCACTTTAAACAGGTTCAATAATGCATACAAGCAAGATTAGTACTCTTTCTGCAATAGTTTGCTTCTAGGCGAGATTGTATTAATGGTCTTAAATTGAAGTAATGATAAATTCACAAGTCATTTTCCCCATCCAAAACGATGCTCTTGGGTACACATTATCAGTGCTATTGTGCATTAGGCCATTGAAATGTCTACATGAAGTGCTGCTTTGACCCGATATCCCAGGTGTCTATATCATCTGTCACAGCAATATACAAAACAAAATTTCAGACAACTGAATCAAACTTTTTTATAAAGCGTTATATGTAACTTTAAGAGCTAGGATCCAGAATACAATCCCATGGAGGGGAATTAGAGGGCTGCCTGCTGGAACTAAAAATCACTGGGGTAATTATTGCAAATCCCTAGACAAGTAGCTAGTCTGAAGTAGCTTTACCTCCTGGGGGAAGTTGCATATGCTAATTTAACTCTATACTGTTTTCTGTTTTGTTAGTCAGGGTCTCAAAGTGATCACCCTAACATAGTGGGGAAAGTCACTGTCACCTGATTAGTGACACTGACCAAGAGGGCCAAATCCTGAAGGACTTGGAGAAATGAAAGATGGGTGACTATTTGGTAAGCTAAGACTAGCATGTGAGCGGTTTTTAAGATATGTTCTCTTTTGATCTGAACAAGCTCTTTGCTTTGACACGGTCATTGCCCCAGAGAGCAAGCAGAACTGCCGGTGCTCAGTGAAACTCAGACATGATGGGATAATCAGTGAATTGAAGGAGGAATGACATTCCAGATCTAGACAAAGAGTGGCAAGACTCCACCTAGAGTGTGGGTGTCCTCAAGGAGGCCACAAAGGGGTGAGAGATGCAGTTACCTTGAAAACTGAAAATTGCCATTCTGTCCCACCCAAATGCAACACTTGATTTCATAACTGATTTAGCTGCAGGTAGGATTATTTTTAGCCACAGCTTCCCTTTTCCTAAACATGGGATGGATGCCATGCTGTCAACGTATACGTTTGGTAGTTTACTATTTGGAAGAGCATCAAGAGATTTTGAATTCATCTTGATAATGCATAGAAAATAAAGGGATTCAACCAATCTCTTGTAGTTCTGCTGACATGTTTAAAGGGTAATGATCAACTATATAAGGACATAGGAGGCAGAGAAAATGCATGACTGGAATGTAACTATTTTTATGAGAGATACAAACTGTACCAGAATGAGGATAGCCAGAGATACAATAGCAAGGGGAAGGAGGAATAAAAATTAAATCTGTAAGTGATTTTTTTGGGAAGGGGGATGCTCACAGCATAAGTCCAACTTGAAATTAATGAGAGGTAGGATGCATCTATCCCTGTGGGCAATTTATTCCTTAGTGACCTTCTGCTGAGCTTTTACAAGTTTCCACTGAAGCAGCCATTTCTGCTAATGTTAGACACAGGATACTGCACTAGGTGGACCACTGAGCTGATTCAGAATGTTAGTTCATATGCTCCCTTCCTTAACTCAAGCAGCAGAGTGAAGCAATATTTTGATTGGGTTGATTATCAGTGGGCTATTAGCGTGCATATAATACTTTATTACCCCTATTCCACAGGGGATACCCTGAAAGGCAACTATAGGAGAAGAATACAATGAGAGTTAGAAGGGAAATTTTCAACAAGTTACAGATCTAAGAGCAGGCGTTATAACATTACATTTTGAGTAAATGGAGTTTACATTATTTTCAGTCCCACCAAGTCCCATCTGTTATAGTCAATTGTGTGTCTATTGCTATAAATTCTTAAACTACAGCAGAGAAAAAGAGTAGCAGTACGTGATTATTTTAGACCTGAAGACTGAGATCCTCTCCCCTCCCCAAATCCATGACACACTGAGTATCCTTTCTGGGGGGCGGGAGGGTTGGGCTGTAGTTTCCTGACTCCCCCACCCCCATTTAGAGTCCATGAGGATAGAAGTTAATGAGGTAAGACAGCACAGGATGTCTGTTTTTATGGGAAATTTACCCATTCAAAAAAAGTTACACAAACCAATTGTATACTTTGTCCTAGGATAGCTTCAGAAATGATTTCATTTCAAGTTGTGCTAGGAGTTTCTCATCTTGCCATGAGAGGGCATGTTCACCCTTAAAAGGTGGTCACTTTTTGGAATATGCATAGTGCATTCTCGCTCCTTGTTTCCCATGGTACAGCAGATTTTTCTAAATTTTACAGAATAGGACATCTTAAGTGACTTTATTCAGACTAGAATATAAAAGTTTGTTTTTTTTAAAAAATTATAGACAAGTGTTGCATATACATTGTGGACCTTGTTTAACAAGAGGTTGCCATGTAAGAATACGTTCTGAGCACCAAAATTAATACAGTCAGCTTTATCAAAGTTAAGGTTATGACAATTAGACTGTACAGCCAAGTCACTTACTGCTAATGAGGATGTACTGGTCAGGCGGCTGCCCAAGTATCTCTCACTAACTGAGCAGGGACTCCTTCCTTCTACTGTATTGTGTGCCATTAAAGCCCTTCGAAGAGCTCTCTTTGGTGTTTTGGAGAAAGAGAATGCTCTTGTAACCTGCAGAGTTTGACAAGAGTTGTTACATACATTAAGTCTTAGCATGAGATCATTAGCATCTAACATGTATTCACAATGTAATTCCACAGCAAATCAAAACAGTGCTTTCTATACACCATCTTAGAGGTCTGTTTTAGTAATCAACCTGTGCATGCTCTCTTTTCAATCCCTGCCCCTTCAGCTGAATACTATATGTGGTCTGGACACCATGAATTGAATTAGCACAGACTCTTCATTTTACATAGCTCACAGAATAGTCACATTGCAACTCTGCAGCACAATTGATCTCATGGAATTTCTGTTAATGTATAAAAAGACAAATTTTTTGGATGCATTTACAATGCTGCAATTAAAAACAAAAAACCCAATTTCATTTTCTCCTCCTAATCAGTTTACATATATAGAACTTTGGCAGCATTGGCAGAAATACCAACAAGTTTCTTGACTACACTAGCACTAGTAGGTTTTGGTGTGACTAAGATTCACATATCAGGTTATTACTTAGCAAGTAGGGAATTAAACGCTTACCTTTTTTGATGTTTTCTTTATTGCCCTGGATGCCCTACTCAACGTACTGTCCACATCTTTCGTATTTACGTCAATTGAATCAGGATCAGTAGTGTAAATAAGGTTTTCCTACAGACATGCATAACTATAAGAACAGGTGCACAAATCCACCACGATTTTTCCAACACATCATATCTTTGAGTACACTCAAATTTGAGTTTAATCTTCTAAAAATCTAATTTATCAATCCCTAAATTTCACTGGAGAAGGGATAGCAAATGTAGCAGCTGTACTTAATCTTGCAGCTGCTATTTGGATTTCCTCGATTTACTGAAGCTAGCTACTAGAACAGTCTCTTGTAGGAGACCTTAGCCTCATTTTCAAAATCAGGGCAGATCAAAGCAAACCAAGGAAGTCAAATCTGAAATTGTTAAACAGCCAGGCCTAATGCAAAGGGGTACACACCATTTGAACTGTAAATGTAGTGGAGTCTTGACAAGACAAAACACTCCACTATTCTAAATGGAAGGTCTTCAAAAGATACAGTCTTCTAGTTAAGACTGATACCACCTTTGGCCTATGTTTGGTAAAAAAAAAAAGTGCTTCAGAAGCTCCCAAGCTCCTCCAGAGAATAGAAATTAACATTACTGGAATGATACAAAATGTAGAATATTCAGTTATATAATTAAGAGCAGTGCCCTAGTGCATGGGATAGGATGAAGCTTTAAGTATTTTTATAGTTTTACTTGCCAGTTTTAGAAGAGTCACTGACATCCCAATAAATTTTTTATATTCTGCGTTCTGAAACTCCAGTAGCATCACAAGAATCTTTAGATTAAACTATTCATGTGAGGGATCAGGAACTGATCTTTTGTGAAGTCTGAGGAAAGCTGCCCTGAGAAGACTATACACACACAGTTAAGTTTCAAGAACAGCTTATGACAGCATTGTTCACTACAGTGCTACCATGCAGAGCTGGAGTTAAAGCCTTTACTCCCACCATGTGGCAGACTTGTAAATACCTATTTCACTTATGAGAAAACATAGGCATACTAATACAACGTCACAGACTTTTCAGAAAGGGTACACAGATGAAGAGAATCAAGTTTTTGACCCCCTAAAGTGCAAAGAGATTCTATTTGGTATTCAAATCAAGCTAAAGATGGGGGCACATTCAGGGTGGAAATGTGTTGCTTTAAAGTGTGGTGGGGCTGATGCCTTTAAGTAGACACCAATGTATATTACCACTTTGAGGACTGGATGTAGTTAGGAATGGACAATCTTTCTATGCAGACCAGGTGTGTTTCAGAATGTCATTCCACACTGGAAATAGTGAAGGGGCAAGTGCTTTTCTATTGTACTGCAATGTGACAGAACATTAGTAACAGATTATGATATTCTATTTCTACTATTATACTTATTAGAATTGAGTGGCAACAAAGACCATTAAAGGAACTGACAGATGGGTGGCTGGCCCACTTAGCAAAAGTGTCAGATACTTCTCTCAGGATAAAATCTCTCTTACTGTGGGGGAAAGGGAGAGGAAGGAGGAAGAGAGTTAAAATACCCCTGCTCCAGAAGTTCGTCCATTCAGAGTGACCCAGTGGATCAGAAATAGTACATACATTCTGAACTAGTGTCCTCATGGAAAGACAAGACTCATTTAAACGTTTTCGGGTTTTTTTAGCCTTAAAGAAATAACTTCAAATATTTAACAGACTGTATGGTAAAAATAAGTAGCATGTTGAACACAGACATCAAACTCAAACTAGCTGTTCACTCCAGAGTGCGCGCACGTGCACACACACACAGTTAGCCAGAAGGTCCCTGCCCTGTTATTTTCGTGCTGTATTTCAAAGTTCGTAATTTTTTTATTTTTGGATTTTAGTGTGGAAATACATACTGGAAATGCTTAAAGGGGTGCCAGGAGAAGGCTGACACCTTAGAACATTCCAGTTTGTGATGAAAGATGCTTTATGGCTCTATGCCTCACTGAAATAAAAGCATTTCATACCTCTGTTCTATCAGCCTGTCTATTAGGACCAACGAACTAAGGGATTATACACAGTCAATTTCTACATCTTAACAAAAATGCCTATTGTTAGAAATGCTACAACACTGCAGAGAGAACTGTGCTGGCCTGGCTTACGCTGGTGAAAGACCCAAAAGATAATTCAGTATAGACATGCCCTGTTGTATCTATACTAGACCTTGGACTGTTATCACAATAAAAATTAGTAGTTTTATTTTTAAAAAAATGCTTAGGTTTTGTAGAACCTAATGGTTAAGGAGTAGGCCTCAGCAGCCCTCTTAATCACCAGAGAAGTTTTATTCTGTTAGCTTGTGGATATGCCAAGGCCTCATTTCTTCCTGTTATCACAAGGAAGCAGTCACTTATGTATCTAAAAGACATTTGCAATGAACTATTTCCACTGGTAACCTAGTACTAGAGAACTTACAGCATCTGCTTTACAAATTGTGTTCGCTACATGCCGACACAGCATCTTCAGCCAATCCTCTTTAGGAGGCTCCTCAGTCGTCATCTGAAAACTGAACAACAAGTTGTTCTGTTCTGTTGGTGGCCGCACAACCAAGGCAAAAGCTTTGTGGCAGTCTACAATTGAAGACAAAAACATTCAGTCCACACTGTTCCAGAGGAAGTCAACCTTCATACAATTCTGAAAAAACAGATTTTAAGCAAGTAATCTTAACTACTTTTAAGTAGCAGTCTGGTTCAAGTTAAAGATTATTAGGGTATGTCTACACTGCAATTAGACCTGTAGTTGGCCTGTGCCAGCTGATTCAGGCTAGCAGTTCTTGGGTTGAGGGGCTATTAATTGCACTGTAGACATTCGGGCTCTGGCTGACAGCTGGAAGGGTCCCAAAGCCTGGGCTCTGGCCCAAGCCTAAACATCTACATTGCAATTAAAACAGCCCTTTAGCTTGAGCCCCACTAGCTAGAGTCAGCTAACACGAGCTAGCTGCGGGTGCCTAATTGAAGAGCAGACATAGCCTTAGAGGCAGCATGGTCTAATGGATAGGGAAATGGCAGTAACAAAGCTTGGATTCTCTTCTCAGTACTGCAACTTTGGGCAGGTCCAGTTTCTTCACCTGCAAAGCAGAGAGAAGTGATGCCTGCCCTATTTTGCAGAGCACTTTGAGAAGCAACATTGAAGCTTCTATTTATTCTATTATGGAGGAAGTTTGACCATTTGAAGTATACCAGTTTGACTAAACAGACTTGTTAGAATTACCTCAAAGAATATGGACATTTAACCCAGTCTATGCTGGACAAGTGACCCACTGCTGACAACCAACAGGGGCAGCTGAACCAGCGCTGAACACAACTAAGTGGCAAGTGTAGACAGACAGTGCTCAGCACTGCTTCAGAAACGTGAGCTAGAACTTGGTCGGAAGAGTTCAGCTACTCTATTGTCACCAATGGATCGGTTTTTTAGTGTGAAGAAGCCCAGAGGCTAAAATTCATTGTCAGTCTACTCTGGTGTCTCGTTCATCAAATAATTATGCTACAGTAAAAACAAGCACCCTCCATTAATACAAGTTTAAAAAAATTGACTGCAGTTAAATCTAAAAAGTTGCAGTTAGACTGTATGAGGCTGCCTGCTTACTAGATAGAGGGCCTCTTCCTACTTCTTACTCAGAAGAGTTGCCTAAACTGTGAAAAGATACAAACCCAGTAAGATCTGCTGAAGAGCTCTAGAGAACACCAGGCAAAAGAAGTTTGATCGCTTGAAGTGAAACATTATTGTATTTTAATTTCTAACCAGAGAATGTTTACAACAAATTACAAGTTTCTGAATACAGATTTATGATGGCATTGCTGCTACAACGTTCAATAATGTGGTATGAACTGTTGTCACTGTGAAACATTAACCAAACTGTGACCAAGTGGTAACATGAGTTAAGTTAAGCCTTTGTCCTCAGGTAGCAGGGATAGCTCCTTGAGTGCCATCACCACATTTTAAATGAAGATTTATATTTGTATTTGTGGAAACAGCAATGGGCCAAGCAACAAAAACAAAAACAAAAACAAAAAAAAAAACCACACACACACACAACAGAACATGGGCCGCGTTTAAAAGATCTGTAGGCTTATTTTTTTATTGCAGGTTCACAGTGCCATTTGGCTGGCTCTTGTCAATATGACCTTTAGTGGTTATTTTAAGATCATTGGCCAGCAGGCAAACAATCTTTAAATAAAAAAAACTTGTTGCTTTGTGATTCCAAGCCAGAACATTAACATTAGTAGCTGTCAGTTGGAGTGTAATCACATAATTAGTTCTCAGAATATATTATAGAACACTGAAGAGTGTATATCTCCCCTCCACTCCCCCACTGGGTTTATTAGCTATAACACCATTCCAAGCACAGACCTTCTGTCTCCCTGATGTCTAGCACTTTCTTGATCTGTGAAAGAGGCATGAGAACAATGTGTTTGAGAGATGCTGGGGGTCTGGTCTGGCCATGGGGGCTCTTGAAAGCACTGATAACTTTGTGCCGTTTCCTTGCAATCTGTAAGAAGAGTATGAGGTAATAAAATCTTACAATTAAAACAATCATTAAAAATCAAAGCTTAGCGAAAGAGAACAGATGAATTCTTCATCTAGTAACCAGCTCCAACATATGGATTTATACTTTTACTTGAAGAGAAGCTGTATGTCTTTTTTCAGGAGAACTAGGATTTTCTTTAAAAGAGAGAGAAGGCATGTTCCTTGAAAGGCTATGATATTTCCTCTCATCTGGTTCCCCTCGTATGCACCTAGCCATAGAGCAAATCCTAAAAACAGCAGTCAAATGTTCAAATAGGGATGCCATCTGTTAGTTGCAGCTCAGTCCAAGATTTGGATTTCCACAGTACTTGGCCTAGCTTAGAAAATCCACTATTCTGCAATCAGAGGGTGACTTAAAGCAGTTTTATCTACAAATGTGATAAGGTTGGTTTTACCTAAGTGAGACAAGCTACTGAAAAACATGGAGCTCAAAGCAACGAGGGCCACAGTATTGGACGGGCTAGGAGTTCCCAGGAGATCATTTGGCAGCTGTTTGCTTTATGTTAGTAGTTTTTAAATGTCCAACTGCTCTTTTCCATGTAGCCACACACTATTTGCTACTGGAAAGAAGGGGAAGTTGTTCATAAGTAGTCCAAGGTAGGGAAGAGTTTCAGCATGGCCCACTGCAAGCCATCTTTTGACCTCACATGCCTCTCCAATACCATTCATGCTTAAAGTACTTTTCTCTTTTACCTTCAAGCTTAGAGTGCGCTGTGTTTTTCTGACACCTCAGATAGATACCTAATTCACCAGGAGTCAGTTCACGATTCTGTTCTTACACTCATAAAACTAGAACAATCTTCTCTGTACTCTGTCTGCTGCATTTTGATAATTACTTCCTCTTCCATGTGCTTTCTTCAGTGATTAACTATTTTTGCCCCCTGAAGATTGTCACTGGATCCCTTATTCCCTTGGTTCACTTCCAGATCTCTCTCCCTTGAGTCACTCAGATTCCAAGGGAAAAATTCACACAGCAATTTTTTACTCTTTGAGGACTGGAGAGTATTCTGCAATCCACTAAAAACTATATAGGTTTTTATACTATATTTGTAGCCTGTTCCTTGCTCAGCAGCAGGAGATACTTTAGAAATGCCATGAAATGTTCTTTCATCAGAAAGGCACAATACTGCAGACCACCCTGGAATTCCAGATTCCTACTGGTCTGGTGACAGAAAAACCAAAGAAAGCCATGGAGCCTGGGGCTGTTGCACAGGAAAGCAATCCACTGGTCAAGAAATGAGTGCGGTACTGCAGCTTAATCAATTATTTAAAATAAGACGCTACGGTGTGTACAAAATGCAGGTTACAAAATCATGGTCTCCCAGCTTGCTTGCAGGATTTCTATGGTGCAGTACTAGTCCACTAGTCCAGTACTAGTATGGTGCAGTACTAGTCCACTTTAGATTCCCTCCTCTCCTCCCTGACAGTTTATGTATTAGCAATTTACCTTTTTTTAAAAAAGGTAAAAATAGTCCTCGCTAGAGCCAAAAGTTGAACTAGATTTTCTGATGAAATCCTGCAAGATTTTACACAGATGAAAAAATCCTTATTTATTACTATTACCCCAATTCACGTGATCTTGCATTGAAGTAAGGAGGAGGAAGGGAACTTCGGAAAGTTGATTTCTAGGCATGCCTTAGAACAGGCAATTCTAGAAACTCCTTGAGGGTAGGAAATGGACCACCCATCAAAAAAAAATCACAATGCACGTTATCTGCATATTTTATGAAATTCCATTTTGAGACAATATTGTAAAAAAAAGTGTGTATTTTCATGGTCCATCTACAATTCATGAACCTCCAAACACATTGTATCCCATCCTGGCCCAAAGAAGCTGAGATTCCTTTGGAGTCCATTCTGCTTCTGCAGTTTTATTTAGTTCATAACAATCTCTCATGACGGAATTTTATAAATATGTGGGTTTAAGTGCATTATATCACCGAGACCTCTAATAAAGCCATCTAGCACAGACTGCAGAAGTGATTTTCTGTCTACTATTTCATAAAATCAATAACTGGCAAAACCATGACCCTAAACCTTAGGAAGTATTCTGTGTACCAGTCTGATAAATATCAAAGTTCCCCAAGCATTTTTTGGGAGACCTATGTTGACGTTTGCCCTTATTAGTGCTCAAAGTGAACAGTTTTCCTCCATCAAGAGCTAGTGAAACCAGACAGCAAGTTCCTCTCCCAAATAAAAGACACATGAAAAGGTTAAGGACAACTGTATTGATTAGTACAGTGATTACTTGCAGCAGGTTGCCACAGCTTACAACACAGTGAGGATGAGGCACAAAAGGACTACAGACCCCTCATTTCTCTGAGCTGAGTTAGGTGGCTGTGCAAAAGGAGCAGAAAAATCTATTTTCTGTGGCAGACTGTTGGCATACATGACAAGGCACAAGGTGATGTTCCATGAGGAATTCTCAGAACAGTCAATGGGTGCCAACATCTGGAAACTCTAGGGTTGTTTATTCAGAATCAGGGAAGAGGTTGAGTACAGGACAGGCATAGCACAGCTGAAGTTGGGCTTACTGGACATAAGGGCTACACAAAAATCAGAAAAAGGAGCGCTTCTGGGAGATGTGGGACTCCCTCAGGCAATGGACACACTTGGATCATCCATTGTCACTGGTATAGCCTCCCTGAAGGAGATTACATTTGAAACTTGGCAAACCAGGCATACCCCACCAGAAAAGGACAAGTCTCCAAGGGAAAAAAGAAGGAAAGCAATTCTCACACCTAAAACTAACATTAACAAGCACCCTAAATTAACGATAACAGAAAAAGGGGACAAAGAAAGGCCTTGTATGCTTTAGACAGACAGTGTAGTGTTCCATCTCAGGCCGAGGCAGAAGTGAAGGAACTGAGGATGGTTTGCCATGTACTCCTATATAGCCTTGATGTTTGCCACAAGATTTCAAAGGGCAGGTATGTGGGCTGAATGGACACTGCTACCTAGAAATCTTCGATCAAGGGCTCAAGAGGTGTATGTGCATCTGAAATGGAGCACCCACAGGTGCTCCACTATTCAAAGAACAGTGATTCCCCAAAAGGGGCAGCAGTTGCCAGATACTAGCAGAGATCACTCCTGAGTAGGTGATATCAGGTTGGGGAAGATGAGAGCCATCATTTAAGAACTAAGTGTGCAGAAACTACATCACAATTTTTATGATTATGTCCTTTTTTTATGAGAGCAGTATCTTGGGAATCCCTTGCTCAAACAACCTCCAACGTGGACCACTAACCATAACCCAGACACCGATGATACATGGCAGTTTAAAGACAATTCATGTACACATTTATTTTAGCGCCCTTGGAAAACGTCAACTGTTAAACAGCAAGCCAGTCTTTGCCTTAATGAGATAGGTGTTCCTGCCCCAATACAGTTACAATGCTGCAAGTGGGCATATTTACATATAGTCCCATATGGTAGCATAGACTAGAATGAATTGAAGTGGATCCTGCTTACAAGAGCCCACTACCCCACCAAGATTGTTGTAGTTTTAGGAATTTACACTAGGCCCTGCGTCTATTGGTTAATGCTCAGTCATTTTCGTAACTTACGCCTTCTAAAGGAAAGAAAAGAAAAAAAAAAGTTTTGTCAAAGCCAATTTAACTTGCCCTGCTTTTGGCAGAGTGGTGCTTCTCTAGGCCAAAGTAGCTCAGCTTTGTTTTGTCATTAAGTGATACAATAAGCTATCTTGTCTGTAGTGGCGTGACACTAGTCCAAGGTGTTAAACTGCCTTGCGGTCTTTCTTTGGGCAGACTTTGCAGCGAGTTTTAAATTCCTTAATGAAAGTCTCTGAACCAATCACAGTAGTAGAGTGTTCTTTACAACCGCAGTCTCTTCACTTAAGCCTCCAAAGCACAATTAGGCTCCCCAACCACCACATCTTCATTTTTCACCCCTAACAGCAATTACTATTTATACTGCTTGCGTGGACACTTCAGACTACACAAAAATGTGTATATAAAACAGATATTTACCTGATAGAGATCCATTATTTACTGATATTAAATACCAATGTGCTGCTAAGCCAGTATCTCCAGCACTTCCAGTAGTGCCAGTGGCTGAAACGAGCACCAAAAGGCCTGATTCACTACAAGCTGAAACCACCACACTCTCTCTCTCTCTCTCTCTCTAACACACACACACACACACACACACACACACACACACCCCTACCGAAATCCAGGTTAGCATGCTTGGGATTGAATTGATAAGGTTTATCGTCATCTACTTCTTAGAGGAAAATGGATGTTGATGTGTTAGAGACAAGTAAAATGCTCAAACTTGCTGTATTTTAAAATCTTTGAGAGATGCAAGCAGCATTCACCCATTCAGGCAAACGTTATCTTTATGTACTCCATTTACTTATGAAAAATTGAGTGATTTATCAGGAGGCATAAACCAGAAAAAAATAACTAAGTTAAACTCATTTCATTTATGTCACTAGTTTCATTTTTGTTCCAGAGAACTATATCCTGTGGAAGAGCAACAGATACTGGAAGCACCATCCTTCTACCGTAGTGGACAGTATTATTCCACATGCTGCTTCAACATAATGCCTTTCACTGACAATATGTAGTCAATTCATTAGGGATATACGACATTACCAACTTGTCATTACAGTCTCATCAACATTGCCTGTTTCTTGGTACTACTGTAAACAGTTTAAATGTCCAGTTTGCCCTTTTGGTTTTAGTATTTCTTCATAGGGTTTCAGTATTTAGGATAACTTACTTATTTATACTAAAGTTTGAGTTACAAAGCATTCTGCAATGCCTCAGTTCAGTGAGGATTTTTCGACAGCCTTACCTCTAGACAGTCATTAAACAGAAAGAGCGTGACCTGCTCTCCTCTGTCACAAAGGTCATCGCCAAGTGCAACTGTTTCCAATCGCTGAACTAAGCTTCGGTGAGATGACAAGAGATTGGCCTAAATGGTAGAAATGAGCAGCTCGTTAGACATTAAAGAGACAGACTACCATCCACTCAACTCAATACTGGAAATTGAGTTTTATAGTGAGTGACCTTTTAACCTTTGATGTTGAATGTACATTCAACCACCACAGTTATACAGAGGTAATCGGGTTATGCAGAATTTTGACACAAGGGCTAAGTTAGTTGGTCAGTCATTCTACAGGTCGAGAGCTTGAGGGAAGTAACTTACTGGACATCCATCAACTTCATACACAACATCAAAGATCAGTCTTTGTGCTTCAGTTTTCCTTTTGTCTTCATTAATGTGTCTGAGGAAAGTATGTTTAATACTGATAAACCAACAATAAGAACAGATCATCACTAAATTTAAAGGCACAGAAGTGAAGCTGGACATTCAAAGATATTGTTCCCACAACCACACCAGTGTATATAGTAATTGACAGTTCAAATTTAAAAACACACACACACGGTCATTTAAGTGAACTGCTTTTCCATGTGTGATGAATTAAATATATGTACATCTAGTTCTGGAACAATGCATTTACACATGTTAGCAGAAACCAGCGAACTGCTCAGCAACTATGAACAGACAAGCAGAAGCTGATTTTCAAATGTGTCAAGTACCTGCCATTTTTGTTCTGTCCTTAGAATTAAATGCAAAGCTTACTTGGAGATTTGGGTACATGTAAGTGAACTGTTGCTAGTTAGAGTTCATGAACTTTTTTTTGTATGAGACTAATGCTATATATATTTGTCCAAATGTTGAATATCTTTCCTCACTAGGGTACATCCTATACCTGCAAGATTCTTATAACTTAAAAACTTCAAGATTGAGAATACTTACATTATTACACAGTTACACAACACACACACACACCCCCTTCCAATAGTGTTCATTTGAGACAAGATAATGGCTCAGTCAAGGCAGGGGGGAGCGTGTGAGTGTGAAAAGATATCCTTTACATTGGCTAAGAGTGGCATAAGGGAGCTCTAAACTGCTAGACCCCACCTGGGCCAAGAGGGAGGAATCCCCCAGACAGGCATAGCAAAAAGATAGCTATGAGGCTGTTTTTGGAGGATTCCCTTGAAAGTTCTTGCACAGAGGTGGGAGGAATGTTGAGGAGGTTTGGGGGTGCCACATCATTGCTGAGATTTGCAAGATATATCAGTAGAACCCAAGAGAATATTTCATATTAAAAGCATGACTTACGTCATCACTTCCTTTAATGATTCAATGGCTCTCTCTAGCATGCCTTTGTCTGGGTTGTCTTCTGCTGTATGTTTCTTAAGGTCTACAGAAGAAAAAAGTGTTAAACAAGTGTTGCAATAAATCATTTAACTTTTGCTTTATAATTCCCCTGATAGGAAGACCACCTACTTTTCATCATTAAGTTAATACAGCCTCATGCCCAATACGATAAAGCAACTTGTTAGTGAGTTTTCTGCTGAAATCCATCTCACACACTCATGGGTGTTTTCAAATAACCTTCATGCTCACCTACACTCATTCAATAAGTATGAGTCACATGTGGACATGAAACAGCACTGGGCACATGTTCCAGTTGCATATGCAGTTACCACGATATCTAGCCATTTAACAAGCCATTTATATTTATTTTTGTACACTCATGTTTATATGTTTGGAAAAAGTAGCAATCTGCACTCCAATCCCAGCAACAAATATTGGGTTCTCCTCTTAACACACAGTGCTTGTGAAGGAACGGAAGACTGAAATCTAGTCAATTAAGAAAGTTGAAAACTTTCAAGAGTACTACCCTGCCTTGAAATCCACTTTCAGTTTTTGTGCTTTTACAAACAAACACTCTTTTGAGTTTCTTTTAACTTATCTTCTCCCTTTTTTGGAGGCAGGGAGTTGGTTTTACAGGTTGAAAGATCCATAAAGACAGGACAATCACAAGAGAGAGTCACATATAGAAGTTACAAAACTTGTTACACATAAGTTTCTGTCACAGGCACAAAGTAAAATAAAACAATGTCTGTTTGAGAGGTCTTAGATTCTACTTATAACGCTGCTAACTAGTAGATTTAAGACAAGAGGGATATTTAAACTAGAGTGCCTTTAAGGATATCCCAAGTACATCACTTAGGAGTACATAATGACTGTTACGACAGGTAGCCGTTCACAGACTAAATGAGTCATCAGAACGGAAATGACTACAGAAAGTAGTTCATACTATGACACTGAAGTGTTTCCAATAATTTTAGCATACAGGTTGTGGCTTTGGGAGCTGAAATAAATTCAGATTTAGAACATATACCCCATTTCCGCAGAGCAGAGGTTTGCCTATACGTGTATGCTGAAGTCAAGCATATGACCAACTGAATCTACTGAAATACACACCATACAATCTGGCTCTTGGCTTTACCAACTATGATTAGAACATTGAAATAAGATCTTAATTCATCTAAACAGCAACCACCACTTTTCATTTACTGCCCAATAAGCCAGGTGGCTGACCCCAAACTCCATGCCAAAAAAATTACCATTTAGAAGTAAAGCAACACTAGGTAACCGTTGAACTGGTCGAATGAGTAGTTCAGCCAAGCTTTGACGGCCACACTCTGGTTTAGCTTGATTTATCTACAAAGGATAGAATCATTGCATTTTACACCAGAGCAACTTGCAGGCTTTTCTGCTTGAGAAATCTAACATGGAATTTAAGAAAAAAAAAAAAAAAAAAAAAAAAGCAGATTCTCAGTTACATTCCTGAGATATGAAACTATAATTCAAGTTAGTATGTTAAAGAGTATTTTCAATTCTCTTACCACTTGCTTAGTTTATAACAAAAACAAAAAAACTACACCACCACCACAACCAATATTAAAGAGAATCTATAAATACAAGCTGAGAGCATGTGTGAAAGTTCTAGACTACTGCAACACTTCTGGGTGCTCATTCAACACCATTTACACAGCTTTTGTTAAAACTAGGTCTAAAGCCTATTTTTAAAACAACAATTACCTAGATTTATGTGTAATCAAGTTATCACCCCATTAAAGAGTCTAAAGGGAACCATTGCCCCCTACTCCAAACCCCTTTGCTTCTATATTAAAGATCCCCTAGTAATACCACCCCTCTCTCAGGCAGTCTGAAAGGGGGGCACAGTAGTATCCAACTGCAATCCTATCCACCCTCCATCAGGTTGATAGTATGTGTTAAGTCTGTAAATTTTGCTATCCAATTCAATTCTTATCCACCACTCAACCAGCAAGAGAAACCAGTTCTTAACATTCCACATACAGACCTGAAACATGACTGTCTAGGAATCAAGGAAATCAAGACTTTCAGATACCAGAATCTGACAACCTTCTGAATAACCACTTCCCAAGAAGGACAAGTTATAGAAGGCAGTAGCTGACAAAATCCTGACTGTTGTAACTACTGAAGAGGCTCAAAAATATTTTGAATTAATGCGGCTCTCTAACCTCCCTTATCAAAGCATTAACATGGTCTACCAGCTGACCCCATCTCTTCCATCTTATTTTTAATAACCATGAAGAGCCAACTTGTAGTTAGAAACCTCAACCTCCTACCACACTGGAAGTAGCCAAAACTCCACCAAGGAGAGTTAAATCTCTATTTTAGTCCAGAAAAATAGGTTGCCCGGCTAATAAGAAGCAAGATACTCTCTATTGTTTTCAAGAACTTAATCCCACAGTGATATTAACACATATTAAATATAAACAGCTTGGTTTCAGACAGACTGTTACCCTGGAGACACTAATGTCACATACTGGTTGCAAAATGCCACCTCTCTATAAAGGTTTGAAGAATTACTGAGGATTATAGTGCCTAAGCCTCCTAGCCTACCCCAAAGTTTACAGTTCTACAGTATTTTTCCTTCCCTTAACTGAAATCTGGAGATTTACTGAGTTAGTGAATTTTTTAGTGCTATTGAACTTGAATCTCAGTAATATATTTAAAAAAAAAAAATTGCTGAAAATGAAGTTCAATGCATAAATACCTTTAGGAAAGCATGAAACCGTGGCTTCTGTTTTTCACATTTCATAATAGTTTCTTTGCTCATTTCAAAGAAGTTCACAAAAGGAGGGTATGTTTTCAACAAGTCCTTTGACTGAAAAAAATAAAGCATTTTGCAATAAGTGTAGACCTTAGGTAAACAAGCAAGCAGTCTTTATGTACACTGTACTACAATAGTAACAAAACTAATTTAAGACTGGCTAGTTATGGCTTTAAGATGTGTCCTGCATACTACCGAAGCAATTTATAAGTTTGTATTAAGCCAGTTTTATGTGCCACAAAATAGACTGCAGACTACATCTTTTATGCTTAAAGGTACTGTTATCTGCATTAGGGCACACAGCATGTGGTTGGGACTTGGGCCAAAGTTAAGCCAGTTGCCCTATGTTAGGCTCCTAGACAAAGGAGGACCTGTTTTCAGGTGCAATGTTCCCCAAAAATACCATTGCATCAATGGATTTTTTTTTTGGGTGCTCAGCAACTCTAAGCAGAAGACTGATCATTTATTAATCTAATTTTGGACAACCAGCTTTGAAAGCTTTAGCCATTTTCCACTCTGGACTTCTGAGGGTCTCATTGTTTAGACAACCACCTTCCTTGAAGTTTGAAAACAGAACCTCTTTTTCTTCACCGATTTTCTTCCTCATCCTACAGAGAAAATCATAGGGTTGCCTGTAATTTTATCTTGGGCTAAGATGTGTGAAAGTGACAGCTGAAAAAGGAATCACAGAATATCAGGATTGGAAGGGACCTCAGGAGGTCATCTAGTTCAGCCCTGTGCTCAAAGCAGGACCAATACCCAACTTTTTTTTTTTTTGGCACCAGATCCCTAAATGCCCCCCCCCCCCCAAGGATTGAACTCACAACGCTGGGTTTAGCAGGCCAATGCTCAAACCACTGAGCTATCCCTCCCCACCAGTCTGGCCACAGTAGGGCAAATGAAGCCTACTATTGTCAATAGCCAGGGAGAGCACTGGACAGCTGTATTCCAATTATTGTTTCCCTAGAACTGCATTGGTCCCTCCCTTCTCGCATATTCATTACTGAGGGATAGGAAATCCTGGCCTGACTAAAATAACTAACCTTCTGAGTTTATTTAAATTTATTCCTTCAACCACCCTCTCCCCTCCCCCATGCATCTTTTCACTAGGAATGAAGGGGAAGCAATAAAATACAACCACACAATTACAAAACTGACAGGCTGTTTTCTTGGTGCTCCCACTTTATTCAAACAGCAGTAGAATACCAGAGGTTACAGGAAAATCTCTAACATTTCAAATCTGGTTTCTAGAGTTTGGATAAGTGTCCGTACAAAGCTTTTTGGAGCTCAGCCCAACATTACAAGAAAAGAAAAAGAAGTCTTTAGTTCAATGTGAGTTACTGCATGAGCTTCCTTACTGTGTCATTATTTAAACTGACAACTGAGGATTTATCCTGAATACACTAATGAGAAATATGTACAGAGCAGTTTTCAACCAAAAGATTAGTGGTGTTCCTCAATGCATTTTAGATTACATTAGTAAGAACTAGCTTATAGCCACTGTAAAAATAACTTACATATTTAAGAATGACATCACCAATACTTTTGCTTTCAGCCCAGTTTATCATAAGGTCTTCAAGGTCTTCCTGGAATATAAACAAACAAGTTTATTAGGAAGACAATAAGCAGCCTGATTTAAAAGAGCCGTGTATCTAAGTTGTACAGCTTTGGAAGTTTGCAGTTAGTATTTATACATTTTTTTACTCAAGGCCTGACATTGTGTGGCAACTGCCATGGAATCCAACACTTGCAATAGAACCGTGTCCAGATTCTAAGCTTAAATACCGTACAAACACACACGCTTCATATTCATCATTGTGAAACAGCTTTCCAAACATCTAAATATAAGTCAATACAAAGTTATCTTCCAGGTTGCAGATAGCCAGACGTAAGCATTCTTGCATTCTTAAATGGGATATTAATTCCCAATGACGGTAATTAGGGAAAGGGTGCGTGAAAGAATGAAAATCCTTTGTAAGACAAACTATCATTTAGATGTCCACTTTCCTCTTCTGCCTCCAACCCTGATAGCGATAACAGAACCTGTGAAGTGTGAGAGACAATCCAGACCAGTGGAGGACTGTGTCACCCTTGCCCTGCAATCTGAAGTGCCTTGCAATACCCTACTGTCCTAGCTCCCAACCTGGACCACTAACGAACAGCTTGCCAGCGAGCAGGTCACTCCCAGATGTGTTTGTGTAACTGTAGCCTATCAGTCACACACTGCATTGGTTACACTACAGGGTGACCCCAACATATGCCTAGTCCTGGATTTCCCCCGCCAGAAGTGGACTGCTCAGCCCTGTCATGGACGGTGCAAATATATAAGTCCATTAAGGGAATAACATACAACTACTTGCCATCTTAAATGGAGTTACCCAGACACTTTGGTTTAACACACTGGATTAGATAAAAACCAATAAGGTAAGTTTATGAACCACAAAGAGATGGATTTTAAGTGATAAAAAGCAATGAGGCATAATAGTGAGAAAAGTTTACAAGAAAAATATAGATAAAATGCTTTCTAATGCCCAACTTAATCTATATTAGATTCAAGCAAAGTTTCTCACCACAGGCTTCCAGCAGGATTACTGACCAACCTCTAGGTCACGGCCCCTCCCCCAGAGTCCAACAGCTGCTCCTTGTGTCTTCTCATGTGCAAAGAGTGAAAGGGATATGAGAGAGAGAAGAAGTCTCTTGGGGCGTCTGCCCTCCTTTTTATAGTTTCGGTCCCCCTTTGAAAAGCATTTCCAGCTGAGAACCAGGAGACAACCTGTGTGGAAGGATGTTCCCTGCTGGGTTCTCTCACCTGTCTGAGCTTCCTTTATTTTCCTCCCTGTGACGTTGTCTAATTAAAATATAATTATGCACACCATTGTTACTACCGCTGCTATATAATTACAGCAGAACATATACAAAATATAACGAATGGCCAGAAAGGATTAAGCACATTGCAGGCTGAATGACCCAGAGCTCACCTTTAAAGTCATGTCAGAAAGGTGTCCGAATGGTAATTAGGGTCATTCTGATAGATGGGCTAGAACTTTGAAATACAAACTTATATTGTTAGAAGTGATACTAATTGTGTGTACTCATAAAAGTTAGCCATGTAAACAGCCAGCTCCTGTCTGTCACTATAAAACTATTAATACAGAGATCAAAAGAGAATATTACATTTAGATGAATCTTGGATGAAGTAATGGCATTGTCTATATGTCTCTGAAGTTTGCGATAGACTGCCTAATGAATAAATTGCTCTATGTTAATTTGTGTAATTAATTACTGGTGGTGTTTAGAAAGCAGAAGGTTACATCAAAAGCCTATTGTTTACCCAGGACTGAATGGTCAAGTGGCTGTTAGACTCAAGACCCAACAGTTTTTTATACAGTTTTCTATCATTTCAGATCTACTTTAGGTTTCATGCAGGGGAAGTCTAAGCCAGAAGATCTGAGACCCCAGTTCTGACTGGATCACCCTGAAATACAAACCTTGGACTATAACCTAAGAACTCTTTGCAACTACAAAACTCACCACGTCAGCTATGTATCTGAACCTCAAAAACTGAACTTGTGTCTGTATGCATATTGATCTTCTAGCGATACTCTCACTCTTTTCTTTAATAAATTTTAGTTTAGTTAATAAAAATCGGCTACAAGTAGGTATTTGCGCAAGATCTGGAATATTCAATAACCTGGGAGGTAAAGTGTCCAATCCTTTGGATTGATAGAACTTTATATTAAAGATTTTCAGAAATCTGCATATTTGACTGGGATTCCAGGATGGAGGCCTGAGGTTGGGTTACTTCAAGGGAATCATGTTGTTGGCTTCTGGGCAACCAGTGAGGTAATAAAGAAGCTGTTTTATGCTGGCTTGGTAAATTTAAGTATTCAAAATATCCACCAGCTTTGGGGATTACCTGCCCTATTCTCTGCAGTGCACCCTAATTGAGTGACCTCAGCTGGCCCGCATTGAGACCTCAGTCACACTCCCCTTCCCCATTTCTGCTTGGTGACACTATTGCTTAAATACATATTAAGAGATGCATACAGACCTGTATTGGACAAAGGAGCGTATGACCAGTTTGGTACCACATGCATCTGAACATCTACTTTTAACATTATACAGGTGGACGTTTATAACTTTACTTATAATGCTGCCACACAAATTTTACCAGGATATTACTGATAAGCAAGTTAGGAGATTTCAAATGATACCTCACAACGCATACCTTGTACAAAAATCACTACTATTGTGCATAGGATGTGAATACAGGGGTGCATTCTGTCACAGTATGTCTAACACATTGCAATTCTTCCTCAGACAGCGGATATGACAAATGGAGAAACTACTGGACCTGACATATGTAAAATAGAGAAGTGAGAAACAACTTCATTGGGAGAATCCAAAGGTATTTCACTTCTGCCACAAAACATCACCCTCCCTGGTGGGAGAGCTGAGGATAAAAAACTAGCAGTAGGTTTTTTTGTATCCCCTTAGGGGAAAGGGAAGGATTCTTGCCTCTTGCTGACCCAACGGCTAACTCGGCCCTGACTGCTGGTTCTGCAATGATCTTCATAGATCTTCGGTGGGATTTTACCCTGAACTAGAATCTTTGGCTTTGGATCAGAGAATCCTAAATTAACCTAAGGGTTTCCTGCATGCAATTTGGCCCTACTAACAGGAACCTTCTCTCTGTCTCTTACTCAAAATTCTCTAGCAGCAGTGCACACGCCCTTAAGTGGAATACATGTCTGCATCGACTTTAAGAATCTAGACTTTACTACTGAAGAATAAAAACTGTTCCTTAACTAATTAAACTTAAAATTACCACAACTAACACTATAACTACACTAACAGTAAAGCTAAAGCTACAGCTAGATAAACCACTAAGTTCTTCTCAAGAGAAAGATCCAGGTTGAAAGGAATCGAGGTGGAAGAGGATGCCATATCCCCTTTCACAGTCTCATGATCAGAATAGTCAGGAACACAGAGGGGAAGCATACGACAAAACACACGAACAGTCTATCAGGCACTGTTGAGAAGGTTCCACCATTTGAATTGAACCCACACCAGTAGTAATATGCGAGGATACAAACTGATTTCAAAATAGCAAGGCTATAATAGTGATTCTATTTACTTTCATAGTTATTTCATTAAAATTCTCAATTTTTTAAGAAGTTTAAAACAAAAACCTATCAACTGCATCAGAGCAGCATAGAAACCTTACCCATGTTGCCAACTTCAGCTCCAGCAAGTCACACACTACACAGGTTTATACTCATTGGCTAATGTCAGAGCTAGGAGCGTGTTAGCACTCAGGTGCACCCCGAGCAGTGAAATGAACCAGCATACACTTCAAGCAGTGCTGTTTCTACAGTGCTCCATGTGGCAGCTAGGATTGTTTGATCTTAGGCCTTTGCACTTAACAACCTGTGCCATGGGCAAGTCAATTGAGTATCTTGTTCCTGTGCTGCTCTTCCTTTTCACCATGCCTAAGAAAACAGAGGGAAGAGGCAATTGTCCTTCACATCCTCCACTTTAAGCTGAGTACCATCTATTTGCAGGTGTATGTTGTGGGCTACCCAGTTAATGCAGTGGTAACTATGCCCCAAAATACGATATCATTTCTAAGATTATTAAAAATTAATTTGAGAAGCAAGCAGTCTGAAATCCTCTATTACAGACTATTCAAACATGAATTAGGACTGAAAGTCCAAAGCAACCAAAAAAAAAATAGCATCTTGCAATTGCATACTAAGTTTTTTCTAAAACTATAAAAGCAAAAACTTTCTTCATTTGATTGAAATTTGTATCTCGTTTCATCAGGAGATTCAATGCTATGGCTCCTTGATATGCCATATTGCAGCAAATAGCTTATAGTCTAAATTTAGACAGCAACCTGCATATCAAATGTCCAAACTAAGAGTAGAGACTGAGCGATACAGACTATATTTCACCCCAAACTTCAGCTCATGCCTCAGTTCCAGGCTAAAAAGTCTTTAGAGAAAGAAGTTTACACTAAGATTTTCAAAACGATCGTGTGTGGCCAACTCAACGCACCTTTTAAAGGGGATTGATTTTCACAAAGATGAATGTTCACCCTCCTGAACAGTCAGGTCCCTTTAAGGAATCTACTTGAGGAACCTTTTTTTTTTTTTTTTTTTTTTTAATTTTTAAAAAGACACACACCCCTCTAGTTATTTTTCATTGTCTTGGCTCCAATGGGAATTGCTGGGTACTCAACACTTTGCAAAGTTAGTCTGACATTAGGCTATTTTTGAGAATGTGGCCCTAGGTCAAAGTCCAAAAAAATAAAATAAAATCCACAGCTGCAGAGCTCTCTGTGGAAGCAGCTATTGAGATAGAAATGGAACAAGCCAGCTTGTGGAAGGGAGTGATCTGAATGAAGAGTTTCTACAATATCTACTGCAGAATGTTCTGAAGTCTTCTACATTCAACCTACAAGCCCCACCTCCTTATATGTATAGGATCCTGAAGGATCAGAGGCCCTAAGATAGTTTAGACTTGCACATCATTCACAGTCCTGAAATAGAGCCAACTCAAGATGAAAAGTGGCAGACAGTCAGTCATTCTGAACCAGACAGCATTATACAACACAAGCAAGTTAAGAATACCCCCTCCATTTGAGGGCAACAGATGTCTATCGTTAAGGTGTACACAATAGATAGTAACTCAAGTTGGAAAATAACTGGATGGCCTGGAGGAAAAAATATGAGATAAGAATGACAAAACTAGCCTTTATTTTAGTGTGCACATCAAGGATGTCTGGAATGCTGCCAAATATGGTCTTAATTTCCTCCTGTGCAAGGATTGGTCCCCCAAGCTGCCCTTCTTTTCCCAATGGAATTTGAAATAACTGAAAGAGTAAACAAAGGCATTTAATGGATTCGGCTTTCATCTTTGAGATAATGTATACACACATTAACCACTCTATTAAACTTGAAAGATTGGTGTGAAGGAAAGATTTGCAATGTTTTACTTCCTGGTCATGTTTTCTATAACCACAAAGGTGACAAGAGGAATTCCTTATCCCCACATTTTACTGGAGTGCGTTGTATTATGCCGCATGTTAAGTACTGAGTATGAGGGCACAAGCATTAAATTCATCCATTATCAAGGCCATTCAATTCTGTAACCACATCAGAAAAGTAGAGTAAAGGCTTGTGCTACAGTAACATGTCTAACTGAATAATCATATTTGAGCTCATTCTTAAGTGTATGATCAGTCACTGCAAAGGAAATAAACTCAGTAGCATTCAGTATTTTAATAAATCTGGCTTGTGTAGGTTCTTTTTTTTTAAAAAAAAAAAAGCATGCTGAACAAATTCCTTTTCTTCTTTCTGGAGTCTCATACTTCTCTCTCCAGCTCTTCACTAGAATAGGTTTTTTAATTAAGTTAAGAAAAGGGGAGTTTTTAATAAATACGAAGTGTTTTGAGATCCTCTAAAGAGGAGGCTGTATCAAACTGAAAATTAAAAAGTGAGACTCATCTAGATACAGTAACAAATCTACTAACTTACCTGAATAATTGTTGTCAGAATATCAACGTAGTTACTTTCTGTCTGATATAATTCCTTTGCAACCTGCCATCTTGCAGACTGCTTTGCAGGCAGAGGAGTTGAATTTTTGGAAGGCTTTGAACATGATTTTGGCGTTTCTGATGAAAGGGAAAGAGACAGACTACTTAGAATTGTGTTAAAATCTTCTGGACGGATTCTCAAGATTATCAGAAAGAGACACCAGCTGCTTTTGTTAAAAGGTATCCCCTTTAATATCAAAAAGGGGTAGAAAGGTCATATCTTTTTTGATGCAAGAACATTTGTTCCATTAACAGGAGACTGCTTTTAACTTTGTCTCCACTAGCACATTTGTTGGTAAAAAAACCTTTTATCAGTCAGGACTGTGAGGGGAACCCCCCCTCCCCCACCCTTGACCGACATAAGTTTCACCAACGAAAGTGCCAGTGTGGACAGGGCTATGTTGGCAGGAGACACTCTCCTATCAATATAGCTTCTGCTGCTAGTTAAGGGTGATTTAATTATGTTGGCAGGAGACCTTACAGCGGCACAGCTGCAGCAGTACAGCTGTGCCTTTGTAAGGTGTGTACTGTAGACATAGCCTTAGCCCAGGGATCAGCAACCTTTGGCACGTGGCCCACTAGGGTAAGCCCCCAGCGGGCTGGGCTGGTTTGTTTACCTGCCGCGTCCGCAGGTTTGGCCAAACGTGGCTCCCACTGGCCGAAGTTCGCTGCTCCAGGCCAATGGGGGCTGTGGGAAGCAGTGCTGGCCGAGGGATGTGCTGGCCATCACTTCCCGCAGCACCCATTGGCCTGGAGCAGCGAACCACGGCCAGTGGGAGCCGCGTTTGGCCAAATCTGTGGACATGGCAGGTAAACAAATCAGCCCAGCCCGCCGAGGGGTTTACCCTAGTGGGCTGCATGCCAAAGATTGCCGATCCCTGCGTTAGCCCAAACTCAAATTCCTACTATGACTGTCAAGTGCCTTAGGACAGTGATATTACACTATGGATAATATCCATAAAGCTATGAAAAAGTACGATGATCAGTTTTTTAAAAACTTACAATTTTATAGTCTATAGGATTAGCTCTCAAAATGGTGCACCACTCTGGTGGTTCAGAGAGCTGCCTGTTCATATGACAGTACCTCTCTATTTCTACCGGCTGAATGCTATCTTAAAAAAAAGATGCTGAATGCTATCTTAAAAAAAAAGGTGCAAGTATTTTCCCCATTGTTACTTTTCCGTGTAAGCATCTGTCATGAGATAAGCAACTGACAATTAAAAGTAGGTGGTGTATAAGACTAAAGATACGGTCCACATTATGCAAAGCCTGAAAACTTCTATCCTATAGGAGAAAATCCTGGGGAACTAGTTGTGCAGCCAGTGGCGTTCCGAGTACAGACTCAGATTGATTTGGGATATTCTGTACATTCTGAAGGCCGACATGGTCACATCCCAAGTAGACGATGTACATTTAATAAATCAAACACTGCTTAGAGGGGAAGTTTATGCCTGATTTTTCTGAATTTGTACTGATGAACTTCAACATTACTGTGCCTGCAGCAAGTACTCTTACCTGTTATCAGAGCAGCACTGGTATCACCGTAACTGGCTTTTGGTTTTGAATCAGAAGGTGGTTCAGAGTCTCCTACTAAAATATTAGTCTCCTCTATCAAAGATGTTTCATTTATAAAGCTACACTGGTCCTTGCTGTCCTTTCCCTGATGACTATGCCCGTAAGTTACTTGGACATAATCACAGGTGTTCATACAAGTCAGGTCATTCATAGTTACATCTGTAGCATTTCCAGATCTCGCTCTTGTACGTTGGAATTGGGATTTATTTTGGAGTCCAAGTTCTAGGAGTTGACTAATTGTGGATTTTGCAATTTGCTCTTTGCCACAAGAGCCATATGTAGAGATATAAGTTTCTGTGTTAGTTAATTGATCAACATAAGTTAAGCAAGTTGGTTCTTCACAATCTTGTGGCATATTTGATATGCTATTTGTCCCTAAAAGATGCTGACATGAGGCAAAAATATCTTTCAAGGCTTCAAGATAAGTCGGCCTTACAGTGATCTCTTTGCTTTCCTTTAGAAAAAGAATCTTTTTTTGGAGATTTGATACTGTCCCTTTTCCAAGTTTGCTATTGCCTAGGTTTCCAGATGACTTAATGCTAGCTACCTTGTTTGTTTGCTGGAGACTTTCAACAGGATTCACACACTGCTTTGGAGTAACATTATCTGGAGGTTTATATTTGGTAAATGTGTATTTTTTCTTCATTTTCCTCCATGTTTGACTACTTCTACTGACATGACGGCAGCTGGCCTGGCCTCTACCTGGGTCTGAGCACCTCACTCCTATTCTGCTTCCTGCATAATTTGAAAGTGAGAAAGTCTGTAGTTAACTTGTCAGAACTGTAGCATAGAAAAAAAAATTAGCTATTTCTGTAATTTGCAAAGAAAAAAAACCACTGCTTTAAGCACTGGTAAGCTTGGTTAAACCTCTCTTTCAACTATACCTCCATTGGTAATGCTGGACTCTGGTGTGTTAGAAATATCCAGTAAAGACCCCATAGAAAGGGAATGCTCAGCTGATGGGCGTTTCCGAGGAGGGAATGGTGACGTGTCAGTTTCTCTGGTGAGCTGTGCAAGGGTCTCTCTCAAGCGACGTCTCTTGCGATTGCTATTTGGGGTATTCAGGGAAAGTTGTGACACTGACTTTTTGAGTTCAGGACTCTCTGGCTGTAATTAGATATGAAAATTCAGTCACTGCCTCCAACTTGATTCCATAGAGACTACAGAAAAGATAAAGATTACATATAGACTACACAAGACAGTTGCCCCCATTTCGCTGTACGGTCAAACAAAATAATTGAAAGTTCTATACAGCAAACATGTCACATGTTTAAGACACTATAGTCCCTTAGGTTATTAAACAGGATTTTTATTGAAAAAGGCTAATATGTATGTTTTTCCAGCTTTAGAAATTCTGTACTGCATAACTGAAAGATCACCACAAAGTGGCCACTAAGCAAGCAAAGTCCAAGTAAATCACATGTGTAAAAGTTTTAGTCTGAATACTTCAAGACAATTTAGGAATTTTAGAAATATACTATCAACATGAGTTATCAGCATCCAAATTAAGCCCTAGCCCTGCAAATACTTAAGTTACATGCTTAACTTTATCAGTTTCAGTGGATGATTCACAGTAATCAAGTTAAGTTTATTTGCAGGATGTGGGTTTTCAGAGTCAACATATTACACTGCTACTAAAGGTCAACATACCTTTTCAAATAAGTACATGGATTCTCCTGCTCTGGCATCCATCTGAATGCTTCCCCAGAACCACTATATGGGGGAAAGAAAGAGAGTCTTCTATAATTTGTTTCAAAAACTTGATACAAGCTTTTGACCTGTGATATTCAATATCTCTTACATGTCTAAAAAAATCCTCAAAATGTAACTATGTTAATTCAGAGTATACATTATATACCCAATATAATTGTTGCTTACATACTGAATGATTTAAAAAATACTTTAGTACTAATAATTTCTGTGTACACTAACCTCTTGCTTTACAACATAAAGTTTTTTTGGAGGCTCAAATGGGAGATCTTTTACTGTATTTTCTTCAACAACCAGATGTGTGCACCTGTCATCACTAACTGGCAAGTACTGCCCACCTAGAGTAAGAAAATAAATCAAATTAACTGCAGAATTCAGCATCTCAAGTTTTAGTAAGAGATGATTTCATAGTAGTATCAAAGTTGGGGTAGAGTAATAAAGAAGGAAGAAGATGCAAGATGAAGGGGGAGTTGGTCAGCAAATTGAGATAGCTTCATCCTGGGCACCCCCAGCACAAAGACAGTACCAGCAGACATTCTATTGCAGTACAACTTCAGGGGACAGCTTCGATAAGCCAAGGTGCACTATTTATGTAGTGTGACTATAGCCCTTCCCAGAGTCCACAATTTCTGTTACGGTAAAAGTTTAAAAAGATAGGCTAGAAATCTCTTACTTTCCTGGAGCTCAGGGCCACTAGGGATTATTTTTTAAAAATAAATAGTTTGGAGAACATCTCTGAGAAGGTCTGAGAACAAGACTCCCATAAAGACATTGCTCCTAAAGAGCATGCCAGAAATAGCTTGCCTAGACACAGTCATCACAAATTGGAAGCTGTGTATATTGTAAAGCTAGCTGTACCATATGGGCTACAAGGACATTGAAAGAGGGAGACTCTTTGTGTCTGTCTTGATAAAGGCTCAGTTGTATAATGTTTGCATAATAACTGATGCAGTTCTGTAGAATATGAAACAAACTTTAGGTGCAAGATGTTATATATACATATAGCACTGTAAGAACAGACCTTAAACCAAATGAGTCAGCCAAGTATTCTCATTACATTGTATTACACTATTGAAAGGAAAGAAATATTTGGCCATAACTTCTATACAAGTGATTTATTTTCTTGCAAATACATAATAAAATTTGAGTGTACTACGTGCTTCAAGTAACATTTGAACAGATATTTGCATAATGCAGCTTTGAGTCAGAAGAAGTTAAGCATACACATAGCATATTTTTCTAACCAGCTTCCCAAAAAGTTAAATCTTGATTATTAGACATGGAGGAGGGAAAGAGAGGGGGAAAAAACTGTAGTAAGAGCCAGTTTTGAAATCACAGCATGGCGGGGGGGGGGGGAGGAGAGAAACAAACAAAACCTCACTTTGGTATGAAAAGTTTGGTTTTGCTACATGATTTATGCCCCATGAGATTTAAAGTTAAATGTAGCTTTTTAATGGAAGACCTGTTCAAACCTCCCTGCGTGCAAAGAATCAGCATTTTAGTTTTAGACAGATTTAAGATAAAAACGCATTGCCTATAAATTCCATCGCAAATGTGATCATTAACAATAACCTTGCATTTTTGTCATTTCTTCCATGTTAATTCTCTCTTCATCGGAAAATCCAAGGAAACTTAACATGCAGTCCTGGAATGGGGGAACCTTGAACTCATTTCTGAATTCCTCATCAGCTGCACAGAAGTCACTTAAAAATAAATATTCATTAAAACAAGTTGTATATGTACAGTTACTCTTTACTATATAGAAGCTTGCTTTAGTATCATGGAAAGAGTCTTAACTGAGTGTGCGTCTCGGGGGGTGTTTTTGGGGAGAGTGGTGAGGAGAAGGGAACACTTACATTTCATTCCTTCTCTCCCAAGCCTTGTAAATCCACTCGGCTTGCACAATAGGAGTTCCCAGACTCACAGCAAGCTAGAAGGAAAAGAAAGTCACTAGCTATGACAAGTGACCTCTCCATTTAAAGTTCTTTCCAAACCTGGAGAAAGATTCCCGGCAACATTTCTGATTTGGAAAATAGGTATCGTAAAAAGGATGAAAAAGTTACTCCTCTGAGAAACAGAATCCCAGAAATGTAGGGCCGGAGGGACCTTGAGCAGTCATCTAGTCCATCCACATACATCTGAAGCAGACCATCCCTGATAGATGTTTGTCTAAACTGTTCTTACAAAACCTCCAGTGATGCAGACCACCAGGAGAGACTGAATGCAGACTGAAGACAGAGCACTGCTGCTACGGTAGGGGTTGAAGCCAAAGATATCATGGAGGTTCATTAAAGACCAAATCATAACCTTTTTTACCCATTTTATTCTGACACTTCTTCCCACCCTCAGAACATCCAGCAGGACATAATTTAGGGTCTCTCCCTTCCTCCCCAAAACACAATTGTCACTGCTTTTATTGCAAGGACTACCAAAATGCAACTGTCCCAAATCAAATATAAAAGTCCCAATAAAGATTCAGAGTTTATAGCTTAGTGTATTAGCTATATATACAGTAAACTTGCATCCAGATAGCAAAGCATTCCCCTGTAATGATTAACATACTGACCAAAACATGAGGATGGCTGTTTTAGTATAGAAGAATGAGACTATGAAGGCTTATTGCTATAACTAGCAGGGTCCTTCTATTGACCTAAAAAGATGAAATGTTATGTATTAGCTATACAATTTTGATTTCCACTTTGTGGAAATGCGTTATGTAATACACTAAGTTTCCAGCAGCAGTTGCAGCCAATACTGGTCAAGTTACACAGCACACAACACAGAATACAGTCAGCACTTAAAGACATTTGAAAAATAAAAGGCACCCTTAATGTTCTGTATTATACTAACATGAGTTCCTGATACTTTGAGAAGTATAGGGTACATCTACACATCAATAAAATAAAAAACCTGTAGCACCTAGTCACAGAGCCCAGGGGTCAATTGACTCGGGCTCGTGGGGCTCAAAACAACAGTGTAGACATTCAGGCTTGGACTAGAGACCAGATTCTGTGACAATCCCACAAAGGGGATGGATCTCAACCCGAACCTCTATGCAGCAATTTTTAGCCCTGCAGCCCAGGTCTGCTGACCACGGCCAGCTGCAGCTGTGCTGCTTGTCTTTTATTGTAGCGTAGGCATACCCATAGAAGCATAACAAACTGGTAAGTGCTCTGAAACCTCAACTGCAGTGGTCTCAGTTAACCTAATGTTAAGTACTTCTCAAGAGACAAAATGCTTATTTTCAGAGGTTGTATTTGTCTGTAACAAAAGCCTTTAGACAAAAGGTTTTTCTAAAAAACTGGTTGTTTGATTGTAACAGCTAAACAATTACCATCTGTTTTTAAAAGCTTGACATCACATCTGAAATCTTTAAGCCTTTGGACTTAACCCATTTTCTTCATTACAAAAGTGCATCTACTTCAAGTTAAAATAGAAGGTCTGATTTGAAGGGGTCAATCTACACTGAGAGCCTCTTTGACATGCAAACTCACGTACTCTGAATTTGTCTCCTTGTGTAGAATTAGCCACCAGATGTGTAACTTTTGAACTGAAGTCCCTTCGAATAATTCCACCCATATGATGAACCAAGGTCACCAGCTTAACCTGAAGAGCAAATCAGGAAATAAGAGACTCATACACTTTTTGAAACTTACAGCTGTTAAAGAAGGGACAAAGACAAGAGTTATATACTCCATACAAGTTACAGCAGAACTAAACTTAAAGCAAAGCTTTTACATGTTCATTTAACCTGTACTGGTGGAGTAATTTTTAAAATGAGACATGGTTGGCAAGCCATAAATGCTACCTGCCTTAGAAGTATTTAACGTATATCAAATGTATTTTAAGGAAACATCCAAGCCACCATTGCTGTTTTCACAGCTATACAGTTAGCAGTTCATAATGCTTTACAATCATCTCACCCCATCAATGCCAAAAATTTAATTAGCAGCCCATAAAGCCACCAAACAAGATGACTCCCAACATATCAGGGCCCATTGTCATGCTGCCAGTTCTGTCTTTGGATTCTGGGCTATTAAGACATAGAAATGAAGGCTAACATACTTGGCTGGGGTGGGATGGGGGGACGACACCCCAGGAGTTTAGAACAAATGAATGGACTGCTCAGTTTGAGTCTGGCAGGACATCAGAGTTAACTCCTAGCTCTTGGAAGATGGTCTTGGCTCTGTGCTTCACGCAGTTGCCAGCATCTCTAGCAGTACAGTTTGCCTTGATACCATGCCAGAACACTGAATTAGTAGTGGCTTATATGATAGCAAGACACCAAGTGAACTATCAGTTGCTTCTTGTAATATCAAAATTTTCCCATTTGACTACTGATCAGGAACGATGCTGCATAGCTGTAGTTCTGACAAGATTACGGTACATGATAGTGACACTCCAAATGCTCTGAACAGGATATCTAAGTTTTATCTGAGTGCACTCAAGAGCATGTACATGATCCAACACAAGTGACAGGTCAAATTCTTAGGTGATCAACTCAATGCTGCCTAAGGGTCCAATCTTGCTCCCATGGAAGTCAGAGTGTCCCACTGTCTTCAACAGAAGCCAGAGTCTCTCTTACCTAGACCCTAGAATCCTAAATCTATACTCAAGAATACAAGCTTTAGTCACTGTTAGTGACTAAAATGTACATTGTACACTAGGGGTGATGTAACAGAAAACTACCTTGAACATAGCTACATGTAGATTAATCAGTCCAAGAAAGGGGAAGGGACAAGAGTGTAAGACAAAATCTTACTAGTTCTTCTTTCTTCCTGAATCCTGTAAAGCACAGCACCAGATTCAACATACTTGCACAGTACAATGGACGACATGAAAAAGGTAGAGGCTGAAATCAGATAATGATTAATTACAGTAGTCAGACCTACAAGCTATTTAAAAACAAACAATTAAACAAAAAACTTAGACAGTAGTTCTACAGGATTTTAACTTTGTTAAAATGCACTGATACCGACTGGATACCAATTAACAAGACTCACTGTTTTCTGATATATGTCTTGAAATAGGAACTGCCAGTATTTTGGTGAAATGATTGAAGTATTTCTGTATTCTGTGCTAAAACAGTACTGTAAACTAGTTACAACTGTAACTTTACCATAGGTGTCCCTATGTTTCCTGTAAGATCATATTATACACTATTGTCCTGCAACAGAGCATTATTACCCCCCAACTGCTGGTATCTTCTTCTGCACCATATAGCAACCATGTTGAACAGAAGTCCCTGGCACTAAAGCAGTCTTTACTCACTCAGTGCAGCATTCCAATGCAGAGGAGCATTTCAGATAGTTTATTAATTTCAAGTAAGTGTTAGTAATTAGCATCTGTATTTCCTTAAACCTCTTCCTGGTACAAAGTAGTATTTGTGCACTTCTGTCTGTCAGAAATCCTACTCTGAATATTCTTTAGTCAACATCAGACGTTTAGAGGCGATTAGAACACAATTGTAAAATACTTTCCATCTATGCCAGATACTCATTCTTGAGTGGTTCAAATGGTACTTAACATGGGCATCACTACTAGCAGTTTGTTTTTTTTTGTATTTATATTAAAAAAAAAAGTTAGAGTTAATTCAACTGTACTCCTCAGGACTTTAATTCCTAGTAGCTTTCCCTTTCTCAGAATAACCTGCAAACAGCAGTATAAGAGGGAGGGGTTCATGTTTTTGCCAAGACTCTTGAAAGTGTTAAAAAAAAAAAAGAAAAAGGAAGCAACATATTTTTAAAACAAACAAACTCACTCTACATTAATGCCTTGTCTACACTAAAAAGTTATACTGCTTTAACCATTCTAGGTGCTACAAGTAATAATGCACTGGTATAGTTAAAGCAGTACAATCCCTCTAGCGTGGATTCACTTATAAGCATCTCTTATGCCAGTGTAAGTATACCTATTCCTGTACATGAAAAGAAATAAAAGTGCCTTCTACCATATAGTTTATACCAGCTTAACTGCATCTACACCAGGACTTTTACTGGGATGACTACTTCCACTTAAATCTTCACACCACTAACCAAACCAAGTATAGACCAGGTCTAATATCTTTCCAGAGAAATGCTGGAAAAAGTATCCCATGGGGTGGGGAAGAGAAGTACACTTCAACCCCAAGATAATGTGACCTGATATAACACAAATTCAGATACAACATGGTAAAGCGCTGGAGGGGAGAGAGGAGGCTGCACACTCCAGTGCATCATAGCAAGTTCGATACAATGCGGTTTCACCCTATAAACATGGTAAGATTTTTTGGCTCCCGAGGACAACGTTATATTGAGGTAGAGGTGTAATTTGTGAACATAACTGACAGGCTTGAGCTACTTCTGCACATTGGCTTGGTAATTGTAGGCCACTCACATTACATTTATGGCCTACCTTTTCAGAAGTGCTGAGCAACAACAAATCCCATGTCAAGTTATTTAGAGCCAGAGGTGTTTACTATTTTTTTTTTTAAAAAAGGTCATTTAAGTGTGTGGTGAAACACTGACATGTGAATGACCAGAATTCTGCACTGAGAGAGTCTGATACAGCTTTCAGCAATTTCCCCAGTTCAGAAAAATTTAGAGGTTCAGAATAGCTGTGCCATCACAATACAAGATCTTCATCTATGTAAATAAGGAGAATTATATTGCAATTTAAATGAAATGTCCACCACAAGAAGAATGTAGTCACACTTCTTATGTTAGTATTATTGACAACACATGTTAATGTCCATCTAAAAAGAAAAGGTCATTTGCTTTCACCTGAATACTTACCTCTCCTTTTTGAGCACAATGAAGTACTATTGGAGGTCCAAGAACACGACAGTCAAACTTGCACAAGTTCTCCAAGATGGAATCTTGAAAGTCTGCTACAACGAAGACTGTCTCAAATTCTGGAGACTCAGACTCCCCAAACTCTTCCACCGATTCCATCTTTATATAGGGCACTTTAATTTCCTTTATTTTAATATTATGTGAAAAAATTAAAGTGTCATTCATGCAACATATGTAGTAAATGAATGTCATTCTTAGATTTTTATCTTGAAGTGTTAAAGAAATTTAGTATCAAAGACAACTTTACAACTTTCACCAGTGTTCCAAAAAGTTACATATTCTGTTTAATGATATACAAAGAGGTGATTTTGTTATTTCTAGCACTGAACGTGTGATGATCTAGGTTTCTAAAATGATTTTAGATTCTGAATTTAAGGAATTGTTTAAGAGTCCAAAGTATTTATTTTCTCTCTCTTTAGGGTATTTCTTCAGTCTTTGTAGGTCACACTGACAATATAAGAAGAGTATAAGATCAAATAATATCTTGTTACATTAACTCAGTTGGATTCAGTTTTCTGTTGTACAAGAACAACTCTCTTTTCCTTCAGGGCATCTGAATTTAGTTATGTATTTCAGACTAAACGTTTGTATTTTGGACTAATGTATGTGTCACTAAAAATAGCAATTTAAAGTTGTAACTACAGACCAAGAGATTCCATAAAGAAATGTATCATGCTGCATGAAATTAGACTTTATATTTCAGAAGGTTTAACTACAGGCTGCTTGACTCTGGAGGTTTTAGGTCCAAACTCCATTTTCTAGAATCCTTCACATTAAGAAAACAACAATCCTTACAGAATTGTTCATGCAACAATCTTAAATTGCAGCTCTTTCACTGTTGAATCAGGAAAGCCATTTAATTGGATTATGAAGCTAGTTCATAGCAGAAACTTACAAAAGTCTAAGTGTGCATTTGGCACATGGCACAGAAGCGTGCATTTGGCATTACATATATCATCCGAGAGTTCCATATGCAAGTACGGAACACATTAAACACACCAAATGTGTTAGTTCAGGGATTCAGAACAGACATTTAAGCAAATTGCAAGGTTTCAAATGTCATACAAGTTTCTACTCAACTATCTTCAAACTATACCATAGGAACATTGTTTATTGTGCCTTCAATCACACCCAAATATCAGAAATCATGAAGGTTAAGTGTTTGTGCACTCCAGTCCCAGTGAAGTGCAACATGCTGCATGCAGTCAAATATGCATAGATGCCTGACATACCATATGAATTATACTTTTTATTAGTTTTTCTTCCGATTTACCAGGACTAGTTTCCTTTATCTTTATAACTGGGACTTCCATTATCTTAACGGTCTGTGGAAGAGGAGAACTTCGATATGAGATTACATTACTTACATGAAGTTTGTCAAAACAATGTCATTATGATGACTACTTTATGTTCAAGCCACATACCTCCAAGGCTTTCAAGAGTTCCTCGTGTTTCCCAGCTTCTTGAACTAAAACCACTCTGGTTTCAATCTGAGGCATTTCCTCTGTTCAGGGGGGCAAAAAAATTGCAATATTCATAACCGACAGAAAAATCTAATTCTAATGTTAAACAAAGCCATAATGTAGGGAAACATGCTAACTACACTGGTATCTTGCCAAGATCCATAGTCCTCTCTCAAAAAAATACTATTTACAAAGAATATTTCAACTCTGAAGACTGGATGCTGCCTCAACAAAGCTTCTTCTTTAAGCCAAGCTTGCAGCTGATGAATTACACTGTGCATCAATCACAGAAATGTAGGTTGGGAAGGGCCCTCAAGAGGTCATCTAGTTCAGCCCCACATGCTGAGGCAGGATTAAGTAAACCTAGACCATCACTGACAAGGTGTTCGTCTAACCTGTTCTTAAAACCTTCCAATGACAGGGATTCCACAGCCTCCCCGGAAGCCTATTTAGTGCCTATCATCCCTACATTTTAGATATTACCAAAAAACACCACCATCCTATTTAAATCTCCTTTGCCACAGATTAAGCCTATTACTTCTTGCCTGTAGACAAAGTTGCAGCCATGCCACAAAGATAACCTAATGAATTTGGGACATACAAATGCACACCTGTGAACAATTAATAGCATGTGCAACACTAGTTTACTCAACCTCTCCCATCAAAGGGGACCACTGATAAACACTTGTCAGGGATGGTCTAGTCTAGATAATACTTAGTCCTGTCTCAATGCAGGGTACTCGACGAGATGAACTAATGAGGTCCCTTCTAGTCCTACGTTTCTATGACTGACACTTTTTAGCAACAGATGGGTACTGAACAGACAGGCCTGTAATCCAAGGACAAAATACATCATTCCTTTGATTAACAAAGGATTGGGGGGGTTTTGGTTTGTTTGGTTTTTTTTTTTTTTGTTTTTTTTTTTTTAAAAACTACACTGTCTAGTTTAGGTCAACAGCCTCAGTAGCAAGAAATTTTACTACAGTTTGGTAAATTCACAAAATGTTAAAGTAGTGGCATGAATTTAACCAGACGTTTTATTTTCCAAGAAACAATTTTCAATACTGTCACATTTGTTTGAATAAGGTTTTTCCTGTTACCTTCTACATCTGAAACCAATCCAATAAATAAATTCTCCTTGGAAGTTTCTATAATTTTTGAATCAAGAACAGAAGAATCTCCCAAAAGACTCCTTCCGGTGTCAGTCACTAGCATACTGCTGTCAGTCATGATCAAGTCTGTGTTTTTCTCTTCAGCAGCTGCAAAATAAGTACCTAAAATGAGTTTAATCTGAAGAGTACATATTAAAAAAATATTCCATAAAAAGTCCTGTGGAAAGGTAGATAAGTTAGTTTTAGACTTCTAAATATTAAAACTACTAACAAATCCCACTTATGAGTAGTATCCTCTGAGCCTAGAACAATTTTAAGAGAGTTTATACAAACAATCATCACAGAAATAGTTTTTACAGGTAATTCACAGTAGTCTATTTTTGAGGAAAACTACATGAAGACAGAGCATTTTGATAGCTGGGCAGTAAAAAGCCCAGTGTTTCCTTAAAAAAAAAAAAAAAAGTCAGGTTTAAGGATTTATTTTGATCCAGGATCTCAAGAGATTGCTTGCTTACTCCAGATAGGAATTTTGTTAAACATGATCTGAAAGAGGTTCAGGAAGCTGGATTAACCGTGTTATTTGCATTTAATTTCAGAGAAGTTCATACTAAAAAGAGATGGCTTTGCATACATTTTCCAAAGGTGAAAGTTTGAAGACAGAAGATTGTGGTAACAGGCCAACCCACTAGACCTCAGATTTCCCACAAGCTTTGACCAGATTTGTCTAGCTTACTGTTGGAGTTCCTCAGGCCTGTCTTGCTGGGCAATTTCTGTTATGCAGTCCTTATCACACAGAGAGAGAAAGGGTTCCTTGCCATCACCGGAAAGCCTCATGGAGGCACCAAGTGCATTATCTACAAACAGAATTATAAAGTATTATAAAAAAGTACTAATAAAGTACTCAGTGCAGCATTTAAATACACATTTCTTCAGTTATCCGACATGGGGGTGTGGAATCAGTGCATTTGCAGGAGGCCAACAGGCAAAGTTGCAACATAAAATTTCCCAGTGCTAGATAGTAAACTTTCATCCTATGAAACAGTACAGAGCAGACTGTTGAACATTAGTACCCATTCACAGAGTTCACTGTCCCACACTAAGGGATCCTTTGACTCCTTGTCCGCACAATATGTTTCTCCATCTTCTGAGAAACTGCTTGAACAATTGCGAACTTCAGAAAAAGGAGCTATCCCTGTCTCACATCCCTTCAAACTCCCACCAGACTAAGGAATTGACTAGAGAGCCAGGTCCACTTACCTGAAGTACCAATTCAGTTGGCCAGGATTTTTCTGACTAGGAAGAACCATGTCTTTGTAAGCAGGTTTGGAAATATGTAATTTCTGTGATCCATCATGCTGCTTAAAGTATTTGAACAGTGGTTTGAGGGAACGTGAAACAGTATGAAAAAAAGATACCATGGTATAGATACTGTATAAAAATCAAGGAGAAAGTGCTACGTATACTTTTTGCAGATATTCTCTCTTCCTTATGCTCCCAAATGTACTATGCTTTTATTATTTTAAGGAAAGACATCTGCAAAATGTTACTCATGGATAACCTTACAATTCACTGTGCTCAAAAGGGATAAATATTTTTGCTTACAATGTGAACTGATGTTTTTTCTTAAAACACAAACAAAACTTGTAAAATACAATGCCCTTTTAAAATAGTAATCTTTTAAGTCAAGTTAAAACACTGCATGGGGGGAGAGGACATAGAAATTCCAGGAATGTGGTATCTGGGCAAGGAGTGCAATGCCTAATCAATTAAGTAACAAAGACCAACATTATTTTACAGACAAGGTTGATCTTGCATTATATACTGACATAGGCCAGGTCTACCCTACAGACCTATAGTCTGTAAAACAACATCACTCAAGGTAGTGAAAAATGCCACATCCTTGAGTAATGCACTTATACCAGGACTGCACAACTCGTAAAGCGGCAAGGACCACATTACTCCAAAGAAAACAGCTGAGGGTCGAACCCCCCCCCCCCCCGGCCCCGTGGAAACACCCCCGCCCCCAGCCCAGCGGAAACACTCTGCCCCAGCACCGCCCAGCCCTGCAGAAACAAACCCTCCTTTCCCAGTGCCACCCCACCAAAACAGCTGTGGGCCAAAAAGGAAGGTTGGGGGTGGGGAGGTGATACTTGATTTTAAATCAACCAGGGGCTCCCACCTGAAGAGCTGGCTGGGAGCCCTCAGGGTCAAATTAAAGGGCCCGGGGCTCCGGAGCTTTGTGGGGCTGGGGCAGGGATTTAAAGGGCCCAGAGCTCCTGCTGCTGAGCGGAGCCCGAGCCCTTTAAATCCCAGCCCTAGCGCATCCGCTGGAGCCGCGGCCGGGATTCAAAGGGCTCTGGGCTGCCCGTGGCGGCGGGGAGCCCTGAGCCCTTTAAATCTCAGCCACAGCCGAGAATCTCTGCAGGCAGCTCAGAGCCCTTTGAATCTTGGTCACGGCTGAGATTTAAACGGCTCTGAGCTCCCCACGGCTGTGGGCAGCCCAAAGCCTTTGAATCCCATCCGCAGCTAGCAGGGCCGGCTTTAGGAAGTGCAGGGCCCAATTTGAACATTTTCGGCAGGGATGATTTAAAAAAAAAAAAACACGTCAAAAAAAAAAAAAGCCTTTTATTTCTTAGCAACCGGTTCCCTGTAAAATGTTCTGCCATAGTATGTATTTTTTGTACCAGTAGGGTTACCATACGTCCGTATTTTCCTCCTGGATGGCGATTTAAGATCCAAAAAGCCTGACATGTCCGGGAAAGTACAGATGTATGTTAACCCTACCTAAAATTCTTTTTTAAAAAAGTGTCTGAACTAGAAATGAGCTCTGCCACTCCCTGAGGGTGTGCTAGGGTGCATGTGTGGGTTCCAGCTGTTCCCTGCCCACCTCATTGAAGCAGGTGTGCAGGGTTACTTCCCTGGGAACTACAGGGCACCAGTGCACATGGGGCTAGCTGGAGGTTGGGGGGAGGTGGCTGGAGGTAGGGTCTGGCTGCAGGCTGGGCAAGGGGTGTGGGGCAGGCTGGAGATGGCATGTGGGATGGGCTGGCTGGCTTCAGGCAGGGCCACGGGGGGGGGTGCGGCATGGGTTGGCAGGGCTGGAGACAAAGGAGTGCAAGACTGGCTGGCTTCAGGCAGCGGGGTGCGGCACGGGTTGGCTACTCCCGGGCTCTGGGAGCTATTTAAAGAGCCCGCGGCTCCCCTGCTTCTACCGCCCCAGCCCTGTAAATAGCCGAGGGAGCCCTGGGGAAGCGGTGTGGCTTCAGCAGCTATTTAAGGACCGGGGCAGCTGGAGCCCCGGCCCTTTAAACAGCCCCCAGAGCCCCCCACTACCCTAGGGCTCTGGGGGTATTTAAAGGGCCCGGGGATCCCCTTCTTCTACCACCCCAGCCCTTTAAATAGCCAAGGGAACCCTGGGGAAGTGATGGGGCTCCGGTGGCTATTTAAAGGGCCAGGGCGGTAGAAGCGATGGGAACCCCGGACTTTTTAAATAGCCCCCAGAGCCCCACAGCCCTACCCCAGGGCTCCAGCAGTGGTGCTCTGGTGGCAATTTAAAGGGCCTGGGAGCCACCGGCCTTTTAAATTGCCCCTGGGGAAGCTGGGCCACCCTGCTACAGCGCACTGGCTTTTGCCAGTACACCGTACTGGGGCTTAGGCATGTGGCCCTCTTAGGGGCGGGCTGATTCAGGGGAATTGGATGAACTGGCCTAAAGCCAACCCTGGCGGCTGAGATTTAAAGGGCTCTGGGCTCCCTGCGGCTGCAGGCAGCCCAGAGCCTTTTGAATCCCGGTCACAGCTGGGATTTAAAGAGCTCTGAGCTCCCCGCCGCTGTGGACAGCCCAGAGCCCTATGAATCCCACTGCGGGCCACACAGTGAGCCTCTGCGGGCCCCATGTTGTGCGGGCCTGACTTATACTGACCTAACTCCACATGTAGACAGCGCTAAGTCAATGAGAGAGCTTCTCTCACCAACATACCTATGACCTCTCGGGGAGGTGGATTAACTACACTGATGTAGTTCTCCCATCGGTGTAGGAGTGTCTTTACTGATGACCAGTGCACATGCACTGCTCTGGCACTGTATGTGCAGACAAGCCTTTAGGGTAAAGAATTGCCATACTGGGTCAGACCAATAGATCTAGCCCAGTATCCCATCTCCGATAGCAGCCAGTAACAGAGCTTCAGGGAGCCAAGTACAGAACAGGATAGTTGGAGTGATCAACCTGTCTTCCCCTCCCAGCTTTTGACAGAGGTTTAGGGCATGGGGTTGCATCTCTGACCATCTTGGCTAATAGCTATTGATGGATCTATCCTCCATTAGCCCATCTAGATCTTTTTTGAACTCAGTTATACTTTTGGTCATCACAGCATCTCATGGCAATGAGTTCCAAAGGTTAATTGTGCATTGTCTGAAAAATTATTTCCCTTTCTTTGTATTAAACCTGCTGCCTATTAATGTCATTTTTGTATTGTGGGAAAGAGTAAACAACACTTCTCTATTCACATTTTCCCCCACCGGTCAGAATTTTATAGCCCTCTGTCATATCTCTACCCCCAGTCATCTCTTTTCCAAGATTGACACCCATAATCCTTTTAGTATCTCCTCATAGGGAAGCCATTCCATACCTGTGATCATCTTTGTTACCCTTCTCTGAACCTTTTCCACTTCCATTATATCAATTTTGAGATGGGGTGATCAAAACGGGACACAGTGTTCAAGGTGCGGGAGCAATATAGATTTATATAGTGGCATTATAATATTTGTCTCATTTTCTATCCCTTTCTTAATAGTGTCTAACATTCTCTTAGCCCTTTTGACAACTACTGTGCACTGAGCAAAAGTTTTCAGAGAATAATCCACAATGACTCCAGGATCTCTTTCTTGAATGGTAAGAAGTAAATTCAGACCCCACCATTATATGTGGGTCACTGGGATTATTCCCCCCCCCCCCTCACAAGCATTACTCTGAGGCCATGTCTACATCTAAAATTTTGCAGCGCTGGTTGTTACAGCTGTATTAGTACAGCTGTATAGGGCCAGCGCTGCAGAGTGGCCACACTTACAGCAACCAGCGCTGCAAGTGGTGTTAGATGTGGCCACACTGCAGCGCTGTTGGGCGGCTTCAAGTGGGGTTCCGGGACGAGAGAGCAAACCGGGAAAGGAAACCAGCTTCGCCGCGGTTTGCTCTCTCGGTCCCGGAGCCAGCCAGCAAACCGCAGGGAAGGAGACCTGCTTGCTCGGGGTTCCGGGACCGAGAGAGCAAACCGGGAACGCCGCGGTTTGCTCTCTCGGTCCCGGAGCCACCCAGCAAACCGCAGGGAAGGAGACCTGCTTGCTCGGGGTTCCGGGACCGAGAGAGCAAACCGGGAACGCCGCGGTTTGCTCTCTCGGTCCCGGAGCCACCCAGCAAACCGCAGGGAAGGAGACCTGCTTGCTCGGGGTTCCGGGACCGAGAGAGCAAACCGGGAACGCCGCGGTTTGCTCTCGCGTTTCCGGAGCCACCCAGCAAACCGCAGGGAAGGAGACCTGCTTGCTCGGGGTTCCGGGACCGAGAGAGCAAACCGTGGCGAAGCTGGTTTCCTTTCCCGGTTTGCTCTCTCGGTCCCGGAACCCCGAGCAAGCAGGTCTCCTTCCCTGCGGTTTGCTGGGTGGCTCCGGGACCGAGAGAGCAAACCGCGGCGTTCCCGGTTTGCTCTCTCGGTCCCGGAACCCCGAGCAAGCAGGTCTCCTTCCCTGCGGTTTGCTGGCTGGCTCCGGGACCGAGAGAGCAAACCGCGGCGAAGCTGGTTTCCTTTCCCGGTTTGCTCTCTCGGTCCCGGAACCCCGAGCAAGCAGGTCTCCTTCCCTGCGGTTTGCTGGGTGGCTCCGGGACCGAGAGAGCAAACCGGGAAAGAAAACCAGCTTGATTACCAGAGGCTTCCTCCTTCCACGGAGGTCAAGAAAAGCGCTGGTAACTGTCTACATTGGATCACCAGCGCTGGATCACCAGCGCTGGATCCTCTACACCCGAGACAAAACGGGAGTACGGCCAGCGCTGCAAACGGAGTTGCAGCGCTGGTGGTGCCCTGCAGATGTGTACACCTTCAAAGTTGCAGCGCTGTAACTCCCTCACCAGCGCTGCAACTTTCTGATGTAGACAAGCCCTGAATGTATCAGTGTTCAACGTCATCTGCCATTTTGTTGTCTGTTCACCCAGTTTTGAGAGATCCCCCTGCAACTCTTCAGTAAATTGGTAAACTTGCAGATAAGTCCAAGGCTGATTCTGTTCACTCCCTTTTTCAGATCATTAGTGAATATACTGAATGGCACAGATCCCAGTACAGATCCCTGGAAAACCTCACTGTTTGCTACTTCTCATTATGAAATCTGACCATTTATTCCTACCCTTTGTTTCCTATCTTTTAGACAGTTACTGATCCATGAGAGGACCTTCCCTGTTATCCCATAGCTACCTAGTTTGCTTAAAAGCCTTTGATGAAGGACTGTCAAAAGCTTTCTGAAAATCCAAATACACTTTAAGAACTGGACCACCCTTATTCACATGCTTGTTAACACCCACAAAGAACACAAACAGACTGAGGCCTGACTTCCCTTTACAAAAGCCCTGTTGACTTTTCCTCAACAAATCACGTTTATCTATGTGTCTGATAATTCTGCTCTTTACTATAGTTCTTGTAAATTGCCAGGAGAAGGGATGCCCTCCACAGTTCAGAAGGACCCTATTCTTGCACAAAGGTCCTAAACATTAAGTTCCCCAGACATACCACAGTATGGTAGGCAAGAATTACACAAGTGAAACAAAATATCAGGTAAAGAGGAGAGTGTGATGCTCTTGAGTTAGAAATGCAGAACAAAAGCCTATTAAAGCAGTATTTAAAACAATGGGGCAGGCGGGAGGGGATGGGGCCCGCGGCAACCTGCCATTAATGGTCACACAGAGTCCTGTAGCATGCATACAAGTGTAACCATTCAAAAATGTATACCAATACAAGCAGCAGGGTCTTTGTCCGCTTAATAAAAGCTACACACAGTGCTTCCCCATTTTAAAGAGCTCTCTTTTCCGTATAATTTGTGCAGTCACTTATTTTAAAAAAAAAAAGTCTCATTTTATGTTTTAAAACAGCCCTGAAATACTGGGCAAAAGATAACAGGAGTGTTTACTTAAGGTTACAAAAAAAAGAAAGCTGCCCACATGCAGAAAACTGTGTGTGTATGTGTGTGTGTGTGTATATATATATATATATATATATATATATATATATATACACACACATACACACACACACACACCCCCCACCCAACATCCTTGTTAAATAGGACACTTAATGTTACTATAACAAAGGTGCCCCCCCCCCAAAACGCTCTTAGTGCGGGGTATCTGGCAGCACTTTCTGTATCTCCACGGGCACTGGTCAGTTTCCCCGCTCGCGGGGCGCTGGGGGGCAGAGGAGAGTTTTCCAGGGTGGCTCTGTACAGCCTCGCGCCTGGCAGGGAGGCCCCCCGCAGGTGCAGTGCCCGCCTGGGGCTGCGCTCAGGGCGAGTGGCGAAAGCCGACCGCGTCCCTTTACGGCCCCTGGGAGTTCTTCGCTCGAAAGGGCGGTAACGAACGATAAAGACCCGCTCGCCGGGGGACAGGGGCCGGCGGGCGCAGGCTGTGCACCGCGCGGCCTGGGGGTCGGCTGGTTTCAGGCTCAGCCCTGGCCCGGCCCCACCGCGCCGTAGCCCACCCAGCCCCCTTCCTTCTCCGCTCGCACCGCCCGGCGTCCCCGGCCCGGCCCGGCCCTCTCCTCACCGTCAAAACCGCAACCGCACACTCTCCCAAGCACCATGAGCGGCCGCCGCCGGCCCCAATTCAAAAAGCGAGCCGCCGCTCTAAGCGAGCCGCCTATTGGTTGCCAGGCGGTGTCGGCGCAGGCGTCCCTATGAAAGCCGGTTTCCCATTAGCCCTGCGTGGGATTTGCATCACGAGGTCCCGCCCTCCCTCACTTCGCTCTTTGAAAAGGGCTTGTCCTGGCTTCGGTCATTGGGTTCTGCCCGTTGCAAAGCGATCTCCCATTGGCTGACCGGGATTCCCTAATCCCAAGGTGGGTGAATGAAAGGGAGGTATTCTGCATGCCTCTGGCCCAAACAGGTTACAGGGACTGAGCTCACCTGGGTTCTGATTGGCTGTTGGCGGTTTTCAAATGAGTCCAACGGCAAGACGGAGAGAGAGACCCGGATGTAGCTGCAGTTGCCTGGCCTAGCGCCTGCAGGGCCGTAAGGGGGTCTCCACGGCTTGCGCAGCGGGACAAGGCTGCTCTTAAGGCCGGCGCGCCACACCCTGCTACGCGGACCTCTGCCCGGCACCGCCCCCTGACTACCAGTCACTGTGCCCAGCTCTGCAATGGGCCCGTCGCCGCTGCCCCCCACGCAGCCGTGGCGCTGTGGCCGCTGCCGAGCCCTGTAGGTCATGGCCCCACGTTAAGACATGAAGTCACAGCGGTGTCAGAGGTGATAGTAAGCGGGTACCTGCCAGCAAGAGCGGGTACACAGCCAACCATAGCGGCAGGGGGCAGCTTCCCCAGGCCAGCGATTTAAAGCAGCGGCCGGGGCCCTTTAAATTGCCGCCAGCACCCCACTGCTGGAGCCCTGGGGTAACACTGGCAGCCCAGTGCTCTGGTGGTGATTTAAAGGGCCTGGGGCTCGGCCGCCGCTGCATGGAGTTTTTGCCCGTGAAAGCTTACGCCCAAATAAATCTGTTAGTCTTTAAGGTGCCACCGGACTCCTCACACTGTATCCACAAAAACAATAACACGGCTGCCCCCTGATACTTTTTTTACCTGACTCCGTTTTGTAGCCATTTAAGATTTATGGTAAAATACGTATTTTCCTGGATGTATCTAGCTCAGCCCAGCTAGAAGGAAAACAACTTCTATTCATTAGGATTTGTAGTCTCAGTGAGCTCTCAGTTAAGCTTCCTGATCTGGCAAACCACAACCACCTTTCCTCCTTTCTCCTGAGGCAGTACTTCTAAAATGTTCCCTAGAAATGTCACCTTAATAGTAACATTAAGTAACAAGAAAAGCAATGTGTCATTGACCGTGCAGGTCTGCAGGTTCTTAAACGGAGTCACATAATCTTACTGCTATCTCGCCCTTCTCACCCCATTTCCTATCTTTTTGTTAGCACCTTAGTCACATCATATTTAAATCTGTCTCTTTAAGTCAAAGATCCTGTTTGTCAAATTGTTCGCCACCTTTGGGCATGATAAAAATAATTATAAATAATTTGGGCACCAAAAATACTGACGCATTAATAAAATTTAATAAGCTTTGCCTTAAGGATGTTAAAAGGTATTTTATGATTTTGATGAAGAGGAGCTTCTGAATAATCAAATTAAATAAAAAGAAGGAAAGATGACTTCATTAATGTGAATGGCTCAGGTGAAAGTCAGCTGACTCAACTGTATCAAAACTGATATAAAACTAACCAAATCTAATACTTTTAATTTCCTCTTCTTTTATTTGTCTCTAATATTAAACCTTTGTGATATGGAAAGGAATATTTTTGTATGTACTTATCATCTTATGAAAGGCCCAATTTAGTAAATTCTGACTGTCAATTTAAAAGGAATCTTACTGATGTCCTTCTAATTATTATATGCCAAAATTAAACCTTTTGATAGTATTCATCCTTTTTATATTAGGGATTCTTACTATTCAAGTATCTTGAGGACTAAGGACCTGATCCTATGGGCCAAAGGAAAGGGGACACTGCTTGTGATAGTAGGGATTGCTCATGCAAGTAAAGGCTTGCGGGCATATGTCCCATGTAAGTAGGGATTACTTAGATAGATGGTCTGAGTTTTGGCACTCAAAATAATCAATCATTTATTTCACACAGTAATTGCAACACTTGTGCTGGTAATTGCCTGCTGTTCATCAAAAATTAAAAGCATTGCAGTGCTTGTTACTGTTTATATTCTCTAAACCATCCTGCAGTTCTGAATCAGATAAAACCTCACTGATTCCCAATTCCTTTCAACCAGATCCTGCAAGGTGCCAAACACTTCCTGTTACATTCGTGTCCCTTGTTACTTCACATATCCAGCAAAGTTCCTCTGGGCGGCATCCAGTGGCTCCTTAGACACTTTCGCAGTGTCCAGGGTTCTCTGCTAATGTCCACTTCTGGAATCCTGATTTTGAACCTTTGACTTGTACCCACTTCCTGGTCTAAAAATTGCTGCCTAATCTTTAGAACTTTAAAACAGCTGCACAGAATACTCGGCCAATTTGTAAAGAAAGCAGAGATATAGTCATAATGGATCAAATTCACCCCGTGCCTAAAGCTACCGCACGGCTTAGGCACCACTTAATCTCTATTTTAAAGGCATAAGTGGTACAGAAACTCTCAGCAGAGAGGTGAATTTTTCTCATTCTATGCATGTGAAAAGCAGTTAGTGCACATATATATTAGCCAAATATTATATTTGAAAAACAAGTGCTACAATATCAAGAACTGCAAGGCTGTATTGATAAACTACCATGGAACCTGAATTAAACCACCATTCAGCGGACTGACAAAAAGTGGCCCATCTTTAGGTAATCATTTAAGAAAGGCAGCTAAGAATTTTGCTTGATAAACTGAATGGAATCATATAACAGATTAGACCAGAATGATTTGATACCAACAATTATATTATTTTATTGTTTCTAAAACACTTGAAATCTATAACTTAAATACTTCTATATTAATGAACCCATTGAAATACAAATACTTTTCACCGTGATTTTCAGCAAATAAAATGTCACTTATGGCTGAAACTTTGCAATCCCGAAACAAAAACAGCTGACTCCATTTCTGCCATTTAACTGGGAGATACCTTCACAGAGGATCAGTTCTGGGCTTGGATCTCAGGGGAATGATATGGCCATTGTATCTGACTACTGTCTGGCATTTCAGCATAAAAACTAGAAGCAACAAATGGAAAACTGCAAAGTGCAGAATCTCTTGCTCATGAACTTTGCCCCAGATTCTGCACTTCCACATATGCATAACTTAATGTGTGTGTTGGCAGAGTCCAGCCCTTTGTGCATACATACGTGTACCTTATGGACACTCAATTACATGATTCTTATTACAAATCATTTAAAATTGTAAAAACTTTGGCAATACCTTGGAGTGGTTGCTTAAAGGCTGGCTTTCACTCTTATTGCAGGAAAAATTCTCTGCTCCTGTAAACTGGTACTACTCTATTGAAATTGGTAGAGCTGTGCATGCTAGTTTGCACCAGCAGAGAATGTGTCCCATATATTTTGCATATGTACAACTTTAGAAATGACTGAAAAATTTGCTAATTTGTAAAAAAGAATCCCTCCCAGGCTGAGACCCTGCTGCTTGTTTTTCAATCCACAGCAATTTTTTACAACCCAGTTATGAACTTCTGAAACAAAACAGATTCTCCATGGAACTGCTGATTCTCTTTAAATAAAGCAGTATTAATGTGCTGCTGTATCCCTGACTCATTTCCTAATACAATAGCTCTTTAACATGTAACTTGCTCAGTAAACTGTATGTGGAAACAGTTCTAGAAAACACATTCTGCTTTTGTGATGTAATATAAAATTATAAATATTGTTGTGGTCCTTGAAACCCCTTCGTCTGGAATTAATGGATGTTTTTTATCTTTGACTCCAATGACTACAGGATCAGCTGTCAGCATTTCATTTCTTATAAACTAGTAATCTAATTTCTCATGTCCTTTTTCTTTTAGAAAGCTGCTCTTTTCAGGAGCTTCACATAAATTGTGTTAGTTTCCTATGCCTTTTCTTATCTGATGAATTAATTTTAAAATAAATATTAAAATTAGGCGTGTGCTCATTCTTTATGTGTATTTTATTCAGGGTGTATATGAAACAAGCCATTTAATTTGTTTAACATGGTCTCATAAACAAGCACAAATATAGAGTAACCATTGGTGATGTGGAGGTTAGTCAGATCCATGCTGAATATTGTCATGTCTGTTACTTGGCATGACACAATGAGGTGGCCTCCCTTTGAATTTATGAGGGAAGAAAAGGATAAGAGGAAGAAGAAACTTGTTTAGGAAGGTTTTTTTTTTATCATATGTGAGATAAATTCTGCTGAAGTAGAAAGTAAGATTTGTGCAGTAGCCATTTGGTAAACTCCTGGCTGCACTGAAGTCAAGGGAAGTTTTGCCACAGATTTCAAAGGGGACAGATTTTCATCCCAAATCTACAGTTCCTTCCCTGGGTTTTCAACATGCCCATTCCAAACTACAGTATATACAAATGTAACCCTAGCACACATTTTTTAAGAAATCATCTCCACCTGAGGCTTTTTTCTCTTCTTCTGCTTGAAATGGCCATTTACTACCTTCCTCAGGTCAAAATCACACCTTCCTAAAAGTACCCCCTTACTGTGACCCACAGTAATGGATTCCAACATACATCCTTCATTTCTCATTTCCTGACTCAGTGGTACTTGACAAAGACAGATCTAATGCACCTCATGCTCCTCTCAGTGGATTCGGATCTCTCCATTCCTTTCACCTCCATTCCTGCCACAACATATATGCTTTAGTATTACAGGCTCTGTAACATTAAATACAAGTATATGGATACTTTCCCTGCCCTACTGTCAGTCAGTGAGTCCCTGGCCTGTAGCAGACCTTATTGTAACTGACAAAATGTCACTGCCCACCTTTAAGCTTCTAAATGTGGGGAGAGGGGAGGAGAAGAGATGAACAATACATACATTGTTCATGGTCCTTAAGTGTAGTATAGTTTTCATTAGCTGCAATCTTACTTTTTACATATGTACTGCAGTGTATTTTGTAAAAATATTGCTCCCCTCCAGGGTGCTTTGCCCATCTGGGCAATCCCATTGAAGCTATTGGGACTGTTCATAGGCATAAAGTGTCTGGCTTTGGCTTCAAGGGGACTGCGCCTGCTGCGTGTAAAGTTATTATCAGATGCAACCTTTGCAGCACTTTGCCATTAGCCCTTTGTTGGGGGCAGACTGATGATTTGGGGCGTGGATTACATAAATGCAGACTGAGCCCGGTGCGGTGCACCTACTGGCTGTGCAGTATGTGCTGTGTGGCTATAGGATTGCGATGCGAGTGGTGCACTGCATCACAGTGTCCCCTAGATGTCTCTGTGCTCGGATAAGGCCCGAAACATGATGAAACGAAAACAATTGCAAGGACACAGATGTAGGGGGGCGGAAAAGCCTAGACTTCCTCTTTACGCGTCCTCTGATTGGCTTGCGAAGGTTATGAAACCCCTGAATGGGAGCTACAACCTTGCAGCAAACTTGTCAGGAGGCAGAAAAAAACTTGCTTCATTGTCTGTGCTTGTACACAGCAAAGGCGGCACCGGTCCAGCATGAAATCAGCCCTTGTTTTGCTGACTGCGTTGGTAGCCCTGACAGCCTATTATGTGTACCTGCCCTTACCCAGCACAGTGTCGGATCCCTGGAAGCTCATGCTGCTGGATGCCACTTTCAGGGCAACCCAGCAAATGGTAAGCTTGATCCGTGCAATTTTATTCTCTCTTCGCCTTCCCTCGCCGCCCCCACACGCCCGTTGTATTTCTCTCCGTTGCAATCAGCTGAGGAAATGTCATTTGTATCCGAGGGTTGATTTTAAGAGAGGAGAGGCGCGTCAGCCTTTTGGAGAAGCTGCTGCCGCCAAGGCGCCTCCGGGCGAGTTGGCAGAAATTAGCTCTGCAAATGTATCTGATCTTGATTTCTTTAAAGTACAGTGCTAATACGCTATAAATTCTGCTGTCTGACGGCTCTGCACTTCGTGGATGAATTGGTTGGTTGATTTACAGCATCAAGCGCTCCCTCTTCCTCCCTTGCTGCCTTTGCATTCAATGAATGAGAAATGCCAAAGAAACCCCTTTGTGCCAGCTCCTTTCCTCCCTTGAATGTAGTTGCGGTGGCTGATGGACTCTCAGCAGGGAATCTAGAAGTAGAATCGGATCTCTGTGTCTCTCTCTCACACACACTTTTTATAGTACATCAGCTGGGAAGAAAATGCCCCACGAGTCAATCCATTTAAAAAGCATGAGGTCGGTCCTTTTCCTGTTTAGTAGGCTGCGGCTGCCTTTGTGACATTGGGGAGCCAGCTCGGAGCAAAGGCTCTTCCCACTGCTCAGCAGAAAACCAACCCTTTTCAATTTCTTAGGACCCCCACCCCCTGAATCATTTGACAGTGGGAAGTGATGAGCTGACTCTATTGTAGAGTCTGAAAGTAATTTTGTAGTCAGTCCCTACTCCTGGTAGGTAAGAAGGACAGCTAACTTCAGTGTCCTAGACATTTGCTGCATGCCATAACCAGAAGGGGCTATTGATCTTTGCTTTACTTAATCCCACTCTAGAAGCATAAGGCTTTGGGGATTTCAGATGCAATGTATTTCCTTCTCTCTAGATGATGGAGATCTTTTGTATACAGTTTATTCCATGTTGTGTTCTCTGCATTTCCTAAGGCTAGAAACAAATTGAGTGCTTTCATCCTAGCACTTTCCCCATCATATTCCAGGAAGAATGTAGGGTGGAAGAGATTGAAAGCAGAGGGAAAGTCTTTCAAGTCTAGTCAAATTAGAATTTGGGCTTTCACTAATAAACAAGAGGAGTCTACCTTTGTACACTGTATTTGTTAGACTGTTTTTTCCAAATAACATTTCAGCGGCTCCCTAACCTTTCCCCCACTTTAAATTTTGTTCTGGTGGTTGCATGGTGACATCATGCAGACCAGAGGTTAAAAAACGTTTCACATGATGGTTCTACATAAATTTAATTCCTCTTCTGCTAGTGCAGTCTGATCTTTTTATAGTGATTGATCAACAACCATGATTTTACTGATTTTACCCTGCAGTATTCGCAGAGGCACTTTTTTAAAAACTATTTTTGCCAGTAGTGCTTCGTTTTATAAAACTGCATACATGAAAAACACATTTTAAAACACCATTTTTATAGCAATTTTAAAACATTTAAAGGATGTGTCTCAGCTTTTCTTTGGAGACCAAGGCTGACATTTTAATAAGTCTATGGGGGAGAGGGGTGAACTGATAAATCTTTTTTTTCACGCACATCCTTGTAATAGATGACATATTGCATTGGCCAAATGACATGCAAGTGCTCCAAAATAGCTCCATTCTTCAATAGAAGTTAAGCGTACTCAGCACCTTACATGTTTGGGCCCCTTCATTTGTTCCCTATGAGTGTCTGAAGCAGTTGGATTGTAAGTATCCACCATAATCAGTGCATAGACTTTTAAGGCCAAAAGAGCCTGTGATGATAATCTAATCTACTTAAACCTCCTACATAACATAGGCTATAGAATTTCACCCTGTAATTCCTGCATGACGCCCATCACCTCTAGCTGAATGACAGCATATCTTCCAGAAAGACATCTGCTCTTGATTTAATCAGTCTTTGTGTATATGTTACTACTAGTGTATAAACGCCATATATCTCCACCATATTATTTATTTATGTAACAGCAGAAGTACATGGTACTGCACCCTGGGTAAAACAACAAACAGTCCCCACCCACAGCAGTTTACTTTCTAAAGAAAGGAACAAGTGAGTACAATACAGAACAAATATGGAGTAGAGTGTAATCTTCATAGATGGAACACATCACAGTACAGCTGAGCCTTCAAGAGTTTGTTTTAAGGAGCAAAGAGAGAGAAGGTGCTTGAAAGATATTAATTAGGAGGCTTTCCAAAGCTGAGTGACAGCATAAACTCAGGAATGAGAGAATGTCTTTAAAATGGGAGCCTGAAAGACCAAAAACTCAATGTGTGAGTAGCTGAAGTGGTAACTATAAAAGTCAAGCCATGGCAGTTATTTTCAAAGTCAGTTTTTACAACAAAGGATACCTTCAGTAGGGCTAAAATTCCCTCTGCCTCCCACAGTGGTTGTTAAAACACTGACTGGTTTTAGGTTTCTTTAAATTTGACCACTGAACTTTCACTTACTCCTGAATGTGTTTTCAGCTTGTTACTGTTTATCACAATAATATCCCATAGGGGTTTGATGGCAGACTGAAGTAATACTTTTCTGGCTAAATGTTCCCATTTTAAAATCTCTGGAGTTCTTCTAACTTTTTCTCCCAAGAGCATGAACTTGACTTCACTTGCTTCCAATCATATAATAACTAGCTGTCCTCTCAATATTCTGAAGGCCTGTTATTAAAACAACTTTATAAAGACAGGTGTGACAGTTAAACATTACAGTTTTGGGGTGGAAATTATATAAAAAGTTTACTTTCTAACTCTATTAATAAACTCTAGCAATGCATAATGCAAGTCTCTGTCACTGGTTTAAAAATATAATAACCACAATATCTTGCATTTCTATACAGCCTTTTAGCCCAGAAGATCCCGAAGTATTTTACAAGTCCAGGGCTTGATACTGCAAGGTGCTGAGCACTCTGGCCCTGAACAAGCAATGTAAGCACATGAGTAATAATAATGACAGCTACCTCTTATCATCAGTAGATCTCAAAGTGCTTGACATAGGAGGTCAGTAGCATTATCTTCATTTTACAGATGGGGATACCGACACAAAGAGAGGTGAAGGGACTTTCCTACCATCATCCATTAGGCCAATGGCAGAGTTGAGACTAGCACACTTGTCTCCTGAGTTGCAGTCCAGTGTTCCATTCACTATGCCACACTGCTCTGAGGAGAAACCACCGTCCTATTGAAATCAATGGATTAGGGCTAGAGTGCTCAGTACCTCACAGGATCAAGTCCAAATATATCGATTGCTTCCTTCATTACTCAAGTGCAACCCTCTCTCACATGAGAAATATCAACTGCTTTACAGTTCACAGCAGCACTCCACAATATTTTAGGACAGGAAATCAAGAAGAATGTGGGTTCATTTTAGATGAAGTTTAGGTAGGCTGAAGACTTTATCTAGCTGGAATGTGGCCAAACCAAAACACAGATTAATACTTCCATGTGTTATGACTGAGCTAGAGGCTGAAATAGAAATGCTATTTTTCTGTTGTCTTCCTGCTGCAGAATGCCCCAGTGAATACTCACTAATGAATGTGATGAGATTTGGGGTTGTCCTGAACTCTTAAGGGAAGACGTTCCATAGCTGTGGATGTGCAACCAAGAAGGCACTCAGTCCCTCACTTACCCAGGTTTCACTCATGTGGAGCCTGATCCAAAGCTTGACTTCAGCAAGCTTTGAATCAGCCAATAGTGGAGAGCTACATGATTCCAAATGAGCAGCATAGTCAGGTGCATGTACGGTCCCTGAGACAATCATGCCCCATCTCACTGGGGCTTTGACAATCATTAAAGGATTTCAGATTTGACCGTGTAGCAGCTAGAGAGGCAGCGAAGGGAGCAGGGCACTGAGCTGATATGTTTCAGCTGGCCTGCACTGCTCAGCAGACATGCTGCCAAGGAGTACATTCAGGATACAGTATTTTGCAAAACTGTTGAGCTCAGAGGGCATGAATGTGTGTATCAGTAGAGTCAACATAGTGCTTAAAACGGTGGCAGCTGTGGGGAAAAAAGTCACAGGCAAGCTGTGACTGACCTGACCTTTGCCTGAGTCTGTGATTTCACTGCCCTTGCTGTGTCAGAGCACGGGATTGTGGTAGGTCAGTGTGTGTATGTGTGTTTCTATATCTCTCTCCTTTTCAATTGTCAGCATATTCCTGGCATGTGGGGAGACAACACCATGGTGGGATAGTGTGAAGGAATAGGAGTGTGGCAGAGAATGGGAGAGGAAAGGGGGAACAGATTGAAGGTGAGGGAGATCAGAGGAGAAAGTGAAAAAGAAACCAAGAGACAAGAGAGAGTCAAAGTAAATACGAGAACCAAAAGCCTGGGAGAAAGAAGAGAAAGGATAAAGAATAAAGCCTTGTCCACACTACAACCAAGATTCTGCTGCATGTTACAGGCATGGTGGGTACAAGAAAATGGGTCAGTTTATGTCCACACAGCAGCTTTTCTGCCATCATGAATGTATGTACATCTGTCAGTCTGAGTAACCATGAGGTGTTTTTTAAGATGTTCATTCTAGGAAAATATGGGCAGCTATCCTAATCTGCCTTGCCAGGTGAGAGTCACTCACTCACTCATGCCCGTCACCCCAATCAGGGTATAGGCCGCCAACCACAGATCTCCAGAGTCCTCTATCCTGGGCCATTCGCTCTATCTGGTTCCAGGTATAGCCCATTTTTTTGCTATCAGCCTGCAGGTCGCGTCGTCAGGTGTTTCTTGGACGGCCTCTTTTCCGCTTGCCTTGGGGGTTCCACCGCAGTGCCTGTCTGGTGATGTTAGTTGGCTGCTTACGTAGTGTATGTCCTATCCAACCCCACCTTCTCCTTCTGATTTCTTCCTCTGCTGGGAGTTGACAGGTCCTCTCCAAGAGGTGGATGTTACTGATGGTGTCTGGCCAGTGGACCTGGAGAATCCTTCTGAGGCAGCTATTAATGAAGGTCTGGATCTTCCTGATGGTTGTTTTGGTTGTCCTCCAGGTTTCAGCTCCATACAGTAGGACTGATTTCACATTGGAGTTGAACAGTCGAATTTTTATTGCCAAAGACAGCTCTCTGGAGCTCCAGATGTTCTTGAGCTGTAAGAAGGCTGCTCTTGCCTTACCAATCCTTACTTTGATGTCTGCGTCTGTGCCACCCTGCTGGTCGATGATGCTACCTAGGTAGGTGAAGGACTGCACTTCTTCCAGGGGGTTCCATTCAGTGTGACTGGGTCATTGCTGATGGAGTTAATCCTAAGGATCTTGGTCTTGTCCTTGTGAATGTTGAGGCCAACCTGTGATGACGTGGCTGCCACTACGTTGATCTTCTCTTGCATCTGCTGTTTACTGTGCGAAAGGAGCGCAAGGTCGTCAGCAAAGACCAGGTCATCAAGCTGGGTCCACAAGGTCCACGGGATTCCGTTCCTACGCTCGTAGGTGGATGTCTTCATAATCCAAGCGATGACGAGGAGAAAGAGAAGTGGTGACAACAAGCATCCTTGCCTGACTCCAGTTTGCACCTGGAAGCTGTTAGTAAGCTGCCCTCCATGGATCACTCTACAGTGTATACTGTCATATGAGTTCTTGATCAGGTTGACCACCTTTGCTGGGATGCCGTAGTGCCGAAGGAGCTTCCAGAGGGTCTCTCGATCCACGCTATCGAACGCTTTCTCATAATCAACAAAGTTGATGTACAGCGAGGAGTTCCACTCCATAGACTGCTCGACTATGATGCGAAGCGTTGCTATCTGGTCCGTGCATGATCTATTCTGCCGAAAACCTGCCTGTTCATCTCGTAGCTGTGGATCAACGGCATCCTTCATTCTCTCTAAGAGGACTCGGTTGAAGACCTTCCCTGGCACTGACAGGAGTGTGATTCCTCTATAATTGGCACAGTTGCTAAGATCTCCTTTCTTGGGGATTTTGATGAGATATCCCTCTTTCCAGTCTACCAGAATCACTTCTTCTTCCCATATCTTCTCAAAGAGGGGGTACAGCATTTCCACTGAAGCATCCAGGTCTGCTTTCAGGGCCTCTGCTGGGATGTCATCAGGTCCAGCCGCCTTCCTATTCTTCATCATGGTGATGGCTTTTCTGATCTCATCTCTGGTTGGTTTATCGCAATTAATTGGGAGGTCCTCATTGGCTGGGTTGATATCTGGTGGATTTGGTGGTACTGGTCTGTTCAGGAGTTCCTCAAAGTGCTCCGCCCATCTGTTCATCTGTTGTTCTATTCCTGTTATAGACTTTCCCTGCTTGTCTTTAACGGGACGTTCTGGTTTGCTGAACTTTCCAGACAGTCGCTTGGTAGTATCATACAACTGTTTCATATTACCGCTGTATGCTGCCTGCTCCGCTTCTGCTGCCAGTTCATCCACATACTCTCTCTTGTCCTTCCTGATATTCCTCTTCACTGCTCTATGGGCTTCAGCATACTCTTTTTGAGCTTTGGCCTTTGCTGCTCTAGTCCTGCTGTTATTGACTGCTGCCTTCTTCTTCTTTCTGTCTTCTATCTTGATCAAGGTCTCTGCTGTGATCCACTCTTTCTGCTGGTGTTTCTTAATTCCAAGCACTTCCTGGCATACTGACCTAAGTGTCTCCCTCACTTTCTGCCATCTCTTTAGTACACTGTCTTCCTCTTCCTCATTCCGATCCTGTAATACTGAAAACTTATTCTTCAGCGTCATTCTAAAATTTTCCTTGGTCTTATGGTCCTTCAGAAGGCTGAGGTTGTACTTCACTCTTCTGTCTGACGCGTCTATCCAGTTCTTTTTCAGCTTCAGCTTCAATCTGGCCACCACTAAGTGATGGTCGGACGCCGCGTCTGCTCCTCTTCTAACTCTAACGTCCTGCAAGGATCTTCTGAACTTCTTGCTAATGCAGACATGATCGATTTGATTTTCTGTCATGCCTGCTGGTGATACCCAGGTATTCTTGTGGATCCACTTGTGAGGAAAGATGCTACCTCCTATGACCAGGTTGTTAAGTGCACACAGATCCACAAATCTCTCTCTCCATTCTCACTCATCTCTCCCAGAGCGTGGGTCCCCATGACTTGTTCGTATCCTGTGTTGTCAGCTCCAATTTTGGCATTAAAGTCTCCCATAAGGATGATGATGTCTTTGTCTGGGAGAATCTCTAATATTTTCTGGAGTCTGTTGTAAAAATAATCTTTGTCCTCCTCTTTGCTGTCATTAGTTGTAGCATAGCACTGAACAACATTCATCTTAATCCTCTTCATTTTAGTTCTGAAGGATGCTGTGATGATCCTGGGACCATGTGCCTCCCAACCAATCAGTGCTCTCTGTGCCTGCTTGGACAACATGAAGCCTACTCCCTGTGTGTGGGGTGCGTCGCTCTCTTCATGTCCTGAATACAGCAACAGCTCTCCTGTCAACAGTCGTCTCTGTCCCGCTTGCGTCCATCTTGTCTCGCTAATGCCTAATAGGGTCAGGTTGTTGCTCCTCATCTCTGCTGCAACCTGCGCCGTCTTTCCTGACTGGTACATGGTTCTCACGTTCCATGTGCCTATGGTAATCCTCCTGGTTGCAAGAAGGGTAATCGGCTTAGTGGCTTCCTCATGGCTTTTACCACCCAGCGTCATGCATCTTCGAGTTGAAGACCGTTCTTTTTCCAGGGTAAAAGTCTCTGTTGTCTCTATTGTTGGCGTTTCTGTAGCAGGTTGATTTTTTACGAGGTGGAGTTGCTAGCCCCACGCCCAACCCTCCTCCTTTATCCTGACTTGGGACAGGCAGATGGCCCCAAAGGACCTCTCTGGTGGAGTTCCAGGTGAGAGTGCCCAGAGGATATGTCATCAGCTGCACATGTGGCAGTCTTCTTTAGGGTGCTACCACAAAGAGCTCTGGGGAAGGAGGACTAGTCAAACTGGTTACACAAACATTGGCAAGTTCTCATGCCAACACAGCAAAGTAACTGTGCTGAACCCACTATAGGAAGACAAACATGCCAACAGGCTGTGACCCCGATGCTAAGCTACAGCTTTTGATTCCTGGGCTAGTGTTTGGTTCAGTCCGTGGTTCAGTCAGGGGTGCTCTAGTTTAAGACTGAGCTGCAATGCTCCCCACCTATCCGTAGCTCAGAACAGCTGAAGTATGATTGTTCTTGCCACAACCCCTTCCTCCTCCAACTCATCCCAGCAAGAGCCTAATATAGGGGCTCTGAAGCAGGGAGCAATGTAGAACCATTATGCCAGTCTAATACTCCCTTTTGTATTGGCAAACTTCCTGGTGGGGAAATCCAGATACCAATCAAGTTTTAAGCACACGGGATCTGAGCACAACTCATATTTAGAGCCAACGATGCCCTAACTGGTTACAAACTCAGGGCATGGCTACACTGGAAACTTCAAAGCGCTGTCACGGGAATGCTCCCGCAGCAGTGCTTTGAAGTGCGAGTGTGGTCGTGCGCGAGCACTGGGAGAGAGCTCTCCCAGCGCTCCTAGTAATCCACCTCCACGAGGGGATTAGCTCCAAATGCTGGGAGCACAGCTCGGAGCCTGTTTACACTAGCGCTTTAAAGCGCTCAGACTTGCTGCGCTCAAGGGGGTGATTTTTCACCTCCCTGAGCCAGCAAGTTAGAGTGCTATAAGATGTAAGTGTAGACAAGCCCTCAGTTAAACTGGAGCCTGTGCAGTGCTATGGAATAAGGTCAATAAACGTGACCTTGGTACAAGAAAGATTAATAAAGAAGAGGGCATGTAGAGGCAATGCAGAAATACAAGAAAGACATTGGGAGTGTCATTAAAAAAAGGGGAGGTAGGGAGCAAAAGTGACATGCTTTGAGGAAGTGCCTAGCACATATCCACAATCAGTCAAGGATGTCTGTCCTCAGATGATTAAACTCATATGTAGCCTCAGGGCCTTGTGAACTCTCCACAGTTGTTATACTCAGGGAGACACAAATGCTCACCACTCCTGTTTCTGCTGGGTGCTTGCCAGGAAGCTGTGCCCCACCCTGTCAAACACAAACAAAGCCTCCGTAGCCCTGCCTACACTAACGAAGTTTTCTAAGGGCATGGCTACACTGCAATTAGACACCCGGGGCTGGCCCATGGGCTCGTGGGGCTCGGGGGAAAGGGCTGTTTAGTTGTGCTGTAGATGTTAGGGCTTGGGCAGCCCAAGCTTTGGGATATATACAGGACCCTAGAGCCTGGGCTCCAGCCCAAGCCTGAACATCTACACTGCAATTAAGCAGTCCATTAGCCCGAGCCTCACGAGCCCAAGTTGGCTGGCATGGGCCAGCTGTGGGTTTTTAATTGCAGCGTACACATACCCTAAGTACCCAGCCATTGCTCGCATTAGTTAACCTCCAAAGGTACTAGCAACATTGGGAGTTCTTGTGCAGACACTGCGTTGCCAGTAGCTTTGCAACAAGTAGAAGTGCCCAGAGTCAGAGCCAGTCTATGATTCCATATACCGTAGATTTTGATTGTAAATTCCTTGGGACAAGACTTTCTCAGTTAGTAACCAGCACATTCTCAGTCCCTACAAATTATAACCAATAATAACATGATAACCAATCTTTGCATATATCAAAGATATTTCTAATGCACCTGTCACTTCGGTAGCTAAGCACTGAGCACAATTAAGGCAAAAAGAGTGTCTGGGTCTAATAAAATTGTTCATTCTCTCTATACCCTGATGGAAGGAATGTGTGAACTTGGTAGGCTTTTTCTCTTTGATTGGTTTTTGACAACAGTCAGTTTAACTCAGTAAGTGGGAGTGGGCTGCTCCCTCACTCATGTAATGGGTGGGGCTTGCAGGGGCTTGCATGGGAGCAGGGTAGGGTGACAGCATGTGATAGACCTGCAGGTAGCCAGGCATCTGCAGATTTGCAAAACAATTTTCAGTGAAACAAAACAGGGATATGCCCTGATTATGGGACATGTGGGCTCCCTATCCAGAGAGAATGTGAGCTAAAATGAACAATCTGGGCAAACCTTATCTGCTCTTCCTGAAAGTACTGCTTGTTGCACTAGCAGATCAGGCAGAAAAAACTGTTTCACAAAATTTCCTTGGCTACAGAATAACCTCTCAGAACCACCACAAGACCTGCAAAGGGCCAGATCACAGCTGGTGTAAATCAGCACAACTCTACTGAAGTCAGTGCAGCTAGATGTCAAAGCATTACATAACTTTACTGAACTTCTTTGAACCTCAAAGGAAGCTTGGGGTAATTCTTTGATCCACATTGACTTACTTTTCCCCTAATACAACGTGTGTGAGAGAAACCCTCCTGCATTCAACCTTGAACTGGATCTTCCTATGGGAGGAACAGATGGAGAACAGCATGATCTGAAATTCAAAGATACAAATTGTCTTGTGCATTCAGCATTTCCAGAGTTTGGGTTGATACTTTGAATTCTTTTTAATGGGAGGGCTTTCTTAAACACAGAGAGCTGGTGTTCAGTCAATAAAACCATAAACATTTTGGAACCTGGCTTCATGAGAAACCACCTCTTTCATAGCATGATACTGCCGCAGTTTAAACAGGCTGCTGGGAGGGCATCCTTTGTCAGTGCCTCTCAGCTTTGGAAGTGGATTGCTCCCCTTGGTCCATTGAAGCTGAGATTTATAAAATTAGGCATACTTCAAAGCTTGCCTTCCATAGGGACATGTAGTGAAGATGGCTTAGGCGCTTTTTATACACCAGCTGGTAATGTTAATGCCTTGTATTTGTACTGCATATTGATGATCTTCATTTTGTAAAGTACCATAGGTGGGAGATTAGATTTATGGCCTTAAAGAAATAAAACCTCTACGACAAGGAATCTGCAGTCATGCAACAAATCTTTCTTTCAGTGGAGTTCCTCTGAAATATTATTTATATTACCATATCGCCAAAGATTCCTGGTCATGGACGAGGCCCCCATTGTGCTAGTTGCTGTACATATACAGAACAAAAAGATGGGCTTTACCTCTCTGTTTATGGGAATAGTGTGCTTCTGTTAAATTATCCATCCTCCGAAAGCTTTGACACAGTAGCCTGCACTTACCATTGGAAAGTAACCAGGGAAAATAAGTGCAGAGATATAGTAAATAAAAATGACTGTTTTTTATTAAGCATCAGTGAAATACACATCCTTAAAATGAATTGGAAAAGCAGCAAAAGATTAACACTTAGTAGTTTTAAAACCCATTTCCAGATGGCACTTTGGAGCCTAAATTATTTTTAATTTTTTCCCCCTTCAGTGAGACATGGTCTCCATCCAGTTTTTATTCTGGTATAACTATTTTGATTGGGGGTGAGGGAGAGTGATTATTTTAGTGATTTTTTTTAAAGTTATACCAGTACAACCCCTAGTGTGGATGCAGTCTCACTGGTATAATTTACCCCTCTTCCCATACAGGATTAGCTATACCAGATAAAAGACTTTTTATACCAGTATAATGGCATGCACACTGGGGGTATGTGTTTACTGCTGCAGCTGCACCAATATAGTTAGAGGTAAAACTTTTGTGAGCAGACAAGCCCTTAGACTCGTAAGTCACTTAGGTGTTTTTGAAAATTTTATCCATGATCAAGTCACAAAGTAAAATATCACTTCTGACGCTTTCTCTAATGTTACTGGGTATCAGGCTCCTGTGGATTTTGGTAACCATTCCCCTTACCTCCCAGCTCCTAACTCTGACTTGCTGGGAATAATTATAAAAGGGCTCAGACTCCTCCCTGGTTTATCCTCAGCCAGGACAGGAGGTCAGCCTTCCAAAACAGTGAAAGACCTCACCTCCAGCCCATCTTTTTTTTTTTTTTAAATGCCGACTAGTAGCCTCATTATCATAGTACACTGGGTGGTTTGGCCTGATATGTCCCTTCCCCATTCCCTCTTGGATCTTCCACAGCAGAGGTGGGCAAACTACGGCCCGTGGGCCACATCCAGCCTGCAGGACCGTCCTGCCCGCTGGCCACATCCAGCCTGCAGGTCCACCCTGAGCTCCCAGTCGAGGAGGCTAGTCCCGGGCCCCTCCCCGCTGTCCCATCCCCCCCACAGCTACGCTGCCACATGGCAGCGCTCTGGGCAACGGAGCTGCATGCTCCTGCTGAGCAGAGCGGCAGCGTGTCTAGCTCCAGCCGGGCAGTGTGGCAGCTAGACATGCTGCTCTCAGGGGCATGATAAGTGGGCTGGGGGGGGAGTAAATAAGGGGCGGGGGTCCCTGGGGGCAGTCAGAGGACAGGGAGAAGTTGGATGGGGTGGAGGGCAGTCAGGGGATGGGGAACGGGGGGATTGGATAGTTGTGGGGTCCCGGGGGGTCAGGCAGGGGTGTGGATGGGGTTGGGCAGTCAGGGGACTGGGAGCAGGGAGGGCTGGATGGATCAGAGGTTCTGAGGGGGGTGGGAAGTGGGAGGCGGCAGATAGGGGATGGAGGCCAGGCTGTTTGGGGAGGCCCAGCCTTCCCTACCCAGCCCTCCATACAGTTTTGCAACCGCAATGTGACCCTTGGGCCAAAAATTTTGCCCAACCCTGTTTCACAGCATTCATGGAAAAAATATTATACTCTGAAAGCACAGTTACTATATAAATCATATGTACATTGGGGAACAGTTCTCTACCTTTTCTGCTGAAGGGGATCTCCCTTAGCTGGTAATAGTAGGTCCTTTATCCTCTCTGGGCAAGATGCATAAACAAAGTACAAGAAGTCAGATACCAGAATTGCATCCTGAGGGTATGTCTGCGCTGCAGCTGGGAACGTGCTTCCCAGTCCAGGTAAACAGACATGCTCTAGCTCTACTCAAGATAGTGCACGAAAAGTAGCAGTGTGGTCATAGACAGGTGCTGAGGCTAGGCATCTGACTTGGTCCCCAGTCAGTTGGGTGGGTTTGCCCGAGCTTCTGCCTGTGCTGCCACAGCTGCACTGCTATTTTTTAGCTCGCTAGCTCAAGCAGAGCTAGTGCATGGCAGTCTACCCTCCCAACTGCAGCATAGAGGTCCCTGAAGCCCATTTCTAAATAAAAAGTTAGGCCAGTGCTAGTTTTCTTGTTGCATCACGACAAAGGCTCTGCGGGTGGAAATAAATTCCCAACCCACTCTGCTTCTAGTGCTCTGATCTCATCCTAGGAGGCTAAACATTCAGTCAGAAAACACAGATGGGCTGATTAGCAAACACCACCATGTTCTCTTGAGACCAATTCCTGCCTCTCAGTCACAAACTCCCTGCTCTCAGTCTTGTTTTCAGTAACTGAGATTTTTCTTTGAAGAAACTTACTGAAAGTGAAAAGATTTGTACTTCAGGATCAATCATTTATACACAAGAAGAAGAATACATTTATGGCACCTTTTCTCCAGGGATTTCACAGCTTTTTAAACATGAATTAAGCCTCACAGTCACTGTCCCTACGAGGCAGGTATTATTGCAGTCAGTTTAGGGAAGAGTAAACTGAGGCACAGGCCTCAATTGAGTGAGCTACTCACACTCTTTCAGCTTAAGAAAGGAAGGCAGGCTTTACTAGGTGATGCAATTCAGATCAGTAAAGTCAGTAGAAGAAAATTTGGATCTTTAGGGTTCATATTTTCACTAGAAGTGTAGAAAAGTTTGTGGTTATGGAATTTTATTAACACCTAAACTTTCCCAATACACTATGAGAAATGCAGAAATTAACTGTAATAATATAACAAAATGACTCCTGTATATGTGCATTACTGCCCTGTACTGGAAGATATTGAGACACAATTCAGCAGTTCTAAGAGTCCTATGGTGCAGTGATTCTCAATCAGGGGTACACATACCCCTCGGGTATGCAGAGGTCTTTCAGGTGGTCCATCAACTCATCTATATATTTGCCCAATTTTACAACAGGCTACATAAAAAGACCTAGTGAAGTCAGTACAAACTAAAGTGTCATACAATTACTTGTTTATACTGCTCTGTAGACTATACACTGAAATGTAAGTACAATATTTATATTCCAATTAATTTATTTTATAATTGTATGGTAAAAGTGAGAGAGTCAGCAATTTTTCAGGAATAGTGTGCTATGGCACTTTTGTATTTTTATGTCTGATTTTGTAAGCAAGTAGTTTTTAAGTGAGGTGAAACTTGGCGGTATGCAAGACAAATCAAACTCCTGAAAGGGGTACAATAGTCTGGAAAGGTTGAGAACCACTGCTGTGGTGCGACCCACTCCTGAGAATTCTTTTTCAATCTGACTGTGCTTTTCAAGCAGGGGTGTCTCTGTTCTAACCCACTGCCATCTTGATCTTCCAAGTGCTCACGGTGCTTTATTTTTTCAAAATATATATTAAGACAACTAAGGGTATGTGTACAGTGCCAAAAAAAAAGGATCTGGGACAGCAAGTCTCAGATCCCAGGTCAACTGACTTGGGGTCAAGCAGCATAGATGTTTGGGCTGGAGCCTAGCCTCTGAGACCCACCTCCTTCGCTGCGTTTCAGGGCTCAGCCTTCAACCCAAACCCAAACAACTACACTGCTATCTGTAGACCCGCAGTGCAAGCCCCAGGAGCTCAAGTCAGTGGACCCAGCCTTTGAGACTCACTGCCGTGGGTCTCTTTTTGTAGTATAGACATGCCCTGAGAATTTCTAGGGGGGCACAGTTTTGTCACAAAATAACTTTGGAAGGCTTTGATATCATTCCCCCATGGGTGTTAAGTGCTGTTGCCTGTCTAGTTACAGTACTGTCTTTTGAAGAAAATTGCAAGGATATTTAATGCAACATAGTAGGATAAGCCTGTGAGTAACAAATGATTCCCCTCCCCCCCGCTCCTCAATTTCTCCCTAGTGCAACCTGGTTCACTGTCTAAGACTCAGCCATCACTTGAGAGTTCTGAATTATGTGATTGGTACTTTTGACAAGCTAGAGCCGTCATCCTCTGAACACATTAAGATAACAGATGCCCTTTTTGATGGAGTGGAAGTCAGAGTGTTTGAACCTTCTCCAAAGCAAGACGAAACACTAAAGCGCAGTGTCGTTTACATCCATGGAGGAGGATGGGCTTTGGCAAGTGCAAGTATGTGTCTATCGTTAATTAGAGTGGATTATGATATGTTCTCATCACAGCAGGTTCAGTGTAACTAAAAGCTGAGAGTTTTGCTCTTCGAGACATGTCGGAACCTAATGAGAGCTGGAACCCTGGGACTACAGTAACTGTCCCAATTCTCACCAAAAAGGGGGGGTACGGGAAGTAATCCTGAAACAGAAAACAAGTGCATACTTTATCAGCAGAGGTGCACAAGCGGCTCTGCGTCGGTCTGCCCACAGGCACCTCTCCTCCCCAGCTCCCATTGGCCCGGAACCAGTGCTCGGGGCAGGGGTAGCCCACGAGTCCCGTGCCCACCCCCCCACCTAGAAGCCAGACCTGCTGCTAGCTGCTTCTGGGGTGTAGTGCGGTGTCAGAACAGGTAGGGACTAGCCTGCCTTAGCCAGGTAGCACAGCCGACGGGACTTTTAACGGCCCAGTTGGTAGTGCTGACCAGAGCCGCCACAACCCAGTGCCATACATCCCCTGACCCAGTACTGGGTCACCTAAACAGGTATTCTGTGGATTCTGATCAGCAAAACAATCAAACTGTCTGTGGAATTAGCTTCATGGTCAGGGTGAAGCAGCAAGCAGGCTGCAGCCCCTGCATGGGGCAAAGTAAGCAATTAGTCTATACCCGACAGCCTCCTGGGGCAGCAAGCAATCAAACAGACTGGTGAATTAGCCGCCTGGGTAGGGCAGGGCAGGGCAAAGCAGCAAACAGGCTGCAGCCCCAGGGCAGGCAAGGCAAGCTAATAATCAGTCTATAGGCCTTGTCTCTCTAGGCTGGGGCATAGTTTAGCCAGCTTCCTCCATGGGTCGTGGCTCGGCTTCCATGGTGGTCTCCACAACCGGTGGGTCATTTGGCAGGTAGTCCCAGTCCCTGGGCTTTACCCCCAGGGACACTGCAGATACCTCTGCAGGAGTCAGCAGCATACATCCTGCCCCCGCAGCCTGGGCTGCCTCCTTTTAGCTAGTTCTCCACTTGGAGCATGTGCAGTAGGGAAGAGGGGGCATGGGCTCCTGGGCCACAATGATTGGTCCATCCCCAGTGGCCCAGTGCAGGGCTGGTCACAAGACCCTTCAGGAAGACCAGTCATAGGCAGCTCTTGGTGATGTTAGAACTTGGTCAGCTGCACTGGTTCTGTAGTAACTTGCATAGCACTCCCACGGGACAGAATGTGTGCTTCAGAATTACTGTGCTTCACGTAGATCACTAACTCTAAATGCATTATTGCAGTTTAAGATGTAAACATTAGTGGCAGAAATATCACTGCTGAATATTAAATCACAAGACTGCGTACTTTAAAGAGATGCTTAATATATTGTTATATTCTCCACCACCATGAAATATCTGTTTAGTAACTGAAGAGGCATAGAATTAGAGAAAACGAGTACCCTAAGAATTAGGATGGCTTTGAACCTGCTGCTCTGACTCAGGTGAACAGTCCCATTGACTTTAATAGGACTACTACCTTAAGTAGAAACTGAAAGTTTCGAGTCCAGCATGCATAATATAATGACCACATATACAATGACTTGCACAAAAATAGCATTTCTCAGACACTAATCCTCAGAACAGCCCAATGCAGTTAGGTAGCAGTAAGTGAAACTGAGGCAGAGAGGTGAAGTGACTTGCCCAAAGTCACACAACAAGCTGATGGCAAAGCCAGGAAGAGAGTGCACAAACTGCTAAGACACAAACTGTGTTCATTCCACTACATCATGATACCTGGTGTTATACACTGACTGCATTCCATTCCATTTCTTTATATTTGCATAAAGATTTACTGATATGAATATAATGAGAATTATAATGTCAGGGTTTTTTGGGTTATTTTACAGGATTGAAAATAAGTGCTGGCTGTTTTTCTTATGAATCTAAAGATATGTAAAGCTGTGTACAATATGCATATTAACAAAATGTACTGGCTTTCACTAACATTTGGTCCTCTTATTCCCAGGAACAAGCTTCTATAACAATCTCTGCAGGATCATGGCAGAATCTCTGAATGCAGTAATTGTCTCAATTGAGTGAGTAATCAACAAAATCTTAAAGTATTTAGAACTATAGATCATTACGAATGAGTTAATTGATCTTTTCTTTGTCGTCACTTGTTTAAAAGGTTTTCATTTGAAAAAAGTCTCTTTAGCAGGACTTGATATGTTGTGTCCTTCTCAATGACAGTGGATTAGAATGATATCTGAATACTTTTCTAATTACACCTCTACCCCAATATAACACTGTCCTCGGGAGCCAAAAAATCTTACCGCGTTATAGGTGAAATTGCATTATATTGAATTTGCTTTGATCTGTCAGAGTGTGCAGCCCCTCCCTGCCCGGAGCGCTGCTTTACCGTGTTATATCTAAATTTGTGTTATATCGGGTCACGTTATAGCAGGGTAGAGGTGTATAAGAGATAATGGCACCCTCAATTGTACAGGACATTTAAAAGTAGATAGTAAAAAGGGAGTGAGGGGGAGCCACGTTAACTGGAACTAAAAAACCACAGTCTTGCTAACACATGCACAGGCATAGTTCTATTAAAAACTGTGGGTTTACTCAGATGAGTCGGTAACTCAAGTGCTTGCAGGATTGAGATCACAATACAAACACAGACACACTTTCTATATACACACACAAACCCCCTCACCCTTTGAAGGAAGAGAGAAATACCTATCCCTCAATCTCTCCAGTCAGTGGGTGGGACTGTTGTCTCTCTCAGTGGTCACTGGGATTGTGCTTCCCAGCAGGAGGTTGAGATTTGTGGGGCAGATTTGAGCTAAGAATACTTCTGTTCTTTTAGAAACCAGTGTTTATGTTGTATTAAAGTATGGTATAGAACTTCAAATGGCAGCTGATTTTTACCACTGTTACTTAACTAAAACATGCAGTTTGTGCCCTCTCCTCCACAAACAGACACTTGATACATTTATCTAACCTCACCCGAACACCTAAAGTAAGTACATCCATTTATTCGTGTCCGAATACTGACAACGTCAGAACAGAATTTTTGGAACTCTTCACAATCCATCGCTAACTTCATGCTGACCTTACAGTGATATGCTGAACACCATCCATTTCCTCACTTGTTATCCCCTGCTACAATGACCTTCCACCATTCCTTCCATAATAACTGTCTCAAGGTTATTGTCATCTCTACGCCTAATGTGAGCAAAGTACATAAGTTTGCATGTATTGATTTCTGACATCAGAATCTGCTGCTCTCAAATAATATTTCTAACATAGGCATTAGTCTTTTTCTGTCCACACGTGGAGGTTACCTGATGGTATCACAAAGAACCAAATCAATTATGTAATGATACAGCTATACTGGAGATCAAGTACACAATGAACCTAGACTTTCCTGAGTGCAGACTGTGTCAGACCATCAGCTGTTAGCCTGAAACAAAATTAAAACTTAAACCTAAGACATTCAACGTTTGGACTTATCTGAAATCAACGACCATTACATAACTTCAGTCCAGAATGAGTTTGAGTCATTGGCACAGGTGAAGAAGAACAATCCCAACAAACGGAGGTAAAATGAAAACTGTTATGCTCAAAACCACCAAAGCACACATTCTGAAATGTCACTGTTGGACTGCTCCATGGGGTAGGTGCTTGAGCTAGTGGAAAAACGGTGCAGAATGAAAGAGAACAGCTTGGAGATAAAAGAATGTAGGAAAGAATATAAGGAACTGAGCAGACCGATTGAAAGGCAGACTAGATCAGTCAAGGGTAAATATCTAAGGGCAAAATGTATGTAACTTGAGAATTATAAAGAGTAATAGCACAAAAGATATGTTCACAGCAGTCAGGTTTCTTACGAACAGGTTTTTCTGTGATCAATCATAATAAAATATTGTGATGGCAGAGCCCTCATTGAGGTGATGGTATTAAACACAACTGTAGAGATTTCTGTGCCAGTATGTGTGCCTCATCAGATGACTGCCACACACTTTGCACAAATGCAAATCACTATACAAGCTGGAAGGCAATGGCGAATTCAGGCCTTCTCTTTACCTTATGGAGTCTCCTCAGTTAGTTTAACAACCCTCTAAGTTGCTAAATACATTAATGGACCACTGTAATAAACCAGAAGAAGGAAATTTGAGTGGTTGCATTACGCACTTTTCTTTTGTAAATGAAAATATTAAAGTTGACAGAAGAGGGGGGCCAGTGACTGAATTAATGAGATTATTTGCCAATTCTCGTGATCAAATTACAGCCTCATTATGCAGAATTGATTTTACTGGTATAACATTCATTCCAATATAATTTAAATGTAGTTGTTTCCAGTTTAATTGTCATCTCTGATAAACAAAAAAATAAATGAGCAAGATGTTAGCCATTGCAGACAAGTGGCTATCACAATATTGAAATGTCCCTTATTATTCCTTTTCTTGTTTATGATGCTGTAATTCTGCCTGTTTTGGTGAGCTGTTTGTCTTCTCTACCCAATCAAGCCTTTTGTACTCAGTGCAGTCTAATTTGATTTCTCATTAGTTTAATTGCACATTTTCTCACTTGAATGTTGCATACCCAATCTGTTATCCAGTTGCACAGGGGATTCCCAAAGGCCTATCATATCTTACTTTATCTGATGTAATATACAGATTGCTTTCTAAAGCCTAAGTAGTTTTAAGAATCTGAAAAACTTCTTATTAACCTCAATATTATGCCTGAAATTTATTTTGCGCATATAATTTCTGTTGGATGCAAAACAGTCAGTCGGTAGAATATAGGAGTATGCTCTAGTGTGGTGTTGGTTTTATGCAAAGGCGTGTGCTTCAGGGTGAATCAATTCTTATACTGGATACAAGAGATAGCATTTAAGAATGTTAATCAATCCACCACATTATATTCAATAAACCCCACAGGGCAAGATTCGTGAGATCAAATGAGTGAGCAGATTCAACAGTTGCATCCTAAGCAGGCTGAAAGTTAAGGCCGTGTCTAGACTAGAATTTAAAAGGGTGATGTTAGTTAGTGTAGACAAGATACACTGCTTCTAACGTATGCTAAACTGGTAGCGTTGAGGCGTGTCATTTTGGTTAGCACATGTTAGCTAACATTCTAACAACACACCTTTACATACATACAAGGTTTAAGAGAATAAGACTTGCAAAAACAGCCTACTAAGGTAGTGTTTCCTAGCGGATAAAGCAGCAGACTGGAACTCAGGAGACCTGGATTCTATGTCTGGCTGTGCCACTAGCCTGCTGGGTGACCATAGGTAAGTTATCTCACCTCTTTGTGCCTCAGTTTCCCTATCTGTAAGATGGAGATAATGGTACTGACCTTTGTAAAGCACTTTGAGATCCACTGATGAAAAGCACTATATGAGTTAGTTATTATCATTATTAGAGACAAGGGCATGTGTTGCTGTTGCCAGGCTGGCATGATAAATAAGGGAGCAAATTTTGAAGGTGCTTTTTAATCAGCTGCCCATCTGACAGTAGGGGGACTTTGCATGGAAAAAGCATGGTCAAAAGACTCAGCCTAACTTGCAAGCCTCAAATTAATCCCACAACAGAGAAAGGGTCATCACAACCCCACGTCTACCCACCGGCCAGACTCTTGGTACCCCAGTGTTGAGGATGGTTTAGCTTCCAAGCAGCATCCTGCTTGCAGTATCAGCTGAAGACTACTCCAGGAACAAAACCAAGTTTGCAGGGCCTGTGAGATTTTTAAATACAATAGATCACTTTGGGGAGAGAGAACAAAAGGCTGACTGATTAAGAGTATCCTTCTGAGGGTGTTTTCTGTAAAAGCCACAACTTTAGGAAACATCCCAAGGCCATCCTCTTAGCTTCCTACGTGGAGGAGTTGACGGTTTTTTTCTGTGGGTCTAAAATGTCAGGAAACATTACATTTCCAACCGGTGCAGTTAGACACATTTATATTACAACCCTGCCTATTGGCACAAGTTTGACTTACAAACTTGTTGCACATAATACCACCATTCTCATTTGGCTCACAAGTTGGGAGACAACAAATGCTGACTTCTGCCTCAGCTGCAAACTGATCAGAAATGACTGCTCAGAATGGCCAGTTGCTCACAACAATCCTAACAAGGAAAATAAAAGAAACCAGACTCTTCTCTTGCTGTGAATACTGGAGAAAAGGGTAGCTTTTCTATTGCCTCTGATGGGCTAATGGCAAGGGAAGTTGTGGAATTCCCTTCATTGGAGGTTTTTAAGAACAAGTTGGACACACACCTGTTAGGGGTGGTATACTTAATCTGTCTCAGCGCAGAGGGATGGACTTGATGACATCTCGAGATCCCTGCCAGCCCTGCATCTCTGATTCTATTAAATTAAGCTGAACATTTCAGGTATATGGGGAACAGTTTTTTCCTGTCCTGAGAAAGCTTTCAAGATACTGAAAAACTTTTAACTTTGCATCCTGATTCATCAAAAATCCCCTCTCTCTGCCCCAAATTTCATTTTGGGTCAGTGTTATTTACACAGCTCTAGAGAAACCCTAAGACCCACCAAGGGTTTAAGTAATGACCGAAAAATCATTCATATGCCACTGTTTTTTGAAGACCAAGGAGGCCTAGCAGATACAACATTGCACTGGGATTCAGGAGAGCTGCATTCTATTCTTGGCTCAGCCATTGGCCTGCTGGATGCTCTTGGGCAAGTCATTTCACTTGTGCCTCAGTTTCCCCCACTGTAAAATGGGGATGAAGATACAGACTTCCTTGTAAAGCAACTTTGAGATCTCTTGATGAAAACCAGTAGATAAGAGCTAGGTATTATTATTATTCCTAGCCCACATTCATTTCATGTTGCATATGCTGTAGCTGTGTTAAATGTTTCCACTACATTGTCCACCAACCATAATTACAAATGCAGGGGACAGGGAACTCCATAACTTTGATTTTGTATCCTTATTCTATTGGGAACACCTGGTTTACCCTTATTCATGTGGGCTAAGCAGGGTATTCAGCCTCCACACCAAGCAGATATTACCACCTGCTTTTTTACGGGTGTTGGGATAAAAATATTAATGAATGAATCCTCACATTTTGAGATCCTCTGCTGGGAGATAACATAAAAGTTCCACTTAACAATTTCCTAATTTATTCATATTCAGTGGGTTAGCATCATTCTTTCAGAATTAGAGTTGTAATAACAACATGTAGGCAGTTAAATACTGTTTGTGTTAAATATTTCATATTTCAACCATAATATTTAAACTAAGTTATTTTTGCATTATACTGCCCACCTGATAGCACATAATAGTCCTGCTAGCAAGGTACATTTTCTGTGTATAACGATTATCCTACATAAGCCTCTTTCTTCTTTTGTAGGTACAGGCTGGTACCAGAGGTTCATTTCCCTGAGCAATTCTACGATACTTTACGTGCAACTAAGTATTTTCTGCGGTCTGACATCCTAGCTAAATACTCAGTTAACCCAGGTCGAATTGCTATTTCTGGTGATAGCGCAGGAGGAAATCTGGCTGCAGCTGTGTGCCAGCAGGTAACATCCACTGTCTGTATCTATCACAATAACAATCCATATTCCAGCAGTGCACACGGGTAGACAGATTATTTGTGCTGCATCATCACAAAGTGACAGACTAGCTTTAGAGATAGAATGGTAGTGGTCCACAGTAAAAGCCAACTGCTAAACATAAGTGAGACCTGTCAATTATTTCTAAATCAAGCAGTGCTAGAATGTCTTACTGCTTTTATAAGTTGTTATGGGCCAGATTTTAAAAGTGCACTTTATGTACCAACCTAATAATATAATAATAATAATATAAACCTTTACCCATTGTGCTAATGAATCTTTATTTGCCTACATAAGTGGCTAACTGGGCACATAAATGCATAATTCATAAATTCAGTTCCCTATTTTGTGAACAAGCAATTTTTGCATCTGCCCATCTTTGAAAATGACCTTATTTCTTTTAATACAAATGAAGGGGAAATTTTTTTTTTTTAATGAAATGGCATTTCCTCACAGGAAGACAATTTAACAGAAGAGTTAGAATTCAATTGTAGGGAAAATCTGTTTTCCCTGCTATTCATACCATATGTATTTCTAATGTGACAGACCAAGACCAGTAGGGTACAGGAGTCTGGTCCTATTGGTATCAAGGGGGGTGGGCAGGCAAAGCCCGCCCACTTCTAAAGGACCTCCCCCCAGCCTAAGGGGAGGACCCACAGGGACACCAAGCAATTCCGTGGGACAACTAATGAAAAAAACAGGATCGGGAGTGAGGTCATAAGGCTAAATGAAGGGAACCTGATGGGGACACCGAGCAGAGAACCCTGGGCAACGCCCACTGCTCCTCGAAGGCGTCAAGGGAGCCAGTGGATGCCACCCAGAGGAACTCTGCCCGGATGCGTGAACAGATGGAGGAACGGAAATAGGCCCTACAGTCGCAGGAAATCCCATCTGCCAACCTCCTCTCCCTGGTGTTGTAGATGGCTAGTTTGGCCAGGGCCAAGAGGAGGTTGATAAGGAGATCCCGCGACTTCATGGGGCCACGGATGGGGAGTGCATAGATGAACAGGTGAGGGGAAAAGTGCAACCAAAAATTGCAATAGGAGGTCCAAGAGGAGCCAGAATGGGCTGCAACCTGGCGCACTCTAAAAAAATGTGTGCCAGGGTCTCCTTCACGCCACAAAAAGGGCAGGTGTTGGGGACAGGGGTGAACTGCGCCAAATACACGCCCGTGCTCACGGCCCCGTGAAGGAGCCGCCAACTGACATCCCCGGCGGGCCTCAGGACCAGGGCAGAGTAGAAGCTGGCCCACCGGGGCTTCTCACCCTCGAGAGGTGGCAGGAGGTCCTGCCATTTGGTATCGCGACAGGACGTGAGGGTGAGTTGGTGGAGAGTGTGGAGCACGAGCGTGTACAGATGTTTCCGTGGCGCGGCCTGGAACAGAACCGGCTGCAGATTGTGCAGCCGGCTCGCAGTGAAAGAGCGAGGGGGCGAATTGGGTCCACGGGGCAGGAGCCCGATAAAAATGTCCACGGGGCCCAGAGTGGAGGGTGGGCGGAGAGTGGAGGGTGGGCGGTTGAGGTAAGCTCGAGCAGCAGGCAGTAAAGTGGCCTTCACCTCCTGAAGTACACGCCGGGGAGTATGAGATCCGGAGAGCCCCATGCGCTGAGCGAGCGTCAGGGGATCCAGCCAGTTCCCCGGTCGTAGTCCAGGAGGTCTCCGACCGTGGTGACTCCTGCCAAGACCAGCCTCTGGCGCACTGCGGGGGACTCCGCCACCTGCACATGAAGCTGGGGATTGTGTAGCAGGGGCTCCGCGAGGAGGTCGGCCCCCACGGTGGCCGTCACGGACCTGGTCGTTGAAAAGAGCTTCCAGGTCCGGAGGAGGTCTTGGTAGAAGACCGGCAGCCTGGAGAGGTCTCACGGAAGACCTCTTGGATGGAGGTAAAAGAGCTGCCAGTCGTATCGGAGCCCTCGGAAGAGGCGGAGGAAGGCGTGCGCCAATACGCTCCACGCCGGACTACCTGCGCCATACAGGAGCCTCTGCTGGGCCTGGAGGCGGAAGACATGGACCTGAGTGCATAGGCACTTCAGGCCCTGCCCCCCCTCCTCCAAGGGCAGGTGGAGAACCCCTGCAGAGACCCAGTGCATCCCTGGCCAAAAGAACTCCATAATCGCCGTCCGGAGGTTGGCCAGGAAATCCGGGGCCGGGACCAGGCTGTTAAGCCGGTACCAGAACATGGACAGGACCAATTGATTAAGCACCAGTGCCCTCCCCTGAAGGGAGAGGCAGCGGAGTAGTCTTGTCCATTTCCGGAGCCTCTCCGTCACCCTGCCCTCCAAACCATGCCAGTTCTCTGGCGGAGACGGATGCGTGGCAGAAAGGTAAACGCCAAGATAGAGCAGCGGACCCGCTCTCCACCAGATGGCCTGAAGCGTGGGTGGGAGGGAGCTCGCCTGCCACCCGTCCCCGACCACCAGGCCAGAGCTCTTGACCCAGTTGACCCGGGCGGAGGAGGCCACCAAGTACACAGCCTGGCAAGCCTCCACCCGCGCCAAGTCTCCCGGGTCCTGGACCACGAGGAGCACATCGTCAGCGTACGCCAACAGGACCAGCCGCAGCTCCAGCTCCCGAAGCACCAATCCCGTCAACCTCTTGCGGAGGAGACAGAGGAAGGGCTCAGTCGCCAGAGCGTACAGCTGGCCCGAGAGGGGGCACCCCTGCCGTACTCCCCACCCGAAGCTGACCGGCTCAGTCAGGGTCCAGTTGAGCCTGACCAGACACTCCGCAGAAGCGTACAGCACCTGGAGAAAACCCACAAACTGGGGTCCGAAGCTGAACGCTCGCAGAGTGCTCAGGAGATACCCGTGATCCACCCTGTCGAACGCCTTCTCCTGATCCAGGGACAGGAGGGCGAACAACAGACCATCCCTACATCCTAATTCCAGAAGGTCCCGGACCAGATACAAGTTATCAAAGATCGTGTGGCCCGGGACGGTGTAGGTCTGGTCTGGATGGACCACATCTGCCAGCACAGACCCTAGCTGCATCGAGATGGCCTTGGCTACGATTTTGTAGTGCGTGCTGAGGAGCGAGACGGGACGCAATTCCGTAAGTCGCGGAGGTCTCCCCTCTTCAGCAATAAGGCAAGCAAGGCTCACCTGCACGAGAGAGGGAGGACCCCGCTCTGCAAAGACTCGGCCCAGACGGTGACCAGGTCTGGGCTGAGGACGTCCCAGAACACGCGGTAGAACTCCACGGTCAGCCCATCCATGCCCGGAGATTTATTGGTGGGCATGCGACGGAGGGCTTCCGAGAACTCGGCCAGAGTGAGAGGCAGCTCTAGCCGGTCCCAGTCGCCCGTGCTGACCGTCGGGAGTCCGTTCCAGAGCACTCTGCAAGCGGCAGGATCGGTCAGATCCGGGGAGAAAAGAGTCACGTAGAAGGCCCTGGCCTTCTCGCACATCTCCGCCGGATCCATGAGGGGGGTGCCTTCCTCCGCCAGGAGGCAGGTGACGTGCTTCTTGGCCCCCCTCCTTTTCTCCAGGGCGTAGAAGAAGTGGGAGCCGCGATTCATCTCCCGAAGGAGGTGGATGCGGGATCGACCAATAGCACACCGGGCCCGATGGTCTTCAAGGGCCTGGAGCTCCTCCCACTTCTCTTGGCACGCTCCACAGAGGGATGGATCCTCGAGGCTGGCGGCCAGACGCCTCTCCAGCTCCAAGACCTCCCGCTCCAACTGCCCTATCGCCGCATCCCTCCGTCGGCTGGCGCCCCGGGTGTAGTCACGGCAGAAGAGCCGGGCACGCACCTTCCCCAGATCGCACCACTGCCGCGCCAAGGAAAAGGCACGCCTCTGCCCTCGCCAGGCCAGGCAGAACTCCCGGAAGGACGCCACGAAGCCCGCATCCTCCAGCAAACTATTATTAAAGTGCCAATAAGCCGGCCCCGGCCTCTTCGTGCAGAGAGAGGCCGTCACGGTGGCAAGGTGGTGATCCAAAAAGGGGCCGACCAAACGCTGGAGGAGTGGGCCCGTGAAAGGTGGAAACGTGACAGGTAAATATGGTCCAGCCGGGAGTGGCGTGACCGATGGGCCTCCACCCGGACGAAGGTGAACGTTGAGACGTCGTCCGGGTGGTGGTCGCGCCAGACGTCCACCAGGGAGTGGCGTTCGATGATCTCCTGGAGGAAGGAGAGCACCTGACTCCTGCGGAGACCCATCTTACAGCCCCGGGTGTTTAAAGTGGCAAGGATGATCGGCGCTATGAGGAGGGCTGAGGGGGATCCTCGCCGGCAGACACGCCCATGGCCTCCGGCAGACCGCGCAGCAATCCGTGACCTACCCCGTACGTGAGTAAAGAGTCACGGAAGACACGGACCCGCTGGTAGGCTGCGATGGCCTGCTTCCTGGTCCTCTTACCCTCCCCCATGAGGGCCCTCGCGGCCCGGAGGACCTGATGGAAATCCCCCCACCTCCGGAGCGCAAGCTGGACTTTGTTCCGGGAGCCACGGACGTCCTCAAGGAACTCCCGCAGCTCCTCCCTCAGCGCATGGGGGGGCGGGGTCACAGATCAATGACCATCCCCCAGTGGGGCCCCCATCACAGCCCCGTGGCCCACCGAGGTGGGCAGGCAGGGGGGAGACCCCCGATGTGGCGTCCGACGGGCCGACGCCACGCGACCCACCCCGCTCCCCAGTTCAACAAGGGGCGGCGGAAGGAGAACAGCAGCCCCTAGTGGGTCAGGACAAGGAAAAACTAGTGAAGCCCCCCCTGGGGGGCATTCCCAGTTGCAGCACTGGCATCACAGGAGGTGGGGGGGACAAGGACAGGGCTAACAGGAGTCGGGCAGGGATCAGGGAGAGAATCTGGGAAGGAGGTAGAGGCAGGATCCGGAGCCTCTATAGTTGAGCTGCTGGACGGTGGCTCCTCTTGGCCAGGCTCAGGGATCTGGGAAGTGGGAAGGGGACCCCTAACGATGCCGGGGTCAGCCACTGTGGCACAGGCGGCTGCCCCGGCATCCAGAGATAGATGTTCGTCAACGGGGTCCCTGCCTAGGAAGGAGGGTGAGTCCTCCACACCCAAGAGGGACACCCCCTGGGAACCGGGTCCCGGCAGCGGGGCACTGGCCGTCGCCCCAATGGGCTCAGCGGCCGTCAACAGGGTGCCATCCGCAACCGGGTTGATGGAAGAATCCAGGGGACCCTCCGGGGTGGGAGCAGAAGCAGCGGTTAGGGGAAGGGAACTCGGGGACAGGGGGACCGGGGTGAGGTCGCCCAGATCGAGGCCCGCTAGCAGAGGGTCGTCCTCCCCCTGCGTGACTGGGGTCAGACCCAGGGCCTCGATCTCCTCATAGATGGAAGGGAGATCACCATCCACCACCCCAGAGCCCTCCCCGCCAGCACCCGGGGCGAAGCCCACCTCAGCACTCACAAAGGCTTCAAGGGGGTAGGGGGCGAGAGAGGCCCCCTCAGGGGCTGCCACAGGAAGGGACCCCGGAGGAGGGGTGGTGTTACCTTCCGGTGCTACCACGGCGTCCCCAGCCGGCACCACAAAACGGGAGTCATCAGGGGGCAAGGCGGAAGGCTCGTCATCGGTGCCCCCCTTCCTGCTCTTCCGGGGGGCCTCCGAATCCGAAGGATGTAACGAGGCTTGAGCCTTCCGCTTGCCCCGCTTCCCCTGCACTAAGGACCAGCCCTCCATGGCATCATCCGGGGACTGGCTAACGGGTCGGGTTGGGAGGCAAGGGCAATGGCTCAGGGACTCGAGGAGGCAGTGGTGGGACAGCAGAAATGGGGGAGGATTCCCCCTGGGATGAGCCCTCTCCTACGTCCGGCAGTATCTCCGCCACACCCTCCTCCACGGTGGTGGACCAAGAAGGAGGAGGAGGGGCAGCTTCGGGTGCCGGGCAGCCAGGGGTACCGGCGATGACGGCCGGCGCCTTGCCGGGGCTTGGGGGTCCCGGACGCTCCTCCGTGCTGGGCCAAGGGGCAGTCCCTCCAGACGTGCCCCATCGCCCGGCAGAGGTAGCACCGGGCCTCCCCCATTGAATAATGCACCCGGTAGTGGGCTCCCTGGTAGGGGACCAGAAAGGACCCCTCGAGCGCCTCTCCGCTACGCGCTGACGGCGGCAGTTGAAGCTGCACTTGCCGGCGGAACGAGAGAACATGACGGAGGGCGGGGTCCTTGCAGCCCAAGGGGAGAGGGCTGATGATGGATATGGGGCGTCCCAGGGCAGAAAGGGCGGGCAGCAGGGCAGCATTGGGCAGGAAGGGAGGGACAGAGGTCAGGATTAAGCGGATCCCCAGGTCTTCCAATGGCTCCAGGGGGACGAACACGCCCTCCACAGCCAGGCCTGTCTTTACCGCCTCCTGGGTGGCGGCCTCCGATGCCAGGAAGAAGACCACTTTCCCGTACATTTTGGAGGCCGCCACGATGGCCGTGGGCCCCACCACCCTCGCCAACGCCCGCACGTAGGTCACCACGTGGGGCGAGGTGGGCACCAGGAGGCAACGGACGCCGTGCTTCCTGGTCAAAGTGGGAAAGGGGCCCCGGCCGCTGTAGATGGTAGCGGAAGCGGTGGTTGGAGGAGCGGCGGCAGGCGGGGGGGCCACCACCACCTGGGCGTACGCCCTGGGGGCCAGAGGAGGGACACCTGCAGAGCTGGTGTAGGGAATAGCAGGGAGGGATGCCGCAGCCGGTAGTGGGGCCGCGGAAGCGGGGGCAGTCTCCGCCATGGAGGGCCTGGCCTTTCGAGCGGGGCCCTTACCCTTCTTCCCACCCCGACCCTTCCCACTGGCTGGGGGGGCTCCTCCCGAATCAGAAGGGGCGAGGGACGTGGCAACAGCGGCGGTCTCCCCAGTACTCGCCACCGCTGGTGCCCCAGCAGGGGCAGTGGTAGGTGGATCGGCAGCGGCGGTCGAGGTAGAGGCTTGGGCAGTGGACACGGGGGCAGGTGGAGGAGGGGCAGTGGGAACATCGCGAGGGATCTCCCCCGCCGCGTCCCCCACTATAACGAGAGCGGGGAGGGGGACAAACAGCGAGGGGAGGGGAAGGAGAGGAGGCAACCACCCCTCCCCGCTAGGCTGCAGGCAGGGGAGGAGGGCATTAGAAAGGGAAGGCTAAAGGGGCGTGGGGAGCAACCAAGGACCTAGGAGTGGGAGGGCTTCAGGGCACCGACGCAGAGGGGAGTTCCAGCTCCTCTAGTTGCACTAGGGGATCAGGGGGGACAATGGCAGAGGGGGGGTGCAGTGAACAAGGGGAAACCAAATGGGGAAGGGCACAAGCGCATGGGAGGGGGCGTGGGCGCATGAGGGGAGGGACCAATCAGGGCTGGGGGAGCACAGGGTAGGGGGGGAAGGGCGAGCTGGGAACACAGTAGAGGGACCACGGGGACAGCTGCAGGGCTGGGGCAGGACTATCAGGGCTGCAGAGGGAAATGGGTGGGGCAGACAAATGTGGCAAAGGGGAGAGAGTCAGCCCAGGGGGCGGGGGGGGGGTGCGCTCACAGGCACTTGTGCCAAAAAGTCAATGGTTGGCTGCTGCTGCTGCAGGCCCAAATGATGGAAGCGGGCGTGGTGAGCCAGGCGAGCAGCTCAGTCCCAAAGGCAGGAGTCCAAAGCAGAAGGAAAACAGACAGCGGGGGTGGTGGAGGGGGCAACGATGGTGGTGGGGGCAAAGGGGGACACGGATGGACCGGGGGCAGGCTCCACGCCACACCCCCTGTGCCCCAGCAGACACAGTCCAAACCCCACCACAAGAGCACAGTTAGAAAAAGACTCAGTCCAGGAATGCCCCCTCCACAGTGGTCCTCATGCGGTCTCCAGCAGCGGGCAGTCCTCTTCTACTCCCCCTCCTCCTCCAACAGCTCCCCAGCAACAGCCACAGTAGCCCCAGCAGCACCAGGTGGTGGTGGTCTGGTGTCCAGGCAGGAGGGACCCTGCTCAGATGGTGTCCTCAGCAACAAGGGCCAGGGTCCCTCACGCCCCGCCTCTCTGGGAAGCAGGCCAGCACCCCCCCCCCCCCCGCCCAAGGGCTGTAGGTGGAGTAACAGCAGCAACCGAGGGGGGGAGGTGACTCTACTAGCCAGCCAGTAAGCAGATAGCAGAGAGAGGGGTGGGTAGTGGTGTCTAGCCCAGCCAGGGGAGCAGCAGCAAGGGCCCAGTGCCCAGCAGGAACAGCAGCAGCAGCCCTCTCCCTCCTTCCTCTACAGCAGAGCAGTCAAAGGGAGAGCTGCTACTGGCCACAGGAGAAGCAGGTATCTGTTCCCTGAGTGACCAGAGCAGGGGCTGCACTAGAGTAATCAGAAACCTGCTAGAACCAGTTAAGGCAGACAGGCTGATTAGAACACCTGCAGCCAATCAAGGCAGGCTAATCAGGGCACCTGGGTTTAAAAAGGAGCTCACTCCAGTCAGGTGGTGAGAAGCAAGAGGAGAGGAAGTGTGTGTGAGGAGCTGGGAGCAAGAGGCTCAAGGAGCTGAGAGTGAGAGGGTGTGCTGCGGAGTACAAGCATTATCAGACCAGAAGGAAGGTCCTGTGGTGAGGATAAAGAAGGTGTTTCGGAGGAGGCCATGGGGAAGTAGCCCAGGGAGTTGTAGCTGTCATGCAGCTGATACAGGAGGCACTATAGACAGCTGCAATCCACAGGGCCCTGGGCTGGAACCTGGAGTAGAGGGTGGACCCGGGTTCCCCCCCAAACCTCCCAACTCCTGATCAGACACAAGAGGAGATGATCCAGACTGTGGGGAAGATCACTGAGGTGAGCAAATCTGCCAATAAGCGCAGGACCCACCAAGGTAGAGGAGGAACTTTGTCACACTGATTTAAATTAGTCTTAATTTGATCCAATTGGAATTTTTAAGGCAGCATGGGGCCTTAATAAGGGGCAGTTACCATTAATCAATCAATAAGGGGCAGTTACCAAAGCAGGTCAGTTCTTTAGGACTAACACCCAGGAGAGCATCCCTATTTTGGAAATAGCCTGTCTTACATCATATCTACACTACCACTTATACTGGCAAAACTACGTTGCTCGGGGGCATGAAAAACACATACCCCTGAGCAATGTAAGTTTTGCCGGCATAAGTGCACAGGGCTATGTCAGCAGGAGAGCTTCTTCTGCCAACATAGCTACTGCCGTTCATTGAGGTGGTTTTATTATGTCAACAGAAGAGCTCTCTTCCCATCTGCATAGAGCTGCATCAGTACAGCTGTGCTGCTATAAGCTTGCTAGTGTAGACATGGCCTTATTCTCACTTAAACTGGTGTGAATCAGCTATGATTCCATTGAAATCACTGGTGCAAAAACAGTGTAGGTGAGAACAGAACATCGTCTAGACTGTTAAGATTCCAAACTAAGAGCAAAATTCTCTGCAGCGGAGTTACACCAGCAGAGCATTTGTCCATAAAACACCAAATGGTGGTTTCCTCTCCTCTTGTGGGGAATGAATTGTAACTCCTGTCAGTGGAACTAGTGGGATCAGACACAGCATAAGCAGTGGCTGCTTTTTTACAATCTGGATTCTGTCCTGTGTTTTTCCTACAGCTTAGTCTAGATGACAGTGTGACCAACAAACTGAAGCTGCAGGCATTAATCTATCCAGTCCTTCAGGCATTGGACTTTAACACTCCTTCATACCAGCAGAACACTGACATGCCTGTTCTTCCTCGCTTCGTCATGGTGAAGTTTTGGATAGACTATTTCAATGGTAACTACGACTTTGCCCCCTCAATGCTGATCAACAACCACACTTCCCTGGACGTGAGCCAGGCTGTTTATTTCAGAGGACATCTGAACTGGACTTCTCTCCTGCCTTCAACGTTCAAAAAGAATTACAAACCTGTGATACAACCCACAGGGAAGGCCGAAATCATCCAGGAAATACCTGCACTACTTGACATACGCGCAGCTCCATTACTAGCAGAAAAAGAAATGTTCCAGCTTCAGCCAAAGACCTACATCCTGACTTGCGAGAATGATGTCCTGAGAGATGATGGAATAATGTATGCCAAACGGTTGGAGAGTGCAGGTGTGGAGGTCACACTTGATCACTTTGATGACTGCTTTCATGGATGCATGATCTTTACTATTTGGCCTACCAATTTCTCTTCAGGACATCGTACCAGGGACAGCTACATAAAGTGGCTTGCTGAAAACCTGTGAAAAAAGTGAGTCCTCTCTAGAAGGCACAGAACAGTCAATCTAAAGCTCACTGCTTCAAAAACAAAAAAGTTGTGCACTTTTAGGCTATCTAATTTCGTTTGTTCAAGATTATGTCATAGCGCTCCCTGTTGCAAGAGGTAGCGTGCCACTAACTACTTGGTCAATAGCTGATTAGCCTTGTCCAGCATAGCAATTTGCTAAATACTTATTAAACACTGTTGTATGCAGTGTAGTTGTAGCCATGTCGGTCCCAGGATATTAGAGACACAAGGTGGGTGAGGTAGTGTCTTTCACTGGACCAACTTCTGTTGGTGAGGGAGACAAGCTATTGAGCCACACAGAGCTCTTCTTCAGCTCTGGAGGGAAAGGTACTCCCAGCATCACAGCAAAATGCAAGGTGGAAAAGATTGTTTTTCATAAATAGTTAGCACATATGCTAAGGGACCATTTGAGGCAGAGTGGCCCATTAACACCTCTGCAAAAAGGGGGGGTTAGTGAGTTACAGACTGTTGTAATAAGCCATAAATCCAGTGTCTCTGTTCAGTCCATGATTTTTAGTGTCTAGCTGAATAATGAATTTAAATTCTGACACTCAGAGTACCTTTCCCAGACCTGAAGAGCAGCTCTGTGTGATTCAAAAACTTGATTCTCTCACCGGCAGAAGTTGGTCCAATAAAAGATATTAACTCATCTACCTTGTTGCGCCATTAAAAACTAATCAGTTGTAGATTCAGATGCGACATCAGTTGCAACTATGATGAATGAACACTGCGCAGTTCTCCACAAGAAAATCAGTGTTCCTCAAACTTATTCTTATTGGTCAAATGTTTCAAGGTTGGGTACATAACATTAAGTACCAAGGCCACAATTTTCAGTTAACAGTTTTTTGGTTTTAGGTACTTAAATAAGGGGAGCCTGATTTTCAGAGGTGCTGAGTATTTAAAAATCCCACAGAAGTCAAGGGAAGCTGTGGTTCTCACTAACTTTGAAAATCAGGCCACTTATTTAAGTGCTTAAATATGGATTTATGTGCTGGCCTTTAGGCACACAGATTTACAGTTTTTTGGTTTTTGGTTTTTTAAGCAGTTCCAACTTCAAGGCATTTTAAGCATGCTAAGCAAGCCTTCTACCACAAAAATGTAACAACTTTGGACTCTGGTCCTTTTTTAAAACAAGCACAGTGCTGGGGGAAAAAATGTAAAAAAGAAGGAATCTTGTGTAGATCCTGACTGTTGCCTTTAATGGACATTGATCCTACACACAGAAAAAGCAGTGTGCAAGCTTATATGTAGGACCAATGGAAATGCCACCAAATGCAGATTCCATATGGGAATTTACATGTTTAAAGTTGATTACACTTTTGGCCAAAGGTTGTGACTAAGCCTGCCTTTAAAATTTCAGCTTTATGACCACTTTAGAGAAAATATGAAAATACTAACAAATAAAAAAGCCCTCTGTGTGGTTTGCACTGATGTTTGTATTTAACATTAACAATTGTTCTTCACTGAGTCTTTTCTGTGCTTGCATTATTTCCGTTCATTGTCTTCCTTGCTTTTTGGAGGAAGCTTCCCCTGTGTAGCAAGCAAAATCACTAGAGAGGAGCTTGACCCTAAAGTCCAGCTTCAGCTGGAACTATGCAGCTGGATCTTCTCTCTCTCATGCATGGAACGAAAATCCCAGACATGAATAGCCTATGCTACTGCGGAATCACGCTCTGCAACTTGAGCTCCTCTCTAAAATAGCCAGACAACCACAACTGAAGTTTTAAGACAAGGACATGGAAACTACTTACAACAGTGTGTATTTTGCATAATGTTTGTTGTTTTTGTTGTTGTCATTGAATGTAAGCTGTGACAAACTGACAAAAGCCAGGAACTTCTAAGCTAAGACAGAAAGAGTGATGGTCTTGCAATCTAAGTCTAGTGTAGGGGTCGGCAACCTTTCAGAAGTGGTGTGCCGAGTCTTCATTCATTCACCTTAATTTAAGGTTTTGTGTGCCGGTAATACATTTTAACATTCTTAGGTCTCTTTCTATAAGTCTATAATATATAACTAAACTATTGTTGTATGTAAAGTAAATAAGGTTTTGAAAATGTTTAAGAAGCTTCATTTAAAATTAAATAAAATGCAGAGCCCCACGGACCGGTGGCCAGGACCCAGGCACCATGAGTGCCACTGAAAATCAGCTTACGCGCCGCCTTCGGCACCCATGCCATAGGTTGCCTACCCCTGGTCTAGTGCTTTAACTTGGGATAGCTGATTTCAGTTCTGAGCTCTGCCATTGTGTGTGTGAGACTTTGAGCGACTTGCTTCAGCTTTGTGCCTCAGTTCTTTCTTCTGTAAGAGAGGGAGTAATATTTTTGTATTTCACAAGGGTGTTGAAGTTAAATTCGTAAATGTTAATGTGAAACTACAAGGGACTCTGTTAAACTTTCCCATTCTTCAGTCTCTGTATTCTGCTGTTCTGTACTATGCCAGATTGGGCCCTCTGATGAAGACAACTTATTTCTTTGGCTCAGCTTTTCAGTTTACAGTACTCTGCAAATTTACAGCACTAAAGTAAGCACCTTCCTGGCTTTTGTCAATTTATTATGGACCATTTTAACATAGAGCCTTGTTTGTACTTGATTTCTATGGGAAGGTTCTAGGAAGTCCTAAAACACATGTACTGGATGGACCAGATTGACTTCCACATTTTTTAAATGGATATTTAGAGATCCATTTTCATTGGTATGTGCACATATGTACTGGGAGCTAATGGCAGAATGGCCTAGTTCTCTCATATGAGTTCATAGCAAGAAACAGCAGGATGTTGATATAATTGTGTGTATAAAGACAGGTTAACAAGAGAGGGCCCCAATCCATGCTGAACCACGAGAGCTTGAAGCTAATCTCTGGCTGTAGGTTCACACAGAGGGCACAGCCCAAGCCAATTTCAATAACTGGCCAAGTAAAAACACTGACACATATTCTTCTCTCAGTTACATTGGTTTTAATTAATTGCCTTCCGTGGTGATACTTCAGATTTGCATATACGTGAATTGGAGCAATATTTGACTAGTTTATCCAAATATCCCAAAATGTAGGTAGGTTCAGACTCAGATCTGGATTTCAAAGCTCCCCCATCAGGAGTATTATGGATCCAGGAGTTTAGTTCCAAAGCTACTATATATACTCGAAGGCCAGCTTGCAAATCTTAACACAGGGACTACATCAAACTCCACTGAAGTCAATGAAAACATTTCCATTGAGTTTAGTTGGCTTTATTTCAGGGCCTTTATGACTATGGGCCTGATCCAAACTCTACTGAAGTCAATGACAGTCTTTCCATTGATGTCAGTGGGCTCTGGATCAGACCTTGTACTTAAAAAAATAAATCTCAGTACCAAAATAGCTTAAGGCACACTTGGCTACAGGCTTCTAAAATGCATTTTAGAAAACACAAGTTGCTGTAGTACTACAAAATAGCATCCAAGTGGTTAATAGTCCTGTACTTTTGGGGTTGTGTTCTATAATAGGAAAATTGGCCCCAAGACCTGTCTGCAAAAGTTTTAGCCCTGCATATGTTTATGGCAGTTATAAATCCCTAATATGAAGTTATAATGGAACTACTGATCTATTTTAACTGTAGTGACATGGATAGCACAGCTAGAATATATATTCAGGGAGCTGGTTGTAAAGTTCCTTCATGCATTGAAGCATATTCAATTCTTGGCACAGAAGATGGTAGCAAGTAGATAACTGGATTGAATTTATTCACTGTCATCGCCATCTTGATGTGAAATCCACAATGGCTGCACTATATGAAGGTGAAGCAACAGCAGCAACTTGTTATATCAAAGTATCTGAACCAGTTTTACGATGCAGCTAAGTAACAAGTATATGGTACTTAGCTGTAAAGCTGCGTAATGTGCCCTCTAACGGGTTACAAGAAATCAGGGTTCCAGCTCTGAAACAACTTATTGAGTATTGCAGCACAAGACACTTTCCAGAAATTCCACATCAGCCTGAAGTAAGCCATAGGCTTGTTCTCTGTATTTTTACTTCTCGCCTCCTCGCTCTAGTTTTTCCCATGATGAAGTTTACAGGTTATATTATCTTCTGAGTTAAACTGGAGTAACCACACTGACACCAGTCTAACTCAGCTAAGAGTACAATTTGGCCCAATATGTACTGAGGCAAATCTGATTCTAGCCAGGAAGAGATTAAGGTAAATCCATGTTACAATACATTGATTTACTCCAGTGACTCATTTTTTGAAGAGCCGCATTTGGACAGGCCTAAATCCTGGCAGGTACAGAGCTCCTTCAACCCTTATTCATTTCAATGGGAGTTGGGGCTTTTAGCACATTGTTACCTTGTACAGATATTGGACTTACTCCTATATATTTCAAATGTTTATATTTATCTAAAAACACTTAAACTTCTTTTAGAAGTCATGCTAAGTAAGCTACTGAATTTTTGGTAAAATAGACCAATACTATTAAGTACTTTTTGAAGGTAGCTTTTTTCCCTTACACAAATTAGGTCTCCTCATCCATAGTGAGAGGAGAATGTTTATGGTGACCATGAAAGCACCAATTTTGGACTTAACTGTTCACTGAGAAACCAAAGAGAATTCACCTGATAGAACCATTAGTAGTTAGGTCCTGCTTTCACTAACCAGGCAATGGTGACTCGTGGGAGAGGCACAAAAGGTCAAGTGATCCTTCAGTAGGATAAGGTGCCCCCAGCAGCCAGCCTGGGGCGGAGAGAGGAAAGGACAGTGTCAGAGCCTGAAGGGAAGAGGTGGGGCCAGAGCCTCTCCTCTTCCAGCCACGCTGCGAGGGACTCTGCCCAGTGCAGCGCAGCAGCTGACTCGGAGAGTGCTTGGCTGCAACAGCAGCAGGCTGCCCCCCACCCAGGCTCAGTTTCTGGGGACAGTGGCCAAGGAACCCAGAGCCCTCTTGCCTCCCCAGCATGCTCAGCATTAGGTCCTGTCCCCGGGAGCTGAGCCTGGGGGGAGTAGGCAGCAACTAGTGATTTTGCATCTGACGAACTGGGAATTCACCCATGAAAGCTCATGCTCCAATACATCTGTTGGTCTATAAGGTGCCACAGGACTCTTTGCTGCTTTTACAGATCCAGACTAACACAGCTCCCCCTCTGATAGTGATTTGAGTGTCCAAATACAAACATGTTAAAGGGCCCTGATTTCCAGAGGGTGAGTGCTCACTACTTCATGAATCCTAGTGTCCTTAGGTGTTTCAAGTTGAGCACTCAAAAAATCACTAGTTGCTGAAAAGTCCTGAACTTAGTTTTGCTGCTTACTTAGACCATTTCCCAGCGAGGGCAGAAGGGGCCACTGTGGTTTTTCCTTTAATTTCCCAAATATTGTTCTAGACTTTGTTTTCCAAGTTAGTGTTTGGACCTTTTTTGTATCCCCGCGCATCTAAAAAAAGTCACCAAGATTGTCTGACTTGCATTGCTAAAAAAAAGCTAATGACAAAATAGTGGGTTAACTTGGTTAAAATCCTTTAAGCTGCTAAATTCCACAAGTAACAAAATATAGTTAAAGCCCAGTTGGGTTTGCATTCTTGTATTTGTGAAAATGTTCAAGAACCAAAAGAACAACACTTCGTGTGAGAGCATGTAATATCTTATGCATGACCAGTTTCTGCTTCTTTCCCACTGCAGGGGAAAAGAAGTCATGCAATTTGATTTGCAGGTGTGCTGCAAGTGTGATACACAGTCAATAAATAGATCAAAATGTATTTGTTGTGCATCTTTTTCATGACCCTATTGTGTATGCTAAAACCATTCCTAATGACGGGAGGACAATACAATGTGACCCAGAGCCTTAAAGTACTGTATTTAGAAGGTACCTAAGTTTTCTAGACAGTACTCTCAAAAAACACTTCACAGCTGCAGCCTAACCCCGTAAACACCTAAGTCCCCTAAGCACATAAGTTTTTGCTGGTCAGTATTCACAAAATTTTTAGGCATTGATACTGTCCTACAACTACCAAGCTACTCAGAGCCATACCTCAAGCTGAAGCCCTGGCGGCACTGATGCAGGATTCTCAAACTAGGCAGGGGAATACCTATCTCCCCAGCAAGGCCAGATCTTGTAGGCGTGCTCTGAGTATTCTTAACACTTGTTACCCATCACTCCCTGCAGTTGAAGGGCTGAATGTGGGAGGGAGGACAGCATAGTACCTGCACAGGAGACAGCTAAGTGCATGGGGAAATGAAGAGTAAGCATGAGAGAGGTATCAGCCATGGGCTACCTAAGCACCTAAACCAGATCAACAACTTAATTCCAGAATAGGGTTTCATATCTGAGGATCCTGAGTGGAGGGAGGACAAGAGATGGGTGCCATCGGCCAGGGGCATCAGGAGAGCAGCTTAGGTTCCTCTGTTCTCCCCCCACTCCCTCCGCAGCATTTCACTGCTAGCTATTTTACACAGCTCCCAGCTCCGCTTTTTCTTAGGCATCTAATGCTCCCTGTGCATGGGGAGCCTGGGTGCCACACTCAAGACTGAGGATTCACTAAGTGCAGGCAGCCCACTCGTCTGGTTTTAAACCACAGTCCAGTTTTTGAATGGTTTGTCCCCTGTCCAGTACCAAGACAAAACTGGATGGGGTTTCTGACCGGTATTGCAGGTGCAAGGACGCCATTTTGAAAAGCACACTGCTCCACCCCAGTTTGCACGCCCTCATACGTGTGGGAGGTCATGCCAGCAAAGGTGGGCCCAGACCATTCCCAGAAGTACCAGAATGTCTGATATTCTGGGGATACATAAGTGGCCACCCTAACTAGGCAACAGGCGACCTAAGGGTTAGGTGTTGCAATGCTTAGCCTGTCAACACCTAAAATAATGTTGAGGATTGGTCCTGTGTGTTTAGGGAGTTTTCCCTCACCTGTGCCCTAAGGGTGAAAAAAATGTTGTTTTTCAGAGGTGTGACATGAAGACGTCAGTAGTATGAGACTGTTTTGGAGGCCACAAGATTGCTTCAGAAATGCTGAGTCACAGCCAGAATATTGGTTTCAAAGCAGGAAACCTTGATCCTGTGAAAATGTTCTGCTACAATGACCTTGTCTTCCTTGATTTCTGTTCTATCAAATGATAAATGTCAATTTCATCTGTTCTGGTTGAGCAATAGTTGAGCCCTGCACCATAGTTGTCATGCAGCATTCTGAAGATAGACACCAGACCTGCTGTGTTCTTCACTCAAAGAGATTTTTTTCACTAACATACAGGGATTTTCTTTATGGCAAGTATTTTATATATATATAATTATTTACTAAGCTGGCTTCTAGATGGATTTTAGATCCTTCTCCATCCACATTCTTTCTACCTTCCACTTCTTTTTTATTCCTGAATTCCTGTCCTCTCTTTCCCTTTTTACTCATATTTTTTTTAATGGCGTTGATGACATTACTTTGAAAGTGTCCTGCTGTGCTATTTTGTCACGTCTTCCAGCTGGGGCCTCCCGTCACAGAACTCCATTCTTCTGAGGCTTATAAAGAAGAAAGGGTGCAGGGAGAAGATTTAAAATAAAAATAAATCCACAATTTTTTAAAGCAGCAGGAGCCAAATATGGCTCGAAGAGTCTGACTTAGACTATGTCTACATTGTCCTGGGGATCTACAGAACACTGATCCAAATCCTGTGGATCTTTGGCCATGTGAGTAAGATGACTTGCCTTTATGCTCTCTGCTGGCCCACCACTATTACTGCCATAGCTGATGCATTTCAGCACTTCCACTTGCTCTGAGCCCATGGCTGGACCCTGGGGCTCTCACTGGGCAAGGAGAGCAAACTGCGTAATGACTGTAAACAGCCATTGTCAGCCCTTAAAAGCACCCTCAATATTTGAGCCATCTTGGAGGGGGAACATGTCTCAGCAGCTCCAAATTCTCCAGCCTGGCTATTCCCATTATTTCTGCGCTGCCATGCTGTTCTGTGGGGGGAACAGTGACAACTATAAAAAGAATAGGAGTACTTGTGGCACCTTAGAGACTAACATATTTATTTGAGTATAAGCTTTCGTGGGCTACAGCCCACTTTTTCAGATGCATAGAATGGAACATATATTGAGGAGATATATATACACACACAGAGAGCATGAAAAGGTGGGAGTTGTCTTACCAACTCTGAGAGGCCAATTAAGTAAGAGAAAAAAACTTTTGAAGCGATAATCAAGACAGTACAGACAGTTTGATAAGAAGTGTGAGAATACTTACAAGGGGAGATAGATTCAATGTTTGTAATGGCTCGGCCATTCCCAGTCCCTATTCAAGCCTAAGTTGATTGTATTTAGTTTGGATATCAATTCCAGCTCAGCAGTTTCTCGCTGGAGTCTGTTTTTGAAGCTTTTCTGTTGCAAAATTGCCACCCGCAGGTCTGTCATTGAATGACCAGATAGGTTAAAGTGTTCTCCTACTGGTTTTTGGGTGTTATGATTCCTAATGTCAGATTTGTATCCATTAATTCTTTTGCGTAGAGACTGTCTGGTTTGGCCAATGTACATGGCAGAGGGGCATTGCTGGCACATGATAGCATATATCACATTGGTAGATGTGCAGGTGAATGAGACCCTGATGGTATGGCTGATGTGATTAGGTCCTATGATGATGTTGCTTGAATAGATAAGTGGACAGAATTGGCATCAGGATTTGTTGCAAGGATAGGTTCCTGGGTTAGTGTTTTTGTTCAGTGATGTGTGGTTGCTGGTGAGTATTTGCTTCAGGTTGGGGGCTTGTCTGTAAGCAAGGACAGGTCTGTCTCCCATAGTGACAACTATGGTTGCAATTCATCCCTCCATCAGTGCAAACCCCAAATCAGAGACTAATGAAGGAAGTAGAGGGCTGATTGAACCAGCTCCTGTATGCTGGAATTGCCACGGATACTTCAGGCCCTTGTGGTCCTTATTTATATTGTGGTAGCACCTAGAGGCCCAGGCAGGGCCCTACTGGGTTAGGCGCTATATAAAACAAAAAGATGGTCCTTGCCCCGAAGAGCTTGTAGTTGAAGTGTAAGACAAGTTACAACAGGTGGATCCAGACAGGAGAAAGACAGGCTGATAGCAGGATTTATGCACAGCCAGGGATGGTGCAACCATTTGGGCAACCTAGGCAGTTGCCTAGGGTGCTAGGATTTGGGGGGGCAGCATTTTCTTCCACAGCGACTCCAGCGGCTGGATCTTCGGCCGCCCCGCTCGCCACCGGCATTTAGGCAGAGGGAGCTGGGGCAGGGGAGCGCGGGGAGGGCCGCCTGCAGCAAGTAAGGGAGTGGGGGGCGCATGTAGAGGAACTCCCCGCCCCAGCTCACCCCTGCTCTGCCTCCTCCCCGAGCACGCCGTGGCTGCTTAACTTCTCCCGCCTCCCAGGTTGCGGCGCAAAACATCCTTGCACTGGCTCTGTGTACAGCATGATAAAAGTGGTCACAGCTGCCATTCAGCACCTGAGGAACGCCCATGGCAGCAGACTGTTGTAGCCCTATGTTCCCCTGCCAGGAAACACCCTCATGGTAGAGACTCTTATGGAGAGAGGGCAAAGCCAGTTCTGCGCTCTGCAGGGAAAGCCAAATACATCTACAATCCTAGCTGTAGCAGAACATGTGTCCACAGGAAATAACTCTTCAAACTGAACTTTGCCTATAAAACATCATGATACCCCCCAAACTTTCACACAACTCTCTGGCACAAAAATCTGATGGTTTAAAATCTCATTTTTTCTCTGGCACAAGTCCCGTTGCATTTGTTTCTTTTCATTAATATTGTTTAAATAGTGATGCTGTAGCATTATTAACATCTTTTAGTCACAAGTTTCATGACAAATGTAAATTTAATCATTCCCTCAGAGCATCTTAAAATGTTTTCCAATATTCTGCTTTAGATAAACTTGTCTAAAAAAAATCCCCACCCTATCTCCTTCTGAGCTACTTTATTCTGCAGAAGTTGACCTCCTTGTGTAGCTCATTTTGAAATTGTATCAAACAAGGGACATTTAAAAAAATGCACAACATAAAGTCCAATTCTTTCAGCAAGCAGCAAGTCTAGAATGACCCAACTACAATACTTCCATTGTGTCGAGACATTTGAAGGTATCACGACTTCTGCATGATACTTAGTGCAGTTTAGGTGTGGAATTCAGAGTTTATTGGAGAGGAAAAAATATATTTTACTCTTAAATCTGTAGTTCTGTTGCAACTGGTGATCCCAGGCTTTTCATTAAAAAAAAGTTCAATGAATTGCCAGCAGAGGGCACACTGGAAAGCAAGTGATGAATTAAAGCTCCTGATTGAGTGTTTTTGCCTTGAATGAAGAAAAGATGTTTTTAAAAAGAAAATAGTACACAAATGAAAATGTGCTTACAGGAACTGAATTGTTTATATGCAGATCAGTTCAAAGTAAGTCTGCTTCCTGACTCACAAATGCTTCAATGGAATCCATGCTAATCCAGTGTCTTTATGCTGTGAGAGACACACAGCCCTCTCCTCTCCCAATCACAGCTGGACACACCTGCTGTGTTTTGCATACCGCAAGATTATTTTTCAGGAGAGCTAGTTGTGGTCAGTTAGCATTCGGACCTTGCCGACCAATTGTTGGGGGAGGTGCATGTGTCTGAGTCTCACTTTTGCTTACTGCAGGCATCCTTGCATGATTCCCTTTCTTTATTGCACAGGGGGTGTATTTCTCAGGACCAAAACAGGAATGAGCAAATTTAGGGCTAGATCCTCCAAATGAATAATAATACATAGCTCTTAGATAGCACTTTTCATCACTGAATTGGAAGTCAGGAATATTACCCCTATTTTACAGATGGGAAAACTAAGGCACAGAAAGGGGAAGCGACTTGCCCAAGGTCACCCAGAAGCAGAGCCAGGACTAGAACCCAAATTGTCTTAGTCCTAGTCCAGTGCTCTAGCCAGTAAACAGATGGGCTGTGTAGGGGCAGAGGTGTATCTTGATGGTTCCATTTACAGAATCTAACTTTAATGGTCCACTGTGTCTGTGATGGGTGGAGTGCATAATGGCAATCCCCGTGCTCTAGGAAATGCTTCTTCCTTGTGTTTGCAAATCATCCCAGATGAGTGGGAGTGGGAGAGGCATGCCCATTGACCCACCCATACAGTGCACCCAGCCAACCAGATAGCACCATCCAAAGAAATGTGGTATACATACTCCACTGGTTGCTGGGAGGAGAAACTGGGTTCGTCTACACAGTAAAACAGTAAACAAACAATAACTGCAGCAGCAAGTCTCAGAGCCCAGGTCTAAAGACCTGGTCTCCACTATGGTTAGGGTGACCAGACAGCAAGTGTGAAAAATCGGGACAGGAGGTGGGGGGTAATATGACCCCATATAAAAAAAAGTCTCTAATATTGGGACTGTCCCTATAAAATCAGAACATCTGGTCACCCTAGCTATGGTGCTGAAAATAGCCATGTAGAGAGTCCAGCTCAGGCTGGAGCTTGGGCTCTGAAGCCAGGGAGGGGATGGGTTTCACAGCCCATACCTGAATGTTTACACAACTATTTATAGCACTGTAGCATGAGGCTGGGTCTGTAGGCCCAGTTTCTGAGACTTGCTGCCACGGGTTTGTTCTTCCTGTGTGGGCATATCCATTGTGGCTGCTGAGACAGAATTTCCCCTAGAGCTCCCTCTGGAGGAATGCAGCTCCCTAAAAGGGCCAGTCTGTAAATTACAATTAATGAGAATGATGATATCTACCCTCCTTTGTGAAACACTTTGAGGCTGATGGATGGAATGTGGTAAATAAGAGCCAAGTATTATTATTCTTTACTTTGTACTGGCCCAATAGTCAAGGTTTCTCACTACAGAGAAGGGACTAGAGGCCACTGTGTTTTTACCACTAGTGTCATGGAGACCGGCTCTGAGCTGCATTTAGAAGACACTATGCTGTCTACACTGGCACGGCCATCATTGATATTGCTGAGAGAGCTACAATGGGTACAGTGAGATACGGGGACAACTTAAGAAAAACCGCAAAGTAAAGACAGCATAGGGGTACCATGTATCATGATGGTTTAAAAATATCCCTGTCCATAATAGTACCTCTATGCTGGAGAAAGGTCATCAAGCACAGAATCATGGCCAACAATCATGAGCCTGGTTGCAACATGTTTCAGGCCAAAGTAGGAACAGGGTTAATACTACAGCCATGCCCAGCCTTTGGCCTTGGTCTACACTAAACCATGTTTGCATTATATAAGCCATCTTATAACATGTGTTGTGCACATAAGGAGGGAGAAAAAACTCCATGGCAGGGGTATAAATGTGTTTTCCTAGTGTTTTTTATACACATACAGGAAAACACAATTGTACTGCCATGGAGTTTTTTCACCCGCTTGTGAGGATAACACGTATTCTAAGATAATAATTTGGTCTGTATTGTAGGCAGGAGAGATCTAGAATGGGTTGCAAGAGCAAGAGTCTAATTTGGCAGCTCAGTCCTTTGTACTATGTATTTGACCTGCAAGACAGTCCTATGTACAACATGTGATGCTGTATTTTTAGAGTTAAATCAAACTAGCTAAGAATGAATACTGGGGTATTTAAAATGTTTGTTGACTGCAAGCCAAAGTGACATTGCCTCCTTATGCATCTGCTGTCTGGAACAATTATGTTCTTTACACGAGAAGAGACTAATTAAGGAGTTCATTAAGCAGAAATAATAACCAGACTTCTGCTGCAGCCAGTCAAAATCAGTCAGTTCATCGCTGCAGAAAGCCATTGGAGCCTTCTGAAGAAATCTGCATGGATTTAATAACTTTATTATATGCTTCTTCCTAACTCCCACTGCACTCTTATGTCTCATCTATGTTCTAGAGATACCATGTTGCAGGATCTGATTACCTCATGGTATCAACATGTTTAAAATATGGTTTGGTCATCTTGAGTGGGCAGGACCAAGTCATGCTCCTGGATCAGGCTGAAGCCTTGAAGGCTTCCACATGCACTTGCATACTTTCCTGATCTCCTTTCAGGAAGAATGACAAGTAGATCTACATAATGGCACAACACCCCCCAGACCACACTATATCCATGCTGGGTCGCCTAGCTCAGCTTGTCTAGTCACAGAAGCAGGGTAGGATTGTTCCACAGATTTCTGTGGATTTATCCCCAATGTACCTGGAGTAGGCAAGATCAAAGACAGGACCCACAATGTGAAAGTGACCAGTGTCGAAGGGAAGGGGGTGAAATGCAAGAAGCGAGAAACCAATAGCCTATATGGGGAAGAATACATTAAAAAAATTAAGTTACTAGTTATCTAACATTAACAACAATAACTACAAAAGGAATAAAATGTATATGGAGCCAAGTCTTACTGTTATAGTAGTACAGTTCTGGAGTAACTTCATTAAGATTAACAGAGGGCTTGTCTACATGATGCATTAGTTCACACTAGCGAGATATGAATTCTAGTGTGCACTAGCAAGATGTGAATTCTAGTGTGCACTAGCATGTTGCACACTAGCTGTCCTGCATGGACTCTGCTGGTGTGCACAAAAAGTTCCTGTCGCAACCCTAAGGTCTTTATTCCAACATGGAGTCTGTATGGCCAATTGTCGGTCATCTAGAGGTCACACTGGTACTGTGTGCAACACCGTGGTGCGGTGTGCAACATTAGAGTGCCATGTGCATTTTCCCACTCTTTTTTCCTGGTCACCTAGGGGCCAGGCTAGTGCCGTGTGCAGTCTCCTGCTCTTCTGCCTGGTAACCCAGGGGTCAGGTTAGTGCTGTGTGCATAACAGCAGCGTGCCGTGGGCAAAGGGATCCAATCTGACCAATCGTAGTTCAGTTCAAACGGTCAGATTAGGGTTGTGTGCAAAACCATGCTAGTGTGCTGGGTGCAGCTTCCTGCAGTTTCTAGTGTGCCGTGTGCAAATTCTATCTATGTAGGGGGCAACAGCTCGGAACCTGGAGGGCGTAGGAGCTAGGGACCAGTCAGATTTTGGCAAGCGTAAAGGGGCCTTTGAATAAAACCATGCCTCGGGCCAGGATCTGCAGGAGTATCCATGTACTGACTGAAGGACCTGATCAACCCTTCGGCCAAGGGTCTCCTCTGGATACAGCCGGCTCGGGACGTGTCGTTTTATTGCTTTTTCAACGTTATCTTCTATGGATTCGGAATGCTTCTGGTGTCTGTTCTGCTGGTCAGCTGCGCCTGGAATACGGTACTCGCTTTCTAATTTTTCTTTCTGTGCTTTGCTTAGCCTCTTCTCTTTTCTCCTCTCTTATTTGGTACAGAACTGCATGTATTGTTGTTATCTGATGTAAAGTTGTGTATATATGGTATATAGGAACTGAGTTGTTGTAATAACTGCTATTGAAGTTAATTGGTGTATTTAATAGTAATATTTGGTTAGTGTGCACACAGTTTATTTTATTTGGTGTATTCGTTTACCTTTTTTAAAGAACGGTTAATTTTGAATTATTTGGTTCCTTGTTGATGAATGTAAATAGATTGCTTCAGGTTGTGTAAAGGTTTCTTGCTCCAATGGTACTGTTGGTAAAAGTGCTCCTCCCCAGCCCAAGTTGTGATTTTCTCCCTGTTAATAAACGGTCACGTGGTGTTTTGAAGTTTACATTTGTCTGGTCTTAATTTTCCTCTCTCAATTAAAAAAGTCACCGAACCTGCATTAGGGACGGACAGTTCCCTTGTGTGTGTTAATGTAGTCCCATTTCAAATAATACTACATTAAATACGCAATATGGAACTTTTAACGTGCACCAACAGGGTCCACATTGACCAATTAGTGTGCAACATGCTAGTGCACACTAGAATTCACATCCCTCTGGTGTGGATTAATGCACTATATTGCACACCAGATGACTCAGACTCACAGACTTTAAGATCAGAAGGAACCATCAGACTCAGAGCTTCTGTTCTAGTGTTACTCTCTGGTTCTCATGGGCTAGCACAATTCTTGCATGTTTGCGTCTCCTAGGGACTATTTAAATCTACATGAAAGAAAACATTTGTCTACATTAGGCTTTGTAACAGACACACATGACCCACCCCCATCTCTTTTCCTTTTGGTCTTTTCTTTAACACCAACATTTTGGGTCAAAACTACTTTTTGGTGGCACTTTACTGTGATTCTACCCTAAGTAGTTGGGAATGGGCGACAGGATGGATTGATGATTACCTGTTCTGTTCATTCCTTCTGGGGCACCTGGCATTGGCCACTGTCAGAAGACAGGATACTGGGCTAGATGGACCTTTCGTCTGACCCAGTATGGCCGTTGTTATGTTCTTTAGACAAGATTATGGGAAAATGGCGCCTTCTGCCAAAGTAATTTTTATTCTAGAATAGTATCCCCACAAGGGATTTATACCAGCATAGCTATCGATAGCTATGCTGTTTAATTTCTCCATGTAGACAAGCTCTTAGGCCTAGTCTACACTTAAATCTTAGATTGACATCGCTACAGTGCTCAGGGGTATGAAAAATCCCACTCCTGAGCCCTGTAGCTATGCCAACCTCACCTCTGGTGTAGGTGCATCTATGCTGACAGAAGGATACTTCTGTTGACCTAGCTATTGTTGCTCTGGAAGGTGTTCTACAGAGATGGGAAAAAACCTTTCAGTCACTGTAGGCTGTATCTACGATTTGAGGTTATGCTGGCCCAGATATGGTGCTGTAACTATGTTTCTATAGTCCCCATTGTGTAGACATGGCCTTAGCCTGTAAAGGTCTCCCTTATCTGAAATAGTCACAAATTATAATAGTTTACAGCTGATGCTTTTTGCTTTAAGTATGTGTGGGAGTGTGTTTTAGGTCTGATATCAGTGCTATCTTCCATCATTCTGCTGCCGATGTGTAAGCCTGGAAGGAATCAAGGTCCCTCTCCAGCAGCTGTATCGGTTCTGTAATACTAACAAAAGTAAAAAGTAGTAAATACTCACTGTATTTGCTAACAAAAATAGAACGTTGAATATCTACAAGGAGGAGACACACTACATACAACAGTGTGCTCTTTTTTCTTTGATCATCACACAGTCTAAGACGCTTTGATACTAGTTGGTGACTCCACTGTACAGTGTATGTGCATTACTGCGGTAGCATCCACATGTCCCATTCAGGACTGGAGCCCCACTATGTGCCGGGAGGGTTTAGAGTCTAAGGCCAGGAGCCTGTAACCTCTTATGTGCAGGTAAGACTGCTGTGCCTGCATGAACCCCATTGAAGTCAATAAGGCTCTGCAATGATGCACCAGATCACACCTGCAAGAAGCTCCAGGACTGATGACTAAAAGTGACAAACACATACACATGACTAATAAACATGTAACTTTACTCTTACCTGTGCCAGTAACTAGCTTTTAAAAAGCCTTTAGGCCTCCTCTTCTTCTCACAGAAGAAACTCTTATTATGCAAATTTAAAAGCAGGAATAAGAGCAGGAAATATAAGGGGAACTTGACACCTTGCATCTGCCTGATCTTATTCTTCCTAGACCTGCCTGTTGACAAGTCTTGCTGTACTTTTGTCAGATGTTAAAATGAAAGAGGCTGTTATGGCTACAGCCTCATTCTGACACCATTTGACTTCATTTCCTAGACCTGCCTTTCTACCCTCCTGTGTGAAATTAATCTTGGCAAAACCTTTAGTGAATTAAATGGCTCCACAAGTGTTCTATTGGCTCAAATCATGTTTAAAATCCACTGTCATTTTGATTTATATCGAAAAGAGGCACTAGGGCAGGCCAATTATCCTCTCTTTTATTTGCCTTCTTGTGCATTGAGCCTTTGGCTACTAAAATTAAATTGGAAAACACAATTAAGAGAATAACTGTAGCAAACTTGCAAAGAAAAATATCGTTCTATGCTGACAGTAGTATTCTTCATATTGCTAATCCTCTGCAGAGCTATCTGTGCTATTAGATTTGATAGATGCATGTTACTTTCCCAAGACACCCAAATTAATTAATCATATGCCCAGCTACAGAAGGAGGAGAAGAGGAGATGTGGCCAGATAGGAGGATAATGAGAGATTTTTTTTTTTCCCAAATGGACGTGGTTTGAACCTAAAATACAGCGGCAAAAAGGAGCTTCATAATATGTCCGGCTATCCTGACTTGAAAACTACAGGGTAGAGGGCTATAGAAATGCCTATAACTAAGGTTGCAATCATCTGTGATGAAAAGTTCATGAAATTAGAATTACTGCTGATTTGTGGGTCAAACTCAAAGCAAGGCTGACTGAGTGCATTCAAGGTCAGAACTGAAGTATTTACATATCCCTAACCAGACTGGCTGTCCCTTGATACCTTTTATTTAAGGTTCCCTAAGTGGTTGATGCATTGTGCCAGCTGGGGCCTCTTTCAGTGCATTTTCAAAGTTCAGAAGGAGAGTGGCATTAGTGAAGGTCCCCTCCTGCAAACCTCAGGAAGTCAGATAGGGAAGATCACCAATGGATTGTAGTTTCCTTAGGCAGTCAGTGATGTCTCAAAGGTAGCTGGGAGTGCTGGTAGCATAGGGCCTGAGGAGAGAGTCTACATAGCCAGACAATTCTGCTGTCAGAGTGCCAATGTCTGAGATGATTGGTGATTTTCCAGAAAACACCATCCTGGCCACTGTGGATGTAGAAGCCCTCTACACCAACATTCCACATAAAGATGGACTACAAGTCATCAGGAACAGCTTCCCCAATAATGTCATGGCAAACCTGGTGACTGAATTTGGGACTTTGTCCTCACCCACAACTATTTCACATTTGGGGACAATGTATACCTTCAAGTCAGCAGCACTACTATGGGTACCTGCATGGCCCCACAATATGCCAACATTTTTATGGCTGACTTAGCTTCCTCAGCTCACGTCCCCTAATGCCCCTACTCTACTTGCACTACATTGATAACATCTTCATCATCTGGATCCATGGAAAAGAAACTGTTGAGGAATTCCACTAGGATTTCAATAATTTCCATCTCACCATCAACCTCAGCCTGGACCAGTCCACACAAGAGATCCACTTCCTGGACACTACAGTGCAAATAAGTGATGGTCACATAAATCCCACCCTATACCAGAAACCTACTGACTGCTATACTTACCTACGTGCCTCCAGCTTTCATCCAGACCACATCACACGATCCATTGCCTACAGCCACACTCTAGGATACAAAGGCATTTGCTCCAATCCCTCAGACAAACACCTACAAGATCTCTCTCAAGCATCTCTACAAGATCTCTCTCTCTTAAAACTACAATACCCACCTGCTGAACTGAAGAAACAGATTGACAGAGCCAGAAGAATACCCAGAAGTCATCTACTACAAGACAGGCCCAGCAAAGAAAGCAACAGAATGCCACTAGCCGTCACCTTCAGCCTCCAACTAAAACCTCTCCAGCGCTTCATCAAGGATCTACAACCTATCCTGAAGGACGATCCCTCATTCTCACAGACCTTGAGAGACAGTCCAGTCTTCGCTTACAGATAACCCCCCAATCTGAAGCAAATACTCACCAGCAACCACACAACAAAAACACTAACCCAGGAACCCATCCTTGCAACAAAGCCAGCTGCCAACTCTGTCCATATATCTATTCAAGGAATACCATCATAGGACCTAATCACATCAGCCATACTGTCAGGGGCTTGTTCAACTGGACATCTTCCAATGTGATATATGCTATCATGTGCCAACAGTGCCCTCTGCCATGTACATTGGCCAAACTGGGCAATCTCTACACAAAAGAATAAATGGACACAAATCAGATGTCAAGAATTATAACATTCAAAAATCAGTTGGAGAACACGTCAGCCTCCATGGACACTCAATTAGAGACCTAAAAGTCACAATTCTTCAACAACAAAAAACTTCAAAAACAGATTCCAATGAGAAACTGCAGAACTGGAATTAATTTGCAAACTGGACACCATTAAATTAGGCTTGCAAAAGACTGGAAGGGGATGGGTCATTACACAAACTAAAAACTATTCACTCATGCTAATTTTCCCCACTACTGTTATTCACACCTTCTTGTCAACTGTTTGAAATGGGTCATCCTGATTATCATTACAAAAGTTTTTTTTTCTCCTGCAAATAGCTCACCTTAATTGATTTGTCTGCTTAGAGTTGGTATGGCAACCCTCATATTTTCATGTTCTCTGTATGTATATATCTTCCTACTATATTTTCTACTCCATGCATCTGATGAAGTGGGTTTTAGCCCATGAAAACCTATACCCAAATAAATTGGTTAGTCTCTAAGGTGCCACAAGTACTCCTCATTCTTTTATCAATGACCCTAAAAAACTAGAATGCCTTAATCTTAATAAGCAGCAAAGAATCCTGTGGCACCTTATAGACTAACAGACGTTTTGGAGCATGAGCTTTCGTGGGTGAATACCCACTTCCTCAGATGCATGTTAATAGCACAGTGCCTATTGTCCTTTATCATCAGAGTAAACAGTAAAGAATCTTAAAAAGAAATAGATAAAGATAAAGCAAATAATCTAGTGAAGTCTGTCATTCCCCACCCTTTCATTAAAGACCTACAGAACTACTCAACACCTTGCAGGTTTGAGCCCTATGATTCTGTGTTGCAGCCCAAAACATCTCCATATAGAAAACCTACTCCTAGACCATGGAAACACAGTGCTTACATGGAAAGAACAAAAAGTCACATTTAGGACAGGAGGCATATATGAATGTAACAAACTATAGAACCAAGGGTCTGTGGTGCTCAGCTTCAATACCTTCTGCACGAAGCGTGGCCCAGGATAGATGGGGATGGCTGAGTTTTGTTCGGGCCCTAAGTGACATCCAATAATGACAGAAGGATTTGGATTCAGATGTGTGAAGAAAGGAATATGACAGGCTGGCATCTCCATGGGGCAAAATGTAAATTAGAACCAGACATCTCAACTACAAGTGCAACTGTAACACAACATTTCCTGCATTTCTAACTTTTTAATTGTAGTGTTATCAAGAGGCAATAAATATATTTCAAACCACTGATGTTCTGCTACCTCAATTTCAGTGTTAAAGTTTTTCTTATGGGCATACTTTTATAGGCTTGCATTCAACATGGAAAGAATGTTCTTCATCTGTAGTATTTTCTTTAATTTTTGATTGTTACTTGAAAACAACGTGTTTTCTGCAATTCTGGCAACAACTGAGATGTTTTACCAATAATCTTTGCCAGAATGTAGAGACTTGACATGGAGTTGCGTGTAACTCCTCCAATAGTTTATTTATTAATCCTGATTACTCTTGCTGTCACTGAGAAAACATGAGTGAAACGAACTTAGACTTGGGGAAACTGAAACTTGACACTATATTAACAAATATTCTTTTCCTTAATAGAAAAGAGTCCAGGTCCTCAGTTGGTGTAAATAAGCCTAGCTCCCCTGGTTGCAGTAAGTCTATGCTGATTTACACCAGCTGAGAATCTGACCCAAGACTTGTAAACTTTTTTTGATTACTGGGAAGCTGCCATTTCATTCCCTGATCAACTTTCAGAGCAATATTTTGGTTCTGGCAACACCAAAGATCATGGATTATCACAGGTTAGAAAGAAGTCAGTAGATTTCTCTTACCTATTGTCTTAATTCAATGATTCTATGAATTACTGATTTGTGAACATCATCAAGCACATTAATACCCAAAGTTCACTGAACTAACATGACTCATTTCAATTTAAATTCACACAACATGTGTAAAAACATGGTTGGGGGTGTTAAAGCAAGATTAGTTCTTTGGACATGCAACTAGGAGTCAGAACTTCTGGGTTTTTTTCCCATCTCTGTAATGGATGGCTTACCAAAGATCCCTATATGAGTTAAGGTCTGAAAGTTTAGGCCTTAACCTCTCTGTGTTTGTTTACCTATCTCAAAGGTTGTAAGAGACTCTCTGGGAACTGATCCTGTCTCTCTCTTGCTGGCATGGCATGCTAATCATAGAATATCAGAGTTGGAAGGGACCTCAGGAGGTCATCTAGTCCAACCCCCTGCTCAAAGCAGGACCAATCCCCAACTAACTACAAAGCCATCTCATGGTGGCAAACTTAACACATAACTACCAAAATACTTGCTTGAATAAGAAATATTGACCCTAATGTGAACTGTAGCTTTCTGCACAGCCAGTATAAACCATATATTTTCAGTTGAATGAGTGCAGTTGTATGTCTGTGAAGCTAGTAGGCGCAGTCTTGCACTCTCTTTCAGAGCCCTAATGAAGTCTACACTCTCATTGTTTTCTGAGGGAGTTTTTTTCCTGGTGAGTACTACAAAACTTGGCACTAGTTCAGGGAATAGTTATCAGGAAACTAGATGCTACCTGAGACTGTGGAATTCCCCGTCCCAGTAGCTGAAGGAACAACAGTCAGAGTTCATCAATACAAAAGTGAACACCACCTTTGCTGGTGTATAGGGTAGCTCTAGGTCCTAGAGGCAGCATGGCCTAGTCGGTAGGATTACTGGATTGGAACTGTGGAGATGTGGATTCTATTCGTGGCTCTGGTCTGCTAGGTGATCCTGGGCAGGCCACTTCACTTCTCTGTGCCTCAGTTTCCCCATCTGTAAAATGGGGAAATATTACTGCCCTCCTCTGTAAAGCTCTTTAATATTTACTGATGAAAAGTTCTATAAAAGAGTTAGGTATTATTTATTATTAACATTAGTGGATCTATGCTGGTTTATATCAGCTAAGGACCTGGTCCAAAGATTTTGCATTATAGTAACTATTGCATTTACAAGCTCTTTTCCCTCCATCAGATGCTTATCTTACTGCATAGCAAATGTCTCAAGGTTATTGAAACTTGATACTTCAGACACTTTGGAGGGGGGTGATTAGCTATTAATAGGAAGAATACCATGTATTTTAGCTTTAAATATTTCTAGTCTGAAAAGTGACTGTACAAATATATTTGCAGATCCCTTTAGCTAATAGCTTTCAACGATTTCTGTATCAAATGTGCTTCATTTCCACACAAAAAGTTCTTTCCAACTTCCAGCTCTGCAAACTCATGCTTGGGTGTTTGAATCAAGCTGCATTCCTTCCATCTCATTCATCATCACCAATGATAAAGTAACACCTGTGTAATCCCATTGTCTTCAGCTAACTGGCATTTAATAACAATTACACTGGTGATGCATAAGAAGGAAGTGAATCCAATGATGTTGGCTCTCTGTGATTAACAGATTTACAAAAATTAGTAAATATTTATTTCACTAAAGTCAGCAGATACACGGGGGGGCAAGTCTGATTAGCATCCAGAACACCTATTCTGGAGTAAAGTCACTTTTATTCCAGAATAAAGTATCTACATGGAGGAGTTCTACTAGCTGTGCTGTAGTCAGTTTTCCTGTATAGGCAAACCTTAAGTCAGAGCAACAAGAAACAAACCATTAATATGCTTTACAGAGACAAGGTGGGTGCGGCAATATCTTTTATTGGGCCAAGTTCTGCTTGCAAGAGAGACATGCTTTTGAGCTTATACAGAGCTCTTCCTCAGGTCTGGACAGATATTAAAAGATATTACCTCATCCACCTTGTCTCTCTAGTATCCTGGGGCCAACACAGCTACAACACTGCATACAGTTAACACTTTACAGCAGCCCAGTCTTAAATAGCAATAAGATAACAGTGTTTGCTTCAAGCGAATCCTCTCAAGGTCTATGGCAGCCAAGAACTTCTCTCCCTCATAGGCAGAAAGAGTTCCAACCATACTAAAAGCCATCTTATTACTAAGGGAAGATCCTCTAAGGAAAAAACTTACCTCAGTGCCCAGGGGTAAGCTTCACCCTTACAGAGAACATCCTTCCCTCAGTCAGCTCTCTGCCTTCTGTAGGGCTACTCTTTCTAGCTTCACCTGGGTCATATGCTCCTTCCTATTCTCTGCATTAGCCTCTTTAATTCTCATGTGCTCATGTGTAAACATCATCACACCACTGTAAAGTAAATTTAGTTTTCGGCAGAGGTCAATGCCTCCCCTCCACTCCACATATGCATGCCTTTCTTGCGGGTCAGAAGTGGTTGTGTAAATGATTAAATCCAGATCTTACATATTTATTCAGTATCAGTGATTTTATAAGACTTCCTCAGTTGGCAAGTCAAGACAAGATTTTTTCTACCTGCCAGCACTATGAGCTGAGTCTGGTATCTGAAAATCAGGCTGAGTTCCTTGCGCACTGTGCATCATTAATATTGAACTGAAGTGGAGGAACCGGTAGGGCTAAAGCAGCATGACCAAGAATGAGTTGATTTATTCCGGTCTCTTAATATTTTTGCCTTTTTTTTTTCTGCATTTGAAAAGAACCAGATTTCACCCACAGCATACCACAAGTGTCCCCCTAAGACCAGTACCTCCCCTCCAACCTCCTATAGCATCCAGCCTTCTACAAATTACTCTGTCTGAGTCTTGCTGGTGACCAGAGATTCTAGAATTAGAACACAGCTGACAATTCTGTTGATATTGCCGGAGTCAGAGTACAATACAATGCAGCTCCCTCTTCTGCAGCTATACAAATTTGGCACTATATTCAGAAGGCACCTCAAGCTGGACAGGAATGGAGGCACCTAAAGAAGAGTTGTTAGGTATGGAGAGGACTATCGTCTCACAGAGAAGATAGGAAAGATCTAGGTTGGGAACAAAGTCTCAGTTCCCCTAACACTAAAACTGACCTCATTCCCCCTACCTGCAATAATGTCCCTGGCCCTAGCAAAGAGCAGAAACAATGTAAGAAGCCATGAGGGCTGTCTGGAGATGATGCTGTCTGCATACATAGATGTGAGAGTGAGAGGGGGAGAATATTACAGTTTTATTAGGAGTATAGCTCAGTAAGAGTCCCTCTGTTAAATTTAAATCCAAAGAGGCAAAGATAACATAAAAACTCATCTTTCATGGGCTTTTGAAATTGTACTATATGTTGTTTGGATTTCATGGAAGTCTGAATAAGCTCCTTATATAAGTTTTCAGCTTGCACTGAATTGAAAAGCTTTTACATTTGTTTGTTATTAAAATTACTTAAGACAGACAATCTTATATATGTAAGGAAGAAGTTTGCAAAGGAGATTTGCAGGCCAAATTCATGCCAGGTGGAAACTACACTGGAATTGCATCAGGGATGAATTTGATCATGTATGTTTAAACTGAGCCCTGGTCTACACTGCGGGGGGGAGAGGGGAAAATGATCTAAGTTACGCAACTTCAGCTACGAAGTCGACGTACCTAGATAGACTTTTTTTGGTGTCTTTACCATGGTGAGTCAACTGCTGCCGCTCCCCCGTCGACTCTGCCTGTGCCTCTCACGGCACGGAATACAGGAGTCGATGGGAAAGCGCTCAGGGATCGATTGATCATGTCTAGACTAGACACAATAAATCGATCCCCACTGGATCCATCACTGCTCACCGATCCAGCAGGTAGTGTAGACATACCCTAAGTAAAGAAATGGTTGGCTGATGCAGCAGTCACCATGATGACATTCCAGATGTGGCATCCTGCCAAGCAAGGCTCAAGATTGCTATTTTAGTTTATGCTGATATGAGCAATATTGGTACATAGATATTATAATTATACATATAAATCTCTGTATATACAGAAGTGTGTGAAAATAAATAAGATGCATTTTAACTGTTTAAAAGCAGACACACAGCAAGGTATCAATAAGTAGGTAGAAAGTGCTAAGTTAACTATAGTGCTTTGCATACATTAATTCTTCACAATCTGACTGTGAGTGAGGTTAGTAAGAGCCCTTTCCCTCACCTCCCCCCTCAGAGAGAGGGAAACTGGTAAAGAAAAGTTAAATTATCCCAAAGTCACAAAGGCAGCTAATGTGAGAGACTGCATTAGAATTTGGAAGTTCCTGGCTCTTAGCCTGGTTCTTGGACCACATCCCCTCAGTAAGCCACTTATTAACTCTCTGTGAAAGGCAGGATTCTGATGTAAATCTGATCCTCAGGCCCCAAAGAAGAAAGTGGAGAGACCACCTACTACTAAAAAGAACAGGAGTACTTGTGGCACCTTAGAGACTAACAAATTTATTTGAGCATAAGCTTTCGTGGGCTACAGCCCACTTCATCGGATGCTTGTAGCCCTCAAATACTCCTGTTCTTTTTGCTGATACAGACTAATACAGCTGCTACTCTGACACCTATTATTAATTTATTAAGGGCTTGATGGTGACTTGAACTGTCCCCAGTACAAGGGAATAAGATCCCTATGTGGGCTACTTAGACCATGAGCTGGGTAGTGAGCAGTCTGAAATGGGGATTTGTTTGTTTTAAATGTCAAGCCTTTAAAAGGTTCAGGCTGGAGAAAGTCTGGTTTGTCTAAAGTACATGAGAATCTCATTGCAAATTTTCTTGGTTGCAATAAGGTGCAGCTATTGATCATGGTTCATGTTGTTGCTGTGCTGGAAAGGTAGGTTTGGCAGTACATCAGGATTAAAGATCCAGCTGAAAATGCAGGGTTTTAAAAGCCCAAAAACAACAGGATCAACCCTAATCCCATTGCTGCTTTTGCTCTTCATGCAAATCTCCTGTTGATGCCAATGAGAATTATGGATATCCATCTAGAAAAGCAAAGGGTATGCTGAACATTACTAATCGGAGATGAACCCCTTCTTAATATGTACCATGGCTGGAATCATAGTTGATATCATATGCCAAAAAACCCTATAAAAATACAGGCCATCATTAATAACATCAAGGGTCATCTAGTGGTGGTGTCAGGCAAGAGTCTGTGTCATAAAGTGGTGGTATCAGGAATGCTTCTGGAGAAGGGGAAGGGCAATCTGGTGTCACAATTCAAGACAGTCTATACCTCTAGTCCACACTACAAGTTCAGTTGCACCCCCCCTAGGTCTCTTGTTTTCGCCTCCCTGGGGCGGAATGTCATGATTCTCACCCTCAGACCAGGATACTAGGCTACAGTCCCCTGTGTGAGGCCTCAACAGGACCAGCTGGGTTCGAGTCCTCCAATTCTTCTCTTTGGGAGCTGTGACCAGTGTCAACATGCTGACATAAAACAGCTTTCTTCAGAGCAAAGTATGATTTAATCTCAACAATTGGTATCAAAGCTTAACAACAAAAAAGTTTTTAAACACAACAGCCCATATGCACCTGTCTTAGCGTGTCCAAACTCCCCCGTCTTCTGGAACTGGAATTCAGTCTGCTTCCCCTTGTCTGTGTGTCCGCCTCCTAAAATCAGATATTATTTACTCCAAAATTCTTTGTTTTCCTTTTCCTGCCTGAATTTCCTCCTCCTCTGCACCAGCTGGGCAGCGGCAGCAGGGGGCATTTAAACTCAGCCTGCTCCAGAGACAAGCTTCAAAGTGATTGATAACTGCATTGTTCCTTATTTGTGAGTGGAGCTATCTCAGGGGTGGGCAAACTAAGGTACAGGGACCACATCCAGCCATCCAGATGTTTTAATCCGGCTCTCAAGCTCTTGCCAGGGAGTGGGATCCAGGGCTTGCCCCTCTCCAGCTAGGGAGTGGGGTCAGGGGCTTGCCCCACTCTGCCGGCTCCCAGAAGCAGTAGCACGTCCCCCCTCCAGCTCTTATGTGTAGCAGCATCCAAGGGTCTCCACTGCAAGTGCTGCCCCCACAGTTTCCATTGTCCAGGAACTATGGCCAATGGGAGCTGCAGAGGCGGTGCCTGCAGACAGGGCAGCGTGCAGAGCTGCCTGGCTGCACCTCTGTGTAGGAGCTGGAGAGTGACATGCTGCTGTTTCTGGAAGCTGCCTGAGGTAAGCGCCACCTGGAGCCTGCACCCCGACCCCCTTCTGCACCCCAGCCCCCTTCCCCACCCTTGATCCCCATCTTGCCCTCTGAACCCCTTGGTCCCACCCCGGAGCATCATCCCGCACCCCCAACCCCACCCCAGAGGCCTCACCTCTAACAAATACCCCAAGCCCCTGCCCCAGCCTGGAGCCCCCTCCTGCACCCTGAACTCATTTCTGGCCCCACCCCAGAGCCTGCATCTCCAGCCGGAGCCCTCATCCCCTCCTGCACCCCAACCCCCAATTTCATGAGCATTCATGGCCTGCCATACAATTTCCATACCCAGATGTGGCCCTCGGGCCAAAAAGTTTGCCCATGCCTGAGCTATCTGAAATTAATAGTCTCCCTGCCTGCCTATATGCTGTATGCATCTGTTGGAATTATCTCATTTGCAATCTTACCAACACAGACACGAGTAGATGAAAAGATAGCATTTATAAAATACTAGACATGAAGGATGTGGAAGATGCCAGTATAGACAAAGAAATTGCTATTTAAAAGATGATCTCTAAATGGGCATCAGTTTCTTGGGATATATTTTCAAATGTAACAAAAGTGCACTTAGAAACAGCATTTGCCCCTTGTCACACAGGGGTTGCAACAGTAAGTGCATCTTTAAAGAAACTGGAGAGAAGAAAACCTAGCTGTGTAAAAATCTATGCAATTTGTTGGCCTTTGATATTGCTCTTGTCTTCTCAAGCACATTCTCCCAGCTAGGGTAATCTTGAGAGAAGAGACAATACTGATAATATTTCAGTCTGGTTCTCATTTGCTTCTGTTACTTCTGCAATTTAAGGGAAACCTATACATCCATCAGCTATGAAGCAGAACACGCACCCTTGGGAACAAAATGGGCCAGATGGTGAACCCCTTGCTCACACTAGTTACACACAGGAGTTGTTCCACTGATTTCAGCTGATGAAAGTGAGAGGAGAATCAGGTCCAAAGATTCCATGTATACCTTATTTTAAGAGAGTAAACTACTTTACAATGACCTCATTTAATTAGAAGTTTTATGGCACTTTCTCAGTCTCCTCATCATCTTCATATTAGGACACAAAGGCTGCTTTCCCTTCCCCTACTTACCAGCCATCTTTCAGAAGTGGGGGAGTATCCAGTTTTTACATCTGCTGAGGACCTGCCCCAGTGTTTCCAAAGTGTTTTGAGGTCCTAAAATAAGAGAGCAGATGTTCAGAAATTACGCTTCTATTTTGGTATTGCCAGCCAGGCTTTTCCTTATTTTATTGGACCAACTTTTGTTTGTGAAGGAGACAAGCTTTTGAGCTACACAGAGCTCTTCTTCAGGTCTGGTTCTTTCCAATTATCCCATTTAATTTGAGAGTGCGCCACAAAACTTCTATCTCCTCATGATTTTGTCCCAGACCTAAAGAAGATATCACTGTTGCTTGAAAGCATGTTTATTTGACCAATACAAGTTGGTCCAATAAAAGATATTACCTCACCCACCTTGTCTCACAGTTGATAAGTGACATGGAACAACTGAGGCACTGAATTCGCGATTTCTCCATTTATTCCTGTCATAAACAGATAGTTAAGGGTTAATGTCTCTTTTACCTATAAAGGTTTAAGAAGTTCAGTGAACCTGGCTGACACCTGACTAGAGGACCAATGGGGGGACAAGATACTTTCAAATCTTGGTGGAGGGAAGTTTTTGTTTGTGTTGTTTGTTTTGTTCATTGTTCACTCTTGGGACAAAGAGGGACCAGACGTACAACCAGACTCTCCAAATCTCTCTGAATCAGTCTTTCATGTTTCAAAATTGTAAGTATAGCCAGGCAAGGCGGATTAGTCTTATGTTTGTTTTCTTTCAACTTGTGAATGTTTTTCCTTTTCCTGAAGGATTTTTACCTCTGTTTGCTGTAACTTTGAATCTAAGGATGGGGGGGGGGAGGTCCCTCTAGTCTATATGAATCTGAATACCCTGTAAGCCTTTTCCATCCTGATTTTACAGAGATAATTTTTACTTTTTCTTTCTTTAATTAAAAGCTTTCTTTTTTAAGGACCTGATTGATTTTTTCCTTGTTTTAAAATCCAAGGGATTGAGTCTGAACTCACCAGGGACTGGTGGAGGGAAGGGCGGGGGGGAGGTTAATCCCTCTTTGTTTTAAGATCCAAGGAGTCTGGATCTGTGTGAAGCTTCCCAAGGCAATCCAGGGAGGGGAAAGTCTGGGGGGGAAAGGAGAGGATGGTTAATTTCTCCTTGTTAAAAGATCCAAGAGGTTTGGGTCTTGGGTTCCCCAGGGAAGGTTTTGGGGGAACAGAAGTGTGCCAAACACTATATTTTTGGCTGGTGGCAGCGTACCAAATTTAAGCTGGTAATTAAGCTTAAAAGTGATCATGCAGGTCCCCACTTCTTGGACGCTAAAGTTCAAAGTGGGGGAAAAAACCTTGACATGGTGAGCACCGTTGGGATTGTGTTTCAGTGAGTTTTTTTTTCTCTCCTTTCTAGCTGCTTGGAAAGCAGCCTGAGGGCAGAGGTGTTAAGTTTTTTTAACCAGGGTCTTTGTAAGAGGAGGCTTCAAGCTGTGAGCCAGCAGATAGCCAGCAAAAGGCATTTACAAGCTGAATTGTTTTTTTTTACTTTCTACCACTCGGGTATAGCTAATTAGAAAATCTCTGTTACCCAAGCAGCCTGAGCTGAAACAGCCCAGTCAGTAAGCTGCAGAGGTAGTGTAGCCAGCACAAGAAAGCAGAAAAAATGAGCACCAAGAAAGCAGTTAAACAGGAGCTGGCTAGACTGGACACAGAAGAAAAAGCAAAAGAGGCTGACCATAGGAGACAGCTAGAGATAAGAGAAAAAGAGATGGAGATGAAAGAAAGAGAGAAAGAGGCTGCCCACAGGAGAGCTATGGAGATGAAACAAAAAGAGCTGGAGATCCAGAGGGAGGCACACCAGCAGGCCCTGGAATCAGAAGAGGCTAAGCAGGATGGAACAGCCAACCCTAACAACCCTTCTCCAGGTACTGTTCCCCATTCCAGAAAATTTCCCACCTACAAGGAAGGTGATGATACTGAGGCCTTCTTAGAAAATTTTGAAAGGACCTGCCATGGGTACAACATCCTTACAGACTAGTACATGATAGAGCTGAGGCCACAGCTCAGTGGACCCTTAGCAGAGGTGGCGGCTGAAATACCTAAGGAACGCATGAACGATTATAAACTTTTTCAAACCAAGGCCAGAATCAGAATGGGGCTAACACCTGAGCATGCCCTTTGGCGGTTCAGAGCCCTAAGGTGGAAACCTGATGTGTCATTTACCCGACACGCCTACCACATTGGGAAGAATTGGGATGCCTGGATATCAGGAGCAAATGCTAACTCTCTGCCAAAGCTGTCCTTCCTAATGCAAATGGAGCAGTTCTTAGAGGGTATTCCTGAGGAAATAGAAAGGTACATCCTAGATGGGAAGCCCAAAACTGTAACCAAGGCAGGGGAGATTGGAGCCAGATGGGTGGAAGTGGCAGAAAAGAAAAAAACTACTAGCAAGGGGAGCGAATATCACAGGGGGTAAACAGAAAATAAACCCTATCACCAAGGGCAACCCAAGACCCCACCTACAACCCAAGGAAAGCCCCAGACACCCTATTGTCCCACCTCACCAGTCTCCAGCAACCCACCTCGGCCCAGTGACCAGTCAGCTGGGTGATGCTTTAAGTGTAATGAACTGGGACATATAAAGGCCAACTCCCCCAAGAACCCCAACCGAGTGCAGTTCATTACACCACCATCACACCAAAGATCCCCAGGCCCAGATGCCTCTCAAATACTCTCGAAGCAAAGGGAAACTTTGAGAGTGGGCGGAAAGAAGGTTATTGCGTAAAGAGACACAGGGGCACAAGTGTCAGCTATTCACCAATCCTTAGTGGACTCCAAATTCATCAACCCAGAGGCCCAAGTGACAATTTACCCATTCATGTCAAAATCTGTAAACTTGCCTACAGCTGAACTGTCTGTCCAGTACAAAGGCTGGTCAGGAATGTGGACTTTTGCAGTCTATGACAATTATCCCATCCCCATGCTACTGGGGGAAGACCAGATAGGTGAAGCGGGCCAAGAGGGTGGGAGTGGTTACACGCAGCCAAGCCAGGCAAGCTTCCAGACCCATCCCTATTCCTGAGCCATCCACAAGGGCCCCGTCTGTGTTACCAGAGACCCAGACAGAGGTGGTAGACCCAGATCCCCTGCCAACGACGGCAACAGCCATAGTGCACCCAGTCCAAGAACTGGAATTGGAAAAGCAACCAGCACCAGAACCGTTGCCAGCACTGATGCCAGCGCTTGCAAACCCATCTTCAGCCCCAAAGCCAGAGGGCGCCAGCGGGCCTGAACTAGCAGAAGCAGCAGACAACCCTACCCAAGAGGCTCAGCCAGAGCCTGAAATATCACCTAGTGCACCAGTGGAAAAAAGTTCACCATAAACAAAAACAACTCCATCACCTACATCGCTTCCAGAGGGACCAAGCCCAAGTCCACAGTCCAAGGAGGAACTGGTGTCTCCAGCCTCAAGGGAACAGTTCCAGACTGAGCAGGAAGCAGATGACAGCCTTCAGAAAGCTTGGCACGGAGCACCCCACCGCCTCTCAGCTCTTCTAACTGATCCTGGTTTGTTGTAGAACAAGGACTTTTATACAAGGAGACTCTTTCTGGTGGACACCAGGAAGACTGGCATCCTCAAAACCAGTTGGTAGTTCCAACTAAGTACCGGGGAAAGCTCTTAAGCTTAGCCCATGATCATCCCAGTGGCCATTCTGGGGTGAACAGAACCAAAGACAGGTTGGGGAAGTCCTTCCACTGGGAGGGGATGGGCAAGGACGCTGCTAATTTTGTCTAGCCTTGTAAGGTGTTCCAACAAGTGGGAAAGCCCCAAGACCAGCTCAAAGCCCCTCTCCAGCCACTCCCCATAATTGAGGTCCCATTTCAGCGGGTAGCTGTGGATATTCTGGGTCCTTTCCCAAGAAAGACCCCCAGAGGAAAGCAGTACATACTGACTTTCCAGTACTTTGCTACCCGATGGCCGGAAGCAGTAGCTCTAAGCAACACCAGAGCTAAAACTGTGTGCCAGGCCTTAACAGACATTTTTGCCAGGGTAGGGTGGCCTTCTGACATCCTTACAGATTCAGGAACTAATTTCCTGGCAGGGACCATGAAAAATCTGTGGGAAGCTCATGGGGTGAATCACTTGGTTGCCACCCCTTACCACCATCAAACCAATGGCCTGGTGGAGAGGTTTAATGGAACTTTGGGGATCATGATACGTAAATTTGTAAATGAACACTCCAATGATTGGGACCTAGTGTTGCAGCAGTTGCTTTTTGCCTACAGGGCTGTACCACATCCCAGTTTAGGGTTTTCACCATTCGAACTTGTGTATGGCCACGAGGTTAAGGGGCCATTACAGTTGGTGAAGCAGCAATGGGAGGGTTTACAACTTCTCCAGGAACTAACATTCTAGACTTTGTAAGCAACCTACAAAGCACCCTCCGACACTCTTTAGCCCTTGCTAAAGAAAACCTAAAGGATGCTCAGGAAGAGCAAAAGGCCTGGTTTGATAAACATACCAGACAGCGTTCCTTCAAAGTAGGAGACCAGGTTATGGTCTTGAAGGCGCAGCAGGCCCATAAGATGGAAGCGTCATGGGAAGGGCCATTCACGGTCCAAGAGCACCTAGGAGCTGTTAACTATCTCATAGCATTTCCCACCACAACCCTAAAGCCTAAAGTGTACCATGTTAATTCTCTCAAGCGCCTTTATTCCAGAGACTTAAAGGTTTGTCAGTTTCCAGCCCAGGGAGAAGATGACGCTGAGTGGTCTTAAGGTGTCTACTACGAAGGAAAAAGTGATGGTGGCGTGGAAGAGGTGACCCTCTCCACAACCATGGAACATCTGCAGTGGCAACAGATCAAGAAGCTGTGCACCAGCTTCGCCCCATTGTTCTCAGCTACCCCAGAACGGACTGAACGGGGATACCACTCCATTGACACAAGTAATGCTCACCCAATTAGAACCTCACCCTACCGGGTGTCTCCTCATGCCCAATCTGCTATAGAACGGGAGATCCAAAATATGCTACAGATGGGTATAATCCGTTCCTCTACCGGTGCATGGGCATCTCCAGTGGTTCTAGTACCCAAACGAGATGTGGAAATACCCTTTTGCATGGACTACCGTAAGCTTAATGCTGTAACTCATCCCGACAACTATCCAATGCCACGCACCAATGAGCTACTGGAGAAATTGGGATATGCCCAGTTCATCTCTACAATAGACTTAACCAAGGGGTAATGGCAAGTACCGCTAGATGAACCCGACAAAGAAAGGTCCACCTTCATCACCCATGCAGGGGTGTATGAATTTAATGCGCTTCCTTTCGGGCTGCGAAATGCACCCGCCACCTTCCAAAGACTTGTAGATGGTGTCCTAGCAGGATTGGGAGAATATGCAGTTGCCTACCTTGATGATGTGGCCATTTTTTCTGATTCATGGGCAGAACAGCTAGAACACCTGGAAAAAGTCTTTGAGCGCATCAGGCAGGCAGGACTAACTGTTAAAGCTAAAAAGTGTCAAATAGGCCAAAACAGAGTGACTTACCTTGGACACCAGGTGGGTCAAGGAACAATAAACCCCCTACAGGCCAAGGTGGATGCTATCCAAAAGTGGCCTGTCCCAAAGTCAAAGAAACAGGTCCAATCCTTCTTAGGCTTAGCCGGGTATTACAGGTGATTTGTACCACACTACAGACAAATCACTGCCCCGCTAACAGACCTGACCAAAAAGACCCAGCCGAATGCAGTTAAGTGGACTACGGAGTGTCAGAAGGCCTTTACCCAGCTTAAGGCAACACTCATGTCTGACCCTGTGCTAAGGGCCCCAGACTTTGACAAACCATTCCTAGTAACCACAGATGCACCTGAGCATGGTGTAGGAGCAGTTTTAATGCAGGAAGGACCGGATCAAAACTTCCATCCTGTTGTGTTTCTCAGAAAGAAACTGTCTGAGAGGAAAAGCCACTGGTCAATCAGTGAAAAAGAATGCTACGCCATTGTGTACGCCCTGAAAAAGCTACGCCCATACGTTTGGGTACGGCGGTTCCAGCTACAAACCGACCGTGCTGCGCTAAAGTGGCTTCATACTGCCAAGGGAAACAACAAAAAATTGCTTCTATGGAGTTTAGCTCTCCAAGACTTTGATTTTGAAATTCAACACATTTCAGGAGCTTTTAACAAAGTAGCTGATGCACTCTCCCATGAAAGTTTCCCAGAATCAACTGGTTAAAAATTGTTCTTAAAATGTGAAAAGTCTTGTATTTTTACATAATTAGTAGTATATGTAAAGGTGCATGTGTTTTATTAATCTGTTTATTCTAAAATTCTAGTAAAAAATTACCACCAGTGTGGTTCCACACTGTTAGAGATTTGGGGAGGGTGTCATAAACAGATAGTTAAGGGTTAATGTCTCTTTTAGCTGTGAAGGGTTAAGAAGCTCAGTGAACCTGGCTGACACCTGACCAGAGGACCAATGGGGGGACAAGATACTTTCAAATCTTGATGGAGGGAACTCTTTGTCTGTGTTGTTTGTTTTGTTTGTTGTTCGCTCTTGGGACAAAGAGGGACCAGACGTACAACCAGACTCTCCAAATCTCTCTGAATCAGTCTTTCATGTTCCAAGTATAGCCAGGCAAGGCGGATTAGTCTTATGTTTGTTTTCTTTCAACTTGTGAATGTTTTTCCTTTTGCTGGAAAGATTTTTACCTCTGTTTGCTGTAACTTTGAATCTAAGGCTGGAGGGGGAGGTCCCTCTAGTCTATATGAATCTGAATACCCAGCGTACCAAATTTAAGCTGATAATTAAGCTTAAAAGTGATCATGCTGGTCCCCACTTTTTTGACGCTAAAGTTCAAAGTGAGGGAAAAAACCTTGACAATTCCCCTAAGGACAGAACGTTGCAGATCCAGTCAGAGTTCCTGGAACTCTCCAAAAGAAATCTCCAAAAATCTGTATCCTCCAAATTCTATACGAAGGTCAAAACAAATAGAGCAGTTATACTTTTCTTTAAATTCTATAGGACTTGTCCATAAGATGCCTGAGGCATGATTAGTAACAAGGGCAAAGAAAAGAACAGGAGTACTTGTGGCACCTTGGAGACTAACAAATTTATTTCAGCATAAGATTTCGTGAGCTACAGCTCACTTCTTCGGATGCATAGAATGGAACACACAGACATGGGATATTTATACATACAGAGAACATGAAAAGGTTCATATAAATATCTTCTGTCTGTGTGTTCCATTCTATGCATCCGAAGAAGTGAGTTGTAGCCCACGAAAGCTTATGCTGAAATAAATTTGTTAGTCTCTGAAGTGCCACAAATACTCCTGTTCTTTTTGCGGATATAGACTAACACAGCTGCTACTCTGAAACCTGTCAAGGGCAAAGAAGGATTTTTAACTGCAGTTTGTAAGGACAGTTTCCATTTGAGAGAAATATTGCTACTTTTGAAACTTTTTTTGCTAGTGGCAAGAAAACCCTTCTAGAAACAAGAGCAATACTTCTTTCTTTCAAGGCTCTTTCACCAGACTCTCGGTTACTGTTCCCTGCCTTAGTGGAGACAAGGCCTTGTAGTTTCACCACGAAATAAATCAGGCAAGGTCAGCCTGGGTGAGGGGGAATATAATGCTGACTTCAGCTAGCTATCTTGTTGTTAAATTTACAGCTGCCTTGTCTCCACTAGGATTTGACAGTGAGATAACTGTGGCACGGTTAGTTATCTTCTTGTAAAAACAAAGATACACACCTTTGTGTCAGTGGAGAGAGACAACTTCTCACTGGGATCAAATAGTGTGGATACTTACATTTAAATATCATGGGATAAAGATCACATATTGCTACATTCCCAATACATTTCACAGTTGACACAGACTGCAGATTAATGATCACCCTATGTGGTCACCCTAGCCCCAACCCACTGAGGTACTTAGGTGCATTATCATATAACCCAGACTCAGGCACTTAAATCCTAGTTTAGGCTCCAGTGCAATTCACAAAATTCCCAGCAAACCCTTTATGCACCTAAACATACTTGGCAACTAAGATTTCATGGTAGAGGTTCCCCCAGTGCCTAAATTTCTGCCTCTGGACATGCACATTGCTGCCTCCTTCTAAGTGTCTGATTGTCTATCTTCCATACAAACCCTAGAGCAGTTCACAGACAGGCAAATGAATGTTTATCTTGCATGCAGGGCCCAATTTGATAGGCATGCTCAGAGTCTGCTTACTAAAGTGGGTCCCATTCATAATCTGGCCAGCGGAAGAAACAATGTTCCATGTTATAGCTTTTAGCCCAGAGGTTAGAGCATTCCCCTAGGATGTGGGAGACCCAAATTCAGTTCCCCCCTCTGCCTGATGGGGAGGAAGAATTTGAACAGTGGTCTCCCATGTCTCAGGAGAGTGCTCAAACTACTTAGCTATGGGATGTTCTAATATGGGGCTCTCTAAGTCTCTCTCCTTGAAACTGTTCCACTGTGGATCAATAACAAAAGAGTGACTGGAGCAGGGGGACTGGACCCTGCTATCTCCCACCTCCCAGTTGGGTGCCCTAAACAACAATCTAGAGAGTCAGTCTCTCACCCAGTGACTGTTCCACTGTGGATGAACACTTACAAAGCCATTGGGTGGGAGAGAGAGTGATTCTATGGGCTAGTGTTTAGGGCACCCAGCTGGGAAATAGGATTTGTATAAGGGTCTCCCTTCTCCCCTGATGGTGGCGAAGGGGAACTGAACCTGAGTCTCCCATATTCCAAGTGAGTACTTTAACCACTGGGCTGACAGTTATAAGGCAGGCACCACCTTCTCCAGCCGCAGGTGCCCCACTCATTCCCTCACAAAGTTTATTAGGCATCTAAGGGGCCTGACTCCAGGAGACAGGTTCCTGTTGATGGATCACAAGCTCAGATCAGGACATACCTCCAAGAGAGGGGAGGGGCTTAGGACACATCCTTCTTGGCAGTATCAGTCATTGGCTAGCTTAGGTAGCCCCTCACCTAGCATGCTGGCTTTTGTGGATTGCATTCTAAGGCACTTCTCTCTCCCTATGTGTTGTGTAGAGAGCAAAAGCACCTAACTAGGCTTTGTGGATCAGAGTGTTGTTCCTGGGATTTGCTAGGTGCCTAAAAGTTAGGCATTGCCACACCCAGCATTGCAATGCTTCAGTCCCTTTGTGAATCTGGACCACTGTATTTCCATAGTATCTCCAGCTATCACAGGAACTTTGAGTGATAGAGTGAATACCCAATCTCCCTCCCTATACTAAACCTGGAGAGTCCCACCTTGATATTGGAGTATAAATTCTCTGCCAAGGCCGTGAATTGGCTAGGCAGACACTATTGTATTGGGGAGCCCTAAAAGACAATGAGGAGTGCATCTGTAGAGTGACCTCACCCAGGAGACCTCACAACACAGAGATAGGGTGGAAGCCACAGAGTTGCCTCTGAAAGGTGCAAGAGATGCAGACCCCCAACTCCTGTCGCCTCGCCTGTTATTCAGCAGAACCACATTTATTCTATTACTTGCAGGGCTCCCTGAAGCCACAGTGGTGGGCAGAGCAGAATGAATAACTTAGGTACATTATCCACAAGGTGCTCTAGCACCACAGGATCACAGAAAAGAAACCCAACTGTTAAATCATTCCCATTTAGCCCAGCTCCATTCTATGTGGTATGGAGGTAAGGTGGAATTGAATACTCTGTAACACAAGTGCACTGCAGTTGTGAGAACATGCAACTTTAGGTTTTCCAAGTGCAACAGAGTCCTACCTATCAGTGGGTGTCGTTGTGCCTCTGATTGCCCAGTACAGGTGTCTTCATTCTCCTCAGGTTTGCAATCTTCTTTCTGTGGCAGGGTCAGTTAGGTAGGTTGCTTTTTAGTGATTTGGCCCTCCAGAGCAACCAAAAAAGTCCAAAACAAAACAATTCAACCTTTTTTTTTTTTTTGGACCTTAAAGACTAACAGATTTATTTGGGCATAAGCTTTCGTGGGTAAAAAAAAACCCCACTTCTTCAGATGCATGGAGTGAAAATTACAGATGCAGGCATTATATAATGACACATGAAGATAAGGGAGTTACCTCACAATTGGAGAACCACTCTTGACAGGGCCAATTTGATCAGGTCAGTGGCATTCCTAGTCTTAGCAAGACTTTGGTGGGGTTGTTCCACCCCCCACCAATCTGCACCTGTGTGCCTCATTTTCACAACAATGATGAGGCCTCATCAGACACAGCCCCATTCTGGGCTCAACAGTCTGCTGCCTCATTGACCCTGGACTAAAGAGATTCTTGGCATGCCTCAGGCTAAATAATTCCTTCTTTGGTTTTCCACAGGCCACAACTTTCACCTCTGTCCATAGAAGGGATCAAGAGGGGACTTTCTGCTACACTCACTGGAAATTTCAGCAGAAGGCCAATAAACAACTGTGGTAGCTGCCATCTTGGCCAACACACTAGGGATTGAGTGGGAACCTCCGGAGCTGAAGGAGGGGGCAGGGGACATCTACAACAGAAACTTCTTTTCTATGGATTAGATGCTGAGGGGAACCTGTAACACCCCCCCCCCCCAGTGGGTTGCTCAGCACACATGCCAACACCAGATCTCAAACCTACACTCGTGTGTATTATCCCAGGCCTTTTCCTTCACATTCTTTACCCCTCCTTAGGGTTCTTTGTTCTTTTCTTGCCTCTCTTTAGGCATCCTCCCAGACCTTATCCATTTACTCTAAGTCTGGCCTCTCCCTGGTCTTTCTAAAACTAACCAAACATCTGTATTATAGAATCTTGCAATCACCTGCTGTTCATCACATGTCTGCACTACATCTCCCATCAACCTCTCTGGACTACATCCCCCAGAATTCCCTCATTCCATGTGGAATCAGGCATCCGCGGTACTTGACCTATAGCCTCATTTAATGACCCAGCACACACCCTGTTACAATGAGAATCAGTGTTCTGTTTTCTTAAAACTATAGCAGGAAATTCGGCAGGCAAAAAATTAGAAATGCTGTATAGTGAAACAGAAAGTAGCTTTAGGAATAATGTTTTCCTAATGCTAGTAAAGTTTCTTGTTAGAAAAGAGCAATTCTTTTTGTGTTGCTTTATCATTGTTGCACAAGTTTTGCTTTTTCAGAATTGCATATGCAACATGAAGATTCCACTTTTCAAAATTAGGCCTTTGCGTATCTCTTTTTTCGTCTCTCTCTTCGTTAGATGGTGTTTGTGTACTTGAGTATGTGTCAATATTTGCTTTCTAGACATAGTCTCTGCCACAGATGGCTCTCTGCTGAGAGGTCTATCTTCACAAAATCATTTTTCTCCTCTTGGTAATTAAAAGCCTGTTTGTCCCAAATATACATTTGATTGTTGTCTTATGGTGGCTGAGAAAAATCAAATTAAGCAGGTTTGCTACAAATCAGAGAGGGCTGTCTATTATCTTCAGCTAAGTCAAATCCTGAGTTATTGTTTTAACTGAGTTGGTCATGGAGATAGTTTTGCAACCTAACTGTCCTGAACAGCTAGTTTTACTGACTGATTGCAGCTGGCAGCCATTGGTTATCTTTCTGAGATTACTATCCCCAGGCATTATGAAGCAATTTCTATCTTGAATTTCCCTCGTAAAGATTAAACTGCAACATTTTCAGCTTTGCAATTCCCACCCCTAAAGTTTCTTAACCAGGTGATACAGTATAAATCCACAGTCCAAGAGGAGAGGGCAAAACAATGTGGCTTTGCAAAGAAAAAAGTTAGAGCAGCTCAGGCAGAAATATTCACAGCATTAAATGATTGCATATTCTTAGACCTTGTTTGCACAGGAGATTTGCCATGATCACAGCCATTGGTGGCCAGATGCCTCTGAAGCTGTGCCAAAGCAAACCCCTGCTGTAGACTGGCAAAGTCACTATAAGTCATGATTTTCACCTATACTACTTATCCTAGTTCACTCGCACTTGTGCAGACAGTAGCTTTAGCTGTCTACACTAGTTCGCATTTGGGCAGCTACATGGGTAGTTAATATAGCTGAAAAACTTACTGACTGCAAGGTCTCTCCCTATGTTTTGCCATACAGCCTTAGGCAAACCTCAAGCTCTTGATGTGTCAGTTTCGTTATCTATAAAATGGGAGTAACAAAACATATCTGGCTTAAGAAGAAACACAAGCAATGTGAGTAAATCATTGTTTGCCTCTGGCCTTGAAGTGCTAATCATTATTACTGCAGTGTTGTTGTAGGCGTGTTGATCCCAGGATAGGAGAGAGACAAGGTAAGTAAGGTCATATCTTTTATTGGACCAACTGCTGTTGGTAGAAGGGACAAGCTTTCGAACTACACTAGTCTAATCCTGTGCCAAGATGCAGGGTTTGTTAATGGCTATCCAGCCTCTTTTTGAAAACCTCCAGTGAAGGAGCTTCCATAACTTCCCTAGGTAGCTTATTCCATTTCCTACTGTTCTTACAGTTAGGAAGGTTTTCCTGAGAGACGTTTTTTCTGATTACCTCACCCACCTTCTCTCTTATCCTGGGAGATACACGGCTACGACAATCATTCTGAGACTTGGTTACACCAAAATATTGGTTTAAAAAAAAAACTTTACTGTTCAGTTTTATGCTTGATGTTTTGCACTAGATACTGATTGTCCCTATTATGATTTAGCGTCCAACTTCCTTCCCAAGTGCAGCTTGTCAAATAAGGAAATCCTGCCTGGAAAATGCTAGGAAGTGCTTACTTTATTCCTTTTCCCCAGGCACTGAAATCCTATCTTGTTTTGCAAGATGAAGGCGTATCAACCTGAATTTGTTTTTAAACTCTAGATACAGGAGAACAGAAAAGGCTAAACCATAGCAGTAAATATACTGCAGCTTTCGTTAAAAAAAATGCAGCAACTTGCTTTCAAGTCAGCTCTATGGACTTTCATCAAATATTGCCACAGTTATAGATTAATGGGCTACTTTTTAAACCAAATGTTTTTTAATCCAATCTTCAGTTAAATATCTAGAGAACATGTTTGGAATGGGTATAATGTATGTTGAAAGTGCATCAACCTGAGAGACTGTTTTCATTTCCTCTTTCTGCCTATGTTGTTAACTGGATTGTACTGTGGCAGGTCCAGGGGCTGTTCAGGCAATGGAAAATGTCCTGAAACTGGCAAACTTTACCTTCCATGAACAGCAGTTCTTGGGAATGCCATTACAAGCTCAGCCCCCTTTGGCTTCACTCCCTTTGATTATCAGGCCACAGAACACTTTTAAACTTTGTTATTGGTTAAAAGGAAGTACTACTCCCTATTGTACTATGATCTCTAATCTTTGGGCTAAGAAGTTGACAGACAGCCTTGCAGTTTCAAAATGATTAAAAACAAAACTTTCCATAGAAACTCCCAGTGCAGAGACCATCAGTTTTTCCAATGGCCTTATAATATTTGTAGTAAACAATTTTCTACCCTATTTGTTATGCAACCAAAGCTTTTTTTTAAAAAAAAAAACAACACTGCTGCACTTTCAGAAGAGGTTTTAATACAATATCTACAACGAGGCCCAGGTTTTTTTCTTGAGTAGCTGCAGTTAATTTAGAAATCAGTGATGTGTCTGAATCATTCAGATTATTCCTTCTAATTTGCATTATTTTGCATTTTCCGCAATTAATTTAATCTACCCCCACGCTGCCTATTCACCTAACTTTGTAAAGTCCTCTCTAAAGTTCTCCCCAATCTTCTTTAGCATCGACTAACATAAATAATTCCACCACTAAAAAGTTTTCAGTGTTCTTTGTTCAAATTTAGCCCCTTTGTGCCACAACGCAAATGGGCTGGGCAACAGGCAGGTCTCTCTATCTGAAGATCCCCCTGTCATGGAGTCCCTAGTGGGCATAGAACTGGCAAAAGAGATGGGATTCACAAAGATTAGGCACCTAACTCTAATTACCTCTTGGTATTTTGGGGTCGGAGAGGTCTAGAGCTCTAGACAGTGACACTGCTGCTCAAACTAGTAATGCAATGTGGTACAACAACTCACCAGTAGCTAATCCAATCACTGTGTGCTGCTAATCAAATCACTCTGTGTAACTCCAGTGTTGTGCGGTCGTTCTCAGTCAAGCTAGGCTTGAATATTCTAAGGACTTGTCTTCACATACAATGCTACAGAGGGGCAGCTGCACTGCTGTAGCACTTTAGTGAAGATGCTGCTATGCCTACGGGAGAGCTTCTCCTGCCAGCGTAGCTAATCCACCTCCTCGAGAGGCAGTAGCTATGCTGAGAGAAGAAGCTCTCCCATTGATAGCACTGTCTACACAGGGGAGTTAGGTCAGTATAACTGTGTCGTTCAGGGGTGTAGTTATACTGATAAAAGTTTGAAATGTAGACCTGGCCTAACTGCTGTGCAGACAAGCTGTTTGCCAAGTAGTTGTGCTTCCCGTCTTATTTATGGGAATGAGAAAGTTTACCTCATTTAAGAGGATAAATAAATGGCCTCCTGTTCTTCCATCTTGCTTTCTGCATCCACATAAGTCTTGACACAACCAAAGGGAGGGCCTTTTTGTAGGTGCATCATGTTACAATATTGTCAGGAGTCTCAGGACATCAGTATGTGAATGGCAGTTTCTCTCACTGAGAAAGGAGAAATCTCATTAAAATCACTCCCTAAGCATCAGTTTGTGTATTGCTTTTAAACTGTCTGAGGTAGAAACTACATCCCAGGCAAAGGCAGTCAGACACACTGCAGACACTTTACAGAAAGGAAGCAACTGAAAGGAACTTAGTTTTCTCTGCTTGCATTTTGGCACCCTATGGAGTGGTATTTATCTGTTCCATTTTCATGGAGGGCAAAGTCTCTCATCAAAGATAAGGGTAATAACATGTCATGCTTCAGGGCACAGGCAGATTGCTGTTTGTCAGGAATGATTTTTCCTTTCTCTAAAATGCTGCAGAGTCAGCTAGGTGAGTTATGGATTTCCCTCCCACTTTCCTCTGAATTATTAAAACTAAGATTCACAACTGCCTTGCACCTTGAGAACTTGCTTTCACCTGTGCCAAGTGGGTGTAAGATGCCACCATTCAGGTGTGGTGATAGTCACCCACTTTGCACAGGTCTGGAGGACTCCACGAGGTGCAATGCTGCAGAGGATCAGGATCCAATTTTTAATAGCCAGATGCAAACATGACTACATTGGCCCCTGCTGGATACTAGACTTGATGGATCAATGGTCTGCTTCAGTATGAGGAATCCTAGTAGGAGGTCTGAGGCCTTGCCTACATATAAAATTATATCAACCTAACTACATCACTTGGGGCTGTGAAAAATTTCATGTCCCGAGGATATGTCTACAAAACAGGGGCTACAGTGGCAAGATTATATTCTACACTTCCTATATCGACAGAAGAGGTTTTTCTGTCAATGTAGTTAATTCACCTCTCTGAGGGATAGCAGATAGGTTGATGGACGAATTTTTCTGTCAACCTAGCTGTGTCTGCACCAGGGGCTAGTTCAACCTAATCATGACATTTAGGGTGCAATATTTTTCATAGCCCTGAGCAACACAGCTACACCCTAAGAGGATGGTGATTTCTGTTTACAATGGGCTAAATTCTGAAGTTCTTATCTGAACAGAAGTTTTATCTAAGTAAGAACTAAATACAAATGGTGAAATTCTGGGTCCATTGAAGTCAATGGCAAAAGTCCAATTGACTTTAATAGGACCAGGAGTTCACTCATATTGAATGAGGACTTCACATCTGAGGCCATAGATCAGTGGTTCCCATACTTGTTCCACCGCTTGTGTGGGAAAAGCCCCAGGGCCTGGCGGGCTGGGCTGGTTTGCATACTTGCCGCACCCACAGGTTCGGCCGATCGCGGCTCCCAGTGGCCGCAGTTCGCTGCTTCAGGCCAATGGGAGCTGCTGGAAGCAGCAGCCAGTACACCCCTCAGCCCGTGCCGCTTCCAGCAGCTCCCATTGGCCTGGAGCAGTGAACCGCGGCCACTGGGAGCCACGATCAGCCCAACCTGAAGACATGGCAGGTACACAAATCGGCCCGGCCCGCCAGGGGCTTTCCTTGCACAAGTGGCAGAACAAGTCTGGGAACCACTGTCATAGATAGTTGCACCCATGTTTACTTATTCTAGGATTTCTGCTCACTAAGTAAGTTATTACTGGAAGTTGATAAAGCTGGTTGAAAATTTTCTGACAGGACAGTTTTTCATCTGAAAATATTAAATATGTATTTGATTAAATTGAAATGTTTCTAGGGAACATATTGATTTTTGTCAAAATTATTGAAATGTTTCATATTTCATTTTGATAAGGTCAAAGAATTCATTTAATAGTTCTCATTTTAAGTAATACAATATAATAACATAACTGAAACAATAAAAACAAAACAAGGTGTTTTGATGCTATCGAAACAACATTTTGATGAGGTCATTTTGATATTTCTGAAATAAATCTTATCCTGGGTGCATTTCAAATAAAGTTGTGCCCAGTCTGAAAAGATTGACTCCTCCATCCCACACTGAGGCAGGCCAAACTTAAATTATTATTAATTATTATTATTACTATTACTTATATAACAGGTGAACAGGGCAAAGCAGACAAATAGAGCTCAGTTCTGATCTCACTTACACCAGAGTAAATCAGAAATAATTCTAATGAAGTTGCAATGGTTAAAAAACAGTGAAAAGTGAGCTCAGAATCTGGTCCACTGACCTTCCTCTAAGGAACCTACAGTCTACATTAAATGCTGAGGATATGGCTACACTGGAGAGTTGCAGCGCTGGTGGTGGGTTTACAGCGCTGCAACTTACTCTCCGTCCACACTTGCAAGGCACATACAGCATTGCATCTCCCTGGCTGCAGCGCTGGCTGTACTGCTCTGCTTAGGGTATAACGATTGCAGTGCTGGTGATGCAGCGCTGCTCCGCCAGTGTGGCCACCAAAAGCGCTGTAATTGGCCTCCAGATGTATTCAGAGGTATCCCAGAATGCCTGTTCAGCCACTCCCAACAGTGCTGCAAATGCGGCTTACACTTACAGCTGTAACTCCCAGCGCTGTACAGCTGTAAGTGTAGCCATACCCTAAGTAGGGGCCAGGTTGGGATGTGTCACTGGATAGATACACAAAGACAGGGAGGGTGCATGCAAGCAGCCTTCAATAGCACCCTGCACTCACCATACGGAGGCTGGTCCAAATCACAATTTTTGTGTCTACCTGAACACAAAACTGCACAAGGTTCAGGGAGGGTAGGAAGATGGCGCCAATGGCCATCAGAGCTTCCTGGCCATGGAGGAAAACACACTCTGCTACCTCCATCAGGGAGTAGCAATGGCTGTGCTTCCCACATGTAGATGTGCTCCCCCAGGGCCTGATTCGCCTCTCACACCAGCATAAAACAAACCAGGAATAGCGCCATTTAATGCAGTTATATGCATAAGTGAGGGAAGAATCAGGCCTCCAAACTGGGGCAATGCCTTAAAAATAGACCCCTGGGTGCACATTCACCTTGTCACTGAAATAAGCTTCGGGCCATTTGTGACAGTTGGTATCAAGAGTTCACATGCCACTAAAACAACAGGAGGTTGGTTCTAGTTACACACCCATTTCTCTTTGCTTTTATGTGAATTTCATTGCGTCACCTCTCAATAGAGAGACCCAGTTGTACCCAGGACTAATCCTGGAGGAGGAAGAAGCAACTGAGAACTTAGGCCACTTTACTCCTGAATGAGAGACTCCACAGGGAGACTTAATTCACTTTCACTTGGGCGCATTAACGTCACACCTTTAGTTGTATGCTTTCCCTGTATAGACAAGCCCTGAGGCACCAAATGGAGATGATTCATTCCACTTGCGATCAAAGAGCTAGGGGCACCATTTGGACTACGGTCTCCAGAAGTAAAAAGCTAGAGTATGACAACACAGCACAGTGCTGTTTCCTTTTCCAGATCTGCTGGGTTCCTCTGCCCCAGCCATAGCACCAACACTCCATATGGTAATGTCAGTGGAGAAACCAGGACATCCCTTGTCGCTAAGAAGAGGTGTCAATGTAGAAAGCCCCTATATGCAAGAACATCTACTATAGTCTGCCTCATTTGCATACGGCTCATATTGTCCGGTTAGGCATTTGGAGGTATATAGATTGTAAGCGCTTTAGGTCAGAGACCATCTTTGTTCAGCAGCTGAACAATGGGGCCATGGTCCACGACTCCTCTGTGCTACTGCACTACAAATAATAAATCAAATAATATATTATATATATTAATAATGATGTTCATCTTCATGAACGCAGCATTAAACATTACCCATTTTTTCATGTTCTTGGTGTATATATAGCTTCCTACTGTATTTTCCACTGCATGCATCTGATGAAGTGGGTTTTAGCTTATGCCCAAATAAATTTTTTAGTCTCCAAGGTGCCACAAGTACTCCTTATTCTTTTTGCATTAAACATGAACCTCCATGCCTTTCATGATGCTGAGAATGTGCCTGAAAGGACAGTTCTGCCATCTCTACAGTGGGGAAACAGAAGTAAGGAGTTTTTAAAGGGACACTTCAGCATGTTTTACAGAAATTTGCACAGGTATTGAAAATGCCTACTGATCAGACATCTAGGGAAGAGCTATTGGAGGTGCAGAGCCAGAATGTTTTCTTGGTGTAGTGAGTAATGCAGATCTCATGTACCTGGGTTTCTTCCATTATCCTGGCATGGGACAAGGAGTGAGGTTATCCTTTATCAAAGGCCTGTGCATGGGTCAATGAATAGGTGTCAGAGGGATTGCTTGGCAGTGAAGCAGAGGCTGATCAGATACATTACTTTTCCTAGTGAGCTACTTCAGCTCCTGCAGTGTGCCAAGGCGCAGAACATTTTTTTAGATAAATGGAATATGAAAACTTGCGTAATTGCTTCGAGGTGATATTGTGACCCAGAAGTTTCCCACAGAATGGTCATTTTCACCTTCAGAACCTGCAAAATGGTACATTTCACCTGCGCAATCTACAGTCAGAAAGATATTTTAATTTCAGAATGGGAAACTAAAATGTGTGCAATTTTCCCTCTTAAATATGTCTATTTTATAGTGAAAATGGGCTGATTTTGCTACCAAATCATCCTACCTTAGTGTGAAAACCCATACAATTTTATAGGGTCTTTTTTGTTAGTGAAATTTGGACATTCAAAATGAAATGTGACACCATCTTTTTTTGGGAAGGGCCTTTGAATGTTATTTACCTTTTTCACACCCTTCTTTTTCAATGTGAACTTTATTAATTTGGTTTTAAATGAGGACATTGGGGATACTATTTATTTTTGTTATTATTTCTCACTTATTCAGCATCATAAATGTGCATAGAGCTTTACAAGGAACAACAATACGAGGACATGGTCCCTACCCCGTGAGGAGGGAGGGCTTACAGTCTAAGGACCTTGTTCCACTTACATGCATGACTAGCTCTACTCACATGATTAGTCCTATTAACTTTGCAGATTTGGGGGAAGTCTGTTGGCATGCCAGAGAAGGGTCCAAAATGCAAGATGAAGAATGAATCCCTATCCTGGAGCACCTTCTCACTTCCTGTGAAATCTATTCTACTTTCACTTTTGATTCCACTCTATTTCAACAGTAAACTTTGGGCAGACATTCCTGTTCCTCTGGAAATGAGATGGGAGTTTTCAAGTGAGGTGTGGGGGAGGGGATACAATAAAAATCTGGATGCTACAGCATTTAGCACACAGACTTTTTGCTTCCAATCACCTATTGGCAAGTTCATCCTAACACAATTTTCTCAGCTGTTTTGACCTGCCCCACTACTGAAATTTCTCAGGTACATCTTCACTGGCTAAATCCGTCAGGAAGACTGTGTTGTAGGGCTGTCGCGTGTTGCACAAATACAAGGGTATCATTGGGGTACCTCTCTGACAGGGCAGTCTCTAACCCTAATATAGTCCTGAAACGTCAGCATCAAGTGAATTCAGGTCTTGCTGTGGATTTCAACCCACAACCATTTGCATTGTCAATGGATCTATACTGGCACTGTCTATCACAAACAAGACCTCTTCAAAGCTACAGTACCTCTGAGGCCTAGTCTACTGAGTTTTTATACTATGTTGGTTAGCGATGCGATTTTTTTTAACCCGTATACTGCTACAGTCCCTAGTGCAGATGCACTTATTCTGTTATGAAGATATTATAAAGAACTACCCTTATGGGAAGGCACCTTCGTACCAGAATAACTGCATTTGCTCTAAGGGAGATTGTACTGCTTTAACTATCCAAGTACATCTTGCTAGTGTGAACAAAGTCTGAGCAGAAGAGACACAGTTTTCAGAGTTTAAACAGGAAAGTTGGAGGGAAAAGAGAAGACATGCCCGCCCCCCCTCCCACACACACACATACAGACTATGGTGGCTCCATCCTCTATGAGAGAACTAGTAGTAGCAGATGCTTTGGTACACACATATAAACAAAAGCACTTGGAAATCTATGTTTTGTTTTACGTTTTTGAAGTGAATTTAGTGCTTGTGAGGGAAGCCCTGGAGACCAGTGTGCAAACAGGCACAATAGCCATATCAGCTTACCCAACGAACTCAGCCAGAGTACCAAAACCCTGACCCGAAGGAACCAACTTTAGTGGTACATGGGGAGTCTTCTCTACTGAGCCTGCTAGCAAGGCAGGGATGGAGGGGTGGAGAGAGGAAGTGAAGAAGGGAGGCAGTGCTGCCAACTTTCATTTATCATAAGTCTCATGATATTTGATGTTGCTCTTAAAGTCCAAGACTCTGGAGTCAGGCAATTGTGTAAGAATCTCAGGTTTCATTTAAAAAATGAAGTGTTTCTAGACTGGAGATTTTTCAAAAGTGCCCAAATCACTTAAACACAAATCCTACCAAAAGTCAGTGAGACTTGTGATCCTAAATTGCTTGGGTGCTTTTGAAAATTTCCTGCCTGGCTCTCATGGTTGTGGACAAAGGAAAGCTAAAGGCTCAAAAAGCAGACAGCACGTGAGAAGAATCAAAACTGCTTGGGGCAGGCAAGACTGGCTTTGCGGGGGGGGGGGGGGGGGCTAATAGCCAGTGGGGTGGTCTCAATCCACCAGCAAGTTGACTGAACTCACTAACTCTACAGGTAAAGGCTATCTTACAGGAGAACCTCCATAAGGCCCAGGAATCTCGATGAATGTCAATTTCACCTATCAATTCCTCCAGACTGTTCTTTCAAGAGGTCTTCACCTTCCTGAAGCTCCAAGAAATCTTGTGGATCTCAGAGCTTAGGGCTGGGGCATTTGCACAGAAGCCCAGTTTCTTAGGAATCATGTTCCAATGGCTCTCTAAGGTCAGCTATCCAAAAACGCTCCTCAAGGGATAGTCGAATGTGAGGAGGGGAAACCCAGGGTAAGTTCAAGAGGGCAAAGTCAGCAAATCTTATACTGCACACTCTCCGCAGGTTGAAGGTGGAATGATGCTGTGAAGGGTCCCTATTTGCTCTCACATCCTTTTCTCCTCAGCCCTGTCCCTAGATCAAACTGACAGCAGAGCCTGCCAGGCAGCTGAGAACCACTGCTGCTCCCATTGCATGAAGGGCCTTTTTTCCGTTTCTTCTTTTTCCCACCTACCCTGGGCTGTTTTCATTTGTTTGTTTGTTTTGGGTTTTTTGAGGGCGTGGGGGTTGGGGATTTGACCTTGCAGAATGGAGGAGAATAGGATTTTGGTGTTGCTTTTTTATTGCATTTTCAATACACATGAAGAGTCTGATTCTGATCTCACTCCCTCTGATGTAAATCCGGAATAATTCCATTGAACTCAATGGGGTTAGGTTGGTGTAAAACTAATGAGACGAGCGAATCAGGATCTGTATTAGCTTGTGGCAGAAATTGCAGCTTTACAAGGAACAAAGAAAGGGTTGCTAAAAGCTAGCTATTCAAAAGCCATTTAAAGGAAGGACCGTGAATACCATTTAAATAAGGCCCTCCCCCACCCCCCCAGTCTATTTTCCAGCAGCATTGCCTATACAGCAAAGAAAGCAGAGCTCAAGGACACACCAGTTTTGCAAACACGAAAGCTGGATTTTTGTGGCTGCACTATTTTCATGTACAGACTTCAGGATTATTGTTGTTGTGCCTTCTCCCCTCCCGCCCATCCCCATTTCCTGGAGATCAGCCAGCAGGGAAATCCTCTAAGGGGGTGGATGAGAGACAAAGTCTGCAGCCCTGCTCAATCAGGAAGAGCTCCACCTCAAACAAAGCAAACAATAACAACCTCCCTTGTTGCCTCGCTCGCTCTCCCAGTCTGTGTATCTTCTCTTTGTGGGCGCAACAACCATGAGGCTGCCTACGGCTGGCCCCAGCACTGGCCAGACCTGTGGGCTTGTGCTGATCTCCGCTGTGCTGCTGCAATCCATTTGCGTGGCGGTTACTTTCCTTTACTTCACTAATGAGCTGAAACAGGTAAGTACCACGGCGACGATCTAGGCTGCTGGATCCAGCACTGCTCAATCTGCAGGCTGATTTGGCCAGCCTACAGGCAGTTCCTCATTCTCTGTTTCACTCCTCTCACTGCAAATCTAGCCAAGAAAAATCAACGCATCGTGTGTGCCCTTGTCCTGCTCAAAGGAAGGTTGTATGGATTCCTGCACGAGTGATCCGGTTCCCATTGACGGTAGTGGCAAAACTCCCTGTGTTTGCAGGGAGCAGGATTGGGCCCTTGCTGGACTGTAGTTTGGCAGTGTTTATTATAGCAGGAAAGCCTTAGAGTTCCAGCGCTTTTGCTTTCATTGTAGGAGAAGTGGGTTAGGCTGGGTTTGTTTGTTTTTCTGGTTGGCTGGGTTTGTTTGCTCTTTATGCAGAACACGAAGGTCACGAAAAAGAAGTTTTAAAAACTCACCTTAGACTTTTATTTCCCCCCCCCCCCAGAAACAGAAATGTGCTTTTCATTAATGTTCCAAAGTTGCTCTTTTTTCACTCCAATTTGTGCCTTGTCAGCACTGCTGGAACATTAGTAGCGCTCGGGGCTAGAAGGAGAGTCAGCTTTCTCACCCGACTAGTCACACGCTTAAAAAGAAACCGAACAACACTACTTTGCTTTCAGACAGTGACTCATCCTGATAGAATTTCAGGCGGACACAAGCTGATCATTGCCCCCACGCAGAGAGTTGGAGAATGTCTGTGTAGTGGGCTGTGCCTTCCGCACTCTGCAACCACAGGTTCATATACTGGAAGCATCAGCTCAGCCATTTATCTTTTCTTAAGTACGTAATTGAAGTTCCATGCAACGTTTGGCTGGTTGACTTTTGCACAAGACTTTAAAAACCATGGTCCTATATGGACATTCATGACCCCATGGCAGTTCTGTAGGGATAGTGGGTTTGTCTAGGTGTCCATCCACGTTTCCTATCCTGCCATCCCTACTATAGTGTGCTGTCCATCTGGGTGCTCTCCCTAGTGCCAGAGGTGGCTGAACACAAGGAGCATTCTAGGTATATCATTTCTGTAGGGTTTTGAGATCCTTGCATTTGAAAGGTGCTGTATAAATATAAAATACTATTGCAACCCTTGAATTTACCACCTGCAAAATTTAGTATTACTCTACTTGCAACTTCTTATGAGATAGCTAAATCAGATGGTTTGGGAAATTCTTATCCGATGATTTGCACCACTCTACAATCAATACCAGACCTGAGTGTATAAAACTGGGGACCTATCTGCTGAGTTTGTTGCTCTGATAGCTTCATATCTGGTGAAATTAGGGATCTACAGAAACATTACATTTATCTTAAGAAAATAGGTTATACTGTACTGGCGATGAGAGAGAAATGTAGGCAAAGTTGTTCCAACCCTCCTCTACTTGGTTCAAAGTTCTTTGTTACCAAACTTTTGAAAATGAGCAGTTTTCCACAGCACCTTCTCCTAATTGTTTTTCCTCCAACTATGTATGGTTTGAACTTTTGAAAGAGTACTCTACTATCCTGAATAAACCACGTCCAACAATTCTTACCTCAGATATAGCTCATATTATTGCAGGAGAATAACTAACCCTTTTGTGGTGTGAAGGCTGACTCCAGTCCTTTGAAGGGAATTTCTGTTGGGCTGAAAATAGCCTAGGTACAGTATCTGCATAATAATATTATATGGTGTCTCTATTACACATGTCCTTTTTGTTCTCCTGTACACAGATGTAAGGTATTGCTATATTAGACCTGTAAATACAGTTTGTTACCTTAATTGTACCTGTGGTTATGGTTAGTGATATTTATCAGTGAGCCTGGACCCTCTTTTCCCTTCTTTTTGCTGTTTCATAGTATCTGTATTTCGAGACTTCTGTCAAATAATCCTCACTGTTCAGGTGTCAGATCCTTTCAGCAGTCAGTACAAATTAAAAATCTTATTTAATGCTAGGTAATTTTTCTCAATTTACATGGCTAGTTGATCATAAGATGGATAAAGCTTTTTGAACAGCCTAGTTTGGCTTATGGGAGGGGAGTTCTGAAAAGCAGTTACTCAGCCCGGTAGAGTTAATTACACATCCAGGATATAGGAGAGTGAAGAAAACAGACTTCATTGACTTTAAAAGCATAATCCAAATGTTGCCCTTAGATAATGGGTGAAGTTGTAGAAATACTTAATTAATAATACTCCACTTAACATTTCTGTGGCACCTTCCCTCCATGGATCTCAAAGTGCTGTACAAATATCATTTAATTAAGACTCATAATGCCTTGCACCTCCATTTCCTTAACCTCTAAAATGGGGATAATACTTCCCTGCCACACTCACGTTTGCAGAGTGCATTAAACGCTGTAGATGCAAGATACTGCAGCAACACCAGGTACTAGTACAGTAAAGTTATCTCCGGGGCTAGGTGTGTGACAAGTAAGCAAAAAGCAGAAGTGGCAGTACTGTTTGCTTCCAGATTGAAGAGAAAAGTTTTGAAGTGCCCTCTCGTTTCCTGGTCCCTAGATCTGGTAGGAGAGTGGTCTGGTAAGGGCTGGTCTACAGACAGATTTGGTATCAATTTAATTATATTGGTTTAAAAACCAACCCCTTCTCATGGATGCAGTTACACTAGTATAAAGGTGTATAGCTTATTTCCACCAATTTAAGTAAAGTTCCGAAAGTAAGAAGCCTTATATTAAAAATTCTACCCTATTCTGTAGTAATGATTCAAAAGCCTGTAGGGATACTCCTGTCAGTCAGAGCATTTTGCGTCAATGATTATAGAATAGGGTAGTATTTTTAAACATAAGAGAATTCTCTGTAGATGCTGCTGCACAAAGGTCAAGAGCTTGAGGTTAAGTGAGGTAAGATTTGCAGGGTCAGATGGTTGAATTCTCTCCATCCTGCTACAGCGGGAAATCTATGGCTTGCCTCCTTTGTTTTCAAGCAGACAGGAAAGGATGGGAATAGTGGGGGGAGGGGTGGAGAACAGTCCCCCTGTTCTCTGGTGCTGAATGCTCCAAGTTTGAAGGATAGTTTAAACTGTGACATGTTAAGTAAATTAATTTCCAGAGGCAGCAGATTAACAAACAAACAAACAAAAATCCTTTAAGATAGGAATGGTTCAATTTAAACTATTAAATCAAGAAGAAGCAGCCAGTCTGAATGCTTTGTATGTTCATTAGTTTCTTTCCTTTCCAAACTTTACTGGCATACAGGTCTTAACAGGGGTTGTGGATGATGATGAACCATTGAACTCAACGGGATCAGGAGATCTCTCTAGGCTGCTTAGGTTAATGTGTTCTTACATTAAGCAACAAGTGCCAGCTTTAGTTTTGATAATTCGTTATCCCCTGCAGAAACATTAGAGGTTGAGGAAGGGTTTCATTGTTCACTATATTCTTTACTATTTGAAACTATTTAAACTACTATTTTTAAACTATAACTAGGAAAGTTATTCCTGACCACAGTGAAGACACTGGGACTTTTGCCATTGACTTCAGTGGGGCCCTGATTTCACTCTCTCTCTTTACACATCAGAAGAAGGAATTCTCTCTTTAGTTAGGTGAATGATGTAGAGATGGGCCCAACTCACAAGACCGAGATGTGGAATCAGATCTGAATGCCAGCTTCCTCAAAATTCATAGGGAAGAGGTTTGAATGTGGTCTTCTGGCCCCCTTCCATTACAGAAAATGCCCCAAGCTGCAAGGTTTGAATCTGGGGTGGAATTTGCCCAAAGTGCAGACATGGGGAGTGGGTTAGTGGCTGATGTTCAGACTCATATTCAGTCCTCAGTGTAGGAACTAAATTCTAACAATGTAAGAGCTGATAAAATAATTCTCAGCATTAGTGACGTAGATATTGCAAGTGCATAAACTTATTCAGCTGAGTCCTGGATGTCCAGTTATGACCATATAGAGATAAAAATGTAAGTGTATTCTTGCATATTAGGTATCTGGTTGTAACTAAATAAGTATGTAAAGTCAGGATTAACTCCTTTATAAAATAAATAAAAATAAATAAACTTGCTGTAGCATATTGGTGTTATTTAGAACAGAAAAGGTTTTCCTAAACACAAGAATTTTAGAAATGCATCATATATCTGCATAGTAAGTGAATTTACTAGCTTATTGCCTTCTACCACAGCTCCAGGACACATATTCCAAGAGCGGCATTGCTTGTCTCACTGGGGAAGATCTGGGAACTTTCATAAAACATGTGGATCTAAATGAGAATGAAGAAAGACAGAGTGACTCCTGCTGGCAAGTGAAGTGGCAACTAGGAAAGTTAATTAAAAAGGTACTTTGGAACTTTCACACAAACTAAACAATGGAGCTTGGTCATAACAATCCAGATGGTTCAGAGAGTTAAGCTCCAACTAGTGAAATAAAATGCAAATCCCAAATTGTTTCCCTGCATTTTAGTGGTCAAATCGCAATTCCAAATATAAAGGAATTCTGTCTGCAGTTCTGTCTGAGAACAAAATTTGTCATTTCATTATAAGAGTTTCGCTGTATTTAGGAGACAGAAAATACAGGTGACCAGTTATTACTAAGTTCATCCCAAAGAGGGGTTCATCCACTAATGTTTGTCTAGCATGCCCACTATTTAGAATGTCTGTCTATCCTTCTCCTCATTTGTGACAGATCATGGAGATGTAGGGCCTGATTTTCTTTCACTCACACTAGCAAATCAGGAGTGATTCCACTCAAGCCACAGGAAATGTAAGAGGTATGAGATCAAAATCTTGCCCACAGTCCCTGTTATCATAAAGAAAACCACTTTTCACCTCCTGCCTCACAACTGTACAAAGAACAGGTATGTCATGAAGCATTGACAGTTTTATTACAATCTAAACTGGAAATCTCACTCCCCCCATTCCCCACACAGCCTTACCCTTCCAGGTCAGGTATTGTGTGTCAGCCTTTCAAAATACACACACATACACACTAATAAATTATATAGGCTTATCATTGATACTTTACTCTCACTTTTATCACAAATGTAATTTTGAAGAAGTTTTACTTTGAATAAGGGGTTGCCAAATTGAAAAGGATGAGAAACACTGATCTAGTAAATTAATAGTGATTTAGTTAGCATACAGTGATGCACTGAAGGTCTGTTTTAAATAAAATATTGGCCCAAACTGAAGTCCACGGAGTTACTCCAAATTTAACTGGTATAATTGAGGGCAGAATTTGGTTCACTATATTCACTTAGTAGGTTTCTACAATGGGAAAATTCATAAATATTTTTCTGCACCAGTGTAGTCCTGCAATTATACAACACAGTTGGAGAAGGGCCCGTCACCCTGTCTGCACTTCAACTTCTAACACTGCTACCACGGCAGCCCCGGCAGCGCTTTGAAGTGTGAGTGTAGTCAGAGCGGCAGCGCTGGGAGAGAGCTCTCCCAGCGCTGCATGTAAACCACATCCCTTACGGGTGTAGCGTGCTGCCTCCCTGATTACACTGATGCTTTACAGCGCTGTATCTTGCAGCGCTCAGGGGGGTGTTTTTTCACACCCCAGTTGCAGCGCTGTAAAGTGTGAGTGTAGCCAAGGCCTTACGTATGGCTACACTTTAAACTTCAAAGCGGCAGCGCTTTGAAGTGCGAGTGTGGTCGCAGCGCCAGCGCTGGGAGAGAGCTCTCCCAGCGCTGCACGTACTCCACATCCTGATGGGTTTAGCTTACAGCGCTGGGAGCCGCACTCCCAGCGCTGCAGCACTGTTTACACTGGCGCTTTACAGCGCTGTATCTTGCAGCGCTCAGGAGGGTGTTTTTTTCACACCCCTGAGTGAGAAAGTTGCAGCGCTGTAAAGCCCCAGTGTAGCCAGGGCCAAAGGATTCAGAATTTCCTAGAGAAGCAATTGCTGCATATGCATATAGTAGCTGTTTCCCAAATCCATATAAACACTCTGCTAGAAAGAAAGCTGTTCGGTCAATGAAATGCAGATTAAGGTATCCCAGAGCCATTACATTCTGTAATCTCAGTATTCCTTAGATAATGGCAGCATCTCTTACATTTCCATGGAGATGACAATGCTTTTGTTGTTCTCATGGAGCTATTACGATTGAGGAGCCATCATTGCTTAATGGAAACTATTCCAGTGTATTCAAAATACCCTTCCCATGACACTGGAACCATGAGTTACAGTGGAGATATAGTAATGGCTTCAAGTGACAGAATATTTTTGCTTAATAAAGAACTAACATCAAAATTACATGAAAATAAGGTGGGATCTGATTAAAACCTAAGAAAGCCAGGACATTTATGAGTGAGAACTTTACACATGAATCTTAGTTCAAGATGTTGAATGTAAGTTTTGTGATAGACTGCCTGAGAACAGGGTATGAGATTTACTACAGTAAATAAGGGTATATCTACCCTGCCCACATTACAGCGCGGCTGCAGCAGTGCTGTGACATGGGCAGCCTAGTCACGCTGTATCGCCAGGGAGAGCTCTCCTGGCGAGGGGTGGTAGCTTTGTCGCCGGGAGTTACAAAGCACTTTTCAGTGCTAAAACTTTTGTCACTCAGGAGGGCATTTTTTCACACCCCTGAAAGACTAAAGTTTTAGCACTGAGAATGGCAGTGTAGACAAAGACTAAGCCAGATAAATTCCTGTCGTTATTTATATATCAATAGTTTTGCCACTGTGAAAATTGCTGGATCTAATTCTCCTCTGTTGTACCAGAGTTAATCTGGAGTAACTCCAGTGAATTATTTCACAATCAAATTTCTCCAGACCTACATTGGAGTAATTGCAAATAGAATCTGATACCCTGAACACTATATTTCCTCTTATTGAGGGCTAGATTTTCCAAGGAACTTTAACACTCAATTGAATGAGCTCCCTTGCAGTTTGGCCCCAGATATTTAAAATCATTGCAAAACAGTTCGTTGTGAGAAATGAATGATACAGTTTCCTTTTGATGTCCACTTTTATTTACAAATAGGAATAAAATTTGTTTGATGGTCAAATGTTCAGTTATGTGGCATATAAGAGTGTGTGGAATAGTTGTGTTTCTGGCATCTTTGTCACTGCTCTACTGATTTCCTAGAAAGAAAACAGTTTTCTTTACGTGTGTTTGCAGATGATATCAAGAAACTATGAGGAAAACATTTCGTCTGCGGTGAAAGGTATTTTTAATGTAACACATTTATTTAGCACATAAAAAAGAAACTGCGATGGTAGCAGATGTGCAGTGGTTCCATACATGTTTTCCAGTTGTAGAGAATAGTTCCTAATTTCTTACTCAGTTGTACAGTTCTTCTGCAGCAAAAGCATGGGAGATGAGTAACAGTTAGTATTAGTTGGTATTCTTTTAAGAGACATATTAAGCAGTCAGGAAATGTGGTCAAGTTATTAGAGCATGGAACCAGGATTCAGGAAAAGTGCCTGGCTTCTGTTCTTGTCTCTGATTCAGTGATTTTATGCAATTCGTTTAACCTCTCTGTGCTTCAGAGAACAAATAGTACTTTGTTGTTGTGCAGCTACATTAATTAAGGATTGGGCACAGCTCTCCTCTGAAACTGATGCACCCCTGGAGGACTATCAGGAAGCATTCTGGCTCAAGAAGTCAGAGGAAATTTTGCTTGAGTAAAGACCACAGAATTTGGCCTTAAAAGATATTTACCCTTTCCATGAGCACATATTTATTTTTAGTACAAGGTGTTTGGGCACTGGGTTTTTTTTTTTTTGGAGGGGAGGAACTTATAGAAGGCGTAAAAAGGCATTTCAAAGAGAGTATGGGAAGTTCTGAGAAATTTTGACCATATCAACCATTATACTTCAATCTCTCATTGATTTGGTCAAATAAAATATATTGACAAACACATAACTCCTCAAATACTGTCAATTTAGTAATTAGACAGTCACATATTTCCACGGAGATGACAATGGCTTTGTTGTTTCTAATTTGAGATTTAAAATGGTTATTTCTCATCTTCATGTAACTGAAATGTCTCTAACTCTTCCAGGAACTGAAGAACAGGGATCTCAGAACCATGGTCACAGAATAGCAGCTCACTTAACTGGAAGCCGCAATAAGAAGAGCTCTCTAGCCACATCAAGTAAGATATTTTGCTATATTGATAAAGGAAGAAAATGGATACAAAATAGGGAAAGGTCACTGAATATGTGTGCTTTGCGATTTTCCAGAAATGAATATTAACTGTTGATTATTCTAGGGCACACTTTTTGATTGTTTCTCATGACTTAATGCAATTTTTTGGCCAGAAAACAGGGAAAGTTTTAAAAAAATCAAAGATTTTCTAGTTTTGGTCAAAATAATTCTTCAGCTCACTCTAATAGTAGTATCAACCCCACTCAACTTGGGTATCTATGGTGCACCTTCCTTCTATGTCTTTAGTTGTTTTTTTTTTAATGAAAATTCTTTCTTCGTAACTCTGCCTATCCCGCCTGCAGTGTCTTTTTGGAGAAATATATGTGTCTGAGGGCCTAGAAGCTAAGGTGATAGGCACATAAAAAAAATAGAACAGACTTGAAATTCACACCAGATTTATTGAAAGAATTGCTAAAGTTCTCAAATCTTCTGGGGGAACCCAGGGGTGAGTTAGGATTCTCACATTGTTTTGCTCAGTAGGCACGTGGCAACTTGGATTAATTTTCATTCTGTATTTCAGGCAGCAGTGGGGAAGGATTCAAAGATCAAAACTAAAATGAGCCCCCACAAAGTGATGTGCCGAATTGCTACTTAATGAAACTTGAAATCTATGGGCTGGTCTACGCTACCACAGTAAATCAATCTAACTTGAGCAACTTCAGTTATGTGAATAATGTAACTGAAGTTGTCGTTGTTAGATCCACTTACCGCGGTGGCTACACTGTGCTGTGTCGACAGGAGAGCGTCTCCCGTCAACTTCCCTTATGCTTCTTGGGGCAGTGGAGTACTCAAGTGCTCTCCCACTGCATCAGTTGCAGCAGTGCCAGTCTACCAGCAAGTGAAGACATACCCTTTACGAGTTATTGGGCCCAATCCTGGACCATCTGAAGCCAATGGATGCAGGATCTGGCCTATTGCTCTTATTTAGTTTTTGAAAAACAGTCTCATCAGCTAAGAGACAGTGGACTTTGTTGCACACAGTATTATTTAGCTGTATATTCTTCTCCCCTCAAATAGATTTCTCATCCAGAAGAGGTGTTGGGCAGAAAATAAATACCTGGGAACCCTCAAGGAAAGACCATTCATTCCTCTATAATGTGGAGTTGAAAAATGGGGAGTTAATCATACCCAGAACAGGGTTTTATTACATCTACTCTCAAACTTACTTTCGATTCAGCGAACCTGAGAACGAGGATTCAGAATCAGATCCGTTGGCACTAAGCAGAAACCCTAAGCAAATGGTCCAGTATGTTTATAAGCTGACGACATATCCAGAGCCTATCCTGCTCATGAAGAGTGCAAGAACTAGCTGCTGGTCTAAAAAGGCAGAATATGGACTTTACTCCATATATCAAGGTGGAGTATTTCAGCTAAAAAGGGATGATAAGATTTTTGTCTCGGTCAGTAACGAGGACATGGTTGACATGGACAAAGAAGCAAGTTTTTTTGGAGCCTTTTTGATCAGCTAAATGATTAACAGAAGACCAGACTCCCAAAGGAATCATTTTTTAAATTCTATAATCTAAGGTGGCAGAAGAGGAAGGAAGTGACTGATAATACAGTGACTTCGAAGCAATAGTGGCAATGCAAGAATCCCCACTGTCAATTCATCCTGTAAAAGGTTTGATTGTTCTGAGAAATGATCCAATGGAAGAGCAGCAGGTGGCTACAGCTGCATATGACTGTGCCTTGTACAACAGCACAGCAGATCCCCAAACATGCCAGTGTTCTAGGACTTGCCAGGATTTTAACGTGTCAAAGGTGAATGGCTTTGGCTAGGATCAGATCAAGTGCAGGCAGGCACTGTCTGAGGTTCCCCATACCAGTCTACCAAAGCCTCTCAAAACCTCATTTGTGGCAATCCCTCTGCAGGAAAGGTAGATTTGCACAGGGACTAGATGGAGACTGTATACTTGCATGGGGGATTAGATTGAGGTTGGAAAATGGATTTTATCATGAACGACACTTTGGACCCTATCCTGCTGACTCTTTCTCCTGTGAGTACTGTTTACATGAGCAGAAGTCCCTCTGATGCCAGTTGGACTGCTCTCTTGAGTAGTAAGGTTTGCAGGATCAGGCCCTATGTTTGAATCTTAAATTTCCTAAAATGAAAGGCTAACAAACAATTAAACTACAGTAGCATTTAAGCACATACTTAACTTTGACATGCGAGTACTCCATTTGAAATCAATGGGATACTCGTGCTTAAAGTTAAACATGTGCTTAAGTGCTGCATGGGATCACAGCCTGGTTATTTTTGTCTTCATTAGGGTATTGTATAGTTGATGGAATGAAGTGGCACAGCAGAGCCATTGAAATCAATAAGTCAAATTATGAGTTTCCAGTACATTTTAATAATCCCATATCTGCGTTGTTGACTAATATTGTACTGCAGAGATTTCACCACACTTAGAGTATGTTCAAATATGGAATCACTCTCTACTGAGTGAAAATGAGTATTTGATCCAGAACCCAAGTGTTTTCCTTTAAATGTTGCATTCAGAGGACTACATTATTTGTCTCACATCAAGCATGACATGATGTGGTTCTTTCATGTTGATTGGCATGATGCCATGGAACATGATATGATGCAGAATAATTAGCTTGGATTTGAAGAAGAACATTCTTATTCCTGGAGAGGATACATGACTATCTCTGCTTCAGCATGGGCTGATTTTAAGTTAATACTGTTTAGATTTTTGTTTTATTTGCAGGGCTGTGTGGGAACTACAAAGCATTTCTTTTTCTACCTGAACTGAATATTAGATTTGTCTGCTGTAAGATTAGAACTGTTTTTCAAAAGTTAAAGTTTTGTTAAGAATAGGCAGTATAGCCGGATCTTCAGGTAGCACCACTCCAGTCACTTTAGTGGAACTACACCCATTTACACCAACTACAGATCTAGCCCAAGTTCAGTAGAAAAAACATATTTCTGAAGAAAGAGGGAGTGAAAGGCAAGTGGGGCAAGGACATCGTATGGACCAAATTATCTGCAGATGTAAATCAACGTAAATAGAATTAAGCCAGTAGAGAATTTGGCCCTATATTTTTGATATAATAAGGTTGCCTCAGGAGTCATAAAATGATGAAAGTCAGCAAATGGCCTTACTTACTTTGTCCATGGCCTACAGGAAAAACAGGTATACTATTCACCCTACTACCTTTTTATGGCCAACCGGAAATGAATTTGCATCAGTTGCCTCACTTGCCTTGTCTATATAAATCAGAAAAGTAGGCACACCAGTCATTCTATTTACTTTACCTATGAACAACAAGAAAAGAATTTACAGCAATCACTTTGCTTTGACTGGTTAGAAGAAAGAAGCACATGCAAGTTGATATTTTGTTTCAGTCTGTGTTTGCTGTTTCTACATGGAGGAAAATACGGTAATTTCAATGGTAACCAATTCTGTGAATTGCTCCACCGCTTACTGGAGATGTTTACTTTGCAGTGCATTCATGTCTCATATACATTATATATTTTTCTCTGCTAGTCTTTTGAAGCATTTTCTCAGAATTCTCCGACTGCACACCACAGAGTTTGTAGCTTTATTTGGTGGCTTCCTAATTTGGATACAATATGAATTTGCACTAGTTTCACACTGGTCCCCACTGACTTTGATTGAACTGCTCCTGATTTACACTGGTGTAGATACTTCAGGTCTATCTAGCTAAGCGAGGACCAGATTTTGCTGCCCTTACTCATATTACATAATACTTTAGGTCCCAATGCTGTAATGGGAGTACTCTTAGTGCACAAAGTTAAGCCTGAGCATAGGTGTTTGCAGGATTGAGGCCTCACTTTGCAAGTTGTTCCATTGGTTTTCAATGGAATTGTTTGTGGAGTAAGGGCTTGACCCTGCTCCCATTCAGATCAGAGCAAAAACCTTAATGGGGCAGGACCAACCCCTTAGGTTGAGAGGAAGGCCAGGAAGGTTGAGAGGAAGGCCAGCACAATCTGATCCAATCCGATTAGGAAATATACTGTGTTTATTTTTCACAAAACTGACTAATTTTCAAACTACATAGTTCAGTTTAGCTTAATACATTTTCGAAAGAGAATAATTTGCAGAGAACTTTTATCCAGATTTTCTTCCCAATTCTAATTTTTGATTCAGCTAGCACAGTGCTCTTACTTAACACAAGAGTACTACAAGACTGCATTAAACAGCTCCCTCCAGATCCTAGATTCTGTCCCTGGTCCTTCAAAGTCTTATATATGTGCTTTACTTTACAAACTGAGTAGTCCCATAGACTTCATTTCCTGGATCAGGCTCATATTATTTAACTCCTCAGCAACATACTCAACTACAGCATATAAATAAAATAATGGATTTTTTTTTAAAGTCCAGTTATTTTAGGTGCTTATTATTTAAAAAAAAATTATTAACTGAGAGAGAATTTCAGATATATTAATTGCAGCCTAAAAGTGGAAACTATACATATAATTAAGAAAAAGTCTATATGACAAAGATCTCAGGGAGACACAGATGGAAAAGGATTTGGAGAAGCCGTAGGGGCTGTGCACAAATTCATAGCTGACAGTAACTTAAGACAGATTCTACTATCTACTACACACAGATGTTTTTCATCATTTTGTCTCTGCAACTTGATATATAATAATGGGCCCAATTTTATTTAGGAAGTGCTCCCAGGCATTTCCAACCTTTTTGCTCTCCATATGTACACATTTTTATGTCACTCCATTCTGGGAGAATATATGTAGCACAACGGGGCAGACTGAATAATCATATTTTATTTCCCAGTAATCCAAAGACACGCTTAGCCTGGTGAAAAACTAACAAGCATTATCTGACAAGGACTCATTTGAAGACAAATAGAGGTATCTACCATTTCCGTTTGTGGATTCATTCTCTCATTCCCCAAGCCTCGTTACCCTCTTGACTTTCAACAGTAAATGTAGCAAATAGTTCTTTGTGTTCAGTGTGCATGTGCAGCTGCAAGAACACTTTAACTTTTCTGTAAAAATTTGTAATTTTTGTACATACTTTTTATATAAAATGTTTTTAGTAAATACTTATTTTGTCTTTTCATTATTATGCTTGGTCTTTTAAGGCTGCTGTAACAACGTCTCACTTACTCTGATATCTTGACAGTCAGATGTGTACGGGCCTGATCCAGTTCTCAGTGAAGTCAGAGAGTGAGTTTCTCTGTTGACTTCAGTGCAAGGCCCATAATGCATGTAATTTTGCAGCATTATGACATGAGGAAGTTGCTTCCTGATCCCAACTGGTAACCGGTTGCTGCCCTGAAGCACTGGATTGAAGAAAATTGAAAATCCTTGTATGCCCAGAGACTGTTCAATATTGAGAGCCTTTCTGGAGTGTTTCATCACCTTCCTGAAATAGGCCCATAATTTTAGCCATAGTTATTGTAAACAGAGAATCTCTTCTTAGTCATATAAACATTCAACCCTTTCTATTACCAAACTGCAGCCGGGGACCCACTGAACTCATAGGACAGATTGTCCCTGGTCCTTGCACAGCATGTTGAGAGGGAGAAGGCAGACAGGAGCTCTTCAAAAGGGCAATGACAATTGTAACCCCAAATTAAGGGGGAGCACAGAGGACTGCTCAGCCCATGCGCAGACATTTCCCGAAATGGTGAAATGGGGTGGAGGAGACTGGGCTACTTCCCTCCTACCCCCACGACGTAGAATAGCGCACTTGGGGAACAAAATGTGCATTTGTACTCTGCACTGGGAAGTCTGAGTAAGGATGGTACCTCCTGGAGATGCCATCCCACAACAGAGTTTCCCCTAGGCAGATAAAGTCCACACCAGCCCTACCGGGGCAGTGCCTACGTAGTACAACATATTTTTATTGCACTGGGCCCTAGAGACCTCAGCCCTATGTGCCCGGCACTGTACAAACAACAAAGAGCTGGTCCCTGCCCCAATGAGTTTACAATCTAAGTAAATTCACCACAATGTTTGTTTTATTCCTGTTCGAATAAAGGACACACCTCAAACAGTGGTAATAAGCAAGGTCACAATCCTGCAACTTGATCCATGTGCCTGGAGCTCAGCACCCATGCAGACCCCCATTAAAGCAAAAAGCAGAAATCTGGCAGAGTGGCTCATCTTGCAGCATTGGTGCCCAAGATGGTAATGACACCCACAGAACATGCCTCCAAAATATTTTGTGTGTGTTGCCTTTTATTTAAGGGTTCCTTCTTCTTGGTATTGTTATGGGAAAGGATACATAGGATCAGCTAATTGACCCTCACTATATACTTCACTTGACCTTTGCCATATTAAATTACATTATTATTTATATTGCTGTAGCATCCAGAAGTCCCAAACAGGCCCCACTGTGCTAGGTGCTGTACAAACATGTAAAAAAGCATAGTCCCCACCCAGAAGTTTTAAAGCTCATGCATGCTTTTAGATTTAAACCAATCTCTAAATATTAGGGATGAAGAGGAGACCTAATGCGAGGAGCAGATTATTCCACATTGCTTTAAGGTGAGATTTTTGCATCTTCCTCTAAAACATCGGATACCTGCCACTCTCAGAGAGAGGATACTATACTGGTGGGGCCATGGTTCTAATCCATTGTGGCAATTCCTATACTCCAGAAGAGCATACAGATGAAGAAGATACTGTCTAATTTGTCCTAGTCTCTCAAATCTGTAACATAGAAGCCTCTAATCATTTTCATTGCCCTTCTCCAGAACTTTTCTGCTTCTCTTTTGTTGCTCTAAAGATGAAATCACCAAAATTGAATGCCATATTCAGGGTTAAAAATGTACCATTAGTTTACATAGAAGCATTGTAAATTGTTTTGTTCACTCTCCTGATTAACACAGTTTAATACCTCCGTTGATTACGGCTGCACAGTGAACTCAACTGTCTAAACCAGTGGTTCTTAACAATGGGCAGAGGCCAGGTGCCAGGGCAGCAGTAGCCCAGACTCTGACCCTGGAGGCCTACTGCCCGCCCTGGACCTCTGACCCCACAGGTCCAGTCAGGAGCCCTGGAGCCCAGCCTTATGGATCCGGCTGGCTGCCTGACCCGGAACCCTGCCATGCAGCTGTCCTGGACTCCTGCTGTGTGGGGCTGGGGCAGCAACCCTGGATCCCCAATCCTTCAGGGCCAGCTGGCAGCTTCAACCCCGGACCCCGCAACTCTGCCACGCTGAGCGTCAGGCAGCCTGGACCCCACCATATGGGCCAGCCTTTAGCACACAGCTGAGCTGGGCAGCAGCTGTGTGCTATCGGGCACTAGGCGGGCCACAGGTTGAGAACTTCTGGTTCTATACCAATTCCAAGATCCATTTCCTGAGTGATTTCTAATTCAGAATATCTCCAGGTATTTTTTTCCATTAATCTCTTCTCAAATACATATGGACAACATGAAGTTGTATCAGGAACATGACAGTAATGTTGTCTTACTGGTTATGGTCAGTGCATTGATTCCTGGTATTAGGGCTGTAATTTACAGTGTGCATCTGCTTTTTATGCAGCGTCTCATTTTTATAGGCTGTTCCTATCACATTTAGCATAATTTATATTCTTTCTCTATGATGCACATATTCCCATTCCACTGGGCAGGGAAGTCCTAAAATGTATGATATATAATTAGCACTAACAGCCTTAGCAACTGTTAAGGAACCATCATTTTTCACATTCTTACATGTGGAAGTAGTCACTGATGATTTTATCAGACCAAAGTCCACGTCACCTATTTCTCTCAAATGTACTTTTGGTTTTGTCTGGTTAGAACTCTTTCAGATCACAGTGTTCTCTTTTTTCTATTAAACCGTCTGTACTTATTCCCTATAATCACAGGGTGATGACAAAGCAGATTAACTGCAGATTTCCATTTCTAGTGAACTCAGTCAGCAAACTACTTCTCTCTATCCAGTATGAGAAACAGATATACCAACAAGTAAATATGGCTGGGCATGATTTATTTTCCAATCTGAGCCTGAGCCTTTCGGCACTAATGCAATACAAATAAAATATAATAATAAAATACACGTCAGGTGAAGACCTCTAGCCCTTGTCAGTGCCACCTTCAATGGTTCAAAGTTTGTTACCTTGTGACTGCAAAGCTTTGTGGAAAGATGCTGTGCATCCTAACAATAGTCACAACTTTCTATCTGGGATGCCAAGGGAAGAAAATATTATTGGGTCAAATCCTGAAGCCCTTACTCCGGCAGAACTCTCACTGACTTCCGTAAGAAATACAATAAAATCTTCCATTACTCTTTTATGCCGTAAGTCATTTAATATTATCTCTAGATTTTTATTTAACTGAGAGTAAAAATCAATGTTGATAAATTGGAGAGGGGTCAGAGAAGAGCCACAAAAATTATTAAAAGATTAGAAAACATGCCTTATCGTGATAGACTCAAAGAAAACAGTCTATTTAGCTTAAAGGGGTGAATTGATTACTGTCTATAAGTATCTACATGGAGAACAACTATTTAATAATGGTCTCTTTAGCAGGGAAAGGTATAACACGTCCAATGGCTGGAAGTTGAAGCTAAACAAATTCAGACTGGGAATAAGGCATGAATTTTTAACAGTGTAATAGACCACTGGAATAGTTTACTAAGCATCACGGTGGATTCTCCATTGTGGACAATTTTTAAATCAAGATAGGATTTTTTTTTTTTAAATTATGTGCTCTCTGAATTATTTTGGGGAAGTTATACAAGCGGTCAGACTAGATAATTGCAGTGCTCCCTTACGGCCTTGGAATCAATGAATCTATGCAGTACAGCCCTGACCAAAGAACCACAGCCTCCCTCTCCAGCTTAGTGAGTAGGAAGATAAGTGATGGAAGCATTAGTATGACATAGCCTATTAGCGTAATGGATTAAAGCACTGCAAAGAGGTAAAGTTAAATTAGTGGTGCTACAATAGAGCATCACTGCTTAAATAACACCATTTCTAAGTCTCTTTGCAGATGTTTACCTCCATGCAAACAATTGTGGAGTCACTCAAGGATATTGTTTTTTTCATCATCATGTTAAAGTACAAAGATTTTGTTTGTTGTTAGTTATGAAATGGTTTATTAGAACTTTAAAAGCATATGTCAGATTCTACCTGAGTGTCCTTAAAAGAGCCTTTCCACTTGATAAAATATATAAAACAAGTCAAAACCTATTCTGCCCTTTGATATAATCAAATATCTGCCTTTTGCTTTTCTGTGAATTGTTCTAGATATGTCATTTTTCAAAGGGAGATTTCTCCCTCCCAGTCTGTTTTTCCATTTTCTTCATCTTCCTGCAATAAAGCCACAATCATGCCATGTTCAGAACTTTCAACGATTCCAATGACAACAAACTGTGATGTAAGAAGCAGGAATTAGTACTTTAGTGGATGAAAAGAAAATGGAGAAAACATCAGGGAGAAATAAATGGAAACTCTCTTGCAACCTTAACTCTAGTGCTTGCTGCACAAAAGCAGCACAGATATTTTGAGAGTAAACATATTGTATGTAAATGTCCATTGTTGTGGGTTTTTTAAATGTTGTGTCTCATTCATCCAGTTAATGGATAGAACAGTGAAAAAACAGTGCTTGAAATAAACAAAAATTAAAAATCTATGCAATTTTAAACAGTGATGAATTAACATTTTCCCTTTCCCTGGACCAGCACTAAAAATATTGCCCCCTGCTGCTGCTGCTGCTGCAGATAAAAGCAAGTAAATAAATATTTGGGATCTAAACCAGATTCCATCAAAGTCAATAGCAAAGCTCTTTGCCTCTGCACTACACAATTCCCAAAGTATATGCATGAATGCATGAGTCAACGGAGTTGTATCTGTTTACACCAAGCCTGAATTTGACCCACAATTGCCAAGTGCTCAGAAGACCAGCAAGGAGATCACAGCAAACACATGACCAAACCAAACGGAAACAAAAATTGTTATAAAAATCATCTGTGCATCCTCTTTGTTCAATCTCATATTGCTGCTGCCCTGGGTCTAGCCCTGATTAGGTAAAGCAATTTGAAAACCCCTTGAGTCATAATATTGTTTAAGCAACAAAGGCTGGAATGCTGTTAAATCCAATGAAATTTTGTATTTATGATCCAGTCATGCCATTATTCTACATAAATCAGTAAGAGTTCTGTGGAAAGATTTCAGGATCAGGCCCATATTCAAGCTCCACCTATATAGATGCATCAAAGAGGGGATGCTGCCTGGGCACCCTCTCGTGGCCCCAGAGCAGCCTTGCCAGTGGTCCTTCGCCTTCGTTTTCCTCCTCACAAATCCATTTATCCATTCTCCTCCCTTCTTGGGTTCTGCTTTATGAAATTAACAAACATTCAAAATAAAGTTTTCAAGTCCGTCCATTCTCCCAGGCCTTTCTTACCTGTTGTATCACTTCTCAAGTTTAACGTTTCTGTACTGGAGTCCTAGCAGCCTCTGTATTGTTCACCCCCACCTACCTGGTCTCCTTGAGAACTCTGCAAGGCCAGCAATCCAGTTTCTTTCTGCTGCTCTTATGATTCCTGCTCAAATGTGCCTCCTTAGTAATCAGGGTTGGCTGGGCCCAGGCCTCTAGCTCTTAAGGTGCAAACCACACTGGTACAAAGTGGCACAGACTTGTAAGCATTAAGTCCCTAAAACACAGAGAATTTCCCTGAGCTGTGTAGCATATCATAAGGTGATGTATAACATCTGAAAAAAATACGGATTTTTATCTATTCTATTGAATTATAATTGTATGCAACATTTTTCAAAATCAGGTATGTGCCCATCTTCCATTCCCTTTTTTGCCTAAAAGAAAAGGGGATGATTTAACCATATTTATATATAAGCTATTACATACAAATGAACAAAGCTAAAAGAGCAGTATTTAGGTTGCAAAGTCAAGCACTCAACAATCTTAATTCTGCCCCCTGTATTGCTCGAGCTTGTGCACTGAAAGAGGCTGGGGTCCTGTGGAAATAATAGCATGTGATTATGTATTTAAAGACTCTTATGATATACCCAAGGAGGCTGAATTAAGGTTGCACAGGCAAGTCATAAATTTGATATTTCCTAACTTTTGAGTGCTTGACTTTGCAAACTGAATAATATTTTTAACACAGTTGTTTTTGTTTTGTGTGTTTGTGTACAAGTGTTTGAGTGTGTAGGGGGCTTCTTTAGCCTTCCCTTCCCCTGCCTCCACCACTGGGACTTGTAGAGTTCCAATCCTATGTAGTGCCCGTGGGAACAGGGGGAATATGTGCGGGGGGGGCTAAGTACTCAGTGAAATGGGGGTTGAGATATGTGTTTGGGATGGAAGCGTGGCCTATTTCCTTCTCCATGTGGTGCACCCAAGGGTGACATAGGTTACTAGAGCCACATGATAGGTCAGAGGAGTGGGGAATCCAGCACACATATTCACTCCACCACCTGCCATACACACAACTGCTATGACAGCTCCCATCTATTTCCAGTACAATGTCTGTCTGATGCTGAGGTTTTGGCAGCAGCATGTGCTCAGCTTTAGAATGTTCATGTGTTCCATTATTATTTAGGCAAGCTGTCACAATTATCCTGAAGAACAAAAGTAAGAGATCGGACATGGTGATTTTTGGCAGTTTTATACCTCAGCAAAAGCTGAGCAGAATTTCATGAGACAAAGTAAAGGCACGTTAGTAGCCTGAGGGCATTCTTCCTGCCAAGCATCAAAGGTCTGCTAAAAACAACGAAGGTGCAAAAACATCTCAAAGAAAATGTTGCAAGAATTCTTTGTATTCATGTAATGTGTTAGACAACCTAAATGTAGGGATCACTACCAGTTCCCCTATTATATAGAGCTATACGATTTAAATTAGCTTAGACACAAAATAATAACATGAACAGTAGGGAACAATCCTGCATTAGCAGTATGTGGACTGGATGATCTGCTCTATCTTTTCCATCACTAATGTCTATGATATAGAGTGCTTCAATCTACCTAAGGGATAACAAGAACTGATGGCAGGAAGTGGAAGCTAGACAAATTTATAATGGAAATAAGGCATAATTTTTTAACAGGGAAGGAATTAATCATTGGAACAATTTACCAAGGGTTGTGGCAGATTCCCTAACACTGGAAATTTTTAAAAATAAGATTGAATGTTTTTCTAAAAGATATGTTCTAGTTCTCCCACAGCTATTGGATCTAAAGCAGGAATTAATACAGGAAAATTATATGGACTGTGTTATGCAGGAGGTCAGACTAAATAATTACAATGATCCCTTCTGGCCTTAAAATCTATGAATCTATGATGCTCAATAGGGTTGTCAGGTGTCCGGTTTTCAGGTGGAACACCTGGTCAAAAAGGGATTAGGCCGGCGGTGCAGACCAGGCCATTATAAGTCCAGTTGGCAGTGAAGTGGGGCTGGAAGACTCCCTGCCTGGTTCTGGGTGGTTTCCAGGAAGCAGACAGCATGCCCACTCCTAAATGCAGGGGCGGCCAGGGGGGCTTCATACGCTGCCCCGACCCGCAGGTGCTGCCCTGAGTGCTGGCTCCGCAGCTCCCGTTGGCTGGGAATCACAGCCAATGGGAGCTGTGGGAGTAGCGCCTGAAGATGGGGGCAGCGCAAGGAGCCACCTGGCAGCCCTTCCGCCTAGGAGTCGGAAGGATATATCACCACTTCCCAGGAGCTGCCTGAGGTCAGTGCCACCCAGAGCCTGCACCCAAAACCTGCTCCTGTGCCCAAACCCCCTGCCCCAGCTTGGAACCCCCTCCCACACTCCAAACCCCTTAGTCACAGCCCAGAGCCCCTACTACAAGCCAAGCCCCATCCCAGAGCCTGCACCTCCAGCCAGAGCCCCTCACCCCCTTCCTGCACCCAACCCACTGCCCAAGTCTTGAGCCTCCTCCCACACCCTGAACTACTCCTTTCTGGCCTCACCCTGAAACCCACTCCCCCAGCCCAGAGACCGTACCCCCTCCCACACCCCAATCCCCTTCCCCAGCCCAGAGACCCCTCCCACACCCAAGCCTCTAGTCCCCAGTCTGGAGGCCCCTCCTGAACCCCAAACCCCTCATCTCCAGCCCCACCCCAGAACCCGTACCTCCAGCTGGAGCCCTCATCCCCTCTCTGCACCCAACCTCCTGTCCCAGCCCAGAGCCTCCTCCCACACTTAGCCCCAGCCCGGAGCCCCCCTCCAGTCCCCCAAATCCCTCAGACCCAGACCCATCCTGGAGCCCACACTCCCAGCTGCACCCTCACTCCCTTCCATGCCTCAACCCCCTGCCCCAGCCTGGTGAAAAGGAGCAAGTGAGCGAGGGTGGGGGAGAGTGAGCGATGGACGGAGGGGGATGGAGTGAGCTGGGGCGGGACCTGGGGGAAGGGAAGGGGCAGGGGAAAAGGCAAGGGTGTTTGGTTTTCTCCTGTTAGAAAGTTGGCAACCATAATTAGAAAGGCAGATGAATAGAGAGGCAGCTAGGTGCATGGAAAGATATTTCTTCAAATCAACCACCACGGATTTGCAGCTGCTTCTGGGGTGAAATCCAGCAATTGTCGAATAGCTCAGAGGAACATTGTGCTACAGTCAGAACTGAATGATACTGACTCCAACTGAAAGTCCAAGAAGAGTTTAGGTAGGTAAAACAAACTTAAGCAAACTGGAATATGGCCAGGATGCCGTAACACCCCCATGATTGCAAAAAGTACTATGGAATCTTCAGTGATTATAAGTGATCAGGGCTCTGGTATTATGTGTCATCTGAAAGTCACTTTCAGAGGTATAATGCCCCAGTCGTGTGTGGTACTTAGGCCCAAGTCCTAGACCAAGATCTGCAGATATTGGATAGTGACCCTAACAGATGCTGCAGAGTTAGCAATCTAGCTTTTTATCAACTGATAGTAGGAAATCACAAATTTTGGGGAATTGTGAATTCTGTGATGTTGGGGTTTTTTCTGTTTCCTGCAGCAAAAAATGCCTGTAGGTTGTCTGATCATGGAGATATTTATTATTATATAATTACTAACATAATCCTGCCCTGTTAACTAATGATGGGAAAATACCTCATTACTCAAAACCAGGTGATTGTCACTGTTTGGGGATCCTACTGTTCAAATTCTCCTTCCCCTAATACAAATGACAAAGGCATCTCAGGACTTCCACTCCAATTGGCAAGACCCTCTCCTTCATCACTGCACAAACTTACTTTAGTCTGGCATTTGGTGACCCCAGGGTGTCTTTCAGACAACCAGTTGTCCCACTTCTCCATTCAGTCCCTTCAGAAAGTCTGATAAGTGAACCTATTCTCTCCCATTCCACCAGGAATCCTCAAAAGTTGAGACATGTAAATGTTCATCTATCAGTAAGACCTGTAAATGTTCACCACAGTCCCGCTGTTACAGGTTCTCCATGTTGTGCAGCTAACGTGCCTCAGAATGTACAGGGAAAAGAAGCTCTGTGGACACTGTCACACTGTCATTAGTAGGTACAATTTACCAGGTTCTACAACATTATAGAAGGGAGCAGAGCTGCATTTGGTTTTGGGTATCACTCTTCATACAGAAGGGACAAAATCTTGTTCCCAGTTAAGCGAATGGGAGTTTTATCATAGACTTCAGTGGGGCCAGGATTTCACCCCTGGTACCCTTAAGGACTTTACTAAGTGGTTATCTGATGGTAGAGGAAGGGGATGGGGAAACCAGTGGCCACAAAATAATGCAAAAGGGAACAGGACATGCTTAAAAGGTAAACTTAAAAGAAAGTGATGCATCTGGGATATTATTATAGGGAAAATCTATTTCTTTCCGTGCATGTGTAAAGCAACTACATTAGAGCCTCAATTTTACAAACAGACCAGTTACATGAACAATATAACTGGAAAAAAAATAACATAACAAATGTGGTGCTGATGAAGAACAAGTTGACCTCCCTTCACATTCTGATGCCTTCAATGCACCTGAAATGGCTTTGCAGTGGTTTGAAGGACAAGAAGAAAGTGATGCAGTTAGGCAGCAGCATACCTACAGTGATTTTGAGATGTTAAATTGTATGTACTCCTCAATCTCAATTAGTTTGTAGAAAGGAATTAGAAAGGAGAAAGGGTAGATCTACTGTCTGTTAAAAAGTCAAGTGTTCTATGAAGTAAGGTAGTTTTCCAAGCATTATGCACTACATCATTCCCTCCCTCAGAAGCACTTATATTCATACAAATGAGGACATTATATAGACAGTGTATGTATTCACAGGGGATATATTGTTGAGTTCAAATGACTTTAGAGATTCTTCTGGGTAAACATTTGGATTAGGGGAACAAATCCTGAGAGTTCAGATTCAAGTTTGCCTGGTGTCTGCATGGGTCTAAAGGAGGAGATGATGTAGGGAACCAAGAAACAATTGCAGTCCCTCTTAGCACCTCCTGGGGCATAGCCAGGAGTGGAATAGGAGTGATGAGGAAGAGCCAGGGTCATGTCAGGTTTGCCCTGTCCCCCAGCACAATGGCCAGTAGAAATGTAGATAGGGGAGAACACTGAACCCCTTGAAGGCATGTAGCATTAGGCATGCTCCCACTGTCCACCTGAGAGCTCTGGGAGTTGGTTTGCCATCCCAAAACTCCTCCTGCATTGCCTTTGGCTAGTGCTCATCAGGCACAATATGGTCCTTGTATTTAGGAGCACCTCATAGTTTGGGAAGCATTGGGGTAGATTATATATAACAGTTCCAAAGTACCCATAGGCCAGAAAGGACTGTGACAGGAACACATTAATCAGAGTCTCAATATATGTAAATAATTTCTGAGGGTAATTACTGTAGCTGCAGAGTATGTATCCTCACTAAATTTGTTAGTTTCTAAGGTGCCATAAGTACTCCTGTTCTTTTCACTATGCACTGTATTCCTAGATATACCTGCTAATGAGGGACTCCAGTTGCAAAAATCCCTTCACTTTATATAGCAGTATTATAAAGTTTCTAGGTGCCCCATGGTACCTTCCATCTCTGGAGATTGCAGTGTACTTTACAAACTTAATAGACAAACTACACACAGAGACCATTTAAACCACCAATAAAGTGCAGTCACCTGTAGGTCAAAATGTAGCAGCTGTTCTAGAGATCATAACCTCCCTTCACAACCACTGATGTCAGGAACTGAAGAATATATCTTATTCAGTTGAAAAACTGAGGGGAATGTAGACAGCCCCAGAATGTACTTAATAAGCCAAAAGAGTATATATCTAGGACACTATTCTAATGAAAAGTGTCGATACCTCAGTTAGAAATCCTTTCCTAAAGATGACTTGTAAACAAACTGTAGAAGATATTGGGCCAGATTCTCAGCTGGTTTAAATCAAGCGTAGATCCACTGACTTCATGGAGCTGCACCAATTTACATAAGCTGAGGAATTGGCCAAAAAGGTTTGTTTAATTAACATGAACCTCAATTTTTGTATTCACTATTCCTAACATGAACTATTTGGTGATACGTTGACACCCAGGGCCAGTTGTTATTTTGCAGCACACCATGGTCACTTGGAATTTCATGGTAGTAGATCACCCTACTCTGGGGCCCATAAACAATTCATTCTAGCTGATGGCGATAAAGAGCTTGTGACACACATTTGAGAAGTCTGATTCCACCCTTCTAACATACACTAGATTCTCTCACTCTCTAACTAGTTGATCATGATACATTTCTATCAGGTTTGTCTTGAACAGACAGCAGTATGCATCTAAAAAGAGGCTTTGTTTTAAAACCAGAGTTTGTTCCTGGGTAAACACAATCCTGCTTCCTCACTAAGGAGCAGAGAATCCCCCAGTACAGTGGGGGAAAAAACTTCCAGAGCAACAGTAGTTCCTTCCTTCCTTGTATGATTTGCTTTTAAAAGTTTGATTTCACAAGTTCACTGCTCAATGTCATTAAACTACAGATCTGAATTAAGAGAAGAAAACATCAGACTGCCTTGTTCCTTTACCAGGAGTCACATAATTCACCTACAAATTCAGTCATCATGTCATTTGCACCCTAATGTGTATCCTCCTCTTCCTCTTGGGAACCCTCTTGTAACAAGCTTAGCAGCAAAAACAGCAAGACACATTCACTGTGGCCCCAGGCTGCACCAGGTTTTTACTGCACACATTGAGGAAACAAACTAACCTAAACCAATACCTAAGGAAATATCAGAAAGTTAGAAATCAATTACAAGAACTATCAGCTCCTTACTGCACAGTTTTACACATGCAGATTTGATCTGCTGAACAAAATAATGTAGCCCAGGTGGTTCTTTTCTTCTCTCTGGCCTCCTTTCAGCAGCTGCGGATCAGTTGTACTGCAGCTCTTCAGACATTGACACATGGAGCTTCTTTCACTGACCTCTAGATTTCTTTCCCTGAGAGCTTGGGCACTCTTCCTATCCAACATTGCTAACCCAGCACACAGCATACACTGTCTGCTCCCCTCCTCACACACCCATTTCCCCCTAAAAAAAATCCCAAACTTCTCTCTCTCCCCCAACACCTTTTACACACTCTCTCTTCAGAGATACTAACACTTTGCACTGAAGCACACTCACCCCTGTTTGGCATCCCTCATCGGCCCACCTTCCTGCCTAGCACTCATACACTGTTTGCATGTACACACACAGACCCCTCTTTTCAACCACACTGACACCTCATACACATCCACACATCTTTTTTCTGACACATCCATGCTCTGTCTACAAACCCCCTCACACATAGCTATCTTTTTTTCTGGCACTTTTGCACACTCTACACTGACTTTGTCATGGACAATCTATCTTTATAGTCACACTCAGCTCTTGGTTTGGCTGAAAACCATTGAACAAATCTATAAACCCGGTATATGATGGAAACTTCTTCAATACAGGGGGTGCTACTGCACCCCCAGAACCCCTAGTTCCAGCATACCTGCCCTCTCCTCTGACATCAACACACTCAGTACACCCCTACCTGCTGACACTGACATACACACAATACACGTCCCCCTCTGACAGGACACATATGCATGATACACCCCTCTCCTCCGACACAGACAGACACACACCCTCCTCTGCAACCAACACACATACAATATACCCCCCTCCGACAGGACACACACACAATACACTCCTCCTTCTGACACTGACACACACCCTTCTCTGACGGTACACACACAGTACAGCTCTCTCCTCTGACAGGGACACAACCCCTGTATACCTCCTCTCTCTCTCTCTCTCTCTCTCTCTCTCTCACACACACACACACACACACAATACAGCCCTCTCCTCTCTCCCTCTCACAGACACATCCTGTACACCCCCTCCTCTGAGACACACACACACAGAGTACAGCCCTCTCCTCTCTGACACACACACCCACCCAGTACAGCCCTCTCCCCTGACAGGGACACACCTTTTCCTGACACAATCACACCCTCTCTCCTCACACACTGGCTCCCTCCCCTCCCCCGGTCCCAGCGCTGCCGGGATCTCCGCAGAGCGGGGGGAGGCGGGCTCGCCGCCAGGGCCACTGGCCCAGGGGGAAAAGGGCGGCGCGAGGCCGCTCCAGCTGTTCCCCCCGGTCGGAGCCCGGCGGCAGCGGAGCAGAGCGGCTGCGGCGGCGGCCGGTCCCGGGTGGCTGGGCCGGCGGGGATGGAGCTCGGAGGGAAGGTGAGCCGGGGAGGCAGAGGCAGGAGCAGTTGCAGGTACAGCAGAGAACGGGACGGGGGCTAAAGCTGCTGCTGCTGCTGAGGGGGCAGCCACCGATGGGGCGCCGGGCACCTGCGGGTCTCGCACCTGGTGCAGAGGCCAAGCGAGCTGAAGCCAAGGGCTGGGGGTGCAGCCGCCCGTGGCCGAGGGGTGGCTGGCGGGGCTGGCTCGGTCGCCAAGGGCTCCATGCCCCCGTCTCTAACCCTGTGCCGCCCGCCTTTGCTTCCTTCCAGCACCTCGGCGCCGCGGGGCTGCGCGGGACGCGCTGAGGCGCCGGGCTGCGCGCTGAACCGCGGAACCCGCCCGCCCCCGGCCCGCGCGGACCAAGCGGCAGGATGTGGAACCAGAGCGGCTCGCCGAACTCCAGCGCGCGCGTCCCGGACTACGAGAACGACACCTGGCCCGAGTACCCCGTGCACCTGTTCCCAGCCCCGGTGCTGACGGGCATCACGGTCACCTGCATCCTCCTCTTTGTGGTGGGGATTCTAGGCAACCTCATGACCATGCTGCTGGTGTCCAGGTTCCGAGACATGCGGACTACGACCAACCTCTACCTGTCCAGCATGGCTTTCTCCGACCTGCTGATCTTTCTCTGCATGCCCCTGGATCTCTTCAGGCTCTGGCAGTATCGCCCCTGGAACTTCGGAGACCTCCTCTGCAAGCTCTTCCAGTTCGTCAGCGAAAGTTGCACTTACTCCACCATCCTCAACATCACAGCCCTGAGCGTGGAGAGGTACTTCGCCGTCTGTTTCCCCCTCAAAGCAAAAGTAGTGATCACCAAAGGGAAAGTCAAGCTGGTCATCCTGGTCCTCTGGGCCGTGTCCTTTGCAAGCGCTGGACCTATTTTTGTCTTGGTTGGGGTTGAGCACGAGAATGGAACGAACCCCTTGGACACCAACGAGTGCAGAGCTACGGAATATGCGATCAAATCAGGGCTGCTCACCATCATGGTCTGGACCTCCAGCGTCTTCTTTTTCCTGCCTGTGTTTTGCCTGACTGTGCTTTACAGCCTTATTGGGAGGAAAATCTGGAGGAGAAAGAGAAAAAACATGGGACCAAATACCTCTATCAGGGACAAGAACAACAAACAAACTGTGAAAATGTTAGGTAGGACTTTATATTAATTCTATGTTACTGTTGGGCATGTCTGTGTCAGAGAGACATTGATGGTGCTTTTAAGTGGTCACTAAAAGTGAAGTATTTATCGACCATTTTTACGATATGGTTAAAGTTTATAGCAGCAATATAGCAAAACGCTTCACTGTCTGTGACTTATACTGGCGTCTTGTGCAAAATACTTGGGCAGATATTAATATATCAACCTCTGAGATTGAAAAGAATAATAATGAAAAATATGAATATTACAATCGCTATTACACTGAAAATTCCTGAACCTCTTTGTAAATAAGTTAAAGGTACCAAATGCCAGCTCGAGGAGGATTTGTGTTTATCCATAAAACCAAACCCTTCTGAAAGCATGACATCTGGCTGCAGGGGAGCTAAACGAATAGATCGATGCATTTAGAGAATTATGAGAATGTCAATTTATTTAAGCCTATTGAAGAAAACTAACAAATATAGTTAATTAATGTAATGAAAACTAAAGTTCCTACTAAGGAATATTCTCTTTTAGAGTCTGTGATTCTGCTCCCATTGAAGTCAATGGCAAAACTCCCAGAACAAGACCAAGTCGTTAGCCCCTGTCATTTTTAATTTAGTATGTTTAAATATTTTCAGTAAAATAATATTTGCTTGTAAAATATTAACCTTAACATACAGATGGACACATCTTTAACCCTAAAGAATCTGACCCCATAAGCACTTAATGTCAGTGAACAGGCATCCCATATATGGACTAGATCCACTAACAGAAAAAGGTAACCCTTTCTGGCACCATCAGTTTGAAAAAAATTACCATCAGTTTATTGGTAGAAAATTATAAATTCTCGTATTATTCTAGCAGCATTGATCCTGTGCAAGTAGTCCTTTCACATATGAGTAATCCCAGTGATTTCAGTACGTCTATTCATGTAGGTAACTTTTTTCTCACATGAATAAGGTTTTGCAGGAGACAGCCTGACTTTACTAAATTCAACTAAGTTGGAGTTATTGGCCAAACAGCTGCACAGTGTGCTGCAATAGGTCCTGTGTATCTAAATTATTAACTATATCTAACTGATTGTTTTATTCATATTTTTTTTAATTTACTAGGCAACCACAACATGTGTGATAAAAGCTGTGAGATACTTTGTGTACCTTCAATTACATTTTAGGATCGATAGAATACTTCAGAGGGTTAGGCATTACCCTGGAAGTAACTCACTACTTACATTTTTGTTTCCTGATCTAAATTTTCAGAATTGTGAATTTTTGCTTATTACAGGAAGAAAACCCTCCATACCTCATTTCCATATTTATATTCCTAAAAGTTTAAATATATCAATTTACAATCCTAAATTATTTACCTCAATCCTAAAGTGCTGCCGCAAACATTAATAATATTTCAAACACCTTGCTTCACAGCACATCAGAGAATGAAAGGACTGTGGCTAGACTCTTTTATTGGACCAACTTCTGTTGGTGAGTGAGACAAGCTTTCAAGCCACACAGCACTCTTCTTCAGGTTCGAACTCTTGTCCCTCTCACCAACCGAAGTTGGTCCAATATTACTTCCCATACCTTGTCTCTCTAATATCCTGGGACCGACACAGCTACAATTACACTGCATGTGGCTAGAATGTCCTTTAACAGAAAGACAACATTCTCTACCTGATGAAAATCTAATGAAGGAACTCAATAATACAAGGTGTGTAATGCCCTCAGCTTCCATTTACTTGAATTTTCTGTTTAGAATTTCAGTTGGACAGCTTTAAAGCCTTACCAGTTCTGGAGCTGCAAATAAAAGAAAAGCAAAGGCCAACAATTCAAAATTATCAAAAGGCAAAGCTAGGCTTCTATATCCATATTCAAGGACCTAAAAGAGTTGTTTGGCTTTCAGACATGCCTAGCACCCACTGATCCCAGTAAAATCAATAGGACTAAGCACCTTTGAAGAGGCTAAATATGGATCAGCATACCTAAATTCAGTCCAGTCAAGCTGATTTTTCATATGTATCTTATTTTTGAAAATGTTGGCCTTGGTTTATAATAGTAACTCTGATTCCTTAAGACTTGGTGAGGGAAATATTACTGTCTCATTTTACAAATGGGGACTCCGAGGCAGAAGCTAGTTAAATGGTTTTCCTGAAATCAAGCACTGTCAGCAGAGTTGGGAGACTATGATTTCTCACTGTATGTTCATTTAAGCATAGGAATCCTCTTTTGAATGTTTTGTGAAAAGCTGCTGATAATTATCTCCTTTCCATTGCTTTTCAATCACACTTTATAAATATTATTTCAGCCATGGCACGAATAAGTCCTGGCCCCACTGATGTCAGTGGCAAAACTCCCATTAAATTCAGTGGAGCTGGGATCTTATCCAGATAGGATAATAAACAAAATGAGTTTTCTGGTAAAATCAAATAAGTTAACTACTGTACCTAATGAAAAGGCTGTTAAAAACTCTATCCTGAAATTCTTGTGTCTTTTTTGTGTGTGAATAGGGCTATTCAAAACAATTTAAAAAGTACTGTTGAAACAATAATGCGTGATGAACCGATAGAAAATATTCCTCACTTCCTAGTAAGTGTAGAAAGCAAAATGGGCAAGAGCTCAAGTTTTCAGATACATATTTTTAGCTTTGCTCTTCTTAGGGTAACTCGTTCTCAAGAGCAATATATAAGCCAGAAGGTTCATAGGATGGATTATGCTTGTCTCAGTGGCTTTTTTTATTGTCTTTCATTATCTTGCAGATAAATCTTCCACAGCTCCAGATTAATTTTCCTTTACTTTGAGTCCTTTACCCAGATTCAGTATAGCTCTATGTCCTTATACTTTTAATGATAAATTGCAGTTCTAAAGCCATCTGTTATATTTATGAGCTTTGTTAAACACTGTGTATGTTACTCTTAATTATTCTTAATGTCAGTGTTTTCTTCACTATATTGTTCCTGCAATCCTGTTTTAGCAAAAAACTCAAAGTGATGTAGTTGAAAACTATTGTACACTAAACTCAGCTGTGATTTATATATTAAATATTGCTATGTATTTTACTATATTATTATTATTGTTATTGAGATATATAATCTACTTTAATAATGTAGATATTTAGGAAAAACAAATACAAAAAAACCCCAAATAAATTATGATCAGCTTTTTACTTTATGCAAATCAGATTCTTCAAATTTCATTAGTATTAAAGAACTATAAGTACATTTAATTTTAAATGACCTATTGTTTTAATATCCTTCTGCTGTTTCCATTTCAGCTGTGGTGGTGTTTGCTTTCATACTCTGCTGGTTGCCTTTTCATGTAGGACGATATTTGTTTTCCAAATCCTTTGAAGCCGGATCCTTGGAGATAGCTGTGATCAGCCAGTACTGCAACTTGGTATCCTTCGTCCTCTTCTACCTTAGTGCTGCCATCAACCCTATCCTGTACAACATTATGTCTAAGAAATATCGAGTCGCCGCTTGCAGGTTGTTTGGACTCAAATCACTCCCAAAGAACAGATTCTCTGTTACAAAGCAGGAACATTCTTGTGCTTGGACAGAATCTAATGTGATTACATGACAACCTATATCAAGTGCTAAAGCATCACTTACCAATATCACACAGAAAGCCATAACGAAAGAGAAAGATATTCAAAGCAAAATGTAAAGCAGTATTTCTGTTCATCTTTGGGCCTTGCTAAAAGATATGATGTAGACAATTAAAGGTAAGAAAAATGAGTTGAGCACTGATCAGATAACAGGTGATCCATGCTGACAGAACTCTAGTATTGTTTTCCTGCAGCTTTTGGTGTCTATGATTTTATATGAAGAGACTGGCAAGGGAGCTGGGCTTTACCATTAAAAAGCAGGATGCAACCCTGTCCACCTTACTTATGTGACTTCACTGGGAGCTAAGGAAAGCAAGATTTGTCCCGTGATAACCCACATGTCAGTGGAATCAGGATAGCAATCAGATCAACTTCATCGAGAAATTTGCCTAAGTAATGATGAGGTCCTAGAAGTAGTTTATTCAGCTGCCTTTTGCAGGTAAACATTGAATTTGTTGTGCTATGCCATAATCATGGTCAAAAGCATTCAAGGGGAAATGATTTATAAAAGAGAAAGGAATAAAAGTGGAAAAGTTTAAACATGCTAAAAATCAGTGGCCTTCAGATTATGTCAGAACAGAAGGGAGATAAAAACAATACCTTAGGCAGAACTGCCTTACAAAGCAATTAGGGAAGTACTGATTTTTTTTTTAATGTATCAGTGTGGCAAGGACAGTATTGACATCAGAATCACAATGATGTAGTAAGGAAAGCTATTGAACGCAATCCCCACCAAAGTGATCTTTTAAAGAAGAAATATTCCTTAGCATGGTATTTTTTTCCCACTAAAAACATTAAATCGCAAATCTCACCACATGCAATTGAAAAGATAGCTATATCATCCACACAGTTTCTTTGGCTTGATTGTAAGTATCTTGATGTCTTTGAACTTGCAAGCTTTATTGTTTTAATATTGTAACAAATCTGTGACTAGCTAGGAACTGTCCATTTGTCACTGTGCTGAATACCATGGCCGCTCAGAACTTGGTTACAGGGAGGGTAATTAACCATTGGAATGAACAATTTACTAAAGGTCATGGTGGACGGTCCATCACTAGCAATATTTAAATCAAGATTGGATGTTTTTTCTTAAAAATATGTTCTAGGACTTCTTTTGGGGCAGTTCTATAGCCTGCTATATACAGGAGGCCAGATCAGATGGTCAGATCAGATCACAATGGTCCCTTCTGTAAATCTATGAAACTCCTGTCCCAAAAGCACAGCTCCCTTTCATCTTAAGAATGTCAGTTTGCTGTTACCAGTACAGTGCCTATGACACGCAGCTGAGCAGTTCTGATTCCATCCAGTAGAGAGCAGTGATAAATATATATACAGAGTTGCTGATCTTTAAAACCCTTGAATTCCATTGATTTTTGTAACTCAGGTCTCTTTTTCCAGTACTGTCCATCTTTTATGCTGTATGCATGTCCTGTACTGCCTCTGCCGTTATGTAGGCTTATACAATCTAATAGCATGCATGTGGAATAGTAGATTTATACTTATTTTGTTTCTTGTATTTATTACTGGTTGGCCCATAGCTTGCTTCACTTAATGAATTATATGTTTTGTCCAAAATTCCTTTAAGGATAATGAGCCATATCCTGCTCTTTTGCACCTCCAGTTAATGGAACAGCTCGGGTGTAACTAAGAGCAGTATTTGGCCTAGTCTGTATCTACTGTATGTTTTGCATATAGATTGTTTGTTTGAAAAGCATTAAAGTTAAGACTGCTTCTTTTGGGATGTGACACCTGAGTCCATTTTGTGGCCTGATCCTGCACTTGCTGAAGCCAGTGAGCATCTTTACTGTGACGTAATTGGGTGAAAATGTATAGGTGAAGAGACAAAAGCAGCTTACGGTTTATAACCATCAAAGATGCAAAGGGTTAACAAATTAAAAACTCAAGTGTGAGGCAAGCCTCTGACTGTTTGACACCAGTTCATGTTCCATTAGTATGAGACAAGCAGGTAATTGACAGACTAGACCAGAGGTGGGCAAACTACAGCCCGCAGGACCATCCTGCCTGGCCCCTGAGTTCCCGGCTGGGGAAGCTAGCCCCGGCCCCTCCTTTCCCCTTCCCCGCAGCTATGCCGCCGTGTGGGCAGCGCTCTGGGCAGCAGAGCTACGCATTCCTGCTGAGCAGAGCGGCAGCATGTCTGGGTCCAGCTGGCGCGGCAGCCAGACATGCTGCTCTGCATGCTCTGCTCGGCATGGTAAGTGGGCCAGGGCCAGGGGGTTATATAAGGGGTGGAGGGTCCGGGGGGGCAGTCAGGGGAAAGGGAGCAGGGGTTGGTTGAATGGGGCAAAGGTTCTGCGGGGGGTGGTGGTCAAGGGATGGGGAACGGGGGGGGTTGGATAGGCATGGGTTCCCAGGGGGCCTGTCAAGGAGCGAGGTGTGGATGGAGTCGGGGCAGTCAGGGGACTGGGAGCAGGGGGGTTGGATAGGGGGTGGGGGTCCTGAGAGGGGGCAGTTAGGGGTGGGGGGTTCCTGGGAGGGGGCAGTTAGGGGACAAGGAGCAAGGGGATTGGATGGGTCAGGTGTTCTGAAGGGGGCAGTCAGGGGGTGGGAAGTCAGAGGAGGCAGATAGGGGGTGGGGCCAGGCTGTTTGGGGAGGCACAGCCTTCCCTAGCGGGCCATCCATCCAGTTTTGCAACCCCAATGTGGCCCTCGGGCCAAAAAGTTTGCCCACCCCTGGACTAGACTATAGAATTGTCTTTGAGCTGGTCTCTAGCAGCATCTCTGCTTTGTTGATTTTTTTCATTTTTCTGTTGAGAGACAAACAGGGTTCTGGTTAGACGCATCATACAACTCAGGGAAATGAGAAAGTTGGGGATCTTGAAAAGACTGTAAAGATATTATCTGCTCACAAACTATGTTACTCTGTATATGAATAGAACATACCCATAAACATTTCTAAATTTAACTGTGTCTGATAGTATTATGCGTGGACAGAAAATGTAATACATTTATGAGAAACTTTCCAATACTACTGTTTACACTATTTGGGGAGGGATGGGAATTAGAAAAATTTCTAATGTGTTGCTTTTATTCCCAAGGTAAAATATAACTGTTGCTCAGATTCATTACTTAGCATAAATAACTTCTTGCAAGTAAAGTTTGAGCCTGAGTCTCATTACACTAAAACCACTTTACATTGCCAGAATGTGGTAAAGTGGCCTCAATGCAAATAAGAATAAGGCCTGGTCTACACATAATTTTTATCCCATTATAACTATTTCAGTTAGGATGTGATTCTTTTTAGTGAAATTGTTATACTGGTAAATCTCTTAGTGTGGACACAGTTATACTGGTATAATAAAGGTTTCTTTTACTGGCATGGCTATTTCCATTCCTTTAAAGAAATAGCTCTACCAATAGAAAGCATATTTATATCAATATCACTGAATCCGTATGTTGGGGGGTGGGTGGGATTGTATCACTTCAACTGTACCAATATAGTTAAATTTGTGTGTGTAGACAAGGCCCTGAGACCCTAACTTTTGAATCACAGATGTCAGGAATGATGGTTGTAATGAAAAAGTCTGGCATTAATAATAGGGTTGTGTCATTTGAGGAAATACTGGAACACCATTATTTCAAGGGAAATAGGAACTGCCAGACTGGATGAGACCAATGGTTCTTGAGGTAGTCCAAGTATCCTGTAACCAAACGCGGCTAGTACCAGATGCTTCAGAAAAGGTGCAGTTCACCCTCCACCCTGCCCCCGGTGTGGATGAATAAGGAATAGTTTGCCCATTGGGAGAGTAACTGCCTAGACCAGGACAGGTAGGCTATGTCTTCACTGAAAAAAAAAAAAAAAAAGATAGGTTTCTAAATTGATACAGCATTCCTCAGGTAAAATCTAGTGGAGAGAAAGCACAGGTAGTTTTTACGTCACTGTAGCTCACTGAGGCCAGTCCTAGAAGCACAGTATAAGGTTAATGAGTTAATAGGTACCTGTGCCATGTCTAGGATTTTACATCAGGATAATTATCTCAGACTCACTCTCAGTGTAAAAAAGCCACCATCTTTTGCAGTGAAGACAAAGCCTTAGTTGTTGGCTTATGTCCTGAAGCACGAGATAAGAAATCTGAAAAGAAGAACTTATTTCAAATACCATTAGAAGGGAAAGTAGCTTAAAATTCTTTAAAAAACCAAAGCAGCATCACGTAATAATTTTTCAAACAGCAAATGCAGCTGTATCTCCGAAAGCCTGCTTAGCCATGGAGTTAGTGAAAAAGAATAGTATTACTGAGTGGCAGAGTATAGCATACAGATGACACAGCAGAAAGCAATCTTGGGCTTGGTCTACATACCCCAATTGACATAGCTATACTAGCAAAACATTAGTATTAATAAAGCTCCTTGCCTATGGTTAATCCACAGGCAGAGTAGGAGGATCCCACTGCATCTGCTCAGTGGGAAGCAAACTTTGCCATTCCAAATGGAAACATTTCCAGGAAACGCAGTGAGTTGAAATTTGCTGCATTTTAACTCCCCTTTCTGAGAAGAACCCACATAGGGAGCAATTTGCCCATTAGACTGAAGGTTCATTCATTAAATGATACAGCATTAAAATGCTTTTCTAGCTCTACATTGTCTATCATAGTTTCACAAATAATGAGGAAAAATTTACCTGCATTTTATTTCTCAGTGACAGGTTAAATTGGTGATGAAATAGGTCCCAAGCACTTTACTGTGAAGCTTCATTGATTTTATGCATGTACCTTTCATGAACTCAAACACAGGACAGAAAAACATGTCCTATTGTATTGTGGCCAAAAGTATTCCACAAGAATAACACTTAAATATCAAATTGCATAAATAGGCATTCAGAAATAATATGACAGTGGTTTATGTGTCAAACGGACTTGGGAGTGTAGTTGCTTTCCAACATACTGTGGCTGTAAACACAATCAAGAGAAGCAAAACCTAAACAGTAAAGTTGATGCTGCTGAGTTTACACCAGGATCTGGCTGCAATATAGCTTTGCAACACAAAGTAGTCAGTGCTCAAATAAAAATGAAAATTTTCATTTTAACAAATTTCAATTATTATTGTTGTTTGTTAATGATGTTTATTACAGTAGTGCCTAAAGGCTAACCAGGAACGCAGCCCAATTCTTTTAGGCTCTGTGAAGACAGTCCCTGCCCTGATGAGCTTACAATCTAAATAGACAAGACAGACAGGGTGAGGCAAGGGGTGTAACATACAAGCATAGTGAACAATATGGTGGTAGCAAATGTCATGGTAGTACCACAATTTTTTGGGGAGCGGGATAGGTAGGGCAGGTAGGGCAGTGCTATTAGCCCCATTTTACAGATCATAGGATCATAGATGATTAGGGTTGGAAGAGACCTCAGAGGGTCATTTAGTCCAACTCTCTGCTCAAAGCAGGACTAACCCCAACAAAATCATCCCAGCCAGGGCTTTGTCAAGCTGGACCTTAGAAACCTCTAAGGATGGAGATTCCACCAACTCCCTAGGTAACCCATTCCAGTGCTTCACCACTCACATAGTGAAATAGTTTTTCCTGATATCCACCCTAGACCTCTCCCACTGCAACTTGAGACCATTGCTCCTTGTTCTGTTATCTGCTACCACTGAGAACAGCCTAGCTCCATCCTCTTTGGAACCCCCCTTCAGGTAGTTGAAGGCTGCTATCAATGGGGAACTGAGCCATGGAGAAACCAAGTGACTTGCCCAAGGTCATGGGGGAAGTCTGTGGCAGAGCTGAGAACTGAACCTGGATCTTGCAAGAGCCAGGCTAGTGACCTCACCACTGGACAAGCCTTTCTTTTGATTAAGGCTGCTGAGATGTATTAAAAAACAAAACCGAGTGCTGATAAACATTAAACCCTCGACTGTTGCCATGTGTGGGGCCAGATATTCAAGAGAGATCAAGTCAGATTTCCAAGTACTCACAACCCACACCCTCTGTCAGATTTTCTCCCATTTAGGCACCTGAATAAGGGTCAGATTTTCACAAGTGCTTAGCACCCAACATGCTGTGCTGCTTTGAAACCTGGCCACTTATTTAGGTGTCGAAACAGGAACAGAGCATTGCTGGGAGCCTGGTGTGAAGTCCTTAATGACTGTCCTGCTTCTGCTGGAATGTTCTTGCCTCTGGTCATACCATCGCAGGCTACAATGGTGCCAGTTTTTAAAGAGTTGGGCATTTCTGACCTTACCTCCAAGCCACAATTCTCCCCCTGCTTCCTTCTAAGGAGTAATATGTTACTTCTGGATTATACCAGGCATATATTTCCATACATCCCCCCGGCTCATCCAGGCTGACTCAATTACTCTGCACTGAATTTGGGGAGGTGATATGGAGCCACGATCTCCCCATTCTGACCATCTGTTCCAGGGAGGAAGTAAGCAGGTCTGTAGCCCTGTTCACTCAAGCATATCTGGACCCAAGGTAGTGTGTTCCCTTTTATTCAACTGCACAGGCGTACAGCCCAAGTCACAGAGTAGCCCTGTGTAAAGGCTGAAGTACACCAATAAAAGATTTTATTAAATAATTTGATACGGGCAATTTATTTTCTTTAGTATGGAAGAACTTCTCTGTGCTGCAATGCTCCATTAAGATCATCACAGTGACCATTGCATTAGCATACCAGGTTCTAAGTAGGTATAAACAAAGGAGAATTTTTTCGTTCTACGGTGCAAGAGACTGGATGAAGCAGCTGTTGAGAACAGTCTTTATTTGCAAAGATGAAAGCAGCTCGTTTTACTGAACTGCTAACTCCTTGTTTAATGAAGAACCCCAGACAGCATAGGTTATTCTGATTAAGCAATCTATTTCTTTAAAGGGATTTTATCAGTCTCTGCGGGCCCTTTCCCTGACAGTGTGTTCTCTGGGATTCTATCCAGCTCCCACTGAAGTCAATGAGAGTTTTGTGGGATCTGGTCATTGCTGGGAGGTAGAGTGTTGTACATTCAAGGCCAATGGCTTTCCCACAGAGATCCATGGACCTCTGGAAATCCACAGACTAGGTCTAAGATTTCCAAAGGGGTTCGCACCTCTATTTGAAATTTTTTAGGGTCCACAAATGAAAAAAGGTTCAAAACCACTGTTCTAGGGGAGAGACTCTGCCCTTTGGCTGCAAAGTAAAACCAGATAATTAAAACAAGTTCATAAAAACTATGAGGAGTCTGGTCGCACCTTAACGACTAACAGATTTATTTAGGCATAAGCTTTCGTGGGTAAAAAACCCACTTCTTCAACTGCATGGAATGAAAATTACAGATACAGGCATAAATATATATTGGCACATGAAGAGAAATTACCCTACAAGTGGAGAACCAAGGCTGAAGGCCAATTCGGTCAGGCTGGATGTGGCCCACTCCCAATAATTGATGAGGAGGTATCCATACCAAGAAAACAAGTTCATGTATTTCTGCATGCACTCAGGACAGCCTAACTTATCACTTATATATCTTATACTTATATATATGAAGGCCTCATAATCATTAATAGATTTTATTCTCACATCACCTTTGTGAGGTAGGGAAGCATTACCCCATTTTTATGAGAGGCAATCTAAAGCACTGGCAGATTAAGTGGCTTGCACTGGAAATCTGTGGCTGAGGCAGGGACTGAACCTAAGTCTCTTGACTCCCAAAGATGTGCTCAGGCATTTGCTGCATGTACCACTAGCAGATCCCATTGTATATATATATACATAACTGAAGTGACACATGCAGTCAGTATTTGTGTGGTCATACAAATGCTTATGCATCAATGTACCCAAGCAAGGGCACACTAGGTGTCCTGTATCCAAACATACGTTAGGCAGGTGCAATTGCAGGAACTCATACTTCTTTGGAACATCTGACCTGACATATATTATTTGCCCTCATTTCTCATATTGTAAACATGCTGTTGCAATCAGAGATTACACAGTAATAGCCCAGCAGTAGTATAAACAGTACCTAATATGTATTGGAACATTTTGAAGTTAAGATTACATCTTTCATGGGATGTAGCATCATTGTTTTTCAGTGATGTTAGGCATTTTTTGGATGTGTCATTTCACTTAGATATGTCCAACATACAATGATCTCTTAGAGGGCAGTGGTGTACACATACCACCTCACCCACCTACTCACACTTGGCCTGTACCAGAGTTAAGTCAGAGTTCATTCTCAAACCCCACACAGAAAATAGAGAGTTCACGTAAATGTAATGATCTCTCTGGCCAGCTGCTCTACACACTGGAAAACAACTCACAAGAGCTGAGGAGAAACCAAGGATGGTCTGGATCTAGGCCCCATCTGAGCTCAACTCCCAGTACTTGCATGAGAAGTGTTTGTTGGGTGAATGGTTACGGCTTGGCCATCTCTGTCTTAAAATCAAGTGGTAGTTTACATTTTTCAGACCCTTGTTGGTCACTTGTTCTGACTAGAAAAAAACAAACAAACTAAAGGGTGTTGTGGATCCAGATCACCCTTCTATCTCAACCTTCAAAGTTTAGTGTGTGTGAATGAGATGAGAGCGGATAACTGGTTTCTGTTTTAGCCCATCACAACATATTTAACCTTCCACTCTAAATAAAACAAAAACATGCTTCTATTATTTGAGCTATGTGGAATCTATGTTAGCTGGCATCAGGGCTTCTTTGTCTAGGCCAACAGTTACAGGGTGAGAAAATGACCAAGCTCTTTGGGCAAGTCTGTTTCACTGCAGTAGGGAGCAGGGGATACATACACCCCAACCAGTAACAGCATTTCTTTGAACTACTATAGCTCTTTCTCGCTAAGGCTCACAACAGATTCAGCAGAGTTCAGTTCAACAGATGGGTGCTGCAGACACAGAGGAAAGATATTGCCAGGAGAGGTATAAAGTTTCATCACTGCGTCCATTCTATCCTGTGAGGCACCAGCTACGTTGCCATCCTACATATAGCAGTTACATCCAAATTGGGAGAGAGGCTCATTCCAGGCTTTGGATCTGATTCAGCACCAAAACAATAATTGCACTTTTAAGCTGAGGATTTGAAATCAAACTCACCCACGCAAAATTCAGTGCTGGGGGTTCAGATTCCAGGTTCCACATTGGTCCTCCTTTAGGTTCCAGAATATCCAAAGCAATTGCTAGTCACGTATTTCTTTCTAAAAGAACCATTTCATTTTTACTAACTCCCCACCCCCCAAACCCCTTCTGAGGCCTCAAGTATGGTTAGATCCCATACTCTCAAAGGACTCAATGTCCTAAGAAGCCCTTCCACTGATTGTGTCTCCATGACACTGATACTCCAGCTAGCAGTTACCGATGAAGAGCTAAGGACTGAATGGGCCATGTGGGCTGAATTCCTCCCCTGCCCTATAGCTGATCCCTCTAGGCTAGTTTGCAAGCACAACACCTACAAGCAACTTGCCTTCCTGCTCTCATTTGTGACTGAGGTGGAGGACTTCAGTCTCTGGCATTTTTCATCTGCATTAAATGCAAAGTAATCCGGCATTTGTCTTTGAATAATTCCTCCTCTGGAAGATAATTTTTTTTTTTCTCCTTGTGATTTTTCCATCATATCTCCCTGTATCTCAAGCTGCTCACATAATGAGATTGATTAAAACGTATTCTGAGAATATATTCATTTGGTTTTTGCAGAAGTCCAGGTAACACAGTATTATGAAGAAATCCCTGCAAGCTTAGTATAGGGTATGTTGCCAGGCCCCATTTGTTTATTGAGGGTCCAAGTTCCCCATCTGGCTTTTTTTAGTTTTTATTAACTAAAAACTAGGTTGAATTAAACTTGTTGAAGTTGGTGGGTGTAGCAGCTGCCTTTCATTCAGGACAAATGTCAAAAGCAATCCAGCGCCTTTATAGAAGAGAGAGCTGAAACAAAAGCAGCCTCCATCCAAAACAGAAGGCACATATAAGGCATCTATGGGCAGAGGGATTTTTCTAGGTGGTGGAGGTGTGTTTGTCTATATGTACATGAGAAGTGGGAGAAACAGCAGAGAAGCTGAGAGAGAAACAGTAGAAAGCCAAGGACACAAGAAGAATGTGGCCCTGAGACAAAGTCTAGAGAGAAGATTTTTTGGGCTGAGTGCTGGCTGAAAGGGGCTCAGAACAGTGAGCAAAGACACTATCTCTTGCTGACTGATTCCTGCTGCATGCATGGAAACAGGATTTTATACATTCTTTGTAAATGAACAGAACTGCATTAAAGGAACACCTGGCTCCATCATCAATATCTTCTCTTAACTGAAACAACCCACCAGATTCCAAAGTTTGGCTAAAGAGTAACAATATAGTGCCAGAGACAGGGCTGGTGCTACCATTTAGGCAAACCAGGTGGTTGCCTAGGGCACCAAGATTTGGGGGCGCCAAAAAGCAGCACCCCCCCCAAAATGTTGAAAGCTGTTTCAGCGGCCGCTGCGCTGAGCCCCCGCCGGTGCTGCTGGCAGCCCGGGGGTTCCACCGCGCAGTCGCTGCTTCACTTTTTCCGCCTCCCAGGCTTGCTGCGCCAATCAGCTGTTTGGCGCAGCAAGCCTGAGAGGAGAATTAAAGCGGGGGCAGCATGCTCAGGGAGGACGTGGAGCAGAAGTGAGCTGGGGTGGGGAGGTACCACATGGCTTCCCGGGCCAGGGGTGGGGAGCTCCCTGGGGGGGGCACCTCAGGGCAGAGGGGGAGCTGATGCAGGTCTGGGGGGCGCAAGGTGGAAGTTTCGCCTAGGGTGAAAAACTTCCTTGCACCGACCCTGGCCACAGCGATGTATTTCACAGTAGCACAAAGGAATAAAGACTTCTAGAAGAAATCAGGGTGACCATGAGCTTTCAGAACGAATGTAAACTTCACTTCTTTGATCTATCAGCCCCACAAGTGCTAACTGGGGAAGGGAGAAGCACAGAACATTTCTAAGACACTCACATGCTACCGTGATGAGAGTAGTATAAATACCTATCTAGCCAGATAGATTTATTCAGAGGACAAGTACAGCATAGGCAACAGCAGTGTAAGCTTCACTATAGTATCCTGTCAAGTGCCTCAATCCTACTCTCATGGGGCCACCTGAATGGAGAGAGAACTTAGCTTGGGGAGGTGAGGAAACAGATTGACAGAGCGAGATGGCTACCCAGAAGTCACCTATCACAGGACAGGCCCAACAAGGAAAACAACAGAACACCACTGACCATCACATACAGCCCCCAGTTAAAACCTTTCCAGTACATCATCAACGATCTACAACCTATCCTGGAAAATGATCCCTCACTCTCACAGACCTTGGAAGGCAGGCCAGTCCTCGCTTACAGACAGCCCCCCAACCTGAAGCAAATACTTACCAGCAACTACACACCACACTATAGAAACACTAACCCAGGAACCAATCTCTGCAACAAACCCCACTGACAACTCTGTCCGCATATCTATTCAAGGGACACCATCGCAGGACCTAACCACATCAGCCATATCATCAGGGGCTTGTTCACTTGCACATCTACCAGCGGCGGCTCTAGACATTTCGCCACCCCACGCATGGCGGCATGCCACGGGCTGCTCTGCCAGTCACCGGTCCCGCAGCTCCGGTGGACCTCCCGCAGGCGTGTCTGCGGAGGGTCCACTGGTCCTATGGCTTCGGTGGAACTCCCGCAGGTGTGCCTGCAGAGGGTCCGCTGGCCCCGCGGCTTCGGTGAAGCGGACCCTCCGCAGGCATGCCGTCGAAGGCTGGCTGCCTGCCGCCCTGTCAGTGACCAGCAGAGCGCCCCCCACAGTATGCTGCCCCAAGCACACGCTTGGCGTGCTGGGTCCTGGAGCCGCCCCTGACATCTACCAATGTGATATATGCCATCATGTGCCAGCAATGCCCCTCTGCCATGTACATTGGCCAATCCGGACAGTCTCTATGCAAAAAAATGATTGGACACAAATAAGACATCAAGAATTGTAACATTCAAAAACCAGTAAGAGAGGACTTCAATCTCCCTGGACACTCAATAACAGACTTAAAAGTGGCAATTCTTCAGCAACAAAACTTCAAAAACAGACAATTGAGAAACTGCAGAACTGGAATTAATTTGCAAACTGGACACATCAAATCAGACCTGAATAAAGACTGGGAGTGGCTGGGTCACTACAAAAAGTAATTTTCCCTCCACTGATACTCATACCTTCTTGTCACCTGTTGGAAATGGGCGATGTCCACCTTGATTGCATTGGCCTTGTTAGCATTACAAAAGTAATTTTCCTTACTTGAATTGGCCTTGTTATCACTGACCCCCAACCTGGTAAGGCAACTCCCATCTTTTCATGTTCTGTAATATTTATATTGCTTACTATATTTTTCATTCCATGCATCTGATGAAGTGGGTATTAGCCCATGAAAGCTTATGCCCAAATAAATTTGTCAGTCTCTAAGGTGACACCAGGACTCCTCATTGTTTTTGCTGATATAGACTAATGCAGCTATCACTCAATCCTATTATTTATACCGTGAGCTCTTTGCAGGAGGGTCTCTCTCTCATTGTGTGCGTGTGTGTGTGTGTGTGTGTGTGTGTGTGTGTGTGTGTGTGTACAGCACCTAGCACAATGTGGCCCCAATTTCAGGTGGCGTCTTTAAGCACTACCATAACACAAATAATAATAAATAATCTACAGTATTGACAGGCTGGGAGTCAAACGATCAGGTGACCAGGCCTGTCTGATTTTAAAAAGAAAAATTGGTACTGGGAATAAATTAGCCCAAACCTAACTACTTAGGTATGGCTTGAATGCTGCCTCATTATCATTCACCACCATTGCTAGAGTGTAAAGAAAAAAACAACCCCTCAGCGATGGGAAGAGGAGAAAAGACAAAAAGGAGAGGACAAGATGTCACTCCTGTTTCTTTTTCTCACATGTATATTGATTTTCACATTGTTAGAATGTTGTACATCAAAACGAAAGCGTTACACAGGCTCAGAGGAGTCTAAAGCAATCAATCATTCATGCTGCTCTTTGCTATACAGATTCATTCACACAAGCTGTCTAGTCCTCTGAATTATCCTTCACGCAGGAGGAGGGGAATAGAATCTAATACAGTACTTTAACCATTTGCTGCAGCTAGTATACAATACCAAAGCACATAACGGAAGTAAAATTAACACCTTGACCTTAATATGGAGAACTACAAAAGAGAGCAAAAGGCATCTTTCAAAATCCACATTCTATATGAAAATTAATTAGCCAGTATTCAAGTCAGCCACTGGTTCAAATCCATCTCAAACCGATAGCAGCTAAATATTGTTACCATTCAGTGGTTGTAGGGTCATCTATGTGAAATTAGTTGTGTTATGGCAGATGTCACCAGGTGGCGCTGCTATATGTAGTCTAATTTTTTTTTTTTACTTAGTGTGTTAACAAATTTCAGCCTTGGGAAGACATGCTGTGTGGTGCTAGTGTTGATTACGCAAAGTTCTGGTTAGAGGGAACTGTGTGAGTAGAAGGGGAGTTTGCTCTTTGTCATGGCCTCAGACTGGAGTAAATTCTTGAGGCACAGCTGCTTTCCGGGAACTGAGCAAGGGTATTAGGCTGAGATTCCTGAACGAAGGGATTCCCCAGTGTACTGGTTGACCACCTTTGTTCCAGGACCGCTGTATATGTATAAATACAACAAATTACACATACCTAGATGCCACCCTACTGATTTCTTCTCCACCATAAAAAAACAACAACCTGCAAGGTTCCAGACATCTGTCGCTACTCAGAGAGTAGCTGGTTGCCCCAGGCAATGATATAGCAGACAGATATTCAGTCACCCAAGCTGGCATTTTTGCTGGCAAAATCAATAGAAAGGCTGTAGATTTGAAAAAATGCATATCTGACTCCTATTTTCTCACTGTAGAATGCATGGGCTTGATTCTGATCTCAATCATACCAGTGTAAATCAGGAGTAACTTTGTTAGCGTTAATGGATTTACACTGGTGTAAGTGGGATCAGAATCAAGTCCAGTCCCTCCAGTCCAGGGTTGAGGCACGCTGGAGAAGCAGTATGAAGACATTTGCACTGTCACTGCCCATGCTGTACTCTGGAAGTCTCCTGTGTGATCATCCCATCTTTGCTTTCAAAAGGACTAAATTCATTTCTTACTTCAAGGGTTGGGAGGAGGGGCACAAAGAACTCCAGACTACACGGTGAACTATGTGTAACTAACCCCTAATAAAAACTATATATTGAATAGATAGCCACTGAAGGCAGAGCAAACTACATACTGAGCCAGAGCCCACAGTTTGAAGCACAGATCTTTAGCACCACAGATAAAACATTGCAGGATACATACAACCAACCGGTGATCTCACCATGGTTCAGCTCACAAATCCAGGTTTGTTTCCTGCCTCCCTCCCTTTGTGTTAGCCTCAATGCACTCTGGTAACCATTTAGCATGCATTGTACCCCAGAGAGTATCTATCTTTTGTAAACTGTAAACACAACTTTGAATTCAACAGCACTAGCTTTAATTTAGTGGCACGTTGCCAGCAGAGGGTATTATCTACCGCTAATATTGGAATATGCAAAGTTGGTTAGTTATTTAATTTGCGAATTAAGTGATTGGCTCTCAAACATTCTGTGGAGAGAAAATGGAGATAAATTTAACACGTAAATTATTCATTCTGAATGATTTGCTCAGCTCCATTCAAATATTAATCCCCACAACACCCTTGTGGGGTATTTTGTTGTTAGTCCAATTTTACCAGTGGAGAATAACAGCTCCCATATGAAAGAAAGTGAGGAAGAAATGCTAGTGAAATTGCCAGGAAGCTGCATTCACAAAATACACGGAACAGACTGGACTGGGTATTAACTTTATAGTAATGCTAATATGCACTGTAAATAAAAGCATTGATTGTCCTGAGTGCCAAGACATCAATGTTAATACCAAGTCTAATAATCAATATAAATACACAAACTAACGAATAGCACATTCGCTTAAATAACAGTAGATCACAGATAGCTATAGCTTTGCATTTGAAAGTAACTAGTGGAACTTTAGATTTTTTTCTGTCTTACCCAGCCAAGAATCTGTAGATTGTCAGAGGATGGGTGCCAAGAGTAGGGACTTAAGGGATCATTGGAACTTACTGTACAGGTCCGAAGAGCTGGACTTTTCAAGGAGTCTCTGATGAGATTGTGCTCATCCCTGTGAGTATTCAGGGGAAATGTCCAGATCTTCCTTTCTCTATTTACATCTGGTTCATATCTACAGGGAGCACAGTGAATGGTATCTGCACCAGCTCTCTAAATGTAGGTGAATATTAAAGTATCTAGAGTTCACACAAAATTTCAAAACCAGATTTGTTTGTAAAACAGATCCAGAAGAAACTGCCAGATTCAAGTAGGAATCAATGACACTGTGCAGATTCATCACATCCACAGAATAAAGAAAGCTATCCAAGCTTTGCTCAGACCTCAGGAAAAGACCTCCATTTGAGTTCTGGGAGGGGATGTCTGAGTTGTGGGCCTTTTTTTTAAATCTGAGCTGGTTTACCCTCAGACCACATGCCTATGCCCAAATATGAACATGGACATTCAGTCGACCAAGAAACAGTTTATGGGTCTGATCATGCCAGGTGCTGAGTACCCTCAGTTCTGTTGAGTTCCCAGTTCCGGCCTCTTCTCAAATTAGGGTCCTCAGCACCTCTCCAGAGACACTCAGCACCATGCAGTATTAAGACCCGTTTTACCAGTGTATAGCAATTTCAGAATTAACTCCCATACATGTATCAGCTGCACTTTTAAACCTTAGCTCTGACAAAGGGCTCAGACAGAGCTATGAAAGCGGTCAGAGGGACATTACCTACACCGAGCCCAATGTACAAAAAGGAAAGAGAAATGCTGGGGGGATAGGGGTGTTGTGCTTGGATTAAAGATTCCAAAATATTCATCTGTGGTTTGTGTCTACACAGTGTTCAAAGAGAAAATTGAGCGTTTGATGGAAAATCTGCTATATTTCCCCATTTTTCCAATCTAGGGGTATGGCTACACTTACAGTTTTGCAGCGCTGGTAGTTACAGCTGTGTTCGTACAGCTGTGTAGGGCCAGCGCTGCAGTGTGGCCACACTGACAGCTACCAGCGCTGCAGTGTGGCCACATTTGCAGCATTTGCAGCGCTGTTGGGAGTGGTGCATTGTGGGCAGCTATCCCAGCATTCAAGTGGCTGCAACATGCTTTTCAAAAGAGGGGGGTGGGGTGGAATGTGACAGGGAGCGTGGAGGAGACAGACAGAATGGATTTTTGGAGTTGATACTGTTCTCAGCTCCCTGCCTTGCAAGTTCTAAGGACTGGAAGACACACAGTGCCTAGCTTCAATCATTTTAAAAGTTCTGACCCCCTTCCCCCACTCCTCTCTCATTCACTAAATGCAAATTATGCACTCCTAAATACCCACCAGACCAGATAAGCAACTGCTCAACACGGACTTCCCCCTTCCCCTCTGCCGTGTGAGTGTGCTGTTTCTCTCTTCAAGCAAACAGCTGTGAACATTCCAAAGTAATTCCCCTGCCTGCCTCCGCTCACTCAGCAAACAGGAGCTGTGTTTGTTTTTTAAATAAGCAGTTTGGCTGAACTCCGAGCTCTCCCTTTCTTCTGGTTTGTTGTGGACAGGAATTCTGGGATACCTCCTTATACCCCAGAGGTCAATAAAAGCGCTGGTGGGGTCCACACTTGCTGACCAGCACTGGATCACCAGCACTGCAATCGCTACACCCGAGGCTCGACCGGGTGTACAGCCAGCGCTGCAACCAGGGTGTTGCAGCGCTGGCCGTGCTTTGCAAGTGTGACCACATCCTAAGTTGCAGCGCTGTAACCCCCTCACCAGCGCTGCAACTCTCTAGTGTAGCCAAGCCCTCAGTCCTCAAAGGAATGCAATTCCCTACTGGAAAGAAACATCTCCGTCCCCTTTGTAGCAGCATCACTGTTGATGAAACATCAAGTTTGTTAATTAATTTACCTTCTCTCTTTGTAGGCTGAGTACCTACAAATCCCACAGCTAGGAGGGATTTGTGTGTATTCTGGTGTATTCTAGGACTGACATAGCACTTGACAAACATCAACTTCCTGATTGTGCCACAGCCCTCTGAATTGTTGTTATATGTGATTATCCCCACTTCATCAAAGAAAAAGTTACAGAATGGTTAGGGCTTACTACATTTTCAGATGTGAGTTGTATAAAGGTAAGTACCTACATTCATGTCTCTGAATTAGGTGCCTAGCTCTGAGCACCCAAGTTTGAAAATTTTGGCCTGTGTGACTTGACCATGGCCACAAAGGAAGACAGTGTCAGAGCTGGGAACAGTTTCTCAGACTACTAAATTGTGCTGTCTCTCACGAAAGGAAAATCCCCGTCTTGTGACCAGAGATCATGGAGCAGACTGGCTGAAGGAGAGAGGTAGTGGCTGAGTGCAGTCAGACTGCTGGTAGAAAGTTTATAGCAGACTCAGGCCTTGTCTACTCTACAGGGGAAAGTTGATCAAAGCTATACAGTTTGTGTTACACAAATAGCGTAACTCAAGGTGACGTGCTTAGATCTACTTAACACGGGGTCCACACTACGCTATGTCGACGTGAGACACTCTCCCATCAACTTCCTTTACTCTTCTTATTCCGGTGGAGTACAGGAGTCAATGGGAGAGCGATTGGCAGTTGATTTAGCAGGTCTTACTAGACAGGACCCGTTAAATCGACCGCTGATGCATTGATTGCCACACGTTGATCCCCCAGTAAGTGTATACAAGGCTTCTGTGTCTACAGCAGTAACTGCCCCTACAACTCTGAACTTTATTTTGTGTCCAGTCAAAAATCAAGTGATTTAAGACTATTAGACATATATGATTATTCCTGCTTCACACAAGAGAAAAGGCCCAGGGAAAAGCCCACTGGAGAGGCCTGGTAAAACAGCATTGGTTGAAATAGCCTATTAGAGATGGAACTGGATTGAAACACCTTCCTGGCCTTTGTCAGAGATTCAAAAACCAGATCTGAATTTTCCTGCTCAGGACTATTTCCATGGCCCTTACACAGTGGCATGTTAATGTACTTTGTAGTCTGGATATTGTTTAAATTTTACAAGTGCAACTGTATCTATTCACAGAGTATTTATAACTTCAGAGGATAGTGCTGATGAAATGCCAGTCCTTCCATTCCAGTTATATGATGATGTATTAAAAATATGCTGACAGCTGCACTTTTATGATTGATCTGTTTGGAAACCATCCTTTCTTCCCTCAGTTCAGATGAGAATGAGAGTATTTAAAAGGAAATATTTTCTTGTGTTCGATCCAGATTCTGTAGCAAAAAAGAGAATTGTAAAGTAATTGAACTCAGATCTCTCCTGGCTTAAAAGAATCACATGTTAAAATATTGATCCAGAACTGATGGGTAATTTAGGTGATGCTGGCTCATGTTCAATCCCCACAACCTGTCTTAGCTAGGACTGTGCAAGATCATGTACTTAATTTCTGGATGCACTACGCTACTGAATAGTCTATGGAATAGATGACTTTCAATTTGGAAGCAAATCGGATCGGCCTCAATGGGTCTCACAGAAGACAGTTCTGTGGTCTGCCATTGATTATCTGCTCTGTTCAAGCTGTCTCCGGCCCCTGGAATCTGCTTTAATCTCTCCCTGGTGTGTTGAGCGGGTTTCTTTGTGAGCAGTCTATCAGTCAGACACAATGCTGTTTTGTAGAGAAGTTAGTGATTTTAGATGGAGTTTATAAATGCAACTGTAACTTATCATGGAGGGCAGGCGTTCTCTGAAACAATTGCCCTTTAAAATTCCCCTGGATTGGAGTATTCATTTCACAGAAACTCAGTGGCATTCACCATGTTCTGAAGGCCAAGATGATTTAAAAGGGGTTTTTACTAGAGCTGGTTGGGTATTTGCCAGTAAAATGATTTTTGGTTAGTAAATGCAGATTAATCTAAAACTAAATGTTTCACTGAAATGTTTTTGGTTCAATGAACTTTTGCCCTGGTTTTCTGATAGGTCACTTGGTGGGTGGCTGGACTGCCCAGGATTCCAGGGGCTGTAGCTGTGGGGCAGCCCCGCCATGTGGATTGTCCTAGGGATGGCGATCCCAGGGTTTCCAGAGTCCCTGCTACAGGGAGCCTAGAAGCCCAGACTCTAGACTCTTAGCTTTACAGCAGGAAGCATAAGTACTGGAACAATTTTTATAGTGGGGGGTGCTGAGAGCCATTGCACCAAGCTGTAAACCCGGTATATAATGGAATCCACTTCAAGCCAGGAGGTGCAGCAGCACCCCCAGCACCCATAGTTCCCTCACCTATGGGCAGGGAGTCTGGCATATCTGGTAGCCCTGGCTGGGGATGGGGATCTTAGGACCCTCAGTTAAGGTGACCAGACAGCAAGTGTTAAAAATTGGGACAGGGAGTGGGGGGTAATAGGAGCCTTTATAAGAAAAAGACCCCAAAATTGGGACTGTCCCTATAACATCTGGTCACCCTAACCCTAGTCCCCCAATCATAGAGCAGGGAGTTTGGCAGCCATGGAAACCCCAGGGCTCCCCTGACTCCTCGAGACTCCCCAGGCTGCCCAACTCCCTGGGAGCAGCCCAGAAAGTCTCCCAGAGTTGGGAAGCAGCCTGGGGAGTTCCTGGAAGGCGGGGCAGCCAGCTGCTCCATTTTGTTTAGAAAAAATCTATTCCTATATGAACAAGAGTTAACAAGCATGAAATTCAAGTGCCATTCCATGGCAAAGCACTCTTAAGGTCTAAATGTGGCATGACAGCAGACTTCTAAAATGCAATATTCTGCATGAATCTAGCAGGAGAAGCTTACACACTGGAAGTGAGTGACATTGTGCTAGTCAATGGCTGGTATTATTCTCCATGTCCAGATTGCTTTCTTACTTGTCACATTGCAAATGCATTGTCTCTTGCCGCAGTGCCACCAGCTTCTGTAAAGCAAGAGTTTGGTGGGGATGAATAAACCCTCTTGTGATTAGGGTCTCACATCTTTTCGGAACTTTCAGTTTATCCCCATAGCTGCGACTGTCCAAAATAAAGCACAAATAGCGGATGGTTCATTTTTAAAAATAAGAGATGGAATTGGTGCTACTATAGAAACAGCAGTCACTAGCCACTATGACCAGACTTCACTACAAGGAAACATAGATTTGCTGCACAATGCTTACCTATTGCGTAAGTCTAGAGCTCATTCTTAGGGCCAGAAATAGCTCTTGCTATGCTCTTGCCAAAACATTCAGAAGCAGGCAGTGGGTCCTCTCTTCTCCCAGTCTCTGGGAGTCCAAAGATCTGAAAGAGGAGGATACTTATCGGTAACTGGAGGCTCTTCAAGATGTGTGGGCCCTATCTGTAGTCCACTGAGCATTATATCATGTGCCATGCATCCGGAGCTGGAGCTTTTGAGAGTAGTAGTGTCCATCGGTTTACACACATGCTGCCCTTGCTCCGCCTCATGGTTTTGTTAGAAGCGATAAAAGGCAGAGCAGACCTACCACGCCCTCAGTGCCTTCTCCATCGCAAACCAGAAATCCACAGCAAAGGGGAAGGAAGGTAGGTGGAATACAGATAGGTACCAGACATCTGAAAGAACCTCCAGTTCCAGGTAAATAACCTCCTCTTCTTCAAGTGATGGTCCATATTGTATTCCACTGAGGGTAACTAACAAGCAGTACCTACATAGGAGAAGGTTGCAAGGAAGAGTAACTGTTAATGGAATGCTATTGGATTGGAGGGAAGTCTCAAGTGGGGTTCCACAATGATCTTGTTCTGGGTCTGGTATTGTTTAACATCTTTATTAATGACCTGTATGTAGGATAGAGTGCATATTGATCAAGTCTGCAGATGACAAAAAGCTTGGTGTGGGGGGGTTGCCAATACTTTGGAGGATAGGGCTAAAATTCAGAGGCACCTTGATAAAGGGAGAACTGGGCTACAGACAACAAAAAGAAATTCAAGAAAGACAAATGTAAGGTGCTACACTTAGGGAAGAAAACCCAAATGCACAAATACAGAATGGGGGGAAACTGGCTTGGCAACAGCACTGCTGAGAAGGATCTGGGAGTTGTGTGGTGGATCACAACCTCAACATCAGTTAGCAATGCAATGCTGTTGCAAAAAAAGCACATGCACTTTTAGATGCATTAACAGAGGCACAGCATACAAATCATGTGAGGCGATAGTACTGCTCTTCTCGGTGCGGGTTAGGCCTCAGATGGAGTACTGTGTCCAGTTTTGGTCATCAAGGTATAGAAAGGATGCAGTGAGACTGGAAAGGATCCAGAGGTAAGCGACAGTGATGATCAAAGGAACGGAATGAAACCATATGAGCAAAGGCTGACGGAACTGAATATATTTAAGTTTGGAAAAGAGGAGATTAAGGGGGGACATGATAACAGTTTTCAGATACTTGAAAGACTGCCATAAAAAAGACGGAGAAAAGTTGTTCTCTTTTGCCACAGAGGGGCAGAAGAAGAGGCAATGGGTTCAAACTACAGCATAGCAGATTTATATTAGATCTCAGGAAAAAAAACAAAATCTTCCTAATTGTCAGAAGAGTAGGACAATGGAACAGACTGTCTCAGGAGGTTGTGGCAGCTTCTTCACTGAAGGTTTTCAAAAGGAGGCTAGATAGCCATCTCTCTTGGATGGTTTAGACATAACAAATCCTCCAACTTGGCAAGGGATTAGATAACCTTTGTGGTCCCTTCAAACTCTATGATTCTATGATGTTCTCTGATTCTAAGATGATAGGACCATGGAATGGAGAACAGCTGCTCCGAACTAGAGATATAAAGCCTTATGTATCAGAGAATAAACCAGACTTTCTTCCTAACTTCCAGGAGTTAACTATCCTTATAGGCAACTTATTCCATAACTACCTACCATAAATTTCTTGCATTGCCTCTGAAGCATTTGGTACTGGCCAGTGTCAGACAGGCTACTAAATTAGATGGTATAATGAGAAGAGAGGGTATTACTGGGCCCCATTTGGCCACCTTACATATATCTGTAAGAGGCGTGTTGTGAAGCGCAGCCATAGTTGATGCTTGTGCCCTCATGGAGTCAGCCCATATCCCATGGGGTGGAGATAGCGCTGATAACTGGTAGCAGCGTGTAATGCACCCTGACACCCACTCAGAAATCCTCTGAGTGGAAATCGTTTGCCCCTTAACAAGTTCAGCTATAGCGACAAATAGTCTAGGGGACTTTATGAAGGGTTTCTTCCTCTGCAGGTAGAAGGCCAGGGCCTTGTGAACATGAAGGGAATGAAAGCGCCTTTCCTCTGTCGAAGCATGAGGCTTCAGAAAGGAAGAAGGTAAGTGGTTGAGATGAAAATGAGACACAACTTTAGGGAGGAACTTGGGGTGTAAGCACAGGTAAACTTTATCTTTATTAAATGTCATAAAGGGACGGTCCACCATCATGGCCCTCAGCTCACTAACCCTTCTCGCAGAAATCATAGCAACCAGGAATGCGACCTTCATGGAGAGGAGAGAGTATGAGGCCAGAAATTCAAAGGATGACATCATCAACATCACAAAGACAGGGTTGAGGTCCCATTTGGGAGCAACTGGCTGAACAGGAGGGAAGATGCGAAGAAGGGCCTTCCAAAACCTAGAATTCAATGGGAGAGTAAAGATAGAGTGCCCCTCCAGAGCAAGGCCAGATGTTTTTAGGAAGAGGCGGTAGTCTAGAAGAAGAGAAAAGTCCATATCCTCAGGGGCAAGACTCTTCTGCTGGGCCCCAAGAGGTAAAATGCTTCCAGTTGGCCTCATAGGATCAACTCGTGGACTCCTTTCTGCTATTTAAGAGGACATTCTGTACTGCTTATGAGCATTCCCACTCTAACAAAGATGTCTATCCAAAAACCAAGCCTGGAGGTCAGGAGTTTGGGGATCGGGATGCCCAGTCTGTCTGCCCTGTTGCATGAGTAGCTCCAGGAGAGGTGGCAGCGGAAGTGGGGAGCACACTGACATGCTGAGAAGGGGAAGCCAGAAATGGCGAGGCCAGAATGGGTCTATCAGAATGACCGTCACTGTCTCCAACCTGAACTTGTGCAGGACTTTTGACCGAAAAGGCAGAGGGAGAAAGGCGTAATTGAATGGATCAAACCAGTGGAAGGCGAGGGCATCACCCTGGGAAAGAGTTCAAAGCCTTCTGCTGGAGCAGTACAGGGTATATTTGCAGCTGGTGTGGGAGGTGAAGAGGTCCCTGGTTGGAGTCCCCCAGCGGTTGAAGAGGCTGATGACCAGTGTCGTAAAGCTTCCTCTCATGGTCAGTCATGAACTTCTTGCTGAGAGGGTCCCCAGTCATGTTCTGAGCTCCGGTAAGGTATGCTGCTGACAACAGGATCTTGTGGGCAATGCACCAATCTCAAAGGTGAATTGCTTCCACACGGAGACCTCGTACCCCCTTCCTTGTTGATGTAGTAGACATGCTGACGATGTGACAGGAGGGAATGGTTGAGAGAAATGCATGACATGCTCTCTGCACAGTCAAAAGCTCCAGGATGTTGATGTGCATCCAGGAATTTCGAGCAGTCCAAGTCCCCTGAATCATACAGTCACTCAGGAATGATGTGTCTGTGATAATTGCTGTGGAGGGGGAAGACAGAAGGAATGATATTCTGATACAGACCTGGCTCGGAGCTGTCCACCACTGGAGGGAAGAGAGAAGTTTGCAGGAAACAGTGAATGGAAAGTCCATTGAGTGTCGCATGGGAAAGTAGACCCTCTGGTGTTACCTGCTCAATTTAGGGCACCCCCAGTGGCGTAGCTAGTGGGTGCAGGAGAAGCACCCTGCTTCCCCTCAGCACATTTTCAAAAAAGCTGCGCCTTAGGCGGGGTTACCATGGCGCCAGTGGTGGGGCCCACACTCCGCTCTGAAGCTTGGCCTGCCCGGCTTCCCCCAGCATGCTGCATACCCTGCCCCTGCCGATCAGCTGTATCTCCCAGCAGGAGGGAGACAGCTGATTGCGCGGCAGGGAGGGGAGGGGAAGAACTGAGCTCCAGCAAGCTGGGCTCCTGCAGGCAGGCTTTGCCGGCTTCCCCTAGTGTGCTGCCTAAACCCTGCCCCCTCCCTGCCTTGCTGATTAGCTGTCTCCCAGCAGGAGGGAGACAGACAGCTAATCAGGTAGGGGAGGGAAAGGGACGGGAGCACTGCTTTGTTCCGTTATATCCGAATTCGTGTTATATCAAGTCACGTTATATCGAGATAGAGGTGTAATTTGATATGTTGGGTGGCGCCTTTTTTATGTGTTCACTCCCCCTGATGTTAGGACCTGGCTACATCACTGGGCACCACGCCTATATCCTACCAAGGGTTCAAGGCGTGACCTATTCAAATTAGGCACTCTCACCCTTTCCGCTCTGAGGTTCTCAGGGTAAAGGCACCCATGGGGGTCAGGAAGAAACCTGATCAGTTTAAGTACCTGCTCTTTCCCTTGCGGCTCAGGGCAATATGGATCTGCAGAACCTTTTTCCAGTGAAAGAGCCTTACACAGCTGTGCTCCAAACATCTATTTATTAGCAACACACAGAGAATACATATATCAAGCAAATCTCTTACGCTCACCAATGCCAATATACAGACAAATTTCACCCGATAGCAAGTCAGGATTCATTCATCTGGGGGTTCCCGGTGATGCCTCTGCACATCATGGTCATGCACAGGGGTCAGAGTTCCAGCAGCTTGATGTTGAAGTGCAGTCAGGAAATTGTTCCCAAAGGGCATTGTTTTTTGTTTACATTATATACATAAAACTAGCTACCACCTTCAAATTTACTAAACCTATCACATTATCCCATTCCTAAATAACAATAATTTAACCAATTACTCACTGGCACCTATGTAGTCTCCTTCCTTCCCAAGTTTTTTACATTTTATCTTTCAGGCCAAAATTGTAACTTAGTTGTGACCTTCTCTGTTTATGCAGATAGTCAGCATTAAAACGCTGGTCAGAGCTTGTCTTACCATATATTGAGTTTCTTTCTGTATCCTCCCTAATTTCCCAGCACCTGGCTCTCTCTACTTTACAACCTTGGTGGTTATAACTCTCGTTAGGGACATTCCTGAGATGGAGGTGCTTTATCAACTGCAGAACATTCTTTTTTTTTCAATTTTAGGGTTTCACCAAAGCTGGTTTAATATGGAGCTGGGTGAGCAGGAGTGCTGATCAGGTCTCAGGCCTACACTGGAGCCACAGTTGTAGAAAGCAAAAGCATAGACGAGCGAAGGCAGTCACGTAAGTGCAAGCTGCCATGTGACCAAGAAAGGGAGGCCCTGGCCAGAAAAGAAGGACTGGATATCACCCTGGAAATTAGCTTCTGCAGGATCTGGAACCTGTCTTCTGGTAAGTAAGCGTGCAACAAGATCGCATCAATGTGTGCCCTAGTGAATTCTACGGACTGAGTGGGGTCCAAAGTCAATTTTTCAGTGTTTATACTTACCCACAGGGAGAAGAGGAGTGTGAGCAGCATAGAGATTGGGGCTCGAGTTTCCTTTCTCAATCAGGCTGCCAGAAGCACTCATCTCAATAAGAGAACACAAGGACCCCTTGACGCTGGAGGTGGGCCGCCACTACCGAGAAAACTCTGGTGAAGACTCATAAGGGAGTGGTGAGTCCGAACGGAAAAAACCTGTATTGGAAGTGACAATGACCTGCTGTGAATCTCAGGAAACATCTGTGGGTGGGATGGATATCCACATGAAAGTAAGCTTCCTGCATATCGAGAGTAGTGAACTATATGCCTTTTTCTGAGGAAGGGATGGCTGCCACAGTGACCATACAAACTTTGGTTTCCTTATGAAGCAGTTGAGATGGTGCCCTTTTTCAGCAAGGACTCCACTTCTAGGATATTGTTGTGAGAGCAATCCCTGAAGCGGGCTCTGGGTGGGGGATGTGGATGAGGCAGCGTTTGGAACTTGATTGTATAGCCATGTTGAATGACATCCAGGACCTACTTGTTTGCTGTTGTCACTCTCCATATTGGTAAGACCAGGGTCGGCAACCTATGGCATGCGTGCCAAAGATGGCACGCGAGCCACTTTTTAATGGCATGCGGCTGCCTGCTGGGACTCCGCATGTCATTAAAAATCCTGCCGACACGGCAAGCTGCGGGGTCCGCAGTCCCGCGCTGGAGCGCTGGCCTAGCACAGCAAGCTGCTGGCCTCTCCTCCGCCTTCCCCCCGAGCCCTGCTGCTGCCTGTGCAGAGCTCTAGGGCAGAGCCGGTGCTTCCATTTAGGCGATCTAGGCAGTCGCCTACGGTGCCAGGATTTGGCAGGGCGGCAGACTGCTCCGGTGGACCTCCCACAGGCATGCCTGCGGAGGGTCCGCTGGTCCCGTGGCTCCAGGCAGGTCCACCAGAGCTGCAGGACCAGTGGACCATCCGCAGGAACGCCTGCGGGAGGTCCACTGGATCCACAGGATTGGTGAGACGGCCCTGCGCCTAGGGCGCCAAAAACCCTGGCGCCGCTCCTGCTCTGGGGGGCTGGGGCTGCGCGCTCCCGCGGGGCAGCGTTTGGCTCTGTAGGGAGGGAAAGACGCTCCCCGCTCACCTGGAGCCCTGCTGCGGCATGCACAGCACTCTGAGGGGCGGGGAGGAGCAGGGCTGCGTGCTGGGGTGTGGTGGCGGCCGTGGTGGCAGGGCTCCGGATGAGCAAGGAGCCTCATGGTAAGGGGGCCAGCTCTGGGGCTGGGGGAGGGGTTGGCTAATGGGGGGGGGCAGTCAAGGGACAGGAATCAGGTTGGGTTGGAAGGGGGGGTGGTATACTGGGGAGTGGTTAGAGGTGGGGATCTCTGGATGTGGCAGTCAGGGAGCGGGAGGGTTGGATGGGGCAAATGAGTCCCAGGGTCTGTTTGGGGGGTGGAGAGGGGTCAGGGCAGTCAGGGTACAGGGAGCAAAGAGGGTCCTGGGGGGTCAGGGTATAGGGAGCAAAGAGGGTTAGGGTGGGGAGGTCTCTGGAGGGGGTGGTCAGGGGACAAGGAGCTGGGGGGGTTGGATGAGTCAGGAGTTCTGGGGGGACTGCCAGGAGGTAGGGGTGTGGAGAGGGGTTGGGGCAGGCAGGGAGCGGATGGGGGGGTTGTATGGGTCCAGAGTTCTGGGATCCTGTCAGGGAGCGGGGAGCGATTAGATAGGCATGGGAGTCCAGGGGATCTGTCTGGGTGTAGGGGTGTGGATAAGGGTTGGGGCAGTCAGGGAACAGATAGGGGGTAGGGTCTTGGAGGGGCAGTCAGGAGATAAGGGGCAGGGAGGCTTAGATAGGGGGTGGGGTCCCAGGAGAGGGTAGTCGGGACAAGGAGCGGGGGTGAGGGTTGGGGGTTCTGGGGAGTGCAGTCACCCAGCCCTCTGCCCTGAGCCCTGATCCCCCGCCACACACAACCCCAGCCCTCTGCCCTGAGCCCTGCACCCCCACCCCCCCCGGCCCCTGCCCTGAGCCCTGTACACTCAGCCCTCTGTTGACTCCTTGACCCCCCCAAGACCCCAGCCCTGACTGACACCCCCACACATACACAGCCACCCTACCCTGACACCTGCACCCCCTTCACATGCCCCCAGCCCTCTGCCCTGACTCTTGCACCCCCCACATCCTCAGCCCCCCCATCCCATGCACCCTGAACATCCCCACCCCCAACCTGAGCACCAGGTAAGTGCCCCCGCACCCAAACCTCCTACCCCAACCCTGAGCCCCCTCCTTCATTTTAGCTGCTGGCCAGACCCTTCACCCCCAGCCCTGTGCTCGGTCCACTCCAACTCTCCGCTCAGTGTAGAGAGAGGAAGAGAATGGGCCAGAACCAGGGAGAAGTTAGGTACCCCCTGTATGTGGGCAGGGCCGGGACCCCAGACCGGCACTGGGCTGAGCGGGTCCGGCAGCCGGGATCCCGGCTGGCAGGAGACGGAGGATGGAACCCTTGAGCGGCAGTGAGCTGAGCCGCTCAGCCCACTGCCGGTCTGGGGTCCCAGCCACCAGCCCCACACAGCCCGCTGCCGGTCTGGGGTTCTGGCTGCCAGACCCTTCCCAGCTGGGGTCCCGGCCGCAGGCCCCGCTCAGCCCACTGCCGGCCTAGGTGAACAGAACCCTAGACCAGCAGCGGGCTAAGTGAGTCGGTGGCGTAAGATCAACATTTTAATTTAATTTTAAATGAAGCTTCTTAAACATTTTGAAAACCTTGTTTATTTTACAATACAACACTAGTTTAGTTATATAATATATAGACTTGTAGAGAGAGACCTTCTAAAAAACGTTAAAATGTATGACGGGCACGTGAAACCTTAAATTAGAGTGAGTAAATGAAGACTCGGCACAGCACATCTGAAAAGTTGTCGATCCCTGGTATAAGGCATGGTGATCGGCAGCTCTCTAAGTGTACTCAGAAATAACATTTTTGAGAGGATTGGGTATGCGAAGTGGAAGGTTGTGACAATGATGAACCCGAGGGACAGTGTCACTGGGTCCTCTGCCATTTGCGAAGAGGCTCATAGGACTGCTACTGAAAGAATTGGGGAGCTTTGAATCACTGAGTCAGAGGTGGGTAGTAGAACTTGTGCTTGGGTGCTGGTGTGTAGATCACAGACTGGCTCTAGAGCAGTGGTTCTTAAATCTATTTGATCAGCCCCAACCCCAAGTACATATACCACCACCCACCTCTGAAGGTGGAACGGAGAGTGGCGGCTGCTGGGTGGGCACCCAGCTCTGAAGGCGGAGCGGAGAGCAGCAGCTGCTGGCTGGGCACCCAGCTCTGAAGGCAGAGCGGAGAACAGCGGCTGCTGGCTGGGCACCCAGCTCTGATGGCGGAGCGGAGAGCAGCGGCTGCTGGCTGGGCACCCAGCTCTGAAGGCAGAGCGGAGAGCAGCGGCTGCTGGCTGGGCACCCAGCTCTGAAGGCAGAGCGGAGAACAGCGGCTGCTGGCTGGGCACCCAGCTCTGATGGCGGAGCGGAGAACAGCGGCTGCTGGCTGGGCACCCAGCTCTGATGGCGGAGCGGAGAGCAGCGGCTGCTGGCTGGGCACCCAGCTCTGATGGCGGAGTGGAGAGCAGCGGCTGCTGGCTGGGCACCCAGCTCTGATGGCGGAGCGGAGAGCAGCGGCTGCTGGCTGGGCACTCAGCTCTGAAGGCAGAGCGGAGAACAGTGGCTGCTGGCTGGACACCCAGCTCTGATGGCGGAGCGGAGAGCAGCGGCTGCTAGCTGGGCACCCAGCTCTGAAGGCAGCATCGCGCCAGCAGCAGCACGGAAGTAAGGGAGGCAAAGTGAAAAATGACATTTGTCATCACTTTTCAGATCAGACTTAGTGCCCCATTGCCACCCTTATTTCTACTGCTGCTGCCACCCTGGGGCTGACAGCTGGAGCCCCGCCTCCTCCAAGTGAGGGATTGAAGAGGAGGGGAAGGAGGGCCCAAGCCAGGGCTGCCCCCTGGTGAGGGACTGAGGGGTGGGAGGAAGGAGAGCCAAGCCCGGGCAGTAGGGCTCTGACTATCTCCTTTATCCTTACCTCCTGGGTGGGCACAGTTTGTTGGGGAAAGTTTATGGGCACCGAAGTCGACCAGGAGCACCCAAGATGCACCACTGGACTGGAACTTTGCCCAGGACTCCTGAACTCTATATGTAGACACATTGCTTGGTGTCTGCCCTTTCAGACTGATCCCTCTGGGCCTGTGGGGCCTTGTGTTAAATGCATCCTGTTTTATTGCTCTCCCTATATATCCTCCTGTTGTTTTTCTCCTTTCATCCCTCTGTAAATAAATATCTCCCTTTGTTATATTAATTATACGTGTGTGTGTGTGTGTGTGTGTGTGTGTGTGTTCGTTCACTCTTGGGGGTCTGGAACAGCTGCTCCTGAGGTGGAAGGAACTTTCTTTGCTGCATTCCTGCGCGTGCCTTCTCTTGGCCAGAGCTGCCTGCAGAGTAGACTCCATCTTGGCCACAAGGGCACTAAAGTTACATAGGATATTGCCATTGAGCTGGCAGGGCCTTGGGGGTAGTCACACTGGTGGTATGGGAGGGGCAGACCCTGAGCCCTGTGTGGATCCTCTGATCCTGAGAAATTAGAGTCCAGTCAAAATGGTGGTGCCGGTGGAACTGCAGGAACCTTAGGGGAGCAGGTGGGACCATGGCCTGAAGGAGGCAGGTCTAGCATGGGGACTGCATCCTCCAAGGAGGTGATGGCACATGAGGGTGTGGAGACCTCTCCTCAGGTCAGGTAAACAGTTCATGAGGCTTGGGGAATGACCTGAGCCTCCCCAGCATCAGCAGAATGCGCTCCTCACTAGGAACTGGAGCTGGAATGGAGGTCTGTCTTAGAACCAGCAACTCCCTTGACCATTGCGGTGCCGACCTGGAAGGCGTATGAGCAGGGCTGGCTCCAGGCACCAGCGCAGCAAGCAGGTGCTTGGGGCGACCAAGGAGAAGGGGTGGCATGTCTGGCTCTTTGGTGGCGGGTCCCCAAGTCTCTCTCAGAGGGAAGGACCTGCTGCCAAAGTGCCGCCGAATAAGAAAGCAACGTGGTGGAGCTGCCGCTGAAGTGCCGCCGATAGCGATCATAGCTTTTTTTTTTTCCAGTCGCTTGGGGTGGCAAAAACTCTGGAGCCAGCCCCGAGTATGAGTCTCTGTGGATGGAACCAACAGAGCCAAAGGTCTGTGTGGCTTCTTGTCATGTTTGAGCGCCTTGGAATGTGCCGCTTCTCCATGGCCAGAACTTGTGGATGGAGCAGTATCCTTCTTGGGTCTGGAGGAAGACTTATTGCCATGCTTATGTGCATGCTTCCTTGCCTCACAGCTAGGCAGGGTCCATAGCAATGGTACCAGCAGAACAGGACTGGGCAGGGCTGCCCGGGGGGGGGGGTAAGTGGGGCAATTTGCCCCAGGCCCCGCAGGGGCCCCCACGAGAAGTGCAGGGTCTTTGGTGGTAATTCGACGGTGGGGGGCCCCACCACGGGTCTTTGGGGCACTTTGGCAGCGGGTCCCAGAGCGGAAGGACTCCCTGCCGCTGAATTACCGCCGAAGCAGGGCCCCTCTGCCGCCCAGGGTGGTAGGAGCTGAACTCCTTGATTGCTCAGGCTGATGGGGTTCTCTGGCCTGGATCCGACTGTGGCCTCTTCGCGACCTCCATGAGGTGTTTCTTGAGGTGGACAGCCCGGCTTTCCTGGGTATTGACAAGGAAGGGGAGGCAGATACTGCACTTGGATGTGACACGGGACAAGCAGTAAAGGTTGTGATGGTGCTCGTTGCTAACTGAGAACAAGTGAGGGCAGAAAGTGCAGATTTTGAACCCTGGAATCTTCCACATAATCCAGCACCCAGGAAAGTTGCTGGGGGGCAAAGGGAGTGACTGGTGAAATGGCATCCCAAAGTCCTTAAAATCCTAGAAACTACTATTAACACTAAAACTATGACAAAAAAACATTATGTACAGAAATAAAATAAAGTCTATTTTCTCAGTATATAGAAATGCAACACAAGAGATAAGAGAACAGAAGAGGCTCCAACTCAGATCATGCTGTGCTGAGAAGGAACTGAGGTTGCAGTCAGTCCGCCCTGCCCTTTATCGCCTTGGACAAAACCATGTGGCAGAGCAAGAACCATGTGGACACTACTACTTTCAAAAGCTCCAGCTCCGGACTCATGGAACATGCATATAGCCCTCAGGGGAATACAATAGAGACCATCATTCGAAGAAGAAATGGAGAGTTGCTGCTTTACATGGCACAATCTAAGAATGATTACAGTGTGGTTTGCATTTCCTGAAGTAAAATCCAACCCTGGGATCTCTCTCTACTTATCACACAAGCTCTCGACTCTCAGACTTGGGTGAGAGGGGCCTACAGATGATACACAGACACCATTAGCACAGTAACACATTATACTGGACCATATTACCAACGGGGACGCCAGCAAGTGGTATCCATAAATCTTATTTTACCCAGTAGGCTGGTTGGAGACAATAGCTTTCCATCATCTCTGCTCTCTCTCGTGATAATAAACTGCTGTGTGTGTGTTTACAGAAGAGAATGTTTCATCATTTTCATTCCTAGAAAATACAGTGAAGATTATTATTCTATAGGTATTTTTAAAGGATGTGAGTAGATACATACAGTTTTGTTAAGTGCAGTCTAATGAGCAAATGTTGAGAAGCCAAATGAAAATAGTTACTTTTCTCTGAAGAAGGTGCATGCAAAATGTAAATTGCACTAATGTGCAAAATATATAGCAATAAAACTTAGTATTTACTTAGCACTTTATATCTTCACTGGACTGTAAAAAGGTGAGCAAAATTATACCAAGACAAAGCAAAGTGACATAATATTTACAGGGAATTATGACAAATAAAGAAATTGTTTACATTTACTGAAATATTAGCTGAATCCTCTCCCTCTATTTAAAGTGTTTTGTTTTAAAATAACAAATCATAATAGGATTTTTAGCTTACTAAAATATATCACACATTCTTAAGAGATTCAGAAGAGTGTTAAAGTAATGTAAAACAGTTTTAAATAAACGATTAGACATTTGATTTTAAAATTTATTTCTTACCAACTTTTCACCATTGGTGGTCTTCATGGTTTTAAAACACAATGGCCAATGGAATTCATTGCCATATGATATTATTGATACCAAGAGTTTAGCAGGATTCAAACAAGGACTGGACTCTGGATGTTTCTGTTATCTGTATCAGAGTTAGCCAGAATTTGGAAGGGACATAAGCCCATGTATCAGAGAATAAACCAGCCTTAACTCCTGGAAGGTAGGAAGAAACTATCCTTGTGGGCAACTTATTCCATAACTACCTACCATTGGGTTTCTTGCATTTCCGCTAAAGCATTTGGTACTGGCCAATGTCAGACAGCAGCTGAACTAGATTGAGTCACTGGTCTGAACAAGTATGGTAATGACTGTTTTCTTATGGCACACAAGCCAATGTTCTTTTACTTCTTTGTTTATGTAGCAGCATCACTGATGCTGAAACATTGGCTCAACTTTAGAATCAGGAGTGTTTATTAATTTGTCCTTCTCCCTTTGTAGGCTGAATACTTGGGGCAGGTAGGAGGGATTTGTGTGTTTTCTGGTGTATTCTAAGGACTGACATAGCACTTTGCAAACAACAACTTCCTGATTTTGCCACAGCCCTCTGAATTGTTATATGTGATTATCCCCACTGCACCGAAGGAAAAAGATGCAGAACGGTTAGGGCCTACATTTTCAAATGTGCGTTGTATAAAGTTAAGTACCTAAATCCATACCTTGAATGAGATGCCTAGTTTTGGGTGCCCAAGTTTTAAATGCTTCTCCTATGTGACTTGACCCTGGCCAAAAAGGGAGATGGTGTCAGAGCTGGGAATGGTCCCTCACTCAGTCTACTAGACTGTGCTGACTCTCCCAAAAGGAGCTTCCTCTCCTTGTGACCAGAGATCCCAGAACATGCTGGCTGAAGGACAGAGGCAGTGGCTCAGTGCAGCCAGATACCTGGTAGGGAGTTTGTAGCAGACTTATTGCCTACAGCAGTAGCTTCCCCATCAACACTACAACTCGTTTTACATCCTGTCAAAAATCAAGTTATTTAAGACTATATTTTTCTGGATCCCAAAGGCCAGTCCCTGGGTGGCTGTGTGGAAACTGTCAATAACCTGTGTACAGAGGCAAGTGGGAATTGGTTGAAAAATCTATTTTTCTCCATGAAAAATTGCGAATGGAAAACCTATATTTGAAATTTGTTAAATTTTTCAGGAACATTACAAAACATGAAATTTTCATCTAGATTCAGATTGAAATTTTCATTTCAATTTGGTTCTTGAAAACATTTTCCAAATTTCTAAATTTTACTTTTTTTTTGGTAGTCTACCCTTCCCCCCCATTTTTGCCACTACGTGCAGTAGAAATGGATAATGTTAAGAGTATCCCTTTGCCCCCATTTTTCCTCTTTCCCTCTCCTTTTCTTTCCCCACTCTCTGACTGTTCTAAGCTTTGCCAGCTTTGCAACTTTAAAAGTTGAAGAAAACTTTGAAAAGTTAGAGTGACACTTTTCCTTTTGCCATTCTGTAACTTTTCCAAAGATGGAGACGTTTTGAAAAAAACTAGAGTGGAAAAAAGAAAAGAAAGAGGAGAAAGTGAAAAAATCCAACTGCCGTTGGATATTATTAATTTTATTGCAGCCAGAGGCAAAAAAGAAAGGAAAAAAGGCAGAGAAGGGGGAAATATGAAATTTTAAGATTTCAAACCTTTTTAATTTTTCAAAAGCAAAAATTTCAGAATGAAACAAAATTTTCATGTTGTTTCAAAACTCCTATAGAAGAATTTAACAAAATATAACATTTTCCTGCAAAAGCATATTTTACTGGGAACATTTTGATGAGCTCTATGCTTATGCTCTCACCTTAGTGATCAGTTTGCACCGGTTACATTTTCGTAACTTTTTCACAAGGAAAGGGGCTGGAACATACATTTGGGGAAAAAAAAAAGGCGTGGAGATTCACCTTTGCATTTGGGGGACATGGGCATGAGTTTTGCTGGGCTGAGAAGGCTGTCTATACCAAATTATATTAGTGAACCATGGAAGATGACAAGTCATAGAAAGATCTCCTAAAAAACAATTAACTGAAGCTTCCTCACCATCCACAAGGGTACCATAGGGATGTTATCTTGTGATTGCAACAGTAGCCCAGGCTGTATTGCATAACCACACTGTCTGGTCAGGTTTGGTCACTGCAGCCAAATCTTGTGCCCCCCATTATGTCTTTATGTTGTGAGTGTATTGCATCAAAATCCCTATTTAGGGTCATGACAAGCAAATCTGGGATCTCTGGCAAAGCCATTCAATTAGGGTCTGAACCAAAGCCAACTGATGTCAATGGAGTCTTTCTATTCAGGCCAAATGGTTTTGGATTGGGGTCCTAGCAGCCACAAGACTTGTGATGCAGAATGTAACCCTACTTGGAAGTGGATGAAACTTTTCAATGGATGGACTAGGAACCTGCAATGTGCCTCCGATCAGCCTTAAAAAAGAGAAGACGACACTGAGTCCTGTAGGTGTGCAAGACCTAAGCCACGCTCTGGTGGAGGTGTCTCTTCTATTTACCCAGCCACACAAGAGCCTACAGCAGTCAGTGATTATTTTCTCCTGCGACCAGGCCATTTTCAGTAGATAGGGTAATGTCCCAGTAGACTGCTCATTCAGGAAAGTGCAACTCTTCTGTGGGGAAGAGCAGTATCTGAGGCCATGTCTACATCTAAAATTTTGCAGCGCTGGTTGTTACAGCTGTATTAGTACAGCTGTATAGGGCCAGCGCTGCAGAGTGGCCACACTTACAGCAACCAGCGCTGCAAGTGGTGTTAGATGTGGCCACACTGCAGCGCTGTTGGGCGGCTTCAAGGGGGGTTCGGGGAACGCGAGAGCAAACCGGGGAAGGAGACCAGCTTCGCCGTGGTTTGCTCTCGCGTTCCCAGAGCCACCCAGCAAACCGCAGGGAAGGAGACCTGCTTGCTCGGGGTTCCGGGAACGAGAGAGCAAACCGGGAAAGGCGACCAGCTTCGCCGTGGTTTGCTCTCGCGTTCCCCGAACCCCCCAGCAAACCGCAGGGAAGGAGACCTGCTTGCTCGGGGTTCCGGGAACGAGAGAGCAAACCGGGAAAGGCGACCAGCTTCGCCGCGGTTTGCTCTCTCGTTCCCGGAGCCACCCTGCAAACCGCAGGGAAGGAGACCTGCTTGCTCGGGGTTCCGGGAACGAGAGAGCAAACCGGGAAAGGAGATCAGCTTGATTACCAGAGGCTTCCTCCTTCCACGGAGGTCAAGAAAAGCGCTGGTAAGTGTTTACATTGGATTACCAGCGCTGGATCACCAGCGCTGGATCCTCTACACCCGAGACAAAACGGGAGTACGGCCAGCGCTGCAAACAGGGAGTTGCAGCGCTGGTGATGCCCTGCAGATGTGTACACCTTCAAAGTTGCAGCGCTGTAACTCCCTCACCAGCGCTGCAACTTTCTGATGTAGACAAGCCCTGAGATAGAAACGGGGATGGAACTTTGGTTAAAAAAACAACCACCACCAAACACCAGGAGTTCGGCCAGTTTGCTCATCCCTACTTTAGCGAGCTTAATTTTCAAGGCAGTATTTAGTGACCTTGTGGGACTACAGCATCCATTAAGAAAGCTATAGAAAATGAATGGACTTCAACAAGCACTTACTAAGCATTCTCTTTATAGTCTGAAAAGATGGTCCCAATATAATGACAAAGACAGGCAGATAATCACCCTGAGCAGGAAAAGGAAACATGAACCCTTTTAAAAATCTTTAAGATTCCAACTTAGCAATATACTGGGCTTGATTCATAGCTATTTCTCCAGTTTTAGGCTGCTGTAACTCCATTGGCAGGATACAGACTAATACCTATAAGGATGTAAAGGACAAAGTACTCAGTTAAAAATAACCACTGTTAATATCAGAAAGAATTAAAACATTTATTGGGCATAAATATATTACATATACACTACAGATACAGTTAAGTCTTACATACATAGCGTAGTATCTGCAAAATCTATACATTAAAATAGATATGGCAGTTTTAATACAATGCATATGAAATAGTCTAAAATTTACAATACAAGAAAACATGATTATTTTTCTCAAAGTTGAAAAGCTTGGAATGTATGTTCCCGTAGTGAGGTAAAAACATATTTATTTTTTTCAATTTAAAGAATTGTGCAAGGATAATGTTCATACACATTCAGTTAGGGCACTTTTCAATTGTGACATGGAATACTGAACTACTGTAGCCAACAAAACAGGATTAGAAAACTACAACATTTCAAGTTCATAAAGAAAAAGGCAGATAATATAAAAATGTTTCTTTCAATTTTTAATATATTTTAAATACTTATTTTTTCCTTTTTTAATTTATTTTTACAATTTATTGGAGCGCACAGGGTTTTTTGGGTTTGGTTCACATGACTGATATTTATTGGGCTAGGGAAAGGATATAAAGATGTACAGGGAACTACAAAGCATCAGTAAATTGTTGTAATCATTGATAATGGAAGTAGAAATGGGAATGGTTTAAAATCTGTAACACTTTATGGTTACATTAAAATGGATTATAACGGTATTACTACGATTACAATGAATTATAATGGCAGTATATACTAAGTAAATACTGATGTCAAATTAACTTAATATGGGCCTGATCCAACTTGCATAGAAGACTTTCGCCATTAACTTCAATAGGAGTTGGATTGGGCTCTTTGATTAGTGTGATTATAATGGATACCAAATGAATTCGAAATACTTAAAGTGTTACAGATTTCTGTTCTCTACACCTTTGCTCACTGCTTTTAAAACTACTCCATACGTTCAAACTTGCAGAAGAGAACATATTATCTAAAGCAAGTTTTATTTATTACAGTATTTTTTAAAAAAACATGCCAGGCTTAGATTTTGTAGCAGCACTGCGAAAACAGTATTCCAAAAATTCAGAAAGGGAATCTATTCAAATCTGTGGGTTTTCAAACTACAGATGACTTTTCACTGTTCTAAAAAATATATCTTCCCCCCCATTGAAGACAGCTGTGTATGCTTTGCTCACAGAATAGATGCGAGATCACAAAGTTTCATATCACAAATAAATTTAAATAAAATGTAAATAAATTTGACAAGCCATGACTTTGGCAAAAACAAAAACTTATATTTATCTCAATGCCATCTGTTTGCAAGGCTAAATTAAACTAATTATAGTCAATAACAAAATACAGAACATTTGTAATATTTGCTACATCTAGAGAGGCACATGGAATAATTCATTAATCTTAGCACTTTCTTTCAAGAGATGATTATGTGTTTTGGATACATGTAAACGTTTCAATCACTGATAACCTTTTTGGTTTTTGGCATTTAATGCACTAGATGCTCCCAACTTTAAAAACACATGAAAATGTAAGAAGGTTAATAATACTAGGAATGCTGCCAGGTAAAAAGTTGACCTAAAGTACAACAGTATAAAACAGACAAAACCGTTTAACATGCTACAAGGGGGAAAAAAAATTAGTACATAAGTACACTTCTTTATTTTTTATTTTATTTTATTTTTACAATAAATAAAAGATTGCACTGTAATGGGCATTTAAAGTACTGGATGCAGTATATTGTATAAATAAACCTAAAACACAAATAATGTTGGCTTCCCCATTATTTTGGTTAAGGGAATATTATGCTAATATAGGACACTGCATCTTAGACAATGTAGAGAGAGCACAAAACAGCTACGACAAAAGCAAAACCAAGTAGCAAAAATATACAAAAACAAGAGGAAGGGATATACATTGTGTATCTGTTGCACCCTTTTGGAATTGATTTGCACCTCCAGCTCATTACTGTCCCTGAGGTACTCACACATTGTTGACTTCAATATAAATAATCCAATGATTCGGGAATTAAAAATCTAGTATTCTGATGGATTGATACATGTATGTGTGGCCCACTGCTGTAAAAAGAGAAATGATACATTCGGATAACTACTCTGGCTTTTGCAATGTATCAAATATTTTGATTGACTCTGAGATAAGAATAATGTAGGCACCAATTTAAGGTACTTAAATTAACTGACCTCATTTTTGATACCCCCAAGACAGGTCTATAAAATGGATCGTCCTCCAAAAGTGACTGATTGACTGTAAAGTTGTTTACATTGAGTGTAAATCTTACATAATCAGTAGAGGCAGTAAGCTGTCACCAGCTCTAATCTTATAAATCAGGCTGAACAAAATAGAATATAATAAATCTATTGATTAAAAGTAGTTATATATACACACACAACAACAAACAAAAGTTAAAGCAGCTTTCCAACAGCTGAACATGGGAATAACTAACTATTGCACAATGCCCTCTTACTTAAAGTTACTGCTATGAATCAAAATGCTTAAAAAAAAATCTATAATGCTTCATAATTTATATGCAGTTTGATTATCTGATTTCTTATACAGGCAGTTCATAGTGTTGTAACCATAGAAATAACAGATAATTAAAAAAGTTTTAGATGGCAGTACATTGTTTTGATTTAAATGCACTAAGCAGTTAAAATAATTGAGTGTACATTTTACCTTGAAAAAAACTGGGACAAATGTATTGTAGTGAATAAATCATAGGTAACATTTGTAATACTGGTCGGTGAAGGACTGGTACTGTTGACTAACACTGCATTCTAGACTTATTACTATACACACTTGTGATTAATGTTTACAGATACAGAAGAGACAAAATAAGTGACCAAGGATTATAATTTACTAAATTGTAACATATATGAAAGACTATAAGGACTTCAGTGGGGAAAAAAAATCAAAACCAAACCAACCAAACAAAAAAAAACCATAAAGGCAAATTGATTGCAATTCCGAAACTCTGAAGGAAAAAAAATCTTGCTTTTGGTATCTGGGCTGCTTATTTCTCCAGTTTGACCTCCTCCTAGTTTTGAATTTCAAAAAGGTGCACCAAAACACGGATTTATCTTTTTGCTAGCTAGAACTGTAAAAATAAGAGAAGTATATAAAATGTATGGTAGAACAAAAAGATTTCAAGGAATATCTGAATAAATGTGTGGATTATAATGCGTAGCATTAGTTAAATTTATACCTCAAACTTTCACTGGATTCTCTACTTCATAAAGAAGTATTGTAATATAAAGGCAAATAAAATTGACAAAGTTGCAAAGCCAATAACAATGAGGGCTGCAAATTGTTCATCAGTAGGCATCATGCTCTTTATCTTAGGATCATCTATGCGTCCCAATTCCCCTGTAAGCATGATCTCCCTTCGTTGGAGCATAAAGGCAACAGATGGGCTGAAAGGTCCACTAAGTTCCTGTGAGGTATCCAAGCATCGGCGACATACACAGACACGGAATCGGTAGTCTGTGTTGGTCTGAAGGCCTGAGATTTGGAATGTTGTCTCATCTCCCTTGTATACCTGCAAAACAAATTAAAATTCACAATCAAATTTAAAAATCAATGGACATTCATGTGCCAAAGTTTGTTTTTTCTGAGCAACAACATTCATAAATAGCGTTATGCTATCCTTGACAAAACATGATTTGGGAGAGATTTAGATTTTAAATACTCAATTTACTACTTCATAATCTTAAATAGGGGTATAGGCATTTTATGAAACCAACAGCCTGATCCCGCATTACATACATAGCTACAAGTTCCAATGAAGTTCTGGAGAGTTTTGGTTCTGCAAGGATTTGGCATCAGACCTTTAAAGCAAACTATTAAATCTGAGTCTTTTCAGGAAACAGCCAGACTAATTTTAGGGAAAGATCTTAGTATGTCACAAGCAGTTAAAGAAGCCAGAATGTGGAGCAGAGAGGATTGTATAATAGATGCTCAAATATGGCAATTCTCCATATTCAGTACTTGGGAACATATAGTGAACACACAGAGAAAGACAAAAACTAAGGCAGGAAAGACTTCAAGCAATTAGTCCATCTCAGGAGGCAAAACTTTCTGAACATTTTGGTGGTTCAGTAAATAATACAAACAACATTAAAGTTATGCTTTATCAGCACAACAATATAAATACAAATTTGGGGCCAAATTCTGCCATATGATGCATTCCACTCACAGGTCTGAGGGCAATATTTGGCCAACAAATGGAGAAAACCTGCAAAATCATGTTATTGGAAGGCAATTTTAGAATAATCTGAAACTAGTTACAAGTTTTGTTTTGATGCAACTTATTTTTCAATTGCTTTCTTCATATTTCCCTTAAGAGCTATGTCCTATAATTTTACAATTTTACAGTAGTAGCAGTAGTCCATAAATGGCCCTACCCTTTTTATAGATATATATTAAGGATAAGATGTTTATTAGAACAGCATACACAAAGTGTTGGGAGTTTATGGATTGTTCAAAGCTAACAGTTACTTTTCAACAGAGAGATTCATTTCCTCTTTAACGATAGTCACCAAACACTAGCATGCGTGAGCAAAATACATTGGTTTTTATAGATGACAGGTGAAATCACTTTTCCAAGCTTACCTATGGTATGAGTCATGGTCAGAAATAAAATCTGACGATCTCCAAAAAAGAAGCAAAGGGCCAGAGATAAACTGTTTCTTAAAATATGTATGACATCCTGAGAGTGGGAAAACAAAGTATACAAAGCATGTGGACAAGGGTGATCCGGTTGACATACTATACTTGGAAGGTCAGAAAGATCCCACATGAAAGGCTTTTAAGCAAAAGTAAGCAGTTATGGGATAAGATGGAAGGTCCTCTCAAGGATCAGTAATACGTTAAAAGATAGTAAACAAAGGGTAGGAATAAATGATCAGTTTTCACAATGGAAAGAGATAACTAGCAGGTACCAGGACCTTGGCTGTTCAACATATTCATTAAAGTTCTGGAAAAGGGGATGAACAATGAGTTAGATTACTCAAAATAGTTAAATCCAAAGCTGATTGATAAGAGGTTCTCACAAAAACTCGTTTGCTCAGCAACAAAATAGCAGATGAAATTCAATGTTGATAAGTGCAAAGCAATGAACACTGGAAAATATAATCCCAACTATACATATAAAATGATGGTCTAAATTAGGTGTTACCATTCAGGAAAGAGATCTTGGAGTCATTGTGGAGAATTCTTTGCAAACATCTGCTCGGTGTGCAGCGGCAGTCAAAAAAGCTAACAGAATGTTAGGAACCAGTAGGAAAGGGATAGATAATAAAGACAGAAAATATCATAATGCTACTAAATAAATCCATGGTGCCTTGATGACTGTGTGCAGTTCTGGTTGCCCCATCTCAAAAAAAAAATATTAGAACTGGAAAGAGTACAGATAAGGGCAACAAAAATGATTAAGGTATGGAACAGCTTCTGTATGAGGAGAGATTAAAAAAGATTTGGACTGGTCATCTTAGAAAAGACACGACTAAGGGGAGATGTGATAGAATGATATGAATGGGGTGACGAAAAAGTGTTAGTTATCCCTTCACATAATACAAGACCAGAGGTCACCCAATGAAATTAATAGGCAGCAGGGTTAAAACAAACATAAGGAAGTATTTTTTCACACAACATACAGTCAGCCTATGGAACTCATTACCAGGGGATGTTGCAAATACCAAAAGGTATAACTGGGTTCAAAAAAGAATTATATATGTTCACAGAGGACAGGTCCGTCAATAGCCATTAACCAAGATGCTCCAGGGACGCAACCCCATGCTCCAGGTGTCCCTAAACCTCCCACTGCCAGAAGCTGGGACTGGACAACATGGGGTGGCTGTTTTGTTCATTCCTTCTGAAGCATCTGGCACTAGCCACTGTAGGAAGATAGATGCTGGGCTAGATGGATCATTGGTCTTACACAGTACGGCCATTCTTATGTAAAGTTCCTCTTGGTTGCATTTTATCCAATGTTTAATGTATCCAAAACTTAACCTATTAGTGGTAATAACATTTAAAGAATTTATGATTCAGTGAGTCTGAATCAGAGTAAGTGGGAGAAAATATGAATCTGAATAAATAACTGGGAGTGGATGTTGAGATTTAAGTGGAAAAAGTGAAATGCAGTTAATATTAATCCTGCAAACACATAATCATTTACAACAATTTATGTAGCAAAGGATTCTTAAGGTTGGTATTTTATTGAACACTGAAATGCAAAACAATGTGTTGCATGCCACAAAAATCTCCTGTGCAAAAACTAGACTGCCTCCATCTCTTCAAGAGGTTGAAGATCTTGTCTTGCATTTTGCTGTTTAATCACAGCAGGAATGGAAGACTGAGAGAGGCTCCATTCACTTGAATGGGAGAGTTCTGGTTTATAAATGGGAAACAAAAGAGAAATTAAAACTGAGCTGACAGAAAACTTCTTATATGTAGATCTAGAAAACGAAATACAACATCGCACATCCAAATAAAAGGAATAGCTCAAATGAATAGCAATTGAACACACAGATAACTCTGTGTCTTCTTTTCTGTAAAGCTGGGTGCCTGTACAAAGTTTAAATTGAAATAGACATTCAAGACCTCAATAATGGACCAATCATGTTCTCCCATGCATTTTACACCTCAGCCAAGAAATCAGTATTTCATTACTTGTGAAAGCCTAGGTCAAGATGTGCTATGGATATTTAATGTCTCCAAGCCTGCTACAGTCTTTCCATATACACTATTGATGAGGTTCATTTTGAAGAGCAATACTACTTGGCTCCAAAAGATAAATAAAACATGTAAACTAAGACTCATATTCTCCCCCTATTTCATGTGTTCAACATTCATGGAGAGTTTGGCATCAAAGCAATAGGTAGAATATAATCCTTAACACACGTAAAACTGTCTTAAATTCTAGCACTATATAACATATTTTCTTACCATAAATCTCCATGATTCACCACATCTGTCTTCTCTTGTCATATTGGTGATCTTTCCCTGTCTTCCCATGCCCAAAAAAGAACTTAGCCATTAGGGTCAATGGGCTACGCACAGGGCCGCCCAAAGGATTCAGGGGGCCTGGGGCAAAGCAATTTCGGGGCCCCTACCATAAAAAAAAAGTTGCAATACTATAGAACAGGGGTAGGCAACCTATGGCACACGTGCCAAAGGCGGCACGTAAGCTGATTTTCAGTGGCACTCACGCTGCCCGGGTCCTGGCCACTAGTCATTTTAAATGAAGCTTCTTAAACATTTTAAAAACCTTATTTACTTACATACAACAATAGTTTAGTTATATATTATAGACTTATAGAAAGAGACCTTCTAAAAACATTAAAATGTATTACTGGCACACAAAACCTTAAATTAGAGTGAATAAATGAAGACTTGGCACACCACTTCTGAAAGGCTTTCCATTATAAAAAATTCTTTTCAAGAACCAAGGTACCTATCTGATCAAGGTACTATTTTGTAGCCTCAGGAAACTCTGTTCAGATCTGACCATTGCCATTTCTCATTAATAGTTTGCAGGCTACAGCTTGCTTTTGGCAGCATGCTAAAACCCCTCAACATTTATCGATCTTAGATACTTACATCCCTTGTCCCCCTTAACGTAGTAGCTGAGCACCTCATAATTTTTAATATACTGATACTTACTAAACCTCTTTGAATAACGTATGCCATCAGGACTGCCATTTTACTTATTTATTTCCATTTAAAGAAACATAAACAATGCCCCTCCCAGGTCTCTAGCCATCCTTGCCATAAATTAACTCTCTTGCTGTCACAACCAGCACTCCTACAACAAAATGAAAACCTAGAAAAACCCAAATAAGGAAATCTACTTAAATAGGAAGCTTACATATAAATAATGTTAGGGTGGGGATATATAAAAAATCCTCATATTGTTCAAAAAGTTAGTTGGGTAAATTGATGATGTTACCTGTTTTCCTGTAAGGATGTTACATCCCAAGGTAACTGGGAAGCTAAATACAGTTACATCACAGCTATTGAAAGATTTAGATCTTCATTACGGGGTAATAAATATAGATGACCAAGAAAGTTCAATTAAGCTGACTAAATGATGAGACTTCTTAGAATCAGCCCAGAGACTCAGAAGTGAGACAAGAGTGATTTTAAAAAAGGATTAAAAAACAGTTTGAAACTCAGCGCTGACCAAGAGTGATGAAGACAAATAGCTACAACTCTTTTTCATTAGACACAGCAGGTCAGTCCTCAGCTCATGTAAACTGGCATGGCGCCAATGATTTCAATGGCAGGTGAGTTTAATGAAGCTATGCTGATTGGCATTCGCTGAGGATCTGGCCCAGTAAGGACAATAACAGGGGAAATGGCAACTTTGGTCTTTGAATAAGAAAAGGAAATAGGCAGCTTGTTAAAGAAGTTTAGTTAAAATCTAACGGAACCAGCAATGATAAATTGTGCTGTATAAGGCAAATGCTAATGAGCAAGTTTACCAGCTTAACGATCAACATCTTAGAGCATGTGGGAAAAAGGAAAATAAAAACCAAACTAAAATAAATTTAAGAAATGTTTTGGTTAATATTTCTCTCTCTCTCATACTCTTCTAAGAGAGGAAGGAAGCCCCCTAACTGAGGTTCAGTTCCTTGCTCTGCCACTCACTTCCTGTGCGACCTCACACAAATCACTCTTTGTGCTTCCATTCCCTTTCTATAAAATGGGGATACGAGCACTGCTCTACCTCACTGGGGGTGTTGGGAGGATAAATATATTATACACTGTGAAGCACTATGGTTATGGGGGCCACATAAGTACCTAAGACTGACTGTAGACCCTTCATATGTGGTTGTACAGCACCTAGCACAATGAAACCTCAATCTTCGGGATCCTAGGCACCACCACAATATACGTATTTAATAATAAATAATAAACAATAAAAATCAAAATCTGAGCAGGTACTCATATGGTCGTCATCACTGTAGCATCTTCTGGGTCCTGTGCTGATTCTAGCTATACATGAGCTGCTTATCAAAGCATCTATGCTTTGTATCCTCTCTCAGCAATGGGCAGGCAATTATTATTGTGTACACCATTCACACATGGCTGCAGCAGCTGCTTCATTCATACTTGGCTGCAGTGGCAACCCTTGAGTCATTACACAGACAAATATCCCACTGATGTCAATGGAAGTTTATCTTCATTACAGCCCCAGGACCGGGCAGGGTCAATACAGGGTTTCACTGCTCTAAATCAGGGGTTCTTCAAACTTCATGACCCTCTTTTGACAATAAAAATTACTACATGACCCCAGGAAGAGGGACTGAAATCAGCACCGCTGCCCTGGGCTGGAGGGACAAAGCTGAATAAAGCCCAAAGGCTGTAACCTGAGACCTGCCACCAGGGCTGAAGCCATCAGCCTTCAGCCCTAGGTGGTAGGGCTCGGGCTTCAGCTTTGGCCCTCAGCCCCAGCAAGTCTAACGTCAGCGCTGGCGACCCCATTAAAACAGGGTCACAACCCACTTTGGGGTCCCAACCCCCAGTTTGAGACTCGTTGCTCTAAGCAGAGAAGAAATCTTTTTGTTTGACAGTTCTCTGTGCTGGGGCACCTCTCTCTGGAACGGCTAAATGGATCACTGAATTGAAGTTTATTTTATATAGAACCAGAGGTGGATTAAGGTTGCTTGGGGCCCTGGGCTGGAGCAAGTGGGGAACCCTCCACCCTTTCAAACTGCAGTCCTACTCCCATTCCACCCTTTATGCCTGTGGCCCTGCCCATGGCCCCACCCCATTCTGCTCCTTCCCCCGCCCCGTTCCACACACCCATTCTGCCCGCACCACTGGTTCTCTCCCCCCACCCACAGTGATACCTGTGCTGCCGGTGGTGGTAGGGACAGGACTGCTCTGGCGTTGCTGCAGTTGCCTCCCTGCTGGGGCTGCGGCTGTCCAGGGAATGCCACATGCTGGGCTCCTGCTTCCCCCTGCCCATTCCCATATCCCGTTCTCTTCCCTGTCCTCTCCCTTTCTCCTCACTGACCCCTTGCCCTGCCCCCTCCCCCGCCCACAGTTGTAGAGGAAAAAAGTGGGCACTAGGACCCAGAAGGCAGGGGAAAAACTGCTCAGTCTGCTCCCCACTAGCTGAAACATGGGGGTTTTTTATTTTGCAGAAACAGGGGGGAGTGGTGCATGATACCCCTCATCCCTCACCCCCAGCCTCACCTTTGTTTGGGAGGGAAATGCCCTATACCCTCCCAAACTACACCTATATGCCTGGGGCTGCAGCTAGAGTTGGGCGCTGGGGCTCCGGTGCTGCTGCCGACCAGCAGGGTTGGGGTGCCCATTTTTACGGGGCCACTGGGCACAAGCCCTGTTGGCCTGGGGCTAATCCGCCACTATATAGAATAGAAGCAGGAGTTGCTGTTTGGGAGCTTGGGAACATAACACAAATGTGCTGCGCTTTTCTGCTGGACCCCTCTCTGAAGCTAGCACCACAGCAAGTTGTTATTTGTATTACAGTAGCACCTAGAAGCCCTAGTCATGGTGCAGAAACCCACTATGCTAGGTGCTGTACAAACATGGAACAAAAAGTCCCTGCCCCATGAGACTTACAAACTATGTACATCACACACATCCTGCTGGACCTTCCATGACATTTGATACTATTGATCAGCAGCAATCAGACTGAACTCAAAGGGTTTTGTGGGTGACTGTTTCTCTACCTTTATAGCCCCTACCAGGAAAGTTCAATCCTGGTCATATATTAAAACGAGTCCCCCTGTTGTCCTGTGAAGGAACAGGTTGTTAAGTACTGGGCACTAATGTTGCCAAATTGAAATGCACTTGATATAAGTGTATGAGAAGCACAACGTGGCATTAGTGAGAATGAGGCTTATTGTGAATCCTAGGCGTGATTCTCATTATTACTGAAGCCACTTTACACTGACAGAGAGATAATGAGAATGATACCCAATATTTCCAATACTTTAATGTCTCCTTCCAAGCCAGTGCAATGCCTTTACTGTGGAATCTTCCATTGAAATCAATAGTTTTGAAGGACCTATCAAGTAATGTATTAAAATAAGAAAAACATATTTTATGCTGCTCATCAAGTTATTTTCTTTTGTGTATATGTCTTTTTTTTCTTTCTTGGTAATATTTAATTACTCTGGTCCTCCGCGAGGAAAACAGAGATACAGAATGCTATCCTGGTGACTGGAAAGCAGGCTAAGGCATCACATTAGCTAGTTAGGTTCTCTCCTTAGCTTTCCTATTTCCACCAGCAGAGGGACTGAATCACTCCAGATGGCATCTTCACATCCGTCTCCTGTTGGGAATGCTTCCAGATTTTTGAAGACGTTTGGAGGTTTTGGGGGGGTTTTCAGACACAGATTTGCCCCAGGGAGTAATCTCTATGCATGAGGCAAACCTGTGAAGAAGTAGTGCAGGCTCTCCACTTTATCCTCCTGCACAGCTGAACTACTCCTGAGTCCAGTTTCCTGCATTCCATGTTTTATATGTGTAGTGAACATTTACCCATACCAGTGCATTGGAAATGAAGGGGAGCGTAATGAATATGTCGATCACCAATGATTCTGATTAGAACAACAACATTTGCCTGCCATTTACTAGCTATGCCACTTGTAACAATTTAAATATTTTCCTTTTATTTACAGTATATTTAATTAACTTAGATGCCATTTATATAAAAGACTTTCAACTGCACTGACAAGAGAGCTTTAGGCAGGATAATTTAATTTAGGTGGTAGCACACAAAGGTGCATTTGAGAGAATATACTGTGTATTTTCTATTCTTATTAAAATAATACAGAGTGAGTGGTGGAGCAGCACAGAACTGTCAGTCTTCCCAAACTCTCACCTACACTTTTTATACTTAAACTTTTTCTTTTGAAGAGAGACAAAAGACAATTTAGTACTTTTAAAATGTTCACTTTTTAATCAAACACCAAATTCACTTCAGAAAGTTCTATATAGGCTTTTATGTATCTATAAAAGATACACACACACACACACACACACACACTGCACTTAATATTTAGATCCTGATTCTGGCTACTGTAAAGACAGTTTTTCAGATGCCATAATGATGGCATGGTATGAGAACATAGAAAAACAGGGAAGACTCCCATTGGGAACGTTAAGCTAATCAAGAGTATTTTAGTGTTAAAATCCTATATAGGCAGATAACGTATACACAACACACACACCATGCACAGAGAATCTTATTAACATTGCAAAATCAAGTATCCAGAAGCTAGTAAATACCACTATTAAGGGTGGCCATTTAACCTTAATTTGGCCCTTTTATTCATATTCATTATACACGCTATTTTTTCCTACATGACCCCTGCCTCATTTAGTGCACGATGGATGGTGCTCACAGAATGGATGAAGGTAGTATAGTGGATTAGGGAGTTATCTGTAGGATCTCTGAGCATGTGAGAAATGCTAATGTGAGATACCAGGGCAGTGAACATGCAGCAGTACAGAATGTTGAGGGGTTTTAGCATGCTGCCAAAAAGCAAGCTGTAGCCTGCAAACTATTAATGAGAAATGGCAATGGTCAGATCTGAACAGAGTTTCCTGAGGCTACAAAATAGTACCTTGATCAGATAGGTACCTTGGTTCTTGAAAATAATTTTTTATAATGGAAATTCTAAAGGCAACCTTAACATTAGGGTTGTTGCTACTCCCCCACAATTATGACAAGTATATTTAATTAGCAAAAACCCACTTGGTACGGTGCTCAGAAGAGGAGAATCTGTCTTAGAATCCTTATAGAGAAAACATTCCTGTAAGAAAGGCTTACTTTCTTCTAAATGAACTGAAAGACTTTATGAAACTAGGTTTAGGGTTATTATTATTTTATTCAGTCTCTTAATCAGTCACAGTGACTGCACTGCAGAGATAGTCTTAACAATTTTGTAGGGAACCTTGTCTTCTAACAAACCAGTTCACAGATAACTGAGAACAGTCAGCTGGCAAGTCACACTGTAAAAATGTCTAATAAAGATAAAGTATTTTCCTGTCTCATTACACAAAGCTATGGGGAAGGAAGAAAACACTCGGAGTAAGCTGTATTGATGGTAAGACTATAGTGAATATTGTGCCATGACATTTTCTGTTGTCATGCAAAGTAATCCAGGGTCAATGAAGTTTATTCACTTGCTATTTGAAACGAAGAAAGAAAAGTGCATTTTTATTAATTAGAATTTTACGTAAATTAAATGTATCCTGAATACAAATTAGATATTCACATTTTTATCTAAATAAATATGAAACCTAGATGTAACAACAGAAATTAGAGATTGGTAAAATCAATTGGGTTCTCTCAACCATTCACCCACCAGTGCAGGACTGTTCTATCTAGTATGTCTTCAATGCAGTTTTAAAAAATCAAAGTGATAGTCTCTCAAAGGAAGTAAAAGGCCCTATTACACAGGCTGATGAATCTATAACCATATATTTTCTCTCTCTCAAAATATATTGTAGGGTCACAAATAAGAATATTACAACAAAACATCATTATCCCCTTAATCTGAGAGGCTCAGATGTAGCAAACTTTGCTTTGGTAGCAAACAAATCAGGGAAAATAAGTTACTAGGTATATCACCCCCAATTCTATAAACGTGCACTACTATTTCCCAATGAAAAGATGGTCTGTGGTATGATGGATAAGCCAGACCTAAAATCTTGTGAGAAATCTCATAAGGCAAGACACCACTGTAAATGATAAGACATATATTTGTGTTTACAAACTGAATTGACAAATGCAGAAACTCAGTGAGATGCTTCGTTAAATTACAAGAGTATGCGAGAATGTCATCTTCTTATTCAACATATATTTAGATCAAGTCTATTTATTTTACTAACAGAACTCAAACCCAACTATTAGAGAAATATATATTAAATCTATATCTAAATTAACATAGATTATAGAAACTGGGTGCCTAAAGATAGGCTCCAAAGGCCATTATTAGGCACCTAAATTAGTGGTCTGATTTTCAAAAGTGCTGAACACCCAGCAGCTATTCAAAAGAGTCGGCTGCTCAATAATTTTGAGCAAACCAAACAAGGATTAAGAGCCTAACTTTAGGCTACTAATTTTGAAAACCTTGGCCCAAATTTTTATTACCACTAGCACAACAGTGTCAATGCAGCTCTTCTGTTTGGCACATTATCAACACAATTGTCAGCTGAATTCTAACTGCAGTAGCTCTATTACAGGTGAAAATGCAAGATGCAGAAAGAACAAATTTTGATCGCTGACTCTCAGGTTGAGTTTGCAGCAGGTTCACTTTTTGACTCATAAACAAAGCAAATTTGATATGGAAAGTCACAGCAAGAGAATAAAGACAGAGCCCTGTGGTGTCATTTACAGACAGTCACTTTTCAGAGTATGACTATCCTTTAAATATAATGAAAAGGAACATTCCATTATCATCTTGAAATGGGAACAGTAAATGTTTCTTTTTTATAGCGTGGTTTTCAGGCACCAAGAGGAGACATAATAAATTAAATCTTTGGATAAAATTCTATCTGGAGAAGTATATAAATAGGTAGTGCCTATGGGAGGGGAGAACAGATAAACTGGTCACATAGGTCTTTAACATATCCTCTCCCTCTCTGGGCAAAGAGGACAAGAATACAGAATCCCCAAGAGTGCTGGACTGAAGGAGGAAGTGCTATTTCCATGGTAGATTTCTCCCTTCCTTTAGACCTACTGTGAGTAGAAACACATGCAGGGAACAGGAGGGCTCAGAGCCATTAGAAACTGGGGCTCCTAGATTAGTAAACTGGTCATTTTTAGTAGTTTGAATGTAATTAACTAACACAACTCCAACAGGAATGTTTATTTTATCCCATTTTAATGCATTCTTTCAATCTGACAGAGAGGAACGCCTACTCGACATACACAGCGCCTCAGGCGTAAACCGAACATCCCCCCTCCCTGGGCATACATCCTGAAATGCCTATTCCTGGAGAGATCTTTCATTTACTATGCAGCAATAGATCACCATTAATGCTAATACTGTCTGTAAGTGGTAAAACTCACTTGGAGCTACAACTTGCTGAAAGGAATTACTCTCTCCTGCTAGTATCTCCTGCTGATATTTTGCTCCCCAGCCCATTTGTTACATAGATTCTTGATGCAACACACACTGGGTAGGAGTTGTGATACCCTTATTCACTGTACAGAGTACCTTATTCCACAAATGGTCCCAGCGAAGTCCGCGGGATTATTCACAGAATAAGGAAATGCTGAGCATGAGTAAGGGAGGCAGAATCTGGTCCATGGTTATTTCTAATTCATACTCTTTGTCCTTATTAACTTGTGGCAAAACATAGAGTAAGTTGAAATAGATGGCTCTATGCTCAGTATCCACACCAACTGTCCATGTTGTTTCGCTGTTTAATGAAAAATATCACCACTGAGGGAGCAGATTGCATGTTGCATCCTCAGCTGGCTTCCTGGTACTGAGGGGCCAAGATCTGTATCAAATGCATTTTCCAACTATGGCACTTGATTCTGCAACCCTTAAGTACTCCGAGGGCAGGTCTATACTTAAAATGCTGCACTGGGCAGCTGCACCAATGCAGCTGCGCCACTTTAGTGCTTAAGTGAAGATGCTCCTGCACCAATGGGAGAACTCCCATTGGTTTAGTTAAACCTCCTCCCTGAGAGGTGGTAGCTATGTCGGCAGGAGAAGCTCTGCAATCGCCGTAGCACTGTCCTCACAGGAGGGTTAGGTTGGTATAACTGCATTGCTCAGAGGTGTGGAGTTTTCACACCCCTGAGCGACGTAGTTATACTGATCTAGATCTGTAGTGTACACCTAGTACAGGCCTACAATCTGAGCATTCCAACTGAGTTCAAGCAGACTCCATGTGGAATAAGGTACCACACGGTGTAAGCAAAGGTGCCAGAAAGAGGCCCAGAATAGTCATGCGGTGAGGAACAGGGAAACTTACTTAATATCAACAATTTTCTTTGAACATACCAGAAAAGGATATTGCCCCACTTGGGTGCTGCTGACAGCAAGGCTTTTTTTAAAAAACCACCACCACCTTTTTCGAGTTTTAAAAGATGCAAAACTAAGATGACAAAAAATACCCTTACTTTTAAAACCAATCAGGGCAGTTTAAAACTCCTACCACAAAATGAACACTGAATCCTGTATCATATAGAGCCCACTGGCATCTTTGTAACATGCATTTATATTAACAGTAACACCATTGTTAGAGAAGCTTGTCAAATCTTAAACATTCCTCCCATTCATTATACAAGAAAAGTGATTCTCCTACAAATGCTATTGAGCACAATGCTTTCTACTGTGAGGACAGTCCCTCTGAAGTTAATAGGTAGCAAGGTTGAAATCAAAGGGAGTTAGACACCTAAATAACATTGAGGATCTAAGTGTTTTGCAGATCAATCCTTTATGTTGGTTAGTTCTGTTCCAGAGAAAGGTGTTTCTGTGTAACTCACACACATACTCTTTTTCTCTACTTTCGTCATCACAAGTAAGTGCTTTAGTTTAAAGTTAAATGAGCAAAGATGTTCCAGTTACCAGCTAGCTACACTCATCTGAAATAAATCAATTGGCAGCAATCAGAGAGATGCTGTCCCATGGACTTGTAACACGCTTCCCCAATTAAGATGTTCAGCCCTAGTCTTAAATAGCTGCCCACATATTGCTGCAAATTGAGTGATCTCCTGACAATTGACAGTTACTGACTGATATGTCACAGGGGAACAGTTTTTGCTTTAGTTGGTTGAACTGACTTCAATCTGTTTATTACTGTTAAAAAACCTGTTTTTATAATGGGTATGTCTGTTTTGAAGGAAATCTTAAAAGTGGATTTCTACTATAACTTTATCTATTATATGAAACCTGAATATTACTGTAATTTATGACCTACACCTGTAGGATTTTTCTTTAAAGGTGAACTAAATAGGAGCCACAATCAAAGATCAGGACCCCACTGTGGGCTCTGCAGGCCAGCTTGTCGCTTTTCCCTGTGGAAGACGAAAGGTGTAGTTAGACTGCACCTGGAGCAGCGTTTTACTTCTCCGTTGGTCAAAGGGGAAAGTAAGCTACTCCAGGCCTTTCCCAGGCACAGATTAATTCCACTTCTGCACTAGTTTAGCTGCACTGGCCAGTGTGTTGCGGGTGGGCGGGGAAGGGGGCAGCCTTTGGCCACTCCTTTCCTGCCTGTGCCTGAGGGGAAGTAGCAGCCTATCTAAACAGCTAACAACAAAAAACATTCCCTCTGCCAGAGATATTAAAACAACACAGAGTCTGGGAGGGAAAATGAGAGTCTTTGCTATCTGCCCCAGTCACATGTAATTCAGTTTTATGAACCGTGCAGACTCACGGCCTTGACTATAATGAGGTTTCTAGGGCTATCTACCACAGATGCAACTCCAACACCACTATCAATGGTGAGAAATAGTGTGTGGACTGCCCGCTAGCATTTTTACGACTGTATCGTCTACTGAGGCCAAAATAGCTTAGCGCCTAAACAATTCTGAAGTTTTAACCCAAGTGCTAAGAGAGCTGGGACCTTAATGATATTCCTTTCCTTTGTGAGTCACCAACTGTATTTCAAGATCTGTTTCTCTAAACAAGTAGCATGGAATAAATAAAATCCCCCAACAATTCACATAGACAATTCACAAAACAAACTCAAAATTTCTCTTTGAAATTTCTAAAGTGATATTTAACTGTGTACCCTGGAACACGGCTATGTATGGTAGCAATGTATTTGACAGTCATCATTATGTCATTCATCAACAATTCTTCTCAGTAACAAGCACTTCAACAGGGAAAGACCTGTTGGCTTCTGTTGTGTCTCCGTACTGGATCAGATCTCAGGTTTTTTCCCCCTTAAGTAACCAAATGCCATGGGTCAGAATCAGGCAGCACAAAGGGCCCAGAAAACAGTAAGAGCTGCCCAGAATGGAGAGTCCCAGCAGGCCTACAGGAAGCATAGCCAGTTCCTACACCAAACTCTTGCAGTCACCAGCATAGGAGGCATCTGCCTGGAAGAATGTCCCTTATGGGCCATAACCTGTTGGCATAAATTAGATCCCTGAAACGGGTCTTATCTATGCTGCAGCTGATATAAAATCAGGCTCAGAATCAGAAAATGGCAACAAGCTCCATTGCGCTTTCACCCCCCACTCATCTGCATCGCATGGAATTTGGGCACAGTGAGAATCTGTGGCCATGTATTTGGAGCCCTGCAAAGTGTAGAGCTGGCTTCAATAACTATCTTTAACATAAAAAGAGTAAGATAAGCAGAAATAAGAACTGTGGTTTGTTGCATTTATTACCCTATCAACGAGCCATACGTCCATTTAATAAAGTTTACTGATCTCCCTCCCGCCTCCTACATTATTCAAAGTTCTTGGAAAATGCATTGGGGACTGTACACGAGCACCTGATCATTCAGACATATATCCTTTTTGTGGATGTATTTTGCAGTCTGCACTTCTATCAAATCTTTCATCTGTGTTTCTTCAAAGCTTTTCTTTATAGTATTCCTCTGGAATCAGATGCATTCACACATATTGGTTTATTGCACATATTGGTTTATTGCACTTTTATACACTTGAGTGTATAAAACAGATTACTAAGGTAAATGGCACACAGCATTTGTCCTGAGAATAAACTGTTTTGAACAGTGAAGGTTTTTTTCTGAGCCATTAAGAGTGTGGATTCCACCCTCTTGTTCACTGCTCTCAGCCACTTTCCATTACTGAATTCAAAGTCTGAAAATGTCAGTTTTGGAACCAGTGCCAGGAGCTTTTTCCAGTGTGTCAGTTGTGAGCAAAACAGCTAAATGTTTCAAAGCACCAAGAGCTTTTCATTTTTTTTTGTTATATTAATGAGAAATGAAAACCTTAAACATAAGATCCTACCTGTTTATATTCAGATTCTCTCCCAACCACTACCTGCACCACATAACTGATAGGGTCTCCTTTCATGGGTGGGACCATTTCCCATGTGATTTCACAAGCATTTCCATCCAACTGTGTCACTCGAGGAGCTGTAATAAAATGTGCGCATATTAGACATTAATGTAAACAATGATATTGCAATAAATGATATATAGGCTTGGAAAGATTCGATTTTTATCACTAAATGTTGATTTCACTGTGTACACACAAACTGACGAAAAAAATATTTCCATCAATTATAACAGAAATTTACAGATAAGCAAAGTAAGAAAAATGCTGCTTGAGGACTCATTAATTAGAGTTTGATTTAGGGATATTTACTCTGTATATTTGACAAACTATGATGACAATTTGTGTTTTAACAGTTATAAAGCTTTAGCTTTTTGAATCTCAAGGTCTACTGTCACTAAATAATTATTGTCTCACCCTGCCATAATCTACTATATCTGTGAAAATTTAAATAAATAAAAATAAAAAAATGCTTAAAGTAAACACTTATATTATCCAAAAAATTATACAAAAATAAAAATCCAATTCTGCCAAGGCTAATTACACACCTTCTCTATACAAAATTCACAGAACACTTTAGAGAGAGAATTGAAGGACTTCACAAGTCTAGTAAGAGAAACTGAAATGTGTTTATGTAACTAAAATATTAAAAATACCCCCCGTACACTAGCTCCTTTGTAAATTTTGGATTAGATCCAGTAATCAGGCAAAACTCCCATTTACTTCAAAAGTAGTTTTGCTGGAGCAAGAGGTGCAAAATGGGGCATTTAGTCTGAACTGAAGTAAAATCAGAACTGGTTTCTGACTCTTAAGGTCAACACAAGATCTAAATGAGACAAAATATCTCATTCTGCCTCCCTCCCCCCAAAACATATGCACACACACAATAAACTACAGAAGTGTAGTATGTGAGTGCAGCAAAAGCCTTGGAATTTAATAATTCAACTGTAATGGTATCCATTGCATTTTTCAAGTAGAAAGCAATGAGATGACTAATGACTGCAAGATGACTTCCCATGGAATTCTGTAACACCAGTAAGCTACATCTGTACTACGGGAGCCATCTCTAAGAACACAAGAATGGCCATTCTGGGTCAGACCAATGGTCCATCTAGCCCAGTATCCTGTGTTACAATAGTGGCCAGTGCCAGCTGCTTCAAAAAGAATGAAAAGAACAGGGCAATTATCAAGTAAGCCATCCCTTATTGTCCAGTCCCAGCTTCTGGGATCTTTGTATCATCTCTGTAGCATGGTCCACTTGTGAGGGCATCAGGATGTGGGCAGCAGATACTTGTTGTTGGAGCTTGGTTACTACTACCTCATCAATTATTTTGCTTAGGAAGGCAAGGCTGGAGATAGACTGGGAGTAGGGGGAAGATAAATTTGGAAGATTTTCTGCTATAGAAAATTCTGTAGTCAATCAGAGTTTTGCCATTGACTTCTGCAGAGCCAGGATTGCACATCAGGAGTGGTTTTTTTTTGGGGGGGGGGGAGGACAACCAAGAGGGGGATTGGATTCAACCTAGAACCAAAATCATATGAATAAGTTCAAATACAGGGATTCATATATAAACCATGCCCTGATCCTGGAAGTTTCAGGGATTAGATTTGAGGTTCTGGTTCAGCGCATATGCTAGAATCTAGGAAAGCATGATTTATCCGCAGCTGAAACGCTGTCTTCCTCACAAAATGATCTCTTATCAACTAAAAGCCATCAGATTTCACTCTGTGCCCACCAGCAACAGCAAGCTGGCAGGTCAACAGACCACAGAGCTTTGAATGATGGCAATATGTTTACATATACACCTGAGCATCTGTCCTCTGCTGATTTCAAAACAACTGCAGCAGCGTCTAGATTATAACAACCTTGCTGGTTGTCAGACAGAGGGAGCATACGGCTGAAAAGTGAAACCGTGAGGCTGGAGAGAACCATACGTGCTGCAATACACTTCAGGAAGCCATTAGCACATGCAAGAACACATGCACATTAAAAGTAATCCATTTCCCAGCCCTGTGAAAATACAGTAAAATGAGAAGCCGTCAAAGAAACTGGCGCTGCTACTGCTGCCGTATAAATTACATCAACCCTAATCAAATCCATTATCACTCAAAAGGGCCTTGTGCATTATAGTCAGATCCAAATATAAATTTGCTTCTCATGCCAACACCTGCCTACTTGGAGAGATGAAGAATGGAAACGTTCATCTGAGCTGGTACACCTCTCACCCTCACACACACTTTTAGGTTTTTGTCTGCCAATTGCAGAACAAAACATGACATCATATACATTTCTTTGTCAAAATCAGGAAAAAAATGTATCCTCTTTCTTAAATGAGTCGGGACATTGGAGGGAATCAAAAATGGCCTGTTTTGTTGCCTGACTCAACAGGACTCACCTCTTTTCCATTCACTATCACTTTCTTGTTGAACTGTCTGCAGCTACAGCGTTTGCCATATTATGGGGTCTACCATTGCCAGTATCCTGATGTTTAGTTATGTCCCTGACACTCCCACCCCACCTCCTATTTGTGGAATATCATAGCTACTTCACATTCAGTTCAGAATGTGAACCATGCCCAAACTAGGACTGAATACTTAGGCAGAAAGGTACTCTTCCATTTAGATGAAAAAATGGAGTTCTGATCCAATTATATTTTGGATATGGGACAGCAGAATGGACAAGGAGTGCTCTCCAGTGAACAAATATAATTTTAATCTTAACTTTCTGTCACACAAGTACAGTTTCAAAACAAAACACTAGTAGATTTCAAAAACAATGGGGAAATCCCTGTAAAGATATTACACACCCCTAGGTCATCAGTAAAGATATTAGCTGTTTGGAGATACAGTACTAAAGCATTACATTGCTAGTGTTGGAATTCCCTGTAGGTGTACGGTAGTTTTTTTCCACATTCACTAATTTTAATTGGGTGGTTGCAGTATCTTCCCGCTAAATTCCCTTATGATGGTGCCACATCACCACTAAAGAAATTTACTTCAAATATATTGGAGCAGATTGACTACACATGGTAAAGAGCAAAGCAGCATATTCACATGGTTAAGATGTAGCCATGGTGGCACGGAGAATGGACTTCCCTCTTGAACAGTTCCTTGCAAGTCTTCTTCCTATGGCAAGAATCAATATGGGAGGACTTAGGATTCTCAAATCCCTCACAATTGCATCTTCCAACCTCATTCATGGCTGGCCTTGCACTCTCTTTCCGTTGACCTCACCCCTATAAAATTTCTGAAAAAAACCTCATTCTGCATGTTGGATGTGTCCCAACCACTGCAGTCATCTTGTTCTCATATAATGCAAGATTGCAACCTGCCAGGAATGTGTGTCTCCTCACTTGTGAAAAAATCAAACCAATGGATAGTAAAAAAACACGGGAAACTGATTGGTTTCCTTGCCTCAGCTGTTTTTAATGGCCAAGTTTCTGCTCCATATAACAGGGTTGTAATCAGTACTGTGCTGCACATTCATATCATAGTTGTCACAGACATCCTGCCATCCAAATAGAGGTCTTTTAAGATGCTGAAATGCCACTGACACAAGACAGATCCGATATGTGACTTATTTGGTTACAGAAATCTCCTGCTATCAACCAACTACCCAGATAGATAAAAATATTCACTCATTCAATGCATAGCTTTGGTTTTATCACCACTGATCTTAAGTCCCATTAAATCTGAAGTTTTTTCACAGCTTTTCCAGCATTAACTGTAGTTGGTCAGTAATCTCTCCAAATAAGAAATCATCACCTGCATACTCAAGATCCTAGGAAAATGAATCTTCAAATTTCACACCTCTTAACTTTTGCCTCAGTCAGCTTCATCAAAGGTCTATTAGAACATTAAATAATGTAGGTAAGAAAACACATTCCTGGTGTAACCCTGATTCTACTAAAATAGCCTGTAATACAACCATGGACCCTCACACAGCTAAATGTACTGTGGAACAGTTCCTCTGCTAGGCACTCCATACTGGCATAACAGTACCCATCGTGCTGACTAAAGCAGCTGCAAAGTCTATGAACATGATGTTAACTTTCTTCTGTCGCGCTAGTCATTCTTCAGCCACATTTTCCAGAGCATATATATAATGTATATCTACCTGTGTGGAAACCACACTGGTTGTCTCTCATTTTTGGGTTGAAATAATATTTCAGTTGGTTCAGAAGCATGATCGTAAACACCTCCCCTGGGAGTGACAGCAGCATTATTCCACTATAATCTGAGCAAGCTAACTGCTCTTTTCTTTTTTTAAAAATGGGATGATACAGCCTCTTTTCTAATCTTCTGGAATATGAACAGTTTCCCAAACTTTTAAGACAGCTCTGTGTAGCCAGTGAACTAAATCCCGGTCTCCACTATTTAGCAGTTCTGATGAAATAAAGACCAAGTGCTTCAACATTTTGTAACTATTTGATGGCAAGCATCACTTTCTCTAACGTCACCAGCCTGTTTTCTGATGGGTTCATTTTGGGATTAAGTTGTAGTAGGAGCTGCATCATGTTGGAAATCTATTAATTCACAAAAATATTCATGCCAATGCTTAAACTGTGCATCAAAATCCTGGCAGTATTTTCCATTTTTGTCCTTAAATAGTGGAAGCCATGAGAATGGACATTCAATTAGGATCTTCAAGCTCTCAAATACAGTCTCCAGCTTCAACATGTGGAAGAAAAGGACAAAGTTTTGTCAGTTTCATATATGTTTTATCTGTTTCAGCAGTTGCATCTACCACTCACAACGGAACCAAGCTTCAAGGTTCACCTAAATCTTCTACAAGAAGAAGAGTCATCGGACCATATGATGATGGCTCTTCCACAAACCAGAGATGGGGAAAGATCTCGATATAAAGATGGTATATCCACTTCTGCAGCAATGTCAGTATCTAAGGACGGGACAGAGCCTCATCAGAAAAGTGACTTTCCTGGCTGAAGAATTGGAAATTGAATGCTAACATACGTTACATGCAGTAGATATGGCGGAGTTTGAACCGAGAGCACAGCTATGACCCATAGAGGTCAGACCTTTTGATTGTTGAATGCCTGTGATACATCTGATGGGCACACTTGCTTTGCTCTAGTTTTGTCCCCGAGGGTGTAATCTGCACTACTGGCATCGCAGGTTTATTCTCCATGCCTGATAATGGCCATTTTCAGTTTGAAGGTAGGACACCTAGTAGTTACTAATGCACATGCTCCACATAATGCAAGGTATAATGCTGAAAAAGATGCTTTTTATGCCATGTTAGATGACACTGTATCTAGTATATCACCCCACCTTCATATTGTCATCTTAGTAGCTATGAATGTGAGAATTGGCTATGATGGAACTGGATCTGAACTGGCACTGGAACCATACGACCAACCAGAATATAGATCAGATAATGGTGTGGGTCTACTAGAATTTGCTTCTACACATGGACTACATTTAATGGATACTTGGTTTCAGCACAAGAATTGCCGTAAGTATACGTTTTGCAATCCATTGGGCAACAATGCAACCTTGTATTCTTATTCTAGTTTGGAAACACTTGACTAAGTTCACGTAGGATGTACATGTATTTAGGAGTGCTGATCTTGCTCTGGAATTTGATTGACTACTAATAGCAACAATGATGTTCCATTTAATAGAGTTCCAGAGACAAGTATCTACTGCATTGAAACACTTCGGTGTTGATAAGCGTTATTATGAAGCAATTGCTAATAGTTACATGGTAGAAATTTCCAATAAATATTCTATATTGGATGACCTGCTGTCTACCACGGAGGAAGAGCAGCAAGGAAGAGTGAACTTTATTTTGAGTTTCGATCACAGAGATTGCTGGAAAATAACTAATGAGAATCAAAGACCAACACTGCAATACAGATGATACTATCAAATTATGGGAAAAGAACAAAGGTACCATAGAATGCATACACTGGATGGTCAAAGTCAAATCAGCAAAGAGGAGGAAATGGGCAACAGAGAAAAAGAAATGTCTTGAATAAGCCATCAAGACAGTCTGTAGGAATTATCGTAAACAGGGTAAAAACACACTAAAATGGTCAGCCTGTGGTCTGAATTCAACTCAGTTCATCTAATGTAAAATTATATGTGGCTCCTGTATCTTCTTGGTAATGCAACTTCCTTGAAAGGTGCTGTAAAGTGTAAAGGCTTTAATTATCGAATGTAGTTTGAATACATTCTGCTTATTTCCTACGGAAAACAAACTTAAATGAGGCTATACAGATGGGGATAATCTCCCTTCTTGTGCACAATAAAATGTCAATGGGAGTTTTATACATTAAAGGAAAACTAAACTCTGGAGTGTTAAATGCATTTTCATAGTTGAACAACAACATGTAATGTCATTAGTTTTCAAGCCCATACGCACACTTACATATACATCGTATCAGTTACGCCCTTCATTACAATATTTCATGGTAATGGTCCCACATCCTGTAACTTTTGTTAGTAACAGTATTTTTGACCATCTCTGTAGAGTAATTAATCTAGTAAGGTTTATACTGGATTTTCTTTGGTGAGAATTGAGTTTCCTATCATAAGTTATCAGAAAGTTATTTAACTAGTCAACAACCATGCCAACCCCTTCCCCCCGTACCCTACAGAGCATGCATCAGATCCCATTGTTAATCCATACCTTTGATGGCGGGTGGGACCGATCTGGTTGTGCAGAAGGTACATATTTCTGAGAACGGCCCTTCCCCAGCATCATTTACTGCCTGTATTCTAAATGTGTAGCAAGTAGATTCTGTCAGCCTTTGTACCTTGTAGGTGTGACTTGGTCCCCTATAAATCGGAATAAACCTAGAAACCAGCAAACAGAGAATGAAATTAGTTGCACTTAGGGTGGCAATAGCTTTTCTGAATGTTATATGCATATAGGCTTTTTATACCCAACCATCCATACTCTGAAGAACTGTAGCTCATATCATGGAAATTACCAAATATAATTACAAAGATTAGTACATAAACAATCATATATAATCAATCTATTATTAGATATTAGGAAAACCAACAGTTTAATGTATCTTCTGCAAATAATCCTCTATATTGCAAAATAATGATATCTGGATAACATCTATCTATATGTTGCCTACTAGCGACTTAATCAAAATGGATTAAGTTTACTTTACCATACACCTTCATTACACTATAGTAGAACCGCAGAATTAAGAACACCAGAGTTACTAACTGACAATATCTGGAACCAGAGGTACACAATCAGGCATCACCAGAGACAAAACCCCCCCGACAACAACAAAAAAAGCAAATACAGTACAGTACTGTGTTAAACGTAAACTACGAAAAAAAAATAAAAGGAAAGCAGCATTTTTCTTCTGCATAGTAAAGTTTCAAAGCTGTATCAAGTCAATGTTTAGTTATAAACTTTTGAAAGAACAACCATAACGTTTTGTTCAGAGTTATGAAAATTTCAGGGTTACGAACAACCTCCATTCCCGAGGTGTTTGTAATGCTGTACATTGATATAGTGCTGGTAATTTACAGCACTTCAAAAACACAGGGCCCAAGCCTGCAAACTCTAGCTCATTTGACTAGTTCTTACTCATACAAGTAGGCCCCCCACTCCCACCCCCAAGGCTAGGTCCTGCTCTCATTTACATCAGTTTAAACTCAGAGTAACTCCATTTAAATCAACATGCCAGGATTTGCAGAACTGATCATAGACCGGACACATTTCTGTCTTGAAGAGTTTACAAATTGAAATATAACAGGACAAACATACAAGGCAACAGATCAAAAGAGAGCATGTCGCAAGATGATCAATATCGAGGGGGGAAGCTTGAAGAGGTAGGTTTTAAAGAGTGATTTGTGGGAACAAGAGAGGCTGTCTAGTAAATGAGATCAGGAAGATTGTTTTAGATGTAGAGAGCAGCTTGGGGGAAGACAAGAACTCTAAAAGGAGACAGTGCTTAGGCACTGACTTCCAAAACACTGGTTCTGGCTGGGCCAAACACAAAGAAAGAAAACCTACCTGTATAATACAATACCTTACATAAAGTACAAGTTGCCAAGCAGAGAGAACCTGAATTCCAATTTACATTGCTGTCTCCACTAGAGAACATGTCAAGAATAGTCATACAGACAGTGATTTCTAGTTCTTTATGCACTCTGTAAGGGTCTGTCCCTATAAAGGACTGAGCAGAATGGGAACTGAAGGTACACAGCACATCACAGGACACACTCAGTCTCTTGCAGCAAATGATCCTTAATTCTCAGTTGGAGAACACAGCTGGTTACTTTTTGCATGGACCCTGAATTTATGAGGACTATAAAATTCACCACTGTGAATCATGTGGTCTTCTGATGGTTTAATACATGCATTCAAATATCCTAACTATTTCAGATGATTTGGAACAACTGGGAAAAAGACAAAATGATTCCTTTTGACTTCCCCTCCCCAAAATCTAGAGTTCTATTCTGAATAATAAATCCTGGCCCTTTAGGCTTTTAAAAATCTTTAGAGAATAATCAATTTAGGAATTTCACAACAAAAGGGCTTGTGCCATTAGCTCTTAGGGGACAGAAACCAATTCATGTTAAATTATGGTAAAATTCCATAGAAGTACAAAGCACAACAGAGATCAAGAATCATCCGTAATAAAATGAAATGTTTAGCGAGGTCAAAATTGCTGAAATGTACTTTGAGGACTAATTAGGTTTAATACTCCCATAAAGATTTAACGACCCCTCACTTTGATTGTAAATTCTAGATCTATCCTCGAAAGTTATGAAGAGTTTAGGAGAGATCAGATTAAATACTTCTCTTTCAGCCACTTTCTGATTTAATATGAAATTTCTGAAGAGGAAGTGTAGTTCTAGTCAACTTTAGACACTGATGTTTTCAGGTCGAATTGTCTTTGCTATCCCACACTTCTGATAGTAATGTAAGCATTAATGGAAAGTTTCAAATGGCCAGGAAAGACCCTTTTATCACAGGGTAAGTCTTTTTGGAGATAGTTTTATATTAAATGCTCAAAATGGATATAGCGTAACAGGCTGCAAATATAGCCCTAATCTGTGTGTGTGGCCCTCAGCATTTGCATGCACAATTTTTGTTTGTGAAAAGAGAAGATGTTGAAAATACCCTTGCAAAGGTGTATTTGCCCTAGTTTTCATAGCGCGCATCAGGTCCTCCTGCAGTTTAAAAGTGTTTCAGTCAGCCATTCAGGAAGCAGAAAGAATACCGGTGACTTAGGTCACCTAACACTGATGGCGAATGGTGAATGCACAGAGCAATGGGCACAGTGAATATGCTTAAATTTGTTTGCATCCAAATGAAGAATGGTCTTTCAACCAGTTATGTACCCACCTTATAGTAATTTCATTTATACCATATTTGCTTATGAAAATGGCATGTAGAACTCTGCCAAAAGCCTTATTAAAGTCCTGATGTATCAAGTCAGTTCCTTATAAACTATGCCAGTTATCCTGTTTAGGAAGGAAATTAGATTGGTTTGGCATGATTTGTTCTTCGCAAATCCATGTTGCCTATTAATTATCACCTCATTATCCTCAAGGTTTGAACAAACTGATTGTTTAAAAATTTAGGCAAAAACTCAGGCAAATTTACTGAGATTAAAAGACAGTTACTCACCTTTGTAACTGTTGTTCTTCAAGATGTGTTGCTCATATCCATTCCAGTTAGGTGTGCGCGTGCACGTTCGTCAGAGATTTTTACCCTAGCAACACTCGGTGGGCCGGCAGGGCGCCCCCTGGAGTGGCGCCGCTATGGTGCCAGACATATACCCTTGCCGGCCCCTCCGCTCCTCAGTTCCTTCTTGCCGGCTACTCCGACAGTGGGGAAGGAGGGTGGGTGTGGAATGGATATGAGCAACACATCTCGAAGAACAACAGTTACAAAGGTGAGTAACTGTCTTTTCTTCTTCAAGTGCTTGCTCATATCCATTCCAGTTAGGTGATTCCCAAGCCTTACCTAGGCGGTGGGGTCGGAGCGAGACATTGCAGAATGTAAGACCGCTGAGCCAAAGACGGCATCGTCTCTAGACTGCTGGACCAGTGCATAATGGGATGCAAAAGTATGGACAGAAGACCAGGTAGCTGCGCGACATATTTCCTGGATGGGAACGTGGGCCAGGAAAGCGGCAGACAAGGCTTGAGCCCGAGTAGAGTGGGCGGTGAGATGGCAAGTCGGAACGTGGGCCAAGTCATAGCATGTCCGGATACAGGACGTCACCCAGGATGAGAGCCTCTGGGAAAAGATAGGCATGCCTTTCATGCGCTCCGCGACCACTACAAATAGCTGAGGCGAGCGTCTGAAAGATTTGGCCCTCTGGATGTAAAAGGCGAGGGCCCGGGGGACATCCAGGGTATGTAGCTGTTGTTCCCGGCGCGATGCGTGCGGCTTCGGGAAGAAGACTGGTGGAAAAATGTCTTGATTAATGTGGAAGGCAGAGACCACCTTGGGAAGGAAAGCCGGGTGTGGTCGCAGCTGTACCTTGTCCTTTTGGAATATCGTATACGGGGGATCTACCATCAAAGTACGAAGCTCCGATACTCATCTGGCCGAGGTGATAGCGACGAGGAAGGCTGTCTTCCAGGATAGGTACAGCAGCGAGCATGTAGCTAACGGCTCAAAGGGACGGCCCGTGAGCCTAGCTAATACAAGGTTTAGATCCCAGGTAGGGGAAAGGCGCTTAACCTGAGGGTAGGGCCGCTCCAAGCCCTTAAGGAATCTGGAAACTATAGGGTGAGAGAAGATCGAACTGCCAGATTCCCCAGGATGGAAGGTGGAAATCACGGCCAGATGCACCCTTATCGAAGAGAGTGCCAGGCCCTGCTCCTTGAGGTACCATAAGTAGTCCAAGATAATGGGGACCGATACGCCTTCGGGAATAAAGTTATGCTGGGCGCACCAATGGGAGAAGTGCTTCCACTTGGCGAGATATGTCACCCATGTGGAAGGCTTTCTGCTTCCCAGTAGGACCCGTTGCACCGGGTGGAACAGAGCAATTCGGATTGGTTTAACCAGACAGCAGCCATGCTGTCAGGTGGAAGGACTGCAGGTCCGGGTGGTGAAGTCTGCTGAAGTCCTGTGTTATGAGGTCCGGGCAGAGTGGCAGAGGTATCGGGTCCGCTAGAGATAGGTCGAGCAGCATGGTGTACCAGTGCTGCCTCGGCCACGCCGGAGCGATCAGGATTAGCTGGGCCCTGTCCCTGCGGAGCTTGAGCAGGACTCTCTGGACTAGGGGAAAGGGTGGAAAGGCATAAAGTAGACGACCTTCCCAGGGAATTAGGAGAGAGCTTGGGGAGCGATCCTGCAGGGAGCAGAACACCTGGCATTTCCTGTTCTCTCAGGAGGCAAAGAGGTCTATCTGGGGAAAGCCCCACTTCTGGAATACTGAAAGGAGGCTGTTCGGACGGATGGACCACTCGTGGGACAGGAAGGACCTGCTCAGGTGATCCGCGAGAGAGTTCCGGACTCCCGGGAGAAAGGAGGCTACCAGGTCTATCGAGTGGGCGATGCAGAAGTCCCACAGTCGCATCGCCTCTTGACAAAGGGGGGAAGATTGCGTCCCTCTCTGCTTGTTTATGTAATACATGGCCGTTGTGTTGTCTGTGAATATTGCAACACAACGGCCCTGTAGGTGATGCTGGAAGGTCTGGCGCGCCAGTCGGACCGCTCTCAGTTCGCGGACATTGATGTGAAGCGCCAGCTCCTGAAAGGACCAAAGGCCTTGGGTGCGAAGGTACCCTATGTGAGTGCCCCAGCCGAGAGAGGAAGCATCTGTTGTCAGGGACACAGAGGGCTGCAACGGATGGAACGGACGACCAGCACACACCAGGGAGGGCGTCAGCCACCAGTCGAGGGAGCCCAGAACACTTGGAACCATGATTATCATGTCTATGGCATCCCTGCGTGGACGATAGACTGAGGCGAGCCAAGTCTGAAGAGGACGCATGCGCAGTCTCGCGTGCTTCGTAACGAAGGTGCACGCAGCCATGTGACCGAGAAGGCCGAGGCAGGTGTGGACAGAGGTTGTTGGGAAGCTTTGTAGTCGTTGTACAAGGGAGACTATAGCCTGAAACCGCGGTGGGGGCAAGCTGGCCGTTGCAAGATTGGAGTCCAACATGGCCCCTATGAATTCTATCCTCTGCGTAGGTAGCAGAATGGATTTGTCCAGATTGATTATCAGGCCTAGACAGGTGAATAGGGCCTTGATGACATTTACATGAGCGGTGACCTGAGCCTCAGAGGTCCCTCAAATAAGCCAGTTGTCGAGGTATGGGAAGACATGTATTCGACGACGGCGGAGGGAGGCGGCGACTACTGCCATACATTTCGTGAATACCCAAGGGGCCGAGGAGAGGCCAATGGGAAGGACTGCAAATTGGTAATGTTGACGATTCACCACAAAGCGTAGGTACCATCTGTGCGGAGGGTAAATAGCGATGTGGAAATATGCGTCCCTCATGTCGAGTGCAGCGTACCAATCTTCGGGATCCAGGGAAGGGATGATGGTTCCTAGGGATACCATGCAGAACTTGAACTTTCTCATGGATTTGTTCAGTCCTCGCAGGTCCAGGATAGGCCGGAGGCCCCTTTTTGCCTTGGGAATTAGGAAATATCTGGAATAGAACCCTTTGCCCCTTAATTTCTCTGGAACCTCCTCTATAGCTCCCATCACAAGGAGCCTCAAAACCTCCTGCAGAAGGAGTTGCTCGTGAGAGGGGTCCCTGAAGAGGGACGAGGAGGGAGGGTGGGAAGGTGGAGTTGAAACAAACTGAAGATGGTAGCCACACTCCACCGTGTGGAGGACCCAACGGTCTGAAGTTAGCTGGGACCACGCGGGGAGGAATGCGGCAAGGTGGTTGGCGAACTGAAAAGGATCCTGGGAGGTCATTGCTACAGTGCTCTCAGGCGCACCCTCAAAAGTTTGGCTTTGGTCCCGCCGGTGGCTTGGTGGGACAGGAATTGTTACCTCCCTGAGGTCCAGACTGTCGTCTGAGAGAGGTACGACCTCGCCTTCTGGTGAAATCTTGCCTTGGCTGAGGCGGGGGATAGGGGCGCTGCGGTTGCGACCGGAAAGATCGTCTTTGAGTCTGCGGCGTATGCATTCCCAGAGTACGCATAATTACGCGATTGTCCTTCAGACTCTGTAGCCGAGGGTCCGTCTTCTGGGAGAAGAGGCGCTGGCCATCAAAAGGTAGGTCCCGTATAGTGTACTGAAGTTCAGGTGGCAGGCATGACACTTGCAGCCATGATAGACGTCGCATGGCAATTCCAGAGGTGACGGTTCTAGCTGCTGAATCGGCGGCGTCCAGCGAGGCCTGGAGGGAGGTCCGCGCAACTTTCTTCCCTTCCTCCAGGAGAGCTGTGAATTCCTGGCGGGAGTCCTGCGGGACGAGCCCTGCAAACTTCCCTACTGCCTCCCAGGTGTTGTAGCTGTACCTACTCAGGAGGGCTTGCTGGTTCGTCACCCTGAGTTGGAGGCCTCCTGCGGAATAGATCTTTCTCCCCAACAAATCCATTTGCCTGGCCTCCCTTGATTTTGGAGCAGGGGCTTGCTGGCCATGGCGCTCCCGTTCATTGATGGACTGTACAACCAATGAACAAGGAGGGGGGTGTATATACAGGTACTCGTACCCTTTGGAGGGTACCATGTTTTTACGTTAAACCCCTCTGGCTGTGGGCGGTACGAATGCCGGGGACTGCCAGATGGTATCCGCTCTAGCCTGGATCGAGTGGATGAAGGGGAGGGTCACCCTGGTTGGGGCCTCCACCGACAGTATACTGGCAACTGGGTCGTCCACCTCAGGAACTTCCTCTACAGGCAAGTTGATATTGAGGGCGTTGCGGAGCAGAAGGTCCTGGTGTGACCTGAGGTCGATTGGGGGCGGTCCAGATGTAGACGTCCCAGCCACCGCTTCATCCGGGGAAGAAGACGATGAAACCCCGGGGACAAGCAGGTCTTGGATCGACTCCTGGTCTTGGGGGATGTCCTGAGGCGGCGGATCTTGTGGGTCTGGTACGTGGGCTGGAGATTCCTCCGTACCCGCCGGGGGAGGTCTGCTCACTGTGGTCTCTGGCGCCCGATGTTCAGAAGGGTCGGAGCGCGATGGTATATGCAGATCACCTTGGGTTTGGTGGTAGGCCCAAGGTGTCCAAAAGGGCCACTGATGAGGTCCCCGGTTGTTATCCGAATCCCCATATGATGCAGTGTCTGCATGGGAGGAGATCGATGGATGATGAGACGGCCATGGGGGAGCGGAGACCGTTTGATGTGGGTCTCTGTGTCCACTCAAACCATCCCTATGTGGTGCCGGAGAACGGTACCGAGAGTTGTGACGGTGCCGGGAGTGGGACTGGGACCTGCGACCAGCGCCGTGCCGGGAGGTAGACCGGTGCCTGGAATTGCCGTGCTGTGAGTGGTGCCGAGATCTGGAGCGGTGCCGATAGTATCTGGACGGCGACTGGGACCTTGAACGGTGCCGGGAGTACGACCGGTACCTCGATGGGGAACAGTACCGGGACTGCGAGTGGCCGTGGGACTGGGATCGATGACGGGACCGGGAGTGCCTGTGGGACCTGGATCGGGACCGGCGGCGTTCAGTGGTACTGGGTGAAGAAGGTCTCATGAGGGCCAGCTTGCCTATTGACTGAAGAACCCGCACCGGCGGCGCCGGGGGTTGAGGCAGCTCAGGCTCCGTCAAGGCAATCAAGTCCCGTGCCGTGGAGAACGTCTCCGGAGTGGAGGGCACGATAAGCTCAAACATGGTGCGTGCCGGGGAGCTGGTAAGCACCGGACTCGACGGCTCTTGCGAGGCCGGAATCAACGGTGCGGAGGACGTCAGTGCTGCGGCAGTTGATGGTGCCGGGCGGTCCGACTTGGCTAAGCTCTCAGACTGTGGTGTAGATATAGCAGCCGCAGGAGGTTTGTGCTTCTTGCTCCGTGGTGAGAGCGAACGGTGCCAGTGATGGTTGATGTCGAGGAGCCTTCACTGTTGGCGTGCGCTCCGGTGCCGAAGAGGCACTTGTTGCCGGTGCTGCTGGCGGTGCCAAAGACTGGGGAGTCAATGCTGCCTCCATCAGAAGTTGTTTTAGGAGAATGTCCCGCTCTTTTATAGTCCGGGCCTTGAACGCCTTACAGATGCGGCACTTGTCCGTAAGATGAGATTCACCCAAGCACTTAAGACAGGAGTCGTGAGGGTCTCCTGTGGGCATCGGCCTATGACAGGCCGAGCATGGTTTGAAGCCCCGTGAACCGGGCATAGGCCCTGGTACCGGGCAAGGGGAAGGGGCTAACCCCCGATCCCTCTTAACTATCTACAATAACTACTACAGGACTAAACACTAACTATACTTGAAGAAATCGAACTATATACACAATTACAATAGAAACGAGCGAATCGCTAGGGAGGCGGAGATCAGCTATGCTGCCCTCCACTGTTCCAATGACCGATGCGGGCGGTAAGAAGGAACTGAGGAGCGGAGGGGCCGGCAGGGGTATATATCCGGCACCATAGCGGTGCCACTCCAGGGGGCGCCCTGCCAGCCCACCGAGTGTTGCTCGGGTAAAAATCTCCGACGAGCCTGCACGTGGTGCGCGCACACCTAACTGGAATGGATATGAGCAAGCACTCAAAGAAGAACAACCTGCAACTTTCCACAGAGGACTATGGGAATATCGCCAGTTAAGTTTTGAGTTGGAGTTTCTGGATAAGCTCCATAAATTTCTGTTCTTAATTTCCTAGACTGATTCTTATTCAGCTCTCTCTGACATTTGGAAATAGGCATAATTATTCAAATTATTCTCTCCTTCATCCCCTTTTCTTTATCTCAAGAAATATCTGTCAATGAAAGCAAAATACATTCCAGGAAGAACCTGCATCCTCACTGCAATACACAACACTGTAATGGTAGCCGATCTAAACCTTTAAAATGTTGCCATCCCTTCTAAGATGACTTGGAAGAAAACAGGCTGCTTTATTAAGTCAATCAGATTCAACTGAAGTTAGAGTCTGCAATAACAATAATGGATCTTAATTATGTCGGAAGATGCATATTGTGATTTAAGAAATGAAAACATTTCATCTTGATTACAAACATTTAAACTACAAAACACAGCTGACTTTTTGATAATCATGTAGAATTCTATTAAAGCCTGCAGTAGGCACTTTGTATTCCTTGAGAAGTGATCTTCATTACATTTAAAAGCAGTGTATTTTCCATTTGGCACTGAAGCTTTTAATATCTGTGAGACATGATCTGCAGTCCCTACTCAAGCAGGACTCCTAGGGGAACGCCTATGGGAGTATTCCCTAGGTAAGGATTGCACTGGATTGCACATGTTTGGAATCATGCTACATCATGCATCAAGCTATTCTATGCACCTACAAAGCACACACTGTTCTGTCAGACACCACTGATTGTATGTTCCTGTGCTGTATTGCCAATTAATGATTATTAAAGATAAGATGAACTGGTTTTCATTCTGACTGTTGCTAGTGAATGCTTTTAAAATCTATAGCAAGTTTTAAATAATATTAAGCTTCTTGAGCTCTATATAAAACTCTACCCCTCTCAGCTTGCCCCCTTGATGAACTTCACATTGCCTGGTCCCCTTTAATCCTGTCATTCCAACTCTTGTTGTATGTTCATTTCTCTGCTTCTTACACAATCCCTTCCATGCCTTCTTCTCCCGAGCCCATCTGCCAGGCCCCCATCTTGTCTGCATTTGAGACCCTCTTAAAGAATCCCTAGTGAGAATGAGTGTGATTTGGATATTAAAACGTCTTCTCTGTTTTTCCCCTTCTTCTAACCTCTTCCCATTTATCTGCCTGTCCTTGGACGAAGAGCAGCTCTGAGTACTGAATCTCCCTTCGTGGATGACTCCAGGGTACATTATGAACACCAACATAAACTGATCATCATCAGCAACAGGTGCCAACAAATACCCCAGCTCTTCCTTTTGTATGAACATTTCTCATTTAAACAAAAGTGATTAAAATGTAAATTGGCTTCTGAAAACATAATTAATAAAGAAAAGAGATATCTAAAAAATTTATGCTATCTGATGACTTCGTCAGGAGAGATAGGAAACTCATATGAGCACTGAATGCACAATCCAGAGACTGATTTTAACCAGTTTCCCCTGCATGAGTACATGCACTTGCCCAGGAGAACTACAAGTTTGTTTTCACTGGTTCCCCAAAACCCCACCAAACCTGTTTGCTGAGGCAGCGATAAAGGTAGAGAGAAGTCTCAGCCAAGGTGGGCTCTTCATCTTATTGGACAAACTGGATTGCTTGTTAGATCAACAAAATTAGCAGCTGAAGGAAATGCAAGGGAAAAGTAAGTTCTTTTGGATGTTAGTGAAGCATGTTTCTCTGAAAGCCTTGGACATTAACTCAGATTGGCTTGTTATGAACACTGCCCCATGTGGGTTATAAATTGGTTGAAAGATTGTAAGTGCTGTAACCCACCCTTGAAAAACAAACGCAGGTTTAAAATTATAGAAGAAAAAACGGCTCAAACATTCAGCTGGATGGACCATCTATGTGAACCCCAAAATTATAATAATAATAATAGGAGATATACCTCTCTCCTAGAACTGGAAGGGAACTCAAAAGGTCATCCAGTCCAGCTCCCCACCTTCACTAGCAGCATCAAGTTCTCATTTTTGCCCCCAATTCCTAAGTGGCCTCCTCAGGGATTGAACTCACAACCCTGGGTTCAGCAGGCCAATGCTCAAACCACTGAGCTATCTGTGAGGTTTGAGACAATGCTGTTTCCATGAAGCTTATTCCCCCCTCTGCCTGAGACCTTTGAAGGCTGCAAGCTGTGAAGATTAAAGTCAGGCTTTGCTTTCTGATGTGAGGCGGGGGTCAACTTTGCTGGCATTTTGTTCAACAGCTCTGTAACCAGCATTGTGTTTACTGTGGGAAGATCACACCATGCAAGAGTGGACCAGTAGTATTAAGACAACATTTTAACTTGAGGTAATATGCCCTCCCACTCAATAAGTACCAAAACCTGAAAACAAAAAGTTACTTTGTCTAATGAAGGAGACATTCCCCAGAAATTTCCCCCACCTTCTTACCTTAGCAGCTTGAATGATTCTCCCTGACATTCTGTCAAACACAGAAATCATTTATTTATTTACACAGATGAAGAGAGAGAACAGGGTGTCCTAGAAAAAATTGTTTGGGAGAGATCATGATTCTGATTTTCTCATCAATACTCTTTTCTCCTCAATAAAGATCTTTCTGGGAAATGGTATGTATGTCACGGCTATTTTATTACCCCCACTTCAAGCCCTTCCAATCAAACAGAGGATTATGAATGTGCCTCATTCTGTCTTCATTCACAAGGCCTCAACTCAGTTTAATCAGCTGGTTCCTTTTTGGGTTTTGCTTAGATTTTGGAAACACATTTTAACATCCCAACAACTTACTTTGAAAGAAAAATCCAATGCACAGCACTAAACAAGAGAGCACTCTTGAACAAAGTACAATGGCATAAACAGAAGCCTGATGCTTTACTGTCTTGCTGCAAATTATGGTGACCCGCAATATCAATGGGCTGAAGAGAAATTTAACCTGGCAACCTGAGGCTTTTTTCTCCACAACACCGGCAACTGCCTAATTTAAAACCAAGGTTCATGCATTTCATGAATCAACAGCGGTTAATGGCTTAATAAAGCAGGATTATCACAACAGTAAAAATGTCCCTGTTTTCTGCACAATTACCACCCCCGCCTCCCACTTAGAATAGAGGAGCTATTAAAAAAAAAAAAAAAACTGTTTACAGAGCACATCAAACCTCATCTGTTTATGTGATTTTCTTTTCCCACCAGCAGTTCCACACACTGGGAGGTGGCACCTAGGAAAGCAGAAGCTGCAAAATAGGAATACAATTCACTGGAGGAGTAAGAGAACATCAAGTTCTTTGCAGGGCTTGAACTAGAAAAACAGAGGCCAGATTCTCAGCTGATCAAAATGGGGGCTGCTCCACTGAAGTCAAAGTGCAAACAAGCCCCCACCTCTAGACTTCCATCAGCATGAAGTCCTTCCTCACTCACACCCCTGCATCATGACAGACATCTAAATCCTACCTATTTCCGGCCACGGCTGGTCTGGAGATTTACCCACTTCTAGTCTCCAGCTGAAAGTCTCCCCACTGATGTGAGAAAATGTCATTTTGTCTCTCCTGAAACAGTGGGGGGCTGATGAATCAGAGGTCTGAGGGCAGGTGTTATTTTAAACACTTTCCTAGCAAGGGTTTCAGAAAGATAGAGCAGATTTAAATTTGTAGCCTGGACTCCATAGGCGCTCCATGAGCTGGGAAATGTGTTGCATCAGTATATCCTGTGGCACCCTTGTCATAGCCCTCTCCCCAGCCAGTATGACCCATAATCAATCAATACCTAGACAGAATTCATGTATACATGATGCATATATGCACATGCGCACACATCCTTCTCAGCACTGTGTTGACCAACTGTCTGGAAAATGCCAGAGATTTAAGAGCAGAAGTGAACACAGTATATAAATATTCTTTTGTTTTGGCTGTTTTGTCAAAGTTTACTGTCTGAGTGGTGCCAAATTTTTTAAAACCTTGAGAAATCACTGAAGTCAACAGCAGATTAACTGTAAATACATTTTTTTGAACTTAATTTGTGCTGGTTTCATCAGTGTTATATACTGTTATTGGAGAAAATAGTTCTTATCTGACCCCAATGAGTCTAGCACTACTTCTAATTCTGTTAGCACTGGCACAGCAATTCAGTAACCTAAACAAATGTTTTCTTCCATGCAACCTAAATGAAAGAGCTAGTACACAGAATTACAGTTTTCAAGAGTTCTCAAAAACAACCCCCCTCACTAGTTTTTCTAAAAAAGCATTTTTTTAAACTGATCCATATAAACAAGTAATGCCTCCTATGAAAATAGGCAGATATTTACAACCATATCATTCTATCCAGCTAATATAATCAAGTTGTCCCCCGAAATCAGAGGGGTTCTGAGGTCCTGTAGATCCTTCCCTTAGGCTGGCGGGGGAGGGGGGGGGAAGAGAATCTGTTAGCAGTGGGTGGGCTTCTGCCTGCCCGCTTCCCGGAAACCCAATAGGTAATATAATCAAGTGCTTCTTCCTTCAGAGTACATAGACAAAGACAAATCAAAAAAGAAAGAAAGATAAAAAGAGAAATAGGAGAAAAGATTTCCTTTCTTCTGCTTAGTCATTAACTGTAGTTTACAAACAAAATGATTTGCAGGAGATCCATGTTGATAGGCTCTGCAGAGTAAATCCACATTGGCAAAAGATTTGGATCTAACTTGCATTCTTTGGGTCAGCCTTTCATATGCAGTAGCACCTGACAAGATTGTAACGCATATTTATGGCTATGTGCCACTCTTCTAATGACTTGGACTCATTGGGTGGAAGATGTACGTAAACTATAAAAACTTGCACTAGGAGGCCTCTGCATCCCAGGGAAGAATTTCCCCTGTGGAGTAACAGCCAGCCGTACCAACATCCTTCCATGCAGTTTACACCATTTGGGAGAGCTCTGGTTTATGTTTGGTGCTTTATAAAAGAGTCCTACAGGCAGAGATGCACCGAGTCAAGGCATCATCCAACTGCCTCTGCTACACTGCTCTGCCAGATAGTGCTTTTACTGGCTGCCTGACAGAGGAAAGGTTGCAATTGTTTTCTTACACTGTCCCTGGTGCTTAGGCCCTGCATAATCATTTATGCTCTTTGAAATCGCCATAGTGAGTGTGTGGGTTTGCATACAGCCCACCCTCTGTGCTCACACTGAGACAGGAACTGGAAATTCCCTATTCTGAGAATTAGCCAACATATTTATTTTACTTTTTATTTCCCTGTTTCAGAACCATTAAATTAAAAAGACAAAGAGACAGTGAGGCTCTCTCTTTCATGTACTATTAGCCAGTCTACTTTAATGACAAAGTCCTATTCTACATTCTCTATGCAAGTAAACCTCCCACTGAAGTCAATGTGGGGGGAGGCTTTGTGTAAGTAAGAAGTAGGCAGAAAATGGAGACCAGGCCACTGCATGCTAGTGATGGATTAAATGCTGATTCCAACTTGCTGGTAAAGAGTAGTGTTGGGTCTAAACTTTTGGTGAACTTTGGGGAGCCAAAACACACCCAGACTGGCTGTCTCTGCATAATCCTTCCTGAACCCTTTTGAACAAAACACTGACCTGCAAACTACTCATGACACCCCCTTTCTCAAGTAGCCATTAGCCTTTATCTCTATGCATTTACTTGTTAACTTGCTTTTCCTGTAAAATCTTGATTGATTATGCATGACCATTATCTTTTGTTAATCACTTTGTTTACTTCTGTGTATAAATATTGATGCTCACCCCTAATAAAGGGGCCACACTTAATCTAAAGCTTTTAGAGCGAAGGATAGTGTGAGCCCGTTGATCAACGCATTGGTGTCTGGTCTCTGACAGAATTGTGTGCCCCATACCAACTCCGCACGAACTCGGGTGCTGGAGAGGTGAGTGAGGACTTGCTTTATTTACCTAACAATTTGGGGGCTTGTCCGGGATTCCTTCTGGTGCGGTACCTCTGTCCAGTGGTCAGACCACTCATATATGAATTGGCAAGGCGCCACAGGAGATTTCTCCCAGCCAATTCAATATTGAGGGGTCGTGTATTGGACAGCAGGATAAACACCAGTTGGAGGGCTCCTGTCAGACACCATGGGTCAAGGGACTAGCGTGCCTCTTGAGAGTCCGTTGGGGATTGTAAATAAGTTATGGAACGAAGGGAAACTCCCAGTACAGACAGGAATGTCTAGGAAGAAGTTGTACACACTATGTGTAAGGAATTGGACTGGGTATACCGCGGTATTGGCCGACCCGGAGATGAGGTGGCCTTCGTATGGCTCTTTCGAACAGGCTGCCTTAAGAGGAGTAAAGAGCCAGATCGAAAAAGACCATCCGGGACAGTTATGTTACTGGTTTTGTTGGGACACAGCAGCAGAACTGTGGAAATCTTTAAAAATTATGGCAGTCAGGTACTCTCCCGAGAGTGAACCCCCTCCAGGTTATTTCGATGAAGGGTGTAGACCACGGCGTGTTTTGACTCGTCAGCTGGTCCCCTCTGCACCTGCCCCTATTCCTCCGCAGGGGGACTCTCTCCATGTAGCAGAGGGGAATCTGCAGGATCCCAGATTGGAATTTCTGCAGAAGGATGAGGAGGAAATGAAGGGGCAAACCTTGGGAGGAGTAGTTACTAGGCTAATGTCCAAGCAGATACAGCAGGGTGCATGCCCCCCCCGAGGATAGCCCAGAGGATGTCCCCGTCAAATCTCTTGCGAGTAATAAAAGTATAGTTAGAGAGATGCCTTTACAGGTGCACGATCAACCTTATATGGGCAATGATGGACGGTTACAACATGCTAATATTGTGGAATATAAAGGATGGCTAGAATGGGATTTGAAAGAGTGGGGACGATTGTCAGGGTCTTTTGGGGAAAATCCCCGAAAGATCATAGAACTTCTAGAAAGATTGTTTTTAAGTTATAATCCTACTTATACGGATGTGGATCAGTTGTTAAGTAGAGTTTTGACCGGAGAGGAACGTAGTAGATTGTGGATGGCAGAAAGGACATGGGGAGATAGCAATGCAGTTAATCTTACTTGGATGGATAGGCGGGATCTGGCCGCTGGCTGGAATCCCCTAGACTGGACTCAGCCAAGGCTGACTCAGCTGCGAACAGATCAAGAGCGATTGTTAGAGAGACTCAAGGAAATGGCTCGCCGCTCGCCTAATCAGGCTAAGTTCATGCAGATTCGGCAGGAATCTGATGAGCCGCCCAGAAAGTTCTGGTCGAGGCTATTGGAGGGGGCCCGAATGTTCACTCAGATGGATCCTGAGAGAGAAGCAGACCACCCTACTCTTATTTAGTTTTTTGTGAATCAGTCGGTGCCCCCTGTAAGGGATTACTTCTTAAAGTTTCGCCCTGGTTGGGGAGGTGAGTCAGTCACTTCAGTGTTGGACGTAGCTGATTTTGCCTGGGAGAAAGAAAGGGAAAGTAGTAAAAAGAAAGAGAAAAAGGAAGAATATAAGCTGATGGCTTTAGCTTTTCACGGCGGTGTTCGAGGCAAAAGCTGTGGCCGTGGCAGGGGATTCCAGGGTGCTCGGGGAAGAGGGTCCTGGCGACCCCAGCCATCAGGAAATTGTTTTCAGTGCGGACAGCCCGGTCACTTTAAATGTGAATGCCCCTGGGGACGCCCAGAGGGTCTGGTTGCATCCGCAGATGCTTACACAAGTGAGGAATACACCCCTGCACCACCAGCTCAGCCCATTCCCCAGGCCTGGATCAACTACGGGAAACAGCAGCAGCCGCAGCAAACTCAGCCTCCTCAATGACGGTACCCCGGGGGCGAAGGCAAACAATGTGATGGTCTTATTTCCTTAATGTCTTTAGCCGGCTCCTTTCTCACTTTCTCCCCTCCCAGCAAAAAGCCTCGTTTAACCCTTTCAGTCCAGGGACTGCCTGTCTCTTTCCTCATTGATACTGGGGCTACTTTCTCTCTTTTAAATCATGCCCCCTCTCCCTGGCTATCCTCTGAGATTAAAACTGCGACTGGGGTGGAGGGCAACCCACAGTCTCTGGGACTCACTTTGCCTTTGAATGTTATTTATGCTGATAAATGTTTTCCTCACCGTTTTCTTTTTTCCCCAGCTTGTCCGATCCCTTTGATGGGCCGGGATTTACTCTGTAAGCTTGAGGCTACTTTAACCTGCACTCCTGAAGGGGTAGGATTATTGATGACAGTGTTAGGAGATTCGGCCCCTACTCAGGGTAATTGGGAAACACCCCCCTCTCTCTCCCCTGACCTCACTGACTTGCCTCCAACCCTCTGGGGAATTTCTGACACTGATGTTGGCCTGCTCCTTTCGGCAGAGCCCGTAAGGATTCAGGTGAAGCCTTCCTTAACCCCCCCGTCAGTCCCTCAATACCCCCTGTCGCTGGAAGCCCGGGAGGGCATCCGCCCCATTATCGAGGGATTCATTGCACAAAAGCTAGTCCGCCCTCAGCGCACTCCCTGTAACACCCCTATACTGCCTGTCAAAAAGCCTCCTAAAAAGGACGGAGACCCTGTTCGTTGGCGCTTTGTACAGGATCTACGAGTTGTTAATCAGTATGTGGTCCCTCTTCATGCAGTAGTTCCTGACCCAGCTACTATCGTCAGCCAAATCCCCTGGGATGCTGAGTGGTTCACTGTTATTCACTTAAAATCAGCTTTTTTCAGCATTCCTGTGCACCCAGACTCTCAGTATCTCTTTGGTTTCACCTGGGAGGGACAAAGTTATGTCTGGCAATGACTTCCTCAAGGCTACAGAGACAGCCCCACGATTTTCAGCCAGTGCCTCCGCCACGACTTGGAAGGTTTCACCAGTCCGCAGGGATCCACATTGGTCCTATACATAGATGACATCCTATTAGGTAATCGCAAAGAAGCTGCCCTCCGCATCGATGGTAAGGCACTTTTATTATACCTACACACCAGAGGCCACAAGGTAGACCCTAAAAAAATTCAGTGGGTCTCACAGAAGGTCCGATATCTGGGCTTCCTGTTAACCCCAGAGGGAAGACAGATGGACCCAGCCCGCATAAAGACTATTCAAAACTGCCCTCTACCGAACATCAAGAAACAACTTCGAGGTTTCTTAGGATTAATTGGCTTCTGTCGCCCCTGGTTGCCGTCCTGCGGGGAGTTAAGCAAACCGCTCCACCGACTCACTGCTAACCTTGCTCCTGACCCTTTGCAGTGGTCCCCGGACACTATTCAAGCCTTTCAGTTACTCAAGGACAGTGTGGCCTCCTCCAAGTCTCTCCGCCCCCCCAATTACAGCAAACCCTTTCACCTTTTTGTCCACGAGAGGGGCGGAATTGCTAGTGGTGTCCTTACCCAGCTGAGCGGGCCCCACCATTTCCCGCTTGCTTTTTACTCTCAGCAAATCGACCCTGTCGCTCAGGGAACCCCATCCTGCACCCGGACTCTGGCAGCAGCAGCCCTGCTGATCACAAAGGCAAAGAGCCTAACCCTGGGTCATTTTACCACGGTTTGGACCTCTCATGCCTTGTCAGCCCTTCTGCGTAGGGGCACAACCCAAGTCTTTTCGGCCCATCGTCAGCAACAGCTAGAGGCCGAACTCTTAGAAGACACTAACCTAATTTTTGAAAGGTGTGGACCCCTTAATCCAGCTACCTTGCTTCCTGACCTGCCAGTCCTCCAGGATCAGCACGACTGTGTGGAAGTAGTTTCCAGCATCTTACAGATAAGAGACAACCTGTTTGACGTGCCACTGGACAATCCCGATTGCATCCTCTTCTCGGACGGAAGCTCCTTCTATGTTGATGGCAAGCGTTTCACAGGTTATGCTGTCACCTCTGAATGGGATATTCAAGAGGCCGCCTCACTGCCAGGCAACTGGGGAGCCCAAGCCGCTGAACTCTATGCCCTGGCCCGAGCTTGCCAGTTGGCCGCTGGTAAGACCGTTACCATTTTTACTGATAGCAAATATGCTTTTGGAGTTGTGCATTGTCATATCCATCTCTGGAAGTTTCGAGGTTTCCAGACAGCTGCCGGTAAACCCATTCAGCACCTCCCCCTCATCCACAAGCTTTTGGACGCCCTCCAAAAACCCTCTGTCCTGGCTGTAGTTCACTGCCGGGCCCATACTAAAGATAGTAGCCCCGTTACCCGTGGGAATGCCCTGGCTGACGCCTCCGCCAAGAAGGCTGCCACCTTACCTTTAGCCATGCCCACATTGGCTATTGCAGCCTCCTCCTTTACTCCACCGCACCCCGTACCAGTACCCGCTGCTGAACTACAATCGTGGGAGAGCCTCGGGGCCACTCTGGTCAAAGGGACCTAGCTTATGCCAGATGGCCGAGCCTGCCTCCCTCGCTCCACATACCCCGTGGCAGTTCGCTGGCACCATGATAAAGGGGGTCACTACGGCACGCACGCCCTCGTGGACACCATCGCTCGCTTTTGGTATGCTCCAGGCATTCAACCCTATTGCCTATCAATAGTGAAAGCATGCAGCACATGTCAGCGTAATGGACCTGCTCCGCCTCTTAACAAAATTAAGGGTAGAAGACCTCCGCCTGCTGCTCCATTTCAACATCTTCAAATTGACTTTGCAGATATGCCAAAGGCTTTTGGGAAAAAGCACCTCCTTGTTTTGGTTTGCCCTCTGACTTCCTGGGTCGAAGCTTTTCCTACTGCTAATTGTACTGCTGCCACAGTGGCGAAGATTCTCCTTAGAGACATTGTACCCCGTTTTGGCATCCCTCTTGTGCTCGACTCAGATCGCGGACCTCACTTTACTGGTCATGTCCTTGGCCGTTTAGAACAAGGACTGGGCATTTCACACTCCTTTCATACACCCTATCACCCCCAGTCTAGTGGGAAAGTTGAGCGTATGAATAGGGAACTTAAGTTTACATTGGCTAAATACTGTCAGGAAACAGGATTAAAGTGGCCTCAGGTACTTCCTTTGGTCCTGTTTCACCTTCGTACTCGCCCAACCCGCGCATTGGGATTATCCCCCTTTGAACTGCTCTATGGACACCCCCCTTTCAAAGGCGGGGCGCTACCACGTGCTGATGTTTCACTATTGGTAGGGGATCATATGACCGCGTGTCAGTTTCTCTCCCTACAGGCTCGCCTCCGTACCCTTTGGAAAGCCTCGCAGTTTTCCCAGACCGTGCCGCTGGAGGAACAGATCCACCCGTTCCAACCAGGGGACTTCGTCTGGGCCAAAAAGTTCGTTCGTGACGACACCCTCCAGCCAAGGTTTACTGGACCCCACCAGGTTCTTTTGACAACCCAGACTGCAGTGTTCCTGGAAGGACGCAAATCTTGGATCCACCACTCCCACGTCAAGCCAGCCGTAGTGAACCACAGTGACGGACCAGCAGCTCTTGTCACCACTGAGGACACTGCCTTCGACCAGTGGACCAGCTTACCTCTCTCAGACATTAGACTTAAATTGACTCGAAAAAAATGAGAGGACCCTTTATTCTGACAACTGTATGGTTTTTTTTATGTTTTTTTAGTTTATTTTCTGCTTATGAAGATAATGCTTTTATTAGATATTCCCACAAGGTTAAAACTCGTATTTTAGGAAATAGAAGTGATTGCTGGGTATGTACTCAATTTCCAGTAAATGCAGCACAGAGACTCCCCTTCACACCCATTCCCCTAACCACTGCTAATATGACTTGGATGCCACAGACTAGAATAAAAGATCCAGTCCAACCCAATCTTACATGGGACAAAACAGGAGTGCCAATTAACAAATATCTCAGGGTAACCAATCAAACAGGATCACTGTGTTTTGTTAAAGGAAAAGGGTCAACTTTTGTGGGAACAAGTAAATGCAACATATATTTTAATGGCACCGCCTTTAGTAAAAATCTTGGCTTCAAGCTTTGCGCATCCCACTTATCCCATATGTGGATCCCTCACCCCGATCCAACCTTTTCAACTTTTTCATGGAGGGGCAGGTTTTCAGAGTCAGTTTTTAAAAAGCCCTGCTCAGAGCTCAAGGGTGTCCAACTAATTGTTAAAGGATACACAATTGCCTTCTACAACTGCTCAAGCAGTACTACACTGCCCTTTGAGAACAACACTACCAAATTGTGCCTCTGCAGTTCACACAACGACCCCTCTGCGTTACCAGGGGAACAGTGGTACAACGGGTGGTGGGTTACCTCCTACTTTGAGAAATGGAATACCCAAAACGCATTATATGGAACATACTGGGTGTGCGGGCCCAAAGCTTATTATTTTCTCTCCCCTGATTGGGCAGGGTCATGTTATTTGGCATGGCTAGCACCGCCTTCTCGCATCTCCCTCACTCCCCCTCATTTTCCCCACGTTCGTAACATCCGTGAAACTGACAGAGATATTAATCTCCGTGATGGTTTGTCCTGGCAGCGGTGGGCTGGTCACACTAGCTTGAAGGGTTCTATCATCCGTCTACAGGGACTATTAGAATCTTTGACCAATGAAACTGCAACCCTATCTGAAAATCAGGCCGGGGAAATGTCCCAGCTGCGCCAGTTAGCTTTGCAAAACAGAATGGCTTTAGACATAATGTTAGCAGCCCAGGGAGGAACTTGCGCCCTCATAAATGAAGAATGCTGTGTTTTTGTAAATGACACCTACTCTGACACTTTTCAACGTACCAAACACCTAAGGGAAATGGCTAAAAACTACTCCACTGGCCAGCCACCTTATGATTGGTGGGGAGCCTTATGGAATTGGCTGCCCGGATTTGGGTGGGTTAAAAAACTCTTGGTGGGTGTTGTTGGGGCCATAGTAGTCCTTATAATACTGTGTTGCTGTATTCAGTGTGTCCCCTCCCTCATAAACTCATGTAAGTCAGTTTATTCTTTTCCCACTTCAGCTAAAAGCCTTACTCTCTTCGAATTGGCCCAGGCTGAAATTGCCAAGCGGCCCTTGAGATCTTGAAATAGGGTGTAGCTTTTTGATTAATAGTTATCCCAAAGCTACAAATGGAGGAATGTTGGGTCTAAACTTTTGGTGAACTTTGGGGAGCCAAAACACACCCAGACTGGCTGTCTCTGCATAATCCTTCCTGAACCCTTTTGAACAAAACACTGACCTGCAAACTACTCATGACACCCCCTTTCTCAAGTAGCCATTAGCCTTTATCTCTATGCATTTACTTGTTAACTTGCTTTTCCTGTAAAATCTTGATTGATTATGCATGACCATTATCTTTTGTTAATAACTTTGTTTACTTCTGTGTATAAATATTGATGCTCACCCCTAATAAAGGGGCCACACTTAATCTAAAGCTTTTAGAGCTAAGGATAGTGTGAGCCCGTTGATCAACGCATTGGTGTCTGGTCTCTGACAGAATTGTGTGCCCCATACCAACTCCGCACGAACTCGGGTGCTGGAGAGGTGAGTGAGGACTTGCTTTATTTACCTAACAGTAGCATTACAGATATGAAGAGAAATAAGATAATATTTAGGCATAGCTTCATAGATTCCAAGGTCAGAAGGGACCACTGTGATCACCTACTCTGATTTCCAATATAATGTAGGCCATAGAACTTTCCCAAAACAATTCCCTTTGAACTACAGCCTACCTTAAAAAAAAATAAAAATCCAGTCTTGATTTTTAAAATGGTGACTGATGGAGAATCCACCACAACTCATGGTAAATTACTCCAATGGTTAATTACCCTCACTGTTAAAATGTTATGCCTTATTTCCAATCTGAATTTGTCTAGCACTTCAACTTCCAGTCACTGGATCTTGTTATACCTTTCTCTGCTGGCCTGAAAAGCCCATTATCAAATATTTGTTCCCCATGTAGGTACTTACCGACTGTGAACAAGTCACTCCTTAACCTTCCCTTTCTCAGGCTAACCTACTTATCCCACTCAAGATTGACCTACTTGAGTCTATCACTGCATGCTTTCTAATCCTTTAATTATTCTCATGGCTCTTCTCTAAACCCCCTCCAATTTATCAACATCCTTCTTTAACTGTAGACATCAAAACTGGACCTAGTATTCCAGCAGTGACTGCACCAATGCCAAATACAGAGGGAAAATAATCCCTGTTCTTCCACTCAAGGACCCCCCCCCCCCCACATTTGTGCATCCAAGGATTGCATTAGCCCTTTGGGCCACAGCGTTTTACTGGGAGCTCATGTTCAGCTGATTATCCACCAGGACCCCCAATCTTTTTCAGAGTAATAGCCCCCTAAAACAGGGTTGCCCATCCCGTAAGTATGGCCTACATTCTTTGTTCCTAGAAGTATAGATTTACATTTTCCCATATTAAACCACATATTGTTTGCTTGAACCCAGCTGACCAAGTGATCAAGATCACTTTGTATCAATGATCTGTCTTCTTCATTATGTGCCACTCCCCCAATTTTTGCATCATCTGCAAACTTTATCAGTGATTTTATATTTTCTTCTAAGTCATTGTTAAAAATATTAAATAACGCAAGGTCAAGAACAGATCGCTGCAGTACCTCACTTGAAACACACTGACTCTATGATGATTCCCTGTTATATTTTGAGACCTATCAGTTGGCTAGTTTTTAATCCATTTAATGTGTCCAATTTTATATCATATATAGTTTTTTAATTGATAAGTCATGCTGTACCAAGTCAAAAGTCTTACACAATCTAAGTATATTACACATCAACACTATTACCTTCAGAGGTAACAGGTCAATTAGGTCAACAATAACCTGGTCTATAATGGCCACACATGAATTAATAACCACAGAAATACGTTACAACAGACTTACTACAGTCTTTTATTTCACTAACATTTGATAGCATCAATGATTCATCACATACACATGTGAATTTTCATCTATCATTCTTAGTACTGTTAGTCATTTTCCTAACATAGCAACTGATAGTTCTATTATCCTTGTAATTGAATCTTATTTAGCATGCCAAGTTTTGAAATGGACAGGATATTATCTTTCAAATGTGGCTACTGCAGATGCACAGAAACCATCTTTCATTATATTACAGCAGACTGTGGGCTAGACTCTATTCTTAGTTACACTCTGTTATACCAGCATGCTAAGGCTTTGTCTACACTACGGGGGGAGATCGATCTAACTTACGCAAATTCAGCTATATGAATAATGTAGCTGAAGTCAACTTACTTAGATCTACTTATCGTGGGGTCCACACTATGCTATGTCGTCGGGAGACACTCACCTGTCAACTTCCCTTGCACTTCTTGTTCAGGTGGAGTACAGGAGTCAATGGGAGAGTGATCTGCAGTCAATTTAGCAGTCTTCACTAGACCTGCTAAATCGACTGCTGATGCATCAATTGCCACATGTCGACCCCCCAGTAAGTGTAGACAAGCCCTAAGTTACAATACTGAAGTCACTGGAGCTACTAAAGATGAATACCAGTGAGACAAAGCAGAATTTGATCCTGGGTGTTCAATTTTACTTAGCTCCGTGAGAGAAATTTATTAAATTAGGCATTCTTTGAGGTAGATAATCCTGCATCTCAGAAGAATCCTAATATAAAGGAATTTTACCTTAGATGTTTAACACATCCTTCTCTCTCCCCTTCCTTTGACTCATCAGGTGAGACATACATAAACGACTCACATCCACTAAAAGAATATTAAAATCGTGACTAAAAGCAAGAAAAGAAGGGAAATGGAGGTGCAATATATCTAAATATTCCTCAGATTGTAAGACCTTCAGGGCAGGGATCTCATCTTTTCTGTGTTTGGACAGCATCAACACAAAAGGGCCCCAATCCTGACTGGAGGCTTTGGATACTGTCCTAACAAATATGCACCAGTATGTTATATAAAAGCAGCCATCTGTACAATGGACAAGTACAGAAATAGAACAGGATGCCCGAGACCTTAAAGACTTCCTGAATGTTAACTTCCTGTCAAGTTTAGGTACTGCAGACTAAACAGGAGAGCGCATATGGCTTAGTCTTTATTGTGAATTTCCTTTTATCATCTTCTTTTCCACCCTGAGAATTTTTCATGAATTTTTTCTACTAATGTTCATTTAGTTACTAATATATTTTGAATACATTTTACAACCCAGTAGGTCAGATATAAATCATAATTGCAGCTAGACTGTGTGTAAATTGTCTCAAATTAAGAGTGTAAATAATTTTCTAATTTGACTGCTTGACACCTGCAGTAACTACAAAATTCAGACAAAGGGAGAATGTTTAGCAATGCACCTATCTGGGTCTATTTCTACAGCATTTCTATTCTCCTTCTCATGCACATTATGAGTCGTGAACACAGATTTTATTTCAAAGCTGACATGCTGTAGAAGAAAACTGACCATTTCTTAGTAGAATGGTGTATCATAGTTCTGTTCCTTCACTAGGGACTATGCTACTTAAACTCAACCACAACACTTACAAAGGTGCTGCCTTTTAATACTCAGAGAATGTGTTGGACACGTGGGATATATATATTTATTTTAAACTCAATCTGCACGAAGTCAGTGAAACTTTGTTCTAACTGGCTCTGTGGCAGTATGTTATAACAATTCTGAAGAAGTGAATGTATCTTCCATATGGGAAGACACGTTTCCTAAACTTTTGGAAACTGAGGCCCTCTTCAGAAAATAATCACAGTTGCACTCTTGCAGCCCTGCTTTCTGCTGTATAAATTAAGATGTGTGGGTCTTTAACATCTTCCTACTTTCTAGTCCTTCACGTCACCTCCACTGTAGGACACATTAGTGTAAATCTTTATGATGCTTTCTCTTCTTTCTGACATGTTTTAATGAACAGTGAAATACTTACAACCATGAAATTGAAAGTATCTCTGGCATCTGAGTTCGCACCTACTGAAATGAACTGGGCAGTTCACACCTCAGAGTTACTCAGACTTCCTGCAAAGTCAGGCAGATATGGAATGTTTTCTTCATAAATTTAACAGCTAGGAACCCTGCAGAAGTCTCTCTAGATCTACTAGGGATTCTTCTGTGCTCCCATGAAGCATGCCTCACATTTTGAAAAATTTTCCGGTAAGGAAACACATCATCAACGGATGATAAAATGATCATATGGATTTTACCTTCTGAAATGACTCTAGTGTTTAGTCATTACTATTAACAAAGGTGGGGAGTGCCCACATACTGTATGGTCTGTCTACTCTCTGAGTAACAGGTTGCTACTTTAAACAGTGTTTTTGTTAGGTGGAATAAAAGATTACAATGGCTTTTTGGATTGAAAGTCTTGCTGCAGCATTCTACTAATGTTTGCAGTTAGGAATGATGCAGCATCATAAGAAAAACATAAGGTGAAGTTCCAGACCCAATGAAGTCAATGGCAAAACTCCAAATGACTTTACGAGGGTCAGGATTTCACCCACAGACTTTAATTACCATGATGGAGCATGTACCTCTTGTGGGAAACACAGGGCATGTAATTCCAGGCTCCATACCAAGAGAGGCACACAGTGCAAATAACATATGTTGTCATTGCATAAGCACTGTTTACAGAGGGTAAGTGAATGCTATTTTATGATAAATTATGAATTTTCCATTTGTTAAAGACTATATAACCCTTGAACAGTACAAATACCTAAAATCTAGTAAAAGATTTGCAATGGTTCAATACACACACAAATCATCTTTGTATATTTTTTAAAGCAAACTACTACTATTAATAATGTTCTACTTACCCATTTATTTATGTATAGTTTACAATAAAAGTATTACAGTTTAACTTCTTATCTTAGTGCTTATCTACACTGGGAAGTTATTCCAGAATAAAGTGGGGTGTAAATTTAAAGAACAATAGCTATTCCAGAATAAGAGTATCCACATGAGGAGCTATTCTGGAATAGTTATTCTACAATAGTAATTCCAGCCATTCTTCTTGTGTAGACTAACCCTTACAGTCTCATTGGTTCATTTGGCCTTCTGAGAATAGTCCCTGGCCTTTTAGCTCAAAACTTGAAATGCAAACTTTTAAAAAGCATTACTTATTACCAGGGCCCTACCAAATTCATGGTCATGCAAAACATGTCACAGACGGTGAAATCTGGTCTTGAGTACTTTTACCCTACAGCTTTCAGATTTCACAGGGGGAGGCCATCATTTCTCGTACTGGGGGTCCCATTCCAAAAAGAGGCTGTGGGGGGGGGGTCACAAGGCTATTGTAGGAGGGGTTGCATTGCCACCTTTACTTCTACGCTGCCATCAGAGCTTGGCAGCTGAAGAATGGTGGATGGTGGCTGGCCACCCAGCTCTGAAGGCAGTGCTGCAGTCAGCAGCAGCGCAAAAGTAAAAGTGGCAATACCATACCATGCCATCCTTATTTCTGCACCGCTGCTGGCAGTGGTGCTGCCTTCAGAGCAGTCAGGGGAAGTTCCTGGACGTGGTTCTGACCTGCCCCCATAAGTGGCCCCCGCAGGGGAAGAAGTAGTCTCATCAAAAACTCAAGAGCATGTTCACAGAATCCCTTTACCTAGGTAGAGGCTATATCCTTACAAGGGAGGGTGCTTTAATACCCACCAAACTCAACCCATAATGAGGTTTAATCCAGATATTAACTCAATGCACTGGAACACCTTTTCTATCATTAAAAGCTATAAAGTTGCCCTCAGAGAAAAGCCAACTGCTCCCAATGTTTGCAATGTACCATGCTTGCCAAAAACAGACTTTTCTTCATTTCCACTGAAGACTACACAAAACAGAAAAGACAAGAGATGCTAATCTGATCTTCCTAAATGTCACATAATGAAGAACAAATGAGACATGTGGCAGGTACACTTGTGATGTGCACACCTTTTTAAGCTACTACATTCATCAGTGCCAAAAGATTTCTAAGTATCTCGTTTCACCATGTCTTGAAATCAGTGAAGCATTTACTCCATGACAAGTTAACTGTTAAGCTTCATTATTGCTATAGAAAATTTAAGAACTATACTTAATGATCAAGACACACTAAAGAGCATTGGCTGACTATTACTTATGTTGAGAGACAAGGTGGGTGAGGTAATATCTTTTATTGGACCAATTTCTGTTGGTGAGAGAGACAAACTGTCAAGCTCTGTGTGTAAGCCCAGGTACTCCTTAAATGACAACTGGCAAGAGAGTTTCAGGAATGTTGTGATTCGGGTATGTACATTCTGGTCCGCCAAAGAATGTCATGTGAGGTTATAAATGAAAGCTAGGGTCACAGTGGTCATTACTATCATTGTGAGAAGTATGTGCAGCTACTATGTAGCGAGTTATGTATATATACTGAAAATATGTTCTAAAGTCTATATCAAGGTATAGTTGACAAACCAAGTTTTCTGCCAGACAAGAAATGGTTATTCACCTGTCTCTGCTGAGAGGTAAATTAAGCATTGTAAGCTAACAAACTGGGTATTTATTTACATATAAAGTCAACTGACAGATGTGAGATAAACTGGAAATGGCACACCGGAAAAATAAGCCATGTGGGGTTATCCTGACTCTGAGCACAGATAATCAGTTTTGGGAATATGGAGCTCAGAGAGCTGCATGATAATATTTTTCACTTTTGTATACTCTTATTGTGGAGGCATCTGAGATACACAGATGAAACTTATTTTATGGGTAGTTTGGAGGAGAACCACTAGTTTCTGTGCCCCACAACTGGCCACTGCTTCCACTGATTCAAGTGTGGACTGTCATCTCTGATCACCAAGAATAACAGCTCTCTTACTCTCCCTCCCTCTACCCCTGCTAACACACACCATGCCCTTTCAACAATGCCTCCTGCCATGAGAAGCTATACTGTAGAGGACAGAGAGGAGACTATCGGGGTGGGAGGACAAAGGACATTTGTAGTCTGAGGATTGGCAGCTCTGAGAGCTCTCAAGGAGAACAGCTGTCATAGCTGACAGTGCAGTGAGTGTACTGCTATGTTTCTTCCTGCTGGCACAAAACTGATCTGGCCTGAGGGTGTAGTCCTACAGATAGCAGGGGTGAATCAAGCTAATTACTGCCTTCACAACAATCAGTTGATGCACTTTTGTGCATGAATGCAAGGTAAATTTCAATCAACTGAAGGAAAACAATCAGTGTAACTTTTTCCGGTGCAGACAAAGCTTGAATAATTCCTGCTGCATCTTTTGAGGTCTCCCATTCGAGCTATACTGAAGCCAAAGCTTGCGAGAACTTACAGGATCACAGCACACAGGCTAGTATTTAGGGGGCCAGTTGCAGTGGAAGAGGTCTGGGCAGAAGTGATAGGACCTCTTATGAAAACTTCTCTAGCTACTTACTCTCCTGATTCTCTGGGTAATATGTTTTATTCTTACAAAGACAAGGTGGATGAAGTAATCTTTTATTAGACCAACTTCCATTATTTCTCCTGTGCATAATCAGAGTTAGAGCAAGTTAAAGGTTTATCATCTTATTACCTTTAGGGTTAGGTGAAAGCAAACAGAAGAAGCTTTTCTGAAGTAAGTTTCTTTATATTCCACTTCATCATAGGTGGCTGCAGGTAATGGGCTCCTGCCAAGTGTCACTGTTCTGTGAAGCTGCTGTTTTCTCACTCATTATTTCAAGTGGGAATTTATATTCATTGAATGCCTCTTGTTGTTTATTTAGCACAGCATCAACTGTGCTGCCATAAAGAGAGTAGATCTGGGAGGTGAGTCTGACAACCAGACACACCAATGGGAGAATAGTGGGTCTGAACTCCCCAAAATAAGCAGTTGAATCAACTGGTTGTAGACAATGTTATTGTATATAAATATGCCAAACAAGGTCTTTTATAAAAGCTTGTAATGTCCTGCACTTGATGGTTATTAGGAGATATATATACAGGTTATAGTTATGAATGTATGCATGGATATCTGTGTAAAACATTGTAATTTGCAACTTTTACTCCTGACAAAATTCTGCACCCCTCTGGGGGCACAAAATTCATATGGCCTGCATATTTCTGTGCTCCCTGCACAGAAAAATGCAAAAGAAATTTGCAGGGGAACACATGCCTCTTCCCTGGCAGCACAGGCAGTGCGTCTGTTCCAGCGTGCCTGGAGCAGCCTCAGAGACGCAAATCACTGCGGGGGGAGAGGGTCTGGGCATGCATGCCTGTGGGGGAGATGCTGATCACCATCAGGGAATGGGGCTGGGCGTGTGCCTGCCAACAAGCAAGAGAGTCTCTCTCTTTCTCTTGCTTGCTACTGCGGCTCCCCGATGGCTTGGAGGGGTAGGTCTTGTTATTATGCACAAGGAAGGCTCTTTCCCTGACGCAGAAATATAGCAGCCTTCCTGCTTGTTAATTGATCTGATTCTCTGAGGCAGAAATGTAGCAGCCTGCCTGCGCAGTAACATTGTTAATGTTCCTATTGTTAGTTAACTGTTCCCATTCTCAGTCAATTCCCCCAGGAGCATAAAATCTGTAAAAGTTTTAAGGCCTCTGCATTGCCAGAGTGATATAAACCTTATTAATGACAGTAAGGGAATCAACTAGGAAGATCTATGTGCTTTCTCACTTTTTTCCTGTGCCAAAGTGGCACAATGGGGTTAGATTACAGCTCAGGATTTATTTTACTTACTCGTTAAAAAAAAAAAAAAAGACTTTAAGGACAAATAAAACATTTACTAAGAAGTCAATAAAGTGTTAGGACGATCAGAAGGAAGCACTTCTCAAAGAATCCAGGTCCAGGACAATGAGACTTTTATGAGTGAAAGTCTGACTAATTTAAAATGACGTTTTACTTCCTCCCACTCCCCCACCCCAGTTTGGTGTTCTGTAATATAATTAAAATGAAGATCCAGGATGATAAGTGGAATGCAAGGTATTAGTTACCAAGGGTTTATAACTTAACTTTCATGACTTTAGGACACGCTGAATAGTTATTGAAACTGGTGTGATTATACTGCATTATTTTGACAAATAAAATAAGCAGAATTTTGCAGAATTTTTAATTTTTTTGGTGCAAAATCCCCCCTCACCCTCCCCCGGAATTAATCTTTAGTGCAATGACAGCATCACTTCACAGCAGTGTGATGAGGCAATCAGGCAGAGTGAGCATCTTCCAGACCAGGTGCTTACATGACAGGGGCTACAAGCACATAGCATTGTCCATTCAGGAAGAGACAATGGTGGACCATTAAAGTTAATGGGAAAACTGAAACAACTTAAAATGGAAAAGAAAACCCCAGTCTGGAACCCCCGCCCTGCTCTGCATAACCATGAATTACCATAGTCTGAGAAAAGGGGAAAAAATGCAAACACTTTAAAAAGGGAAGGGTTTTTTTTAAGTATAGGCTATCCAGAAACTGAGGGCCAGGCATCTAAGTGGGGGGCTGTCCATGAAGCACTGGATCCCTTCTAGGAGAGAGGGCCTGCTGGGAAACTCTACAGAGGCAACTGGTAACTTGCTTTAGAAAAGGGAATTTAGCTACTATAGAAGTGTAAAGCCTGAGATTGTGTCTTTATGTTTATTTTCTGTGTAAACTATGTTTGCTTTTCTACTGTATCATTGCATCTATGAATTGTCTATTAATACATTTTTTGTTTATTTTTAGCTCAAACAGGTATCTGTTGTGCAGACTGTGTGGAGTGTGTGCGCTAAAAATGAACTAGTAATGAGGGCAGGTTTCACGCCTTCAGGAGCGATGAACCAGAGGGGAAAAGTCTGGTAGTTAAGAACTCGGGGAGGTGGATTTGGGACCAGAATAGATTGCTGAGGTCACCCTCCAATAAGAAACTAAGCTGGTGGAAGCCAGGGTGGGACCTTATGTTTGTAGGCTGACCATTGGTGTCAGAGCACTGACCAGAACAGCGTAGCATTAAGACACCCAAAGTTGAAAGACAGGTGGTACAGAACCCCTTTTTGGTCTCGGTGATCCCCAACATGGCACAGAGGGAGGGCACTTTCATGGTGGTTATATTACTTACAATTTGAGCTGCTGGACAATTTCTTCAGTGGGCAAAAATCAGTATAGCTCATTGAAGTTAATGGAGTGTGCCAATTTACACCAGCTAAGGATCAGGACTTCTGTATGAAGCTGTACAAGGATTATCTGCTTGAGATGTCAATTATTTTTCTGATTAAACTGGTTGAGGGCCAGATGTAGCTAACTGTGGCCAATCTGCATGTTATACTTATTCATTAAAGACAGCCCACTATTATAGTGCACTTGTGTGTTGTCCTTCCTCATATCTTTCCACCACTGCAGAACCCACTTTGTCCATTCCATTCATTAGGAAAAGTTGCTTGCGAAGCACATATTGTATAAGGCCTGATTCTGCATTTCTTGCAATACTGAAAGCTTCAAAGAGATTTTTGTAAGGAAAAAGTACTGGATGAGGCCCATGCATTCTTACTTTGCAAACAATGTGCAGTTACCAACCTGATACATTTATATTATAGTATTTATATTATTTTTCTAGTGTCCAAAAATATTCTAGGTGCCTCACAGAAACAATTACAGATTAAGGCACTCCTCTATCTTGTAATTCACGTACTTGTAGTCCTTGTGACTTGTTTCTTACTTGCCATTTCAGTATAATGCAAATGCCACTTTTGGAGCAATATCACATTACTTTCCCATCTGCCTGTCCCAAGTCAGGATAAAGGAGGAGGGTTGGGCGTGGGGCTAGCAACTCCACCTCGTAAAAAATCAACCTGCTACACAAACGCCAACAATAGAGACAACAGAGACTTTTACCCTGGAAAAAGAATGGTTTTCAACTCGAAGATGCATGACGCTGGGTGGTAAAAGCCGTGAGGAAGCCACTAAGCCGATTACCCTTCTTGCAACCAGGAGGATTACCATAGGCACATGGAACGTGAGGACCATGTACGAGTCAGAAAAGATGGCGCAGGTTGCAGCAGAGATGAGGAGCAACAACCTGACCCTATTAGGCATTAGCGAGACAAGATGGAAGCAAGCGGGACAGAGACGACTGGTGACAGGAGAGCTGTTGCTGTATTCAGGACATGAAGAGAGCGACGCACCCCACACACAGGGAGTAGGCTTCATGTTGTCCAAGCAGGCACAGAGAGCACTGATTGGTTGGGAGGCACATGGTCCCAGGATCATCACAGCATCCTTCAGAACTAAGATGAAGAGGATTAAGATGAATGTTGTTCAGTGCTACGCTCCAACTAATGACAGCGAAGAAGAGGACAAAGATTATTTTTACAACAGACTCCAGAAAATATTAGAGATTCTCCAAGACAAAGACATCATCATCCTTATGGGAGACTTGGACCTGACAACACAGGATATGAACAAGTCATGGGGACCCATGCTCTGGGAGAGATGAGTGAGAATGGAGAGAGATTTGTGGATCTATGTGCACTTAACAACCTGGTCATAGGAGGTAGCATCTTTCCTCACAAGCGGATCCACAAGAGTACCTGGGTATCACCAGCAGGCATGACAGAAAATCAGATTGATCATGTCTGCATTAGCAAGAAGTTCAGAAGATCCTTGCAGGACGTTAGAGTTAGAAGAGGAGCAGATGCGGCATCCGACCATCACTTGGTCGTGGCCAGATTGAAGCTGAAGCTGAAAAAGAACTGGATAGACGCGTCAGACAGAAGAGCGAAGTACAACGTCAGCCTTCTGAAGGACCATAAGACTAAGGAAGATTTTGGAATGACGCTGAAGAATAAGTTTTCAGTATTACAGGATCGGTCTGAGGAAGAGGAAGACAGTGTACTAAAGAGATGGCAGAAAGTGAGAGAGACACTTAGGTCTGTATGCCAGGAAGTGCTTGGAATTAAGAAACACCAGCAGAAAGAGTAGATCACAGCAGAGACCTTGATCAAGATAGAAGACAGAAAGAAGAAGAAGGCAGCAGTCAATAACAGCAGGACTAGAGCAGCAAAGGCCAAAGCTCAAAAAGAGTATGCTGAAGCCCATAGTGCAGTGAAGAGGAATATCAGGAAGGACAAGAGAGAGTATGTGGATGAACTGGCAGCAGAAGCGGAACAGGCAGCATACAGCGGTAATATGAAACAGCTGTATGATACTACCAAGTGACTGTCTGGAAAGTTCAGCAAGCCAGAACGTCCCGTTAAAGACAAGCACGGAAAGTCTATAACAGGAATAGAACAACAGATGAACAGATGGGCGGAGCACTTTGAGGAACTCCTGAACAGACCAGCACCACCAAATCCACCAGATATCAACCCAGCCAAAGAGGACCTCCCAATTAATTGCGATAAACCAACCAGAGATGAGATCAGAAAAGCCATCACCATGATGAAGAATAGGAAGGCGGCTGGACCTGATGACATCCCAGCAGAGGCCCTGAAAGCAGACCTGGATGCTTCAGTGGAAATGCTGTACCCCCTCTTTGAGAAGATATGGGAAGAAGAAGTGATTCCGGTAGACTGGAAAGAGGGATATCTCATCAAAATCCCCAAGAAAGGAGATCTTAGCAACTGTGCCAATTATAGAGGAATCACACTCCTGTCGGTGCCAGGGAAGGTCTTCAACTGAGTCCTCTTAGAGAGAATGAAGGATGCCGTTGATCCACAGCTACGAGATGAACAGGCAGGTTTCCGGCAGAATAGATTATGCACGGACCAGACAGCAATGCTTCGCATCATAGTCGAGCAGTCTATGGAGTGGAACTCCTCGCTGTACATCAACTTTGTTGATTATGAGAAAGCGTTCGATAGTGTGGATCGAGAGACCCTCTGGAAGCTCCTTCGGCACTACGGCATCCCAGCAAAGGTGGTCAACCTGATCAAGAACTCATATGACGGTATACACTGTAGAGTGATCCATGGAGGGCAGCTTACTAACAGCTTCCAGGTGCAAACTGGAGTCAGGCAGTCAGGCAGTCCAGAGAGCTGTCTTTGGCAATAAAAATTTGACTGTTCAACTCCAATGTGAAATCAGTCCTCCTGTATGGAGCTGAAACCTGGAGGACAACCAAAACAACCATCAGGAAGATCCAGACCTTCACTAATAGCTGCCTCAGAAGGATTCCCCAGATCCGCTGGCCAGACACCATCAGTAACATCCACCTCTTGGAGAGGACCTGTCAACTCCCAGCAGAGGAAGAAATCAGAAGGAGAAGGTGGGGTTGGATAGACATACACTATGTAAGCAGCCAACTAACATCACCGGACAGGTACTGCGATGGAACCCCCAAGGCAAGCGGAAAAGAGGCCGTCCAAGAAACACCTGGCGACGCGACCTTCAGGCTGATAGCAAAAAAATGGGCTATACCTGGAACCAGCTAGAGCGAATGGCCCAGGATAGAGGACTCTGGAGATCTGTGGTTGGCGGCCCATACCCTGATTGGGGTGATGGGCATGAGTGAGTGAGTTCTGCATTGAAGGATACATCCCCAGAGAAGAGAACAAATTAGATGATTGTGAAACACTTGGACTAGTTTTCATAGGTAGAAAAAAAATAGAATATTTGCTAAATGTGGACTGTAAAATACTTTTGCAGTTCAATTGTTTTATGACACCAGTGTAACAGGTGAGATCACAGAGATTTATATACAGGTTAAACTACATGTACAGAACTTAGATTATTGAATTCACATTAAAACAACAATTTTCACATGCCTGTAGCTATAAGATACTAAGAAAAACAGCAAAATTCCTTACTGTGATTCATTCACATAAATATCTTATGATGATTCATTCGTTTGTCATGAACATTTAAGAACTGAAACATGCAACTCTTACCTTTTGTTTTTGTCCTCTAGCTGCAAGATATATACCATGTCATCGACGGCATGCAGTTTGGAGCTGCTGTCTCCCCATTTCAGCTTTAGGCTCTGAGGGCCTGCTGCAGCACACTCTAACCGAGGAGGTAAGGGTGGTAAGGGCCTGGTTTTTGCTGTAATGAAGTGGCTATATGGTCCAGCTCCAATTTCATTGACAGCCTGGATCCTGATCCTAAAATAAACAACAAAAATAAAGCAGGTTTAAGTAATGTGCTTTCAGAAGGCACTTTATCTAAAAAACCCCAAAGGACAAAGCTGCTCTTTGCCTTCAGAGTGAAGTCTGGTAAAGCATCAATTCAATTGCTCATATGTCCACTTCCAATAGTCTATATCTTGTCTTGGCAAAGCGAAGGGCTCTTTAACCTACCCACTCTTTCCTGCTCTGTCATAATCTTCTTTACATCATAGCAGCAGCAATGAAGACAATAAGCAATGAACAGAAAGGCTAGATGTGCTATACTCTCCAGCTTAATTTCAGGGCCTTAGGGCCACACTGCAATACCCTTACTCACATAGAACAGTACCTACACAATGAGCTGTCCAACTATAGTCAATGGGACTGCATGAACAGTAAGGCACTGCTCACTGTGAATAAGAGCACCCCAATCTATTAAGACATTCATTTTTGTTACCAATTTAGGGTCATCCTTACTCATGGTGAGTAGTTAGTCACTACGCTAATAGTAGCATTTCCATTACATGCGTCTGACAAAGTGGGTATTGACCCACAAAAGCTCATGCTCCAATACATCTGTTAGTCTATAAGATGCCACAGGACTCTTTGCTGCTTTTCACAGATCCAGACTAACATGGCTACCCCTCTGATATCTGACATTTCTTCAGTGGGCTCCTTGCAAAGAGAGAGACTATTTTGTGTGGCCAACGTGGCAGAATCTGGTACATGGTGATTGTGACTGAGGTCCTCTTTTGAGTCACAAACACGAACAGCCTGGAGAATGGTTGGGAAGGTTACTGCAAAGCTATCATCAGACGGTAACACCTTTTTGTCAATACAGGCCATGGCCAGATTTGAACCACCAGCTAAGTAGTGAGTGGCTCGACACCCTGGTCCCAAGACACTGTATTATTCTAATGGATATAGCTCTTCCCACAAAGGGAATTTAGAAAACTGGTATAATCATATCAGAGACCTCAGAATCTATCTGTTTCTCATACAATGAAAACTACTAAGATTAAGGTTTTTCAAACCAAGTGCCAAGAAAAATGTTAGTAGTACGTAGACAGATTATGGGTGTAGCTTCCAATATTACATGCCCCCTTTGAATTTTATATGCTTAAATATTCATGGTTAAAGATTTATTTAAGAATCAGTCAAGAACGTGGCTCATGGTCTCATTTACCAATGGACAAAAGCTTACTGAGCCATCTGAATCAAAATAAGTGACAGTTGGGAGTAAGAGGAAGACAAATCAGATATATAGTCATATGGGTTTTCTTCTGGGAATGTTCTCGTGATTGGGTTAGGCTTCTGAACCCTATTGTTCCACCAGAGTGATGGCTCCTGGCTTCTATTACCGTTTCAATCATTTGCTTCTCTGTGCCTTGGTTTAATAATTTGTGCAATGGGGATAAGATTATCTCCTTCGATTGCAGTATGTGAAAGTTCAGGTCTGGAGAGAGTTTGGAAATCTTTGAACTATATACTATATAAGCAGTAACACTGGCACAGACAAGACAGATGTATGCTTCAAAACTCTGTTAACATCAAAGTGGAAAGGAGAAAAACCTACTGGGCAAACAAAATAATTATGATTTTACAAAGAATGTCCTAGTTTAGATGGTTTGACAGATGCCACCTGCTTTGGAAATGCTATGCACAGCAGTCTAATTTTCTCATGGAAAAAGATTCTTGACAGGAGATGTTGCTTCTTCTGAGAACTACAAGCCACCAAGAAGCCAGTAACTACCAGCAAAAACACAGTCATTCACAACATTGCCTCTGCCTACTATAAGAGAAGCAGCATCTATATGGCATCTTTACACTTGACACAGCTACTTACTTAGATTAAAGAACATGGAAAAAATGTAGTATTCAAACCTCAAAGGATTTCTTTGCCTTAGAAGGTTTATTTTCTCTCTTTCATTATAAAAAGCAAGAGGGAAATCATATTTAATCAATGTAGGGAAAAAATCATTAACAAATACATCAGTAAAGAGAAAGTCTTGGCCTGCAGATGCAATACCTCCATACGTGTAACATATTCATAGAATATGAGGGTTGGAAGGGACCTGAGGAGGTCATCTAGTCCAATCCCCTGCTCAAAGCAGGACCAATTCCCAGACAGATTTTTGCCCTGGATCATCTAAACGGTCCCCTCAAGGACTGAACTCACAACCCTGGGTTTAGCAGACCAATGCTAAAACCACTGAACTATCCCTTTCCCCTCCTCCTATTAATGCAGTGATTTATACAAGGGGAAAGCATTGTTGTGCTGCCCTTGAGAAGCCTGAGAGGGACTGTATGATTTAGGAAGCCATGATCTCTCTCTTACTCTGCCTACTATTCCAGGGAGGAAGTAAACTGTGAAAGTATACTCATCTCAGTGTATGCGCCCCAGCACACTAGTGCCCCAGGGAGCATTGGTGACTCCAGCCATCTTCTCTCCTGTTACAGCCCACCTTTGTGAGAGGCAGATGGAGTGGCTCTGCACAGTCCACTTGCCCCTGTGCACAGGAAACAGTAATATGGCACAGGAGATTAAGGGGGTACCTTCTGCCTCCTCTACTACCTGGAAGCTGCCATGCGGGAAGAGCCCTGCTCAAGTCCAAAATGCTTTGGCTTTGGAAAAAACTCTCACACAAATCCTCACAATGCTCCCTTCGGCAAGTATTAACATTGCCATTTTACAGAGGGGAATTCAGACACAAAAGGGTAAATGCTTGACTAAGGTCACAAGGTGAGCCAAAGGTCACAAAAGGAGCCAAAGCAGAGCTAGGATTAGAACTCAGTATTTCCTAGCTATCTGAGCTGTGTTTTATCCACTAGTTCTTTCTTGACAGTCTTGTGCTTTTCCAGAAACACTTTGGTTCTAATATTCTAATTCTGTACTTGGAAGAAAAGCCTACTGAGCAGCTAGCTTTGGCTGGAAGAATTTATTTCCAATATTTATTCCTATTAAAGAACTAATAGTCTGTCCCTCTCTTGATAACGTGCACTGACTTCAGTAGAAGTTATGTACATTCTTAAGGGTAGCACAGGCCTTTTAAATGAATATTATAAAGTATACTGAAAATGTTGAAATGCACCATTCTCCCATGCGGCATTGAAAGTAGAATTACTCACAGAGATAAAAATAACACGTTTGACTGTAAAAAGAGAGTCACTTTCTGCCCTCAGATGCATACCTGGAACGCTCATTGGCCTCATCCAGATTTGTGTGTGTTCTGTGGAGGTCAGGACTCAGAGCCCTTTCCTATACAGTATAATATTTCCTGGAGGTGGCAATGTGTTTAGAGATCAAGTATTCGGAATTCATTTTCATCTTTATTGCCTCTCACTTCATTGTTCTAAATTAGAAAGAACCGCTGCATGCTCTTTATTTCACTGTCTTTCTTTCCTGAAATAAATGTTCCCTTTTGTAAACCACTAACAGGAGGTCAAGAGAGAAGCCAGGAAGATGTACCAGAAGAATGTTGGTTTCCAAATTATGTTTGTCATTCACTGCTTTTTAAGATGCATTTCTTTAAAAGTCGCTTTTTTGAATGCTCTAATTTCAACTTAAGACAACTTAGTATTAGGAAGTGAAAAAGTGTAAATGACATTTTATTTCCATTTCTTTCCACTCTATTTTCTGGACTATAGTTTAAATTAAGAGGCCACATACTGTATACTAGATGTTTACATTTAAAGTCCTATATCATAGAAACAGCATGGTTTATTGAATGGACTGAACACTGAACTAAGAGCCAGGAATTCATAATATTATTTCTGGTTCTGTCACTAATTTGCCTTGGACAAGTTATTTTTCCTCTCAGCATTTAGTTGCTTTGCAAAATGGGTCTGATACTACTTACCTACCATACAATAGTGTTTTGAGGATTAGTTGGATAAAGTTAAAGTTTTCAGTGTGCTACGTAGTAGTAGCATTATAGTGATCTTCAAGATTTCTTACAGACCAAACAAGTGCAAGTAAGGAGTGTTTCTTTATTTCTTAAGGTTCTGATCTCAGTTACTCGAGCGTAAATCAGAAATAACTCTACTGAAGAGCATGGAATTACACTAATTTAAAACTTTTGAGATCAGAACCAGGCCTTAAAGTTTAAAAACTCAATTTCATTTTCGCAATCTACTTTCACAGATTCACAAATAGTGTTCTGCATTTGACGATGCAATGGAGGTCACTAACACACATAAAAACTATGGTATGATTAAGACAAAGCAGGTCAGAAAAGCTAAAGAAAGAAAAAAGAAGCATAGATACTGAAACAGACTGACTACTTTATTGGCATTATGAGAAGCATAATTAATGCAGACTTTTTTCTTACTTCACATTGTATGCTCATTATTTCAGCTTCAAAAGTCATCGTATTAACACATAATGACTTTCCAAGGTGAAAATAGGTGGAAATAATTTTCAATAGGAAGCTGAGAAATCATCATCTAATAATGACTTATGGACAGTGCTGTGTGACTAAATCAAGAAATATCAGCTTTTTGCAGGGAATTTAAAGCAACGAATTCATAGAGGTTCCATTACTTTTACATTTTGCAGTAAATAAACCAAACCTCAACCAAAACAAACCACCTGTCTCCAAATCATTTAAGCTTCAACCATTTCTCCATGACAGTATCACATTTTGAAGAAAGAATTATGAGATTATTAGCAATTTCATTTAAATGTCATCTTGTATTTCTTAAACCTATTGTTAAAGGATGGAGGTGTGCGCACGTATGTTGTATGTACACAGATATATATATACTCATGAACTAGGAAAATTAGAAGGCTTAACTGGTAGTTTGTTTGAGTCTGCCAAACTAGAACTTGCCAGGCAAGTCCTCACTGATGCTATCACTTCTAAGTCTTTGCCAAGCTGCTACTGTCAGTGTAATGCTGGGCATATGGGGCTGTGTGTATATCCATGTGTTCCTACAGCTGTATGCGATGGGCCAAACTGCATGGCCTTCAGGCGACTGCATATGAGGAAGTGAGACTCAAGGAATATTTACACTCCCTCTCTCTTTTTCTCTGTGGTTCTGTTATTTATTATTTGTATTAAGGTAGCACCTAGAGGCTAAGACCACATTGTAGAAGGAACTGTACCAAGCACATAACTACAGTAAGCAAATCACTAATTTTTCAGTTTGGTGGCCGAACTGAAAAAGCCCACACCAATTTGGTTAGTTTGGGTTTTTCCTTGACAAAAAAAACAAATATAAAAACATTTATTCAGGTCAAACTAAAGGGTTAAAATAGCGACATTTTAAAAAACATTTCATTTAGAAACTTCATTTAAAAAATGTAAAAACAAAAGTTTTCTACTTTTTTTTCTGCTGAAACTATTTGCTAAATTAGAACCAAATTTGTGAATAGTTTTGGAGTCCTGAAAAATGCATTTTTTGGTAAAATTTCTATTTACTGAAAAAATTTCGCCCAGCTCTACATATAACAAAGCTGGCCCAAACACTTTAAATAAATAATAATTGAGAATATACCTATCTCCTAGAACTGGAAGGGACCTTGGCCATCAAGTCCAGCCCCCTGCCTTCACTAGCAGGACCAATTTTTTGCCCCAGATCTCTCAGTAGTCCCCTCAAGAACTGAACTCACAACCCTGGGTTTAGCAGGCCAATGCTCAAACCACTGAGCTATCCCTCCTCACTTTCACTCTAAGACTACAGGCAACAGATACATAAGACAGATAGGGAGAACAAAGAAGCAGTGAAACAATCATTATAAACATCTATATATGCACACAATTTATTTTTATTTAAGACTTTACATTGAAATATTTGTGTTAAAAACCATTCATAAAGTCACTCTTACCCAGCCTTCAACAGTGATTTCTTAGGTAAACTGAAACAATGGAGAGTTTTTTAGGGCTACTTGAAAATGAACCAATCATAATTTTAAAACAAACACTTGGAAAATGTAAGTGGTAAATTTGGGGGACACTACTAATGCCTCTATATTTGGCATCAGATCTCTCTATCACTTGTATCCATTTTTGTATTTTTCCACTGGCTCTTTTAAACATTAGATTCAGAAAATGTAATTTTTCACACCAGGCAAATTTAGAAACCTTTATAGGACCTTCAATAATCAATCATATTTTAAAATGTTCTTGAACCAGGAAAATAAACACTCTGAAAAGGATGCTATTTTTGGTTTGGTAATGGAATAATTTGTACAGTATTCCATTTGCAAGCTGAAAAACCACTTCTGAAGTATTCTTAAGGAGCCTGATACGAGAAGAGTTTGATATACAAGTTCTCATAAAATTAATGAAATTTACCCATTCTTGTGAAAAGCAATGTCTAATAGCTAGGATAGCAAATATAAACTCTTCCATTTCTAGAAAGGAGAAAGATCAGAATGAAAAATAGGATTGATGACTAATACTGTTACCTAGATTAAGCTGAATTAAATATTTTGTGATAGAATAAGACATTATTTCTAGTTTGACAGTGGTACCTGTCAGCTCTGTGATCTTGGGGAACCAGGGCGCAGTACTCAGCCTGTCTGACTCACAAAAGACTTTCCCCCCACCCCCAGCCTCTGCTTGAACCAAAAGCGATGGAAAGAAAGACTTACAAAAAGCAATGAAAAGGCAGTGGGAGACACACCTGAACCCCTGGGATAAGGATGATAGGATTAAGGGAACTCCCCTAGCCTCATTTGTATCAAAGATGGGACAAGGAGGCATCTCCATTAGCATACAGAACAGAGAACAGAGATTCCAAGGCAAGAACTGCATGGAACTCTGGGCCCAGAAAAGCAGGGAAGCAGTGCATGATAGGGCATCTCTGCTCCAGATGTTAATGAACCCACACCTGCACACACCCAGCTCAGTAGTTTATCAGACCAATTCTAGTAATAAATCCTTTATTGTGAGCTCCTCCAAGGAATGCTGCCCAAAGCCAGGAATGATCAGCTCCCACTGTCTAGTCTGAACAAAACAACTTTGGTATACTCCCTTGTTTACACATAAACAAATATAATGTCCTCCCTTGAACCATTGTTGTTTCTCTACAGAACCCCCTACCCATGCTCAAGCAAGAGTTCTGATGCCTGGATCCAAAATCTGCATCAGTTCCACTGGGACTTCATCTTCTCCTGACTGATCGTGCTGGGGGCTCTGCCTGACTCTAGCACTCTGGACCCTCAGCTACCACCACCACCACCTGGGACTCCAGTCGATTCAAGCTTTACCGAGTGGTGAGAACCCAGTTCTCTTTCTAGGTATAGCCTTCTGATTCTGACTTGTTTGATCAGTTATAGTTTTGTAAACCTGACTTTTATAATCAAATTTAAGTTGGATTTAATATTATCACTGTTTTGTTTGTTTGGCTCCCCTATGGTTATTACCTGGCAATAAATAACTGTAATAATTAAGCTGGTTGCTTCTCTCTCTCTCTCCCCATAATGGATTTTTTTTGGTCTTCTCATTCATTCTGCAGCAATGCTCCTCGTACCTAAGCTAAAAGAGCTCTGCAGCACCCAAAAATCCTGTGAGGTATGCTCATCAAGTAGGTTACTACCAGAACAACTGTAATGTGAAAGTGCGGATAGAGACATGCTGACCCTGGGACATATAAGGGTGGCAGGTTGGAAGTGCTGCTCGACCCAGTTTGCTGAGTCCAGGGGCAAATGAGGGTGGCAGATTGAAAGTGCTGCTTGACCCAGCCTGCTCAGGCATGCTCTATTCCGGTGCGGTACTCATGGCATATGAGGGTGACAGCTTGGAGATGCTGCTCGACCCAGGCTGCTTGAGTCCAGGGACATATAAAGGGTCAGTCTGGGAGTGCTGATTAACCTGGTCCTCTTAAGAGGCAATCTGTTAATGTGTGTGTTCATCTGATTCTGGGGCTGGAAGAACCCAGTCCTGGGGAACCTAGGTCTTGCAGGATAGCTCCATTGGGAGGGAACTTGCAGCAGGGAGAAGTAGAGCTCCATATGAGAACACAAGTGACACAAGCAGTACATTGATACATGTGCAGAACCTCCCCTCACCCCCACCCCTGGAAGAGTAACACTAATAAATGAACATACCCCAAAGTAATGGCAAAGCTGGTAACAACAGTGACTAACCTGATCCTTCAGTCCTTAAGAATGCAAAACTCCATTATTAGACTCAAAATTAGGTATTAATATGGCCCTCATTGACTTAGTATCTAAGCACACCACCATATTTAATGCATTTATCCTCACAACATTCCTGTAAGGTCCCTTATTCCCATTTTACAGCTGGGAAACTGAGGCACAGAACGTTTAAGTGACTTTGACAAGGTGACAGAGGAAAGTCTGTAATGGAGGTGTACTTGAACCCAGATCTCCCAAGTCTCTGGCTAACACCAGACCATCCTTCCTCCCTATGAGCCTGCTTTGGAGCATTGAAATGAATGGGGAGGCTTTATAATTATTTTAGTTGGCATAGCATGAGGTCTGCATTTCTTCTTACTCAGGCAAAACTCCAGAGTCTAAAAAAGGAAGAAAGAACCATAATCTATTCAGGACTTTTAGTGGTTAAATACACACACAAAAATTTATAAACATTTGTGAGCTCTGGAACACTGAGCTCAATTTTACAGGCCCTAATTCGGTAAAACTTCTGTTGGTAGTTCAAGGTCAGCTGGACTGAGCCCTTTGCTTCAAAACACACAAATCTCAATCCTCAGAGATATTTTCATGTGCATTTCTGTTTTCATTCAGAAAGGTCCTTCCCTTGACATGGTTTACGAACTGCAACTGCTATGTTTTTATTTATATAGATGCTAATAAGCCAAATTTAAAATAAGTTATCCTATTAAAAGAAATACTCAGTAAGACTGCAAAGTGTGTCAGTGATGCATGCGTAATCAAATACTCCTTAACAAGTCTGCTAAATTGCTTGGGGGTGTGAAGGGGACAGGAGAGAGGGAGGGTGGAATCACAACCGTAGAGCATGGTTAATGAGGAAAAATAGAAAGACAAAACATAGGAACAAAGTGTACCTAACAGAAAAATAAAAGATACTTTTAATTGCTGAATTTTGGGGGAGAAACTATGTTTTTCATAATTTTCAGCTGGGATACAAAATCATACAAAAAACAGATAAAGGAAGTTTTGACAGAAACTACATCTTTATTTGATAAAAATACTGTTGCAATATGTAATCTCAATTTTCATAATTGTACTTCAAAAATATACACGGAGCTGTACTGCAGTAAATGCTCAGAGAAGGTCTAGTAAAGAAACCAAACTATTGGACTTGATGCAGAAATTATGAGTAGAATTCTGTGGCCTATGTTATACAAGAGATCAGAACAGAAGAGTTTATTAACTTTCACTTAATAAAAAGTGAGGGTCCCTTTCTGCAAACCTTTAGGTGCTCAAGTACTTTATATCTCCACTGCAATCAATGAGATTACTCGTGCATAGTACAAATTAACTGTGTGAGTAAAGATATGCAGGATCAGGCCCTAAATTTAAGGATGAAGATATTTACTTTTTTATTATTACTGTGAATATACACATACACACAAACACACAGAGTGATATACATATATACATACACACATATACACAGTCACACACACAAAGTTGGGAGTACTGAATAGGAACAAGGAACGGGCACATCCCCTGTACACAGCATTGGAGAAATCAACACTGGAATACTGTGTCCAGTTCTGATGTCCGCACTTCAAAAAGGATGCTGAAAATTGGAAAGGGTTCAGAAGAGAGCTACAATTATAATTCGAAGAGTGAGAAACATTTTTGCTGAGAGACTTAAATAGTTCAGTCTCCTTGGCTTCTCAAAGAGAATATAAAGAGGTGACCTGATTGTGATCTATTCTGTAAGTACCTACGCTGGGAGATTTCAAAATAAGTTTCTTTAATAGCACACAGCCACATAAAATCTAATGACTGGAAATTGAAGCTTGACAAATTCAAACGGGAAATAAGATCCAACTGAGGGTAATTAATCACTCGTGTACCAGGGAATGAGTGTGGTGTATTTTCCACCATTTGAAATCGTTAAATCAAGAGTGGATCTCTCTCTCTCTAAAAGATATGACCAAGCTCAACGAGAAGTTACGGGCTTGAAGCAGAAATTACTGGGTGAATGTCTATAGCCTGTGTTATTCATTACAGTCCCTTCTGGAACAAATATTTGTAAGACTAAGCAACAAAGGCAAGATCTCAATAACACATAATAGAGAAATAAAAAAAAATGCAACTTCTTCTTTAGGTTCAGGGCCTAATTTTGAGAGAGAAGGAATATTTCCTTTGAGGTCCTGTATGGTCTCAACACCTTGCAGGATCAAACTTGATTGGAAGACAATGTGTTCAACTCTACAATCAATCCCATTACCTTTTTTAAAAAGAAAGCTTAGATACTGGAAAACAACAATATTTGCAGAAACAAACTATTTTCAAAGAATCCACAATTTTTTTTGTGCCTAAAAGATTTAGGGTTTTCTTTGTTACACCTTCACCAGGCCTTTATTTCTGCTTATGTCAGCAATTATTTCTATTTACCATTTATGTCACTTTGAAGTCCAAGTTCCTGATTGCCCTAGTTAAATGGCCTAACTATGAGTGCAAAAATGATCAAGGCAATTATTTGTGCCTGCAAAAATGAAGGTCAGCAAATGAAATTTTGCTGTAATGCTTTAGTACTAACCAACTGAAAAAGACGGTTACTCATCTTTGTAACTGTTGTTCTTCGAGATGTGTTACTCATATCTATTCCAGTTAGGTGTGCGCGTGCTGCGTGCACGTTCGTCGGAAGATTTTTACCCTAGTGACACTCGGTGGGTCAGCAGGGCGCCCCCTGGAGTGGCACCGCTATGGTGCCGGATATATACCCCTGCTGACCCTCCGGCTACTCCGACAGCAGGGAAGGAGGGTGGGTTTGGAATGGATATGAGCAACACATCTCGAAGAACAACAGTTACAAAGGTGAGTAACCGTCTTTTGTTCTTCGAGTGCTTGCTCATATCCATTCCAGTTAGGTGATTCCCAAGCCTCACCTAGGCAGTGGGGTCGGAGTGAGACATTGCGGAATGTAAGACCGCGGAGCCAAAGGTGGCATTGTCTCTGGACTACTGGACCAGTACGTAGTGTGATGCAAAGGTGTGGATAGAAGACCAGGTAGCCAAGCGACATATTTCCTGGATGGGAACATGGGCCAGGAAAGTGGCAGATTCTACCCGCGTAGAATGTGAGCCAAGTCATAGCATGTCCAGATACAGGACGTTACCCAAGATGAAATTTGTTGGGAAGAGACTGGCATGCCCTTCATGCGCTCTGCAACAGCTACAAAGAGCTGAGGTGAACGTCGGAAGGGTTTGGTCCTCTCGACATAAAAGGCCAGAGCCCTGCGGACATCCAAGGTATGCAGCTGTTGTTCCCGACGCGATGAGTGCGGCTTCGGGAAAAAGACTGGTAGAAAGATGTCTTGATTAACGTGGAAGGCAGAGACCACCTTAGGGAGGAATGCCGGGTGCGGTCGCAGCTGTACTTCGTCTTTGTGGAATACTGTATACGGGGGATCCACAGTCAAAGCTCGGAGTTCTGAGACTAGTCTAGCCAAGGTGATAGCGACGAGGAAGGCTGTCTTCCAGGAAAGGTACAGCAGCGAGCATGTGGCTAAAGGCTCAAAGGGGGGACCCCTAAGCCTAGCCAACACCAGGTTTAGATCCCAGGTAGGGGTTAGGCGCTTGACCTGAGGGTACAGCCGCTCTAAGCCTTTGAGGAATCTGGAAACTATGGGGTGAGAAAAGATTGAACTGCCAGTTTCCCCAGGGTGGAACGTGGAAATAGCTGCAAGATGCATCCTTACAGACGAGATCGCCAGGCCCTGCTCCTTGAGGGACCATAAATAGTCCAAGATAAAGGGGATTGATATACCTTCGGGGATAAAGTTACGCTGAGCGCACCAGTGGGAGAAGCGCTTCCACTTGGCGAGATATGTCATCCGCGTGGAAGGCTTTCTGCTTCCCAGCAGCACCTGTTGTACTGAGGTGGAACAACGCAACTCACATTGGCTCAACCAGACAGCAGCCATGCTGTCAGATGAAGGGACTGTAGGTCCAGGTGGTGAAGCCTGCCGAAGTCCTGTGTTATGAGGTCCTGGCATAGTGCAGGGGGATCGGGTCCGCCATAGAGAGGTCGAGCAACAGGGTGTACCAATGCTGTCTCGGCCATGCCGGAGCGATCAGAATTAGTTGGGCTCTGTCCCTGCGGAGCTTGAGTAGGACTCTGTGGATGAGAGGAAAGGGTGGGAAGGCATAAAATAGGTGCCCCTTCCACGGAATTAGGAATGTATCCGAGAGGGAGCCCGGGGAGCGACCTAGCAGGGAGCAGAACATCTGGCATTTCCTGTTCTCTCGGGAGGCAAAGAGATCTATTTGGGGAAAGCCCCACTTCCGGAAGACAGAATGGAGAATGTCCGGATGGATGGACCACTCATGAGACAGGAAGGATCTACTCAGTTGATCTGCCATAGTGTTCCACACTCCTGGGAGAAAAGACACTACCAGGTCTATTGAGTGGGCTATGCAAAAGTCCCATAGTTGTATCACCTCTTGACAAAGGGGGGAAGATCATGTCCCTCCCTGCTTGTTTATGTAATACACGGCCGTTGTGTTGTCTGTGAACACTGCAACACAAGGACCCTGTCGGACTGCTCTCAGCTCTCGGACATTTATGTGTAACGCCAACGCCTGAGATGACCAAAGGCCTTGAGTGAGAAGGTGCCCTAGCTGAGCACCCCAGCTGAGAGATGACACGTCCGTTGTTAGGAATGCGGAAGGCTGTGGTGGATGGAAGGGCAGACCTGCACACACCAGGGATGGCGTCAGCCACCAGTCGAGGGAGTCGAGGATGCTCAGTGGAATTGTGAGTACAATATCTATGGCATCTCTGCCTGGACGGTAGGCTGAGACAAGCCAAGTCTGAAGGGGATGCATGCGCAGTCTGGCGTGCTTTGTCACGAATGTGCATGCAGCCGTGTGACCGAGGAGGCCAAGGCAGGTGCGAGCTGAGGCTGTCAGGAAGCTTTGAAGTCTTTGTATAAGTGAGACTATTGCCTGAAAATGAGGTAGAGACAAACTGGCGGTTGCAAGATTGGAGTCCAGAGTGGCCCCGATGAACTCTATCCTTTGCGTAGGCACTAGAGTAAATTTTTCCAAATTGATTATCAGGCCTAGATGCGTGAATAGGTTCTTGATGACTCTCACATGACTGGTGACTTGTGCCTCGGAGGTCCCTCGATTAAGCCAGTCGTCGAGGTATGGGAAGACATGTATTCCACGACGACGGAGGGAGGCAGCGACTACCGCCATACACTTCGTGAATACCCGAGGGGCTGTGGAGAGGCCAAAGGGAAGGACCGTAAACTGATTGTGTTGATGATTCACCACAAAGCGTAGATACCGTCTGTGCGGAGGGTAAATTGCAATGTGGAAATACGCATCCTTCGTATCGAGAGCGGCGTACCAATCTCCGGGATCCAGGGAAGGGATGATGGTCCCCAGGGACACCATGCGGAACTTGAACTTTTTCATGAATTTGTTCAGTCGTCGCAGGTCTAGGATAGGCCGGAGGCCCCCTTTCGCCTTGGGGATTAGGAAATATCTGGAATAAAACCCCTGGCCCCTTAATTCCTTCGGTACCTCCTCTATAGCTCCCATTGTAAGGAGCCTCCGAACCTCTTGCAGGAGGAGTTGCTCGTGAGAGGGGTTCCTGAACGAGGGACGAGGAGAGGGGTTGAAAGGGAAGGGGAGAAATAAACTGACGATGGAATCCAAACTCCACCGTGCATAGGACCCAAAGATCCGTGGTTAATTGGGACCACGCAGGGAGGAATGGGGAAAGGCGGTTGTAAAACTGAAAAGGATCCTGAGAGACAATTGGTACACTGCTCTCGGGCGCACCCTCAAAAGTTTGATTTGGGTCCCGCTGTTGGCTTGGTGGGACTGGAATTGTTACCCCCTTGAGGTCCACACTGACGTCTGTGGTTGGTACGACCTCACCTTCTGGTAAAGTCTTGTCTTGGCCTACGTGTGGGGTAAGGGCGGCTGAGGTTGGGAGCGGAAGGATCTTCTTTGAGTCTGTGGTGTATGCCTTCCGAGCGAATGCATAATTACGTGATTGTCTTTCAGACTCTGTAGCCTAGGATCCGTCTTTTGTGAGAATAGGCCCTGGCCATCAAAGGGTAAGTCTTGTATAGTGTGCTGCAGTTCAGGTGGCAGGCCTGACACTTGCAGCCATGATATATGTCGGATGGCGATTCCAGAGGCAACCGTTCTAGCTGCCGAATCGGCAGCGTCCAGCGAGGCCTGTACGGAGATCCGCGCTACTTTCTTTCCTTCCTCCAATAATGGTGTAAATTCCTGGCGGGAGTCTTGCGGGACCAGCTCTATGAACTTGCTTACCGCCTCCCAGGTGTTGTAATTGTATCTACTCAGCAGGGCTTGTTGGTTTGCTACCCTGAGTTGGAGGCCTCCTGTGGAATAGATTTTCTGTCCCAACAAATCCATTCGCCTAGCCTCCCTTGATTTAGGTGCAAGGGCTTGTTGGCCGTGGCGCTCCCGCTCATTGACGGACTGTACATCCAATGAATAGGGAGGGGGGTGTACATATAAGTATTCATACCCCTTGGAGGGCACCATGTATTTCCGTTCGACCCCTCTGGCTGGGGCAGGATAGATGTCGGGATTTGCCAGATGGTGTCTGCCTTAGCCTGGATCGAACGAATGAATGGCAGGGCTACTTTGGTTGGTGCCTCTGCCGACAATATACTTATCACCGGGTCCTCCACCTCTGGAACTTCCTCTACTGGCAAGTTGATATTCTGGATGACACGCCGCAGGAGGTCCTGGTGTGACCTGAGGTCAACTGGAGGCGGGCCTGACGATGATGTCCCCGCTACCGCCTCATCCAGAGAAGAGGAGGATGAAAGCCCCGGGACGAGTGGGTCCTGTACTGACTCCTGATCGTGGGGGACATCCGGAGCCAGAAGATCGTGGCGGTCCGGTGCGGGGACAGGAGCTTCCTCCGTACCAGCAGGGGGAGGTCGGCTGACAGTCGCCTCTGGGACGCGGTGTTCTGAAGGAACGGAGCATGGTGGCACAGCGGGTTCACCTTGGGCTTGGTGATAAGCCCAAGGCGTCCAAAAGGACCACTGATGAGGTCCTTGGTCAGTACCGTGGGATCCTTGGGCAACCCTGCTGTGAGTATCCGAATCCCCATAGGAAGCACTGTCTGCATGGGATGATATGGATGGATGACAAGAAGGCCACGGAGGAGCTGAGACCATTTGGGGAGGGTCTCTGTGTCTATTCGATCCGTCTCCATGCGGCACTGGAGAACGGTACTGGGAGTTGTACCGGTACCGAGAGTGAGACCGGGACCTGCGACTGGCATGGTGCCGGGAGGTCGACCGGTGCCTTGAATCCCCGTGTCAAATCGGCTGCGAGAGGTACGGTGCTGCGAGGAGTGCCGGGACCTGGATTGGTGCCGAGAGTATCGGGTCGGCGACTGGGACCTCGAACGGTGCCGCGAGTACGACAGATACCTAGATGGAGAGCGGTACCGGGACTGCGAGCGGCGTCGGGACCGGGATCGATGATGGGACCAAGAGTGTCTGCGGGACCTGGATCGCGACCGGCGACGTTCTGTGGTGCTGGGTGAGGATGGTCTCAGCAGGGCGGGCTTGCCTAATGATTGAACAACCCGCACCGGTGGTGCCAGGGGTTGACGCAGCTCGGGCTCCGTCAAGGCAATCAACTCCCTTGCTGTAGAGAACGTCTCCGGCGTGGAGGGCACAATAAGCTCAACCACGGTGTGTGCTGGAGAGCTAGTAGGCACCGGACTCAACGGCTCTTGTGAGACCGGAATCAACAGCGCAGAAGACATCGGTGCTGCGGCAGTTGACGGTGCCGGGTGGTCCGACTTAGTTAGGTGCTCTGACTGTGGCGTAGACGCGGAAGCTGCAGGAGTCTTATGCTTCTTGATCCTTGGGGGGAGAGAGCGGTGCCGGGCAGGAGCCTGGGCCAGTAATGGCTGGTGTCGAGGAGCCTTCACGGTGCCTGTGAGCTCCGATGAGGAAGAGGCACTTGTCCCTAGTGCAGCAGTCGGTGCCGAAGATGGAGGAGTTAGAGCTGCCTCCATTAGGAGCTGCTTGAGACGAATGTCCCGCTCCTTTTTCGTCCTGGGCTTGAAAGCCTTGCAGATTCGGCACTTGTCTGTGAGGTGGGATTCGACCAAGCACTTGAGACAGGAGTCGTGAGGGTCTCCTGTAGGCATCGGTCTATGACAGGCCGAGCACGGTTTGAAGCCCGGTGAACCGGCATGGGCCCCGGTACCGGGTGAGGGGAAGGGGCTAATCCCCGATCCCTCTTAACTATATACAATAACTACTACAAAGAACTAATAAAACTAACTAGAAATATAGAATATTGAACTATATACACAATAACGATTAGAAACGAGCGAATAGCTAGGGAGGTGGAGATCAGCTAAGCTGCGCTCCACTGTTCCAACAACCGACATGGGCGGTTAGAAGGAACTGAGGGGCGGATGGGTCGGCAGGGGTATACATCCGATATCATAGCGGTGCCACTCCAGGGGGCGCCCTGCCAACCTACCGAGTATTGCTAGGGTAAAAATGTTCTGACAAACATGCACACGGCGCACGCACACCTAACTGGAATGGATATAAGCAAGCACTCGAAGAATGACTGTTTTCATTTTGTTACAGAAAAGCAGATCCTGCGTGTTGCATTTTGATATTCCATATTTTTCCTCTCTAAAGAGCACAAATATAAGCACATAATATACAACAAGAGCATCTGATGCATTCCATTTTATACCATTGTTCAGTGACAATGTCAAACTGAGTCATGTTAATTTTAAACAGTCCATTAGTGTGCAGAGTAATCTTGAAATGCACATAGTTGACCATGGGCTTATACCCTTTCAATAGGCCCATAAACTGGGCTGGAGCCTTGTGACAAACAATTCCCCTTAGTTACAAAGAGCTGCACTGAAGAACACCACTTTAGCATGTATGGATTTTGCTAGCTACGAGTGAACTCAGAAGCAGCTGAAGTAGACATCAGTATTAAAAAGATGGTGGGCAACTCATTTTGCTAGATCAGTATAACCTTTGTATCAGACAAAGCTGAATCTCTCAAAGTTCTCTGGGGCAGGCAGGCAGAGTTAAAGAGCAGCTAGTCACATGACCAATTTGACTACCAACCAAACATATCCAAAGCATCTAAATTTTGGGACATATTTATAGATCTTTAAGTGGAAGAATCTGTCACACGTCCTCTCAGATGATCTTCATGCTGTTTACAGTGAAGTGATTTGTATATCTAACGGTTTTATTTTATTTAAACTATTTTTATACTATCAGCTCAGTGTGCAGACTTACTTGTTAAACTACTGCTGTGCAAAATATGCATTTTTCCAATTTCGGTTCTTGTTAACTAGAGGTTTACTTTGAGATTCTGGCTTCAAACAAACCCAAAACCTTGCAATGAAATGCCAGTGAAACCATGGAGCTTTGACTAGTTTTGCTGACTTTATCAAATCTCTTGACAAGCCTGGTGAGAGTTTAATTTCCGAAGTCTTGCTTAATGTTTGGGTTTGGAAAGAAACCTAATGCCAGGTAGCTTTCACTTGCTTTCATTGCACAAATTTCACACAGCTTTACTATAGCCCTATATATCATAAAATAACAATACTTCCAAGTCAGAGCAGCTCAAAGGGATTTGCAATGGCAATTAATGAAACCTAACAACCTTCTTATGTTATGCATAGGTAATATTATGATTGGTGCCCTAAAAATATCATAGACAGACTGGATATACACAGATAGTGTGTGTGCACGCATGCGTGCGTCTCAGACCACAGATGACAAAAACAAAGAAGGAAGGGGTTAACAAAAATCTACTAACAATTATTTTAAAAGTTTCTTTCTTCAGAGCTATTTTTTATTAGCACAATACTACAAACTCTGATCAGTGTTGTATGAGCTCCTTCTGCAACTTCACTTTGGCCCTTTGCTTTCCAAGACAGCTGAGGTATGGTATTTTCTGAAAAGTACAAGATGCCCTGCCATGTATTTTTGCTTCCTGACTCAGCACTTACTTCTTGTTGTTCTCATCATATCATTTTTAGAAGCATGGTCCCACAGCAAGCATTGTGACCAGTTAAATAGTTAATGTTTATGGTTTCACTTTTTCATTCAGATCAGAGACAATCAGACTCCTAGGCTAAAATCACATAATTTAATATGGTGCCTTATGAAAAGTAAAGAAGTTAGAATGTAAACTAAGATTCAGGGCATAAATCATAGTATGACCTCAATATAATACTCCTACTCAGAGGGAGGCAGAACAAGAGTTTCAGAAAAAGAACTCCTGTACGATTAGTGAAGAGGAACCTAAAGCTTATCTCAACTTTTAGTTCTGATCTCTTTTTCCAGGCTTTGGAGATCAGGACATCTCTACCTAACAGCAGCTACAGAAGAACAAAACATGAGCTTAAAAAAAATAATCAGAATTTTTAGATGCCCCATTTTCTGTGACCCAGTTACTAATATTAATGAAAAGTGCTAGCTGATTATATCGAGTCACTTGGTGCTGATCAAAGCCTTTTATTTTGTTTTAGTTGCTCCTGTATCTGATCTCACATATAATAAGGAGAAAACAAGATGTTCCAGACCAACCAAGGGCATCACTTAAAAAAATTAAGTAGCAGCTCACAAGACAAACACAGGTTATATGTGATAATATCTAGTCCTGCCTTGAGTGCAGGAGACTGGACTAAAAGACTTCTTGAGATCCCTTCCAGTCCTATGATTCTATGAAGAGGAGAAAGAGCTAAATTTGATTTTTTTCTATTGATGGCTCCTCTTTAAAAATTTCTAAAGTGAATGTAGTGCTCAGACAACAGAAGCCTCCTCACACTATCCTGCTTCTTATAGGGACCACTGGTAGGGGGGAGAGGAGTTCTGTCTCATACCAAGTCAATCCTTTGAGACTGCCAGGAAGGTCATAGTTCTGATGATGAATTTTGGTGGGTTGACATTTGTCCAGCTGGATCTGGACTAAAACTTCCAGCTCATATGATATAAGCCACTGACAGGTCTTTAAATACTAATAATGTTTGGTCATTATCAGTGTTGGCTGGATTTGAACTAGTGACCTGAAAGCAAAAGGCTCCATATCCCAGTAGCAATCCCTGAGTCATATCGTTGCAGTTTATATTCATGTTTTACATTTCCACAGCCTGGTAGAAAGCTAGATGCCACTAAACCATTCTCAGTGCTATTGTGTTAAAATCTGAAAAAGAGTGGCGCACTCTAGCTAGGCTACACAACGCTTGCATGATTATTAATGAAAAATGACTGAGTCTGTACTGTCCAATTTCTTCAACTGTACAATCAGATTTTTCTGTATTACATATCTATTGGAATAACTGTTTGTTTCTTTTTTTTTAAAAAGAGCTTCCTTGACAAGATCAATTCCACTGTGTATTACTATTCATCTGCTTGTCACTGTTTAAGATAATTTAAATTCTAGTAGCAATTAGAAAGACATCATGAAAAGCATGAAAATCAGATTAGTTCAAAGAATGAATACACATTTGGAGAAGCCATTTTAGAATAAAAATTAGAATTTGAAGTTAAGCCAATCACTTTTAATCCCAAATTTCATCCTCTTTAGTTATTTTTTCCTATTAAAGAAATGGTAAATATATCTACTCAAAAGAGCATACATTAAATCACCATTTTAAACAGTATTCAACTTATTCACCATATAAGAAAATTACTATAGTTAATACCTATAGCCACTTAACAGAATATTATTGATTAGAATCTGAAAAAATGATACACTGCAATGAACACAGCACTATGCTAGTTAGAAGCGTTTATCATTTCCGATTTCTGGAATGTACATTTGTCAACTGCTCTTGGGACAGTCTCTTTAGAGGACTGAGCTTCCTCCTAACTGGTCTCCCCTCTGCTAATTTCAAATTAGCCCAGTCCATCAATTTAGACTCCTTTTAGATTATCAGCCCTTAAACTCCAGGGATTGTAGTCTTCCTTTGTCTCCCTGTCAGTTTCTTAAAGGCAGGCTGCCACAGGGCACTAGCCCCTCCACTAGCCCAGGAGATTCTGCCTCCCCATCTCTCTGTTTTTCCTTTATTGCTACAAATGTTTTCCTTATTGGTCCCAGCTGAGAGTGGATGCCTCCATGACTTGACGTTTTTGCAGCTGTGCTGGAGGCTGGTGAGTCTAGTTGCCTGTAAGCAAGGAAGGCCCTCCTCTCCCTGTGCTCAGTATGGGGTTTGTAAACCTCATTAGATTATTATTAATTTTATCTGTCTTGATCTTGCTCTCTGCTTAAGATTAACTAATATGGTTTCCAAACACAAGACAAAAACAAGGAAAAAGCACATAGCGAAAATAAAATGGGGGTGGGAAATGGAGACAAAAGGAGATAGAAAAAGGTGAACAAAGAGAGCATGTCTTCAGACCTGAACTACTCCAATTCACCTCATAAAGACATCATTACACTTTTGCTAGATGTTTAAGGATAATGACTTTTTTCTTTATGATATGTTCTATAAAGATTTCCCATATCTAGTTAATCTGTGTGATATCAACATAAGTTTTCATTACTGTACTGAGAAACGGCAGGATGACGACACTCACCGGTATGAGGTTTCTGGAAGCAGATCATCAATAACATAACTTGTAACATTACTAACTGGAATGCTAATGTCACCAAGGTCAATGTTGTAAGAAGAAATCTCAGACCCATTATTGCACGGTTCTTCCCAGTTTAAAACAAGGCACACAGAGGGTGATATCTGATAGGCATCCATATGCTCATCCTCCAATATAGAGAGGGTACAGACTGCATCAGGTACTGATGCTGGAGTCCTGCAGGTTACTAGATCGCTGTAGGGTCCAGCTCCTGCCTGGTTTATAGCCTGTGGAACAAAATAAGGTTTTTAGGGCAACACACATTTCATTTCACAAGGCAAATAAACTTAGACCAATGTACCTTGCAGGGTGGAAAAGTTAGATACCTATCACCTTAAAAATTCATCACTTAATAATTTATGCCATTTATCTACATGAGAACAATTAATATCTTTATTACTCAGAGGTGTCACTCATATAGTCTGAAGTGTATTTAAAGAATATATATAATTTCCCTGCATAACCATTTTAATCAAATTTAACAGTAACCAATTTATCAGCAGGAAACTTTTTGTGAGAGAAAATGTAACACATGTATCGTTGTCAGTGATGACCATTCTTGTCTAACAAATAGGCTACTCTTGTCTTTTAGAACCACAGAATCATAGAAATGAAGGGACCTTGAGAGGTCAAGTCAAGCCCTTTGCAATGATGGAGGACCAAGTAAACCTAGACCATCCCTGACAGATGTCTGTCTACCCTGTTCATAAAAACTGCCAATAGGCTGGTGTTAGACTTGCTGTGGCCTAGGGCCAAAGCCCAAGCCTGAGGACTTCAGCCATTGGTGGCATGGGCTCAGATTACAGGCCCCCTGCCTAGGGTGACCAGATGTCCCGATTTTATAGGGACAGTCCCAATTTTTGGGTCTTTTTCTTATACAGGCTCTTATTAACCCCCAACCCTGGTTCTGATTTTTCACACTTGCTGTCTGGTCACCCTACCCCCGCCTAGGGCTGAAGCCCTTGGGCTATGGCTTTGCCTCCCCTTAACTGAGGTGGTAGGGCTTGGGCTTTGGCTCTGGCCCCCCTACCCATGGCGGCCTCAGGCTTCAGTCCCCCCACCCCCCAGCTTCACGTAGTAATTTTTGTTGTCAGAAAGGGGTCGCGGTGCAATGAAGTTTGAGAACTCTATTATCCTTTGGGTGCTTACTAACTGATTATTTAATATTTTGTTCCCGTATTTTTAAGATATCAAAGTTAAAGCTGACTGATCTACAATTGCCTAGGTACTCTTTGTTTCCCTTTTTAAAGACAGGTACTATAGTTGCGCCATTATATTCACCTGTCCTCTATGATCTTTTGAAGATAATTTTAATGGTTCTGAGATTGCTTCAGCTAGTTCCTGAAGTGCCCTAGAATGAATTTCAAACTCTGCTGACTTGACTATACCTAACTTATCTAAATATTCTTTAACCTGTTCTTTCCTTATTTCACCTTGTGTTCCTTCCCCCTTTTTGTTAATATTAACTGTGTTGAATCGTAACCATTAACCTTTTTTAAGATCAGCCCTTCTAAGCCCTTTGTTATCAAAATCCCCATTACTCTATGGTTACACCTGCAGGGTCAGATGTTCTGCTTACTCAGGTAGATCTCCCTTCGACTTCAGTGTGCATTTCACCTGCTTAAGAGCTGCTACAGTGGGTCCTAATTTAGAAAGTTAATTTGCAAATTTCATACTAAAATAATTCTCATGGACATAAAACTTTACCTTAGCATAGTCTATGTTTTTTCCCTAAGATCACATACATAAATAGCAACTAAAGCACACACATAGCTGTTAACTTTTTCCATGAGAAAATAGAGCAACTGTTATATCTAACTCCTTGGCCAAATTCAGTGGCACCAGTGGAAATCTGAAGTTTCAAAATCTGGCCCAATGTTTCTACCTTTGAAGTAACATCCATTAATCATCTGCCTTTGCTATTTCGACATTTCCATTTGTATACTGTATCACTTATACGGTTATAAAATATTCTAGTAAAATTGATAAAACAGATTAATAAAACTGTGGTATTTCAGTACCATGGTAATGAATTAGCTAAGGTTCATATGTATTACTGCGCTCTACGGAATTGGAATCAGAACAGTTGTGTTACAGTACAAAGAATCCAGACAGGGAATTTGTGATAGCATAGGTTATGAAGGAGTTCTTCCACCAAAAATCTGTGCAGAGGCATAGCCTTTGAACAGGTGGCTTTGAGTCTCCATGACAACTCTCAACAAACACTTTCTTTTGTCGATGGTACAGTAGGGCAAGCAAACCCCACCTTCCCCCAACAGAAGAGTAAAGAGCTGCAGAGTTGAGCTTTGCAGTGTCTTAACTGGGAGTAACACGGGCAAAGGACAAACAGAAATGTGTTTTCTCCCCTACATTTTGCTGTATCTGAATAATGTTGTTTACTACGCAGGGTATAAATAGAAAACTTCATTCTGTTTTTCTATTAGATGTTTTGTTCAGCTAGTGTATTGAAGGAGGAGATGATTAAGCTGCACTTGTTAGCCTTTAAAAGCCCTTACAAACAAATCCTGCTTCAGGGACATCTTTTATCTAGTGAAGCGCTCCTATAGTTGCTAAAGCAAGCCTCATTTTGTGGTCTGTCAATGATATTATGTGTCTCGCCTGTAAACCAATGTTTGGCAATCTGTATCTTGCTCCAAGCAATTTATTTTAGTGGTGCTTATAACTGTTTTATTGGACAACCTCATCAAAGTAATTGATGGGTATTTAATTCTCGTTTGCTTACCAGATGTTTCCTCCTCCTTCCCCCGCCCCTGCTCCCCCAGTAAATGACACAATGTTTCCCTGGGTAGAGGGCATGAGTGTTTTGGGGAATTCTCACTGATGCTACTAATTTTTTTTTTTTTTAATTTAAACAAAAGACAAACTGGCTTCCCTCCAGTCATTTATACCTGATTCTCTCCATTATTAGATTAGTATGGATTGAGATAATGATGTGTTTGTTAGAAGAAAGAGTAACATGGGTTAGACAAAATTCTTTATATATTAGAGTGAAAAATTAAGTTTTCCTGTTAATGTCTCTAATAGTCACACAGGAAAGAATGGTTTGTATTTTTGCTCTTTATACTTTTATTATTTTAAAACACCTACCCAAAGCAAATCTCCATTAATTATTAACACTTCTCGTTTGCCCGAATCTCATATTTCTACTCGCAACCCTGTTACTGTTTAATGCTCTAATGCATTTTGAAATACATTTTGTAAGACAGATACTTCACTCTACACAAAGTAAGGGCCACCTCGGCAGGCTGAGGCCCTCTAAAATTCGATTGCATGGATTACTCGCGGGCTTTAATAATAAAATGTATCAGTTATTATTACATATTTTTCTTATCTTCTGACTATGGATTAAACTGAGCTTGAGGTGTTAAAATCTGTATTAGACATTAGTGTAGTGGAACATTTCTCTGATGGATAATTTAAAATAAATGTATACTCCTCAAGCAAAAACACTATACAGTTGGCGGTTTCCATTTTTTAACACTAAAAAAATCTTAGAGTTCCCCATTCACCACGAATCTGGTATCACAGTGTCCTCCCAGCTCAGTGAGGTCTAAATGCCAATTTAGAAGACAGAAAACAAAAAGCTTTCCTTCTAGGGCATATGGGATGTGCTTTCTGGTTTGCAGTTCCACTCCTCTCTCATAGACTCTTTCAAATAGTTTCCCAAACTAACGACCATACAAGGTGTAGGTCCTGTGAAAATGAAGTCAGAAGAATACAACAGATCATGAGTGAGGATGGGCTGTGGGGTGCTATTTGAGGCTCTTTGGCTTTGAATCAGCTGCTGAAGAACTAGAGAGAATCTTATGGGACACTTGACTTGAAAGAGTTCAAAGAGAAAAGAAAAGAAATGCTTGACTGAGGGCTTGTAGCCTTCGATCAAAAAGATGAACCCTGGGTGGTCCAAGCTAAAAGATTTTTCAGGGAAACAGTTTTCCACCCTTTGCCAGCTGGGTTGGTATATGAATTCTTGGTTGAATTTACTGCTAGTGTTCTGCCTTTGCACATAAATAAATCTTGTGGGGGAGTCTCCAGAGCTGTGAAGGCTTGTGTACAGAACCTGCCTCACTCTTTTTTGCTAAATCTCTTCTATTTTTTTCAGGGGACTTGACAGGAGAAGAATCCAGTTTCATCATAGGATTTAGATTTTAATTTGGTTGCTTTTTATTGAAAACAATGGGAGAAGCATAAATATCAAAGAGAAGAAGATCTTTACAGAGACTCACTAGACAAGGTTTAATGATATAAATTCAAGAGATGAGGTGGTGAAGATGGTGAGTACATTATATTGCCAGCTGCAACCTCCCATGTGCATAGGAATCTTATGAGCTACTCAGATGGATTGCTTAACTTAATAAATGAAACAGATGTTGGAGATTACAGTTTAAGATATGGGAATCTTTAACATTCATTTGGGAGGTAATGTTATTTACATACCATTTCCAAGCTTGAGCCAACTCAAAATTTGGGATTTTTTTTTTTAAAGTTTAAAACATGATATTTCTATTTTAGTGCAAGAGTGTCACTATCTGGGACGGGTGTTTGCCAACAGTATTATTCATTGAAATTAAAGCATGCGATGAACAGGAACAATTTTCCAAGTCTGAAAGTTCTATTAACTCCCTTTGTTCATCAATTTGAATTGTTTAGAATCTAAATCGTTTGATTATGCAGCAGTGCTACATAATTTAGGAGAAAGGTATATTTCTTCTGACTTACAAAGTACCCCATTTAAAGCAGTTAATGGTGACAATAAAAATCCACTGGAAGTAAATTGTGTTTACATCTTTGATTGTGATCTATACAAAATATAATAAGCTTCTGTACCTGTAATCTACAGCAATAATGTGCTGCTGCTGACAATTCACTAATTTCAAAACAGGTATCTGTGCCATTATACATGAGTTCCAGAGATTCCTCATCTTCTCCCCACTCTAATCTGTATTCAGAGATGTCAGCACCAGAGCATTCAGGACTCTGCAAAACAAATATTTGTATTTAGTAGTTCAGTTGAAAGATGGAAGCCTATCTCATCACATTTGACTGGTTAAGGAGAAGAATGCATAAAAATGAGTTCATAATGAGAAACCACGATCACTGCAAATGGACACATTCTGAATGAGTGCCCTAGAATAGGTTACCAAAATGAGGCCAGTTTAGCAGAACTGTGCCAACTCTATCTGCTTGAAAGAAACTAAGGTCTGGTAGACACTGGGAACTTACTTCAGCATAGCTATGTCTCTCAGGGGCGTGAGATGTAACTAAGCCTTTCTCACCCCGGTGTAGATGGCGGTAGGTTGATGGAAGAATTTTTTCAACAGCCTAGCTACTGCCTCTTGAGGAGATGGATTACCTACACCAATGGTAGAACATCTCCTGTCGGTGTTGGCAATGTCTAAACTACACTGAAGTGCTATACTGGTGCAGCTGCAGCTGTGCCCTTGTAGCATTTTAAGTGTAGACAAGTCCTAATTCACAGAAGTGAGGACATTTACACAGCAGGCACTGTAGGATTTAATTTCCATCAGGACTTTCCCAATAAAAACTTCTCCCCACTCGGCTGACTAGGTAGCAGCACAGCCTTGAACCATACAGAAAAGTCTGCTTCTAGACCAGGATTAGTGGTCTCAATGAACCTGGGGGAGAGTCATGGCTAAATGATGTACTCAGGTCATTAAGAAATGAACAATTATATTTCCCAGAAAATCATATGAACCAGAAACTACTGTTTCCAGTATGGAGAGATGCCTGCAGCATTAGGTGCCCAGTGAAACCCAGCCATCAAGCTGATGGGCAAGGTACAGGACAGTAGAGTCAGAGAAGCTAAGATAGCTAAGGATGAAGGTGAAGTTTAAGGAGTGTGACCCTCGATGAGACACACACTTCAGTATCACAATATTATAAAAGGCGTTTTGCCTTTCATGCGTCCAAGTGAGCAGCAGGATCTCTTCCTTGGGGACCCTCAGGACAACCTGATTACACACTAGAAAATATATGGGAAATGAACTCAGGTCTCCTGAGTCCCAAACTAGTGCCTTATTCACAAGACCACCTTTCATCTCTTGTCCTAATGGTTTAATGTGGTTTTGATATGAAATCAGGTGACACCTGACGATTTTGGGAGAGTTGCTTTGACATAGCAAATCTCTCAGAGTTTCTTTGATATCAAGGACTCTAGCCTCACATAAAAATGTAGCTGACTAGTTGACTTCATGATTCCAGTTCAGAAGCCAGTCAGTGTATTGGATTCAACATGCTAAAATCCTGGAGAGATTATTCTTTACTGACCTATGACCTATATTGAGATGAAGTGATAGGAGATCCCCTTGTCTCCATTCTGAAGCTCCTAATAAACCTGGATGACTCAAGATCAACTCTAAAAAAGAAAAGCATGGAAGATTATTGTCTGTATGTACAAGAGTATTTTTGAGTGGGCTGAGACTGTGAACTGCTCTTGAATTAGCTTTCAAGTACTGATGATCACATTAGTTTGGACAAGCAAGAAGGAAATCACACACACAAAGAGTGTTTGTCTTACCTCCCAGCTTACAAGTACACGTGTGTCAGAAACAAAGGAAAGGAAAGGTGCTTGGCACTGGCCGGGTGGTCCTGCTGCCGTGGTGACTTCTGTAGCTTCAGAATATGGCCCATACTAGAAGAGGTGGAAAAAAATATTACACACACACACGTGTGCAATGGGTTTTCATAGGCTGTACATAGAAATATTCTTAATGTAACACATTTTCTTGAAGAGAGATTAGGCCTCTAATGTACCCCTTACCAATGTACTCCTTATCTTGGCATGCTTCACTTCACCTCACTGGTGTGTTTAGAAGTAGACTTGCTTAATGAGAATACACGGTTTGATTAAAACACCATCAGTCCAAAGCTAGTTCATGGGAAATGGCTCTCTCTTAGCTTTTATGTCAGTCAGAACAGTTAGCAAATCAGACTTTGATATATACACACAATTAATTAATACATAAGAAAGAAATTCATCTCTTATCAATTTGTAGGTACCATTTATTTTTCAAATACCTAAACTAATTTTGGTAGTTTCCTCCCATGATCTGCATTATTTAAAAGCTTTACGTTATTAAGAGCTGAGTCACTGTCAGCAGGGACCCTGCTGTTGAAGCATACAAATCTTTAGAAACCTAATAGATTTCCTGTGAGCAGTCTGATAGCAGAGTAAGCAATGCATTAGACTACTTGGTCCCACTGAGGATACATTTTCAAAATGCTAGGAATGATGCTCAGACAAAAGAAGACAGGGCCCAATCCAACACTGAAGTCAACTGGAATTCTTCTGTTGATTTCAGTGGACACAGGATCAGGCTTTTAATTCCTAATGGGATTAGGTAAGTAGGTTTTACGAGGAATCTGAAAAAATATACGTACCCTATGTTAAATTAAAGCCCATTAAAAACTATTAATGAACAAAACAAGTTTTCCCTACTTGTCCAAAGACCTATTTGAAATTACTCAATTATAGGGTTACCAGATAGCAACTGTGAAAAAACGGGACAAGGAGTAGGGGGTAATAGGCACCTATATAAGAAAACGTCCCCAAAAGCAGGACTGTCCCTTTAAAAATGGGACATCTGGTCACCCTACTCAAGTATAATTTGCCTCTATAATGGTAAACATCTTTTTTGTTGTTAAAAACGTGTGGGCCAATATATCTCTTCAGTATGGCTCTAACACACTGTAAATGGTAGAGCAGTTTAGCTGAACCTATGTTTAAACATTTCATCTTTCCACTCACCAGCTACAGCTGAACTAGTGTACACACTGCCAGGATAACTGCTCTCCCATATACATGTTAAGAAATGTTTTGGAAAAAACCCTATTCTGGCATCCTTCTTCGGACACTGCTGTTCAGGCTGTGCAGAACATTAAACCTTACCCCTCCGTCATTCAAAGCTCTCACTCTGAACCGATATGTTGTTCCAGGAAGAAGGTTGCTGACTGTGCACTCTAGATCAGGGCCATGATACACCTCAGAAATAACTTCTTCTGGTTCTGTCATTTCCACACTGTACTCTGAGACTTGACAACCACTTTCTGACATAGGAACGTCTAGAAAGAATCAGTAAAATTTATTTATTGGTGATATAAAGTCAAGGTGTACATGATGATTATCATACATTGATTCACTTTGTACCACAAATACGTACCACCTCTAATGATTTTGCGTCTTTGATAAGTGTTCCATACCCAGACATGTAAGTGGGATCACTCATGTGCATCAAGTTATTCATGTCTAACTATTTATAGGATCAGACCCGCAGCTAGCAATAGCTATGGGTCCCATGTTGTAAAGCTCTGCTACTCTGCTATTCTAATGCTACAAGAAGGCCCACTTATGTCAATGGACTCCACTGTTAGCAAGCACAAGCCCCATGGTATCCTACTGCACATTGGGGGCTGATATCTGCTCTTCCTTTAATTGCAAAGCCATAAAACATAAAAACATAAGACTGGTCATACTGGGTCAGATCAAAGGTCCATATAGCCCAGTATCCTGTTTTCTGACAGTGCCCAATGCCAGGTGCTTCAAAGGGAAGAAACAGAATAAGTAATCATCATGTAATCCAGCCCCTGTCGCCCATTTCCAGCTTCTGGAAAACAATGAAACAGTAACTGTACCCTTCTTCAGAACAAGATATAATTACACTAATATTGCTAAATGAAAACATAAGCATATGGTGACTTTTTAAAGTAACCTTAAAATAAGGAAATATATCATAAAAAGCTCATTGGGGCTAATTTTGCTGTCAATACACACAGTTTTGTGCAGACCAATAATGGAATGGACTAATTGGCTTTTAAATAATTATAATACATAGTTCTTACATAATGCTTTTCATCCATAGATCTCAAAGCGCTTTACTAAAGGTAATTCAGTATCATTATCCTCATTTTACAGATGGGGAGGAAGGCTCAGTCCTGCATTCTCTGAGCAATTCAAAAGCCTTGGCAGAATCAACGGGGATTTGAGGTGTGCAAGAATCACCTAGACAGTCCAAACGCTTCATTATTTTAACAGCTCACCAATATCGTGGGCTTTATTTTGGCTATTCATCTCCTTTGAATGGCTCTTCTGAAAATACACTATTACCTGTCACTCCAGCTACCCAGTGCTGAGCTCTGCACAGTGGGGCTCAGCCACAAAGTACTGTTTGCTACAAACTAATGTGAGACTTGGAACACGAGTGCAACTTAGACTTCATGCTGGACCTGAGATATATTTGTAAAATGGAAATGGTGTTGAGCCAGATTGAGTGTAATAGTGTCTCAGGCCTGGTCTACATTGGGGGTGAGGAGGTATGGGGGGTGTCGATCTAAGCTACGCAACTTCAGCTATGTGAATAATGTAGCTGAAGTTGACATACTTAGATCTACTTACTGTGGTATCTTCACTGCAGTAGGTCGACTACTGACGCTTCCCTGTCGACTCTGCCTATGCTTCTCGCTCCATTGGAGTCAACGGGAGAGCGCTCAGCAGTTGATTTTTCATGTCTTCACTAGACGTGATAAACCAACCCTCGCTGGATTGATCGCTCCAGAGGTAAGTGTAGACATGACCTTAGACACTTCTAACATATAATTTAACAGCGGGCTGTGACCATCTAAAATACCACAATTACTATTTCATTCTCACTGAACAGATAAGGAGCTGCTTTTTATAGAACTATGCTGGTCACGTCAACTTAGTATATTAGTATTATTGCATCTTTGCCTTAATAAAAACTCTAAAATAAAAATTCACCTAATATCTTCAATGTGTTCTGGCTCAGTATAAATTATTGTGTGAAATTCTGAGTGAAACAGTACAACATTGTGGCTCGGAGCGCAGTGAAATAAAATGGATCTCAAGTGATGTCATATTTTTGTAATGAAAGGCCAACAATGGTCAGAAACTTTGTTACCCTGATCTTATAGTAACTGACATAGGCATAACTCCCCATTGACTTCAGTGGGAACAGGATGCAGTATCAGACCCAAAGAAAAAATAAAGACAACTAATTTCCAAGAGCCTGATACAAAACTGAAGTCAATGAAAAGTCTCTCACTGACTTAACTGGACTTTGAATCATGACCTAAAATGTATTGTTTCATCTACTGAAATTTGACACAAACCAAGTAATAAAAATCAGAATGCGAAATCTTCTACATATTTTAAATTTATAGCAACTTACTTAGTCTTTAGATCTTGAGAGTAAATTTATTCTTTAAATGGTGGCTGAAGTTTTAGTCCAGATACATAGTTTCAAACCAGGTTTCTGCCTGAAAACTCAGAATGGCTGCAAGTACTGATCACTTACCCCACTGTAGCTGAACTTCTTTGTGTTTTGGTTTTCCCAATATTCTCGGTGGCCGACAGTGACCCGGTGCAACACTAAGTGTACGGACGGGTAAACTTTCAGAACACTGGAAAAGAATATGACCTAAGATTAGTAATTATGCTGAAAACACATCTATGAACTGGAGACAATCATGTGAGTCACGATCTTAACAACAAAGAAATTTCTAAAAAAATACTATCTTGCCAGACAAAAAAGAAACAGTAAAAAAAATGTAGAATCAGAGACTACGAAGTGGTTTGTTAATATTTCACTAATATGAGCATGACACATTTTTATTAACATCATTTATATACTGTTTTCACTAGTAATCGTGAATATTTTAGTAAAGGATTTTTTACTGTATTTCCCATGACTCTCAAGAATACTGTGTACAAATGAGCTCTGAAGAATACCGGGTACTAAAAGGCTCTTTAATACAGCAGAGGAAGGCATAAGAAAGAACCAATAATTGGAAGCTGAAGTTAGACAAATTCAAATGAGAAATCAGGCTTTTTTTTTTTTAAATTGATGTTGATTAATCATTGCAACAAACTACCAAATGAAGAGGTGCATTTTCCCTCTCTTGATGTCTTCAAGACTGGATGTCTTTCTGAAAGATATGCTTTAGCCTAACACAACGTATGCTTTAGTCAAGCATAACCCAGGGTAACTGTGTGAAAAATTAATGGTCTGTGATATATAGAAGGTCAGATTAGATGATCTAATTGACTCTTCTGGCCTTAAACTTAAAATATGATTTTTTCATGGTAGGACAATGTCAGTAACAGCCGCGAGAACTTCTTTTTGATAACATTCTGTTAAAAAATGCTATTTTCCTTTCCCCCCTATATTTCGTATGGTTGATCCCTGAAAAAGCATTTCTTCTTAGGTACACTATGCATCCCGATGGTGTCCTCAAACCTAAGGGCAATACTTTTAAAAGTGCCTTGGGAGCCTGAGTTCCAGTAGGAGCCTATAGCACAACAGCTAATAAGGTTTGGATCCTTCATATGCATCCTGGAGGAGAGGAGTCACTCGCATCCACTAGTTTGTGCAGCCCTCTACTGTAGTAACAATATTACCTTGAGCTTTCAAATACTTAATCATCAGATGCTTAACTTTATGCAAGTGAGTAGACTCACTGAAGTCAAAGGGAATTTTCAGTAAGTAAAGTCTGCAGGATCAGGATCTTTGTTAGTGTTATTATGTAGAGAAATGAACATAGTGCATTCATACACTACATTCCAGAGCATCTGAATCCATGTGGATCCAATCAGTCACAAACACACATGCAAGATCCAAACAGCAGCCAGTCAAACTGAGAAATCCATAACGCTTTTCATTTATACTTTTGCTAAATATATTTAACAAACAATAAACTGAAATAGGGAGATGTCTAAACACAATGGCAAATTATGAACAACTACACAGAAAGCATAAAAATATAATAGCTGTATGAACAAATTACTGGGTGAAATTCTATGGCCCATATTATGCAGGAGGCCAGAGTAGATCATCATAAAGGCCCCTTCTGGCCTTAATAACACAGGAATACTTAGAATTTTTTCAATATGAAGTAGAACATCATTAATTTGTATTCTGCTAAACTACAAGGCCCAGATTTTGCATGCACAAAGATAGCAGCATTTTTCAAAATGAAGTAACGTGCACAGGGGCATTAATGGAAATCAGTGACATTTTTACTGTATCAATAATACTACAATTTTAGCCAAGTACATCATCTATTATTTATAGCAGAAATATTTGCAATCTAAATGTAAAAACTAAGCAAAACTAAAATGCAGGGCTAGGTGAAGCTCTGGAAAATACAAAAATGATAGTTCTCCATGTCAAACTATTATTACCTGGCTGTGTCCACCAGTGCTGATACAGCATGCTCGGAGTTTATACAAAGTGCCTGGTTTCAAGTGAGTACAGGTATATTCTGTAGCAGATCCACTATATGCCACTTCCCACTGATTTGCTGTAAAATTAAATGAACTCATTCAAATTTGGTTTTGAAAACAATGCACACTTTCTCTCTTTCTCTGTACATGGCTACTATTCCTCAAGGGAGTTATATACGAGAAAGAAAATTTTTAACATGGTTTTATACAAATACTTGAAACCTTCTTTTGTGAAAATAAAATGTTCATACACTATTAATGACTATATTATTATTGCTTAAAGAAATCTTTTAAAAATCAAACGAAATATAGTCCTGGAACCTTAAATTCCACTGTCCTATAGAAAGGGACAGAGACACGTAAAAACATGAACAACTCCAAAACAAACAAAAACAACCCAGGTACTCGGTGTCTGCATAATCCAACCTGTAGGCCAGGACAGGTGGCACTTTAAGCTGCAGATCAGCAAGTGTGGCTGGCTCTTACATGGGATGCAAAGAGGAAAAAGGGCCACTTGCTTCTTCCTTCATATCTCCCCCCCAGCACTTATGTAAGAAGCAGCCACAATCTGGTCCTACTTAAAGATCACTTTATTTTCCATTAAAAAGGGGCCACAGTCAAAGTACTCCAGTCACTGGATTGTGGGGTAGCCTCTGATAAGTCACTTTACCTCTGTTGTCTAGTTTTCCTGTCAATAAAATTGGTATAATACCACCTACTTCACATAGATGTTTGCAGTGCTTAAAATGGTTTGAGAAAAGTGTGTGTGCGCGCATGCGGAGGGGGTGGGGCGGGGGAGAGAAGAATCCTATGACAATCTGGGAGCAGCAGATTTAGTAAGACAGTTGTTAATGTGCACCCTTCAGCAACCCGGCTTGATTTTTACTATTTTTTCCAGGTCTGCAAACCTTTGCGCTTGCCTGCACCCCACATCTCGCCCACTTTAAGCAGTGGGGGCTTAATTCATTAAAGTTTGAAGTCTTAGGAAAAAGGTGCACAGAAATACAATGTAATAATAATGATATTATATTAGTAGTAATAATATTCTACAAATCGATAAGATTTTAACCAGGCACAAATGGCATATGCATAACTTAGATAGCCTGCCCTAGGAATCCATGATAATTAATGATAGCAAACATTAAACAGTTTAATAATATTTTAACTTAGGCCGTGTCTACACTAGGAACACTTTACTGGTACAGAAATACCAGTATGCTATACCAGCAAAATGTTCCTAGCATGGAAATAGCTATACTGGCAAAGCCGTCTTTCTATTGGTATAGTGAAACAACACCCCACGAGCAAAACAAGCTTTACTGGTAAAAGCACAGCTCTTTGCCTGTATTATTGCATCTACACTAGGGATGTCTGCTGCCACAGATCACACCTCTTTGCACCTCTCACTGACATAGCCAAGCAGGCAGAAGACTGTAGTGCAGATATAGCCTAGGCCTGAGATTTTTATTTTCATTTTACGTTTTAATGTAAAATTTGGTTTTATATTTAATGTTTGATAAAATTAATAAAAGATACAGAACAGATGCCAGACTAAACTGTTTATCTAATAATACCATCTATGGTATTTGATAACAATAATACAAGAAACAATTGTATTACATTAATTAAAAAAAAATATTAAAAGCTGAAAAAGCCAGGTTTTTTAACCGTAAAATACATATAACCACAATGTATTGGAATAGATAGATTCTTGTCAAATTTACCTTCAGAATTTCCTTCAGAAATCTCCAATAGGTATTTTAGGATTTCTGAACCGCCATTATCTTGTGGAGGATCTGAAAAATGAGCAACACTTTTGTTAATAAATTAGATTTGAAAAATGGAATCTACAAGAAAATAAAGAATACAAGGACAGATTTTGATCCTACAAAATCACACATATATATCTAGTAAGGAAAGCACTTGTCAGATGTACTAATTACAGTATAAAGACCTAATGCTGCATGGTGTTGAGGGCTCACTGGTCAGCACCTTGCAGATTTTATTCTAATGGACTATCCGTATTGTAACAGATTCATTAGGGCACAAATAACCCAAAACAGGATATTTACTGCAAATAGCTGCTGTGTGACTGAATCAACAAGATAATAGCTGATGATAAAAATAATTAGATGCTGCCAAATGTGGCATTCATAATTCCAAAGATGATGATTTTAGGATCCACTCTCAATCTACATATTTCCAGACAACTTGGAATCTTAGAATACACTGTTGATTTGTTAACCATATCACATATCTTGACTCAAATATTCTTCTCTTGCTACTTGAGTGGAATCACAGGTTACTGGCATGTATTTTTAATGTTTACGCAAAGCTGTGATTCCAGGGTGTCTGGTTTTCAAAACTGATGTCTGGAATCCTTTATCATCATCATTGTAACATGTTTAAGAGCAGCCATAATCACCTCACCAAAGGTTCCCATCTCAAAGAGCTTACATTCTATGTGCAACATGACATGTCCACAAAGAATCATGAACAGACAAACTGAGGTGTGGGGGAAGTTGAGAGGGAGAACAGTGGTGACATTAAGAAGACTGCTGAGGCGTGGATGTGCGAAGGCGTTGCATTACATTATTTGTTTAAGCTTTCTTGTCCATTTCACTTCTCATAGGCAAGACAGAAGTAAGTTTTTAGGAGGGATCTGACGGAGGAAACTTGGTAGGCAGGAAAGCACTAAGGGAGCACGGAAGAAGACAAACAGATATTTGTGAGGGGTATCGAGACTAACATCATTGGTAGAGCAGATAGGTTGGGATGGGGGCAGGATATACATGATACAGGACCTTGAAAGCAAGGACAGGAAGCCTGAACTATATGTCACACCCAATGGAGAATCAGTGAATTGTCTCAAAGGATTGTGTGTGAGAGAGTTGCGGGGGGAGAAGATAGCTGAACCACTATACTTTCACTTTAAAAATATTTGCGAGCTCTCTGATTATGAAAAAGTCACGGCTTTTCACCACAGGCTCAGGCATCTCTCATAATGGTCAAATGCTTATCTAACTTTCTCAACAGATTCACCTTTGGGCTGAGAAGCAGCATGCGAAATCTGAGCCTAATGTGCCATTCGCATAGGCTTTGTTTACACTTAATATACGTTATGCCATGAGAACATTGTGTTACAGCAAACTGAATGGGTTAGCTTACCCCATTTAACGCTGAAGCCATGAGATGTTATTGACCCTTTAAGAACAGGTCTGGTAGGAGGTCCCGGCCTGTCTGGGCTTGTTGTGCAGACCAAAATTTCACTTGGACAACTCTTTCCTTCCACATTAGAAGCAATCAGCTGAAACAAAAACACAACTAATGTAACTATTCAGTTCTCTTTTCTGGCAGCTTTGCATGAATTAATCTAATATAGTCCATTCAAATATTGCTTATTAAAATAGACAGGACTATCAAGTCACAGCAAATTGTGTACGATTTTAACAATAGGTAATTGATCATAAAATTGTTTCATTAGTAAGTACCATCTGAGTTTTTCTATGGTCCCACCAGTACTTTGTTGTAGTAAATTAAGATAAGAAAATTCTTAATGTCTTTTTTAAAGCAAGTGTCACATGGCCATCCATGGTTATTTATCCACAGAGAAGATAAATAATGGTCGTTTGAGAATGTATTACTGTTATTTGTATAGTATTACCATACTGCTTAGAAGCCCAAGTTATGGACCAGGACCCCATGTTAGGGTGACCAGATGTCTCAATTTTATAGGGACAGTCCCGCTATTTGGGGCTTTTTCTTATATAGGCTCCTATTACCCCCCCCCCCATCTCGTCCCGATTTTTTCATACTTGCTATCTGGTCACACCCATGTGCTGTACAAACACGGAACAAGAGCAACAAAAACATGAGGAGAGTTACAGGCACACCTAACATATGCTAATCTGCACTTACTGAAGCACAAAAGATGCATCTGAAATATATGCTCTATAGACCAAATATTGAAGTCTTTACTCAGGAAAAACTCCGAGTGACACCAGTGGGAATTTTGCTAGATTGAGTAAAGACTTCAGGATTCAGCTCTAAATATGTTGCATAGGAATTGAATATTGAATCAACTATTACAAATACTAATTATAAATATAAACTAGCAAGTTTTTCTACCTGGGAGCCTCAGCTAATCCCCTGGTAAATCCCCTTTCAATCATCTCTTCCATCAGAAGCCTCAAATTACAAAGATTCTCTCTGCTGAGGGTAGAAAGTTGGATGGGTCTACCTCCATAGCCAGTTAATGTTACTCCCTGCAGTCAGATGGCAGAGAGGGAGCGTGTGTATCACTAGAAACTGATATAAGTTCTTGGAACAACTAGTCCTGAAACCCACAGGAGGAGAAGATATTCTTGATATAGCTCTAAGTGGAGCACAGGATTTGGTCCAAGAGGTAGATATAGCTGAACTTCTTGGTAAAACAGTAACTCCTCACTTAAGTCATCCCGGTTAATGTTGTTTCATTGTTACGCTGCTGATCAATTAGAAAACATGCTCATTTAAAGTTGCGCAATGCTCCCTGATGCCATTGTTTGGCAGCCACTTGCTTTGTTCACTGCTTGCAGAAAGAGTAGCCCGCTGGAGCTAGCTGGTGGGGGCTTGGAACCAGGGTGGACCAGAAGTCCCCCATCAGCTCCCCTAAGTTCCCTGTGAGGCAGCTGCCCAGCAGGCTATCAATTGCTGGGCCTCCCCCTACTGCCGTGTGCTGCTCCTGCCTCTGCCTTGGAGCCCCAGAGCCTCCTGCTTGCTGTGCAAGGAGAGAAAAGAGGGGTGCTAATGTCAGGGTGTCCCCCTCCCCCTCGCTCCTGTATCTCATCTCCACAGAGCGCGGACAAGGGAGCAGACGATATGACAAGGCTCAGGATGGTGGGAGCTTTGCTGGCAAAGGCAGTGTACTCAGAGTGGGGTCAGCATACTTAAAGGGGCAAAGCGCATCTCTGTCTCTCACACGGTGTGTGTGTCTGTCTCTTTCTGCCACGCTGTCTCCCCTCCCTCCATTCGTGCTGCCTTGTAGAGTGTGAGGCTACATTAATAACAATGTGTTAACTCTCGAGGGCTCAGCCAAGTGCTAGTTCATCATTTAGCAGTAAGGCATTCCCTGGGAAATATCTCACCCTCTTCCATCTTCTGACTTCATCATCTCAACCAAGCTTCACAATCATCACTGCTGTGTACAATATTAAACTGTTTGTTTAAAACTTAGTGTGTGTGTGTGTGTGTGTGTGTGTGTGTGTGTGTGTGTGTGTTTACATATATATAGATTTATATGCATATACATATATGTATATATAAAATACAGTCTTTTGTTTGACAAAAAAAAATTCCCTGGAACCTAATCCCCCCATTTACATTAATTCTTATGGGGAAATTGGGTTCACTTAACATTGTTTTGCTTAAAGTAGGATTTTTCAGGAACATAGCTACAACATTAAGTGAAGAGTTTGTGACCATAATACAATACAATTTAACAGCCTTGTGGGGAGGAAAACACCAAAGAAGCCCATCACAACAGCAGTTAACTTCAGAAAGGAGAACTACACAGAAATGAGGAAGCTAGTTAAATGGAAATTAAAAGGTGCAGTCCCAGAAGTGAAATCCCTGCAAGCTACATGGAAACTATTTAAAAACACCAGAGAGCCTCAAATTAAATGTATACCCCAAATTAAAAAACATAGTAAGAGGATCAAAAAGGGGTCATCATTGCTAAATATCAGAGTAAAAGAAGCAGCTAGAGGCAGAAAGACATCCTTTAAAAATTGGAAGTCAAATCCTAGTGAGAAAAATAGAAAGGAGCATAAACTCTGGAAAGTCGAGTATAAAAGCACAATTAGGCAGGTCAAAAAAGTATTTGAAGAGCAACCAGCCAAAGACGCAACAACTAACAGCAATTTTTTTTTAAGTACATCAGAAGCAGGAAGCCTGCTAAACAATCAGTGGGGCTGCTGGATGACTGAGGTGCTAAAGGAGCACTCGAGGATGATAAGGCCATAGCGGAGAAACTAAATGATTCTTTCATTGGTCTTCATTGCAGAGAATGTGAGGCCATTCTTTTTAGGTGACAAATCTGAGGAAATTAAAGTATCATTAGAGGACACTTTGAAACAAATTGATAAATTAAACAGTAACAAGTTCCCAGGACCAGATGGTATTTACCCAAGAGTTCTGATGGAACTCAAATGCGAAATTGCAGAACTACTAACTGATGTGTAAACTATCATTTAAATCAGCGTCTGTACCAGATGACTGGAGTATAGCTAATGTGACACCAATTTTTAACAAAAGGGTCCAGAGGTGATCCTGGCAATTACAGGCCAGTAAGCCTAACTTAAGTACCAGGCAAACTGGTTGAAACTACAGTAAAGAACAGAATTATGAGACACACAGATGAACACAATTCATTGGAGAAGAGTCGACATGGCTTTTGTAAAGGGAAATCATGCCTCACCAATCTATTAGAATTCTTTGAGGAGCTCAACAAATATGCGGACAAGGTGATCCATTGGATATCGTGTACTTAGACTTTCAGAAAGCCTTTGACTAGATCCTTCACCAAAATTTCTTAGGCAAAATAGGCAATCATGGGATAAGAGGGAAGGTGCTCTTATGGATTGGTAACTGGTTAAAAGATAGGAAACAAAGGGTAGATATAAATGGCCAGTTTTCAAAATAGAGAGAGGTAAATAGTAGTATCCTCCAGGGATCTGTGCGAGGGACAGCACTGTTCAACATATTCATAAATGATCTGGAAAAAGGGATAAACAATGGGGTGGCAAAATTTGCAGATGATACAAAATTACTCAAGACAGTTATGTCCAAAGCAGAGAGTGAAGAGTTACAAAGAGATCTCACAAAACTGGGCAACAAAATGGCAGATGAAATTCAGTGTTGATAAAGGCAAAGTAATGCACATTGGAAAATGTAATCCCAACTATACATACAAAGTGATGGGGTCTCAATTAGGCGTTACCACTCAAGCAGAAATCTTGGAGTCATTGTGTACAGTTCTCTGAAAACATCCGCTCAATGTGCAGCACCAGTCAAAAAAGCTAACAGAATGTTAGGAACAATCAGGAAAGTGATAGATAATAAGACAGAACATATAATGCCACTGTACAAATCCATGGTACACCTTGAATATGGTTGTCCCATCTCAAAAAAGAGATATTAGAATTGGAAAGGATACAGATAAGGGCAACAAAAGTGATTAGGAGTATGGAACAGTTTCTGGATGAGGAGAGATTAAAAAAGACTGCGATTTATCAGCTTGGAAAAGAGGGGATATGATAGAGGGGATATGATAGTGGTCTATAAAATCTTGACTGGTAAGGAGAAAGTGAATAAGGAATTGTTATTTACTCCTTCATATAACACAAGGACTAAGGGTCATGCAATTAATGAAATTAATAGGCAGCTATTTAAAACAAACAAAAGAAAATACTTCTTCACAGAACACACAGTCAACCTGTGGAACTCGTTGACAGAGGAAGACAAGACTATAACAGCATTCAAAAAAAGAACTAGATAAGTTCATGGAGGATAGGCCCATCAATGGCTATTAGCCAGGATAGTCAGGGATGCAACACAAGACTTTGAGTATTCCTAGCCTCTATTTGCCAGAAGCTAGGAGTGGACGGCAGGAGATGGATCACTTGATGATTGCCTGGCCTGTTCTGTTCATTCCCTCTGAAGCACCTGGCATTGGCCACTGTCGGAAGGCAGGATACTGAACTAGACTGACCATTGATTTGACCGTTCTTATGTAAGATCAGCCCAAGGCTAAATATGCTGCCCAGTCTGCTTAGGAGGGAGGAACCAACATCAACATTTGTCTCAGATCATCATGCAGTCTTGGGCTGTGTTATCACTGCACTCTCAGTCCAGCCTCGAAAAGCCCAGTTTCAGTATAAAAGTAACTTGCTAAACTGAAGCTACAGGAAAAGCAACAATCATCCAGCACAAACCATGCTAAATTAAAGAGCACAATACTATGGCAGTCCATCCATGACATCCTGATTCTAAAGTTCATGTAATTTTACATATTCTTATGTGGCATAAACTGTCTTTACTGCCTGAAGCAAACCTCTTTGTGCAAAACTTTTTGCTTCATATTTGACCCACTGACATTGTAGTGCATGTTCTTTAGATGAAAGAAATTTTACCCTCTTTTGAGTTTACAATATTCATACAAAAATTAAACAAAGCTGTTTTCAGATATTTACTCTGTAAAATAATGGTTATGTGCTGGAACCCAAGTGGATAAGAACTTTAGAGGTAATAGCCTCTTTCCAAAAAATATCCAGTACCTGCAATAAAAAGTGAATGGAGTGATGCCACCTTGTGGAGAAATGATAAATTTACAGGCATGGGCTTTTCAAAGGCCTGACAGCCTGGACTGTTATGTTAGGCCACGTCCAGACTAGGTATTAAAATCGATTTTAGATACGCAACTTCAGCTACGGGAATAACGTAGCTGAAGTCGAATTTCTAAAATCGAGGTACTCACCCGTCTGGACGGCGCGGCATCGATGTCTGTGGCTCTCCATGTCGATTCCGGAACTCCGTTTGGGTTGATGGAGTTCCGAAATCGATGTAAGCGCGCTCGGGGATCGATACATCGCGTTCAGACTAGACGCGATATATCGATCCCCGAGCAATCGATTTTAACCCGCCGATGCCGCGGGTTAGTCTGGACGTGGGCTTAGCGAGCAGATATTTTGCATCTCTCTTGCATAAAAATCAGACATAGTAATCTTGGGCATTTTTATCAGTAAATAACACTCAGCACTTGTATAGTCCTTGACATCTTCAAAGTTCTGTATTAATGAGACAGACTTCTGAATTTTGTTATAAGTTAAAGATATATTTTTATGACTTATAAAAACACATCTTAGCTAGCGCTACCACTAGAAGAAGAAAACATAGGACATTAAATATAATCTTGCTTGACAATCAGAAATTCACACATAACAGATGGGAAAGTTTCATTTTCCATATGTTGGGTGAACCTGTCTCCCTGAGTGCTGGGAATGTCCCTGTTTTCAGGGCCTGTTTCAGTGTTCCTGTCTGTTTTCCAAGAACAGTGTTTCTCTGTCCCAGTTTCTGTAACCAGTACAGACTGGCCACCTGAGGGAGTTACACCACAAGAACCACTGGAGCCCTAAGTCATGCTGTTATGTGTTGACACCTTGTCCTCCGAGGACACCTTCCAGCAGCACCCCTGCTGCACAAGCCCTTAACTCAGCACCTCTTCCACGTGCACGGAGTGAAATCTACAGGGCAAGCCCTTCATGATTACACTCTGTGGTACAAAGGCCTGTATCCTCCTCAAACAGTCTAAGAAATTAACATGGTCTGATGTAAAACATTTTAACTATAACATTATCATCATTGGAAAAGAGGCTATCAAAGGAGAAGACATTTTTTCCACATCTATCAGGTTTTAATCAGAGGAAGGATTTGTGTTTGATAGCTCAGTTTTTCAGTGTTATGGGGTTCTCGTCATGCAGATCTTTTCAAAATGCGCTGCAACCGAAAAAGGAAAGAAACAAACAAGCTTACCCTAAATTTGTATTGTGTGCTTCTTCTGAGATTTTTCACAGTACAGGTTAGCTCTTCTCCAGTGTACTTTGGGTGAAACACGCTATCCTAAAGTTTTAATCAAGAACAAACCAAATTTCTATATATTATCATCAGCATGTATAGATGACATTTGTATCAAATACAGCTACGATTCATCGTGTCAGTATGGATTCCAAAAGTTTCTCTTGTTTTCTGTAATCTACCATTGTCATAGTAACTATTTTCTAAAAAGGTGGAGTGATTAATTGAGCTGAATCATGTGCCATTTTGCTATAAAATAGCGTAAGAAAGCAATTTAGTTAACAGTTTAATATATTTAATAGAAATGCAAGCGACAGACTATTCCAGAAAGCAAGCAACATACATAGACGTAGGCAGAATGTGGCAGACTGAATTGTTTTAAGGATGAATTACTCCAAATCCTATGACTTTTTCCTTGTGGATTTTTAAGTGGGATTCTGCACGACTCTGCATTACAGACTTGTACCTGACTTTGCTAAGTCTACAAGGTCTCCGTTCTGTGTGACTCAGGCATAAACAGCCAAGTAAATCAGACAGCTCAATCCTGCAAAATGTTGAGCACTGCACGAGATGTGGAGCGCCCCCATCTCCACCTGACTACAATCAGAGTTGAAGGCATTCAGCACTTCACAGGAGAGCTCAGGTCTTTGCAGGATCACACCCTTAATCAATGATAATCTGCTTCTAGTGAATTCTCAATGTAACAGAAAGCCGTTTTTTCAAATGGAACTGGAAACACAGAATTTATTTGGATAAAGAAAGGTTAAAAGAAAAAGAGGAGCTTTTCGTTTTGGTGGTGCACCCCAGGAAATATCTCCTAAATTCAGACGCTGGCCTTTTTTTTTTTTTTTTTTTTTTTTAAAAAAACAAAGCATTCTACTAAACTCATCCTTCTTTTGAGAAGACTTCAGTGAGATCTTGTACAGTAACTATGTAAATATCAGAACAGATATGTTCTCAATAATACAGGGAATAGTCTCTTCAATGGGGTTGCACCTGTACAAGTGAGAAAAGAATTTGGTTCATGCTATCCACTTTATAATACTACTAACACAGAACTTACATTATCTTCCTCCTGAATTTCCAGGGTGTAAGAAATCACTTCTTCTGGTGTACATCCTTCTGCCTTATTCCACTGCAATGTGATCCACGTGACACCTGCTCGAACCAATCTTGGTGCAGAAGGGGTCTGAGGAATATTACCTGATGTGTAGCACACCACTTCCTGGCTGTATCCACTGTACAGGAACAGAGAGAAAGAAGATATCACATAACTTTTTTCCAAACTGCATTGTTTGCATATATTGGTATAGAAATATATTGTTAGAAAACATAGGTATATAAACTATATATAAGTGCATACAAAAATATTACAGTAAAAAGACATTCAGATTGCAAAGTCAAGCACTCAAAAGTTAGGGAATGTCAGAATTAAGAATGCCTGTCCAACCTTAATTCAGACCCCTTGTCCACATGCATTATAACACAATCTTTAAGGACATGTTTGCATGCATTTATTTCTACAGGACCTCTGTCTCATTCAGTGCACACAGGAAGGATGGTGCTCTCTGAGTGAGCAGTTAGTCAGTAATTGTTTTCTCCAGTGAGTTGCCTCTATGCCTTACTTACTGCACTCCATTCAAAACCCATACTAAACAGTGAATTATTAACTTCCTCATGGATATTGTTATGGAACTCATCACCATCAGAGTGCTTCAAAAACATAAATTATCTCCCTGTGAGGTAGGAAGGTATTATTAACTCCATTTTAAAAATGTGAACTGAAGCACAAGAATGAATAAAGCTAAAAGTGTCCACTGATTTTGGGTTCAAAGCACAGCTCCTATGTACTTCGGTTGGAGTTGTGAGTGCTCAGCACTTCCGCAAACCTGGCCCCAGGTGATTTAATCTAGGGTCACAGAAAATCAGGAACACACAATTATTAGCCAGCGATGAAATTCTGGTTTAAATGACTTACTTAGCATCACATAGAAACTCTCTGGCAAAAGGCAAAGATAGAATCCAATTCTCCAGAACAACATTTAACTGCCTTAATCATGAGACCAGGGTTCTCTTCCTGCATCCCCATGCTGAATTTGCTACACATCTTCAAACTTCTGCAACAAATGAGGCAGGGATCCTGCAGACAAAAGCCCCATTCACTACACAACCCTGATTCATCCCCAGGATATGGTCCATCCTGTGCATTGAATAAGGCAGGCATTGTGTGGAAAATACAATGTGAGACCATGTAATTAAAGACTGTCTCATAAGGCATATAACCAGGCAACCTCAATTCTAGCATTCCTAACTTTTGTGTGCTTGATATTGCAATCTTCAGGTTTCCTATTTTTGTGTGTTATTTTCTCAGTTTTTAAAAAAGCAAATGGGAAAAAAAAAATCAGAAATTTCTTTATGTGGTGCCATATTAACATGGTTCCTTAGCAGGGTTTGAACCTTTTGATTAAAACAGACCTCTCCCACTTGAGCTAACAGAGTAATCGTGAGTAGCAGAAGTCTGTTAACCTCTGTGTGGGCCAGCCATTAGAAGAGGATGAGACACACATTTGGCGAGTAGGTTTCAGAGGTATTTGCTGAGAACAGAGGAATATTAGTACTTAGGAAATGCGGATTCCATTCCTGGTCTGAAGGGAAGTGTGTTCTAGTAGATACAGACCCTTCTGCTCCTGTCCCCTCTCATATATCCTTGACAAATCTGTCCCCTTGTGTTCCTGTCCTTCCGGCTTCTATTTTCCTCTGCTCTTGTCCAACTCCCCTTCTGCTCTTGTCCCCACCAGGTTCTGTTCTGTGGGTCTGTCCTCTGCTAGCCTGTTCCTCTCCAACCCCCTCCACTCCTCACCCAGGCCTAACTACAGACCTACATCGGTATAACTACATTGCTCAGGGGTGTGAAAAATCTACACCTCCTGAGTGATGTGGTTATATTGACCTAACCCCTCATGCATACAGTGTCACGTTGACAGTAGAGCTTCTCCCATCAACACAGCTGCCACCTCTTGGGAAGAGCAATTAACGACACCGATGGGAGATGCTCTCCTCTTGGTGTAGGAGTGTCCTCATTAAAGCGCTACAGTTGTGCTGCTGTAGCCCTGTAAGTGAAGATAATCCCTGAGTCAGGTTGCTTCCTTTTCCTCCATACTAGGTGGGTTCCAGCAGGAGGATCAGTTAGAGAGACTATCTATCTGCTCTCAGTTCCACAGCAGGCTAATACTAAGGAGCAACTGGAGAAATAGTCCTGCTTAGCCCCGGAACAGAACATGCTCAGTGGGCTCTCAAGGGTGGAACAGAGCTCTGTGGGGGCAGAACAAGCTCAATGGAGATGGAATGTTTGGAGAATTTTTCAATTAGCCTCTAACAAACCTCTATTGAGGTAAGTGCAAATAGCTACTTTGAGACAACTATCAGTCAAATTTTGGTGGATTTTCACGGGGACAGCAAACGGCAATTCTCTGACCCTAGCACACTCCCTGCTAATTCTCTGACCCTAGTACACTCCTTGCTCCAAAGTATGAAAGCATTAGAGCTTCTCCACTAAAAGAGTTAAAATATGGAAGGAATGACCATGAATATAACTGCCCCAACCCTCAGCTCACTCCCACCTCAATCATGTGAGAAAAATTGGGTTTTGGAACACGTCCAGAAGATTAACAAAACTGGGATCTGGCAAACCAGGAATAGGGAGGACATGTTCCAAAACTGAGGACCCTTCACAGACAGTGCTCTGTCAGCAGTCCCCTCTCATTTATATTACACCTCTGCTGATAAAAGAGGGGGTGTTTCAGAGAGAAAAGCTGATCTCTCGGGGTATGTGGATAAGGGAATCCATGTGCAAACTCTTGAGAAATAAAGGCCAATGATATCTAGAGGAAGAAGACAGACATTAACAGAGTTGCTTTATTAAACCATATACAGCTAGGAGCTGCATTTTCAGGACTTTTAAAAGGGCAGACTTTCCCCTCAGAAACACACACATGAATCTCTCTGGGTATCTGTACTTTTTCCTTCATTCATTTATTTCCCTCCTCAGCTGAACATTCCAAGTCACGAAACAATGAAAAGGGACTAATAATTTTAAAAATAAGTATTTTTGTAAGATTCAAAAATTATTTTAGCTTCTTCAGTGTACGTCCCTCTTCCTCCAATGAGTTTGTATGCGGGCAAACTCTGCGCCAGCTAAAATCCCCACACAGGGAAACTACTGGATATACTCTGGAGTTCTAGCTGTTCATCTTCTGTCCAGTGGTTTCTAGCAGCTCCCTGATCTTGCAAAACCCATTAGACAAAGCTCCCTCCAATTCCCACCAATTTCCACAGGCTTGAACTTAACTGCAGGTGCGAGGGAATGGAGAATTAGGACCCATCTTGCTAAAACCCCCTTGAGCAGTGTTAACCCACTCTTGCCCCTATCTGCTATTCCATTTGTTTTATTCTCCTGCTGGCTGAGCGACCTAAGGCTTGCCAAAGGAGGAAGTGAGTACAAACTTTGCTGTAGTGCTGAAAGACGACAAAGGAACATCACTTAAAAAAAAAAGTAGGATTCTTTTCAAAATCTGTAACAACTTCTACAGGTTTGTTGTTTTTTTTTGTTCCCCGAGATCCCTAGTGGGAATTTTACATAACAGATGTGTGTTATTTTGGTATTAAAAACAAGCCACAAAACATCATCTAACACCTCCAAAGCGGTCCATCCTCTTAGATCCCTTTCATCATTCTGAAAACTTCAAGTCAGTTCCCTGTGAGGCAAGCGAAAGTTCTCAGAGGATCTATTCTAAGAGCACTATTTGTAGAGCAATAAAACTTCAGCCATTTAATAGAGAGCCCAAAGGGAAAAAAATCACCCTCTCAGTACAGATACTGTCATTTAGAGTTGAGTCTTTTGAATGCCTTGCCATGGCAGAGATAACATTGATAAGAAATAACTTACCTAGTACCTATGTCATTTTGAGCTGCTAATCTGAAGGTGTAGCCCACAGCTGGACAAAGCTTAGTCAATTTGCAATGCTTTTGGCTCCCGAAGTAACATTCTCTGAAACCATTGTTTCTTTTTCCCTAGAAAGAAAATAATCCATTATTGTTTCTTCTCTTAACATACGTAATGAAATAAATCCAGAAATATTTTATTGATCATTTTATTGCTTACTTTCTTAGTCACTAAAATGACCAATTATTGACACTTGCACAAATTAGCACCAGCAATATTAAAAAGGTCTAAACAATTTAAGCCATGGCAGCTTCATTTTAAATAGGTTTCTAGTGTGTGACGTATTCAGTCTGTAATCAGATTGCCCACAGGGCTTCAATCTTACTCTCATGACACAGTGCTTCCAGTTCTGTAGCATCACTTATAGCAAGTCCACCTACTTCAGAACTCTTCAATTTATCCTATTTATGATCAGTATCAAAATCAGTATGAGTACAAACCCAATTAAAGGTGAGATGTTCCCACAAGTCAGCGCCACTTCTCAGCTTGGCCAAAGAACTACACAGAGCCTGCAGCTACTATACCTTGTAGATCAGGGGTAGGCAACCTATGGCACGCAAGCTGATTTTCAGTGGCACTCACACTGCCCAGGTCCTGGCCACCGGTCTGGGGGGCTCTGCATTTTAATTTAATTTTAAATGAAGCTTCTTAAACATTTTAAAAGCTTTATTTACTTCACATACAACAATAGTTTAGTTATATATTATAGACTTACAGAGAGAGACCTTTTAAAAAGGTTAAAATGTATTATTGGCACGCGAAATCTTAAATTAGACTGAATAAATGTAGATTTAGCACAGCACTTCTGAAAGGCTGCTGACCCCTGTTGTAGGTGCAATCTTCTGACCTGAACTACAATTTTAATCCCCATTCCAGTTCCTAATTTTCCCCTCCCACAAAGGGGCTCTCACTCATCATGGTCAGGAAGGTGCAACATACCAGCAATATTCTACAGAGAACAGCAGGGGTCCAACCATTGGCTCAGCAGCACAAAACATTCTTTACTGCTGCTCTAAAGGTGCAGCTAAGGCTTCTCCCATCACAGAGGGAATATTTGGGTGGTCCAAAGTTGATATAGCCAGCTCCCTTTAGAATAAGTGGCATGTCACGGATAGGAAAGGTGATTATTAGGGATAGGAGAGGTGACGCAGGGCAGACAGCATACTCAGCTTCTGGAGGCATAATTAAGAGCACCTTTGAAGTCAGGGGCTGCTCTAGCCATTTCGATGCCCCAAGCACGGCGGTACACCGCGGGGGGCGCTCTGCCGGTTGCTGGTCCCGCGGCTCCGGTGGATCTCCCGCAGACGTGCCTGCAGATGCTCCACCAGAGCCACAGGACCAGCGGACCCTCCGCAGGGATGCCTGCGGGAGGTCCACCGGAGCCGCGGGACCAGCAGACCCTCCGCAGGCACATCTGCGGGAGGTCCACGGAGCAGCCTGCTGCCCTCCCGGCGACTGGCAGAGCGCCCCCTGCAGCATGCCACCCCAAGCACACGCTTGGCATGCTGGGGCCTGGAGCTGCCCCTGTTTGAAGCTGCTTTAAGTATTGCTGGGAGTCATTTCAGGCCCCGACTTACCCAAGCTTGGAGGAACAGCAATGGGGCATAAGAGACACCTTTCCCCCATGCATTTTCCCTCAGCTGCATCAAGGGTAAAGTCAGTGCAACTAAGAATTGAGTCTATGGTTTCCAGAAGCCCTTCCCTCCCCCATCCCCTTTTTAATAAATAACTCCCAATCCAATCCCACTCTTAAATATTTCATTCAGTGAAAGAATTGAGCTCACCTTCACACAAATATATTTCCTCAATATCCTTGACTTTCCTATTGTAAGAAGCTTTGTTTGCACATCTGGTAACAATCTTCTTGAAAATCATTTAGGTTCTGAATTTAAAGTGGACCTGAAAAAGGGACTGCTTAATCTCAAGTAATGTGATTGGTCTGTAGTGCAGTAGCTTTGAGAGGGCTTTTAGCTCTTCAGTCTATGAAATATTAATGTAAAATTCATTGAGAATAATGTTTTGAAGCAACAGGACATGAGAGCAGAACACAGTCCCCTCTTCCAGGGAAGGAATAGTCAGGGCCACCAGAGGATTCAGGGGGCCTGGGGTCTTCGGCGGCGGGGGACCTCCTGAATCCAGCAATTTGGTGGCGGGTCCCAGAGCAGAAGGACTCCCCTGCTGTGGGTCTTCGGGGCACTTCGGCAGCGAGTCCCAGGGCGGAAGGACCCCCGACCGCCAAATTGCTGCCAAAGACCTGGAGCAGAAGCAGTTCCGGGGGCCCGAGCCCTGCGAGAGTTTTCCGGGGCCCCTGGAGCGAGTGAAGGACCCTGTTCCAGGGCCCTCGAAAAACTCTCGTGGGGGCCCCTGTGGGGTCCCGGGGAAAACTGCCCCACTTGCCCCCTCTGGGCGGCCCTGGGAACAGTCACGCTATTACCCTAAAATTGATCCACAAGCAAACGTAATCCTAGTCTCTGCAATCTCTTCAAATGTGAAAGTCCCACTATATAGCTAGTTATTTTTGTCATCCTTCTCTGGGCCTTTTTAACTTTGTCTTCTATCTGGGTAAAATTCACACTGTGCAGAGGGCCAATACAAGACCTGTGTGTTTCATGTACTGAATGCTGGGTAACAGCATGAGAGGCTGCCATGTTTCTAAAGCTAAACTGGCTTTTTATTAAAAAGAACTATTTATAGAGATGCTGCAACTGCACCAAGCATGCAAGCCACCTGCAAACAGACTGACCTCTCGGTGCTTCCTCAAAACCCTTCCTTCCTACAACCTGTGCTCCCCCCCCTCCAAGTGCCATGCAGGTTGCACCACTATGCACCACTTAATCCTAGTTTGAGGGTTTCAATGACACCTAAGTGGTGAATAAATCCTGTGCTGACCCCTCTGCACAGGGGAGAATTTCACTCTTTTCCTTTAGACTGCAACATAGAGAAAAAAGCACAAGAGATGGAAAGGCCTGGAAAAGAAATTTCTTCCCCAGGTACCAAGCCTGAATAGATGAGTTTGGTGCAAAGGCTTCTCATGAAATCCTCCCCCAGCAAGCCAAAGCAGTAGAAGTGCGAATGGCTGCTGTCTCTAGCTGCAGGTTCATTAGCCCTTCCCCTATTCCTTCCCTGGCCCAAGATTCAGTCATTGGAGTCAGGTTTCAGAGTAGCAGCCATGTTAGTCTGTAGCAGCAAAAAGAACAAGGAGTACTTGTGGCACCTCAGCGACTAACAAATTTATCTGAGCATAAGCTTTTGTGGGCTAAAGCCCACTTCATCAGATGCATGCAGTGGAAAATACAGTAGGAAGATATATACGGAGAACATGAAAAAATGGGTGTTGCCATACCAACTCTAATGATTAAGGTGGGCTATTTATGAAAGCTTAGGCTCAAATAAATGCATTAGTCTCTAAGGTGCCACAAGTACTCCTGTTCTTTTTGTCAATCATTGGAGTGTAGCCGATGCAGGGTGTTAAGCTCCACCAAAACAGGGATGTCAAGTCTCTGGTACACTGTTGAGTCATACACAGAGTTCCCCAAATTGTGCTTCCCTCCCCTACACTATGGAATTCCATCAGATTAATTATGAATTTGTCTACGCTGTCAAGCTTCTGCGTAGTAAAGCAGCTTTTTGCACTCAAACTACACACTGCCAAGCCACTTTGTGCGCAGAAACTCCTCAGCTGCAACACTGCAAAAAAACCACCTCAACGAGAGTCATAAGGCTCAGAGGCTCCAGCGTAGACACTTGATTGCTTTCTGCACTGTAACTGGCCTTCACAGCTGTCCCATAATGCCTCAAGGAACTGCTTATTTTGAACTTGGCTGCCCCAGAAACATGCACCCTCCCCTTTCAAAGCACCTTTTCTGACAGCCTTTGTGAGCTGTGCTGATCTACTCTGGGACACAAAGCAAACCATTAATGTGGAATGCTTGTGCTGTTGAACACAGAGGGTGTGCGTGTGTGTGAGAGAGAGACTGCTGTGCAGAGAGCCCAAGAAGAGAGACGGGGGCTGATGTCAGGGTTTCCCGCTCCCCCAGGACTGGTTGCTTCCTGATGGTGTCTGAATTTATAAAACCACATGCTGAAACACTCTCTGTCCCCTAGAAAGACACTGTCTCTCTTACCCCACTATAAACACACATACACTCCCTCCCTCCCCCTTCAGTTGAAAAGCAGCTGGCAATGTAGTAGGATGCCCATGGAACAATGGGATTGGGAAACCTGCATCATGTGATGCTGTGCCTGTACCATGAGGCATTGCAAACCCTTCCCAAAGCACCCTGCAGCCACTTGCACAGTGGGATAGCTACCACAATGCACTGCTGTCTTTGCTAATGTGGATGTGCTCCAGCATCACAAGCAGCACAATGCGGACACGCAACCATGGTTTAATTCCAGCATTTTAATAAAAGTGGTCTAACTTGTGGTGTGGAAACTTTCTAGTGTAGACATACCCTATGTCTAGAGGCCTCTGCAGTTGTGGAAGAAGGGCCAGGATCTTTCCCTGGAGGCAGTGGGACCTGTAATTTTGTTAGCATCGGAGTGTCCTTTCCAAGGATTCTACAAACTGATAATACTTCTGTAACTATTGGACCAAATTATCTTACTGTAATTGGCACTGATCCTGCAAGGATCATTAACGTACTGTAGTCACCCGAAAGATATGAAATGGCTGCACACATTAACCTTGTACAATACATTAAATGCAACCAACTTATTCCCAGAAAGATGTTAGCAGACCTCAAACTGGCATAATCACAGAAGATGATTCCAGGAGAATCTTTCATATGTTTTAGTGTCAAATCTAGGTGACTGCATTTCCATAGGAAAGATAGTGGACCCAATTCTCCACGCCTTGATCCTGCACAATGTGGCAATCAAACGCTTCTATTCTGAACTGGTTTCACTTTGCACTCATCCGTCACACATGTGAAGGAGTATATACAGTGCAGTGCATTGGAGAATCAGGCTCCATTTTGTCACTGCTATGGAAGCACATGAAAGAGCCTATGTCACAACTCTGAACTTCAAGTTCCTGAGAACGCCCCAAGGAGAGTGTAGCACATCTAGAAAGTTTGTGTCCAAAAGCTCAGAACCATCATGCAGACCTCCTGTGATGCACAGAACTTGGAGTCACATAAGGGATGTTCAACACATTGACAAACTGCCCTATCTTACTTTTATCTATACGGTACCATTCTCCATTTGCTCAAGTACTCAGTTTAGTGCACAATCTATTTAGATGTTTTCCAGCTGCCCTGGTTGTAATTCTGCTACATAGCTCAGCTAAATTAAGGGAAAAACACTTTAGGATTCGTGACTCTTATCTAAACTGATGCTTATTTAAAAGATACTTATAAGCTAGAAGTAGTTTATGACATATTAAATCCTTTGACAAACACAGCTATTGGATAGAAAAAATCTTGGAGAAAGAATGGTAGGTGACGCTTTGCAGTTCAGGGGCAGCATGTCTCAATATGCAGGTTATTACAAAATCTTTGCACCACACCCACTGTATTAAAAAAGTGCAAGTTAGAAACTGCAGGGTTATTAAGAGAAGGTCTTTCTTCTTTTTAAGAAACACTCTTCTTCAGACTCAGATGCTTTTAATGATGATTTTTGTCTATAACCCTTTAAAAACTGTCCTGATTCTATTACGTTTGATGCATTTGCAGCAGTGGTTTTTGTTCCTCTTTTTTTGTTTGATCCTCCACTATATTTGATCATTTTTCTTTGATTATTAACTATTTATCTGGCAGACAAATGCAGACCTGAATGAAAATTCTACCTTTTGCTCCCCTCACCAAAAAAACCTCTTGCGGATTGGAGTGAGCAAATGATGAGTGGATTGAGTAAGGCATACAATAACGGGAGTCCTAGCTGAAAATGAAGCAGTCATGGGAGGTTCTGACACAGCAGTATAAATGCTAATTTCTGAATTAGGAGCCAAGGGTCATCTCCAAAGAATTCCAGCATATTATATCATGCAACTATAATTTTCATAAAGTTTGGTCAAATCTTTGCAATTCTGCAATCTGTTCCCCAACTTCCATGCCCTCAAAACCCCTCAGCATACTGTAGACGACAATGTTCAACTTTATAATAATATAAATCTGTTCATGTATAGATTTGCTGGCAGAGCTGGTATTGCACATTATGCTGACCTAGTCTGCATTTATTGGTATTTCCAATTGTCATAAACAGATAGCAAAGGGTTAATGTCTCTTTCACCTGTAAAGGGTTAACAGTGACCTGCAACACCTGACCAGAGGACCAATCAGGAGACAAGATACTTTCAAATCTCGGTGGAGGGAAGCCTTTGTTTGTGGTTCTTGGTTTTGGCTTTGTTCTCTCTGGGTCCTGGAAGGGACTAGACATGCAACCAGTTTTCTTGCCAATCTCCCTGCTACAGTCTCTTATATATTCAGAAGAGTGAGTATTTTTAGTAAGAAAGGCGGTTATAGTCTTTTGATTGTTTCTGTATTTGCAAATGTGTAGTTTGCTGGAAGTATTTTAAATTGTATTTTGCTGGGGGGGGAGGCTTCTTTCTAGTTTCTATAAGCTGACAGACCCTGTAACTTTTTACCATCTAAATTGCAGAGATAACCTTTTACTTTTTTTCTCTCTTTTATTAAAAGTTTTGCTTTTAAGAACTGTCTGATTTTTTCCCTTGTTAAGGCTCAAGGGAATTGAGTCTATACTTAACAGGGAAGGAGAAGGGTGGAATCCCTTTGTTTTAGATTCACGGAGTTTGAATCTGTATTGCTTCTGGGTGTGGGGGGGGGGAAGATAGGAGGGGGAAGGGAAATGGTTTATTCCCCTTTGTTGTGAGACTCAAGGAATTTGGGTCTTGGGGTCCCCAGGAAAGGTTTTTGGGGGGACCAGAGTGCCCCAAAACACTATATATTTTTGGGTGGTGGCAGCTTAACAGATCTAAGCTGGTAATTAAGCTTAGAGAAATTCATGCTGGTACCCCATATTTTGGACTCTAAGGTTCAGATTTGGGGAATTATACCATGACACCAATTACTTAGACTGGCTGGTATTTCAGATTCTATTGGCACTAACTGGAGAGGCTGGCTGATATTTCTAATGATCCTGGCATTAATAGCCTGGAAATAGTCCCTTTTTGGAGATTTATGAAAGCTTTAATGCTGGCATAATTTTGGAGAAGAACAGAGAAGCAGGCACAGGCTGCTGCCCAGGAGTTGTACAATCTTCCCAGAACCCCCCTCTTATCCTTCAAATATTCAGCTTCCAAGTTTTAATCTTATAAAGTTTCATAGATTGCTTTCAACACACCTCATCATTTCCTCAAACACATAGCACAGAGGGAGGAATGACATGGACAGCAGCCCATGACATGTTCACTACTGCTTCTTTCTCCAGTCCTAAATTCCAGGATGCTCAATTCCGCTCCTGATCTTTCCAATGCTAAGTATTTGCTGCAGTGAGAGTCAGAGCCTGCTCCACGAAACTGGATCAATGCAGCTCCACCAGTCTGGTAGAAGTTGTAAATTAATTATAATAGAGAGTAACTGCAACCAGCTGAGTGGATTCCAGAAGGAAATTAAAAGTTTGTGTCCATATATATTGGAAAGGGCTTGTTTGTTTGTTTGTTTGAAATAAACAGGCAGGAACGCCTTTGTCTTTTATATTATTAATCTCAGCCCAATCATCGTTTACCATAGGTTTAGTCCAAGGGTGGGCAAACTTTTTGGCCCAAGGGCCACATTTGGGTATGGAAATTGTATGGCGGGTCATGAATGCTTACAAAATTGGGGTTGGGGTGCAAGAGGGGGTGAGGGCTCTGGCTGGGGGTGCAGGCTCTGGGGTGGGGCCAGAAATGAGGAGTTCAGGGTGTGGGAGGGGATTCCAGGCTGGGGCATTGGGGTACGTGGGGGGGGGGTGTTGGGTGAGGGCTCCAGCTGGGGTTGCAGGCTCTGGGGTGGGGCTGGGGATGAGGGGTTTGGGGTGTAAGAGGCTGCTCCAGGCTGGGAACAAGGGGTTAGGAGGGTGGAAGGGGGATCAGGGCTGGGGCAGGGGGTTGGGGTATGGTGGAGAGCTCTGGCTGGGGGTGCAGGACCTGGGGTGAGGGGTTTGGGGTGCAGGAAGGTACTTGTGATGATGTATCCCATAATGCTTTATGGGAATATGACATAACTGGAGTAACATATCTCTGCAAAGGTTACGGTTTACTGAATCTATTCATCCTATTTGTACACATATATAATTTTTGTACTTGAAGTTATGAATTTTAGCTCTATACTTGCTTGATTTCTAAGGGTTTGGCTACACTTACAGCTGTACAGCGCTGCGAGTTACAGCTGTCTTCGTACAGTTGTGTAGGGAAAGCGCTGCAGTGTGGCCACACTGACAGCTACCAGTGCTACAGCGTGGCCACATTTGCAGCATGTGCAGCGGTGTTGGGAGTGGTGCATTATGGGCAGCTATCCTAGCGTTTAAGTGGCTGCAAGGTGCTTTTCAAAAGAAGGGGGTGGGGTGGAATGTGACAGGGAGCATGGGGGGGAGAGAGAGAGCGGATTTTTGGAGCCAACACTGTGTCAGCTCCCTGCCTTGCAAATTCCGACCACTTCCCCCACCCCTCTCTCATTCACTCTTAAATGCAAATAGCCTTCAGTCCAGATAAGCAGTTGCTCCAGGGACTCCCTTTCCCCACCCCTGCAGCCCTGCTGGGTATGGCTACACTTACAGTTGTACAGCGCTGGGAGTTACAGCTGTCTTCGTACAGCTGTGTAGGGAAAGCGCTGCAGTGTGGCCACACTGACAGCTACCAGGGCTGCAGTGTGGCCACATTTGCAGCATTTGCAGCGCTGTTGGGAGTGGTGCATTGTGGGCAGCTATCCCAGCGTTCAAGTGGCTGCAACGCGCTTTTCAAAAGAGGGGGGTGAGGGGGAACGTGAGGGAGAGAGAGAGACAGAGTGGATTTTTTGATCTGTCAGCTCCCTGCCTTGCAAGTTCTAAGGACTGAAACATACACATCACCAACCTGCAATCAATTTAAAAGTTTCGAACCCTCTCCCACCCCTCTTATTCACTAAATGCAAATTATGCACTCCTAAATAGCCTTCAGACCACATAAGCAGCTGCTCAACACGGATTCCCCCCTCCCCCTCTGCCGTGTGACTTCTCTCTTCAAGCAAACAGCTGTGAACCTTCCAAAGCAATTCCCCTGACTGCCTCCGCTCGATCGAGCAAACAAGAGCTGTGTTTGTTTTTTAGATAAGCAGCTCGGGGGAGCTCGGAGTTCATCCATTCTTCCGGTTTGTTGTGAGCAGGCATTCTGGGATACCTCCTAATACCCTGGAGGCCAATAACAGCGCTTTTCGTGGCCACACCTGCGGAGCAGCGCTGCATCACCAGTGCTGCAATCGTTACACCCCAAGCAGACCAGGTGTACAGCCAGCGCTGCAGCCAGGGAGTTGCAGCGCTGGACGTGCCTTGCAGGTGTGGACAGTCACTAAGTTGCAGCGCTGTAAACCCACCACCAGCGCTACAACTCTCCAGGGTAGCCAAGCCCGCTGTTTGTCTCCTCAAGCAAACACTAGCTGTGGACATTCCCTGCCTGCCTCTGCTCGAGCAAACAGCAGTTGTGTTTGTTTTTTAGATAAGCAGCTCTGGGAGTCCCGAGTTCACAACGAAACAAACAGAGACATCACAACAAAACAAAGAGTGTTATCTTCACTTAAAAGCATTGTGGGAAAATTCTGGAAGTCAGTTACAGTATAGTAAGATTAATCACTGTTTACACTGGCACTCCAGCGCTGCAGCACCAGAGCTGTTCTCTTTATTCCTCTCGTCCATGTGGAGTACAACCAGCGCTGTAGCCAGACAGATACAGCGCTGTATGTGCCTTGCCAGTGTGGATGGGGAGTAAGTTACAGCGCTGTAAAGCCACCACTAGCGCTGTAACTCTCAAGTGTAGCCAAGCCCTAAGTAAGCTTTATGAAGCATTTGGTCAGCTTCTTTAGAAAGGAATTTACAAGATTAAGTGCCCAATCAAGAAGCACTTGGGGAACAATGCATCTTGGAATGCTCCAATCCACATAAGAAGTCTTCCTGGAGACATACAAGATACCATGTGGGCAATGACTTCTGCCTGTAAAAACTGTGAGTCATGCATGGATATGTGACTTGCCCAGGCGACTCCAGAACTCCATCTTGGAGTTGGACTTTGAATAGGTGAGAGGAGGGGGTCTCTACCCACAAAAGAAAGTCTATTTAAGCCCGTGGGAGAGCCCTCCATTGGTTTTCAGCTGGCTATAGAGAGAGCCTCTCCACCCCAAGGATATCTGAAAGAAACTGGAACAAATGACAATAACCATAGGGGGTGTGAGTGACTGCTGGACCCAGACTAGAAGGAGACTTGTCTGTAAAAGGAAGCTGATTGGTTAGGTTCTAATCTGCATTCAGTTGTTGGACTTAGATTTGTGTGTTTTATGTCATTTTACTTGGTAATTCACTTTGTTCTATCTGTTACTACTTGGAATCACTTAAATCCTACTTTCTGTATTTAATTAAATCACTTTTTACTCATTAATTAACGCAGAGTTAATTACTTATAATTAACCGAGGTGGGGGGAGCAGCTGTGCATATCTATTAGTAAAAACAGCGAAGAGTCCTGTGGCACCTTATAGACTAACAGACTTATAGTCTACACTTGTTAGTCTATAAGGAGCCACAGGACTCTTCGCTGCTTTTATAGATCCAGACTAAGACAGCTACCTTTCTGATACATATACGTTTACTCTGTATAAGTGTTACACAGGGTAAATTTGATTTATTTGGGTTTAGACCCCATTGGGAGTTGGGCATCTGAGTGTTAAAGATAAGAACACAGCCTACAGCTGTTAGGGAACGTGATTCTGACCTGGGTCTGGGTTTGCAGCAGGCAGGGCACTGAAGTCCTAAGCTGCCAGGGCAGGAAAACCGGGGCAGTAGTAGTCTTGGCACATCAGTTGGCAGCTCCCAAGGGGATTTCTGTGATCAAACCCGTCACAGTATTCTGGCCTTGACCGACGGGTTTGCAGGGTGGGAGGGGGAATCAGGACTGGGGCAGGGGTGCAGGGGAGGGGTGCAGGCTCTGGGCAACATTTATCTCAAGTGGCTCTTGGAAGCAGCGGCATGTCCCCACTCCAACTCCTATGTGGAGGCGTGGCCAGGCAGCTCTGCTGCATGCTGCCCCATCTGCAGGCGCCTCCCATGCAGCTCCCTTGGCATGGTTCCCAGCCAATGGGAGCTGTGGAGCCGGCGCTTGGGGTGGAAGCAGCATGTGCACTGGAGCACCCTGGCTGTCCCTACATGTCGGAGTCAGAGGGGGGACATACCACTACTTCTGGGAGCTGCGCGGAGCAGGCCTCGACCCCGCTCCACAGCGGGAGCTTGATGGCCGGATTAAAATGGCTGATGGGCTGTAGTTTGCCCACCCCTGGTTTAGTCAGTGTCTGTTCGATAAGGGAAAATCTGAGCCACAGGGAGGAGTTTTCACGAATGGCTAGTTCATTGCCATCCTTACTATAGCTGACCCCATATTACAGGGAGCCCCGCTAGAGTTCAGAAGTTCTCTGGAATCCCATCTGAATTCCAAAAGAGTTGAAAAGGGGGCCCAGTTCTGATCCTCTCGAAGGGGAGGATCTCTTAAGCAGGCATGAGTATATAGCAGTAGGCACTGAGTTGGAGCAGTACTTCGTAAGATGAACAGATTTTATTGTTAAAAACCAGTCACTATTAAACCTTCTGTTATTTTATGGAAACCATTTTTACTAGTCAAATTCTGAAACTTTATGGTTCTAGGAGCTCAGTAGGAAAAAGAAAATAAAGGTGCCACTCTAATCTTAGTCATTCTTTACAATTTTCAAATTCTACTAAATGAACAAGCAAACCAACAAACATTAAAGCCAGCCTAATCCAAATAGGAAAAAAGAAAAACATAATTCCTAATATGGATTGCAGTGTTGTTATGTTGATGTTCTTAGTCTTTAGTTTCTTATCATCATATTGGTAGCAGACCCTGCAGCTGACAAAATCCTTCAAATCCCTCATTTGGGGGAAAGAAGAAAGCAGGATAAAACTGGCATATAGAAATATTGACGAAAGTAATAACGCTCCTGCTATATGAATAGGATGCAACATCCCTTGACTTCAACTATCTGAGGGCACAACTCAGTAAGTCTGACCACCTTTTTAGCAAGAAAACAATATCTGCAATTCCACTAAAGTAACAAATGCCAGCTTATTTGTGCTGTGATCTAAAACTGGTGATCCCAAAGGGTTAGTGAGGATTTTGGAAATCCTCACAAGATGATGTAGGAAACCAGATAATAAAAAACACACCCCTCTATGTCAGTTCAGGTCTCTTTGTCTAATAAAACCTGTATCCCTTGAGAAGAAACAGCTTAAGAAGAGAATATTGACCCTATACCTCTTACACAGGCTCTCAGGTACCACTGTCATGTGCCTGGTACAGATAAAAACTATTCGGAACCCAAGCTGGATCCTAGTCCCAAATCGCTCACGTATGTGAAGCATTAGGCTGCATAATTGGGCCTTCTGGATAGTAACTGCCACATTTATTCTCTACCCTACTAAGAAAATAAAATGATAATGCACAGTAGAGGTAATGATCTGCTCTTTTTGGAAGACAAGACAATCTGACTGAATGTTCTTTGGATAGCTACTTGAGCCACTTCTGGAGAGCATTGGGAATGTGGTATGTACACCCCACACAAGGGCAATTCTGTAGTCGGGTAGAATGCACTGTTCGTGTGCTATGTCCTGATGAAGTGCTAATGAGACCAGCTGAAATCTTTAAATAAACACAAGCCTGGAAGTCTCAGTGACTGTGGCCATCAATGGATTTAAAGTGCAGTCCTCTTGCTGCATTTTAGGGTACTGCCTAGTTCCCTGACTGGCCAGTGTTATATCCTCCCTGCAGCAAGTTTATTTTTAAATTTGAAAATGGTGCTATCTGCATTCTTGGAAGCACTTTAAATGCTCACAATCTAACTGAAGACAGCCTGTAAAACAATAAGGTTTTGCTTCAGACAGAGTTTAACATTAAACACACCCCAAGGTTTGAAACATACCACAGAGTGATAGCACCTGTTACTGTTTGCTGCTATGAAGTGATAATAGGCTGCTAAAAAAAACCCATCATTAGTGTGAATAAATTGCATGCTTTGTTCAGAGGTGGTTCTGTGGCAGTCCCATGCTTTTTCCAGAGGGAATGTGCCAGTTTGCATGACTTTTGGCCCTGTGCCTTCCCTTGATCAGTTTTATTGCTCTCTGATTCTCACAATGCCGATTTTGTTTCTGTAGCATGAGGCTTTACTCTTCCAGGAGTAAGTCTGATAATCTGTATTGCAGTTCCCATGTTCAGAGGGCTTTTCACAGGGAACTCTCACACCATCCCTCATTATGAAGGGGCGTAATTTTTTGAAGGCAGATTATCAAATAAATACAATTAGAAAGCCACCCTGAGAATGGCAGATTTCTCATTTTCCATTCATGCACAGTTCCTTCTGCTTACAGACACAATTTAATTTCCTTCTCATCACTGATTTTCCTGTGTTTATATTTTATTCTGTACCCTGTAGCTAATGAATATTGCTCTAGCTGAGATCTGGCTAAGCCTTTGCTGTTTCCTGGCAAGTGTTCTCCTCTTCCCCTATTTGTGTCTTGATTTCACTGAGATACAGTACAGCATTGTAACAGAAAGTCTGTGTTTTCCCCTACACGGATTTGGCATAACTACATGAGAGGGTATAGAAAACTGAGTGCGCACTCTGCTACGTACTTGGATGCCATAACTCGTATAGTGAAATATGAACACAAGTATACAGAGACATCAGTGAAATGTCAAACGAAGGAATCAATGCCTTGCCTTCCAGAATACATTTTTTTCAGATGGAAAAACAAGTTCCTGCAGAGACAACTGTCCTCTTGCATATCACCTCCTGTACTTTGGATCATAATCTATTTTCAGGTCACACATCAATACAGCAGTCCACTTCTGTCTGCCAATATTATTTTTTCTACCAAAATACTTCTGTGTATGCATTGCTATCTGACAGAGTATTGCAACAGCCATCTTGTTTGATCCCCATTTTCAGTAGCTCTATATTTTAATCCACTCAGAGTCATGTCAAATCATTATGAGGCATGCCATATTGTGTCCATTATTCTCTCTCATCTTCACTGGCTGAGGATCCATTCATGGATCCAACTGCAATGTTATTACTAGGGAAGAAATGTAATCTAGCAGCTAGACCAGGGGTAGGCAACCTATGGCATGTGTGCCGAAGGCGGCACGTGAGCTGATTTTCAGTGGCACTCACACTGCCCGGGTCCTGGCCACCAGTCTGGGGGGCTCTGCATTTTAATTTAATTTTAAATGAAGCTTCTTAAACATTTTAAAAACCTTATTTCCTTTACATACAACAATAGTTTAGTTATATATTATAGACTATAGAAATAGACCTTCTAAAAATGTTAAACTGTATTACTGGTACGCAAAACCTTAAATTAGAGTGAATAAATGAAGACTCGGCACACCACTTCTGAAAGGCTGCCGACCTCTGAACTAGACCAAAGGTCTAGGAGCCAGGACTTAGCTGAAACACTGTGTTGCCCAGGGCAAATTACTTGAGACTCTGTACCTTAACTTACACTTCTGCAGAAGAGTACTAGTACTACATCTCTTTAAAAGATAAAAATGCTATTCAGATGCAAAGTATTATTATTATTCTTGGTTAAAACCCTTTCTATGTTATTATTTAAGAGCTCTGTAACAGTGAGAATGTTTCCATTGTCCTCTGTGGGCTCTGGTTCAGGCTCTAGGGCAGATGATAGAAATTTACACCCTAACCAGGTATTCACATTCTATTATTGGTATGCTATCAGTTTCCATTCTCTTTCATTCTCTTTTAGCATTTTAGAAATATCCCATATTTTCGCACCTCGCCCTGGTTTGGTGATATGCTCCCATTGAAATTAAGAGGCGTTTTGCATGAGAAAGGACGGCAGTATTTGGATCTGGTTGCAGAAGGTATGATGTCTTGCAGGACTTATGTCTCTGATTATCCTGGCCCAGATCTTTTTGGTTCTCCTGACTCGTTTTCTGCTTTATTCTCAGTTTCATTTTCTGCTTTGCCTTCCCTGGATCATGGTGCATGAATTTGTGTATGATGCTGAACAAGTAATAGATGAGAATAATAAATGGAAGGATTTTTCCCCCCATCGAACTCTTCTCCAGCTTGCCTTTTTTAAAATGGTCACTAACCTTTCCTTACATTGTGCACTGTGGGCAGCGAGCAATTCTGCAGCTATTGTTTAATTTCTTTACTTCAGTGGGTTTCTCTTCATGCAGGGACACTTGCTGTGATACTGCACAGAATGAATGTTTGCACAGTGTGTGCTGTCAGATGTAGTATAATGATCTGGAAATATGTCAGTAGCACAGCAGTTGAAGACTGCTCACAAAATAATAGCCTTATATAAGGCAGGTAGATGTGTTTCACATAGCATAACTAAACCCAGACCCCCCATTCCTGCTTTTGGCACCTGATTTCATGCTGGCCCCAACCCTGGAAGCCCCTCTGTGATCCCACTATGATTCTGTCCTCACGTCCGTAAAGTCTCCTTTCAATACACACTTCTTCCAGGAAGATTATATTCCCTAGACCTGCCCTCGGAAAAGTGGTGCCAAAATATTACGGCATAATGGAAGAAAACAAGAGGCATGCTCAAGAATTCTGTTCCATCACCTGCTTTTTCACTCCCTGCCGCCCCATGGCTATATTGTCTACTTAAAATGTAAGTTATTTGGGACACAGACCTCATCTTTTTTTATCGTCTCTGTAAAGAGACCAATAGTGTGTTCACTATATAAATGACACTATTAATTTGAAGTCAATAGGAATTTTCTATGAGAAAGGACTGCAGGATCAGATCCTAAGCTCTTTGGGGCAGGGGCTGTATTTTTGTTGTGTGTCTGAACATCGCCTAGCAGAGGGGGGTCCTGGTCTGTGACGGGGGCTCCTAGATACTACTGCATTGTAAATAAATTAATAAACTCATTGCACCAAACACCTGATCCCCAAAAAATGAATGTATAAGGTGCGAAACCAAGAACGTAAGAACATGTATGGAAAACCAACTTCTCCATCTTTCCTCTCTGTCGAATGCCATCAGGAATTCATTCTCCTATGGTTTGGTTCTCCAGAGTTTAATTCTTTTTCTTTACCCAGCATATCCATCAAATCAGAATGTTACTGAATAAGTCATTTCATTTTTTAATATTTCTGTAACTAGTTATCACTTACCTCATCCCACTCTAACAGGTAGCTGGTGATTTTTGAACCATTGTCAATGGGTGCCTATAAACAAAAACAAACAAAAAATGAGATCTTAGAAAGAAGTTTACAAACACATTTCCTTTCTCCAGCCAAATGGCTACATTTTAAAATGAAATCAGAGCTCTTGTTTTGCACACAGCTTGGCAAACATTTTAGTATGTAATAAGAAGAGGATGAAAGTAATTTAATATATTTTTAAAAGTCAGTCATTTTAGTGTTTGTGAAAGGTACTGCATTGAGAGACTGCAAATATGTCGTCTTTAAAAAACCAAAATACAAACCTGCAGCATGGGCAACACCAATGCAAGTGGTCATATTATCTGGCCATTATGCCTCACCTGGAGGGACCAGATCTCGGGGTTTGAGAGCTGTCCAGACGCCACATTCTATTTAATCATTGAGAATAGCAACAGAGCGCTCAATAGTGCCACCTGTCTACCAGGAAGTGAACTGATATTGGCAAAATTATGTGTAGGCTTGGAAGGATTAGATTTTTATTGCAAAATGTTGGCACATGCCGATTTCACTCTACACACACAAACAGACAAAAATATTTCCATGGAAAACAATCAAAATATACAGATGAGCAAAGTAAGAAAAACGCTACTTGAGAACTTATTGGGCTTTGATTTAAGGATATTTACGTTGTATATTTTGACGTGATGTTGACAATTTGTACTTTAACAATTATATAGTTTTTACTTTTTGCATCTCAACATGTACTGTCATTAAATAATTATTGTCTGGTTCTCTCTGCCCCTTCCCCAATTTTGTTCAATTGTGAACACTTAAATCAATAAAAATAAAAAATGCTTAAAAATAAACATTGATAATGTCCACCAAAATTATAAAAAAAGAAAAAGAAAAATTTAATTCTGCCAGCCCTAATTATAGGTCATCAAACAGTCATCATATGGTAACAAAATTCCATCATTAGTCAACAAAGTTTGGATTTACAACTGGCAAAAGGTTTCAAACCTTTTTTCCAAGCCTCTAATACATGCAGTTCCCCAATAAATGTAATTTTTTATTATTATTTTAGGATATCTCAAACAACACAATGAAATATTTTAAAACACATCATAATTCCCTCAATGGAAACCAATAGTATCACAGCACTAAATAATTTAAAATGGTTACACTGATTACAGGTAACTGTATTTCACTTTGTTTTTCTAGGTTTCAGATACTTTATGTTACTCACCTTCCATTGTAAGGTTAGTGAACTTTTGGTCCTGTGTGAGGATTTGGGTGGAAAAGGACATTCTGGAGCACAGCTGTGAGTGGTGAAGCTAATTGGCTCTGAACAGGATCCCTTTACTGAATTGTACACTGCATAGACCCTGAAAATGAACATGTATGAATTTATGAATTTGCTGACAATTAAAAAAATAGCTTTTCATTTTCTCAACCACAGCATTTTACTAGCAAAACATTCATACTGCCAAATGCTCATGATTTTTCACATCCCAGCTCTCCCTTGTATATGTTATTCGGTATGAATCTTCAAAATAATTCACATCAGAAGGTACGTATTATAGTGCTAGTCTAAATACTTCCACAAACTAATCATTTCCTTCCACTGGTGGAAGTTTCTGCCACCATTTTTCTTGACTACTTCAAATGTTTGGCCCACTATGCTAGAGTCTTCTTGAGGATATAGCAAGAGAAGGGTCAGAAACATGGGGTGAACTTTATTAACCCATTCGCTGCTGAACTAGCATTCAACTCTCATTCAGCTGTGTTAATTTAAGTGGAGTATCCATATGAACGTGCAGTTTGCTTCATATAGCTGGTTGTCAGTTGAGTTTGTAAAACCTGGACTAATATGCATTGAGACTGGGTTCAAGATTTGCTGTGTTTTGTGTACTCAGGAGGAAGAAGTGGTCAAATACGTTTCCTTCAAACAAGCTACAACTGAACATCAGCTTAACTTCAGTACTCAGAAAAATAATGGAGCAAATAATCAAGCAACCAATTTGCAAACACCTAGAAGATAATAAGGCAATAAGTAACACTCAACGTGGATTTGTTAAGAACAAATTGTGTCAAACCAACCTAATAGTTTCCTTTGACAGAGAAATAAGCCTGGTGGATTGGGGGGGGAGGGGGTTAGGTGGGGAGAGGAGTGGTAGATATGGTAAATCTTGACTTTAGTAAGGCTTTTGATACTGTCTCACAAGACCTTCTCTCAAACAAACTAAGGAAATACAACCAAGATGCTGCTACTATAAGGTGGGTGCAAAACTGGCTGGAAAGGCATAATGAGTGGGGTCCTGCAGGGATCAGTTCTGGGTCTGGTTCTGGTCAATATCTTCATCCATGATTTAGTTAATGGCATAGAGAGTACACTTATAAAGTTTGTGGGTGATCCCAATCTGGGAAGGGTTGAAGTGCTTTGGAGGATAGGATTAAAATTAAAAATGATCCGAACAAACTGGAGAAATGGCCTGAGGTAAATAGGATGAAATTGAATAAGGACAAATGGAAAGTACCCCACTTAGGAACAAACAATAAGTTGCACACATACAAAATGGTACATGATTGCCCAGTAAGGAGTGTTGCACAAAGAGATCTGGGGGTTATAGTGGATCACAAACTAAATATGAGTCAACAGTGTAACACGGTTGCAAAAAAAGCAAACATCATTCTGGGATGTATTAGCAGGAGCGTTATAAGCAAGACACAAGAAGTAATTTTTCCACTCTAGTTCATGATAAGGCCTGAGCTGGGGCACTGTGTCCAGTTGTGGACACCACATTTTAGGAAAGATACCAATCTTTCAAAGAGATTCGAAAGGAGAGTAAAAAAAATGATCAAAGGTCTAGAAAACATGACCTATGAGGAAAGATTGAAAAAATTGGGTTTGTTTAGTCTGAAGAGAAAACTGACGGGGACATGATAACAGATTTCAAGTACATAAAAAGTTATTACAAAGAGTGAAAAATTGTTCTTTTTAACCTCTGAGGATAGGACAAGAAGCCTGACCTTAAATTGCTGCAAGGGAGAGTTAGGTTGGACATTAGGAACAAACTTCCTGTCAGGATAGTTAAGCACTGGAACAAGTGTCTAGTGAGGGTATGAAGTCTCCATCATTGGAGGTTTTTAAGAACAGGTTAGACAAACCTGTCAGGAATAGTCTAGTAATTACTTAGTTCTGCCTTCAGTGCAAGGGACCGGACTAAGTGACCTATTGAGGTCCATTCCAGTCCTACACTTCCATGATCATTAGCCCAGACATTCCTCTAACCACAGCTGGCATCGTTTCCTTTTCAACACCAACCCAGAGGACCCCCCTCACTCCCAACTTGTTTTCCCTTCGTCAGGTAGAAAAAAGTGAACTGTGCGCTAGTAACTCTCCCATTTCTCCTGGACTTCGAGGGTGTCACAGGTGCCTGCTCACTTCATCTTTTGCCTTTGTGGATCCACCTGCCCACCACAATCACAAGGGTCTTCTAAAAGTACCAGAGTGTAACCTGACATTCCATAAAAGTGAGACTAAACCTTTTCTTTCTTACTGTGGGTATCTAGGAGTCCTCTAAAGGCTCCCTAGCTATTTTGCTAGACTGTTGAGCATTACTTTCCTCACAGGTTTAGTGCTGAGCTTGAGGGGCTTCCTAGTTTCTGCAGACAGCGTGTATACGTGTGTGCCCACAAACAGATGGGATTGGGACATACCTCAATAAAACTAGGATCTACTTAGAACTCCAAAAACAGAAGATGTGGCACTTTTAGCTTACACTTTCCAAAGTCCCAGGAGACTGTCACCAGGCCTCAGCTGAAGACACTCACTAGAGGTTGCAGGATGGATACATAAGGTGGGAGAGTCCTTTGGAAGCATGCAGTTATTGAAAACAAAAACCTCCCAACCAACCTGAAGGGGCTGGTTCTTAGAAAATCCCTTGCAGACTGAAATGAAGGGCTATTTTGTGGAACCAAATGCTACAGCAGGTTTGCATACCTGCCTCAGCACTCAACAGGTTGAAGACTTGTCAAAATTTTTATTTAAACTTAAGACTTATTTTCCCATGTAGATCTTCTGTACAGCACAGCAAATTAGTCAGTTGCACAGCTTTCTGATCAGAAATTGTTCAAACTGAGTCCAGACAGTGACTTCTGGGTTGGCTTTAGCCACTATGTATTTGAATGTGGAGTTTATAAATAGGCAATTACCAAATTTGTTTTGGGTAGATAAGAGTAATTCAGCCTCTGGGGGACACAAACAAGAGCTACTTGCATTCATGAGAAATGCTCTGTATAGCTGCCTCTGGTATCTTCCAATGAGTCAGAACAAATGTAATTAATTGAGTCCCCACCAGGTGGCTTGATTCATTGCGTGTTTGTTTCCTATGCATCCCTGCAATCAAGAGTCAAACCAACATCAACATGAGCTGCAGGCAGAAATTCAAACTAAGTGAGTCCAAAAGGAGCCTCTTTTTAGCCAAGACAGCAAGACCTGCACTGTGGTTTCTCCTAGTTAGAAGTTGTTCTTTGCATATTGACACTCAGGACACATCTTCGCTCACTCGAACTGCTATAACAGTGCTTCAGTGTAGACGCTACCCATGCTGACAGGAGGGCTTCTCTTATAGGTGTAGATAATCCAACTCCCTGAGAGACGGAAGCTAGGTCAATGGAAGAATTCTTCCATCGACTAGAGCTGTCTATACCAGAGGTTAGGTAGGCATAGCTACATCTCTCAGCAATGTGGATTTTTCATGGTCCTGACAGATGTAGCTATGGTGATGTAAATTCCCAGTGTAGACCAGTCCTTACTCCTTGGTGATTTCATGCCTGAAAGGCTACTGCCTCCATAGTGTCTAATGTTAGATTTGCAAGATCAGAGAAAGTCATGAGGAAAACTTATCTGAACCCTTACACTGGTGTTAGGGAAGTGACTCTAAATTTCAAGTGACCTGTGTTTCTGAAATTGTAAGGCAGAATGCACCTTAAAAAAGACACAAGTGCCTTAAAAAGTCCAGTCTTCCCTATCACCCATAAGTACTATATGATGTATATATGGAATCTCATCAAAAGAGGAGGGCAGTTGCATTTGAAATAGCTGCAATAAAACACATTTCTTGAAGAAAAGTAAGATGTAGGTGTCACGGAGTCACCGGGCGATGCTCTGGAACTGCTCCCCACCAAGCCAGGCAGGACTTTGGGGAGCCTCCTCTCTCTTGGAGCAGACTTGTTCAGGGCAAGAAGCTCACACAGCTTCACCTCCTGGGTCTCTCCTTGGAGCATTCAGCATCCTCTGCCCCTCCGTGCGCTTCCCACAGCGAGTCCACCCCAGCGGGGTCCTGGGGAAGCCACCGGGTTCTGCACCCCCACTTTGCAGTCAGACGTGACTCTCAGCCAGCCAGTAAAACAGAGGTTTATTCGATGACAGGAACAGGGTCTAAAACAGAGCTTGTAGATACAGCGAACCGGACCCCTCGGCTGGGTCCATTCTGGGGGGCAGTGAGCCAGACCCCCAGGTCTGCCCTCCACCCTTGACCCCAGCCAGCTCCAGACTAACAACCCCTCCCAGCCCCTCCTCTCTCCTCAGCCCCTTTCCCGGGCCAGGAGGTCACCTGATCCCTTTGTCTCCAACACCTTCAGCTAGCACCTTTGCAGAGGAGGGGCCCAGGCCATCCGTTGCTAGGAGACAGAGTGTCAGGCATTTAGGTGCACTGGCCCTTTGCTCTGCCAGATACTTAAGAACTGCCATGGGGACACTGAGGCACCAATACAGTACTCAGAGAAAACATTAAGAACTTTCCCAGTTCGTCACAGTAGGTTTATAGTGAAGCTATGTAAGAGCCTGCAGTTTTTTTGTGCCTAATACATCAGAAATTTTTTTCAAGAACAGTGTGGGAAAACGTAAAGCCTTGGAAATCTGGCCAAGGTCACTGAGACCTAGGATGATCTCCATATTAAGTGCTGGTCATGCACATTTATTTATGGACTATACACATTTACTAGGGCTGGCCCGAAAACAAGAATTCTGTTTTGTAAAAATTTTTAAGGTTTTTACATTTGTTTTCATCAGAATAAAATGGAGACGCTTCCAAATTTCTGATTAAAAAAGAGTGAGACCCCACATCAGAATAGCCAGTATCCCTGGGGTGAGGTGGGAGGGAAAGGATTAGCGCATTCACCTGAGATGTGAGAGACTCAGGTTCAAGTGCCTGACTCAGAGTAGAAACTCCCACATCCCCGATGAGTACCCTCACCATTGGGCTATTGGCTATTCTGGTGTCAATCCATCTCCCTCTCCACACCTCCAACTCCACCTCCACCCCTCATATTGGATTTGAAAGAGTTTCCTCACAAAATTTTGGTTTTAACAAATCAGCATTTTCCAGCTAAAAAAATATTCCTGATCAGCTGACATTTACTGCTTGCAGTGCTTTAATACACAACCTCAATCTCACCAAGAAAAACACATAGAAGAAAACACATTATTTGGTTTTGTAATGTTAGTTTCCTTCTCCTACTATTTACTGTGCTGTCACTTTGGGGCCTGCCTTTCACATCTCACAGTCCTGTACTCTTCCTCAAACACAGTCACTGCAAACTGTTCACCTCTGATTTGTGATTTGACAAACTTGCAGGGGAAATTTAGGTAGGCAGAACGGAAATTATCTGCACTGAAATTACCTGAAAATTGGCCCGGACACTGGTGTAAACACTCCTAATGCTGTGAAAAATTGCACAGTATCTCACTACTACTCTATTATCCTTATTACTACTACACTAGGTGAAGCTTGCTTTAGAAATTATGTTTAACAGCCTGCAGCAGCTATAACTTTTTGCTTTCTATTACTGTGACACACTGGCTCCTTCGCAAAGGATCCTGTCACCTCAGATCTGACAAACACTACACTAAATACATGCCTTCCAGGATATTTATCAATAAAGAGCAGTACGTCAGGTATCTACAGAAAGTGTGTAACTTGTCAAGATTCATAATCATTGAGAGATGTAAGTATGGGAAATATTTAAGGAATGATGTAATTATATTGAAAGTATGCTTTATGGACTTGGAGTAAAAGTTAGTCACCAGGGGCCATTATGTCTTGGTGATGTTCCTTTCAAGCATGGCAAAACATCAAAGACAACTGCAAATAATCAAAATCACCTGGAGAGCAAAAAAAAAAAGGAACTTTACAATAAACACAGATTTGTCCTGTCTGTGAATAAAGACAAGAAACTGATATATGAGAGACACCCTCTGCATCCTTTTACTGAGTAGACATCTTGGGGAGCAGGGATGTTCTCATGAAAAACTGGATCCTAAGTTATGTATTAGATATGAAAAGTAACTATTAATAAAGTGTAGAAAGGTTTGCATTTTATGTTTTTGTTTTTTATTGTAACCATTTGTTTCCACCACTCTCCCTTGTTTCTAGTTAACACTCTATTCTATCTTAAATAGATCTCCTTTGGTTTCATTACAAGTGCTCTGTGTACTACAGGAGCAAAGATTTAAAGTAAAACCGATAAGCTAGAGTACTCTGCTCCTTTGGGAGCAAGGATCTGAGATTTCTGCGCGTAGCCAGTGTCAGGGACTGAATATCACAGGGGAATGCTTCAAAGGGACTTGAGAATTGGGGTGCACCTCTTGTTAACTTGCAAGGCAAAGGCAGGGCTGGGACCCAGTCACCATGGGCAAAGACTCCCTCTCGCTAGAGACACGGTAGCAAAGTGACTCACAGTCCTGGATACCCTGAGAACTATCACAATTCTCTGCTAGTTACTATGGCTGGGATACTTGTTTGGGACCCAAAAGCATGCTTCTTCCATAGATTTGGAAGGAGTTATTTACCCTCTTGCTCTTCCATTTGAAAAATAATTATAAGATATTCCTGGAATTCAGTGATGTATTTGTTTTTAAAAAGTTCTAACACCAGCCGATTGACATATGTTTGATATTTTAAATTCAGAAGCAATCTTCTGTTTATTAGGCTATGCCATTACACAGTGTAGCAGCACTGATGGGAAAAAGGGTGCAGACTTTGCCCTTGTCTAGAAAACAGAAGGAAACAATAGACAGAAGGAGTGAAAGGAAATTTTGTTCAGGATATTGAACATAAATGAACAGGATGTGAATTTGAGGCCTGGGTTCATTAGTAAAGTCTTAAAGAAAGCCATAAAAACACGGATAATAAAACTTGGTGTCAAAATATCAGTGTGTGAAACTGAAACACGTTAACTATGAAAAATAACTGTGCAACCAACATGTAGCTCTATAATTTATGGAGAAATGGGATCTAGAAATGAATGGCTTCTGTTGGGTGTTAATTTGTCTGTTTTAAAGAGGTATATAAACACGCAGTAAAACTTTTAAAGTATCAAGTCAGCTTTATAAAATATACAGATTAATTCTGACATTATCCTTATAGTTTGAATACTGATAACTGATCATGTCTGAAGAGTATATCCTTCCATCATTCTGCATATAGAATCTTCCATTACAGATGATCCTAGTTCTGCAAAAAAACTGATCTGGCAATATGACTAGACACCTTCAACAGAGTTTGCATTTGTCATGGGGTCTCAGCTTAAATTCTTAAATGCAATTTCAGTGCAATTTTGTGCACCAATATTTTTGTGCTCATAATTTCCCCATACTCAAACAGAACTTTAGCACAAACTTTTCTTTTTCACAGGCAAGTTTTGCATAGCCAGTATCTGCATTATTAGAATGTACTTGTCATTTGATTTTCAGTGTAAAGTTAAAATCTAGGCAGCTCATAATCACAGAGCTGACCTAAAATATCCAGATGCTGGAAAAATGGTCAAATCAATTTCTTTTTAGAGACTAGTAAAATTAATAAAGAGTAGGATAGGTAATGGATGTAACCTACTGGGGAGCCAGTACTACTTATAAAAAAAAAATAGGAACACTTTGGTTTTATTTTTCTAACAAACAAACAGGATGACATGCTGGACAGATGGCAATCGCTTTATGGAAACATTTTGGCAAGCCTGAGATACACTTACATACATAGACCCTTTAAAGCCTGTTATATACTCTCTAGCCAGTTGATACAGCTATACATCTTTTCTTTCACTTTAGTGATGACAACACTATGATAGACAATGCATTGTTTGAAAATCTCTCTCATAATTTACTGCCTGAGAGATGGAAAGCTACAACTGAATACTTAAGGGCTGTTGAGAAAGTACTGCGAAATTCTTGAGCTATATCATGCAGCAGTCAAAAGGCTCCATTTATTTTTTGATATAATTGAACAGATTATATTTAAGAGATTTTCAGATTCATAACAACTCACCTGACATGATAATCTGTTGCTGGCCTAAGGTCTTTCAGGTTATATTCTAATTCTTCTCCACTGCAGAAAGAAATCATCCATATATCATGAAAAACAGTACCTCAGTTAGTACAGCTATTGAATTTCTGACATCTAGGGGCTCCTACAAATGACTCATTGAAAAAAATAAATGATTTCCAGGGTAGGAAAATAAAAGTAAATAATGTAGGACCAACTTGTCAACAGACTGGAAATCTTTACAAGTTTCCATATTAAAGGAAAGAGAAGTAGTTATGTTTTCCATTTATAAAGTAACCCTATCATATGGATTTATTTCTACACAGTCTTTATCCATACAAACCTATGTCAATTTAACTTAGTACGCCTTTCAACGCTTCCTGAGATATGCTGAAAATGTGACTCAATCATACCCCAGTTCCATGATGTTTTACTTTTATTATTGCAAAGTACCTACTTCAGAAATGCTGAATCATCAGACTGGGTTGGTGAATATTATATCAAAAGATTCTAACATGGCTTGAACTTCAGCATCTTGCATTAATGCTTCACTTGAGGCCCTCATTTTGAGGTCCTGTCCAATATTATATGCTATATTTGGGCTCGGCAGGGAAGTACATCATCTCCATTACTAATAACCACAGCCTGTGCCCATTCAAGTCAATGGCAAAACCAGTGGTACAGAATTGAACTTTAGATATTGAATGGTTAGAGCTGTGTGTTAAGTTACAGGACATCCTGAGAATGGAGATGAACTTGGCCACAAAAGGTAATTATTATGCTACCTGGATCCCCTTTAGTGAAATTTGTGGAGGACAATTACTTCATAATAGCCAATCTGGCATCTCAGCACTTTTTAAAGTGCACAGAGGATGATTTTGTTGGGGAGCCTATGTAATCCACTGGTGAGTGTATATTACAGGTCCCCCCTGTGTGCTGATCTGCAGAGGATATGAGCTGTTACAATCCCCAGCTACAGAGACATGGCTGTTAAACTCACGCTGTAGCAGCTCTTGGTTTTTGCTCTGGCAGGTGGCTGTCACATCAGGAAAGTACATGTGAGAGAGTTTTGATAACTTGAGGGACAGGAAATGTAGCTCTATTCTTTAGAGAGGGACGAGGCAGAAAGTGACAACATGTGCCAGGTTTGCTGGGGGGTGGCTCCTCCCACACACAAATGCTCTCAATCAATTTGCAGGAAGCTTTTTCAGGTGCGGCTAGAATTACCAAAACTAGGCCAAAATATATTTTTTGTGAAATTGGTAGGACACAAGGGCAGGACCTGAAGAACCAGGATAGTTCATTTTTAACTAAAATATAAACGTTGAACAACACATGAAAAAAGTACATAATTACCTGTAAATTATCTTGTACTTCCCATCCCTCCCTTTGTCTGATAAGGCAACCTCGTAAGTACAAGTGTAAGGCAAGCCATTATTGTGTCTATCCGCACTTAAAAGGCCAGTTGGAGGACACCATGTAAGTAAAACTGTTCTTGCTTGAATATTTGAAACCTATAAAAGAAATGTTAGTCAGTGTGAATTCCAAGTACTGTGTTCTTCTATGAAATATATTTACTCTTTACCAAGTAATTCCTTATGAATACGACCCTTAAGAATTATTAAGGAAATTAAGTAGTCATTGGTGAGAGATGAAGAACTGTAATGAACTAGAAACTGGCTGAGAGACAGGAAACAAAGACCTAGGCTTCGCTGGGGACAGTTCAATGATAACCACTTCTCAGGATGCAACACTGATTCAAAAATATCCACAGTGGTATATACACAGACTGGAAAAACAAAACAATTTAGGACTTAGTCAAATGCACACTGGTTTGGATTAAAACACAAAATGTGTTTATTAACTAGAAAAAGATAGATTTTAGATGATTATGAGTGATAGCAAACAGATCAAAGCAGATTACCTAGTAAATAAACAAAACCACAAACTGAGCCTGAGGTCTTCAAACCACAATTTGAAGACTTCAATAACTCGGACATAGGTTAGGGGTTTATTATAGAAGTGGATGGGTAGGGTTCTGTGGCCTGCCTTGTGCAGGAGGTCAGACTAGATGATCATATTGGTCCCTTCTGACCCTAAAGTCTGTGAGTCTGTGAGCCATAAGCCAATCTCTAACTGACAACTGCTAAGAAGAAATTTCCCCTGCTGCAGGCTAGTTATTCCATCCATAATTGTCCATTTAGGGATTCCCTGAACCTTCTTCTGAAGCATAAACTGCTGGCCACCATTGGAGACAGCATACTAGACTAAATGGGTCACTGGAGGTGCACCTGTTAGGAATTATCATGGTCCTGTCTGACCTTAAAGTCTATGAGTCTATATGTCCAAATCATCTTAGAGCAGACAGAGCCTAAAATTAGCACAGCTTTTTTTTTGCTCTGCCACATTCCTTACCAGGACAATCTGCTGGCATAATGCCAGAAGCATCATATTCATCATTTCATCCATTTGAACAGACTTCTGATACCATGCTGAGAGAGGAAAAAACGTTAATGCTTCTAAAATCAATGTTTACAGTGGCTATCCTGGAAAGAAAGTACTGTACTTCTAAGTAACTCCTCTGAAGAAATCCCTGAGAAATCATTTTATAGCCCTGAGTACTCTGCCACATAATCACTTGAGTTTAGGTAATGAAAATGACTAATCTCTTAAAATTGCAATGTCAAATGTAACAGTGAAAAAAAATAGCCTATATGAGGAGGAGCTGAAGTTACATTCCAGCAAACAAGGTTTTATGTTTCTTATTAATTTCTGCTATGTCAACTTTTACAAGTTTTATCATTCTAGCAGATTCCTCCAAAAAACTTATAGAGCAAAAATCTCTGTTATTTCAGAATGTGTAAGAAGCTGAATGATTTAGAGACTCAGTTATAAATTTTCTATACTTTTCCACATAAATCTGGCACTCCTCTCCCATTAATGATAACAGTACTTGCAAAACTAATGTGCTGTGCAACTGTACTTGGAATTTACTCTTTGAGGTCCAATATAGCTTTCAAAAATGTAGTTTCATTGGGAATGTGGTTGGAATATCCAAGTTTAAAGACGCACTTTCCAGCAAGAAAGAGCTCTGGAAATCTCTAATGCCCATAATGCAGATCATTTAACATCTCATCTGAAAAATACATTGCCTATAGCTGAAAAGCACCCCAGCTGTTGTTCCTGATCTTGATATATTAAGCAGATGCCTTCTAAACCAACTCCTAAATCTGAGATTTTTTAACCTACTGAGAAGGGGGTGAAACCATAAAGTGTTTCTCATCTTAATGTAAACATTGCTCACAAAGTTACCAACAACATTTTAGTTTAATGTCAGTAAACTTAGTCAATCATGCTCAAAATAAAATATCTCTGCAACATAAGTTGAAATTGTAGAACATGAAATGTTAAGTAGTATCAAAAATTTTTCTCAAGAACCATTTGCAGATTAGTCTTACACCAATTTTCTTATCATTTCTTGTTCGCTTACTGTTGTCCTAGAGGTTATACAATCACTGTTTGCTTCAAACAACTCAACTGGTTAAAAATTGCACCGGATTAGCCAGACATCTATAAGAAAAGCTCAAAGTCTCAAGTCAGACAAAGCAATTGAAATCTCTTAGGTATCCTAATAGAATGAAATCATAGCCAAAACTAAACACATTTAGAGTTAAAAAATTACATTTGATATCAATTAAGTATTTTACAGGCTAAAGAGAATTTAGCAATAAAAAGATCCAAATGATATATTTTTTTGGACATACATTACTACCAGATGAACTACTGTGAGATTTCTTCTGTTATTATGGTATATGCTTGCATAATTGTTTTTCATACATTCAGACAGGGATTTGGAACTTGATACACAATATCCAGCCAATGTTCTATTGAAATTTTTTTTTATGACTACTAGCTAGGACACACGTATATATGCTCTCTATTTGGTAAAAAGCCTTGTCCTTTAATGAACTTCAGTGATTTGTAGAAAGTCAAGTTTCTCTTAATGTAAGAGAAACAGTAAATCGTATGGGCAGCCCACAAGAAAATACAGGTACACATTTAATATTCTGAAGTCAACAGGGCTCTGCGTAGGCTGGTTCACATAAGGATAAAAGCTTACTATGGCTATCAGCTAAGGGAGTTGTTCCATTAGCTGAAGTGCTACAGGTTTAACCTTTTGGTGCTGAATAAGCAGGTTTCAGTTCTTCTACTGACTTGTGATGGTGGTGGTGGTGAACATACAGTAATGGCTGATGTCACAAATTGAGTTTTAAAATAAACAGGTAACCCAACAATTAAAATAATTGCTAAGTGAACACTGAAACTGCCAAACAGGTTTTCTGACACTCTTGCAAAGCCTGCATGGCGCGCACTAAAGGTTATTTATATATAAATGGGATTAATTGTTAGATGAAGTGACAAACTGAAATTCGGAGTCCACATTTTTAGCATGGCAGACCACAATAGTACTATCCTCAGGAGAGTGAGAATTTGGAACAAATAAATTTGTATGACTTAACGGAAATACAATCTGCTGTCCAGTGAGCCAACAGGTTCAGTCTGAAACCACAGTCTCTGGCCACAGGTTGTGTATCTTCAATGTTTTCTTTAATGAGTGGCTAAGTTGCTTCTCGGTATGAACAAATAACTTCTGCAAGGATCAATGAATATTATGCTTGCTATGGAAGAAAGAATATAGGCCCAACTATTCAACTTCCAAACAATAGGCATGATCCTGAAAGGTGCTCAGTGCTCTCTATTTGTCCCAATGGCAGCTGAAGGAGCTGAACACCTTTCAGAAGATACTGATCACTTGGATAAGATCTGGCCCAATACCCACTCTTGAACTGTTTCTTTATGCGTATGAGAGCGTCATAGCTATTCCAAACCCACTGAGGTCAATCACAAAGTTCCTCTTGTCAAGACAATGCAATTAAGAACATAAGAATAGCCATACTGGGTCAGACCAAAGGTCCATCTAGCCCAGTATTCTATCTTCTGACAGTGGCCAATGCCAGCTACTTCAGAGGGAATGAACAGAACAGGTAATCATCAAGTGATACATCCCCGTTGCCCATTCCCAGCTTCTGGCAAAGAGAACCTAGGGACATCATCCCTGCCCATCCTGGCTAATAGCCATTGATGGATCCTATCCTCCATGAACTTATTTAGTTCTTTTTTGAACCCTGTTTATAGTCTTGGCCTTCACAACATCCTCTGGCAAAGAGTTCCACAGATTGACTGTGCATTGTGTGAAAAAATACTTAATTTTATTTGTTTTAAACCTGCTGCTAATAATTTCATGTGGTGACCCCTAGTTCCTGTGTTACGAGAAGGAGTAAATAACACTTCCTTATTTACTTTCTCCACACCAGTCATGATTTTACAGACTTCTATCATATCCACTATGAGTCCTCTCTTTTCCAACCTGAAAAGTCCTAGTCCTATTAATCTCTCCCCATATGGAAGCTGTTCCATACCCCTAATAATTTTTGTTGCCATTTTCTGTACCTTTTCTGATTCCAATAAATCTTTTTTGAGATGGGGCGACCAGATCTGTACGCAGTATTCAAGATGTGGGAGTACCATGGATTCATATAGAGGCAATATGATATTTTCTCTCTTATTATCTATCCCTTTTCTAATAATTCCCAACATTCTGTTTGCTTTTTTGACTGTCGCTGCACGTTGAGTGGATGTTTTCAGAGAATGGCTCCCAGATCTCTTTCTTCAGTGGTAATAGCTAATTTAGACCCCATCGTTTTATATGCATAGTTGGGATTATGTTTTCCAATGTGCAATACTTTTCATTTATCAACACTGAATTTCATCTGCCATTTTGTTGCCCAGTCACCCAGTTTTGTGAGATCCCTTTGTAACAATTAGCTGTCTGCTTTGGACTTAACTATCATGAGTAGATTCGTATCATCTGTAAATTTTGCCTCCTCACTGCTTACTCCTTTTTCCAGATCATTTATGAATATGTTGAATGGTACTAGCCCCAGTACAGACCCCTGGGGGACACCACTATTTACCTCTCTCCATTTTGAAAACTGACCATTTTTTCCTACACTTTGTTTCCCATCTTTTAACCAGTTACTGATCTATGAGAGGACTTTCCCTCTTATCTTACTCCAGCTTTCCAAAGCTTAAACTGGGAGGTCAGATTCTGATTCATTTCATGCATTTCATTTCATTATAACATCTACTCTTCTTTCCTCAGCCAGTCTGTGATTGTTAACCAAAGAATTTTTTTCAGACCTGTTTTATATGTTTTTTTCAGACCTGTTTTCAAGAGAAGAAGGAGCTTCCACTACTTCTCCATTGGAAATAGAATGCTTTTATTCTATTAAACACTGAACTTGCAGTACTGGTATAAAACACTTAAATGTGGTATTAATTCTAAACAGGAAATACTTCTGCATAGGATTTGTTCATTTTTAATGCTGTCTTAATTCTACCCTACCAAAATATTAAGAACTGGAAGATTTCTTTATCATTTGGGGAGATGATTCCCCTTTGTGTACTGTCTTTATGCAGAGGATAAGGCCCATGCTGTCAGAAGTACCTTTTCCAGTTGGGTAACATGAGCCACTTTGTCCTACAAGCTATTGTATTTGATTTTTACAGATTTTTTTTTTTTTTTAAGGTCGAGAAGTAACTACACATTCTTTGTCATGGGAGTTTTCTGTGTCAAGTAAAAAGCACAGCTAATTAGTTCCTGCAAGCTTCTCAGCTTACATGGTAAATGTCTGCTTTATAAGCTACAGAAAAGGTGGTGGAGTAAATAAATAATCCCAACCCTTGCACTACTTTATTAAAGTTACAAGACTGATAAATATCAGTTCTTCCAGTCATTCAGGTCATGAACAAGGGCGAACATTTCCATACAAGTTTACTTTGAGATTTTGGGCTAGTGTTCACAAGCCTTTGATGATTTGGGGAGGTTTATTGTAAGTGTGCGAACTACACTAAATGAAGTATTCCTTTGCTCCCCAGAGGGCAATGTTTGAAGGACTTGTGGGTCGAATGAGCTCATAGCTTTTACGAGGTCAAGTTTTCCCTTTCAAATCATAGTCTGACACTGCAGTCCTTAATCAGGCAAAAATCCTGATGACTTGAAAGGACAGCAGGAACAGGCTCTTTATTACAAAGCCAATCTTCATTTGAACTCAGACCCAGCATACCTGTATTGCTTCTTTACCTCCCCCACTACCCTCCTACACAGCAGTTGTCAGCATTTGCTGAAAGGATGCAATAACCTTTCAAGCATCTCTGCAGCCATTTAGATCTGTTCCATTGTAGTTGAACACAACAGCGGCACTCAGCCATTTCTGAAGCTTTGCTTCGGGTTTCTCCTCTCTTAGGAAGATGGCTGCTTCAGAGAATGAGTACCTTGTCTGTGACATTAGGAACTGGAAACTCAGTAGGATTTCAGGTTAAACAAACAATCCTGGGAAAAATCTAATCTTTAAAAGAGCTGCCTTATAAAAGAGAAAATTTGGTATGATCTACATGAAATCTCCCAAAATAGGTGGCAACATTAGATATTGTCTCATTGCTTGAATTTCAGTCGACTTCCAACGGATTCACTGATGCCTTATTACTTCATTTGTTTTACATACATGGTATTTCTTTTATTAAACAATTTTATTTTTCTCTTTTATAAACATTCTGCTTGGGCTACAAATATTTTACTACTATTGAAGCAATAGCATTACACCATTTTTCTCACTAAAAACTACATGAACATATTATATACAGGTAGAGTGTGTATGTTATATATATATGTACATGTACACACACACACAACAACAAATGATGGTAGCCTACGTTATTGTTAAGAGCTGAGTGAAGACTTGTTATAGGTTGAATTAAAACACCATTGAGATTGATAGGTGTGAACTCACCCTTCAATTAATATAACTATAAGCATATGCCTCACCTAAGACAAAAGTAGTCTGCACTCACTCAGGAGCTTTTGTCTGAGTATTGTTTCGGATAGGTGTGTGTAGGAAAAAAGATCACGCAAACTCAGGACAGACAGAAACAGACAGAGAGAGACAGTGAGAAAGAGACAGCCTGAAGGGGCAGATGAAAATATGGAAGAAACCTGGAAAAAGGTTTTTGGGCCAGGGTGCAGGATAAGAGTGTGCTCTGGCATTGTGAGCAAAAGAAGCTGTTTCTGCTATTGATTCTCTCTGTGTTCAAAGTCACAGGGCTTTATTCGTTCTTTGAAAATAAACAAACCTGCACCAAACAAATACCTGACTATCAGAAATTTCTACTCCTTTCTGGAACGCCCACAGGGCCCCAAACTTTGATTAGCCACTCAGGTGAAAAAAGGGAAGCAATATAAATTTATTATTAGCATGAGGTTGTGATAGCCTTGTTACTTATGAGTGTTAAAGTTACAGGGAAGTACGCGGGTCATCCCAAACATGTACCAATACAAGGGTCACACCATCCCATCATGTATTCAGCAGGTGCCCCCCCCACACCCCAATAAAAGCTATTTTAGGAATGTTCTAGAGAGTTTAAAAATGGTACTATTGTTTTATCCCTCTGCCTGTAAAGCTAAGTTTCTTAGGTTTTGTGTACACTGGACTTTCGTTGGCAAAACTTTTGTCATTCAGCCAAATGACAAAAAAGTTTTGCCAATGAAAAGCGCCAGTGTGAACAGCACTTTGTTGGCAGGTGAGCACTCTTCTGCTGACAAACAGCGGCTACGCTGCATGCCTTTTAGTGGCATGGCTGTAGTGGCACAGCTGTGTTGCTAAAAGGTACATAGTGTAGACATAGCCATAGTTATCATGAGTTCAATTATACAGGATTCAGAGGTAACCATAGAAACTTCTAAAATAGCTTCTCTCTACAAAAAATACCCAAAGATTTAACATCAGAATTTTCAGGATCTTCCAAGGTTAGATATTCCTCCTGTCTAATGGTATCAGTCTCCAGTATCTAGCTCTGGAATATTCCATAATACTCTGAGTTCCTTTCCCAGGTCTGAAGAAGAGCTCTATGTAGCTCAATAGCTTGTGTCTCTTGCCAGTAGAAGTTGGTCCAATAAAATATATTATCTCACCCACCTTGTCTCTCTAAGCAGACATTAAAACAGTCATTGATGCCATTTTGGGCCACTGTAACTTTGAGCGTGCACGTTTGAGGAATGGACGATTCTACATTTGAAGGGGGGGAAGGAAGGAAGGAAAGTTTCTTTTTTAAATGGTGGCTTTGGGGACTTGTCAGAGGTTTAGAATGTTGGCTGCAGTCTCAGAGATGGATCAGTGGGCAAAGTGCCTTTGAGCATATCCCTTCTCAGGCCTCAAGCCATCGCCAGTCTTTGGATGGAACCATATGATTCACCCACTCTCAGGCCAGGCCTTAGGGCAGCATTCCCTTGGTACTAACTGCATCTCAGCAGGTCTGATTGACCCTCAGATCCTGCAGTTCTGTTCCCTCCAGGGGCAATGACAGTGGCATCCAGCAATCAAACAGCCTTCTTAAAGCACAGTGCTATTTATTTTGAACCGAAGCATTTAAGAGAAGACAGATCTTAAAAAATAAACCAGTCTATATACATGCTTGTCTTTTGTTAAGGCGCACCATTCCCTGGATCTGAGAAAGCCCCACTCCTTTAGAGTCCCTCTGGGGAGTCTCTCTCTGTGTTAGCTTTTCTCCCTGAATAGATGCTGACAAGTGACACACACATACCTTCCTCTCCAGAGAAGAGCCTTTTAACTGTTTAGAGTTCTTTTGATCTCTGGGCTTGCTGCCTGGCAATACAAAGCTTGCATCTTCACTGGCAACAGGATATAGTATCCTCAAAGCTAACAGTTTCCCCCATTGTCTTGTCACTGCCCCCCAACCATTTGTTTGGAGATTCTTATCAGGATCCACTGGGATCCTTCCCTGCTTGTTTTTCCCACAGCCCCCTATTAAGCTAGAACAATATACTCATACTGGAAAGTCTTACAACCCATCACACAATAACAGCACCTCACTAACCAGGTCACATGTAGTGTTTATAAATTATTTCGTCTCAATATTCTTAGAGTATACTCACTACAGCAATTCTACAGCAGTCACAATAGTGAACTAGTTTTCCTCTGCAGAACTATCCACTTCTCATGAATATACACCAAGGGCATGTTACTTGCAATAGAACAGTACAGAGGAGTTGGCCAAAAACTATGAAATCAATCACATTTGTCATGACACATTTGTTTGTAGGGAAAAAATTAAATTGGGGCGGGTGGGGAAGGCTGCATGAACCATTGCAACTTCAAGTCTGCAGGGATTTCGATTCCCCATTTATTCCTTCATTGAATAAGGTTCTGATCCTGCAAACAGATGCACCGGTGCAGACTTTAAAATGTATGGAGTCCAGACTATTATGTGAACATAATGTCTGCACTGGTGCATCTGTCTGCAGGACTGGGGTCTAAATTGCAACAAAAACATATTTTCCAAACTTTTCAAAGTTATTAAATTTGTTTTTTTCTTGTCAGTGTTTTGGTTTTTAATTCCTAATTTATTATTTCAAATTAAAGTTTTTGGGGGGCAGTGGACAGGAGAATTGATATCAGGTAAATAAGTATTTTTATTATTTATGTTCTTATATGTGCATTACCTTATACAACACATTAATTAAATTAGTAAAATTAATAAATTCATCCAAGGATTTCAAAGTGCTCTACAAATAGCCATTAATTAAGCTCCAGCATATGCTATAAGACACCTAGAAATTATGCCCACTGTATGGACTGGGATTTTTGCCTCAGTGTGTACTTTGGACTGTAAAACTGTGATTCACAAAAATGTTCTTGGATGAAAAATACATTTATACAACATTCTAGCATATAACAATTCAGATGCCACCCTGTATTTCACCAGCATTGTATCACGGATAAAAAAAATACACTTGGCATATTTTTGAAGTCATCTTTTTTTGTAAATCTGGAACACGTACCTGTGGTTTCTCTATTCCAGAAAGAATGTCTTGAACTCTTTTGGTTTCTGAGTCATATTCTGTAAAACAGATGGGAAAAAAGTAAATTTACCACCATTAGATGGCAATAATGTCATCAAACTCTATATTCCTCCATTGTGAAGTTTTTACTAGGAAAGAGACAGAACAGTAGGACTGGTTCATAAGACACAGTTTCTTGCGGCACAGTTTGCTCTTATGTAACAATGGCAGAAGAAATACAATGTATGGTTCCTTATATATGAATATGAAAAATATGGTATAAGAATGAATGGCCAACGACATTTTCAAGCCTTAATGACTGCAGCTACAGAGTTGACATCGGCAGGCTTCCTAAACTGATTATCATTTGGTTTCATGTGGCCAACCCCCGGCCCACCTCCCCCAAACACACATAAAAAACTTAGTTCCACAAATATACTGCAAAAAGACACAGGGTATTCTATAACTCAATTAATGTTAAGATTAATCTGGCTTATTAACCAAAAATATCTTTATTCTGTCATCTATGGAGCTCCACTGCAAGGAGAGTCCTCACCTTCCTACTTAGAGGCCACTCTGCTGGAAAATTAATAGCCTTTTTATTTTAATGGAAGTGTGCTGGCCAAACATATTATCTTTCACAAAAAAATAAAGTAATTATATCACAAACAAACAAACAAAAACAAAATGAGCAGGACCTTTGATATAGCAGAATAAAATTCTGCCACAGGGAATGTAAAACTCATGAAGAAAAAAACGGCAGGTTTAAATCAAAACCTCCAGAAATGGTTACTCCCCAAAAGGCTGACCTATTTCTTGAAGCCCAAGAATTTGCCCATTTTTGTCAAAAACCTGCTTGGAAAAAAAAATACCACCACCATTTAAAAAAGTTCTATGCACTAGCATGCCAAAAATTTAAAACTGGTTGAGTACTGACAGGCAAAACTCCAATGTAAATGCTCATCGCCTCCTGAAAGAATGTGCCTGTGTGTGTAGTGGAAATGACAGCCGGACTGCCTCCTATGATCTGGAGTGCTTTTCCGTCTCAGCCTCTTGACAAAAATTAACCTAAGCTAATTCTGAATAAGAGGAAGATAGCAGGGCCATTTTTTCCCACAGTCTTAATGCACTTTACCAGTTGTCTGAAGCGTATAAATTAGCATGCTTCAGTATGGTTAAGACAAATGTGACTTGACAACTATACAGATGGGCATGACTCCACTGAGAGAAGACCCAGATGTTAATCCAAATACAAAGTTTGTCAGTGATTAGGGACTTTGGAGATTCAGTGTTCCCTTTAGTTCTATTGCAGAAGCAGCTCTGAGCCATGAAATTTGGATCCAGATCCGGAAATTCTGAAGGGGTTCAGAACCAGTGCTGTGGGCCCACCTCTAAAGAATGTCAGTATGAAACTGCTTCTAAGGGCTTGGCTACACTACAGAGTTGCAGCGCTGGTGAGGGGGTTACAGCGCTGCAACTTAGGATGTGGCCACACTTGCAAAGCACGGCCAGTGCTGCAACTCCCTGGTTGCAGCGCTGGCTGTACACCCGGTCGAGCCTTGGGTGTAGGGATTCCAGCGCTGGTCAGCAAGTGTGGACACCCACCAGCGCTTTTATTGACCTCCGTGGTATAAGGAGGTATCCCAGCATACCTTAGAAGCCTCTCTGGTAATCATGCACACTCCACTGCCCTGGGCTCAGCTGATCCCTCCTTTAAATGCCCCGGGAATTTTAAAAATCCCCTTCCTGTTTGCTCAGCCAGGTGTGGAGTGCAATCAATCATTCAATCAATCAGCGACCATGCCTCCATGCCCCAAACGAGCCCCAGCATGGAACAATTCCGAGCGGCAGGACCTCATCAGTGTTTGGGGTGAGGAGGCTGTGCAAGCACAGCTGCGCTCCAGAAGGAGAAATTATGATACCTATGGGCAGATATCGCAGTCCTTGCTGAGAAGGGGCCATGAATGGGACGCGTTGCAGTGCAGGGTCAAAATAAAAGAGCTGAGGAGTGCTTACTGCAAAGCCCGTGAGTGAAATCGCTGCTCAGGAGCTGCCCCCACAACCTGCCGTTTTTACAAGGAGCTGGATGCCATACTTGGGTGTGACCCCACTGCCAATCCGAGGACCACGATGGAGAGTTCAGAGCAGGGAGAAGTGGGGGAGGGTGTAGAGGAAACCGACAGTGAGGCTACTGGCGTGGAGGGAGACACCTCGGTGTCCCAGGAGGCATGCAGCCAGGAGCTCTTCTCAAGCCAGGAGAAGGCTAGCCAGTCGCAGCAGCGGGAAGTTGCTGGTGAGGAAGAAACCGAGGAGCGTGCTCGGGGTAAGCAGATTTTTATGTTTTGGGAGAGGAGGGTTTGGGTTATGGCTGCCTGCATGCATGCCTAAATGTGGAATAGCCCATTGATTTGCTCTATCACGTCTCTGTAATCGGCCTCGGTAATCTCTTGAAAAGTTGCAGCCAGAGCGTGCGCAATTTGCTTTCTCAAGTTTATCGGGAGAGCCACCGTGGTCCTTATCCCAGTCAGGCTAACTCGTCCGATCCACTGTGCAGCAAGGGGTGGGGGGACCATGGCTGCACACAGGCAAGCTGCATAGGGGCCAGGGCGGAATCCACATTGCTGTAGAAGACCCTCCCTCTCTTCCCAGGTAACATGCATCAGTGATATATCTGGCAGTAGGAAACCCTGTTGAGAATTTAGGGATACTTGAGTGCAGGGTGCCAGATTCGCGGTCACCCCCCTAGCCCCGCGGTGCGTTCCGGTCTCCCCACCGCCTTCCCAGCAGGCAGCCAGCCCCGCGGTGCGCTCCGGTCTTCCTCCGCCCCCCCCTCAGCACGTAGGTAGCCCCGCGGTGCGCTCTGGTCTCCCAACCGCCTTCCCAGCAGGCAGCCAGCCCCGCGGTGCGCCCCGGTCTCCCCCCCCCTTCTCAGCACGTAGGTAGCCCCGCGGTGCGCTCCGGTCTTCCCCCACCCCCCTCCCAGCAGGCAGCCAGCCCCGCGGTGCGCTCCGGTCTTCCCCCGCCCCCCCCAGCACGTAGGTAGCCCCGCGGTGCGCTCCGGTCTCCCCCCCACCTTCCCAGCAGGCAGCCAGCCCTGCGGTGCGCTCCGGTCTCCCCCCCCCCTTCTCAGCACGTGGGTAGCCCCGCGGTGCGCTCCGGTCTCCCCCCCCTTCTTAGCAGGTAGGTAGCCCCGCGGTGCGCTCCGGTCTTCCCCCACTCCCCTCCCAGCAGGCAGCCACCCCCACGGTGCACTCCAGTCTTCCCCCGCCCCCTCCAGCACGTAGGTAGCCCCGCGGTGCGCTCCGGTCTCCCCACCCCCTTCCCAGCAGGCATCCAGCCCCGCGGTGCGCTCCGGTGTTCCTCCACCCTTCCCAGCAGGCAGCCAGCACAGCTGTGTCTCCCCCCCCCCCCCACCAGCAGGCCGGCAGTTACGTGGACCCCCCCCCGCCAGCAGCTCACCACCTTCCTGTTCACTACTGTATCCTGTGCAGGACACCAGCTACCTCCTGTACCCAGTGCAGATAAACCCCAGTGACCCATCGGTCAATTCCCCCTCCCAGGTGCACTCAGGGCAGAAACACTCACCCCATTGCTCGCCATGCCTTCGCTTCCCTGGCCTCTCTGTGTTATGTGAGGTATGTGGGAAGGATGCTACAAAAAGTCTAAAAACTCCTTCACTGTGTAATAATAAACAATGTAGCCTCTGTGTATTACATAGTTCTATCTTTGTTTTTTCTAGTGACCTTGACTAATGCAGGCGGATCACCGGCCTCACGTCGCTTGCAGAACTTGAGAAGAAATCCCAGAAAATCAAAAGAAGAATTGATCAAAGCAGTTATGAATCACTACAACAGAGAAAGTAGGAAGACACAGGAATGAAGAGAGAAAATGTATGAATGGAGAGAGAAAATGTATGACTGGAGGCAAACAGAAAGCAGGAGAAAGGAATTGGCTATCAAAAAAACCTCAAAGCAGATGATAAGCCTCCTGGCTCGCCAAACTGAGTCTTTCGAGTCTCTCGTAGCCATGCAGGCAGATCTGTACCGTGGTAACCCACACCCCTCCCAAAGTTCTCTTTCTTGTTCCCCAGTATTTGCTCAAAACACCTTTCTCCAGCAGCCAGTTTCTTATTACCCCCAGCTGCCCCCAACACCTGTACGATCACCTACCAGCCCTGATAACTATAATTCTTACCCTGTTCACTCCACCCCCATTACCCTGCAGCATAGTAATCCTGAAGTGAAGCAGACATTGAACAAAGCAGCAAAGAGTCCTGTGGCACCTTATAGACTAACAGACGTTTTGGAGCATGAGCTTTCGTGGGTGAATACCCACTTCCTCAGATGCACCCACGAAAGCTCATGCTCCAAAACGTCTGTTAGTCTATAAGGTGCCACAGGACTCTTTGCTGCTTTGACAGATCCAGACTAACACGGCTACCCTCTGATACTAGACATTGAACAGTAATCAAAACAGGACATATTCAAACCTCTGAATGTACAGTCCACCACCCTAACCCCCCTGGCCTTTTATGTACTGTACTTTGAATAAAGGATTTTATGGCTTTTACAATACGTTTTATTATTGCAGGAAGTGGTAAATATTGTACCCCAAGGTAGAACAAAGCACAGCAAAGGCACCAAACATTACTGTTGGCTCTCAGCATCAAATTGCTCCCTTAAAGCATCCCTAATCCTTGAAGCCCTTTCCTGGGCCTCCCTAGTAGCCCTGCTCTCTGGCTGTGCAAATTCATCCTCTAGGCGTCGAACCTCAGAGGTCCATTCCTCACTGAATCTTTCACCCTTCCCTTCACAAATATTGTGGAGGGTACAGCACGCGGATATAACAGCGGAGATGCTGCTTTCCCCCAAATCTAGCTTCCCATAAAGACACCTCCAGCGGGCTTTCAAACAGCCAAAAGCACACTCCACAGTTATTCTGCACTGGCCCAGTCTGTAGTTGAACCGGTCCTTGCTCCTGTCAAGCTTCCCTGTATACGGTTTCATGAGCCAGGGCATTAAGGGGTACGCGGGGTCTCCAAGGATCACAGTGGGCATTTCGACGTCCCCTACTGTGATCTTGCGGTCTGGGAAAAAAGTCCCGGCCCTCAGCCTCCTGAACAGGGAACTGTTCCGAAAGATGCGTGCATTGTGCACCTTTCCAGGCCATCCTGAGTAAATGTCAGTGAAACGCCCACAGTGATCCACAAGCGCTTGCAGAACCACGGAGAAAAACCCCTTGCGATTCACGTACTCTGATGCCAGGTGGGGTGGTGACAGAATAGGAATATGCGTCCCATCTATTGCCCCTCCACAGTTAGGGAAACCCATTTCTGCAAAGCCATCCACAATGTCCTGCACGTTCCCCAGAGTCACAGTTCTTCTTAGCAGGGTGCGATTAATGGCTGTGCAAACTTGCATCAGCACCATTCCAACGGTGGACTTTCCCACTCCAAACTGGTTCGCCACCGATCGGTAGCTGTCTGGAGTTGCCAGCTTCCAGATTGCAATAGCCACCCGCTTCTCCACTGGCAGGGCAGCTCTCAATCTCGTGTCCCTGCGCCACAGGGTAGGGGCGAGCTCAGCACACAGTGACATGAAAGTGGCTTTTCTCATCCGAAAGTTCTGCAGCCACTGCTCATCATCCCAGGATTGCAGGACAATGTGATCCCACCACTGAGTGCTGGTTTCCCGAGCCCAAAGGCGCTGTTCCACGGTGCTGAGCATGTCTGTTACTGCCACAAGCAAATGAGTGTCTTGAGCGTCAGGCGTTTCAATATCATCGTCTGACTCCTCACTCTCACTTTGAAGCTGAAGGAATAGCTCCACTGCCATGCGTGATGTGCTGGTAACATTCATCAGCAAGGCCCTCAGCAGCTCAGGCTCCATTTGTAACAGAAATCTCAGAAATCGCGCTGCAGACTCACAATGCCGCCAAACTGCTCGGAATGTGTAGCAAAGCACCATGGGGCGTTGGAACAGGAAGCGGAAAGACCCGCACACTTCCTTCCCCTTCCCACAAGCCACAGTGCCAAAATGGGACGAGGTGCTCTGTGGGATAGCTGCCCACAATGCACCACTCCCAACAGCGCTGCAAATGCTGCAAATGTGACCACACTGCAGTGCTGGTAGCTGTCAGTGTGGCCACACTGCAGCGCTGGCCCTACACAGCTGTAACTACCAGCGCTGCAAAACTGTAAGTGTAGCCATACCCTAAGTTTGAATCTTTCTTGACCTTAAATCCTGAACATGTGGGCTGAATTTTCTCTCCTCAGTCTGCTTTCTAGCAAGGGTTCTATCTGTGGCACCCTAACTAAGAGATGAAAATCAACCCTAAAGCTCAATGAAATTTCACTTCCCTCTCCTTGTGAAAAAATGATAGCTTTGTACAGTAACTAAACCCTTTTTGATGCCTTGCAGACAAAGGGCTGCAGGCTTAAGCCATTCCACGTCCTGGAGCTGAATAACGAGACCTAAGAGAGTAGGGTATCCCCAGCAATGACAAAAATGTAAAGGCATCAGCTTTCTAACCAAAGTTAACATATCCCTGATCCTAGGGAAGCTTTTGATTCCAGTTCACTAAGTACATAGTTTGCACATGTGCACACGCCTGCTACCTCAGCCACCCACACTCCTCCAGACTCAAAATGGCTTGGTGCCAGATGCACAATGCCAGTCGTCATGATTGTTCACATGCAGTAGAGGTCAGTTTAGAGCTGGAAGCAAGTAAAAGAAACTTCATCAGAGAACTCAGGCAAGTAAAAAGACCAATGTTGATGTAACTAAGGGTACGTCTACACTACAGGATTATTCCGATTTTACATAAAACGGTTTTGTAAAACAGATTGTATAAAGTCGAGTGCACATGGCCACACAAAGCACAATAATTCAGCGGTGTGCGTCCATGTATCGAGGCTAGCGTCGATTTCTGGAGCGTTGCACTGTGGGTAGCTATCCTTTAGCTATCCCATAGTTCCCGCAGTCGCCCCCGCCCATTGGAATTCTGGGTTGAGATCCCAATGCATGATGGTGCAAAAACAGTGTCGCGGGTGATTCTGGGTAAATGTCGTCACTCATTCCTTCCTCTGTGAAAGCAACGGCAGACAATCATTTCACACCCTTTTTCCCTGGATTGCACTGGCAGACACCATAACATGGCAACCAGGGAGCCCGTTTTGCCTTTTGTCACTGTCACCGTATGTGTACTGGATGCTGCTGACAGAGGCGGTACTGCAGCGCTACACAGCAACATTCATTTGCCTTTGCAAGATAGAGACAGTTATCAGTTGTTCTGTACCATCTGCTGCTGTTGTGGGTGCTCCTGGCTGACCTTTGCTGAGGTCGGTCGGGGGCGCAAAGACAAAAATGTTGTATCTAAAAATAGAGTCAGTCCTGCCTAGAATATGGGGCAAGTGTGCTAGAGAATCAGTGTATCAGAGAACCAGAGAGCATAGTCGCTCCGTGTCAGATCCCACAGAAAAGATGAGCTGCATGCCATTCTAGGGCGTGTCCCTGCAACAACCCCACTCGTTGCTTCCCTCCTCCCCCAACCCTTCTGGGCTACCGTTGCAGGGTCCCCCCATTTGTGTGATGAAGTAATAAAGAATGCAGGAATAAGAAACACTGAGTTTTTAGTGAGATAAAATGAGGGGGAAGCAGCCTCCAGCTGCTATGATAGTCCAGGCAGGACATTAAACGGTGGAGGGGAGAGGAGCGCAGCATCCCGCTGCTATGATAGTCCAGGCAGTACAGAATCTTTTCTTTAGACATGAAGGGGGGGGGGTGATGGAGCTCAGCCCCCAGTTGCTATGATGAGGACGGTTACCAGCCGTTCTGTACCATCTGCCGGGAATAACTGGGAGTCATTCCTATTTTTACCCAGGTGCCACTGGCCAACATCACCTGAGGCCAGCCAGGAAGCACTCTCGGGCTGATTACGAGGACGGCTACCAGTTCTACTGCACTGTACTGTCTGCCACCAGGGAAGGGAGGGGAGAGGATGCTGCTGTTCATTGCCTCAGCACCGTGTCTACCAGCAGCATGCAGTAGACATACGGTGACATTGAAAAAAGTCAAGAAATGACTTTTTTCCCTTTTCTTTCACGGGGTGGGAAGGGGAGTAAATTGACGAGATATACCCTGAACCACCCCGGACAATGTGTTTGACCTTACAGGCACTGGGAGCTCAGCCAAGAATGCAAATGCTTTTCGGAGACTGCGGGGACTGTGGGATGGCTGAAGTCCTCAGTACCCCCTCCCTTCCTCCATGAGCGTCCATTTGATTCTTTGGCTTTCCGTTACGCTTGTCACACAGCACTGTGCTGTGGACTCTGTATCATAGCCTGGAGATTTTTTTCAAATGCTTTGGCATTTCGTCATCTGTAACGGAACTCTGATAGAACAGATTTGTCTCCTCATACAGCGATCAGATCCAGTACCTCCCATATGTTCCATGCGGGAGCTCTTTTTGGATTTGGGACTGCATCACCACCCGTGCTGATTAGAGCTCTACGCTGGGCAAACAGGAAATATAATTCAAAAGTTTGCGAGGCTTTTCCTGTTTACCTGGCCAGTGCATCCGAGTTCAGATTGCTTTCCAGAGTGGTCACAGTGATGCACTGTGAGATACTGCACGGAGGCCAATACCATCGATTTGCGGCCACACTAACCCTAATCCGATATGGTAATACCGATTTCAGTGCTACTCCTCTCGTCGGGGAGGAGTACAGAAACCGGTTTAAAGAGCCCTTTATATCGATATAAAGGGCCTCGTTGAGTGGACGGGTGAGCGTTAAATTGGTTTAACGCTGCTAAAATCGGTATAAACGCGTAGTGTAGACCAGGCCTCAGGAGAGATGAGAAGTGGCAAGGTGACGCATCTATGAATGAATTTAATCCACATGACCAAACAGCTAACTCTTTAAAGGACCACCGATGCTCAGCACTCGGTATGGAAGGTTCTGATGGCAAGATGTTTTTCCCACTCTGAGGGCATCCACATAACACTTGAAAATTAATTTATTTAATCACAAAAGTAGCCCTGCCTCCCACCACTGACATTTTGCTGTAGAGTGCTATCATTTGGTGTCATCCACAGCAAGGCACTGCAATACAAAAGACTGCAAACCACCAACATTAGTGCTAATGGCACCCCTGCACGTTGGCAGTCTCATGGGGGGATCAAGGTCTGATGAGTATCAGAGGTTGATTTGCCCTTCTTTGCACTTCCAGTTGTTTCTGTGGTTTGAAGCACTGAAGCACACAGTGGCCAGGAAACGTATTGAGACTTGCACTGCCATTACCTGTGCTGTTGAACAGACAATGTTCTCAGGGCAGTTAGTCCCACACTCAAATTACAAACCAGTTCCAAATCTGCTTTGATATCGGTTTAATAAACCAAGGAAGATTTTTCATTTTTGAACATTCATTTAAAAATTCAACCTCAAGGGTGTTCTGCAAATATTGAAACAGGCAGACAATGGGACACAGAATGCACTGTAGTCCTTTCCCATATCAGCAAGAGTGCCAGGATTGTGCAGGAAAAATATAAGACTCACAAACTTAATGCAAGGAACAAACAAATGTCACACCTAGTTGAGGACATCTGTATATTCCATTCATGACGTTTGCATCATTTGTTCATGATTCCTGCATTCTTGGAGGTATGAGTTACCTTAGGCTTATTCCATTGCTGCTAATACCATAAACCATTCTATCTTTTAAGAAAGGAAATAACTGCAACACCATATACAAGGAGAGAGAAGAGCTGTTCATCATATGAACTTCCAGATCACTATACTCTACAAAGTGGATGCCTAGAAGGTTTAAAAGGCACCACGCTACATTCAGGCACAATAAAAGACGGTTACTCACCTTTGTAACTGTTGTTCTTCGAGATGTGTTGCTCATATCCATTCCAGTTAGGTGTGCGCACGCCGCGTGCACGTTTGTCGGACAAACTTTTACCCTAGCAACCTAGGCGGGTCGGCTGGGCGCCCCCTGGAGTGGCACCACTATGGCGCCCAATATATATCCCAGCCGACCTGGCCACCCTTCAGCTCCTTCTTGCCGGCTACTCCGACAGTGGGGAAGGAGGGTGGGTTTGGAATGGATATGAGCAACACATCTCGAAGAACAACAGTTACAAAGGTGAGTAACCGTCTTTTCTTCTTCGAGTGATTGCTCATATCCATTCCAGTTAGGTGATTCCCAAGCCTTACCTAGGCGGTGGGGTCAGAGAGAGATGTGGCGGTATTTAACACTGCTACGCCGAAGGCCCCATCATCTCTTGATTGTCTGACTAGCGCATAGTGTGCGGTGAATGTGTGGACCGATGACCAGGTCGCTGCATGGCATATCTCCTGGATAGGCACATGCGCCAGGAAGGCTGCCGACGTCGCCTGAGCTCTCGTGGAATGTGCCGTGAGGTGGCTAGAGGGGACACGAGCTAAGTTGTAGCACGCGCGAATGCATGCAGTTACCCAGGAGGAGATCCTCTGAGAGGAGATTGGTTGACCTCTCATCCGTTCTGCGATCGCCACAAACAGCTGAGGGGACTTCCGAAATGGCTTTGTTCGCTCGATGTAGAAAGCGAGCGCTCTACGTACATCTAAGGAGTGCAGCTGCTGCTCCCGCCGCGAAGAGTGTGGCTTCGGGAAGAAGACCAGGAGGAAGATGTCCTGGTTGGGATGGAAGGCAGAAACAACCTTAGGGAGGAATGCCGGGTGGGGTCGCAGGTGCACTTTGTCCTTATGGAAGACGGTGTAGGGTGGATCCACTGTAAGAGCTCTCAGCTCTGAGACCCGTCTGGCTGATGTAATGGCCACCAAGAATGCCATCTTCCATGACAGGTACGTGAGCGAGCAAGTCGCCAGTGGCTCAAATGGCGTGAGCGTGAGCCTGTTCAAGACCAAGTTAAGGTCCCAGGTAGGAGCAGGGCGGCGTACGGGGGGGTAGAGACGCTCCAGGCCTTTAACAAACCTGGCGACTAAGGGGTGGGAGAATACGGAGCGGCCACCCTCTCCTGGCCGAAAGGCGGATATGGCCGCTAAGTGTACCTTTAAGGAGGATGTCGCCAGGCCCTGCTGCTTAAGGTACCAGAGGTAGTCTAGGACCGTGGGAATTGGGGTCTGCGTAGGGTTCACCCCTTGAGAAGCGCACCAGCAAGAGAAACACTTCCAGCTGGCCCTGTACATTGAGCGAGTGGAAGGCTTCCTGCTGTTAAGGAGTATATGTTGGACCGGTGCGGAGCAGCTGAGCTCCGCCGTGTTCAGCCATGCAGGAGCCACGCCGTGAGGTGCAGGGCCTGTAGGTCCAGGTGACGAAGCGTGCCGTGATCCTGCGTGATCAGGTCTGGGTGGAGAGGAAGGGGAATTGGGGGGTCCACAGATAGGTCCAGCAAGGCGGTGAACCAGTGCTGTCTGGGCCACGCAGGTGCAATCAGGATTAGATGCGCTTTGTCCCTGCGCAGCTTCAACAGGACCTTGTGCACCAGAGGGAACGGAGGGAAGGCATACAGGAGGTGGCGGGTCCATGGCAGGAAAAATGCGTCCGTGATCGACCTGGGAGAAAGACCCTGAAAGGAGCAAAACTCCTGGCACTTCCTGTTGGACTTGGTTGCGAAGAGGTCTATGCGGGGAAATCCCCACCTCTGGAAGATGGAATGGATGACATCCGGTCTGATCGACCATTCGTGGCAGAGGAAGGATCGGCTGAGCCTGTCCGCCAGCGTGTTCTTGACCCCTGGGAGGAAGGATGCCACCAGGTCTATCGACTGGGCTATGCAGAAGTCCCAGAGTCAAATGGCTTCCTGACATAGGGGATACGAACGGGTTCCCCCCTGTTTGTTGATATAATACATGGCTGTTGTGTTGTCCGTGAGTACGGAAACACAACGGCCGTGCAGGTGACGTTGAAACACCTGGCAGGCGAGGCGGACTGCCCTTAGCTCCCGGGCATTTATGTGGAGTGACAGCTCTTGGGACGACCAGAGGCCCTGGGTGCACAGGTCCCCTAGGTGGGCCCCCCACCCCAGGGATGATGCATCGGTTGTTAGAGTCATCGACGGTTGCTGTGGATGGAACGGCATCCCTGCACATACTAGGGATGGGGTCAGCGACCAGTCGAGGGAGCGGAGAGGGTCGGGGGGGGACCGTCACCAATACATCCAGGTGGACCATGCTTGGGCGGAATATGGAATGAAGCCACGTTTGGAAGGGCCTCATTCGGAGCCTGGCATACTTTGTCACGTAAGTGCACGCGGCCATATGCCCTAGAAGTGTGAGGCAGGTGTGAGCCGAGGTGATTGGGGAGGCCTGCAAGCTCCAAATGATCACAACAATCGTCTGGAAGCGAGGTTGAGGTAAGTAGGCCCTGGCCTGAGTAGAGTCCAGGGTCATGCCTATGAAGTCTAACCTCTGTGTGGGGACCAGGCTGGATTTCTCGGCATTGAGAAGCAGGCCTAGCTGGGAGAAGAGGTCCGTAACGGCCTCGACATGTCGCCGCACCTGCGACTGGGAGGACCCTTTCAGGAGCCAGTCGTCGAGGTACGGGAAGACGTGGATTTTCCGCCGACGGAGGTGGGCGGCCACAACGGCCATGCACTTGGTAAACACCCTCGGGGCCGTGGAGAGGCCGAAGGGTAGGACTGCGAACTGGAAGTGCTGATGTCTGACCGTGAAGCGAAGGTACTTCCTGTGCGGTGGAAAGATGGCGATATGGAAGTACGCGTCCTTCATGTCGAGGGCGGCATACCAGTCTCCAGGATCCAGGGATGGGATAATGGTTCCCAGGGAGATCATGCGGAACTTCAACTTGAGCATCCATTTGTTGAGGCCCCGCAGGTCTAGGATGGGTCTGAGACCTCCCTTGGATTTGGGGATCAGAAAATATCGGGAGTAGAATCCCTTGCCTCTCTCGCCTAGAGGTATTTCCTCTATAGCTCCCGCCGCGAGGAGGGAACTAACCTCCTGCAGGAGGGTTTGCTCGTGAGAGGGGTCCCTGAAGAGGGGGCGGGAAGGGGGTGAGGAAGCAAATTGCAGGTGGTATCCGTGCTTCACTGTGCGTAGCACCCAACGGTCTGATGTTAACTGGGACCACGCCGGGAGGAAGAGGGAGAGGCGGTTGGAGAAGGTAGGGGAAGGATCCTGACTTGAGTCTGGTATGCCGTCCCCGGGCGCACCTTCAAAAGCCAGACTTGGGGCCCGGCGGTGCCTTGGAAGGCCCTTGGCTTTGACCTCCCTGGGAGCTGGATTGGCGTCTGCGGCCCCCCCAGCCACGCCGTCTATTGAGGTCCTGCCTCTGATGGGGTGGGAAGTATGGGCGTCGTGCTTGGGGCCTGAAGGGTCTACGCTGGGTGGAAGGCGTATGCATCCCCAGCGAGCGTATGATGACTCGATTGTCCTTCAGGTTTTGTAATTTGGAGTCCGTCTTGTCTGAGAACAACCCTTTCCCGTCAAAGGGTAGGTCCTGGACTGTATATTGTAGTTACGGGGGTAGTGTGGAGGCTTGAAGCCATGAAATGCGCCTCATGGTTATTCTGGAAGCGAGGGTTCTGGCTGCCGAGTCAGCCGCGTCGAGGGAGGCCTGTAGGGAGGTCCTGGCCACCTTCTTACCCTCTTCCAGGAACGCGTTAAATTCCGGGCGTGAGTCCTGGGGTAGCAGTTTGGAGAACTTACCCACCTCCGCCCATATGTTGTAGTTATAACGCCCCAGTAAGGCCTGCTGGTTGGCCACACGGAGTTGCAAGGCTCCAGCTGAGTACACCTTGCGACCCATGAGGTCCATTCGCCTAGCCTCCTTGGATTTGGGGGCCGGTGCCTGCTGGCCATGCCGTTCCCTGTCGTTGACCGACTGAACCACTAGGGAGGAGGGTGGACATACAGGTACTCGTACCCCCGGGAGGGTACCATGTACTTCCTTTCCACTCCCTTAGCTGTCGGCGGGATGGAGGCTGGTGACTGCCACAGGTTATCGGCGGTAGACTGGATAGTCTTTATGAATGGGAGGGCTACCCGGGTAGGTGCATCGGCCGAGAGGATGCTCACTACCGGGTCCTCAACCTCTGAGACCTCCTCCACCGGTAGGTTGATATTAAGGGCCACTCTACAGAGGAGGTCCTGGTGGGCCCTGAGGTCTATAGGCGGGGGTCCCGACGCTGACGACCCAGCCACTGCCTCATCCAGTGAGGAGGAGGAGGAGGATACTCTGGGGATGAGGGTATCCTGCGCGGTCTCTTGTTCTTGGCCTGGTTCCTGCTCGTGTTGACCCGGGGAGTCCGGAGGCGGCTGTTTGTCCGACTCAACCATGGGGAGGCAGGAAACGGTGGCCTCCGGCACCCGATGTTCTGAGGCGGTAGAACGTGTCTGAGGCACAGGGGCACCCTGGGCCTGATGGTAAGCCCAGGGTGTCCAAAAACCCCACTGTTGGGCACCTGCGTCCTGCGGGTGGGGGTCTTGGAACACTCCCAGCGGTACTTCGGGGTCCTGGTCCTGTTCGTAATAGCTACCCGCCTGGGAGGATGCCCATGTGCCTCTAGATGGCCACGGTGGAGTGGCGAAAGTCGGTGCCGAGGTACCGACAGACCTCACACCTCTGGATAGTGGTGACCGGTGTCGGTATCGGTGTTGGGAGTGAGACCAGGACCTGCGACCGGCTCGGTGCCGGGAGGTCGACCGGGATCTCGAGTGTCTTTGTCTAGATCTGCTCCTGGAGGTGCGGCGCCCACTGCAGTGCCGTGAGCTGGAGCGGTGCCGGGAGTACCGGGCTGACGCTCTGGACGTCGACCGGCGCCGGGAGCCTGACCGGTGCCGAGAGCATGAGCGGTACCGAGGTGAACGGTGCCGGGAGTCTGACCGGTGCCGAGGCGATCGGTGCCGGGAGTCCGACTGGTGCCAGGATCGAGATCGACGTCGCGAGCCTGAGTGGCGCCTCGATGCAGAGCCTCCGCGGGACCGCGATCTGGAGCAGTGCCGGTCTGCCACACTGACCGAAGCTGGTCTGGTCAGGGTCGGTTTGCCCATAGAGCATAATACCCGCACCGCACCGCGGTGCCGGGGGTAAGGGCAACGGAGCCTCGGTGATGGCGATTAGCTCTCTTGCTGCGGCAAACGCCTCCGGGGTAGAGGGTGAAGCCAGCTCTACCATGGTGTGCACCGGGGAGCTGCCAGGTGCCAGACTCGATGGCCCTCGCGGGGTCGGAGTCAACGGTACTGGCTTAGACGTTACTGCGGCAGGTGTCGGTGCCGGGCGATCCGCTTTTTGCATAGGCTCTGATTGTGGGGCGGTTGGTGGCGAGATGATCTGCGCCTTCGCTGCCTTCGGCTTCGGGGAGAGGGAGCGGCTCTGGGCCGGTTTCAGTGCCGGTTTTTTGGTGGTAGCACTAGGTGCCGTGGCGGTGCCCTTGCTTACCGGCTGACTTGCGCTCGGTGCCGAGGGCGAAGGTGTCAGGGCCGCTTCCATAAGGAGCTGTCTCAATCTAATGTCCCGCTCCTTCTTGGTTCTCGGCTTAAAGGACTTACAGATCGAGCACTTGGTCGATAAGTGCGACTCCCCGAGGGACTTCAAGCAGGAGTCGTGGGGGTCTCCAACTGGCATGGGCTTGTGACAAGCCGAGCACTGCTTGAAGCCCAATGAGCCGGGCATGAGCTCCAGCTCCTGGTGCGGGGAAGGGTGGGGGATACCCCCGATCCCTTCAACTACAACTAAAACTACACTAACAACACTAGATAACTGACTAACTAACAATTATATATCTATATATGTACAATAATAACTATAACTACTATATACAACGATAGCGAAATGAGCTGCTAGGGAGTGTGGAGGTCAGTGAAGCCGCGCTCCACAGTTCCAACGACCGACATGGGCGGTAAGAAGGAAAAGACGGTTACTCACCTTTGTAACTGTTGTTCTTCGAGATGTGTTGCTCATATCCATTCCAGTTAGGGTGTACGCGCCGCGCGTGCACATTCGTCGGAAAACTTTTACCCTAGCAACTCAGTGGGCCGGCAGGTCGCCCCCTAGAGTGGCGCCACCATGGCGCTTGATATATACTCCTGCCGGCCCACCCACTCCTCAGTTCCTTCTTGCCGGCTACTCCGACAGTGGGGAAGGAGGGCGGGTGCGGAATGGATATGAGCAACACATCTCGAAGAACAACAGTTACAAAGGTGAGTAACCGTCTTTTCTTCTTCGAGTGATTGCTCATATCCATTCCAGTTAGGTGAATCCCAAGCCTTACAAAGGCGGTGTGGTCGGAGTGAAATGTGGCAGAATAAAACTGCTGAGCCAGAGGCTACAGCCTCTCTTGACTGCTGAACCAGGGCATACTGCGAAGCAAAGGTATGGACCGAGGACCAATGGAGCTTCGCGACAGGTCTCGTGGGTAGAAACACGAGCCAGCAAGGCGGCAGATGAAGCCTGAGCCCTGGTAGAATGCACGGTGATGTGGCTTGGGGATATATGAGCCAAATCATAACAAGTGGGGATGTCCGCCATCACCCCAGATGAGATCCTCTGAGAGGAAAACAAGCAAGCCCTCCCTTTGGCCCGCTACCGGGGCAGAGCTGGGGCACCTTAGGAAATGATCCTGTCAGCACAATATAATGCGAGCACTCCACAGATGTCCAAGGAGTGCAACGGTTGTGCCCATTGCGTTGAGCTGTGGGTAACATGAAAGGCCAAAACACCTTAGGGAGGAAAGCCGGGTGCGGTCATAGCTGCACCTTGTCTTTGTGAAACCTAGTGTACGGCGGAACCCCCGTAAGAGCTCTGATCTCAGAGACCCGTCTGGCCAAGACTAGGTTGAGGTCCCAGGTTGGGGCTGGGCGGCGCACCCGAGGGTGCAAGCGCTCCAAGCCCTTGAGGGACCTCGAACCCATAGAGCGTGAGACACTGAACGTCCATCTCAGCCTGCTGGAAGGTAGAGATGGCTGCTGAGAGTATCCTCAGCGATGATACCGCCAGGTCCTGCCGCTGAAGGCCAGAGGCAGGCCAAATAGAGGGGATCGAGACCTCAGCAGGAGCAAGATCGAGCGTACTGCAGCTGTAAAGGAAACGCTTCCACCTGGCCCGGTACGTTGACCAGGTGGAAGGCTGCCTGTCACCCCGACTCAGGTACACAGGAGCCACCGTGAGGCGAAGAGGCTGCAGGTCCGAGCGACGAAGCCTGTCGTTGCCCTGAGTGATGAGGTCTGGGCTGACAGGCCGAGCAACGTGGTATGCCAGTGCTGCCTGGACCACTCTGGAGTGATCATGATGATGCGTGCTCTGCCCCTGCGGAGTTTGAGCAGGACCTAATGAACCAGTGGGACCAGTGGGAAGGCATAATGCAGTTGGCCTTTCCACGGCCTCAGGAATGCGTCCAAGATCGATTCCGCGGAGAGACCTTGGAAGGAGCAGAACACCTGGCATTTCCTGCTCTCGCGGTGAGCGAACAGGTCCGTGTGAGGCAACATCTCCACTTCCGGAAAGCGGGACGCCTCACACGGGGCAGAGTGATCACTCGTAAGACAGGAAAGACCTGCTGAGTCAAAGAGTTAAGACGTTCCGAACGCCTGGGAGAAAGGACGTCGCCAGCTCCATCGAGTGGGCCATGCAAAAGACCCGGAAATGGATGGCCTCCTGACAAAAAAGGGGGGAGGACTATGTCCCCCCTGAATATTATGAAGCACCAGGCCGTTGTGTTGGCTGTAAACACCGAGATACAACGGCCTCGCAGCTGCCGCTGGAACCCCTGGCATGCCAGGCGGACTACTCTCATACTTGGGGCATTGATGAGGAATGCCAGCTCCGTAGAAGACCAAAGGCCTTAAGCTCGGAGTGACCATGAGCACTCGAGCAGAGAGATGAAGCGTCCGCCGTCAGGGGCAGTGAGGGCTGGGGCGGATGAAACCGCACCCCTGTCCACACCAAGGAGGGAGTTAGCCACCACTCTAGGGAGCCTAAGGCGTTCGAGGGAACGGTGACTACTATGATCATTGGCTCCCTGTCCAAGCGGTACGCCGAGGTGGGCCGGACTTGGAGAGGACGGAGGCGGAGCTTGGCGTGTTTGGTTACAAACTTGCGGGCAACCATAGACCCCGGAGACTGAGACAAGAACGAGCTGAGGTCGTTGGGAAAGCCTTCAGACCTCAGATGATTGTTGCCATCGCCTAAAACCGCAGTTGTAATAAGCAGGCTCCGGCTAGGTAGGAGACCAGGATAGCCCCTAGGAAGCCCAACCTCTGCGTGGGAACCAGAGTGGATTGCTCCATAGTAAACAGCAGGCCTTGACCTGTGAATAAGACCGTGACGATGCCCACGCGCTGAGTGGTTTGTGTCTCAGAGTCTCCTCGGATAAGCGAATCGCCCAGATACGGAAAAAACGCATATCCGACATCAGCGACGGTAAGCGGCGACTATGGCCGTAACCGGGAGTATTGACCGTTGGCTATAAAGCGGAGGCATCTCCCGTGCGGAGGGAAGATGGCATTGCGAAAGTACGCGTCCTTCATATCCAGGGCGGCATAGTAGCCCCCAGGAGGCAAGGGTGGAATAATGGTTCCCAGGGATACCATGCAGAACTTCAACCTTATCCTAAACCGGTTGAGTCCGTGCAGGACCAGGAAGGTCTGAGACCTGTGTTCGAGTGGGGGACTAGGGCATAACGGGAGTAAAACCCCTTGCCCCTTTCGTCCGCTGAAGGGGGACAGGGCTGGAGCAAATTAAAGGTGGTACCTATGCTCCATCGTGCGCAGGACCCAGCGATCGGAAAGTAACTGGGGCCATGCCAGGAAAAAGCGGGATCGGGATCCCGTCCTGCGAGTGGTACACCGCCCTCAGGCGAACCTTGGAAGGTCCGTCTTTTGGTCCCAGTGGTAATTGCGAGGGACCTTGACTTTGGCTCTTTAGGGGTCCTGACGTTCGTCTGCGACCACCTTGGCCTTGCCGTTTTCCAGAGTTCTGCCTCTGGCTAGGCACAGAGTATGGCGGCTGGGGCCAGAAAGGCCTGCGTTTGGTCGCTGGCGTATACATGCTGAGACGCATTAGGACCCTATTATCCACCAGAGTTCGCAGTCTGGGGCTGTCTCTGCCGCGAAGATGCCTTTACCAACAAAGGGTAAATCCTGAATGGCATACTGCAGCTCCGGCCGGAGGTTTAAAACCTGAAGCCATGAAATGCACCTCATGGCGACACCCAAGGCCAGAGTGCTGGCCGCAGAGTCTGCTGCGTCCAACGAGGCCTGGAGGGACGCTCTGGGAACCTTCTTTCCCCCGTCCTCCAAGACGGCAGCGGACTCCTGGTGGGAGTTTTGAGGGAGAAACTCCTTCACCCAGGTGCTATAATTATCGCAGCTAAGCCAGGCTTGTTGCTTTGCTACCCAGAGCTGCAGGGCCCCTGCAGAGTACACCTGGCGGCCAAGCAGGTTCATTCGCCAAGCCTCTTTCTGCTTCGGGGCTGGCGCCCGCTGGCCATCATATCAGGATCGTGGTCCTGAGCATAAAATCTGCGCATATGGGATGACACGGATGCGTGTCCGGACGGCCATGGAGGTACTAAAAGAAGGCACAGGCAGAGTCTCTGACTCATTCGGACCTTGCCCAACTCGGCATCGGGGACCGGCACCGGGAGGCGTATCGGTACCTGGAACGAGATCCAGACCCGCAACCAGAACGGTGTCGGGAGGTCGACCGAGATCTCGAGGCTCGGGGAAAGGCTACAGGAGCCAAGGTACCTGCCACGGTGCCAGGAGTCGGAACGGTGCCGATAGCGGGTCGGCGAACGGGATACCGACCGGTGCAGCGAGTGCGACCAGTACCGAGGAAAACAGCACCGGGACTGCCAGTGGTGTCCGTCGTGCCGACAGGAATTGGAGTGTCTGCGGGACCGTGATCATGAACGGTGCCGTTCTGCTGTGCTGACAGAGGACAGTCACCTGAAGAGACTGTATTACCCGCACCGGCGGTGCCGGGGTCAGGCAGCATTGACTCTGACATGGCACTGAGAGCCCTCGCCGTTGGTAACGTCTCCGGCGTGAAGGGAACAGCAGGCTCAACCACAGTGCCTACTGGGGAGCTGTCAGGCACCGGATTCGACGGCCCTGGTGGGACCGGGATCAACAGTACCGAGGTCATCAGAGCTTCGGTAGGTGTCGGTGCCGGGCGATCCGAGTTAGATAAGCTGTCTGGCTGCGGTGCCGTCAGCACGGAAGCAGCGGGAGCAATACGCTCAACCACGGCGCGTGCCGGGGAGCCGTCGGGCACCAGATTTGATAGCCCTTGTGGGACTGGAATCGACGGTGCCGACGTTGTCGGTGCCTCAGAGGCGTCGGTGCCGGGCAATCCGACTTAGACTAACCCTCTGGTTGCAGTGCCGTTGGCACGAAAGCATCCGGAGCAGTAGCTCAACCACGGCGCGTGCCGGGGAGCCGTCAGGCACCGGATTCTACGGCCCTTGTGGGACTGGGATCGACGGTGCTGACGTCATCGGTGCCGCAGCAGGTGCCGGTGCCGGGCGATCCGACTTAGACGAGCCCTCTGGCTGCGGTGCCACTGGCACGGAAGCAGCAGGAGCAATACGCTCAACCACGGCGCGTGCCGGGGAGCCGTCAGGCACCGGATTCTACGGCCCTTGTGGGACCGGGATCGACGGTGCCGACGTCGTCAGTGCCGGAGCAGGTATCGGTGCCGGGCGATCCGACTTAGACGAGCTCTCTGGCTGCGGTGCTGTTGGCACGGAAGCAGCAGGAGTAGTAGCTCAACCACGGCGCGTGCCGGGGAGCCGTCAGGCACCGGATTCTACGGCCCTTGCGGGACCGGGATCGACGGTGCCGACGTCGTCGGTGCCGTAGCAGGTATCGGTGCCGGGCGATCCGACTTAGACGAGCTCTCTGGCTGCGGTGCTGTTGGCACGGAAGCAGCAGGAGCAGTAGCTCAACCACGGCGCGTGCCGGGGAGCCGTCAGGCACCGGATTCTACGGCCCTTGTGGGACCGGGATCGACGGTGCCGACGTCATCGGTGCCGCAGCAGGTGTCGGTGCCAGGCGATCCGACTTAGACGAGCCCTCTGGCTGCGGTGCCACTGGCACGGAAGCAGCAGGAGCAATAGCTCAACCACAGCGCGTGCCGGGGAGCCGTCAGGCACCGGATTCTACGGCCCTCGTGGGACCGGGATCGACGGTGCCGACGTCGCCGGTGCCGGGCGAACCATCTTAGACGAGCTCTCTAGCTGCGGTGCAGGTGGCACAGAAGCAGCAGGAGCAGTAAGCTCTACCACGGCGCGAGCCGGGGAGCTGCCAGGCACCGGATTCAGTGGCCCTGGGGGACTGGAATCGACGGTGCCGATGTCATCGGTGCCTCTGCAGGTGTCGGTGCCGGGTAATGCAACTTAGGCGAGCTCTCTGGCTGCGATGCAGGTGGCACGGAAGCAGCGGGAGCAGGGGGCTCAACCACGGCGCGTGCCGGGGAGCCGCCAGGCACCAGCAGGAATCGTAGGCTTTCTCGACCTCGGAAGAAGGGAGCGGTGCCGAGTCGACATCGGTGCCGGCGACGGCCGGTGCCGAAAGGCCTCGGTAGTAGCGGCGGGGTCCAGTGCCGAGGAGGCGCTTCTGCCAGCCGCTTGAACATCGCTCGGCGCCCAAGGTGGAGGGGTAAGTGAAAGTCCCGCACCTTTTTGTTCTCGGCTTAAAAGCCTTGCAAATGGGGCACTTATCTGTCAAGTGTGATTCCCTGAGGCACTTCAAACAGGAGTCATGTAGATCTCCCTTCGGCCGCGGCTTCTGGCAGGCCGGGCCCATTTTAAAACCCGGTGAGCCATGCATGGCTCCGGCACTGGGCTCGTGGAAGGGCTACTTCCTGAACCCCGCTAACTAAACTAACCATGTTAGCAAAGAAAACACGTATAACTATACAAATATACATATAAAAGGGTTATAACTGCATAACTATATACGAGAAAACGAGTAGCTAGGGAAGTGGAGGTCAGCTAAGCCGCGCTCCACTGTTCCAACGACCGACACGGGCGGTAAGAAGGAACTGAGGAGCGGGTGGGCCGGCAGGAGTATATATCAAGCGCCATGGTGGCGCCACTCTAGGGGGCGACCTGCCGGCCCACTGAGTTGTTAGGGTAAAAGTTTTCCGACGAATGTGCACGCGCGGCGCGTACACCCTAACTGGAATGGATATGAGCAATCACTCGAAGAAGAACTGAAGGGTGGCCGGGTCGGCTGGGATATATGTTGGGCGCCATAGCGGAGCCACTCCAGGGAGCGCCCAGCCGACCCGCCTGGGTTGCTAGGGTAAAAGTTTCTCCGACGAACGTGCACGCAGTGCGCGCACATCTAACTGGAATGGATATGAGCAATCACTCGAAGAAGAATAATGATGATGACAGATCATACACCTTAAGTGGGAGGAAATATAAACTAAAGAGACAATGGACAATAGAGATGCACATGAAAGTCAAGTAGTAACATAACCCCAGTGGAACTGACATATGGCAAAACAGCAACAACTTTTTAATTAAAACGATTAGTTATATTAATTATTATTATTATTATTATTATTATTATTATTATTATTATAAAAGACAAAGTCACTCACAGAGGTGACAATTCTTACAACATTTCTTTAGATTTTTCCTTTACTGTTTGATGAACCAGATGAATTCTTATCAGGCTTCTGTGGGCTATTGAGGTCTGTTCAATAACAAATATGATCATTCACATCCTTCTGGGCTACACTAGTCTATGGTGAACTAGAAAGATCATGGATCCTTTTCTCAGCAGGATGCTGGTCCTATTTGTCACCAGATGGGGCCAGTCTCTTTGCTAACAAAATAGTCAAGTATCAAACTTGAGCTCTTTCTCCTGGGCCAACAAGGAACCTTGGGAGTCCTTTGGAGACAGCACATGGTGGGGAAAAAAAAGAGGATCTTGCATGATTCTAAATGCCTCCCTCTGGCCAGCTGTAGCACTGCATTGCCAGTCTCCAGAAGGGCTGCATCCAGCCCCCATTAACAGAAGGCCTTAGGAAGAATAATGACACTATTGGGTAGTGAGAGCACATCAAAAATGAATTCTCAACCCAGAGGCCGCAATCTCCAGCTCATGCAGGTGTAAAACACCTAACGCATGGCTGTGCTGTGCTAGTAGAGTAACTTCCACCCTTTAGGCTGAGGAGTACAAGTATCATGCAGCGACTGTAAGTATGGTAGGGAAGAGGGATCACAAACCCTGCTTCTAATGGCCAGCAAATTTTTAAAGGCAAAAATATTACCCGTGATTGCTTGAGAAATTGGGAATATGCCCACTTGTTAAAGGGAATCCAGCCTCAAATGGCCAGTTTTGTTTGTTTTTAATCTCTGACCCCTTTCTCACTCTTCTTGGCCTGTCTGAAGTCAGAAAATGAAAGCTGTATGCGTCAATCTCTCCACAGTAACACTAGGAATTGCAGGGCCAAGTAGCTGGCATATACTGTCCTCCTTGTTTGACATCAGCAACAGGTGGTCAGGGAAGAGCTCACTCCATCACTTTGGATCAATGTCTTCTTAAAAGCTTTTCTTCTTCTCATCTGTTTCCTACATCTGTCATGGAAAAACTGTCCATCATAGAAGGAAGTTGAAGGATTCCATGAGTGCTCAGTGGAACCGTCCAGAGGACAATATAAAACCCTCAGTTATTGTTTATGAAAAGGGATACTTCTCAATGTTCCGAGATGCTGAGGCTAGTCTCGAGCTACAAAATTTGATTCCGAATCCAGATCCTGAATTACTCCCAAGTTCTGGGTTGTTTGGATTTGGGGTTTTGGTTTGATATTTTATAGTAAAGGGACCAGCTGTAAAATCTGAACCTAGGCTCACATCTGTTCCCCCGGCCTCCAAAGTTTGGGGTTTTAATTCTGACCTACCCAAACTCACCAAGAGTGAATTTCCCCCAAGAATATAGAGAGGTGATTATTAATGTTAGAAGCTAGTTCTTGCTGAACTGAAGCCTATAGATTTCTGTTAGCACAAGTCCCTGCTTCTTCCTGCATGTACAGTACACACATAATTCTTCTACCATTCCAACAGTGCTTTATAAAGCAAGGTAAGTTTAAAGAATACAGAAAAATATATATTAAAGTTTAAACGTTCCACAATACTGGCTTTCACATTTGCTCAAATAGCAGCTGTTTATGCACAATGTTTGTAATAGCTACAAGCCCTAAACTAATTAAAATTTCTCACCATAAATACAGTTTACTGATTTTAGGTTTGTTCTGTACTTTTTCCTTCACAGAAAAAGAAGAGGTCCAGTAGATACTTAGCTGCTGGCTACAGAAAGTATTTACTGTTTCAATAGCCCCTCCATTCCAATGCAATGACATCAGCATGAATGCCTTGCAAACCCTATGTCGCGTTTTCAAGCACAGCACCACGCTTGCAGATACGCCAGTCATAATACAATATGCTTTCTCAGAATTTGTTCCAGATTTACAGGGCTGTGAGTGGCTCAAATACTAGTAATGATCTTTTATCAGTCACATCAAGTGCAAGCTACAATTTGAAAGACATTAAACTCCCCAATATACTATATGCCTCCTTGATAAATTTCTAATTATTATTAATTAAGCCCTTTTTGATAACAAAGCAAGAGACTCACTGGAAATTAACACAGAGAGATAGCTGTTCTGTAATCTTCGAGATTTTTAGAACCGAATGAGCAAATAATTATTCACACATGAGAACAGAACGCAGAAAAAATAGTAACAATATTGCAATTATTAAATTACAGTTACACTCTGGCTGCCATAGGTGCACAGATAAGCCAGAAACTTAGCAGGCAGTTTTCCTCTCCAGTCTGGCTCCAATCTACAGAGAGAACACACACAACAGGAGTCACAAGAGTGCAGTCCATGGCATGGCAGGACAAGGCCAAGGGATCATAGGGAACAGTCAGCATCCTTAGGTATACACCTCTTAAGCTGGTGATAGGAATGATATCCCCAAACCATGAAAAGTATGCCGCAGCTAGCAGAAATAATCACTCAGAGTGAGGCCTGTTGTCATAACATGGCCACGGTAATACTGCTTTTGATGTGCTATTGTGCACTTTCATTGGAACTATTTTCAAAATCAGCCAGAATTAGGGTCCATTATAATTATATGCTTATTAAGGAAATACTCAGAAACCTTCTCTTCAAAACAGCTGTCCAAGTCTAAAATATAAGCAGAGTTAACCCCCAAATTGGACCAAAAATCACCCAAATATTATTTCCATATTGGGGTCTTGGAGACCCCTTTGCATGTCAAAATTGGGGAAAACCCCACTTAAAACTGACTTTATTAACCAGTGAACTATAAAACTATGAACAAGTTAAAACTCTGCTAGATTCAGAAGCACACTACACAGTACTTGTGCTGGGATCTAACTGACCTCATGATCAAACACATTTAAAAAAAACAAAACTACACACCCTATAGGTGTTGAGATCTAACTGGCTCCATGTTTCGACTTTGAAAACAGATAGCAACAGCAACAATATAAAACGCAGATAGTAAAGTGGCAGTAAATGGCCTCCTACTTTGAACAAATGGAGCAAACAGATAATATGTTCTGAACACACAAAGTTCTTACACTTTGCATGTTTTTGATGTGTTTTTCTGTCTTGTTCTTTGGAACAGCTGTAACATTTTTTCCTTTTCTAAGGCTCTGGATCAGTACCCAGCACACTAGATGCTGCTTCCTTAGAAACTTGAGGTAAGTCTGCAATGTTCCTTTGCTGCACCAGTGATTTCACCATTTCTGTAACCAAGTTTCTGAGAGACCTCCCTCTCTTACACAAAGATTTATCATGCCACACGCAATTCAACAAAATCCCAATGATAGATGCATTCAGACATGCAACGTGCATGTGCAATGCAACAGTGAGTCTTTGCGCCTACCACAGCATCTGTCAAGCGTGGGCTTGCTAGAAAATGTATCTGATGGGTATCTTTGCCAGAAACTCTTCCTAGCAAGTATAGGCTTCCCAGAAAATCAGTTTGACAATGTTATCTTCACAGAAACTCAATTTGCTGGAAAATTGTCAGGCAAATATTATCTGCCGTCTCAGAGACAGGCCCCCCCTCCCCACAGACCCTTTTGGTGAATTGCTTGTGAAAAACAAAAACCAGTGAAATTATGATAAAAACTATGCCGAAAGATTACTGTGATCATACCCTAGCTGCTGCCTCAAAATAAAAACAGTCTGTCAGAGGTGACTCGTGGGGGGACACGCAGGGTCACTTGCCCCTCCTCTCCCAGAATTCTGCCAGGGTTTGCCAGCCAAGCCACCCCTAGGTGGCAGCTCGTGAAGCTGGTGAGCTGCAAGATGCAGCTGCAGGGAAAGGTAGCAGGAAACAGCTGGGAGCTGCAGGGAGGCGCCGCTGAGGGTAAGAGGAGGGGCGTGACTCAAGCAGTGAGACCTTTACATTGTCCATTCCCCGCCCCCCCACACACTGTCAGCAGGTACCAGTCACCTTTGCTGAAGCTGGAATACCTGAGTAATTAATTTGCAGTTTAACTAACCCCAATACCTTTTAAGTAACTTTTTTCGCTAAACTAAAACCACCACAGATATGCAGACAAAACCAATGCTAACAGGTTGTCCTCATCATCACTTGAGAATACTTGAAGAAGGAAGAGGCACTGGTTTGTGTCTCACCTTTTATTAAGTTTTTGTAGGTGTTTAGGGTCCAAGAGAACACCAAAGACCTTAGCAGCGTAATTCTTCCAGTCTCCTCACTGACTAACATTGAGGCATCTACCTGTCTTACCTTTTCAGTGTTGTTTTTTTTTTGCTACACATAAAATACAATAGGGAGGATGATAAAACCAGTGTGAAAAGACTGATTTCACCCTAGTTTGAGAATAATTAATGTATGGAGAGAGACTGGTTCGGCACAAAAATTGTTTAGACTTTTATGTGCGTTGGGATCAGTTAGATCCCAAAACAGTATGGGGGTTAAGCCATAGTCAGGGATTTTTGCCAACTATTTCCATAGATGCTTGTGTTTGCATTTTCAATTCTAAATATTAAACATTTCTGAGCACTGCAAACAATATTGTAGCTAATATACATCTTATGAAACACAATGACAGTAGCTATAGTTTTCAAATTTGAGAGCTGAAAGTTAAGCATCTCAGTTTGGGCACCTAAATAAGTGGTCCGATTGACAAAAGTGATCAGCACCAACATCTTCCACTGCCTTCAGTGGGAGCTGGGATTTCTCAGAACTTCTGAAAATCAGGCGACTTCTACTTAGGTGCCTCAAAATGGCTCTAGGAGTCTAACTTTAGGCACTCTGGTTTGAAAACCAAGCTATGCCAATGATGTCTTAAATAAGGACATTCCCTAGATGCTTGAAGACAGCAAGAAACAAATGTTAAAAGTGCAAGCATAAGTTTTCCAGAACTCAACACAACATCCCTATTCAGGACAGCACTTACATACATGCCTAACTCCAATTGAACACAATGGGACTTAAGCACCCACTTAAGAGTTAGACACTTGCTTAAGTGCTGTCCTGAATGAGGATGGAATTATGGAGGTGCTTTAGAGCTTTCCGGTTACTCAAGGTATGTCTACACAACAAAAAAGAAAAAGAAAAGAAAACCATTGCAACAAGCCTCAGAGCCCAGGTCAGCTGACTTAATCTTGCAGGGCTCACACTATTGGGGCTGTGCAGATGTACCCTCAGTGCTCCTCCACTTACCACAGTCAATATTTTGCCATTCAGTGGAAACAGGATCAGGTCCAAAAGGATAAAGCGATTCTTATTTTAATTCACTTTATGCAGCTGTGCCCAGTGCTTAATGAAACTAAAAGTATTCGACAATATGGGCAAGTACCAGGCTTGTGAGCAAGCTGGTGTGCAGGGAATTCAAATAAGCACAACGAGAGAGATGCCTGTTAGGGCTATTTTTGATCAAATTAAAGTGAATATAATTTTTTAAAAAATCTTCAATTTTGATATTTTTTGTAAATTAGAAAAGTGCAAAGAAGGATATTGGTTGCCTCTGCAAGTGGAATGAAATGCTGGATGCAAGGGTCAAATGGAGTGTGTAAGTGGTTTTGTTCTTTTCCACCTCTTCGTTGCTACTGCCAGAACACAGCAATAACAACCTCCTACTTTACTGGCTAAAAATCTGAGTCAACTCCTGCTCTGAACATGCAGTCGGTCCACCAGAAGGCAAAACGAGGCTCTCTTTGTAAAATGCAAGTACGAAGTCTATATTGCATCAGTTTTACATCTCAAGGAAGTGCTTTGCGTCTTACAAAGACAGTAACAAATGCAGAGTATCACACATGGCTGCAGCTGGTTGTTTTTGAAGAAACACCAAATTAAACAATGACAACCCACAAAAATGGATAAAGTACAAGTTAGATCTGCTTGTATGGCAGACAACTTATACCCTAGTCCTTTTCTCCCACTATAATGAATAGCTACATGTTTGACCCTTTTAGCTAGTTTTCTGTGTCAGAAATAGTCTTTTATTTTTGGACAGCTTCTACTACACTATTATACAACAGAAGTCTGCAAGATCTTTGGGAGTATAAAGTAAAGGCTGATACTTGCATAACGGAAATAAGGGCTCGCTAAACATGGGTTCATGAACTGTGTGTGTAAAGATTTATGAATGTGGCCACTCATATCTTTTTCTTTTTGTAATGTGGATATATCTGTCACACTAAAGTAATCTACAAATAAACAGTGTTTAGAGGCCTGTGTCAGTCAACATATTTAAGTGTGTGTAGTTTCTAAGGGCTACATTTTCAAAGGACCCTTTTAAATTGTGTTGGCAACCTGTTTGAGTAGGCATACTATATGCAGGGGATGTAAAGGTAAAGATCTCTCTTTACACATTCCCATGTGGGGATATGTTACAGCGGCCATCAGGGTTTGAACTGGGGATCTTCAGAACCAAAAAGCATGAGTGTCCCTACAGTTGACAATATAACAGACTCATCCTTTGTGGATTGGTCAAAGAGGGAACACTCAGCACACACTGACCAATGGGCTAAACATTCAGATTTTCCAAGAATAAAATAGGAAGAGGTTTTAAAATAAAATTACTCTATTGTGTTGTTTTTAATATATGAGCATTATATACAGTGCTATGCTGTATCTCATTACACTTTACAGAGTATAGCTTCAGCTTAGAATGCAGCATGTGACCATAAAAAAAATGAGCAAAAATCATCCCTGATATAACTCCACTGCCTTCAATAAAATGATGATTTTTGTCATTCCTTCTAATTGTGAAATACCAGGCTGCAAAAGCAAAAGCAATGGCTTTTCCTGCATGCTGCCTTGTTTAATTTCAAGAGTTGTATACCCAGTCACACATTAAGGCTGGTGAGCACAGAACTAAAGAATAATTGTGAAAGTCTGTTGTTTTGACAAGCATTACCTCTGTTCTTACAATTCTTGCTCCTGGGATTTTTTTCTTTTTTTTTTTTTCCTCTTCTGATTGTGTATATATATGGTAGATCACTACAAACTCTCCCTTGCCTGTCCTTTTCTGGATTTATAACTTCTCTGACTGGAGTTGCCTTCATGGTACTTAGGCCATGGCTACACTTACAGTTCTGCAGCGCTGGTAGTTACAGCTGTGTTTGTACAGCTGTGTAGGGCCAGTGCTGCAGTGTTGCCACACTGACAGCTACCAGCGCTGCAGTGTGGCCACATTTGCAGCACTTGCAGCGCTGCTGGGAGTGGTGCATTGTGGGCAGCTATCCCAGCATTCAAGTGGCTGCAACATGCTTTTCAAAAGAGGGGGGTGGGATGGAGTGTGACAGGGAGCGTGGGGGAGACAGAGAGAGTGGATTTTTGGAGCTGACACTGTTCTCAGCTCCCTGCCTTGCAAGTTCTAAGGAGTGGAAGATACACAGTGCCTACCTTCAATCATTTTAAAAGTTTTGACCTTTCCCCCACCTGTCTCTTATTCACTAAATGCTAATTATGCACTCCTAAATAGCCATCAGACCACATAAACAGTTGCTCAACATTACCCCTCCCCCCTCTCTCCTCAAGCAAACAGCTCTGAACATTCCAAAGCAATTCTCCTGCCTTAGCTGGCTCGCTCGCTGGAGCAAAAAGCAGCTGTGTTTGTTTTTTAGCAAGTAGCTACGGGGAGATCGGAGTTCAGCCATTCTTCTGGTTTGTTGTGGACCGGAATTCTGGGATACCTCCTTATACCCCGGAGGCCAATAAAAGCGCTGGTGGTGTCCAGTCTTGCTGACCAGCGCTGCATCACCAGCGCTGGAATCGCTACACCTGAGGCAGACCAGGTGTACAGCCAGCGCTGCAACCAGGGAGTTGCAGCGCTGGCTGTGCTTTGCAAGTGTGGCCACATCCTGAGTTGCAGCGCTGTAACCCCCTCACCAGCGCTGCAACTCTCCAGTGTAGCCAAGCCCTTAGTACTTCTCAAACACCAAGGGACAGCACTTTCTGATTAGAGAAAGACAGACAGACTGGGAAGTCCTTTTAAATCTCCTACCTATGGGAATGCAGGTACAGATATAGCATTTGAAAATGGAGAACTGCAAATTATTTTTAACTCTGTCCCCAAGCTCCAACAGTTACTGCTATAATGCAATGTCCTCGACATCCTGTGATGAATAATAATGACAGTACCACCACAACCTAATGGTGTCATTTATTTATTTCTTCTAATTGCAATATTGCCTAGTGCTTTTTATAGTGGGTAACTATTATTCCCTTATTACAATCTGGACAATGGAAAGACAGAGCTTAAGTGAATCACCCAAAGTCACAGAGCGAGACAGTGGCACAGCCAAGAACTCTCAACTCCCACTTCTCTGTAGGTGTCTCTTCTGTGCTGTTTCAGATACAAAATTGGACGAAATAAGGTAACCGTTTCTAGGAGAAAAGAGGGTCTTAGAATACTTTATGCCCTTCTGTGGTGGTTGGGATGTGTGTCAGTGCTTCATACTATCCTTCAATTCCCTCCATTTATTTGTGCACTATTTCTTAGTTTCTTTCTCTTGGTTCCCCTAATTTATTTTCTGTCACTTGAATCTGTGCTTGTCTCTCTCTCTCCTCCCTTCATCAGTATTCAGGAGCGATGGCACACTCTGGCAAGAGAGTCAGAAGCAATCCTGCCAGTCTGATGAACTGAGGAGTCATTCAGAGAAGGTACCTTCTGAAAAGATCACTAAGTTACTACTACTACTACTACGACTACTATCAGTTGACAGAAACACCACATGGTCAGAAAATCCCAAGGGTTACCTCAGTCCTAGCCAAGATAGCAGAGCAGCAGGGTGCGAAGTCAGGATACTGAGCTTTCTTAAAAAATAACAGTGACCCATGAGAAATCCTCATTGGTGCCAGCTGCGAAGTGAAGTGAAGTGAACTGAAATTTGCTGGTGCAAGTTCTCTCCTCTGAGATAAAAGGTTCCCTTAAATCATGGCAACTGGCTTCTCTGATGCCAGGAGGAGTAAGAGGCTAAAACCCAACACAGTTAACAAAAGGAAGTATGGATTTATTTTTCCCCCCTTAAGTGAATTCAGTGTTAATGAAAAGTGACAGGCTGACAGCACTACAAATTGAAACCCTCTCTTCAACCACAGACAGCTTCTCCTGCTACGTGCCTCAGTACTGGCTCTAGAAAGTTCAGAGAGGGAAAAAGCAATTTTGTCTTTCTATCTTTCAGACTTTGGTTTACCTGTAAGGCAGCTAACAGGAATGCCATTTGTGGGGATGGTTTTTGTATCCTCTGGGAATTGAATAAAGACCAATAATTCACATAAGCCGCAGACTGTTACAACTTTCAACTGTTACTGGCATAGTTGGGATTCAAATCTGCGATCTAGGGGTGAAAGGCTCTGTATCCCATTACTGATGCCCTATGCCAGCCAGGAAATAAATTCCTCTGAAACAGGGTTCCAATGAAGGGAAAGGCACAGGGGTGTCTATACTAAACCTGAAAGAACTTATTCTTTCTTAACCTTCAAAAACATAAACATGCCATAAATGGTCAAAAAAGCCTTTGATAAGCCATCCTATTATACATTCTAGCAGCTATTTTATGACCAAACAACAAAAAATAGCAAAATAATCTGCAAATCTGCATATTTGCACAGGGAAAAAAATCAGACTGCACAGTCAAAATGAACTCCATAGGAGCCCAAAATTTGGTCTAGATTAAAAAGAGCTCTGCAGCCAAAACTAACAATCTGCTTGGCATGGAACCTTGTAAAGCCATTGAGTTTGCTAAAACAACATGAAAGGCAGTAAAGCACTTTACAAATGCAGAGGCAAGAGGCTGCCCATAATAGTCTGAAAACCTTTCAGATATTATTTGGGGCCAATTCTGCCCTTAGTTATAAGTGCGCAGCCTCACCTGAGGGCAGGTCTAAACTACGGCAGAGATCGACAGTCTGAGATGGATCCACCAGCAGTCAATTGAGCGGGTCTACTAAAGACCCACCAAATCGACTGCAGATCGCTCTCCAGTCGACCTCTGTACTCTACCTCCAACAAGAGTAAGGTAAGTTGACTGGAGATTTTCTCCCATCAACCCCCCACAGTGTAGACCCTGTGGTCACTTGACCTAAGGTATGTCGACTCCAGATATGTTATTCACATAGCTGGAGCTGCATAGTGTAGGTCGACTTACCACAGTAGTGTAGATATAGCGTCAGAGAAGTAATTAAGGGAGGGATTTCCCTTTGGATTTTACTCTGAGGCAGCTAAAGGGGATGGTAGATGTACTTTCTCTCTCAACTATTTAGGGCTGGTTGATCATTTGTTAGCAGAATCTAAGCACCCTCTCCCCCGCCCCCAAAGAGGGATGCAGACTGATGCTGAGATACACATTCAAAGCCTTAGGTTCAAAATTTGATATACTTGCAAACATCAGCCCACGCTTGCCAAAGTTCAACAAATAAGGGCTGTTCACACAGCTGGAGAGCCTAGGAGCCTGCCTCCCTAGAGCTGGCCTCACTTGCTCCGTCCCAACCAGCTGGGCCCCTGACAACAACCAGTGTGAGAAACTGGTGCCACTAAGAGGAGTTGCGTTACCCATGCCAATTCAGTTGACTTCCAACCTTAGCATCAAAACGCAGGGTTCACTTTGTGAATCCAATTCCTCTAATGAGACACAAAAAATGGAGACAAAGGCGGAGGGAATGCTTAAAATATTGTGGATTCCTTCATAAACGACATTCCTATAACCTTGTTTTCATTAGAGTTTAAAGTTTAATTGAGATAACCTGTATGAATAAAACAGGGTAAAAAATGAGGAATTCTGAGAAGTAGGAAGAACCATTTCAATAACATTCCCACCTATAAGTTAGTGCTGATCATGTCAAGAACATGCACAAAACCTCATTTCTTAGTCATTTTGAGGGCTGGCTGGCTGGCAAGCTAAGTGAGCTCTATTGTTATTCTAAAGGCTAGATGGATAGTCACATGACTCATTGCTGCTCCAGTAAAATGTTTTTACAGGAAAATGCTGTTTCTTCTTTTTATTCTTCTCATCTATGAATGTAACATTCAGGGTGCTCAAACACTGGAATAACATGGATTCTGCAGCAATTGTTTCTTTGCTGCAGAAATGCACGTTAAGTTATTTTTGCAGCTGACAATGACGTTGGTGTAGGGAAACTGTGTGGGTCTAGAAGGGGACTGAATATATTAATGGGATTAATCATTACAGCTGCTTGCAGTATTCTTCCACTATAACAACTGGTCGGTCTGTCTGTATGGAGTCAGTTTCCAGAAGACTTGCTTATGCTGTTGCTACACTCGACACTTTTGTAGTAGTACAGAAGAGAATTCTTTGTACATGGCAAGCTGTAGCTAAATAACCAGTTCAGAGGACTACTAAAATGTAGCACCATTGCAAAAATAATGATACAGGTGTTCAGGTATTACAGTGATGGTCACAGACTGGATAAATGCAAAGATAGATAGGCTGACAGATCCATTTGCTTCAGCAATAATATCAAGAAACAGGCAATAAGAATGGAGAAACACGGAAAGCCTAAAACTAACAATACTTTAAGGCAGCAAAGTTGTTATTTTTTATGATGATGATGTAAGTGCTAGTCATGACTCTGTGGTTAAGCATGAGTTGTGTTTTGTATTTACAGTAGGGATTCAACAGCTGTTATATATGAAAACTACAACGTAAGCTCTCCAATTTTAGAGAACTCACTCTTTGAATAAAGAATGAATTTTCTGAGAATTTACAAGTAAATTGGTTGATTAATGAGTTAAAATTAATTAAAAGCTGTATAATTTAGAAAAGCACCCTTAACTATGTCCCGCTAGTGATGTCATGAGGGGGAAATATTCAAAGAGTGTCTTTAAAAATCACTAACCTAATCTGGGACCACAAACACACCACTACCTTAATTGCAATCATTACATGACACCAGTAGAGGGCAAAATTAAGACTGTTTGGGTGCCCTGAGATGTTTCAATTTTTTTTGAGGGTGGTAACCTTAACTCAATATTTCCTGGGTTTATAATATTTGAGTTTGAGTTGCATACAACATCCCCATAATTTCCTTAAAATTAATATATATTCTCAACTGTAACTCCATTTTAACGTAGGTTTTTTTTCTGGGATTTATATTATAGAGCACAGAAGCTACCGTCATGATCAGGATCCCACGGTGCTAAGAGCTGTAGAAACACACAGGAAGAAACAGTTCCTCCCCCCTCAAGAGCTTACAGTCCAATATGAAGAAAGAGCAACCAAATGGAAGAAACAATGTGATGGATGCATAGTGAGTACAAGAGTAATTACAATAAGGTCAAATGCTTGCACAGATTAGTTCTGCATGCAACTTGATGGTTCTGATGTCATTTGAGAGGTTTTTTTTTGTTTTTTTTTCCAGTTAGTGCAAACTGTCGATCAACCTTGCTGTTATTATAGTTGGCTGATTTCTTACAGGCAGCACTACAGAAAAGTATTTGCTTTGTTTACAACTGCCCACGGTAATATCGGTCTCTAGTTAACGCTACCCAGCTTACTTCATTAGCTAGCAGAGGGTTTAAGTGCTTCACTTAACCTGTGTGAAATACTCACAATGAAACCATGCAAAGTATCCTATGTTAGAGCTGGTTGAAAAACTTACAATAGAACCGTTTTTCAGTTTAAAATGCACTTCTGTTGTAATGAAATTTTCACAGCACTATGTAAATGTGGTGAAAAATTTATAGTGGGAAAAAGTCAAAACATTTTTGTTTCAACTTAATCTTGTTTTGACTTATAATAAAATGTTAATTTTATCATGTGGAATATTCTGTGCATTATATTAATATTTTATTATAATATAAATGGAGTATTTCAGAATTTTTGTTCTATAGAAAATTTCAAAATTTTGGCTTTTTGTTCTGATTCAGATCAGTTTTTTTTCCCTCCAAAATGTCAGAATTTCCCATGGAATGGAAGTTTCGATTGCCAACCAGCTCTACTGGTTTCATTAACAACTCATTAAATGAGTTGCAAACTTTTTGAATGAACCCTGGTCCTGTTTCAAAGTTGGCCTGAGACACTCAATGCTTTTTTCATGAAAAGCCATGAGAAGTTTTCGATTTCAAAATAATACCAGATGAAAATGGGAGGTTTTGAAGGGGTTACCACTGAACTTCACTTTCACCATTTGGGTTCACTGAAACCCATGTAGATTGAATTTGATTGACTCAAAAAAAAGTGCAAGAAAATATATCACAGCAGCATTGCAATGTTGGTCTTGCAAAGAGTCAGAAGTCAGGCAGTGAGGAGAATACCACAGCAATGGGTGCAGTACGAAGAGAGTGATTAGGTACATTGCACAGAGCTACCAGGTTCAGAGCTACTTTTCTGTTTCACTAATCTCTGTAAGAAGCCACTGGGCCACAGCAAGGAGTGTGGTGGGAAGCCGCTCCCTTTCGTCCAGCCCAAACATCTGTAGCTGGACAGGAAGCCTAAGCCAAAATACTATCCTGCTGATGGGAAGCACAGTTCATTAACAGCTTCCCAAATTAATGATATTGCAAGTCTAAATTACACTACAGTCCAGCCTGAATGATAAACGATGACTATCTGAACTAGAAATCTATTAAGTAGAACATATCTTCAGGGCCAAATTTGACTAGAGTTACGATCCTAGCTGCAGAAAAAGAAATGAGCTAGTAAAGAAGCAAACAGAGTTTGTGCACATTTTGGATTATAGTTGAGTTTGACTTTGAAATTACAAACATTCCATCTGCTCACCAGCTGTGTTCCCTAATCCCCTTTAATAACTGCAGCTTGCACCTCACCATGAGAATCCAGAACTCTTCAAAACTTTACTTCACACTCACTGCCAGGATTGATTTTTAGACATTTGTCTCAAGTGAATGCAGGATAAACAAATTTCACTGACAGGTGCTAGCTTTCTAGTGTACAAGAGAAAAAAGAACAATATGAAGTTATCAGGAACACCGCACTGGTATGGCCTGGACACTACACTCAAGCACAGTGTGTACAAAACAGGTCACCTTGAATCCACAGCCAATTAGAAATATAAATTAAGTGTAGCCCCCAAACCCAGCATCTGACATTGCAATTAGCATATTCTACATGAACAGAACAGCACTGAAGATATACAGATTCATTTTCACCACTGAGAACGTTTTCAGATGTTTAAATGTCTCACTGAAATGGACTTCTGAGTACAGCTACCTGAAAAGAATTCAATAAAATTAAGGGAATTGCAGCTTGATTTAGATGAAACTCAGGACACATTTGCTAACATTTTGCTACAGATCACACATGCTTATCCTAGCCTAGTTTTAAGCAAAGCAGAGCCAAGTTTTTGTCAAAACTAAAGGAAACTCAGTAGCTATCACTAGAGTTCAACTTTGAGTTTTGGTGTTCATTTTGCTCCAGTTTTGGAGTTTGCTCATTCAAAACTACCAAATTAAAATCTGATGGTGCAAATCCAGATCGTGCCAACCCATGAAAAAGTTCACATGAACCTCTGTGAACAATGCCTTTGCTACAGCTTCACTTCTGATGTCTTTTTACATAGAGCAGGTCAAAGTCTTGCACAATATAACTGGGAAGAAATGGAACAGCGCTGCTCATTTAATAGAAAGCTGAAACCATTTGGTTCACTGCAATGCTAAGACTTTGTCTGCACTACAAGTGCTACAGCAACTCAGCTGTAATGTTGAGGTAATGTAGATGCTTCTTATGTCCATGAAAGGAGTTTTTCCATTGATGTAGTTAATCCATCTCTCTGAGAAGCGGAAGCTAGGTCGATGGAAGAGCTGCATCTACAGTACAGGTTAAGTCAATCTAGCTATGTCATTCTGGGCACAAAATTTTTCACAGCCCTGAGTGACATAGCTAGGTCAATCTAATTTATAAGTTTAGACCAAGTTAAGTGAGGGAAGAATCTCAGAAACCTTACAGAAGTACCACTCATTGCATAAAGACAGCAGATTACAAAACTTCTATTCATTCACACTGGCATCTCAGATAAGACACACTAGGTTACAGAAACCTTGGACATCAATTTCCACTTTAAAGGGAAACTTTAAAGATGAGATTTTCAAAGGAGCCTAAGAGAGTTAGGGGCTCAACTTCCATTGACATTCATGGGATCTGAGCACCTAAAACCCTTGGGCACCTTTAAAAACACCAGCCAAAAGTTTTGAAACATCTTTTAAGATTTTACTTCTGATTGTTAGACCCAGTGGTGGGGATTTTTGTTTGTTTGTTTTAGTTTTGCTTTGTTTTCTAAATACATAGTGAGGAAGGCAGAAAAGTTTCCTCCCTCTAAATACTCATTCCCCTGGCTCTCAATGTTCCAGATCCTCCCAGTCAGGGAAAGCATTTTTCCCCTCCTCTGTATATAATTTTCTGTAGTTTGCATTATCATGTGCTAAATATATTACAATACACTGTTTATCTTGGTCTGAAACTTTGAGACCTTTGCATGGCTTTCTTCTCTCAGCATAGGGATTTCTGGTAAATCAGTATTAAAACAGGATGGAGAAGTGTTTGACAATTACTTTTGCTGGTCTAGTGTCTAGAAATGGTTTAAGTTCCAAGCACAGGGGAAGCAGTGTAGTAGTGCTTTCCACCGACCTGTTGGAGATCTGGATTCAATTGTCAGTTGCAGCAGTGTCTAAATAGCATTTGTGTGTGCGTGTGTGTCCGTGTCCCTAACGTTCTTCAGCAGCAGCCTTTTTGATAAACTGTGGGACAGTGGTAATAGACCTCAAAAGATATCCTATCCAGTCTTCCTCACCCAGAAAGATGGTGGTAACAATATGAGCCAAGAGCAGGGATGAAAGTAAATGAGGGAAAATAATAAAGGAATCCATAAGGCTTTATCAGGAATGTGGGAAATAACCCTGTAAAAAAAAAATAATAATAAAAAAAATCCAGTCACAGTAAAAATGTATTATGCAATTAAAAATGGGGACAAATGAGAACACTGGATCTGAATCTCCCAATCCAGATCTACGCTTTGCTAGTCTAACCTCTCTCTCTAACTGGGAAACCAAATGTAAACCTCCACGGACTCTGACAAGGCTTGGGCTTGAGCTCAGATTCAGTGCTGGACCCAGTTTGTTATTAAGGAGTTTCTGTATCAGAAATATACTGCAGGGTTTATATTTCACAAACTCACAGCGTGAACTTTCAGCAGTTACCCAGGGGGCTGTATTCTGTTCTTATGTATGCCCAAAGAACCTCTAAAGTCAATGAGATGTGTGAATAGGACATCAGAAATTTGGCCCACTGCTGTTAAGCAGCGTCGTGAGATTTCAGTTTCAATTAGTTTCATCAAAGCTTTGACAGTTTGCATAGATTCAGGTACAAATAGCATAGACTGTGTATGATGAAACTAAAATTCAAAATGAAACCAATTAGTTTTGTTTATTTTGCTCTGTTTCCTGTAGCTTTGTTCAGTTCAGCTTTTGTGGGATCCAGAAAGACTTTCAATGTGAACGACTGTCACAAAAATGTTGTTACAAAACCAAACTGAAGCATGAAATTAAGTCTCCAAAATTTTGTTTCTATGAACAGATAATGAAGGGTTTTATTTAGATTTTCAACTACAATTTCAAAGAAAATATAAAAACACTGGACTCTGTAGTTACCTTGTTCATGTTCAGCCTGAAACTAGCTGAGTTTTGCAGGATAGTTTTGAAAGTAAATGTTCGCAAGACTTGGATGTTAAAGACATTGTAGCCTAGTTCAGTAGTAAAGTGCAGGATTTGGCACAGAAGGTTGCAAGTTCAAAAGCTGATGAGATTGTGATTTTATTTAAAATTCTAAATAACTATGTTTTTGTTCCTGAAATATGGGCACTGTATGAAATTCTCTCTATGGTCCCAATCTTGAACAAGCACACAAACCTTAAAAGGCTGATATTTCCTTGAAATTGTTTTGCACCACAGTGGGCTTAAGGAAAAGAATCCTCAGTGAGAAGGTCCTTTGTGAGGCCAACGTAGGGTGGGTGCCATGTAGATAGCCAATGTCTGAAATTCCCAGGTTTCAAGCTGGGTGGATCAAGAAACAGACTACACAGATCAGCACCGTGAATGGACCCTCTGGCCAGTCCTCTGCTTGGTTTGTGATATGCCTCCTTTACCCCTTTTCATTTTCTCTGCAGAAGAGCCGATTACAGAAATGGGCTTCCAGTAAGCAGAGGGGAAGGAGTGCCATGTGAGTTCTCCAAACATTTGTTCCCCAGCAAACCATCTTTATCAGCTGTATCTGACAAACATCTTAACCGTTCTCTCTGCTGAAGCAAAGCCATAAATTTAGTCTGGTTTTCATAAATTTTTGCACGTATGTAGACTTTGACATGAACTTGAGAGTGCACTTTGCTTAAAATGTCAATATGTTTCTAATACATTTATGGGGCTATATAGCTCACTCAAGTGGCTAATATACATGAGTGTTATTGGATTTGCTTTACTAAAGTATCTGAGTGTCTAGTGGATACCGTTGACTTTGGTACACAAGTCTGCACGTTCACGGCATAGGAGGGGTACAACTAATCTTTTAACAAACGTGTTAATATTTGTTTTGCTCTGTATAATATGGACACAAATAGTCTCCATATATATTTTAAAGACAAAAAACTTTTAACATGTAGAAAACAGCCAAGCTAGAAAATGAAAAATGCCAAGCTCCATAAAAATGTGAGAACTATTTTTTAAAAAAAAAGATAAGGGCCCAATTCTGCAATCCTCACTCAAACTGAGCAAGGACTTACTCCCAGGAATAGCCTCACTGACTCCCCTATGATTATGGATTACAGAATAAGACCCCAATCTTGCAACTGAACCCAAATGAGCCTTTAAGCCTGCACAGAGCCTCACTGAAGTACATAGGGGTCTATCAATGCATATGCAGGATCAGGATCCACATCAGTTAAAGGGACAATATGCGGAATATATTAATACTTCAGCTATAGATAAAGACAGAAAGAAGGACAACTTCTCTCAGCTTACACCTAAATATGCCTGAAGACAAGGTGACCCAAAAATCATAGCACATGCAGTTTATTCAACGTAAGAGAAAATACAAAACCAAAGGAGGAACAAGCCCGAGATGAAGCTTTTCACATTCACAGATGAACACTTCCCACTATTCTTGATCAATTTATTTGTATTTGTCTATTTTAGGTGCTTCTTTTGTCCCCATCACTGCAGTATCTGAGCGCCTTACAATCTTAAATGTATCTATCCCCAGGCACAGCCAGCCTAAGGTTACATGTGAACTACAAAGCATATAGTGTAGACACAGCATATGCCGACAGAAGGCGTTTTTTTGCCACTGCAGCGATACTATCTCCCTAAACAACATTAGCTATGCGAAGAGCAGAGCTATGTTCCTAGCAGACGTGGCTTTTTCCACATCCCTGACAGCCACAGGTATGTCAGTATAAATTTTACGGGCAGGCCAGGCCTAAGTGACTTGCACAAGTCTGTAGTGGAGCAGAGAATAGAACGTGGTGTCCCACGTTGTAGGTTAGCACCCTAAACATAAGGTCATCCTTCCTCTCACTCTCACTAAACCTACTTACAAAAAATGAATTTATATTTCCAATTTTTCTGAAATATCTTCTAAGTAGATAAAAAATTGACTGGTTCATCCAGATACTGTTCGTAGGAGAGATCTGTGAGGGAGAGCGGATAGACTAGAAATATCGCTCCATATTTCATATTCAACACTAATCTATACACTCAAGCTTCAGCATGTTATTTGTATATTTGGGGTAAAGGTTGTGTTTCACTGCTCAGGGGAATACTGAAATTTGCATACAACAACAAATTATTTAAATCTTCACAGGGTGGTTTTTTCAATGTTAATAAAGTCTACTGTCAGCTTTGACAGTTTGTTTTTGGGAGACGAATCTGCTCTGTCTCCCTATATTACAGAAGCAAATACACTGAATGAATTCACCAGAGGCACTGATGAGGTAACGGAAGAAACATAGTTTATGACGTGTTCTGAAGACGCAGCATTTTTACATTGCCACTACAGTCCTCGGCCAAGTGAACATAATTATTACTATTTCGAGGTGCTTGCATCAGTGATCAAATGGTAAACAATTAACTGGAGGAACTAATCTTCCTTTAAGCTCTGGAATATTTTTATAAGGGGAACTTGGCTTCCCTAACTTTACTTGAATTCATTCTACTCAAAAAACATTGTTAGGGTTTCTTATGACCCATACTTGTCATTAAGCTTAAAGTGGTTACGAAGACTAGAATGTGACCATGTGTACAAGTCCATTAATGCATTTAATATTAAGACCATACCAAATGCCCACATGCTGAGCAATAGTCTCTCATTGTTTACTTGTACAACACCTTCTGTCTCTATCCATCTGTTGTCTCTTGTCTTATACGTAGATGACAAGCTCACTGGGGCAGAGCTGCGTTTTTGTTCATTGTTTGTACGGCACCTAGTAAAGGAGGGGGTTCCAGTCCATGACTAGGGCTCCTAGGTGCTACAGTAATACAAATAACAACATATTTGCCACCTCCTGGACACGCCACAAAACCACCACAGATTCCTGCTCAATCCAACATAACTGTGAAGTTCAAAGTTCAGGACTGGAAGAGCAACAGTTTGACAAGATCAGGAGTGAGAGGCATTGGAGGAAATCTGCATGACATCTGCCTGCACTGTATTACCTCTACCTCGGGTCAGTAGTTCATTTCCCTCACTTTCACAAGCTCTAGATACATTTGTGAGTGTAATAAACATTTATTCTTAAAAGAAGACCAGATTTATTAGGCCTAACCATTTGTAAAGATGACAGCTCAGCATTTTAAAGTTATAACAGAGACAAATATGTCTGTATCAATTCCTGAACTCCATTTTGTATTGTAACCTCCATTTTGCAATGGGACCTCCATTTTGTATGGGGTGCTGAACACATCACCTTGCCAAAGGTAAGATTATTGGATTGCATTTCAGGAAATGTACTTGACACCTCACCAAAGGACAATCACAGAACAATTTGGAGCCATCAACTTTAATTGTCTCTTAACTGCTGGCTCAACTCCATGGAACAATGGATCTTCTACACAGAGGTGCCCGCATGGCTGCTAGACCTCAGCTTGGACACATGGGAAAAGAAAGGAGTCTGTGTTTAAGTGGGGGTGCTTCTCTAAGCAGGGGAGCAGACCATCACCATATGTAAGTCAGAATGTCTGGAGAGACAGAAGGCATTCTGCCTAGACTGAAATACTGACAAACAAACCTCAGACTCGGAGAAGTGAGATCAGTCTAGGGGAGTGTGTGTGTGTGTGTGTCAGGACTTTACTTATTTTGCATAGATCTGTACCTTTCTAGGGCTTTTTACACGTAAAGTGACAGTTGTTAAGAAATTCCTTAGCCAAGCCTGTGTTCTTTGCTTCCCTGTCGTATCATCCCCAAAGGAGTTAAATTAGAAGCCAGAGTCCCTACAGCCATGTGGAACTTTTAATGACTGGGGAGGGTGGGAGAGGGCTGGGGAAGTTGGAAGCACTGCTTTCAGGGTCTAGGTCAGCTAGATTGTGGGTTCACACATCCCAAAGAAGGGCTCAGATGAGAGTTTTGAGCCTCATTGTGCCCTAGGAACTCTAGAGACAGAAAGAGTGATTTGACTCCATCCAGATCTAGTGGGCTGAGAAACATATGGGGCCCAGCTGTTGGGTCCATTCACAGGAGACTGATGCGCAAACAGTGCGATACCAAGCCAGGTTGTGACAAAAATATTTCACATATAATCTTAGCTATCTTATAATACTCTTGATTTCACATTTTGTTTTTCTACATGTATTGGCTCTCCATGTTAATTATTCTTAGCAGCTATTGTACCTAACTTGTTAATCAATCATTTCACAGGTGCGCAAATGCATACTATTTTAGGTTATTGCATTAAAGAACATAATACAAGAAAATTAATTTTCTTCTTTGAGTTATAGTGACTCAGCTAGTTCTGCATCCAACTTTATCACCTGCTTCAACTGCCTGCTGTAATAGACAAAGATTATTTTTTAGTTACCATAAACGAAAGTGTAACTTCCAGATATATTTTCTAAGGATATGTTAGGCAGCAGATAGATATTTATTTTAATACTAAATAAAGTTTGACCTAAACTCATGAAACCAATTCTTTATGTTTACGGAACAAACACACTGAGCCAGATTTTCAAATGCAAGCTTTAAATCTGGGAGCACAATTTCACAGAAAATAGTTTCTGTCTGTGCATTTTTTTAAAAATAATCATAGGGCAAAGTGTGAAAAAAACATGGCTGTGTGCACATGCTATGCTATATTAGTATGTGCAAGTCAGCATATCCCTAGGTTTTTACATGCATAAAAGCAGCTTATGTGCACAAACCCAAGTTTGCAACTATTGGTCAGGGGGGGAAAAATCATTCCTTTAATTTCTGAGGTTTGAGTTGAAGCTTCCAACAATTTGGCTCATGCTGTTAAATAGTCTTTTTAGATTGTAGGGTAAGATTTTCAAAAGCACTGATATGACTTATGAGTCTAAGTCTCATTTTCAAAAGTGACTTACGGCCAGGTTTCTAAAGGTATTTAGGCACCTAAAGATGCAGATAGGCATCTACTGGGATTTTCAAAAGCACCTGGGCATCTAATGCCCTTTGAAATCCATGGGGAGTTAGATACCTAGGTGCTTCTCAAAATCCCACTAGCTGCCCATCTGCATCTTTAGGTGCCTGAACACCTTTGCAAATCTGGCCTTTCGGCACTTTGGAACCTATGTCCCATCGAGTTCCAGTGAGACTTGGGCTATTAAGTGCCTACTTTGGAAAACAGAACTCAGAATTCCAAGTCACTAGACTGAAGGGTAACGTTGTCAGAAGTGCCTGTTTTGCATAGATACTATACTGAAGTGACTAGCAGTTGCTGAGGTGGACAGACAAATATGAATACTACTCCCTATCATTTAACAAATGACTGAAATCGAGGACTAGACATGAACTATTTTATCAATGGTATGTGTGTGTATATGTATAATGATGGTACAGAAAGCTCTTTGATCTATCTACAGCTATTCTTTTAACTACTAAATCATCTTCTAATCTTCCCCTCTCTTTGTTCTCCACCCTCTGCATTAGAGCATGTCAGTACCACTTACAAGGGACCACCTGCTTGGAGCAATGAGACAAGCAATGAGACAGAGACAAAGCTAGTAAAGCACACTCCCCAGTAATCCTGTGGCTGCATTCATCACTCCCACGACAGCTGTTAGTGCCATGTCTGCTTGCCTGATATGTTTAAATAGGAAACTGCATGACAAGATGTTAGGAACAGAACTGTACACACAATAGCTCCTGCAAACCAGGTACATTTTAAACCATCTCAAACTTATGAAGTTACCTCCTGACCCCCACAATGGGTTTCTTTAATTTATTCTGTCATCCCATTTCCAGTTTCCTCCCTATTCTTGGATGAGGACATATGTAGAGATTCCTTTTCTTGTTTCTAGTTTTATTTTTGGCTACTTCAGTGTCTTAAAGTTGCAGGGAAAAATCTGGTTTTATGGGTTTACATGGATTCTGATTACATCAGTTTGAGCAATGAAATAAACATTATAAAACTATTCAAAGCCAACCTATCTTCCCACACTGTCTATAACCACTCATGCAAAACCCCATAGCCTGTTAGGCTGCTGACCTACATGACCAAGAAGGAAATCATGGGGTTTCTGAACAGGAAGTGACACAGGCTGTAAATTTACAGAGGACAATGTGAACTGGATAGGAATTCCACTGACTGCTCCTCTGTAAGGGAACCTTGCCATAAAAAAAAAAAAGTTTATTTAAGACAGTTCTTTAAAAAGTTACAAATTACGGTTTAAAAACCAGAATCCCTGGAGCATATGCCCAAGAGCCCCTGGTCCATGCAAGGCAGTACTCAAGCTATCCCCAGTGTTCAGAAGGATTTGCTGCAC